>NC_141689.1:2111019249-2113817999 GCF_964263255.1 Lissotriton vulgaris | reverse complement strand
TTTGAGCGTGGATAAAATAGCTAAGAATGACTCCTGAGTCAGCGGAGTGAAGGTCTCCAGATGGTATTTATTTCTATGCTGGACCGCTGCAGTTCGCCTAAGTGTCATTATCTCTTAGTGGGAGGTGCTTAGGAATATTATGAACTTTGGTGCCAGAGAATTCTGCAAGTTCGTTACAGCGGTCTCCTGAAGGGTCGGGTGCCTCATGGCTAAGAAATCACTATTTTCTCTGTCAGTGTTTTCATCCTCAGAATGTTAACTCTTGGCTTAAGATATATAGTTCTTCCTGACCCCTTAAAGATATGTGATTAATAAGTTGATGTCTTCTTCATGAAGTAAGGCAGTGTGATTGTTCAAATTGAGACTTTAATTAAAGCATTGATTATTGGAATGATCCACCGGCATAGAACAAGAATTTCCTGGTGTTGAAATAGAGGTTCGTGGAAGTGGTTCGCAGAAGTTCTAACATTATTTTGATTTTATTGAAATTCTGGTGTACATTTTATTCTAAAAGAAACCACATTAGCCTGATCTAGTTTACCTAGGATCATTTTTGTAGTATGATGCCGTTTTATTTGAAAGTGACAGTGAATGTATGTGTATCAGTTCGCTTCAAGCAGCACGTCTAATGAACTGATGAGTATGAATATTGTTAGAGGCCTGTTCTTGAAGTGGTGAATCTGCTGTCATACAGCTGCTAGATGTTAGTGTGCTGAAATGTTTTAACATGACACGTCTAATATATTTTGCAACAAGTTGATAGATTGATTGTACTTATAATGCAGAAGTGCAAAAACTAAAATTAGAGGACAAGGTGCAGTAAGCTTTTGGTGTTGCTGTACAAAAGGTACAAAAATATATAACTGCTCAGTTAAAAAAAAAAAACATTGCATTATGTCCCTCTTTTGTCCGCACAAAATGTTCTATAATGGAAAATTAATAATAGTGGGATTTGTGGAGGAATAGAGACGCTGTGATCACTAGCAGGATGTCACTGCTGTAATGTCATGAGAGCAGAATAGATTTTCACCTGAATGGGTGGAAGGCCATCATGAGATCTATCTAGTCCCATTGGAAAGAATGTTCTCTAGTTCTGACGAAGAAGCAAAGAATTTTTTTTTTTTTGTAACAGTACTCTTCAGTGACTACATTTTCTTAAGATCTTCTGATTTACATTATTTTTTAGGCTTACCGTGGTTCAGACATCGACATTTTTTCTTTTGGAAACCCTATTGTGACTGCATCGGTAGTCATCATGATGGCGCACCTTCTTATCGAAAGTAACAGTGTTGTAAGTATATTATTATTATTATTCTTATTGTCACATTGTAATCCATACACCTGTCTTAATCAATTTGAAAGAGATTATTAGTTATAGATTCCTTACCTTAGAATAAGCCCCAGGTGTCAGACTGGACCCGGAGAACTTTTCTCTAGCAGTAGCCCTGTGTGTCAAAAGGTGGTGTCGGTTGGCTCTGCGTCCGTCGGCGTTGTGGTCGCGGGATGACGTTGCGAAGGTCTACTTACACGACGCCTCTGCGCGCTAACGTCAGTTCTTTCTTTTTCCGTGGCAGCGGAGAGTAGTTCCGGAGAGAGCTTGCCCCTTAGTAATTTTTTAACTAACATTTTTTCAATTTATTTTTTTGAGACTTCGACTCCTGGTGCACAAGGGATGTCCCATCGGCGAACCGGCTTCAAGCCTTGGGACTCCTGTCACACGCTGATGTCTGTGACGGATCCGCACCTCGTGTGCCTCTGGTGCCTGGAGAGCGACCAAGTTGTGTTCCGATTGTTGGGCCATGAACCCGAAGTCTTTGCTGAAGCAGTCCCAAAAGCTTTTGGAGTCCCAGGAGTCGGCTCCCAGTCTTGCTCGAGGGGAAGGTCTCGAAATCGTTCGCGGGGCCACCAGACCGTATCCAAATATTTGCACTCTTCGGGTAAGTCGAAGCACAAGAAGAAGGTGGAGAACCACCGTCGCTCTTCGCCTTTGCGGGACCCAGAGCGTCGTCACTCTAGGGCTCTGTCTCTGGTGCCTGATTCAGGGATGACTCCAACGCATCTTTGGGCAGCCCGACTCTACTGGCGCTCCTTCGGACCACGTGGAGTTGCCCTGGGCCTTCGATCATGGTGGCTCTGGTCCCAGCACTGGAGGGCCCACGTGGATCCATGTCTGGATCTGGATTGATGTTGTCGACCTTACTTGACCTTCCCTGGCGACAACGCCGTCCCCATCTTCATCTCTGAGATAGACACATAGCCAGATTTCATTGAATCAGATGCCGGAGGGAACTTTTGTTTCCTTGTTCATCCCAGGTATTCCCAATCACCCTGTGAGTGGTGATGAGGACTGGGATTGGTTGCTGGACCCTTTAGCAGACCAGCTGGAAGAACCGGACTGGAGAGAGGAATTGGGTGACGCTGGTGGTCTGGACACCTCCCCAGACCTTGGAATGCTTTCTCCCTCTACCTTGGCTATGGAGGAGGGGGTGTCCTATGCAGTGGTGGTGCGTAGGGCAGCTGAGTCCCTGGGCCTGGAGCTCCCTACAGTGGCAGTCAGGACTAACCTCCTGAAAAAGGTGCTTCAACTGGGGGCAACTTCCTCTGAACCCCTCTTGCCCTTTAATGAAGCCCTCACCGACCTCTTTCCGGGCAGTTGGTCAAAGCCCTGCACAGAAGCTCCTGTGGAACGGACGATTGCCCGCCACCATTGCAGGGCTCCGGGCCATCCTATTTTTCTCACCCAACACCCTTCCCTTAAGTGCTTGGTGGTCCAAGCTTCTTCTTCCAAAGGGACATTCCCTTCTTCACCCCCGGACAGGAAACCCAAGAAACTGGATCATCTTGGGAAGCGCATGTTCTTTTCCTCCAACTTGGCACAGCGGTCCATGAATACCACATGCCTCTTTGGCCGCTACACCCATACAGTCTGGGAAGCAGTTGCGCAGGTGCTGCCTCAGTGCCCGGAGGAGGCCAGGCCAGTTCTCTCCTAGACAGTGGTGGATGGGAGAGACAAAGCCAAATTCACGATCAGATGTGGACTGTATACCGCCGACTCGCTTGGCAGACTGATTGCCACGTCGGTAGCCCTTCAGCACTATGCCTGGTTTTTCAGGGCATGTTCAAGCAACCTTGCTGGACACGCCCTTCGAACTCCGTTGCCTTTTTGGTAACAAGGCAGACTCTGCGCAGTAGCGCTACAAGGATTCTAGGGCTATAGCCAGATCCTTAGGCCTGGCTGCGTCCTCCCATCCCCCACAGTCTGCCTAATGCCCCTTTCGTGGCTACGGGATGGGCACCCCACTACATCCGACCTAGACTAGCCACCAGCCCATGTAAGCTGCCCATCCTCTGTGTGGCCCCGGATGTGGGACCCAGCGACGCATGTCTTGGAACCAGCTGGTGGGCCAGTCCACCCTCCCCCGCCCCCACTCCTCCCTGCAGCAGCCTCCAAACTCTCCTTGTCTGATTTCTCCGGCCCACCAGAGGACAGTGGGTGGCAGGATTCGCCATCACCTCCTCCACTGGCAATCCATCACTTCTGACAAATGGGTTTTGCAGATAGTCCGAAGGGGTACTCCCTCCCCTTTGAGGCTACCCCTCCTAACATGCCACTGTCTCCACTCTCTTGGCTAAGGGAGCTATCTAGAGGGTCCCTATGACAGAAGTAGGTAGTGGTTGCTATTACTGCTACTTCCTGGTGCCCAAGAAGGATAAGGGACTGCATCCTGTCGTGGATCTCCGGTCCCTCAACTCCTTCTTCCGGAAGGAGAAGTTCCTAATGTTAACCTTGGCTCAGGTTCTAACTACCCTCGACCCTGGTGAGTGGATGGTGGTGTTGGACCTGCAGGATGCCTATTTTCTCATTCCTGTTGTGCCAGCCCACAGACGTTACCTACAGTTTACGTTAGGCCACAATCATTTTCAGTTCACCGTGCTCCCTTTCGGCCTCGGGTGTTCATGAAAGTGATGGCTGTGGTTGCAGCTTATCTGCTCAGATCAGGGGTTCCAGTCTTCCCCTATCTCGACGCCTGACTGTTGAAGGCTGGATTGCCCCAGGCTGTTGTCTCCAACCTCCGGACTACGGCGGACCTCCTGCATTCACTGGAGAGGACTATCAACGTGCCAAAGTCATACCTGACTCCCTCTCAGTTGCCCCCTTTCATCAGAGCTGTTCTGGACACAGTGCAGTTTCGGACGTCTTCTCCCGAACAGGGAGTCTGGGATATTCCGGCTATGATACTGATCTTTCAGCCTCTATCCCTGATTTCGGTGAGAATGACCCTGAGGCTGCTGGACCTCATGGCCTCCTGCATCCTGCTTGTGAATCATGCCAGATGGCTTATGCAGACTCTGGAGTGGGATCTGAAGTTCCCGTGGGCGCAGCATCAGTGAAATATTTCCAACTACGTCCAGATCTCGGAAGGAACTGCACAACAACTGCATTGGTGGCTAACAAACCAGGATTGGGCCAGAAGTAGATCCCTCTCCCTTACCCATCTAGACCTCACAGTGGTGACCGATGCATCACTCCTGGGATGGGGTGGCCACCTGGGAGAGGTGGAGATCAGAGGAGTCTGGTTTCCGGTGGAGTCCGAAATCCATATCATCCTGTTGGAGCTCTGGGCGATCCGCTTGGCACTGAAGGTATTCCTGCCCTCCCTAAAGGGGAAAGGCAGTGCAGGTGTTCACAGACAACACCACCACCATGTGGTGCTGCAAGAGGGCGGGTGGGGTCGTGGACCTTTTGTCTAGAAGTTCTTCGCCTTTGGACATGGCTGTAACATCAGGGCATGACCCTGGTGGTTCAACACCTGACAGGTTCTCTGAACGCCAGGGCGGATAAACTCAGCCGTCGGTGCCTGGTGGATAACGAATGGCTTCTTCACTCGGAGGTGGTGCAAGGTCTCTTTCAGCGGTGAGGAGAGCCTTGGTTATATCTGTTCGCCACCGGAGGGAACGCGCAATGTCCGTAGTTCTGCGCCTTGGAGTTTCCAAGGCGGTGCTCGCTCGGTGATGCTTTTTGTCATGAGTGGAGTTGCGGCCTCCTGTACGCCTTTCCACCTGTACCACTTCTGCCCCAAGTGCTGAAGATGGGCCCAAGTCATTCTTGTTGCAACAGACTGGGCAGGAGGAGTCTGGTACCCTGAGCTCCTGAGCATGGTTATCGATCCTCTGATCAGACTGTCCCTTCAGGAGGATCTTCTGTCACCGCTGCAGGGGACGGTCCTCCACCCGAACCTGTCCAGCCTCCACCTCCCTGCGTGGAGATTGAGCGGCGATAGTTGACCACGTTTGACCTTCCTCCCGAAGTCTGTGTTGTTATCTTGGCCGCCAGGCTTCCCTCCACGAAAAGGGTATACGCCTGTCGATGGAACAAGTTTGTGGCATGGTGCACAGCAAAGGCTGTGGATCCCCTTTCTGCGGTTCTTTTGTTCTTTCTTTCTTTGTCCCAGCAGGGCTCTGCTCTAGGCACTCCTAAAAGCTACCTGCCAGCCATCTCTGCTTTTCTTTGGCTACCAGATCAACCCTCTTTGTTCAAGTCTCCAAATATAAGTAGGTTCTTTAAAGGCATTATTCATCTCTTTCCTCCATCTCTTTTTAAAATGCCTCAGTGGGACTTGGACCTCGTCTTGACTTATTCTACGTGCGCTCCCTTTGAGCCTCTTCACAACTGTCCTCTTAGGCTTCTTACCTTGAAACCAGCTTTTCTTGTTGCCATCACCTCTGCTCGCATAGTGAGTGAGCTTCAAGCTCTTTCTCCAAAGCCCCACTTCTTCTTGGTGCTTCGAATGAGAACCTCTTTCCTCCCTAAAATTGTCACTCTTTTTCACATCAGACAGACTACCACTCTGCCCACATTTTTCACACCACCACAACCTTCCAAGGAGGATGAATGATTCCACTGTCTGGACCCGAAACGTTCTACCCTAACCGCACTAAGGATTTCCCGTTGGACGATCAACTCTTCGTTGGCTATGTGGGTGCCAAGAAAGGTTGGCCTATCCAAAAGCGTGCCATCTCAAGACAGGTTGTCCTTTGTATAAAGATTTGTTACGCTTTAGCAAAAGAACATCCAGTGGGGCTGCGGGTGCCTTCCACTAGAGCTACGGCAGCCACTACTGCTTAGTCACGTGGAGACCAACGTATCTACATCTACCAGGTGGCCTCATGGGCATCTGTGCGCACATTCACCAGACATTACTGCCTTGATAGTGAAGGCCGGAGGGAGGGCTACATTGACCGGTCTGTTCTCCAGGCCTTTCTGGTGTGAACATAGTTCGCAGACCCTCTGGAGTTGGAATTGGTGGGGTATCTTTTCTAAGGTAAGGAATCTATAACTAATAGTCTTTCAGATGAACAAGTTACTTACCTTCAGTATTGAAGTATCTGTAAGAGACCTATATTAGTTATAGATTCCTTACCACCCCACCCATCCTCTCCGCTCTGCAAATTGACTAATAGGGATAGGGACTCCCTTGCAGGGCCCTAGTTGTGGCGCACCAGTGGTCAGTGTCTTTCATGGCTCTGCGCTTCTGGCGTGGAAAGTAGTGTCAGAACTGACGCTAGAACGCAGGGGTGGCGTCTAAGTATACACTGCAACGTCATCCCGGCGACCCCTACAACAAACGCGGAGTCGACTGACGCCATCTTTCGATGACCAGGGGTACTGCTAGAGAAAAATACTCCAGATCCAGTCTAATGCCTTGGGGTAATTCTATGGTAAGGAATCTGTAACTAATATATGTCTCTTACAGATACATCGTTACCAAAGGTAAGTAACTTGTTCGTTATTGTGTTATCATTTTGTTAATGAATTGCAGAAGTCAAATCTTGCACACATTGTGGGGCAGAGCATTTTTAAATGTAGCAGTTTTTTTTTGGGGGGGGGGTTGTTCAGAACAAGCATTTTCTCAACTATCCTGTTGACACCTTTTCTCAGCTTAATCCTGGAAAGTGTCATTTGGAGTGCTTATTGGTTGGCAAAAATGTTAATCGTTTTGCAGTGTCTGTTTTTTTATCTGCAGTAGTAATTCTCACAGTGAATGTAGAACTGAGTTTGATTACCACCCCATTTGCAGAGGTTGATTGATATAGATAAACATCAAAAATTATTTGATTGAGTGATATTTAACCCAATATCTGAGTTAATTTTTTTAAACATATTTTTTGGGGGACTTCAAGTATTACAGGTGGTATCCATTGCATTTCTATAATCATTTCAACAGTAGGTTACATTGTATCAATCATTGCTTGCATCCGATCTACAATTATGATTTTTACAGTTCACTGGTGCTATTACACATCTCATTATCTACTCTAAAAACTCAACTCCCCTTTTCCCTTCCCCCCCCCCCCCCCCCCCCCCCCCAGGCAAATATCCAGGTGCCATCCTGTACCAGTAAAATCAAAAGACCACAAGTTGAATTTAGTTCTCGCGGGCTATCCCCTGCAGCCTCCGCCCAACAGATCCTCCTTTTGTTTCCCCTCAAGGGTGCAGTATGTCAATATTCCCTTGCAAGAGGCTATTGACCAAGGCCTCCCAAGCCTGAGCTCGCTCCAGTGAGCCAATGCCTCTTTTGGCTTTTTAAAGAAGTACCCTCCCCTCACAGGCCGTCTATTTCTCTAATTCAACCTTCCAGGTTAGACTTTTTGGACCCCCGTGGATTTCCAATGTTGTGGGATCTCACTTATCCAGGACCAGGGCTAAGTCTTGAAATCAACTGGTGACCCTACTCTTAACATTGTGTGGGAATAGCCCCAGTGGACAATGAGCAGGGGGTGTGGCAGCTACTGTTGTCCAATAGGTCTGCAGCCAAGGACGTCCACGTCATGTGCAATAGTTCTGCCCCCACTTCCCGCATCTCGGGCATTTCACATCATCCCTCTAAAAAAACTTATTTATCCGCTCAGGGGTAATATAGGCTCTGTGCAATATCAAAAAATTAATTTGCCGAAACAGGTCATTTCTCGAGGATTTGGGGATTCCCATTGATACATTCTCCCAGGATTTGTTGTCTAGAGGGATTTGCAGGTCCTCCGTCCAGTGATTACATAGCTTAGTCAGTGGTTGCGTTGTATACCTACTTAGGGTCCTATATAAGCATGTGACTGCTTTAATTCTAACCCCCCCCCCCCCCCCCCCCCCCCCGCCCCAGTTCCCAAGTACGGGCAGGTGGCTTGCAGTTGAGGCTTAGCAGATCCCAATCTCTAATGCGTTCTAATAGCCGCAATCAGTCCCGCATTCAGTCAAAAAAATTCGCTGGGGCAGATCGTATCCCTCCCTGAAGTCCTCAAATGGCATGAGTTCCCCCCCCCCATCCCCACTATGCAGGTCTCCTTTTTTTGGCCCTCCTGCCATTGCCCATTCTTCAAGTCCCACCCAAGCTGCTCCACAAGGAAGCATCCTGAACATGGTTATGGGGAGGTCAGGTGAGTATAGAAATCTGTTCTGCATCTTACGGACAACTCGTCTACAACAGCGCTTGGCCAGTATTATTACATCAGAGTACTCCAGTGTGTCTCCATCTCTACCCAATAGTAGTTTCCATAATGTTCCTAAGTCTGGAGTAAGTGCGTCTACCTCCCGAGTCTGAGATTGAAGGTCTCCTATCCACCTTGCCACCCACTGCAGTTAGGCCGCTAAGTAATATTGCTCAAAATCAGGGACTGCTAAGTCTGCGTGCCATTTCAGGGGTACCCATATTGGAAGTGTTGCAAAGAAATATAACGGTCTTGGTAACGCCACCATCTTCAGGAGGGCTACTCTCCCCGCCAGTGATATTGGAGTCCCTTCCAAAACTCCATGTTGGCCTTCAAGGACCTCAGGGCTGTACCTAAATTTCCATCAAATATGTCCGCTAGGGCATGGTATAGTTTCACCCCTAAATTTTCCAGGCAGTTGAGTTCCCATGTAAGAGCAACTTCGCCATGTGGGCCCCAGCCGCCGTCAATGGGAACAATTTTGACTTTCCCCAAATAATTTTCAATCCAAACATTTCTCCGAACTCTTCCATCAAAATGTAATCCCCCTGGTAAGTCCTCTTGCACATTCCCAAGGAAGAGTAGCAGATCCTCTGCAGATAGGGCAATATAGTGCTTTTTAATCCCCAATCGTATCCTTTGGTAGCGCCCTGCTGTGCGGGCCCGGGAGGCCAAAGGCTCCATAGCAAGGGCAAAGAAGAGCAGCGAGAGGAGGGCATCCCTGCTGCGTCCTCAGCTCAACCCTGAAGCTCTCCGAGATAGTCTGTCCTGATAGAATTCGTGCTGTTGGTCTCGTGTATAGTAGTCCAATCCAATCAAAGAAGCCCGCCCCATTCACATTTTGTCTAATACGCCGTATAAAAATCCTCACTCAAGGCTATTAAAGGCCTTTTCCATGTCAACCAAGAAGACTACATCTTAGTCCCTCCCTAAGCCTCCTTTTGTCATAAGGGCCATAAGTTGTCTAATGTTAAGTGCTGTGTTGCGCCCTGGGTTGAATCCTGCCTGTTCTTGATGAACTGGGGTCGACAAACTGCTGGAGTCTCATGGCCAGTATTTTATTTAGTATTTTAATATCTAAATTTAGCATTGATAATGGCCTATAAGCTTCACACTCCTTGGGGATTTTACCAGGCTTAAGAAGTGGGACGATCAGCGCTTCCTGGGTAGAGCCCAGGAGTTGGCCTTCTACCAGGGCTGCCCCATATACTTCCTCTAGTCTGGGTGCCAGTTCCTCAACATATGCAGCGTAAAGTTCTATGGGAAACCCATCTGTTCCGGGCGTTTTACCTTTAGCCGCGCCTTTAATTGCCACTCTTATTTCTTGTACATTAATGGGGGCTCCCAAGGTCGCTGCCTCCTCAGCATCTAGGCCAGGAAGCAGAATTGCATTCAAGTACTCCCCTATCGCGTCTCTCCCCCGCCCAGTTCTTGACCTATCTAGAGAGGTGTAGAATTCGAGGATTCTTCTGTTTGTCTTCCTGCCTATACAGGTGTTTTTTTTTTAGTTTTATATAGTGCAAACTAGACCCGAGACATCGGGTATCAGAGCGCTTTACATGAGCACCAGTTTCGTTTCATGAGGACACATTCATTTTTGTAGGCACGGGGAGATTAAGTGATTTGCCTAGAATCACAGGATGTTGTGTCGTTGCCGAGACTCTAGCCCGCTTCCTCAGCTTCAAGGTCGACGGCTCTAGCCACAAGGCTACATCCTCTCCCCTACAGTAAATGCCCTCCTGTGTCCTCCACAGCCAGGATCGGGGTGCCCCTCCGGGCTGGGTTGGCCAGCCAAACCAGAAGGGATCCAGTTCTGTCCCTCTCCGCATGTGTGCACTCCATGTAGCGCTTGTAATTGTAACCATACAGCCTCTCTGTTTGGCCACCTCCTCCTTGGCATCCAATATGGCTGCGCCCAGCTCTTGGTGCCCCGGTAGTTACTTCTCTAGCGCGCGCAATGCCCCATCTTCTGTCTTAAGGTCCGCCTCCAGGGTGCGCCGTACTCGTATAGAGGTTGCAATGCATTTGCCCCAAAGCACCACCTTAAAGGCGTCCCACTCCGTCAGTCGGGAGGTAGTTGTGTTATCATTTGCAGTGAAATATCTCCCTGCGCACTCTTTGAACTCCTCCCGGAACACCTGCTCCTCTAGTGCCTCCGGCTTGGGTCTCCACGTTGGTATTCTCTGACGCATCTGTCCTCACTTCAAATGTAGTAGGGTTGGATTATGATGAGATAGAGTATGTGTCAAGTACTCCACTGCCTGATTCTGGGCATGTAAATCCGGGTAGCACAGAAAGATATCGAGAACGTCCCTGTTCTGTATTAGGGCCATATATACTCCCAATCGCTTTGTCACGACCATCCAACCTGACCTTTACTGCCACATATCCACCCTCTGGGTCTATCATCTCCCCAGTACATTGAAACTGGGACCCGGCTCTGCCCCAGATCAAAACTCCCCTAGCAAAGGCGGTGTATGATGTGTAATAGAATTGCCTTGCCATCTTTGTCTGAGTGCCTCCCCATCCTTCACAGTCAGATGGGACTCCTGTAAAAGTGTAATATGGACTCCCCTTCTATTCAAATAGGAAAGAATTTTATACCGCCTTGACATAGTATGCATCCCTCTAATGTTCCAGGAAATTATCTTGTATGATTAGTGATTAGCCATTCGTGTACACCATATGTATTCCCCATTGAGCTCTGTCGGCTCACCACCTCTGATATCTGCTGGCGAGGATGCGGTGTAGGCCCCCGCTTTATCAATGTCTGGCCTGCGAGATCCGCCCCTTCTTCCCCTTAAACATAACTGCATAATAACCCCAACCCCCATTCCCCAGGACAAGCAAACTGCACTCCTCATCCAAACTTTCAAAAACCATATCCAACCAATGAACGTATGGGGTGGAATAGGCCCTCCTCTCATCAGGTGTATCCGGTGGCGTAGTCCCGCCACCCTCTCACCCATCCAGTGCATTGGTCAGACTTCAAGTGTTCCCCAGTCGGGTGCTGCGTCTCTCGCAGGGGTAGTGGCACCACTGGAGCTAGTCGCGCTCAAATTGCCACCGCCGTCATGACCTGCTCCCATTCTCGCTGCTTCTCCGCTCTGGAAGGGACAGTCAAGGGTTTACTACGACCGCTTCACAGTTGGGGGTCTCCTCTCTTCCGCTGCTCCTGAGAGGCTCAGTTGGACACTCATGGCAGGTATACACGTCTCTTTCCATGCAGAGGTCTTTTCCGTCCCGACAGTAAATATAAAAAAGAATTTGACTGTTCGCGCCATGAAAATAATATTGGCACTCTGCCATTTCTTTAAATGCATTCAAATAACTAGTGTATCAGTGGCAGAATGTCCAAGTGTTTTTTTTATCCAGTCAACAGACATGTGTTTAACATAACATTGCAGTGTAAAGTACATTTACATTTTTGTTTGACAATTTAAAAGACACACAGACTATTGAATTACGTGCAGCACTTCTAAAAAGTAAAATACTGGTGCATATTACATTACAATATCATTTCACATTAATAGTTCTAATGAAGAAAAAAGATATTACCAGCTTCATTGTTCAGTAAATTATTCCCGTAGAAAAGCATTTTCGATATGTAATTACCGATCCATTTCATATTTCATTTTTGTTACCCATGTTAAATTTAAGTTGTCTATACCGCACTGCTGGATTCACACAAGGTAGATGATAAATATATTATTACGTTAATACAACCCCACAGTACTAAGATTGGATTGTGCCACACTTGCATGACTGTACCGCTAGATGTCAGCAAAACGTAACCTATCTGCTTAATGAAAGTAAACCGATTCTGCAGGAGTGAAGGACATGCAGCCAGGTAAACACCCGTAAGGAAGTGAAAAGTCGCCAATGCTGTTTTAAAGAGCCAATAAACTACCCTATCCCTGCCTTGTTGTGGCAGTTGCTCTACAGCCTCAGTTGTTTCTTTTTTCTTGCTCACTTAAGAAGAAACTAAGAACACGGACATGGTTTTCGTCTCCCTTTGTTGAGAGGATTTTTTCTTCGTTCCATCTTTGTGCTGCATTCACTCAGCTTTCTCGTTGCCTTGCTCCCTGCATCCATTCCACATCATTGGGAGTTTGGAGTGCATTACAACAACTTGAATCATGAAGCCAACAGTTTGGAACACGTTTTTACTAAATGCTATCACTGTTTGTGAAGTGACTTTCCTCTGGTAGGAAGGAATCTGCAAATCGTCCACATACTACGTTTGTGTGCGACGTGTACAGTATCCTCTCATTCAATCAAAGAATGTGGGCTTTACCTCGAGGTGTTCAAGAGAACATTAACGCACTGCAAATGTGTTTACCTTAAAGCAAAACTAATATCTGTACTGTCAAGAAACCCGTTATGAGTGTGCTAGAGCAGTCTGGGGAGGGTCTCCTTCCAGCGAGTTTCAGATCTCCGTATCAATGGACCCACACAGGACATTCGGGGGGAGGGGGGCACTGACATTCATCCCACTCCCGACATTTCACGTTAGACAGACTATAGGTGCTCAACATGGCATCAGGTATGTTGTTAAAGGAGAAGACATACAGCGTCATGAGAATCCGATATATGGAGAGACATACAGGTATCTAGCCACTCAACCTGAAGATGTTTGGAGGCACAGCACTCAGTCTTAAAATATTTCTCTCTATGGAATGATGGACTTCATTCTATTTAGGAATGGCTTTATAATCCTTCTCATACTGATTAGCTGCACTTTTCTTATCTCCAGGTAGTTGGAGATCTGTGTTGATCTTTGCATGCTGTTTTACCACAAACCCAGTCGCTCTGTACCAAACTGACAAAACCTCTGATTGTATATATAGGTGGTGGAACTTCCTAAAGATCGTCCAATGATGCACACTTGTTTAGCCGCTTTTTATTCAACTTTCATACTTGATATGGAAGCAGTAAGTGGCCCTTTTCAATGAAGGCTATTGCATACTGCCTGATTTCTTTGTGTAATAAATGATGACCTAGTTATTTGTGTGTTATTTTTCACAACCTTAGATATATCTAGTGCTAAGACTTGGTGAGCACTAGATGAATTTCATATATCTGTGGCAGCAATAGTGCTAGCGTAGTTATAGTTGAGTCCTAGTTTCCATGCAAAAGGCATTTTTGTTTTCTTAATAACTTTAGCTCCGTTCGACGAATCTGCACAAAACGTTACCCAAAAAAGTACTTCTACTTTAGATCTTTTATGGCAAGGTTTAGGCAGATCCCTCAAGTGGGGGACGAGAAAAGGGGTGTTGTGGCAAGTGCTATTTCATTTCAATTTGCGTTGAATTCTTTGCTCTTGAATACAGGAAAAAACACACTAAACAGAATTTTACCAACGTTGATATGAAGGTAGAACTTTACTCGGGCAAGCACATTTTTGGTTATTGGTGTAAATCCATTCAATAGTTTTTTATGAATTTAGTCTTTAAAAAAGGTTTTCTAGTTGGGCGTGAAGAGGTTCTATTTTAGAGGTAACTGGACTGTTAATTTGCTGATTTTTCATGGTTTTGCAAATCCAATAAAAAAAATAAAAGCACACCATTGGGCGAGGAAGCCCTTTCTCCTATCCTGCATTATGGATTCGCAAATCAAGATCTGATTCACACAACCTGACATGTTCTGGTTGGCTAACCATCACATAAACATTTCTGTTGCATCCATCATTACCCAACATGATGCATTAAAAACACTGCTGGGAAAAACGCAAAAGATAAACGGTATAAGGGAGCAGGGTCTGCATACCCTCACCCCAGGGCCCTCAAAAGTTTCCCCAGGGTCCCTGTCTCAGAATAAAAAATAAATATTAAATACTTTTTATCACTGGATCCGAAGATCTAAGACCTTCCTTTGGTCCTTTAGACCCAGCGATGTTCTAGAATCTACAAATCCATAAAAACATATAATGTGGTAAAAGTATTCTGTGCTCTACTTGTGGCGGGTTGGAAGGCGGGAGCCTAGTCCCATTACAGTCTGTTGTTCCAATCCTCGCTGCATATTGCCAAAGGCCATGACCTGCGGGTATTTGCCAGGAGCTCTGGTTTGTGAAGCCACATTTTGCCGCCAACCCCCATTGCAGCTGGCCTGGTACTGCAGCCAATATCCACTACGCATGGCTGGTAGCTGTGCATACTGGGGCTCGGCTGCCTGGGGTCAGTTGGACACAGTGCTTTAGTGGAGGCCAGGTCATGAGCTAACCCATGATGTACACGGCCAAATAACATGGGGGGAGTTAGAAACCACATATGGAAGGGCCTGTCTGAAGGTCATGACATGACCTCCCCTTTGTACAATGGTGAAGGCCTCACACAGTGGGGGTTGGCTGCCTGCAGCCGGATGCCATGTTGTGGTAGGAGTTGGCCACCCACAAAGGGTTGGGTATAGTTCCTGTCCAAAAGAAAGGGCTTGCGGCCAACCCATGTTGCTCACAACTGAATGCCAAACACAGTAGGGCTTGGAACTCTTGTGTAAGGTTTGGAACACGGCCATGCGCAGTGGTGTATGCTGCTCACAGTGGATTGGGTCTGACCTTGCGCATTCGAGCGTGGGCACAGATGGTAGGCCTATTGCCATGTGAAGCAAGAGTTGGCCCACCATGGAGAGTTGGGTGCCAGCAGTGCGACAAACCCCTGCAGTGGTTTGGGCACAAGCCAAAGCCAGAAGAGAGGGCCTTCAGTTAAAACCCGGGGCACATGGTTGAATACAGCAGGTGGTGGCCTCTCAGAAGAATTGCGCACCCAATCCTCCTCAAATGGCTATCACCTATTTACTGTGTTCAACTGTGAGATAGCTGGACATCAAACAGCAACATGCAGTTAACAGTGAGCTGAAGCCATATGATGTGAGCTGTGCAGCCTAAATAGGAGTGAAATTCGGTCCTAGAGATCCAGGGACCTGGTGGATTGCCACCAGGGCATTTTAAAACAGACTATCGGCCAGATTCATCAATCTCCCGTTTTGCGAGGCCCTAATAGCGAATTATAGCGATTCGCTATTAAGGACTCTCAAAACGGGATTCATGTAGGATTAGCAAAATTTATTGCGATTCCTACTGATTCCTTATTTGCGATGAGCAAATTGCTAATCGCAAATAAGGAAAAACTCCCCATTCATTCCTATGGGCCAAAAGGCCCATAGGAATGAATGGGGAGTATTCCTTATTTGCGATTAGCAATTTGCTCATCGCAAATAAGATTGCGATTTGAAGGGTGCCAAGGGTGTCCAAAGGACACCCTGTAGCACCCCTCAAATGCACATTTGAACAGGTGTTGCGCACACACATGTCCAGAGGACATGTGTGTGTGTGTAACATGCAAAAGTAAAAAATGCACTAAAGTGCTTTTTATTCGTTTTTCGCAATTTACCACAAAGTCAGATTTCGTGGTAAATTGCGACCAAATATTGCGAATTCGCAATTTCAAATAGGGTGATGAATTGCATTTAAGGAATCTCTATTAGAGATTCCTTAAATCCAATTCCTCGCAAATATGCGATTTCGCAAATAGCGATTTTTGCATTTGGGATGATGAATCCCAAATGCAAAAATCGCTTTTGCAAACGGCCAGATTCTCAGAATCTGGCCATTTGCGAGCGCAATTCATGTTGATGAATATGGCTGTATAATTGATAAAACGCCTCTAAAGGGAATATTTTGTTCGATGGCATGTGTGGCTGTAGATTCAAATGCTTTGCATACTCCTGCCATCTAGCATTGGATTCGAAGTTGTGCAAGTTGTTTTTCTTCGAAGAAGATTTTCAAGTCACAAGATAGTGACTCATCTTGGTGATACTGCACATAGGCATTTATTTTATTTATTCATAAACGCAACATTTATCCAAGTGGATATCACAACGCTGGGAGAGCAACACCTAGGTGTGAGAGTAAGGTGACATTCGAGATTCTAGTTGTTTAATTGGACCTTAGGTAACAAATGGGTTTTTAGTTTTTTTCTGAACGACATATAGTCATCGGTAAGACGAAGTTCCAGCGGAAGTTCATTCCAGTAAGTTGCTGCCAGATGGGACAAAGAGCGCCCCCCTGCTCTCGCCCTCTTAATGCGTTTTGTTTTTGCCCACACCTGATTGCCTGACCTTAAATTCCGTGTTGGAAGTTGGAACATAGAATTCGATTTTATCATATAGGACTCTAGGACCATGATGGTATGATTGTGTGCATGACCCAGGAGCTTGAATCTTGACCTTTGTCGAACTGGCAATCAATGGAGCTCCCTCAGTCATTCTGAGGCTGAGCTCTACCTGCTTTTGTTGCATACCAGTTTGGCAACTGCATTCTGCATCACCTGCAGACGTGAAAAAAGATAGTCTGCCATGCCCATTTAGAGCGCATTTCCGTAGGCCAGTTTATTTATGAGCAGAGCCTGGGGGATGGTTTTTCTGTATTTCAAGGATATCCACGAGAAAAGTATTTTTAGAAGTTTTAATGTGGCAAAGCTTCTCCCACATAATGCGTTGACCTGGTTCTGCATGGTCAGTGCATTGTCAATAAAAATGCCCATGTTTTTTGCAACCTGTTTGGGTGCGGGTGCAGATCCAAATGATTGGGGCCACCAGGTTGCGTTCCAGATTAAATGGGCTCCTCCGAAAAGTAGGCTCTCTGACTTATCAGCATTTAGTTTTAGGCAGTAGCCTGACATCCGCACCGCCATTTCTGAGAGACAGTTGGTTAGTTTAATCCTAGTGTCCTCAGGTGTCTCTTCAAGAACTATCAGCAGTTGTGTATTGTCTGCTTAGGAACAGATACTAAATCCCAATTTTTTGCTGATTTTAGTCAGAGATGATACGTAGGCATTGAAAAGGGTAGTGTTTAGGGAAACTCCCTCTGGGACGCCATACTTAATGGTTTTTGGGGTGGAGGTGAAAGGTCATTTGTTCTGTTTGTGGTCTATTACTTGGGGAAGGAGCAGAACCACTGAAGGGCATTAGAGTGTAAGCCCTTTTCATGTAGGGTGTAAATCATGCAACACTGTGTTGAAGGCCGCCAACGGGTCCAATAGGATCAGAATGGCGGCCTTGCCCTGGTCAATTGAAGATTTAATGTTATCGAAGACTCCCAGGAGGGTAGCATCCGTGCTGTTGGTGGCTCTAAAGCCAGTTTGGGAGGGGATCCAAGAGCTTGTTGGAATCAAGGTAGTTTGACAGCTGATTATTAAACAGCATCTCCGTCACTTTGGATAGGTATGGGAGCTGGGAGATAGGTCGATAGTTTGCCGGATTATTAATGCCCCTGCCTGCTTTTTTAGTAATGGGACTACAGTGGCTTTTTTAAGGTCTCTGGGAACACAGCAGTGTCCAGTGAGTTGTTAAATAAGCGGGTTTCGAGGGGACATAGGGTCGGTATAATCCTAGAGAAAATAAAATGACGGCATGGATCTAAAGAGGACCCTGATTTAACTTCACTATTTGCCTTGGCTACCTGTTCGTTTGTAAAGGGAGCAAAATTGCTGAGGGTGGATGGTTTCTGAATGAGTAATAAATCTCAGAGATTTGATCATCAAAGTTGTTGCCGATTTTCCCAGTGCAATCTACCTAGGGTGGCAGAGTTTGGGACAGGCTTGATGGTTTGCATATCTTTCACTGTTTTGTAGAGCTCTTTGGGTGAATTGCTGTTATCTTTTATCCGGTTTGCGAAGTAGCTCTTTTTAGTGTTTTTGATGGCATTGTTATAGGATCTCAGCTCTGATTTGTATAGTAATCTATCCTCATCTTGTGGGACACCCCCGCGCCGCACGGCCACCAGCTGCTGCGTGTGCCCCTTGCCTGCCCTCTGCCTCGCTGCTGCCTTGTTGCCGGCTGCCGGCTGCCTCCGCTGCTGTAGTTTTGCATTGTTTTGTTTTGTCGGTAATTTGTGCTTGTTGTTGATTTCACCGTGTTGTAGTTTTGCACTGTTTTGTCGGTAATTTGTGCTTGTTGCCGACTTTACCGTAGTGCCTGTGCTTTGTGTTCCTTCCTTGTTGTCCGCCTACCTCGCCGCCCTCCGCCCTCCCTTCCCGCCACCGCCGCTTTGCCCCGCCCCTTTTTCTTTTCTGTACCCTTCCCGCTCCCGCCTCCCAGCTGCTCCGCCCACCCGCGCACTTGGCCTTAAATGGCGACCGTGCGACGCAGGTGAGTGTGACCCACTTGTGGGACACCCCCGCGCCGCACGGCCACCAGCTGCTGCGTGTGCCCCTTGCCTGCCCTCTGCCTCGCTGCTGCCTCGTTGCCGGCTGCCGGCTGCCTCCGCTGCTGTAGTTTTGCATTGTTTTGTTTTGTTCGTAATTTGTGCTTGTTGTTGATTTCACCGTGTTGTAGTTTTGCACTGTTTTGTCGGTAATTTGTGCTTGTTGGCGACTTTACCGTAGTGCCTGTGCTTTGTGTTCCTTCCTTGTTGTCCGCCTACCTCGCCGCCCTCCGCCCTCCCTTCCCGCCACCGCCGCTTTGCCCCGCCCCTTTTTCTTTTCTGTACCCTCCCCGCTCCCAGCTGCTCCGCCCACCCGCGCACTTCGCCTTAAATGGCGACCGTGCGAACGCGCAGCGGTCACGCGCAGCGGTCACGCGCAGCGGGCGCGCCGATTGTGTCCGCCGAAGGCGCGCCAAAGGTAAGCCCGTCTGCGCCCGTCCGCGACCGGATCGCGACCAGCGCCAGGACCCCTGGCCCACGAAGACCCCGACCGACCCGCCTGACATACTCCGCCACCACCCTCAACGCACTCAACACCGGCCGACTCCCAGAATGCCATCAAGCCACCCCACGACGCACCCACGGACCATTCAGCTGCCACACCTGCAAGTTCTCCTGCACCCGGACCAGCCTCGCACCAGCACCCGCCAAGTCGAACACCAGCAGCACCCACCTCAAGTGCATCCTGCTCAACACCGCTCCGTCCACAGACACGCCATCGAACTCTGGAACCTTCTAGACGCCACAGCCCCTGACGTTGCCTTCCTCACGGAGACCTGGATGAACGCCTCTTCAGCTCCCGACATCGCCATCGCCATCGCCATCCCAGAGGGCTACAAGATCGTCCGGAGGGACCGAAACGCCAACCAGATGGGAGGAGGCATCGCCATCATCCACAGGAACACCATCCGTCTCACGACCAGCACCGACAACACCCTGACCAGCGCCGAACACCTGCATTTCCAGATCCACACCAACCCGAACACCACCCTCAGAGGCACCCTGATCTACCGACCCCCTGGACCACGCACACAATTCAGCGAGGACATCGCCGACTTCGTCAGCCCGCACGCCCTCCCCTCCGCCGACTACATCCTCCTGGGAGACCTCAACTTCCACCTGGAGAACAACAACGACCGCAACACCAGCACCCTGCTCGTCAACCTCGCCAACCTTGGACTCAAGCAACTGGTGTCCACCCCCACCCACCTCGCCGGACACACACTCGACGCAGTCTTCTCTTCCTGCACAGACATCGACTTCAGCCACGCCACAGAGCTTCAATGGACGGACCACAGCTGCGTCCACTTCACCTTCAAGAAAACGACGACCCACCAACACCAGCATCAGACCGCCCGCAGAAGCTGGAACAAGATCACAGCAGACCAGCTCGCCACCTCCCTGAGCCAGCACCCTCCTGCCAGCTCAGCGAACCCCAGCCAGGCCGCCAACAACCTCACGAAGTGGATCAGCAACTGCGCGGACGAACTCGCCCCACTGAGGACCCCGCCTAGCAGACCCGGCAGCAAGAAGGCCCCATGGTTCACCGACGAACTCAAGAGCTCCAAGAAGAACTGCCGAGCCCTCGAGAAAGTCTGAAGAAGGGAACCTACACCGGACAACAGGACCTCCTTCAAACTTGCCACCCGGAAACACCACCAGCTGATCCGCGCCGCCAAGAAAACAGCATTCAAGGACCGGTTGGACAACAACGCACATAACTGCAAGGAACTCTTCAACATCGTGAAGGAGCTTTCCAACCCCAGCGCAGGAAACAACGACATCACCCCATCGCAAGACCTCTGCAACTCCCTCGCTTCTTACTTCCACAACAAGATCGCGGACATACACAACAGCTTCAACAACCAACCAACGCACACCTTGGCCGAACAACCACCCCCCACCACCACCCTCCACGCCTGGACCCCGATCAGCACCGAAGACACAATCCGCACGATGAACTCCATCCACTCCGGATCTCCGACCGACCCCTGCCCTCACCACGTCTTCAACAAGGCCGACGCTGTCATCGCACCCCACCTGCGAGACATCATCAACACATCCTTCGACACCGCCACCTTCCCTGAGAGCTGGAAGCACGCGGAACTCAGCGCTCTACTCAAGAAACCAACAGCGGACCCCACCGACCTCAAGAACTACCGCCCCATCTCGCTCCTCCCGTTTCCAGCCAAAGTCATCGAGAAGACCGTCAACAAGCAGATGGCCGCCTTCCTCGAGACGAACGGATCCCTCGACCCCTCACAGTCCGGCTTCCGAGCCAATCACAGCACCGAGACCGCCCTCATCGCCGCCACCGATGACATCTGAGCCCTGATGGACAAGGGAGAAACAGCGGCCCTCATCCTCCTAGACCTCTCCGCGGCATTCGACACGGTCTGCCACCGCACCCTAGTACGGCGCCTCAGCAACATCAGAATCCAGGACAAGGCGCTGGAATGGATTGTCTCCTTCCTCGACGGAAGAACACAGAGTCCGCCTACCACCGTACAAGTCAGAGGCCTCCGAAGTCATCTGCGGCGTCCCTCAAGGATCATCTCTGAGCCCCACCCTCTTCAACGTCTACATGAGCCCCCTCGCGGCCATCGTACGCAAACACAACCTCAGCATAATCTCCTACGCCGACGACACCCAGCTGATCCTCTCCCTGACCAACGACCCCGCCGCCGCCAGAGCCAACCTTCACGAAGGGATGAAAGAGGTAGCCGAATGGATGACGACCAGCCGCCTGAAACTGAACTCGGACAAGACGGAGGTCCTCATCCTGGGCTCCTCACCCTCCGCCTGGGACGACTCCTGGTGGCCTCCCGCCCTGGGCACCGCACCCAAACCGACAGACCATGCACGCAACCTGGGCTTCATCCTGGACTCCTCCCTCTCCATGACCAGGCAAGTCAACAACGTCTCCTCGGCGTGCTTCAACATCCTACGCATGCTACGGAAGATCTTCTGGTGGATCCCCACCGAGACCAGGAAGACCGTCACCCAGGCCCTCGTCACCAGCCGACTGGACTACGGCAACGCCCTCTACGCCGGTACCACCGCCAAGCTCCAGAAGAGACTCCAGCGGATCAAGAACGCCTCAGCCAGACTCATCCTCGACATCCCTCGAACCAGCCACATCTCCGGACATCTGAGAGACCTTCACTGGCTCCCCGTCAACAAAAGAATCACCTTCCGCCTCCTCACCCACGCACACAAAGCCCTACACGACCAAGGACCGAGCTACCTCAACAGCCGAGTCAACTTCTACGCTCCCAAACGACACCTCCGATCAGCCAACCACGCCCTCGCCGCCGTCCCCCGCATCCGTAGAGCGACTACTGGAGGAAGGTCCTTCTCCTACCTGGCCGCCAAGACCTGGAACTCCCTCCCGACCGACCTGCGCCTGACCCAGGACCACCTCTCCTTCAGGAAGAAGCTGAAGACCTGGCTGTTCGAGCAGTAGAGGCACTCCCCCCCCCCCCCGCCCCCCCCCAGCGCCTCGAGACCCTACGGGTATGTAGCGCGCTCTATAAATGTCACTGATTGATTGATTGATCTTGCTAGGATAGTCTCCATTTATGTTTGAGTACCTTACACTTTCTTTTCAATATCCTGAGTTCACGCGAATACCATTTTTCAGATGGTGTTCTTCTGTTAAGTTTATTAACAGATATGGGGGCACATTGATCCAGTGTATTGGATATTTCAGCTTGGAGGCTTTCTGCTCCTGTTAGCACAGGGAGAGTCCTTGGATTCTTTGGGGGAGAAATGGTGCTGAAATGTATCGGGAGTGATAAGCCTCCATACTCTCTTTGCCACCACTGATGAAGTAGCCAGGCTGATTAGTTTAGTTGGAAGGAAAAGGGTGAAGGAGATTAAAGAGTGGTCTGTCCAGGAAAGAGGCCTAACCTCGGAGATACTAGTGGATTCTGTATTGGAAAATAAGAGATCCAGAGTGTGTTCAGTAGTATGTGCATGTTGAGAACTGCGTGATCTGAACTAAGTGTGTCTCCTAAGGAGCAGGGTGGTATTAATACCTCCCAGTCTGGGAGTCTCATCACCACAAACCAGTGGGCACCAGCCATTATCCAACACGGCTACTGTCTGGAGCTCAATACACCACCACCCAGTATTGCACCTCACACTTACAGGTTATCACCTAGCACTTCTCAAACAAGAGATCGAAGCCCTTCTTCTCAGAGGGGTCATAGAACCAGTCCATCATCAACAGCAAGGCACAGCTGTATATTCTCTGCACTTTCTAATTCCAATAAAGGACTGGTCACTAAGACCAATCTTAGACCTCAAACCTCTCAACCACTACATCCTATCAGAACACTTTCATATGGTTACTCTACAGGATACCATTCCATTTCTAAAACAGGACGACTTTATGGCAACACTAGACCTAAAGGACACTTACTTTCATATACCCATAAATCCTGCTCACCGCAAATACTCAGGTTTGTCATAGCAGAAAAACACTACCAATTCAAAGTTCTACCTTTCGGGATGACCACAGCACCTAGAGTGTTCACAAAATGTTTGGCAGTAGTGGCAGCACATCTAAGAAGACAGATGTTCACGTATTTCCCTACCTGGACGATTGACTCTTCAAAGCCAGTACCTACCTTCAGTGCCAACACTACACTGAGTTGACACTGGATCTACTTCACAGCTTGGAGTTTACAGTAAATGTTACCAAGTTTTACCGTCGGCCTCTCCAAATTCAACCATATCTAGGAGCAATCCTCAACACACATTCCAGAATAGCAAAATCCAATCCAGCTCGAGGTCAGAATTTTCAAATAACTCTCCCAACTCACCTCATCTCTCACAGTTCGAACATTGTGTCTGCTCGGATGATAGCCTCTTGTATTGCCATGCTCCCCCACGTGAGGTTACATATGTGTCCCCTACCTCAATATCTAGCTCGCTAGTAGTCTCGGTCACAGGGTCACCTCAAATATCTAATGTTTATAGACCAAGCTCTGTGGGATGGCAAACCTCAATCCCTACACATCAACTGCTTGGAGCTTCAGGCAATTTTAATAGCCATAAAAGCTTTCTTTCCTCACCTATCTCACAAGGTTTTCCTAGCCCAGACGGACAATATGACTGCCATGTATTATTTACAAAAACAGGGGGGGGCATAGTCCTCTCAACTCACAACTGTCTCAGATCATATGGAACTGGGCTCTTCACCACCAGGTTCATCTTTTGGTATAATATCTGCCGGATGCCAACAACGATTTTGCACACCTGCACAGCAGGATGCAGCAACAGACCCAAGAGTGGAAACTCCACCCCCAAGTCCTCCATCCCTACTTTCAAAAGTGGGGGGTTCCTCAAATCGACCTTTTAGTCACATCCGAAAATGGAAAATGACCAAACTTCGCCTCCAGATATCCCCATCCTCTATCCAAGGGTGACACACCAAAGATGAGTTGGTCAGGGATATTTGCCTACGTTTTTCCACCTCTCCCTTTCCATCAATCAATATAAACTTTATTCGGGTGCAATTGCGTATCCATATAAGTACAGACAGACACATATTCAAAGAATATTTCAGCAACAAGAGAGCAATTAAAACATCCAATTAGAATTACAATTAAAATTAGTCCTCCAGTAATACAATACACAGGATAAAAAAAGAGCAAAATACATTAGAATAGCACGTGACTTACAGATTAAAACAACTAGATAAAGTGCAATAGTTCAGCAGGGGAACATGGAGTTACCAATGCGCACCGCCGCCTTTAGGAAGTAGCCAACCCGAAAGGTTAGCTCATTGTCCTTTAAGGCAATGACCTTCCCATATGCAGCCTTATAATCAGTCTCCGGTAAGGCTTTAAACTACGGAAGTAGAAACCTTTTAGTGAGTATTGAGTAATAGCAGCAGAAAAATAGAAAGTGCAACATTGATTGTTTCTATTGGCTATTACATGGGCTTGGCAAAAGTTCAAGGTTAGGGGTAAACCCAGCGGGAAATGAGAGCATAAATTTCATGGTGTCAGTCCTCAGCCGGAAAAGTAACCCCCTTTCCCAGCGGCTAAACGGTTTTAATAAGTAGCTAGAAGGTGCGCGTTAAACGTTCTCAATACGCATATATCTAGCGACTGACACTTTCTTGCGCTCTTTGTCCAATCTGGCATCCCTATAGGATGCATAAAGAACCTTCTGAAGGGATTTATTACTAGTGGTGCCAAGGTCTGAAGGATTTAGAAATAAATGTTCATAATTCACACTAGTTAAACTTTTATATACCGCGGCCAACCAAGGTATGTTCATTCCCTTGTCACATTTCAGACAGTCTGATATTATCTCTCTAGTTAATTGGGCCGCGGGGTTTCTCCAAACTCTCAGCCAAAATAATGCTGGGCGAGCCTTAATATGATCTTTGATACATGGAAAGTTAAGTTCACTATGACCGGCATATTTAGAGGAAGAAATAGGTGCACCCAGGATTTTGCGACAGAATCTGTTCTCTTCAACCTGGATGCTGCCACTATCGGTATGGCCCCAAACTTCAGCACCGTAGGTGGCAATAGGTATGCATTGGAGTCTAAAAATTTTAACGGTGGCAGATACCACCTCTGTATTTCTCGGCTTTGGAAACCCGAGTATCATATTAGTAGAGTTTGTGAACTTCCTCCTGCAGTAAGCCACGTGGTCCGCCCACAATCCATTTGAGGCAAATACCAGACCGAGATAAGGGAAAGTGGGAGTGCTCTGTAAACTATTGGAATTTTAAACTATTGATGACTTAAAATACTTCTTTGACCCACACCACATGAAAAAAGATTTTTTTAAATGAGTGCATAGATCCAGAGCGGCCATGAAATCTACAAAAGCACGCACCAGTATACAGAGAGCTTTTGGGGTGTGGCCCATCAGCACCGCATCGTCGCCGCATCAATCTAATGACTGGTATATGCAGTAGACCTTTGTACTCTCTACCATTCCATATGTGACTCTTAGAGTATATCCATTCGTATCCCTTACCTATGTATATAGAGATAACTCTAATCACCAGTCTCTTCTTTGTGTGACTTTACATTGTGTACATTTTCAATTTTTTCTGTTTGTATCTTTTAGGTAACGCATGTAATCCTTAGTCCTTATGTTTTGCAACTGGTTCTTATGTAAATGCTCTGACACCTTCGGGTAAAGTTTGCGCTATAGAAAATCGCATGAAAAAAAAAAATATATATATATATATATAACGGGTCTGGGAGTTTAGTACCGTTATTGCGTGGGACATCTTGGATCAGTGTTACCAGAGACTTATTCAGATCGTTGATATACAGAATAAATAAAAGAGGGGCCATGACACAACCTTGCCTGACCCCTCTACCAACTCCAATACCTTTAGAGACCTCACCATCCCTACTGATGCGCACCCGGGCATGTAGCTCTTTATGCAAATAAGCTACAAAAGATACAAGGGACTTGTCCTGACCATAGTTTAAAAGAGTAGTCCACAGCCGGGACCTATTAACAAAGTCGAAGGCCGACGTGAAATCCATGAATGCCAGATATATAGGTATTTTCTTAGCTACATTATATTTATCAATAATCAAGTTGAGGTTATGTCATTGTTCAACAGAGCCGATATTACTCCTGAACCCCAACTGACAGGGATCTAAGATCTGACACTCCTCGTATTATCGACCAGGAAGATCGGCCTGTAACAAATCTGGTTTGAACGGTCCCCCTTTTTAAAAATTGGCACGATTATACTGGAGGACCAAGTATGTGGAATAGGGGAATTGACTAAGTTATTAAAAACCTTTAGCAATACGGGCGCCCATAAATCAGGGTAACTTTTAATAAGATCGATGGGCAAGCCATCATGACAAGGGGTTCTGCCTCCCAAACTCTGATCAATAGCCTCCTCTACCTCCGATAGGTCAATCGGAACCCTGGTAGTCATTGTGTACTCATTTGTAACTGTAGGTGGGGCCGGACCGGAAAAGATCTTACTAAAGTGCGCTCCCCACGACTCACTAGAGATATTACAGCTAATAGCAGACATAGGGTTCCCCAAAGACCTCATGCCTTTAACGGCCGACCAAAAATCCTTGCCATTTTTTAGAGCGATAGCCCATGCTAGATTTTCCCTATGTTCTCTTGTAATTGCCTCCTTTCTAGTTGCTATAGCTCTTTTATAACATAGTCTAAGTGATTTAATAAGGGAAGCTATCTCTGGGTTTATTAGCAAGCGCCCTGCGCAGGGCTCTATTAGCGGAGGAGCAATCAACATTGAACCAACCTGAGTCCGGTTGAGTTTTCTTTTTGGGCCTAGACAACAAAGTTTTGACGCCTGTGCAAAGCTGTGAGAAGGCGTCAATTACCTCTGGGTTATGTTCATTAAATGACAAACCAGTGTCAATCAATTCTTAGTGAGTTCTTATCATCCTGCCAAATGTGGCTTTGTTTATACCACACCAGACCAGTCTGAGATAGTCAGTAGAGGGGGAAAAATCCCTAGCACTGCACTCTATATCATAAGTCGGTCTAGATGTAAAACTCAAGGTTAGATTAACAGGGTTGTGATCCCCCTGTAGTGTGGGAATCACCTCTGCTTTCAGCAGGCATTTTTACAAGGGGGGCAGTGATAAAAATATAATCAATAGTAGAAGTCGAACCCCTGCTTCTATAGGTTGGTTCTACATGGCCTGCTCTTGTCGACACTTCTGCAAGATCCATTATATCTGTAAAGTTGTTAATACTTAGGAGGTCTAGTAATTGGGCCCCCCTTTACATAATGGTGCCATATTCGTGGGGTGGATGGCAGAGTGAATGCCCCTCGGCAGCTTGACATTAAAATGGCCCCCTAAACATATACCCTCCTGTTTAGTGCCGCAGTTGGATGTCTGTAGATTAGAGATGAAGTTAAACAAATCAGCAAAGTTCATATTGGGAACACTTAACCCCTTCCGTGCGGGGCATATTCCCCCGCTGTGCTGAGGGGAGGAGGGGGCGCACAGCGCCCCGTTGCTCATGACGAGCTCAGTTCGTCATGAGCCACGGTGGTTATGTGCGCATGACAAGCTGAGCTCGTCATGACCACACCCATTTCATTAGAAGGCCCGCACAGCAGGGGAATTTGCCCAGCATGCGAGCGTTCGAACGGTCATGACGAGCTCAGCTCGTCATGAGCACGCGAGCACCGTGGCTAATGATGAGCTCAGCTCGTCATGAGAATGCAAGGTGTTAAAATCATTGTTGTAAAAAAATAATTAAAGAAAACGAAATCCCCCGGTTATAAATTAAAGCCTAAAATGTATCTTTGTTGGTGGTAAGCGCCCTGGCACGGCCTCCTGTCATAGTTTTAATCTAGATTGAGAGGCTTCCAGCTGAGCATCCGTAATCTGGAGTGGGGCTAAGATATTAAAACATTCAAACCCTCTAGAGAGAACTCTTGAGTGGCCCAGGTCTCTTGGAACATTACAATATCTTGTTTGTGGATCCAACCCGTCAGGCAAATTCATTTTGGACGCGAGACCAGCCACATTCCAACTCAGTATTTTAAGACTGGATTCGACATTAGGTGTGGTCAGGATATCGAGTTCACAAGGCAGGAGTGCAATTAAGGGGGGGGGGGGCTGGCTCTGAGAATTCTAATACTGCACGAGGAGAAGATAGTCAATCCTGGCTATCCAGACCAGATAGGGGCAAAAATCTTTTGTGTAAGGAGAGGGGGCGGGCGGTAGGAGGCGTATCAAAAAGTGGTGCCTCCAGGGAACGTTTATAATAATACCCCATTGGCAGAGCCCAGATACTGGTGTTTTAATTGGGCTGGGCCTTCTGGGACAATAATATTGATGTAGCCAAAGATGGTCTGCGAAAATGTATAACTATACCGTCCCCCTTAATACGTTTTGGGGACTGTCCCACCCAACCAATTCTCCGTACCATAATAATGTGGTCAATAAGTGATGCCCTAAACCCTTTATGTTTGGATAGCCAGTCTAAACTCTTATGGCGTAATTGCTCCCATGATTCTGTCTGATTTGGCCTTAATGGGGGTACACCTGCCAAAACCACAACATAAGGGCACGCCTCTGGGGGTAAATTTAACACCTCCCTGCTACCCATGGGGTCTGACAATCTAGTAATGTCAGTACCACCCTCTCGTGATGTGCTACCAGCAGCATGAATATTAGGTTGGGCCACAGTGGGGATACTAGCAGTGGCCGTGATGGTAGTCACATTATTAAGAAGTGGGCGATTTGCACAGCCATTATCAGGGGTGCCATTTTCTCCACCATTACCCTCAGGTGCAAAACGCATCTTAATTTTGTCACACATCACAAGAAATGGTCGCTGGATTCAAATTGGGCGCACCAATCAAAGTGTTTGTACAGGTTGACATAATGTTAGATGGTATAGATGGCATTCCAGAAGCAATAGATGCAGTACAATTGATTTGGACAGAAGGAGTCTTTTTAGGGCACTCAAGCTGAGACATGGACAGATGATTTTTCAAAGTGGCAAGGAAACTGTCGAGTGCGCCTTTAACACGTTCAGTGATGGTATCCACAATTTGACCTATAACAGCTTCACTACAGCCATGACTTCCAGAAAGGAGCAAACGATTCTAAGTCTGAGTTCCAATAGAGCGACGAGTCAATAGCTGGAGTGTGCACCTGGGCAACAGCTGTTGAGGAATTTAAAGAGGGACGTATTCAGGATCTCAATGCTGTGCGGGAAGAACAAGGGCAGATGGGCTGCTTCCTCTTAGCACTTGTCACTTTAACTGGCTTCCTTTTGCGTTTCGCCCCAGTAATTGCCTCAATGTCCACTGGAGTGTCTAATGTAACCACATCTGGGGAAAGAGCTTGGGAAATAGTGCCGCCACCAGAAACCGCACAGCTGGTGATAGAACTGTCTGGTGCGCTGATATTCGGGTTGGCGCCCTCCAAACTGGAAGGTGGAAAGAGAGGGGGTGCTCCCAAACCGAGGGAAAGACGCCTCTCGGTCAGTTCTATCTTGTTGCTCACAATACTAACCGCTCAATGCTAGTTAGTCAAATATAGGTGTGAGGTAAAACAAAGTTCGAGTGGGCTCACCTTAGGAAATCAGTTCAGCAGAGTCTCCGCCAGTCTCTGATGGGTGCGGACGGGCCAGTACTTGACCTGTGCACGACCGCGCACTTCCCGCTGGCTATGAGGGCTTCTGGTGGCCTCCGATGACTACCTTCACTGGCGCCAAACGGGGCCTTCTGGGAATTGTAGTTGCCATCTGCCGCCTGGCCATTCCCCTCACGGCGGTGTGGCGGTGCAAACAGCGGAGCACGAACAGCCGT
This sequence comes from Lissotriton vulgaris, assembly GCF_964263255.1. Lineage (NCBI taxonomy): Eukaryota > Metazoa > Chordata > Amphibia > Caudata > Salamandridae > Lissotriton > Lissotriton vulgaris. The sequence goes on along the minus strand of NC_141689.1, from coordinate 2,113,788,000 downwards.
TCCCCTCACGGCAGAGATCAAGGCAAGATGTGGGTAAGTGTCTAGCCGTTCCCCTCATGGCAAAGCTGGCTGGAAAATAGCGCCCCCCTCTCATTCCATTTCTAGTTTGGGGACTCAGGCAAACATCTCTCCCCTTGATCCTGATAGCTCCCACTTGGGCATGTTAGCAGTGGTTCACAATACTACCTGACCTTTCAGTAGTTCCACACGAGAAACTCCCCAACAGGCTGAGCCTGCTCACTCAAAATCAAGGACCGATCCCAAAACTCTCAATCTAGCAGTTTGGCTCTTGAGGTCTTAGTTTGGCAACCTCAACTTAGTACAAGAATGTGTTGACATTCTCAAGCAAGCACGTAAGCCAACTACTAGAGCATGTTATGCTTCAATATGGAAATGTTTTGCTTACTACTGTCAACCTAAACAAATTGATCCTATTAAAGCCACTGTACAAAACATTATCTGTTACCCGCTCTATCTGTTAAATGCTAATTTAGCCTATTCTTCCATTAAATTACACCTGGCTGCCATAGCGTCCTATCTCCAAAATAGACTGCATTTTTCATTGTTCAAAAAGCAGTCACCAAAGCTTTTGTGGAAAGTCTAAAAAGAATCATCCCTCCTAGGGTTCTTCCTGCACCCTCTTGGAACCTTAACATTGTTCTAACCAGGCTCATTTATCTCCCTTTTGAGATTCTACATTCATGCCCCCTACAGTTTATTTCATGGAAAGTAGCATTCTTGGTTGCCATTACCTCACTCCAGTGTGTTAGTGAGCTCCAGGCTTTAACTTTACAGGCACCATTCTTTCAAATAAATAGACAAAGTGGTTCTTCATACTAATCCTACCTTTTTACCTAAAGTGGTTCTTCAATTTCACCTAGATCAGTCCATTGAGCTCACAGTTTTTTTCCCTAACCCCGATTCAGTAGCAGAGCTCTTCATACCATTGATGTCAAAAGTGGTCATGTTCAACATAGAACCAAAACTTTCAGTAAAACAAAGCAACTTTTTGTATCCTTTTCTCCACCTCATAAAGGCAACCCCATATCCAAATCCGGCATAGGTAGGTGGATAGCCAAATGTATCCAGGCGTGCTACATTGTAGCCAAAAAGCTTTTACTTACTCCCAGAGCACATTCCACTCGTAAAAAGGGAGCTACTATGGCCTTTTTAGGACATATTCGCAAAGCTGACATTTCTAAGGCAGCTACATGGTATACCGCACACACTTTTTCCAAACACTACTGTGTGGATGTTTTCGCACACCAGCAAGCAAATGTAGGTCAGGCAGTACAACATACTTTTTTTTTCAAACTACTTCAACTCTCACAGGCTAGCTACTGTTTTTTTGGGATTGACTCCTTTACAGTCTCTGCAGAGCATGCATATCTACAGCCACACATACCATCAAACTGATTATATTACTTAACCTGTAAGCATCTGTTCATGGCATGTAGTGCTGTAGATTTACATGTGCCCTCCTCCTCCTCAGATGCCTGTGGCCGTTGTATTTACATTTCATACTTGGGTGGACATCCTCATTCTTAACCCTTTTTACACTCCGTTCCCACCTGCCTGCTGGAAAACAGTCCAACAAAGGAGTCTATGCCTATGCACAGTATCACCGAGAGGAGGAGTCACTCGATCTTGTGACTCGAAAATCTTCTTTGAAGAAAAACAACTTGCTCAACTCCAAATCCAACACTAGATGCGAGGAGTATGGAGGTTTGTGGATCTACAGCACTACATGCCACAAACTGAGGCTTACAGGGTAAGTAACATAATCTTTTTTTTTTTTCAGTAGACACTGGAAAACACCCGATTTTTCTTCACTTTTACTGATGTGGCAGTTACTGGCATCAAACAGCGAAAAAATACTTTTCTGTGATGGATGCTCTTTCAATGACCCGCTCTGGCCATGCTACTCCACTTAGTATGCTCAAATGCAGTGCTTATGACATCATAATATTCATACCAACAAATAGCACCGAAGATGAATTGCGGTTGAATAACAGGACATAATTCACACAATAAATGAAAGCAAATTCACAGTTGTCTCTGCCTGAGTGGAATATGTGATATGATATATAAGCTCAACTGTAAGATGAGTTTGAATATTTTTATTGCATCTGATTCCTTAAAAGGGGCATGTGTGAGATATGGTCTGCATGGCTTTTGTGTGAGGCACTGATTGTGGTCCTAACCATAACTTGGCAACTTCAGTAGTTTTTCGGTTTTCATTCATAATCATAACTGCAATTTACCTGAGTTTCTTAGGTGAGTGTATATGTGTACTGATTTGTAAAGACAGGATTATAAGAGGATGTACTTTCTTTTAGGCATCATTGCATACTTTTTCTGCTAATTGGATAAAAAAGCATTTGAAAATTCGGTCTCGGAAAGGTTGCTATTTTTCTTTCTGCATTTAAGAAAGTCTGGCTTTACACCATTAGTAAGTAATTTATTTATGTAAAGGAAGTTTTCTGGAAACCGTACATCCTTACTGAAATATTCTTTGGTTTATTACTTTAATGACGATTCCTACAGTGCGGACTTAGAAGTACAAACAAGTAACTTTTCTACATATTTACTGATATCACTTTTATTTGCTAAAATATTTTTGTAAATGATCATTTTTGTGTATCTTCTATCTTGTTTCAGACCTGGATACATTCCATTATTATGCTTGGAAGCGTCTGCATGTACTTTGTCTTCACTTTGGCGTTTGGAGCAACATGTCTTACCTGTAACCCTCCAGCCAACCCATACTGGATCATGGAGAAGCATATGCAAGATCCCATGTTTTATCTTGTCATTATCATGTCTACTGTTCTAGCTCTTCTACCTAGGTAATAACCAGACCCTTTATTTCTATTTACAATGTGTATACGTGTAACCATATTTTAAGAACTGTAACTCCAGCCCATCGCATATGGCAATCTAAAGCTGCTGCTGTATTTCCCCATACTAATATGCTTTTCTGAAGAGCCTCCATGACCTTGAGTTATACTTTCACCAGTGGCAGCTGGTGACATTTGAAAGTGGTGGGGCGTAAAATGATAATCATACTCCACGGTAGCGAGCGCAGCGAGCGAGCCCGAACCCCCTAAGGAGGGTTCGGGGGGAAAACTTTTGAAAAAAGAGTGGACAAATGGTGCATTTTCAAGCAAATTTGAGAAAGCAGGAAGGTTAATAAAGCAATTGTGAAAGTGCAGTTATTACATTAATCAAGAGGTGTCATATAACATAGGTAGCTGCTTATTCAGCATAACCACAGAGCTTCATAATAGACTTCGAAACACAAAACACAATGTATTGCCGAGTACCTCACATATGTATTTTAATAACAAACAAATAAACAGAACGCAAACTAGCAGCATTCAAACAGAGAATTCTAAATCCTTCCAGGCTGGGAGCCCGGATGGCATCTCTCTTTCTTTCTCTGTATCTCCCTCCCTTTCCTATCTCTCTCTTCAACTGCTGTCTTTCTACCTTTTCCCTCTCTTTCTCTCTCTTCCTATCTCTCCCTCTTTTTCTCTGTTTCTCTCTCTCTCTGTTCCTCTCTCTCGCTCTCTCTCACTCATGCAGAACACGGGGAGGGTGAGCACAGGTCAGAGAGCTCCCAGCTGCCCTGTTTGGCCTCAGCCCCTCTCCCTGCATGATAGCTATGGGGGCCTCTTCCTCCTCGGGTAGGGTGTATGTCCCAGGGAGTGTAACACACAACAACACCCCTCCCCAGAGGCTATACCAATGTTGGAACCGCTTCAGGGTGGTGCTGGAACTATAGATAGGCCTGTGTGTGCGGTGTGTGCCCTTACTGCACCAGGTGTGATTTCCATGAAGGGGGCCCTGTGCCATGAAAGTGGGAGGGAACTAGAATGGAAAGAGCCCTGGAATCAAACCCTCCTTGGCACACATCCTTCAAAGACGTACTGTGTGGCCTCCACTTCTCTCTTTCGGACAATGACTTCCTGCTCTCAGCAGACCGCAGACCCCCCCAGCCCTGCGGTGAAGCTCCACAAGGGGATGTGAAGTTTCTCCTTCACACATGACGGAAGCTGTACTTGAGTGCTCCGCCCCCGTCCCTGCGTGTGCCCTTCCTCTCCAAGGGCACCCTAGCGCTGCGGTCAGAGATGCCCACCTGTGCAGCATGTGATAGCATCTTTTCAAAAACATATTTTACGATAGCATCTTAGAACCAATTATTCATTGCATACCTTTGCAAAAAAAAAATGAAATTCAGCTTAAAAATATATGTATTTGTAATTTGGCAACACATTTTCAAAACGGAAAATATATTTACTTTCACTTTAGATAACTATTCAATCAACTCGAGTAACCCAGTTTGCACAAATCCTGATTTCAATCAGATCCAAATCACAGACACAACTAACTAAATGATGCCCATATGCACTTGTCATTTCTAAACAGATACGAATCTATAATAAAAACCAGCATTTTGAGTTATCAAAATAATTAAGGTTGAATTTTCTGCCAGAAGACATGGTAGTTCATCTTTGTTATGTGATTTCCGTGCATCATCGGTTTTAAAAGACTGGCTGTTTTCTACGTCCCTCACATAGACAATGGGGAGACTTACACGGAAAGCTGTAAAATATGAAGGAAGTGGTGTAAACACAACACATTATGTAAATATTGGATATGTTCCTGCATTCTTCCCATTGACAGATGCAATCAATCTTTCATTAGGCTTATGCTGCGTAGCTTGAGGCAGTTACAGATGAAAGTTTGTGCCAGTTTTAGAAAATCCTTTTACTCGGGCACTACTCAGAAAATAACATTAATTGTATACTAGTAGGGGTATTTTAGCGCACACACCTAGCTGGAGAGCAAAGGGGTGTTTACCATGGGCCTGTGGCCAGAGAAGCAGTTTATGGTTGTTAGCGAAGAGGGAGTCAGCAAGAATTTTAGGCAAAGTACGTGAATTGCAATTTATTAATGTTAGCGAAATGGGTGTGGGTAACGTTTCAAGAAATGCATGCTCATGAACGAGTGTGTGTGCATACTTACAAGGGTGCTCGAAGAGCGCACACCTCACTATAAAGCAACAAACTGCTGGCCAGAAACCCTGAGATGCTGTTTTATAATTACAGCAAATGTACATGATCGTGCACTATTTGTGTGGACATAAGTAAGTTAATTCATGGAGCACACTCCTAATTACGACGCAACAAGATGGCGATGCCAAATTTCGACGGGTGCTTCGAGGTGCAATGTAAGGCTGTTTGCACGGGGCATGAGTAATGATTTCACTCATGTAGTTTGATTTACCTCTCTCACTTTACATCTGTGCTTAGCTGGGGTGAGATTCTTGGAACACTTGGGATGGGCCGGTAAATTGAAAGCAGTTTATTTATTTGGACAAACACAGGATCCCCACGTAGCATTTTCAAAGATGATAAAAGGTCAGCAGAGTTTTGAGCATGAACATACTCAAAACATATTAAAACCAGATTAATATGTACAATTTCTTTATTAATCAAAAACACACTACAAGACATGAAAAGATGCCACTGGGAGCTTGCTTGTCACGGTTTGTTTATGGTTGACAAGTGACTCGGGCTTTGTCATTACTGCAGCGAGTTGGTTGTGGAGTGTGCATAAGGTTGAAAAGGAGCCGGTGGGGTGGTAGACAATATGTACTTACTGCTCAAAAACACAGAAAGTATTAGCAGCTACTCAGTGGTGGTTCTACAAATGGATATGCTATCTGACCTCTTGCACACTATTCATCTCAATTATTATAACCTCTGAAAAGCTGCATGTGTTATGTATGAATGTTGTTAGCGCTTGCGCTTCATAGCTCATTCTGTATAGATTTATAGAAACAAGGCTAAGGACTTCGTGACTAGGCCACTGCAGCTGAACCCGCCATTGTTACCAGCACCGTCCGTCAATTAGTGCACAAAACACAACGGCCCCACCAGAAAGTAACTCTCACACACTGAGCTCCCGCCCAGAACAGCTCGCACTGAAAACAAAGCCCACCACGAAGGATACACCACACTTAAACATCTATCTCAATGACTACAGTTCATCAAACCAAGCACATCTAGTCATCTAATATCTGATGAGTTCCTCTTCGGTTTTGGGACAGCCTATCAATCATGTCATTAGGGAGCCTGTGCCCTGGAAGAGGCAGGCCTCCCCAAAGCAATAACTGCATTCATCTAATCTGTATATGCACCCAGCCAGCCACGGCAGAGTCACCATGATAAAAAAAAAACAATAATCTGCACTGCAGCTCGACAAATTACTTTGCAAAGACAGGTGTTTCTTTACTTTTTGAGTCTGCGTGTTCTCCGGAATGCGAGGTGACTGTTTATGGCTCGGGCATTACTACAAAGTGATATTCATTAGAATAACCTTCACTTAAATTGAAGGTTATTCTAATGAATAGCAGTGCTCGGCAGCAGTACACAAGACAGGCGATGCTCACAGCTGCCACTTTGCCCAACGCTGCAGCTTTCACAAATTCCTTGCGAGTCAAAGTCAAATGTATAATGTTCAACAACTGGGAAAATTCAACCTAAGCATTTTGCAGCGACTGTAACAATCTTCGCTTGGTCTAGAGAATGATCAAATGTTCCAGAAACATTGTCAATCCATCATACGGCGGGCACGAACAAGCCTGACCTATAAATAAGCATTGTATTCTATTCAGCTGAATTTATTGTAAAATAAGACGTCTGAATACTGTGCGTTATATACGAACTGGTTTAAAGTAATTGCTCGGATACTACAGTATGGCCCCGTACTACTAGCATAATTTTCAAATGTAAATGAGACTAGTACCGTACTAGTCTCATTTACATTTGAAAATTATGAAGAGCAAAGGACTGAGACCACGTGTTGCATTGACCCAACAATGAATGGCAGATAGAGCGCAATTCATTTCCTTCCCTTGTACAGCACAACTGGCACATATCATCTACCCCACACTTTTTTTTTAACTAATCAATGCTTAGAATGTAAACAAAAAAAGTGGTGGGCCTAAACCTATTGCTGGGGTTCTGATAGGCTCAGTGAACGTATGTCAACGGGGGATAGATTGAACATTATTAGCACTATTTAGAGAACACCGGACCCACAGACACAAGCTGCCTGTGGCTTTCGCTCCTTTCCCCTGATATCCCGCCTAAAAATCGTTCATAATGAAGACAATAAAGGAAACCCACCTCACGGTTGTCACTAGTGTCCGCTCAATTTTCCCACAGTAAGCTCTCACAAACGTTTTAGTCCCTACCGCATACTTGAAGATAGCAGTGCTACCACAATCCCATTCTCCCACTGCATACACAGCAAGCAACCAGAAACTAGATAAAGTGAGTTGGCCAGAATTGCAGGATGCTGACCTGACGCCTGTTTCCCAGCTCCATCACTGGCAGCTCTAGACATAGCGTCACATCTTCTTTTACTGTTGGGTAGGACGCTGGTGTTCTAGTTTATAATTGGATGTCTCATTAACAACGATGCACGTGGTGTGTTGCATTCATATTTGATCCCAAATACAACGTATTGCATCTGCTACGACAGCTCTCAACTGCCACCTGTTCATAATTTCGAAGGCAGGTGTGAGTGGCTATTACACATTCACAACCTAAGCATTCCTCTATGGTGCCAATGAATAGCCAGCGGTGGCTTGCATGAGAGTGACACTTGAGTTACACTCTTCAGTTCTAATGTCATTAAAGCGAGGAACACCACCCAGGGTTCAGCTGCGTAAACAATGAAATATTTACATTAACTACACAGAAAAATGTCACACGATATTCTGCTTTCTCCTTGCTTGCACCAGGGTGGATTTGGGAAAATAATGTCACCGTAGGTCATGCTTATCTCTACACAAACACACTGCTATTAACTAGATGCATTTTAAGTGTTTCGTGCACAGAGCAGAGTGCTGCGAGAACGGCATTTTTTGTGAACAGGACAGAGTGGAGTATGCAGGGCTTTGTTTTATGCGCTACCAACTTTCCTGCAGGACAGTTTTTCATGCACATGTCAGTGTGGGTGCAGGACAGTGTTGTGTGTATACTGCATAGCGCAGCTTCAGGGGAGAATGTGGAATGCAGGGCTCCGTCGTACACAGGTCTGAGTGTAGTGTCCACTCCAGAACACTGTTCACACACAGGTCATACTGTAATGCACTTGGTAGTGTTTCATGCACAGGTCAGAGGGTGAGAGAGAGTAGGACGTTGTTTCATGCGCAGCCCCGGTCAGAGAGTGTGCATTGCAGAAACGTGCGTGTCTCATGCTCAGGTCAGAGTCAGTGTGGAAAGTAGGAAGTATTTTGTGCACAACTAAGAAGAATGTGAACATGAACAATAGGACACTGTTCCGTGTAGTGGTCAGGGTGTTGAGGAGTGTTTTGTGCACAGGTTAGAGTGTGGAGACCAGGTTAGTGTTTTGGGTACAGCCAGGTCATAGCAGTCGCGGCTCGCTTGGTGTCGTGCGGGAGGTGTGGGGGGGGGGGCGGATTATTAAAACAGAGGGCACATGCAAGCACTCGCACTGCTCAGCACTTGTACAGACACAATTTAAACATGGATATGTTCCTGGATCCCCCTGTGCAAGCGTCCGCTGCTTAGATTTCACTATAGACTCATCCCTTACCATCATATCTCTGTTACCAGCCCATCATGTCCTGTTTATCTACATTGATTGCATCCCTTCTTTGGCTAAAACTGGTCTGGTGGGGGCTAGAAGACTGCTCTTTACGGGACACCATTTGTGTCCAAAGTGTTCCATTGCATCAGTTCTTAGGAAGCCCATTACTATATCTGATTTCCCCTTGAGTGCTGTGATCAATTTTTTTAACTTATGAGTGCTAGTACCCAAAGCTCTGGTCAGAATCCTGTGGCAGGCGCTATAAATGTGCGTGTGCCGAATACCAAAGCTATGTATTCGACCGATCTTTAATCCACTAAAAAACTCGCCTTCGAGTGAATAAGTATTTTGATTGCAAAAATAACTGAAATATGAGTAAGCAAAACTGTAGCCAGACTCAGACACGGTTCATTCCACAGATCGGCGATTCTCGCCTACGCACAGACAAGACGAGCATTGCATTCACAATTGCACAACAATAGCCACATGGCTTACTACTGGGCCAGACCCCGCCACATAAAATATATATTTAAACAATCCTACCTGAGGTCCGACTCCTGAGCAGGCCCCGGGTCCGTTGGCGCCACTACAGACCCTCTCAGCTATATGACTTTCAGTTTCACACTTACTCTCTTCCGAGCAGCCAACTGCCACACGCGCTGCACCATCCTTCTGCAGCAGCCAATCCTGGCGCCGCGTGAACAGCGCCACTGCGCCAGGATTGGATTACGAGCAGGACACTATCTGCCCTACATGAGACTGGGGCCCCGGGTCCCCCTATGTATCTGAGTGCTAAGGAGGGAGGGTGGGGGGAGGGAAGGTCTACTGTAGGCATGCGCGGGTCAGTCAAAAAATTGACTACTCCGGGATTTAACATGCGCAGTCAGCACCTCGCTGCCTGTCTGTGTGACCTGCCTGCCTGTCACTCTGCTGCAGCCCCGCCCCCCACGGCCCACTTCCTTCTGGATGCCCGATTCGGTCGGGCTTTTCCCGGAACAGGTAGCGCGCCGTGCGCTCGGCTCAAATTTCATTTTTAAAAGTCTGATTTATTTTTAAAAAGTAACTATTCATTGGCAGTGCAGTCGTCCATGGCTAGTGGGGCAACGCCCCAACGCCCCCAATGGACGCACCGCCACTGACTTTCACGTCTACTTAAGGGGTCATAAAGCTTCCAAACTCAAATGTTCACCTCTTTCTGGCAAGAATATGTGATGGACGATAGTATGGAATTAAAATCTATAAAATCTTTGAGGTGTAGTCCTCCTCACAGAAATCCAGTGTAAAAACGTCAAACTTGAGGATCTCTGATTTCTTTGGCCTTTTATAAATGTATATAGAAGGGGAGTGTTTTGTTTGACTAAAGGCTTCAATAAATGAAAATTAGACTTTAAATGTTAAAATTTGGGACTCATTTAAGACTTAATCTAACTTGAGGCAATGCCCTTAGATTCATGAAACGCAAGTGACCTGAGCGACCTGTGGGTCTTCAAATGAATATTTTATTGATCTTAGTTGTTGTCTGACAAGGCAATGGTAATTCTTTCACTGAATAAAATGGGCGAAACGGTTCCATCCTTTTGTGTGCAGGTCGGGTTGAGGTCAGTATATCCTCAGTAAAATTAGACTACTTTTTTATAATTTGATGTCATTTCCTGTGAAAATGTGTTTTTTTAATTCCCTGAGTATTATTCATGCAGATTTGTTGCACAAGCAGCTATTATTGTTGCCTGCTTTGATGCAGATAGTTTGTGAAGTACAGTGGGCCCCAAAAATACCGCTCATAACAGGGTGGATGGAGGTAATGAGGATTATGTTAAGCATTCACAAATTACTTTACACTTTTTAACCTGCACTACTTTTACGTTTTTGATATGATATATTCGTCAGCTTGCAAAGAGGGTTAAAAGTTATAATTGTGTGTTTGGATTGCAAACAAGTGACACAGCTTTGATTCTCTTTATTTGTTCTATCCTAGGTTTCTCTTAAGAGCTCTTCAGGGCACAGTATGTCCAACTCCGTTAACGAAGGCCAAACAGCTTTGCAAACTTTCACTCGATGAACAGAAGGTGGCTATCAAGAAGTGGAAAGAAGAAACACTTCTTAACTGTGAAACAGACTTCCACAAGGAACTGACATGTTCAGACCCTGAGAACATGGTTCCCACTCAAGAAAACCATTCAGGTGCTGCTTTCAATTCATCAATGTCTGTGGCCGCTGACTGCCACAAATCACAGGACCATATGGTTCACGAGGTTTCTTTTGCAATTGGGGAAGATCCAGATGAAGATGTGGGAAAATGGAGTCCTTCCTTTCTGACGTCACAAAACAAATCTTATGATGAACTGTTGAGTCAAAATTCACATTCCTCTTCCTCAGCATATATGAATTTTACCTTCGACGAAGACTGCGAAAATGTTTTAGGACAGAAGGAAGGCTTGAGTTCTACCTCATGTGGAATAGACTTTTTGGTGCCTTCAGAAAAACCAATAAGCTAACTTTGAAGGACATTATTTTAGTATTTATGAGCAGAGTGGGTTTCTCCTTACGATCCTAAGTTTGTGTAAAGTTCTTTTAAATTCCTTTTAGGATTCCTTTTATTATTTTAAAGGATTTGTACGTGACATTTTCTAACTGTACAATACAACTCAAACACAGAGCTGGGAAAAAGAATCCTCATATCTACTCTAGATAGCTAATTTTTAAATAGCCACATCTTGTCTATGTGGTTATTGAATCCTTTCTAATCTTATTGTGTTTGAGACAACAGGACTGCGATCATATTGACAACGTTTTCCTGTTTGCTCCACTACAGTATTCCCCCCAAATCTGTCTAAGTATCACTCTTTTCATAGTTAACCTTTTGTACTCGGTGTTCCTGTTTAAGCTGTTACCTCCTGGAAATAAACTCTTTCTTCAACCTGCTTCAAGAGAGTGTCTCATCAATCTACCACAGTTCCCAGTGAGAAGATTTTGCAGAACAAATGTAGAAGTATTAAGTATTAAACACGAGGTCATGATTGCCAGTAGCGGTAGATACTTGTCCTTTCTCACATCGTCATTAGTTGCATTGTACTACATTTTTTGTCATTTCTTCCTGAAACTGTACTTACTTTGTATGGGTGTCTCCAATGCCCTTTGTCTAATTTCTTAATCACCAATGCAGATTTGCTCCTATAAAGCTCAAAGTGTTTGTGACTGCTTGTTTCTATTTTGTTGTTTGTTGCCAATGCACCACTGTTAAAAATACTTTAGTTTGGTCAGTCTATGCAATATCGACCAAAGCCATAAAAAATGTATTTGGTGTTCTTTGACTTGACACAGCTGTAATTATCTTCCTGTGCTGTAGACACGGAATCTCATTTATTCTGATTCCATCCCTTTGATTTTATTTGTGCTAATATGTCGAAAGTAAAGTCCAGATTCTCATACTACATCCATTTGATGCAAATAATGTGTTATGGGGAGAGGATTCCAGTAAAAGTGTTACTTTTGTGGTCGGGGTGTGTGCTACAAAAACAGAGATGGCACCAATGTGGCTCAGACTCTGGTACAGTGTTAAGTAGGACTGCATTGGGCTCCAATTCCAATGGGCCTTATGTAGTTTCACTGAGAATCCTACCCTGCCCTGGGATTGTCCCTTCTTGAATTGCACTAGCCAATATCAAATGAGGATCTGACTAACACAATACATTAATATATCACAGAACAAGCGTGCCTTTTCCCCCTTCAGCAATAGTACTGTAGATTATAAAGGCTTGAATGAGGCAACTAGTCAGTTGTTGCTTCAGTTTGAGTTGAATGTTCATGTACGTCAAACAAAGTACTGTAGTGAGACGTATTGAGTGCAATTATGAAGTTACTCGAAATTGACTATTTAAAAATAGTTGTGTTTAGTGCAGTTATTTTTGTATTTGTACAGACTGGGTACTGCACTAGAGTAAACTGGTCTAGTGGGCAAGTTCTATTTCACATTTTGTACTATCCGCCGGGCACTTGTTCATTCCACATATGCACTGACGATGCCCTATTTGAAGAAGGATGTCAGACATGTATGTTTTAACTATTTCTCTTAAAAGGGCGAACATCTGTACCAAAATTACATGTTCTGTCTGATTTTTTGTTCTTTGTTTGTTTTAACTACGAGTGGCTTTCTCCTGAATATGCACTGACACTCCTGTGTCTTCAGTAAGGAGTGATTTCTGAGTTGATCTTCTTGAGAAGCGTGTTTGCCCAGAGGACAGCAATCCATCTGTTCTTTTCTATTCATGGTTTTCAATATTGTGTTGTCTTTTGCTCTTTTTTGGGCATAGTTACTGTCCCGATTTTATATTTTCACTCCTCTATAGTCCGAAGCTCCAGAGAATTGTGCATAAAAGCCTGAAGAAGCCGGGTACCATATTATGGACTCTGTTTATGCACATCAAGATAAATCAACGTTTTTTTAAATCAGTTTTGAAAGCATAACTTAATTATTTTTATAAGAATAACCTCATATCTTTGGTTATTTGAAAACAGAACGGACACTACCTTTTGTCCAAATTCTGTGGGTTTTTTATTGCAGTTTTTGAATACTGATGGTTAGATTTTGCACCATGTCACTAAATAGAAACGTTTATCCATGGAGTTTGAAATATCAGGGTGTATTCACAGTCACACAAACTACTAAATAAAACCACATTAGAAACCAATTCATAACCTGATGGAACCGCTGTAGGCTTGATGGAACTTATGTTTTATCGAAAACTGTTTGCATGGAAGCCTCATCCACGTGCAAAATGCCTCTGCAAAGTGTCAACACTTGTACCTAGTGCTCTTAAATCTTGAAACATTATCGAATGTACGAACTGTGCTCACCAGTGTGCATTGGTGAATATGCCTTGCTCAAATGGGGACTACTTTCCTATGAAATATGCATCATATTGCTCCTTACCTTCCCCACCGTCAGATATGCTGTCATTACTCTCGTTTCTGCTGTATTTCATTCTCCGAAAAAAGCACTTGCAAGTTAGAGCAGAGTCAGTCCTTTACAATGTAACCCAAAGTACATCCCGCATTTTGACGAAATATGAAATGTATATTTTTAAACATGAACTTTCGGTCTGAATTAGCCAACGTGTTTTTTTTTTACATTTGAATGTCCTTGTACAAGCATGTAAATTTGAGCTCAGTTTTATATATTTGAAAAATGAATAAAGAACAAAACGTATTTTTAGAATTGTTGAATAATGATTAATAGTGCTGTCTTTATTTGCCATTGTGCCTGCCAATATTTTTTGTTCTTGTTTCGCTTGCAAGAAAAAAAAGTCAGTAACTTATTATGATAATGTTCTTTTAGATGTGACCAATTTGAGTAATGTGGCCTTTACTGTGGCTACAGTGCTAGCATATGCTCTATGGCAGTGGTCTTCAAACTTCTTAATGCCGCGCCCCTCGTATTAAAAAGGAAAATCATTCCGCCCACCCTCAATTTTTTACAAGTATTATATTAGATTGGCAATGTTTAAACATGTCTAAATTGCAGTTAAGCTCTGTTACCCCTTTTACACATGAAGTCAGGATATAATATGACTAAGTTGTATATTATGGCCCATTACAAAGTGGCTTACTGCAGCTCATTTTTTATCACTTAAAACAAAGCATGATGCTTGTCTAGGCCAGAGCCTGGCACCCCTCTGAGATCCCTTACGGCCCCTCAGGGGAGCCTGCCCCCCAGTTTGAAGACCTCTGCTCTAGGGTGTGGACGATTCTGTCATGTTGCCACATTGCACACATGAAAGGAGCCAAGTCAGTCTTCCTGGTCAAATTTGACAGAAGTGTGGTGCATTCAAAAATGCAACTCAATACATTTTCTGTGACATTAAACATTCTCATACACTAAATCTGGTCAGTATGTTAAATGTTGTGCCGGAGGTAGGCACCTCCGTGGCAGATGTAAGGCTAGGGGATGGCACGGAATGGGCACTAACAGTTGAGGGAAAATAACGCAAACGCACACAAGGTCCGGGTCGGGAGTGTCGCCCCCTTGCGGACTACCTCCTTTTATTATCTCCCCGCAGGCCACGCCTGGCCTGCGGATGTCAGGATGGGTGAGGGGTGACGTGTCATAACAACTAGAGCGGGGACATTACATCCCTATCCAACTATAACTTTTTTTTTTTTTAAACAGTCCGCAACAAAGAGTTTAAAACGTGCCAGGCTTCCCAGGTCGCTAGCATGGCGAGGGTGTCGTTGGCGTGTCTCTTGTTGGGAGATCAACGTCCCAGCAAACCGGCATAGTCGCTAAGTCTTTGACTAGGCCGCGGGTTTGGCCGCAGCCCATAACTCTGCGACGGGTTCCTCCTCTTGGGGCGCCCTGGCTCGAGCTGCTTTCCATGGTCGCCGGTATAAGCGGGCCTCCTGTTTCCTCCTTCTCCACTTGTTGTTCAGCCTCAGCTGTTTCGCTTCCGCCCTCAGCTGCCCGTGCTCCTTCAGCATCTCCTTGTCCCGGGGCGAGGTCCTTGCTTTCGCTTAGGGTGATCTTTTTGAACCAGGAGGTGTTCCGGGATACCTCTTCTTCTCCTTTTCGTGCTGTCACCATGGTTCCTGAGGTTGAGGCTACCGTCCAGGTGCCTGGCTCGAAACCGGTCTGGAACTTTCCTCCTGGCTGCCTGTTCTTGAGGATCACTTGTGTTCCCGGTTCTATCCTGTTGGGTCTCGCTCTCCTGGTGTGGCTAGCTTGCTGGTTTCCCAGTCTTCTTCTTTCCTGGGTGTCTTCCACGGGAGCCGGAGTTGGTGTCCATTCCGGGTTGCTAGGAAGGAGGTCTCTTCAGGGTCCCTGAAACATGAGGCTCCATGGGCTTCTCTGGGTGGTGCAGTGAGGGGTGCTCCTGTATTCACGCTTGAATTCGTGTAACCTGTGTTCTGGGTCAGCTTGTTCCACCAGGGCAATGCGAAAAGTCTTGTTAAGTGTGCGCATGAACCTTTCCACGTCACCATTGGCTTGGGGCCACTGTGGGGTGATGCGGCGGTGATGGATTCCCCTCTGCTGTAGGAATATGGCGAACTCAGCACCTTGACAAGGAGGACCATTGTCACTGCGTACTTCCCGAGGGTACCCGGACATTGCGAAGATTTTTTCGACTGCCGGGCTTACGTGGCTGAAGGCCGTGGATGCTGCTATTTCCACCACCGGGTATTTGGAATAGGCATCGATCATTACTAGGGTATGTCCGCCTCCAGGGAAACTTCCAAAGTCGACACTTATCTTGGTCCAGGGCTTCACACATGCTTCTTCGGTGATGACAGGCTGGGGCCTGTCTGGGGCGCTTGTCAGTTGGCATGGCATGCAGCTCCGCACATGTTCTTCGACTAGTTCATCCAGGTCCAGGAACCACATTTTCTCTCTTATCCTTCGTCTTCATCTTTGGGACCCCTTGGTGTCCCCCATGGGCAAGTTGTATCGCTCGATGTCGCAGAGTTTGGGGTATGACTAGTCGGGATCCCCGTAGGAGTATGTTGTCCTCGGTGGCACTTAGCTCATGTCGGATCCGCCACACTTTCGTGAGCGCTTCTTTGTCCTCCGCAGTCCAGGAATTGGTGTGACAGAGATATTCTGCCCAGGATCCCTCCTGCACCGCTCTGAGTGTCCGAGCATACACTGCATCGGTAGTGGCGGCTTCTTTGATGTCCTCGAGTGTCATGTTCTGAGGGCATGAGGTTAGTGCTACCCACTGGGCAAATTCGTCACAGTCTCCATCTTCCCCCGCCTGGCCTTCCTCCCCTGGGTGGCGGGACAGAAAATCTGCGGTGTTTTTAGCGCCTGGCCTGTAGACCACCTCCATTTCGTAGGGTTGTAGCTGGATTGCCCATCTTTCAATGTGCGGAGGGGGGTGTGGTGCAGTCCCCTTAAAAAGGGATACCAGTGGCTGATGGTCAGTGACCATAACAAATGGGTGTCCTCGCAGATACAGGTGGAAATGACTGCACGCCCATTTAATGGCGAGCGCTTCTCTCTCAATTTGCGCATACCTCGTCTCCGTTGGGGTGAGAGCTTTGCTTGCAAACGCCAATGCGACCCATTGTCCTGGCTCTTGTTCCTGTGTGAGTACCGCTTCCTGGCCTACGGGACTGGCATCAACTAATACTTCTGTTCGTTTGTCCGTATCGAAGTAGGCCAGGGTGGCTTTCTCCAACAGTGCATCTTTGATTCTTTGGAAGGCCTCCTCTTCCTTTGTTCCCCACTGCCAAACTGCTTCTGTTTTGGTCAGTGCCCGTAGCGGTTCACTCCAGGTGGCCAAACCAGGTATGAACCGGCCACAGTAGGTGGCCATACCTAGGAAACTCTGGATTTCCGTCGGGGACTTAGGTGCTGGTGTGTCTTTGATGGCTCTCGACTTTCTGGGATCCACTTGAATGCCTTCTTGACTGAAGACTTATCCGAAGAATTTGATTGTGGGCTGGAGGAATTTGCACTTCTCCTTGTGGAGTGTCGCCCCGTGAGCGCTCAGTTGTTTCAAAGTGTCTCGGAGGTGTTTGTGGTGTTCCGCTGCTGTCTTGGAATGTATCAGGATGCCATCGCTGACATTGATGACGCCCGGTAGGCCAGAGAGCAGTTCCCTGATGGTGTTTTGGAACACCTCGGCTGCAGATGATATGCCAAAATTGAGCCTCTTGTAGCGCCGTAGTCCCAGATGTGTGCTGAAGGTGGTGATGAAACGACTCTCCTCTGCCAGGGGAAGTTGATGGTAGCCTGCATTTAAGTCAATTTCGGAGAACCATTTTGAGCCATTGACGTCTGCGTCCATGGTGGGTGTCAAATGGCGCTCCCTTCTGATAGCCTTGTTAGGGAGGCGCATGTCGATGCACAGGCGGATCGCTCCGGGTTGTCAAGGTTTTTCAACTATTACCATTGGGGACAACCACGGGGAAGGTCCCGACACCTTCTCGATGACACCCTGGCTTTCTAGTTTCTCTAGTTCTTTCTCCACTATTGGTCTCAGGTGGAAAGGGATACGACGATGTCGTAATGCGATGGGAGTGATTGTCTTGTCAATATGCAGCCTCACGGGCTCACACTTGATGCAGCCTAGCCCCCTGAAGAGTTCGGGGAACTGATCCAGCAGTTCATCAACCTGATGGATTCGGATCCGATTGGCAAAAGCTATAAGTCTCAAATCTTCAGCCGTGTGGCTGCTTAGCAGTGTGTCAGCCTCCCTGTCGATTATGTGGATGGTCGCCATCACCTCCAGGTCATCCGCCTTGATTGGTACTGTGATCTTCCCTTTGAGGGGAAGTGGATTGTCTGCCCCATAGGCGAAGATACGAGTTTTTGAGGGAACCACCGGTGGGCTAGGACGCAACTTTTTGAACTGGGGTAAACCCATGACATTTACCGTGGCCCCGGTGTCAATCACCGCCTTGACTTCATTGCCTCCCAACTGGACGATACACGTAGGTTGTGGTCGTCTGCGTCGTTTCAATTCTCGTGCGAACGAGATTACATGTACCTCCTCGTCTTCTGAGTGATGATTCATCTACAGTCGGTAAGTATGTCCCTGGACTGCGATAAGGTCCTCCCGGAGGGGGTGGGTCACTCACAGACCAGCTGTCTCTCCGCGTTGGACATCGACTGAGGTCTCCTTGGGTTTTTTGCGTAGTTGCGTCTCCGACACACTGAAGCAAAATGATTTGGAATCCCACATTGTGTGCATATCTTCCCTTGGGCTGGGCAGTCTTTTGCAGCATGAGGTTCATGCCCACAGTATCCACACTTCGTTCAGGGACTTCCTTTTCGAGTCTCCTTGGAGTAGTGACCCCGTGTCTGCGTCTTCACCGCGTCTGCTCGTTCTGTCTTCACAGCATCGAGTTTTCCTGGAGGCTTGTTCAGTGCTTGGTCCATCGCCATGGCCCGGACAGCTGAGAGTTCATGCGACCTCGCTAGGATTAAGATGTCTTCTAGCGTAATTCCTGGCTTCCTCAGGATGAGTCCTCGCAACGTCTTGTCTCTGCACCCTTGGATGACTTGTCTCCGTATGGCTTTGGGTTGGTCTTCGTCGGTGCAGGTGCTGGCGAGTTCCCTTACTCGGGCATAGAATCTGTCCATGGATTCACCCTCGCGTTGTCGTGCTTGGCCCAACTTGAAGACCTCAAAATCAAGGTTCAATTGCAGGTCAAAATGACCATTGAGTGCCCTTACCGCTGCGTCGTAGTCTCCGGCAGCTCAGGTGTCAGGCAGATGTTTGAATAACTTGAAGATTTCATCCCCTGCGTAGTGGAGGAGTAGGGACCTCTTGATCGTGTTCTCGGTCTCTCTTGATACCACAAAGTAATTTTCCAGCCGCTCTAGCCATGTCTTCCATCGGGGAGACGCAGTGGATGGGTCTGTCAGTTCACTGAATGGGGATAGAACCCCCGATGCGGCGTGCTGAAACGGGATGTGAATCGGAACCGCAGGTGCGTCTTCATCCACCATGGCCGGTGATTGTTTTTGTGGCGTTTGTGGTTACCAATGCTTGTTTGTCGGGGTGCCCCTCTGCTGTTGTCCTGCCTGAGTGTATCAGGGTGTATAGTATCTGTCCCTGCTTGTGGAGACCCCTCGTGGGCGTTGCTGCTCGCACGATGTGGAGTGTTCACTGTGGGCTACTTTGATTGCAGCTGCCAATGCTTGTTTTATCCAGCGCGCGTATGCTACGATGGGTCCGCGCTGTTTTCCTGTGTCTCAGGCCTCGGTGCCGTCCCGGCACCTCCACACTCGATTTGGGTGTCAGTAATAGGCCTCAGTTTATAGTGTGCATGCGCGCCGGGCCTTGCCAGTGTCAATGGCGTCAGAGCAGCGTCCCGCTTCCTCG
This sequence comes from Lissotriton vulgaris, assembly GCF_964263255.1. Lineage (NCBI taxonomy): Eukaryota > Metazoa > Chordata > Amphibia > Caudata > Salamandridae > Lissotriton > Lissotriton vulgaris. The sequence continues at coordinate 2,113,768,543 of NC_141689.1, read as the reverse complement.
CCCAGTTCGCGCCTTTCAGTTTCTTCCCCGCCGGTCTCCCCTTACAGATCCTGGTATATGCTGCTACCGGCGGGGTTTCTGAGGCAGGCAGTCTTCCTCCCGGCTTTCCGGCGTTGGCCCCGTCACCACACCGTTCTCTCACAGGCCGTCCCGGCCAGGCCCAAGTGAGTTCCTTTGATTGTTTTTTCTCGGTTGTTGGGGTAACCGCAGCAGTCTCTGGTCATCCCACCCTGCGTCGCCAGTGTTGTGCCAGAGGTCGGCACCTCCGTGGCAGATGTAAGGCTAGGGGATGGCACGGAATGGGCACTAACAGTTGAGGGAAAATAACGCAAACGCACACAAGGTCAGGGTCGGGAGTGTCGCCCCCTTGTGGACGACCTCCTTTTATTATCTCCCCGCAGGCCACGCCTGGCCTGCGGATGTCAGGATGGGTGAGGGGTGACGTGTCATAACAACTAGAGCGGGGACATTACATTAAAGGCATTTTCTTTAGCAGTGTCCACTGTAGCTAAGCGGCTCCTACTAGCGTATAGATAGGTATATAGTCACCAGTTGAGTGAATTATGGTTTATATCTCACACTCTATTGGGACAGGAACAAGGAAACCAAAACAATGAATAAACTGATTTATGTGAACTAATGGAAAAATGAAAACTGAGTAACCACTTTGTTGGAAAACCAAATTTAAAAAATACAAATAAATCGAAAATTAAAGTAAACCTTTTATTTGAAGGACAATTTTAAGGAAACATCCAAAATCACATACTTCTGTGAAGATGTGGGTATTTTGTGTTCTGGGATGGGTAATGTTTAAGTACGATGAGGGTTTTTTAGGGTTTAAAGGTTCAAGGGTGGGTGGAGTTTAGGGTGGTGAGACGTTTTTATGCTTCATAGCTGAGTGGAATTTAGGGGCAGTGAGGGCTTTTTAGGGTTCATGGATGGGTTGTGTGTAGGGGTGTTGAGGTTATGTAGGTTTTATGTATGGGTGGAGTTTAGGCCTGGTGAGTGTTTTTAGGATTTCAGTGATGGTAGAGTTTTGAGGTGGTGAAGTGTTTTTAGTGTTCGGGAATGGGTGGAGTTTCATGTGGTGGGGGGTTTCTTGGGTTCAGGGATAGGTGAAGTTTATATGTAGAAATGGTTTTAGGGGGTCAGAGATGGGGGTTTAGGGGTTGTGAGGGCTTTTTGGGGTCATGAATTGTGGTTTTAAGGGGTGGTGAAGGTTTTTAGGGTTCATGGTTGAGTGGAGTTTAGGGGTAGTAATGTGGTTTAGGTTAAGAGATGTGTAGAGTTTAGAATGGCTGTAATGATTCAGGGATAGGTGAAGGTTAGGGGTCAGACTGGTGGAGTTTAGGTGTGGTGAGCGGTTTTTAAGGTTCAAGGATGGGTAGAATTTAGGGTTAGAAAGGTCTTTTGAGTGTTCAGTGATGGGTGGAGTGTAGGGGTCAGGGATGGGGCGGTTTATGTGTGAGGAGGCATTTTTAGGGGCTGCGATGGATGCTGCTTAGGGGTTGTGAGGGTTCAGCGACTTGCAACTGTTTCAGTTACACCAAAGATAAGTATGCTGAATGAAGCTCATTTTTTTAAAAAAAAGACATTCGATGAATCGGTGTTATTTGAAATGTTAAATAATTCATCTTGAAACTTTCCATTAACCGATTTAGTTTGAATGGTTCCTCAGTATTTGTATTCCATTCAATTGCTTTTCTGTGAAGTCACATACAACCTGGATATACAAGATTACAGGCGGAGGCTGCGAATAAAGAGTAGAACGGAAACGGATAAGTTTTATGGCCTAGCTATCTTTTTCATACATAAAGCAAAATGGTGCCTGGGACACTATTAACAGAATATATCGTAATAGGTGAGATAATTCAATTATCTACCCCTACGACAAATAAATTGTCTGAAAAACTATTTTAGTATTTGTGAAATAAAATTTCCCACCTCCACAGAGAGAAACCCAATGTTAGTTTCCTTATCAGTATTTCACTTTAATTGAAAAAAGATTAGATTGGGGCTTGTATAATTTGTAGGCCCACTTCAAACAAACGAACACAGAAATACATATATTTATACATTACTTTTTCATAAACATATACAAAACACATATATGTACCCATAAATAAATCAAAAAAATATATATTCAAAGTACTGTAGCCCAATTTTTCGACAGTGTTTCGCTCTAATTCGAGCTCTTCAGAGAGGTATAGCTATCTTTTTCAGTTGTGAATTTCTGTCTATTTAACTTTCTGCTTCAAGCTATAGATCAGTAATTGTGTTTTAAAGATAAAGTGTTGCAGGATTAGTCTTGGAGGCTCAGAGACAATGACTTCCCAGGAATATCTTCAATATAAAAATTTCAGGATTGAGGAGGTTATATGCAACAAATCTGGTCTTACCAATAAATTAGCAATGTAAGCAAATAAATCAATTTATGAAATGTTTACTATAGACAAGAAATGTTTACCATAGACAAGAAATGTTGCAACTTAAATTAAACTGATTTTGGTTAACTGCAGAGCTGTGAAGTGGAGTATACTGTTAAAACGTCAGCCAGTTAAAAAGGCCTGAAAACCTTCGGGATTTGTAAGTCTATGGTATGATTGCCAAATATTTGAAACTGTACATCTATTAAGAAAATCTGGATATTGTGGAGACGATTGTCAACGAAGATTTGGGGGTGGAAACGGTCCTTAACAGTAAGAGCTTAGTTAAAGTATGGGGTTTATTCATACGAATCAATCTGAGGCCTGCTAATAATGATGGCCGACCGAGGAGAGGTCGGAGTTCTTATTTTACTGGACCTCTCTACCCCCTTCAACACCATCTCCTACTCCATTCTATTAATCTGAAGTTATAGATTCCTTACCTTAGAATTACCCCAGGCGTCAGACTGGATCCGGAGAATTTTTTCGTCTGCGTCAAAAGGTGGCGTCATCGGCTCCATGTTCGCCGTTGTGGTTGCTGGGATGAAGTTGCGGCAGCTACTTAGACACCGCCTTTGTGCGCTGACGTAAGTTCTGTTCTTTTTGCGCACTAGTCAGCGCAGATCCAGAGAGAGCGAAACCTCCAGTGACTTTTTGACTGACTTTTTGCCGACTTTTGTCAATGTCGATTTTGAGTCTTCGACTCCTAATGCACGTCTGGGATGCCTGGTTTCAAGACTTGTGGTTCCTGTAGCCGGCTGAGGTCGGTGACGGATCCATACTATACTGTGTGTGCCGGTTTTGCTTGCAGCGCGACCACGACCCCAAATTGTGCTCCGACTGTGAGACCATGAATCCAAAGTCTTTTCGGGAGCGTTCCTGAAAGTTTCTCAAGGCCCGGCAGTCGGCTCTGCGCTTTTCGAGGTCCCGGTCATGTGGGGTTCAAGCGACTGGTCGCGAAGCCACCACCACAAGTCTTCTTCAAAGTCCACGCACTCCTCAGGTAAGTCGAAGCACAAGAAGAAGTTGAAGAAGCACTGTCGCTCTTTGACTTATCCCCTTTGGTCGACTGATGTGACGAGGGATGCAGGTGGTACCCCTCCCGTGGCTCCGCGTGCGGAGCCCCAGGGGTTGACTCAGTTTCCCTCCCTTCCCAGGACCCAGAGCGACCCCTGCCCAGCTTCAAGCTTTTTACAAAGCGATTCATGCCATCTTTGGGCAGTCCAACTCAGCTGGCGCGCCTTCGAGTCCAGCGGACTCGGCTGGGGGCCCTGGGCCTTCCATGCTGGCAGCTTCTGCCTCTGCACCGCAGGGCCCCCTTGGATCCAGGCCTGAATCCAGATCGGCACCGGTCAACCTGATTACACCTCCCCTGGCACAGAGTCCACCGGCACCATGTCCGCAGCCGATGCCTGTTGTGTCCCCAGCTGGCGTCGACCTTGGCCTCCACCCCAATGTAGACACGGAGCCGGACCGGCGTGGACTGATGCCAGGTCCTGCGCCTACTGGTACTTTTGTGCCCATGTTCTATCCTGACTCTTGGAGACCAGATTGTCAGCCAGAGGAGAGTGAGAAGTACTGGGAGGGGTCTGGAGATCCTTTGACAGAACAGCTAGGTTACAAACCGGACTGGAGAGAGGAACTGGGGGAAGCCAGTGGTCTGGATTCCTTCCCAGACCTTGGCATGTTGTCTCCCCCTAACGTGGCTACGGAGGAGGAAGCGTCTTACGCCGTGGTGTTGCGTAGGGCAGCCAAGTCTCTCCACCTCAAGCTACCTACGGTGGCAGTCAGGACTAACCTCCTGACAGAGGTGCTTCAACCGGCAGCGAGCTCTTCAGAGCCCCTGCTACCGTTTGATGAAGCCCTCCCTGACATCCTTTTGGGCACCTAGTCCAGGCCAAACACAGGGGCTCCTGTGGATAGGATGATTGCCCCACGACATTTCCTGGCTCCGGGCGACCCCACTTTCCTCTCCCAACACCCCTGAGAGCTTGGTGGTCCAAGCCTCTACATCCAAATGCGCATCCCCTAATGCGCCACCTGATAGGGAATCCAAAAACCTGGACCACCTTGGGAAGAAGATGTTTTCTTCCTCCAGCTTTGGACTGCGGTCGTAAAACACTCAATGTCTGTTGGTCCGTTCCACCCACTCCGCGTGGGATACAGCAGCGCATGTGCTGCCCCAATGCCCAGAGGAGTCCTAGACTGTGCTCTCCTGTGCAGTTTTAGATAGGAGAGATGCAGCAAAGTTTACCATTCGCTATGGGCTGGATACTGCTGACTCGATAGGCAGTACGATTTCCACATCAGTAGTCCTTCCACGCTACGCCTGGCTGAGGTCGTCTGGTTTTTCAGGGGATGTCCAATCCACCCTTATAGACATACCCTTTGATAGCCATCGCCTGTTCGGTGGCTAGGGAGACAATGCGCTAGAGAGCTTTAAGGACTTTCGGGCTACAGAGACGTCCTTGGGCCTCTCCACCACCCGCCCTGCACAGTCTGCTTTTTGCCCCTTTCGTGGCTATGGAAGGGGGTGCTTCACCACGTCCCACCCAGAGCCACAGGCCAGCGCAAGCTGTTCAGCCCCTGCGTGGCTAGGAACGTGGGAACCACCGGTGGGGTTCTGGGGGCCAGTCCACCACATCCCCCTCTGCAGCAGCCTCCAAACCCTCCTAGTCCGACCTTTCAGGGTCATCAATTGCCAGTGGGTGGCAGGATTCGCCATCACCTCCCCCACTTGTGCACTATCACGTCAGACAGTTGGGTTTTGCAAATAGTACGAAGGAGCTACTCCCTCCCCTTTGAGACTAACCCTCCACCCATTCCACCTCAGCACCATCTCATGTCAGAGGATTATCTGGCCCTTCTCCAACAGGAAGTTATGGCTCTCTTGGCCACTGGAGCCATTGAACGAGTCCCTGTCCTAGAAGTAGGTCCCGGTTGGTACTCCCACTACTTTCTGGTACCCAAGAAGGAGAAAGGCCTGCGTCTTGTCTTGGATCACAGGAACGTCAACCACTTTCTCCGGAAGGAGAAGTTCAAGATGTTGATGCTAGCTCAGGTCCTGTCTACCCTTGACCCTGGAGACTGGATGGTAGCATTGGACTTGCAGGACGCCTATTTTCACATCCTAGTCCTGCCGGCCCACAAGCGTTACCTACGGTTCACGGTAGGCCACAAGCATTTTCAGTTTTCCTTGCTCCCTTTTGGGCTTACCAGTTCCCCTCGGGTGTTCACGAAAGTGATGGCAGTGGTCGCAACTCACCTGCGCAGATCAGGGGTTCCAGTCTTCCCCTATCTCGACTGGCTGTTGAAGGTCTGCTCGCCCCAGGCTGTCGTCTCCCACCTCCAGACTACGGCCGACCTCTTGTATTCGCTGGGGTTCCTCATCAACGTGCCAAAGTCACACCGAACTCCTCCTTAGAAGCTCCTCTTTATCAGAGCGGTTCTGGACACGACACAGTTTCGGGTTTATCCTCCCGAACAGCGAGTCCAGGATATTTGGATTATGATTCCGATCTTTCAGCATCTATCCCGGGTTTCGGTCAGGATGACCCTCAGACTACTGGGCCTGATGGCCTCCTGCATCCTGCTGGTGGACCATGCCAGATGGCATATGCGGGCTCTGCAGTGGGACTTGAAGTTCCAGTGGGCACAATATCAGGGGAACCTGTCTGTTTGCGTCCAGATCTCAGAGGGCACTGCACACCAATTGCAGTGGTGGCTAACGAACCAGGATTGGGTCGACCGCATATCCCTCTCCCTTCCCCAACCAGAGTTCACGGTGGTGACCAATGCATCACTTCTGGGATGGGGCGGCCACATGAGCGAGGTGGAGATCAGAGGCCTCAGGTCTTGGGCAGAGTCCGGGCTCCACATCAACCTTCTGGATCTTCAGGCGATTCATCTTGCACTCCGAGCATTCCTTCCCTCTGTCTGGGGAAGAGTAGTGCAGGTATTCACGGACAACACCACCGCCATGTGGTACTGCAACAAACAAGGCGGTGGGGTTGTGGACCCTATGTCAAGAGGCCCTCCGCCTCTGGACATGGTTGGAACATCAGGGCATATCCCTGGTGGGTCAACACCTAGCAGGTTCACTGAACGCCAGGGCAGACTAACTCAGCCGCGGGTGCATGATGGATCATGAATGGCTTCTTCTCTTTCAACATCGAGGAGAGCCTTGGTTAGATCTATTCGCCACCGAAGAAAACCTGCAATGTCAGCAATTCTGCGCATTGTAATTTCCAAGGCGGCACTCGCTAGGCGAAGATTTTCATTGCGAGTTGAGTTGCGGTCTTCTATACGCTTTTCCGCTGATATCACTTCTGCCCAGAGTACTGTAGAAGATCAAGCGCGACCCGGCCCAAGTCATTCTTTGGGCTCCAGATTGGGCACTAAGAGTCTGGTACCCCGAGCTGCTCAACATGGCCATCGATCCTCTGATCTGACTGCCTCTTTGGGAGAATCTTCTGTCGCAGCTGCAGGGGACGGTCCTCCACCCAAACCTGTCCAGCCTCCACATCCTTGCGTGAAGATTAAGCGGTGGTATTCAAAGTCTTTTGACCTGCCCCCCATAGTTTGTGATGTAATGTTGGCAGCCAGGCGTCCCTCCACTAAGACTCTATATACCTGTAGATGGAACAAATTTGTGCCATGGTGCGCAGCAAAGGCTGTGGATCCCCTTTCTGCCCCTCTTTCTGAGGTTCTTTTGTTCCTTCTTTCTTTGGCCCAGGAGGGCTCTGTTCTGGGAACTCTTAAGGGCTACCTCTCCGCTAATTCAGCCTTTCTTAGGCTTCCTGATCAGCCTTCTCTTTTCAAGTCCCCTCTTGTAAATTGCTTTCTTAAGGGCATTACTCATTTTTTCCCTCCTGTTCCATTTGTAATACCTCAGTGGGACTTGAACTTTGTTCTTACTTACCTTATGTGCGCTCCCTTTGAGCCGCTTAACAACTGTACTCTCAGACTTCTTCCTGTAAAGACTGCTTTTCTGGTTGCCATCACCTCTGTTCGCAGGGTGAGTGAGCTACAAGCTCTTTCTTCAAAGCCTCCTTTTCTGGATGTTCATCCGGACAAGGTTGTCTTGAGAACCAAACCTCCTTTCATCCCAAGGGGGTTACTTCTTTTCATATTGGTCAAACCATCATTTTGCCCACCTTCTTTGCGCCTCTGCATCCTTCTAAGGAGGAAGTGAGGCTCCACCGTCTGGACCCAAAACGTGCGCTTTCATTTTCTTTGGATCCCACCAAGCAATTCCGGGTGGATGACCAGCTCTTTGTTGGCTACGTGGGTGCCGAGAAAGGTCGGGCCGTGCACAAACAGATCAACTCTAAGTGGGTCATTTTGTGCATTAAGGCGTGCTATTCTTTGTCAAATAAGGAGCCTCCAGTGGGGCTGCGCGCCCATTCCACCAGGGCGACCGCAGCTACTACCGCTTTGGGACGAGGAGTCACCCCTCAATGACATCTGTCAGGCTGCTACGAGGGCATCTCTGCAAATGTTCACTAAACACTGCTGTCTGAACAGCCAAGTCCGGAGTGACTGCTTTTTTGGCCGTTCTGTTCTCCAGGACTTTCTTGTGTAAACTTGGTTCGCAGACCCAACCCTGGGGTTGGTATTGCTGGGGTACCTATTCTAAGGTAAGGCATCTATAACTATCTGTTTCTTTCAGATGAACAAGTTACTTACCTTCGGTAACGATGTCTGTAAGAAACATTGATTAGTTATAGATTCTTTTTTTTTTTTTTTTTTAATTTTTGAAAACCTTTATTGTAATGATGCACACAGCTATTCAGCCTAACATCCCGGAGGCAAGGCAGCAGGGTATCAGAATGGTTATAGTGCAAAGCGATTCATATCAGAACAGTGCAGGTTATTTTTTATTTTATATACAAACAGAAACGTAAACAGAAGCGCCCGAGGGCGCAGAAAAGGCAATGGAAGGAAGAAGCGGCTATGAGTCAGTAGGAGGCATCATAGGCTAGAGAAGATTTAGAAAGGAGCCTAAGTAGGATGTAAGAAAAAGGGGGGGGGGGGGAAGGAAGAACAGGAGAATCAGAACATGAGTAGCATAGCTGATGTCAACTTCTACGGTGACAGGCGTTCATCGCGAGGCATCGGCTCAGGTGGCAGACACAGATCACCTCTGTAAGCGTTCCAAGCCCCCCATACCTTATTCCATGTCTGAGGCCGCCCCCTGGCAGTATATACAGTCTTTTCACGCAACATACACCAGTCCATGTTGGCCTTCCATTGTACCACCAGGGGGGCCGCATTGGATCCCCATTTCTGCGCGATGTCCCGCTTAGCGACCATGTTGCCCAGTGTAGCCCATCGGGTCTGCGCCGTGCTATAATCATTCGGCTCCCAGACATTGAGGAGGCACCTACGCGCCTCTGCAGCCAACTCCACCCCAGTTACCTCCCTCATCACTCGATGTACCCTCTCCCAATAAGGGGCAATAGCGGGGCATTCCCATAATATATGCATAAAAGTAGCAAGGGCTCCGCAGCCACGACGGCAAAGGCCATCTGGCGAGCAGCCCATACGCACAAGCCGGGGGCCGGTGACGTACACCCGGTGGAGGATTTTGAACTGGACCAGCCGCAGACGCGAGGAGATGGCGACCTCCTTAGGGGAGGACACAGCACTCTGCCAGTCCTCGTCGTCCAGTTCCAAACCATCGGCCGCCCACTGCTCCCGCAAGCGCTGGAGGAGGTCGACCTGAACATTAATCAACTTCCTGTAGGACAGAGAGATGGCGCTATCCGGCATATGCCCGTCCAGTACTCTGTCCTCCAAGGGAGAACTCTCAGGGATGTCACCCTCCTCCGGTCTGGCGGCGGCTATTGCGTGCTTGAGTTGGGCATAACGGAAGAACTCTGTTCCACTCAGTTGGTATTCCACCTGCAACTGCGGGAAAGTCTTAACTTCCCCCCTGGTCAGCATGTCCTCGACCCTCGAAATACCTATGAGGTCCCATTTGTCGAAACCCTTGGTGTGCCAGAGCTTGCCCAAAATGTCGGAATCAAATAGAGGGGTGAATTTCGTCAGTCTGCCCTGCCAACCCTGTATCTTATTGACCGTTCGCCACGTGTGGACCGCCGCCTTTGTCGGACCCGTGAGGGTCCGATCGAAGGATCTAGAATAGAGGGCGCGGTAGTAATTTCCCCCTTGCAGAAGCCATCTATCCATTGCATAACCCGGGCTGTCCACAGGACCGTAAAAACCGTGGTTAATAGCGGTAAGCTGGGAAGCCCAGTAGTACCTCCGCACGTCTGGTAACGCAATGCCCCCATCGTACCATGGCATGGTAAGCTTCTGGACGGCGACACGAGGCCGACCATCCCAGAGCAGGGCACGCTGCAGCCTCTCAACCTCCCTGAAGTAACGAGCCGGGACAAGGTCCTGAGTATTTTGCAAGGCATACAGGAACCTGGGCAGGGACATCATTTTAAATAATGCCGCCCGGCCCAGGAGAGAGAGAGAGAGGGAGCTTACGCCAGTTCTCCACATCCCTTCGCAACCGGTGGAGCGGGGGGAGTAAATTGTGGTCATATCTCGCTTTAGGGTTATTCGAGATGTAAATCCCCAAGTACTTGAAGCCTTGCCCGGCCAGTTGTATATTGCAACCTCTGGGGAGGCGCGGCGTGTCACCCTTGAGGATATAGAGGGAGGATTTGGCCCAGTTAATAATCAGGCCGGAGTAGCGCCCAAACAACCTGAGCACGTCACACGCCACAATAAGCGACTTGCAAGGGGAGGTGAGATAGAGCAGGATGTCATCTGCGTAGAGGGAGACCCTATCCTCGAAGCCCGGGGACCAGGAGATCCCATGCAAGTCAGGGTGCGAGCGTAGCATAGCCGCGAGCGGCTCCAGAGCCAGCGCAAACAGGAGCGGAGACAAGGGGCAGCCCTGTCTGGTGCCGCGGTGGAGCGCAAAGGGAGCAGACATACGGCCGTTAACCGTGACAGCAGCCAGAGGGCTAGCATAGAGAAGCTGCACCCAGCCCAGGAAGCCCGGTCCAAATCCAAGCTTTGCCAGTACCGCCCATAGATAGCTCCATTCCAGGGAATCAAAGGCCATCGTGGCATCAAGGGAGGCAAGTACCGCTGGTTCCGTAAGGGAGTGTGCTCTGGCCATAACCCCGTGCAAGCGTCTCAAGTTGAGGGCAGTATTGCGGCGGGGAATAAAACCGGACTGGTCCGGGTGTACCAAGTCGCCTATAACCCCGACCAACCGATTGGCCAGCAGTTTGGCCAGGATCTTGGGCTCAGCGTTAAGGAGAGAGATGGGGCGATAGGACCTACAAACATCTCGCGGCTTGCCTTCTTTATGGATAACCACTATGGTGGCCAGTCGCTGGTCCAAGGGAAGGACACCCTCTTCAAGGGCACGGAGGAACATACCTCTCAAATAAGGGGAGATCACATCCGGCCGGATCTTATACAGTTCAACCGGTAGGCCATTGGGTCCGGTTGCCTTGCCCGCACGTAGGGCGCGGATCGCCAGAGCAATCTCGTCCGCAGTGATGTCCCGGTCCATATCGGCACTGTCTTCTTCCGAAAGACGAGGAAGGTCAATCGCCGAGAGGAATTCAATTGAGTCAGCCTCGGAGCGGTCCGAGCCGGAAGTATAAACACCCCGAAAATAATCCGCGAAAGACTCGGCAATGGCACTCGGATCGGTGACCACTACTCCGTCTTCGCCCAGGATTTCCGGGACCACCCGGCTCGCCATCTCCCGCCTATCCAACCAGGCCAACAGCCTACCTGCCTTATCCCCGACATCGTAGATGCGGCCCTGCTGTTCCTTTGCCAAGACCAGGGCGGCGTTCGTGGCGAGATCATGATACTCCGACTGTTTCAGGGAGAGTTCGTGCAGGAGAGAAGGGTCGGGCTCGGGCCCCAAACGGGACTCGAGATCCAAGACCTCCTCTTCCACCTGCAGAATATCAGCATCACGAACTCGTTTAGCCTCTGCGATGAGAGCTAGGGCTTCGCCCCGCAGCACAGTCTTGAACGCTTCCCACAGGGTGACCGCAGAGCCAACGGAGCCCGCATTTTCAGTAAAATATAGGTCAATGGCCTTGGCAAGGAGTGCTCGCGTGTTATGATTGCGAAAATACCAGGGATTCACCGCAGCCGGGCGGCTAGACAGGGTGACACCGAAGTCAAAGGAGACCCACAACGGCGAGTGGTCAGAGACGCCCCTCGCCAGAAAACGTGCCTCTGAGATGGCATGCGACTGCGCCGCCAGGGTGAGGACATAGTCCAAGCGGGACAGGCTCCCGTGGGCACCGGAAAGAAACGAGAACTGGCGAAGCGCAGGATGCAATAACCGCCAACAGTCCACCAAACCCATGGAGTCAAGGAAGGTCGGCAGCCACGTCTGGGAACCCGGGAGGTCTCTCGGTGGCTGGCGATCGAGAGTGCCAGAGCAGACTGAGTTGAAATCACCCCCTAGGATCAATAAGCCCGAAGGCAAGGACAAGATGGCGCTACCAAGGTCCTGGAAGGTGCTAGATTGGAGGCCAGGAGGAACATAAATCGAAAGCAGAGCCAAGGGACGCCCCTCCCATCTTCCCGCCACAGCTGCGTAGCGTCCTCTATCATCAAGTAGTGTGACGTCTATTTCAAGAGGAAGGGACGCACGCACAAGGACGCCCGCCCCCCGGGAGCCCGAGGAGAACCCAGAGTGGGCAACCATTTTGTAACCCTTACGGTTCAGGGCCCTACAGGAGTTCCCCACCAAGTGCGTCTCTTGCAAAAGTACAACATCAGGCATGTGCCTCTTTATCAATTGGATCACTACCCCTCTCTTAACACGGTCACCTAGTCCATTGACATTCCAGCTAAGCACTTTCAATTTCCTACCCCCCATCACCCAACAATCCGCCCCGCCCGACTCCCACCAACTCCATCATCAAGCGTACAGTAAAACACACAGTCCATTGCCTCAAAGAAGAAAGAGATAGAACAAACAAACAATAAAACTTGCATAGTTGCACCCCCCACCCTGCACCCCTGCATGTGACTAAAAAGCCCCCCCAACCAGCAGTGTGCCTGTCGCCCCATAACTACTCTACAAGAAGACACCCAGAGGAGTGAGGAATCTCCGCGAACACCTCCCGCCACCCTCCATGTACTGATAGGAAAGATAGTACGGCATCACAAAGCTACATTCGACAGTCCACTGAGGCAAGCAAGATAGACAAGGAATCACCCACTATAGAGCCAAGTCTCATAGGTCCGGACCGCCAGCTGCGCCACCTTCATGATCCTCCTGTGTTTCTCGGCGCGTCGGTAGAGTGTCCAGCCAGTCACTAACGTTCTCAGCAAAGTCAAAGAAAAGGGCACGACCTTCGTGCTCGATCCGGAGCTTAGCGGGGAACATCATGGAATACTTGAAGCCCAGGTCACGCAATCTTCGCTTCACCCCTGCATAGCTCTGGCGCTGTCGCTGAACCGTCCTGGTGAAATCCGGGTAGAAATGGACATCGGCATTCTGGAATTTAAGCGGTCCATGCCGTCTGGAAGCCTGTAAGACAGCGTCCCTGTCACGGAAATTGAGCAGCCGGGCTACGATAGGCCTGGGTGCCACGCCCGACTTCGGCGGGCCACCCGGTACTCGGTGGGCACGCTCCACCGAGAAAAAGTTGCTGAGGCCAGGCGGGGCCAGGTGAGTCCTGATCAGGTCTTCAACGAGGAGGTCCGTCGCCGCCTCCTCCGAACCCTCCGGTACACCGACAATGCGGACGTTCTGCCGCCTGGCCCGGCTTTCAAAATCATCCAGCCGTCTCGCGAATTGCTCCGCTGTCCTCTGCAGGTTCCGGACTTCAGTTTGCAAGTCCGAGACGTCTCCCGTCAGGCTGGACGTCTTGATGTCCAAATTCTTGACCCGATCATTAGTTTTGCCCAAGTCGGCTCTAATGAGGGACAGATCAACGGCCATGCCATCCACCTTGTGTGTGAGGACTTCATGCTGTTGCTGCATGTCTGCCCGGAAGTTTGTAATGGCTCCCAAAATGTCGCTCAGAGTGGGCTCAGAGCCGCCCGGCGAGCCCGAATGCTGGATGTCCTTGGCAGAGGGCCCAGTGACAGGCGGCGTCTTCGGTTGAGTATAGCGCTCAATCCTATTCTGCTGTTGTTGCGATTTACCGCGGACGCCTCTGTTCGACGGCTTGTCGAGGTCCCCCTTGCCCGCCATGTTAGGTCCAAAAGGACAAAGGGCTATGCCAGGCAAGTCCAAGCCCAGAGAGTCGGAGATTTGTCCGGGAAGACAGTAGAATGCAGGTTCGTTTCGGTCCGTTGTCCGGATAGCTCCGCTGTCCAGTACACCTCGCCGCTGGTGAAGGCAGGCGGGCACTCCGCAGATCGGCAGTGCGTAGCGACGGAGTCCGCAGAGACAATGGCACTGAGCTGGCATGGAGTCCCACTCGACGTAGCTCAGCGTAGGAGACACCGATTCGGGATCTGAAAACGGTTCTCGCCTCAGTGGGCCCTCAGCTACGAGTATCCACCCACGTGGATCAGGATTACGGGCAGGATAGTTGCGGAGGATCGGAAGGTCCGCGGAGCTCCGAGCTTACGCGGCCATCTTGGTTGCCCGCGAAGCTCCTCCCCCCAGTTATAGATTCTTAACCGCTCCACCCATACTCCCCGTTCTGCGAACTGACTTCTAGGGTTAAGGATTTCCTTTGAGTGCCCTAGTTTTGTGCACCAGTGGTCAGTGTTTTGCATGGCTCTCAGGCCCGGACTGGTCGTAGGGGGCACTGGGCAATCCCCCGGTGCGCCGCATGGGTGGGGGCCGATTTTGTTACAGGTCTGTTTTTGCAGCATAGCTGCAAATCTGCCCTGTAACAAAATCGTCTGAAAACCGGCCCTGGCAAAGAGCTCTGCGGCACCCCCAACCCCCGGGGAGGCAGGGTGGGGGGCGGCCCAGCACTTTGCCAGGGCCGGTTTCGGTTCCCAGTCCGACCCTGATTGCTCTGCGCTTCTGGCATGGAAAGTCGTGTACAGAACTGACGTCAGCGCGTTAAGGCGGCATCTAAGTAGCTGCCGCAACGTCATCCCAGCAACCACAACGCCAACGACGAACGCTGAGCCGACCAACGCCACCTTTCGACGTGTAGGGGTACTGCTGTTGAAAAAGTTCTCTGGATCGAGTCAGACGCGTGGGAGTAATTCCAAGGTAAGGAATCTATAACTAACCTATGTTTCTTACAGATATATCGTTACCGAAGGTAAGTAACTTGTTTGACAGAGTCAAAACCTGAGGCTTACAAGACTCGGCCATTAGACGGAAATCTTTCCTTCAGGACCAGCTGCAGATAGTTCTATTTCAGTAAGCTTTATGTAAAACCTCTCCTGTGTATGGGGGTGGGGTCCCACACGATTCTGTACTGTCCCTACTGCTTCTTAATCTCTATGTAGCCACTTCACGTTATTGGGCACGAGTTATATTTTTATTTGTATGCTGACAATATTCAATATTTATTAACATTCTATCCTACAATTAGCGACTCTAATTTTGTCACGTATATATGTATTGGTATTTATAATCAAACCAAGCTAGGAAGCAACGGGGAATGGGAGACCATTTACTAGAGTGGAGTGTGTACATCCAGTGTGGAGTACATAATTACAATTCACACCTTATATTTCACCTTTTAGAAACGGTGAGATTGTGATTTGGCCAGAGCCTAGAATCGCACTATGTATACACAAGCATGGAGGCCCGGTTTGAAACCTAGGTTCCCACGTTCTTAAGGCGGGAGCGCTAGGCCACATACCCTTCCTAATAGTCCTCTGAAATACTCTTAACTTTTTAAGGTGAATCCAGATCAAACACCGGGCGGGTTGCCGGAAAGCACATAGCGCAATGGTTGCCTTCTTTCTGGCCTACAACCAACTATGCCCTGCCCTTATAACCGCAGTAAAAAAATCTTTGGTGAGGGGAAGGGGGTGTTTGGTAGATGCTAACTGCCCCTTCACATCCCAGATGAATAAACTAAGCAACAAGTACCTGTGTCTGGCAACGAAAGATGTTGAGGAACATTCTACCATTCATCCCTGCGGATCCTATGTAAGCAGAGAGTTGCTACTTGCATTCAGTTACGCAACTCCCTGCTATTTGGCTTATCCCCAAAAGATAATTTAGGAGATTGTTTCACCTATTCTAAATTACCTCCCAATAAAGCAGATTTCGTTTTAAGTCTTAACGTTTTAAACTTGAGTGTATGGCCCCAGTACCAATCTTCGTTCTCAAGGCAAATTCTTTATTTCGGTGCCTAGAATTTAGTCCGTTTTTTCGGGCGATCGTGTATTTTGGTATGCCGAAAAGTGCTGAGAACTGTGATCCAGGATTGCTTAACCACCTAGAAAGTATGTTATTTCTTGGAGCGCCGAGAAGCTCCTGCGGTCGGGCACTTTAAAATGAGCTAAATAAATAAACTAAGTAATTGTAACCCCACACACCCTTAATACAGCCGCTCAGTAAAACACAGCCCCTAACGTAAACAACTCTTTGGATAGGATCGTAATTATAAGTGTGTTGTAGTTTTTGGTAATTGTTAAATGCGATAAAGTCTAAACCCTTTAGTTACATTTTTGCAGGTCAGTCCTGGAAAATACTGGGAGGACGTGGTTTCTGCATGTTATGCCCCATTTTGAACTGTTGAACACTTCATCGACGATAATTATGCCACCTGTTAAATTCCGATCCGATTTTAACGTCAGTAATTATGACATCGCTCTCAAGAATGGCCGTGGGAGTTTATTGCTCACAGTCTCAAACAAAAAGGTGAGTTGTTTTTTTCAGTTTAAGAACCACTGTTTTCAGTGAAAAATATTCTGTCTGCCTAAGCGAGAGCACATAATCAATTTGTATTTTCGTCACTGATTCTCTACTCGTCAGAGGATGGAGGCTTATGCATTTAGTCTTTCGTCATGAAAAAGAAGCAAGTAACATAAGTTTAGGGCTTAGTTAGATGGTGCACCTATATTATTCATCTGTGTCACATGGCCTGTTGTCTTAGGCTGTGAACACATATGAAAACCGACAGAAAATACATAATTTCCTTTCCATCTGACGTGTTTTTCTGTATTTGCGCTGAACCCGAAAAGCGCGAATGTACACATCGCCTGCAGTTCTAGCGCCTCGACGCCGGACTAGCGCTCTTTGCCTGCGTGGTATCGTTATTTAGGAATATATCATTGTAATTCACTTTAATGTAATAGCGCTGCATTGCCTGCCCTGTGTAATTTCGTTTCACTTTAAGCATATTTTATTTATATTGGGCTGCATTTAGTAGGTTCTAGCTGTCCCCTTCTGTGTGTCCGTGCCCCAGTTTCACTTTCCCTCCCTCCATTTGTTGTGCTCGTGGCCCGTGTCTCCTCCCAGCCTCCCAGCTGCCCCTCCACGCACCGCCCCCTCCACTATCCATTTAAGTCAGATGGTCATACGCGCAGCGTCCACGCGCTGCGGCCTCGCCGAAGGTGCGCCAAAGGTAAGCCCGTCTACGCCCGTCCGCGCCTGGACCGCGCCCAGCGCCAGACCCCCTGGTCCTCGCATTGCCCAGCCCACCCGCATTACATACGACACCTCCACCCTCCTAGCCCTTAACCCCGGCCGACTCTCCAACTGCGCCCAAGCCGCTCCTGGATACACCCATGGACCCTTCACATGCTACTCCTGCAAGTTCGATTGCACCAAGAAAAACTCCTCATCCACGATCACACAACAGATATCTGACTCCAACCACCTAAAATGCATCCTGCTCAACACCCGCTCAGTCCACAGACACGCCATCGACCTCTGGAACCTACTAGACACCATTTCTCCCGACGTCGCCTTCCTAACAGAAACATGGATGAACGCCTCATCAGCCCCAGACATCACCATTGCCATCCCGGAAGGATACAAGATCATCCGTAAGGACCGCACCAACCAAACAGGAGGAGGCATCGCTATCGTCCATAAGAACTTCATCCGCATCTCAACCAGCTCAGACGTCAACCTTACCAGCGCCGAACACCTTCACTTCCAGATCCACACCGACCCCAAGACCACACTCAGAGGCACACTCCACTACCGACCGCCTGGACCCCGTGCACAATTCAGTGACGTTATCACTGACTTTATCACCCCACACGCCCTCCCCTCCGAGGAATACATTCTGCTGGGAGACCTCAACTTTCACCTGGAAAAGAACAATGACCACAACGCCACCTCCCTTCTGGACAATCTCGCCAACCTTGGATTCAAACAACTTGTCACTACGCCCACCCACATCGCAGGTCACACACTCGACCCTATCTTCACCTCCAGCAAACATGTCTCCTTTAGTCACACCACTACTCTCCATTGGACGGACCACAGCTGCGTACACTTTATCTACAATAAGACCACAACTCACAACCATCCTCAACCTACTCTGCGAAGAAACTGGAACAAAATCACCATCTACCAGATCTCCTCATCGCTTCTTCAAAACCCCCCTGCCCACTCCTCAAACCCCGACCAAGCAGCCATTAACCTCACCCAATGGTTATCCAACAGCGCCGACATCCTAGCACCGCTGAAAAAACGTCAAATCAAACTAGGCAGCAAAAACGCCTCCTGGTTCAACGATGATCTTAAGAAATCGAAGAAACTCTGTCGCTCCCTCGAGAAGGCCTGGAAAAAAGACCCAAACACCAACACCAGGGACGCCTTCAAAAACGCCACCCGCATACACCACCAACTAATCCGATCTGCCAAGAAAGCCGCATTCAAAGACCGACTAGACAACAACGCCCACAACAGCAAGGAATTATTCAACATCGTCAAAGAATTTACCAACCCATCAGCCAACTCCAACGACATCAACCCCTCTCAAGCCCTCTGCGACTCCCTAGCTTCGTTCTTCCACAACAAAATCGCAGACATCCACAACAGCTTCGACAACCGACCCGGAGACCAACCCACCCAACCTTCTGCAGGACCTTCACCCCCCTTGAACATCCTTAATGACTGGAACCCAATCTCCACTGAGGACACCATCCGCCTGATGAACTCCATCCACTCAGGATCCCCCACAGACCCCTGCCCTCACCACATCTTCAACAAAGCAGACTCCATCATAGCACCACACCTCCGAGACGTCATCAACTGCTCCCTCAACTCCGCCACCTTCCCAGAAAGCTGGAAACACGCAGAACTTAGCGCCCTTTTGAAAAAACCCACAGCGGACCCCACCGAACTCAAAAACTACCGCCCCATCTCGCTCCTTCCATTCCCGGCCAAAGTCATCGAGAAAGCCGTCAACAACCAGCTCGCCGCCTTCCTCGAAACCAACAAATCCCTCGACTCCTCACAGTCCGGTTTCCGAGCTAAACACAGCACGGAGAACGCCCTCATCGCAGCAACAGACGACATTCGTACTCTTCTGGACAATGGAGACACAGTCGCCCTCATCCTCCTCGACCTCTCCGCAGCCTTCGACACAGTCTGCCATAGCACCCTTCTACAGCGCCTCAGAAACATCGGAATCCAAGGAAAAGCACTGGAATGGATCACCTCGTTCCTCACCGGAAGAACCCAGAGAGTCCGCCTCCCACCATTCAACTCAGAGGCCACTGAAGTCATCTGTGGCGTACCCCAAGGGTCCTCACTCAGTCCCACCCTCTTCAACGTATACATGAGCCCCCTCGCAACCATCGCACGCCAACACAACCTCAACATCATCTCCTACGCGGATGACACTCAACTGATCCTATCACTCACCAAAGACCCTAACACCGCCAAAACCAACCTACATGAAGGAATGAAAGAAGTAGCCGAGTGGATGAAGCACAGCCGTCTGAAACTGAACTCAGACAAAACAGAAGTCCTTAACTTAGGTACCTCCCCCTCCGCCTGGGATGACTCTTGGTGGCCAGAGGCCCTTGGAAAAGCACCCATCCCGACGGACCACGCACGGAACCTGGGCGTCATCCTGGACTCCTCACTCTCTATGAACAGACAAGTCAATGCCGTTTCATCATCTTGCTTCAACATTCTTCGCATGCTCAAAAAAACATTTCGCTGGATCCCCACCGAAACCAGAAAAACGGTCACCCATGCATTGGTTACTAGCCGCCTGGACTACGGAAACACCCTATACGCCGGTATCACCGCAAAACTCCAGAAAAACTCCAACGCATCCAGAACGCATCAGCCAGACTCATACTAGACATCCCGCGTAAAGACCACATCTCTAGTCACCTGAAAAACCTTCACTGGCTCCCCGTCAATAAGAGGATTACTTTCCGACTCCTAACCCACGCACACAAAGCACTCTACCAACTTGGACCCGAATGCCTCAACACACGACTTTCCTTCTACACCCCCTCCCGCCAGCTACGATCCTTCAACCAAGCCCTTGCTACCGTACCTCGCATCAATAAAATCACCATGGGAGGTAGATCCTTCTCCTACCTCGCAGCTAAAACCTGGAACTCACTCCCCACTCACCTTCGTCTCACTCAGAACCATCTAGCATTCAGAAAGCAACTTAAAACTTGGATATTCGACAAGTAACTCCCCACCCTTCTTCAAGTGCCTTGAGACCCTCCGGGTATGTAGCGCGCTATATAAATCTTTTGACTTGACTTGACTATGATGACAGAAGGCTGCTATTATGGAATTTCATTTTTTATACCTTAAGATGCAAATATGATTTCTCCTTAGTGCTAGCAGAAATTTTTAAGTACCTCGGAAGGTACGTTTAATTTGTGGTGAAACTAAAAAGATTTACATATATGTGGCGCGATGGCGTTTCTAAATAAAATGTTAACAAATGTGACTTAAATTCATACAGACCCAATTTACGATTGTAGTTTGTCACCTTTTGCGATGAAGCGATTGAATAGAGACAATCCTATTTAGCTCTTTCAGCCTTACAACGTTTCTTGCACAAAAGCATAATAAATGTAGGAGGCTTTCATAAACTACCCTCATAGAAAAAATCACCCTGAAAAGAAGCAAATGCATGGGCTTAAAAATGCTTGTGGCTACTGTAGACCTGAAAGTCATTGGTAAGTGTTGACCTCCGCCAAATCAGGACCGGTCTTTGCTTTTTGTTTCGAGTTCCCTGGCTTCTTCCAGATATGTTGTAATTCTCGAAATCTTCACTAGAATAGAGAAGCGATGTCATCTTTGTGCACACTGACTGGTGCCCGATTCTTTGCTAGAGGGCAAATTGTTGTGCTTCAAAGAATTGCACTGTTGTGTAATGTTTGTAGCCATAATACAGGAAGTGTCATAGATATGACATTTGAGCAATGACCCATGATTTTGCTTGCCGGTAGATTGCTTGACATTGCCTCCAATAATAGTTGTTTTTGATTCTTGGATGTTTTTTATCCTCATGTAATTCTCAGGTGTACTTCACTCGAACACTTCCCATCTCCTAAATGTCACCTGAGCACCTACTTGTATGAAAAGCTCTGTTGGGATATCCCCCAAGTGAGAGATACATTAACGATTGAGTACAATCCTTTGACCAGGTCATGTTAGACATTATCAGAACTCATATCCATTTGGCCAGCGCCATAAAATTGCTACATTTTAAGGGTTCACTTCTTCCCGTCGCAAATATCTAGTAGTGTTTCCAAAACTGGGGGTCGACCGCAAGCCGATTTTTGGTGGGGCAAAGCCATACATAAAGGTGCCTTTGAATTCCGTATTTATCTTGTCATAGTTGCTGTGCTTCAAAGACAGAGATCAAATATGCTATTATTTCTAACAAGTTGTCGCTTATGCTTTTTGAACAAACTCCTCTCACTTTGCACTCAGCGAAAGAAAAGTGAATTATGTGGTAATCTTGCTCGAGCATAAAAGGAAAGGCTGTAGGATGTCATTTTGTTTTTGTAATACACAACACAATGTAAATACCTGTAAATGAACTGTATTTATTTATTTATTTATTTATTTACGGGTTTATACCGCGCTAGGATCACCTCCCGAAGGAGTATCTCCGCGCCTTGAACACCTTTACAGCTTGTGGCAGTAAGTACACAGATATCACTAGTTGGAAAATAGGAAGGTTTTTAACAGTTTTCTGAACGGGAAATAGTCCTGGCATAGTCTCAAAGAGAGAGGGAGGCTGTTCCACAACCTTGGTCCGGCTATGGATAGCGCCCTTCCACCTTGCCTGGTCTTTCTAGCTCTTGGGACCTGTAGTAAGGCTTGGTCACTAGATCTCAGGGACCGTACAGGTTTATAGAGGGAGAATCTACTGTTTAGATACTCAGGCCCTCTGTTCTGGAGGCTCTTATGTATAGTACATCCAATCTTGTACTTCACCCTTTGTTTAATGGGTAGCCAATGTAAGGTGTTCAAAAGAGGCTTCGATGGTGTACGGGGTGGCTGATTTAGTACAAGACGGGCCGCTGTGTTCTGGACTACTTGCAATCTCGCAATAACTCCCTCATTTGCTGATAGGAGCATCCCGTTGCAGTAGTCCAGACGACTCAGTATTAGGGCCTGCACTAATGTTCTCCTAGTTGAGTCAGGGAGCATAGGGAAAACTTTCCTCAGCATGGCGATCACATGGAAGCATGAGCTCACCACTTGGTTGCTGTTTTGTTTCAGGGAGAGCTCCTGATCCAGGCGCACGCCAAGATTTTTTACCACCTGCTTTGGCTCTGGGACTGGGCCTAGATCTTGCGGCCACCAGTCTGGGGACCATAGGAGCTTTGCCTCACCGAACAGCATCACTTCCGTTTTTGCAACGTTGCATTGCAAGAAGTTAGATGCCATCCAGTGGGCCACTGCCTTCATCCCCGAGGAGAAAGAGTTCCTGACCGTCTCAGTGAGATGTTTGAACGGAAAGAGGAGTTGGGTGTCATCCGCGTATGACATAGGGATGAACCCATGAGATCTCATGATGTTTGCCATGGGGGCCACATAGATATTAAAGAGGGTCGGGCTTAAGCAAGAACCCCGTGGCACCCCCTTTGAGATCTCCAACTCCTCTGACCGGTGGGGACCCAGGATGACTGTCTGGGTGCGGTCAGTCAGAAAACTCCTTAACCATGCCAGAGCTCCACCTTCCAGACCGATGTTCACCAGTCTGGTGGTCATGATGTCATGTGACACGGTGTCAAACGCCGCAGACAGATCCAATAGAACCAGGATGACGGAGTAGCCCACATCCTGGTACATATAACTGTACACATTCAAAAGTTATGAAAGCAAAAATGAAGGACATTTGTTTTGTAATTCTGAAGTGTGATTGAAACAAAGAAGTTAATAGGATCAAAACAATAATAACACTGTACTTGGTGATGTACAAATGATAAATTATCACTATAGCCTGGTTTCCACACATTATTTGTGTGCAGTATAGTTTTATAAGTAAAGCTGTATGCCTGTTCACATTTAGTGGCTGTTTTAATTGAAAATATTAAATCCTATAACAAGTGTGCATTTCCCAAGGGTTATGCACTTTTTGTAATATCCTAATGGATACAGTCTGTCATGGCATACTTAGAGCATCATAGCATTCTAGTATCAAACATATGACATTTCCATCTGCTGCAGTTCATCACATGTATTTATTTATTTTTCATAAAGTATGCTTTTGTACAGTATGGTGAGATAATACTCAATGTGACTGTATTCACAGTTCACAAAGTATGGTTGTGTTTTTTGCTTATTTTTAGCATCTCAAGGTCGTACCTTGTAGTAATTCTTCTTGGTAATGCTTCAAATACATCCAGCACATCTTTCACCCCCTTCATTGGCTCGCAAGCCGGGGCTTTCTCACAGCTTAGAGCATGAAGGAGTTTGTTATTACAAGTAATACTTTTAATTGTCCTGTGGTAATCCCTGTTGTTAAAAATTGGGTTACTGGTTGGCAGCAGCATGCACCCTGTCCAAGCAGGAACCACAATTCTAGTCAAGGTAAGTCATATACACACCGAAAATTCACCTGTGCTCTCACTCTCTGGTAGCTTGGTACAGAGCAGGTAGGCTTAACTTAAGAAGCAATGTATAAAGTATTTGTGCAACACTTGAAACAGAACCACAATGAAAACACCACAAAAAGACTGCACCAGTTGAGAAAAATAGATTATGATTTTATAATTTAAACCAGACCAAAATGACCAAAAAACCAATTAGAAGTCGAGATATGAATTTTCAAAGAATAAAAGTGTTAATAGCGCTTAAAAATAATAAGTCCTTGTGGGGTCAAGTGGTGGCGCTGGACTGGGAAAAAGTCCAGAGTTCAGGCCGACCGCGATGGAGCGTTGGTCGGATACGGGCGCCACACAAGGATTGCTGAACGAAGTACCTTGATCGTGGTTGCAACAGCTGATATATAAATTATCTTTTCATTTCATTTTCATTTCATGATGCATTCATGTCGATCCTGCATTTTAGGTGATGCGTCAATTTTCTCCTCGTAATGATGGCAAAGGAACGGTTCCGAAAATGAAGTGCTGAAGCAGAGATGCGTTGGTTTCGTAGCCAATGCACCAGGTTTTTCCATGCAGTTGAGGGGTGCATCGATCGTCTCATGGTGCAGCTGTTCTGATGCGTTGGTTCTGGAAACAATGTGCTGGTTCTGAGTTTGATGTGCCGGTTCTGATCCTGCAACACCTGCAATGCATCGCTTCCTCTTCATGCAGTAGAGGATACGTCCATTCCATTGAAGCGAGCACCTAGATCTACTTCCAATGGACCAGGCGCAGGAGGGGAGACTTTATTATCCTTGAGTCTCAAAACAAGAGGAAAGCCAGGATGCCCATGGAGATCATTCTGGGTTCAAGCAAGTGTCCAGTGCTTCCTCAGCAGGAGCAGAGGGTAGCAGGTCAGAGGAGCAGAGGGTAGCAGGTCAGAACAGCAGAAAAGAAAAGCAGTTCTTGCAGAGTATAGGCTTTTGTAGCAGCACCACAGTCCTTCTTCCTGGCAGAGTTTCTTTACAGGTCCAGAATTGATTTGCTGGGGTCAGAGAGCCAGTACTTCTACCCAGCTGCACCTTTGAAGTGAAGATGACTTCAAAGAGGCACTTTGAAGTGCACAGAGGTCTACCCTACCCGGCCCTGGCTCCAGACTCACTATACGGGGGTATGCAACCATTTGTGTAATGGCAGGACAGTGCCCATTCTAGTGTAATTGTCAGCTCTTCTCTCCCATTCTGCCCAGGATGTCCCATCAGGATGCAGATGGCCACTCAGTCACACCTGACCTTCCTTTGTGTATGGCTGTCTAAAGGGAATGCGCAAAGTCCAGCTGTCACCCACCTCAGACGTGTATTGGACACAGGCTGTTGGCACACAAAGCTTTAAGAGCAGAGAAATTCCATATTTCTAAAAGTGGCATTTCTAAAAAAGTAATGGTAATTCCAACTTTGCCAGCAAAGAAGATTTATCATTACCATTCCCATAATATTAAACATGACAGTTCTACTCCCCCTTAGTCTGAAATTACAGCTTAAAAGTTTAGTAAGGAATTCCCAATGTTTTTTTAAAACTCTTTTTATTAAGGAATAACAAAGGAAATACTTACAGAATTTTTTTTTGCATCAAGTAAACAAACCAATACATCAGGTGGTGTCATACATTCAGCATCACATGGGTTATCGTGGACAGATATAGGATCGCATGCGGCAATGTTTAATCCTAGGATCATATGGATTCTTGCATTTCCAATTCCAGCAGTGGCATCTGTGGTTCACAGATCTCTCCTCTGTGGCTATTCCACGCCCTCCATACCTTCCCTCATTTCTTCGAGTAACCTCTGGCCACATACACTGATTTCTCTCTAAACATACACCAGTCAAAGTCTTCCGCCCACTTGGAAACTCGGGCGGCTGACTGGCTCCCCAGAGCTGAGCAACATTCCGTTTAGCCACCATATATGCCAGCGTCACCCATTGATTCTGGTACACGTTTAGTCTGTGGGCTCCCACACATTCAACAGACTCCTTCGGGCTTCTGGTCGTATCTCTTCACCCAAAACTTCCTTTAGTTCACCATGGATCTTCGCCCAAAATATCTGTATCACCGCACAGTGCCAAAGTGTATGCATTAAGATGCCAGGTTCTCCACACTCTCTTCTACACTCTCCACTCCCCCCTTGTACCATCCGCACCAACCGAGGCCCAGTGATATAGGATCTATGCAATATCTTCAGTTGCACAAGTCGGAGCCTCATCTGAATCGCCACTACCTTCGTGGAGGAAGTCGCCTCCACCCACTCTTCGTCATCCAATTCCAAACCATCTGCGCTCCACTGGGCTATACAGTTTTTGGAGAGACTCAAATGTTTGTACTGTGTCCTTTTCCCAAACATCCTTTATGTGGGTGATTCCAATAATGTCCCATTTATCAAACCCTGTAGTTTTCCATAAGCTACCTAATTTCTCCGAATTGTACAGGAGAGTGGCCAACGTAAATCTGCCTTCCCAGCCTAGATATCTATTAGCCACGTGCCACACATGTACCGCGTGTGCAGTTGGACCAAACAATGCAAACTTCCCCGGTTTGGAGTATAGAGCTCTATCTATCATTCCACCCGGAGCTAGCCCCCGGTCCATGGCGTAAGCCGGATCACCCGGGGATCCGTAGACAATATGGTTCACAGAAGCCAGCTGCGAAGCCCAATAGTACTTCCTTAAATCCGGGACTCCGATTCCACCGTCGTACCATGGAAGCGTTAATTTAACAAACGCTATACGGGTTGTACTGTCCCACAGAAGACGCCTCTGGAGTGTCTGAATCTCCCGGAAATAGGAGGCCGGTACCGGGACCATCGCATTCTGTAGGGCATTCAAAAACCGGGGCAAAGCCATCATCTTGAAGAGAGCGGCTCTTCCAAGCAAAGACCGAGGAAGAGCTTTCCAGCGCTCCACATCTTTCCTACATCTATTCAATGGGGAAGCCAGGTTATTAGCGTACTGCAACTGTGAATCAAGCGTGCTATAGATGCCCAAATATTTGAATCCTACAGTCTCAATCTGAATTAGGCATGATTGCGGGATCACCGGGGGGTTGCCCACAAGGGCAAAGAGCACTGACTTTGACCAATTTATCGCCAATCCCGAGTAGCTACAGAAAATAGCAAGCACATCAAGAAAATTACTCAGGGACTCCCGGGGATTAGTGAGGTAAAGCAAAACGTCATCCGTGTATAGCAAGATTTTATCTTCCCAGTCAGGTGACCATCTTAAGCCCCGTATCGATCTATCCCATCTAACCCAAGCCGCCAATAACTCCATTGCAAGCGCAAAGAGCAATGGAGACAACGGGCATCCCTGCCTCGTGCCCCTCTCCAAGGGAAAGTCATTGGACTTACAATTATTGACAACTACACTGTCTAGGGGGTTCGCATACAGCAGTCGCACCCAACCAATGAACTCTCTTCCAAAGCCCAGCTTCGTCAACACAGCAAACGGGTATTTCCATTCCACCCTATCAAACGCCATAGTGGCGTCAAGGGACACCAAGACAGTCGGTTCATGTATCCTCGAAGAGCCCCCAAGGACTCTGTGTAACCTCCGCAAATTCAGTGCCGTATTACGACGCAGCATGAAGCCGGACTGGTCCGGATGGACCAGCGTCGTGATCACCTTGACCAGCCGAGTGGCGAGTAATTTTGCTAGGATTTTGGGCTCCGCATTAAGGAGCGAAATAGGTCTATAGGAGGAGCATTGCGTCTTGGGCTTACCCACTTTATGTATGACTATTATGTTGGACACCCGCTGGTCATATGGAAGCTGACCCTCCTCCTTACTTTCCAAAAACATGGCCCGGATGTGTGGGGAGAGTCTGTTGGTACAGCTCAATCGGTATCCCGTTAGGGCCCGTCGTCTTACCGGATTTTATCTGTCTTATAGCCTGCGCCACTTCATCATCAGAGAAGGGGGAGTCGAAGTAGTCCCTATCTTCCTCCGATAATCCCAGCATAACAATGTCCCTGATCATTTCGCTATTCCCCGCCTCAGTAAACTCACTTCCGGCAGTGTAAACCTTCTTATAGTACTCCCAAAATGCTTCAGCCACTGCCTGCGGATCTGTAATTCTGGCACCAGCCTAGATGACCGCTTCCCATGCTCGAGCCACGCAATCAATTTACCGGCTTTATCGCCATGCTCGTATAAGAAAGCTTTGTACAGCATTATTTTAAATAATCGCTCTATCTCTCAAAAGGCCTTTGTATTCCTCCTGTCGGAGTCACGGTAAGTGGAGTTCCGCAGGCGCACATGACCTAGCAACTCTCTCCTCCAAACGTATGACCTCTGCCTCCTTCTGAGCTACCTCAGCCTAACTTTTCTTCTTTTTCCCTGCTACAAGAGGTAAGACCTCACTTCTTGCTGCCGTTTTATATGCTTCCCAGAGGGACTGCAATGAGGAAACTCTCTCCACATTTTCCAGAAAGTAACGGTCCGACTTCCGAAGTACCTTTTTTTTTAATGGCCGGGTCCTTTAACTGCCAGGCGCTGATAGGAGCTACCCTACCAACCTCCGGTCAACCGAGTGTAAGCTGCAACCACAGTGTAGAATGATCAGATATACCTCTGCCAAGGTACCTCACATCTTGGATCATTGGAGCAATCGCCGCCGGCAGCAATACATAGTCCAACCTGGACAGGCTACTGTGTGCTGCTATTACGCGAGTGAAATGTGTCCGAGTAGGGTTGCGGACCCGCCAGCTATCGATCAACCCTAGCGTCTCCAAGTACTCCGAAAGCCATCGATGCGATTGCCTAAGCACCCGAGGTGGGCTGCGGTCAATCTCTCCATCTAGTACGGCATTAAAGTCGCCCCCAAAACCAAGCCGCCAAGGGGCAACATAAGAAAGATAGAGCTCAAATCTCGAAAGGTATCAGCCTGAAGGCCCGGTGGCACATATATAGATAGGAAGGTGACCATCTTACCCTCCACCAGCCCCGACACTCCCGCATATCTGCCACTCTGATCCAGCCAAGTAGCCTGGACCGACAGGGGAAAGGAATTCTTAACCAAGATCCCACCCCCCGGAACCGGTAGTAAACCCAGCATGCGCCACCTGCTTGTATCCCCCTTTATGGAGGGCCATGCATCTATTGCCCACCAGGTGCATCTCCTGCAGCAAGACCACATCTGGGGAATGTCTTCTAATGAGCTGGCTAACCATCGCTCTCTTGATCTTGTCACCTAAATCATTCACATTCCAGCTCAGCACTTTCATCCCCGATCCTCGACTAACCTGTGCCATCTAGCCCACACAGTACACTTCCAATAATGTCATTTTCACCTGATGCATAAAAAGGAAAAAAATATAAAAGATTTGCTAATACGACTGCAAACAATTCCATCACTATGTCAATGAACCCCACCACTCTGTCTCCTGACAAAAGAAAAAGGAAAACCACAATACAACAACTTTCCCATCCCTCCACCCCCCACCCTGCACCCCTGCTCGTGGCATTCGCCAACCCCCAATTTGCAGTGTGCCTTTCGCCCCATATTCTAACTAACCAACTATCTAAAAGTAGATCGGAGGAGGAAGTTAGCACCCCGCATCCCTGCACCCGCCCTAAGGATAACATATCTTGCGCCTACCATGGCTCTCGATCTCGAAGAGCACACCCGTTAAAATGTCTCAAACCCAGCCCCGCCCCCCCCCCCACTCCACAACATCATATATCACAAATGACGGCAGTACTCATCATTCCTGTTCCTGTGAGCCATCTCCATCCTCACCGTTTCGCCTCTGGGAATTCCCCTAGAAGGAAAGGCTCTCCAACCAGTCAGGCAATTTCGGGATTGTCAAAGAACCAAACCTTTCCGTCAACCTCAACTCGCAGCTTGGCAGGAAACATCATGCCGTACTTTAATCCTTTATCTCTGAGTCGCTTCTTGACACAGAGGAAACTTTGCCGCTGTCTCTGAACGGATTGGGTAAAGTCTGGAAAAAAGTTAAGGGTGGAGTTCTCGTACTTCAGAGGGCCTCCAGATCTAGAGGCTTGCAGGATAGCGTCTCTATCTCTGAAGATGAACACCCTCGCAATCATTGGACGTGGTGGGGCCCCCGGACGAGGCCTTCCTCCCGGGATTCTGTGTGCGCGCTCAATCGTGAAGAAGTTCCCCAATCCTTTTGGTTTCAGATGATAAAGGATAACGTCTTCCACAAAAAGGTCAGGGGTCAAACCCTCGGCTTTCTCCGGGATACCAATTATGCGCACGTTGTTCCTCCGGGCCCTTCCTTCGTAGTCATCCAGCTTGCGGCAAGCCACTTCACTAGAGGCTTTAAAGTCTCGGACCTGCTGCTGCAACTGCGATACGTCATCCGTCAGGCTCGCCGTTTTGATATCCACCGACTTCACCTTCTTGCTTGTTTTGGTGAGATCAGCTCGGATTAAGTTGACCTCAATGGTAACAGTGTCCAGCTTGTGGTTCATAGACTCCATCTTCTGCACAAGGGAGGTCTTAACCCCCTCTATGGCGGCCATCACGTCTTGCAGTGTGGGCTCCGATGTAGGACCCGAGGCTTCTCCACCTCCATACTGCAATTTTCCGGACCCCGGAGGCGAGCCTCTGGGCAGTGTATACCGATCCAACTTATTGGCTTGGACGTATCGAGACCCCTTGGTTGATCTGGACTGCTGTTTCTCGCCCTCAGGCTTAGTCGTCATCTTGATTCTTCACACACACAGTCTAAGCCCGCCGCCACCACGGCTAGGACGGTAATCCGACAGACCGCTATCGCCGCCCGACCACTGCAGGTCCAGTCCGTCCGGTCTAGCTCCCCAAAACCCAGGTCGTCCGCGCCTCTCTCAAGCAGTCACATGCAGCTTCTCGGCTGGGGCCCATCCACCACAGCTGACACAGTCCCAGCAGCTCGCCTTATCCTAGGCCGGCATTTACTCCACAAGCCACTCTGAGAATAGCACACCCGTGTCGTCCAGTATCCGCTTGGTCCATTCGTCCGAATCTTCGATGGCTCCCTTTTGGAGCACCCACTTCAAAAACTATGCATCTCCATGCTGACCGCGTTTTCCGTAAGCGCTTTCCGTAAGCGCTCTCCAATCCGCCCTCTTTGTGGTATCTGCCGCCACCTGCACCCAGTCATCTGCTGCACAAGCTTGAGAATAGGGGGCTTCGCAACTTCTGACGCGGCTCTGAACTGTGGGGTCAGGCCGTGAACCTATGGCCACCGACTCTGGGACCCTTGGCAGAATATTTCACCCCCCCCAGGGGCCACGGATCATCAAGGTGGCTCACCAGGGCATATCCTCTCCAGACTAGGATCAACCAGCGCCACATCCAGCAACTCTTATCTTCTATCTCCTGTGAATTTCAATACTACTGGGTGTGTCTGTCGTTTGCTGCCTTGCTTGTGTGTGACCAATAGGTAATTCGCCTCTTCACCACTTCTGGCCGGTCCCTCCAGCATTTATTTGCCCCCTACCATCAGGGCCAGGTGACCGCAGCCCTCCACTATTATTTCTGTGAAGGGGGATGAGGAGGTGGGGGCATTCAGGGGAGAGCGGTCACTTCGCGCCGTTCCCAACGCGCCCCCCCCCACTGTGTCCGAAGCGTTGTTGTGGACCCGGGCGCGACCGTCAATCCTGAGTCGCCGCCCCGGTTGTTTATCAACTCGCGGCCGGCCGCCCCCTCTTCGTGAGCCCCCGGCGTCAGCGAGCACCGCTCTTCATCCGACAGCCGATCCCCTACTCGACATCTCAGGATGGGTCCAGGATATTGTGGGCCGGGCGCTGGTTCCACGGAGGCACCGGTCTACCCGGCCATCTTCGGTGCACACGTAGCTCCGCCTCAGGAATTCCCAATGTTAACCTATGAGAGGGGTAAGCTTCACAGTAATGAAAAACAAATGTAGGTGTTTTTTACTCCCTGCACAGGTACCATTCAAAAGTACATGTCTTACTTTTTACTTTCACAGCACCCTGCCCTATGGGATACATACATCCTACCTTAGGGGTGACTTGTATGTAGTAAAAGGGGAGGTTAAGGCTTGGCAAGGTTTGTAAATGGCAAGTCGACATGGCAGTGGAAACTGCACACACACAGGCTTTGCAGTAGTAAGCTTCACGGGTTTTACAGGGCTACTTGTGTGGGTGGCACAATCAGTGTTGCAGGCCCAGTAGTAGCATTTAGTTTACAGGCCCTGGTCACATTTAGTGCACTCTACTAGGGACTCCCAGATAAATTACATCTACCAATTGTGGATAAGTCAATGAAATCATATTTAGGAGAGAAGCACATTCTCTTCAGCACTGGTAAAGTGCTCAGTGTCCTAAGGCTGATAAAAAGAATACAGCAAAAAGTGGCGGTAAGCAGGCAAAAAGACCACCATAAGGCTGTTAGGTCTAACACTTGTCTTCCAGTATTATTTATTCTTCAGTTTCAAAATCCTTCTTGGGTATAATTACCTGTTCTGCTTATGTTTCTGTGGTCCTTGCTCCGTGTATCATTATATGAGAGGATTACTGCAGGACAATTGAAAATATTATTTGTAATAAGAACTACAAGAACCTTCATGCTAAAAGCCTTGAGAAAGTCCCGGCTTACAAGCCACTCAAGAGGCGAAATAAGTGTTGGCTGTATTTCAATTATTACCAAGGAGAATTACTAGAGGATAGAACTTGGGATGCTAACAAAAACCAACCATACTTGAGAACCGTGGAAAAGGTTACCTTGAGTATTTCTGCACCATACTGAACAGTATCCATTTTCTATCAAAAATAAATAAATGTGTGATGATCTCAACGAGATGGAAATCTCATATGTTCGATACTTAAATGCTATAACTGTGCTATCACAGACTGTATCCATTAGGATATTACAAATAGCACTGGCGAAGCTAATAGGTTTCACCTATGCAAAATTTATTCGCGTTGTCATTCTTTTTTTTTATGTTACACAGCAGTTGAGCAGCTGTGAAACATGGCTAAAGAAAGAAAAGCACTATGACATGGCCAGCATTGTCCACACTATAGGTCATTTTTACTTTCACTGTTTATTTTCATATTGAAGCTGGCTAAGCCATAAATAATGGCAGTTGATTTATTTTTTAATTAGCCTTTGTGGGCCAAGGTTGGTGTGGACTCGTTGAACCACACCCCCAAATAGTTGTATTTCATGGTCATGGTGATGGTCTATAGATCAGTGTACAGCAGATGTTTTTCCCAAGGTGCACTTTTTTATGTGGTTGATTTACCGCCTTAGGTGGCTAAGGGTAAGCCCAGACGTGCGTCCCGTGCCCACTTTGCCTGTCACTGGAACAAAGCTGCACCTAACAGAAGAGGTGCAAATATGCTGAAACTGTTCTTGCATTACTTGATTTCGCATTCAGATAGAACCAAACTTGGCAGCTCAGGCTGGACTATTCCCATTGGAGCAGGACCAAGGCTGATTTGCCTATGTTTGGATCCAATCTGAGGTGGCATAATTGGCAAAAAAAACAATAGATTAGAATGCTACTTGGAGCGATTGCGACTGGTTAGCCTGTTTGCAAGCATTGCTCCCTTCACGCTTTGTGTGTATAATAATCTAACCAGTGGCACTTGTGATTATGTTGAATGAATGCACTGATATGAGTTTCCAACAGTTTGAAATTACCTAGAAAGTGCATTTCACCATTAGCTTCCACCAGCAATATGTATAGATTGTTTGAATGCAACCTGCACTGGCTGGCCAGACCAGCTGGGTGTATGGCTCTCCCAAATGTCCCTGGTCTTAGATTGAGGGCTTAAATGCTGTTGTCATGATTTTGAATGCTTAGCATTTACCTATAATTAAATATAACATTGAGGTAAAAAGAGTACAGCCCTACCCTTCATTCATGAGCATATCTGTAAAGTGCAAGGGGCATATGTATGAAGGCTTTTTCCCGTTCGCAAACGGGGGGATTCTCAGAGTCGGCCTGTTTGCGAACGGGACGAAGCCTTTTGGCATGTATCATCCAAAAGGCCCTCGCAGGATAGGGAATCGCAAAATTTGTGATTCCCTATTCTGTGAATGCATTCAAGGAATCGCAGAATGTGATTCCTTAAATGCAATTCTAGAAGCACCCAAGTTGTGCAATTTCGCCTTTAGAAATCTCAAATTACCACCAACTAAAAATTGCAATTTCTTTGAAAAATTCACTTTCTTGCATTTTTCAAAGTGCCTTTTGGCACATGCATGTGCTCCACATGTGCACACATGCTTATTTCAGGGGTGCAACAGTGTGTCCTTTTGACACCCTTGCACCCTTTGAAATTGCATTCGCAATTTGCAAGTACCTAATGTGTACTCGCAAATTGCGAACGTCTTCCCATTCATTCCTATGGGCCTCTAAGCCCATAGGAATGAATGAGAAGGTATTCCTTAATTGCGAATCACAATTTGCGATTTGCAATAGAAATACGTAGGAAGCGCAATTAATATTGCAAATCCTACATACATTGCCTTTTGTGAGTCCTTAATAGCGAATCGCTAAATTTCACTATTAAGGACTCGCAAAACGCTTTCTTGATACATATGCCTCTTTATTCAATGTGAAATTCCTAAATCATCATGTTAGGTGAGTGTCACCATTGTAAAGACTTTGAAGTCATGATTCAGGATTTTTTTTTTCTTTTTCTAAATAAGGGAGGGCTCAACTTGTTCTTCTAGGTCTTTTATGTTAGGCTCGTTTGATTTACTTCTTTAAATGGGATTATGTAGTTAGATTAAAACAAAATGTTAATCCCAAAAAGTCTTGGTTATTGTTCTTTACATGCTGGGCTACGAATCGGTTTTAGGCTGATGTTTTCCTTTCTTCTCGCAGGCTTGCACCACTGTGGGCCAGAGCACCTCGAGGCAAACAAAATAATGTGCACAGTTAAGTGTTTCCATTTATACATAAATTCCTTCCTTTAATCTTTCTGTTCTTTGCTTCCTTCTGACCAGAAAACCTACCCCTTTTCCTTAACCTGGTTTTTGTCCCTGAGCCTTAGTTTCCTTCACCTTTCGTACTCTCTGCCGCTTTTTTTGGAAAATAGAAGATAATTTGATAACCCTATAAGTGTAAGGTGATCCATTCTTGTTTTTTAAATCTTTTTTATTCAAAGCAGTAGGTCTCAGGGAATCTAATAATCTTAAAGTAATTTAGGCAACTCTGTCTTTCTAAATGGCAAATGCGGCCAACAGATGGAAAATGAATGATGTAAAAAAGTCAAAAAAGAAAAAGAAATTTCACATTTTGCTTTTTAATCTGGAGTTTGGATTTAGCTTCCCACAACCGAAAGTGGTCACCCACCTGACTGAGCCACACCCCTCAGGGAATGTGGTGGGAGGCGGGCACCTCTTCGGTCCTCCTAGAGGGAGCTCCCTTCCTCTTCAGGCTCCTCTGCGAGTCTCGAGATCCTCTCATTCTGATCTTCCCGCATCCTCTGCTTGTGCAAATCTTCTCCTGTGTTTGTGTTCCTTCGCACTCATTCCTTATGTCATTCATCCTGATTTAGGAATTCTTTAAGTCCTCAACGTCCCTCTTCTATTTCTTAATTTTCCCGGTATAAAATTTAAAGAGGAAAAAAATATTTTTTGGGGTCAAAGCCTGCCAGACAATGCAGTGTCTAGTTTGCTGAAAACATCTTGGGAACATTCAGAAAGCTTCCTTGGGAATGCATGAAGTCTATTGCTTACCATTGGCTATGTGGTTAGTAACTCACATTTGCTTGTTTTCTATTTGGTGGCTCCATCAGTTTTAGGCTGTCGTGCCTGGGTTCGTCCCTTCCCTTGCGCAATCCTTGTTTACTCTATCCTTCGAGATCTCACTTTCTGTAAACAGGCCTTTGAATATAGGTCTCATCTTTTCACATTTACTGAGCATTTAAACACTTAGGTCAAATTTCAGACTCCTTCTTCCGGGGGAGCTTGGTGTTTACTTCTCTTTCTTTGACTTCAAAGTAAGAGCGTTTATAGGAAAGCAAGAGCAATGCAGATTATTCTCCCCATGGAGCTCGCTCGTGCCTTTCCAGTGGTCCAGTTTGAGTCTCTAGTTAACCCTTAAAACAGTCCTGCAAGGAGGAGGTGCATGCATTTTCTATGGCAACAAATATTTGTGTTGAGGTTCTTCTATCAAAGCACAGTTTGCTTTTGCTTAATGTGACCCTCTAGTTAAGGTCTAATGATCGTTCTGTTTACAGTCAGCAAGTCAGAGTACCAAACCCTTTTAATAATAAACATTGGAAAGTCAAACGGTGTAGCCTACTCAGCTACACTTAATGAGCAATAGCCTCAGTATGTGCAACATGTGCAATAGCATCATACCAAAAAAAACTAAACACAGATTACTGCTTTCCAGAAAACTACAAACAGTAGCCCGGAAACAACTATATTATTTACACTAAAGCCTTGAAGATGCTGGCTATGTCAAAACAGTTTTTATACTATTTAGTGGATGTGTGTGCTGTCAACAATGAAATAGGTGAATGTGTTCCACTGAAACAACAGCCTACCACTAGGGCCGGCTTTAGCAGTGCTGGCGTCTGGCATGACACTACGCCACTTTACTCTATTGCTCTCTACTCTGCTCCGCTCTCTGCCACTCTACTCTTCAAAACTGCACTCTATAACCCTGCACGCTATGCCACTGGACTCTACGCCACTACGATAATATCCGACTTCTCTGGCGCAGCTCTTCTGATCAGGCTATGGTCGCCTGCAATTGGCCTGAGTTGGTCTTCTGCTAGATTCTTTAATTTCCTTATAGCACACATGGTTCAACTCGGGAGGGGCCTGGTTCCCGCTACGTGGGTGCCATACTGAAAGTGTCATTCAGTATTTAATTCTTGTATGTTTTTAACTTTCTCCCTTTTATTTTACTTTATTATTTCACAGTATGGCTTGCTCGCAGGGGAGCCTGCTGGTCCCAGTTCTTTGCACCTTTTATTGTTTTGCCATCTGTTTGGAGCAAGTGCGTTCAGCACCATTTGGACACAACCTGCCCACATGGGAGAGTATTTAATTCAAACTAGAGCGCCTCCGCTCAGCGGGCACGCCACCAGTGTGCCAAAGGCAAGCCTGTCTGTGCCCGAACTGCACTCGGTGCCAACCCCCCTGCCTGTTTTCCTCCTGAAGAAAATACACTGATACAGTACTCCAATATAGAATTATTGGCACTGAACAACAAAGGTAGGTCTGACTGCTTGTGTCTATCTTTGAATCTTCACTCTAAACCCTCAGTTTCGTCATGTCCCTCTTGTCATGTACCATTTCCCAAGCTGCTTTTTGAGTCTGCTACTAACTCTTCTTCATTTAGGTCCACCTTTTATAACAACGTTTGATTAGAGAGAGCGATTGTCCTTGTGCTCTTATTGATGCAAGATCCATAGTAAAGCATAGCTTGCAATGTGCTGTATTTATAGAAAATCATCACTTGGATCTATTGTTTGTTATTGAAACTCAGACTGATGCTCCCTCTGGCTCTGGTTCTACCCTGTTAGTAGCCGTCCACCCCCCCCCCCCCCCCCTTCCGACATTGCTGTACGCTCTTATGACAGACCTGGAAGAAGGGAGGAGGTATTGCTATTCTTTATCGTGAGACATTTGTCACTGCTTTTTTAGCTGCACCCTCTCAGGTGTGTGAAGCGTTTGCATTTAACATCCAACCCACCATCTATCACTGCTTCAGGAGCATACTAATTTATCATGCCCCCGGTCCTAGGGCTCTTTTTTAATCTATAATATCAGCACTGTCATATAATATGGACTAGCTTCTTCCGATACCACCCTGTCGGGGTCTTTAACTTCCATTTAGAAGACATTCCAGAACCTGAGTCCTCGCGCCTCGTAGACGCCATGAATTGTCTAGGTCTCTCTTCATGGGGGGTGGGACCCACACATGTTGCGGGCAGTACCCTTGATGATATCTTTTCTATTCACCCAATTCTATGTCGGGACCGGAGGCTCCGATTATGCTTTTCTTCCTTCGCTTTATTTTCTAAGCTCAAACCACAGCAGACAGAAAAGCAATAAAGATGTCTTTTTCTTCACAAATCAAGAAAAACATCATTTGATTATAACCAAACAAATTTAGTATAGTCCATAAACATCAACTCCCATCATTCCATGGGGGAACACCATAACACAGTCCTTCTACATTGTCCAAGTACTCCTTTGAAAGGTCCTCTATTTTGTGAAGCCCTCCTCTTTCTTCGCTGCTGCGCAGCCAGTTAAGTGCTGTTTTTCTTTGCTTGGACAGAATGTGATTGTTTGGTCTGTTAGTGGCTGTGATTGAGTGTGGGCCGCTTTAGTAAGGGATTTACAAAAAGGGGGGTGGTGATGAACAGAGTGTCTGAGTTAAACAGACCACTCTTACCCAGTCCAAAGATCAGGGCTTGATCCATCACCGTTATTTATCTCACTGCCCCATCCCAGCTCAGAACCTGGCTATATGCAAATCAGTCTGTCCCTGGCCCAGTGCATCATGGGAACAGGGCAGACCAAACTACCAAGCCAATTCTTCACCAGAAAGGAGACAAGCTACCGGGGACCGGTTTCTGGCATTTCAGCCTTCTTCGGCCCGGCTTGCTTGAATCCTGATGGAGCAGTGAGAAATGGACTCATGTCTGAGTATACCCTGCCACACCTATAGTGGCCAAAAACGATTTACAAAAAGGGGGGTGGTGATGAACAGAGTGTCTGAGTTAAACAGACCACTCTTACCCAGTCCAAAGATCAGGGCTTGATCCATCACCGTTATTTATCTCACTGCCCCATCCCAGCTCAGAACCTGGCTATATGCAAATCAGTCTGTCCCTGGCCCAGTGCATCATGGGAACAGGGCAGACCAAACTACCAAGCCAATTCTTCACCAGAAAGGAGACAAGCTACCGGGGACCGGTTTCTGGCATTTCAGCCTTCTTCGGCCCGGCTTGCTTGAATCCTGATGGAGCAGTGAGAAAGGGACTCATGTCTGAGTATACCCTGCCACACCTATAGTGGCCAAAAACGATTTACAAAAAGGGGGGTGGTGATGAACAGAGTGTCTGAGTTAAACAGACCACTCTTACCCAGTCCAAAGATCAGGGCTTGATCCATCACCGTTATTTATCTCACTGCCCCATCCCAGCTCAGAACCTGGCTATATGCAAATCAGTCTGTCCCTGGCCCAGTGCATCATGGGAACAGGGCAGACCAAACTACCAAGCCAATTCTTCACCAGAAAGGAGACAAGCTACCGGGGACCGGTTTCTGGCATTTCAGCCTTCTTCGGCCCGGCTTGCTTGAATCCTGATGGAGCAGTGAGAAAGGGACTCATGTCTGAGTATACCCTGCCACACCTATAGTGGCCAAAAACGATTTACAAAAAGGGGGGTGGTGATGAACAGAGTGTCTGAGTTAAACAGACCACTCTTACCCAGTCCAAAGATCAGGGCTTGATCCATCACCGTTATTTATCTCACTGCCCCATCCCAGCTCAGAACCTGGCTATATGCAAATCAGTCTGTCCCTGGCCCAGTGCATCATGGGAACAGGGCAGACCAAACTACCAAGCCAATTCTTCACCAGAAAGGAGACAAGCTACCGGGGACCGGTTTCTGGCATTTCAGCCTTCTTCGGCCCGGCTTGCTTGAATCCTGATGGAGCAGTGAGAAAGGGACTCATGTCTGAGTATACCCTGCCACACCTATAGTGGCCAAAAACGATTTACAAAAAGGGGGGTGGTGATGAACAGAGTGTCTGAGTTAAACAGACCACTCTTACCCAGTCCAAAGATCAGGGCTTGATCCATCACCGTTATTTATCTCACTGCCCCATCCCAGCTCAGAACCTGGCTATATGCAAATCAGTCTGTCCCTGGCCCAGTGCATCATGGGAACAGGGCAGACCAAACTACCAAGCCAATTCTTCACCAGAAAGGAGACAAGCTACCGGGGACCGGTTTCTGGCATTTCAGCCTTCTTCGGCCCGGCTTGCTTGAATCCTGATGGAGCAGTGAGAAAGGGACTCATGTCTGAGTATACCCTGCCACACCTATAGTGGCCAAAAACGATTTACAAAAAGGGGGGTGGTGATGAACAGAGTGTCTGAGTTAAACAGACCACTCTTACCCAGTCCAAAGATCAGGGCTTGATCCATCACCGTTATTTATCTCACTGCCCCATCCCAGCTCAGAACCTGGCTATATGCAAATCAGTCTGTCCCTGGCCCAGTGCATCATGGGAACAGGGCAGACCAAACTACCAAGCCAATTCTTCACCAGAAAGGAGACAAGCTACCGGGGACCGGTTTCTGGCATTTCAGCCTTCTTCGGCCCGGCTTGCTTGAATCCTGATGGAGCAGTGAGAAAGGGACTCATGTCTGAGTATACCCTGCCACACCTATAGTGGCCAAAAACGATTTACAAAAAGGGGGGGTGGTGATGAACAGAGTGTCTGAGTTAAACAGACCACTCTTACCCAGTCCAAAGATCAGGGCTTGATCCATCACCGTTATTTATCTCACTGCCCCATCCCAGCTCAGAACCTGGCTATATGCAAATCAGTCTGTCCCTGGGTGAGACCCTAGCTCATTGCACCATCAGGATTCAAGCAAACCGGGCCGAAGACGGCTGTAATGCCAGAAACCGGTCCCCGGGAGCTTGTTTCCTTCCCAGTGTAAGAATTGGCTTCTGTAGTTTGGTTTGTCCTGTTCCCATCATGCACTGGGACAGGAACAGACTAATTTGCATACAGCCAGGTTCTGAAACTGGGATGGTGCAGTGAGCTAAAAAACGGTGTTGGATCTAGCCCTGATCTTTTGACTGGGTGAGAGCTTTCTGCTTAATTCAGAGACTCTGTCCCTCACCACCCCTTTTTGTAAATGCTTTAGTAAGGGAATCGCGCATTTTCTTGTCTTGTTATTTCAGTGTTTCCTTTGCAGATTCCCTTATTTAGCCGCAGGAGCGTTTTCAATCCTTTCGCTGCTGGCCCATTTGCGGCAGGGTGTATTGCCCGCCAGGGGGCCCCCATGCATCTCTTTGCTCCCGCAGCACGAGTTTCTCTTCAGAAGAGACTGCGCTGAGGGCGCCGAGTACGCCGGAGCCTGTCCCCCTGCCGCCACACTGCGAGCGCCCTGAGGGGTCCGTATTCTCCTGCACTAACGTGCTTGACGCCGCGCTGGGGCTGTACTACCACGGAGACTGCCGCTCCGGAATTGCCTACGGGCAGGGAAGTGTATTCTTTTGTCAATTTCTGTTTGGATTATTAATTAGGGTGCCAGGTGGTGGCTGGCCTTGTCAATTTGAAGGCCTGCGCGCTTGGGGGTATTCTCTCATTACCCACAGCGGCAGGGGCGGATTGGCAAGGCGGGCATTCGGGAATGGGCCAAAGGGCCGGTGCCTCAGATCCTCTGTGGGCCGTTTTTTTCTCCCCTGTCCCAGTCCACAGAGAGTGGACAAGGAAAGGGGAGAAAATAGAACCGGCCCACAGAGTGCACGGAGACAGAGAAAATGAAAGCAGCCTCGCTGTGCGGCCAAACAGCGATTGTCAGCTGTGGGCTCTCCTTCACCCCTACCCTGCCAAGCAATCAAGCTGAGGCTTGGCTGGGGAGGGGTGATTGTTTGCAATAATCGGTCTCCCTGGGGGCCAGGTGTTTCTCAGGCCTTTGAGCCATTTGCACCTCGGCCCCCTGGGGCCCATGCAGCCCAGAAACGGTGTTAGTCTTAACACCTCGCCCACAGCCCTTCACATTCAGGGCATAGTGGGGAGGAAGAATGGGTCTTGCTGTGGGGGCCTGGTGATGTTTGGAATTTTTTTGTTTTATTTATTTATTTATGCGATTTTATATAGCGCGTACTTTACCCGAAGGTGTCAGAGCGCTTCACACTAGGAACAGCAATAATACATGAGGAGAAAATTATAAGTGGACAAATTACAAAAGCAAACGTTAAGTTATATGAATCAAAAGTGACAATAGTGAGCAACCAAAATACAAGAGGAGCAAACAATACATTACAGGAGGAAAAAGAGATATGTGTGCAGGTTACAAAAGCGTACAAAATACAAGTAGAGGTATAATACTGCAATTAATGGCAGACACTCCAGCACAAGAACAAACGTTACGTAGACAATGGTGGCACTTGTGCAAGTATCTAAAGCAAACAAAAGTGAGAGGTAGCAAACAGTGTGTTACAAGAGAAAAGTGACTTGTGCAAGTTACAAAAGGGTACCAAACACAGGTACAAGGGTAATACTACAGTAAATGGTAAATACTCAAACTGCCAGAACACACTGGGAAGGCACTTCCCATGCACCAGCTTCACCTCAGCCTCCCCCCTGGCTACCTGGCTACCTTGGATGACCCAGAAAGCTGTGTTTTGTGCTCCCCTGCCAGGACATTTTCCCTAGACCTGGAGGGTTAATTAATTTACTAATTGCAGGGGCCTTACCTCTGTTCATGTGCTCCTGAGCTGAAGGTCTCGGGAGTTGCTGAGTAGGTTAGTAATAGCAGGGGCTCTGCTGCTTTTCAGGTGCTCCTGTGCTCGAGGGCTGGAATAATTTTGTGACAAAAAGGGGCCTTGCTATTTTTTTTAGTTGCTCAGCATGTAGGCCATTGTCACCTTGGCCCTGTGTCGTGTGCAAGAACAGTATCCTCTCACTTTCATTCATTGTCTGTGCAAATGGTGTTTCATGAAAGGGCACGCCCCTTGAATGTGGGCCACGCCCCTTAAATATGGGCCACGCCTCTTGAATGTGGGCCACTTTTTTCATCAGTGCCCGGGCCGAATTGTGATCCCAATCCGACCCTGCACAGCGGTCTGTCGGCATAATTGCAGCTCTCGCGACCTGCCCTAAAGTTAACTGGCCTGTTGGCCTGCAGACATCCAGCAGGGCCGGCTCTAGGCTCATGGTGGCCCTGTGCAGGGAGCGTAGGTGGGGGCCCCGGAAGAGGGGGTCCGGACGGGGCGGTCAGTCTAAATATGGTTATGATTTCTATGCCTATATAAGGATATGGAGATCTATACCTATACAAGGGCAAAGGGCCTTAATCGGGAAAATTACACTAGGGTCCTAAAATGATACATAACAATGTATGCAAAAACTGACTGTAGGATATGCAGGCAAATGAAAAACGTGGAGTTAGAATAGTAATTTTGACCTCCCTGTGTTTGCCACGCCCACTGCTGCCCTGGGGACGCTGTTTAGGACAAGTAATGTGACGAGCGAGTAGTGAGCAGCAGCAGGCCATATCTAATATATACGGCTCTGTGCTGCTTTAATCTCACCCTTGTGCAGGTCAGTAACTTTTGTTGCTGTGCTGCATTGCGATAAAGAAAATCTGCCCCTTGGTGTGCATGCCTGGCGTTCCCAATCTAGCCTTAACCCTAGCACTCTCCGGCAGTTGGTGGCAATTAAATTTAAAAAATACTCGATGGAATTTCCTTATTTCCTTACTTCACTTCACCCTCTCTCTTAACCTGACTCTAGTTCTACTTCTCCATGTACCTTTAACCTCCCTCCCTCTCTATGTATCTCACATGTGTCTACGGGACGCCCCAGCTGAGGAGTGAGGTGCTCTGGCAGAGCTGGGTGAGTCCCAGTAACGGACAGCAGGACTCCTAGAGAGAGAGATATCAGCGAGTTCCTTCCCCTGGAGTAACCATAGGTGCTCTAGGCGCTCCACCGGGGCCCGCGCCTGGCTGTGTCAAACTGAAAGCGCTCGGTTGGCACGGTCGCTCCCCTGCCCCCCGAGCTGTAGGGGCCCCCAGGAGTCGCTGGGACTTGGAGTTGGAGCCATATTTCAACTGTCTGCCGCTTAATAGTGC
The DNA here is from genome assembly GCF_964263255.1 of Lissotriton vulgaris. Taxonomy (NCBI): domain Eukaryota; kingdom Metazoa; phylum Chordata; class Amphibia; order Caudata; family Salamandridae; genus Lissotriton; species Lissotriton vulgaris. The sequence goes on along the minus strand of NC_141689.1, from coordinate 2,113,725,364 downwards.
AGAAATACCCTTTCTCTCCACCTTTATTGGCACAGGCGGAGCAGGGGGCCTAAAGAAATCAATCACCACCAGTTTACATGGGAGGCCGCGCCCGCTGCCAGTGCCACTGACTGGAAGACAGACAGCGGCCTACGAGTCAGCGGATGCGGCACCGGCAAATTGAATGCGGCGGGCCCCCTGCCCCTCGGAGAAAGTGTCAGTGATTCCGAAATGTAATACTCTGCAATGATTACGATTAGGCCTTCCGCTGGCTGGGACTCGAGCCATATACTGCCGCTTAATTTAATGCAAAATAGTACCCCCGACTCCACCTTTATTATAGGCCCTGCAGGCACACACAGGCGGAGAGGGGCCTAAAGGAAATCAGTGGCCGGCGCTGCCACTGGAAGACAGACAGCGGGCGGCCTACCTCGATGCGGCAAAACTCCCGGCTGCAGTAAATTCGCCCCTCCGACCTCAAGCATTAACAGCTACACTCACGCCCGGCTACCTATCTTCATATGACTCGCTTGCTTGCCATGAAGCGTCGCGATAGTCAGTCAGTGTGCCACAAACAGTGTGCAGAAATATCATTATCAATCATCTGAGAGAATGGATCTATTCTGCCCTTACCCGGCAGGTGCGTTCACACTTCTTCACTTTATTTTCAGTCTGAGCTCAGGGGCCGCCTCAGCTTTTGTCCGACTCCGACGTCGATGACCACCAAATGGCTGGGCTGTGCAGAGAGAGTCATATGCCACCAGTCCCACAAGTTAGTTACGCACGCGGGGAAGTCATGAAGCAGCAGGTTAGGTTGAGTCTGCGCGCTGCCGGCGCAGATCACTCCATCCTGGTTTCCGGCGTCTGTGCCAGCCAGCCGGGTGACAGTCATGAGGATTTGAAACACCCCGGCACCCCTGCTGCCCAATCAGGAACGAGGTCGGTGCGGACTCGGAGCCAGAGGCCAGGGAAGTTAAAGGGAGGGCGGGGGGGGGGGGTGACTCACTGTGTCAGGGCTTGGAACTGTGACTGTCGGACTCGAAACTTAGTATTGGAAGCCGGGGTCGGAGCCGGAGGCCGCCAAATCCTGCCAGGGGGCCGCCAGTGCCACGATGTATCATTGATCCTTCCGATCCGATCCTCGTTGTGGCGGCCCCTGGGGTTTGGCGGCCCTGGGCAGGTGCACACTTTGCACATGCCTAGGGCCGGCCCTGCATCCAGTCTTGCAACTCTGTTGGCTGTCAAGGAAATTGACAAGCACTGCTGCCTGCAGTTAGTTCGTAGTGCAGCTTGCTTGTGTTGGGCTTAGGCTATTTCCAGGTAGTGTTTGTCCCACAGTGTAGTGTGCCCTTGTCGTGATGGAGCAGGGGGATTGCTATGAGGAGGAGGAGTCTACCCAATACTTACCTTTAGATGATGACTTCTTTGAAGCGTTAGATAGCTCCATTTACCGGTGCGTGAATGATGTGGTAGGTCCTATGGAGGAGTGTCTTGCCAGTCGCATTGTGGCGGAGTGAGCTAAAATCGCGCAGGCCAACTAGAATGATGTCCCCCCCCCCTGTCCAGCACCCCTGCCTGCAGAGGGTGCCCCCTAAGAAAGTGTGTGGGGAGGGTGGCGCAAAGAAGACGCAGGCGGTGGATAAGGACACCTTTGAGCGCTTGAAAAGTCCCTTCTTGGCGAAGTCCGGACCACCTCCTTCCGTCCCCCCACCGCCACAGGAACCTGCGATATCCACGGGGCCTCCTTCCCCATCTCATGATGGGCGTTCCCCGACGGACACCGATGATGAGGGGTCTTCGCGTTCTTGGTGTCCGTCCAGTTCCGTGGGCACGCTGCCTCAGGATGAGTTGAGCATGCCTGTTGCCGTGGGGTGGGCGGCCGGCGTTGTTTGGTCCTGCGTCCTGTGTCCCGGCGCCTGCTCCGGCGCTGCCGCGAGGGAAACGGTCATCGCGTCCATCAGCAACACCGAGGACGCCGCGTGGGCTGGGACTCCATATCCCAGGTGCCCCGGCGGTTGTGGCGCGGGAGTGACGCCACAGGAGCGCCCGGAGGCGCGTTAAAGCACGGAGCGCCTTGAGCTCCTTGGGGGCTTACCAGTTGCCGCGAGGTGGGCGGCCGGCGTTGTTTGGTCCTGCGTCCTGTGTCCTGTGTCCCAGCACCTGCTCCAGCACTGCCGTAGGGGAGACGGCCATCGCGTCCATCGGCAGCGCCGTGGACGCCGCGTGGGCTGGGACTCCATATCCGAGGTGCTCCGGCGGCTGTGGCGCGGGAGTGACGCCACAGGAGTGCCCGGAGGCGCGTTAAAGCACGGAACGCCTCTCGCAGCCGCGAGTCGCGCGCGGGAGAAGGCCGGGACAGTCTACGACAGTCCGCGACTGGACGAGGCTGGGCTGGGCCCTAAACCCTGTCACCTTGCCCCCATCACCTTTTGACTTTGTCGATATTGGATCAACGGATTTAACAGTTCCCCCATGGTAACAAACACTTCTTCAAAACTCAGTACCCAACTATTGTTGTCTGTTACTGTCCTACCTATGAATCATTATTTGTGGTTTTAGGCCATTTCATATTGAGTGCTATTCGGATTTATTTATTATTTTGTCTCAAGTTTATAATTTTAACACTGCATTGGTGTCTATTCTTTGTAGCGTATACTTTACATAAGGCACTAAGTCAAAAACAGCCGGCGGGAACCCCCGCCCTATTGTCTCTACACTTGATAACTACTTAGTGAAAGTAGTTGACAAGATTAATAAGGAACGAAGATTGTCCCTGGGAGTAGGTAGTGCCCCAGACCCTACGCCCATATTGGTTACTACTGAGATCCTTGTTCCTTTGCCAACTCCCCTGCCGATGTCTATTGATGACAGCTGTGCCATGGGTCTTCCGGATTGTCAATCCAGGGAGGGCACCATCGAAATTGAGTCCATGTCCATGTCCATGACGTTGATAACCCCGATAAGGAATCGGATGCTGATGAGTCTCAAAATGAGCCCCATAATGACTCTGACGCATCGAGTTCCGTGGCCCGCAAGACTCATAGAGTGTTGAGGTCAGGGAAACTCTTAAACAGACCTGTATTGTCCAAAAAGCGGGGGGGGGGCCTAAAAGTAAAAAGAACAATGTCATCGTATCTAATGTGGGCTCCAACGATTTAAATCCTCCTTACAATGACGTCATTCCCACCCATATGAAATTAGCTCCGGATCAGTTTGAGTTGCTTATCGGCATGATTGATGCCAAGTTAAAAAACATCGTTGTCCCACTCTTGGATAAACTTGACGCTGTCTCTAAGGAAGTGACTAGATTGGGTGAGATGGTGCAATCCTGTTTGAGTCTTAATAATAGTCCGCAACTAGCTGTTGTGGCCGGGGGCAGTACCAGAAAGCCCGTGCAATCCAACAAAGGCCCACCCGGAGCTGGCGCAGTCCGGGCAGGCTCTAGTATTCCTGCACAGTTAAGCAGTAGCCCCTTGATAGCTGTTGAGCAGCAGGGCGTAACTGGCAAACCAAATTTACCATTGGTAGAGGGCCTTACTAATGACACCGCTGTAACACCAGTATGTTCTAAACATGTCCCTTTGAACCCCTCCGCTATTCCTGTCCCAGGGAATCAGACTAAGAACATTGAGAGGGGGAAGTCTAACAACTGTGGCCTCTCCCGACCGAATCTTCCACCGGACTGCGCACCCTATGTAGCAGTCCTGACTAATGTTACACCTGTCAGGGAAGACGGGCCTCACCGCTCTACCGAATCGCATGATTCCCTTAAATGTAAAACTGTGGCATGGCTGAATTGGGAGTGTGGCTTTCCAGTGGCTCTGGGGGACCAAATCTTGACTACTACCAGAACCAGTTGGATTGGCACGTCTCCGAAGAACATCGCTGGGAATTTCGTCATTATCAATTTTAGTAACCCACATCTCGCCACAACTGCCCTGATTCGAGCCACATCCCGCCCCTGTAATGAGCAGGGCATTTCACTCCGCCCCTTAGGCTTTTTTTACAGACAACACACTAGCCATCATCCTAGTAACAACGGGTGAGAGAAAATGAGGGGAGAGGCCCCGTATAGTTTCCCAAGCAGTTTCCAGGTGAACACCGGTAATCGTTTCCAATGCCTTAGCGGGTTGGATCAAAACGATTGACTGGAGTTCTGTATGGTATCCCTAGAAACCCCGGAGAGACAGGTCTTGTCTGGTATGGGACAAAATGTTTGTTCATCAGGAGTTTTGGCTGACAAACTAGGGATCACTGTAGATTGTGCGCCTATGGGCAAGGAGGGTAACGCAGTAGGCTGTCCAGAGGTACCACCCGATATTATTAATATCGCACCTTTCCAACAGGGTAGCGGTCGTTCTCTTGTGGGGGTCAGGTCTCTCCGGTTTCTCCAGCTGCCATATTGCTAGCTGGAACATTGCGGGCATTAGGTCCAAATCAGATTGCCTGGGATGGACAGAATTTGTAGCCCTCTTTGACATTATCTGTTTCCAGGAAACTTGGTGTAGGGACTTTAAAGGATATAATGGTTTTGTCTCCTGCCAGTTACCTGCTACTGGTTCTTTATCAGGTAGAGCGAAAGGGGGCCTTTTGATCTTGATTTCTGTCCAAACCCCTCTGCTAGTTAAAAAATATGTACAAGTCGGGGAGCATTCCCAGACTCTATGGTTGCACAAAACAGGAGGTAGGAATATTTTAGTAATTAATTTCTATAATAATGTTTTTGACGGCACCAGGGATTATGTGGTAAGAGCACTTTCAAGTGCATTGGATGTTATCATAAAGGACTCCAACGTAGTCTTTGATTTGTTTATGGCAGGAGACTTCAATACCACTACTTGCCCACTTTCTAATGTTAATGTATGTGGGGCGGTGGACTGTCATGGGGATGGAGCCCCCCACTTTCAACACAATAATTATGGAGAAGCCCTAAATAGTCTCCTGGATTCACATAATATGTATATTATGGTAAACGAGAAAAATGAACAGGAGGGAAACTACCCCACTTTCACAGGTCGGGGAGCTAATTCTGTTATTGATTTTATCTGTATCTCGTTGAGCCTTGAGGCCTGGATTATGGCACCAAAAGTCATAGATATCCAACTTAGTGACCACAATTGCCTGACAATAGAGGCATTGTTATGGGAGAACAAAGGGACCCCCACTACGGGGCGTACTATCAATAACATTGAGGCCGTGCGTCCCAACGGCATTAGACTTAGGTGGAAGGGGGATAGGGCGGAAAGCACGTCCGATTCAATCATTTCTAGTTGTTTGGCTGGAATTACACGGATTTTAGAAGATGATCAAGGCACCACTAGCTCTATCGAGCTTTTTACTTGTATTAACGCTGTCATCAACTCCAAGCTTACCATCACATCTAAGCATAAGGAAGAATGCCTGCGGGGGTGGTTTAACCTTGCTTGAACCTTGGCCCTAAAGGAATTAAAGTCAGCCTTATCAGCAAAGCCTTAGGGATAAGTGCCTGGTTCTGGACCTTAGAGTTAGATATAAAGAAACCCTAAAACGTAGGAAACTGGAACTCCAACAGGAAGCATGGGATAATTTGACTTTGGCTGCCGAACTGAATAATTGTACCCTGTTTTGGAAAACTGTTAATTCCCCATTCCTCAAAGATGATAAGATCCCCGAATTAACTTCCAACGTTTTGAGGGATGAGTGGATCTCTCATTTTTCCAAAATTTTTGACTCGGATAGTGTATCAAGGGATTTAGGGGATACGTGGCCACATACGCCACTTGATATCACTGTCCAAGAAGTCTTAAATAGTATAAGGGCCAGTAAAGGAGGAAAAGCACAGGGACCAGACGGGGTACCAATTGATATATATAAACTGGTCCCCGAAGTTTGGGGGCCTTTGTTAACTAATATTTTCAACGATGCAGTCTGTAACGAGGTGCCCCCTACCTGGGAAGAGTCAATCTTAATCCCAATCTTTAAGAAAGGAAACGGAGGGGACGTCAAGAATTATCGTCCAATCTCCTTGTTGGACTCTTCTGTAAAAGTAATGAGTAGAGTGCTCTTAGTAAGGTTGGAAGAATGGGTGGAGGATAATGGCATTCTAGCAGAGAGCCAGTTTGGGTTCAGGAAGGGCCGTGGCACGATTGAGCAGTGTCTTAATTTGGACCTGCTCATCGGTAAATATACTCAGGCAAAGACTGGCACTATTTATCTCTGCTTTGCGGATCTGAGTAGTGCCTTTGACCTGGTGGGCCATGGCATTCTCTGGGCAAAGCTTATTGAAATTGGGGCACCCGAGGGTATTGTGCACTTCCTAGCACGTCTTTATGCCAAATTACGTGCTTGCGTTCGTTATGGTCTTAACGGGGAATGCACCACTAAGTTTAAAATCGGGCGGGGAATTAGACAGGGATGTGTGTTGGCTCCACTGCTCTTTACCCTTTTCATCAATGAGATCGATTCTTTTCTCAAATCTTTGGCAGTGGATGCTCCCAAAATAAACGAAGACAGCGTCCCTGTGTTACTTTACGTGGACGACGCGGTTCTAATCTCACGCACCCCAATCGGCCTTCAACGGCTGATGGATGGCTTTTCGCAATTTATTAAAAATAGAAAATTAGTGTTAAATAAATCCAAAACCTATGTTATGTAATGCGGGCGAAAGAATAGAAAGAAGCACTTCTCATTCTTTATAGAGGGTCAAAAGGTCCAAGCTGTTGATCATTTTTCCTACTTGGGGGTCACCTTCTCTAGTAATAATAATTGGGCCAACCTGCATAAGAATGTCCGGGCTAAGATGGCGAGGAGTTCCCATGGAATATTCACTATGGCTACAAAACTGGGAGATAAGCGGGTCCACGACATGTTAAAAATGTTCCAGTCTCGTTGAGTCTCGATTGCCCTGTATGGAGCGGGCATCTGGGGCCACGGCACGGTCTCTTCAGGTCGAGGAGAATGTCTTCTTGAAGAGACCACTGTGCCTGCCAAGCTCTGTTTCAAATGTTTTAGTGCATAACAAATTGGGTATTTATCATCTTGCCGACTTGATCCTCCTCAGACCTCTGATGCTATGGCGCTCTATTTGGATAAAAGAAAAAACCTCATTGTGTAGAGCCATTATCTCTGATTGCCTTTCTTTGGATCACTATGAAAAGATTCCATGGTTAAAGTATATTGTGGACAATTTCCGTGAGATCTTTAATATTAATATCATTGTGGACCGATGCGGGGCTAATGAGCTGTCTAAAACTGAACTTAAGGGCAGCTTTTTACAACAGCTATCTATAAGGCGACATCAAAACAGTGCTGAACTTTCTTCCTGTGTTCTTTATCATGATTTAAATGAATGTGTGGGTTTTCAACCGTATTTATCACAAGTGACCTGGAAAGCACATCGGTTTGTGTTGGCGAGACTGAGAACTGGAGTAGTCCACCACCTCGTGTGATAATACTACCCCACAAAGCACTGTGCACTTTCTTTTGCTTTGCCAGCTGTACAAATATCTGCAGATTGCCTATCTGAAGCCCTTGTTTGTAAAGTGTGGTGTAAGGACAATACAAGACTCCATGAGCCTGCTTTTTAATCTACATCAGCCCGATGTTTGTTTTTATACGGCTACTTTCATTCTTAAATCAATCAATGCTAGGAAAAGTATGCTTTTTAAACCTTTTTTAACTGTTGTATCCTTTGCTCTTTATGGCTGTTGTTTTATATTGTAATCTTTTTTATGCTGTGCTTTTATGGACTTGATTTTTGTTCCGAATAAAGCCTTATGAAATGAATGAGTTGAGCATGCTGGACCAGGATGAAATTATGCATCCGCGCTCCGCTGCCTGGGCACCAGGAGACAAGGTGGCCAAGTTTGTGGCGGGACGCCCTCGTAAGCCCCTTGAAAAGGAGGCGCGGGGATATCTCCAATCTGACTGTCCCCATCCTACACTGGTAGCCCTAATGCCCGAGCTAGATTCAAAGATTGCTGCCTTCCAGGCCAAGTATGTAAAGGATCCACGGAAAGGGATTGATAGGTCCTGGCGCTCATGCCAGGATAAACTCCTTGACGCCATTGGTCCGATGACCAAAATCCTGGATATGGCGGAGCAGGCGAAGGTCACTGGTTCTACCATATCCCCTGAGGTACTGTCCAATTGGGTGCAGAGTGCTATAATTTTTATGGGAAATGCCAACTGCACCCTTTCTACTGAGCGTCGGCGGTCCTTGCTAATAAAGCTTGACCCCAAGCTAGGCGACTTAGCTTCTTCTGAGACGGGCGCCGTGGCTCAGGGGGGTCTGTTTAGTGAGCCTTTTGTAAAGGAATTGGGGAAATTCCTGGCCACCTTCACGTCATTGGACAAGGCCCAATCTAATATCAAGAGGATTTTCCAGACGTGTTTCTCCCAAAGTGTCAGTCGTGGTAAGGGCCACGCGCCCGGCTGTGGCGGCCAGCAACCTGGCAACAAGGGGCAAGGCTCCGACCGGGGGCAATACAATTCCTCTGCAAACTTCAATAACTTCTAACCTAACCGAGGACAACTATTCCGAGGCCGCCGCGGCTTTAAGAACAACTCCAGCGGCGGTCAATCAGGTGGTAAGTGTCATGCCTGTGGAACAGGCTCTTATTGGGGGGTCATTTGGCAGCCTTTCAAGACGTTTGGGCACACCTTACGTCAGATGCATGGGTCTTGCAGACTGTGAAGGGGTTTCACATAGAGTTTTACAATCAACCTTTTCAGGTATAACCCCCAAGGCCCATCTCCTTTTCAGTTCCCGATGCCCAGCTGATCGACGAGGAGGTGTCTGCTCTGCTCGAGAAAGGAGTCTTCTGTCGATCTGCTCGGCATCCCAACGGTTTCCTAAACAATGTCTTTTTGGTGGAAAAGACAGACGGGGGCGGCGTCCGGTAATGAACCTGAAGGAGTTCAGTGGTTGGTTGGTTTACCGGCACTTCAAAATGGAAGGCATACACCTTCTTCGGAATGTCCTCCTGCCGCACGTTTGGATGGTCTGGTTGGACCTCAAGGATGCGTACTTAGTAATCCCGGTCCATCCTCCCCACGACGTTTCCTCCAGTTTCTTTGGCGTGGTCAGGTGTACAAATTCGTCGCCCTTCCTTTTGGTCTCTCTTCAGCACCTTGGTACTTCACAAAGCTGCTTCACGTGGAGGTGGAGTTTTTGAGAGGCCAGGGATTAAGGATGATTGTGTACCTGGATGACATCATTCACAAGGCGCAGTTTCCCCGGAGGCTGACGGCTCAATTGCAGCAGACGGTGTCCCTCTTGGAAAGCCTAGGGTTTGTCAAAGTCGGTCCTCTACCCAACTCGAAGACTGGTTTTTCTCGGGTTCATCGTGGACTCCTATCAGGCTTCCTTGAGTCTTTCATCTCGCAAGATGGGCAAAATCCGTCACATCCTACGACAGACCATATCCAGGCCCCAGACCTCCCTTCGGCAGATTGCCCGGGTTGTGGGCATCCTGTCCTCCTCCATTCAGGAAATCTTCCCAGGTCAGTTACATTATCGGGCCTTGCAGCATCTGAAAGCACACCACCTCAGGAAAGGGTTAGTTTACGATCAAACGGTTCCTCTGACGGAGGCGGCGAAGGAGGAGATGGCATGGTGGTTGGCACACATGGAGGCCTGGAATGGGTGTGCAATTTTCAGATCGACCCCAGACTTGGTCATAGAATCAGACGCCAGCAGGTCAGGTTGGGGTGCCCGGTGCAGGGAATTCTCCACAGGCGCCGTTTGGTCATTAGAGGAGCAGGGATTGCATATCAATTGCCTAGATCTCCTGGCGGGTTGATTCGGCGTACGCTGCTGGACCAGACAGCAAGCGAGTTCATGCGTTCTGCTGAAGATGGACAACATCTCAGCAGTACGCTATGTCATTTGCCTGGGGGGGCCCTTGGTCCCGGGCCTTGGTGGACCTCGACAAGGGGTTTTGGGAGTATTGCTTGGCACACCAGGTCTCGGTAACGGCAGAATACCTTCCGGGCCAAGCCAACCAAGTGGCAGATTGGCACTCGAGGGGTCTAAGGGATTCTAGCCTGTGGAAGCTGTATGTTCTGGTCTTCAGGTGGCTGGACGATCACTGGGGCCCATTTTCAGTGGACATCTTTGCGTCCCGTCTCGATCATCAGCTCCCACGCTTCTTCAGCTGGATACCCGACCCCATAGCGGAGGCCATGGATGCCTTCCTCCAGGATTGGAGTCAAGAGCAGGGTTATGCCTTTCCCCCGTTCTCGATGGTGGTGAGGACGGCAGCCCAAATCCGGCTTCTGGGAGCAGAGGTGGTGGTGGTGACGCCGTTTTGGAGATCTCAAGTGTGGTTTCAAGTTCTTCTGGAACTTTCTTGGGGTTTTCCAATCCTACTCCCCCCGCTTCCTCATCTTCTTCTGAATCCGGACAGGGAGAAGCACCACCTAATTCGCCAAGGTTCTCTCCGCCTCATGGCATGGAGGCTTTCAGGAGATGCTGGGCGCTCCCAGGCCTTTTGGGATCGGCTCAACATCTCTTGTCAAAGGCCTGGGCGGACAGTACATCGAAACGGTACTTGGACCAAGTGGTTTCGTTGGTGTCTTGAACGGAACTTGGATCCCGTGGTCGCAGGCGTCGTTCCCCTATTGAATTTCCTGGCAGATCTGGCTACTGATGGTCTGGCTTATCGCTCCATCAATGCAATTCGTTCAGCGATCTCGTCCGCTCATTGCCCCGTGGATGGAGCCCCGATTGGGGAGCATCCGCTCGTCTGTCGCCTTTTGCGGGGTATCCATATGTCGCTGTCCCCAGAACCTTGGTACTCTGTCCTCTGGGACGTTAATTTGGTCTTGAATCTTTTCTTATCTTGGCAGCCGAATAGGTACCTTTCTTTAAAGGAAATTTCTGCTAAGCTAGCCATGCTGTTGTGTCTCGTCTCCTGTCGCAGGGTTTCTGATGTCCGGGCCTTGGATGTTACGGCAAGAGTTTTTTCCCCGGAGGGGGTTATCTTCACAGTGGGTTGTCGTACTAAGTCGGATTCACGGACAATTTCATATCTGGCCTTTGCGGATGTGCCCAAACTGTGTGTGGTGGACTGTCTTAAATCTTACGAGGATATGACTCTGGAATTTCGTCCGCCGGGCGAACAGCAACTTGTTATTGCATTACGGGTACCGCACAATGCTGTCTCTTCGCCCACTATAGCCAGATGGGTGAGATGGGTCATGCAAGAGGCAGGTATTGACACAAAACAGTTTGGGGCACATTCGACTAGTGGCGCAATGGCTTCTAAGGCTTTCTCTCTGGGAGCGCGTTTGGAATACCTTATATGTGCCGCGGATTGGTCTTCCGATTCCACCTGTAAGAGGTTTTATTTTAAACCGGTGGTGGATGTGGCACGGTTGGTGGTGAGTAAGCTTTGAACTAGCATAATCGGAGCCTCCGGTCCTGACATAGAATCTAAATTTGCTTAGCATAGTAACGGTAAGTTTCAATTCTATTAAGGACACGGAAGCGAGGATTATACCTCCCATGCACGGTTAGTGCGAACCCACCCGTATGGACGTAAGTAAACTGTTTTCCAAAAGGTTGTTCGAAGGTGGAAGTACACTGAAGTTGATAGTGAATGTCGAGGTGTCTTGAGCTTGGACAGAGTAAGTCCTCGTGCTCTCCTTATGTCGCAGGACATGATGGTGCGAAACAGGACCAATGGGACTCAGGCGTGACTTGCGCGAAGAAAGAGGAGGGCTTCACAAAATGGGGGACCTTTCAAAGGAGTGCATGGACAATGTACAAGGACTGTGTTATGGTGTTCCCCCATGGAATGATGGGAATATTTATTTGGTTATGATCAAATGATGTTTTTCTTGATTTGTGAAGAAAAAGACCTCTTTATTGCTTTTCTGGCTGCTGTGGTTTGAGCGTAGAAAATAAAGCGAAGGAAGAAAAACAATCCTCGCCTCCCCGTGTCCTTAATAGAATTGAAACTTCCTGTTGCTATGCTAGGCAAATTTCGATTCTCACTTTCAAATGTATTTTGCCTTTACTTTGGTCTGACCATTTTGCGGTTTCCCACGTGTCCTTCCACCTTTAAAATTCATCTCAATCCAAGCAGGACGAAAAGCTGGAGAAAATCAGCCCTCTTACTTTTCAGGAGCTTCTTGTCTCAACCTGTTTATACAGAGGATGTCAACACCAACGCTAAGGCCTACACGAGCTGGCTGGATGCAGCCGCACCAGCGTTAAATTAACAATGCAGGTCAGTACCGCCTCTCGTCCCCTTGGTATTCTGAAGGGGTAAAAAAAAAAAAAAAAGAATCTGTAAAATCAAGAACGTCTTTGGAGAACAGCCTATGATAGCACTGACAAAGACCAGTACAAACTTTGTCATTTCACCTAGAAATACCTTTTAGTCAAGGAAAAAACTAAGTATTACACACAGCAAATTGAGAGAATTAAAAACTCCTCTCGAGCTATTTAACCCCTTCCATGCTGATGACGGCCTGGAGCTGTCATGGCACACAGTGCTCGTGTGCTGATGACGGCTCCCGGCCGCCATGACCGCACCCGCGATCGGAATATGCCGCACAGGCGCAGAATCGCGGCCGAGGCCAAGGGGTTAATACAGTTAGGAAACTTATATTTCCCTGCACGCCAAAAATCGCTTGCACACAGCAGCTGTGTGATAATATTGCCAAGCATTTTCAGGATAAAGTGGAAATAATGTTTTATGACATCTACTGCCCTAGGGCAGCCTCAGACATTACCTCTACCGCAAAGAGTCAAGAGCTAGTAGCAACACATAATTTGCCTTCTTTTTCTAATTTTGCACCTCTTGCCCCAAACCAGGTTGAGGAATATTGCCGCGGCGAAATTAGGCTCACCTCTGGAACCCTGCCCAGTGTCCGTTTTAAAACTGGTGCCGGATATTATCGTAGATAATCTCACGACTCTCTTCAACTTCTTGTTTGATTCTGGATACTTCCCCAAGATTTGGAAAATCACCTCCATTTTACCGATACTGAAGAAACCCAATCTTACCCCCCCAATGAACCAACAACTTTCGTCCCATTTCCCGCCTCCCGCTGCCAGCCAAAATGACTGAGAAAACCATGAATCTTCAACTCTCTTCCTTAATTGCTAAGCATAACTTGCTTGACGACTCACAAAATGGTTTTAGAGGTTGATACAGCACAGAATCTGCTCCTATTAAATCAGTGGAGAAAATCAGAGAGGCTCTGGACAGGGAGGTAAGTCATCCCTGATCCGTTTGGATCTCTCGGCAGCCATCAACAGCGTCCACCAGGACATCTTGGTGGATTGTTTAGCATCATTAGGAGTTCAGGGTACAGACCTTAACATTTTGTGAGCCTTCCTTGCAGATGGGAGGCAATTTATTGCCCTGGACACTTATATTTCGGAATCCTTCAACCTCCCTTGTGGGGTGCCGCAGGGTTCCTCCATCAGTCCCACCCTGTTTAATGTTTATGTTGCAGCCTTGGCCCCAGTTATTAAATCTTTCGTGTTTGCCCTGACGTCTTTCCCTGACAATAGTCAGATAGTCCTCGCAATCTCCAACAAACACAATACCACTGGAAAAATGTACATGACTGCATGTTGGCTGTTAGTTCTTGGATGAGTAGTAATTGCCTAAAACTTAACTCCAATAAAAAGTTGATTGTACTTTTTGGCAATGACCCTTCCTTTTGGTACCTAGGGTGATGGCCAGGGTCTTGGCATGACTACCCACTCCAGTTGTGAAACCCAATAATCTGGGAGTGATAAGAAGCTTTTCTTCGGTAATTGGGTAAATGCCATGACATCGACCTTCTTTATTTGAACAAGGATTAAAAAAATCCTACCTTTCGTTCCACCAAACTCCCCAAAAAAATTTCTGCCTGGATTTTGTCAAGGTTGGACTATTTAAACAGTCTGTAAATGACCATGCAGCAAAAACATATGAAGTTACAAGACTTTTATGCGCACTCCCAGATTCTGTTCAGTTAAATCGGTCATTCAAAAGCTGCATTGGTTACCAGTGAGAAAAAGGATAAAGTTCAAATCTCTGTGCATTACCTACAAGGCACTTCACAATATAGGCCCTTCCTAACTCATGCAGATGTTTAACTGGTATGTACCTATTAGTGTCCTTCATTCGGCATGTGCAAAACCATGGTGGCACCTAGATTTAATAAAGCCAACTGGGGTGGAAGATTATTCTTCACAGGCACAGTCAAGGCCTGGAATGAGTTACCCATTATTATTCAGGTTGCCCCGAGATTGCTGGACTTCAGAAAGGCCTTAAACACATGGCTCTTTTCAAGTAGGCATTCAAGTAAGTCAGGATAATGGAGCTTGTGCCAGGACAACCCTAGGGTAACAGTGAGATCTATTAGTTCAATAACATTAATATTACTCTATGCCACTGCACCCTATTCGCACCACTGCACTCTACCCTACACCACTCCACTCTACACCACTTCACTTTACTCTGAAACAATATACTCTACACCACTTCACTCCACTCTGTGCCACTACACTTTACGCCACTCTACTTTACACCACTGTGCTTTACCCCACTACTCTATGCTACTGCACTCTACCCTGCACCAGTCCACTCCACGCCACTTCACTCTACTCTGAAACAAGCCACTTTACTCCACTGCATTCTAAGCCATACTATTCCACTCTGCGCCACTGCACTCATAACATTTCTCTCTACTCTGCGCCACTCTACGACACTCTACTCTGCGACACTCTACTCTGCGACACTCTACTCTGTGACACTCTACTCTATGACACTCTACCCTGCTACACTCTACTCTGCGACACTCTACTCTATGACAATACACTCTCGATCATGCTCTCTCGCTCACTCTACTCTGCAAGACTGCACTCTCAGCCACTGAACACAATGGCTCTCTACTCTGCACCACTGCACTCTACGCCACTCTGCACCACTTTACCATGTGCCACTCTACTCTGCATGACCACACTGTACAAGACTCTACTCTGCAAGACTGCACTCTTCGCCACTCAAATCAAAACCACTCTACTCTGTGCTACTGCACTCCACACCATTGTGCTCTACGTCACTGCACTCAACGCCACTCTATCCTACACTGCCTCTTCTCGCTGCACCACTCTACTCTGCTCCACTCAACTACACGCCACTCGACGGCACTCTACACCATGATGGTCTGCATCACTCAACGCCTCTGTAATCCATTCTGCACTACTGCACTCCACACCACTGCACTCTATGCCACTCTGCTCTACACCACTGTACTCCATGCCACTCTGCTCTTACCTCTGCACTCTGTGTTGCACCACTCCACTCTAGAATTGTGTATATAACGGTAAGGGTGTTTAGACAAGCACAAGGAGAAAATCAGTGTATTCAATAACACACAAGTGTAGAAAGTTTGTGCGCTCTACTCCCTGAGGTCTACCATTTAGGGCCCAAATGATCCAACCAGTCAAGATTATGTGGAAGGAGCATCGTATTCGTAACAAAGTCTTGGGTAAAATGTTATTTCCAAACTTTTATTGTTGCACTGTTCATTCAATATCAGCGACAGAAGTTTTGTTCCAACAATATAAATAGTCCAAAATAAATCCAAAGTAATGCAGTGCAGAAAACTCAAAACAGCCAACGCGTTTCGTCCGGAATGGACATCATCACGGCTGTGAATGAATATTTAAAGAAAATAATATATATTAAATATTGTTACATTTAAATCAACAAGCATACATCTAGTTTGCAAACAGTGATAGATGAAATCACAGACACTGACGCCTGACTATTTACCCGTATGATAAAAACGATGATCATTGCGATGCAACATTGCCATTATTAAAGCTATATATGACAAAAAAGTCAAAACAATATTAAATTGAAAGAGAGCTTACAATCAGCAGCCATGAAAATAAATGAGCCATTGCAGTAGCCTACTCCACTCTACCCTGGACCACTCCACTCGACCCTGAACCACTCCACTCTATGCCCCTTCACTCTACTCTACTACTCTGAAGCAATGTACTCTACTCCATTGCACTCTATTCTACTGCACTCTACACCACACCACTCTACGCTGGTGCACTCTATGCCACTTTACTCTATGCCATTGCACTCTACATCAATGCCTTCTACACCACTTTACTCAAACCAATACACTCTACTCCATTAGAACTCTTCTCCACTCTGACACTCTACTCCACTCTACAACAGTCCACTCCACTCAACAACACACCACTCCACTCTATGCCACTCTCAACCCTACTCCATTCTACACAACCCTATCTATGCCACTTTGCCCCGCTCTAGTCTACAACTACGCCACTCTATGCCACGTCACTCTATGCCATTCCACTTTACTCAACGCTAAACTATGCTGCGCCACTCTGTCACCGTACTCTATGCTGCGCCACTCTGTCACGGTACCTTATGCTGCGCCACTCCACGTCTCTCTAGGCCACTCCATTCTATGCCACTCAACTCTACTCTATGCCACTCAACTCTACTCTATGCCACTCAACTCTACTCTATGCCACTCAACTCCACTGTACGGAACTCCACTCCATGCCACTCAATTCCACTCTATGCCATGCCCCTCTTCTACACTAGTCCACTCAATGCCACTCTATACCAATCTACTCTGCTCTACACCACTCTACTGTACAATATTCCAATCCACTCCACTCCACTCGGACACTCTACGCAACTCAAATCTACACCACTCTTCGCCCTTACACGCTACGACACTCTGCTCCCTCCATGACTTTCCACTTCACTCTACTCCACACCACTCAATTCTACACCACTCCACGCCATTCCAACACATTCCACTCTGCTCCACTTTGACACTCCATTCCACGCTCCTTTACTCCAATAACTTTTAGCTCTGCTGAGCAGCAGCCACGCTGGTTTGCAACATGGCTGAAACATACAATAGCTCTACTACAGGCTAGACCTATTGGCTTTGCCATTGCTTGTTATATTTCTATCTTCTTTCTTTTGTTTACGTCTTTATTTTTCTTCTTAGGTTGTCTGAGGTTATGTGATGGAGCTGGACTTCGAAAGTTTTTAGGTAAGTCCTCCGTTTGGTCACAGCTAGTTGAACTAGTTCAATACAGAAAGTCATAAGACTGACATTTTAAGGAACAAATAGCTCTTTTATTTCAAACTCAAAATCAACGGTGTACGCAACAATGTACAAATGGTTTGACTCGCATGTCCTTGTTCTTTTGTATGAGCCAGGAGTAGGAATCTGATTCCATTCAGGACAGGTGCCCCTCTTCTTTTTCCTTCTAGCTGCTCCACCCAGGAGTCTCTCAGAATTAAAAGTAAGTAATGAAAAGTAAAAATAAAATCTTTAAAAAAAGTCTCCTGATACTCTCTTGTTTTTTGTTTTTTTTCTCCGACTCTCCTCCGTCTCACTCGGGTAACATGACCATTTCTAGGCTTTGCTGCTTCTGTTATTTTGTTGCTAATCCTGGAACCCCTGTACCCCCCCTTTCGTTTGCCCAGTTAACATCCCCTCTAGGTTGCTGCTCCCTTTACTGTTTTTAGGTATCGTGCCTAGTGTTGCAGTGCACAGCACTGCACGCGCAGCGCAATACCTCTTGTACGGGGCTCTGAAAGCTGACCACATGCTTGTGCGTGTGATCAAGCTTTCGCCCGCTGCCATTGGCTTGAGCGTGTCTTTTTTACACAAATAGGACAGGCAATTGGGCAAAGGCGGGCGCATGTCCCGTCTTTTTTCCCCTCATTCCCGTCGCTGTCGAGCACACACAGCAGCGCGCGTATGCGTTGCTGCTGTGTTCCCTAGCCCCTGCTCCTCAGTGGTGCGCACGCACCACAGATTTTACTGTCCGCACTAAGTCCTTCTTCGTGCTTATATTTACCAATGGTGACTCGCAGATGGTGGAATCTGTGGCCCTATCAGAGAAGCGCTGCCTGAGGTGGGGCAGAGTATAGAGTTCGGAAATGCGCATGCGTTTCCCCCTGCTGGACTGGCCCGGTGCCATGACGCTATCGTGTCATTAGTGGGCCGCTCATTGTGATGGGGAGCGGGTGCTAGGCTGGCGTCATGGACGGCTCTTGGCTCGAGCTCAACTTCCTGCGGCTGCTGTCTCGCTGTGAGACCATGGCCTCGGAGAGCCCTGAGCGCTGGGACTGGAGGCTGGAGAAGGTGGGTGATGTCACGTTCGCCTCCAGTATGATGTCACTGGCTGTGAACGTGACGTGTATTACTGGTATGGCCTTAAGTCGTAAAGTATCCAGACCACCGGCCGGGCTCATTAGGCCAGACAGAAGACAGCGGGTGACACTTAACAGATACAGCACCGGTATGACCCGTGGATCTGTTACCTATTTAAAAGACAGTTCATTAGCTCTCATCACTGACTTCTAATCATGGGAGTGGGACGGAACATGTGGCTGAACAGACAACCCTGTGTTTCCCAAAGACCAAAATTTTGTTGTCTCACTGGGAGCTTGCATTAGCCATGCTAGTGTTATTTGTCCTGCATCCCCAAAACTCCTGTTTGAAATGAACCTGCACTCGCACCACTATATTATTTTGTGTTATGTCCGTCCTAATATAAGAAATGTCATGCTTTAAAAAAAATTAAAAATGAAAGGAATAGTGTGAAGTCAAATATCTTTGGGGTTGGGCAAGTACTCTGGATTGCGTCGTTGCAGAAGATCAAGTTCTTGAAACACATACATTTTCATGTGCTATGGCAAAGCACTTTCCATAATTTAATGATCAGTTTAAATTGCCCAACCTTCGAACACCTTCCTCCACTAATGGCACAAGAGCCGTTTTGAAATGTATCAACAGTGTCCATTTGGAATTGTGTCAGGCTTATCTGTTCCTCTGTTACACAATGAGCAAACATCGTTGTAATGAAATTTGCCAAGAACAGTTGCCAAAGGTTTTGCACCGATAGTTCACAAAGCACGAGCTGGCTCATATGTTATGTTATGTTATGTTATTCGAGCTTATACCGCGCACAGCTGCCCCAGCAAAAGGGCGTCCCGGCGCTAGACAAGGTACACAAAACACAACATAAATAAAACCAGAAAGAGGGGACAACAGGATACAGAAGATCAGGGCTAGACGAATAAGATGGTTTTAATGGCACGTCTAAATTGCAGCAAGTCTTCCATAGCCCGGATGTGAGGGAGAAGAGAGTTCCACCATTTCGCCGCTAACACCCGAAAAGAGCGGCCACCGGCTCTGCTCAGCCTGAAGCGCGGAACAGCAGCCAGGTTTTGGCCCAGAGATCTAAGGGTTCATGAGGGTACATATGGTACCACCAAATTCTCCAAAATTTGGGGGGCTGAACCCTTGAGGATTTTAAAGGCAAGGCATAAAACCTTGAATTTAATCCTCTGGTTCACAGGGAGTCAATGAAGAGAGCGCAGCGTATTAGAAACCGAGCACTGTCTAGGCAGACCTATCACCACTCTGGCTGCAGCATTTTGAACTCGCTGCAGCCGGGTGAGCTCCGACTGATTAATCCCCGCCAAAAGTGAGC
Source organism: Lissotriton vulgaris (assembly GCF_964263255.1). Lineage (NCBI taxonomy): Eukaryota > Metazoa > Chordata > Amphibia > Caudata > Salamandridae > Lissotriton > Lissotriton vulgaris. The sequence goes on along the minus strand of NC_141689.1, from coordinate 2,113,705,881 downwards.
TAGCGTAATCCAGTCGGGACAACACTGACGCTTGATCCACTAGTTGCCTAGTGGGTGCATCGAAAAATTTCATGATAGGTCTTAAACCTCTGATAATACCATAGCAGGAGGCTGCCACTTTCTTGGTATGGCAGATGAAGCTAAGGGTCGGATCAAGCCAAACTCCTAAGTTTTTTATTTCCGCTGCTGGGGAAGGGGTCACACCCAGTTCGGAAGGCCACCACAGGCCACCCCATAACTCTGCCTTCTTGCCAACTACCATAACCTCGGTCTTTTTGGCGTTTAACTGGAGACAGTTGGAATTCATCCAGTTAGCCACTGCCCGTAGTCCGTCTCGGAACCTGGGGGCCTCCACATCAGAGTCCCCACTCAGCGTGACCGCCAGCTGCGTATCATCTGCGTATGAAACCATCGTCAAGCCCCAGTGCTTGACGACCGCAGCCAGCGGCCTCACGTAGAGGTTGAATAGAGTGGGACTTAACGATGATCCTTGTGGGACCCCCAGATCCAATGGATAAGAGATAGACTGACCGGGTGGGATCGCAACCTTAAACGACCGCTCGACAAGAAAAGAATGGGACCAACATAGGGCAGAGTTCGTGACACCCACTTCTTCTAGGCGCTGGAGCAAAATCCTGTGTGAGACAGTGTCGAAGGCGGCACTAAGATCTAATAGCAACAGTGCCGCCGTCTGGCCCATATCAAGCACAGAGCGCAGATGTTCGACCATATAGAGTAGAGCCGTCTCCGTGCTATGGCCCGCACGGAAACCGTTCTGAGAGGGATCAAGGATGTTAGCCCTGGCAAGATGGTTAGAAAGAATTCCGTTCACGTGGGCCTCGGCAACTCTCGCTGGCCACGGAAGCAAGGAAATTGGGCGATAGTTTTCAGGTTTTAAGGGATCAAGGGTGGCCTTCTTCAAGATAGGTGTTACTACGGCCTGTTTCCACCTAATAGGCACTACACCTGAAGCTAGAGACCGGTTAATCAAGGAAAGCAGCGGAGTACGGCATAGCGGTAACATAGCCCTGAGCTGGGCCGGTTTCATCGGGTCTGCAGGAGATCCCGATTTAATTTTGAGGCTCAAGGTGTCAAAGGCCTCTGTCGATAGGGGAGGCAGGGTGGTAAGAAACTCACATCCTCCCAAACTGCGGCTAACCTGCTCCGGGATAGGGGAGCCATTCGGAAATGCGCGATAGATGGCTTGAACTTTCTCCAAGAAGAAAGAGGCCAAATCCTCACAGTGGGAGTCCGAGCAGATTTCCACCGTTGTTGCCCTCTTAGACATCAGGTCCTTTAGCACTTTAAATAGAAGTTTCGAGGGGTTCGCACTGTTCTGAAATTCTTGAGCATAGAAGACTGCTCGCGTTCTACAGACAGCCCTGTGATAGATTTTAATTTTAGTGAGATAGGAGGCCTTCAATCTGGGATCGAATGATTTTCGCCACACCCTCTCAGCTTGTCTACAGGCTTTTTTAAGAAGTGCTAGGGAGCTGTCATACCAGGGACTAGGCTCTTTTGTGCGGCACTTAGACCGTACCAGGGGAATCAGAGAATCAAGAGCGTGGGTGATCCACTCACAAAAAAGATCATACCCGCTTTCGACATCAGTGAAGGGGCCCAACGGAGCCTCTTTCAGCAGATGGTAAAAATCCTCCAATTTCAGTATGACGTATTAAGACGGGTCACGCTGCTGCGTGAATGTCTTGGAGTGACATACCAGCGATGGTCAACTTCAAGCCGACCAGGAGGCTGGTGGAGCCCTCGTTTTATGAATTATACAGAAAAAACAATGGTTCTTGTAGGAAATACAAAAATATGTGATAATCCTTAAGCACAATGGCTAATAACGCTAGTAAAGGATGTTAAAAGAGAAGCGTATACAAAAATGCTATCAGGAAACCAAATATATTTGTGTATTTCCCACAAGAACCATTTGTTTTTTCTGTATTTCTCATATGTCCTGGTCGCGTATGAATAGGGTTGCCTTTGTTTACTAAACACTACTCATTTTATCTGTGCCAGGCTTGAGCCTCAGGGAGAGAATGTTCGAGCTAGCGTTCATGAAAAGGGATGCCCTTAAGATCTCAATGTGTCAAGTGCGTTCTGCGGAGAGGTTTCTGCAGTCTGCATGTCTAATCCCATTGAGTGAGCCAGCCTGTCCTCTATCAGTTCCATTCAATTTAGTTGTAAAACGTGTTTGTTTATGGATTGCTCGGCCGATACAATGTCATTGTGCTGTAAAAACACATACTGATATATTTGTTGTCATTGTTAGAAGGCCGTTACTCACACAAAGCCTTACCAAATCTACTTCATCCGTGTATTAGACTAATACATGGGTTATAGTATCTAGTTCTCAGTATATATACCCAGGATGTGTGAAATAACACTATTCCTATGGTCAGGATGTATACATAACTCAACACAATAAAAACGCAGGCCAACACTTCCTTGAACCAGAAAAAGTGTAGAAAATAGAGTGAGTGCCTCACGGTAGTAACACCCGAGGAGGTTCCCGGTTAACAATCACCGGTTGACCCGCTTCTCATCATTGGCCACAACCATAAGGTAAACACTATGTTATGGCAATTTCTATATCTGAAAGAGACACGTTAGTGATAGATTCCTTACCTTAGAATATCCCCAGGCGTCAGACTGGATCCGGAAAATTTTGCGTAGCAGTACCCTTGCGCGTCGGCAGGCGTCGTCTGCGGCTCCACGTCCGTCGTGGGCGCCGTGATGACGTCATCGGAGTACTTAGACGCCGCCTCCGCGTGCTGACGTCAGTTCTTCTTTTTTCCGCGCCAGCCAGCGCAGATCTGGAAAAAGCAGTTCCCTAGTCACTTTTTGACTAAACTTTTTGATCTTTTGATCCATTTCGAAGTCTTTACGACTCCGACGGTGCCGTTAGGGATGCCCGGCTTCAAGCATTGCGACGAGTGCGACCGTACCATGTCGGTCACGGATCCCCACCGCTTGTGCCTGATGTGTTTGGGCGTCGACCATGACGACGAGGCCTGCTCCGACTGTCGAGCCCTCTCGAGGAAGGCCAGGCGGGAGCGGTTCCGCAGGCGACTCGAGATCCGCCAGTCGGCCCCGCGCCGTGTGAGGTCCCGGTCCCACGGGAGGTCGAGGGACAGGTCGCGGGGACGGAGCCGTCACAGCTCCGGGAGTCGGCGCCACTCCTCCGGGTCCAAGTCGTCAGGTAAGAAGCATAAGAAGTCGAAGAGACATCATCGCTCTTCTGACTCCCCCTGACGCTCGCACGACGCGGCCGGGGGTTCGGGTGACACCGCCCACGCGGCTCCTCGTGAGTCGCGGGCGCCGCGTTCGGCCCCATACCCCCCGGTCCCTGGGCTGAACGCGACGCCGGAGGAGATCGAGCGCTTCCTCATGGCCATGAGGTCCCTTTCTCCTCTGACGGGTTCCGCGGCGCCTTCGGGCCCAGTGAACCCGTCTGGGGGCCCTAGTGGGTCGGGGGCTATGACCCCGACGCCGTCGGGCGCTTCGGCCTCGACGCCGCCTTCGGGCCCGGTGCCGCAGGGCCACACGATCCCGACGCCGCCGCTGCCCTCGGGCTCGGCGCCGCAGGGTTCAGCGGTTCCGGCGTCGTCTGTGCCTTCGGGCCTGGCGCCGCAGGGCACCGCTGGGCCCTCGTCGGGCGCTGGATCGTCACCGGTGGACCTTACGACCCCCCCGGCGTCGGTCCGTGTGGTGTCCCCTCCGGCATCGGCCTCGGCCGACGCCGTCCCCGATGCCTCCTCTCAATCGGTTCCGGCGTCGGGACGACGCCTATCGGCGCCGATCTCGATGCCGTTCGGAGATTTTCATCTCTATGAACCGTCCTCATTCGCTTATGACCCTGAGTCTCAGGAGATGGGGGAAGAGGAGTATTGGGAGGGGTCTGAGGATCCTCTGACAAGGGAATGTCAGTCTAACATGGACTGGACAGGAGACCTTGGGGAGGCCAGTGGCCTGGACACCTCTCCAGACACTGGATTCGTCTCTCCTCCTACCGTGGCTTCGGAGGAGGGCGCGACATATGGTGTGGCGTTGATGAGGGCTGCTAAGGCCTTGGGCCTTGAGCTCCCCGTCGCGGCCGTGAAGAGTAACCTCCTCACTGAGGTCCTTAAGCCGCAGTCATGCTCCATGGAGCCTCTGCTGCCGTTTAATGAGGCCTTGTCGGACGTTCTTTTGGGCACTTGGTCCAGGCCCGCTACAGGTTCGCCTGTAGATAGGAATGTGGCCAGACGCCACCGCCCGGCCCCGGGCGACCCATGTTTCCTGTCCACCCACCCCACCCCCGAGAATCTGGTTATCCAGGCCTCTAACTCCCAGACCGCCTTCCCGATGGCTCCCCCCGATCGGGAATCCAAGAGGTACGAGGCCTATGGCAAGAAGGTGTTCTCGTCCCTTAGCTTGGGACTGCGGTCTTCCAACATGCCTCTTGGGCTGTTACACCCATTCTATATGGGATACGGTGGCGGATGTGCTGCCAGAGTGTCCGTTGGAGGTACGGGCCAAACTCGGCCAAGCCCTAGTGGAGGGCCGGGATGCAGCGAAGTATTCAATCAGGTGCGGACTGGATACTACTGACTCGCTAGGCAGAGCAATGGCTACGACGGTGGCGATACGACGCCACGCCTGGCTGAGATCCGCCAACTTCTCGGCAGACGTCCAGAATACACTCATGGACATGCCGTTCGATGGCCGTCGCCTCTTTGGCGACAGGGCAGACCACGCGCTTGAGCGCTTTAAGGACTCCAGGGCTACGGCTAAGTCCTTGGGCCTCTCGGCCCCGCGCCAGCAAGTGGGTGCCTTTCGCTCCTTTCGTGGCCAAGGAAGGGGCGTCCCCACACGTGCCGCCAGCCACTCGCCGCACACTGTCGTCCAGCGCGGCGGCGGCCGTGGGAACCGCCGTGGAGGCGGTCGGGGAAACAGGCGGAGCCAGTCCACACCTGCCCCCGCAGCATCCGCCTCTAAACCCTCCTAGTCCGTGCTTTTCGGCCCATGTGACGCCAGTGGGAGGAAGGGTTCGCCATCACCACTCTCACTGGCGCACAGTCACTTCGGACAGGTGGGTGCTGCAGATCGTCCGAAGGGGCTACTCCCTCCCCTTCGAGACGACCCCTCAAGCCATGCCACCGCAACACCACCGCGTATCGGGGGATCACTTGCGGCTCCTGCAGGAGGAAGTTTCGGCCCTCTTGGCCAAGGGGGCCATCGAGCGCGTTCCTGGGCCAGAAGTAGGACGTGGTTGCTACTCCCACTACTTCCTGGTACCCAAGAAGGGCAAAGGGGGCCTACGCCCTATCTTGGATCTGAGGAACGTCAACGGCTTCCTCCGGAAGGAGAAGTTCAAAATGCTGACACTGGCTCAGGTCTTGGCTGCCCTAGACCCAGGAGACTGGATGGTGGCGTTGGACTTGCAGGACGCATATTTCCACATCCCCGTCCTGCCGGCCCACCGGCGTTACCTGCGGTTCACGGTAGGCCTCGAGCACTTTCAGTTTACCGTGCTCCCCTTCGGCCTTACCAGCGCCCCACGGGTGTTCACGAAAGTGATGGCGGTGGTCGCAGCTCATCTGCGCAGGTTAGGGTTCTCAGTCTTCCCCTACCTAGACGACTGGTTGTTGAAGGCGGGCTCGCCCCAGACAGTCGTCAGCCACCTCCAGACTACGGCGGATCTCCTGCACCTGCTGGGATTTTCCATCAATGTGCCGAAGTCACACCTGTGCCCCTCTCAGAAGCTCCTTTTCATCGGAGCGGTTCTCAACTCGGCGCAGTTTCGGGTTTACCCGCCCGAACAGCGGGTTCGGGATATACAGGCTCTGATTCCGATCTTCGGGCCGTTATCCCGGGTTTCGGTCAGGTTGACGCTGCGGCTTCTGGGGCTGATGGCTACCTGCATCCTTCTGGTGCATCACGCACGGTGGCGGATGCGGGCTCTGCAGTGGGACCTGAAGTTTCAGTGGGCACAGCACCGGGGCAACCTGTCCGACCATGTCCTGATCTCGGAGGGCACTGCGAGACAGCTGCAGTGGTGGCTCACGGACCGCGATTGGGTCAACGGCAGATCCCTCTCCCTTCCCCAACCGGAGCACGTAGTTGTGACGGACGCGTCCCCCCAGGGCTGGGGAGGCCACTTGGGAGAGGCGGAGATCAGAGGACTCTGGTCTCCGGCGGAGTCCCGGCTCCATATCAATCTGTTGGAGCTGCGGGCGATTCGTCTGGCACTGAATGCATTCCTCCCATCTGTCCGAGGGAGTGCAGTGCAGGTGTTCACGGACAACACCACCGCCATGTGGTACTGCAACAAACAGGGCGGAGTGGGGTCGTGGACCCTTTGCCAGGAGGCTCTGCGTCTCTGGCAATGGCTGGAACATCAGGGCGTGACTCTGGTGGTTCAACACCTGGCAGGTTCTCTGAATGCCAGGGCGGACGAACTCAGCCGTCGGTGCTCGATGGATCACGAATGGTGTCTGAACTCGGACGTGGCGCAAGGCATCTTTCTGCGATGGGGAGAGCCTTGGTTAGATCTATTCGCCACCGAAGAGAACGCGCAATGTCATCAGTTCTGCGCGTTGGAATTTCCAAGGCGGCACTCGCTCGGAGACGCTTTTCGTCGCGAGTGGAGCTGCGGTCTGTTGTACGCCTTTCCGCCTATACCTCTTCTGCCCAGAGTGCTGAAGAAGATCAAGCGCGACCGGGCACAAGTCATCCTTGTGGCTCCGGACTGGGCACGAAGGTACTGGTATCCCGAGCTACATGTCAATCGATCCCCCGATTCGTCTGCCTCTTCAGGAGGACCTTCTGTTGCAGCAGCAGGGGACGGTCCTCCACCCGAACCTGTCCAGTCTCCACCTCCATGCTTGGAGATTGAGCGGCGACAGTTGAGGCCATTTGACTTGCCTCCTGAAGTTTGCAACATCATTCTGGCAGCCAGGCGTCCCTCCACAAAAACGGTATACGCCTGCAGGTGGAACAGATTTGTGGCATGGTACACAGCAAAGGCTGTGGATCCCCTCAATGCCCCTCTCTCTGAGGTTCTTCTCTTCCTTCTTTCGCTTGCCCAGCAGGGCTCTGCTCTGGGCACTATCAAGGGCTATCTTTCAGCTCTTTCAGCCTTTCTGAGGCTGCCTGACCAACCTTCTTTGTTCAAGTCCCCTATTGTTAACAGATTCCTGAAAGGCATCACTCATACCTTTCCTCCTGTTCCTTTCGTGATGCCTCAGTGGGACTTGAACCTGGTTCTGACTTTTCTGATGTGCGCTCCCTTTGAGCCACTTCATAACTGTCCACTTCGCCTTCTTTCTTTGAAGACTGCCTTCCTGGTCGCCACCACCTCTGCCAGGAGAGTGAGTGAGCTCCAGGCCCTCTCTTGTAAGCCTGCTTTCCTTTCAGTCCATCCGGACAAGGTTGTTTTGAGGACTAGGCCCTCCTTCTTGCCAAAGGTGGTCACGGCCTTCCACATTGGGCAGTCCATCACATTGCCCACCTTCTTTCCGCCTCCGCACCCCTCGAGAGAGGAGGAGAGGCTCCACCGTCTGGACCCAAAACGTGCGCTCTCGTTCTATCTGGATCGCACACGCCAGTTCCGGGTGGATGATCAACTCTTTGTTGGGTACGCGGGCGCTAAGAAAGGGAAAGCGGTGCACAAGAGGACCATCTCTCGGTGGATTATCATGTGCATTCAGGCGTGTTACTCCTTGGCTAAGAAGGAACCACCTGTTGGGCTGCGGGCTCATTCCACTCGAGCCACGGCCACTACAACTGCCTTGGGCCGAGGTGTGCCCTTGCAGGACATTTGCCAGGCAGCTACGTGGGCCTCGTTGCACACGTTTGCTAGGCACTACTGCCTGGACAGTCCAGTCCGGAGGGACGGCTACCTTGGCCGCTCCGTTCTCCGGGACTTTCTGGTGTAAATATTGGTTCGCAGACCCACCACCACGGGGATGGTATTGCTGGGGTATCTATTCTAAGGTAAGGAATCTATCACTAACGTGTCTCTTTCAGATGCACAAGTTACTACTTGTGTAACGATATATCTGTAAGAGACATTAGTTAGTGATAGATTCCTTACCGACCCACCCATCCTCCCCGTTCTGCGAACCGATATCTAGGGTTAAGGTCATCCCCCTTTCAGGGCCCTAGTTTCTTGGCACCAGTGTCGGTTTTTGTCATGGCTCTGCGCTTCTGGCGCGGAAAAGCTGTGGCTAAGAACTGACGTCAGCACGCGGAGGCGGCGTCTAAGTACTCCGACGACGTCATCACGGCGCCCACGACGCCTACGACGGACGCGGAGCCGCAGACGACGCCTGCCGACGCGCAAGGGTACTGGTACGCAAAGTTTTCCGGATCCAGTCTGACGCCTGGGGATATTCTAAGGTAAGGAATCTATCACTAACTAATGTCTCTTACAGATATATCGTTACACAAGTAGTGACTTGTGCGTTTGGTACAGGTGTGACGTCTTTGAGCATACCCTTCGGCTGAAGGGGTGCAGGACAATTATTAGAGTGCTCTGGTTTTTATTTACACAGGCCCTTGCATACTATTTATATGTGAAGATTGAGAATAGTAAACCCTCATTTGCCCTGATGAATTTGCTGAAATTGGAGCAATGAAACATGTCGGCTTGAGGATGAACAACTATGGTATATAATTAGCCAATTTTAAACGGGAGGTTTTGCAGCAACAGAATAAAAGATAAGCAGCCAGCAAAACCTTGCCTGGTTTTATTTGTCTGTTTGTGTGGGGGTCTATGTATGTACACATTATTCTACAGTAGTGTCTAAATGTACTCACTGGTCTTTCTCTGTCACTATTCTCACGTGTGCACTTTTGATTTTGTCTGTGTACACTTTGTTTCTTCACATAGAGTGAGTGACCAATGATGAGAAGCTGGTCAACCGGTGATTGTTAGCTGGGAACTTCCTCGGGTGTTACTACCGTGAGGCACTCACTCTATTTTCTACACTTTTTCTGGTTCAAGGAAGTGTTGGCCTGTGTTTTTATTGTGTTGAGCTATGTATACATCCTGACCATAGGAATAGTGTTATTTCACACATCCTGGGTATATATACTGAGAACGAGATACTATACCCCATGTATTGGTCTAAAACATAGATGAAGTAGATTTGGTAAGGCTTTGTGTGAGTAACTGTTAATTGAGTGGGGGGCAGCCTTACCGATCACCCTTCCCCTATACCCCTAGTGATTTAATATTGTTAGAAGGCCGCCCAACTCTATGACTTAAAATGCCCACGGGAGGAAGGAGAATGTACTTTTGCCAGATAAGCGGACAGTGACACGGAGAAAGATGGAATTCTGTTTTTTCCCTGACCCCATAACCGCCTGTTTTGCAAAGCAAACATTTTCTCTTGTTGTTAAAATAACAGATGTTTGTTATCCAACTCGGTACATTTTATTGAGCTTGGAAGGATGAAAGGCTGTACGTACCCACCAGTATTTGACGTTGTGACTATAAGGTCAATAAAACCACACCAGAGTCACACCTAAGGCCGAATATGACGAGAACTGACTGCAGTGGTTTTAATCCTTTGATAATAAGTATGTCCAGTTCAGGCAAACCCCGCTGCTAAAATAATTTGTTGGGTGCCTAGAAGTAAATTGATACTGCAGGCTGTTACTGATCATACTTACTCTACAGACTGTTACTGATCAAGCTGATCAAGCTTATCTGTTAATCGATCTATAGCACACCGATAATTCTCTGACCAGAGACATTTTAAGGCATGGCAAAAATGGTAAACTACCCAGGGCTTACACCTTACAAGGCCCCCCTGTGAAAGTGAACTTTCTTTCTGGCTCACTTCTGTGTATTTCTGCAGCTTAACCTTCCACGTATAATTCAATATTGTTAGATAATATAGACCTTGATCTAGTAGTAAAGGTGTAATAATATTCAGTATTTTTCCAAACAGGGGCTTCCAAAATACTTCTTGCCCAAGGTCCCCTTAGGTGCTTAAGAAAAGATGACACTGAATGTAATTCCGGTCAAGACGTCTGTCGCTGCTGCGGCGATTTTTGCGCTGTGCGGCTTTTTTAAAATAACCGCGTTACATGACGAGCTCAGCTGGTCATCAGCACACGCCACCCGTGGGTGATGATCAGCATCGAAAGGGGTAATCCTCTTGTAAAGTAATTCCTTGTAAAAATATGTGTACATTCCACATGTATGACCTGATTTGGCATAAGTGATCTAAACGTGATACCCTTGGACTTAGGCTGTTTTCAAGGATTCCACATGTGCTTCTACTGTTTTAGCAGCGCGCTTAGTTTCTTTACGCTTAAATTGGCCGCTAGATGGCTCTATTTACTACACTTGTGTTTTGAACTATGCAAAACTCTCAGCATCCCAAAACTCCTTAGTAATCGGACATCTATGTAGGTGAGCACTAAAGAATTTTGTTTCCTATACAATAGGTGAATAAAAGCACCTTATCGCCCGAAACTCTTTTTACTGTTTGCTGTGTTGTTTTATGGTGTATCTTGACAGAGCACCGTTGTTAACAATTCTTTAAAATAAAGCTCCCCTCCTGAAATTGGTTGCGTGGTGTATCATGGCAGCTACTGTACAGTGCTTGTAATGTATGAGGGATATTTTGTTCATCTCAAAAACACAAAGAATCATCATTCTTTAATTTGTTTCTCTCTTAGATTAATTGAAAAGAGAAAGCCGTTTATTTTCCACAGCAACGCACTTTTCACTAAATTCTTTAGTCGGATTTCCAAATGCTAACATGACCTATTGGTTTTGCCTGTGCTTGTTTATAACAAACCACTATACATTTTTGGAATGCTAGTTTCTATTGCTGGCAGTCACCAACAAGCATTTGCAATGCAATAGGTCTCGCATTTTCAAAAGTTTAAGCTATTAGCGTTGCAAATGACAATGCATTTTATTTATGTTTTGCCATTTAAAACATCAATAAAAAGCATTGTCATTCGCATTGTCAATAGCTCAAACTTATTAAATGGGAGAGCTATTGCATTGCAAATGCTTGTTCAAGGATCCGTTTCCCTTGTTATCTTTACTACTCCTGGAACAGCTCACACTGGCGTTTGAGGCTGATAGCTCAGATGCCTACATTTCTTGGCTGGAGTTTGTCTAGTGCCTGAAAGAAACAATGGGGGAAAACACATTAGAAATATCACCAAAGGGAGACTTTAATTCAGGCCCTTGCCCGCACCCACGCACCTGTGAATGTGACAGTCCTTCACTGACACCGTTGGGGAGAGCTGGGAGCCACGAGTGTTCCATCTCTGGTGTGTCCTCCTATCCTCTCGCGCTTCCGATGTCCCTGGAGTGCAGGGGCATAGAAGACACACAATGTGTAGAGGGACGGGACAGACTTGCAGCTTACCATTGACCCTATACAAAGTGAGAGTTGTCTGCGAGCCGCAGGCTCCTATAAACAAAATACAATTACATAGTTTTGAAGTGAAAAAGAAAGGCATGCCTATTGTTACAGGTTTTAAGTTTGCATTATTGCAGAATGTAAATAAAAATAAAGCAAAGGTGGGTGTGCATTGTCAAGCATAGGTTTTGTTCTGTAACGTTTCTACCATGTTGCGGGTATGCTGTTGAACACGTGCAAAGTTTGAAAAGTTGAGAAAAAAGAAACATTTTCTCAAACTTTACTTCTGCCTCTAGAAGGCGTACATTTTTTGTACTAAGTCCTATCTACCACACTTGGTGGTTGCAAGGGAATGCCAAAGTATAACCGCTATAATGACTCCTTGCCATAAAGCAGCATGCAGATCTGTTATTTTCTTTAAGCAACTTTCCAATGCAAATCAGAATTTCTGATTGAAGTTAAATCCCAACACAAAACTTTTCCCTGGGTTTGCACCACTTTGTGATGCAAACCTAGTTGAAAGGGTTAGTATATTTCTCCTAAAAGGTTTTGGCACATTTTGTGACAGCCTATCTTATACTGTGTACAGGTTATCTATTACGTTGTGTGGTATAGATCTTTTCATCTGACCTATATATTCACAATGCTTTCTCTCCCAGGCTGGGACCTCATAGGATAAAAAATGCACAAGTCAATAGTCCCCAGTGCACCAACCAGTTAGACACACAGGTATCTTAAGTAAATACTTTAAATAACTGTGCTTTCCCACCAGAACAATAATTCCCCACAAAATAGTTTATCTTAAGCGTAATGCCATAGAAGGGCCACACAGGTTTATCCCACAAATCTATGAGACAGACTATATGTTAGAAAGAGAAACCCTATCTGTTTTTTAGGTCTCGGTCTGCGTAGGCTGCGCTTGCGCAGTCTCGCCGGCGAGATCTTAAGTTTTTCAGTGAGGGGTTTGAACCCGCCCCTCTTCTCCATTGGCTGGCTTCCTAAACGGAGGCCAGCCATTGGAGGAGAGGGGCCTCTGTCCATTTAAGCCCCGTGTTTTTGGGATTGAGGGGCGTGTTTTTTTAGGTTCTTTCTCTCCTCTTCCCATTGGCTGGAATTTTACATTCCAGCCAATGGGAAGAGGACAGAAAGAAAAACACGCCCCCCAGTCGCAAAATGGCGGCGTGTTTCTCAGAGGCATTTCTGCTTCACCTCGGAGAAACATGGTCGTGTGGAGAGCTCCTCTCTTGTTTAACCTTAATTCGAGCCCCGATCTTCGCATTTCCCCGTCCTTGCCTATGTAGATGTATCGCTGTTGCATTTGCCTCAAAGATCACTAATTACCTTCATCACGCGAAGGAAATCGTGGCCCATTTAATGAGAAGTTCCCGCTGCGCCCATTTAATCCCCTGTGTGAGTTGGTGCGGGTTAAGCGGGCTTGTTTCTTAACCGTACACATGAGGAAAACTGAATTCACACACTATACTTGCAGATCCTCTACAGTAATGACAACCGGACTGCTGCGTCGCCCTGATTGGCTGATTGTGATTATTTCGGTGCAGAAGACGAGTGATTCCCACAGGCGGTTTTCTGGGGCGTGTATTGTTGCCTTTACACCTGCAGTGTATTCTGTTTCTCTAGAACACTCTTCTAGTTTCAACAGACTGTCATTGCGTCGTCGTTCGACAGTACAACAGCAATATGGCCGCTAGAAATTGGGTTAACGACCTAGTCCCTCTACGGCGGCGGTGTCCTTAGTTTCCCTTCTGCAGGACGTCATAGTCCGTCGTAGAGTTGGAGAGCGGAGCCTAGAGCTCTCCATCCTTGTGTGCAGCCACCCAGCTGGGGCGAGAGCTGAGGTCCGCCAGCAGGGCTGTCGCACTCGTTGCCTGGTGAGTGAATCCACTGCTTCCTCTTCACGGGTTGTAGCGGCTCACTCTATGGCTGCTGGCTGCCCCCTGCTCTGTTCTGTGTCGGAGCTGCCCCTTTCCAGCGTGTTGCTTTACATTTGTTTTACAGCAGGGGACATGAAGAAGCTCCTCGGGCCCGCTGCATTCACGGGCTCCGGTGTTTTAAATCCTGCACCTGGAATTCATAGAGAGGACTCCCTAATCAAGAGTTTCTAGGTGATCGCGCCGCACCCCAGGGTAGGTTTGGGTATTCAGGCCCGCCGTCTGCGTTTGAGGGTCTGGCCCTCTTTTGGTCAGAGTGAAATACGAATTACAGTGTGTTCATAGACAAAAGCACGGTTTAGGGTTCTTTCCCCAGTGACTCTTTTTGGCGCGAATGCGTGAAAGATGGTTGATTTTAAAACGTGCCCCGCTGCCCTTAACCCTTACAGCGCCCGCACATCCCACGTTTCTTCGTAGCTTGAGGCAGGAGAAGTAGCAATGGAAATGCAGACAAGGCCTGTTTTCCTCTGCAAGCAAAATGCATCTTCTCCGCAGACTCTCCAGTGCAGTATCACCCGGCGGTGAGCGAACGCCGTGACTCTAGCAGCTTCTTGCTCAGCAGCTCTGCTCAATTCGCCACATCCTGCTGTGTTAAGGAGATTGCCTACTGCCATATTGCCTATGGCGCGGGGATATTAACTAATTTTCTTGCCTCTGTTACCTGCTTGTGCTCGATTTTCTTGCCTCTGTTCCCTGCTTGTCATCGTTTTTTTTTGCCTCTGTTCCCTGCTTGTCATCGTTTTCCTTGCCTCTGTTCTCTGCTTGTCATCGTTTTTTCTTGCCTCTGTTCTCTGCTTTTTATCGTTTTTTCTTGCCTCTGTTCTCTGCTTGTCATCGTTTTCTCTTGCCTCTGTTCCTTGCTTGTCATAGTTTTTTCTTGCCTCTGTTCCCTGCTTGTCATTGTATTTTCTTTGCTCTGTTCCCTGCTTGTCATCGTTTTTTTCTTGTCTCTGTTCCCTGGGGCGATACTGGGCAGAGATCTCTGTGTGTGTGTGGCTCTCTGTGTGTGTGGCTCTCTGTGTGTGTGGCTCTGTCTGTGTGTGTGTGTGTCTCTGTGTCTGTGTGTGTGTGGATCTGTGTGTGTGTGTGTGTGTGACTCTCTGTGTGTGTGTGTGTGTGTGTGTGTTCGGCTCTGTGTGCATGTGGCTTTGTCTGTGTGCGTGTTGCTTTGTCTGTGTGCGTGTGGCTTTGTCTGTGTGTGTGGCTCTGTGTGTGTGCGTGTGTGTGTGGCTCTGTCTGTGTGTGTGTGTGGCTCTGTCTGTGTGTGGCTGTGTGGCTCTGTGTGTGTGTGGCTCTGTGTGTGTGTGTAGCTCTGTGTGTGGCTGTGTGTGTGTGTGGCTCTGTCTGTGTGTGTGGCTCTGTCTGTGTTTGTCTGTGGCGTTACTGGGCAGAGAGCTCTGTGTGTGTGTGGCTCTCTGTGTGTGTGGCTCTCTGTGTGTGTGGCTCTGTGTGTGTGTGTGTTGGGCTCTGTGTGTGTGGCTCTGTGTCTGTGTGTGGCTCTGTGTGTGTGTGGGGCTCTGTGTGTGTGGGGCTCTGTGTGGGGCTCTGTCTGTGTGTGGCTCTGTCTGTGTGTGGCTCTGTCTGTGTGTGGCTCTGTCTGTGTGTGGCTCTGTCTGTTTGTGGCTCTGTCTGTGTGTGTGTGGCTCTGTCTGTGTGTGTGTGGCTGTGTGTGTGTGGCTCTGTCTGTGCGTGTGTGTGTGACTGTGTGTGGCTCTGTGTGTGGCTGTGTGTGTGTGGCTCTGTCAGTGTGTGTGGCTCTGTGTGTGTGTGTGGCTCTGTGTGTGTGTGTGGCTCTGTGTGTGTGTGTGGCTCTGTCTGTGTGTGTGTGTGTGTGGCTCTGTCTGTGTGTGTGTGTGGCTCTGTGTGTGGCTCTGTGTGTGTGTGGCTCTGCCTGTGTGTGTGTGACTCTGTCTGTCTGTGTGGCTCTGTCTGTCTGTGTGTGTGACTCTGTCTGTGTGTATGTGGCGCTGTGTGTGTGGCTCTGTGTGTGTGGCTCTGTGTGTGTGTGTGTGGCTCTGTGTGTGTGTGTGTGTGTGACTCTGTGTGCGTGTGACTCTCTGTGTGTGTGTTGGGCTCTGTGTGTGGCTCTGTCTGTCTGTGCGTGTGTGTGACTCTGTGTGTGTGTGGCTCTGTGTGTGGCGGTGTGCGTGTGTGTGGCTCTGTCTGTGTGTGTGTGGCTCTGTCTGTGTGTGTGGCTCTGTCTGTGTGTGTGTGTGGCGTTACTGGGCAGAGAGCTCTGTGTGTGTGTGCGTGGCTCTCTGTGTGTGTGGCTGTGTGTGTGTTGGGCTCTGTGTGTGTGTGTGTGTGTCTCTGTGCGTGTGTGTGTTGGGCTCTGTGGTGTGTGGCTCTGTCTGTGTGCGTGTGGCTCGGTCTGTGTGTGGCTCTGTCTGTGTGCATGTGGCTCTGTGTGTGTGGCTCTGTGTGTGTGTGTGACTCTGTGTGTGTGTGTGTGTTCGGCTCTGTGTGCATGTGGCTCTGTCTGTGTGCGTGTTGCTTTGTCTGTGTGCGTGTGGCTTTGTCTGTGTGTGTGGCTCTGTGTGTGTGTGGCTCTGTCTGTGTGTGTGTGGCTCTGTGTGTGGCTGTGTGGCTCTGTCTGTGTGTGTGTGGCTCTGTCTGTGTGTATGTGACTCTGTGTGTGTGTGTAGCTCTGTGTGTGGCTGTGTGGCTGTGTGTGTGTGGCTCTGTCTGTGTGTGTGTGTGTGTGTGTGGCTCTGTCTGTGTTTGTGTGTGGCGTTACTGGGCAGAGAGCTCTGTGTGTGTGTGGCTCTCTGTGTGTGTGGCTCTGTGTGTGTGTGTGTGTTGGGCTCTGTGTGTGTGGCTCTGTGTCTGTGGCTCTGTGTGTGTGTGTGTGTGTGTGTTGGGCTCTGTGTGTGTGTGGCTCTGTCTGTGTGTGTGGCTGTGTGTGTGTGGCTCTGTCTGTGTGTGTGTGTGTGACTCTGTGTGTGTGGCTCTGTGTGTGTGGCTCTGTGTGTGTGGCTCTGTGTGTGGCTCTGTCTGTGTGTGTGGCTCTGTGTGTGTGTGTGGCTCTGTGTGTGTGTGTGTGGCTCTGTCTGTGTGTGTGGCTCTGTGTGTGTGTGTGGCTCTGTCTGTGTGTGTGTGTGACTCTGTCTGTCTGTGTGGCTCTGTCTGTGTGTGTGTGGCTCTGTCTGTGTGTGTGTGGCTCTGTCTGTGTATGTGGCTCTGTGTGTGTGGCTCTGTGTGTGTGGCTCTGTCTGTCTGTGCGTGTGTGTGACTGTGTGTGTGTGGCTCTGTGTGTGGCGGTGTGCGTGTGTGTGGCTCTGTGTGTGTGTGTGGCTCTGTCTGTGTGTGTGTGTGGCTCTGTCTGTGTGTGTGTGTGTGGCGTTACTGGGCAGAGAGCTCTCTGTGTGTGTGTGTGGCTCTGTGTGTGTGTGGCTGTGTGTGTGGTGGGCTCTGTGTGTGTGTCTCTGTGTGTGTGCATGTGTGTGTGTGTGTGTGTGTGCGTGTGTGTTGGGCTCTGTGTGTGTGTTGCTCTGTCTGTGTGCGTGTGGCTCGGTCTGTGTGTGGCTCTGTCTGTGTGCGTGGCTGTGTGTGCGTGGCTGTGTGGCTCTGTCTGTGGCTCTGTGTGTGTGTGTGGCTCTGTCTGTTTGTGTTGCTCTGTCTGTTTGTGTTGCTCTGTCTGTGTGTGTGGCTCTGTCTGTGTGTGTGTGGCACTGTGTCTGTGTGTGGCTCTGTGTGTGTGGCTCTGTGTGAGTGACTCTCTGTGTGTGACTGTGTGACTCTGTGTGTGTGTGTGTTGGGTTCTGTGTGTGTGTGGCTCTGTCTGTGTGTGTGTGGCTCTGTCTGTGTGTGTGGCTGTGTGTGTGTGGCTTTGTCTGTGTGTGTGTGTGTGTGTCTCTGTGTGTGTAACTCTGTGTGTGGCTGTGTGTGTGGCTCTGTCTGTGTGTGTGGCTCTGTCTGTGTGTGTGTGGCTCTGTGTGTGTGTGGCTCTGTGTGTGTGTGGCTCTGTGTGTGTGTGGCTCTGTGTGTGTGTGGCTCTGTGTGTGTGTGTGAGAGTGGCTCTGTCTGTGTGTGTGGCTCTGTCTGTGTGTGTGGCTCTGTCTGTGTGTGTGGCTCTGTCTGTGTGTGTGTGGCTCTGTCTGTGTGTGTGTGGCTCTGTCTGTGTGTGTGTGGCTCTGTCTGTCTGTGTGTGTGTGGCTCTGTCTGTCTGTGTGTGTGCGGCTCTGTCTGTGTGTGTGTGTGGCTCTGTCTGTCCGTGTCTGTGTGGCTCTGTCTGTCCGTGTGTGTGTGGCTCAGTGTGTGTGTGTGTGGCTCTGTCTTTGTGTGTGTGGCTCTGTCTTTGTGTGTGTGGCTCTGTCTGTGTGTGTGTGGCTCTGTCTGTGTGTGTGTGGCTCTGTCTGTGTGTGTGTGGCTCTCTGTGTGTGTTTGGCTGTGTGTGTGTGTGTGTGTGGCTCTGTGTGTGTGTGTGGCTCTGTCTCTGTGTGTGTGTGGCTCTGTCTGTGTGTGTGTGTGTGTGTGTGTGGCTCTGTCTGTGTGTGTGTGTGTGTTGTTCTTTCTGTGTGTGTGTGGCTCTGTCTGTGTGGCTCTGTCTGTGTGTGTGTGTGTGTGGCTCTGTCTGTGTGCGTGGGTGGCTCTGTCTCTGTGTGTGTGTGTGTGTGGCTCTGTCTGTTTGTGTGGCTATGTCTGTGTGTGTGGCTCTTCCTGTGTGTGTGTGGCTCTGTCTGTGTGTGTGTGTGGCTCTGTATGTGTGTGGCTCTGTGTGTGTGTGTGTGTGTGTGGGTGTGTGTGTGTGTGTGTGTGTGTGTGGCTCTGTCTGCGTGTGTGGCTCTGTGTGTGTGTGTGGCTCTGTCTGCGTGTGTGTGGCTCTGTCTGCGTGTGTGTGGCTCTCTGTGTATGTGTGTGTGTGTAGCTCTGTCTGTGTGGCTCTGTGTGTGTGGCTCTGTGTGTGTGGCTCTGTGTGTGTGGCTGTGTGTGTGTGTGTGTGTGGCTCTGTGTGTGTGTGTGTGTGTGTGTGTGGCGCTCTGTGTGTGTGGCTGTGTGTGTGTGTGTGTGTGGGTGTGTGCGCGTGTGGGGCTCTGTGTCCGCTAATACTCTCTACTACTCTCTAATGCTCACCTATTGCCATTGTAAATGACAATACCATTTATTTATGTTTGAAAAAAATGCCATTTGCAATGCCAATAGCTCTAACTTTAACAAAGCAGAGACCATTGCTTTGTAAATGCTTGTTTGAGTTTGTGCTCTTTTTCCATTTCCGAAAGCTTTACCTAGTCAATGGACCACATTACAGCGATCTCAAGTTACCGCATGAGTAGCTCATTCTTTTAAAACACTTTATTCGGTATGCGATGCAAAACCACATAAGCAGGTACAGATACAAATGTTAAAAACATCACAATCGCAAAGATAATCAAAGATTGGCTGGTTATTAGTGATAATAAAATGTGAATTCGAATGACTAACTCTTACGGACTAAAGCAAACATAGATAGTCCAAAACAATTTTAAAATTAGAAGAATTTCAAAACACTATTCTACGCCCATCTCTAATGCAAATATCTTGAATAGTAATGTTTGGTTCATTCTGAGTACTAACGAAGTGCAAAATGCTAATTTCAATTAGTGATTCCATTTGAAATCCAAAATAAGATTCATTGGGAGATTACCACCACAAGTTATTTTCAAGAAGAGGTTAGATACAGTTTTAAAAAAATTTCCCAAAGTGAATCAATAAGCATAGTTACAATGCTTTACGAGTAACTTTAGCAGCATCATTTAACAGTGTTTTTTGAGTAAGATTAGGTTCAGGCTAAAGGTTGGTTCGGTGCCTCACACAACATTTCTAAAACCTTGTCACGTTTATAACCATCACTTCTGATTCTAGCCTTTGAAGAGCCAGAAGGGCTGGACGACAGTGGCGCAGGCCCGTCATTTTTACTATTGGGGTCAGCCAGTGTTTTCTGGGTTCGGAATAGAATTTACAAAATAGTGTCACATGGAGGAGGGATTGGGTAGGGGTACCATCACAGGGGCATTGAATTAACTGCTTAGACCAATCGTTTGTTGAAGGGAAAGTTACAAGGCGATAAAAGATGTTTAGTCTGAATCTGGTCATTAGAAAGGTATCAAAGGTAGATAACTTCAAGGTTAAATAGGGCTGGATTGTGTCTGTCGTTTGAATTATCATTGAATGCTGAGTAGATGGTTTGTTGGCTTCAATGGAGAGCCTGAGATCCACTAGATGGTTTAAGCATTCGGCCCTTAGCTCCTTTCTAGAAATCCTGGCCAGAACTAGAGGATTATGATAGTAATTCTGATGGCCCAGATCATGTAGGAACTTGTTTACATACTGTAACCATGGGATCTTATGGACATGTTCTAATTGTACACAATCTGACACTATTGCCTGGGTAAGTGCTAGATATCCAAATACGGTGCTATAGCAGAACTGGTTGCATCCGAATAATATCCGAGATGTAGGGGATACCCAGTTCGATATTGCAGCTGAATGTTGATGCGCTTTGTGGTACCGCAAGTAGAAAATGTAGGAAACTGTTTTCGACCTTTTGGACGGTTTCGTGGTGCATGTGTCCCCAGACCCCAGCGCCGTAGATGGCGGTACTAACACATTTGGCACGATAAATTTGGAGCATCTCTTTGGGAGGTCTTTTTCCAAGCTTCTGTGTAAACCCATTTTGTGCCATTGTAGCTTTCATAAATTGAAGTTTTCTAACCTCTATCGCCCGTTTCCAGGTGCCCTTTTCGTCTATGACCACTCCAAGGTATGGATAAGTTGGAGTGTGTTCAATCCTATTGCTGGTTAGATAGATATCATTTCCCTTTCAGAGCTTTTTTCCAGATGTCATTATAAAGGTCTTTTTTATGTTAATTTTTAAGTCTAGATGTGACATGAATAGATTATAACGGTTTAGGGAGCGTTGTAGTTCTCGCGGAGTGCGAGCAATAATAACCGCGTCGTCCGCGTATAGAAGTGCAGGGATACGACGGTTCTGTACTAGTGGAAGGTCCTGGCTCCCTTCCAGCATGGAGGTTTCCAGGCCGTTTGTATATAGTGTAAAAAGGAAGGGAGCCAGGACGCAGCCCTGCCTTACTCCGTGCTCAACTTTAAAGGGTGAAGACAGCTAGCCCCCCTCACCGTATCTCACCCTTGCAGAAGCATTGGAATACATTTCTCGCAAATAATTGACCAAAGATTTATCAACCCCCATTTCTGTGAGAATGCCCCAGAGTTTCGCATGACAAACGCAGTCAAATGCTGCGGACAGATCAACATATGCCATATACAGTCTGCCACCTTTTGCTTCTACATATTTATCTCTTATCAGTATGAGGTTTAGAACTTGTTCGATGGTACCAAGGCCTTCTCTGAAGCCGTATTGGAGGTCAGATATGTTATCTTCCGACCAGCACTGCAAGCGGTCTAATAGGATTCGGCCTACCACCTTTCCCAGTGAATCAAGTAAAGAAATAGGGCGGTGACACGTTGGACTGTTACAAATGTCCTTTTTGAAGACTGGGACCAAGATGGACTCCGACCAAGAGTCCAGGGGCCTCATTTATGAAAGCCTTGCGCCACCGGTGCGTCACTTTTTCCCATGTTAAAAGTTACGCACCGGTGGCGCAAGGCCTTCATAAATAAGGCCCCAGGAGTCCAACTTTTCCTGTAGCTTGTAAAACCTTCAGTAATAGATGGGCCCATAGGTCGATTTTAAATTTGTATAGGTCCACGGGGACTCCGTCCGGACCTGGGGCCTTCCCTCCTCTACTTAGCTTCAGAGCTTGAACAACTTCAGGCAGGGTGAAATCTGTAGCCAGAATAGTTGGAGAAAATAGGGTCAGCAGATCTGAACATCTGGGAGAAGTAAACTGTCCATTCAGATTTAGTAATGGTTACTTCTATTTTATTGTTCTCTATGGTTCCTGAGAGGAAAGGGGAATTAATGACCTCCCAAAATGCTATAATATCATTTGTATTACAGCTATTATGTAGGACGGTCCAGTGTTCCTCTTTAAGTTGGTTTCTTCTCTGTCGGAGTGTATTGTTATAAACTTTTCTTAGGTGGGTAACCTTAGCCCTATCTCTTGGGAATTTTTTTGAGGGCTACTTTAAGCGCAGAGTGGGCTTTAGAGCAAGATGAATTAAACCAGGAGGACTTGGTGTTTCTAATTCCTTTGGGAAAGGCGGTTAGGGCTTCTTCTACTGATTTAGTGATCAGTTGGAAACTAACTTTAATCTCCTGGGGAGATGAACTATCTGCCAGACATGAGGTAACTGCTTTGTTGGCCGCCCTAATATCCTTTTCGGTTACTGTTTCATGGTCAGTACGTTTCCACTTGATTGCGTAACCGTTAAGTCTGTTCATAGTAAGGCTGTCGGCCGGAAGTAATGTCTCTGGTTTTTTCCGGGCTTCTTACATTTGCATTCATTTGCATTGTGACAGAGATAGGAAAATGATCGCTGAATGCGCAATCATGCGTTGTAAAGTTGGTAAGATTCGTAACACTACTGGTCATAAGAATGAAATCAATGCAACTAGACGCTCCTCTGCCATTAAAGGTGGGGCTAAAGTCAATGGCTGATTTTAGCAGCTCGTTCGCAAAAGCAAGTAGATGTAGTGACATTGTCTCATTCATGCACTCCCCTTTAAGCGAGTGAGCAAAATGAGTGATGTTATTCTCTTGGGGATCTAGGTAGCCGCAGGTGGTGGTGTTATTTCTTTCACATAAGGGTAAATTGAAGTCACCGCCCCACACAATTGCGTTTTTTTTCCATGATTAGTGTTGACATAGTCTAAAAGGAAATGACGGATTTCCTTCAAAGTCGCCACTAGGGTAATATCCTGCAAGTTGTTATAGAAGTTTACTAACACTATGTGGGTTGATTTATTTGCAGTTATTAAAATTATCTGATAGTTCACCTAATTTTTTAGGGAGCTAGTTGCTATAGAATGTGTTAAGTTGGAAATATAAGTCACTAGCCCACCTTTGGCACACCCTGAAGAGGAGGTGAGTGCCGGGGAGAAGAAAGTTTTATAACCGTTCAGATGGTTAGGTGTTACCGCCCAGGTCTCCTGGAAACAAAGGATGTCATAGCACCGCACAAATGCTATCCATCCTTCTTGATAGAGCTTAGATCGGAGACCAGCGATATTCCAAGAAATTACTTTTATGGCAGTCCCTCCCGGTGTTTCAGATACTGGCTGAGAAGGGGGATTTGGTGGGCCATTCTCTTTTAGGGGAAATCAGATGGTTAAAGGGACTATGAGTGGTTGGGTCAGAATAGTTACGTTGGAAGTTGACTGACAAGTATTGAGATAATGGCAGAGTGTGGGAGAAGTTGGTTTTCAATCCACCTCCTCTATTGGTGACAGAAGTTCAAATCTAATCTGTGCTAGAATGGAGCCATTCGCTTTCGTTGTTGGATGCAGGGGCGGTCGATAAAAGAAGCCAAGTGGGACAGAGAGGATAGATGTTGGTGGGAACTCGGTTTCCTCACTGTTGGCTAAAAGTGAGCGAACGGTTAGTGTTTTATTGAAATTGATGACTATACAATCAACCTGAATGGTTCTTTGGGAGGGGCCAACCCATCCCACTCTCCAAACCATAAGAATTTGTTTAGAGTTCTGGGGGTTAAAGTGCTTATGTTTCCCCAACCAGTCCACCACTTTGTTCCGGAGCGAGAGCCATGATTCAGGCTCTCCTTGTTTTAATGGTGGAACGCCCTTTAGTACCAAGACGTAGGGACATGATGCTGGTGGCAGATTTAAGGAATCTCTGTTAGGTTGGGCACTGCGATTTGGATGGTTATGGTTCACCTTCTTATGCCCGGGGTTTGATTGAATCTGCTCCCTTTCAGACCCCTTCAGTGTAGGGCCCCCAGAGATGGTATTGTTAGTCGCTGTTTTCAGTTCCTTATGGGGACAAGGCTGCGCGGTTTGACGATCACTAGGGGGCGATATGGTATTACTTAGACTGTGTGTCAAGTTGGGGGCTTCTAAACGGGTTCTAAGTGAGTCAAAGTCCTCTTTCATTCGGTCCATCTTACTTTCTATGCGAGCAAGCTTGCCCTCGAAAGTTAAAGATAGCTGAGCAACCATGTCAGAGATTTTTTGGTCTAAAATGTTTGTTATAAGTGTTTCCATGTGTTTCCCTAAAGTTTTGTACTGTTGGGTGCAAAATGTCAGTGGCAGGACTTGGCTGGGCTACAAAAGGAAAGTAGGTTTCATCTGTTTGGATTCCGAATGAGCAAGAGCCGATCCCAGCTAGCGCCCTTCCATCGTTAGTCAACTTGCCTCCCTTTTGCTTTATAGTTGATGCTCGATCTTTGCCTTGGTTTGACCCCGTGTTTGGGGGCCCTTTGCCCTTGATATTGGGGTTGCAGGGGGCCTTTCGGGAGGTTTTGATATGGGGGAAACCACTGGTGAAGGAGAGAAATTTAAAGAGGGAGAGTTAGTCAATGATGAGGAAACGCTAGAAGCATTGGGATCATCCTCCCTGATGGGAGGAAACTGTGAGGGGTCGAGTGAGAGCCTCCGCTCTGTTAAGTGGATCTCATGATTGATTATGGATTCGGCTCTTAATAAATATGCATCTAATGTGCCCGACGTGTTCTTTTGTTTCTCCATGATTTGAAACGCTCACTAAACAGCAGTGCAAGGTTAAGGAGTCTCATTCAATTAGTGGTGGCTGGTGGGCGATGTGGTGGCTGGTGGGCGATTCTTTTCTTTCTTTTTCATGTGCGCGACATTGTTGCTTTCTTTATTTTGGTTAACTTCTTGCGGATTTTCTTCGTTTCTATGGACACACAGAGTGTGGAAACACCTGGTTAGAGAGAGGCGGTTCATTTTAAATTCAAACATAAGTCACAGTGGGAGCATGGGTAATGTTTGTTCACAAACAACTCACAAAATGGCCGATCACCTGGAACGTTGAAATGAAGGTAGAGAATTGATATAATTGATTGAATTTCAACGTATGATTTCGCAGTTTGTAAACGTATCTGTAAAGGTGTATGGTCATGTTAACAGATGCATTATTTTGGGTAATTTCATTGGTTTGATTTGTTATTAGTATGTTTCAGCAAAACAAGGTTTTTTAGGGGGGGATATCCGAAATGAGCACGGGGATTATGAGTTCACATTTAAAAATTATACATAGGTTATTGCGTGGTGGGTCACTGAAAATCGTTTGATACATTGTTTTTTCTTCAATCAATCAATCAATCAATCAATCATGGCATTTGTAAAGCGCGCTACTCACCCGGAAGGGTCTCAAGGCGCTGGGGGGAGGGGTTTATTGCACTCTAGCTACCTCTGACTAAGAGCGACAAGCTCGAAATGCATTGGGTCAAGTTATTAATATTAATTATGGTACTGGGGATTTTTACATGCTGTATCAAAGGCTAATGAGCATTATACACGCACTTGAAAATTGGAATCACCATGCTTTACAATTCAACAAAACGTGAAATAAAATGAAGATTAAGGAATAAATATGACTGAAATTGATTAACTTTGGAATTGATAAAAAAAAATTTTAACACATTTTTATTTATTTTTCATTAAACAATGGCAGCACTCAAGTACATACATTGCAATTTCTAAAAGTAACCAGTCCAACTATTATAACAGATAACATTCACATCATTACGTTCAGCGTTTGGACCAGTAAAGCAGCAACTACGTTTTATGTATCTACGGCTGTAGTCTACTTAACACCCCCTTATCCCTGCCCCCCATCCCTCCCCCCCATCCTGGTTTTAGCATTTTTGTTCTATTACCTCCTCACGTCCGAGAGCTGGCAACCAGTTATGGAAAAAATATTGTTCAAAAATAGCATTACCTGACATTGCAGTTCAGTCAAACGTGATCTTACTGTGGTATTTGGACCTCAGGCCCTCATGCGGATAAATGATGGACACAGACACAGTTAATATAATGGGATAACTGGCCCAGAGCACGTGCGCTCTGCCCCTTTTATTGTCAGGGTCATCTGACTGATGACACCTGTAGTGGGTGGGTGTTCAGTGTGTGTTACAAAATACTGAAACACTAGAACGTATCCAGCCGGATACTATATCCCTCCCAAACTTTAATGAAGGTCCAAACAAATGAAGTCCGAACCTGTGGGAGAGAATACAATTTGCAAACAAAACCATAACACAATAATGATGACTCCCACGTCGTCTCTTTTGCTGATGGTCAACCACTGATGATGGTGTCTCTGCCCCCAGGACCACTAGTTCTCCTTGGCACGATGTCAGGGTGCTCTGTGGATGTAGTCTTTTCTTGGATTTGCAGACTTTCAACCTGGAGGTGGGATCTACAGTCTCTCTCTTTCTGTTCCACATCCAGTGAAAGTGCAGATGGAATGATGGTGGATCCGTTGTGTTATTTCCACTGTACAGTCCTGGGTGAAGTACTTTCCCCAACTGGTGATAACTTCCAACAGGATTTGCAGTTGCAGGATATCCCTCTCACGGATACCCCTCTCTCACTGGACGACCGGGAGGCCCTTTGCTGCCAGGCTTTCACTAGACCGGTGGGCTGCCTTGTCGCTCCAAACGCGTTGGAGGAGACACTATGGGTCCCTTCTCCGTGTCCGAAGCTCCACCTGAAAAGGGTGTTGTTGGCACTTGTTCCTTAGTATGCTACCTTTGTTCTCCTGGGATTTCCAGAGCGAGCTTCAGCAGTCCATCTCTCATGTTGGGACCCGCTGCCACCGGTGTCTCAGAGGCCTCTGCCCCTTGGATTTCCGTGGTCCTGTGTCTGTTCCATCCCAGAGGTGGTTGTTGCCAATGGAGTGGCTTGCTCGCCTCTGTCGTCACCAGGTGATCTTGGGATTCGCAAGTAGAAGTGTACTTCCAGTGATACTGACGTTTGTCCAGGCACCGTGTTCCGATGTTCTTGCACCTTTGCACTTTCTTCTTCAGGTGTTCCCCTTCTGGTGTGTGTGTGTTGATCTGTCACGCACACCTCTTTACACTTCTCCTGTCCTTTTCATCTTTTGCCATGGCGTCTTGCCACTCAAGTTCTGTCTTCATTTTCTTTCGCGACGTGGTCGGGTCTTCTCTCATGCTTGTTCACTCTAACCAGGCTTCTCCGTATAGCGTGCACTCCACACGTTTCCCCCTGGTCTTGTCCAAGCACTAGGACACTGTCTTCACTTCGCTATGTGACTGGACTTGTCGTCGCGACCTTCTCTCGCTTGATTACGTCTGACTTTTAGTTGATGTTGTTTTAGACTTCTCTTCCATCTCTTCCTGGTTATCTTCGCAGGCCTCTTGTCAGATCACTCCGCTCACTGACTTCTTGCAGGTCAGCATCATCCTTGCGACCATCTGATAGGTCGACTTCTTCCTTGCGACCAAACTGGCAGGTCAGCTTCTTCCTCCTTGCGACCAAACTGACAGGTCGGCTTCTTCCTCCTTGCAACCAAACTGGCAGGTCGGCTTCTTCCTCCTGGTAGGTCGGCTTCTTCCTCCTTGCGACCAAACTGGCAGGTCGGCTTCTTCCTCCTTGTGACCAAAAGGGCAGGTCGGCTTCTTCCTCCATGCGACCAAACTGGCAGGTCGGCTTCTTCCTCCTTGTGACCAAAATGGCAGGTCGGCTTCTTCTTCCTTGCGACCAACTGGGTGGTTGGCTTCTTCTTCCTTGCGACCAAACTGGCGGGTCAGCTTCTTCTCCCTTGTGAGTTTTCATGCTTCTGGTGGTCTGCGCAACCATTCCTTCATCTCTCCGCAGTCGCAGTGCTTTGGCGCGCTTCTGACTGCGCTCTCCTGTTGCTGCGTCGGACACACTTACTGCGCATTCCCTTCTGCTTTGCATTCCTGGAGCTGTAGTTGTTGTTTTTGCGCTGGTGTGCAGTTGCTTGGTGTGGATTTCCTGAATCGCCCTCGTCTGTCTGGTGGTGCTCCTGCGCTTTTCCTGCTGCTGCCGCGACAACCTGTGGCCACCAGGTACCGCTGCATCTTCGGTCTCTGCTATGTTCAAGGCTTCCTTCGCACTATTGGTGAGTTCTGTAGCTCCGGTTCCTGTGCTGCCTTTCACCTTAGACGCTCTTCAGGGTTTTCTTGGCACCTTGAGCTGGCTCCTCATGCTCTACCTCCTGGGCATCTTCGTCTCGCACACCTTCCGGATATGTTTGTCCCAGTACTCAGAGTATGTGCGCTTACTTCACTATTGGCGGTGTGTTGCGATAGCTGTCGCTACGGTGCATTCCTTGTTGTCACCTCAGTGTAGGCAGTTGCCCTATTTGTCCACTCTCTCCTGCCTTTTGGAGGCTTGCTCCCCTTTGTCAGTCAGCTGTAATATTTTCCTGTCACTTGTTGGCTGCAGCAGCTACCCCTGTGCTGCATTACTTTATTTCTGGCACACTGTTGCCTGCTAGCTCTTGCCATTTAGTGCGGGCCTTAGTTTATTCATCTAATGCACCTCCTTTGACCGGGGTGCGTTTCCTTGAGATGGCCACTAGGTGACAGTGCTGCATTACAATGAAGCGTGGCCTGGACTGCTCGTTTGAGAACCAAGGCCTCGCACTATCTCTACTCTTCTGAGTGTGTTGTGACCCGGATTGTCTCGTGACCTTGGCTGTTCCTCATCACTGTCCCTCACTCACTTCAGGCACTCGCAGCAAGGTAGGTGCCTTCCTCCATAGTTTTCTCTGTGCATAATCTTTCGAATACTGAAATACTCAGCGAATTTGCGAGCATCGTTGACAGTTATGCCCCCAAACGGAAATTGATTGGTCGATCTACATCTGAAGCACGTAAGAAAAAGGCATTACAAGCTTCAGAAACAGACGAGCAACGGGAAGCAAGATTAGAAGCTGTTCGAACACAAACTGCTCAAGCACGTTCTTCTCAAACGAACGAGCAACGACAATCAAGATTGGAAGCTGATCGAGTACGCACTGCTCAAGCCCGTTCTTCTCAAACGAACGAGCAACGAGAATCAAGATTGGAAACAGATCGATTACGCACTGCTCAAGCCCACTCGAATGAAACAGGAGAGCAACGAGAATCAAGATTGGAAACCGATCAATTACGCACTGCTCAAGCCCACTTGAATGAAACAGGAGAGCAACGAGAATCAAGATTGGAAGCCGATCGAGTACGCACTGTTCAAGCCACACTTTCAAATGCTTTCCATATTAAAATAAATAAGTTTCAATAAAAATGACACAATGTAAATTGATTGTTATCATAACGAGTTTCCTTGAATTTCCTTTCTTCTGAGATCGCAGCAACACGCGACGGGTAAGCTAGTTCTGTATAAAAAGCAAACAAAAAATGCCTCAGCACACACACAGCATTGCTGCAAACGGGTTAGCAAATGTTAAAATAAATAAAGTGGGTGCTCACTGTCCCATATTGGTGCATTCACCTCAGAAGTGCAGTCACTGACCTATCACAGTTATTACACCCTGGCAGTTATGTGCTGCACCAAGAAAGGAAATTGGTCCTCTTTAGAAGTGTTACTTCGGTCGCACTAAGGAGCAGCAGCTCTTTTCAAAAGTGTTTGTACCACAAGGGTTGAAGTACACATTGTCTTGTACACTTTTTACTCTGAACCTTTGCACAAGTGTTTGAAGTTAAGTGCGTTTTCTCTATACACATATATACACATAGTAGATTTTCTCAGGTCAAGACCAAAAAAAAAAAAAAGCAGGCGAGCAGAGTTCCATTAAGTGGGGTCGGAGGATCGTCAAGGGGGCAAACGAGGGAAAAGGGTAAAGGACGAGGGAATGGACTCCCCCACCTGAAGTCAGCGCCAGCCGCGGTCCGTGCAGGTAAGAGCGGTGGGTGGTGGAGCCGGGTAAAGGGGGATTTTGAGTGACACCTTGCTGACCCTGCGGGAGTGCTGTGCTCTCTTCCGTCTGCCTGTTTGCACAGCGCCTTTTCCGGCCACTTCGCCGCCACGCCTCGCGGCCCCCGCTCCGCGGGAGCCGCTCGAAGGCGAGAGACTTTGTTGTTGTTGGGGATCCAGCCCCGGTCCAGGACGTGCTAGAAGCACCAACGTCACCTCAGGGACCGCATCACAGGACTGCAAGCACTGAGGCGGGACTGCGAGGACCAGCGTGCCCAGCGGCGCTGATCGGCCGCAGCTGGTCCTCTTCCCGCCCCCTCCACCGTAAAACCATCGCGGTGTGAGTGCTGCCTGGGATACCTTGCTGACCCTGCGGGAGTGCTGTGCTCTCTTCCGTCTGCCTGTTTGCACAGCGCCTTTTCCGGCCACTTCGCCGCCACGCCTCGCGGCCCCCGCTCCGCGGGAGCCGCTCGAAGGCGAGAGACTTTGTTGTTGTTGGGGATCCAGCCCCGGTCCAGGACGTGCTAGAAGCACCAACGTCACCTCAGGGACCGCATCACAGGACTGCAAGCACTGAGGCGGGACTGCGAGGACCAGCGTGCCCAGCGGCGCTGATCGGCCGCAGCTGGTCCTCTTCCCGCCCCCTCCACCGTAAAACCATCGCGGTGTGAGTGCTGCCTGGGATACCTTGCTGACCCTGCGGGAGTGCTGTGCTCTCTTCCGTCTGCCTGTTTGCACAGCGCCTTTTCCGGCCACTTCGCCGCCACGCCTCGCGGCCCCCGCTCCGCGGGAGCCGCTCGAAGGCGAGAGACTTTGTTGTTGTTGGGGATCCAGCCCCGGTCCAGGACGTGCTAGAAGCACCAACGTCACCTCAGGGACCGCATCACAGGACTGCAAGCACTGAGGCGGGACTGCGAGGACCAGCGTGCCCAGCGGCGCTGATCGGCCGCAGCTGGTCCTCTTCCCGCCCCCTCCACCGTAAAACCATCGCGGTGTGAGTGCTGCCTGGGATACCTTGCTGACCCTGCGGGAGTGCTGTGCTCTCTTCCGTCTGCCTGTTTGCACAGCGCCTTTTCCGGCCACTTCGCCGCCACGCCTCGCGGCCCCCGCTCCGCGGGAGCCGCTCGAAGGCGAGAGACTTTGTTGTTGTTGGGGATCCAGCCCCGGTCCAGGACGTGCTAGAAGCACCAACGTCACCTCAGGGACCGCATCACAGGACTGCAAGCACTGAGGCGGGACTGCGAGGACCAGCGTGCCCAGCGGCGCTGATCGGCCGCAGCTGGTCCTCTTCCCACCCCCTTCGCTTATCCTTTTGCCTGATAAGCAGTCACAGCAACGCGCACGCGGGACGTGCGCGGGGCAACGGCCGGGGCGAAGACCGGGCAAAGAGCGGGCCGTTTGAGGCCGTTCGAGTACGGCAGAGTCCGGCCTAGGCCCACCCCCCTTGGACGATCAGAAGGACATAGAAAATGCCACTAAGATCAGGGAAGGAACGTACTGTCCAAATTAACACCACCAATGGCGTTGTTTCCGGTCCCCTCGACACTTTCATAACACGGGCCACTGGAATCCTGGAAAAGGAAATCGCCATGGTTGAGAAGAGACTCTCAATAGACCTAATTAGTGGAAAGCGATCCTCACTGGGGGCCCTGGCTACATCTATCTCACCTACGCCCTCTGCTCCCCATGCTGCCTTCAATTGTGTCCATACTATCTCGACTGATGCAATAGTCCATCTAGAAAACATTGGGGGTAGCCCAATAAGGGTTACAATAAAAGAAGAAAGGAATAATATAAATGCTTCCCAAGGCACACAGGGGGATGGGGATGAGGATAATGACTCTGTGATTAGTGAGGGGCAGGATCTTAGCCAGCCTTCTGGATCTCTTCTCCTCAATCAGTCTAACATGTCCAACCCTGTCGAAATTGTTAATCCTCGTATATCCAATCCTGGCCCCAACACTAAAAAAAGAAAGCGGGACTCTAGATTGTCAGGGGAAACCAGTAAGGTAAATAAAGCCCAAGATGAAGAGGGACAGGGGCCCGAGCTCCACCAAAACCCCTTAATACCCTCTGTGCTTAATAACATGTTATGCCCTTCCCTTTCGGCTCTGGGCTCTTCAAGTACTTGTCCTATGTGCCTCAATAGTGATGAAGTTTTGTTGGCAAAAATGGAGGCCATGTTTAAAACATTACTCTTACCAGTCCTGGAGCGGACTAGGCTCATGACCTCTAAAATTGATAGCATGGAGGATTTGATTAATTCAAACCATACAATGCTTCAAACACTACTTGGTTTAAATAATATGGGTACTATTAATACATCAGTATCCACTAAGGCCACCAGTAACAACATTATGGAAAAGGGCAAAAATCTCCCTAATAAGACCATAGGAACAAATAGCAATATACTTAATGGGGGTCAAAGAAAAATTAATACCACATCTACCACTTCTTCCAAATCAGGAGCTAGCACTCACAACCAGGTACCAAAGCCCCAATCGAAACCAGCGGCTAAACAAAATATTGGTGGGCGCCAAACCATGGGTCCTCCCACGCTACCTACTTTAAATCTTCCACCCCCAAGTACCTCAAGAGCCCAACGCACTGTTTCCACTAACCACAGGGAGGGGGGACGCAAAAGACCAAATATTCCCAGTGTAGATTTACCACCTGAAGCAGCCCTACACACCATCGTTTTGACGGGCGTAGCACCATTAAAACCGGGTGCAAGGGAGTCTTATAGTGACCTTCGTAATAAAGTCACTTTTTGGCTGAACAAAAATCGCCCGTTACCCCCCTCCACTCCCACGGAGATATTATATGTGAGGAGAGTAGATTGGGTGGGGCCGGAGGTAAAAGACCTAGAAGGAGATTGTATCCTCATCTCGTTTAAAGATACGTGGGTGGTAGATGCCATCAAACGAGAACCCAGGTTTGCAAGGCAGGGGGACGTACAAACACTAGCCTTATCATACTTTTATCCGCGCAGGCAAATTCCCTTTCAATCTTATCCTTTGTTTCGTAAAGGCCCTGCTGCAAGACATCCCCTGGCATTAACCCCGCTTGACTGCCAGCGTCCCTTTCTTTTTAATCACTTTGGCCCCCTCTCTGGCCTCGAAGCTATAGATTGACTCAACGATCCGTCTAGTGAGTCTCTGATTGGTAGTGTAGTAGCCCAAGAGCCCACCGAACATAGTATGGTGTGCCCAATTCAAACCAATAATCGAGCAGATGGGGAAGGAGGTCAAACGTCTCTGTTAACGAGCCCTCTACCATACGTAGCTATTCAGAGGTCCTTGACCGAGGACAAAATCACAGTCCCAGTAGATAGCGCTAAGCACTCAGTGGTTAATGATGATGCAGGGGCGTCTTATGGATCTGTACAGCCCTTACGCCCTTTGTTGCCAGACAACCTGAAAGATCATTTGAAAATTTTTTCCTGGAACATAGCGGGTATTAAGGCGCGCCTTGCGTCTACTGACTGGTCGAACTTCATGGACAATTATGATATCATCCTGTTGCAGGAAACATGGGCAACGGAACCTGTTCATAAGTTGGGTTATATTAACTTCTTCAAACCCGCAATCAAAGGAGGCAAAGGGCGGGCCTCAGGTGGTTTGTTGATTTGGGTGAAGCAATCCCTGGGCTTCTACCCAATGGAATTCCCGGTGGAGAGTCAGGATCTCCTCTCGATCACAATAAATAAAGGGAACAATCAAATCATGAACATTGTAAATATTTATTCTAGAGGTCTGCCTGGCGGTCGAAGCCCACCCTTGCTGAACCTTGTTGATCATATGATTACAAAAACGGACAGAGGCATTACTACCATTCTTGCTGGTGACCTAAATTGCACCATAGAACCTGTGCTCGATATGGGAGACACTTGGATTATGGCAGACGACTCGGTATGGGGAATCCAGGACTTACAAGTGGAGAAGAGGGCAAAAGCAACAGAGGCTGCAGTATCTTGGATGGCTTTTTGTTTACAAAATGGGTTCCGTGCATGTAATGGCCGCTCCGCCTCGGATACGAAAGGAAATTGTACTTTCGACAATGGGCAGAGGCAGAGCCGCATTGACTATATCTTACTGAACATAGAACATTGGTCTTTGCTAATAGACATGGCAGTATTACAGCGCCCGGAAAGTGACCATAACCCACTGTCGCTATCGCTGAAGATACCGGGTCTAAATAGACAGGAGGAGCCATCTGCCACTTATACAGGGGACGCCCAACTTACCAATGACAGGAGGAGATTGAAGTGGTCACGGGTAATAGAAGACGAGTGCTTACTAGACAATATTAATGTTGTGGTGGAAAATGCGCTTAATGAAATGTTGCAAATAGATTCGACGGGGGTGGATATTGGATTAGCCAATAATGTGATGGGAGTCCATATCAATTGTTTTGACCGTCTAAAAACCCTCCTATCCAAACCATGTGGGAGTGCTACCACTAAAACCAATCCTTTGCCCCAAAAATGGTATAACAAGAAATGTAGGGAGGCACATGCAGCTCTCATTTCAGCCATCAAATCTCGGGATATGGTTGGAGTAAAAGCTGCAAGACTACATTACAAAAAAACCCTTAGAAAAGCTAAACGGGAGTGGGAGGATGAGTTCTGGTCAGACCTCCTGGAGGCATCTTCCACTAACAACCAGAAAAGGTTTTGGGATTTGGTTAAATGGGGTAAAAACGTAGACTCCTCTACCACGGGAAACAATGTGCCCCTCGAGGATTGGGTATTATTCTATTCGGCCCAATTTAGAGCTGATGATGATGAAGCTACAAATCCCTTAGGCAATGTACCCTTGCTGATCCCACAAGGTGAAAAACTCACCTTTACAGTTGCTGAGGTCGAGTTGGCGCTGGCACTTACTCTCCGAGGGAAAGCCCCCGGCATGGATTTGATCCCGGCTGATTTATTTAAAGCTAATCCCGCTTTGTGGCTCCCGTATATTACCAGAATAGCGAACACTTTGGCCCTTGGAGCTACAGTCCCGAAATCATGGAAAGGGGCCGAAATTGTTCCAATTTACAAAAAGGGAGATAAATCCATTCCTGGCAACTATCGCCCTATCAGTTTAATCAATTCGATTCAAAAGATAGTGGCACGCATGGTCCTAGGACGGGTCCAGGGATGGATTGAAACAGAGAATATCTTGTCACCCATGCAGGCGGGCTTCAGATCGGGAATGAGCACCATAGATCAGGTTTTTAGATTCTGCCTGATCTATTGGAAGGAGGTGTGGTTGGGTGGCGGTACCATCTATGCTGCATTCGTTGATCTGAAGTCCGCCTTCGATCTAGTGCCTAGGGACAGGCTATGGGACGTGCTGAAAAATCTAGGGTGCCCATTAGAATTATTAGACCTCATTGTAAGACTCCATGAGGACAACTTTGCGAGGGTGAGGTGGGGGGGTCAGGGACAAGTGACGGAGACATTCCCCGTAACTCGAGGTGTCCGCCAGGGGTGTGTCCTGGCCCCAACCCTCTTCCTCCTTTTTATCGATCAAGTTGTTAAATTTTTCATGGATACCCCCACTGATGCACCAATGCTGGCTGGGATGAGGTTCCCCTTACTCATCTTCGCAGATGACACTTTAATCCTCTCAAAAACACGCAGCGGACTTCAGCGAGCCCTCGACCGCTTTGAGGAGTACTGTGTCATCAATAATTTGGTAGTCAATGTGGGGAAAACAAAATTTATGGTTTTTACAAAAAACCATCCAGTCCGGAGTTCAGTGAAGTTGAATGGAGTAAACCTCGAACAGGTCGATACCATGACCTATTTAGGGGTAACCCTCGATAGCCGCTTAAGATGGAAGGACCAGATCAATATGCAACAACTTAAACTTGCTAGGCTGACTGGTTGCCTCATCAAAGAGCAGAAGGAATCAATTACAAAACGGGTCCTTCCGGCCCTTAAGATCTATGATGTTAAAATCTCTATAGCCATCTTATATGGCGCAGATCTGTGGGGCCACATGGACTTGCTAAATCTGTTTAAAACTCAATGTAGATTCCTTCGAAATCTAGTAGGCCTCCCGCAGTCAACACCCTCGATTCCCCTCTGTTTGGACCTTGGTTCCCCACCTATTAATGAGATGGCAAGATTTAGGTTAGTGGCACTATGGAGACGGATATGGACTTCTCCAGACCTATCCCTCTTTGCAAAAGAACTGTCGGAAGTCAGGTCTATTAGGGGTTCAGGGAAGATACCCTGGCTCTCTGCTGTTAAATCTATCCTTAAAGATATGGGCTTGGAACATCTCTGGACATCCCCGCAATCTAACGCATTTCCATCTAAAGAGGAGTTCAAATCATTGTATTGGGCCACAACCCGCATAAAAAGAGTCCTGCTTTCTAATAAAAACGGCCTTACAGGCAGGTTTTTAACATTCAAACTTGACCTATCGAGAGAGCCATATTGGGATGTTATATCTCGACCGTTAGATAAGAAGTTATACCACCAGTTTAGAGTGGGCGCTCTGCCCTTAAACACCTTTCTAAACAAACGGTCTACAGGGATATCGCCCTATTGTACATGCTGCCCTGGTCATGTTGAATCTGAAGGACATTTTCTTTTTGCCTGCCCAAGGTACGGAGCACCCCGAAAGAAATGGTTAAAACCTTTGTTTCAAAAACTACCTTTTAAAACAGCGAGTGAAGCCATATGGGTGCTTAGGACTAATACCTCAGAACTCTTTGTGGTAACTTTGGCAAAGTATCTGGGATGGGCTTGGCTCCTAAGGCTAAAAACCATCATGCCTTAGCACCAAGTACAAAGGTGATCTGCAATCGGTCATAATCTGTTTGATTAAGTATCTGTTATCTATTCCATGACTTATGCTTATCATCGGTATCCCTTGTTTGTTTTCTTGCCATACAAAGGGTCCGTTTACAATGAATTAGAACTGTAATGTCGACTTCTTTTTATGCAATGTTATTTATTTTTATACAAAAATAGTCAGGTTTCATATTCATTAATTGAAATTTAATCCTGTTTTATTCATTAGTTACAAAATGTCCCTTATTTTCATTTGTATACTTATTTGTATATCTTTTGTTAGTGTTTAAACTTCTTTTATAGTATTGTTTTTCGGTTGTTTTAACTGAACCAGTTACATTCTTTGTATTTTAATGTGTCTTTTATGATTTGTTAAAAATCGAAATAAAGACTTAAAACCTGAAACCTGAGTGACAATGCAGAGGGAAAATTAATGATTTATTTTATTTTCCTTCTGCATCATCCCTGGAAATCCCCCCTCACCCGGCCCCTCTGCTCCACTGCTGTTACCTGCACGGACCGCAGCTGGTCAGCGCCTGGTGCAGTCGCACTGCCCTAGAGCCACCGTGCACAAGGGTCCTGTGACCTCAGTGACAGAGTCACAGTCACTCTATGGTGTGGTGCTTCATAGGCCTGCCTGCAAGACTGAAGGTGAACTTCGGAATGAATTGAGGTGGACAGGTCTTCTAGGTTAACCCACACTTGCCACGGCTATGGGAATGTGTTCCCTCAGGGAAAGTGGTCTGGTGGACTGGTCATGAAGGCTGAACCTGGTTCCCCAGTTCCAAATTCAGCAGCTCTGACCATAGTGCCCCCCCTCTCCCCCAATGAACACCATACTGCCCCACTGAGAGAAACTCGCACTGCCTTTAGCTACAACTTAATTGTGCCCGCTATATAAAAACTTGGATGTGGATCAATTCAAATCACGCACTAGACGAGCAATATGCTGTCTAAAAAAAAAATTATCAACGTTCTAGAAAAAAGCAAACACTCATAGGGAATACAAGATTGAGTAAAGCATGTGAAATGTAAACAGGAAACAACATGGTTACCTTTTTCTTTTTACACTCATTATTCAGAAATGAGTGAGTGTTTTTGCCTGAAAAGTTAAGGCCATGACTACAGGGCATAGAAGGGACTCGTTTCAATGCCCATTGCTTATATCCTTACAAAACATAAGCTGTATGGTTTAAAAAGACCACGTTTGTGAACATAAAGCAGCTGTAAATATTTCGTTTTCCAATTCACCCATCAAGCAGGTATTTCAGTACCTCCAGAAATAGTGCACTTTCCCACAATGGGTAAGCAATGTTGAGAGATGAGAAAACAAAAGTAGTGCTTCACTGGCATACATTGTTAAGTGGCGCTAATGGGTTTAGGTGTGAATAAATCAATCTGACCACCTTGCAACCACCATGTCTTGCTTTAGTTTGTTAGTTATTTTTTATATTCAGAGGGGCAGATTTACAAGAAAGTGACGCATCTATAGAGATGTCACTTTCCTTGCACCACCATAAAAAATGCTTGCACCACCATGGATGCGCCGTATTTACAATACGGCGCACCATGGCGGAAGGATTGACAGATGCATCAGAAATTCTGACGCATCTGTTGGGGAAAAAGTCACGCATTGCTGGAGTCGTGTCGCAAGCACAACGCAACTCCAGCAATGCATTTTGTGGCCTATTCCCACTACACTGCGTCACTCCTTATGCCTGCTTCAAGCAGGCGGAAGGTTTTGACTCAGTGGGGTCCTAAAAGTGACACCGTAAAATCTTGTAGATTTCACTGCGTCACTTTTACGAGGCCCCCCTGCGTACATTTTACCTGACGCAAGTATAATGTGACGCAGGGCTTACAATACGACGCACCTCCCTAGATGCGTCACATTATAAATAGATGATTCAGAAAAGGGGTGGTGATGAACAGAGTGTCTGAATTAAGCAGACCACTCTTACCCAGTCCAAAGATCAGGGCTTGATCCATCACCATTATTTATCTCACTGCACCATCCCAGCTCAGAACCTGACTATATGCAAATCAGTCTGTCCCTGGCCCAGTGCATCATGGGAACAGGGCAGACTAAACTACCAAGCCAATTCTTCACCAGAAAGGAGACAAGCTACCGGGGACCGGTTTCTGGCATTTCAGCCGTCTTCGGCCTGGCTTGCTTGAATCCTGATGGTGCAGTGAGAAAGGGACTCATGTCTGAGTATACCCTGCCACACATATAGTGGCCAAAAACGATTCAGAAATGGGGTGGTGATGAACAGAGTGTCTGAATTAAGCAGACCACTCTTACCCAGTCCAAAGATCAGGGCTTGATCCATCACCATTATTTATCTCACTGCACCATCCCAGCTCAGAACCTGACTATATGCAAATCAGTCTGTCCCTGGCCCAGTGCATCATGGGAACAGGGCAGACTAAACTACCAAGCCAATTCTTCACCAGAAAGGAGACAAGCTACCGGGGACCGGTTTCTGGCATTTCAGCCGTCTTCGGCCTGGCTTGCTTGAATCCTGATGGTGCAGTGAGAAAGGGACTCATGTCTGAGTATACCCTGCCACACATATAGTGGCCAAAAACGATTCAGAAAAGGGGTGGTGATGAACAGAGTGTCTGAATTAAGCAGACCACTCTTACCCAGTCCAAAGATCAGGGCTTGATCCATCACCATTATTTATCTCACTGCACCATCCCAGCTCAGAACCTGACTATATGCAAATCAGTCTGTCCCTGGCCCAGTGCATCATGGGAACAGGGCAGACTAAACTACCAAGCCAATTCTTCACCAGAAAGGAGACAAGCTACCGGGGACCGGTTTCTGGCATTTCAGCCGTCTTCGGCCTGGCTTGCTTGAATCCTGATGGTGCAGTGAGAAAGGGACTCATGTCTGAGTATACCCTGCCACACATATAGTGGCCAAAAACGATTCAGAAAAGGGGTGGTGATGAACAGAGTGTCTGAATTAAGCAGACCACTCTTACCCAGTCCAAAGATCAGGGCTTGATCCATCACCATTATTTATCTCACTGCACCATCCCAGCTCAGAACCTGACTATATGCAAATCAGTCTGTCCCTGGCCCAGTGCATCATGGGAACAGGGCAGACTAAACTACCAAGCCAATTCTTCACCAGAAAGGAGACAAGCTACCGGGGACCGGTTTCTGGCATTTCAGCCGTCTTCGGCCTGGCTTGCTTGAATCCCTCACCACCCCTTGTTGTAAATATTTTTGTCCACCCTAAGCGTGGAAGGGTATTCTCAGATGTGAGACCCTTGCTCATTGCACCATCAGGATTCAAGCAAACCGGGCCGAAGACGGCTGTAATGCCAGAAACCGGTCCCCGGGAGCTTGTTTCCTTCCCAGTGTAAGAATTGGCTTTTGTAGTTTGATTTGCCCTGTTCCCATCATGCACTGGGACAGGAACAGACTAATTTGCATACAGCCAGGTTCTGAAACTGGGATGGTGCAGTGAGCTAAAAAACGGTGTTGGATCTAGCCCTGATCTCTTGACTGGGTGAGAGCTTTCTGCTTAATTCAGAGACTCTGTCCCTCACCACCCCTTGTTGTAAATATTTTTGTCCACCCTAAGCGTGGAAGGGTATTCTCAGATGTGAGACCCTTGCTCATTGCACCATCAGGATTCAAGCAAACCGGGCCGAAGACGGCTGTAATGCCAGAAACCGGTCCCCGGGAGCTTGTTTCCTTCCCAGTGTAAGAATTGGCTTTTGTAGTTTGGTTTGCCCTGTTCCCATCATGCACTGGGACAGGAACAGACTAATTTGCATACAGCCAGGTTCTGAAACTGGGATGGTGCAGTGAGCTAAAAAACGGTGTTGGATCTAGCCCTGATCTCTTGACTGGGTGAGAGCTTTCTGCTTAATTCAGAGACTCTGTCCCTCACCACCCCTTGTTGTAAATATTTTTGTCCACCCTAAGCGTGGAAGGGTATTCTCAGATGTGAGACCCTTGCTCATTGCACCATCAGGATTCAAGCAAACCGGGCCGAAGACGGCTGTAATGCCAGAAACCGGTCCCCGGGAGCTTGTTTCCGTCCCAGTGTAAGAATTGGCTTTTGTAGTTTGGTTTGCCCTGTTCCCATCATGCACTGGGACAGGAACAGACTAATTTGCATACAGCCAGGTTCTGAAACTGGGATGGTGCAGTGAGCTAAAAAACGGTGTTGGATCTAGCCCTGATCTCTTGACTGGGTGAGAGCTTTCTGCTTAATTCAGAGACTCTGTCCCTCACCACCCCTTGTTGTAAATATTTTTGTCCACCCTAAGCGTGGAAGGGTATTCTCAGATGTGAGACCCTTGCTCATTGCACCATCAGGATTCAAGCAAACCGGGCCGAAGACGGCTGTAATGCCAGAAACCGGTCCCCGGGAGCTTGTTTCCTTCCCAGTGTAAGAATTGGCTTTTGTAGTTTGGTTTGCCCTGTTCCCATCATGCACTGGGACAGGAACAGACTAATTTGCATACAGCCAGGTTCTGAAACTGGGATGGTGCAGTGAGCTAAAAAACGGTGTTGGATCTAGCCCTGATCTCTTGACTGGGTGAGAGCTTTCTGCTTAATTCAGAGACTCTGTCCCTCACCACCCCTTGTTGTAAATATTTTTGTCCACCCTAAGCGTGGAAGGGTATTCTCAGATGTGAGACCCTTGCTCATTGCACCATCAGGATTCAAGCAAACCGGGCCGAAGACGGCTGTAATGCCAGAAACCGGTCCCCGGGAGCTTGTTTCCTTCCCAGTGTAAGAATTGGCTTTTGTAGTTTGGTTTGCCCTGTTCCCATCATGCACTGGGACAGGAACAGACTAATTTGCATACAGCCAGGTTCTGAAACTGGGATGGTGCAGTGAGCTAAAAAACGGTGTTGGATCTAGCCCTGATCTCTTGACTGGGTGAGAGCTTTCTGCTTAATTCAGAGACTCTGTCCCTCACCACCCCTTGTTGTAAATATTTTTGTCCACCCTAAGCGTGGAAGGGTATTCTCAGATGTGAGACCCTTGCTCATTGCACCATCAGGATTCAAGCAAACCGGGCCGAAGACGGCTGTAATGCCAGAAACCGGTCCCCGGGAGCTTGTTTCCTTCCCAGTGTAAGAATTGGCTTTTGTAGTTTGGTTTGCCCTGTTCCCATCATGCACTGGGACAGGAACAGACTAATTTGCATACAGCCAGGTTCTGAAACTGGGATGGTGCAGTGAGCTAAAAAACGGTGTTGGATCTAGCCCTGATCTCTTGACTGGGTGAGAGCTTTCTGCTTAATTCAGAGACTCTGTCCCTCACCACCCCTTGTTGTAAATATTTTTGTCCACCCTAAGCGTGGAAGGGTATTCTCAGATGTGAGACCCTTGCTCATTGCACCATCAGGATTCAAGCAAACCGGGCCGAAGACGGCTGTAATGCCAGAAACCGGTCCCCGGGAGCTTGTTTCCTTCCCAGTGTAAGAATTGGCTTTTGTAGTTTGGTTTGCCCTGTTCCCATCATGCACTGGGACAGGAACAGACTAATTTGCATACAGCCAGGTTCTGAAACTGGGATGGTGCAGTGAGCTAAAAAACGGTGTTGGATCTAGCCCTGATCTCTTGACTGGGTGAGAGCTTTCTGCTTAATTCAGAGACTCTGTCCCTCACCACCCCTTGTTGTAAATATTTTTGTCCACCCTAAGCGTGGAAGGGTATTCTCAGATGTGAGACCCTTGCTCATTGCACCATCAGGATTCAAGCAAACCGGGCCGAAGACGGCTGTAATGCCAGAAACCGGTCCCCGGGAGCTTGTTTCCTTCCCAGTGTAAGAATTGGCTTTTGTAGTTTGGTTTGCCCTGTTCCCATCATGCACTGGGACAGGAACAGACTAATTTGCATACAGCCAGGTTCTGAAACTGGGATGGTGCAGTGAGCTAAAAAACGGTGTTGGATCTAGCCCTGATCTCTTGACTGGGTGAGAGCTTTCTGCTTAATTCAGAGACTCTGTCCCTCACCACCCCTTGTTGTAAATACATTATAAATAGGGCGCATTGTTTGCGCCGCCGTTGCATCAAAAAAGTGAGGCAATTGCGCCGCAAAGAGGCACAAGGGGCTTGTAAATCTGCCCCACAATGTTTTATTTCTCCCCACCCCGAGGCTGCCTGTCAAAAAAAGAGACGTTTCCAGCAAAAGTGTTTTTTTCTTTTTTGCATCCATTTCACATGGAAGCAAATTAAAAGGAGGAAAGAAGTTTTGTTTTTCACTAAATGAGGAGGAGCAGACAGAAATAGAAGGAAGAGGGGGAACAAAGAGAGGGGGGCAGTTGCCAGCGGCAGGAGAACTGGAAACTGTACATTGACTGTCTCTGACTCAGGCAGGGGTCGGTTCCACACGGCCATATCGGCCCCAGCAACAGAACCGGCCCCCTGCCACAAAACCGGTCCCCACACTCCTCCAGCCTACCAGGGGATTGCCGGTGCCCGGACTTATCAGTCCGGCCCTGCTTTCCCATCTTTCGCCCCTCGCAGCAGGCCTTTTCCTCCACGGGGGTGATGGCGCTGCTCCGATGGGCTGGGGTCTGCGCGCCCTCTTCCTCATGGAGGAGTGGTTAGCTACACCACTCCCCGTCCTCCCGTGGCCGGCAACCTTCTCCTGTTGAGGCGGGGTGGGTTCCCGAGGGCCCCCGCTGGCGGTCACCCTCTGTTGCGCTGCAGTACCCTCAATCCCATCACATCTGTGGGCTCACCTCATGCCAGGCGCGGCTTCACAACCGATGCGGGTGGGCTCCAAATGACTTGCACTTCTCCCCGGGGCACTTCACATTCCCCTGCGGGTTATCAGGTGTCTCTGCACGGGGGCAGATTTACTTGCAGGCACACGAGGTGCGAGGTGGACTCCCAGTCACCTCAACTTCACCCTGGGGCCTCGCACACGCCCCGCGGGCTTTCAGGCACGTCCCGCGCCGGCTTCAGGGGGTGCCCTCGACACCAGCAGCTCTCTCCCCCTTTTTCTCCATCTGCTGGGCTGCTGCACGCAGGGGCACAGCCCCCTCGTTGCCAATGTGGTATTAGGGCCTCAGGCCCTCATGCGAATAAATGATGGACACAGACACAGTTAATATAATGGGATAACTGGCCCAGAGCACGTGCGCTCGGCCCCTTTTATTGTCAGGGTCATCTGACTGATGACGCCTGTGGTGGGTGGGTGTTCAGTGTGTGTTACAACATACTGAAACACTAGAACGTATCCAACTGGATACTACACTTACATGTACTCAATACAACAATCTATTCCGGGCATTGCGATTGTGAGGTAGAATTAATACCCTTATGTTCCACATCTATATTTTTAAAAGCCAGTTACTTTGGAATTGATAAGGTGGAAGCATCCTGGGACTGATATAATTGATATCAGCTTGTTCAGTGAACGAATCAACAAATTAGCAGGGAAGAGCCTAGGCAAGGACCGGCTTTGACTTTAGCCTGTACACGTGCCAAGCTCTGACGATATCTGGCATGTAAATCCATTATCAGCTGCTACGGGATGGGGGTAGTGGGGCGGTGGGGGTGTGCGGGGGGAGGCTAGTGAATGAAAAAAAAGAAGTTACCTGGAACGGGTGGCTGGCCACCCCCTCTCCTCCGTCCTCTGTCCTCTTCATCTTCCTTCTTCCTGTCCTGGCCTGCAGCAGTAAGCACCCGAGCGCACAGGCGAGCCCGTGCATGTTCCTCACCAGGCTGTGTAACGCAGCCTTGTGGGGAACATGTAAAGTGTGCATG
This sequence comes from Lissotriton vulgaris, assembly GCF_964263255.1. Lineage (NCBI taxonomy): Eukaryota > Metazoa > Chordata > Amphibia > Caudata > Salamandridae > Lissotriton > Lissotriton vulgaris. The sequence continues at coordinate 2,113,662,209 of NC_141689.1, read as the reverse complement.
AGTGTTTGGCCAGCCCAACAGTCATGAGCACTTAGGGAGAGCAAACCACTCCTCGTTCTACTCTGGCCAGCCCCACCACACCACTGACTGCTATAGCAAAAACAAAATGATGATAACGTTATGTTATTATCATTTTACTTTTCCTTTTGAGCAGTGGGGCAATTCTTCTCCGCCTTAGCGGAGGAGCCACCACTGTGTAAATTATGCAACAAACATTACTTTAGAATTTGCCAAGGTGTCTTCAAAATTCAAGAAATTGTATTTATTTAGCACACTTAAGCTTTTCACCTTAGTAACTAAGATTATTGGAAAAGTATTTATTAAAAGTGAGAGTCTTTACCATGAGTTGAGATACATTCCTGGCCAGCCGTGACGACAATGCTATTAGTGATCCAAGAGGCAAGTCATTTGTCGTGTGTACCCTACATGTGGCCTAGATTCGTAGGGGCTTATTTATAAGAGCCCTGCATCACTTTTGCACATGGTACATGTGAGACGCAGGGCTCTCATTTCGATTTATGAAGCCACGCAAAGCCACCCTGAGTGGCTTTGAGTGGCATCATAAATCATGAGAAGGCAACGCTGCGAAAATCGCTACGTCACCTTACTCTGCGCCCGGTAGCCGGTCCGAGGGCATTTGGGTGGGTTTTCCACACAACACCCATGGAATTTGACACAGCTCCACATTTACAAAGTGATGTAAATTCGACATTTAAAATTTAAGGATTCAGATTTATGACAGTTAAATCATTTATTTTAGAAACATCCAAGAATAGACATTTTCATTATTTGAATAGATCAGAAATTAGCAAAAACAGATAGTTCCCAAAACATTTACCTATTCTCCTAACATCCCTATCTAGACTCTCAGATAAAGTGCATTTCCCTGTATAAGAAAAACAGAGTTAGGTAGGTTTCTTACATCTCAGGAAAAATCATTAGTCCAACAGCATCTCGAGAGGAAATTGAAGGAAGCGATACCCTTCAGTAAAATCAGCACTTGTTATACCTTTTTCACTAGCTCTATCTAACTAAAAGTGTATCTTTTGACTTAAATGTGAGTTCTGACTGGACAATTTTGGGGTGAAAGAGCATCATCTCTTCATCGAAACTCATGTTTTCTTCCGTCCGCAATTTTTCTAATGGGCCTATTGTTTTATTAAATGTCCAGCCCAGTCCGGTTCCCTATTCGCAACGTTCTGCATCTTTGCCAGTTCGGTACCGCTGTGCTCATCTCTTGGCAGCCATCTGCACTTCCAGTCCAAATCGACCTTGAACTTTATAAAGTCCAGGCTCAAGCTGTTCACATTCAGTTCTCACTCATGCGCAGTTCTTTTGTGGCCACAATAATCGAGTGACTCCATTTTCTCTTAGGCCTCACGACTCAGAAATGGGAACTATCATAGAAAGAAACACAAGCGAACATTAATTTAAGTCAATCAACACTTCTGTTTACCTCCCCCCTTACTAAGGATTTCGTAATTAGTATTTACCTAGCAAAAAGCTACATTTAAGCGCAATATACTTACTTTATCTTCGCGTTTTTACACACAGACACAAACAAAAGCACATTTATGCCGCATTCCATTAATTTAAAGCTGCTTATTAGTTTAGGACATGACAAAATCACATAATTAGTTGATTATGATTGCAACACAAGCAAGATTAATTTCCCATGTATATTTGTGTAGGTGCATTTCTTATTCTACGTTGGTTATGCATGCACAACGTTTCATTAATACAAGTTACTGTTATTGGAGTATGATTTCACAAGGGGTACACAAAATTTTGTTTCACCACCTTGCTCCATCAACTCCCCCCTGGTGATTTATCACCAAATACCACCCAAAAAGTGGCAATTTTTAATTTTCCCAAGATATGTTCCAAATTCTTCAGGTTAATATTTCTACACTTTGGTATCTTTTTCTCTTGTCTCTTTAAAGACTTTCTCTTAAAACTCCTCCATTTCTATATTACCTTTTTCTCTTTCTCTTTCTCGTCTTTTCTGAATCATTTTCTTTAATGACTTTCTAACATTCCTTCTTTTTCAATATATGGCACATAACCTTATCATCAAAATTTACTAATACTATTACTGTTACTGTAATTAGTATTTTACCTATAACTGAACTACCTATTTCTTGAAACCAATGTTTAATTGCTGTTAATCTTTTACCAAGTCATTCAAGTATACCATCAACCTTCAGTGGTTCAATTTCTCTATGCAATTCTGCAATATTTGTAATATACTTTTCAATGTTTTGACTTTTATCTGGAATATGTGTACAGCAATGATGTACATTCAAAATTCCACAAACTCCTCCCTCTTTTGTTAATATAATATCAAGTGCAAGACGATTTTGCATTACCATAGTTCTCATAGCAATCATTTCAGTGTTTACCATTAGGAATCCACCAGCTGTATCTGTTGACAAGCGATCTACTATCGTTGACAATCTCCGAATTCGATTTGCATTGAAAGATATTCCCACTGCTGGTATAAGTGCTCCAAAAACATCACCTATTATTTCCATAACACTCTCTTTTTCTACGACTTAAAGATTTACCTATCTCATGAATTCCATTTGTTCCTCTATCTACATGGAAATGTTTAGGAAAGACCAAACCCACATAGCATTTCCCATACCAATGGTCAGGCAACCTATAATAAGCTTTGTTTCCGCATATAAAACAAACTCCAGGAAAAACAGGATCATTCCCACCTTTAAATCCCCATCCCCCTAGGATGCGATAAGTATCTTTACATTGACTTGCTCACACAAAATAGTTGTCATACATGGTATTGCCTCTTCTAATTCAAAATTTCCCTAACAATGGAGTGTCTATATTTATTGCTACATTCACATTTCTTTCATCAATATTTTCATCATTAAATGTCCAATATTTTGATTTTTCATGGTTCATTTTCTATTTACGTTTATAAGCAATTCTCCTTTCTTCAACCATGTCTAAAAACGCCTTTTCATCTACTCTCATCTTACAAGTTAAATTGTTTTTGAATGCATAGTCATGACTCAACTCATCTACTTCCAAGAAATATTCTCCGATAACTGTTGCAGGTCTTTCCTTACTTAATGCACTATCTATTTTCAATTTTGCAAACGCTTCATCTGAATTAGAATAATGATATTCCAATGTGCCTGTTTGATAAAACAATTTTGCAATCACACTACATTTGACTCCATATGTAAGTGGGAGATGATGGTAGGTCACCCCCTCAGAAAGAGATGCAGGCAACCTTACACATACATAGCAGTCACTAGCATCCATTGTTCTAACATATTCAGTTAACAATCTTGAAAAAGTATTTTTTGTAAAATCACTTATAGAGCTATCTTGATGCAATTCTGGCTTATATCTATGCTGCCTATTTGATTTCGATTTGACATTCTCTTAATTTGAGCTTTCATTATGTTTCAATTTTGCTAAGCTATCTTGGAAAGGAATAACAATAGCTAAAATTATCCATATCAGTATTAATAATCCAGTACAAAATAAGCACATTCTACCACATTTTCTAAAAATAGAACATTTCGTTTTATGATCATTAGTAACTTTTTTTTTTTTTACACACCGAGTTTTGCTTTTTCTTTGACCTTATGTCACCTATAAGTTCTAATGCTTCTAACACGTTTTCTTCGACCTAGTGTCTTTACAAGCTTTTGTTTTCTAACAAGATTTCTTCGACCTTATGTCACTTACAAAATATTTTCCTTCTACTTTCAATTGCCCTTCTATCCTTTCCTTTCCTTCTGAAATTTTTAAAATGTTACTTTTGATCAATTACCACTTTTCTTCTTAGTTCAGCCTTTTACTCACCTTTCCCATTTGTCTTTGGGCAACTCAAATTCTCTTGACTGCTGTTTACTTCCTCAATTGGAGGTAGTATTATATAGGTCAACTCAGGTGATTTATATTTCTGATTTGGTCTTCTCACTCTTGGCCTTTGTACAACTTCTATTTTCTTTCCCAATGCTTCTCTTTGACTGGTTATTTCATTGACCTGCTCTTCTTGTTGTCTTTCTTTGTTAACCAGTTTAAATCTCAGTCCATCATTTCCTTTAGGCCAATTATCTCCTTTACAAAGTCTTTTTGTCTTAGGCTCTGTGGTGTTATGTTCCACTCTCCAAGCCCATTTTCTTAGACTCTTCCTCAATGGAGTTTCATCTGCTCGGTCATCAGTCTCACTGTCAGTATCTTCAACAGTTTCATTGATAATGATTTTCACAGTGTCTTTCTCCTTTTCAGAGTCAGTTTTATCTTTAGACAGTTCTTTCACTCTGTTAGGAACACCTCCATAGCTGGTACTTGGAATCTCATCTTCTATATAAGCTGTTTCCGCCTTCTCAGTGTCAAGATTTTCGTTCCTGCCTTGAGAGCTTTCAGTCTGTCTCTCACAATTTTCTTCTTCACCAGTTTTATTTTCACTTTGCTCAGTGTCCTTACTGGTGTCTGTCTTTACCAATTCTCGATCTTCAGATTGATCTTCAGAGTTCAGTATTTCAGTACTCTCTTCTTCTCCTTCAGATGCAGAACTAGTATCTGATACTTCCAGATATCGACGTTCCTGTTGATCTTCAGTCTCTGGTTCACCTTCTGAATCTGAATCAGTTGTGCTTTCACCTTCCTTTTCAGGTTCAGGCACACGGATGGTATGACTTGCATGTACCCATCTCTTTCCTCCAGCACATTTGACTGTAGTAGTGCTAACCAAAACAACCTGTCTTGGTCTCTGCCAGCATGGCACCAAACAGTTTCTTCTGCGTGTACCTTTATCCTCACCCAGTCTCCAGGGACTAGATCATGTGCTGGACTTTTCTCTTTGGTGTTTGATTCAGTTTCCACCTGATGGAACACAGAAGTTACTACGTCAGACAGGTTGTTGCAGTAATCCAGTATGATGTCATCATTAATTGTTAACAATTTATCAACTGGTACATACGCTTGTCTCCCTGGCAATCAAGATCTCATGTGGACTTAATCCACTTTTCTTGTCAGGAATGCTTCTTACGGTATTCAAACAAGTGGCAAGGCATCAGGCCACTTTAATCCTGTTGCTAGGCAGATTTTTGCAATCCTTTTTTTTAATTGTTCCATTGACTTGCTCTGCCACTCCTGAAGCCTCAGGTCGGTAAGCACAATGCAGTCTCTGACGAATGTCCAGTGCTTCACATACCATTTGTATGAGCTCATTCTGAAAATGTGGACCACGATCAGTTTCAATCGTCACTGGGAAACCGAACCTAGGTATGATCTCTCTTAAAAGCAGTTTTGCAACAGTTAGCTCATCGTTCCTTATAGAAAAGGCTTCTACCCATCGGGAGAACAAACCGATGATCACCGAAAACATATCTGAGTCTGTTACATGGCGGTAGTTCTATGAAATCCAATTGCATTCGTGTAAATGGACCTCCCTCCCGTCCTATGGTTCCCAAACTCACAATTGTTCTCCTGTTTGGATTAAATTGTTGGCAGACTAAACATCTTTGGCACAGACTCTCAGCTATCATCCTAAACTTGGGATTATACCATGTCTGTCTGAACAAGCGAAGCATGGCATCTCTTCCAATGTGTGCTTGACCACGGTACATTCGGGCCATATTTGAGATCATGCTATCAGGCATTACTGGTCTTTCATCTTTGTAAACCCAGATTTCATCTTCCTCTCTTTGTCTGCACCCTGCTTTTAACCAGACATTTTTCTCTTCTTCGTCAGATTCTTCCTGCATTGTAGAAAAAGGGTAGGGCTATGACCTTTTTCAAGATTTGCCCGGCGCTAACCGCCTATGTACCATTCAAATTACCAAGCAATGAGGCAGGCGCCGGAGACCAGAAGGCAGGAAACAGAAGTTTTATTCCGACGGAGCAGAACACATCAGATCAGACAACAAGGTATCGTCTCGAGGTGCTCTAACAGCCTCTCTGAGGCCTGGCCTCTTATACCCTGGTTTATGACATGTGAGCATTCTTTATTGCATAAAAGACTCTTTAAACTTATGAAATGACGTCCCCATAATCCTCGTGTCAAACCCACCCCCACATACATCCACAATAGAGGTCCTCACCCTGCTGATAACAGGAGGGGGCTATCACGCGGCTGAGTGTTCCGCCGATTCTTAGGATGTGTGCGCCTGATCGTATCCCATGGGGTGGGGAGGCCATGATCAATAGTGGGTACAATAAGGGGCAGTAAACGGTATCTCGCGGCTTAGGCGATGGCCTCGGACCTGTGTGGTCAGTCGGACTCGGGGGAAGGGGTCATCAAAGGAGAGGTATTCATGCCGCGTGGACAATCAAGCGCGGAGGGATGGTTTATCAACAGAGGGGTATTCATGGAAGGAGAGGAGGTGCTGGTCAGGCGCGGGCGTGACTCCCAAGGACAGGGTCATGCAGGAGGGGCAGGGTTATGCTCATGTGAGGGAAGGAGGGGGAGCCAGGGTGCGCGGAGGATGCTTGCAGGGTCAGAGGAGCGCGCTGGCGATCGATCGTGGACAGGGAGACCATGATACCTAAAATGGCTGTCGTGCACGTTGTACGTGGGTGACAAGCTGGCGCAGATGATGTTCAGCTCGTGAACTAAAATTCCACAGTCCTCCCTTTCAACATGTCTCGCCAACTTGTCAGTTCGGATTTATCCCCATAAGGCCACCTATTTCTACTTCATAGAGGGGACTCATGTGCTCATTTCGGAAGTCCAAAGTCTTTGGGCACATACAGTTAGAAACGAGGCTGAATAAAGATGGCAGACATTGGATACCTAAACAACACCCACATAATATCACAACAGGTATCAGCACGAAGGAAAACAACCTCCAACCCCAGTCCTTCAAAGTGTCCCAAAACCAGCTCCCAAGCGACCATCCTTCTTGTTCTTGGTGAACCTCTGAGGAAAGTCTGTGGAGGTGTTCAATTGCTTTGTAGACTGAAGGCGAGTTATCTGGCACGTAGGTGCAACAGCTAGATCCGATGATGCGGCATGCTCCTCCTCGATCGGCTAGAACCACATCTAGAACAAGGCGGTTTTGAAGGGCCACAAGGCGGACCGCCTGAAGCTCAGCCGTGTTGTTAGCGAGGATGCCAGCCGTGATGTTGATCGTTGTTTCTACTGCCTGGGTCAGGTGTCGGATAGCGCGGCTGTTTGCCATTGGGCCCCACAGGGGAACGAGTCCCTTTGCTGCATCCAGGAACTGTGCTCCAGTGGAGTCAGCTTGTCCAATGTCATCTGCACGCCTCTGCCGGTGATGGTTAGCAGGGGCTACATACGTGGGGGGGAGAACGAAGGCAATGTAGCAGATACCCTTCCAACTTTTCGGGAGCCAGGTGTAAGCTTTGGTGCCACACACAAAGTACATGTTTGGAGAAGCAACAAAGGAAGGGGGATCAACTGAGTCCAATGTTCTGGTGATTCGGCAGGAACTGTGACCCACCAGCTGTGTTCCCTGGCCTTCGAGACACACAAGACCTGTGACATTGATAACAGACAGAGCCACAGTCAGAGTGGCGGTAGTTTGTTTTTGCAGATGAGAGAAGGTGGATCTAGCTGGATTGTGGAGCACCTGTACTTCGACACGTTCTTTGGCTGGAATGTCTTTAAGAAAGGTGGCGCCCGTGAGCGCAGGACACAGGGGAGCAGAGGTCTTTCCGGTTTTGTTCAGCCAAAACCCAGAGTAGAAGTGCGACACTGTCTGGCTGGAAGTGGCGTTATCCTTGTGGCTCTCTTGCATGAGGATCAACCAGGCGAGGCAGGAGCCGTGAACTGAGAAAGGAGAAGGGATGAAGGGGATGGAGTGTCCAGTGGCATGCGGGAGCAACCCGCAGATCCAGCAGTTCGTGGCATTTGCAGCAAGGTTGTGTTGGTGCAACAGTTGCACGAAGGAATTGTTCCAGAACTCCCTGCGTCTCTCTCGGAGCTGAGGTGACAGGGAGATCAGGTGGTGCTCTTTCATGGGGGTTGGTTGTGCAGTGGGCAGCAATGCCTGATGAGCCGGTGTGCTCTCCTCCAGGATCCAGAAGGAGGTCATTAGGAGGAGGCAAAAGAGGAAGACAATGAAGAAGGCGATTGTCTTTGATTTGTGCAGGTTGTCAGCCTTTGGGTTCCTGTAGTGGGTATTTCCTGTTGCTTCCATCATCCTCCTATCTGGCGCTTCCATCATCTTCTTATCTGGCGCTTCCATCATCTTCAAGGTGCTCGGTAGCGGGCAGAACCACAGACTTCGTTTAGCTTCTCTCCCGGTAACCCTTGGTTGTGTTTAGGTCACCGTTCTGAGATTCAACTTAGTCCGTGGCCTACTTAGCTGAAGCTCCCTCCTTTCGACGCAGGAAATACCCTTCTCTAGTTGGCACAGTGGGATCAGAGAATTTTGCAAGTTCAAGTGCCTCCGTATCAGGATAACAGTTCAATGTTGGTCGATCTTTGTTCAGGAGCTCTTCTTGGGTGTTGACGTTTTCTGTCGTGGCCAGAGTCGCTGAGACCTTCCGGCAGTGGTGTGCGTGCAGCCAGTGCCTCTTCCCCTCCACTCGAAGCGCCGTCCGTGTGGTGATCAGCACTTGCCAGGGGCCCCTCCACCGGAGTTCTAGGCTCTTGGTCCGTTGGAAGTTTCGGATTAGAACGAAGTCCCCCGGTTGGATGTCGTGGCCTGGGCCCCTGGAAGCATCGGGGATGGCCTGCTGCACCTGTTGATGAATGACAGACAACGTTTTAGTTAACTTGCACAAATAATCAGACAGTAGGACGTCCGGGACGTCATAAATGGAGGTCGGTTTGGGAGCAGTCCAGAGGTTCATCGGTCGCCCGAATACAACCTCGTAGGGAGTCAAATGGTGTTTGGTGGGAGTGGAGCGCATCGAAAGCAAAGCCAGTGGGAGGGCATCCGGCCATTTAAGTCCGGTGGTGGCCACTATTTTTGACAATTTCAACTTCAGTGTGGCATTATGGCGCTCCACCAGGCCGGCGGATTGGGGGTGGAAGACCGCATGAAATCTCTGTTTCACCCCCAATCCTTTTAGGATTAGTTGGATAACCTCAGCTATGAAGTGGGGGCCATTGTCGCTCCACAAAATTCGACAAAGGCCATAGCGAGGAAAGAATTCTTTCAGTAGTACTTTGGCAGTAGTCATGGCAGTGTTGTCACGGGTTGGATAGGCTTCTACCCATTTGCTGAAGGCACATACAATGACTAGTACATACTTCAAGCCCTGACATCTCTCCACCTGGATGTAATCCATCTGGAGGACCTCAAAGGGGTGATTGGGGGTCCCAAACCCTCCCCGGGGTACCACAGTTCCTTTCCCGGGGTTGTGTTGCAGACAGATAAGGCACTGCTGGACTAGGCGTCTGGCTGAGTCGGGGATTTTGTCGTTGTGCCAGACTTTGGAAATGAGTTCGATCATGGGTGCAGATCCTATGTGTGCGGGGGAATGAGCCATCGTCAGTATGGGGATCAGGTATGAGTCAGGCAGCAACCATTTGTTTGCATCCCTTGTTCGCCAGCAGCCCTCATCATCCTTCAAACCCACCCCTGCCCACTTAGTCAGTTCGTAAGGGGTGCTGGCCGACTGGATGTCTCTGATCATTTCCCTTGCGTCAGTCCATTTCTCTGCTTGTGACCTGGTCACATACATGCGGGTCACCGTCCTATTCTCAGCTGTGGTTCGTGCAGTGATGTCGGCCAGTGCATTCCCTTGTCCGACTAAGTCTGTCACCTTCTTGTGTGCCTGGCATTTGATCACTGCTAGTCGTTTGGGGAGGAGAACCGCTTCAATCAGGGCAGAAACCAGGTCTCCGTGAAGGATGGGGGTGCCGTGGGACGTCAGGAATCCCCTTTCCCTCCACAGGAGCCCAAAATGGTGAACCACCCCGAAGGCATACTGGCTGTCTGTATATACGTTCGCGGTGGTTCCTGTGGCTATGATGCATGCTCGTGTGAGGCTATCAGCTCTGCTGCCTGGGCAGATCGTTGTGTGATGCGGGCTGTCTCAACTACTGTTCGGGCTGTCGTTACTGCATAGGCAGCTGAAGTGGTGCCATCTGGGAGTTTGATGCATGAGCCGTCTACCCATAGCTCTCCATCGGGGTCGGTGAAAGCAGTGTCTCGGAGGTCAACTCTACTCCTAGTTTGTTCGTCCGTGAGGGTCACACAGTCGTGTATGGGAGGCACGTCGGGGTCATTTTCAGGCAGGGGCAACAATGTGGCAGGATTCAAAGTCGTGCATCTCTTTAGTGTGATGTGGGGTGCAAGTAGCGTCAATTCGTACCCAGTCAGTCGTGCGCTAGTCAAATGTTGAGTCTTGGTTTGGTTCAGAAGGGTGTCGACAGCATGGGGTACTAACACGGTGAGAGAGTTGGAAAGTACAATTCCTTCGCTCTGACGGATAGAGACAGCAGCGGCAGCTACTGCTCGAAGGCAGGCAGGCAAAGCTCTGGCTACAGGATCAAGAGTGGCAGTGAAGTAGGCACAAGGGCGCTGCTTTGGACCTATAGACTGAGTCAGGACAGACAATGCACACCCCTCCCTTTCGTGAGTGAAGAGGGAGAAGGGTTTGGAGTAATCCGGGGTTCCCAGGACGGGCGCTGAACAAAGGGCATCTCGTAATTCCTTAAAGGATGCTTGACACTCAGGGGTCCAAGGGAGCGGGAAGGGGGCATCTTTGGCCAACAGGGCAAGTAGGGGTTTTACAATGAGGCTGAAATTGGGTAACCATTGTCTGCAAAAAGAGGTTAGGCCAACCAAAGAGCGGACTTGCTTTTGTGTTTTTGGGACGGGGTGTCTAGGATGGTTTGGATTCGGTCCGGTGTGAGTTTCCTCCCTTCTTTGGACAGGAGATGGCCTAGGTATGTCACTTGTGGCTGGCAGAACTGTAATTTCTTTTTGGAAACTTTGTGGCCATTTTCTGCAAGAAAGTGTAGGAGTTGAACAGTGGCTGTGATTGCAAGTGGGGTGGTGTCGGCTGCCAAAAGGATATCATCGACATATTGAATCAACACCACTCCATCCGGTAGCTGGACGGCGTCCAGCTGTCTTTTGAGGGCCTGGCTGTAAATACTGGGACTTTCAGTGTACCCCTGGGGAGCTCTACAAAATCGGTACGAGCGGGATTTCAGGGTGAAGCCGAAGAGATAACGGCTGTCTGGATGGATGGGGATAGAGAAAAACGCATTCTTGAGGCCGATAACAGTGAAGGTGGTGGCAGTGGACGGGATGAGGGTCAGAATGGTGGTGATATCTGAGACTACGGGGTATTGGGGTACAACCACTTTGTTGATCTCTCGCAGGTCGATGATGAAGCGGTACGCTTTCTCATCTCCCTCGCCTTGCTTCTTGACAATGGGTAGGATAGGGCTGTTGCAGACATTGCTAACCACTTCTTCGACCACTCCTGCATCTACCAGAGACTGAATGATCGCTACCAGTGCCTTCTCACCCTCAGGCGATATCCGATACTGCGGGAGTTTCGGGAGCATAGCGTCCTGTCTCACAGTTATATGAATAGGGTCAATCATCATTCGTCCCACATCAGAGTCATTTTTGGCCCATAGGTACGGAGGCAGGGTATCAAGCAAGGACAGGTCAGCATCAGTTATGGAGCACATGTGTCGTGCAGGGCAAGATTTGGGTATGTCTGGGTTGTCGTACAGGATGACTCGGACTCCATCCGGGGAACACCTAATGGTAGCTCGAAAATGCTTCAGTAAGTCAATGCCCATAATGGCGTCAGGGGAGTTGGAGAAGAGCAGAAATGTTGTGTCAGTGGTGTTGCTTTCTAGGTCAAAGGTGACAGGTACGGACAGGGGGTTAGTGGAGGGCGTCCCATCGAAACCTATCGATGTAATGTGTGAGCCAGACAAGGGTGCCCTTGGAATCAGTCGTTTCGATAACACACTACGTGTCGCCCCAGTGTCTACCAAAAAATGGAGACTCTGTACCCAGGACCTTAGCAGTGACATAAGGACCTTGCTGGTCAACACAGAGCTCGACTGGATCCCTCCCTTGCCCCTGGCAGTCCTATGCAAAATCGGGGGCATTCTCACCGTCGGATAGTTGATACTGGTTCTGTCGGGGGCGGTCAAATGTGTTCGATCTCCCTGATCTGTCATTGTTGGTGTCGTTTGTGTGCCCTCGTCCTTGTCCCCTATTTCTCGGTCCAACCGCTACATCCTTGGGGTCCCTATTTCTGGTCATCTCTAGCAGAACCGGACACTGGGATTTCCAATGGCCGAATCCTTTGCAGAAGGCACATTGGTCATCGCTAATGTCTCTTCGTCCAGCGTGGGGTGTTGGGGTGTGATCTTTAGGAGGTGGATTTCTAGGGATGGTCGATTGGTAGTTCCCCCTTTGGGGTTCCCGTCCGACCGCTATACCTTGTATCTGGGCTATCATCACCCTTTCTTTCAAATCTTTCTTCTTTTTCTCGGACGCCCTATCATTCTCATTTTTCTGGTGCTCGTAATACTGAGCCATCTGAAGGATAGCTGCGGGTTTGGAGGACCCCCAACTACTCTCACTCGTCTGCAGTTTTTGGGAGACCTCTTGTGATAGGCCCTTCACATAGTTTTGTAGAAACAGGTGTTGTCCGGTTGCAGTGGTCATGTCTTGGCCACTGTAGTCGGAGAACACTGTCTCGAATCGGGAGAAGTATTCTGATACATCTTCCTGGGGTTTCTGACGACAGGCCGTGACTATCGACCAATCTACCTTTTTCTCTGGGATTAGTGTCTTTAACTTCTGAACTAATTTGTCTGGGAGTTCTAATATGTCCTTTACTGGTTTCCTTCCAGGCTCTCGTTGTCTATCTAGTTCACTGAGTTGGTTCCAGGTCTGTCCAAACAGATCTGTGTGGTCAGCCTTCCGGATTTGCTTCCACACGTCAGCTGGCAGGCATAACCCGAAAAACAAGTCAATGTCCGCTAAAGTCATTATCGTCGAACCCAAGGCTGTGCCCAATTCGGTATAGAATGCTGTCGGGTTCTTTCTTAAATCGGGCAGAGTTTGTCTAAAAGTTAGGATATCTTGTCGGTCCCATGGTTGGTAAACCCAACTGTACACAACCCTCCCTTTTGCATCTGCGTGATTAATATCATCGTTTGTTCCCAGACCACGTGGCGGAATCCAGTAAGGGGCCGCTTCTCTGATGGGCATCATAGTATTGGCTACTTCTACTGAGGTCGTTTCAGGGACTGTAACCTTGGCTTCTGGTTTTTGTTCCGTGAGGTGGCGGAAGACCTCAAGCATCTGCATGAAGAGCTCCGTTGCCTCACATTCAGTCCCATCTCCAACATCAACCTTCCTATACAGCGTTGTCAGTTTAGCGGGACCCTTACTTTGATACCTATCCTCATATGCGTTCAGGGTGTGGTAGCTGAATCGCAAAATGAAATGCCGTCTGTGGCTGTCGGCATGCGAGTTATACATGTTCATTGTGTATTCTTCGCTCTCCCTTCGTTCTACTAGTGTCTTTGCTATTTTGTCAATCCCATCCCGCTCATCTTTGCTCAACCTATTTGGTCTGGCTGGTGGGTGCTTGCTAGTCTCGAGGTCATCAGGTGGTGCTGTTAATGTGGCTGGTGCGGAGGCCGTGAGGGCTGGTGCACTAGCGCTAAGGTCGTTCTCGTTCGCACTCAGGGCCTGCAGGTGTTGTTGGCAGGGGGCATATGGAGGGGGCATGTAGATGATTGGGGGACCTAGCAGTAACTCATCGTTCGCCCGCTGTTTGGAGGGCAATTCAGGGTAGAGCGCAGAGGGGGTCCTAACGGGACATTGACCTGTCGATCCTGATTCTTGGTTTTGTGTAGCTTCCTTTCTTTCTTTTATTTCTTCTTCTAGTTGCTTAGCGGCTAGGTGGGCTGCCTTTCGTAATTCTTTCCCTATTTTTGCTTCTTCTCTTTTTCTTCGCTGTTCCGTTTCTTTGCGCCACATGCCGATACTATCGAGCATAGTGGGCGTAGTCTTATTTTTCTGGAGTGCTATTTCTAATGTTTTTATTTTATGATCATCAAAGGAACCTATCAGTGGCCACTGACTTTTGAGGTCCGTTTTTGTGTACTTATGCCATAACCTAGTATAGGCAATAGCGACTAGTCCATGCTTGGTGAACATGTCCTTATTAGGGGTGCCTTCCAGTGGAGCTGGATGGTTCATCTCTAATAAGCGGTCCGGGCTGAACTGGCTACCAATCAGTGGGGAGAAGATAGGCATGACGGGTTACAACGGGGACAAAGGTCTGCACTACCTATCTTATCACGGCGGGCAAAGACTAGACAGAATATTTCTATTCTCCGTTGTTTGCCGGCGGTGAATAACTCAAAAGAACCAATATCGAACAATCAATGTTCGGTCAATCAAACAATCAGTGGGGAGAATAAGTGGGTACGACGTGTTAAAGGTTTGCGTTACCCACTCTTTCTCTACCTGCAAAGAGAGACCTTGTTCTTCCCTGTTTGCAGACAGAGAATCTCCAGACAACAATCCACGAACGGCAGTTCGGGAAAACAGTGGGGGAGGAAGATAGGCACGACGGATTACAATGGGGACAAAAGTCTGCGTTACCTATCCTTCACTGCTTGCAAAGAGAGAGCCTGTTGTTTCTCCGTTTGCAGACGGTGAATCTCCAGAGGGATCAACAAAAGAGTAATACTAGTATTATCCAAATCAAACAATCATTTCTCAATTTGTCGTGTTTACACGACCTTACCCGGACCGCATGGACGGTTTCCTGTCTTCCGAATCCAGCGCCCGATCGTCCTCTATTCTTCGTGATGTTCGTGGCACTCCTGATGGTTCCCAGTCAGGACCGTAGATCACTCGAGAGAGGTCTGTTCGGAACTAGTGAAGGTCGGATGATCGGCTGTCAGACGAGGGTCTATCGGACACGAGCTCTCCCGATCGTTGCAGTCGTTCACTCTGTCGTCGGGACCTCTCCCACTGGATCCACGTGTCACTGATGGGCCCCACGCTTTGGGACGCCAATTGTAGAAAAAGGGTAGGGCTAAGACCTTTTTCAAGATTTGCCCGGCGCTAACCGCCTATGTACCATTCAAATTACCAAGCAATGAGGCAGGCGCCGGAGACCAGAAGGCAGGAAACAGAAGTTTTATTCCGACGGAGCAGAACACATCAGATCAGACAACAAGGTATCGTCTCTAGGTGCTCTAACAGCCTCTCTGAGGCCTGGCCTCTTATACCCTGGTTTATGACATGTGAGCATTCTTTATTGCATAAAAGACTCTTTAAACTTACGAAATGACGTCCCCATAATCCTCGTGTCAAACCCACCCCCACATACATCCACAATAGAGGTCCTCACCCTGCTGATAACAGGAGGGGGCTATCACGCGGCTGAGTGTTCCGCCGATTCTTAGGATGTGTGCGCCTGATCGTATCCCATGGGGTGGGGAGGCCATGATCAATAGTGGGTACAATAAGGGGCAGTAAACGGTATCTCCCGGCTTAGGCGATGGCCTCGGACCTGTGTGGTCAGTCGGACTCTGGGGAAGGGGTCATCAAAGGAGAGGTATTCATGCCGCGTGGACAATCAAGCGCGGAGGGATGGTTTATCAACAGAGGGGTATTCATGGAAGGAGAGGAGGTGCTGGTCAGGCGCGGGCGTGACTCCCAAGGACAGGGTCATGCAGGAGGGGAAGGGTTATGCTCATGTGAGGGAAGGAGGGGGAGCCAGGGTGCGCGGAGGATGCTTGCAGGGTCAGAGGAGCGCGCTGGCGATCGATCGTGGACAGGGAGACCATGATACCTAAAATGGCTGTCGTGCACGTTGTACGTGGGTGACAAGCTGGCGCAGATGATGTTCAGCTCGTAAACTAAAATTCCACAGCATTTGCCCTACTTTCTGCCATGTCTCAACTACAGTGGTTAGCATTAAAGGACTTGGAACATGCTCCCTCTCCCGTTCCTTATTAAATGATGCATGATTTCTGGAACAGTATTTAGCAATTGAGTCTAAATACCTGTTACATCAGTTGATATAGTCATCCTCCTTTTTGTGTGCTGCACATTTTACCACTGCAAAAACAACAATTGATGGACGGAATGCAGAACAATGTCATACATTCACCCCAGTACAGAGATCTGGGCCTAAATCCATCGTTTTTTTTGCACTCCACACCACCCCAGTTCAGACATGGCCATATACAAATCAGCCTTGACCCTGTGCCTCATGGGAACAGTCCAGCCCGAACTGCCAAGCCATGTCTTTCCTGGACCGGAATCAAGCATCCTAGGACCGGTTTCTGGCTATCAGCCGTCTTCAGCCAGGATAGCTTGACTCCAGTGGTGTGGAGAGCATGGGACTCACGTCTGTGCATACCCATCCCACTCGGGGTGACAAATGCAAAAACAACAATTGATGGACAGAATGCAGAACAATGTCATACATTCACCCCAGTACAGAGATCTGGGCCTGAATACATCGTTTCTTTGCACTCCACACTACCCCAGTTCAGACATGGCCATATGCTAATCAGCCTTGACCCTGTGCCTCATGGGAACAGTCCAGCCTGCCATCTGGTGAACAGTATATGGCACAGTTCATCTTACACAGTATATCTCTTCCTAACAGATTTACAGGACTACTGTCACACACCACAAATCGGTGCATATCTTAAAAATTTCCAATTTTAACTTCAACTTGTTGTGTTAAGGATGTTTTAATCTGTCTTTTGGCAACACCTACAACTTGGATCGACTCACCCGATAGAGGAAGATTTTGAATTTCCACTGATCTAACAGTAGAACGGGTAGCACCAGTGTCCACGAGGAAAGTTATTTCTACATCATTTACCTTTCCGCTTACAAATGGACCAGACTGAAGTACCTCAAGAGTGGCTCCAAGCACACACTCTTCTCCCTCTCTCAGGCACCGTCAGAAACTTTCATCCGACTCACTCCCACCTTCCTCTTGCAACCAATACTGAGGGCACACATTCACTCTAGATGATCTATTTACCTGCTCGACTCCGCTGAATCCTGTCTCTGCACTGTATCTCTGTTGATTTACACTGTGGAAGTGGCGGTTGTTGCACCTGACTTTGCTGATTAACTATCTGAGGCTGTTGCGGTTGTTGCTGAATTACCTCATTCTGCACCTGCGGATTTAATGATGCATTATCTTTGTTAAATTTTGGCAGATACTTACACTCTTTTCTCCAATGTCCTAACCTGCCACAATTATGACACAGTAACTTCTTTTTGAGTTCATCTTTATTTCCTACTAATTTCGTTTTGGGAAAATTTCCTTTCGATTTTCCTTGACTTGTATCACTATTTTTTATTTTCCATTTGTGCCACTTGTTGTTCTGCTATCTTCACTTGTGCCCAAATAGCTTTTTCCTTCAACTTCTTTTGTTTTGCATCAATCTCTTCACTACAATACTTTGCTTTTCTTAAAACTTCATCTACAGTCCCTGACTGCCAACCTATCATGTTGTGTCTGATCATGTCTCCAATTTCTGGTCTCAATCCATACACAAATCTGTAAATAAAGTGGTTCATATCCTTCTCATTCAACTCTTCATAACCACTGTATTGTATAAATACTAACAGTCGTTCATAAAATGAATGTATAGATTCCTTTGGTTCTTGTGTAGTTCTGTCTATTTTCACCCAATCTGTCTCTTTTGGTGGAATTTTGTTTTTCAAAAACACAATCACTTGTTCATATTTTCTTATTACTTCAGGCGATGGGGCACCTGTTATTTTGTCTCGAGGATATTCCTCTTTTGGCCAATTTACAGTTATTTTGCACTCAGTTCACAAATCTGCTGGTACAACTATATCAAATAATCCATTCAAATCAACCCACAGCACTTTTGAGACTTTCACAAATCTACTTGTCGATACCATTCTACCAGTTTCTCTCTTAATCGAGGAAAATCATTTGTAAATGATGATATATCCTGCCTACTCCATGGGACATGTACATATCCTCCTCCTGGTATTTCTCTCATTGGAAATTCATTTACAACTGCCTCTTTTTCCCTAACTGGAAATACTAATGTGGATTTGTCACTAGTCTCCTCTTTCTTCTTTGCCCATTTGGCTCTCCATTTATTCACATCTCCCCACTTCCGTAACAGAACAAGTAGCTCTTTTATTTGGGACAATCTTCCTGCTGTATTCATGTTTTCAATGTCTTTTTCTGAAAAATTTACTCTATAGGATTTCTGTAATGATTTATTCTTTGCAAACTCTACTTCTAATTCAATAGCCAAATTCTCCAACTGATCATGTATTGATTTCGCTTTCCATGTTCTAGTTTACACATAAACATAAGTTCATCATCTTGTAATGTTTTTAATCTCTCTGTTCCAATTGTTCCAATAATTAATTCTTCCACGTTTACTTTTAATTTTGCTACGTCCAACACTTTAGGTTCATGCTCTTTTAATTTCAAAGTTTTAATCCAGTCACTTAATGCTCTTTCTGATGGTCCTACAGGTGTTTGCGTTAAATCTATTTTATCTGCACTTTTTTCAGGAGTAGCAGAGTCAGATTCTGCTCCAGTCGCATATCGGTATGGTATACTCTGATTAAGAGTCAATTCAGGCGGATTCACATTATTAGTTCGCCTAATTTCTGACACATCTGGATAAATATTTCCTTTTATTTTCTGCAAACTCCGTTGTAAAGGGATTGTCAAACTTGGCTAATTTATTCTTTGATTCTCAAACACCGGATTTAAAGGTCCGATCATTACTGGGACAGTTACTGCTTCCATATGTTTCGTAAGTTCCTGTATCTGTTCTGTCAATGCATTCATAGATCTCATATATTCAGCAGTACTAACTTGCTCTTTAACTCGCCTTTCTGCACTATTTCCTATTCCTTGTTCATTACTTTGCTTAGGGGTACCAGTAAGTCTTGGTTCTGTCATTGAGGTACTCGGATTATATCTCACTTCCATTCTTTCAGGTACTTAACTAAAGTTTGAAAATTGTTTTGGGGTTTCACTTGTCCTCTCATCTATCATTGGAGCATTCTGGGTAGTCCATAAAGAACCTGGTTGATACGTTGGTGGTCTTCTACTTAATATTTTCTCTAGTACAGCATCTTCTGATTCACTTTCACCATAGCTCTGATTCCCTGTTTCTATATTCTTTCTCTTTTCTGTACATTTCCGTCCTTCATAATCATCCACTAATCTGACCGGATACATACCTTCACACATATTAGCATCTCTCCATCTACGCATTCTACTCTCATGTGTTTCTCCCCAAAGATTTCTAAATCTTCCTCTGGGTCTGATATGTCTTGACAGTCTCTCACTTTCCAATTCATGCATCACATCTTCCCATTCAGCTAGTGCTTCAAATTGAGTCCGTCTAGGTCTCGGGTCAAGATTCATCATTTTATCTTTAAAATTTCTTAAAATTGCCACATCAAATGATCCTCCTTCTGGAAATGCCAATACACCATCATTTTTAGTATATCTTGCCCAATTCTCTAACCAAACACACGTATGGTAACCATATTTTGACAACATGTAAGAAGCGGGCGATTTTGGTGGAGGAAGTATTTTTCCCTCTCTTGTAGCAATTCCCTTATCTTTTGCAAATACATTTTTTAATTTCTTAAACCATTAAGGTTTCTTCTTTTCTTCTTCGCAATAGTAAGACATTTTTCCGGTAAATTCACTGCCTTTCAAAAGATCGTGCACTTCCCTGTTGCTGTTCCGTAACACCAACCTATCACAGCCCGGTTCACACTAACGCACCAATTAGAACAAGATACGTTTTCTTAGTGCTTAACCACTCACTTTGCTGCTTTTTCGTGATGAACCTATCAGCTCCTACTCTGTCTTGGTCACGAGGACCAATCCCAGCGCAACACTTTGACGTCACCAGCGCTCCGGCTTCTGCAGCGCCGACTGACCCCTCCTTTACAAGGATTTTTCAAGAAGCCGTATTTACAAGGTATTTTCAAAATGAGTTGGTAACTTACACAAAACAATTCCACTAATCTGTTTCGCTAAAACAAAGTGATAGATTTTCAATCGCTCGAGTATCCCACAATTGGAGTAGACGACGCGTATCTCCACAGGATTTTAGACTCGTCGATAAAGTAGCACAACCCTCTACCTTACCCTTCTATCAGGCAATAACGAACCCATTTCTCCAGGAAAAACACATGCAAAGATCTTTTTCACCTCCTTAGAGTCTAACCCAGAGTTTCACAAGAACGCATATTGCTATTCCTTTTATTCACGATCACACGGAAAACCCTATTCATACATACAATAATTCTGTATTTCCAGTAGGCAGCGCTTACCTCTTGCCCACCACAGAATTTCTCTATTGTTAGCAAAGTAGGCGCAACTCCTTTACCCTTCTTTCGAGCTCGGGTTAAGTCCTACTACTCTCCCAGCATTAAGTTTTAAGACAGAATACGCAATGATCCCTATACTTGAAGGCTAAGATTTCATAGACTGCCCTCACTATACATTTATCCTTTCACACCTAAGGTCCCTAAACTTGTGATGTGCGACAACACCACCTGTGATATGCGCAAATACCACCGTAGTATACGAAGATACTACCCTTTGAAACAGACTAATGCACTGTGCGACTTCACTTGCCACACTAACACTGCCTGCAGACAGAGTAACTAGCTTCACGCCACAATCGGAAGCTTTTTCAGGACTACATATAACGCAATACAAACTTAACAGATGTTAGTCATAATTCTGTACATCAAAAAAACTCTTATAAAATACTTTATACATAATCCTAGCTAATTCTATAGCAACCAATGCTCTGCTACAAAGTTAATATTACTGATGCAGCGCTCCTCCGGAAATAATTTCTAAAGACATTTCACCTTTCCCTGAAGCATAATTTTTAACATACTATCAGACAGTGGGGCCCATATCACTGCGAATCACTCCTAAACACTTACACTTTTCTCCATGGATCGGTGAAATTCAAACGAAAAGCTGCTGTATCCTAGTGGAATGCCTAAAACTAAATTGCAAATGTATACTATTTACACCTGCAGTTTAGATGTATTTACCATGGTTTCATAAAATACGACAATTTTATTAGACACACCACCATTGAGATCGATAGATCTGCTAGTAAGAAAATAAGGCGTAGGAAAACTCAAGACCAGCTTGATTCTCTATTTATCTAATTTTTATTAATAGCTAATTCATCATGTCTAAAATTATTCACTTTTATTTCAGAAAATTCGACATTTAAAATATAAGCATTCAGATTTATGACAGTTAAATCATTTATTTTAGAAAAATCCAAGAATAGACATTTTCATTATTTGAATAGATCAGATCTTAGCAAAAAGACAGTTCCCAAAACATTGACCTATTCTCCTAACATCCCTATCTAGAGACTCCGATAAAGTGCATTTCCCTGTAAAAGAAAAACAGAGTTAGGCAGGTTTCTTACATCTCAGGAAAAATCATCAGTCCGACAGCATCTCGAGAGGAAATTGAAGGAAGCGATACCCTTCACTAAAATCAGCACTTTTTATACCTTTTTCACTAGCTCTATCTAACTAAAAGTGTATCTTTTGACTTAAATGTTAGTTCTGATTGGACAATTTTGGGGTGGATGAGCATCATTTCATCATCGAAACTCATGTTTGCTTCCGTCCACAATTTTTCTAATGGGCCAATTGTTTTATTAAATGTCTAGCCTAATCCGGTTCCCTATTTGCAACGTTCGGCATCTTTCCCACGTTCTGTACCACTGTGCTCATCTCTTGGCAGCCTTCTGCACTTCCAGTCCAAATCGACCTTGAACTTTACTCAGTCCAGGCTCAAGCTGTTCGCATTCAGTTCTCACACATGCGCAGTTCTTTTGTGGCCACAATAATCGAGTGACTCCATTTTCTCTTAGGCCTCACGACTCAGAAATGGGAACTATCATAGAAATAAACACAAACGAACATTAATTTAAGTCAATTAACCCTTCTGTTTTCCTCCCCCTTACTAAGGATTTCCCAATTAGTATTTACCTAGCAAAAAGATACATTTAAGCGCAATATACT
The DNA here is from genome assembly GCF_964263255.1 of Lissotriton vulgaris. Lineage (NCBI taxonomy): Eukaryota > Metazoa > Chordata > Amphibia > Caudata > Salamandridae > Lissotriton > Lissotriton vulgaris. Next base: position 2,113,640,175 of record NC_141689.1, on the reverse strand, counting down.
TACTTTATCTTCACGTTTTTACACTAAGACACATCAACAAAAGCACATTTACGCTGCTTTCCATTAATTTAAAGCTGCTTATTAGTTTAGGACAAGACAAAAATCACATAATTAGTTGATTATGATTGCAACACAAGCAAGATTAATTTCCCACGTGTATTTGTGTAGGTGCATTTCTTATTCTACGTTGGTTATACATGCACGACGTTTCATTAATACAAGTTGCTGTTATTGGAGATGATTTCACAAGGGGTACACAAAATTTTGTTTCACCACCTTGCTCCATCAATACATCGATCGGTCAATGGTACAGGTTAGCAAATCAAACATTAGGTGTTTTTGTACAGCACATATCCCGAACTCACATATTGGAATCTGCTTCTCCTCTGTGATAGGAACTAAAGTATTCGTCTAGAATCACACAATTTGGTCAAGCAAGGAAGCAGAGTTTGAGCCAAGATTTTCCTGTTTATTACTGTACAATTCAGACAGTAGATGAGTATCTCCTTCTGGCATCAAAGGTTAATTCTTTGTCCATATTTCTTTGAGGATGGAATTAGAGCGAAGGTGAGAGGCAGAGTGCTCATTTTATTTTGGACAGGTTTACATAGTGCAGACCTGGCCCAAGAAGATAAAAACTCTCCACAAGAGACAGGCTACAAAACAAGTTTTTTTTTTTTGCGACAACGTGAGATTTTGGTGATTCACAGGATGCCTAGCTGAATTGGGATTCGAACCATATTCCCCTTGTTACATGGTCAGAAGTGCAGCTCTGAAGCCACGTCATTTCCTGTGAAGGCTTGGCTCGATTAGGACTAGAGGTTCCAAGGGGACCTCTAGCTGAGCCAGGACCAGGCATCTGGCTCAAGCCTAGTTCAAGCTTTCAGTGGCTCGCCCACATCGACATTCACTCTGCTTGCATTTCGGGATTTGTAGTTTTGCATCTATGGGCGTAAACAAAGAACTGAAGTTTCCTGAAAAGCAATGAATAAAACCGGGAATTAATAGGTGTAAATATGTGCCTAAAAGATGAAAGGGAAGGTGGTGGCGAGAGGCACAAGGATCATACAGCATTTCCTTTTCTACACTACTTTTTTTTAAACTTGATATAGTATAAAAGTTTTGCCAACATCTATTATAATTCAAATGATAATAGTGCAAATGTGTTGTCATTAAATAACTCCTTTCCTCTTTTCAAAAGTTTGTTTTGAAGCTAAGGAGTAATCTCGTGAACTTGGGCTTCAGCTGAGGATCTTCTCAGATGCCGATTTGCCTCTTGCTGCGTTCCTGTCTTTTCCCTGTGCTTGCGCACAATGTGCTGCCTAGCATCAATGCAGGCACCCTTGCACCATGGTGCATGGTGCCTGTGTTGTATACATGATTCTTATGTGGGGAAAGGGCACCTTCCTGCCCAAAAACAATTCTCTGAGGCATTTTCCTCTTCCTATGTGTGCTGCAAAATTAAGACGTTTCTCCTTGTTATGACTCTATTGGGAAGGTGTAGTATTTTGATGTATTCCCAGGTTTTCCACTGTTGGTAAATCTTGGAATGTGCCAAAATTGATGGGTGGATGCATGGGAACACCCATGCTCCCCAACCCCCATAGAACGCCTCCCTTGGGCACAGTGACGCAACACACTGATTTGCGCTGCTTTGCGTTATTCTAGATTTGTCAAGCCACGCAGGGAAAATGGCCTTGCTAACCTTGGAGGTGCTGTTATCGTCCTTGTCCTCTCCCCCCGATTCCCTATCCACTTCAAAATCTGTGGTAGGGTAATTTCACTTGCGTCCCCATCACTTTTTACACCCAAGCGTGGAGTCCTCTTTAAATTAGTTTATCCTTCTCCCCTGGTGCTCCCTTCCTACAGCTGACAGATGGTGAGTAGTTAATCCATGCAAATCTCTTTTCCTTCCACTTGCTATTCACCAGCATAATCTCCCTGGGCAGCGGGTACTTTGCAGTTCCACTTCCACCATGCAAGTTTCCCTGAGCACAGCATCCCTGGAAAGTGAGTGGCATAACCTTCATAGTCTCTTTATAGCTTCTCGCTTAATCTCCCTTTCCAATTTTCTTCTCTAGTACCTACTCTCTTTATGTAGACAGAACATCGGTTTGCTACTTTTGTCCCAGGGATCCTTTTGTTACCTGTAGTTCACAAGGGTAAAATTGCTAGGCGACATAAAAAGCAACAACAGTAGTCGCTTCTGGAAAACAGTCAACTGGATCATCCGCCCACATCACTCGGGAATTGGGTCAAATATTCCAGAATCAACCTGGGTGAAATACCTCTCAAATCATTTTAACAACTATACTGAATGCCACTGACAACAACAGGCCCGAACCCAAATGCCGCAAGAACAAGCTAGACAAAGCCCAACTGAGAAGAGTGGTCAGGAATCTCCATCCAACAAAAACAGATCACTGGGCGTCGCCAGCAACCCTTTGCTCACAACAGTCAAAAAACAGATCGCAAAAGGGAGGAACGAAGGGGCCCCGGTACCAAATGGAATATCTCCGGCGCTCTATAAGGCAAAAAGTTTGGACTGGGTGGAAATTTTGCACTCCTTATTCACTGATGTTAGGCGGTTGAACATAATACCAGAATCTTGGAAAGGGTCAATAATAGCACCAATCCATAAAAAGGGGACAAAGCTGATCCCCACAACTACCGCCTCATAGCACTGATAGACAACGAGGCAAAATACTTTGCAGGCACTGTACTTGAAGATCTTACAAGCTGGGCTGAGGCAAGTTCTATCATACCATGGAACGAGACTGGGTTTCGCAAATCGACCAGTACAATTACCAACATCCTCACATTGTCCCTAATAATCAATGCAGCTAAAGTCTCTAAGCTACCCATACACCTATGCTATATTGACTTTCTTGCTGCTTTTGATAATGTGCAGAGAGGCAGATTATGGGGGAAACTGGCACAATGGGGCATACCACAGTCCACCCTAAACATGCTAAAGCTCCTACACACAAATACTTGGGTGCAGGTGAAACTAGGAGGTGGCACCCATGTCTCTACGAAAATTCCCACAACAAAAGGCCTGAAACAGGGTTGTGTGCTTGCACCAACCCTGTTTAACCTGTACATGGCCGATCTGCCAAAAGCACTTGACACTTGCAACTCACACTCACCGAGGATAGGCGGGAATACACTGACCAATCTTAGGTACGCCGATGACGTAGTTCTGCTTAGTCATACCAACGTCGGCCTACAGCATCTATTGACAGCAATGCAGAACTACGCCATGGAAAACAATTTAAGAATAAACCTGCAAAAGACACTGACAATGTCAATATATAACAACAAAAAGAAGCGTAAGAGAAACTGGTTCCTCGGGGATACAAAAATTGAGTCAGCTAAGGAATATAAGTATCTAGGAGTCACATTTGATAATGGAGGGTCGTTTAAGTCCCAGATGGAGGAAGCAAGAAGAAAGGGTCTGTTAATGGCGCTAACAATGAAAAACCTCGCTAACAAATTGACTGGCCGATTTTGACCCCACTACTAAAGGTAGCTCAGGCCAAACTACTTCCCTCAATTGCATACGGCAGGGAAGCTATGCTGGCCAGAGATGCAAAGGAACTGGACAACATACAGGTCAAAGCCTACAGACAAATGTTCTGCCTTCCGAACTGCACTTCTCCAGCACAAATAAGGCTGGAGTTTGGGCTTCTACGTCAAGACCTCGCAAGGCGGGGTATATATCATCTGCTGGTTTAAGATCAGAACTGCCCCCATTCACACGCTTAACCATCTGCTGTGGCATGATTTACAGCACAGGGAGAACTCCCAAGCCAGTCTATCTCCAGTCAGCCTTGGAACACACTAAACTCAAGGGGCTGTGGGATAACTTCAAAAAACTGGTCTGGAAAGCTATTAAACAAATCACATTGGTGGAAGACAAGGCAACCTTTTCAAACAGAGCTCATGCATGGATGACCCTTAACACATACAAAGCTCTTGCTCCCCAAACATACTTCAATCAGGGGTACCCCAAAGTAATACAAATGAGCTTTAGGAGGCATAGATTGGGAATTCTGCCTTGCGTTCAGCACCTTCCACCATGGCAAAGGCCATCAGCCCAAGTCACTTGCAGACTGTGCAATGCAAAGCAAAGCGATATTCTACATCTAGTCTCCCATGCAAAGAAATGCTTCAAGCACAGTGGCAACTCCTGAAAAAACAGTTTAATCTGAAAGGCATTCGCACTAGGAGGCAAGCTGTGTTAGCCTGTCTAAACCCAGAAAACACCCAGTTAAACTGCCGGTTAGTAAAATTCCTAATAATAGTCGAACAAAAACTGCTCCAAAATGCGAAAGACAAACAAGGGTTTGCCAACACATGCCACCTACTTGATAGTAACACGATCCAATAATGACCACCTTTTACGGATTCAACTCCTAATCGCACTGGAACAATGCTTGCAGTACGTAAATATATTTTGAACGATACTCCGATTAAGAACTGGTTTGTGGCCGATCTGTGATAATACTAAGCCACTGAGGGCTACCTTTAAGAACACATAATAATCTTGAGTTTTATTGTACAGAATCTTTCGTACAAGGGCTCTTTTTACTGCATGATATTTTGCACAAACTTAAAATGCACTGCTTAATGTTCTGAGATGTTTTATATTTTTATATTTTGAAGTACTTGATTTGGTTTTATCGTATGAAATGGTTTTAATTAACTATGCAAATAAACTTAAACTTAAACTGTAGTTCACAAGTTACAATCCTAATGTAGCACAGTGGCTTTTGAACTCTCATCTAAGAGCTGCATGCAAACTGCATTGTATAGGTTAGAATGTTATTTTGTTTCCCCAGTATTTCAATATCCTAATGTTTCTAAAAAGGTTTGTTTGGGTAGAAATAAATTCTTATTAGTAAGGTCTACCCAACCACTGTAGTATGTTTTAAATCCTGAGTTTCAAAAATCAAAAGGTGGGGAAGATGGATCCCTTGTCCTGTACACCAAGGTTTTGCGTTCGCCTGGGAAACTTGGTAAAAACCCTCATATACGAACACAATGGCGTGGGCGGTATATCTTGATTCTCCGCCTATGAGTACTGTAGCAGCATCATCATCGGGTCTTTATCATTGTGAGTATGCTATACCTCCACCTGGAGGAAGACCATCTGGTTTACCAGTAGTGTCCAGAAATGAAGAAATTAACAAGAGGGCATTTCTGTGCTGTGGTGAGGTGAGTTTAAAATGCTCTGCATCACTGTGATGTGAAAATTTACTGGAAAAAACAGTGATGTGGGTAATTAAAAATAAGGCTGTGCGTAGGCGGATCAAGTTATGAACCCACTGCACTAGTGTTGGTCGACATGTTTCAGCCTCGTGTTGGATTCTAGAGGCTTTCTTCAGAACCGAAAGGTGTGTCAGGAGGCGCCTTGTGGCTCTTGGTGAGATGGCCAATTCACCACATGTGTGTTGAGAGGTCAGACCTAACGTATCTGTACCTGTAAACAAAGGAAGAAAAAACACATACTGGTACTATTTTCCCAAAAAAGACCCATATAAACCTATTCTGAAAAATGCTAAAGTGATATTATTTTTGACCTTTAACATGTTATGCAAAACAACATTTTAAGTATGTGCGCAGTACCGAAAACAACATACTTTGTACTACACTGATTTACGACTTCGAAGAGCACATAACGGCATAGAGTCATCAATACTGATCACATTACACGCGCAAAAAATTTGACTATGTCTTTGGAATGCTCTGTCCCTAATTTCAAGATGGGGTACATAAAAATAATGACTGCGACCTGAGACATGCATGCTTGAATTTAAACCATGTCTTTTTCAGACACCGAGAAACGACATTATTTCAGCCTACACACGCTGATATCTAAAGATCTGATAGATTTATTTACCATTAAAGATAGGACTTTCTCCTTTTGGTGTTCCTTAGCCTACCTGAGGCACCCCCTTTTGATTTATTTTTAAACCTAGTTTTGTCATATAGTTACTGCTTACCTATATACCGTTGTTTAGTTAGCATGAGCTTATTAAATGTTTAAACGCCATTTTACCTTTTTGCTGCTTCTACACACGACACATAATTGTTGCTTTAGCTTTCAGCCTAGAGCGTTGTGATTTATACGAGAATAATATGTTATTATTCTGATAACATTGCTTAGCATAACGGTGTCTGTACAGTGAGTGCTGAAGCCTTGAAGGATGAGTAAACATGGTGTTATTGTAAGGTCTGATCTTCGCACTTCCCTAGACATACCATAAATGCAGCTGCTGGCAAATCTGGCTTTAGGCGCGTTTTGTATTGCTCTGCACAAGAACAGATAAACACACTTGATGGTGCTTCGCATGCAGAGAGCTGGTGGAAGATGATGTGATCCTCTGCAACTGAGAGATTGAGGTATGGGGTCGCCCTGCTAAAGCCCAAAGAGACCTTCTTAGATATAATATGCTAGTTAGGGAGGGTGAGAATTAGGTGTTGTTGACTCCTATTCATTTCAACATTTTAGCATGTTGTCACCTTTCGCTTTTTATGGACTAATAACTATGCTGATAACTTTGCTCGTTATAATATGTTTGCTTGTATTATCTAAGATACTGCGTTTGAGAACCCTGCATTAGTAAATAAATATTTCAAATATGCACGCGTCCTTATTTACTCCACGTTCTGGTTTGAAATGATTATATAACGAAAGAGTGTCTATGTGTTCCATGTGACCTGAGGTATTCTAAGTTCATGTTCTGGTTTGTCTAAACATTGGGAGTTTGCTATGACCAATGAGATACTGTGGCTTGCTCGGTAAGGGGATTTTGGGTACTAAGGTGAGTTTTGGGCCATCCTAATTCACTGAGATTCCAAATCTCTATGCACAGTTCTATAGGAGAATGGAATCCCTGCTACATGGCGCCCAACGTTTCTGGTGGTCTTATATCATAATACTTGAGTAGTTTAACATTCATTCCTTAACCCCTTCGCTGTCGTTTCTGGAAAACGGTGGTGTCGGAAAAACCTACCTATTTATGAAATAGGTCCTTTTCAAGCTTGATTCTTTCTAAACGGTTTCCTTGAATTACTACCTAGTTGTGCTACAAAGTTTACTTTGTTCTTCTGTATTTCTGTGCCGTCATGGCTGCCGTGGACATTCCGCAGCATAGTCACATTGCGGTGCGCAATCATTTGCAGGATTACCAAGTCCCAGTTGATGGCATGGCCATGATAATGGTGGTGAGTGCGGAGACAGCTTACCCATACAAAATCTTTTATTCGTGGGTGACATTTCGGCTGTGGACGCGAATTCTGGAGTGTTCCACAATTACACTCCCTCTCCTGTACCGAATGAATATACTCCGTGCAGGGCACTGAAAGTACCTATTGATGCTTGGCAGCATAAAGTTTGGTTTGGTGGCGCCCTCCCCCATTCTTTGACCACTCCAAGGTTAGGTCCTTTGTCCATTCCAGGCGCTAGTTGGCCTGTTTTGGCTGGATTTACGCCTCATCCTCTGCATGGTGCGTGCAACGTGGCAGAGTTGAGACGACTACATGTAGTCTCCATTAGCGTTATTCGAGCTTTGGTGCAGTACATAACCCGCAACCTTCCGGGTGGGCCCCCGGGGGGTGCGGCGCTTCCGGCTGGACAGGGCAGTATGAAGCTCAGTCCTGTGATGGTCAATGCCGTGATGAGCAAGCGTCCCCAGGATAAGGATGATTTTCTATTCTGGCTTGCCGAGAAGTTTGACCAGCTGGAAGCAGTATTTCCTAATACATCTCCTGGTGAAAAACACAGGATTATGACGATTAGTATGCCCAAAGACTTGACCCCTGAACTTGGTGACTGTGAATCCTGGGGTAAGACATTTGTGGCAGTCTATGCGAGGTGTTACGGCACTCCGTCAATGGCTGTCCTTCCTACGGTCATTAAACGTGTTAAAGATGACCACGGACCGGCGTCTGCGGTTGAATTGGGTATGCGCCTGTGTGTCTCCTTTGATGTGGTTTACGATCTCGTACTTGCTAATGTAAAGGGGGATGCAGTGAACTTTCAGGTTGCCAATGCTTTGGCGGCGCTTCCCGATGCCGAGAAACCCCGTCAGTTAGCGAGGATTATTGTGGCGGCTTATAAAACCGTGGGTCGCAATAGTAGGTAACTAAAACCTTTTCAACTAAAGAAAAAACGCAACCCCAAGGGCAGAAGTCTGAAACGGACGTTCAGCCCAAGTCCAAAAAACAAAATTGGCCTAAAAAACAGAAACTGGGAAAGCAACAGCAACAGAAACAGGAATCTCGTCCTGCGTCTCCATTGCCTGCGCCTACAGAACGTGTCTATGACTTGCGCGATCGCGCGACGATTAAAACACCTGATCGTTTTCAGGTTTCTGATCAACGCTCTCCTCGTTCCTTTCAGGACTCATCGGCCTCAACAACCGGTGGAGGAGGAGGCGGAAGGGGTCGGGGTGGCCAACAAGGACCTGACCAGCCCCGTCCGAAAGAAGGTGCAGGAAAGCAGGACGGCTCTACGCCGAAAAGACCGTAGTTTCAAAAGAAGAGAGTCGCCACTTTGACAGCGAAATATGCCACAGATAGTGAGAACGCGGCTTCGGAATCTGACATGGGCTCTGACCTTGCTGGACAGCGCGGCGGAGATTACCATAGTGCGGGAGGCCCTGCGTCCACTACTGAAGATGACAGCGACTGATCGTTATGTTGTGATCGAAACAGCTTATACTAGAGTTGCTCCCCCTGACTTTATGAAATAGTCTTGCTTATTGAAGGTGACATACAACGTACCATAAAAGGGGTATTTTGGGAAAATCTTTCGTCTACGTATGACATTTTGCTTTCAGAGGCTGAGTGGCCCCCACCTTTTGTTCTCGCAGCTCCGCGAGGGGAGGAGGTAATCCTCCCCAGTTTCGCGTGCACAGTCTCGAAGGAGCATGCGCTGAATTTTGCAGAAGAGTGGGCTAAGGCACTGGCGCCGGCTCTGTACCGTACACATTGTGGTTGGGATAAATTTTCCCCAAATCACGAGATTCCTTTACGGTCTCAGCCACAGCCTCAACCACAATATCCAATTCGACGTGAAGCAAAGGCTTCCGTCGTGGCAATCCTTGAACAATTGGAAAATCAAGGTGTAATTGAAACATGTGTGTCACGTATGAATAACCCTCTTTTTACTGTGACCAAGCCAGACGGTTCATATCGTTTTATATTGGATTACCGGCATTTAAACTCGCATTGCCGTACCTGTGCAGTACAGAATACTCACGGCTCTGCTTTGGTGGATAGTCTTGTGCGTAAGCGTTTTAAGACCACGCTTGACATTTCCAACGGTTTTCATGCTCATAGATTGGATGGTCTAAGTTCCCAATGGACCTCCTTTACTTGCGGTGGTGTCCAAAAACAGTTTCGACGTTTACTTATGGGCTATAAGAATAGTCCTGGGATTTTCACTGCCCGCATTGTCTCTCTTTTGGAGCGAGTGGACCCGGATGCATGCTTGTATGTGGATGACATTTATCTCGCAGACGACGAACTTTGGGAGCATCTGTGTCGCGTTGATTGCTTAATTTGTAGCTTCGCAGACATGGGTTACAAATTTAATTTTGCAAAATCGCACATTGCAGAATATACAGTGTTGTTCTTGGGCTACGAGCTCAATGATGAAGGTAGAGGTTTGGCTCCTCACTTTCTGGAGAAATGCGCACAACTGAGCGCTCCATCAACTCTGAAAAAATTATAGTCTTTACTGGGTTTTCTCAATTTCGGGAGAACATACATTCCGGAATATGCCCAGCGTATCAAGCCTTTGTATGCTTTGATACAACCAACTTTTTCCAAATCATGCTGGCTGCCGGAGCACTCAGCTATTCTGCAATCTTTGCAGGCTGATCTGCTCGCTTATAAATTCTTACAGACTCCTGACAACCACACCAACCTGGTGATAAGAATCATCCCTGGGACGGTGGGTCTCACGTACCTTACTTTTAACGAAGGAGACCCAGTACCTATTGCTTACAAGTCACACTTGTACACTTCGGCTGAAAAGCGATTTTTCACTGTGGAGAAAGTTTTGACGGCTGTACAGATGGCGATTCTCAAGGAACGTGCTCTGTCACAGGGAAAGCGCATGTTGGTTGTTAACCCGTGTCCTGCCTTGGAGGCAGTTACAAAAGCCAGTGTACCAAATTCGAAAGCTTTGCACCCACGGTGGATACAATGGGCTGCTTCCTTGACGTCCTCGGATGTCACATTTATTTTTGACGCCACATTACGGTCGCAGAAGTATTTACAGTATGAATTTGTTCAACCGGCTCCATTTGCTATGCGGCCTTTGGAGGATTTCCATTGCATCATTTACACTGATGGTTCGGCGCAGGTTGCGCATGGCTCTAAACATGCCTACGTTTCCGCATGCGCCATTGTGGTCGGTGCCATGGTGAACGATGAGTTCAAGTCCAGAGTCGTGCATACGCAGACTCTAGGGGACTGCACTGCACAATTAGCAGAACTTCGGGCTCTTTTGCTTGTATTAGAGTACGCGGATCCTAGTGTGACGACTCTGATTGTGAGTGATTCCTATTACTGTGTCCAGTCTTACAATGAGAACTTGTTCTTTTGGATTCAAAATGACTTTCGCAATTCCAAAGGTAGCACAATAAAACATAAAATGATCTGAGTCCGAGTGGCTGAGCTTAAAGAGCGGTTGCCACTTGTGTTTGTAATTCATACTCTTGGCCACCAGTGTGTTGGAGTTCACGCTGTGGGTAACTCGCTTGCTGATCAAGCGGCGAAATCAGCGGTATCTACATATTTAGTTGCAGCAGTTACACGGTCCAAAAGTAAGATAGATGATGACATCTTGGCCGCGGTGGCTGCCACTGAGAAGGGAGGTAAAATTCCTACGGGTTTCCCTTCGAAGTACACATACCACTTAAGTCTTGATAAGGTTCCTTATGTGAAACTTCCTGGAGTCGGGGATCGGTTGATTCCCAACTCGGACCGCAGGAATACCTTGATTACAGCGGCACATGAAGGTGTGGCGTCTGCGCATGCGGGCGCCTCGGCCACTGTTTCACAGTTACAACAACGTTTCTGGTGGTGGGGACTGTACAAACAGACACGCGATTATGTCCTTCAATGTGACATTTGCCAGCAGATCAAGCCTTCGACTGCTGCGCGTCCACCACAGACACAGTTGTACATATCTAATAAACCGCTAGGTTGCGTTTATTTAGATCACTGCAGTCCTTTTTCTTCTGATACTGCGTATGAGTACATCTTAGTAGCAGTTGATTCATGTACACGCTTTGTGTGGGTCTGGCCCCATCGCAGCGCTGATTCACGGACTGTCATAAGAGATTTGCGTGTCTTTGTAGGGATTTTTGCCTGTGGTACCTTCCTTTCGGATCAGGGTCCGGTTTTCGCCTCTAAGGCGTACAAGGATGCAATGATTTCGATGGGGGTCCAAGTCAAGTTTTCGTCTCCATACAGACCTGAGGGTAATAGTGTAGTGGAACGAATGAACCGTGACTTAAAGCAATCATTGACAGCTCGAGTTATAGGCAGTGGCAGAAACTGGCTGGCCCATCTCAATGGTGTGCAGCGTGCTCTTAATAATCTCCCTATAAGGTCTCTGGGTGGGCGGACCCCATACGAGTTGCTCTTTGGTATCAAGATGTATGTCCCTGACCTTGACGGTCTAGACTGCGTGGCCCAAGCCACGGCCTTTGATGTAGATGAACATTGCAATGTTTTACAGGATCTACAAAAGACGAGAGACAGTCTTGCAAAGGAACACTTGCCCTCCACATCGGATGATGCGTTGCAGATCCCGGTAGTTGGCTGGCTACCCAAGTTGGAGAACTGGTTCGAGAGAAGATCGATAACAAGAAAGAATTTGGTCCCTCATATCGAGCTCCGGTTCCAGTGCTTGGAGTGAAGGGCACAAGAACACTAATTTTAGCACCACTTCCAGGTCGTAAGGAAAACAGACAGGTTTATCTCTATTGACAATGTCAAGATACACAAAGTGGCCGATTCTTCATAGCATGACACCGGCGGTCTCCTGTCCTTCGATTGTGATAAATTCTGTTTTGGCCACTACTTCTGATCCTGAGCCAGAGGTGGCCATCGAGATGCCTACAATATCCAGTCCTTTATTAAGTACTTTGCCTGGTACTAACGTTGAACTTGATTACACTTACCCAACTGACTTATCTATGCCTGATTTGCAAACATGTTTGGCCACAGAATCCAGATTTTCATTTGACACTGTTTCACATAATTCGAACAAGCCCTCACGTTTTGCGATTTATGCCACCCTATTTAAAAAACATTTTAAAATTCCCCCTTGGACATATATTTGGCTGGTACTTTTTTCAATTTACCTTTTTATGTCAATTGGTTTTGTGTTTTATTTTTTTCGAATTGTCAATGGACACTATGTCGAGGAGAGAACATCCATTCGGCATCTGAATGGAACTTTGGCCCCCCTTTCCTCATCACATTCAGCACACAGACTGAAGAGAGACTTAACTTTTGTTAACATCACTGCTTGGCCTGTCCTTGATGGGATTGTGTGGGATGCGGTTACATTTCAAATCCATGGCCCAACTGAAGTTGTTAATGTCCCTAATGTGCTCAGAGTGAACATGGGGGATGTAGTGAAACAAAACATACATTCTGATGATTGGGATATTCAGGCCGTAGAAGCGTTGTTTTCTGATTTGAAATATTATGCTGCTTTTGATGCTGAAGATTTGTACTTAGAATCTGCTAATTATGGTGATTTATTTTGTTTCCAACATTTTGGTAATCATTTTTTGCATAAAACAAGTTCCATACGAAGTTCTGTTAATTATACACAGTGGGTACATTGCCCGGCTCCTATACAAGGCAGTTCGGGTACTTTTTTGAAAAAGTACACTTATTTTACTGACTTTAATCAGTCCAATCCCGAGTCCTTTTATTTTAAAATGACACAAAATGACACAGAAGCCCATCTCCAAGGTTAGACTTACCGATACTAAATTGTTGTATTCGAAGTTCTTTCTAGAGAAGTTGGCTGTAGAGGGCTACGAGTTCCGGAGGGAAACCATTGACCTTAAATCAGTTTGGGGTTCTAAGAGCTGGCAGGTACAAGGCACTGAGGCTTTGCACCGTGCATGTCTCATCCCAAATCATATGTTGTTTTTAAATTCTACCATTTTTCACCACATGCTTTGGATTGGCTACTTCAAAACGGTTGAATTCTCCTGCCCTACCTGATTTGGAAGAATTTTCTGGTTGGAGCAATACTACCCTACTGGGATTCAGAAAGAGCCTGAAAACATGGCTGTTCGCCAAAGTCTAATTCCCGTGATTCTATCTAATAGTACCGGCAGCTGTTTTATATGTCACGACAGCTAGTGTATTGTTGTACCGTCTGACTACTTCCTGTTTGTGCGCCAGGATACCCGTAGGGTGACAGTTGCGCGTTACAAATAATAAATATAATACAATACAATACAATACTACTGATTTTTCAATTCAAGAATTACATACCTTTTTGCAAAATTCTTTATTTAATATATCCAGTTTTAACCCAAAGGGTTGGCTAGTGTGGCACAGAAGTGCAGATTCCTGCCAACGTCGTTTTCTAGGTTTCACTGATGGCTTTACTCATGTTAGGCCAGATCCTCATTTTGAAACTGACCATTCGGTCACCACTTATTCAGTAGGCAAACTATGTCAGAATTGGCTCAAACATTCTACTTTGGCATCAGTTAAACAGCATCTATCCAGGCTGACAGATGATGTAGATTTGAATGATTTCATAAAAGGCCCGGCTAGTGGTAGGTCTAAAAGATGGATATATGCGATTTATAATGAAATCTGGAAGACTTCACAGATTGAGGCGGCAAAACGCCTTAGGGCCATTGATCAGGCTAATTTGGAAAAAGTGCTTGCAGTTGTAGATAATAGCATTAATATGCTTTCTTCCCGCATTTACACGCTAGATTATATTGTGTCTTCTGTTGTTAATATTGTACAAGATGAGTTATCTGTGTTATACCATGGCCAGAATCAGTTACGTTCCATTATGCAATTTGCGTGGACCCTGCAGACACTTAAGTCTGGAAAAGTGCCTTGGAATTACATGAACGTGTCCTCCCTCTTTGCCCCTTTTAATTTGACTGAAAAGCAATGTTTACTTTCAATGAGGGATGCATCTTTTTCTATGCTACACATTGAGAGGCTGGAGTCCTTACCGTTTTCTGTGGCAGAAGCCGCTGCTGCAACGTGGCTTATCCACGGGTTAATCACGCTCCCATTTGCCTTATTTAAATTTACAAATTGTATGCGATATATTGCAATAGGCCGATATGAACCCCTTGGTAGTGCATTTTTGCACGAGGCCTGGTCCCTCCCATTTACATATAGATGTCTTAAAGATGGGCAGGAGGTTATTCAAAAGGTGAAGAATGTACCGAAACGCCAGATCACTCATTAATGTGTAGACATATCCAATGACATGGTTCCTGTAATAAGGATCGTCCAAATTTAGCCTGTGTTTTAAATGGTACTCTGATTCCAGCAATTGTCCCTACTTTCACTTTACTGGCGAACGGGAGTTATTTACTTTTAAATAATGAAGATTGTTGTGGGTTAATTCGAGGCATAGCTTATGTGATAACTGTATCTGAACGTGTGGTGTGTTGCAAAAACGTTCTGTGTCCTCCTCCACTTGGGAATTCAGATGTTTCCATCTGGCCGCGAATCCCAACCTTGAAAGCAGAGTTCAATGGAATGAGTAGAATAAGAGCCCTTTTGTCTCAAAAACAAGTGGCCCTGAGTTCGACTCGTGAAACATTTGTCCTTCACATCGCTAACACCCGCACAGAGGTGCAGGCCCTTTTGAATACTGACTTACCATTGCATTTCAGCGAATTGATACATTCAATCTTTAATGCGCCCTCCACATCTGGCCTTGCACACTTTTTTTAAATAGTTAGCAGTGGTCTTGTGACTTCATTTGAGAAGATATTTGGAGTCATTCCTGCTTTCTTCCATTCCATATTCTCAAGCTTATTTGGTGGCTTTCCTGTTTTACTGGCGCTAGCTGCAGGCGTATTGGTTATATTTAGTTTTATTAAAAATGGATGCCTGTCCTGTATTACACGCCGCACAGCCCCACCTGGCACTGTTCCGCAACCGGATGCTTGAATACTATGGCACTTTGCCGCTTGCGACTTTAAGCATGGCATATGGATTATCGTTTCGATTTTCCTATTTTACTTGTGTCCAGCCTGTGTTTCATTGCCTGAGCTGCGATTTCGACTGGGCCCTTGATTTGTGTCTCTGCAAGACGGTGTCTCCTGACGTCGATTTTAATCATCTGATGAGTCCCATAGTTGCTCACGAGGTGGTTTGTTTTGGCGGAGGGATTATGGCCATGGCAGCGATGCATGGACTAATGGGTCGTTGGAACATACTCGCAGCGGCGCAAGATTTCTTGGCACACAGCTTTATTGAGAACCCACTGAGTTGTCCTCTGATGATGCTAGAAGCTCCGGTACTTGAAGAGCATGTATGTTCTCTCCCACTATTGAATTGAATGGCTGAACTGTTTTCGGATGATGACAGTGACTTCATGCTGGAGGCTGTTGCTGCATATTTTGAATATTCAGTCCTGTCCTGAGTTAACTTCAAGACTACAGATTAATTGCCCCGTCTTTAATTGCAGTGATTTTTGAAAATTTTTGGGAAATTATGCGTGAATTTTTCGTTGCCCAGACCTATTGACTTGATCAGAAATAAAAACTGGGTTGACGAATTCGATTTTTTCTAAATTGACTTACAAGTACAGTTTTCATTGAATTTTTTATAATTTGACCTGGCTCATTGTTCTTGAACTCTGTCTTCTTGATGTGCCCCGTGCCTTATCTTATCTTAGCCGTGCTCTGACCATAGGGGGATGTCATATAGTTACTGCTTACCTATATACTGTGTTAAGTTAGCATGAGCTTATTAAATGTTTAAACGCCATTTTACCTTTTTGCTGCTTCTGCACACGACACATAATTGTTGCTTTAGCTTTCAGCCTAAAAGAGCGTTGTGATTTATACGAGACGAATATGTTATTGCTCTGTTAACATTGCTTAGCATAACTGTGTCTGTACATTGAGTGCTGAAGCCTTGAAGGATGAGTAAACACAGTGTTATTGTAAGGTCTGATCTTCGCACTTCCCTAGACATAACATAAATGCAGCTGCTGGCAAATCTGGCTTTAGGCGCGTTTTATGTTGCTCTGCACAAGAACAGATAAACACCCTTGATGGTGCTTCGCATGCAGAGAGCTGGTGGAAGATGATGTGATCCTCTGCCACTGAGAGATTGAGGTATGGGGTCGCCCTGCTAAAGCCCAAAGAGACCTTCTTAGATATAATATAATATGCTAGTTAGGGAGGGTGAGAATTAGGTGTTGTTAACTCCTATTCATTTCAACATTTTAGCATGTTGTCACCTTTCGCTTTTTATGGACTAATAACTATGCTCGTTATAATATGTTTGCTTGTATTATCTAAGATACTGCGTTTGAGAACCCTGCATTAGTAAATAAATATTTCAAGTATGCACGCATCCTCATTTACTCCACGTTCTGGTTTGAAATGATTATATAACGAAAGAGTGTCTATGTGTTCCACGTGACCTGAGGTATTCTAAACTCATGTTCTGGTTTGTCTAAACATTGGGAGTTTGTTATGACCAATGAGACACTGTAGCTAGCTCGGTAAGGGGATTTTGGGTACTAAGGTGAGTTTTGGGCCATCCTAATTCACTGAGGTTCCAAATCTCTATGCACAGATCTATAGGAGAATGGAATCCATGCTACAGTTTAAATGTTGTGTATACACTTAATATATGAGCACAAACTCATACCGAATTGGAAAGATGAGTTAATCTCAGTAGTACTAGCAGTCAATAGACAGAAATAGGTTTATATGGGTCTTTTTTAGGAAAATAGTACCAGTATGTGTTTTTTCTCCCTGTTTACAGGTACAGATACGTTAGGTCTGACCTCTCAACACACAGGTGGTGAATTGGTCATCTCAACAGGAGCCACAAGGCGCCTCCTGACACACCTTTCGGTCCTGAAGAAAGCCTCTAGAATCCAACACGAGGCTGAAACATGTCGACCAACACTAGGGCGGTGGGTACATAACTATATCCGCCTACGCACGACCTTGTTTTTAATTACCCACATCACTGTTTTTTCCAGTAAATTTTCACATCACAGTGATGCAGGGCTTTTTAAACTCACCTCAACAGAGCACAGAAACACCCTCCTGTTAATTTCTTCATTTCTGAACACTACTGGTAAACCAGATGGTCTTCCTCAAGGTGGAGGTATAGCATACTCACAATAATAAAGACCCAATGATGATGTTGCTACTACAGTACTCATAGGCGGAGAATCGAGATATACCGCACACGCCATTGTGTACGTATATGAGGGTTTTTACCAAGTTTCCCAGGCGAACACAAGACCTTAGTGTACAGGACAAGTGATCCATCCTCCCCCCCCCCCCCCCTTTGATTTTTGATACTAACCTTTTGAAGCCGGATGGACTATAGCTTCTCTTTCCCCCTTTTGATTAATATATTAAATCCTGAGTTCCCAAACCAAGCACTCTTAAATATACTGGATACTAGTATACTTGACATTTCTACACCTTGTACTCCTCATTGTATTATGTAACATTTCCTATAGACTGATTTATACACGCATGATTCATTGTCTCTATATAATGTGTGTGTGATTCAAAGTGCTCTGACACACTACACTGGTAAACGTTGCAGTAGAAAACAAAATGCATGCGAGAGAGGAGCTGTGGAGAGATAAGGGGCACTGTTCAAGATTGGTAGTGGGGTAGTCCGTGGAGAAGGAGGTCATTATGGGTGTAGGCATCAATAAAGATTGTTGCACCAGGCTCTAAAGCTGGTCATGCAAGCACTTCTCAGCATACTGCTACATTGTTAATTTAACATTGCATCCAGCTTCCAGCAGGGCTTCTATGTTTTATTGTGGCAGCACATGGACCTCAGAACATACATTTAAAGTAACATTAACAGTTCTTAAAACCAGGATTGCTGTGCTTCAAATTAGACACTACAGGCACATATTATAGGTGTTGCACCTGTGATCAGTTAGCACTGTAATGTAAAATTTCCTAGCTAATGCACAGGTACGTTTCAACTCTATTAGGAATGCGGGGACAAGGATTATACATTTCTCTTCCATTTATTTGAGCTCAGCAGCAACCACAACAAATTACTCAAAAGACTACACCTCCCATGAATCTGGTCAACTTAAACATCAATGTCTACCAATGGCTTTGCTCTCCCCTGCATATAATCATCATCAAGGAAAGAAACGTCCTCTTTCTTCATGCAACTTTTATGCCACCATACTCTGGTCAAAATTCTTGCATCTGCTCCGATCCTAGGGAACAAAAGCGAAGCTGTAAATCCTACACCTTCCATAAGTGCAGCCTTTACAAGGCACAAAATATGTCTCAAAACTGTGATCAAATCCATTTGAACATTTCACAGATAAATCATGTAATAATGGTGAATATACTTATCCCCACGAAAGTAGTCCATCCACGTACTTTGGGAGGCTACATTGAAAATTGAAAACGTCAAAGGGAGGGAATATCTTTGCCTCAGCGTTCTTAATAGAATTGAAACATTTCTTCATGTTAGCTAGGAAATTTTATATTCTATGGCAAGACTGAATGCTCAGATGGTCTTGGTGGACGCATGTGCGACGAGCTCCACACTGGCCTGCCATTTGGAAAATAAGGGTGTAATCTCTCCCTTAGTGACCTGTGGAGCCTGGGCTGACCTCGGAGGGCTATCGTTGAGAGGACAGCTGCAACTTGGGAGGTTGTGCCTGCAGCTGAAGCCGTACTCGCAATTGTGGGACTTGGACTGACCCGAGGCCTTTGTCTGCACCGCCGAGTGTGGCAGGCCTGCCTTGGTGCATCACCCCGGGGGCTGTGCTCTATTGCTGAAACCCAGATATGGGGCAGCTGACGCGCCCTCCTGACCTGGTCCCGCTGTCCCCGCTTTGGATGGAGTAGCGGAGAACAAAGGGCAGGTGAAATCAGGCGCGTCCTGCAACTGACGTCTGGGAGAGACTGGTGATGCGGCTGGGCCTGGGGCTTGGCTTGCCAGCTACAAGAGTTATCCTGCGACGGCAGCAAGCTGGTAAGTGTGACGTCCCTTTTTTCGGTGCCCAATTCCGGAGTCCGGTGCCTAGCAAGGGGACAGGGCATAGCAACTAGGTCCTTGCCCCTGGCGGCTTCTGCAGTCCGACACCACCGTAAGGCTGTGTCAGTGGAGGCTGGATTGCCCCTGTGCCCTTGAACTGGTGGCCTGGTGTGGTGCCTCAGAGAACGACATTGACTGTATGTGCCCTCCCCCGTACCTGAAGCGATATTCCTGAGCTGTGCCGAGGAGTACATAGGAGGTCGCTGAGTGGCTAAGTAGGGCATGGGGGCAGCAGAGTTGCGGCTGAGCAACCTATTTGTGGCCCCTGAAGAGGCTGGGCTCAGAGTGTGGGGCCAACTGGTGGAATACCTCGGGCCGTGAGGAGTTGGACAGCATGTGCCTCTAACACTCGGGCCTAGTTCGAAGCTCGATGGGTGGGACGATGTGAAGCGGTCGGACCCTGCTTTGCTACCATCTTGCTGAAGCATATCCCCTGGAGGGCAGAACTGTTGTGGTGGGGGAGGAGAGCACTGGTTGGACCTGGGATGTCTATGTATTGGACGGTCATCACTTAAGGTCCACGGGGGCTGACACCAAAACGCTGCTGGTCTCACTAGAGGGCCCTCCCTGTTGATATCTGGTGTGCGGATGGATCTGAGAAGAAGTACGCGGGATTGGTGTGCTGAGGGAAACTGCTTTTGGAACTAGTGGGGCTAGGCCAAAGGACACCACCCCGGAACCTCTGCACTTACACATACACTGCGTTCCTCAGAAGCTGTAAGGATGGGTAAAGCGAGGGCGAAGCCTGCAGGGACTGCCCCAGGACTGGAGGATGATTCTCAGGAACAAGCATGGGGCAATGTAGGGACCAAACTAAAGGTGGACCTGATCCAACAACAATTGTCTAAGATACTCAAGGCCATCTCGGACAACAACGTAACGCTACACCAGGACATTAGTACAGTGTCGGTGGGCCTGGGGCTCCGTGCGCAGCACCAAATGCTAGATGAAAGGGTAAAGGTGGTGGAGGTGTAACTCGAAGAGCTATCTCTGGTGCTTAAAGCCCTCCCACAGCAGGTAGCAGAACTCACTGACAGGATTCAAACATTAGAATGAAGGGCAGAGGATGGAGAAGGCTGCAGCTAGTGAAGCAACATACAGATCCTTGGTCTGCCAGAGGGTATTGAGAATGGCAATATGGTGGCATACTTGGAGCCCTGGCTCAGTACAGTAGTGGCTTCCGGGGCCTTGACATCATTTTACACCCTCGAAAGGTCACATCGGGTGGAGGCCTACCAACTGGCACCGGGCCGCCCAACCACGACCAGTTGTGGCCAGGCTGCTGCACTACCGGGACATAGATATTCTGCTGCAGAAAGCTAGGACATATGGTCCCTTTGTGGTGAACAATACTAATGACTCAGTTTTCCCGGATTATACCCTGGATGTCCAATGGAAACATGCCTCGTTTATGGAGGTAAAGAAAGCACTTGGAGACGAAGGCCTCCATTATTCCCTGCATCGTCCTGGATGGCAAGACTCCCTTTTGTGATGATGCCAAGGATGCCTGGGACTGGATAGAGGCGTATCGAACTGAGATTTCCCAGACAATGCAGAAGCCCTGTCAAGATGCTGAAACCCGTAAATACAGGAAGCAGCAACAACGAAGACCCGAACATATTGCATCAAAGAAGCCAAGCTCCTCACAGACTGAAGAAGAGAGAGCGGCGGTGCTGCAGGCAGTGGCTGATAGCGTCTGGGATGGTGTTTCCTCATTGAATGCGGGTTGCGCTCAATGAAGGGGTCTGAAGGTTCGGACTCCTCTGACGAAGTTAGCCTTGCACTACCAGTGGTGACCCCGAAGACGACAGATTAAATGATATAACTAGTGTGCCCACCAAGATTGGCAATACACTTGGAACCTGAGACAGGGCCAACATTAACTTGAGACAGTAAATGATTTCCCTTGTCTGGATAATCACTGAGGCCAGTGCATGAGGCACCGCTCCACACCACGTTGTTCCTCATAGTCTTGCATCGCACACCACAGTGCGCTCATTTGTGCAGCCTCAACCCCCTGGAAGGCCCCCCTGTGGTTTCTCTGGGCCTCTACCAGCTTTCATAAAGATCCATTTCGAGTTTGGGCAGGTGGCTGTTGCCAGTATGCTCTGGGACTGGGGAGTTGTAGATTGTTGGGGCTGCTTTGTTAGCCATTCAGGCGAGAATCCACTAAATTCTTTTTTTGATGATCTGGGCTGGGTGGGAGACATGGGAGGAGGGGAGGCAGGGAAAATTTGAGATGCTGACACAACAATAAGCCACGAAGTTTCTCACATGGAATATTAGGGGGAAGGGGCCAATGCCAAAGCACCACAACATACACAGCTACCTCAAGCTTTGAGGAATCCAGAAAGCGTTCTTACATGAGACACACCTCATTCAAGGGGAAGTGGAATAATTACGTGGGAGATGGTGAGGACAGATATTTGCTGCCACAGTTTTATTATATGCCCAGGGGGCGCTGATATGGATATGTCCAGGGGTCCCCTTCGAAGCTACATGCACCTCAACTGACAAAGGCTGGGTATGTCCTACTGAGATTACTGGGACAAAAGATTATGCTAGGTTGTTTATATGCGCCCAACCACAACCAACTGACCTACATGACCTCTCTCTCTGTGCATATAGCTGACATACAAATGGGATGTGAGTTTCTGGGAAGGGATCTCAATTGTGTGGCTGATGTGGACCGCTCTCATCCCCCTCTTTCAGGAGCACAGACCCATAGGGCGGCGGTTGGGTTATGGGAGTGGATGGCTTACTGGAGACTGCAGGATATTTTGAGACTCCCAACATATGGGGGACAGGTAATACTCTTTTTATTCTCATACACATGAACTTCACACGAGGACAGAGGCTTTCTGGACCTCCCTGGGCGTCAGCAGTTCCATTAGACATACAGAATATTTGGGTCGGACATTTCAGATCATAGCCCTCTGTTACTGTTGTATCAACCGCATGGGCAGAGCCCTCCGATTCCCACAGGGAGACTTAACCCCCTGTCACTGGAGGATGTAGCATTTGCAGGATCCCTGCAATCCTTAGTGGAAACGTATTTCACTGATAACGCACACTCAGCGTTCTTGACATTAGTAGAGTGTGAGGCATTCAAGGTGGTAGTGAGGGGACACTGAATTGGACAAACAACCTGAATATAGCGGGAACTGCACCAAGAGCTCCTGGCCATGGAGCGGGAACTGCGTATGCTGGACAACATACATGGCTACTTGCCCTACGAAGATGGTATGATGAGGCCCTCGAGAGACTTTGATCGCATGACTATAGGGCATATATGGACAGAGTGAAGAGGGGAAAGCTGATCGCCTACTGGCGTCGTTGGTCAGGCCGGAGTCCCGGGGTTCTCCAATTTCTTGCATTAAGACTGCAATAGACACAACCGCGTTTGATCCAAGTAGGATTAACTGCCTCTTTCAGAGGTACTTTGAACAGTTATATATGGTGCTTTAGGAGACCCCCCCCCCCCCCAGGCAGGGCTTTATGCTTTCCTGGCCCTATTGCGCCTTTAAATAGTGGATGCCTGTCTCCCGGAGGAGTTGGGTGGCCCTGTCACTGTAAAAGAAGTCTGGGGCACCATTGCCTCGCTGGCTAGTGGTTAAACACCGGGCCCGGATGGCCTCCCGGCAGAGTTCTACATGAAATATGTAGATAGACTGCCCTCCCCCGGCCTGGTGTGTATGTACACTGGGGCTCTGTAGCTAGGACATTTGCTGAACTCTACAAACAATGCATTAGTGATCCCGCTTCCCAAACTGCCAAGACTTGATATTGCCGTGAAAGACTTCAGACCCCCTGTCTATGCTCAATACCGATTTTAAGATATATAGGGGCATATGTAGGTAATATTCGTTTTGTGATTTTCAAATTGTGATTTTTAGGGAATCGTAAAATGTAGGTAGGATTACCACATTTTTTTGTGAATCCCACTTATTCCTTATATGCGAATCGCAAATTGAGATTCGCAAATAAGTAATACCTTCTCATTCATTCCTATGGGCTAGAAGGCCCATAGGAATGAATGGGAAGACATTCTCAATTGGCGATTCTCAATTAGAGAATCGCAAATTGAGAATGCAATTTCAGGGTTGTAAGGGTGTCAATAGGACACCCTTTTGCACCCCTGAAATTAACATGTGTGCACATGTGGCACACATACATGCCCTAAGGGCATGTATGTTACCCACATGGCACTTTAAAAAATGCCAAAAAGTGCATTTTTGAAAGAAATCGCAAAATACCACCAACCTGAAGTTGGTGGTATTTTGCGATTCCTTAAGCCAAAATTTGCACAACTTGGGTGCTTCCTACATTGCATTTAAGGAATCGCAATTTGCGATTCCTTAAATGCAATAGCAAAATAAGGAATTGCAAATTTTGTGATTTCTTATTTTGCATGTGGGTTTTTGTGTGATACATAGCACACTGCCCTAATTGCGATCGCAAATACTGAAGTTCTGCGAATTTCAGCATTTGCAAGCGCAATTAGGTTTCCTACATATGGCTCTAAGTAAAGTCCTAGCGTTTAGACTGCTCCAACACATGAAACAGCTGATCCACCCTGATCAGAATGGGTAAATCCCCTTGTGCAAAACCTCTTATAACTTGCATAGATTGTATTCAGTACGCTACCACATGGACGCCAGGTCGCTCCCACAAGCTGCTTTCTTGTTGGTCGACCTGGAAAAGGTGTTCAACACCGTGAACTGAGACTATCTACTTGAGGTCATGCAGAGACTGGTGTTGCGAGCAGGATGGGTGAAAGGGGTAAGACTATTATACACCCACCCCACTGCGCAAGTCAAGACGGGTAAGACTATCTCCCTGCAATATGTGATAGCGTGTGAAACCCGACAAGGATGCCCCATGTCTCCACTTTTTTTTGCATTGGAGATAGAGCTGCTGGACGCGCTATTTCGCCGGGGTGGGGAGGGTCTGGGTCTGACGCTGGGCAATAAAACCCATGTTGTATCCTTATATGTGGATGATCTATTGATCTACCTGGGTGAAGCTTTGAGGGGGGCGGAAATGGCCTTTGGAGATCCTGGATGACTTTGGAGCATTGTCGGGCCTCCGGGTCAACCGGCGTAAAACATACCTGTTTCCAGTGGCCGGTCCACTTCCCAGACTCCAAGAGCTCTCGGTTGCTCACAATTGGACCCCCAATACATTTAAATACTTGGGCATTCATATTTTCCATTCCCTAGAGGGCAACTTAGATAGGGCACTCAGTTAACTCCGCTCTAGTGCCACTTTAGAGCTCACTGTGACTTACCCTGATGACCAGGATCTCCTCGAATGGTCATGCTACCCCGCTTTTTGTATTTTTTTGCTAATCTGCCAGAGCTAATGCCTGTGGGTTGGTTTCGCCCACTAGATGCACTCGTACAAGATTTTACATGGGGAGATGGGAGACGAAGAGTGTAATTACAAACTTTACAATGCCCTATGAGGGTGGGAGGACTGGAGGTACCGGTCTTTGAATTATACCAGTTTGCTGGGCAGCTCCAATGGGTGGCTCAATGGTTAGAGGGGGTGAACCAATAGGGGACTTATTTGATGGAACGAGGACAGTGCCCATGTCTTCTGTTGGCAGGAATTCTGAATCAGTCCACCAAAGTCCCTTATACCTCGATGTTCAAACCACAGCCCTATAGTGCTGGAAACGCTTTATGACAAGGCTACCAGAAGTCCCGAGGTACTCCCCGGTACTACCACTGGTGGGGTTGCCTTACGGAGAACAGCAGTTGACCCTTGGAATGGGACAGATGGCACCCTGGACAGAGGCCAGAATTGATATGGTGGAGGACTGCTATCAAGATAGACTATTGCTTCCTTTTGCAGAACTTGTTGATGGGTGTGGACTCTCGCTGGGTCAGCTTATCACATATGAGATACTGGTACAGACATTAAGGCGGCAATGGGGTGAGTGCGAACAGGCAGTGCTATGCTCTCTAGTCACACTGGGTACCACAAGTCACCAAATTAATTGGTTCTATGCATACCTTCTTGAGACGTCCCTTCCCCCGCTGCTGAAACTAAAGGGTAAGTGGCAGAGGCTCGTGGGTAGGGAACTCACTGACGCAGAATGGGGTAAAGTACTAGAATCCCCCTGGAGAATTTCTCACAGTGCCCGGCAAAAATACATCCAATTTAACTACATTAATATGTCATATATGAACCCTCGTCGTCTTTTTGCTGCCTTTGGGGGAGAACCGAGAGGCTGCCCGAAGTGCAGCCAACTAGACGTGGACTCCACATTACTTGGGACTGTGTGAGACTGCAGGACCTTTGGCATGCGGCGCTGGCCAAGATCAATGCTACGTTAGGACGTACACTTAATCCATCAATAGAGACGGATTGGCCTATTCAGCAGGCCTCCTAAGCCAAGGTGGGAAATAGATTTATAGACCTGGCCTTGGCATTGGTCAAGAGATGATTCATGGTGACGTGGAAGATAGCTGGAGGGCTGAGGCTCAACATTTGGATGCAAGAGGTGTATAGTTGGACTTGATCTGAAGATAGAGCTCAAAGTAGGGAGGAGCTAAAGGGTCTATGCCAACATCCAGTTGCTGACCTCTGGAAGGACATCCTATTCTCTTGGGAACACCTGAGTCACCCGAGTAGCGCAGAGGACTACAGTGGGTCTTCTGCAGATTGAGACATGGAGAACACTGGGGGCGGAGGGGGACACCCTACTGAAGAGATGTGAGGCAAATTTGAGTGCCTTATCACCCTCCCCTTCTCCCCCCCCTTTTTTTTCATGTATCTTGCTACAGAACACACAACAACATCCGACACAGCTGAGGGTCGGGTCGGACCTGACCTGATCTGCAAGCATTCTGCAATCCCCACTGCTCTTAACTTGCCCCTCACAGAAGACCTAAGGTCCCCCTAGCCTGCACTAGTTGGGTTGTCCCAGTTTGTTTATTTAGTTATATACCTGCTATGCTGTTGCAAACAGGACCATACGATGGCAATACATCATATCCCATCTGATCAAAACAACCCCAGAAATAAGGGAACACTCCATTTACCATGGGCACCGGCCATGTGGGACACACAAACTGATATAACCTAATGACTCACTGAGTTAAATGAGCGGGAGCCACTGGCTGCTGAGTAAGCCCCTTGCGTTCACATAGTGGCAGACACCTATGTATCCTACCACTGTTGTATACTGTTGCCATATGTTGTATTCTACGTGTCCAGAGAAAACGTGCTGAGAAACTCCACTTGATCATACATAAGTGCAATGTAAAATAAAAAATGCCAATAAAGATATCTAAAAAAAAAAGACTGAATGCTCAGATTATGCAGCTTCAAATCTGGCTGACCACCAGTGAGGCAACTTCTACTACAGTTTTAAAGTACAATGTCTTGAAATTAGAATCCAAGGAACAGTCCGCCGCATTCTTCTAGGTGACCCTCTAGCATAGAGCCTTTTTAAGCCATCGCACCCTTGGTGGAATGTCCTCCAAAAACAGATTTGTCAGTGCGTGCTTCCTACATGACCCACTTAATCCTTCATGCAATGGGATAGGAGGAACCTGCCTTAGAAGGCTTCTATAGGGTAATAAGAAGCAGAGTCGTGCCTGGAGGGCATAAGCCCTCCGTACTCCCTGAGACAACTTACCAAGTACAATTTAGGGTGTTGGGTAAAAGGTGGGTACTATACTATCCTTGTGTTAGATTTAGTTCTTTTGGAAATAGTAAGGGACACCCCTTCTGGGGTCAACATTCTGGCAGTGATATCCAGTTCTCTCATGTTTAAGACAATCTTACATGAAATGAGACATAGTAGAATTGCCAACTTACCTGTTAATTCTTTCTCAGATAGGAATTCATTATATTGCCATGACTTCAATAGTTTAAAAACGACATGTACATCCCATAGGGTGGATTATCTAGGTTCCCTGCAATAGTCTGCACACTAAGGGGTGTTCCCCTGCTGGAATGTCCTGAAAAGAAAAATGACCGGAAGAGATGGCCAATCAGCTTGTGTTAATTTTCGGCTAGGCCCACCTCTTCTAGTTCTGATAAGAAGTTGACTATGCATACTATATCTGACCTAAAGAGAGCAAAACCCTTTCGCATATACCAGCTTAACCCTCTGTTCCATACCGACTTGTATCTTTCGACCACAGAATTAGCCAATGCTCTCTTGCTGAGGCTAGCAGCTGGTTTTGATAGGCCTGGGATCACCCAGCATGACCTGTAATCCTCCATGCAATGAGATGGAAAGCTCCCTCCTGGACCAACTGGTTCAAGTTGCCATGAGCATCCTTCAGAAGATTCTGAGTTTGGTGAAGATGGATTGGACAATCCACAGAAAGTTCCAGAAGAACTGGATACTATACTTGCGATCTCCATCGCGGTGTCAAAAGTACCATCTCTGCCTGTTGTCTCCTGACTTGTGCAGTTAGTCAAATGCTCATCGAGAAAGATGGGAAGGTGTAGCCCAGTCCGTGGCTCCAGTCCTGAAGGAATGCCTACATGGCTTCCGCCAAAGGAGCCAGGTGCTAGTTGAAAAAGCACAGAAGTTGATGGTCAAGTCGACAGGCAAAAAGATCTATCTGGCATGGCCTTAATTTTCGCATCAGTCCTTGAGATAGACATGGGTCCAACTGCCAAGCACTGAAGTCCATCAGGTGTCTGGAACACAACAGAAGATATTCTGCCATCATCAATATCTTGTGCAGCAGGCAGTACTGCAAAAATCATTTGCCAATTTGCCAGTTCTTTGAATCGTGTCCACCCAAGTGAATTATGTATTTTACACATTATCCATTTTTAGCAGATTAGAACAAGACACTTTGTTAGACACTAGACTCCTTACCGCAAAGGATCTCGCCAGGATCTACAGACCATTGATATTAAGTGTTTCTTCTTCTGATCACGGACCTCCAGTGGTAATATACCCACAACGGGTTCCCCATCCTAGCCAGCTTGAATCCGATTCAATGATGAGGTCCTGGGCTGTCCCAAAAATTGGTCCTGCCATTCCAGGCCTGTATGTGTTCCAGCCCACCCTGGATTTCCATCCGAGCTCATTGGTTGAGGGAAATCTACTCAGTGTTTGTCAACACCCGCATGTGGTCCCTTACCTTCAATCTTTGAAGAGCCTGGAAATGTAATGTCCTGGGTAAGATCGCTTGTATGGAGGATGCAAGAAGACCCACAACCTGGGCCACGTATCGGAGAGATAACTTTTCTTTCTCTAATGTTTTCTGCACTTCTCTGCATATCAGGAACATCTTTTTCTGTGGTAATCTCAGCGATTCTTAGACTGAATCTATGATGAATCCCAGGAAGATTATCATTTAAGTGGGAGTGACCTCAGATTTCTGATCATTTATTTATTATTAAAAAATGTCAGGTCTTGTTGGAGATTGGTTGTAAGTTGAAGGGGTTTCTGCAGCAGAGCTGGGTACTGATCAGTGGCATAGATAGACCTTTTGCCATTCGTGGTGGTCCCTACTTTTGCCACCCCGAAACTGCTGCAGGTAAGAGCGGAGGGGGTGCTGGTGATCCCTGCGTTTGCAGCCCTGCGACGGCCACAGGTAAGAGCGGGGGGCAGGGAGGCACAGTACTTTGGGAAATCACCTCAGAGTGGAGGATGGGCTGAATGAAAGGCAAGTGAACTTGTATATCTGACGTTTCCACTCAAACTGAAGAAAACGCTGATGAGGAGGAAATATTGAAACCGTGAGTTAAGCATCCTGCAGATCGAGTTGTCCCAACCAGTCGTTGGGATGGAGATTATCCCTGAGAAGGTGCACGCCTTCCATTTTGAGATGTTCCTATGCCATCCATTTGTTGAAAGCATTTCGTTTGATTACTGGATGATAAATGTTGTCTGTTTTGGGAGGGGAGAGAAGCAGGGGCTATTGCCTTCTTCGCTAAAAGAGCACACACCTCCTGATCCATGATTTGAGAGACCTCTTGGGAAAAAGAGAGAGGTAGTGATTAGCCTCTCGGCAAGTGGTTCCGTAGAACACTATGTAGAACCCCGAGATGGCTTTGGGTACCCACGTGTCTCCTGTTATGTTCCACTAATTGTGAAGTAAAGATTTTTATCTGCCTCCCGCTTCAAGTAGGGATGAAAGGATATTACTTTCCGTCTGCACCTACTGGTGAATTGCTAGCACCCCTGAAGGCTCCTTTGCCACCTTGTCCTCTGCCATTGCCAAGGAATGGGAAGAAGCCTTGGAATTTCTTTTGGTCCTGCCACTGCATAGCATGTCTCATTTGGAGTTTGTGGGGGGCTATGCCATAGGAACAACTGGATGAGTGTCCCCTGCCGCTGTAAAAATCTTCTGGCTTAAGATCTGGTGGTCAATTGTTGCGCTTTGTCCCGAGAAGAAAAGGTTGTCACAAACCTTGAACGTTCCTTAATGAAGGGATCTCCAAAGAGTCCTCCTTCTGCCACCGGACCTGACTCCGAGTTGGCCAATTCCCCCAGTTTATGGTCGATTTTTATCAAGAGCAACGTTCTGTGTTCCATGGATAAACTTTGCGTTACCTAGGAAGCATAATGCTCCTTGAGCCCATCTTGAAAGGATTTCTGGATCAATGATATTGCCAATTTCACTGACCTCTTCAGCCATATCTAAGATTTTTGCAAGTGGCCGCAGTACATCCAAAATTTGTTCTCACAGGACTTCCAAGAGAGATCAATTCCTTTTTTCTGGACCTTGATAAATTTTGTGATGAAAGTCGACAATTTGGGATCTATTTTGAGGGGTACAAGTCACCATCATAGATAATCTTGGGCATTCTGCCTTTAGCCTTCCCCTGACCGCCTTGACCATTGATTTTCTGATGCAGCTTCTTACATACTGGCCCACTTTTGCCACTGGGACCCGATCGATGGCATGGGGGTGAAATATGTTGTTAGGACCTGCCAGCCTTCGTCACGTGGCATCATTGGCATTAGCCATCCTGGGATGTTTGGCGGGGCCACCTTCTGGTCTCCACGGTCTACTGGAGTCTAGTCGTCCCCAGAATCTGGATTTTCAAAATTGTTGCTGGCATCTGGATCATCTCCCAGAGGGAAGTATGTATCTTCATTGTGGGTATTCCCAGTTGTTCATCCTGGCAACTACCCTGGGCGTCTGCCTGCCATTTTAAGAAGGCTCTGCACAGTCTTTCAAAAACATCTGAAGGTGGGGAATTAGGTTGTGCCTTAGATTTGGCTTTAATGCCAGCTGAGCCCAGCTGGACACCTCAAGGGAGTGAATGCCCCGTGTCCTCACTTCCATGGGTTTGGGTGCTGCTCTCCGCAGCCATGATGATCTGTACACTGAGGGGTTCTAAGGCTGAGGAGATGACTTGTTAAAAAGACGGATCTATGGCATCTGCAAGCTCCTCCTACCATTTCTTCCAGAACCCCCAGAGGCAGCGTGATTTATCCGCAGGAGGAGGTCCTGTTCCCCTCCCTTTTGTGGCGGCTGTATCTTCTATTACAACAGTGCTCCGCCTGAGGGTACCTGTAACCACAGTAGCAACAGGCTCTGCAAGCCCATACCGTCTCCAAGTTTTAAATAAGAAAACCCACGTATGCACTCTTCTCTTCCTACATTCGGGGAGAACGAGCTTTTCTGTTCTGGAGACTAAATACGATCCAAACATACCAGGAACTAATGACCTTCGTATTTTCACGCAATACCAATCATTGATTCATCTAATATACCCAATACAGAACAGATGCTTTGAATAATATCCTTTTTAATAAAAGGCAACGGCCAACATCCCATTCAAGAGATGCGGTTGAGATCCAGTTTCTACACTCATTGATAATCACACATGACTGATCTGTATTGGGTATCTGTTCAGACCCCCAAACAAGACAGACACCCAACTATAGTCTTGATAAAGGTGGATCACATTTTTGCCCAGAACCACCGAAACGCGTTGACGCCTATCTACTGTACACTTCAAGCCTTTCCTCCCCTGTTGATATAGAAATTGGTTGTTATAAAACATGGGTGTGATGAAATTACAGCTTTGAATGTACCATCTGTATTTAACAATTTTTATGTTTTACAAATTTCTGTCTGTCTTTTGTATTGTGCAGGTCACAATAGATTGTACTATTAACTGTAATTTTAGTTTTTTTTATTATGTCTAGGAATTCTATTATGTATATATAAATGTAAATTGTTTTTATTACTTACTTCTTTAATAAGTTTTGCTGTATTTCATGTTTAAGATTGCATTAGTTTTTGATTCTATCTTTTTGACTTGAGGCTATGTTTTAGCTTGCTCTGTATATATCTCAAGGGAACTAGTTTACTTTTGGGTTGAATACCCCATTTCCCTTGATTATTCCAAGGGGTTCCTCTCTCTTCTAATAACATCATTGGCATTAGCCATCCTGGGATGTTTGGCGGGGCCACCCTCTGGTCTCCACGGTCTACTGGAGTCTAGTCGTCCCCAGAATCTGGATTTTCAAAATTGTTGCTGGCATCTGGATCATCTCCCAGAGGGAAGTATGTATCTTCATTGTGGGTATTCCCAGTTGTTCAACCTGGCAACTACCCTGGGTGTCTGCCCGCCATTTTAAGAAGGCTCTGCACAGTCTTTCAAAAACATCTGAAGGTGGGGAATTAGGTTGTGCCTTAGATGTGGCTTTAATGCCAGCTGAGCCCAGCTGGACACAACCCAAGGGAGTGAATGCCCCGTGTCCTCACTTCCATGGGTTTGGGTGCTGCTCTCCGCAGCCATGATGATCTGTACACTGAGGGGTTCTAAGGCTGAGGAGATGGCTTGTTAAAAAGACGGATCTATGGCATCTGCAAGCTCCTCAATAATGGGGAGGATCATCTGCTCCTCCTCCACCATCTCCATATTGTGATCCTGAGACTACCATCGTACTGATATGCTTTAGAGTCTCCTGACTGAAGTAAGGGCCGACCTGGCTGTTGCGTTTACCAATGGTTGATGAAGGGAGGTAAACACCCTCTGTGTTACATACGGGCACCAGAAACAATAGAGGAACTCCACGGTCTCTGAACTGCTAATCTGAAGTTGGATTGATTTGGGAGAATAGTTAGCTACTACCGCGCACAAATTAGGCAATTAGCTCAAGTCTACCTTCTTTTCAGCGAAGGGAAGGCTAGTGAGATGTGCAGGTTAATCGCAAACCAAGATGAGACACCCTTTAGCGATGCCATGCAGTCACCGCATGTCAGTCTCTTTTAGCAAGATGTGGTGACATACTCCTTCCGTGGCCGCACGGGGAAGGGAATCCTTGTGTTAGGGTCTTGGGTAGGGACAGTGAGCGTCCTAGCTGTCCGCCGAGCCGCAATGGCAAAAGCACCTCCTGCATGAGTGGTGGTGTGGGGGGGGGGGCCTGAATGGGAGCACAGCCACTCCCCACATAGGGTGACCAACCGTCCGTAAATTTCACAGACAGACCGTAATTTCGGCCATCTGTCCGTTGTCCGTGAAGGATTCTTTAACGGACGCCATTTGTCCATAATTTTAACCGGGCACTGGTCACACCTCCCTAAAGCCGGCACAGCTTCCGCCCACCTCCCTTCTTGACTTGACTTGACGCATTCAGGGCTGTTTGCATTTGAATAGATGCACCCTGCTCTTGAAGCCCCCACCCCTCACACCTCCAGCCCTTGATGAGCTGTTAAGAGGTGCTTGAGAGGGAGGGGGTGCAGCTTCAGGAGCAGCAGGCATCTATTCAGATGCAAACAGCCCTGAATGCGTCATGTCTCTGCAATTTGTGTGAGGCATTCCCTTTCTGCCCAGGGCCCCAAACATCCTACAACCGGTCTGGATTACACCGAGGCAGCACGTGGTTCTCTTCACAGCACACAGCTTAATTACTGTCACTAAATTGTAAACAAACCTCGATTCTTCAAACATGAAGTCTTTAATGTAATAAAATAAAGAAATGGCACAATCGCACCCACACTGATTAACAAAGTATGGAGGACAATCGGTTAAATCAGTTCTCTTGGAGTATCTCCTTTAAGTACTGTACATCACAGTGGGGGATGGCAAAAGTAACACTTTGGAAAGAGAGACGGACTTCTCATTGTCTTGTCCAGGAGGGAGTGGGGCGCCCTCCCCCACCCTGGAAGAGACCAAGAAGATACTAGAATACCGCATGCCCACCCCTGTGCCCACCCTGGTGGATCCTGGTCCCCCTCCTGCCCACCCTCCCCCAGTGATGGCTCTTGTCCCTCACCCCCCCCCCCCCCACCTGTTGTGGATCCTGTCTCTGCCCTGGGTGGCTTCTGTCCCAGTCCAGGAATGGTTCCTGCAGCTCAAAAAGGCTCAGCTCAAAATGAATATGAAAAGGTGGGCGAGTGAGTAAGTGAAGGGATGGGTGGATGGCTGGATGAATTAGTGAAAGGGTGAATGGATGAATAAAATATTGAATCGATGGATAATAAAAGAGGATGGGTGGATTGATGAGGGAGTGGTGGAAGGATGGGAGGGAGAAAGGGTAAATAGCTGGATGTATGGGTGGGAGAGTAGCTGGATGGGTAAAAGGGTGGATGGATGAGTGAAAGGATGGATGAGTAAAAAGGTGGATGAGTGAGTGGGTAGGTGGATGGATGAGTGAAATTATGGATGGATTGATGAATTGATAAGTGCAAGGGTGAATGGATGGACAGATGAGTAAAAGGGTGGATGTAAGGATGGATGAGTGAGTGAAAGGGATGGTAGATGGACTAAAGGATGAATAGATGAGTGAAGGAGTGAAAGGATAAATGGATGAGTGATAGGGTCAATGGATGGATTCATGAGTGGATGAGTAGATGGATGGGTGTAAGGATGGATGGAAGGAAGGATTGCTAAGTGAAAGGGACGATGGTGAGAGAAAGGAAGGAGGATGAATGACTGAAAGAGTGAATGGGTGGATGGATGAGTAAGTGAAAGGATGGCTGGATGGGTGAAAGGGTAAATGGCTGGATGGATGAGTGAATGGATGGGTAGAAGAGTGGATGGCTGAGTGTACAGATGGCTAGGGTGAAAGGGTGGATGGATGGATAAAGGATGGATGAAGGGATGGATGAGTGAAAGGATAGATGGAAGGATACATGATGGATAGGTTTGCAAATGGTTGAATATGTTTGGATATGGCTGGGCTTACTTATATACTATTGCGCGACCTCTGATGTGTCTGTAAAACGTATCCAATTGTCCTGAAGTTTTGTCCTGAATTTTGACCTCCTCCTGAATTTGTGTCCTGAATTTTGACCCTTTGTCCTGAATTTTTACACTCACCGTCCTGAATTTGCACCAATGCCAGTTGGTCACCCTATCCCCACAGCGAGGTATGAGCAATAATCACACATGCCACACAACTACAACAATGATCTACACTGGTAAAACGTCTTATGTCAAACACTTAAATATATATATATATATATATATATTTTTTTTTTTCTTTTTCAGAAAGGACAGACAATTATCCAGCTGCTGTGCAGTGAAGAAAGAGATAATGTATTTCCTTGATGATGACTATAAACAGGAGAGGGCAATACCATTGGTGGGCATTGATGTTTAAATTGAAAAGGCTCCTAGGAGATGGAGTCTTTTATGTTAATGGTTACTGTTGTGCTGGCTGCTGAGCTCAAATAAATGGAAGAGGAATTCATAATCTGAGCCTCCCGACCTGACATAGAATTCCTCATCAACGCTATCATACTTTAAAAAAAATAGCACAATATTTATTAGTCGTACTCTTATATTTCCATTGGAAGACTACTGGCTCTTCTCAACAGGACCGATATTCTTTAGTGGGAATTTATAACACTTACTTTCAACTAAAATATATTTTTAAGACACATTACATGTATTTCTGGAGGTCACACTTTTGGATGCTGGCATACAAAATCAGTTTGACACCCTTCGGTGGTTGGTAAATTAGGCATCTTTAAACATAGTAATTGTACATCTGTTATTTACAGTGCTTGGAAGCAGCTGATGTCTGTTATAAAGCTCTATATACAAACTTATTTTCACTGTATGTTTAGTTGAAGGATACCAACCTTTTTTCAGCAGTATTACTTTACCTCTTTAGGTAGCGGGAGGCTCTACTTACCAACACTCCCGGCTAAACGTTTATTGGAAAACTCCTGCCACTTCCAAGTAAGACTGCTCTGCGTTTAGACAGTGAGTACCAACACTCCTCATTATGGCTGCCATAAATTTGGATTGTATAACTCAAATTCATGGTTGGGCCGGTCTCTGTTCTAGGCAGCTTGAGGAAACACAGGACACATTTGGGATAGATTTTCTGGATAGTATGTGCCTCTTCTCTATGCTGTTGTCCTTCATAAAGATATACTACATTGCTGAATGTGTCTCTGCCCAAGGGTCCTGTTCTCAATCTGGATCCTCCACTGCTCTGAGCACCTCTTCTGGATAAAGCAAAACTGGATAGCTTGATTCGCACTACCAGGAGCTTTCTTTAGTGGTATTACGAAGATGTATTTGGAAGAAGGGCAGAAAAAGAAACAAGGGACCTGTTGTTCGAAATGATTTAGCGGTTGCAAACTCTGTGAATCACAAGGCCATGCAAATGCAAAATGTAATTTCTTTCATTTTATTTAAAAAAAATAGATTTTTAGATATAATGCAAAATAAATTCCAGACAGATACTATATTTTGAGAAACGCCATTTTTTAAATATCTTATGCAAATAGGGAGGAGTGAGAGAGAAATAATACATTTGTAAAAGGAAGGGAAGATATAATACCGCATAGGTTACGTTTCTGAGCATTCCCACCATTGACTCTATATTTGTGCATGTTTTGCTGTGAGACTCAGGCCTCATAAATCAGCTTTCTTGCTATTGCGCAAACGTCAGTACTCCGGGTCCATTCACCCGGGGTGACAGCGTCTGCCTCCGGCAGCAAAATGAGATTTTTTAATGATGAACTAAAACCATTTTGCGATTTGGACAAAACTACAAATGAGGTTATGTGACTCATTCTACCTGACAATTAGGAGAGGGGGCTTTAAAGTGGCATTCCCTTCTAACTACAAATGTCACTGAGATGTGTCAATGGTTTATGATAGCAATTGTAGTTGGAAATCAGGGAGTGGGTGACCCAGTCGCAATGGGGAAGTTGTCTCTGTTAATAGACTGTTTGACGTTGTGGGTGGCCTCAAGGGAAATGGGTAAGGATCCAGAAACCACACAATACTCCCCAAACTGGAAACATTTTCCCATAAAGCAACACCAGTGCCTTTAAGGCACTGGGTCGATTAAAAAAAATAATAGTTTCCCGTTTTGGAATTCAAATGCTGGGGTAGTGGTCTGTTGTTCCTTGCAGGCCACTATGCCTGTATTTCTCCCCAATCACAGGAGATCGCAAATAGCGACCTACCTTTTTTTTTTCTTATTATTTTTATTGGGATTTGCTGGTGCATATAAAAAAGACATAACAATTAATTTAGCAAACATACAATAGACAGAGCTTCGGCTCAACTGTACAAATATAGGCAAATGTATCACTACCAAACCAAGAATAAATACACAGTTAATGATAAAAAACATTGATAATAAAAGCAGTTTTTAGCGGAGACCGTCGGAGCTGGACATAAAAATATAGACATAGCGTACTACATCCTAGATCACAATCTTGCCTCCCTCCACTTTGTGATAGGAGCCCATAAGCGTCTTCCAATATCCCGTTTCTTTGCCCCCTTCAATTCATAGAGGTTGGACTCTATATTATGTATGCCCAGTAGTCTGGAGAGCCACATTTGGAAGGAGGGAGCAGTAGCGTCTTTCCACCCCGCCGATATTAGGATCCGGAGTACCGCAACTGACATAAAAACCTAAACTTCCTCATCCTTCCCCAGATTTAGCTTAGAGTCGGTACCCAATAGCATCAGGGTAGGGGATAGTTCGATCTTATGGCCTAGCAGCCCCTCCCAAAATATCTCTATCTCATCCCTAATTGGACCTAGCCGACTACAATGGAAAAACATATGCAGTAGATCAGCTTGACCGACATTTCATCTGGGACACCTGTCATCATCCCTAACCCCCCCTAGCAAATAGTTTGGCCGGCGTATGATAGAGGTTAAACACCGTTTTGTAGTGCTGGGCCTGCAGGTTAGAGGCCCGGAATAACTTCTTATTTAGACATATGGCAAGACCCAGGTCGACATCAGGATTAATCAATTTCATAGCCCAAGTGCATTCAGTCTTCTCCATATCATCTTGAATTCTCATTACGAGAAGGTTATACGCTACTTGTATCTTCTTGCACCCTTTAGCCAATACCTCAATCAAGGGGAGATCCACCGGAGGCGGCAGCTTTGGTCTTAATGCCTTGAGGGTTCGAACAATTTGGCCATACAGCAGCCAATGGTTAGATGGAATACCAAACCTGCATTGCAGGACATCGAACCCCACCACCCCATCTCCCTCCATGATATCCCCTAGGGTCTTAATTCCCAGTCCCTTCCAAACCTGAAGACTCCTATCCGCTCCCAGCTGGGGGAAGAGACTAGAGTTAGACAGATGTAGGTATGAGTTTACCTTTGGAGCATTAAAAAACTTCAGGATAGTTTTCCAGACCAGCCAGGCCCCGTCAAGAGTCTTGAGTCGAGCCTTCTTATAAAATCTCCGCTCTACTTCACACATCAGTAAACCAATTGCCTTTTTCCCCAGCAGCAGCTCAAAAATAGAGGGTGGACTCTGCATATCAATATTTTCGACCCCGGAATCCTCCTCAGAGTAAAAAAGGACGGACATTTGTATCAGAAGGCAGGTCCAGTGATATAGTCTTAGGTTTGGAAGTGCCAACCCACCCCTTTCCCTAGGAAGTGACATAAAGTTGGTGGAGCGCCTGACCTTGCCTTACTGCCAGATAAATCTTATAAAGATAGATTCCAAATTTTTCATTATTTTTTCATCAATAAATAAGGGTATGTCCCGAAACAAGTACAAAACTTTGGGAAACATTGACATTTTTAGTACGTTTACCCTCCCTATCAATGAGAGATGTAACACATCTATTCTTTTTAGCTCAGCTTCTATAGCCTTAATGAGAGGAGGATAATTTTCCTCTACAACTCTGTCAACTGAAGCATTAATTTTCACACCTAAATAGGTTGCCGAGTCCACAAACCTTGGGTCGGATTTAACAATATTTTTAGAACAGATTATCTGTGTTTTTGATTCATTTAATAGGTACCCTGATCGAATACCGAAGACCTTTGCCATTTGGGCCAAAACTGGCAGAGCCTGCTGGGGATCGGTGGTGATAACCGCCAGATCATCGGCATATGCCAACATTTTATTTACGTGGCCTTTAGATACAACAGGACTGATCCTAGGGCACCTTAATATTTCCTGTATGAGGGGGTCGATATAAAGAGAGAAGAGGATAGGGGAGCAAGGGCACCCTTGACGCGTCCCTCTCTTGATGTCAATTTTGTCTGATCCCTCCCCCATAACCACCACTCGCGCTACCGGGTCTATATACATAGCTTTGAGTGCTCTAATAATTTTTTTCCAAAACCTTTCCCTGCAAGAATACCCCAAAGAAAGCTCCAAACAACTCGGTCAAAAGCTTGAAGGACTGGGCTATTCTAAGGCCCAGCGGTGCCAGGGGACAACACCTGAAACCTTTGTGGGTTACCTGTTCCGGCGTACAAATGACAGAGACACGGGACACTTCCTTCGGCGTCAAAGATCGAGATTTATTTACTGCAGGGAACACAGAAGTCACAAGAAGTACAACGTGTGTAGGTTCTAGGAGACTGCTTCAAATTGCAACTGTGGATCACTCCTTTTATACATATTTCTGTCATAGAACAACATGGCGAACAAAAGGTTACAACTTAGTTCCCACAGTAAACTTCAAAAGGGTTGCTTTCATGTATTCAGGGTCCCGGAACATAATTACAGTAGCATCGTCGGTTCCCAACTGTAAAAGTACGTTATCCCATCATTAGGTACATTCCATTCCGGCTGTAAACGAATTAAGGAAGAGTCAGAAAACAGGTGCAAAGGAAGAAAAAGATAGACAACAGATGGAAAAGAGTGTAAGGGGGTGATATCGGAAACACGATTGCAGGATCAAAGAAGACATGCCTAATGAATGCACGGCTGAAACAATAGACCGGCACGGCAAGATGAGCCTCGAGCGGGGCCATCTGCCTTTGCAGTGTCATCCCCCTCGTCATAAAGACACCCTCAAAGGAACACGTGTCTTCCGCAAGAGTTTGGGAATCCCAGGGTCACGAAGCGGACAGTGTCCGTTCGCTGGCTACTTGAGGGCAAGAAACAAAATGGCTGCTGTATCTAAAATGGAACCCGTGGGTTCAGATTGAAGAAACCCACGAATAAGACGAACGGTTCAGGTCAGCGTAGCGAAAACGCGTACCCCCACTAAACTCGTCATTTGCGGTTCATAGATACCAAACTCGTCCATATTCGAGCGAGTCGAAAACACCACTTATAATTGTCACAGAACCTCAGACGCTCCTTTTGCCCTCATGTAGGCAAGCACTAGTCGATATCAAAATCGATCTCGATATTCATCAGACCATCCAGATGTTGCTGCAACATTATTCTATCCATCAATGCTTCCTTGGTAACAGATGGCCGTCTTATACACGTCGTAGCACAGAGGCCACATAAGGCAGGACCACACTGCACACAAAGACAACACGTGAACAGAAATGCTACAACGACCCCAATGATCATCAGAATCTTCCAACCCCACGTCGACATCAGGCCCCAAAACCATCCTAGTAGCGTCCAATCACCTACGTCCACGTGTATGGACTCGGAGATCTTATGCAACTTTGAAATGGCTTGATAGACAGTTGGAGCGTTATCAGGGATGAAAATGCAGCAACTCGAATGGATCGCCTTACATACACCACCTCTATCTGCAAGAACAACGTCTAAAACCATACGGTTTTGCAACGTCATAAGCCTGTCCGCCTGAAGCTCTGCTGTTATATTACCAAGGGCACTTGCAGTTATATTAGCCGTCGATTCCACCACACGAGTCAATTGTCTTAGGTTCCTACTATTGATCATAGGTCCCCAAAACGGCAAGAAACCCTTAAAGAAGTCTTCTGCTTCTTGACCGGCAGTGTCTTCTTCGCTAATAACACCTCTCACAACTCTAGTCTTGTGATAGTCTGACCCGACTGTAAAGGTCGGTGGCAACAGATTCGCAATATAACAGGTGCCCGAGAAGTCGCGAGGCAACCATGTATATGCGCGGTCGTAACATACAAAGTATGTACCCTTGGCAGTCAAAAGAACAGGGGAAGAGGCCGTTGGTAAAACATATGTTTCAGTACAAGCACTCCTCCCAAGATGAGCTCGCGGGCTTCGGCCAAGGCCTTTCAAACAGAAGTTACCGAGATGGGGTACGATCCAGATCGGAGACGAGTTTTTAAGCTGTCTATCACCCACTGACATGCTATACTCAGCCTCACTCAGATCTCTGTATGCTCGCACCTCTTCCTCTGGAATAAACGATGCATCAAAAATATCTCTATCTAAGTCGGCAATCGCTCTTGCCAAAGGTTTGTGGTACGGGCCAGGACCATGATCTGCAGTGCGTGGCTCTCGATGGGGGTAGGAATCTAGTGCGCTACGAAACATAGTTTGGAATGCTCGAGCTGACCCCTGGGAACTGTAAGGAAGAACCAAATACGGAATTCCCCTATCCATGGTGTGTGGCATTAACCCACACACCCAACAGTTGGTAGTATTCATCACCAACTGATGTTGATGAAGAAGCTGGACAAAGGAGTTATTCATGAATTCCGCACGTCTAACCTGTTCGTGTTGAGGCAGAGGGTGAAAGGAATGTGGAGAAATAGTGGGAGTAGATTTTGGTTCGGAAAAAGAAGTAGGTAAAGCAGAAGGCAATAACGATTGTATTCCCAAATATACTCCACCCACCAATAACATGGAAAAAGTCAAGAACAACAGGAACACCTGAAACAGAAAGCATTTAGTTCGTACATCCCTGTGTAGTGTTGATCTTTGCGCTAGAGTCTTCTCCACTTCCGACAACTTTGAGAATTCCATCCTCTAAAAACCGTCCGCAACGTTCTTGACGCACTTAGTTCTGAGTAGCGATTATCAATTCCCAGGAGTTCCTAGGAATCGACAAAAGTACCGACCTAGTGTCAGGAACCTGCTAAACAGAAGGAAGTACCCGCGCGGCCCTACGGTCAACCCGGATGAAAGGTTCTTTAATCAAACATTCAAGTGTAATACAAAATCTCCTAGCTGTGGAAAAACACACGTGGAAAAGAACTCAAAAATTAATAGAGACTACAAGTGTTCATAATGTTTAAAGTGACGATAAGGGGTAACGTGAATTTCAAAAAGGGGAAGAAAAAAAGATATTTATTAGTCTTTGTTATGAGAACTGAGAAAATATCTGCTTCTTCCAGGACGAGTCTGCTCCTCGAATAATTGTTCAGGTTGCGGAAAAGAGTCCCGTCGGTCAGATGATAGTTCGAGTCTTGAGTTTTCCAATGGCGGAGGTTCAACAAAGTTATCTGATTGCACTGAAGTGTCTCCTACAGGCTGAGCATCACTGAACGGCACAAATTTCACCGGAGTTTCTGTTTCTGTTGCGGCAATGCCTGTTCTCACCCACGAGTCTGCTGGTAAAAGTATTGGCACCTTTTTTGTATGGGTGGCATGCACCCAGTTTTTGCGACCCTCCAAACGAACAGCAGTTCTCGTGGCGAGAAGGACCTGATAAGGGCCCACAAATCTCGGTTCCAAGTTGTGCTTCCAGGCGAAATTTCGGGTGACAACCCAGTCACCCGGTTGGAGCCGATGTCCAGGACCCTCTGTCTGTGCCGGCAGTGCTTCAAAGACCTGTTGATGAATTAACCTCAGTTTAGCAGTCAGATCATGAAGATAATCAATTAACATTGGGTATTCAAGACTATCGAAAGTCTTAGGCCTAGGGACCCCCCAAACATTCGCAGGACGGCCGAACACAATCTCATATGGGCTAAGCCCTACTCGAGAGTGTACAGTCGCCCTAGTCGACAAGAGAGCCAGAGGCAAGGCATCAGGCCATGACAAACCAGTCGTAGCTTGAATCTTAGCAAGTTTCAGTTTCAGAGTACCATTGTACCCTTCAACCAAACCTGCTGACTGGGGATGATTGGCACTGTGGAATTTTTGTGTAATTCCAAGGCCCTTGCACACACTCTTCATCACACTCCCCACAAACTCACTTCCATTATCTGACCATACAATCCGTGGCATTCCATACCGAGGAAAGTATTCCTTCATTAGGACTTTCGCTGTGGACAGGGCAGTATTGTCTTTGAGAGGGTAAGCTTCGATCCATCTGGAGAATGCACAAACCACAACTAAAACGTACTTCAAATTATTACATCTCTCCATATGGAGGAAGTCTAGCTGAATGACCTCAAAGGGACATGTACGAGGAGCGAAATGGCCAGGTGGTGTAGGGGTGCCCTTGCTGGGATTGTACATCATGCATATCATACAATTCTTAACCACTCTCTCAGCACACTTAGCGATACCATCATTCTTCCATACAGGGGACAGTAACTTGCATATACCTTTCGCACTAATATGTGACAAGCCATGTGCCATAGTCACAACAGCTAGCACATATGCATCCGGCAACATCCACTTCTGACTTTCCGACAAATCAATCCAACATCCGTGCGCATCCAACTTTCCTGTGCTCTCTTTCCACTTAGTCTTTTCAGTTTCGGTGGCCTCATTCTGAATCGCTTTCACACTCTCAACAGTGTCCTCACACATACCAGTCTCTGCAGGCCACCTTACTGAACTTGTCACGTACATTCGTGTTGCAAGGTTTCTAGCTGTTTCTTTAGCAATCTCATCCGCAAACGCGTTACCATGACCAACATCATCTGTCACCTTACGGTGCGCACTACATTTAATAATTGCCACCTGCTTGGGCAATGTAAGTGCATCCAAAAGATCGTTCACGAGCTGTCCGTGTTGGATCTTCGTGCCATGCGATGTCATAAAGCCTCTTTCTCGCCACAATCGACCAAAACTATGTGCAACGCCAAATGCGTACTGGCTATCGGTAAACACATTCACTCGCTTTCCCTTCGACAAAACACACGCTCTCGTCAACGCAATCAACTCTGCCGCCTGCGCGGAATTCTGATTCAATCTCACAGTTTCCACAACCGTATTCAACGTTACCACAGCATACGCAGTTGTCACATCACCATTCGGCAACTTAAAACACGAGCCATCAACATACAAGGTACCATCGGGATCTGCCAATGGAGTGTTTTTTAGGACAACACGACCCTTCGTTTCTTCCTCAGTTCGCAAATAGCAATCATGTGGTGATACATCATCCGATTCCATATTGGTTGGCAACAACGTCGCCGGGTTTAGGACATTACAGCGCTTTATTTGTATGTGACTTGCCAAAAGCGTCAACTCGTAACCGGACAATCTTGCACTCATCAAGTGTTGAGTCTTTGTACGATTTAAGAGAGTGTCAACTGCATGCGGAACCATTACCGTAAGCATATTATCCATGACCAACCCTGCAGATTGTCGAATGGACACCGCAGCCGCCGCTGTCGCTCTTAGACAACTCGGCAATGCTCTAGCTACCGGGTCTAAGGTCGAGGAAAAATATGCACATGGACGCTGCTTACCGCCAAATTGCTGCGTCAAAACACTCAACGCACAACTCTCTCTCTCGTGAACGTATAGTGTAAACGGCTTACTGTAGTCAGGAGTACCTAACACAGGAGCCGAACACAACGCATCACGCAATTCAGAAAAACTTTTCTGACACTCTTCAGTCCATGGCAAAGGAGTTGGAACATCCTTACACATGAG
This sequence comes from Lissotriton vulgaris, assembly GCF_964263255.1. NCBI lineage: Eukaryota > Metazoa > Chordata > Amphibia > Caudata > Salamandridae > Lissotriton > Lissotriton vulgaris. Next base: position 2,113,595,972 of record NC_141689.1, on the reverse strand, counting down.
GGCTATCAATGGTTTTGCTAGCAATGAAAAAATTGGAATCCATTGCCTGCAGTATGACTTGATACCTAGGAAGGCACGCACATCTCTCTGAGTTGTTGGCACAGTCATTCGAGCGATCGCTGCAATTCTCTCTGGGGTCAACCTTCTTCCCTCCTTTGACAATAAGTGACCTAGATAGGTTACTTCTTGACAACAATATTGCAGTTTAGAAGGTGACACTTTATGATGTAAGTCGCAGAGATGCTGCAACAGCGATACCGTAGCAGTTTTGCAGATCTCTTTTGTGTCAGCAGCCACCAGCAAGTCATCAACATATTGGATCAAAGCAGCACCAGCCGGTAACACAAACGCATCAAGTTGACTCTTCAGGGCTTGGCTATATATCGATGGACTCTCACAGTAGCCCTGAGGAGCGCGTTTAAACCTAAAGCTGCGACCACCTAATGAGAAACCGAATAGATCTCTGCTTTCCTCAGCAATCGGAATGCTAAAGAAAGCATTCTTCAGATCGATCACTGAGAACCAAGAAGCAGAAGCTGGAATCAGAGTCAGTAAAGCCGTAAAATCAGGCACCACAGGAAATTGTGGAATCACAATTTTGTTCACCTCCCGTAAATTAATAACAAAACGGTAAACAGGAGGCTTGGATGGATCAGTGCGTTTCAAGATAGGTAACACAGGACTATTACACACGTTTCCCCGAGTTTCTTCGATAACATCTTTCTCAATCTAATCATAGATGATCGCTAATAACGCTCGCTCACCATCAAGGAAGATACAACACTGGGGAATACGTGGTAATCGCACATTCGATTTCAGTTGAACAACATAGGGAGAGATGTCAAGCAGGCCCACGTCATTGGGACCTGTTGCCCACAAAGATGCAGGAAGAGAACTCAATTCCGGTGGGAGCTTATCAGTTGACAAGTACATAGGAGAGATCACTCTCTGACCCAAAGTAAGCTCCACTCCCGCAGGAGAACAGTACAAAGTCGCATATAACCGTTTCAGCAAATCCAGGCCCAAAAGATTTTCACCACAACCAGTAGTCAAAATCAAAGGAGCTTTCAGCTCACAAGGCCCAATTGTAAGGGGCAAAGGACTAGAAACTGGATTGCTAACGGGGGCGCCAGAGAATCCAACGGAAACATTCGTTAAGCCAGACAAAGGTGCGCCAGGGAGTTTCGAATGAATGGTAGGAACTTTTTGCTACACCAGTGTCCAACAGAAAAGGCTCAACTACGCCCGATGTGGCAACTGCGACGTAAGGCCCTCTCTGATCAACCGGAACTGATACCACTCCCTCTCTTTGTCTGTGGCTGTCCTAGTAATTACCGTCATCAATATCCTGCTCGATGTAACAATCATCCACATGATATTGTGCAGATCTACCTGAAGATGAACCACGCTGATCAAAGCAATTATTGGAATCAGACGAAGTATTAGAACGCTCATTTTGATTCTGAGTAACACCACGACCTCTACCACGTGAAGCCTGTTGGGGACCACTACGACCTCCTCTAGCTGAACCACCATTATTTTTGTCCCGCAAAACCGGACAATCAAACTTTAAATGGCCCTCACCTCTACAGTATGCACACTGATTATACCCGAGCATAGATCTCTGCGTGGAAGAGTCATTACGCGACTGTGACCTAGCAGATTGCGATTGCGGTCTATTCCGCTGCTGAAAATCATTTTGATTTGAGCGCGGAGGATACGCTTGCTGTAACAGAACTTTTGTTTTGAGATCTTTTGGTTTCTTATCTGCACGATCATTTTCCTCCTTCTCCCTATTTTCGTAATATTGAGCCGTGGCTAATATTTGAGCAGAGGTAGAAACAGCCCACGAACTCTCAGAATTTTTCATTTTGTTGCTAAGGTCAGGCAACAGATTCAATACAAATTTATCTACAAACAACCTCTGACCTCCTTCTGTGCTCATATCCTGACCACTATGATCGATGAATGCCTCCTCAAATCTCGTAAAGAAATCGGAGACACTCTCGTCCTTCTTTTGCTTGCACGCAGACAGTTTATCCCAATTAACTTTCATTGCTGGCATAAGTGTCTTCATAAGGGTAATGATTCTTTGAGGCAGAGCCGTAATTAACTGCTCAGGCTTAGCCCCACCAACCTGTAATGCATCGGCCGCTACAAGTGCAGCCCAATCACCGCCTAACTCAGCTGCGTGATTCTCTTGACGTATTTTCGCCCAAACCGGTTGAGGTACTACTTTGCCGAACAACATGTCAATGTCGGCAAGATTCATGATAGTAGCATCCACTAATTGGGACAACTCTTTATAGTAACCTGCAGGATTTTTGCGGGGGTCAGGCAAAGATTGTTTCACCTGCAAGACTTCCGACCGCTTCCATGGGAGGTGTATCCAAACCCTCTGGAAGTGTGGCAATATAGCAGGATTGACAGTCGCATCACCTGGCATCCACACTGGGGGGACTTCTCGCATGGGATACTGACCAGGTGTTGCCACCCACTCCTCAGTTTCATCTTTAAACAATGCTCGAGGTATTACAGTAGGACGAAAAGATAGATGTTCTACAGCACGTCGAACATTACTACCACAATCATACCACTCGAAAACTGATGCTGAAGTTCAGTTACGTCGAGCGGAACATTGTTTACCTCATCATTATCTATCGCTTCACGTAAACATTTACACATTTCCTCAAACACAAATCTCTGTGTTGGCTCATTGAATTGAGAGAAGGTCTCAAAAATTATGCGCGGGGTGTTTTTAACGGGATACCTAATCCAATTACGCGCCATTCTAATTAACGTATCACGTTCCCTACCACCAGGAAGTTGACTTCGTCGTTGAGGAACATCAAAAACATCGGACCCAAGAATCGGTTCAAAGGGAGAGTAGAAATTAGCAACAGCATTAGGAATGCGTCTTCGAACAGACGGAGAAGAGGAGAGAAGTACAGGGGCAACAACATGAGGACTAAACACAGGAGCAGCAGGAGCAGTAGGAGTAGCTACAAGGGCAGAAGTAGCGGGAACAGCAGACTGAGAAGGTATAGGCAGTGGAGCAACAGGAACAGGAGCAGGTAAAGGAATAGGGACAAGAGGATTCACAAGAACAGGACCAGCGACAGGCTGACCAACAGCTGCCAGAACAACAGGTTGAGGAACAGGGGGAACTACAGGAGCTGTAGTATCCTGTGCGTATGGAGGTGGCGACTTCAGTAGGTAGGACAACAAAGGGTCCTCTACTGCTTCCTCTCCCTTCTTATCAGTACTCGACGGTAAAACGGGATAACACTTATCCACCGCCATACGTTGCAATCTATCAAAGACTTCCTTTTCCTTCTCTTCTTTGTCTCGCTGAAACTGCTCTGCATTTCTCATCGTCGTAACAATAACCTCCCTCTTATTTCGTTTAAGCTGTTTGATCTCTTTCTGCTTGGCTTCTTTACGCCATAACCGAAAGGAATCAAACATGGCCGGCCTTGCTTTTCTTTTGAACAATTTTGTTTCGAGATTATCCAAAACTGCTGTTTCGAAAGTACCATGAGGTGGCCAACTAAGGACACCGTCATCTTTAGTGTAGCGGACCCAGCAATCATTATATGCAATAGGACCCACACCATGGCGACTATATAACTCATAGACCGGAGTTCCAACTGGAGGTATCAGACATGAGTCCTCCAATCGGGAATCCGCACCACAACCTTTAAAGCAACTAAACAAAGTACTACGGCCAGGCATCGTGCACACTAACCGAGTTTCACAAACTTCAAGGGTTATCGAACTATGATGTCTTCGCAAAAAAAAATGCAAAACCCTCGGTTTTTGGCAATTGCAATCGTCAAATAAAACAACTAAGAACCAGATACTAAGAACCACAAATGCAATGGAACCATGCAAACAACCAAGCACCAACAACAACTAAGGACTCTGGGAGCGACCCACAAATACTTAACTGAAAGAGCAATGGCGTCACCAGGAAGGCCCGTCAATCGTCTCGCTGTACAAAGGACTACGCCAGGCGCCGAAACAGGTCGACAGTCAGGGCATCAGTCCGCCGCAGCCGTCAGGAGGCCGGTATCTTCGCGGGAAAAGTCTTCGGGCCACTTATTTCGACAACAGGATCGATGAAGCGGGGTGCACCTTCCCTCGGAGATTTCACACGAAGTTCCTCACGATCGTCGGGCTTTGGACCGGTGATGTCGCCCTACGTTGGGCGCCAACTGAAGGACTGGGCTATTCTAAGGCCCAGCGGTGCCAGGGGACAACACCTGAAACCTTCGTGGGTTACCTGTTCCGGCGTACAAATGACAGAGACACTTCCTTCGGCGTCAAAGATCGAGATTTATTTACTGCAGGGAACACAGAAGTCACAAGAAGTACAACGTGTGTAGGTTCTAGGAGACTGCTTCAAATTGCAACTGTGGATCGCTCCTTTTATACATATTTCTGTCATAGAACAACATGGCGAACAAAAGGTTACAACTTAGTTCCCACAGTAAACTTCAAAAGGGTTGCTTTCATGTATTCAGAGTCCCGGAACATAATTACAGTAGCATCGTCGGTTCCCAACTGTAAAAGTACGTTATCCCATCATTAGGTACATTCCATTCCGGCTGTAAACGAATTAAGGAAGAGTCAGAAAACAGGTGCAAAGGAAGAAAAAGATAGACAACAGATGGAAAAGAGTGTAGGGGGGTGATATCGGAAACACGATTGCAGGATCAAAGAAGACATGCCTAATGGATGCACGACTGAAACAATAGACCGGCACGGCAAGATGAGCCTCGAGCGGGGCCATCTGCTTTTGCAGTGTCATCCCCCTCGTCATAAAGACACCCTCAAAGGAACACATGTCTTCCGCAAGAGTTTGGGAATCCCAGGGTCACGAAGCGGACAGTGTCCGTTCGCTGGCTACTTGAGGGCAAGAAACAGAATGGCTGCTATATCTAAAATGGAACCCGTGGGTTCAGATTGAAGAAACCCACGAATAAGACGAACGGTTCAGGTCAGCGTAGCGAAAACGCGTACCCCCACTAAACTCGTCATTTGCGGTTCATATATACCAAACTCGTCCATATTCGAGCGAGTCGAAAACACCACTTATAATTGTCACAGAACCTCAAGCTTTCTCCGCGTCGAGCAGGATCATGGCCATCTCCCCCCCGCCCCCCCGTGGCAGCCTGGGTGTCGAACAGAGCTATTGCTCGGCTTGTATGATCTGTCGTACCGCGACCAGGGACAAACCCATGCTGCCAAGGGGAGACGAGACCGCCAATGATCCTGCCCAACCTTTTGGCCCATATCTTAGAATACAGCTTGGTATCTGTGTTAATCAGCGAAATCGGGCGATAGGACCCTGGTTTCTCACTGGGTTTCCCCCTCTTGTGAAAGATTATTATATTGGTTTCCCTCCATGAATCCGGAACCACCCCTGAGCACAGGACCCCATTAAATAGATCCATAAGCATCGGGGTGATCTCGGATTCAATAGACTTATACACCTCCAGGGGAATCCCATCTGGACCTGCCGCCTTACCAGAGGCTAATTCCTGTAGTGCGGCTGTAACCTCACTCCCAGTAATATCTCTGTCCAGTTCTTTTCTTGCTGCATCATCTAAGCGAGGGCCCTTGTCCCCAAACTCCTCCCACTGATTTCCATCGCGGTCTTCCTCATCATACAGCCTTTGATAAAAGTTCTCGAAAACCTTTAATATATCCTTGGCCCAAGTACATTCTTTCCCATCCTCTTCTATGCTGGAGATTACATTCTTGGCTTTTTCCTGCCTTAGTCGTAGAGCTAAGGCTTTACCTGCTTGCTCACCTGTTTCATAGCACTTGGCCCTAGAGGTTTGAAATTCACCAATCGCCCCCAAGGGCGTGCTTACCTCACTTCCCCCTATCACTCGGGAGAGCCTGATCACCTTGGTTCCCCTGGTCAAATCCGGCTCTCCTCTAGACCCCTGTCCCGCTCACATTCTCCGCCATATCTTTGTTTCCTGCCCTGACCCTCCCCTTCACCTTCTTAACAGCTCTCTTGCCCAAGGCATCGTTCCTAAACCATTGAAATCGGCGGTAATTGTGCCCATCCTAAAAAAACACGGGGCAGACCCTTCTGTCCCCGCCAATTTCCGCCCTATTTCCCTCTTACCATTCCTAGCCAAGGTGCTCGAGCACCACGTCACCTGTGCTCTGAGCTCTTTTGTGGAGAATCATGGTGCTCTTGCCCCCCGTCAAGCCGGTTTCCGCCCTGCACACTCTACGGAGTCCGTTGTCCTGTCGGTCTTGGACACCCTCAGGGAGGGCATGGACACTAATCAGCACCAGGCCCTTGTACTCCTCGATCTCTCAGCCGCCTTCGATACGGTGGATCACACCATCCTCCTCTCCCGTATCGGAGCGGCGGGGATCGGGGGGACTGCCCTGGTCTGGTTGTCCTCCTTCCTGAGTGACCGCACCCAGGCTGTTCGCCTGGGTGACTTCACGGCGGACGTCCGGAAAGTTCAGTGCGGGGTTCCCCAGGGTTCCTCTCTTTCTCCCCTCTTGTTTAATCTGTACATTGCTCCCCTAATCTTCTCCCTTCAACAGATGGAGGTCGGCGTATTTAATTATGCGGACGACCTCCAGCTTGTCTTCAATCTATCTTCTCCTTCCTCTGTTCTAAACTTTCAATCTGTTATGCTTCACATCAGGGACTGGATGAACCACAATCACCTTAAACTCAACCCCGACAAAACCGAGTTGGTGTTGACGGGTGGTTCATCCAGCCCCTGGTCCCCTCTTTTCTGGCCCTCTTCTCTTGGCCCCCCTCCTACCCCCGCTTCCTCAGTCAAAACACTTGGTATAAAACTTAATTCTCAACTCACTCTTCACTCCCAGGTTAGCTCTGTGGTGTCTTCTTCTTTTCTTTCACTGCGCACTATACGCAGGGTGTCCCGTTTCTTCACTTTCTCTGCTCTAAAGCTCATCATCTTGGCCATGGTGGTATCCCGCCTGGATTATGGCAACGCCCTGTATGCCGGCATCCCCGCCTACAGTTTGCGTCGCCTTCAACAGATCCAAAACCAGGCGGCCCGCCTGGTTTTCAAACTCCCCAAATTTCACCACTCTACCCCGCTCCTAAAATCACTTCACTGGCTCCCTGTGCGAGCCAGAATTCAATTCAAGCTTGCTTCCATCACTTTCCGGGCCCGACACGGACTCGCACCTGCGTTCATCTCCTCCGAGATTGTTTCCTATGTTCCCACCAGGGAACTCCGTTCATCCTCCCAGTCCCTCCTCACCATCCCACGCTTCCGGAGAAAGAAGTGGGGAGGCTCCAAATTTGCTACTCTCGCCCCTACCCTCTGGAACTCCCTTCCCCTTGAACTCCGTACCATTTCTCTCTACCCTCAATTCCGTAACCAACTTAAAACCTACCTGTTCACCAAATATTTCGAATTATAACTTTCCTGTCCCCCCAGCTTTTTAAATTTAGGATCCGGTTAGTAACAGCGCCAAGAAACCGCAGGTATACGTGCGCTTTATAAGAAATTTTAAATTCAAATTCAAATTTTTTAAATTCAAATTCTGAGTTACCTCCTTCTGCAGCTCAGCTTTGACCGTCAGCAGTGCACTTTGGCTTTCGCTACTATCCCCCCCAAGAGCAATATCCTTGATGTGTTGTTCTTGTGCGATAGCTAATTTCCCCATTAGTAGCTCCACCTCGCACCTATCCTCTCTTCTCAGCCTAGCAGAACAACTTATAGATTTCTCCCTTAAAGCCGCTTTGAATGCCTCCCAAACCCCGTTACGTGAGGTGCTATATCTATTAGCTGCAAAAAAAGAAAACAAGTTACTTACCTGTAACTTTGGTTCCCCAGTATTGGTAACTTTCATAGATTCCCATGCTTTGTATCATTCCCCGTCGTCGGAATGGGAGTCTCGGTAACAAAAATACCATAGCTGTAGGTACAAAAGACCAAGGAAAAAGGCCTAGGCCTCATTCTCTTTTGTAGCATATCACCCTATTTGTGTAAAAGAGACCAAACTTAGGCCTCAGCCAATCAGAACTACCTCACCACTTAGAACCTTCCTGAAGGAACCTCAGAGCCTCAGATTTTCGTAGCCGTTGTGTACTTAGACACCATATCTGTAGTAGGCTGAGCTTTCCTCGGGGAGGTGGGTGGGCGCATGGGAATCTATGAAAGTTACCAATACTGGGGAACCAAAGTTACAGGTAAGTAACTTGTTTTCTTACCCCAGTATTGGAACTTTCATAGATTCCCATGCTTTGTATCAGAGTAGCAAGCAGTTAGCAACAAAACCACATTTTGCATCATCACAATATAGCAATTGGAAACATGACAGAAAGTTACAAAATGTGAAGACGGAAGGTGGGAAAGAAAGAAAAGCTCACCAATCATTGGAAGAGGTTCCTCAGGACAGCCTGTCCTACTGCTGCATCATCCTGTTGTAAGGACTCCAAGCAGTACTGCCTGGTAAAGGTGTGAACGCTGCACCAGGTAGCAGCTCTGCAAATGTCTTTAATCTGCACCCCCGCGAAGAGGGCTGTTGAAGAGGCCACAGATCTCGTGGAATGTGCTCGAATTTTCCCAGTCAGAGGTTTTCCTGCAGCAGTGTGACAATGCAGAATGGCACTCGTGATCCACCTAGAAACACCTTGTTTGGATAGCGGAAGGCCCTTGCTTGGACCCCCGAAGGAAACAAATAACTGTGAGGTTTTCCGAAAACCCTTAGTACGCTCCAAGTAGAATTTCAAGCACCGTTGCACATCTAGCGAATGTAATGCTCTTTCTGCTGGCGTAGCCGGTTGAGGAAAGAACGCCTTCAGAATGACCGGCGCATTCAAGTGGAAGTCCGAGGGGAACTTTAGGCATAAACCTCGGATTAGTTCTCATGATTACAGTATTTTTCTTGAATTGAAGGAAAGGTTCTTGGATAGTCAAGGCCTGCAATTCTCCAACACGTCTAGCTGACGTGAGAGCAAGGAGGAGAGACAATTTCCATGAAAGGTATTTCATGTCAGAACAATGGATTGGTTCGAACGGGCCCTTCATGAGTTGAGAAAGGACTAGATTTGGATGCCATGTCAGAGGGGGCGGCCTCACTGGTGGATAAACTCTGAACAAGCCCTTTAGAAATTGCTTGACAAGTCTGGAAGACCACAAGGAAGGCCCAGACTCAGTCCTCCTGAACCTTGAAATCGCCGCCAAATGGACCTTAATCGATGAATGGGCTAGTCCCGACTTAGCAAAGGACAGGAGATAAGGAAGGACCTGATGAGGCTTGGAAGTGAAGGGATCAATGCCTTCTTTCCTGCACCAACAACAAAATCTTTTCCCCTTAAGACGGTAAGTCCTGTTCGTAGAAGGAGCCCTTGCCTGAGAAAGGACCTCCCGAATCTCACTTGAAATGGGTAGGTTCATAAACTCTCGCTGCTCAGGAGCCATGCAGTCAGGTGTTATGACTGCAGGTCCGGGTGCCAAACTTGTCCATCGGACATCGTGAGGAGATCTGGCAGAACCTCCAAAGGAAGAGGAGGGGCTATCGACAGCAGATGGAGTTCCTTGAACCAGAACTGCCTCGGCCAAGCAGGAGCTATCAGGATCATCCTGCACGGCTCCACCTTGATCTTCCTGATGAGCCGAGGAATCAGAGGTATGGGAGGAAAAGCGTAGACAAATGTCCTCGACCATGCTATCGAAAGCGCACTCCCCAGTGAACCTCGATGGGGTAGCCTGCTTGCGTAAGACCGGCATGTCTTGTTGGTCGGAGTGGCAAAAAGATCGATGTCTGGTCTGCCCCACTGGCTGAAGACCTGCTCCTAGACTCTCTGATTCAATTCCCATTCGTGGCTGACAAATGTCCTCGACCATGCTATCGAAAGCGCACTCCCCAGTGAACCTCGATGGGGTAGCCTGCTTGCGTAAGACCGGCATTTCTTGTTGGTCGTAGTGGCAAAAAGATCGATGTCCGGTCTGCCCCACTGGCTGAAGACCTGCTCCAAGACTCTCTGATTCAATTTCCATTCGTGGATGACTGAGGATGACCTGCTCAGTCTGTCGGCATTTTCATTTAGGACGCCTGGCAAGTGTTCTGCCTTCAGCGATATTCTCTGAAGGATCGCCCATTCCCAGATCTGCTGAGCTTCTTGTGACAATGGGCGCGATCTGGTTCCTCCTTCCTTGTTCACATAGTACATGGCCGTGGTGTTGTCCGTCCTGATAAGCACTTGTGAACCCTCCAGGCGAGGAAGAAAAGCTTGCAGAGCCAGTCGTATCGCCCTGAGCTCCAACAGGTTGATGTGGAGGTGTTTCTCCTGGAGCGACCAATGACCTCTGACATGCAAGTCTTGCATCACTGCTCCCCAACCCTCCAATGACGCGTCCGTTGTTACCACATGTGGAGACGGGTCGTTTGCGAAGGATAGACCTTGGGACAAGTTGTCTTGATCTGTCCACCATAAGGCCGCTTTCTTCATCTTTGGAGTGACCGTCACCCTGTCCTCGAATGAACCGTGGACCTGTTTCCACTGATTGTCTAGTTGCTCCTGCAGAGGACGCATTTTTAGTCTGCAATTGGGAATTAGTGGGATACACAATGAAATTACTCCCAGTAGAGACTTGTAGCGGCGTACTGAAAGACACGTTTTTGTTTGTAAGTCCTGGGCCAAGGTCTGTAATTTCTTTCTCCTTTACGGAGTAGGGAAGGCTCTTGAGAGCCTCGAATCCAAGATGGCTCACAGGAAGCGAGCTCTTCTGGAAGGCACCAGGGAAGACTTCTCGTTGTTCAGTTAGTCCCAGGTTCTGAAACAAATTGGTGCAAGCTTGAACAGCCTTTAGCGCTGCCTCCCTGGACGGAGCTTTCAGTAACCAGTCGTCCAGATAGGGGAATACCTGAAAATAGTTTTTTCGCAGGAAAGCTGCTACCGGCGCCAGCACCTTTGTGAAAATTCTTGGGGCTGAGCGGAGCCCAAAGGGTAAAACCCTGAACTGGTAATGGCTCTTGGCTACTGTGAATCGCAGAAACTTTCTGTGTGCTGGGTGAATCGGAACGTGGAAATAGGCATCCTCGAGATCGAGCGTGGCCATGAAAACCCCCGGGCTGATAAGCTTTAAGGTGTCCTGGAGAGACACCATCCGGAAGGATAAGGAGATGAGATAGGTGTTTAGCCCCCTGAGGTCTAAAATGGGGCGCCACTTCTCTAGCGTCTTCCTCACCAGGAAGAACCTGGAATAAAATCCTTGACCCCTTTGGTTTGAGGGGGACCGGCTCTATCGCTCCCTTCTGGAGCATCTGTTGGACTTCGAGCCAAAGGAGACGCTGGTGTTTCGATGGAGTGGCTGCCGGGGGCTTGGGTGGAGGGACTTGCGTGAATTCTAAGGTATGCCCTTTCCGAATGATGTTGAGCACCCAACGGTCCGATGTTATCCTGGACCAGTTTTGAAGGTATTTGTTGACCCTGCCTCCAACTGATGATTTCCTGAAGGAGGGTCCAGTAGGAAGAGCCAGGAGGCAGCTATTGGCGCTTGGACGAATCCCGTCCTCGTCCAGCCTGTTTTCCCTTATTGTAAGGCCTGGAGTAGTTGGTAGACTGGCCCTGCCGCTGTTGATAAGGCTGACGGTATTGCTGGGAACCTGAGCCCGTGGTGGAATAGCGTTGCTGTTGGAAGGATCCTCTGTAGTTACCACCCCTTCCTCTGGATCCCTTGAAAGGAGACTTTCTGTATTGAAGGGTCCCCAAGGACCTGGCAGTCTCTGTGTCCTTCTTTATTTCTTGCAGGGTGTCGTCAATGAGTTTGCCGAATAATGCCTCTCCATCAAAGGGAAGATCCATGACCTTGTTCTGGATCTCAGGCCGAAACCAAGTAGCTTTGAGCCATCCTTGGCGACGGAGTACTGCCGCTCCAGCCAACGAACGGAACGCCGTTGTTGCAATATCCATTGCACAGTCGATGATTTCCATCGACGTCGCTTCTCCCTCCTGTAAGATTTTCTTTGCCTCAGACGTAGACTCCGGACGCAGCTGGTCAAGGTACGGGGCGACATCGCACCAGAGCTGGCGGTCGTACCTACCCAGGATCGCTAGGACATTAGCCGCTCGCACCAGCAAACTTGCCATAGACGAGAATCTCTTCCCCACATTATCCAACCTCCGCCCTTCCTTGTCTGGAGGAGTTGTCAGGGGAGCAGAAGGGTTACGTGATTTTCTCTGCGCTGCCTGCGAGATCACAGAGTCTGGTCTTAGGTGACCTGTTAAAGCCGCAGGACCATCATCGGGTGCCTTGTATTTTTTATCCAGACGCGGTAGCACAGGAACCACCGTCGCCGGGTGCTTCATAGCCTTTAGGCCCTCCTTCCATAGATGATCCACAATAGGAATGGACCTAGTTGTTTTTCGAAAGGGTTCCTTAAAATCATATAAGAAACAATCTGAAGTAACCTTAGGCATGGCTAATTTGAATCTTGCAGCAGCTCTGTCCATCAGCTGATGGAAGCCTCCAATGTCCGCTGGCGGGGAATCCGCCGGGTCGATCTGGAATGATATATTCATCATATTCCGTATTGGGAATAGAGTCATGATCCGACTGCTGATTCTCATCCGAGGAATCATAATGAGCCTAATGTAATCCGGAGGAATCCTGATGGAAGGACGCTTAAGGCTGAGGGGAAGCGTGAGCCCGAAAATTAGGCGTCACGAATGAAGCTGAAGCCCCTGTAGGCATAGCAGGCGTTGACGGAACTGGAAGAGGCCTACTTGCCTTAGATTTATAGTCCTGTAGCATCTTATGCAGATCTTGCAGGAAAGAAGATGGTACTGAAACCATTTCCTGTCCAGACTGCTGTTGTGACTGGTCCGATTGAAGATGACCAACTTCCCCGTGGCCGTATTCGCCCTCCGAGTCAGTGTCCTGGCATTTGACAAAAAGCTGGGAGGGACTATTGGCATAGCTGTATGCATCCTGTTCATCCTCCTCTGACTCCCCTTCTTGAAGGAGCATGGTCGGCAGCAGGGGAGACACACTCCTCGTAGAAGTCATTTCTGGCGTGATGCGCTTCACAGAAATGGTAATCCTCTTTTCAGAGGATAATATCGTCGACGGTTCTGTCGTCGACGGTTGTATACACGTCGACGAGATTGGTGTCGTCGACATCGTCGACGATGACACTGTCGACACACCAGCTGTTGTCACTGTCGTCGTCGTCGTCGACGCCCTCGTCGACGAGACTGTTGTCGTCGTCGTTAACGTCGATGTCAGCACCATCGTCGTCGACGCCATTGTAACCTTCGTCGTCGACGGCACCTTCGTCGTCGACGGCACCTTCGTCGTCGACGGCACTTTCGTCGTCGACGGCACCTTCGTCGTCGTCGGTTCCTTCGTCGACGGCACCTTCGTCGTCGGTACCTTAGTCGTCAGCACCTCCGTCGTCGGCGTCTTTGGTTTCTCCGTCGGTGGTGAAGCCCCCGTCGTCGACGATAGCTTCGTCGACGAACCCCCTGTCGACGGGTGGTCGACGACATCAATCCTGATTTCGATGTTTTTGTCGACGGAACTTCCGCCGTCGACGTCTTCATCGTCGAGGACTTTGAACTCCTCTCAGAAGACTGGGATGAAGGTTTTTTTGAAGGCTGTGGCAGTCTTCTCACCTGTAGAAGGCGTAGTTAGTCCTTCCCTCTCCTTTACACTTCCGTGAGGAGATTTGCTGGGACCTGGGCTCTCAGACTCACTAGGGGTCTTTTTTGAGGCCTTTGAAGATCTTTCCATAGATGGAGAAGGGGAACCCCTACCCCTCTTCACTGACCTTCTCGTAGAAGACATCGACGCTGCATCCTCACTGTCTCTAGAGACAGTCTCCTTCCTGGATTTAAGCTTTTGAAGCCATGTCAAGAGCCTACCCTCCGGTCCCGGAGGGTTTTGGTTGAAAGGTGCGACAGATCTTACAGTCAGCAGCCTGGTGGTCAGGATAGAGGCAATAGATGCAGTCTTTGTGCTTATCCTCCACAAAAAGCCTTTTCTTGCCACAGGTGGAACAAGGCTTGAAAAGGGCTTTTTTCTTCTCCATTTCTGACACCCTGGAAGGCAGCAACAATCCTGAAGTGAATCTGAAAGATTCTGAAGAAAAATCCTAAAGTAAATCCTTTTGAAGAGTAGAAGTTGAGCAGAGCTCAAAGGAGACTCCCTAAGCACAACGTGCGGTAGAAAATCTGAGGCTCTGAGGTTCCTTCAGGAAGGTTCTAAGTGGTGAGGCACTTCTGATTGGCTGAGGCCTAAGTTTGGTCTCTTTTACACAAAGATGGTGATATGCTACAAAAGAGAATGAGGCCTAGGCCTTTTTCCTTGGTCTTTTGTACCTACAGCTATGGTATTTTTGTTACAGAGACTCCCATTCCGACGACGGGGAATGATACAAAGCATGGGAATCTATGAAAGTTCCAATACTGGGGTAATTACCCGACCATTTCGTGAGATGCTCTACAAACCTATTGTCCGCCAATAATCTCCTTTCGAAAGTCCAGCTTGTCCTTTTCCTTTCCACCTTATCCAACTCATACGATAATACCAGTGGGTTGTGGTCTGAGATTAATCTCCTACGTTTTAGAATACCTACCCTATTTATTTAGGAAGAAGAGATAAAAAAGTAATCCAGCTTCGTATACTTCTGAAAGGGGTTTGAGAAGTAGGTAAAGCCAGAGTTTAGAGGCTCTTTATCCCCCCCAAACATCCTTCAGCCCATGCAAGCTGATAAGGGCCTGTACTGCCCTGAAAACTCTCCGCCCAGCGTACTTTGCTCCATTATCCCAATCTGCTGAGATATTTAGATCTCCACATAGCACTGTGGGGGTAGGCCAACTAGCTAGTTCTACTTCTAAAAGATCATAAATCTCAGGATCATCTTTATTGGACCCATAAACTACACACAGTGTATAGCCCATTTCCATCTCAGCTATTACCCATCTTCCATAGCTATCAACTTTAACCCGTCTAGCCCCTCCCAAGGATGTTCTTGCTAAGATTGCAACCCCCCTAATTGTTGAAGATTGTGTTGAGCATGCCACCAACTCAAAACCATTAAGGAGCAAAAATGTCCTCTTAGCCCACGGGAGATGAGTCTCTTGGAGACAAAGAACATCTATTCTGTTGTATTTCACAAAGTACACCAATCTTTTCCATTTTCTCCAATCATTCATCCCTCCCACATTGATTGTACATATTCTAATGTTCGCCATTCTGATGGACTAAACAGCCTGCTATAAAAATCTGAGCCTTAATCAGCCTCTTCTTTGCTGAGCTTATGCTTTGTCCAAGAGAGTATTCCAACATGCACCAATTTTTCCCTTTTTCAAGTTTTCCCCCAACCCACCCTCACCCCCCTCTCCCCACTCTGACACCACACCCCACCCATTCTCAACCCAGACCTCCCTGAAACCACCCCCCCACCCTACTATGTGAAGCGCTCAGACCTAGTCTGTGCATGTGATGGTCACGCGGCGATAGCCGTGAGGACTAATAAAAATACCAAAAAACAAAATACCCGCAAAAGCCCTTACAGCACTATACATAATACCAAAGTCCACAGCCAGACAGGATGGCCCGACCAGTCTTTAAACAACACCTTCGACATTAAATCTTGAAAGAAATCCCACCCCGTGCACTTACAAATTCCACCCTATTTGCCTAGAGAGTCAAGGTACTCCTTCACCTTGATTTCTGAAGAGAAATACAGTGTCCTCCCTTCGTTGAATATTTTTAGCTGTGCCGAATTTATCAGGAAGGCTTGCATTTTTTTATCCTGAAAAGCCTAGTCATTCCTCTTAATCGCCAGCGTCTCTCTACGGTCGTGTGACAGAAGTTCGGCCGGACGAAGAATGAGACGCCCTCACTGCTTCTTCTAGCATCTGGCCTAGCCAATTCCGAGAGGACCTGTCTCAGGATAAAATTGCCAAGGAAGATTAAGACTGCCCTGGGTTTGTCCCCTTCCTTAGCATTCCTTCGTATTTTAAAAGGGGTGCGGTGCACTCTCTGTACCTCAATGGGCCAGTTCCAGCTGGAAAGTTCGGGAAATGCCTGCTCGAAGAGCTTGATTATATACGCCCTGATATCGGACCCCTCGACCCCCTCTGGGATTCCCAGGACCCTCAGGTTGTTTCGGCGAAGCCTGTTCTCCATTTCCTCAAGCTTCCACTGTATATCTACCACCTGGGAGCAGTGTGCATTAACCTTAGTGACGGCCTCAGCCACTTCGGCCTCCGTTGACACCACCCTGTCTTCCAAGTTTGAGACTCTGTCCCCGGTGTTGGCACAGGCCTTAGATATCTTCCTAACCACGCCCTGCATCTTCCTCATTGCAGCCTGAGATTTACGATTGTCCTGGCGTGTTTCCTCCCTATGCGCAATTATCTCTAGGTGAATTGTTTCCAAGAGCAACATTTGGGTGAGTTCCAGACAGGGGCTACCCTGCAAGGGCATAGAAGAGGAATGATCCCAGCTCAGTTCACATTGGGGGGGGGGGCTTGACCTTTTACCGCCGCTATGGGCCTTAGTGCAGTTGCTGGCTGATCAATCTCGGGGTCGCTCTCAGAGTCCAGATAAGAGCTACATTCCTCATCCTCCTCGGAGCACCCACCCCCATCTGAGGCCGAGAAAATAGCTTCACTTGGAGCAATCTCTTTTCCATTACCAACTCCACCGACCACCAATCCAGTCCCGTTACGGTGGATACCCATGTCAGCCGCGGCTCCCAATTCTGATGGCTCAACCATGTTAGCGTCAGTGGTGACCTGTGCCGCATTTGAGGGCCAACCACATTTAGATCCATATCGGGAGACACTAGGGGGCCATCATTTTCCCCCGAAATTAAGGCTACTTCTCTGGGGGTCGCAACCTCTGCTGAGCCCTTCACTGAGCCCTGACATTCTTCTCCCAACAACGGCGTAGCTTGTGCCGAAGGAGGGGTCGAATTGGGGGGGGGGCCCACTGACATCAGCTGGTACCTCTTGAAGAACCTCCACCTCTATGGGAATACCGCCCGACTCCTTGGTCGGCTCCTTGGCGTCCTTCTCCTTACCAGCATTAGAGAACAGGTCCACAATTGAAGCTGTAGCCAACCGAGCACGTGCGGCAGTTGCCTCTTCTTAAGTTGTTCCACCGGGGGCGTTTGAGCTTTCCGTATGTCCTCGGCTGCCTCCACTTCGGCTCCTTCCCGCATTGTTTTCTTTTTTCCCAGAGCTGATTTCGACCCCGGATTTACTTTGGGAGCCATCGCTTCTTTCCATGCACCGCCCCTCTGACTGGGCAGGCTCGAGGCTTCTCGGCGAGTGTTCCCGCTTGTGAGCTCCACTCTGAGCTCCGCTCCGCCGACGCCTTTGCACCTGAGGTGTTTTCAACCAGGGGAGAGAGCAGCTACAGCAATCGCCAGCATCCACAGCAGTTGTTTAGCGGACCCGCGACAGGTAAGAGCCGTCAGCATTCCCGTCTTTATTTTCCCATCGGGTTTGGCTTCCTCCTAGAATCAGGGTCAGGAAAACTCCTGGCTATGAGACTACGTCTCCATTGGGCTCCTTCTCCTACACGTCCTCACCGCTCCACCGCTACGGCCACAGCTACGCGGCTGCCATCTTGCTTCCGCTCCTTGAAAGCCACGCTCGCAAATAGCGACCTACCTAATTAATATTAATTAGGCTTCTCATTCAGGGACACCCTGCAAAGAGACTTTTTGCGGTGTTACTTATTAGTAGATAGGTCACATTGCAAAATGAAATGCAGGGCGGAACAAGTCATGAGTGCTATTTTCACCCACTTTTTGCGACTTGCTTTTTCAACATCAGGCCCATGACTCTACACCTCTATCTCTCAAGAAGTAACGTAGTGCGGCGCCACAAGCCATTTGGCTGTGCTGTGCTGGGTCACTTTCAAAGCACAGGGATGTGTCATATTTCCTGTCCTGTTAGAAAGTGGTCTCTGTTCACTATTGTCCGATTTTTGAGTTATGCTATTGGGTCATGGTGGGATTATGTAACTTTTCCAGTAAGCTATGTGCAATCTATAAATAGTCCATGGTTGGATTCTGCCTTTCTTCCTCCCAAAACCCACAGTGAAGTGTTTTTTAGGGCTTGCTGCGAAAAGCGCGCTCTCGCAGAGAGCACTATAGCTGTCGGCTCAGCCAACAACGAGGGGCGACAGGAGCTGGCCACGCGCATCGGCCAGAAGCGGATCGGAGCGGGTGGCACGCACAACCATGCACTCTGATTCCGGCAGGCTAGTCACACCCACACCAACACAGAGACACGCATGCGCACACACACACAGGCAGACACGCAGAGACATGCACGCAAACACACACTAGCGCACATACACACACGCATACACACGAGCACACACATAGAGACACACACCACCACCTCCCGCCGCACACACACACACGAGCGCGTTTGCCGCAGCGGTGCGAGTCGCCGCTAAGCATACGGCTCGCACAGCCCTTTGTGCCCCCTGAAGTCCTGAAGTGTGCGCTGTGCGAGTCTCACCCCCATCACGACTCGCACAGCCTGTCTGCCTCGCCTGCGCCCTGGGTCACTGAGCGTACGCCAGGCAGCGCGGGCACTGTAAGCGCACCGCCCTACGAGTCGCACCTGCCTGGTGCGACTCGTGCACTCACTTCGAATCGTACAATCTCCCAAGTACGCTCCAGAGTACGCGTCTCACGAGGGATGCGTGAGACTCGGTAGGTTCGTCCCCCGATCGGCGTACGAGGCGCACAGAGGTGTTCAGGCCTCACGGACAGCGCGTCCCCGCCTTAGGTCTTGCCTGCAAGCTAGGGAGGGCGTGTTTGGAGCCTCTTGTTACCCCTAAAAGAAGAAACAGTGCCTGAGGCCCAGTAAAGTGGTTTTGAGGGGCATTTAACACTGTTTGAAGATTGAACATTGCTAGTAAGAACTGTGACATCCCAAAAAGTAACTGGAATTGTTTTAAAGTGACTGAAACGGGTGGCGCGCACAACCACGCGCTCCGATTCCGGCAGGCTAGTCACACCCACACCAACCAAGAGACGCGCGCGCACACACACACACACACAGGCACACACGCAGAGACATACATGCACGCAAACACCAGCGCACATGCACGCATACACACGAGCGCACACATACAGAGACACACACCACCACCCCCTGCTGCACACACACACAATAACTGCGCCAGCCCCGTGCGTGAGGTGCATCATCAGAGCTGTGTGAATAGCAACTGAGAGCCCGTGCGTGAGGTGCATCATCAGAGCTGTGTGAATAATAACAGCTGTGAGCCCGTGCCTAGGGTGCATCAGAACTGTGTAAATAATAACTGCGTCAGCCCCGTGCGTGAGGTGCATCATCAGAGCTGTGTGAATAATAACAGCTGTGAGCCCGTGCCTAAGGTGCATCAGAGCTGTGTAAATAATAACTGCGTCAGCCCCGTGCATGAGGTGCATCATCAGAGCTGTGTGAATAATAACAGCTGTGAGCCAGTGCCTAAGGTGCATCATCAGAGCTGTGTGAATAATAACTGCGTCAGCCCCGTGCGTGAGGTGCATCATCAGAGCTGTGTGAATAATAACAGCTGTGAGCCCTTGCCGGAGGTGCATCATCAGAGCTGTGTGAATAATAACAGCTGTGAGCCCGTGCGTAAGGTGCATCATCAGAGCTGTGTGAATAATAACAGCTGTGAGCCCCTGCCTAAGGTGCATCATCAGAGCTGTGTGAATAATAACAGCTGTGAGCCCGTGCCTGAGGTGCATCATCAAAGCTGTGTAAATAATAACTGCGTCAGCCCCGTGCGTGAGGTGCATCATCAGAGCTGTGTGAATAATAACAGCTGTGAGCCCGTGCCTAAGGTGCACCATCAGAGCTGTGTGAATAATAACTGCGTCAGCCCCATGCTTGAGGTGCATCATCCACATTGCTCAGGTCACCCAAATTCCTGCACTCTCTACCACACTGCTTTCAAAAACAGCATACTCTTGCACACACTCTCACTGCTCACCAATTCAAAGTTTGCTAAAAAATGTATGCACCGCATTGTCATACACAATGCCAATAACTCCAACTTTAATGCTGCGAGACCTATTGCATTGTAAATGCTTGTCTTCATGTCAGTTTGAGGAAGTCACATTGTACATTACAGCATTTGTATCTTTGCTATGAACACAACCGTGACAGTTTTTGTTGAGGGATAGAGTGTGATTCCCTGTTCTAGAAAGAATGCATATTTTATAAGGGTCTAATGAGCAAACCCTTAAGGCGACTGGCATGCCCTACATAATGAGGCGAAATGATCATGATACTCTGGACCCACGTTCCCACAGCTTGCTGATGTTGAGTTTCGCTTGCTTTTGCTCAAGTTCATGCCTTCTGAAATTGGATGTTGTCCTATTTAGTTTTTATGCTATTTGTATTATGTTTATCATTATCTTTGGCTGAGACACAGAGCTGGTTGTTAGGCGGAGGGGGGCTAGAGGTCATGGTGTGTCCCAATAAAAAATACACAATGAAAATGATTTCTAAACAGAACTTTTGGTGGTGGAACATACTCACGATGACTACGTTTCTTCTTGACACATTTTTTAATAGTACATTTTAAGGACCTCTTTACTGGAGCTCATCCATGGGTCATTCTGTGATTCTAACTGCCCACAATGGTAACTATGCTAAGGTCTGCGTTAACCATATGGTACTTCATTAAGCAAAGTCCTCTCCTATCACTCGTTCACTTTATGCTTGCCTTTGACCCTGTGCAGCGCTCCTGTGCCATTTGGCTAGGTTCGCCCTGTAGAAATACCATATACATACATATATGCATGCATACATACAAATGTACAATGGTTTGTTGGGGATAGGAGGACTGGCCGAGTTTCATAAAGTTGTGACCCTATTGTGCTTTCCCTGTAAGTTACTGATTGTCAAATACTGTTTGAGAAGTAAGCCCATTCAATTAAGCAGGAAGCTATAAGTTGTTGCTTGACAGCTAGATTCACACTAGATACATACCAATACATGCATACGTTATTGATAACTCACATTTATATTGTACACCCACTATTCCGTAATTCAGAAAAGATAAACAACAAGGCACTTGACAGACAAGGTGATTTGTTACTCCAGGCGATTTTTATTTTAGGGGCACCTCAAAGTTTGGGAAATTACATTAAATTGTGCAAAATGTGGTTTGGCTTTATTGTGAGTGAAAATCTCACACAGCGAAATATCCCGTATAACTTTAAATAATAAATGTTTTAAACAGAAATTGTATCTTGAATGAGATATCTTCTGCGGTATCTTCCAGATCTAAATTTCACAAATTGGTGTAACAAGGAATTCACAAATGTTGCGAATTTCATCACTGAATTAAAATTTCACAAATACATAGATATAAGCCTCTTTATACCCATGATATGAACTATACAATGATTCTCTGTTTCACTGCTAAAAGAAAACAATCTTTGACAAAGCCAACAGTTTTGGATTATAAATACTGACATGGTTTTCTTTATCAAGCGAGACATAGCAAGGAGAGAAAATTCAGAAGGAGGTGAGCAGTGGCACGCTGATAAATGTATTTTTCAACATAGATGATCAGGCTGTTTTAACCTGCAACCAATCATACAGATAAAGAGAACTGAGGTACAGGAAGACAACATGAATTTTCCTGTATGTGTGGTAATGAGATCCATTCTGTGGCTAAGCAGATCTACTAAGTCTTCGGAACCAAAAATACCATGGGACAAAATGTCCAGTCAATTATTTCGAGGACAAAAATATTGTGAAGGTAAGTTTCTATATGTAAGTAACGTTTTACTCTATATAACTCCACATTTCTGTACATCGACAATATATACATCTTCAAGGTACGTAGATGTTGTGATAAGAATAGTAAATCAATACTTACCTATCTGCACTTACCTGCTCGATATTTCGGTCCTCAATATTTTTGATACAATATTCTCACCACATGATATTTGTGGTTCCGATATTCTGTCAGTGATCTAGGCAGAGAGCAAGACAGTGTCACAACTATAAGGATATGGCTATCCTGCTCGCTTCCTGATGAACAATCACACTGCCCAGCATTACACACATCTTTGCACCATAGTGCAGTGGTGTGCACATGCTGTTTAGCATAGATTTTGTACTAGAAAGGTATCTTTCCAGTCCAAAATACTAAACTGAGGCATACCTTAAAAAGTTTCCCTTATTGTATGTGTGCTGTATAGTTCAGCACACCTACAATCTGGAAAATGTTTGGAGAAACAAAAACATTTCCCCATGGGAAACCTCTCCTGGCCCAGACACAGAAAGGATTGACAGATTGATAGCACTTTCTCAATTCTGTGGGTGGTGTTGCATGGCCGTTCTTATACAAAGATTATATACCAAAGCACTCAATGTTCATAAGCCAGTATTGTTGTTGTCATGCACAATATTGCTGAAAGTTTCTTAACTTTGGAAGACAGGAGTCACAGATTCGTATAATTAGTTTTGTATTGTGGTCCAAGATACAGCCACCACGTGCTTCGTCACACAAGTGACTTCTTCAAGGCTGTAATCATATATACATACAAATGAGTATATCATAAATACTGATATGCAGTTTTTATACAAATCTTCGCACAATTCACTGTGTAGTGATATCTTATTTCAGTGAGAAAGTCATTGGGCACCAAATCACAGAACCTCCAAAGAAGAGTAAGTAATCCAAAGTGCGCACATGCAGGAGAAGTGTATCAGAAAAGGCCAAAAGAAAATTTCCCCAAGATAAATGCTTCGTGATTATCCTGATATGAAAAAGTAAAAATTTGGTAGATGGATTGACATCAAGAGAAGCAAGAAGAATTGGAATGTCCATCACCAAGTAAAAAATAAGAGTATAGTGACCCTATAAATATTTGAACAGAATGTGTTAGGATGACTGACCTAAAAAATGAGTCTGTTGTCACTGTCCTGTGGGTCAACAGGTCTGGTAAGGGAGTGGATCCTTGACTGGTCAAATAGACATGAAATTAAAAATAAATGTATAATGAGTAATAATCAACAACCCAACTACTGGTTTATGGACATTGAGCGCCTTGGTACATAATCTTTGTATGCTAACGGAGGTGTTTTTCACCAAGTATTTTGGGTAGTATGGTGTATCTGTACCTATTAGCACCCCATCCTAAGTTTCAGTTTGCTTAAATCGTGGTAAAACCTATATGGGCACATGCCAAATAGTAGTGCAGCCCAAATGAACCATCACTTCCCATTAATCAGTTTTGCATGGCCGTTCTTAGTTGGTGGATCGATTTGTCTGATTAATTCTAATAACAAACAAGACTCGTCCACGCTAACTAGTTACGCGCCCCCCGCAAATTTGCATTTCTTGAATAAAAGTGGATTCAAAGAAACTCGCAAGACTGCTGAATGACTACTACACACTTCATCATGACTCTATTATCTATTAGTGGAGAAAAGTATCATCATCTGTGAATTTTGGAACAGATAATCATTTATAGAATGTAACGCTCCTTTTCATTTGTTGTTTTGACCTTGTGTTGAACCCCCATTTTCAGTGTGCTGTTTTTTAGTATTCATGATTTTTTGACGGTGTTAGGCTCATCTCTACCATGAGACGTGATATGGCAAAGTGTGGATCTTTGATGTTCCAGTGTTGATGAACAACACAACTTGACATGTGCTAATTGTCAAAAGCTATCAGTTGCAATTGTAGGTTGACTTGACAAACAGAACTAGAATTTGTTAAAGGTGCTTGGAGGACATAAGATTCCCTTGGAACACCAAGCACCATATTCTAAAAACGGCAGGAATAGGGGCAGACTACAGCAACCACTAAGCTCCACGATTTGATTGGCTGGTTTGTAAACACTACAAAAGATTAATAAGATTGTCCGAAACTGGAGGCCCAGGGGGCTTAAGCATTTGAAATAGGAGCTCAACAGGGGCTACACATCCAGTCAGATATGAAAATAAATAGAAGAAAAACAGTACCCCTCAATGACTGCTCACTACTGAGGTCACACAACAAGCAGACATCTCATTACATCAGCTAAAGCCAAGCATTTTACCAACATCATCAATGAAGCTCCCAACACAAGCCGAGTAGTCTTCAATATAATCAAGCCCAGCATCAGCCCCCGCGTCACCCACTAGTTACAAACACCATTGCCAAGCACAGTGTCAGCAACCTAATTTTCAGTGAAAGAATACAGCTGTCGGAGCACCAATCGGAAGGTGGAAAATGCAAAAGCCTCTGAGGGCCTGGGGTGAAGTCCACTAGTCACTTGCTACAGCAACTGACTGAGATGATAAGATGGATAGGCAAGAAAAGGATTTGAATCTTTGTCCTGAAGGGGATGACTTGACCCCTGATTTGGAGCTCCATGCCAGAGCAGGGAGCAGTGTATCTACCCGCAACCTGACCCGGAGGAGCTGGCAGAAAGGAGGGAGGAAAGAGAGTTCAGGCTGGAGATGACCAAACACAGGATGGAGGAGACGAAGGCTGAGAGGGCGTTGAAAGAGAAAATGTTATTTGCTCATGAACTGAGTTTGAAGCAGCTGGATCAGAGACCCAGGCAGGCAGAGTCCAGCAGTGATGGTGACAGCAATTCTACAGTGTCTGAGGGAGACAAAAAGGTCTGCATCCCCAAGGATCAGGTGCCATTTATGTGGTACGGGATGATATCAACAAATGTTTTCCTGCCAACGAGGTAGCCCTGAGGGATTCACAAGGTCCCAAAAGAGCATTGGGTGTAGAAAACATGCCAACTGTGGGCAGGGCGCACTTCTTACTTTAGAGGTCGAGGACCAAACCGAGTACTCCCCCATAAAAGCCATCTTGAGTGCTAAGTTTGTGCTGACCCCTAAAAAGCACTGCCAAAGGATCATGGAAAGCTAGAAGCTCCCCAACCGGTGCTTGGTGGATTTCACAGACATCTTTAAAAAGGCATTGAATGGTTGGGTGTGGGGCAGCAAAGTTAATGACTACAGTGGGTTCTACAATCTAATTTCGAGAGAGCACATTCTCAGTATTTATTTTCCAGAGCTGCACCAGCACCTAGTAAACAGTAAGATAACAGAGTCCAAGAAGCTTGCTGAGGAGGTGGGCCTCTGACCCAGCACCACAGTGTCGGAAAAAGGTATCTGGGGTAGACCAACAAGGGTGTTCAGGGGTCCCGCCAGAAGAGTGGGGGAGAAAAATGTAAAAATAAGGAGTTCACACAAGGCCCCTAAAAGTTCCCAAGGGAACAACCATCACCAGTCCCAGTCTGAGCCTAAAAAGAAGGCCTTCTTTGATAAGCTGACATGGAGGTTTGTATCCCAATGCACAGAGTGCTACAATTATGGGCACTCGAAGGGCGACTACAAATGTCCCAAGAGGGCACAGCCCCCCACCTGGGTTGGTAAAGGTAGCGCTCAGGTGAAGATAGTCCCTGTTAGCTTTGGGGAGCAGACAGAGGGGACCCTTGTTTCCCTGGGGGAGAAGGAGATTGTGCCAAAAGTCTCTATGCTTGCAATTGTTTTTTAAGTACAGTGAGTCCTCATCAATAGGCAATAGGTGAAGGGTCTGAGGGACACCGGGCCCAGCATGACTTCTGTGAAGTGTCAGCCGGTGTCCTTAAAACAGGTCCTCCTTAACTCATTCCACCAAGTCATAGTCACCAACAATCGTGAGAGTCATCTACCGGTAGCTCTGGTTCCCTATGGGGGTCTTAAGTCTTAAGTTCTCTAAAATTAGCTGTTATCCCCGCCATGCCTGTAGATTGTCTGTTGGGCAACGACCTGGAGCACACTATCTGGAGGGAGGTAGAGCTCAGGTCACACTTGGAAATGTTGGGAATGCCTGAATTGGTCTTTATGACCACACAGTCCATGGCTGTTGGGGAATGGAGTAAAGAGCTTCTTGTGCCTGGGCCTGGAACAATGACCCAGATATCTGCCAAGACAAAGAGGGGCAAGGGGCATGGGAAACCAGCCCCTAAAGTTCCCATGGTCGAGGTGAAGGAGCACCTGAAGAGGTTGGCCATGAACCAACTTGGGATGGTATGGCTGCCCTGGGTGACTTGCCTGAGCTTTCTGGTTGGCACAGAATGAGTCCCCCAACTTTACAGGGCTTGAGTCGGCAAGCCCAGGCAGCAGGTGACACCACTGGAGATCACCTGATCTATTGGGAGAGTGACCTCCTATATAACAAGCCTAAGGTTCCTGGATCTGGGGCAGCCCACATGCTGGTGGCCCTTCAGTGTTACAGGACCTTCCTGCTGGGTTTGGCTCATGACATACCAATGGCAGGATATCTGGAGCTAGACAAGACCTTCGCCAAGCTTGTTGCCCACTTCTATTGGCCCCAGATGAAGGCGGCCTCAGATGCATTCTATGGGCCCTGTTCTATGTGCCAGGCCAGTGGGAAGTCAGAGAAAAAGCTCAAGGTTCCCCTGACCCCATTCCCTTTCATTGGCCCTCCCTTTGAGAAAGTAGGCATAGACATTGTTGGACCCTTGGACACCAAGACAGCTTTAGGCAACAAGTTCATCCTAGGCTTGGTGGACCATGCCACCTGCTACCCAGAGGATATCCCTCTGAGGTCAGTGACTGCACCTGCAGTGGCCTGGACCCCAATGGTATTTTTACCAGTGTGGGGTTCCCAAAGAGGTAGTGTTTGACAGAGGGCCTAACTTCATGTCAGCGTACATGAAGTCCATGTGGGATGAGTGTGGATAACGTTATAAGTTCTCCACACCCTCCCAACCCTAAACCAATTGTCTTGTGGAAATATTCAACATGACCTTGAAGGGCATGATAATGGGCCTACCTGAGCCCATCAGGCATAAGTGGGACATTCTCCTGCCATGTCGTCTCTATTTTCAATTTGAATTTTTTGAATTTTGAATTGGATTTCTAAAGCGCGTAGCTACCCGAGGGCGTCCCAGCGTTGTGACTCGTCAGGTTAGATCTAGGGCAAGGTGGTTCAAGGGAACAGCCAGGTTTTCAATAGCCTACGGAAGACCAACAGATTGGTTTCCCTTCGGATGTCGAGGGATAGGGCATTCCATAGTTTAGGGGCGTTGTATGAGAAGAGACACGCTCTTTTAATTTTGGGGACACTAGCCAAGGATAGGATGTTAGAGCTCACCTGCCTGTTGACTTTATGTGGTTTGATAAGGGGTCTCAGAATAGGGGGGCCCTTGCCGTGAAGGATTTTGTGAGTGATGCATAGGGTTTTAAAGTTGATTCTTTCATGAATTGGTTGCCGGTGTAGCGAGATGAGGGCGGGTTTTGCGGAGCATCTGAGTTTAGTGCCCGTTAGTAGCCTTGCTGCTGCGTTTTGGACATGTTGAAGTTTATTAATGACCAGTTTTGGGGCGCCCAGGTATAGGGCATTTCCATAGTCCAACCTTGATATGTTGAGGCCCTGAATGAAAAGTTTCCTAGACTGAGGGGGTAAAAGGGGGAGTATTTTGCGTGCGGTGCGCAAAAGGCCAAAGCATGTTCCAGCAGTTTTTCTGGCTTGTGTCTTGTAATTGAGGTCCTGGTCGAGCCAGATACCTAGGCTCTTTATTTCTTTTTTTGGAATGGGGGGTGTTCCCATGCAGGGTGGCCACAGAAGCTTAGTGAGAATTTGGATGGATTACCAAGTAGTAGAATCTCTGATTTCTCCCCATTAAGTTTGAGGAGAGACTCACTCATCCATTTTGAGATGTTCGTGAGGCACGTGGCTAGGTTTTCCTGACATTGAGCCGACTGGTTTAAAGAGACGACAAGTTGAATGTCGTCGGCATACATAACTACCTTCATGCCAAAAGGTGTCACGATTTCCTCCAGAGGTGACATGTATACATTAAAGAGTGTGGTGCTCAGGGAGGAGCCCTGAGGAACCCCACACTGCAGGGGCAATGCTCTAGAGCGGACGTGTCCATCAGTGACCTCAAAGGTTCTATGCTCCAAAAAAGATTTGAGCCAGGCCAGAGCAAGGCCAGTGACTCCAGCCCTACTCAGCCGGTGGACAAGAATGGCATGGTCCACCGTGTCGAAAGCGGCGCTAAGGTCCAGGAAGATCACTATCACTGATTCCCCTGCGTCCAAAATGGTTCTCGCTTCTTCGACCACTGCTATGAGGGCGGTGTCCGTTCCCTGCCCTGGTCTGAATCCTGTCTGGGAAAGACGTAGAAGACCGTTGGATTCAAGGAAGGTGGAGAGCTGTTGATTAACAGATTTCTCCGCCATCTTGCAGATTTTCCCAGGTGGCCAGGTCTGAGGGGTCAAAAGGAGTTTTTTTTAGTAATGCTCTAACAGGGGCCTTTTTCCAATTGGGGGGGACAATGCCTTGACCAAGGTATGAGTTTATTAGATTGATGAATGCCGATGCCACAGAAGGAGGGTGGGTTTAGCCCCTTCAAACTCCTGTGTTAGGGGACCTCTTAACCTTGTGAGAGTGGGAAGGAAGCAAGCTCCCAAGAAAGCCTCTCTGTAGTCCGCTACATGCTGGCCCTCTGCAACTAGATGCATTGCTTCTGGTAGAAGGCAAAAGGCAATCTTGAGGCCAGTCAAGAAGTTATGAAACTCTGGTATGACTATAAGGGCACTTTGACAAAGTTTTAACTTGGCCAGAAGGTGTGGATTATGGAGCCTGTGGAGCCCAGAGCTCTCGAGTATTGCTTGACAGGCCAGAATGAGGTGAAAGAGGCGAAGAGGAAGTCTACCTACTTGGTGGATTCGAAGACCCCTTGGAACTTCTTAAGGGTGCTCCATGTGAACGGCCACAAACCACACTTTGAGAGGTCTGGAATGAGCATACTCCTGATGACAGAAGAGGATGTGGAAGAGGAGACTGAGTCTCTCCTTGACATCCCCCCTACTCTGACCCCAGAACAGCTGAGTGACTGTCACCAGATACTGTGGCAGTTTGCCTCTGTTCTACATAACATATGTATTTGTAAAGCACACGTTCACCCAAGGGAGTAACAGATCTTTATTGATACCTAACTTCAATGGTACTCATTTTATTATACTCAGAAGGATGAAAGGCTCAGTGGACCTGCCGGGATTTGAACATGTGACCATTAGCTCAAACACCGTTCCCTACAGTTGATGCATTGGTCCACTAAGCCACCAGACCCTGGACTCACACACCTGTGCGTCAATGACATAGACACTGAAGACAGTCCACCGGTTAAAAATAAAATTTACAGGTTGTCTAACAAGGTGAGGGCCAGTACCAAGGAGGAAGTTTCCAAGATGCTGGTGTTAGAGGTGAGTGAGCCTTCCAAAAGTCCCTGGTACAGCCCTATGGTGCTGGTCCCCGAGGTTGCTCCATTGGGCGTCACTCCCGTAAGTAGGTTATGCTTGGAATATAGGCGCTTCAATTATGTCACGAACAGTGACGCACAACCTACCACCTAAGATGATAAGCTCATAGACAAGCTGGAAGCTGCCAAATTACTCAGCACTTTCGATTTAACATTAGGGTATTGGCATTCTCCACCCCAGGGAGACACTTTTGTTCAGGATGAGGCCCTTTGGTTTGAAGAATGCCCCTGCAATCTTTCAGAGGTTTGTCAACAGGATACTGGCTGGGAAGGAGGCAATCTTTGCTGCCTACCAGGACAACATAGCTGGCCACATCTGCAGCTGGGAGGAACACCTGTACCACCTCTGGGAGGAACTTCAGGCCCTGCAGTGGGCAGGTCCGACTATCAAGGCCAGTAAGTGCCATTTAGGGAAGGGTTCCATGGTTTATTTGGGCCACATGGTGGGGGGTTAGGGCAAGGTACAGCCCCTCCAGCCCAAGATTGATACTATCCTGGCAACCCACTAGAATACAAACTGAGTTGAGGGCCTTCCTGGGCTTCACATGATACTATAGGAGATTTGTTAAGGGATATGGCACCATTGTTGCCCTTTTAACAGAGCTTACTTCAAAGAAGTGGTACAGACAGGTAATCTGGACAGAGGCCTGCCAGAAAGCCTTTGATACCCTTAAGGAGGCCATGTATACAGCACCAGTACTTGAGACCCCTAACTTCTCCAAGGAATTCTTAGTGCAGACAGATGCTCCGGAGCATGGCATACTGTCTGCCTTAGCACAGTTAAATGGGCAGGGCATAGGCCAACCTGTACCCTTTATTAGAAGGCAGTTAGTTCAACAGGAACAGGGGTAAAGTGTGAATTAAAGGGAAGCCTTTGCTGTGACCTGGGCACTGAAGAAGCTAAGACCATAACTGTTTGGGACTCACTTCCGGGTACAGACCACAGGTCCCACAGATAGCTCATGCAAATAAGGGGTGAAAATTCCAAAGTGTTATGGTGGGCCATCTCCCTACAGGAATGGACTTTACAGTGGACAAAGCCCTGGATCAGACCATGCCAATGTTATCCAGGTTCTTCTGCCTTAGTGATGAGAACTCCCAAGGGGTTGAATAGATCTACCCACTTTCAACTGGGGAGGGACACATTTAGACCTGTCAGCTCTAGGGCGGTCTTCCCCTAAACTTTTTGTCTTTCTCCCTCAGTTTTGCCGACTGTGTTTTTGCTGGCCTTAGGACTCTGTGCACTTTACCACTTACCACTGCCAACCAGTGCTAAAGTGTTTGTGCTGTCTCCTCTAAACATGGGGATATTGGCTTATCCCCAAATGACATATTTAATTTACTCATAGGTCCGTCGAAAGGAGGTATTACATGTTCCCAGTGCCTGTAAATCAAACGGTACTAGTGGGCTTGCAGCACTGATTGTGACATCTACATAAGTAGCCCTTTAAACATGTCTCGGGCCTGCCATTACTGAGCCTGTGTGTGCAATTTTCAACTTTGATTTTGAACTGGCAAATGAACCTGTTGCAAGGCCCAAATCTTCCTTTTTAATACATATCATTTACCCCTAAGGTAGTCCCTGGACAGCCTAGAGGCCAGGGTGCACTATATGTAAAAAGTAGAACATGTACTTTTAAGTTTTACATGTCCTGGTAGAGAAAAGTTCTTGAATTTGTTCTTCACTTTTGCAAGGCCTACTCCTCCCATAGGATGACATTGCAATTACCTTATTACATTTTATAAGTGGAATTTCCAAATGGGAAAAGGTACCCAGTTCATGTTTGTTGACTCTGGAATCCTAATTTAAAACCCTAATTCATGATAAAGTTGGATTCTAAATTACAATTCTGAAAATACAACTTTTCGAAAGTTGGTATTTTTCTGCCATAGCCATTTAGGGCTAGATGTAGTTGGCTAAATACCGGTCGGTAAAGCCGAAATTCGGTAAATTTCAGTGTTACCGACCGGTATTTAGCCCTGTGCGATTCGTTAAATTTAAGGGAAATCAATTACCAATTCCTTATTTACCGATCGGCCGACACCGAAAACCCAAAATTCTGAATTGGTAAATAAGGAATCGGTAAAAATTCAGTAATGCGATGTACCAAAATTCAGTAATACCGAATTTATACAAATTTGGTATTTAAGATCGGTAATTACCACTGACACAAAGCAGGTGGTAATCAGGTGCATTGCATAAAAACAGGCCCAAAATACAACAGTGTGAGCACAATGACGGCCCTCTATGTCATAGCAAGGCGGCTACGTTTGCGAGCAGCAGGACAGAGGGTTTGGAAAAGGGAAGAGCATGTGTACAGACTGCGTGTCACACTGTTCCAAATGACTGAGCAAGAAATATATTACAGGTACAGGCTACACCCACACATCATCCTAGACCTGATACTGGACCTGCAACCATACCTGGAGCATCAGACACCAAGGGCGCACGCAATACCCACTCATGTACAGGTACTCGGTTGCCTGCACCTCCTGGCATCAGGAAGTTACCAGGGTGTGATAGCCGCAGCAGGTGGTGTGTCACAGAGCTGCCTGTCCCATTTCTTCAACTCCTTTCTGGACGCCATGATGCAGAGAATGCATCACTACATACGCTTCTCCAGCACACAGGCGGAGCTGCAGAAGACAAAGCTGTATTTCTACCAAACGGCACAGTTCCCACATGTAATAGGCTACATCAATGGGACCCACATACCAATCTGCCCACCTCCAGCTACAGAATACATATACCCCAACCGCAAATCCACTCACTTCATCAACGTGCAGGTGATATGTGATGCAGACTTCATCATTACTGACATTGTGACCAAATTCCCAGGGAGTACCCATGACTCATACATATTCAGGAACAGTGGGATCTCTACACGTCTGGCGGCTCGTGAATTCGGAGAAGGATACCTACTAAGTACACCCTGATGTATACCTTGGATGAACGTATTGGTGACCCAAATTAATTGCACTTTCTTTCCCATTCAGGTGACAGCGCATATGCCGTCCGGTCATTTATACTAACTCCATACCTCAACCCATTCCCTCAGCCATAGTGGTGTTAATGGCACTGATGCCCTTTTCAAAGCGATGCATGTGAGCATTCATGTGTGCCATCTCCCGCTGCACTGACCTGATCACTCGCCCTTGCAGGCGCTGGACCTTCAGCATGTTGCCTTCAAGGCCAGCAAACACACTGTCATCTTCGCCCTGGATTTGAGGACTGGCTGCCCTTGCCCTGCGGCATCGGGAAGATGTGTGGGCCTCGCTCTGTTGGGGACTGTGATCTTGCCCTGTTGCCGTCCTCAGCCACTGTTGACTGTTGGCCCCCTGTGCTGTCCTCCTTGGACACCTCCATCTGCTGGAGGGTGGCCACTGCATGCCTCCTGCCTGACGGTGGTGGTGGCGTAGACTATGGTGGTGGTGATGGTGATGATGGTGGCGTTGTTTGGAGGTGTAGTGGTGGTGTTGATGGTGGTGGGGGTGGGGTTGTGTGCCCTGAAGGCGACTGGTCCTCCTCCTCTTGACTCCCCTCTGGCCAGGGTGCCTTCCCTCTGCTCCCCTCTGCTGAACTGCGAGATGTCTCGCCTGTGAAGACAGAATGTAGATATGCTCACTTATCTGGCAGCATTTGCATTGTAATAAACATTATGCCTGCCAATCACACTGACTGTCATCTGCTTGTTAATTGCTGTCACATGCCTTTGGGTTTGCTAGACTGACTGTTCTGAACATGTGTTACTACTGACTACATCTCCCATAATGAATTGCAGGTTATGAGTAAAACATGGACTGGAGTGGGAGTCCCTATGCCTCTCTGGAGATTGGGGGTGGGGAGGGGTTGCACAGCATGCTATGCATGAAGCTTACCTTGTTTGTTGGCAGCTCTGGCCGAACTGTCTGCGTCACCAACGCCACTCACTCTCCGGCTGGAGGGTGAGCTAAACCATGAGCTCCTCCCTCCACCAGTTTTGCTGGCCTGCTTCTGCCTCTCTGCCATCCTCGCCTTAGCAGTCTTCCTCAGGTCATACCATCTTTTTTTTATATCCTCAATGGAGCGCTGGATGACTCTGATTTTTTTTTTTTTTTTTTTAAATATATTTTTATTGCAGGAATCAGTAAAACAATACAGTAACGACCAGCATCGTATTATAAACAACTTATACAAGATATAGCCCACCGACCTCCTTCCATAACGTTGCTATATAGCCAATCCGCCCATATCCCTGGGGTTGGGCAGCAAATGCAGCTGGGGTCAGTAGGATGCTGGAGCTGGTCCGGATAACACACTGTCCGTCATCTGCTTTTCTAAACAAACCCCAAACCCCAAAAAGAAACCCCCCCCTCAAAATCCCCAGTTACTGTGAAACCCCCCCCTCCCCCCCCCCCCCCCACCATCAGCGCCAGGGAGCTCATCAACATAGGATCCACTGCTTGACCCACGGGGGAAGGTAATAGTGCTGTCAATGCTAATGTTTAACGGGACTCGGGTCGAGTTGCTTCTTCACTTTCGGAGTCGCTGGGGGTACAATAATCTCTGAGGGCCTGCACCAGCGTTTCCCATTCTAACGCGGCCTCCTGCGCCTTCTCATTGCCCTGCCTCCAAGCTAACTGATATCGCAGCGCGCTCTCACCCGCCGCCCATTTCAAAAGCTCACTGTGCCATCTGCTGCCTGTAGGACCAGCTCGTGCCTTCCAGTTCCTGGTCACCTCTCGCTTAGCAAGTAGGAGCCCCAGGTCGATAAATTTACTGGTGATTTTATTCCGGGGGGTATGGGGGAACCAGTGCAATAGCCCTACCGCCACATCGAATGATAAGTGCCTCCCCGTCACCTCCTCCAGAGTCGCCGCCACCTCCTGCCAGTAGGACGTCAGTCCTGGACAGGCCCATAGCATGTGTAGGAGGTCCGCCTCCTGAGCCGGGCACCTAGGGCATTCCGCCGAAGCCGTGGCAAAATAACGCCTGATCTTTACCGGGGTCAGGTACGCCCTATGGAGAACATAATAGTGGACCAGTTGGAAACGGGCGCCACGTGTGCCCTTCCAGGCACGTCTCACCAGCTGGGACCAGGTCGTCTCCGGGATCTCCCTACCAATGTCTTCTTCCCAGCGGGACTTCAGTGTGGCGAGAGGGACCAACCCTTCGGCAATCAACCTGCCATAGAGGCAGGTGACCGCCTTCACCGTGCCCGCCGACATCATGACGTATTGGCACACCTGAGACAAATGAGGTTCTTCTAGCCCGTTTTGCCAGTGCGCCTGGATCGCTCGCACAATGGCCGAGTGCAGCAGAAAGTCGCCCCGGGGTATCCCAAAGCGGTCAATGAGATCCTGAAAGGACAGGAGTGCTCCGTCCTCGTACAGGTCCCCGACAAGCTGTAAACCGGAATCCTCCCAGTCCGCCAGTCGTGACCAATCTCCTCCGTGTGGGAGGGCCGTCAGCATCCCCAGTGGTATTTCAGGCGCATATGGCGTCCGTAGGCGACCTCTGTTATGAGCCCGATTCCAACAGAGTCGGACAGTCCGCTCCTCCATCGACAGGTCCCGTAGGACTAAGCGCTGTCGCAGCGCGATAAAGGAGAGGACGTGCCTGGCCATCCCCGTCCCTCTACCGTCCTCCGGGCCTCTGAATTCCCTGGCTATCTCCTGGGTGTAGGTCTGGAGCTGCGCCGCTAGGTAATACTTCTCGAAGTCCGGCACAGCGAGCCCCCCCTCGTCTTTCGGCCTCATCAGGGTATTGAGGGCCACCCGCCGTCGGCCCGTTCCCCAAAGGAACCCGACCACCATGGAACGCAAGCGACGAAACGTAGCCGGTGGGACCCAGATCGGCAAAGTCCGAAAGTAATACAATAGTCGGGGGAGCGCCACCATTTTGAGCAGGGCGATGCGTCCCGCCACGGAGAGCGGCAGCGTGGCCCAAAAGTCCATGCTACCTCGGAGTGCTCGTATGCAACGGGCAATGTTTCCATCCAGCAGGTCGGGTTGGTCGTGGTACACAAATACCCCAAGGTATTTAAAGCAGTCGGGCTCCCATCTGATCTCCTTACTTAGCGCAGGAGTGGGGGTACCCCTACGCATCGGGAAGAGGCAGGTCTTAGACCAATTCACGTGGAGGCCTGAGACCGCTCCGAACTCCGTTAGCGCTAATTCCGCTCCCCGTAATGCGTCGACCGGGTCCTCCAGGAAGAGCAACAGGTCGTCCGCATATAGCGAGACGTAATGTGGGCCCGCTGCCGTCCATAAGCCCGTATAGTGGGCTCCCGAGCGCAGATGAATCGCTAGTGGCTCCACCGCTAGTGCAAAAAGAAGCGGGGATAAGGAGCACCCTTGCCGCGTGCCACGCTCCACCGGATATCGCGATGAAATCAAAGGGCCTGATCTAACCCTGGCCGAAGCGGAAGCGTAGAGGACTGCTGTCCATTTGACAAATCCCTCCCCGAGGCCGAATTTCCGTAATACCGTGCATAGGTAGTCCCACTCCAGGCTATCAAAAGCCTTCTCCAGGTCCACCGATAAGACTACCGGGGACGGGGCATCCACGAATGGTTCCCCAAGCAAGCGGAACAACCTTCGGATGTTCATAGTCGTATTTCGTCGTGGGATGAAACCGGCTTGGTCTGTATGCACTAGGGAACTCATATGTCCCAGCAGCCTCGAGGCTAAGATGCTGCTCAATATTTTGTAGTCCACCGTCAGCATTGAAAGGGGACGGTAGGACCCCGGGTCAGACGAGTCTCGGCCTGGTTTGAGGAGAGGAACCACCAACGCCTCACACATCGAGCCAGGGAGACGACCCAATCTCTTCGCCTCCCTGTAGACCACCAATAATCAAGGGGCCAAGAGGTCAGCGTAAGCTGCATAGAACTCCACCGGAAGGCCATCTAGGCCCGGGGTCTTGTTCCTCGCCATCCGTTTGATGGCCCCGCGGATCTCCCCTAAGTCGATGTCAGAACCCAG
Source organism: Lissotriton vulgaris (assembly GCF_964263255.1). Classification (NCBI taxonomy): domain Eukaryota; kingdom Metazoa; phylum Chordata; class Amphibia; order Caudata; family Salamandridae; genus Lissotriton; species Lissotriton vulgaris. Next base: position 2,113,559,684 of record NC_141689.1, on the reverse strand, counting down.
GGTTTCCGCCACTTCCTGTCCTACTGTGCGGAGTTCCAGTGGGCTAAGATAGTCGTCGAGCCGGTCCGGGTCACGTGCGGAGCGACTGCGGTATAAACTTTCGTAGTAATGTCGGAAGCAACTAAGAATCTCCGGTTGGGTGCACACCTCGGTCCCATCCGCCCCACGCATACTTGTCGTCGTTTGGGACTGGCGCGTAGGATTGGCCAACCATGCCAGTAACGCGCTCGACCTGTCGCCCTCCGCAATAGACCGGACCGTATAGGCCTTATAATCGAAACAGCGGAGCCGTTCGACCTCCACCGCTACCTTCTCCCTCGCCTCTACCGTCTGTGTTTGCAATTCCGGGTGTCCGGGGCGGCTAATTTCGAGCTCGCGGAGCGCTCGGTCCGCTGTGTCTAAGTCAGCCAGGATAACACGCCGCATGCCCACCTTCTTAGAGATACAGTAGCCCCTCACCACCACCTTGAAAGCGTCCCATTCGAACGCCCTAGTACTCGCGGAGCCGCCGTTGGACGCAAAATAATCCGTGATTGTCTTCCCTAGGTCCGCCTTGAAGACACTGTCCTCGAGGATCTCGGGACGCATCTTCCAGGAGGGTACTGCCGGTGTCCCAGGGAACCAGCGAATGTCCAGTAGGAGGGGGTTATGGTCCGAGATGGTCCGCGATAAGTACTCCGATCGGACCGCTGCCGAAACTAATTCAGACGAACCAAGAAAGCTATCTAGTCTGACATGCAGCTCATGAAGGCTTGAAAAGTATGAATAATCTCTAGACGCGGGGTGATGCGCCCTCCAAATGTCCGTCAAACCCCAGCGGGTCTGCCAATCTTGACGGCCCTTAGCCGCCCGCCGGACCGGGGAATCGGGGAGTGGGGGATGCGAGCGGTCTATGTCTACATCCACTACGGAGTTAAAGTCACCCCCCAGCAGGAGGGGCCCGGCGAAAAAGTGGGCCAGCGAGCCCGATAACCTGGAAAGGAAGGCAGTCTGGTCCACGTTAGGAGCATACACACAGCAAACATTCAGGTCCCTCCCTCCTAGCGTGCCTCTGGATGACTCTGATGGCATTGATCTTGTTCTGGATGTCAAGCCAAATGTGTGTTTTTTGCGATACTGGCACATGCAGGGACCGCTTGCCACACAACTTGTCATGGTCCTTGGTGACATCTTCGATTAGGACCTCCAGCCCCCTCTCGCTAAATTTCTGCTTTCTCTTCCTTTCTGCTCCCTCCTTCTCTCTCTCCTGGTTTGCCATTTTTCTTGGGTTTGTTTGCAAGAAGAGGCTGTGTTGCTCCTGGCTTCTCTGCTCAGCTCCCTGCCTCACAGCCAGCTCCAGGTTCCGTGCAGCTGCCTGGGTTTGGCCACTTCCTGTTTGGGAGGTAATTGGGATGCACAGGATTGGCGGATTCCACATTTTCTGAATTTTTAAATTACCGAATCGGTATTTTCCGATTCGATATTGGGATTCGGTATTAACGATTCGGTATTGGGGTTTCGGTATTTTTTTTACCGATCCATTCCAAATTGCTATTTTTTACCGATTAATACTGATTCGGTAATTTTTAGCGAATCTTTACGTACATCGGAGATACCGATTCCTTAATACCGAATCAGTAAAATTCGGTATTAAGGAATCAGTATTTCACGATTACCTACATCTAGCCCTTAGTGCCTAAAACCTGCCTCTGGTCACATGACTGGGTACAGCTGGCACTTGAGCTTTGTGTATTTATCGTAGATAGCCACATACAATAGGGAGTTTAGTTGTGCCTGGATGGGCCATCACCGGCAGTATTGGAAGGAACAGCTGGGCACATCCCGTTTCCACCAGAATAGGCTGGGTCCTGCCTCAACATAATGGGATCCATACCCCCTGTAGTTAGTCTGGAGCTAGAGATGGAAAGGCAGGTTGATTGGACACTTCAGAGAGCCTCTAGAAGCTTCTCCCATGTTCAAAAGCACAACTTGGCATAAATAGTGGGCATCAGACACCACCTCTTCAGTACACCTCCGGACCTGTGGATACTCTGCCAGGAATAAGGACTGCTGTGCTGCTACACGGAATGTCCCTCTGCTGGACTGCAGCTCTAAAGGAACTGTTGTCTTGCTGTGCTGATCTGCTGCCCTCTTGTCTGGGGAAGAAGAACTGAACTTGCACCTTCATCTTGAACCCAGGACTCCAGAGTGACTCCAACTGCTAGTCTGCTGGCCTCCTGGTCTGAGGCTCAGGGACATAAAAGGCTTCCCAACCAGCTCCTGGACCCAACTGAAGCGAGTTCATGACCCCCAAGTGGTCCCTTTCAGGTCCTGGACCCGTGGCGTGAATGAGGGGCTCTTAAATTAAGCTTTTAGGCTCTTTGCGACTGCTAATGGGCCCGTACAAACCAAGACCGTGCCGCTTGCACTGAAATCTAGCACAAGCCACCGTCAGCACATCTCTTCACACAGCAGCACTTTACAGCCCGCGGGGGACCAACAATGTGAAGCACCAGCCTGCTACTCTTTCTCTTACTCTTTCCAGTGCAAACGGGACTCGTGGCACAAAGCTTGAGAAGGTAAAACTTAAGCGGGACTAATCTGAGACTGTATTGAACCTGCACTCAATCACAGTTGGCCAGAACTTTTGACTTTGACCTGGTCCAGCACAATAAGCTTTATGCTTTAAGGCGCAATTTTTCACTTTATGTTTTAAGAATTTCTTAACTCTGGGTCTACTGATAGGATTTTTGTCTTTTTAGTCTTATGTTATTTATTAAATTCAGCTCTATTTTTCTAACCTGTTGTGGGATCTTTTTAAGTGATGTTATCACTGTTTTACTGTTTGAAGTGTTGCACAAATACTTTACACATTGTCTATAAATTAAGCCCGACTGCTCTATGCCAAGCTACCAGGGCGTTGAGCACAGGTTAATTTGGGGTCTGCTTGTGCCTTACCGTGACAAGGATTGAGGTTGCTGCATGGCATGGGCTCCCACCCCAGTCAACCAGTAACCCAATTTTCTACAGAAACAAATATTTCCCATCATCATTTACACAGTTTCCAGAGGTATCTTCTGCTGCATTCATACATTGTATCCGTATCAAAATACAAGCAGAAGCTGTAGACATTCCACTGTTTGCCTTCAAAAAAGTGGCTGTGTCTTCCATGGAAGAAGGGCGTCTCCCCTAGATATTTAATAGCCTCGTTATATATTTGAGTTCTTCAGGTTATTTATAAGTGTAAACTTACCCCTGAGTGTATCAGAATTATTTACGTAGGGCCATATGTATGAAGCAAAAAATCAGTTGCAAACGCTGCAAATCGCTAAAAATAGCGTTTACGACTAAAAAATCGCTAATCCCAATGTTTGAAGCCAAAAACGCATGCAAAATAAGGAATCGCTAATTAGCGAGTCCCAAACTTTGCGAAAGTGGGAAATAGCGATTCCAATAGCGATTTCCAAATTTGCGCTGAAACCTGTTAGCGAAAATCGCAAATCTTGAAATCGCTATTTAGAAATCGCAATGGAATGTATCAACCAATCGTAAATAGCGATTTAAGGAAAATCGCAAAATAAGGAATCGCAATTACCATCAAGTGAGAGCAGGTGGTAACCAGGTGCAAAGTATAAATTCAAGCCCAGAATGCAACACACTCTCTACCACAATGTCCGGGCTCTACATGATAGTGAGGAGGCGAAGACTGAGAGCTGTGGCGCAGAGGAGGAGATGGCAGGAGAGGATATTCCGGTTGCGCACCACCATCTTCCAACGCACTGAGGAGGATATCTACACCCATTACAGACTGGAGGAACAGAGCATACTTGATTTGATTGAGGAACTCATGCCCCACCTAGAACACCCCGCCCACAGGACACAAGCCATACCCACAAACATCCAGGTCCTGTGTTCACTACACCTGCTGGCCTCAGGTAGTTTTCAGGGGGTCATAGCCTCTGCAGGTGGGGTGTCACAAAGTGCCCTGTCGCGCTTTTTCCATGCTTTCCTCGACGCCATGACACATAGGATGCAACACCACATACACTTCCCCAGCACCCCACAGGAACTAGCACAGACCAAGCAGGATTTTTACAACATTGCCCAATTCCCCCACGTCATAGGATGTATAGATGGAACACATGTTGCCATTTCACCCCCCTCAAACATAGAGTATGTATTCCGGACAGGAAATGCTACCACTCACTGAACATACAGATGGTGTGTGATGCCAAAAACATAATCACCGACATAGTGGCAAAGTACCCAAGAAGCACACATGACGCCTTCATATTCCGTCACAGTGGGCTATACCGTAGACTCTCAAGAGGGGAATTTGGAGAGGGATACTTACTAGGTAAAAGCACACAATGTCAGCCCATATTTCTCATGGCCAGCATGTGCATCACAGTGACTGACCTTTCAACATTTCCACCCACAGGGGACAGTGCCTATGCAGTCCAGGATTTCATCCTGACACCCTACCTGAATCCTGCCACTGCTGGGGAGCGGCGATACAACCGGGCACACATTTCAACAAGAGGCACCATCGAGAGAACATTTGGCATATTGAAGAGCAGATTCAGATGCATTCACAAAAGTGGTGGAGCCCTCCAATACAGCCCTGAGACGTGCTGCAAAATTGTAGTAGCTTGTGCCATGCTGCACAACATTGCAACCAGGAAAGGGACACCAATGGAGTTGAGTGACTCAGAATCCTCTGACGTGGAGGGACCTGGACCCATACACATGGAAGCTGGCGTAGCTGCTGCTGCAGCTGGGCGACAGAGGCGTTATGAGATCATGCGGAACTACTTCTAGGTGAGTAATAATGATACAATGACAACTTCTGCCTTTGCTAACGTGTTTAATTCCCAATAGCAATAATGTCACACATCCCAAAAAACATGAATGAACTCCCCTAAACCAAAGCACATGTTTAAATCACAGTGCAACAAAATCAGTCATTAGTACAGCAAGTGCAACACTGTTGCTGGCCCTATTTCTCCCCTGTGTGCAATAGTCATTTTGCTGCAGTCCCTATAGTTGTGTGGCAGGCCTGGTGCTCCGGCCACTACGGCGCCTCTCAACAGTGGGTGGTGGTGTGTTGGAGCTCCGCACTGACTGTGAGTCCTCCTCACTTGGGGGTAAGCACCCCTGGTCCAGCAGTACGCAGCGCACGCAGTTCATCCAGGGTGGCAGTTGACTGCACTACCACAGTGGCAAAATCCTGGATTCCGTGAGAGAACTCACGCTGGGTCTCTATGGCACGCCTTGCAAGCATATTGGTGGAGGAGGCCAGCCGGTTAATGGCGTGAGTGTAGTGGTCCATGCGGGCCATTTCTTTTTTTTTTTTTTTTTTTTTTGAAAACCTTTATTTCGACAGAGCAATACAAATACAGACCTACAACCACAGGGGCCGGTCAGTAACAGCTAGTGTCAAATTCCATCAGTAATACACAGCTCATCAGCCGGCAACCCGGGGGTCCAGCAGCGATAAAAGACACCCAGACGATATCCTTGTAACGGAAAGAGGATCATTGAAAGGTTTCACATTTTTTATTTAAAAAAAACAAACAAAACAAAACAACCTAATCCCGAGGCGATATATAAAGGGTGTGTGACTGTCTCAAATAGCAGGGGGGGCGACTCAAGAAGACAGCTATAAAAGGATATGAAAACATAAGGGGGGAATGAAGGGGTCAGGGTCAGACAACCAGGTGAAATACAACAGGACATGGACGTATGGAATGTTCGGTCACGGGGACTGAGGGACAGCAGTCGTGTCTACAAAGGGTGGGGGGTACAGATTTCTCCACGATACGAGTTCCATTGACCCCATATCCATCCTCATTTCTTAGGTCGTCCACGGGCGATGTACACAGTTTTCTCTCGGAACATGCACCAGTCCATGTTGTCCTCCCAAGCGGAAACCAGGGGTGCACGCGGAGACCCCCACAGCTGGGCGATGTCTCTTTTCGCAATCAGGTTGCCGAGGGTGGCCCATTGAGTCTGTGCTACGCTATAGTCATTCGGTTCCCACACATTCAACAGACATCTCCTGGCCTCTGGCAAAAGCAAAACACCCGTGACTTCATCCATAACCTCATGTACTCGTCTCCAATACTCCACCACATCAGGACATTCCCACATAATGTGAAGAAAAGTAGCAAGCATACCACAGCCGCGCCTACACAATCCATCTAGAGAATAACCCTTGCGCAGCAAACGTGGACCCGTAACATACACACGGTGTAGGATCTTCAATTGCACCAGTCGGAGACGCGCCGGGATCGCTACTTCCTTAGGAGAGGATATCGCAGCCTGCCAATCTTCATCGTCCATCTCTAGCCCATCACCAGTCCAGGCCTCACGAAGCCGCACAAGAAGATCTGAACGATTATTAATCAGCTTTTTATAAATAAGGGAGATGGTGCTGTCCGGGACATGCCCGTCAAGCACCCTGTCTTCCAAGGGAGAGGACTCCGGGACATAGGTACCGACAGGGAAGACGGATACAAGTGCGTGACGAACCTGCAGGTAGCGGAAGTACTCCCTATCGCCCAGTCTATATTCTTGTTGGAGTTCCACAAAGGATTTGACCTGTCCTTGACCCAGAGGTCTCCTACCTTGCTAATCCCTATGAGATCCCACTTGTCAAACCCCTTCGTTCTCCAAAGACAGCCCAGTCTCTCAGCCGCATAAAGCGGAGTGGCTCTGGTCAGCCGATCTGTCCACCCCGTAGCAGCAGTCACCGCGCCCCACACTAGTACCGCAACCCTGGTAGGCCCAGTTAAATACTTTCCCGCCGACCTAGAGTACAGCGCCCTGGTATAATCTCCACCCGGGAGCTGCCATCTATCCATCTCAAATGCCGGGTTTGGGACCGGGCCGTACATTGCATGGTTGATGGCACTCAGTTGCGACGCCCAGTAATACCTTTTTATGTCAGGCAACGCAATACCACCGTCGTACCAGGGTAGGGTCAGTTTCGCCAACGCAATGCGAGGTCGCCCGCCCCATACCAACTTCCTCTGAAGGCCCTCGATCTCCCGAAAGGAGCTTGCAGGCACCAGGTCAAGCGTGTTCTGAAGGGCATACAAAAAGCGAGTGAGGGACATCATTTTAAACAAGGCCGCTCTCCCAACCGGGGACAACGGCAATCCGCACCATGCTGTAACGTCGGACCGAAGCCGGCGGAGTGGCGGGAGCAGATTCTTCTCATATCGTATGGCTGAGTCCAGGGATATATAAATCCCTAAGTATTTAAAGCCTTCACGCGATACTGGTATCGGACAGAAACGGGGCAACAGTGGGATCTCCGCAGTGAGCGGGTAAATACAGGATTTAGACCAATTGATGGCCAAACCCGAGTTTCTTCCAAAGGAGCGCAATACGTCAAACAGCACTACCAGGGACTAACGAGGGGAAGTGAGATATAACAGGATATCATCCGCGTATAGGGATATACGGTCCTCAAAATCAGAGGACCACCTAATACCCTTTAGCGACGGTTCCCACCTAAGCCACGCTGCCAGGGGCTCAAGAGCAAGCGCGAAAAGGAGCGGTGATAATGGACACCCCTGTCGTGTGCCTCTGCCGAGGATGAAAGGCTCCGAAGCCCTACCGTTTACGACCACTTGGGCCATTGGCTGTTCGTAAAGGAGTTTAACCCAGCCAATAAAATGAGGTCCGAAGCCGAATTTAGCAAGTGCCGCCCACAAATATGGCCATTCAATCGTGTCGAAAACCATCGAGGCGTCTAACGAAACCAAGATGGCCGACTCGCGAAGCGACCCCGCCCTTGCAAGCACACCATGGAGGCGGCGTAAATTGAGAGCCGTATTCCGGTGAGGAATAAACCCGGACTGGTCTGGGTGTATCAGATCACCAATAACCGGGATCAAACGATTCGACAGGAGTTTCGCCAAAATCATGGGTTCAACGTTCAGGAGTGAAATCGGCCGGTATGAGGAACATTGATCACGAGGCTTCCCATCTTTATGAATAGCTACAATAGAAGCCAATCTCTGATCTCGGGGAAAAAGCCCAAGATCGCGCGATTCCAGAAACATTTGGCGAAGGTGTGGCGCTATTTTATCTGGACACAATTTATACAGCTCTATCGGGAGACCATTCGGACCAGAGGCCTTCCCTGAACGAAGGGAGCGAATAGCGAGCGCTACTTCATCAGTAGAAAAATCCACCTCCATAAGCTCTCTATCAGACTCCGAGAGGCTAGGCAACGCGATATCCCTAAGCAGCAAGTGTGAATCCTCCTCTGGTCTGTCGTAAACCGGCGAGTAAACCTTCTGAAAGTGCTGAGCAAACACCGCAACTATACCATCCGGGTCCACGACCCGTTCACCGTCCTCACTCACCACGACAGGCACCACACGATTCAGCCTTTCTCTCTTATCCAGCCACGCAATCAATTTCCCAGCCTTATCTCCAACATCGTACAAACGCCCCTGTTGCTCACGACACATCATCCTCGCCGCATCAGTCACCAGCGCCTTATAATCGGCTTGTTTAAGGGCCAAAACATGTAAACCCTCGGGTGTGACCTCAGACCCCAACTCCTCTTCCAACGACGTGATTTCAGTCTCCAGTCTCACCACTTCCTCATTCTTGCACTTTCCATCTTGGATCCGCGCTAGCAATCAGAGAAAGGGCTTGGCCCCGGACAACAGTCTTAAAGGCCTCCCACAGGGAAACCGAAGAGGACACCGACCCAGCATTCTCCACAAAGTAATGGTCCACACACTTAACTAACTCAGCCCTTGTTTTCGGATGACGTAGGTGCCAGGGGTTAATCGGGGCAACCCGGCCCCCGGCTTCTAATTGTACATCTATCGTAAGCCAGAGAGGCGAGTGATCCGAGATCCCCCTAGCAAGATGGCAAATTTCCCTCACAGAGACCATCTGGCCGCTGGCAATAGGATATAATCGAGCCTAGAGAGACTTCCGTGTGCTCCCAAATAGAAAGTATATTGTGCCTGCCCAGGGTGGAAGTGCCTCCAGCAATCTACCAAACCCAATGCATTCAGGAAATCGCTCATCCATAACTGCGACCTCAAAAGGTTCCGGGGGGGGGGGGGGGGTGACGGTCTTCGCTACCACAAACAACTGAGTTAAAATCCCCACCAACCACCATCATACCCAGTGGGAAATTCAGCACCACTCTACCCAGATCAGCAAATGTGACGGACTGTAAACCCGGTGGGACATACACGGAAAGAATAGAGATCGTCTTCCCCTCCCAGCGACCAGTAATGGCCGCGTACCGGCCTCTTTCATCTAACACAGTGTCGTCTATCTCCAAGGGGAGGGAGCTCCTAACCAAGACACCCGCCCCCCTTGATCCAGTAGTGAATCCTGAATGCGCCACCAAGAGGTATCCCCTTCTGTTCATTGCCTGGCAAGCATTTCCTATAAGATGTGTCTCCTGCAATAATACTACATCAGGTGAAAGACATTTCAGATACTGTAAAACAATCCCCCGCTTAATCCTGTCACCCAGACCGTTGACATTCCAACTCAGAACCCGTTGCCCCCTACCCCCCATTCCCAGCGCATGAGCTATGCCCCCCCCAAAGAAACAGACACAGTGATCGAAGTATGCAGCAAAACAGATCCTCTGGATAAACAAATAGACAAGAAGCCCCCCCCCCCACCCCCCGGGAAACCCGTAAAACACACCCCCCACCCTGCACCCCTGCGTTAGACCCGAAAGTCACCCCAACTTGCAGTGTGCCTGTCGCCCGATTGAACTAATCTACGGAAAGAGAGAAAAAGACCCCTTAGAGGAGGAAGAATCCCGAGGCCTCCCGCCCCCTAGCAATCAACAGGTCATATGCAAAATAATAATCAAACCCCCGCTGAAAGTCTATATAGATGGCTCGCCGGTAAGGGCTCACTACACCCGTTCCTCCAGGCCACCTTCGGCCCCCGACGACCGATCTTGTCCATCGCGATGTGTCGGCAAAGTGTCGAGCCAGTCACTTACAACCTCCGGGCGGTCAAAGAAGAGCACACGCTCCTCGTACTGGATCCTAAAGCGAGCCGGGAAGAGCATGGCATATTTCAGTCCCATGTCCCTGAGGCGCCGTTTAACACCAGTGAAGCTCATACGCTGTTTTTGCACTGCCTGCGTGAAATCTGGGTAGAAGTTGATCGAAGCATTATCAAATTTCGTAGGTCCATTGGTACGCGATGCTTGCAGGATAGCGTCCCTATCACGAAAGTTGAAAATCCTGGCGACAATAGGCCTCGGCGCAGCGCCCAGTTTAGGCCTACCACCTGGGACTCTGTGAGCACGCTCCACAGTGAAAAAGTTGCTCAGTCCCTTAGGCGCGAGATGGTTCAGCACCAGATCCTCCACCAAAAGGTCCATGGAGAGCTCCGAGGAACTTTCCGGAACACCAATAATACGAACATTGTTACGCCTGGCACGGCATTCAAAATCGTCCAGCCGGCGGGCAAACAAGTCATTTGATGATCGGAGAGTACGAACCTCCGCCTGTAGATCCGATACATCCGTCGTGAGGCTTGCGGTCTTAATGTCCAACGACTTGACCCGCTCGTTGGTTTTCGCAAGGTCCGTTCTTATGAGGTTGACTTCAATCGCAACCGTGTCTATTTTGGAGACCAGGGTCTCATACTGCTGACTCGTTGAAGTCTTAACGCCGGCAATGGCGCCCATGACATCCCGCAGTGACAAGTCTTCAAATCCGGGAGAGCCATCTCCAGTCTCATCCAAAACTTCGCCCACTCCTCCAGGGGATCCCTTCGGGCGGTCGATAGTGTTAGACTGGGCTGCACCTCCACGGAATGTGCCTCTGGTGGCTCTCTTCTCACTATCCGACCTGCCCGCCATACCAGTTAGCGAGCCCAGCCGGGCCGTTCGAGATCTGGTGAGAATGGCTCCCCAAGACACCAACCAACAAAGGCAGGGATGAGGGCAAGAGAAGAGAGACATAGGGCCAGCAGCAGAGCGAGGTCAACAGTCGAAGCAGACGGTGAATCCCAGTGGGTGATGAACCAAAAGCGAAACCGTCGGTGTAGGCCACAAAGTTCAAAGGCGCAGAGAGTCCGGTTCCCAGCGGCCAAATCAATTTCTGAAAAACGATAACATGTCAGCAGGGCATCAGCTAATATAACCCGTCGTCCAAATCAGGATATTTAACAGGATAGATGCGGGAGGCGGAAAGGGTCTCGGGAGCCCTGTGCTCACGCGTCCATCTTGGATCCGCGCGTAGCTCCTCCCCCGCGGGCCATTTCTTTGCGCCTGCGCGTTCAGCTCACAACTCTGCAGTCAGCTCCTGCACAGCCCCCCTGATTTCTTCGCGTATTCCTCTGTTCCCTGCCCTGATCTCTCTCTGAATGGCCTTCATATGTTTTGCTTGCAGGCGGTGTACCTGAAGCATGTGCATTTTGAGGCCGGCAAAAACAGATTCTTCCTGGTGCACACTGGAGCTGATGGCCGTGCGGGGTCTACGCCTGCCTCTGGTCTGTGGTCTAGACTCCTGCTGCTGGGGTACTGGTGCATCAGACTGCACATTTTCATTGTCCTCATCCTCATCATCCTGAATGGCCTCACATTCCTCCTACTGTGTCCCTGTGGTCAGATGAAAGGACTGTCCTCCCCATCTGTATCATGGCCATGGCTGGCTTCTCCTGAGGCTTGGGGTCCTGTGTCACTTGCACTGGCTGTTGCCTTTCCACTTGCAGGTGCTGTGGATAGAACAGCACACATTAATTTTTTTTTTCATTTCATGTGATGTTCAATTAAATGATTTCACAGTGTGCCCTGACTTTACTTGTGTCATTCACCTTTCCTGACCTGCACATGTGAAATTTTTACAATTTGGATGCTACCTCCAACATTACAGACTATTGTGACTACATCTCCCATAATGCATTGCTGTGACTGCCTGTGTACTTGCTCTAGGCTGACATGTGGTTCTCATATTCCCTAGGTCGCTGCAGGGGGTTGCTGGGGGTGGTTTAGTGTGGGGAGGCATGCTTCTTACCTGGTCTTGCAGCTGGTTGTGCTGAGCTGTCGAGCACGGACACGCCCGCAACACTCTGTGGAGGCAGTGTGCCCTCTACCAGCTCCTCCAGTGGTGTAGAGTCTGAGACGTTGGAGGATCCCCCACCGGTGAGCTGGGACTGCTCCAGCCTGGCAGCCAACTTCTCCTTGGAGCGCTGGCCGTACCAGCGGTTGCGCAACACTTCCACTGTCCTATGTGTCACTCCTAGGGCATTCACTTTGGCTTAGATGCCCTCCCAAATCCGTCTCTTGCTGGCTTCTGGCACCTTGTGGGAACTCCTCCCAAATAATGCCTCATGGTGTGGCACCATTTCTGTGATGAGGGTTTCTAGTTCAGCCTCAGAGAACTTGACCTTCCTCTTCCTGCCTGCTTCCCCTTCTTGCTGCTCATGCTGGCTTGCTGGGACATCCTTATTTCCACCTTCTGCCATGGCTCCTGAGTAGCAAACAACACTCTCACACTCTCAGTCTCAATCCTGAAGCACCATGGGAAATCACTCACTTCCTGGATGGTGATGTCATCAGGATTGCGATTGGATGTTTCCAGAAAATCACTAATTTGCGATTTTTCCCGTGGGAACATCGCAATTTAGCGATTTTCTGGCTGCGATCTCGCTATATTGCGATTTTTGGAATGCGAACTCGCACTTTAGCGATTTTTCCCGATTAAGGAATCGCTATTGTCCATCGCAAAATATTTGCGATTGCGTTGATACATCCCAATTTGCGAATCGGATTTTGCGATTCGGTAACAATCGCAAATTCAGAATCGCAAATCGTTTTCTTGATACATATGGCCCATAGAGCAAGGAAAATATCCTGATTCATTTCCTAAAAACGTATCAAGATGATCTACACACGCACACACACATACACACCACAAGCATGCACACCTTCAAACACCTAAACACAATTACAGTAAGAAACCAACACATCACATCCCCTTCAGTAAGAAATGGACGCATCATCTCCTCTGCGTGGCAGTAAGGAACCAACACATCTCCTTTCCTGAGGATGTTTTTGTTTATAATTTTGACGCATCCAAGGTACTTTGTATCGAAAGTGTTGCATCTATAGTTTGCTATGGACAGAACTTTGCTTACCTTCTAATAAGTACAATTTGATTATTGTATTGTGGATTTTTGTTGTTTTGGTCTTGTTTGGTTTAGATAAAGATTACGTATTTTTCTAAACTGGTGTGGTGTCCATTTGTGGTGTTCTCACTGTATGTGTGCACAAATGCTTTACACACTGCTTCAGAGATAAGCTTGTCTGCTCATGCCAAGCTACCAAAGGGGTGAGCCAAGGTTATTTTAGAAATGCATCTCCCTTATCCTGACTAGGAAGAAGGGTCCCTACTTGGACAACGGTGCAAACCATTGCCAACTAGAGACTCTCATTTCTAACAGTCACTATTGCTACCCAACTTCGACATGGTATGTGGGGGGGGGGGGGGTGCTAAGGTGGAGGTTACCCATGCCTGTGGCATTTTCTTTATTTTTAGGGAAACTTGTATTACAACTTGTCGAGATTGCTACCTGGTAGCAGCCGTGAGGCGGGGGAATAATCAGGTTAAAAAAACAAACACTTACATCATTGCCGGCCGCTTGATCGGCCTCTGCTGCCTCTACTGTGTCTCCTTCCTGCCTTCTTGGAAGAACAGGAAGCAGGAACCAGTGCTCCCACGCAACCTGCAGCCAATCACAACACTGCAGAGCAGTGTTGTGATTGGTATGAGCGCCGTGACAGGGCGCTCAGCCAAGGGCTAGACGGGTGTGCATGTCTCCACACAGGCTGTAATGCAAATGGTGACATATACAATCTTTGATTTGCATGGTTTTATTACTAATTATGTGAATTTTACATTTGGAGCAAAATCAATCCTTTGAATTGCTTCTGGTTTGAGATGGGCGGTCTCAAACATTGAAAAAAATATCTGCTGCTTTGAAAAATAATAGAAAAGCACTGTTTTATGTATACCATGATCTTGTGACAAAGAATTGAACGTGTGATGAAGCACAAGTTACTACTTGTGTAACGATATATCTGTAAGAGACATTAGTTAGTGATAGATTCCTTACCTTACAATATCCACAGGCGTCAGACTGAATCCAGATTTTTTTTAGCTTAGCAGTACTCCTGCGCGTCAGTAGGTGGCATCCTGTGGCTCCGCGTCCATCATTGGCGTCGTCAGCGACGAGATGACATTACGGAGAGAACTTAGGTGCCACCCATGCGCGCTGACTTCAATTCTGTACACGACTTTCCGCACCAGGAACGCAGAGCCATGCAAGATACTGACCATTGGTGCATAAAACTAGGGCCCTAACCATAGTAACCAGTTCGCAGAACGGGGAGGATGGGCGGGGCAGTAAGGAATCTATCACTAACTAATGTCTTACAGATATATTGTTACACAAGTAGTAACTTGTGCATCTGAAAGAGACACGTTAGCGATAGATTCCTTACCTTATAATAGATACCCCAGCAATACCAACCCCGGAGGTGAGTCTGCGAACGGGATTACACCAGAAAGTCACGGAGCACAGAACAGCCAAAGAAGCCATCTCTCCGGACCTGACTGTCAACGCAGTAGTGCTTTCTAAACGTGTGTAGCAAAGCCCACGTAGCTGCCTGACAAATGTCCTGCAAGGGAACGCTGCATCCCAAGGCAGCAGTGGCTGCAGTTGCCCTGGTCGAATGGGCACACAAAGCCACAGGAGGCTCCTTCTTGGCCAAGGAGTAACATGCTTTGATGCACAGAACGACCCACAGGGAAATGGTCCGTTTGTGCACAGCCCAACCTTTTTTGACGCCCACGTAGCCAACAAAGAGCTGATCATCCACCCGGAACTGTTGCGTACGCCAGTGGCGTCACGAGGGGGCTGCGGGAGGTGCGGGCCGCACCGGGTGTCACCATCAGAGGGGTGACACCAAAATGAACTCGCTATTTATTTACTGTTCATGTAACACCGCCCCCCGTACTTATTAAACAAGCAAAGACGTTGTGCAATGCGGAACATTATAGGAACAGTAAATAAATAGCGAGTTCAGATTTTGTTGTCACCCCTCTGATGGTGTCACCTGGAAATGGAATAGGTCCATGGTAATGGCGTAGTGTGGCGATTATAAATGGGGCCATCGGATTATCTCCTGCATGAACCGGGTGATGCAAAACTAGAAATGAAAAACCTTCTTTTCTATCTTTTTCCCAAACGTTGCGAAAATACTTTCCTGAAAGTAAAAGAGAGGTGACCTTCCGTGAAAAATTATCTGAGACTGTCACAAATTAATGGACAAAGCTCTTTTTCGCTGAAAAAGAAAACTGCTAATCTGGGCTGTTTTTTTTTTTTACAAACAGGCGTGTCATTATTTACAGGACTTTAAATCAATGTAAATTGTGTTTTCAGGTATCTACTTTCTACACTTAGTAGTTCACATACTGCTCGTTGAGAAGTAATTCCCAAGACAAAAGATAGTGATATCTTTTGAGATGTGAATGAGAAGTGCCTGGCCGACAGCGACGGCTCGTGGAGGGAGTTACGGTGGGGCAGGAGGGTGGGGAGGGGGAGGGGCAGGGCGGAGGTTGCTAAAAACCGGCATATGGATAATTGCAGGTAAGTAAACAATGTAATTAATAAAACGAATTTCGTAGCTCGCACTGCGTTGCATTTTGCGATGCAAGGCGCACTACGAAATTCGTTTTATTAATTAAATTGTTTACTTACCTGCAATTATCCATATGCCGGTTTTTAGCAACCTCCGCCCTGCCCCTCCCCCTCCCCACCCTCCTGCCCCACCGTAACTCCCTCCACGAGCCGTCGCTGCTGGCCGACATGTTGAAGGAGGAGAAGATCCAGTCCTTTCAGGATTTACAGGACAAATTTGGTCCGATCCTGGTCGTTTGCTGATGGGCCACCCTGAGGCACAAGTCTGTATCAGGGGAGGCACCCTCCCATGAGAGCCTGGGTGAAGCACCGCCTCTCACCGGTGCCTGGCATGTCGGCGGATGGTCCTGGCAGGGGCGTAACACAGGCCCACGCAGCCCCTGCAGTGCGGGGGGGCCCCCAAGCTCCTGGGGGCCCCCCTCAAGTTTCGTTACGTCATTGCGGTGAGGCAGTCTGGTGGAGCGCACACTTTTCAGAGCCAAACTCTTGGGGGTGTGGCTTGTCGACGCTGGGCACTGAGGGCCACAGTCTGTCTGCCTTGACGCTTGTAGGGATTTGCGGGCTGCAGTGAAATCTGATGCAGCCGGAAGCGCTGCTGATCGTGGCCCTGCCTGACTGTGTAGAGGTAAGGACGAGGCACCGGCACAACCGAGCTTGACTGTGAGGAGGGGGTCCTCCGGGGCCCATGCTGAGTGCGCTGGCAGTTGGCAGCCGTGGTTGCCGCCAGTCGGCCCACGCAAACAGGCAAGGTGCTGTAGAGCGGTGGTGCCGTCATGATTCAGATGATGTTTTGCGAGGGGAGATAGATTCAGAGTAGCCTCGCTGTTCAGAAAGATTCCTTCTGAATGCTTTCTTTCACTAAGTATGGCGTGTTAAGCATCCAACACCGCTCGGTCATCGCGCGCAATGAATATTCACCCCAGTGCTTTAAATAATTATCTCCTACCGAGGCAGGCCGTGTAATGGGCATTTCCGGCTGCGAAAACACAATACATGTTATATCTCGTCTGCCAGAGCGGGAAAATCCTACAGTGCAGCTCTGCCATTGAGTTTGAAGGCACAGTGTCCTGGCCTTTTAAGCAACAATCCCTGCCATATTTAAATGTAACCTCATGTTTGCAGACAAATTCAAGAATACATCTACAGCGTGAATTAGTTGGGCCTCAAACAAAGTTGATGAGCCTGTATCGAATTTAATTACAGGACCCAGTCACGTCATCTCTGAAGAGAAGCCCTTAAATTGATAGGGGTTTCGAAATACGGTGGCACCTTTTTCACCAACAGGGGAGCAGCTAAAGTGATAAATTAATTAAGCAATTCAGGGAAATTGTATTTATTCTGTTGTTTCTCTTTTGCTTCAATTCAAAATATCCCGTTGGGTGGTACCCTGAGTTTGTCACATAGGGTTCTCCAAACAATGTTTTGTTGTTGACTGGCAGCAATTTCTATTCATTTGAATGTGTTTTAAGCGTGGTGATTTTCAATTTATCAGTGTTTTTTTTAAAAATCACCTTTGAACTGTTTTTCTACTCCATTTGTTGTCTCCACTTGTCTCTCTAAATGCATGTAAATTGTGAAGTGTTGTCCTTCATATCCTTGTGTAAAATGTCAATGAAGGAAATTAATAAACATAAAACATGATTATTAAATGACTGGATCATCTTACTAAGGATTTTGGTCCTAGTCTGTAGAACTGTTGACAGCACGATAAATTGTCAGCTAGGAACTTCTTTTTCTATATATTTTCTGGCCCAACCTATCCGTGTGACATAGGGCCCCCCCTTTTTTGCATGTATATAATGACTCTCGGGGAGGTGGCAGTCGAGTGATGAAGCGGGAGGCTGCACTGGTAAAGTCGACCACATCGCCATATTGTTATGTCCGTGACTTTTCTAGTCAAGGAGGATTCCTACGCCCAAGGGATGCCAGCATTCCTGGTTGGGACGCCAGCATTCCTGGTCAGGGCGGTGCAACAACCAGAGGCTTACACGTCTTTCCCTTTGGGAGACAAACTGCCTTTTGTGGAGCCAATCATGTTGTTTTATGCTTCGTGTTCACATGACTGCAGGCTGAAGCAAAAGGGCCCTCAGAGCTGGCTGGGGTGGTCAACTGGAACACCCCTGCTCTGGGACATTACAGACATTAACCACAATAATATCATGAAAGTGCACCCCTTTTCTCTTTTGTTCCAATGCTTTCTCTCCTTCTTATTGATGTCTCTTTTCCTCTCTTTTTATGTTGCAAGATACACCCTCTGCCCCTCTCACATTTTGCTCACTGCTGCAAACGCTTTTCCGCAGGTCCAAGCACTGCTCCCATTGCCAGCAGTGGAGTGCCTGTCTTAAGTAGAGGCCCAGAAGGGTACAGAAATCATGGAAGGGGGAGATGTCAGTCTCTCCATGCCTCAGGATGTGAACAGCTACATTTAAATGTTCCTTTGAAAGTATAAATAATTGTTATGGCTGATAACATGCTAAATGCATTTCAAAGAGTGGGCTGCAGTACAAGCGACCCTCGCCCGGCTGCACTCGCTGGGAGGGTGGGCTGAGACAGTCTTGGGCAGCCACTTTTAGACAATGGTAGAACGTGTCATTTTATTAGGTAAACTTATAGGGGCTTTGAGCGAACTCTCTTAATGGATTGGTCTGGTATTGTATCTTCCACATTCTTTTTCTGCCAACTACAGCATTCACCTCGATGCAACGTATCAGCCTACTTTAGCCATTGGCTAACTTCACTGTGAGTGACTGCATTCTGCCCTTTCTCATCTACACACAAAGTAGTTTCCTTCAGTAGAAGGAACTCCTTTGGAAATGTGAGGTTTTTGAGACCAAGAAATATTTTTGGTTTTAGAAGATACTTATTTCCAGATTAACAAGAGCCCCGCAGCGTCCCCTCCTCAATAACGTTTTATACATACTGTGACAAAAACAAGCCTTAGCCGTACCAAAAGGGTAGCCAATGCTGGTTTCTCTACAAGCGTGCAGAAAGTGCCACTGAATTCTGGACTGATTAAGGCATGGGGGGGCAGTGTAAAGGCAGAATGGCTGTTGCAAAATCGGTAGGTTTAACAAAGATGTAATATTTTTGGCAATGTTACTTTTTTGTAACATAATGGGATGCAAATACTTTTATTAAAAAGCTAAATTCATTCTTGGCCAGTACAGTTTGGACCTATAGCTTTGACATTGTTAGCACAGCACCATATCCCACTGAGCCATAGCGGCATGCATTGGTCTATGAAGTAGTTTAACGTTTTGTGATTGAAATGAAATTTGATGTGTCTGTTCTGTGGGAAAGCCAGAGATCCGGTTTAGTAAATGCTTGGTCAAGTCTATTAAATCTGACTTGTGTAATGCCTTCGATCAAAGAGAATTTCAGTTCTGAAAACAACTTTGGGAATAAGTGATTCTTTTCAAAATATAGTGAATGTTTAGAACATTGCTTTGTTCTTTCTCACATCACTACACTCATACTCCTTCTTTGCCACTCTCTCCTTTTGGTCACTGGCTTATTCGATCACTCCAGTGCCAACCTCATCACCCCACTCAGACTAAACATGCTGTAAGCCCTCTGTCAGCAGCGGCCCAGCCCACCTCTTTCTCAAGAAGTACCTCACCTCAATCCCTATCCTAGTCTTGGACTCTAGGTCTTCCAGTCGGGGACCCAATGGAATCCGTCGTCGTCCCACACATTACACTGCAGGTTACCCCAATGTAAGGTTCCCTAAAAGTAATGAGATAGTTCTTGGAACTGCACAGCAGCACTCCTTGACATGTAGTTTCTGCTAATCAGTAGGAACTGTTTGTTTACGGACTACATAAATGTAGGATGATGCCAGACTGATCCCATTCGCCCCCGCAGGATATGTTGTCCCTTGGACTAGTTTGCTCACAGTGCCACAATTAGTCATGCTAAACCTAGACAGGGAGTGACCAGTTCTGGCTACTACTGAACATGACAACCCTGTTCCCCCAGGAATAGGTGTGACAGACTAGAATGCTTTGCTCAGTCACTTGTGCTTTCTTTCACTCAGAGAAATATACAAAGAATACACAAAGGGACGTTTTCCAATATGTATTGAACCATAGTGATTCTTGTATAGAAAATGTGTGCTGCAATGATTAATAGACAAAGGCAGACAAAAGTTATAATGAGTGTCAAAACAGTGAATAAAATGAAGGGTTCCACCATCTTGTTGGGCGTGAGTATATGATCTGCCTAGAAACAACATTCTAGATGATCTAACCCCTTTACCTGATGGGTAAGAATGTAGGACCCCGTCTTGGTCACAAACTGGACACCCCTCACAGAGATGTCAGTCAGCTGCTAAACAAAAGAGTGGACCCCTTGGAAACAAAAGGAGATATACATATATATATATATTGTCATCCTTGCCTCGGGTCGTGATTGTGAACAGGCTGCCTATTTGTTGTATTCCACAGATAGCTGAATTGCCATATGGATGTAGTAACACATTTGTATCACACACATAAAGGCCTTGCACATAATGCCAAGGCAGTGTGATAGTGTTCTCATGAAGTTCTTTTATGTCAGCAAGGTTGGTATTTCTTAGAAATTAACCCAAGTGTCACAAATGCTAATGTGTGTCAAAAGTCGATATGACAAAGGGAAAGCAACTTTAGGGAAGAACGTTATGAATGTAAATTGGCACTATTTCCTACCAGGCCTACATCTGGCACATGACACCCTCAATGTCCTATTAACTCCCACATTAGCCTGAAGAAACACCAGCTCACCTATTCTCAGACCACTCACTTTCCAACACTCACTTTAACCCATCCACTTTAATGGCAGTCATTTAGTCCTCGTTCTCACATCTACTTCAATGATATATTTCTTGCTCACTGTTGAATACTTGCCACAAGGCTGTACCCTAATCCACATGACTAGCTAGACTGTATTGATTTGTAACAAAATTGCATTTATGTAGCACTTACTAGACGAGGTGTTGAAACGCTTTTTCTCCAATTGCCCCAATGACATAGTTACAAGGTACCTAAACGCAAACTGTCAAGAGACTCAAACTCTTCTGTCCTGAAGAGGTCAGTCAGCATCTTCTCCACACCCAAGCTGTAGATTTCTCCTGCTAAGGCCTCCCTTAAGACACATATGTAAACTCACCTGTACTTTGGGTGGAATGTCCTGTATCCCATGGCACCTAGAAATGTACAGGCACACCTTAATACCTTCAGGAGTGACATGACACTGTCAGTGACGTAACATTAGCACCCGTAGCCCATGCTGAGTGAGCCCCCTCTGGCACTGTCCACGGGCAGCAGGTCGCTGGCCTAAATGCTCCTGACTAGGTCCAGATTGTGGGGGCCCCCTCCAGGTACTTTGCAGGGGGGCCCCCTCAAGTTTTGTTACGCCACTGGGTCCTGGCTGTCAGTCAGTCAGTCCTCAGGCCACAGAGTGAGGTGCTGCTGCTATTTTGGAGTGGAGAAGTAAGTGCAAGGTTGTGCTGCTGGGATCTTGAGGAATCGAACCCAGTGGCATCACTAGGGGGTTGCGGGCCGCACCGGATGACACCAAACTTTTCCACTCAGTGTTGCGTGCACAAATTCAAAGCGCATTTCATGAGTTTATTTCAGTCACTTTGAGAAGAGCCAAAAACTATAGG
This sequence comes from Lissotriton vulgaris, assembly GCF_964263255.1. Lineage (NCBI taxonomy): Eukaryota > Metazoa > Chordata > Amphibia > Caudata > Salamandridae > Lissotriton > Lissotriton vulgaris. The sequence goes on along the minus strand of NC_141689.1, from coordinate 2,113,538,338 downwards.
AGAAACCATGGGGGGGGGGGAGAAGGCGACGAGGAAAGGGTTAAAAGAGCAGCAGGCGGGGGAGGGGGGTGGTGCAGGCAGAGGGGGATATGGTGCAGGCTGAGAGGGAGATTTTGCAGGCAGAAGGAGAGATGGTGGAGGCAGGGGATGAGATGGTGCAGGTAGGGGGTGAGACGGTGCAGGCGGAGGGGAGACGGTGCAGGCGGAGGGGTGATGTTGCAGGCAGAGGGGAGATGGTGCAGGTGGAGGGGAGATGGTGCAGGCAGAGGGAGAGATGGTGCAGGCAGAAGGGCGATGATGCAGGCTGAGAGGGAGATGGTGCAGGCTGAGAGGGAGATGGTGCAGGCTGAGAGGGAGATGGTGCAGGCGGAGGGGAGATGGTGCAGGCAGAGGGGAGATGGTGCAGGCAGGGGGGGTGGTGCAGGCGGAGGGGAGATGGTGCAGGCAGAGGGGAGATGGTGCAGGCAGGGGGGGATGGTGCAGGCAGGGGGGAGATGGTGCAGGCTGAGAGGGAGATGGTGCAGGCAGAGGGAGAGATGGTGCAGGCAGGGGATGAGATGGTGCAGGCAGGTGGTGAGACGGTGCAGGCGGAGGGTGAGACGGTGCAGGCGGAGGGGAGACAGTGCAGGCAGAGGGGAGATGTTGCAGGCAGAGGGGAGAGGGTGCAGGCGGAGGGGGAATGGTGCAGGCAGAGGGAGAGCTGGTACAGGCAGAGGGAGAGCTGGTGCAGGCAGAGGGGGAGATGGTGCAGGCAGAGGCAGAGCTGGTGCAGGCAGAGGGAGAGCTGGTGCAGGCGGAGGGAGAGCTGGTGCAGGCAGAGGGAGAGATGGTGCAGGCAGAGGGAGAGATGGTGCAGGCAGGGGATGAGATGGTGCAGGCAGGGGGTGAGACGGTGCAGGCGGTGGGTGAGACGGTGCAGGCGGAGGGGAGACGGTGCAGGCGGAGGGGAGACGGTGCAGGCGGAGGGGAGACGGTGCAGGCAGAGGGAGAGATGGTGCGGGCAGAGGGAGAGATGGTGCGGGCAGAGGGAGAGATGGTGCGGACAGAGGCAGAGATGGTGCGGACAGAGGTAGAGATGGTGCAGCAGAGGGTGAGATGGTGCAGCAGAGGGTGAGATGGTGCAGGCGGAGGGGAGACGGTGCAGGCAGAGGGAGAGATGGTGCGGGCAGAGGGAGAGATGGTGCGTACAGAGGCAGAGATGGTGCGGACAGAGGCAGAGATGGTGCAGCAGAGGGTGAGATGGTCCATGCGGTAAGTCATGAGGGGGTGACACCATGAGTTACCCGCACCGGGTGACACCAACCCTTGTGACGCCACTGGCGTACGCTGCAGATAGAAAGCAAGCACACGTTTTGGGTCCAGACGGTGGAGCCTCTCCTCTTCCCTGGAAGGATGCGGAGGTGAAAAGAAGGTGGGAAAAGTGATGGTCTGCCCGATGTGAAAGGGCGTGACAACCTTTGGCAAGAAAGAAGGACGGGTCCTCAGAACCACCTTGTCCGGATGAACCGAAAGGAAAGGAAGTTTGGAAGAAAGAGCCTGGAGCTCGCTCACTCTCCTGGCAGAGGTGATAGCTACCAGGAAAGCTGTCTTTATAGTAAGAAGACCTAAAGGACAGTTATGAAGAGGCTCAAAGGGAGCGCACATCAGAAGAGTCAAGACAAGATTCAAGTCCCATTGAGGCATTATGAAAGGCACTTGAGGGAACATGTGCGTAATGCCCTTGAGGAAACGGTTAACAACCGGGGACCTAAAAAGAGAAGGCTGATCAGGAAGCCGCAGGAAGGCGGAAATGGCAGAAAGATAACTTTTGATAGTGCCCATAGCAGAGCCCTGCTGGGCCAAAGACAGAAGAAACAGAAGAACCTCAGAAAGAGGGCAGAAAGGGGATCCACAACCTTTACCGTGTACCATGCCACAAATCTGTTCCATCGGCAGGAGTTTACCATTTTAGTGGAGGGACGCCTGGCTGCCAGAATAACATTACAGACTTCGGGAGGAAGGTCGAAAGCTGTCAACTGTCGCCGCTCAGTCTCCAAACATGGAGGTGGAGGCTGGACAGGTTCGGGTGGAGGACCGTCCCCTGCTGCTGCAACAGAAGATCCTCCCGAAGAGGCAGACGGATCGGGGGATCGATGCTCATACTGAGTAGCTCGGGATACCATAGTCTTCGAGCCCATTCTGGAGCCACAAGAATGACTTGGGCCAGTCGCCCCATATCTTCTTCAGCACCCTGGGCAGAAGTGGTATAGGCGGAAAGGCGTACAACAGACCGCAACTCCACTTGCGAAGAAAAGCGTAGCCGAGCATATGCCGCATTGGAAACTCCAATGCACAGAACTGATGACATTGCGCGTTCTCTTCGGTGGTGAATAGATCTAACCAAGGCTCTCCCCACGGCTAAAAGAGACTTTGCACCACGTCCGAGTGCAGACGCCATTCGTGATCAATCAAGCACCTGCGGCTGAGTTTGATCGCCCTGGTGTTCAGAGAACCTGCCACGTGTTGAACCACCAGGATAATGCCTTGATGTTCTAGCCATGTCCAGAGGCGCAGAGCCTCCTGACATTGGGTCAAGTACCCCACCCCGCCCTGTTTGTTGCAATATCACATGGCGGTGGTGTTGACCTTGCACTACACTTCCCTGGACAGAGGGAAAGAATGCTTTCAGTACAAGTCAGATCGCCCGCAGCACCAGAAGGTTGATATGGAGACCAGATGCCTCTGATCTCCGCCTCTCCCAAGTGGCCTCCCCATCCCAGGAGGGACGCATCCGTCACCACTTTGTACTCCGGTTGGGGAAGGGAGAGGGATCTGCCATTGACCCAATCCTGATCGCGATTCGTGAGCCAACACTGCAAGTGTCGTGCAGTGCCCTCCGAGATCTGGACATGATAGGACAGGTTGGCCTGATGCTGTGCCCACTGGAACTTCAGGTGCCACTGCAGAGCCTGCATATGCCATCTGGCATGTTGCACCAGCAGGATGCAGGAGGCCATTAGGCCCAGGAGACGGAGGGTCATCCTGACTGAAACCCGGGATAGAGGCTAAAAGATCGGAATCATAGTCTGAATCTCCCGCACCTGCTGCTCGGGAGGATAGACCCGAAACTGCATCAAATCCAGAACCGCTCCAATGAAGCGGACTCCTGTGCGACTTCGGCACATTGGCGGAGAACCCCAGCAGATGCAGGAGGTTGGCTGTAGTCTGAAGGTGGGTGACGACTGCCTGGGGCGAGCCCGTCTTCAACAACCAGTCATCGAGGTAGGGGAAGACTGACACCGCCAACCTGCGCAGATGAGCTGCGACCACCGCCATCACCTTCGTGAACACCATAAGGGCACTGGTAAGGCCAAAGGGGAGCACAGTAAACTGAAAATGCTCCTGGCCCACCGTGAACGGTAGCGAACGCCGGTGGGCTGGCAGGACGGGAATGTGAAAATACGCGTACTGCAAGTCCAACGCTAACTTCCAGTCTCCAGGGTCGAGGGCAGCCAAGACCTGAGCTAGAGTGAGCATCTTGAACTTCTCCTTGCGGAGAAAGCGATTCACATCCCGGAGGTCCAAGATAGGACGCAGGCCACATTTCTCCTTCTTGGGGACCAGAAAGTAGTGGGAATAACAACCACTCCCTACTTCCGGCCCAGGATGGCACTTGATGGCCCCCTTGGCAAAGAGGGCTGCAACTTCTTGTTGGAGAAGAGCCAAATGATACCCCGACATGTGGTAGCGCCGAAGTGGCATGGCTGGGGGTAGGGACTTAAAGGGAAGGGAATAACTCTTGCAGAGAATCTGCAGCATCTATTTGTCCGACGTAATCTCACGCCAGTGGGGAAGGTGGTTGTGGATCCTGCCACCCACTGGCGTGGGGTGCTCCCTGAAGTTCGGATAAGGAGGGTTTAGAGGAGGAAGCAGGGACGGTGGAGGTAGATGGACCCACACGCAGGTTCTCTGACCCGCCCCTGTGGAAACCGTGACTGCGACCTCACGGCAGCTTGTTCTGGACAGGCCTGGTGGAAGGGTGCACCTGGGCGCCTTGACCCTGGTTACAAAGGAACGAAAACCAGGAGTAGCCGGGGCCTTAGTAGAAAGACCCAGGGACTTGGCCGTAGCCCGCGAGTCTTTAAAGCGCTCCAGGGCGCTGTCGGCCTTGTCGCCAAACAGAGGGATGCCATCAAAGGGCATGTCCATGAGCGAACTCTGGACATCGGGCGAGAATCCGGTCGAACACAACCAGGCGTGACGCTGCCATGGTTGTAGAAATCGCTTTGCCCAGGGAGTCGGCGGTGTCTAACCCACACCAGATGGCAAACTTAGCCGCATCTTTGCCCTCAGAAATCGCCTGAGAAAGGGTAGCCTGCACCTCCTCAGGACACTGAGGCAACACCTGAGCAACGGCGTCCACACCGCGTGGGAATAGCGGCCCAACAAACAAGTGGTGTTCACCGAGCGCCGCCCAAGGTTGGCCGAGGAGAACAAGCTTCTCCCAAACTGGTCCATTCTTTTAGAGTCCTTATCCGGTGGGGCAGTGGAAAGGGACTCTGTAACATGGAGGCCTGAATGACCAGGTTCTCAGGCGTAGGGTGAGTGGTCAAGAAAGCGGGGTCACCTGGCACTGGTCAGTGGCATCTAGCGATGTTTTTATCCACCAGGGCCCCGTGGTCGGTCTTGACCAGGTGCCCAAGAGGACCTCCGTAATAACGTCATTAAAGGGAAGCAGCGTCTCCACCGAGTTAGACGCTGGCTGGAGCACCTCAGTGAGGAGGTTGGTCTTGAGGGCACCGTGGGGAGGTCAAGATTGAGGGCCTTAGCAGGCCGACGGAGGACCACCATATAGTAGGCACCCTCCTCCATTGTGGGAGGAGGAGAGGCGGACCCCGGGTCAAAAGAGACAACGAGGTAGCCTGCATCCTCCAAGTCATCCACCCAATTGAGCTCGGAGTCAGATTGCTGAGCAAGCGGGTCATCTGAGCCCTCCCCGTTGTCGTCCGCCTCTGGTGTGGAGGGAGCTAGACGTGGCGCCAGGAACGGCGCCGGCCAGGGCCGGACCAGCGCTGTTCCCAATGCGGATCCCAAGCCGGTGCAAAATGGTCTGGGAACCGGGGAAGAGGTGGGATAAACTGAACCCAGTGCAGCGCCGGGGCTGGAACCGAGGGTGGTGCCGAGGCTGGAACCGAGGGTGGCACCGGGGCTGGAGCCGAGGGTGGCACCGGGGTCGGAGCCGGCAACACCGCACCTCGTGGTGCCGGGGCCGGAGCCAGCGGCACAGGATCCAGTGGCGCCGGGGCCAGAGCCGATGGCGGAGCTGCCGGGCAAACAGGATCTGGACACGGGTCCACGGGGCCCCAAGGTGCGCCGGAGGGAACCCGAGGCCTGTAAAGGCGGCTCAAAGCAGCAAGGAATTCTTGCATCTGTTCTGGAACCGCCGACCGACCCGGGTATGGCGGGTAGGCTGCAGAACTCCCTGGAGCCACTGTCCCCCTCGTCCGCCTCCGAGGAGCGACGGGGAGACGTCGGAGAGCGAACACGCTTCTTTGACTTCTTTTTTTTATGGCGACACTTACCGGAATCCTAGGGCGAAGACTTGGAGTCCAAAGAGAGACGCCTCTGGTCCCGGGAGCGGCCCCAAGACCGGGAGCGGTGGCGCAAGGAATGCTGGACCTCCAGCAACTTCCGCCGCCGCCCTCTAAAGGTCTTGGGAGCCATGGCACGGCAGTTGCGGCAGTCCAAGGAGTCGTGGTCAGCCTCCAGGCAGTAGAGGCAAACGTCGTGAGGGTCCGCTACTGACATGTTTCGGCGACAAGTCCCACAGGACTTAAAACCAGGCATCCCTGTGTGCACCAAGAAAAAGATGGGGAGACAAAACGTCTCAAAAATAGTGGTCAAAAAGAGACCAAGGTATGTGCTCAATCCGGATCTGCGCTTACTGGCGCGGAAAAAGAAAGAACTGACGTCAGCGCACATGGGTGGCGCCTAAGTACTCTCCGTGACGTTAACCTGGAGCTGACGATGCCAGTGACGGACCCGGAGCCACAGGTCGCCACCTACTGACGCGCAGGGGTTGCTAAGCAAAACTTTCCGATCCAGTCTGACGCCTGGGGATATTCTAAGGTAAGGAATCTATCACTAACGTGTCTCTTTCATATCATGTGTATTTATTTTCTAGAGGTGAAACAGGTCCTTCATGCATTGCATATAAGTACTCTGTAGGAGGTAGAATTAAACACCAAGCGGCCAATAGCATGATGTGAGAGGGAGGGGAGCCAAAGTCTTCACTAGGTGTATATTAAAGAAGCACAGGCATGATTGCCCTTATATAGTGCATGCTAGCCATATATAACCCTGATGCATCATCTGTAAAAAGATCATGATGGTATGTATGTCTGATACCAGAGCTAAAACTCCCAATGTGGCTATGATGCTGCATTATGCAGATTTTTATAATAAACAGTCCGCAATACACATACTTGTCAACTAGGTGCATTCAAACCCATAACTCAGAAAAAAAGATACGGTCATTACAATAAAAAATGTGTACTCTTGAAACAATCCAGGCCTGTTGGCTTTGCCAATGCTCGTTTTCAGAAATGCCATCAACCTCACAGTCCGTTATCTCTAGATTCAAATAACGCGCTGTTGTCTTATCACATTGACGGCCCTGTGATAGGCTGCATAGGCAAACGTGGAGATGTTTCTTTTCTTCTGAGGGATGGGTATTCTAAACCCTCATTTGGTTCTTTCCCATCACATGTTCCTAATTAATTGCCTTACATCGTGGAATAGAAAGATGAACCATGGATTCCTGTCTTCTCTGTAGAGAAAGGCCAGTGGAAGGTGACAGTGTAGCTCTTAATCCTCCTAGGCCTGAAACGGGATTTCAGAATTTGGGAAATTCGATAAAATCCAGGGATAATTCTCCTTCCTTTAATCAAACAGCATATCGGCCTTAGGGGCATATTACCAACAAGTAGCGATATTTATCGATAAATAGGCTTAGCAACGATTTTTTTATCGCTGAGCATCGCCGGAATTAATCGCTGAGATAACGTGCTATTAGCAACGTTTATCTCCAAAGCGATACATTTTCCGTCGATATCTGCAAAATGTGTAAATATCACCGAGAATACAGTGATATTCATGCATTAGTGATGAAATGCTCTTAGCCATGTTATCCACCTCCCATTGGATATCATCCACCTCCCATTGGATACCATGTTATCCACCTCCCATTGGATATCATGGTGACCGCCCTGCTTCCAGCAGTAACGGCCACTCCTCACGCAGCTCCCCGCCTCCAAGTGGTATCTTTAGCGCTTTCTAAGACCACCGCTGCCTGCCTGCTCGCCTAGCTGCTGCCGCTGCTGCTGCCATTGCCAGAGATCGTGCAATACATAATATTGCGTGGCGCTAGGTTGCCTGACTGCTTGCATTAGCGTGATCATCGAAATGCGCGAGACTGCCTGGGTGCGCTGTAGACCTGTCCTCAATTGTGCCTGATTGTACTAGATTGTATTGTGCTCATTGATTCTCCCTGGTTGTGCCGCTACCTGTGCCCCAACCCTGTGGCAATTTTGGCTCGCTGCCATTTTGTGTGATCTGTTGTTGTTGGTACCTCCCTACCCGGATCTCCGCCCGCTTCCTGCCTCCCAGCTGACCCTCCCTCCCACTGATACTATCTACCCTGATCCCCTTGTGTCTCGCTGTGACCGCCCTGCTTCCAGCAGTAACGGCCGCTCCTCACGCAGCTCCCCGCCTCCAAGTGGTATCGTTAGCGCTTTCTAAGACCACCGCTGCCTGCCTGCTCGCCTAGCTGCTGCCGCTGCTGCTGCCATTGCCAGAGATCGTGCAATACATAATATTGCGTGGCGCTAGGTTGCCTGACTGCTTGCATTAGCGTGATCATCTATATGCGCGAGACTGCCTGGGTGCGCTGTAGACCTGTCCTCAATTGTGCCTGATTGTACTAGATTGTATTGTGCTCATTGATTCTCCCTGATTGTGCCGCTACCTGTGCCCCAACCCTGTGGCGAATTTGGCTCGCTGCCATTTTGTGTGATCTGTTGTTGTTGTTGGTACCTCCCTACCCGGATCTCCGCCCCGCTTCCCGCCTCCCAGCTAACCCTCCCTCGCCCCTCCCCACCATCCATTTATGACAGATGCAGTTGCGCGCAGCGGTTGCGCCCCAGGCGCGCCGAAGGTGCGCCAAAGGTAAGCCCGTCTACGCCTGTCCGCGCCTGGACCGCGCCCAGCGCCAGACCCCCTGGCCCCCGCAAACTGCACTCCTCCCGCATAATGTTTGACGCCGCCACCCTCCTAGCCCTTAACCCCGGACCCACACCACAATGCTACGAAGCTGCCCCAGGACGTACCCACGGTCCCTTCGCCTGCCACTCCTGCAAATTTACCAGCATCAAGACCCATGACAAATCCACGTCCTCCAAACACAGCTCCGACTCTAACCACCTGAAATGCATCCTGCTAAACACCCGCTCGATCCACAAACACGCCACAGAACTCTGGGACCTACTCGACACTGCATCCCCGGACATCGCCTTCCTTACAGAAACCTGGATGAACGCATCATCAGCACCCGACATCGCCATAGCCATCCCGGACGCGTACAAGATCATCCGAAAAGACCGTACCAACCAAACAGGAGGCGGCATCGCCATCGTTCATAAAAACACCATCAGAATCACGACCAGCTTCGACGAATACCTTGCAACCGCCGAACACCTCCACTTCCAGATCCACACCGACCCCAGGACCACACTTAGAGGCACCCTCATCTACAGACCACCAGGAACCCGTAAACAATTCAGCGAAGACATCACTGACTTCATCAGCCCACACGCCCTCACCTCCGAGAACTACATTCTACTGGGAGACTTCAACTTCCACCTGGAAAAGAAAAACGACCACAACACCACCACCCTTCTGGACAACATGGCCAATCTCGGACTCAAACAACTTGTTGACACCCCCACCCACTTAGCCGGACACACGCTCGACCCTATCTTCACCTCCAGCAAACACATCTCCTTCAATCATACCACAGCTCTCCATTGGACGGACCACAGCTGTGTTCACTTCAGCTACAAAACTACCACGACTCACAACCCCCCACAACCCATTCCTCGAAGAAACTGGAACAAAATCACCACCGACCAACTCATCACATCGCTCAACCAAAACCCTCCAGCCCTCTCATCAGACCAAAACGAAGCTGCCATCAAACTCAAACAATGGATCACTCACAGCGCTGACAAATTAGCACCCCTAAGAAACCACCAGATCAAATAAGATAGCAAAAAGGCCCCCTGGTTCAACGATGACCTTAAGAACTCCAAGAAACTATGCCGTACTCTAGAAAAAACATGGAGAAAAAACCCAACCACTGACAACCTGACCACCTTCAAGGCAGCCACCCGCAAACACCACCAATTGATCCGCGCCACCAAGAAATCAGCGCTCAAGGATCGACTAAACAACAACGCCCATAACAGCAAGGAACTATTCAACATCGTCAAAGAATTTACCAACCCCACCGCAGCCTCAAACGACATTACTCCCTCCCAAGACCTCTGCGACTCATTATCCTATTTCTTCTACAACAAAATCGCCGACATACATAACAGCTATAAGAACACTTCGAAAGAACAGCCCACCCCACGCACCTCCAAAACCAAACCGATCTCTAACAACCTTAACGCCTGGAACCCAATCACCACTGAAGACACCATTCGCCTGATGAACTCCATCCACTCAGGATCACCAACCGACCCCTGTCCCCACCACATCTTCAACAAAGCAGATTCCATCATTGCACCCCATCTCCGTGATGTCATCAACTGCTCCTTCAACTCCGCTACCTTCCCAGAAAGCTGGAAACACGCCAAACTCACTGCCCTCCTAAAGAAGCCCACAGCTGACCCCTCTGAACTTAAGAACTACCGCCCCATCTCCCTCCTCCCTTTCCAAGCCAAAGTCATTGAGAAAGCCGTCAATAGCCAGCTCGCCGCATTCTTTGAATCCAACAACTCCCTCGACTCCTCACAGTCCGGCTTTCGAGCCAAACACAGCACCGAAACCGCCCTCATTCCAGCGACAGATGACATCCGAATGCTACTGGACAACGGAGAAACAGCTGCCCTCATCCTACTCAACCTCTCCGCCGCCTTCGACACAGTCTGTCATAGCACCCTCATACAACGCCTCAGCAACATCGGAATACAAGGAAAGCATTGGATTGGATCATCTCGTTCCTCGCCGGGAGAACCCAGAGAGTCCGACTCCCCCCTTTCAAATCAGAGGCCACCGAAGTAATCTGCGGAGTCCCACAAGGATCATCACTCATTCCCACCCTCTTCAACGTGTACATGAGTCCCCTCGCATCCATCGCGCGACAACACAACCTCAACATCATCTCATACGCTGACGACACCCAACTGATCCTTTCCCTCACTAAAGACCCTAACACCGCCAAAACCAATCTTCATGAACGCATGAAAGAAGTAGCCGAATGGATGAAAAACAGCCGCCTAAAACTTAACTCAGACAAAACGGAAGTTCTCATCCTAGGATCTTCACCCTCTGCATGGGACGACTCTTGGTGGCCATCGGCCCTGGGCACAGCACCCATACCCACAGACCATGCACGCAACCTGGGCTTCATCCTAGACTCCTCCCTCTCGATGACCAGACAAGTTAACGCCGTCTCATCCTCTTGCTTCAACGTACTCCGTATGCTCAAAAAAATCTTCAGTTGGATCCCCACCGAAACAAGAAAGACGGTCACCCACGCACTGGTCACTAGCCGACTGGACTATGGAAACACCCTTTACGCCGGAACCACAGCCAAATTACAGAAAAAACTCCAACCCATCCAAAATGCGTCGGCCAGACTCATATTGGACATCCCTCGCCAAGCTCACATTACCGGCCACCTGAAAGACCTCCACTGGCTCCCCGTCAACAAGAGAATAACGTTCCGTCTCCTCACCCACGCTCACAAGGCCCTCTACAAACTAGGACCCGAATGCCTCAACACACGACTGTCCTTCTACACACCCACCCGCCAACTAAGATCCTCCAACCAAGCGCTTGCCGCAGTTCCGCGCATCCACAGATCCACCATGGGACGAAGATCCTTCTCCTACCTGGCGGCCAAGACCTGGAACTCTCTCCCCACTCACCTCCGCCTCACACAGAACCACATTTCCTTCAGAAAAGAACTTAAAACCTGGCTATTCGATAAATAATGCTCCCCCTCCCACAAGCGCCTTGAGACCCTATGGGCGAGTAGTGCGCTAAACAAATCTCTGAACTTGAACTTGAACTTGAACTCGAGCTCTGGAACCTGCTCGACACAACTTCACCAGACGTCGCCTTCCTCACGGAAACCTGGATGAACGCCTCTTCAGCGCCCGACATCGCCATCGCCATCCCAGACGGCTACAAGATCGTCCGAAGGGACCGCATCAACAACACCGGAGGAGGCATTGCCATCATCCACAGGAGCACCATCCGCATCACGACCAACCCCGACGACACCCGAGCACCCGCCGAGCACCTGCACTTCCAGGTCCACATCAACCCCAAGACCACCCTCAGAGGCACCCTCATCTACAGACCCCCGGGACCACGCACACAATTCAGCGAAGACATCGCCAACTTCATCAGCACGCACGCCCTCCCCTCCGCTGACTACATCCTCCTCGGGGACCTCAACTTCCACATGGAGAACAACAACGACCGCAACACCACCACCCTGCTGGACAACCTCGCCAACCTCGGACTCAAGCAGCTGGTCACCACCCCCACCCACTACGCCGGACACACACTCGACCCCGTCTTCTCATCCAGCAAGGACATCGCCTTCAGCCACGCCACCGGACTCCACTGGACGGACCACAGCTGCGTCCACTTCAGCTTCAGAAGGACCACGATCCACCACCACCAGCAACAGGTTGCACGCAGAAGCTGGAACAAGATCACAGCCGACCAGCTCGCGACCGCCCTGAGCAAGAACCCACCCACCAGCGCAACGAACCCCAGCCAAGCGGCCACCAACCTCACGAAGTGGATCAGTGACTGGGCAGACGACCTCGCCCCTCTGAAGACCCCGCCTAGCAGACCCGGTAGCAAGAAAGCCCCATGGTTCACCGACGAACTCAAGAGCTCCAAGAAGAACTGCCGAGCCCTCGAGAGAACCTGGCGCAGAGACCCAACACCGGACAGCATGACTGCCCTCAAGCTCGCCACCCGAAAACACCACCAACTCATCCACGCCACTAAGAAAATCGCATTCAAGGAACGACTGGACAACAACGCACACAACAGCAAGGAACTCTTCAACATCGTCAAAGAGCTCTCCAACCCCAACGCCGAAAACAACGACATCACCCCTTCGCAAGACCTCTGCAACTCCCTCGCCTCCTACTTCCACAACAAGATCGCGGACATACACAACAGCTTCAGCACTCATCCGACGCACGCCACGACCGAACCACCGCCCCCCAGACACCACCCTCCGCGCCTGGACCCCGATCAGCACCTAAGACACCGTCCGCACAATGAACTCCATCCACTCCGGATCTCCTACCAACCCCTGCCCTCACCACGTCTTCAACAAGGCCGACGCTGTCATCGCACCCCACCTGCGGGACATCATCAACATCTCTTTCGACACCGCTACCTTCCCGGAGAGCTGGAAGCACGCCGAACTCAGCGCTCTACTAAAGAAGCCATCAGCCGACCCCACCGACCTCAAGAAATACCGCCCCATCTCGCTGCTCCCGTTTCCTGCAAAAGTCATCGAGAAGACCGTCAACAAGCAGCTGGCCGCCTTCCTCGAGACGAACAGATCCCTCGACCTCTCGCAGTCTGGCTTCCGGGCCAACCACAGCACCGAGACCGCCCTGATCTCAGCCACCGATGACATCCGAGCTCTGCTTGACAACGGAGAAACAACGGCACTCATCCTCCTAGACCTCTCCGCGGCCTTCGACACTGTCTGCCACCGTACACTAGTGCAGCGACTCAGCAACGTCGGAATCCAGGAGAAGGCACTGGAGTGGATCATCTCCTTCCTCGCCGGTAGGACACAGAGAGTCCGCCTCCCCCCGTTCAGATCTGAAGCCACCGAAGTCATCTGCGGCGTTCCTCAAGGCTCCTCACTCAGCCCAGCCCTCTTCAACGTGTACATGAGCCCCCTTGCAGACATCGCACGCCAGCACAACCTCAACATCATCTCCTACGCCGACGACACCCAGCTGATTCTCTCCCTCACCAACGACCCCGCCACCGCCAGAGCCAACCTCCACGAAGGGATGAAAGAGGTAGCCGAATGGATGAAGAACAGCCGCCTGAAACTGAACTCGGACAAGACGGAAGTCCTCATCCTGGGATCCTCACTCTCCGCCTGGGACGACTCCTGGTGGCCCCCCGCCCTAGGCAGCGCACCCAAACCAACCGACCACGCACGCAACCTGGGCTTCATCCTGGACTCCACCCTCTCCATGACCAGACAAGTCAACGCCGTCTCCTCGTCGTGCTTCAACATCCTGCGCATGCTACGAAAGATCTTCCGGTGGATCCCCACCGAGACCAGGAAGACGGTCACCCAGGCCGTCGTCACCAGCCGTCTGGACTACGGCAACTCCCTCTACGCCGGCACCACCGCCAAACTCCAGAAAAGACTTCAGCGGATCCAGAACGCCTCAGCACGACTCATCCTGGACATCCCCCGCCGCAGCGACATCTCCGGACACCTGAGAGACCTGCACTGGCTCCCGGTCACCAAAAGAATCACCTTCCGACTCCTCATCCACGCACACAAAGCCCTACACAACCAAGGACCAGGATACCTCAACAGCCGCCTCAACTTCTACGCTCCCAAACGCCAGCTTCGATCGACCGGCCACGCCCTCGCCACCGTCCCCCACATCCGAAGAGCCACCACAGGGGGACGGTCCTTCTCCTACCTCGCCGCCAAGACATGGAACTCCCTCCCGACCCACCTCCGCCTGACCCAGGACCACCTCGCCTTCAGGAAGCAACTCAAGACCTGGCTGTTCGAGCAGTAGCGGACCCCCCTCCCCTAGCGCCTTGAGACCCTCTGGGTGAGTAGTGCGCTATATAAATGCTTTGATTGATTGATTGATTGATTGATTGATTGATTAACTTGAACTTGAACTTGAACTAGAACTGGTCTGGGCAGGTGTTAGTTTTCGGTGATATTCGCGCTTAGCGCGAATATTTCCATCGCTACGCCTGCCTTGCTAATAGGCGATAGCGACTGCTTTCAGTCGCTAACAGGTTGGGTATGCCCACTTTGTATGTCATTAGTGATAAATATCTCTGACATGCAAAGCGGGCCCCAAACCGCTCACTATCGCCTATAAGCTGTCGCTAACTGCTGTTAGCAACAGCTTGCTAATAGGGCAATAGAATTATCGCTGCTTTGTGGCCGAAAACGGCAGCTAAATCGGCGATAATTCACTATCGCCTCCCTTGATAATATGCCCCTTAGTGGTTTTTTTGTTGCTAGTTTCCCACCTAAAAACAAGACTTACAATGAAAACCATACCATAGTGCCTCAGAAACATAATTTGGTATGCATGTTCTAAGGATTTTACAGTACAGTTTGCTGATTATCATCTTTGTCTGCACAACAATCATGTTTAAACTGTAATACCAATTCTTGATATAATTCCAGCTTCCGATATCTCTTACATATTTTGTTTGTTTGCAGTGATAGAGACCACATATCTGCACAGAGTCTCAGCATACCTAAAACCAAAACAGCAATAAACTGTTAAAATCATAATCTGGTTACCAATTAGACAAAATGATGAAGCAAATAAAGTTTTAGATTTTTATTTTCATTTTGTTTTGGTAAAAGGCAGACATCGAGTGTTTCATGTTTGTGTGAGTGTGCACGTGTGCATACGTGTTATTTCAATTAAATCATAGACTGCAATCACAATTGTTTTGACGTTTGATTGTCGTGGACATTTTTGCAAACTACTGTAAAATACAGGCTGACGATTACAAAGATTTGCATTTTATAGACTACATATATATCTCTGTGTACACCTAGAAAAAAAAGTATAAAAATACATTTATAAAATTACAAATATTCTCTTTACATGGAATGTCACAGCAGACACAGCTTGTACGAATTATTCCTTTTCTAAAGGCATTTATACTGTCACGCAACAACTTGCCACACAGAAAGATTTACAGTCTGGGTTATTATAAGGCTATTCATCAAAGATGTTAAACATTAACACAAAAAAGGAAAATTCTTGTAACAATCTGTCTCAAAGTGCTGTTTAATCAAGGCACCTGCTTAACTCCACCAGCTCTGCTAAAAGAATGGTCTAGATGCTCCCTAAATGTTTCAGGTCTGTATGTTCATAAATGTGATATTTGGAAACATAAGGGCAATTCAGTCAAAGGGAATAAAGTGCTGTACGGCATTTATTTAACTCTGTTTTTTGCTCTGTATCACAAATTTCACTCATTCACTAACTCCCACTTGCTGTGCTTTTGCTCCCGGATATGCCCAGAATATATATTAGAAAAACAGCATTCTTTTCTACTGTACCATGTGGATGGAAATGTACCCGAAGTTGTCTGTTACTTTCTTTTAACAGAAGGTCCCAGAGTAATTCGACACCATCTTCTATTAGTGGAGAATTTTAGAGCTCAGCATACCAGCCCAATTTAAAATGATTGTGCAAATGCCTGGGACCCATTCTTGTATTATTTGGACCATAGTGGTGTCACCTTTTTTTCCTACTGAAGGGATGTCTAGCAATACGGGATTCAGTACATTTAGAAAAACATTTGTATGTTCATATGTTTAAAACATTAGCATGTTCACCCCAGTCCAAGCCCTCCAACCCTCTGACTGGGAGGTGAGTAGGCCTTAAGCTCCAATCCTAGAGGTTACTTGAACAGTCAATACTTTATGGCTTTCTATTTCTCGGACAGCATCTCACATTTCCTACAGAAAATCATGTTTAAGTCATCAGACAACTTGAATAACTGCCAAATTCAGATAAAATATTCGTGGGATTTCTTGGCCTGTTTGACACTCTCAAGGGCTGATAGCCTAGAAAGAGTCTCCTACTGATCTTCTCTCCAGGGCTTTGCTTTTGAGTAGAGTGCAACCACCGATGTTATCATTAGGGAAGAAGAAGAAAGGCCAAAACATTTTAAAAGGCTGCAAGCATGCAGTCACAAGAAGAACTAAATCAAAATTCTACAAAGAGATAGTTTGTGCTGCTTCTACCTCAGGTCATTCTGAAAGAACATGCCATGTGTCAGGTGTTTAGCTCTATAATCGTCAAGAGCAATGAGGAGGGGCTTGTCTCTTTCCTCAATTAAATGAGTTGCACATGTTTCGGAGAGAAATCTGCAAGTGGTCCTATTCCTGTGGCAGAAGGAGATCTGCTTTTAGATCTCCAAGAAAGAAAAGTACAAGCTTCAAGAGAGACCCTCATGGAAAAGGGTGGATAGCGTCTGGCCAGACGAAGCTCCATCAGAGTACATTGCTGAGTTCTCCCAATCTACAATCTACAAGATACTCAGTGACAGACCATCAATTCAAGACCAGCTAGAAATCCACATTTTTGTTCAAATAATTCTTCTGCTAAGTAGCAGCTGTAGAATAGCTCTCTAGATGTTTATTCACAACGACCGCATACATAGATAAAACAGTGACTGATGGGATACCCACAACATCAAAGCCAATGCTTTTAATGTTGTGACAATTGTGTCTCACCATCTCATCAACAACGCTGCTCATTGTCTTCTTGTCAAAGACACTATTGATCAGCAAGGCTTTACCTCTGAGTGCACTGGCAACACCGACACATCTGACCAAAAACACTTGTTGCTAAGTGAGACAATGCAGGCACTGTCTAAAGGAAGGTCTCTTGGTATAGATCTCTAAACTTCGAGCCCCTCAAGAAGCATTTTCCTATTGAAACTGTGCACACCATGTCACTGGATAGTAGTAACGAATATGTGTTTCTTTTGTTGGACTATAAAAGTTCCCATCAAAGATGTTTCTCACATAATGCACCTAAAGGAGAGGAGGAGTGAAATGAGGAAGTGCCTGAACCTTGGCAGAAGAGAGAAAGAGAATATATAAGATGAAGGCTGGAACCCAGAAGAAGAATATGGTGTGGCCTTCCTGATCCAGAATCTGCTGGGAGGTTTCCTGAGTCAGTGCTGCATTGCTTACATTGCCTTGGAGGCTATTTCATGGATAGCAACATCAATGAGATTTATCTCCCATTAAAGGCAGCAAGGGAAGCACTGACCAGAAGTAGTTAGGATATGATAATGAAAAACGAGATGAGGGGCTACGGGAAGGAGATTGTAAACACAGATGATGAATGGTAAAATTAAGTGATCTCTAAAGGTGGCCCTTCTGACTTCTTTTCTGCAGATTACATGGTTGATGAAGCAGATTTGTTTGACACATGGCAAAGCTTCACATGCGCTTCTTAGAAGCCTCCGTATAGACCATGAGGAATACCTTTTGTAGTTTGATGGTCCAATCTTCCCCCCAGCATATTTAGACAGAATATGTCCATTTTATGAAGCATGGTTCTCAAGAATTTCCATCTGAAGGAGAACACAGGAGATGTCACATCCTAGAAAATGCTCCAACGTGCATTATGGGTAAAAAAAAAAACTCTGTAGTTAAAGAAGAAATCTGAAGTAGGTAGGTTAACACCTCAGCTCCATTTACTTTTCTAACAGACAGGGCGGGAACATGTCGGAACACCATTGAGAAAAAAATTGCTTTTTACCGCTGTGACTACTATCAAGATGCTGAAGGCTTTGGCCATAGTATATAGATATTACAGGATTCTAAAAACGGACCTCTCACCTCTCGTGTTCGCGGGAGCAAAATTCTTGACTGCGATGTGGCACATCCGCACTCGCTCTTTGAAACAAGAGCAAGTTCTGGGATAAATGAATTGTTTTGATGAATTGTAACGGTAACATACAGCCAATGATTTTAATATTATCTTTTTTTATGATTTTTAATGCTGTTTGGTGTATATTATCTGTTTGTTTTAATTGAATATCTGTCTGTATATCTTTTATGATCTAAAATTGATCGAAATAAAGATTGAAACTGAACTGATATAGATATGAACAGAATAGCTTCCTTGCTAGATCATCCTCATGCTGACAAGACAGCAAAAGCTAACAATATCTTAAAAGAAGGAAAGGGAACATCAAAATAGCATGAACGTAGCTGCAGATATAAATTAAGTGGCTGTGATACAGGTACAAGGATGGCTCCCAAGGAAAACCACATTTAGATTAGATGATAGCAGCATTCTTTAATTGTACATTTATACTCACCTGAAATTCCTGTGAACCTACAAACTCATTAGGATTTCCCATAAGCACAAAAATGCTATCCATAATCCCAAGTCAAGATCTGAATTTCCTGGGCATGCACATTGATATGAGAAATATGTGAGTAATACCCTCAGAGGAGAAGGCCTAGAGGCTTGTAAATATATTAGCAGAATTTGGTGCAAACTCATTGTGCCTAACATAGAAATGCAAATACCTTGCAGAAGTAGTGCAATGCATCCTTCTGCTGCCCAACTTCAGCCTATACATGATGCTAGCATTAGAGCAGGTGATCAATCATTGAAGACATACAAAAGGAAGTTAGGAAGGCACAATATGACTAAATCTGGAACTTAAAATAGACCTGCGATAGTGATGGTGGAGGAATCATCAGAATCTAATGAACATATTTCTTTTTCAGAAAGCTCAATTAAAATTGTTTCACTGGTGCATGTCTTGCTGACCAGTGAATGCACCAAGGAAAATCCCAGAGAATGGCCTTTCAAAGCAAACAAGGAGTTGCATGGTGAATCACACTTTTCCTCAGGCAGAACAACTGCTAAGCAATGTGAAGCACACCACACATGTTCGACTTGCACTACTGCCATGTCACCCAATACAGAAGAGAAGTTACAGTGTAACAGACAGTGGTACAGAGCCAGTTTGAACAAGGTGAGTTTTGGCCCAACCTTGACTTATTCCAAGCTATACATTAACTACTTGCTATTCTATTCAAAGAGTTTGAATTTGTGATGGACCCAGTGTTGGAGAAAAAAAGGGTGCATACCTGTTTCAATGTGTTAATATTCACATCTTTCTTAATTCTGAAACATCTGGTCTACCCTCTTTACGAACAATGTAATACGTGTGCATTAAAATCTGAAGGCCTCTGGGAGCATAATCTAGGTAATCTTCACATCAAAGAATCAGGTGAAATTTTTTCAAAATGAGGTGAATATGCTCCTATATTAAATCTTATGTCTGTATTATTGCTGTTGTGAAAGTACTGAGAATGCCTAACTTAACAGTAAAGAATATTCAAGTGTGTGAATCTGTGAAAGAGGTTTAAGTCGAAGACCTACAGATACAGGCAAGTAAGGAACACTTTGCATCTCACTGCCCAAGCCCAATGTCTGACTGTATAGTGCTTCTATATATAGGGACACAAACAGCCCTGGAGAAAATCAAACAACCTGTTCTTTCAATATGAGATAGTTATGAGAAGAAGAACTAAAAAGACTGAATAAACACTTACCTCAAAATACTTGTGAATTATATTTGAAGCAGTGGTAGAAGACCCAGGCCATGTCATAGTTACTAAACATGTGAGTGATTTCAACTGTCTGTCTATACATTCTTTGTAGTGTTGTGTGCCAGGCAGAAAACTATCCCACTTACAAGATGCTGGGAATGAAAGAGGATTTACCAAGACATTGCACATTTTAAATGATGTATTCCAGCCTCTTCATAAAATCATTCTTGATTTCCTAACATTGCCTGTGAGTGTTTGGAATACAGGTGGCACGTGAGGTATCATTAATGTGGCTCTTAAGGTTATTCTGGTGATTGCAATATTTTCAATCTAATCGAGTTCCACATCTAATGCTTATATTTTCATAATGTCCAGTGTGTTCACTCATTCTGTTCTACTAGAGATCATTGGCCCATTCTTCTCTACAGTGAAGGGTGGATTGCAGTTTATCCCTAGTGATAGACTGTTGAATTACAGCCAATGGCAAAGCACCTATGGTACTAGAACCAATCAGCTAGTTTCAAATTGTCAAGAAGTAGATTCATATTGTGTGTTGGGAGAGCAGGTAAATAACGAAAGCGGTATAGTAATATTACCACTGATTCTGAGTTATTCTACACCTAAAGTCACTTCGTTACATGGAATGGCAGACCCCATGGTATATTGCTGACTGTCATTTGGGGAGTATGGAGGAACTCCAGTACCTAAGAATTTGCTTTGCCTCTTGTTCATCAAAAACTGTGATGAAGACGTGTTCTAATATCTGGAATGATAACAGCAAACTAAAGAAAAATACTCAACATAAAAGTACAAGAGTACAGAGGTCCGATACAGCGATATTTGTCGTGGCAAATGGCGAGCAAAGCGCTTTCTCAATCTCCTTCCATCACATGGAGCTCATAGGTTGTCGGTTACCCCAAGAGGATTTTCAGCAATCATAGTGGAGCTGCCCATGTTCTTGATCTTCCACGTGTTGGTTCCGTAACAAGTTTTGGATATTTAGTCTGTTAGAAAGGTGTGAATGTAGATCTGTCTTTCAATCCA
Organism: Lissotriton vulgaris; assembly: GCF_964263255.1. NCBI lineage: Eukaryota > Metazoa > Chordata > Amphibia > Caudata > Salamandridae > Lissotriton > Lissotriton vulgaris. Next base: position 2,113,517,649 of record NC_141689.1, on the reverse strand, counting down.
GTCCACAAAATGTGACACATTGCTGTAAACGCCAGGCCCATAAACCTTGGAAAAACAGACCGATCCCCAAGATGTTAGGCCAAATAAGGTCCACCTTCCTCCGGGCTGCTCACACACTAAAGGACCTCCACTGTCCCCCTGCAAATAGATAAATGTGAAGATCACCATTAAACAGATTGAATTCTCTGATCAAGTTTGCTAACACAGACAAATCTGCATAAGTAAAAAATGCCCTGCTGGACTCACCCTACCAGAGTGACAAAACCCTGGAAGAACAATCCTAGTGCCAACATTTAATGAACCACTGTAACAATAAATGTTACAAATTGGAGAGTCCAAAAAAGGAAAACATAACATTGTTTGAATTAAAGGACAATTACATGTATTTGTTGAACATCTCAATACAATATTAATTGTATTCGTTCTTCATTTTAATTTTGCAAGTTTGTATCTTCATGTAGTAGGTAACATTATTTCAAAAATTCAGTGTTGTTAACTTAAATGTTATTGATATAGTACAGTCAAACAATTTTAAAATTGTAGAGCCAACTTGTGTTTCACGGCTTAAAGTGAACTGAACCTTCTTCATGGCTTAATCACATCTCCTCAAGAGCTAATATCAAATGAATATCCTTTAAAAAACTACACATGTTCTCCTTTAGTTTGGCCATCACATTAATCCTTCATATTAATCTGACTATAAAAAAGACTCTTGATACCTATTTTAAGAGAATCCAATGTTTTTTCAAAGCTTTATTCAAGAATTATCTTAAAGATGAAAAATTCATCAATTTGTGATCCTGAATTTCAATATCAGTTTAAATACCCTGCATCTCTTTAGTAACTAATAAGTAATTCTATTAATCTTCCTGATCTCCAGCTTATGTTCATCGTCCCGCCAGCCACTTGTGTACGGGAGAGGAAAAAAACATCAGATTCTCTTAAAAGTGGTATAAAGAGTCTTTATATAACCAGCGCGTTTTGGATGTATTAATGTGATGGGTGGAACTAAAGGAGAACATTTGCAGTTTTTTGTGTTCAACAAATGAATGTAATTAATTTCAAATCACTTCAAATCATTAATTGTCCTTTAATGCACACAGTGTTATGTTTTCCTTTTTTGGCCTGTATTTATTGTTACAGTGGTTCATGAAATCTGCAACAAGTCACGTTTTGAAAAGACAAAAATTAGACCTCTTCTCTTGTTGACTGTTTTCCTCCTGTTCTTTTTGTGAGCCTAAATGATGTCACTATAAAATATAAAGGAATCATCCAGTGAAAAAACATAGATGTGTTTTTCTACTTGAGCCTGCGTCTTCAACAATCCAAAACATAAAGGGGTTCACAATGTTCCTCTTTGTGATGATGTCTGTGTGGGTTTTGAGATCTAGCCTGCTGCTATTTGCAGCATGTGTCTTTCACACTCTTCTATCTAGCTAAAACTGTTACAAATTTATCAATGGCAATGCAATGGTACACTGAGTTTTGCAAACCATTTCCTCACCACTTCGGTGCTGCTGAAGAGACATTAAGGAAACAATGCACAACCTTAAAATGCACAACATTTGGCAATTCAAGTTCTTGCACAAGTTTATGTTAATTTATATAGATTTAAAAATTGGAACAGAAATAATCTTATACCAGAGCATTGTCCTAAAACAGGTAATTAACTTCACTATTGCAGTGCTGCATCTTTGTAATGCATAAGATGTTTTTCCCAGTGAACCAGATATCAAGAATTGGTCTTCACTCTACATATGGATACTACAATTGTACCACAGTGTTCTGAGTTTCCCCTGTAAAAGGGGGACCAAAAAGGAAGGAAGAAGTTGAAAGGAGTCGGAAGGGGCAATTATTGATGTTATTGTGTTTTAGTATGGGGTTTAGTGTGCACAAGATGTCTTCTAGTGGAGAACTGTCACCTCACCAGACAAATGGGGATTACCTAACTGGTAAATAGTTGACTCTGCCATTTTTTCTCTAATTTCCTCCAGCCTCCGTAGACAAATGTGTTTACTGTGGGATCCAATGTGATTTTTACATTCACATCAGCATGTACTGCTTCCACACCACTTTACCAGGCAACCATTCCCCTCACATTATGAACGTAATCTTCACAGAGGCCCCTATGGTGGCTTCTGTGTTACTCTGACCACATTCAAGCATGGGGCCCTTGTGGCCGCAGTTAGCATTTAATTACAACCCAGTTCCACCTAATGGTCTCCGATGCCCTTCGGACATTTAAGTTCAGAGTCATTCTGGCAACTGCATGATTCTAAGGTTCACTGTGCAATGATATTCACTATTGCAGCAGCTGTTTCTGCAAGTGTTTGGTTTTCTTAGTAGCAACAGTCAATTCCTATTACGTTGTTTCCATTTTTGTCATCAATGTCTGGGTGCACTTTCTTTTCTGTTAGTAGCCTAGTCCCATGCCGCTTCCATGAAGCGTTCTCTTCCTCAGTCGAGGTCCTTCAAGAGCATATGTTCCAGTACTAGAGTGTATAGGCACTGTTTTACCTCTAGAAAATATTTGCCTTTATGTTGCATAGCATTAGTATAGTCTGGAAAAAATAACACCTTACTGTTCATGACTGCTAGAGGGACACACTGCCTTTTTCTTTGGAGTATTTCGTTCTTGTGTCAAAGTTAAGCAGGAAGGCTACACTGATCTTTGGGCAGAGGTAAGGGATACTGGTTTTGGTGGATATGCTTTTGTCCATTCCAACTTTTGAGATGATGTGGGCTATAACTTTTTTGTATAGTCCTTACATGACTTTATTTCTGAACAAGAAAGTGAGAGATTTTAGGGAAAAAACTAGGAAATGTCTTTTCCCCCGACGAGTATCCCTGTTTTGCAAAAACTTCTATGCAGTATCGGTTGTGAATACCACTTAACCCAGCAGTGTTACACAAGTGGCAAAAGCTGGCTTCAGCTATGACGAACGAGGTCAACCATGCTCTTTTCCCTTGGCTCTCCTTCATTTGGGTGATCTGTCCCGTTGTCACACTAAGTTGGTGAGGGATGCCCAGCATTTTGCTACTTCAAGGACAAGCAAGGCAAAAATGAATCAGAAGGCTTTGATCTCCTCGCACATTGTTTGTACACCATCAAAATGACGCGGACGGATCATGAATTTTTTTTTTATTTTCAATTCTCTAACCATACAGCACAGCATTCACAATGCTATGCTGATTGGCTAAAAGCATATGTAAATCTAAAGGGTCCCAAAGGGAGCACTAATGGCTTTACTGATGCTTGTTATTAATCAGCAGATGTGATTCTGGGGTTTTGTATTCTGTTTGGAAACATAAATACCATTCCATTCTTAAACACTTTTGCATCTCGACAGATTCTTGGGGCTATATAAATTAGTCCTGATGTAATTGCAATTATGGTACAGCCTATGAGGCCAGATTGCAGAATCCTTCAGGTTCTGAACAGTGCTCCACATTGTATGCATTGTGCTGTGTTTAGCCATATCAGCAATCGTGTGTCTACTGTCATTCAACAGTTCCTTAACCTCCCTTTTACTCATCCCAAACCTCATTCTACAGCTATGAGCACCACATTTTTTAGACTAACATGTACAATGCTCAAATTAATTTCATATCTCCCTATACTAATTCACCACTAATCCTCTTTGGGTTTCGGAGAAGCGTGCTACACGCCCAAAAAGCGATTTGATGCCTTATCAAGGGTAGTAAGCGCTATATAAATGCAATTACATTTACTGGTAAGAGATAGGCTCTAATGTTCGAAAATAGGCTGCAGGAGACTCCTTTTGAGGTTCTTTGCACAGGCTTTTTGTTCCTAATTAAACAAAAAGTTGTAGGATGGTCTACTTCATATATAAAATCAACACACCATTTCCATTCACTTTCTACTTGCCTGTTTCACTTCAACAGTTTTGCGCGAATTTTATATTTCATTTTTTTCTTAATCAAATACATTTTTAATGTGCGTTATGTTCGTGCACACTAATGCTCTTGTCTGGAAACCAGGTGACTCACTGCCTTAGATCCTAAAAGGTCAGCCTTTAAAAAAAATAAAAAGATTGCCATTATTAAAAAACCCTTGGATGCACACTGTACTATTTGCAAATCCGTTATTTAATGAGTACTTAACCTTGGACCAATACATCACACTACTATAAACTGCGTATATGTCCTGCATTTAATCCTGGGCAGTTTGCTTTACTCAAGATAATCTACATTGCTAGAGACGCTTTTCATTGTTGGGCTGGTCCAAAATGTTTGCACATAGACTAGCATCCTGGTGTGATTTTGATTTGCCTAGTTAAAAATAACTTTAGGAGAACATGAGCCCTGCACGATTGTTTCTTTCATTTTTTATCTCATTGAAAGAAAGAATTTACGGCCAGATGCATCAAAGGGTTTTGCCTATTCTGTGTCTATGGTAAAATGTGTTCATGCATATTGTCCTTAGCTCCTTAATGTAAAATTGTCTCTGGCCTCTGTGTGCACTGTTTTGTTGGTCTTTTTTGTCTTACCACAAACTTCAATTGTTGCTTATGCATTTTTTAAATTTGGAGTATATATATGCATTAAAAAACGATAACGGAAGTCCTGAGTTTATAATAAAATGCCAGCTGATACCAATGGACACGATTTAACTTTGCAAAGTAATCTAAAGATGTAGTCGGGGCAAGCATGTATTCCTGAATCATACTGCATGACCCACTAAATAGTAATTGTAAAGCTATTCAATCCCTAGCGGCAAAGGAAAAGATACTGCATCGCTAAATACTTATAAGCGCCCAAAGACCACTGCACTTGAAACCAAAACACGTACGAAAAAGCATTTTTATGTCAATAACTCTAACGCTTGCAAATGCGAGACCTATTGCATTGCAAATGCTTGTTAACACTTGAGGTGGAGCATCTGCTACTTCACGGGTCTGAAAACGAATGAACGGATAGCAATTTGCTATGTGATGGGAGGAGGGAAAATATGTATCTATAGGATGAAGAAGGCATCACATGTTGAAGGATGTTCCATCACGATGATGAAAGAAGATAAGACGTCAGGATGGTAAGGGACTATAAATGCATGGGTGCTTTGAGAAGGATGAGGTACCCCTAGGTGCTGATGAGAGAGTGGCAGATTGTGGACTGAAGGAGGGTGGGATGAATTTGGGTGCTATAGAGAGGGCTGGATGGACATTGTGATGCTAAATGTTCGTGATAGATATAACAGTTCTGAGAGGGTGATGAGGATGCTCTATGAAGTAATTGCCATTGTTTTACCTTACGGTCATTTTCGAGATATAAATGTGTGTCCTATGTACGCAATGCCCTTCATTTGTGTGATGTGCACTTGTTTGGACTATGTAGATTCCCAAATTCCTTTATGCAGGATTTAAATCCCGTTATTGTATTACGCAGAGATCTATTTGCTTAATTGAACAAAAGGAATTTGTGATTCCCCAGACACACATTTCCATATCTCTTGTGATAACCAGGTGCCTAAACAAAACCAAATGTTAAAATATATTGTAGATGCACAACTTGAGTAAACCCTTCATTTTTATAGACGTTCACTGGTTCAAAGTAAGGTATAGTATTGTGCCAAATCTCGTAATATTCCATCCAGATGTTTCCTGTTATGTCTGACAACTGAGTCTTACCTGTCCAAAACTGGCAGAAAGATAAGACAGTGAAGTAACTTTAGCCTTGAGCCGCTATTATATATGCAGAGATAGCACTAGATGATACTAGTCATTTGGTTATGTTAATCCTGGGTAATTAACAAAGACCAACAGCTCATTTGATATTGGAGTATTAGCATCTGCTTCATTGAAACACATCGTGAGTGTGGTTATTACTCAACTTTCACAGACAATCTATCAAGGGCTGGACGCTTCAGACTAGACTTCTTCTCTAAGTGGGTCTGCCAGAAGAAGGGGCAACTCTTTCTAGTAGCTACAATGTCATCATATGTCAGGAAATTACTGGACAACAAGTGCCTCCAAGAAAGAGAAGAAACCTCCTTCACAAGAATGGAAATATACCAGGAAGGCATCCTTATGAGCTTGACATATGGAAAAGCTGGAAAGCAGACCTGGAACAAAGTAAGCTAAGAGGCGATAAATGCAATGAAGAGAAACTTCAAAAGTGTTGTGGTGCAAAGAAGTTCCCTTCATACTGCTTTTAAGGCTACAAAGAGGAAGCTATGTAGAATCCTGGTGGCTTCCATCTTAGATTGGGAAAAGGCGGGTAGAAAACTCCAAACTATCACTCCATCTTGAATAGGGCAGGAGGTGGTGACTTCCTAGCCTTACTGCAAGTGTTGATATTCAGAGAAGCAGAGACGACATGACTGCTATTTGGGGAAGATTTCAAGCAAGAATCCAAGCAGCACTCTCAGAAAGCCTTGATACTGGCACAAAGGAGTATGTACAGGCCACCAGTAACAGCATAGAGCTCCCAGGTAAATTAGTAGCTGCGAGGAAGACACTGTGCTGCCAGCCAGCTAGGAACAATGCGCTTACACACTGGTTATTTCTTATGCTGCTGCTGAAAGTGTTGCCCGGCAGGACAGAGTATCCCCCTTCAAGAGCTTCTGCCTTGTTTGGAAATTGTCTGAAAATTAATCGGACCAACAATGGTGCATCAACTGTTGAGGTGTATTCCAAAGATTGTTCACTTGGAGGATATCTCTTTCAATTAATCAAAAACAGCACACTTCTATGCAAATCTTAGGGATCACATGTGTTCTAAATTTTGAATTCTGCAACATTGTTAATCAAGATTGGTAGTGGCATGTTAAATCATCTCTGATAACGATCTAACTGGTAATGCTTTAGTTGAGAATTGTAAAAAACTTGATTAATGTTACAGGGCGCAGGTAGATAAAGTGTTAAATTGACTAGATTGATACACTGTGCGATTCTCATGGGCCCATAAAAGCAGGGTATGCGCTTGTTTTAACTGAAGTAGGATGGAAGAAATTGCGAAGCTAACCAGAACTTATCTCCAGGCTAATACTGAGGAGATGGAGCATGCTGAAGATCTACATGCTGCTTTATCTTCCTTTTAGCACTTAATGGGTTCCCTTGTGTCTTTTGTCTTAAGGCTTGTAGATGATTTGCCCCGTGTGCTCAGCAGGTACCAGATATGTTTGCTGGATTGCAGCTGTAAATACACTTGGATGAACTGCTTGACAACAATAATAATGTTTCACTGCTACTGGAGTAGCAAGACTATTTAACCAGTGCCAGATATGAAGACCATTGGGTAGAGGTGTGGTAACACCGTAAATATTGTTTGAATCATTTGTTAGGTAGCTTGGTGTGGCCATTGTTCTTAGGATGATATCGGGATGAATGAATGAATGAATGAATGAATGAATGAATGAATGAATGAATGAATGAAAGAATGAATGAATGAATGTGGGTTTTGTAGAGCGCATAGTAACCCGGAAGCATCCCAGCGCTAGATGATGAGGCTAAATCAATATGAAGAATTTTACAAAAGGCTCTTCAAAATCGTAAGATGAATTGGGGACCAGGATAATAAATTATGGTTTGAGGTAACCTTTGTAACCCTAAAAAAAGTCTTGCAGAACTATTTGAGCTATGATTGAGGATGATATTAATTTTTTTAAAGGAGTAAAGTCATGCATCTTTGAGAAGGATGCAACTCTTGTCATTATTTATCACTTGATATACCTCTGATGGAGGTTAGGCAAAAAATAAAATAAAATAAATTCAAATAAGTCTTTACTCGATATTTTTATATCATAAAAGACACAAATCCAGTACATGCAATGTCCTCAAATGCCATTAAAAATTAGGATTCCTTATAAAAATATACCATTAAAAAGAGAATTTTTCGTTAAAAACATACGATTCAATATAAAAGTTAATATCATTAAGCGATGTTAAACAAGTAATCACTAGGATTATTATATCCATAGAATTTAAAATTTAAGAAACACCAGAATAGGAAATACATTATTCATAGAGATACAATACACACAGGAGTCACCACACTATATATATATTTTACAGCTAATTATTGCGGAGTGGTGGCTGCTGTAACCTCCAGACTAATTCTTCTGAAGGCCCATGTACAACTCAGGAACTTCGCGGTACAAAAGGGGGTGGTGATGGACGGAGCATCTGAACCAATCAAACACTCACACCCAGTCAAAAGATCTGGGTTTAATCCATCACCGTTCTTTAGCCCACTCTGCCACCCCAGTTCAGAAATGGCCATATGCAAATCAGTCAGACCCTGTGCCTCATGGGAACACTCCAGCCCGAACTGCCAAGCCATGCCTTCCCTGGACCGGAAACAAGCTTCCTAGGACCGGTTTCTGGCATTTCAGCCGTCTTCAGCTAGGCTTGCTTGAATCCAGTGGCAAAGTGAGCAAGGGACTCACGTCTGAGCATACCCTGCCAACGTATGGCGAACAAAGCGGTACGATAGAGAGTGGTGATGGACAGAGCATCTGAATCAATCAAACACTCACACCCAGTCAAAAGATCTGGGTTTAATCCATCACCGTTCTTTAGCCCTCTCTGCCACCCCAGTTCAGACATGGCCATATGCAAATCAGTCTGACCCTGTGCCTAATAGGAACAGTCCAGCCCGAACTGCCAAGCCAGGCCGTCCCTGGACCGGAAACAAGCTTCCTAGGACCGGTTTCTGGCATTTCAAGCCGTCTTCAGCCAGGCTTGCTTGAATCCAGTGGCAAAGTGAGCAATGGACTCACGTCTGAGCATACCCTGCCAATTTATGGCGAACAAAGCAATACAAAAGGGGGTGGTGATGGACGGAGCATCTGAACCAATCAAAAACTCACACCCAGTTAACGGATCTGGGTTTAATCCATCACCGTTCTTTAGCTCACACTGCCATACCAGTTCATACATGGCCATATGCAAATCAGTCTGACCCTGTGCCTCATGGGAACAGTCCGGCTCGAACTGCCAAGCCATGCCTTCCCTGGACCACAATCAAGCTTGATTCCGGTCCAGGGGAAGGCATGGCTTGGCAGTTCCGGCTGGACTGTTCCCATGAGGCACAGGGTCAGACTGATTTGCATATGGCCATGTCTGAACTGGGCTGGCAGAGTGGGCTGAAGAACGGTGATGGATTAAACTCAGATCTGTTGACTGGGTGCTCCGTCCATCACCACCCCCTTTTGTACAACTCAGGATCTTCACCATTGCTATTACTACATCTTCACTTGTATCTGTTTTCAGGATAACCAGCGCTGTTTGTCGTGCTCTTGTGCCGAGGTTTAAGCAGATTGTCTTGAGCCATTTAAATAAATAAAATCAGTTGAGATCGTATGCCAAGGTTCCGGAGGAACAGCCAAAATGTGTAACTTCTCATAGGATTCATGTGGAGAGCCTTTCTTTGAGCACAGATTAGATGTTAGGTGATATACTGTTTTTTGCATTCTCGTACAAAGGGCCAATAGAAGGACTGAACGACTCGTTCCAATGTAGTCATAACTCTCCTGCGTCCAGCCACTGGGGAGTCATGACACATCTGAAAAACATCATATAGGTCAACCATGGAAGTGGATTGATCCCACTGAATCTGTGTTACACTTAGATTTTTTTTTAAATCATCTGTGCTCACTTGAGAATGTTGCCTTTGTACTTTTTTTTTTTTTAAAAAGAATGAGTAATCAAGATAACTCATTGAAGTTGAATGACAGGTTGTCCTTAAGTGAGAGTATTATCGGGGTATCTACGTGAAGAACATCTGCTAGAGAATTCTTGGAACCTGGAATATAGGTTAGAAGTGAAATAATATTGATTGAAAAAAATATGCCCACCAGGATTGCAGATTACGATAGGCAGTCCGGATCTCAAAAGGTTACTTATAACCTATTCAATGGTACGTTCAGTCGGCACAGTGAGTATTTTCCTTTGCAGCCGGTCAGAACATGTGATAAGTAGTATACTGGATGCTTCAATTTGTCACCATCTTGTTCCTGAAAAGCAATGGCTCGCACCGCTCGATCATTCATTTCAATTATGAACTTCTAGGTAGGGTCAGGATGTCACAAAAATAGGGACCTGGGTAAAAGCGTCTTTTAGTTCACGGAAGGCTTGTTCGGCTTTGGAGTCCAAATTGAATAAGTTAGGAAGATTCTCCTTTTACAGAACTCTAGAAAGGTCGCTGCTCATCAGTGGCGGCTGGTATTAATGGGCGAAGGCATTGCCCTCCCAGCTTCAGAGCGGAGACAAAACAAAGGGAGAAAATTAATTAACACCATGGCATTGGAGCAGCTTTAAATGCTCACTGCTCCACTACCATATCTTTTTTTTGTTTGTGAGGTGACGTCGGACTCTCGGACAAGAGATTCCTCCTACGCATGTGCTTAACTGGGCAAAGATAATTCCTCGCTCTCGAGGCACAAGCGAGGACAGTGACATCAGCCTAAGGGGAGTGGCTGAACCAAGCAGCAGTGAATAGGCTGCAGATGGGGTACTTCTGACGTAGCCCAAGGCGCGCTCAGCAGAGCCTCATTCACAATATGGGGAAGGAGTGGGGCTGACCGACAGTAACACAGCACAGTGGGTGGCAACTATTGCAGCACTCTCTCCTTTTGCTTTGCACTTGACTTGTTCATTGGATAATAATATAAACTGGGGGCGTGTGTTTTGAGTGCAGTTCTATCGAGATGACACCAGGATTTTTATCTGCATGTGTACGTCACTTAATGGCGCGCGACGGACACCATCAAGCTGGAAAAAGAAAGCCGCCTGCAGCCAAGGTAAAGTTACGATTCCCTCCCCCCATGTTATGGAGCTACAGGACTACGCCGGCCCCCGAGATGTAGGAGCTGCTGCTTCCCTCGGTAGGACGTTTACAATCTATCTACCCACAAGCAGCCGTGATTCACTTTCTCTTCTTTTTCTGACTCACTATGTATGCGATAATGATTATATGAATATAAGTTGCAGAGTTCCTGACACCGTGTGCATGAATCGGGATGCGAGTCTTTAGTTCTGTAAGGCGGCTTGTAACACGTAATATTGACGTGGGTCATAAAAGCATGCAGTGTTACATGTAGTGAGACGTGTACGGCCAGTACCAGAGAACGTTGCCTGCATCCATCAAGTTAATTGAGAAAACACTGTAGAAACATTGAAATGATCATTGATAACCCGGTCAAATTCAGTGGCGGCTGGTATTAATGGGCAAAGGGGGCGTTGCCCTCCCAGCTTCAGAGCAGAGACAAAACAAAGGGAGAAAATTAATTAACACCATGGCATTGGAACCGCTTTAAATGCTCACTGCTCCAATACCATATTTTTTTTTGGTGAGGTAACGTCGGACTCTCGGACAAGAGAGTCCTCCTACGCATGTGCTTAACTGGGCGAAGATAATTCCTCGCCCTCGAGGCACAAGAGAGGAGAGTGACATCAGCCTAAGGGGAGTGGCTGAACCAAGCAGCAGTGAATAGGCTGCAGATGGGGCGCTTCTGACGTAGCCCAGGGCGCGCTCAGCAGAGGCTCATTCACAATATGGGGAAGGGGTGGGGCTGGTCGACAGTAACACAGCGCAGTGGGTGGCAACTATTGCAGCACTCTCTCCTTTTGCTTCGCACTTGACTTGTTCATTGGTTAATAATATAAACTGGGGGCGTGTGTTTTGAGTGCAGTTCTATCGAGATGACACCAGGATTTTTATCTGCATGTGTACGTCACTTAATGGCGCGCAACGGACACCATCAAGCTGGAAAAAGAAAGCCGCCTGCAGCCAAGGTAAAGTTACGTTTCCCTCCCCCCATGTTATGGAGCTACAGGACTACGCCGGCCCCCGAGATGTAGGAGCTGCTGCTTCCCACGGTAGGACGTTTACAATCTATCTGTACACACAAGCAACCGTGATTCACTTTCTCTTCTTTTTCTGACTCACTATGTATGCGATAATGATTACATGAATATAAGTTGCAGAGTTCCTGACATCGTGTGCATGAATCGGGATGCGAGTCTTTAGTTCTGTAAGGCGGCTTGTAACACGTCATATTGACGTGCGTCATAAAAACATGCAGTGTTACATGTAGTGAGACGTGTACGGCCAGTACCAGAGAACGTTGCCTGCATCCATCAAGTTAATTGAGAAAACACTGTAGAAACATTGAAATGATCATTAAAAACCCGGTCAAATTTGGTGTAAACTACTAATTAAGGTAGAAATAATACCTGTTATTTCTTCAAAGCATTTGACTGGATGCCTGACGGTATTGACTTCAACATATTATTAATAAGCAAGCCTGTATAGCCAGGTAGCATTTTATTTTATACATTGACTACAGGCAACCTTTCCATTTGAATATGAAAAAAAAACAGTTCATTATCTGAAATAGGAATATAGGGCGTTAACCACAAAGTTTATTTTCCTTGATTGTCTCAATCCTGAAAATTTGGGAGCAAGTCATACATAAGTTGGGAGTAATGGTCTGCTGTTTGGTTTGGTGCATCCTTCTTAAGTTAGCAGGAATACGATTCTCAGTCACGGCAAAACAAATAAAATTGCGAGTGCATAGTTTGTTTATCTTTATGTGGCGTGGGTAGCAGCACTATAGCTTTTTTAACAGTACGTCTTGGAATTGCAGCCTTCCTTCTATTAGAGGCCCAATGCTTCATTCCAGGCTGTGATGCTCGGATCCTTGGGCCTACGTTTCCCTGGTGCAATACCACTAGGGCCCACTGTCATGGGGGTGCCCAGTTCTGCCCCCTGCAACCTTTTTGTGGCATTAGGCCAGGAGCACTGGTCTGATGTCATCGGGTACTTGATCTTGCCCCCCAAAAATCTCTTTAAAACTCACACCAGTGACGTCACCATCTCTCATGCAGGTAAGATTATGAAATGAAGTGTTGGGATCGGTGCCGCAGCCACTCCATCCACAGCCACTTTTACGCCTCGCCACTTTCAAAAGTCACCATCCGCCCCTGCTGCTCTTTTCCATGAAGTTGCCATTGAATTGGCTATAAATAATTGTGAATCCTAGAAAACATTGCGTTCCTTTAAGGCTTAAGGAGTTAAATATATTAGAATATGTATTCTCCAGAAAGCCTGGTTGATTTCTCCTCGAATGTGCATGGATTTAAAAGACTGTCAACAATTAGAGTACTTTAGAAGATAATGCAATATTTTGTCTTCGGAAAACGAGGCTAACTGGGAAAATATTGGTATTTGAAGGATTTTTTCAAATCAGAACAGAAGCATGTCGGGATTTCTTCAAATGAGTTCAGAAGCATGTAATAAGGGACCAGGAAGCCCATTTGAAGGATTATTATATTGGAATAATAATAATCCACATTTGTAAAGCGCGAACCATCACCCATAAGGGTCTCTAGGCGCTGGGGGCCGTCGGGAAGATTAAGCAAGCTATTGCCCAGAGTCACATGGTGCCTGGGCTAATCTGCCGCCGGCCCCGGGGATCGAACCGTGATCCCCAGATTTAAACGCCAGTCACCCCGGCCTGGGAAAGGAATTGAGTAATAAAGAAATTCATGTGAATTGGTATATACCTACTTAATAACATTGTATAAAAACTGCAAAAATAGAGAGGATAATTGTGAACATCTATGTTGCATTAGGAGAGTAGCTTTACAATTTAGAATAGGTAAACTTGTTTGGTCTTGATCTAAATAATTTTGGTGCTCTGTATTGAAAAAATCCTGTGTTTATCTTGGGAGATTTCATTACGTGCTTAAACCTAAAACGGGCGGATAGGATTGTATAAGAAATGTATGCAATATGCTACCAGCCAAATCCACAAGCTTGGCCAATATGAAAACTGCACGGGAAATGCAAAATCTCCTAACTGTAGAGGGGGGATGTTTGCCTTTAGGGTCATATGGCGCCCAACTAGCCAACAAAACAAACTTCACCTCAAGGAAAATACAGGGTAACGATCATTTGTTGTTAACCATGGGAGTAAACTTTTAATTGAGGGAAAAGGAACAAATACTACTGCTGCAAATTAGTTTCCCCAAACATAGGGTAATTCGCATGTATGAAGCATAGATGGCAGTATTAGCTCTGTTCCCGCTGTCCATAGAACTGAATAGTGATGACTTAATTCATCAGGGGACAATAAAGTTGTATTCTCGGATGATACGAAGAGCAGTTGAGAGTTCGACAGTGCCATTTAATTTGATAAAGGGGATTCATGCGAATACAAAAGGCCTTAATGGTTGTGGGTGATTCAGCTCCCAATGTCAGGACTTGAAATGAAAACGGAGACTGTTATAAGGAATATGCTACTTACCAGTATGCATCTGTTCTTGGCATAGAGGGCTGCAGAGTGGTACATTATGAATAGATCGCCATCTGGTGTTGGGCTCGGATGATTGCACTTTGTTTTTCTCTTGGAGAGTCTTTTGTATCTTGGTGACTCCTCCCTTGGTTGGTAGTGCGCATGGGCATCGGCTCCATCCTTAGATTGTTTTGCCATAGTAGGGTTAGATGGAGTAGTATAGTAGAATACAGATAAGAGTGCCCATGTAAGTGTATCTAAATAAGATAATGTTGGAACAGACACAGGTTTCCGGGGAGGCTGGGAGGGCATGTACCACTCTGCAGCCCTCTATGCCAAGAACAGATGCATACTGGTAAGTAGCATATTCCGTTCGAGGCATATGGGCTGCAGATGGTACATTATGAATAGACTATACAGCAGTTCTCTCCCTAGCGGTGGTCGCCCGTGTCTGTTGCAACTGTCTGAAACAATGTCTTTAATACTGCTTGTCCCACTCTAGCTTGTTGTGTTGTGTGCACATCTACACAATAGTGTTTTGTGAAGGTGTGCGGTGTAACCCAGGTAGCTGCTTTACATATGTCATCTAGTGGAATGTTTCCCAAAAATGCCATAGATGCTCCTAGTTTACGTGTAGAGTGAGCTCTAGGAGGAACAGTTAATGTTCTCTTTGCCTTTAAATAGCATATTTGAATGCATTTTACAATCCATCTGGCAATGCCCGCTTTGGAGATGGGATTGCCTTTATGTGTAGGAGAAAACGCAACAAATAGCTGTTTTGTCTTTCTGAAAGTTTGTGTTCTTTCTATATAGTACAATATGGCCCTTCTAACATCCAATGTATGTAGGGCTCTTTCTGCTACTGTTTGTGGTTTTGGAAAGAAAACCGGTAATTCCACTGACTGATTGATGTGGAATGCTGAAATAACCTTCGGTAAGAATTTTGGGTTTGTTCTAAGAACCACTTTATTTTGGTGTAGCTGCATAAATGGTTCTTGAATCGTAAAAGCCTGCAGTTCACTTACTCTTCTAAGTGACGTGATAGCTATGAGGAAGGTCACCTTCCATGTGAGGAATTGTATTTCACACCTATGCATAGGTTCAAAGGGTGGCCCCATTAGTCTGGTAAGCACTATGTTGAGATTCCAGACTGGGGAAGGTGGTCTTCTTGGTGGAATGACTCTTTTGAGTCCTTCCATGAAAGCTTTAATTGCTGGTACTTTAAACAGTGAAAGATGTTGCCTGTTTTGTAGGTACGCCGCTATGGCTGCGAGATGAACTCTGATAGAGGTATATGCTAGGTTACATTGCTGTAAGTGTAGTAAGTAGCAAATGATTTGTTTAGTGGATGCGTCCAGAGGGTTGATGTGCTTACTGTTACAGTGTATAGCAAACCTCTTCCATTTTGCTGCATAGCATGCTCTGGTGGTAGGACGTCTTGCTTGTTTAATGATTTCCATGCATTCTGGTGGTAAATCTAAATACCCAAACTCTATGACTTCAGGAGCCAGATCGCTAGGTTCAGTTGTTTGGGATCTGGGTGCATTATTTCTCCATGGTTCTGTGTAAGATGCATGGGTAATAATCTTAGCTTTTGATGTGGTACTTGTGAGAGTTGTAGCAGCGTGGTGAACCACGGCTGTCTTGCCCACGTGGGTGCCACTAGTATCATTGTCATTGAGTGTTGCTGCAGTTTCCGAACCAGTAACGGAATTAGTGGTAGAGGAGGGAATGCGTAAGAAAATTTGTTGGACCAATTTATCCACAGTGCATTGCCCTGGGACCGGTGGTGTGGGTACCTGGATGCGAAGTTTTTGCATTTTGCGTTCTGATGATTGGCAAACAGATCTATCTCTGGTTGCCCCCATTTTTGGAAGAATGGCTGCAGTATTTGGTCGTGCAGCTCCCATTCGTGTACTTGTTCTGACTGTCTGCTTAGGATGTCTGCTATCTGATTTTGAACTCCTGGTAGGTGTTCCGCTAACAGGTAGATCTTTTGAGGAATGGCCCATCTCCATATGTCCTGTGCTAGTCTGGACAGTTGGAGAGAGTGTGTCCCCCCCTGTTTTTGAATATAATACATTGCAGTCATGTTGTCTGTTCTGATCAGGACTGCTTTGCTTGTTATTTGCATTTGGAAAGCTTTTAGTGCTAGAAATATTGCTAATAGTTCTAGGTAGTTGATGTGCAGTTTCTTTTGCTGCACACTCCACTTCCCCTGCACTGTGTATCTGTCCATGTGCGCTCCCCATCCGGAGAGCGATGCGTCCGCTGTTATTATCACTTGTGGAATTGGCTCTAGGAACGACCGTCCCTTGGAAATGTTTTCTGTGTTCCACCACTTCAGAGAGCGATACGTCCGGTCGTCTACCAACACCAGATCTGTAATCTGACCTTGAGCCAGATTCCACTGTGTCGCTAGACACTCTTGTATTGGGCGCATTTGTAGTCTGGCATGTGGTATTAGCAGTATGCAGGAGGACATCATGCCTAATAGTTGCATAAACACTCGTGCTGGTAGTGAGTGTTGTGGTTGAAATCTTTGTATTAACCCGACCATTGTCTGTACTCTGATTGGATTGGGGTATGCTATTGCCTTTTCTGTGTCTACTGTAGCCCCCAGGTATTGCTGAATCTGGTTTGGTTGCAGGTGTGATTTTTTGTAGTTCACCGTAAACCCTAGGTGGTGCAGCAATTGAATTGTCTTCTGTGTGTTGTGAAGACATTCTTCTTTTGACTTGGCCTTTATTAGCCAGTCGTCCAAGTATGGGAAGACATGTATTTGTTGTCTTCTTAGGTGTGCTGCCACCACAGCTAGGCATTTTGTGAAAACTCTTGGTGCTGTTGTGACACCGAACGGAAGGACTTTGAACTGATAGTGTTGTCCTTCTAACACAAACCTTAGGTATTTCCTGTGGGCTTTGTGAATTGGGATGTGAAAGTAAGCGTCTTTTAGATCCAGTGTAGAAAGAAAGTCCCCTTTCTTCAGTAAAGGGAGTACTTGTTGGAGCGTGACCATGTGGAAATGCTCCGAATTTATGTAAGCATTGAGAGGTCTGAGGTCTAATATTGGTCTTAGGGACCCGTCCTTTTTGGGGATCAGGAAGTATAGAGAGTATACTCCTGTTCCTTGTTGATCCTTTGGGACCTTCTCTATTGCATGCTTTTGTAGAAGTGCTAGAACTTCTTCTCTTAACAATGTCAGATGATCTTGACTCATTGGAAGCTGTTTGGGGGGGATGTTTGGTGGGGTAGCTGTGAGTTCTAGGCAATAACCATGTTGGATAATTTGTCTCACCCACTTGTCTGATGTGATGTTTTCCCAGACAGGTAGGAACTGTGATAGACGTCCCCCGACCGGTGTTATGTGGTCTGGGGGGAGTTCTATGAAGTCACTGTTTTGGTGTTGAGGCGTTGCGGTTGTTATTATTTCCGCGGCCTCTACCCTTATTGTTGTTACCTCTGTAACTGCCTCTTGAATTACCTCTGGGTGATGTTGGTGTGAAAGAGGTGGATTGCTGATTCGTTCCTGTATTCTTTGAGCCCCCTCTATAGGTGGATCTACGAAAGGAACCTCTGTGTGTTGGCTGTTGCAATGCTCCCATTGACTTAGCCGTTTCTGTATCTTTCTTCATTTTTTCTAAGGTCTCGTCTGTGCTTGAGCCAAACAGTGTCTTCTGGTCAAATGGTTTGTTCAGTAGGGCTGTTTGTACTTCTTGTTTGAATCCTGAGATTCTAAGCCATGCATGCCTTCTTAGCATGACACTGGTGTTAATAGATCTTGCTGCAGTGTCTGCTGCGTCTAGTGCACATTTAATGGAAGTATTGGTTATTATTTTACCTTCCTGTATTAATTGATCTGCCTTTTTCTGATGTTCTTTTGGGAGATGTGTGAGAAGTTTTTCTAACTCATCATAATGTGCCCTGTCGTAACGTGCGAGTAGTGCTTGTGTATTGGCTATACACCAGCTATTCGCTGCCTGTGATGCTACTCTTTTGCCTGATGCATCTATTAACTTTGACTCTTTATCTGGTGGAGGAGCCTCTCCTGTAGATAATGAATTTGCTCTTTTACGAGCGTTTGAGACCACCAGCGAGTCTAGAGGTACATGCCCTTTAATAAATATTGGGTCCTTTGGAGCCGCTTTGTATTTTTTATCAATTCTTGGGTTTAACACCCTGGCTCTCACTGGGTTTTCGAATATTTCCTCTGTGTGACTGAGAAGACCCTTTAACATAGGAAGAGTACCTGATGTTCTCTGTGCATTAGGTAGAGTCTCTAACAAGAAATCCTCTATTTGGGGTTCTGTATGCATATCTAGTTTGTGATATTTTGCTGCCCTATTAATGAGCTGCACAAAACCTGTGTTATCATCAGGTGGTGAAGGCTTTGAGGGATATAGCTCTGGGTCATTGTCCTCATCTGACCCTACATCATAATTTTCCCATGGGTCCTCCTCATCTGGGATAGTTTCGTCATCCCCTTGAGGTTCTCCCTCCCCTAGATCACTGTCTACATCTGACTGAGGTGTAGCTGGTCTTGGTGTGGAAGGTGTAGGAATATTTGGCCTATTGTGAGGAATAGGAGAAGAGGGTGTGACTCTAGGTCGAGGAGAAGCAGGAGGAGTTATATTTGTCCCCATTGTTCTCTTTTTTGAAGGAAGAGGTTTATCTTCTGACTATTCACTCTTTCTCTTCTTCGTGACCACTTTCCCAGTTTGTGGATCAATAAACAAGATCTTTTGTTTGGGATCTGTCTGTTGCTCCTGAATCGGTACCGAAGATCCTGGTTCCGAGAGGTGCTTTTGTTTTCGATCGTCAGATCTTGTTGTTTTCGACACCAAATGTCTGCTCGATTCCGACTTTCTGGGTATCGAGTGTCTTTTGGGCGATAAATCATATTTATGTTTCGACATGGAATGTTTCGATACCGAGCTTTCCCTTGTTTGTAGCCTCGGTGCCGAAGTCGATGTCGCCCTTTTCTCGGATCCGACATGGTGGGAGTCCGAGTGTTTCGGTTTCAGTTTCGGTTTCGTTGCCGGGCCCGAGGGCGGGGCGTCGGAAACTTTTTTCTGCGGTTTGACCGGGCCCGAGGGCGGGGTCGTTACCGCACGGGGTCGGTTTTTCGGTAAGGGGACGTCGTCACTCACGGTTTGTTGCTCGATGAGTTCTTCGACCTCCGACTGGTCCCCTTCTGACCCCGACTGGTCCTCTTCTTCCTCGATTTGCTCGTCTCCGAACAGCTCCGGGATCGCCTCCGCCTGCATTCTGGAAACCTCGTGTCTTCGAGCTCGACGATTTCTAATCGTTAGCTTGGAGGAGAATGCTGCGCAGGCTTCGCAGTCCCTGGATTCGTGTTCAGGCGATAGACAGAGGTTGCACACCTCGTGTAGGTCCTTGTGTGGGAACTTAGCACCACACGTTGGACATTTTTTGAATGGAGTCCTTTCCATGGACTCCTGGCTTGACTGCGTCGAGAAAGGCCTCCTGTTCTTCGACGTAGATCCAAGTTTTTCTCTTCGATTTTGAATTTGCAACCGTTGGAATGGAAATGAACGCGTTCGATAACAATACCGTCGAATTGGAAAGGGAATACGCGCCGATAAATCACTTTCTTCTGAAGTTGACCTGGAGCGTCTCGATCCTCATCCGAACCCGATGGCGGAAAAAAACAATCTAAGGATGGAGCCGATGCCCATGCGCACTACCAACCAAGGGAGGAGTCACCAAGATACAAAAGACTCTCCAAGAGAAAAACAAAGTGCAATCATCCGAGCCCAACACCAGATGGCGATCTATTCATAATGTACCATCTGCAGCCCATATGCCTCGAACAGTGAATTAGGGGCTAATGAGCAAGCAACACTGCCCTGGATAAAATCTTTAGAGAAACTATGGCAGAATATGCTGATTTATTTAAAAGAAATCAGAAGCTCCTGTATAAACCAAATGGGGAGGAAATGCTGGCCGTGTTAGGCACGAAGGATACCAAGGGGCAGATTTATGAAGGGTTTGCGCCACGTTTACGCCGCCGTTCCGTGACGCAACAGCACGGAAACGTGGCGCATCCCTGCGCCCTATTTACAATGTGACGCATCTAGGAGATGCGTCACGTTGTACAGCACTGCGCCATGAGGAGGCGTTCCTGCGCAGGGGGGGCGTTCCTGCGCAGGAACGCCTCCTGAAAGTGGCTGAGTGAAATCTATGAGATTTCACTCAGTCACTTTCAGGGCAATGCTGCGTCAAAACCCTGCGCCTGCTTGAAGCAGGCGTAAGGCTTGAGGCAGCATTGAAAGAATAGGCCCCCCCAGAGCATTGCTGGAGCTGCGTCGCGCTTGCGACGCAACTCTAGCAATGCGCCACATTTCCGGCACAGATGCGTCACGCATCTGTGCCGTTTTTGCCCCATGGGGCGCCGCATCATAAATGCGGCGCACCATGGGTGGTGTAGATGTGGCGCACTGTGGCGCATGTTAACTGGCGCATCCCTCGGGATGCGCCAGTTAACATAAATCTGCCCCAAGGTGCGAAGGGGGGAACATACAATGATAACGCCCTTAAATCGATAGCACCGGAGGAAGACTGGGTCAGTTATCTGTCAAATATATATTCAACATAAATAAGAACTCTAGTAGGCAAAGGCACAACCCAGACGAGGAACTACTGTCGTATTTATCAGAAAAGGTTATAAAAAGATAGCTCAATCTCTTAAGGGAAGCTGGCCCGGACAACCTTCAGGCAATTAGTATAAAGACCAATATGGAGTGGTGGTCTAAGTTCTTCAGCATTGCTTGTAAACCCGTTATCATCTCGGGTGCACTTCATGATAATTGGTAAAGTGCATTTTAAGGCCAATTCTGAGAAGAAATGACCCTTTCCGTCCCAAAAATTACTGCCTTATTAGTCTTCTGGATGAAGGGGTGAACATCTATTAGAAAGCTATACTAGAAAACTTGAAAGATATGGAGTAGCATCATCTAGTTCTCACTGAACGAGGCAGCTTTCAAGAAGGGCACTTGACGATGGACTATGGTTTAGTCTATGGGCAATGGCCCAAAAAGGTATGTAAAATAGGGAGAATTTGAAACTAGTTGCTTGGCAGTACTACAAAAGCAACACTATCGGATTCGGCCATGGTGGTGCTGGATCACTTTCAAATAACGTTTTACTCAAATACAATTTAAGGCAGGGTTGTGTTCTGGCCCCAACATTATTTGCACTGTACCTTGCAGACTTACCTCCAACTTTATAGACTACTCATTCATTCTCTCCAAGGATGGGGGCAACATACACCCTAACTACTATATGCAGAAGATTTCAGGGCTGATGACGAAGCCAGTCGGGCCGCCATCTGAGGTCCTGTTGGGGGCGGTCAGACCACCAAATGTCTCTTGGGAGGTGGTGGATCTGACCGCCGGATTTCGATGCATGCATTGTGTACTCTGACTGACTGCTTAACCCCTTCGATGCTGATGACGAGCTCAGCTCGTCATCAGCCACGGGTGGCGTGTGCTGATGACGAGCTGAGCTCGTCATGTAAAACGGTTTTGAGAAAAAAGCCGCACAGCGCAAAAATCACCGCAGCAGCGATGCGGTTAAGGACCGCCGACTCCGACAGCTTTTCTCCAACCACCGAGATGGCGGTTGTAGACAAACTGCATCCATAGAGCTGTACAGGGGCTCCGACTGCCGTCCAAATTACGATTTGGGTTTCTGATGACCCAACCATGGCGTTCTGACCAGCTGCCTCGAGTCGTCGGAAGCGAAGGATTTGGGGTGCATACTCACCCCAATTCACTTCTCTCCAGTAGTCTGCACAGAGTATCCTTTCCTCCAGGTCCACCTTACACCTCGGAAGCTGAACCCCAATGACAACAATCCTGTGGGTGCCAGAAACCAGGTAAGTCCTTCTGTGGCATGTATTCCCATTGACTGGACAGTGCACATTCTGCCACACTCCAGCAAAGAGGTATGGGGGCATACGCCATATCCTCACATGTCAGGCATGTATGGACAATTCATATGAGCTATGTACGTGTTTGCAGCAACATATTCAGGGGTATGTGCTCTGCCATAGCTGCAACCACAGCAGTAGCAGCGGCTGCATTGTAATACGGCGGGGGCAAACTTCCTGGTCTCTGCAGTAGTAAAGGACCCACGAATATGGCGGTTGAACGGTCAGTTTGACCGGGATTGTCAGGCCCTTAGTCATATAGGATTTAATGCAGATAAGGTTACAAAGAAAAAAAATGCCTTTCATAAGTACTGTTAGAACAAGAAAATATTAATAATAAAAAAACTAAGTTTTTAATAGTTACAAACGTAAGTCTTTTGGGAGGACATTGGAGAAATGTTTGTTAAAAATGCTTTGACCTATAAATATTGGAGTAAAATGTTTAATAGTAAGCTGCAATGGAAGCTGCACCTAGATAATTTAAATACTTGGGTGTTTTTTTACAGGAGGTGGGATTAAGAAATCTCAAAGAGACATTGAGGCCCCTTCAATCAAACCTGTGTTCACAAAGCACAGAGCAATGGTTCTCCTCACTACTGCTATATGGGGCCGAGATTGTATGCCTGGGGTTCCAGATACGTTTGGGGGTTTTGGAAGGTATAAATAGAATAGCAAGATTTTTAAATCAGGCAGCTACTCCAATGAGTATTCCGACGCTGAGTGGAATGCAAGAGAGCATGTATTCTGTTTTAATTGTATCTTAGCTGTATTTGGTCTGTGAAAGCCTTGCAGAAACTATTTCTGTAGGCTCATATGGCACTGTTAGGCCAAATAGGACTGGATTAGCCCTCAACATCCTTTAGAGTCAAGCCACCTTTTCTTCATAGCCAGGCTGCAAACATGTGTAACTGCTGTGTCTGACACAAACACAAGGTACCTTCGTTCAAACTGTCTGTTGGCCGCAGTACGAGCCTGTTTGCTTGCCTCAAAAAACTTTCCGAACTGTCCCTCAGAATTATGATTGTGAAGCAGTAATACTGGAAACAACGTTGAACTCCATTGCATTTTTCCAAAGCACAAGTTTCTGGCCGAAATAGCTAGCAACTGTGTTGGACTTGGCCCATTTTGCAGGGTCATCCCTGTACTTTTTGCCTTCCTCCTGTATTTTGTCTGACCTGTTTTTGTTGGTTTTATGACTCTGGGCACTTTACCACTGCTGATCAGTGCTAAAGTGCATATGCTTTCCCTATTGTAAATTGTTGTATGGATTAGTGATTTCATAATTGGCTGGTTTGGTTTACTTGTCAGCCCCTAGTACAGTGCACTGAGTGTGCCCAGGCCTTGTAAACCAAATGCTGCTAGTGGGCTTGCAGCACTGATTGTGCCACCCACAGAAGCAGCCTGTAAAAGTTTGTCTCAGGTCTGCCATTGCAGAGCCTGTGTGCAGTCTGGTACTGCCATGTTGACTAGGCACGTGAACCCACTTGCCAGTCCCTAAACCTTCCCCTTTCTTAATGTCAGACACACCTATGGTAGGCCCAAGGGCAGGGTGCATTGTAAGTATAAGGTAGGACAAGCCCTGATGTGTGTGGCATGTTCTAATAGTGAATTACAGTCATTTTCGTTTTTCACTATTGCAAGGCTACCTATTCCCCATAGGCCAGAATGGGCAGTTTGATTATTCCATTTTATAATACTAACTGACTCAGGGAACTAGGTAGAAATTCGAGTTTAGTATGCCTGAACTCAGAATGATGAAATACATCTTTTAGTGAAGTTGGTTGTAACATTCTGTGTTTGAAAATACCACTTTTAGAAAGTAGGTATTTTCTTGTCTAACTATCCAAGCCTGCCTCTACTAGGTTGTGTATTCCTTGTCTGGAGTTTGAGTGACAGGGCTGGGGGATTCCAGGAGACAGGGTGAGTCAGCCCAGTGGTGAACAGAGAGATCTGCATCTAGATGGGAGGGAGGAGTTGCACCTGGGACCTGAATAGGGCTGTGCCTTCCCTCCACAATGCTGGCTCCACCTCCTGTGGTGCATCTGATGTCACTGCCATGCACTGTGAAAGGAGAGAAGGAGTCATGTCAACAGAGTGCTTCAGGGCTGTGCCTTCCCTTCACAATGCTGGCTCCACCTCCTATGGGGCATCTGATGTCTCTGCCCTGCACTGTGAAAGGAAAAAAGGAGACGTGCTTCAGGACTGACCAGAACTGGTTTGGACTAGGCAAAGGCCCCTCTGCCCTCAGAGGACATAGGATTTTGGGGTATAAGTATTGGGACCCTGATCCCAAGAAATTAGATCACTTTTGGACAACAAGAAGAAACCTTTGCTGAGGAGAAGAACCTGAAGAAACTGAGGAGAGACTATCCCTAAGCTGAAGTGCTACTTGGGGGATTGGTCTGCAGTGGTTGCCTGACTGCCAAAGAAAGGAACTTTGTGTGCTTTATTTCTACTTGTGAAGGATCTCCAATGGCTTGAGAGAAGAGCTTGGCTCCTGCTGAAGTCTCAGGGATAACAGACTTCAACCCCCAACTCCCCAGAGTTCTTTGGAAGTGCCTGCTGCTGTTTTGGGCCTTCTGAGGGACTACTTGTCGCAAGGAGCTGGAAGCATGACTCAAGAGGGAGAAGGGTGGCGCCGTCGCAGCCGCTGCCATCGCATCGAGGATGTCGCCGCTGTAGCTGACGCATTGCACCGCATCTCAAGAAACGTCCCGCAACCGTGAAGAAGCGTGTCGCCGTCGCAGCCATTACATCGTGGATGTCGCCGCTGTAGCTGACGCATTGCACCGCATCAAGAGAAGCGTCTCGCAACGAGGAAGAAGCGTGTCGATGTCGCAGTCGCTGCATCACTGAGTAAGGATGTTACCGCTGTAGCTGTTGCATTGCAGTGCATCACAAGAAGCGCCTCGCATCCACGTAGAAGCGTGCTGACGTCGGAGCTGCTGCCGTCGCATCACTGACCAAGGGTGTCACCGCTGCAGTTGTAGCCAGTCGTGGTCGGCAGTAGGAGTTCCTGCAGGGCGGTGACGTGAGGAGGGGGAGGGGCAGAGTGGGGGGTAGTAATGTATGGATTACGGAGTTTAACAGGTAAGTAAACATAAATAAATAAAACGAACTTCAGTGCGTGCACTGCATCACCAAATGCGATGCAGTGCGCGCAACGAAATGTGTTTTATTTATTTATATGTTTCCTCACCTGTTAAACTACATGATCCATACATTACTAGCCCCCACCGAGCCCCTCCCCCTCCCCACGCCACCGCCCTGCAGGAACTCCTACTGCCGACCGCGGCTGGTTGTCGCATCGAGCGGAAGCGTCTCGCATTGTCGGAGAAGAGTGCGCCTCCAAAACCGCTGTCGTCGCATCACTGAACAAGGGTGTCGCCGCTGCAGCTGATGCATCGAGCCGAGACTTCTCGCAACATCGAAGAAGTGTGACGCATCAGGAAGATCTTGACATCTTTATTTCTTTGCACCGGATCTTTGCCGCATTTCCATCTTGCCACACTTTCGTTGCCCTGCGTGTCGCATCTTAAGGTACATTGACTCAAAGTGTCGCATTTTAAGACCTAAGAGAACTAAGCTAAAACTACCATTTTAAGTACAGTATTGTGGATTTTTGTCGTTTGTGGTCTTGTGTTAAATCTTTATAAAGAATACTTATTTTTAATATACAACTTGTGTGGTGTCCATCTGTAGTTTTGTCACTTGATTACTGTATGTGTTTACAAATGCTTTGCACACTGCCTCCGAGATAAGCCGGTCTGCTCGTGCCAAGCTACCAAGGGGGTGAGCAGGGGTTATTTTAGGAATGTACCCCCTTACCCTGACTAGACGCAAGGGTCCCTATTTGTCACAGGTACCTACCTGTGCCAACCAGAGACCCCCAAATCTAACAAACTGTTGAACACATGTGTCTTTGCTGTGCGACGAGGAAATATGTCTGAGTGAGTGAGTGAGTGAGTGAGAGATTGATTATAAAAATGTGCACAATATTTTAACATACAGGATTTTAGATTGGGTGCCCCATTACAGATTTCAAAAAGAGAATTCAAGGAGAGGTGTGCTTTGGGCTCTAGAATTAGAGATCTGAAATACCTGGCCACTAGGAAGTCTACCACTCTTCTTAGAGAATCCTGGATAAATTCTACAACATTTCTAAATTTGTCTGGTATACCCAACCCACCTAAGCGATTGTTAATCTTAAAATTTCCAGCAGGGTTGAACCCAGCCTTGCACTAGCCGAAGGGATAAGAAATATTAGGGATAGTGAAGGGAACTGTGGATGAGGCTTAGGTGGGCATTATTCGCCATCGGTACAGTGGCCCTATGGGTCCTAAAAAGTGTAATACCAACCAAAACTAGTGTATTTTAATATTAGATGCATTATGAGGCTGGGAGTGAACAGCATGACACCTTTCGATATTAGCAACTCGCTGTTTCTTTCCCGAGTCCAGGTCCTGTAAGATAGCTGCAGTGCCAACGGGACCCTTTCACTCAGGGTTTTCACTGGAATTCAAAAATACCCCCTTACCATGCAGGAGTCCACTGTTCCGGACTCGTAGCCCGCGCACAGCATTCTGGATGTGATGGTTTTCAGGTCGAAGTAGGACTGGCATTGGTCGAGAGAGATAATTCGGACTTCTCCTTCCTGAAGCTTAAAGGGCACTGCAACGAAACAAGGGCACACGTCATCACGTGCATCTCTCAAACGAGCAGTTATAGGACAGTGAACCAAGGAAACACAAACTACTTCATAAAACAATACAGTAA
This sequence comes from Lissotriton vulgaris, assembly GCF_964263255.1. Lineage (NCBI taxonomy): Eukaryota > Metazoa > Chordata > Amphibia > Caudata > Salamandridae > Lissotriton > Lissotriton vulgaris. Next base: position 2,113,490,659 of record NC_141689.1, on the reverse strand, counting down.
CATGTGCTAAGTGACATTTGAATAAAGGCAAGGGGATGTATTGTATCGAATGCACTGGTGCCGGCGCAATACTACACAGATATCTACGTGCCTAACGGGTGCAGAACTGCTTTTACTCTGACTGACCAGTGGAAAATGTCATTCAATTATCGCAGCGCTCGGTTCATTGCAGTGTTGGTGGTGCACTGCACTGGTGGCGTTAGTGTCATATGCCCAGGGACTGCTACTGTCCGCACTGGCGAACGGAAGAATACGGAGGCCACTGGTAAGTAAGCGAGTAGAGAGGCGCATTGGTGTCTGGTAGCAAAAAGTGCTGCTGTGTAGAAGTGGCATTGCAACATGGGCCACAGGTGTTCATGTAGGCAGCAAGTTTTTGTTTATTACCGCCTTCAAACCTTTAAGGTATGCAGTCGCCATACTAGGATTACTTCTTTGTGCAAAAAGAACATTTATAATCAAGGAATGGTAAGTTCAGGGGGGCTCATTTAAGAGCCCCTGTGTCACTTTTGCGCCACCGGTGCATCACTTTTTGTGACACACCAGTGGCATAAAAAATGCGCCATGTTGCGCCATATTTATGAAGTGACACATCTAGGTAGATGCGTCACTTCGGAAACCCCTGCGCTACATTATACCTGCGCCAGGTATAATGTATGCAGGGTGGGCGTACCCCCGCAAGACAGGGTCGTAGGAGCGGTGCAGCTAAATCTATGATATTTCGCTGCACCACTTCTAGGATGCCAATGCGTCAAAACATTACGCCTGCCTCATGGCAGGCGTATGGGTGACGCAGGCCCTTTCACATGGGGCTTGCCCCATCGAAAGGAACATTGCTGGAGTTGCGTCAGGCTTCCGACACAACTCCAGCAATGCGCCACTTTTTGTGCTTACAGATACGTCAGTTATACTGACATTTCTGTCCTTCCATGCGATATGATGCGTCATATTGTAAATATGGCGCATCATTGGTGTCGCAAGGAGGGCGCACTGAGAAGTAACGCATCGCTGCTTTTACGCAGCAATGCGTCATGTCTCATAAATGAGACCCAAAGTGTTCAGAAAAAATCCATAGAAGCTACAAAGCCATTCAGCCGACTCTTCCAGGAAATGCCACCAATGAGGTCATGCTTCTGCCTTTTCAATGACATACATCTGTAGAGACCAAACTTATTTCATAATTGTGACACCGCTTTAGCGTAGAAAGCACTGGCGTACAGTAGGGAGAGGATACCTACTCCTATTCTTGGACATACCCCAGCATGCCTTTGAGGGGCGGAAAAGGCTCACAGACACAAACTGGGCTCTGAGGCACCGGATGTGAACACATGAGGCTATGTGATTCCAAGGAAGACTAAGTCCGAGAGACCACTGATGTAAGGTTCTCAAAGCACTAGATGACAAATGCAAAGCCCCTGGTGAATGAGCAGATATCTGGAGGCTAGAAAAAATGTGTATGACATGTAGTGAACACCTGAAAAGAACCAGAGATTAAGCCTAACACCAGAATCTAGAAGAAGTGAGGAAAACAATGGGCTATTCAGGAGAATTACCCATACAGAAACCCTGCATGGTGCTTTTAATACCACCCAAAACCTGAAACTTGGTGCTATTGGGGCCATTTAAGTTTCAGAGACCTCAGTGGCGAAACATTAACAGAGAAAGACCTCTAGGGGAATTACGATAAGGTTGGAAGAGCACCCGAAATGCCAGGCCCGGTATTTACAGGATGATCAAGCCCCTGGTATGACCAAGGTGCATTTGCACATAACAGAGCATATTACTTGTAGCCTGCAAATAGCAGAAGACCTTGTTAGTCGCTGCACAGGGTGTGAGTTGCATCACAGGAATAAAGTCTCAAGTGTCAGGGTGAATGCCAGTATGAAGGGTTCTGTGGAGTGGGAGCAAATCGTCAGTGTTACTCTAACATAAAAAAAGGACTCAACCCGGGTTGTAGCTACTATTGGTGCAGCACGTGCAGTGGCACCAGGGCCCAGAGTTCTGAGGAGCCAATCCAGACCGATACATTTCTGTACTTTACTGTCCCAATAGCAGTCAAAGGGGCAATTGTCCTTGTCTGCACCAGGCCCTCTGCATCCTTGCTACACTAATACGTACAGCACTGCATTTGCCCGTTTCAGAACATGGTGAACCTATGCACTGGCATTTGCTGCATGCACACAGATAACCACAGATGGTATGTTACATTTTCCGCACATCATTTTCAACGACTTACTATTAGAAGGCATTTTTTATAAATCACATATTTATTTACAACGCATGTAAGTCGTCGAAAATGTAACATAACAAGAGGACCAGTGGTCGAAGTGGGGAAAAAAACGTGGGGAACTGTGGGCAGAGAACCAAAGGACGGGAATAACCCATGGATTGGATCAGTGGGTGGAGTCAGAGGTGTGGCCAGAATGCCCAAAACATTCCAATCTTTAGTATTTGTTTGGCATTTCACTTATCAGTTACAGCTTATTATGTTATTTAATTCAACCAATTGATACAGATGATTATTTAAGGTTTAATATGAGTTATTGACATTAAAATACATTCACAAAGTGGGATACGTTTCCAATCACAGATGTCCCAAACACGCTTAGAAGTGGAAGCACAAGCCATTTGTTTCCGAGCCATGGAGTTTCTCTCATCAGCACTTCTCCTCAAGGGCAGTTCAAACATGAATAGCAAGGTAGTTTGCAAATGTTTTCTATATAATTATGCCACTGCCATATTTGACACATAACACATATGCTACATAATCTGACAATTTTAACTTATAAATTGTTTGTAGCTCGAATGGATCAAAAGTTCCTAAAAATGTGACTTGTGTTGCTGCAAAGTGGACAGCCCTTTGAAAAGGTTGGCTGATCACCTTTCTCACTGCTGTATTTGTATGTTACACTGGTACTAATAAGGCAAAATCTTTCCAGAGACTGTTTGCATGTGAAATATGTCAAAATAATAAAGTATCAGAAAACATAGTGCAATACGCTGCATTATTTAGTCAACACTGCAGCATCATTTTGTCCTCCTTTGCTGCATAAATCAGGTGGCCCCAAAGCAAGCAACACATGTTAAAAGTGCTTGTAAATGAAGCAGAGAGTCTAAGAAGTTTGCAAAGTTTGCAAACTTAGCTTGGTTTGTGTGCACATCCTGCATTGCTGATCCCTGATGAGTTGCATCTACTATTACTGAAACAATGCCAATGGAGGTACCAATAGCTGAGGCAGACTCTCCTCAAGGGCAGGGCCAGCTTTAGTGCTTGTGGTGCTCTGTGCAACAATGTTCGTTGGTGCCCCCCAAAGACTACCTCTGCCACGGATTCCCTCACTACCCCCCTTTAACAGTGCCCCTCAAGTCCCCATAACTACACTCTCTCTCAGTTGCATCTAATTTGATTTACAGCATCACTCATACCATTGTAGGGTGTCAGAGCACTTTACATCACACACATTACACAGAGACAATCAATTATACGTGTGAAAATCACTGTATAGGAAATGTTACATAAGAAAAAGGACTACAAGGTATAGGAGTCACACGACAACCACACTAGTAGGAACTATAGTTTAATATTGATTGGTTTTTGGGGGGCAGAGCCAGGCCGGCGGCCAAGATGGTCGCCCGGGCTCCCGGCTCCATCGACCTTCTCCCCCTGCTGCTGGATCCGGCTGTCGAGGCGGCGCTGCCGACGTATTTTCGGACGTCGGAATGGGACCTGACCCGCCAGGAGTGACTCCGGAGGTTTTCGAGCCCGGGTGACGAAGATATGTCTTCCCGGTCGGCGCGGCCTGCGCGGGTCCCGGAGCCGGGACCTCGCGTTAGGGCGCTGCCGGCCGCGAGCGGAACAACAACGGCCAGGAGGATCTGAAAGTGCCGGTCACCCGCCGGGGCGTATTGCCCTGCCCCTAGCGAAACCCTGGCTCTCGCTGCTTAATGCCGTCCCCCTCGAGCTGGGCGGACCCCCCCCATCTCTCCTGAATGCTGCCCTGCGGAATGGAGGACTGGGGTGTTGCTCTTTGTCTCCTTGCTGGAGCTTGGCGCTACCCACCTGCGGCAGACAATACCCCGCGCTTCCAGGGATCGGAGCCACTTGACTTTTGGTGATTTGGCACTGTTCGGATACGCTGGGTACAATGTATGGGACCATCGGTTGGCCAGTTTAAGATGGCTATCACACCATATGCAAAGGGGGGGACGCCCGGTTGGTGCACAAGATGGCGGCTTCGATGAGGGCTCCGGCGGCCCTTACGCCGAGGGCCCCGTTTGGTGGCGTCACCCCCATGGAGCCGTTTCCGCCCGCATGAATGGCGATGCACATCTCAGGAGGAGCGGTGGGATCGGATGCCCCCCCCAGTGTTCGGGCAGTACAACTTGAGGACTAAGCTTGCATGGTCATCAGACCCCGGCACTTGTGGAGATAAAAGCGCGCATGATGCTGGCGGCTTTTTCCATGTGATTTTGGTTCAATGACTCCCTCTCCAATTCCTGGTAAGGCCCGGATGGGTGTTTCTACACGTCCCTTCATTTCGCTGATAAGAGTGAGTTGATGCGTGAAGCCTCCTCGATCGTTGTAGAGGGATTCGTTGGAATGGCGCCTGGTCCGTGGGCGCATGGAGTCATCGGGGTTTCCATCAGATGTGAGGCTAGTGGGGACTCATCCGTTGCCCCCTTCTTTTTGATGGCTTACATCGTCATGCTGCCCAGTCAATGTGGACTGACCACTCGTCCCAAACCGGACTTTGTCAAGCTGTGCGGGAGGCTGTCGTGGGCGATGAACGGCCCTAGGAGCGTGTTGTGACCTAGTGTTCTGCAAGACATCCTGCCTTTCTTTGGACATCCCCTACTAATGTACTCTCGGTACCTTGCTTGCTGGGCCACGTACTGTATGGACTGGGACTCCTTTCCGACTTTGACCGGGTGGGTCTGGGTTGTAGTGGGGCGATCTCCTTCATTTGCTACTGAGCGGGAGGGTTATTATCGGGAGTAGGTGACTGGGTGAACTGGCGCGACGACTGCTGCTCTGCTTCGGCGGGTGTCCTGAACATTCTGAAACAGCGCTGCTATAATTGTATGCTACGGGGGGGGCGGGGGCCTGTACTGGGGCCCCCCACTATATCTTTTCCTTTTCTATTTCCCTTCTCTACTATATTTCGGGTTCTATATTGGGCGACAGGCACGCTGCTAAGGGGGAGGCCATAGCCGAAGGCAGGGGTGCAGGGTGGGGGGCTAGGGGGGGGGGGGTAATACTGTTTTTTCTTTTTCTGTTTCTAGGGCCTCTTTTTCTTTTCCTTTGTTTCTTTCGGCTTTCTCTCCACTCTTTCTCATTTTCCTTTTTTGGGAACCGAGTAACGGGTTGCTCTCCGTGTGTTCTGGTGGTGCGAATTGCAGGGGTGGTTGACTCTAAAATGTTTGCGTTACGGCGGACATACACTGTACTGGTAGGTGAAATGTTTAGCTTATTGTTTATCCTGATTAATGTGCGTTAACATCACCGTCCTGCCTGCAGTAGTCCTGTCCGTGAATATCCTGATCTTTGCTAACCCCTTGCTTTGGTATCACTTGATTATGCAGCAACAGATTCTGTTTCTCTTAAAACTCTAAAAATGAAACCTCATTAATCCTGGTACCGATTTGGTACAGACATTATCCTGAGCTACAACGAGGCGTTTGGGAGGCGGACTGTTGAACTTTTATGGCTTGATTGACTTACTTTGACCGCCTCTGTACTACTGGCCGGCTGTGCTGGTTTTAGGCCTGTGATTGTAACTGCTCTATGTGACAATAAAGGTTTACCAAAAATTTTTTAAAAAAATATTGATTGGTTTTGGGGAACACAAACTGAGAATTTAAAACATAATACCATGGTTCGCAGTTCTCTCTAATAATCAGGATTTATTTCCATCTGAATGAACACCTTTTGCAACATTAGTATAGTCAAAGTCTGGGGGGGGGGAACATAACGCTCTAATTTATACCTTGCAGTTTGCATGCAGCTCTTAGATGACAGTTAATAGTTCACAGTTCTATGTTAGGATTTTAACTTATAAACCGCATGTAACAAAAGGATCTTTCTGACAAAAGCAGTAGCCCACCGACCTATTTACATTATATGCACTCTATGATCTGCATGGTACATGTTCTTTGCAGCAGGCACATTAACCCTCTGCACTACCTTTCAATGAGTCCAAACTTCCACTAGACAAAACTCTGATCTCTCTCTAGGAAGTACATTAATCACCAGAGTTATCATGACATTTTTATTGTTCCCAAAAACTACTGGAAGCCAGGAAGGAGGCAGCAAGTGTTTTTAAAACCATAATATACTTGCAAACACAGCACCCACACTCAAAGTCAGCACTCAGTGCGGTCATACTGGTCGCACTGCCCTAGAGTCGGCCCTTCTCAAAGGTCCTGTGACCTCAGTGACCGAGTCACTGTTGCTCTAGGGCAGAGGTCTTCAATCTGTGGGGCGCGACCCCCAGGGGGGTCGTGGAGTCCTTTGAAGGGGGTCGCAGATTCGGTCCCTGGCTTGGGCTGATGAGGGTGCTCATGGCGAGGCCTAATTCACACCGAGGTGTGAAAAACATCGAAGCCTCATTAACAAGTAAAAGACTTGTCAAGTACTCGGGTGTGGCTGTGTGTGTCCCTGAAGCCGTTTCGAGCTGGGGGAAGTCGGGGAGGGGGGCTGGGGGAGCAGGCTGTAGTGTAGCCTGCCCTTTGAGGTCAATGGATATGCGCCTGGAGCTGTGGGTCCCGTGTCACATCCCCCGCCACCAGCAGGGAGGCACAGAGATGCCCTCCCATGATCGGGAAAGAAGGAAAAACACGCATAGAGATACTGACTCCCCCCCCCCCCCCCCCATGAGAAAGGCACAGAAAAGGTGGGTGAATGAATGATGGGTGGATGGATGGATGTAAGGATGAAGGATGGATGGATGTGTGAAAAGGTGGGTGGATGAATGATGAATGGGTGGATGAAAGGGTGGATGGATGAAAGGGTGGATGGATGAAAGGGTGGATGGATGAAAGGATGAAAGGGTAGCTGGATGAATGATGGATGGATGGATGGATAAAAGATTGCATGGATGAATGATGCATGGATGGATGTGTGAAAAGGTGGGGGGATGAATGATGGGAGGATGGATGAAAGGGTGGGTGGATAGATGAAAGGGTGGATGGATGATGGATCGATGTATGGATGGGAGGATGAATGGGTGGATGGATGTATGTATGGATAAAAGGTTGCATGGATGAATGATGGATGGATGTGTGAAAAGGTGGGTGGATGAATGATGGGTGGATGGATGGAAGGGTGGATGGGTAAAGGATGGATGTATGGATGGAAGGATGAAAGGGTGGATGGATGAAGATGGATGTATGGATGTAAGGATGAAAGGTTGGATGGGTGAAGGATAGATGGATGAAGGATAGATGTATGGATGTAAGGATGAAAGGGTGGACGGATGAAGGAGGATGGATGAAAGGGTGGATGGATGGAAGGAAGGATGAAAGGGTGGACGGATGAAGGATGGATGGATGTATGGATGGATAAAAGGTTGCATGGATGAATGATGCATGGATGGATGTGTGAAAAGGTGGGGGGATGAATGATGGGTGGATGGATGGATGAAAGGGTGGGTGGATGAAGAATGGATGTATGGATGGATAAAAGATTGCATGGATGAATGAAACATGGATGGATGTGTGAAAAGGTGGGGGGATAAATGATGGGTGAATGGATGGATGAAAGGGTGGGTGGGTGGATGGATGAAAGGGTGGATGGATGATGGATAGATGTATGAATGGGAGGATGAAAGGGTGGATGGATGTATGGATGGATAAAAGGTTGCATGGATGGATGGATGGATGTGTGAAAAGGAGGGTGGATGAATGATGGGTGGATGGATGGAAGGGTGGATGGGTAAAGGATGGATGTATGGATGGAAAGATGAAAGGGTGGATGGATGAAGGATGGATGGATGGAAGGATGAAAGGATGGATGGATGTGTGAAAGTGTGGGTGGATGAATGATGGATGGATGTGATGAGGTCTAACAGGCACATTAATGGTTGTCAAAAGATGATGATGAGGAGTACCAGTTTCTAGAAACTGTTTGTCAGAAGGGGGTCCTTACCCCTAAAAAGGTTTTACAAGGGGGTCTCGGCATCAAAAAGTTTGAAGACCTCTGCTCTAGGGTGTGCTGCTTCGTAGGCCTGCCACTAAGACTGGAGGTGAACTTCAGTATGGATTATGGGGGACAGGCATCAAGGTTAACCTACACTTGCCACCGCAAGGGTCCATCTGCTGGTGCTAAAACACTAGGGCTTCCAAGGTCTAGCTGGGCCTTCTAATGGGAATGTGCTCCCTCAGGAGAGTGGTCTGGTGGACTGGTCATGATGGCTGAACTTTGTTCCCCAGTTCCAAATTCGGCAGGTCTGGTGAGAGTACCACAACCTCTTCCCAACTGAACACCATACTGCCCTGAGAGAAACTTGCACTGCCTTCAACTACAACCCAATTGTAACCCGCAGTAAACAACTGGATGCAACATAAATAATTCAAATTACGCACTAGACAAGGGCAATAGACTGCCCCAGAAAAAAAAGTAACAACATTCCAGAAAAGCAAACACTCATAGGGAATGCAAGATTAAGTAAAGCATGTGAAATGTAAGCTGGAACAACATGGTTGCCTTAAAGCTTTAACACTCATTATCCTGAAAAGCTAAGGACCGGATTACAGGGCTCGAAAGGGACACGTTTCAATGTCCATTGCTTATATCTTTACAAAACGTAAGCAGCATGGTAAAAAGACCACATCCGTGAACACAGAGCTGCGGTACACATTTTGTTTTCCAATCCACCCAGCAATCAGGCATTGCAGTACCTCCAGGATTGCTGCACTTCCCCACCTGGGGAAAACAATGCTGTTCAAAGAAAGACAAGAAAACAAAAGTAGCGCTTCACTGGCAAACTCTGTGAAGTGACACTAATGTGTTTGGGTGCGCATAAAATCAATCTGGCCACTTTGCCTTGCTTTATTATTTATTTTTTTAATCTATTTTTCGTATTTTGAACCTTTTATACCAGAGGCTACACCGTGGAAAAGAAAAATGTCAGAAAAAGACAACAAAAGTTTTAATATTTTTTGGATCCATTTCACAAGGGAACAAATAAACACAAGGAGAAAAGAAATGGTGAGAACTGTTTCTTGAAGCCATGGTATTCAATTAGTGAAGAAAAGCAAGTCATAAAGAGAGGGTGTAAGACAAGAAAGAGAGGGGGACAGCTGCCAGCGGCAAAGCAAAAGTGGACACTGTCGTTGTCTTCTCTGGGTAAGAAGGAAAAGAGTCCTTTTCCTTTTTTGCCCGCCTACCCCTCCCCGAACGCCGAGCCTCCTCTGCGGGCCTTGGCTATTTCTGCCTTCCTGGGACAGATGATTTAAATAAAAATTTAGGGGAATGGAATCTTTTGAATAAAAGAAGTAGGGGCACGCCGTGCCCATCCGATCCTGCCCCCTTCGACCACTGTAGAGGACTGTGCTGCTTGGAGCATCAACTGGAACGTGCTAACAAGTGGTAGTGAAGCCCCCGCTCTGCCAGCTTGAGCGAGGGTGCCTGGGACAAACGAAGTTGTTTTACGGTCTGTTAAACAAAGATTAAAATGGTGAAAGAATGGAAGAGAAACGTTTGGAATATAAAAAAAAACATAAGTTAGAGGCAAATACAATGAAATATCTTGAAGGAAGAAAAAAATGCACATAAGAAGAGAAAGAAGAAAAGTTAAATGGTAAGAGGGAGAAAAGGAATTGGAGGGGGAGAAAAAAAAACTTGGAAAAAGGGGTGGTGGGACCTGACTGAGAAATCAAAACGGGAAGTGAGAAAGAAAGTGAAGCTGAAAATAGAATGAAATATTGGAAAGAAGAAATAAGAAAGGTGGAAGGTCAATGGAAGGAATTCAAGAAGAAAGAGGGATGAGAGAATGGGCAAAGGAAATACAGGAGATGATAAAATAAGAATGTGAGAATAGGATTAAGGAAGGGAATGATGGAAAGCAGGAAGACATATTAAACATGAATATAAAAAAGAACAGACAGCTCAAAAGACACCTGCAAGAAGAATGGGCAGAACAATAGAAAAAACGGAATTAGAAGAGAATGAAAAGAGAGGAAATAAATAAATAGAAATTAGTAAAGAAAGATGGAGAGAAAAAGGAACGAATGAATCAGAGAAAGAAAGAAAGAAGTCAATGGTTGTAAATGTGCAGTTTTTGGCCACATTCTTTTCAAATCATGCTCTAACACGAAATCATTCTGAGGCGTTATCCTCTGGGCAACAATGCCTACTATCTCCTTAATAGAAAAGGTCGGGATCGCTCGCTTTGCTAGGGCATTTCGTTCCATGTGGCTCAAAGTGGGAGGGGAGGGGGGCGGTATTTTATTTTTCTGTCTACTCCCTTGCGTACTAACACATCACGGAAATGTCTACATGCAGCAAATGTCGGCACATGAGTTTGCCGTACTTTGGAAAGGGTACCGACACAGCAAATAAACATGAACATTAATCACTGGAATATCCAATATTAAGCATTAAACCCGTCTTGTTTTGGAAGCATACACGGCCTTTCATCATCTCTGCTGCGAGGTTCAATTCCGACGAAACACATCAGATACTTTTAGTTGTGATATTGCACGGTGGTCACCTTGACTTTGGGCATGCTCTTCTAGTAATAATAATCATTTCGGAGCAGGCCTGCTGCAAATGGAAAGGCCCGACTCAAAAATCCACTCTCTTCAAACCAGTGTGGGTAGCGCATGCCATAAATTAGAAGGAAGCCACACATTTGCATTATTTTACCTATTTACTGTATAGTTGGAAAAATATCCGTTAACATTGCTGCGTTGTAATAGTATGCAAAGAAAAGGCTGTTTGCATTACATTAGGTTGAAATGAGTTCCAACTGCTTGCGTTATTAAAAACGCAATGTAGCAGATTACGTTGTTTTTTCCTCCACTGTAATGGCTGACAGTGCTTAATTTGTAAAATATGAAGTGCAGGTGCTCAAATGTTTGTTGGAGGCCACACCTACTTTTCTCTGGCTCCACCCACTTTATCCGCTGGCTCCACCCACTTACTATATTAGCTCCACCCACCTTTTCAACTGGGACTGCTAAAAGTCAGAGGTAATATATATCTGGCTGGTCCGAATTTCAGCATTGTGAACTAACTCTCTGACAAATGCAATAGGAAGTGTTTTTTACATTGTGAGCCATCCACAAGAAAGGACTTTACATATTTTATCACTTACACACTTTCTTGCACAGATCTCTACTTCAGGAGGGCTAAAAATGTCTGGTTTTCTTTGTGTTCATTTGTAATTTTAAGGTTTGTATTTACTCATGCATGAATTAAAGCATGTTTTCTTTTAAAAAATTAAACACAGATTATTTTTTGATTTATTCAGCATCAGTGTTTGCTTGGTGGAGTTCTGAATTTGTAACACGCTCTAGTTCTCTGAATAAGTCTTGCACAGCAATGACGCGCTACCCGAAAAGTCAAGTGCTAAACGGGAGGAGATAGTGCTCGGTCTGGATCCAATAGTAATGTTGCCACAGGATACGAGAGATGAAAAAAATCAAACTGTCAAAAGCAGAGCCCAGTAACCCCGCGTTACACTGGCTGGGACCACCCAAACAATTACCAACATTTGAATCTGAACTGCAATATAGATGCAGTGTTAGCTCCTTCTGCTGTGGAATCACACACTTCAATGGCTGCAGTGCTTTTCAGTGCTGAGAAAAACAGCTGTAGCATTGCAATGCATGAGTGCCGGCAGCAGGGCTTGTGTTCATGAGAAGTTGAAGTTCCTCCATCTTTTGACTTCCAACGGGCAGATCTGTGGGACAGGGACTTGCTTGTTATTTTCTGCTTGCTGTTTGGGTAGCAAAAGCAGTGTGGTCTGTTGGCTTAGCAGATGAATAGGTCAACTGTATGGGTCTGTGTTCGACCTCATGGTCACAGGTTCAAATCCTGATAGGTCCACTCTGCCTTTCATCCTTCTGAGGTCGATAAAATGAGTACCATTGAGTTGGGCAACAATAAACATCTGTTATTCAGTGGCAAGAAGCCTACGAGTGAACGTGGGCTTTACAAATACACTTTATGTGTGGTACAAAGTTGACATAGAAAGCAGCAGTTACCAATGACCTGGAAGAAAATAAGAGACAATGGCGGGTTTGTGATATGATAATAAAAGGTGGGTCTCAGTGTGAGTTGTGGTTCTACTGCAGTTACTACAGGTTTTGTATTGTATCAAAAAAGTAATCTTCTCATGGCACTCTAAGACCTTGAATTAGTGTTAACTTTGGCTAGGAGAAATTCTATACCCGACAGCAATATATTTACCATGCCTGGCACAGGAGCAGGAGAAAAGCTGCCCATTTCAGATTTATTTGTCACTGCAGCATGGAAACATTAAATCTGGCAGTGGACGACAAGTAAAAATGTCAGGTACCACTGATGGGTTTACATTAAATGAGCAAATCCCAATTAATTTTCCAGCATCCATCTATATGATGCTGTAGCTGGGATATTCAGACAACCGTGCAGGACAGGCAACAGATTATTTTTATGAGGCTGCGTGCCACGGCCCGCGTGCGCGCCCTCCCTGCCCTGAAAAAAAACGAAACCGAATCTGATCTCCACTGCCCTGCAAAAACGAAACCGAATCTCCTGATCGGTCCAGCAGCCAGGCAGTCTCCAGTTCTGAAGGCGCATGGCCAGTCGGTCTGCATAAAACGGTTGAAATTTGAATAGAAAGAAAAGACAAGTGACACGAAAGGGAGTCGGGGTGAAAAAGAAAAATGGAATTATTGGAAGAGGTCAGAGGATGAATAAAAGGAGATAGGAGCTTGGTAAAAAAAAAAAAGACAAGATACAGAGAAGTCAGAAGAGAAATGAGTAGGTGACTGTAGACGATGAAGATATGACACAGGTTGGAAAGGGTGACGTGACAAGTGGAAATGCGGCAGGCAGAGGAGGGGAGGGGGACAGGGGCGGGGAAGGGCAGAGGGTACGGCCGTGAAGGGGAGAAAAGAAATGATCAAGAATGCGAGGGATGGGGAAAGAAGAAACAAATTAGTGGGAGAAGAAGGGTCAGATCGATGGCTGCGTGTACTGTGGCGTCATAACCAACAAAAACCCCATATAGGGTAAGACCTGGTGCCCTAAAGAGGCATAGCTGCCAAGGTTTCAGAATGCTATGTGTGACATTTTCTTAATTTCAGAGTAAATATGAGTGACATTTCAACGACTATGAGTGACACTTTGTCACGAGCAAAATCTATCAATGAAGGTAAGAGAAACATATAGATATCAGAAATTACACCCATACGAGCAATGGTAAACTGTAAGGAGATCTTAAAACTGCGGCAAAGGCCCAGAAATGGAAGGGCGCTAACTGGAGACTCCTCCTTGCAGTCCAGCTGCACAGACTATTGACACTAACTCAATTTACTAATCTGAAAGTAATCTAAGCTTTACGGGCAAAATAATATTTCATAAAGTAAACAGCTTCAGTTATGGTCCACAGGCCTGGAACACGCTCCCTACAGAACTTCGTCAAATAGCATCAGAACAGACTTTCAAAAAATCTTTAAAAACTTGGATATACAGACTCCCAGAATCCAAGTGTAAAACTTTGGTCTGATTATACCCAAACATCCCAAACACAGTCAAAACATCATACTACCGGTCAGCAATGAAAATGAAGCGCCAGGATGCTCCCTGGAGTGACAGAGCGCTATATAAAACACCACAAACATCAAACATCAAACAGCAGAACTCCTTACAAGAACTTTATTAACGTTTCTTGCACACTCACTTTTTGTTAATACTCCAGTCTTGCAGCGGACTAACTCATGGGGGCTGGAGGTCACACGGACTCTGAAAATGCACCTCAATTCTTAATATATTTGTAGCTAAAGTGAACAATTAAACGATCAGGGGTCCCCACCGTTTAAAACAGATTTGCATGTAGATACTAAAATACGCTACTACCTGGGGAAAAAAATCACAGGCCCAGACTGTAATCTTGATACCATATGTAATAAAATTAACTCGTACTCCATTTATCAGCACAGAAAACTTTCATTTTTCAAGAAGCAACACTTGTTTTACATTTCGGTGCGTACATCACCACGAAGAAAATGCAAGCACCTGACTCCATCTCGTAATTGTTTGGGGTAATATGAGCAGCTCTGTACTTACCACACAGCACGTGAAATTCGTGAAACACTGCCTTGGATCAGGGATAGGAGGACCGTGTTAGCAACACAATAGCAGGAATCGTTCGATGCCTAGTGACCTGGTGACCAGTGCGTGGGTGGAGGAGGGTGGGCAGGCATTGGCTTTAAACAGTGACAGCCCCTGGCGCGCATAAGGTGAGATCTGGAAGAAAGAGGTAATAGCAGTCCGAGTCTGCCTTTGCTATTACTGACACAGACCGAGTTCTCGGCCATAATGATTGCCAGCAGGAATGATTGGAAGTAAACTATGAGTGACTGCATTGGTAAAATTCCCATTAGTATATCTGCGCCGGTTGCCACTCATCCCTCACCACCGAGAATATATCCAGCTGTCCCTGGGAGGTGACACCGCCCGGAGATAGGCTAGCATTATAAAACGAATAAGAAAGCAGAGTGAGAGATATCACACGCACACCCTTACTTCCAAATGACTCCCTGGCTAACGCCGACCCGGGAAGCAGCAGCTGCACAGTGACTTCGACTAGTGTGCTGTGGACTACTGAACCACAAGGGCTATGTCCCTGCCCGGTACTTGTCTCAGCCGCCGGTGGCTTCGGCTCTCAGCGCGCTGCAACTAATTACCATAAAATAATCGCTCCTGGCATAGGCGATGCAGCGCTGCATGTGTTTAACCAAAGTGCCGCAGTGTCTCAGTCAAATGATTTTATGCCCCTCACTGTAGGCACACTTACTTTATCAGCAACGGCAGGTGGAAGCATGATGAAACCAGCTTTATGCAAAACCCATAAATAAACATTCCCATATCATTCTTCTTGTATCCACCAGCCCTGCCGCAACTGCGCATTAATAAATAGCCACTTCCTGGGCACTACTGCCCACTGCAGTGCACTGGCATTCTGGCAACAACATGATCGCGTTGATGACGATGACGTCGATGATCAAACCAGGCGGGGATCAAAAACAACATTAACCAGTGACTGACGTGACCCACGGTCCCACCGTAGGCCTCAACTGCGCAACTTTGTTTTTAATGGCACCGGCCGGGCCGGCCTACTATTACAGTCTGTCCCACCGTAGGTAGGCCTCAACTGCGCAACTTTTTTTTTTATGGCACCGGCCGGGCCGGCCTACTACTACACCGCCTATCGTATCGGTCCTAAGTTAACGTCAGTGTCACCACCAGTCTCAGTCACTGACCACCAGTGACCACCCACCAGCACCAGTAATGCTACACTGGCTACCAGTACCACCAGCCAGCCAGGGCCCCCCAGCATCGGCTAAGCCCTGCCTGCCTCGCCCTCACCTGCTGAGGAGCACTGGTCCAGAGAGTGACTGAGCTCCCAACTCCTGCTACGTCACCACCACCACACTGGTCTCGTCTCAGGCAGGAGCAGGACTGGTCTCAGGGATGGCTGCCGGCCCTCACGCTGCTGCTGGTGAGGAGGTGCGGGCATGCTGGGGTGGGGCGGGCAGCCAGCGAAAATGAGTGTGCATTGGCATCTGCGCATGCGTGGCTGCCTCTGCCACGCACAGCTCCCACCCCCGTAGCAAAGCCCTGCCCTGTCCTCCAACCAGCACAAGAACAGACTCCCACCCACACTGGGGCCCTGGCATGGCGACTCGACCCTGTGGCGGCCTGACCCGCTGCTGCCTGCAACTGGCAGGCAAAGTCAAGTTTTGAAGAAGTTGAACAGTCAGAGACAGTAAGGTAGGACTAGACTACCTACTACTCACGTGATGCTGACAAGAATCCAAACAACAAGTGCAGTGGACTGGCTCACGTCACGTCACCCCCCCCCACACTAAGACTATCTGTCAGTCTCAACGAGCCCGGCGGCCGGCCCCGCAGTAACTAACACTCGGAGTCGGAATGCATTATTTAACGCACGAGTAGTCACGACTAGAGACTTTAATTTACAGTCACAGGTGCATTTAATCAATGCCGCGGCTGCCGTGACATAGACCCGGCCCTCATAATTAGGTGCCGGTGCTAAGCACCGGCAAGCCCCGGCTCAAATTAAGCCCTGATGGCTGATAACCGACTTCCGGGTGAGATGCTACATAAGGACCGAACTAAAAAGAGCAGGATGCAGGCATTCTGCAGCACACATAGAAAGAGGAAAACCTTGTTATTGTATTTGTGCAGGAAGCTTTCTCTTCCTGCAAAAAAACAATCACCCCAACAATGCAGACACCCTTACACCATGGCACAAATGTACCTGCGTTGGTGCACAAAAGCTCATTGTGCACCAGCGCACGGGAAAGGACAGTAATGTGCTGTATATTGTGGATAAGGCACATTCCTGCCCTTTACTTTTGATGTACGACACCGCAGTAGGAAGGCTTCCTGCGCTGCCATTCGTCAAAATATTGAAAATGAGGCACTTTATTTGTTACGTACAAAACACCAGTATAGAGTTAGATAAAATGAGAACCTTTTACCACAACAATGCATAATTAAGGTCAATGTTGTATCCTTCTTTTTGCACCTTTCTGAATGTGTTGACATGTTTTGACTCTGTATATAGACTTCAGAGATGGTCTTGGTCAGGGACTGAACAACTTCAAATTGGGAAGTCTTTTATTTGGTTCACAGGAAGTCTAAACGAAAGAAAACAGCAGTGGAGTGGACAGGTCCAATGAAGGATGCTGGAACAGTGCAAGGTGTACAGCATTTACAACTCAAAAAGTATGCAGGGGTTGGTGTGGAGCAGTACCAGACTGCTAGAAAATGCTGGTAATGTTATCTGTTGGGTACAGCTTTGGCTGGCACGGTATAGATACATTTCCGTCTTGCATGCGCCCGGGCAGTCGTGTTGGTCCAAAATAATCTCAGTACTACAGTTTTCTTGTTTGTACATTCCGTGTGTCTGAATGTTCCAGTATAAAGCTGTTAATAGAAATTGTTATTTGTTAAAAAAATAGGGCTTGGTGTTATGGTATGGGAAGTTAAAAGAAAGTAAGGTATTTTGCTATAGAGAAATATTAGGAAATCTGCATTTTCTGCTATTTCACCCCAGATGTTCCACCTTTTTCTGGACCCTGTGTTTTGTTGGGCCTAGAACTCTGCGCATTGTTTCCCCTGTTAAACAGGAGTAAAGTGTCTGTGTTCTCTCTTGAAACATGGTTTCAACACGCGCTCTACGCCAGCATCAAAAGGTCCCTACTCCGTAAACTACAGACAATACCGAACACCGCCGCCAGACTCATCCTCGGCAACCCGCGGCACAAACACATCAGCCAACACCTACGTGAACTCCACTGGCTGCCCATGAAGGAAAGAGTCACATTCAAGATCCTCTATCACGCCTACACAACAACAGACCCAAATACCTCAACAACAGGATCAACTTCCATGTACACAAAAAAAATCTCTGATCTGCCAACCTTGCACTGGCCGAAACCCCACACATTCACAGAGCCAGAGCAGGTGGAAGATCTTTCTCCTACAATGCAGCCAAAACTTGGAACGAGCTACTGGCAGACATCAGATGCGCCCCCTCCCTGAACACCTTCAGGAGGACCCTCAAGACCTGGCTCTTCGGATAAACGGGTCTGATGACTCCCCCGTCCCCAGTGCCTTGACACCCTCACGGGTGAGTAGCGCACTTACAATCTCCCGATTGATTGATTAATGGTTAAATTGGCTTATCCCTGATTGACATATTTAACCTGGCTAAGACCGCAGCGTATGGTGTGGAAAATGCACTTAATCCTGAAAGTTAAATGCCACCCAAGGACTGCAATACCTACTGTGGGGACCTGTAAAGCATGACCCCGGGTCTACCATATGTAGCCTGATTGCAGCAGCCTTAAAATTTGCTGTCAAAATAACCTATTTTGACAACCGGGAAACTCTGCTTTTAAATATTAACACGTCACTCCTAAATCCATCTTGTTGCTCTCAAGGATGGGTGCCTAATATTTAAAAGTGGAACATTTGCAAATTTAAAGTTAGCATGTTCCTTCATTGACTAGCCCCCAAAAGATGTTTTCACTGGCAGGGCTGTTGCTGGATCTTATAAAATGATGAAGTACCGTTTGTAAATTTTAATCTGTAACTTCTGACAGGAAACAGCTAATTCAAAGATTAATTTGCATATTTATTAAAAGTCTAAATCATCAGGGAAGTTATATTCTTCAAAATTATGTAGAAAAATGTTACTTTAGAAAGTTTCTAATTTGTATTAGCTCTCCAGCAGCTTCCCAGACAGTACATAGCAGTAACGAGGTGTGAAAACTACTCCCAGAGAAGGAACAATGGCCTGGGTGTGGGGATGTGCTTTCCTTCCCCTTGCAGATAGACCATTTAGGGTGGACCCAAGAACTGCATTAAATTGTAAAGGGAGACTGCCCTTTAACAAGTAAATGAAAGATGAAACCTGAAGAAGGCGAGCCGTTGTCCCCGGCCAGGCTGGCACCAAACCCATTGGGAAGGAAGCTACCCCAGAATTGGTTTGGAGTGGACACCTGATAGTGGGTAGTGCTCATTTTCCTGGCCACAGCTCTGGAAGGTCACAAAAGCTCTGCTCAAGGCAGAAACAGTTTCCCCAGCTTGGATTTTAAAACTCATGGCCACTGTGGGATTGGCTGCAGTGGGGTGAACAGGAACAGCTCAAAAAGCAGGCAAGGTCACCCCGGGACCTTTTCTCTCAATGGCTCGGTAGTGTCTTACCTACCCACTGGCTAGTGCCAGTCATAAATATGGCACCCCAGGGAACTATCTTCAGAACAGCTTCTGGACAATCTCAGAAAAGAACTCACCCTGGCTTGCCTTAACCTAAGTGGAGCTCTAAAGGACTGAACCTGCTCCCTAAGAGCTGTCCGTGAGGTCCTGGGAGTGATAGTGACACAGAGGAGCTGCTCAGAAAGCCTGAAAAGTTGGGACTTAGAAATGTTTTGTACCTGCAACACCCCCAAAGTCATCAAAGGGACCACTCAGCAAAGGTCTCCAATTTTGATACACCTTCCTCAGACACAGCTTCAGGCTTGCCCCACAGGAGGATGTTGTGCTCTATAAAAAAGAATAAAGGTCTTATTACGAGTGTGGCAGTCCTGGGAACGCCATACTCACGGTGGTGGTCTCACCACCACCATCAGTCTGCCCTATTTTGAGTGTGGAGATGGGACAAGACCTCTGCCGGGAGCAAGGATCCTGCTGTGGCGGCGGTCTTCAAAGGACCTGAATATGCCGGCAGTGCCGATGCCCGCACCGCCAAGCACATTTCAACCTGCCTTTTTAACCACCCATTCCATGGCTAGGACCCTGCCATGAAAAGGACGGCGGAAATGCAGCTTTCCAAATCTGGCCATGGGGGTAAGTGCGGCTGACAAATGTCCTGCCCTCCTGGAATTGCACCTTCGTTCATGCAGTGTGGCATGCACAGCATGGTGCATGCCACACCATGCAGGAACGTGCTGCAGGCTCTCTCAGGATGGGGGTATGCATCTTAGGCTCTCCTATGAGTCAAACATACCGCCACTGTCAGACGGCGGCAGCACAGCCAACCCACCCTAGATTAAACTTGTTATCCGGCGGGCGGGTGCACCATGGGCTAGGCAGTCTTCCTAGGACTGCGGTAGTCCCAGCCAAGGACTGCCAAACTTGTAATAAGGCCTTAAGTCAGAAGTCTTTGACCAGGACAAACCAGCTTGGGCTATCCAACCTGCAATCCCTCGCGGTAGGCCTCATATCGCACCTTGGTCCCAGTCTTCCACTTACATAGGCTATCATTGGTGCCTAATGCATTCTGGGGCTATATTACCTAAAACTTAAAAAATTCACATCTTTTGTTCATCTGATAGGATTTTTGTCAGTTTCATGTCATTTTGCTATATTATTCTAAATCAGTTTGGGATAAATATTGTAAGGGATTTTGACTTAATAATTGTTTTGGTATTGTATAAATACCTTACACATTGCCCTAAGTTAAGACTGTCTCTTCTGTGCTTAGCTACAAGGAAGTTGAGCTCAGGTTAGTTTGATGGCTTTATTGTTTAACCTGATTAGTTAGTGTTATTATTTCTCGGCAAATTCGGTGAAAAATGTCCTTACAACACATGGAATTTCCCTAGTATCAAATTGAATTGTTGCTGCTGTGTGTAGTGACCAATTCAGGGAGAATTGTTTTCTGTTAGTGGATGCTACAATAAATAGTATGATCGGGTCTAGAAAAGGAATGGTATAGCCCAGACAAAGTTTAAAAAATAATGTGGGATCAGAAAAGGAATTATTAGCTGATACAGAATATTAAACATAGAAAAGTAGGATGAGATTTAAATTTGCACCATGCTCAAAGGGCCTAAAATTCAAGAGCTTGTGCTCTAAAATATACCTTTCTAAGCGGGAGAGAAATTTACTTTGGACTGCCAGAGAGGCCACCCTTTTTGTCCAGTAGCATATCTATGAGGTTTTCGAGTTGAAGGGTTACTGGGGAAATGGCTAAAGGCTTTGTGCTGGTAATGGACAAGACTTGTCATCCACGTTTCTAAGGCACGGAGGCTGCTGCCAGCCTACGTTTCATGCTCAGATTGACATGTTTAGATTACAAGGCAGATTCCAAGTGGGACGTCTTGGAGCAAACAAGAGGGTTCATAGTGAGGACTCATGTTGGAATGCAAAAAGAGGTCGTTTATAATCAGAGACTATGGGCCAAATTAGGATGGCGGGCGGACTTTGTCCACCCACCATCCTATCATGAAATGGGACCGCCCGCCATAAGGGCGGAGGTCCTGTGGGGGCCATTAGGCAGCACCCGCCACAGTGGGGGGCGCATTCTGCATTCCTGACATTGTGGCGGGGCGGTGCACTCAGCACTGCCCACCACGATGCCAGAAAGGCATGTCCTGCAGTTCCATGCACAACAAGGCATGCACCGCGCGGTGCCTGCCATGTTGTGCATGGAACTGCAGGGGTGTACCATAGGTACCGCCCATGTCCACCCCCCTGGAGTCCCTGGGGGCCCCTGCAGGCAGACTCCGCATGCCTTTACGTGGCGGCAATGCCACCACCGAAAGGCATGTCCCAGCACACATACTAATATGGCTGGCGGTGTCTAACAGACAGCGCCACCATATTGAACCCTTTTCCACCCGGTCGACTTGGCGGAAAAGCGGCGGACGGTCTTTCCGTCCGCTGCGGACCCCCCGACATAGTAATATGGCGGGGAGGGGGGTCTTTGCTGGAACTGCAGGGGTGTACCATAGGTACCCCCCATTTGCACCCCCCCGGAGTCCCTGGGGGGCCCGCAACTGGCCCCCGCAGGCAGACTCCGCAAGCCTTTACGTGGCGGCAATGGCGCCACGGAAAGGCATGTCCCAGCACACATACTAATATGGCTGGCGGTGTCTAACAGACAGCGCCACCATATTGAACCCTTTTTTGCCCGGTTGACTTGTCGACCGGGCAGAAAAGCGGCGGACGGTCTTTCCGTCTGCCGCGGACCCCCCCGACATAGTAATATTGCGGGGGGTCTTTGCTGAGGGCGATCCACCGCCTTCCTAATGGGGCCCTATGTGAGGTATCCCGTTGCCACAATACATAGACAATGTTCAGCATCTCAGGGCCTTGCAAGAATTGTATGCTAGCACTTTAAACATACCTATTCATCAGAGCAGTGGAAGAAGCCCTCTTCTTCAGAATTGTTGTATGCATTCTTTTGGATCAACTGTCTTCTAGAAGAGTTCAAAGGCCCTCAGTTTCATAACTTCCTGTAACATGGAGTACCCTATTTATCATTTGTTCAACCACTATGAGTTCAGGTACTTGCCAGGATCAACATTAGCTGTCTCTTCTTGGGTCCTCCTACTGTCTGGAGATCATCTGGGTCACAAGAAAACATCTATCCAATACTGATCATACCATACAATGATGTCAAAGAAGAAAGTTCACTGTACAAACTCTACTGATAACACTGATAGCATGAAAAGAATGTGTTTACCTTATGGCAGCACAGAGGCCTATCAGTCAATTCTGATCTGCCAAATCAGCAAACTCTTTAAATAATGCATGTTGTCTTAGAGGCAAGGTATTAGCCATTTCTCTACTAACCCGAAGGATATCATCCCCATCACTTTGAAAAGAGGAACAATGTTGGCTACTCTGCTGTCACAGATTACTATAAATTTATCATCACATAGTCAGATCTTTCCAAAGCATACTCAATAATTCAGCTTACTTTTGCTGCCCATGTGCCCCCATCCCGTTATGTAGCAGTAGGTATCTGGTTCAATCAGCTTCTTATTTCCAGGTAAGCACACTGGCCGGACGTAGCTTGTCTCATTGATGTTTTCTTTTAGCTCCACAATGCTTATGTCATAGTCAACCACGGCACGGTTGTAACGGGGGTGTAGGATAATCCTCTTCACCAAACGAGTCTGCATGAAGTCAGAGGGGTGATCCAGATTGTTGATCCCAAATATTACTTTCCACACAGCTGCATTTTCTCTCCTAGAATGTAAATGAAAAAAAAGTTTTGTGTGAAGGTTGTCGATTAAACAGCAAGATAAGTACTACCAAGTATCATATTACATCAAAACGTGGTAGTTCTTTGCCAGAACAAGTGTTGTAGTCACTTCTAAAACTTTTAGTGAAATTATTCATCTCTCATAACAAGTCAAGTCACACTGTTTGTTTGCAGATCCCCTGAAATTGTTATTTTCACAAGTAGCCTAAACGCTCTGCCCTCAATATAATTTATGGTGTTTGCATTCTACCTATGTTTACCTCATCAAGAAGAAGCAATAAAATTTAGGGAAAGCATAAACTTAACACAGTACATAATCTCGAAATAAAAATTATACCAAACAAAGCAACATACACATATTGAACCCCCCCCCCTTTGCACAGTTCCACTGCTGTGTCTCTTTTGCTCAACAGCGCCCACTTCAGCAAATGAGTCCCATAGCTATATGTTTGGTCCCGCACCCAATGACCCCCTATGTCAGAGAGGGCATAGATGCCTTCGCAGGGGGCACTGGCTCCAACTACAGTTCCAGGTAGTCCGCCCATCGTTTTCAAATCTTGGGGTGCTTAAATTAGCATTTATATTTTTAACTATTTTAAATAATGTAACATTATTTCCTATTGGGTTTTATTTTAAGACCTTCCCTCCATTATTTTCTATGGGATGTGTTACAGTACCAGTGGACATGTATAGTGCTGGACTATAAAAGTGAATGTTACTACAGAAGTGCAGTTTGTGAATATTGAGAAGTAAAAACCAACTCAATAGTGCAGTTTCTGAATCAGGCCCTTTGATTTTAGTAGAAATATATTGATATTAGTAAACTAAACTCCAACCACTGTGATATGTTTTAAATCTTGAGTTTGAGCCTCTCAAAACCAAACACTCTTAAAATATACTGTCTAATTGTAAGGATTACATGTGATTTCTACACTTTGTAATTCTCATTGTTTTATGTAACATTTCCTATACACTGATTTACACACACATGATTCACTGTTTCAGTATAATTTGTGCTTGATGTAAAGTGCCTCAACTTCCTACACTGGCATGAGTAGGGCAATAAAACAAATGAAATGCATGTGTGGAGGGTAATAGTGATAGTGTCAGTTGAGAAGGAGGACATTGTGGGACGCCAAAAAAAGATTGCTGCGCTAGCGCTAAATCTGGCACTGATTTTGAAACATAGCAGCTGGTAAACATTATACGTAATTTGTATCCACTAAAGCCACTGTGCTGCTAGCGGAGTGAGTGCGTACAGGGTTAACATGTAGTATTGGAGTTCCCATCCAAATTGAACATCGTTGATGGATGGATCAAGTTTCTTCAGTCAAATTGTGCATTCTTAAATATCATTTTCATTTACATTTTCTAAATATCATCAGATGCTCAAATAGTACCCATGAAATAAGCCTGATTGTCCCTTCCTAGGAGCATTGTAGGTTTGGCAGCCTTAAAATAATTTTAAAAAATGATGGGTATATGGTGCATTTTGCAGCACAATCTCTCTAAAAACAAATTCTAACCAGTCATAGGTGATGGAAAAGGACATAGTATATGTTTAACTGATACTCTAAACTGTCTTGTGATATTAATATGTCTTATAGACAGTGCTTGAAATGGAAATATAGAATTGTAGTTACTCACTATTTTAGGGCACCTGATTGCTACTGAGAAGTGCTAGTACTCTCCTGTTTAAAAAATGGACCTCTTCTACAAAGTGCATGTACCGATTTTTATTATTAAAGAAGTGCATGAATTAAGAACCTGACTGTGCCTACCCATGTAAAGCTCTACTCAATTTTCTATAGCGACTTGTGGCAAATATGCTCAAATGTGAGCTTCCATCTTTTAAGGAGTCAAGAGATTTGAAGAGGCCTTAACATGACAGGTGCAAATAAAACACCTAAATCAAACCATATACCTATTTAAACGAAATGTGATGTATAAGTTGTCACTTGTATAAAAGTACAAAAAGGTATGTGTTACTGTGGAACAGTGTTGAATTTGTAGCCTTCCTGGGCAGGGAGAGAGGGAGGTGGTTCACACTTACATCTGAATAGGTTGTGGCCTGCCCTCACACAAAGGACAGATTTACCACCTGCTGGTAGTCTGAGACCAGGGTTGGGCTGAAAGGGACCCTTGTGCACTTTATAAAGATCTATTGAAGTCATCCCCCCCCCAACATCAAAGTCACTTTTGAGTACA
This sequence comes from Lissotriton vulgaris, assembly GCF_964263255.1. Classification (NCBI taxonomy): domain Eukaryota; kingdom Metazoa; phylum Chordata; class Amphibia; order Caudata; family Salamandridae; genus Lissotriton; species Lissotriton vulgaris. The sequence goes on along the minus strand of NC_141689.1, from coordinate 2,113,465,712 downwards.
AGTATTAGGGCTCCGACAGTACCAAATGATTACACCACTGGGTCTGAAAGAATCTACGCTGTAGCAAAGGCTGATGTGCAAAGGATTGCCATCTTGCTGTGCTGATTGATTCCAGGAACTGCTGCCCTGCCCCGTTCCCCTGATACCACGCTCCTGGTGGTCGGGGGCTACGAATACAGGCAGCACAAACCCAAGTGAACCCGCACGGATTACCATAAAAGCATTCTAGTAAGCATAAGACCAATTCTCAAACACTGTTTCCTCACTTTAAACTTGTAAAAGCTATATCTTGTGGCATATTTATTGGATTTTTGCCGTTTTGGTATTACTTTTATTACATTTATTACATAAAGAATTACTATCTTTTTGTAGTGATTTCACTATATGGCTTTGTGTGTGTGTTGCACACATACTTTACAGATTGCCTCTTAGGATAAGCCTGCCTGCTCTGCACCAAGCTGTCACAGGGAAATAACAGGTTATCCCTTGTGTGTATCGACTTGCCCTGACTTGATTGGTGGGTTCAGCTTGGCTTGGGTGCATACCCTAGCCAACCAGATGTCCCAAAATACTTTCCAAATTAATAATCCCAAACCTTTCATGGGAAACCTCTGTGGCAAGATAATAGTAGTAAGAAATGCACTGGGTCGTCATTAGTACATGATTTCAGTTGAAAATGGTTATAAACACTCATTAATAAGCTTCGATATGTGTTTATGGCTCTAGATTTCTTCTTATCCGAATTCACAACGTTTCTAAATTCGTCTTCGGTAATGGAAATAAGTCCCCAAAATGCCTCACACAGACACTAAGTGGGAGGCAAAAACATTTCTATGTTGTACATAAATGATTACAGGAAATGCATTTATCGATATATAATATAGGCCACAAACACTCTTTTATCCCCTTACTCTTAAATATGCCTAAATTGAAGGTTTTACCTAATTTAATATGTGCTGCTCCTGCAAGTGTTTCTTATTTATCAATATGACTCGTTGTACTTACCCTTCAAAGCAGTGGGCTACAGTCAGCACCCACTTTTTCCCGATGAGAACACAGCCACAGATGTGCCCACTTGGTTCGCTCTGTAGAGAGCATTGCCATGGCCAGAGTCCAGGCCGACTTGTCCGGCCACCGAGGATCCTCTTGTTCATTCGAGCTGCAGGGCGGCGGCCACAATCTGGCACACAAATTGGGTGTTAGTGTTTGCGACACACAACAAACGTAGGTGTTTTTCCTACTCTTAAGAAATATTGACTACTTTTAAAACCAAGGCAAACAACATCAAAGAACAATCACGCCATTAAGTCAACAATTGATTAGAAATATGTTTCACCCACTACTATGTGCGGCTATTGACTAGAATATCACCACTCCTGAATGAAAATCACTAGCTATCATCCTTACGCCATCTCAAACCCAAGGCATGACTACTGCAATAGTCATCATCCGCAAAAAAATACTACTCACCGACTTATTAGCCAGAAAAAATTGCAGCTTTGCTGATGTAAAGTCAAATAGAAAGACACGCACATACCTCACCCACATCCTACAGAAATCCACACTTATCTCGATTTACGAACTTTCATCAGTGCAACTGAAGAGAACAGAATTTTCACTTATTTAGGGGAAAATACGAAACATACCAAAGCAAATAAAAATCTTTTGGACACCCATATGCAATATAATTTAATGTAAACCTATTTGTAAATTTGAGCAACTATAGGAAGGGTGGATGTGCATTGGGCATCCACACTGAAGACATTTGCAGGCTATGCTCAGCAAATACTGCCATGAGAACCCAAAGCTTGCATTAGCAGCATGTGAATTCGAGAGTAACACTTTGTCTGTTTTCCTTTAAAATATAACCTATAAAAACCCACCTTCCAACAAGACTGAGATTTTGGCTTGGAATAGGGACATTCGGTAAGACAATTGTGTCCTGATACCAGATTTGACAAATCTATTTCTGGAGGTTGATTCACATTCGACTATGTTACACCAAATGAAAGCGTTAGCACTGTTTGTTCCAATTCAAGATTCTTCTGTGAATTTTACACATCCATGTGGTTGGAGTACTGTAACTCGCTCTATTTGTGATTCACGTACTCATCCATCTAGAAGATTCTACTGGTCCAGGATGTTCTTGAGCCTCCAGTGTTGGACTGGCCTATCGGGCACTCTGGCACTGCCTGGTTAACCGCTTGAAAGTGCCATTTTCTTTTGGTCCTGTCACGTCCGAAGGGACACAAAAAGGGCCACACCTTGGGTCATCTGGAGTGTCTACAGGTCATACCAACACAGTGAACCTTTGTTGAGACTGCAAAGCCCTAGCTCACTAGTCCTTCCTGGCTGAGCAACTGCAAAGGTCTCCTTCTCAATCTGGCCCACTTCTCCTTCCAATTTTATGAGAAAGACTGAGACATTGCCTCTGGTACCTTGTTTGGCATTCTAAGAGTGACACTAATACTAAGAAATACAAAAATGCGTGGCCTTTATAATGACCGCTTTTGTAAATCTGTGTTTTCCGTTTAATTGGTGAGGTGGAGCGGGAAGAGACACATCACCAAGAGATCTCAAACATGGCAGGCATTGGCCATTTTCTGACAAGTTACTAGCCGGCACTGCTGAGGTTCGTATGGAGCCAAATGTTTTTCGGTACAACTCAGAGACAGAGGTTTTGCCTAGAGTTTCATTTGTACAATACCAATTTCCCCCCAAATCTGCATACATTTGATCGAATTAATTGTGGCACATAAGCATTACAGTTCTTGCTGCAGAGACGGTTTAGGCATGTAATCTTGGTTCCTCTGTTTCCACCAAAAACAGCAGACTATAATCTAGCCTGTCACAGAAATAAAAAAACACTACCACATAATAGTCAGTAAGATGAAAATAAACAGAACAAAATCAGCAGCACTACACGCAGCATCGTTCTGCGCTATATGAACTCGCCACCATCACTTTCCATTTCCAAATTCTCTATAGTTTCCTTCTTCCATGATCATTCTTTTTTTTGCTACAGCCACCTATCTTGTAAGCCCCCTTCTTTTAATACAGTTCATAATTTTTTAGTAGATAGGTTTGCAACTTGTGTATCCCTTACATTTACGCATATATAGAAACCCTGCTAAGGCAATTGCAGACTTCAAAAGGCAGAATTTTCATTGTAGGAGTCGTCAAATAAATATCCCGTCACAAACTGTACTACAGTTTAGTGTCATTTCATCTGATGATGAGACATCGTGAGGCTACGTATGCCCTTTGGGAGCTGCCAGGTGCAAATGGTCAAAGATTTCTTCTTGCCTTCAATTCATTTTTGTTTTCAGATTGAAGTGGATGTACCTGGTGTAGTACAGTATCTAGCACTTGCATCCCTGGGCCTACTGCTTAAGAGGGAATGTTCTCTGGGGATGTGCCATAACCTAGCCAGCCCCAATGACCTTGGATGTGCCTGGGTGACTTACCTATGAAGGATAATTTCTTTTAGTGATAATCATGGTAGTGTTTTTTTTTTTGCATTAGAAGTAACCAGAACTAATTTCTGAGGAAAACACCAAATACAAAAATGTTCTTCGATAAGGCAGATGCAAAGATTTTGGTACGCTAGGTGTACTGACATTTGCTCATTATGCTAGGTGTAGTGACATTTGCTCATTACGCTAGGTGTAGTGACATTTGCTCATTATGCTAGGTGTAGTAACATTTCCTCATTACGCTGGGTGTATTGACATTTCCTCATTACGCTGGGTGTATTGACATTTCCTCATTGCGCTGGGTGTAGTGACATTTGCTCATTACGCTAGGTTTAGTGACATTTCCTCATTACGCTGGGTGTAATGATATTTCCTCATTCCATCTGGCCCACTCTTCGTCCTAATCAGTAAACACCCAAATTAAAAGAACTCGCCCTACTATTTGTATAGCTAACTATCAAAGTAAGTCAGTGGTTCTCAACCTTCTGACTTCTGTGGACCCCGACTAAATCACTACTGAAAGCTAGCGACGCCCACCTAACCAACTGCTATGATTTTAACCACAAAGCAATACATCAAAATAAAGACACACGTGCGCAACAAACAAATACAGAAATTATGAAATATTTTTCTTAATTCACAAATAAGGTAACATGCAAACATCGAAATTTTAATCAAAAGTCTGGAGCTTTTCTAAATGTACTTTAATTTCTAAAAGATGAAGAGCTAGATGGTGGCATATCACATTGTTTTGTGTTCCTTATGCGTGCTCTTTTTCTTGAAGCATACAAGAGCATCAATAAAAGCCACCAATCACTGTCTGCTGTACTTGTGCTGCTCCCCGGAATCATGATAAGGATGCCAACCTCATTTTCAGCCTTCAAGTTGAAATTCCTAAACACCAAGTTTTCAATTTGGATTTTTTTAATGCATATGTACTTTATTAGTCTGCTGTTATTTCATTTTTCAAACAATGCACCCTCTGAGTAGACAACAGACTAAGAACCTTCGAAGTAAGACATTTGGGGTCTGATGTACGATCCTATTTTGCGTGCGCAAACGGGTTTGCGACCCGTTTGCACATGCAAAATGTCACAGGCCCATGCACAATTCCTAAATAGCAAGTCGCAATTTATTTGCAACTTGCTATTTAGGAATTGCGAGTCACTATTAGGATGGGGTGTTCCCTTCCTAATAGCGACCCCAAAGCCATGTATGAATGTTTTGCGACCCCAATTGCAGTCGCAAAACACTCGCAAATTACCACCCTCTTCAAGAGGGTGGTAATGCACTGCCAAAAGGGAAGGGGTCCCCAAGGTACTCCTTCCCCTTTGCAAATGCAGGGGAGAATATTTGTTAGGGGCAGGCAGTGGTCACAGGGACCTCTGCCTGCCCTTAAAAAATGTAAACGAAAACGTTTAATTAAAAAAAAAATGCATCTTGTTTTCCTTTAAGGAAAACGTGCTGCATTTAAAAGAAAAATCCTGCTTTATTGAAAAGCAGTCCCAGACATGGTGGTCTGCTGAACCAAGCAGGCCACCATCCCTGGGAGGGCCAGCCATTCCCGATGGGGTCGCAAATTTCGAGTGGCTCATTAATATTCATGAGCTTCACAGTTTGCGACCCCATTGGGAATCGCAATCAGTGTCTCTGACACTGTAGTACATTGTAAATTGCGCCTCGCAATCAAGCGCAAATTGCGAGGCGCAATTCACAAGGGTCGTGCATCTGGCCCTTAATTTTTACACATTTTTGGCATTCCATCTTCGATCACAAATATAATTTAGACTTCTTCCACTTTTACCACACCGACCACGGGTGAGTCAGGGCAACTCACTTCTATTTGATTGTTGCAGATTGCCCTACGGAAATGTCTTCTTTTAAAGCTTTAATCTACATTCAGAAATGCAAAGACGTTTGTGTCTATGATGCTAACTGAATATTTATTGAAAACCGGCATTAATTTTAGCTTAACATACACTGACATTATTTTACATACTGGAAATGTGCAATCTAAATGTTCAAAGACATAGGCCAAGAAATCGTTAAGAAAGCAAACTGCTTACCTTCTTTAGTACATTGAAGTGCAACCTTGCTTCCATTTTGACACACATGCCTGTATTAAAAAACAGAAATAAAATAAGAAAGCACAATTATTCATTTACTTTAGTGCAACATGTTATTATATGAAAATGAGAAAAAGGAATTGATAATTTTGGAACTTTCTGTGACAGACATGACAGCACTGCACTCCTATGTATGTGGGGGCTGCTGGCTACCACCACAAAACTGGGGCTGATTTAGAGTTCTACACCCAGACTAGACTTCCTGTCTGCAAGTGTAGTGAATCTAAATTGAATCCACTAAGATAACAGCGCTTTCTTGGCCAAAGTGACTCTGTCTCCTGTAGGAGGTAGACTAAGCTTTCCCACCAAGGGCCTGATTCTGTTGCGGTTAGGAAGGCCTCCTAATGGCATTTGCTCCTTCCAAATTGGATCGGGAACGACCCAGGGCCCAATTATGATGCGGTTAGGAACATAGGCTCCCATTGAAGTCAATGGGAAATCGTATCGGGAAGCATCCAGATGCATTGTACTCCGTCCGTCGGACTGTCCCGATCCGAGTGGGTTGGACACCATTTCCAACCCGATTCAGTCGTGAAGCATTTCCAACCCGCATCAGAATCAGCTCCTTAGAAGGGAAACATGTTGGCAGAAATTCTACCAATGGTTGTGTCAGTAGATGGAAGTACCATGAACTACTGAAAACGTACTTCCAAAATTGGGTACATTGCCCACATATCTATTCTCCCTAGCATGTTGAGGGAAAGGTGGGTTCTCATAAAGTGAGGAAAACAATAAGTTTTGTGACAGTCCATCCTTCTTGGGCCCAGTGGTGGGCCCTGCGATGTCTGGGCTTAGGGGATGCCTGTCATGTAGGGAACTCCTAATTAGGTGGCTTAGCTGCCAGAGGTTTTAATGGAGGATCTGCAGCATTTTGAAGATACTCTGTTTTTGCCCTGTACTAATTCATGTTCTTGGCTCCAGTAGCACTTGGAGATGAGACGACAAGTGAAGAGAGAAAGAAGCTAAAGAGAGTTAGATGGAAAAAGAACGATGGCATAAAAAGAGAGTATGAGAGGTAGAATCAGAGTGAGCAAGGGCAGGGGCGGCTCTAGGCTCGTGGCGGCCCTGGGCGGGGAGCGTAGGTAGGGGGCCCCGGAAGAGGGGGTCTAGGCGAGCCGGAGCGCGGAGGCCAGTAAAGAGGGGGGAGGGGAGGGGGTCAGTGTGTTTGGAAGTGGAACAGAGCCGGAGGCCCCCAAATCCCTGCCAGGGGCCCCCACACAAATACGTATCCATCCTCTGAGGATTATTATATTAGGGATATATATTGGCGTGGTGGCCCCTGGGGTTTGGTGGCCCTGTGCAGGTGCACAGCTTGCACATGCCTAAGGCCGCCCCTGGCAAGGGGAAATCATGTAGGAGGGTCAAGTGAGTGACAGAGAGAGAGAGAGAGAGAGAGAGCAAGAGACATAGAGTGCTTGACATGGAGATGCAGAGAAAAAGAGAGAAGGGAACAGGAGTACAGTCACAGTTTATGAACTATACTTTCTCAATTTTCCAAATCTTTCTTTTGAATCAAACAGTCCCATTGATATACATGAAGACATATAGAAAGTCAGAAGTTTGTTGACCAAGACATTCATTGATAATTTACATACAACAAATTCTACTGATTAAAAAAAAGTAGCTAGACTCATGGGCTTGAATAACTGAAGGGTCCAGAAATGCAAAAGATTTTGAGAGAATTTTTGCACCCCAGTGGCACTGTTGTATTACCGAAGGGGTCAAAGACATTACCATGGCCACTTCTGTAATACCTGTTATGCAGTTGCACTTTTGGCTTTGCTGTAATTGCCTATATGGTATTTGTCTACTCACTATTAAGTGCTTGAAATCATGTGCAAGGCGGAACACAGGGCCCAGGGGCAACACTAAGGAAGTGACACATGCAATGCTTCCGTCTTGCCTTGAAAGGAAGTCTCTAGACCGGAGACTCAGGCTGGGCTGTACTTGCAGCCCATTCCCATTCCCAAGGTGATTTATGCGGCTGGATTTTCTAGCCAGTGAAACTGAGTCCAGTGTTACTGCTCACGGAAAATCTAGATGCAGTTACACTGGACAACTTAAAGTGAGTGGAGTGGTATCATACCCTGGAATACGTCTCTGCTCAACTCCCCTTAGGGGAACATGCGGCAGGCATTTAGAGTCATAGATAAATGCCCAATGATTAGAAATCTATGATCATAGTTTCTGTGACCGAATGCTGGGATTTCAATGAAAACATTTTCAGATCTCAACGTCACTACAATGCTTTCAGATGTGAGAAAAGAGGCACTCTGATAAGCTAGCTAGGACCCTTTTGACTTGAAACCGAACATTAGCTCTAACTGCAGTGAATTCCAGCAAACAGTTTGAGAATTAACAGAATGAAACAATTTAGGTCAAACAGTGTTTTTTTATTGCCAAGCATTTAAATGATTGTTACAGTAGTACATGATTATCTCTTGTGTGGAGCACCACCAGATTTTTGCCCTATCTGTGTTTCTTGTCTGTAGAACTGTGTGCATATTACTCCAGCTAACAAGTATTAAAGTTCCTGTGCTCCCTCTTTTGACATGGTTGAAATGGCATAATTCTAATTGGCGTATTTAACTTACTCCTAAGTATATGGTACAAAGTGTACCCAGGGCCTGTATGTATGGTAAATGCCACTAGGATGCAAAGGAGTGATCATTACGTCTGCATCTGGAAGGTCAACATGTTTCAGCCCATGGTCCCATCCAGGGTCCGTGGCTATCGTTGGGACCGGGGATCCCTATAAACACTCACGATCGACATAATCAGTTTTGTAACAATCTTGGCGCATTCCAGACAGAGGTAATCCCAATGCAGTAGTAACCGTGATTTTTATCCTTTACCTCCTTCATCCATGAGCACTTCTTGCGAATACAGGAAGTCTGTCCACCATTGGGGGGGGTTCTTTAGCAAGCTAGGGCGGCCAATGATGAAGCATGACATCCAGAGTGGTGTGAAAGCCGTTCCAAACAATATTTTTTAATTTCTAGATTCTATTGATATCTTATGTCACACAGGGACTCAAGGGCCCCCAATATTTGGGGTATTCCACTGGTGTGGACCCCGTTTCACATGTTTTGTTTGCTTTTTATGCTTTAGATTGTACTTTGGGAAGATTCAAACACAGACAGACCATAAATTCCACTTGTTCCCTTGACCCCCTCGTATAAGGGGTTCATAGGTTGTGAAGATCAGAAGAGGACTTAACCTGCTGTCTGAGACCTGAGAGGAACCCCGAAGGAATGGATCTGCCCTTTTCTGTAATCAGGACAAACAATTGGACTCCAAGATTCATAAGACTGACCTCCTTTTCAAGCTACAGGGATACAACAAGCTACAAGATGCCTTTACCTAAGGTTTCCAGCTAACTAGTTCCAACTGGACCTGCCTTGGACCCTGCTGTGGTGGCTTCTGCTGGAGTGAGTCCTAAACCCCAATTGCTGTTCCTGAGGTCATGGAACCCTTTGCTGTGTCTGGGTGGAGTTCTCGTTCCCCCCCCTGAAAACCTGGGACTTAGAAACATTTTGCCTCCAAAGACCTCCGGAGGAATGGGATAAACCTGCTGAGCCAATTCAACCAAGGTGCATTGGGCTGCGCGGAAGATTCAAGTTTATGCCACTCAGGGCTTTTTCACAGCGTCAAATCCGATTCAGCGGGTCCTCGTGGAGAAGGTTTCTGGTGTCATGGAACCCTCTTTGGCTACAGCCTTGCCCGCTAGAATAATCCAAGCTCCCAAAAAGTGAGTATATGGAAATGCCTTTTTTGTGGCCCCATGAACAGTATTTTACAAAACTATAACAGATAACTTATTGTCCACTTGTGAGTCTGTGCCTTCTAAGCCCTAAATAGCTCTCTAGCTTCCTTCATGGTGCTATAATGTGGAAGGAAATCCTCCACTATTGCAACTGCCATGATTTTGGAAAGTGGTTGCATATTTGAACACCTCATATAGAGTTCATGGGTTGTGAACACATAGCAACAACATCATGAAAATTATCCTAATTCACAGGGTGATTAATGTCCTGTGAAGTATGTAACCAATAAGGTAAAGACAAGGGAGTCTTCTTTTGGGACATTCACAAACTTTATATTTCTTTATCGGAAGACAATGGTTTGTGCAGCAGGATCTGGTCAGGATGCAACAGCAGTTTGTATGATTGCAAGTGGCACTTCAATGGAGTTCTCATTCCTGCATTGTGTTATCTGCCTGATGCTATGTGAATATTTGCAATTAGCAAAATAGCACACTTGCTCGGTCTTCAGCACAATAGTCACAATCTGGCTAATTTTCTCACTCAGTGTAGAGAATATCACTCATTGGCAATTTTTTCAATTTAAAATAGTCTTATGCATCTTCATTTTGTCCAAGTTCTGCTACCTGAATTGTTGGGGTTTTCAGGGTTTATCACTGTTCCAGACCGAGTCCAATTGACATGTTAGTTATCTTGCCCCTTATACAAGTTTCTCTGACTTGAGAAGTATCCATTGAGTATTTATCAGCCCTTTTGGTAATGTGTTGGCTACTAGGCCCTAGATGGGTTTCCAGTGACATGTAACACTGATCAAAAATGGACTACAGTTATTGGGGCACCAGGCATTTTATAACCAAAGTCCAGGTCAAGCGCCTTCTCAAAAAAACGTTCACTGAACCCAGCAAACTCAAAAACTACAATCCCTTCTCTCTGCTCCCTTTCCCCACCAAAGTACTCAAAAAGCCCTCAACCACCTACTCACTTAACATCTGGAGAACAATCATCTTCTGGACACCTCCCAACCTTGATTCCATACCAACCACAGCACCAAAACCGCCTTAATCGCCACCACTTATGACATCAGAACCCATATCGACAGGGGAGAACCAGCAGCCCTGATCCTTCTCGACCTCTCAGCAGCATTCAACAACGCATCCCACCACACCCTGATCAAAAGACTACATCACATCGGAACCCAAGGAGATGCCTTCAAGAGGATCCCCTCCTTCCTCACCGGAAGAACCCAGAGATTCCGGCTACCACCCTTCATCTCGGAACCCAAGCACATCATCTACGGCGTTCCTCAAGGCTTGTCCCTCAGCCCCCTCTGGTCAATACCTACATGACCCCTCTTGTCCATAACCGTCAGAGCCCATGGATTAAATATCATATCCTACGCAGACGACACCCAGCTCATCCTTTTGCTCTCAAAGGACCCCACCACCACAAGAGCCAACTTCCGCAAGTGTATCACGAGCGTTGTTGACTGGATCAAAAACAACTGCCTGAAACTGAGCACAGACTAAACGGAAGTGCTGATATTTGGCAACAAAGCCTTCCCGTGGAATGACTCCTCTTCCCCCTCGGAACTGGGACACTCACCCACATCGACAGACCGTACTCACAATCTCAGCATTTCCTGGACAGCAAACTCCCAAAGAAAAACGGAATCAGCACAGTTCCTTTCCGCGTGCTAGCTCACTTTTCGCATGCTCTGGAAAATCTTCAAATGGCTCCCCATCAACACCAGATACACTGTCACTCAAGCCCTAGTCACCAGTTGCCTGAACTTCTGCAATGCTCTCTACGCAGGAAACACCACTACCCTCTTGAAGAGGCTGCAAACCATACAGACCTCGGTGGCCAGACTCATCCTCAACCTCCCCAAACAGACCCACATCACCTCAATGAGCTCCACTAGCTTCCCATACAGGAGCAATGCTTATTCAAGATGCTGATCCACACACAACCAAGGACCAGTCTCCCTCAATCACCGCCTTAACCATGCCAACCCTGCAGACACCTGCACTCTGCCTCCCTTGTGCACCCCCTCCCATCCACTGAAGCAAGAGTGGAGGATGCTCTTTCACCTACCTTGTGGCTAAATCCTGAAAGGACCTTCAACTGCACCTCCGGACCTCCACCTCTCCTAGAATTCCGGAAGGCACTCAATACCTGGCTGATCAACTGAACCTGCCAAAGCAGCAAAACCCTTAGCACCTGGATACCCTCAGGTGTAATAAGTTGTGCTTTATAAGTTCGATTGATCTACTGTCATTGTCTATTAGAAAGTATCAATTTTATACCCTTGCTTCTGTTGTCAGTTCCTTATTTTGCTTATACCTTCTACTTAAAAATATGTCCTTCTTTGTTCAATGCCAGTGATTTTATCTTGCCAGCCTGGCAGGAGAAGGCAATGGGGGCCCGGGACAAATGCCGCCGGAAGGCGGGAAGCCTCCCCCTTCCCCAGGCACAAGCCCAGGAAAAAGGGGCGATCGCGATGGGTTGCCCCAGGTTGGAATTGGCCTCCCAAATCAGGGGGATAGGCCACGAGCCGCGGAGGGGGCAAAGAAGGGGGCAAGAGGCCCCCTTGAGCATACAACCCCCTCCTGCATAAGGAAAAATGAATCAGCTGCAAATCGTACCTGTGGAGACCGGCCTGGCGAGCCCTGCTGTTGGCGTCGAGACCTGCGGTGAAGCGGATCCAGCAGGAACCAACCAGAGGGGACGGGGACTAACGCCGCAAAGACGACGAGCAGTGGGGGGATTTTCATCGGGCTGTGACATTAAAGCTGCCTTAAAGGGGCCGGAGCATCGAGGCAAGCCGGGATTTAAAGGGGAAGCGGCCATGGGTCATCCATGGCAGTGACGACTGAGGCAAAGTGAGGGCTGGTGCATCGGGAGACCTTTTTTGCATCAGTGATTTTGGGCAGAAGCGGCGAACGGCGGGGCACGGTGGCAGAGCACCAAGGGGAAAGAAAGAACTCAGAGTTCACATGGAACATTGTGAACAGGATAGCAAAGGCTCATAAACAAAGCAGGAAGAAGGTTGCTATACGCTCAGAGGGAGTTGATTTTGTAGTGAGCATCAGGCCGTTTTCCTCTTTGTGCACTGCAGGGCTGCAAAGAGGCCTGCCTCCCCACTGCCACCACACACCAGTAGCGAAAGGGTAGGTGGATCAGAACAGGCATTCAGGCAGGATGGCCAGCAAGCATGTGGCAGCCGGGAGGGCTACGCGGCCTGGCACGTTTCAGGGACACATGGGGCAGCAGAAGCCCCACAGAAGTGGCCAAAAAGTAGAAGAGGGGAAAATGGCCCAGAACTGGACGAGGACCTACAGGCGATGCTGCACAGAGCCAGGTTGTTGGTAGCTCTGAAAGGGAAAACCTGAGTGGATCAATAAATTAAAGACGGAACCCAGGGAAAAAGATAGAGAATGCAGCAAGCAGCAGCTCCGGCGCAGCCCACCAAGGGACCTGGCGGTAAGGGGAATTTAAATCCATGAAAAGAGGAACAACATTTTGCGCCCATTCCAGTCTCACAGCGAATATGCTAATACTGCTTCTACGTAATTGCTTGTCCATTTTACTCATGTTACGTCTGCATGTAATTCCAATGTCTCAAATTCTTTGTTAGTGCTTTTATGAGTACACATGTAGGGTGTCATGCTGTTTACAATAGCTTCCAATATTCAAGGTGTGCCCATCCAGGCCTCTTTTCGAGAATACGACGAAACAAGCATGATTTGTCCTAGGCAATGTTCTTTATTATAACCCAAGGCATTTCAAGCTAGCTAAACAAGCTCTTCTTCAGGGGTTGCTGCAAATGACAATTTAAAAAGACGACCATTACTACATTGTCCTTAATATCACATGTACTATAGTCCATGTTTCCCTTATTACATAGTTTCTGCCATAAAACAGTGTTGAGAAACATCCCCTACCCTTGCCATATGAATATTCTAACAGAAAAATATCAATCCCCCAGGACAAAATAATCATTACCTCCAGTGAACAACCAAAAACAGAATAAATCCTCCATCCCATACTCACACCCCCACCATACCCATTCCTCACATACCTATTACTCACTATAGTGCACTCTCCGTTTGTATGGCCTGGCCTCAATGGGTAGGAGGAGCCTGCTAATGAAAATGCAGGAAGGCCTAGCTGCAGTGGCAAAGCTGGTGCCCCCGGCAGAGATAATCTTCTCAGAAATAATAGTGCGTAAATTCTGGAGGGGGCCATGGACCCCGGGGCAGTGGAGAAATCCAGACGCAAACTGAATATTACTATGACAAAGACATGTAGGGCTAACGGCTGGGGTTTTGTACGCACAGCTTCATAAACTTGAGGTCGCCAGGCTACCACATGGAGGACGGTGTTCCTGCTCAACCTTGTGGGGATGCTAGAACAAGTGGGGTTCGCATAAACGTTTGGCAAGCATAGCGGGGCGAGGGGGCGCTCCTTCCGATCGGTAGAACCGTAGGTACCATGGCGTTAAAAAGCCTAGATGGATAGAAAAATTAGAGAATTTGCTGGAAGTAAATGGAAGGCTCACACAGTGTCCTTGGGATGCCTCATGGCAGGGGCACTGAGGAAGCCAAAAGTGGACATTAGCCACAGATTGAGTAGATGAGAGGCTCCCGCAGGGCGCTTGGGATGCCTCACGGCAGGAGTACCAAAGCAGCGAGAGGTTAGAACTCAGCCGCAGGCTGGATAGATGAAGTGCTCACATGGGGTCCTTGGGATGCCACACGGCAGCGACCCAGAGGAGCAGGGAGGGGCCAAGATGGGTTTACCGATTCTGTAAATCGAGATGTAGGTGGCACTGAAAACAGTGCCACAGGCCCTTAAGAATTCGTTATTTACCACAAAATAATTTTTCGTGGTAAATAATGAATTCCAGTGTAGATGCACATCTGTGCATGTACACCTGTGCCATGTGGCAAACATACATGCACTAAGGGCATGTATGTGTGTCACATGGCACACAAGCCAGAATCAGGGGTGCTACAGGGTGTCAAAGTGACACCCTGTCCCCCTTGACAATTCGGATAATTTTACCAAATCGGTATTTACCGATTCGGTAATTACCGAATCATACCGATTCTGTAAAAATTACCGATTTTTTTCCTACATCTCATTTACCGAATCTAGAATACCGAATCGGTAAAATTCGGTATTCTAGAGTCGGTAAATGAGATTTACCTACATCGGGCCCTAAATGAACTATGATGGCAAATCATTAAATGAGTCAATAGAATGTTATGTATGACCATGAAGAGGCAAATGGTTAAGTGTGACTTTTTTTTAGCACCAAACAAGTTGTCATTGGTATGTGGGGCAATCGGCGCAGTTTGGAAAATGGCTAAGGGAGGAGGAGGTGACTCGCCTCTTGGGAGGGGTTAGAAAAATCCCCAGTAGAGCAGGGGCAAGGGAGATTTTTTGTTTTGGCAGTATGGGGGCTTGAACCCGCCCCTCTTCTCCATTGGCTGGCTTCCTAAACGGAGGCCAGCCATTGGAGGACAGGGGCGTCACTCTGTTCAAGCTCTGACTTTTTGCGATTCGGGGGTGTGTTTTTTGCAGTTTTTAAGCCGCGACGTCATCCGTCACTCAACTGCTAAAAACAGGCCCCCGAATCGCAAAAATGGTGCCGCTTTTGTGACTCCATTTCTGGTTGAACGCTGCCGGAAGAAGTCGAGTCCTCAGGAAGACCTCCCCTGCTGTAAGTGTCCCGTCGTCGCAGGAGGGCCTCACAATGAACACCAATGCCATCTATGCAAGCCGCAAGAGGTGGAAGCCTGTCCAGAAAGCGTAAGATCTCCCTCATGTTTTGTCGTTCTGTCTTCCCTGTGCCATTTCTGCGGGGTTACTTAAGAGCATTTTGCGCAATCACCTAATCAGGAAACGGGCTGTAATAAACACTCCTGTCCCAACAATAGCTCCACGCAGTGACACCTTGCTTTGGTTATTGGGATACAAGCTGTGATACGATAGTGTGATAGTGTAGGTGAACTGCAGTGTAAAGTTAGCATAGTGTAGCACAAATAAGTACATTTGTATGGCGGGGCTGATAAAAACCAGTGTTTGGAAAACGCAGGGTGTGTAGTGAATACTATGGCTGATTTAGGAACACAGTAGAGTACACACGCAACGCCTCCGACAGAGGAAAGAGGTAGAAGCCTGCAGGAGTGCACCGATCCCACCCCTCCCCCACCCCAGTGACAACAGGGAGAAGAAGAAGAAACGAAACTCGAAGCGGAGCGGGAATCGGCCACGAAATGAAGAAAACGAAACTCTGGTGTGTGGGGGGCTCGGTATGTGGGGGCTCTGTATGTGTGGAGGGCTCTGTATGTGTGGAGGGCTCTGTGTGTGTGGGGGGCTCTGTGTGTGTGTGGGGGGGGCTCTGTGTGTGTGTGGGGGGGCTCTGTGTGTGTGTGTTGGGGGCTCCGGAAGAAGTCGAGTCCTCAGGAAGACCTCCCCTGCTGTAAGTGTCCCTTCGTCGCAGGAGGGACTCACAATGAACACCAATGCCATTTATGCAAGCCGCAAAAGGTGGAAGCCTGTCCAGAAAGCGTAAGATCTCCCTCGTGTTTTGTCGTTCTGTCTCCCCTGTGCCATTTCTGCAGGGTTACTTAAGAGCATTTTGCACAATCACCTCATCAGGAAACGGGCTGTAATAAACACTCCTGTCCCAACAATAGCTCCACGCAGTGATACCTTGCTTTGGTTATTGAGATGCAAGCTGTGATACAATAGTGTGATAGTGTAGGTGAACTGCAGTGTCTGCGCTACCTAGCAGGGCACTTGGCTCCCAAATGGGCGGCTGTCGCCTCAGCGTCGCAAAGAAGAATTAAATATATTGCTGTTTGTTGCACTTGTTATAAATTTGAGCCCAAAAACATTTACACACACAGGCCCGTGTTCATTGCCTTTCTGTGCCGCGCAGTTCTAACTGAATCTCGTCGCGTACATTCATTGCTACAGAAGTTAGCATAGTGTAGCACAAATAAGTACATTTGTATGGCGGGGCTGATAAAAACCCGTGTTTGGAAAACGCAGGGTGTGTAGTAAATATTATGGCTGATTTAGGAACACAGTAGAGTACACACACAGCGCCTCCGACAGAGGAAAGAGGTAGAAGGCTGCAGGAGTGCACCGCTCCCACCCCTCCCCCACCCCAGTGACAACAGGGAGAAGAAAAAGAGACGAAATTCGAAGCGCATCGGGAATCGGCCACGTAAGAAGAAAACGAAACTCGGGTGTGTGGGGGACTCTGTGTGTGTGTGGGGGGGGGGGCTCTGTGTGTGTGCGTGGGGCTGTGTGTGTGCGTGGGGCTCTATGTGTGTGCGTGGGTGTGTGTGTGTGTGGGGGGCTCTGTGTGTGTGTGGGGGGATGTGTGTGGGGGGGGCGTTGGGCTCTGTGTGTGTGTGGGGGCTTTCTGTGTGAGTAAGTGGGGACTTTCTGTGTGTGTGTGGGGGGGCTCTGTGTGTGTTTGGGGGGGCTCTGTGTGTGTGTGTGTGGGGGGGCTCTGTGTGTGTATGTGGGGGGCTCTGTGTGTGTGTGTGTGGGGGGCTCTGTTTGTGTGTGGGGGGCTCTCTGTGTTTGTGGGGGGCTCTGTGTGTGTGTGTGGGGGCTCTGTGTGTGTGTGTGGGGGGGCTCTGCGTGTGTGTGGGAGGCTCTGTGTGTGTGTGTGGGGGGGGCTCTGTGTGCGTGCGGGGGACTCTGTGTGTGCGTGTAGCTGTGTGTGTGCATGGGGCTCTATGTGTGTGCGTGGGGGTGTGTGTGTGTGGGGGCTCTCTGTGTGAGCGGGGGGGTCTGTGTGTGCATGGGGGTGTGTGTGTGCGTGGGGCTCTCTGTGTGTGTGGGGGGCTTTCTGTGTGTGTGGGGGGCTTTCTGTGTGTGTGTGGGGGCTTTCTGTGTGTGTGTGGGGGCTCTGTGTGTGTGGGGGGGCTCTGTGTGTGTGTGTGGGGGGGGCTCTGTGTGTGTATTTGTGGCTCTCTGTGGTGGGTGCAAATGCAATAGGTCTCGCATTTGCGAGAGATTAAGCTATTGACATTGTAAATGATAATGCCATTTATTTATGTTTTCAAAACCAACACATAAATAAAAATGTTGTCATTTACAATACTAATAGCTCTAACTTTGGCAAAGGCGAGACCGTTGCATTGTAAATGCTTGTTTATCCTTACATTCACTGGTTAATCACAGCCTTAGTATCAGTGTTTACATCCTTTCCAGGTGACAGTTTCAATATTTAAATCTAGAACTGCTAATGTGAGATATATTACAGTGACTAATTAATTGTTTAATCTTAAAGCATTAAATTGTTAAATAGATTGAAAACAAACGCGAGGAGTTCCCAAGATTTGTTTCTTCAGGAGTGCTGAGTGAAGTAAAACGGCCTTTCTGTGTGTCAATACCTTCAGCCGGAGTTTCACTCAACGGGAGCAGTAGCCTGGCTTTACAACATTAAAAGGAAAGCGCGCGCCATGCCTCTGGTTCACATTATACCAACCGACCAGCCAACCATTTCCAGCTCACTGGAGGTGAGGGGAACACGGGTCCTGAGCGGAAATGACAGAAACGCTAAAACAAGGCCGATCTAGGAAGCCTGCTTTCAACTGGAGTGTAATAAATGGGTGTAAAGTTCCTGTGAATGAACTGGGGGAGGCTGTCTGGCAGATGGGAGGCCAGGGCTGCGGTTCCAGCATTCTGAGTCTAAAGAAGTCTTGGGTAATTCAATATTTCTGTCACCACTGTCTCAGTTTTACGTGGTGAACAATGAAAGTATTCAACTTAACTGTTTTGAGTAAAAAAATAAACATACGCAAAACGTTGAAACAGAAGGTGATGTTTTTGGATGGCCGTGGTTCTGGGAACAGCAGGGCCGGACTGGGAACCAGAACCGGCCCTGGCAAAATGCTCGGCCGGCCGCCCTCCGCCCCTCCGGGAGGAGAGGGGACGGGGGAGAGGTGCGATCGCGCTCTGTGACAGGGCCGGTTTTCGGCCGTTTTTGTTACGGGCCGTTTTTGCAGCATAACGGCCCTGTAACAAAAACGGCCCCAGGGGCCCAAAACCGGCCCCCAACCATGCGGCCCACCGGGGAATTGCCCGGTGCCCTCAACGGCCAGTCCGGGCCTGGGGAACAGCCTTTCAGCAGAACACGCACAGCCCTTGGCCTCCAAGGGCCGGTAAAGCATCTTTAGAGTAGGTGGGCAGCAGGAGATGGCGATGAACTGTTACAGAACAGGCAGCGATGAACGAAGAGTGCTCAAAAGAGACCAGTCAGTCCCTTTACATCTCATCCAATTGATAACCCTAAAAAGTCAGGGTTGCTTTCTGAAATCTGTATACACTTCTCCCTAACATACTATCCTAAATTGTTGCTATCAATATTAGAAGATTGGTCTCTGTTTGTTCTTTATAACTCCATCTTTTAAGGAAGATAAACGCTTTTCTCTCCGTCACTGACTTTACTCCGCCTTCGACTCATTTCTAAGGTGGAGCATAGTTGAGGTGGTGTTTATCCCACTAAATAAAAAAAAAAAACAGGCCAATGCAATGCACTGCTTCCAGATATTTGTGAATACTTTGGGCATGCATCATAGCCAGTGGGTGCTACTGGGATCACAAAAGGCCATTGACAGGGCTCAGAACCTGTAGGCATTGAGTACAGGCCATGCTCTGTGAGCAATCCTGGCATGGATACTGGGTAGAGGGCATGGTGCAAGCCATGCCTTGTAAATGCATGGGTATTGGGCAAAGGGCAACACCAAAGTTGAGGGTTGTTGAAGGAAGGGGATGTCTGTAAGGAGACTTTTGTTAGAATTTGAAAGTTGCTGGAGCAGGGAAACAGCCTTTACAACGATGCCTTTTTCAGGCAGGTAAGTACTTGTGCTTTCACCATGCACAGTAAGTATGGCTATGGTAAGTAAGTATATATATATTCCTTTTTTTTTTAACTGGAAAAATCAAAGGTTACAGGGACATTATAGTTAGGCTCAGATTTCACTCGTACAAAACCAGTGAAATTCAGCAGTTATAGTTACCTGAGTTAACCATAACGTACGCCCACACAATGCACTGCTTATGATTTCACATATTACATCACTCATGACTTGGTCAGTGACATCATTGATAGCATCTCAAATGACATCACTGATGACATCATCGAGTGAATGTGTTTTTAAGAGTATATATGTGTTCAACATATATACTAACCTGCTACAAAAGTTAAATTAGTATACTAGGTGCACTACTACTGAGTGATATTATTTCTAACATATATTATGTGAGTGGCTATCTGACTGCATGTATCCTTGTGTGTATGGTGTGTAAGTGGATGTATAGATGTATAAGTGTGTGTGTGAGGCACTGTGTGGATGAGTGAGATGCTGTGTGAGTAGAAGTATTGGTGAGTGAGTGGGTGGGTCAGTGGCTGTATGGGTGAGTGAGTGGCGGTGTGTGTGGCCCTATGGATGGGCAAGTGGGTGTGTAGTGCCTGAATGGCTATATAAATGACTGGCTCAGTGTGTAAGTGGCTGTATGGGTGAGTGAGTGGCTGTTTAAGTAGATGTTTGGTTAAGTGGGTAGGTGTGTGAGTGGCTTTATTGTAGAGTAAGTGTCAATGTGAATGGCTGTATGCGTGAGTGAGTGGATGTGTGAGTGCTTGTATGGATGTGTGAAATGGTATGTAAGGGGATGTGTGGGTGTGTGAGTGCTTCTATAAGTGAGTGAGTGGCTGTTTTGATAAGCTGTATGGGTGAGTGAGTGGGTGTGTGTGTGACTGTGTTGGCAAATACGTGGGTATGCAAGTAGCTGCATGGGTGAATGTGTGGCTATGTTAATGGCTGTATGGGTGAGCGACTGGTTGTATGAGTGTTTGTATGAATGAGTGAATGGTTGTGTGAGAGGCGGTACGAGTAAGTGAGTGAATGGGTGTGTGAGTGCCTCTATGGAGCAGTCAGTGGGTGTGTGAGTAGCGATATGGGTCTGTGAATGGTTATGTGACTGGTTGTGTAGGAGTGGGCGTACAAGCGGTTGTATAGGGTGGATGATGTCATCAGTGATGTCATTTGAGATGTCGTCTGTGACGTCACTATGTCATGAGTGATGTAATATGTGAGGTCATAAGCAGTGCATTGGGGCGTCAGTTATAATTAGCTCAAGTAACTATAACTGCTGAATTTCACTAGTTTTGTACGAGTGAAATCTGAGCCTAACTATAATGTTCCTGTAACCTTTGGTTTTCTTCAGTGAAGTTTCTTTAATTCCATTTTCTAACCATAATGACCCAGTAATCGTTTTTTTTTTAGGTGAGTTTCTACTGTTATTCAAATTCTATTTCCTAACTATAACATCCAGGTAACTTTGCTTTTTTTTAAATTAATTTCTAAGTTTTTTTAACTTGTATTCATGTTTGAAGAGTGGTGGAGAAATGGGGTGGGGCCTCCGACCAGCTCTCAGGAATCACGCTATATGGTAATTACTGGAGGTAACAGGAGGGCTTGTTGGCCTCCAAGGACCCTCTGGAGCCAAGGGGACTTTATCCCCAACCAGCAATGCACCAAGGGTTGCGTTTGCAGAGTGGTGGAGAAAGGGGGCATGGCCTCCGAAGTCCTCACAGCGATCTCGATTTGTGGGACTTACTAGAGATAACAGGAGGGCATGTTGGCCCCCAAGGACGCTCTGGAGCCAAGGGGATTTAATTCCCATACCAGCAGTGCACCAGGGGGCGCGTTTACAGAGTGGTGGAGAAAAGGGGAGTTGCCTCCGAAGTCCTCTCTGGAGTCCTACTGTTTTGGACTTAATAGAGGTAACAAGAGGGCTTGTTGGCCTCCAAAGGACCATCTGCAGCCAAGGGGACTTCATCTCAGAACCAGTTGTGATCAAGGAGGTGTGTTTGCAGAGTGGTGGTGAAAGGAGGCAGGGCCAGCCACTTGCCAGATGTTTTTTTAAATGTATTTATTAGTGGGAGGGAGCACATGACCCCCTTTCCTTGGCCTGAGGGACCCCATCCCTGGGCCAGCCTATCTATATATATATATATATATATATATATATTACCTACTGGCGGTCGCCAGTAGGTAGTTATAGTTAG
Source organism: Lissotriton vulgaris (assembly GCF_964263255.1). NCBI lineage: Eukaryota > Metazoa > Chordata > Amphibia > Caudata > Salamandridae > Lissotriton > Lissotriton vulgaris. The sequence goes on along the minus strand of NC_141689.1, from coordinate 2,113,444,240 downwards.
GATAATTTTCAATGTTAAATCTCAACATTCTATTTTGAATAACTTTGGCGCCGGTTGACGAATCTGCCTGAAATTTTCAGGAAAATGGTCTCATGGCGGTCCGGTCCTTCCCTGAAAGTTTGGGGGGGATTCGTCAAGCGGGGGCCGAGATAAAAGGGGGGTCCCAAAACGCGTTTTCCCCATGTTAATTTCCATAGGGCGGTCGATTTCACTTTTAGCCCGAACGGCTGAATGGATTTCCACCAAACTTGGCAAAATTGTAGGGACTGGTAGCCCGATGTGCCTTTGCTATGTCTCAAGATATGTGCTCCAGTGGATTTTGAGTAATTTAGGTTCAAAAAAATATATATATCTATAGGCGCTCTCCCGTGCGCGCACCCGAGTGCGCTCCAGGCGCGGCACGCGACTTGCGCGCAGGAAGCTGATTGGCTCTCAGTTGTCTGTAAACATTCTAAACAGTCCGGAGCGGCCGCCATCTTGTGTCTCGGTAAAATCGAGACACAAGGGGTTTGAAAAAAAAAGGGGCAAATGACCATAAGGGGGAAGAGTAGACCCCCTCTGACCCCCTAGGTTTGATGTAGGGACTAAAATAGGGTCCTGCAGGGCATTAAAATTTTTTTTTCGTTTTGCGCGGGGGAAGCGCATGGTACGCGCACCGGCGAAGCACGGGGAAAATCCAGGATTATATTTATGAAGGCCTTGCGCTGTTAGTTTTGCGCTTCCTGTGCGTCAATTTTTGTGACGCACCAGCGGTGTAAAAAAATGCGCATTGTTATGCAATATTTAAAAAGTGACGCATCTATCTAGATGCGTCACTTTTTAAATATAGTGCAACGAGGTACATTTTATTACACTGCTGGTGTTATGCGTCACTTTTCTGTGCGCACTCCTTATGACATTCCAGATGTGTCATATTTAATGTATGACGAATCATGTTGCAGATACAATATGGCGCAGAGTTTTAAAAAGTGACCCATGTACCTAGATGCGTCACTTTTTAAAAATAGCGTCAGGTATAATGCATGCAGAGGGGGTGTTCTCCCGCAAAAAGCTTTGTAATAGCGACGCAGTGAAATCTTTCAGATTTCACTGCGTCAGTTTTAGGATGCTGTTGCGTCAAAATCTTGTGCCTGCTTTACAGCAGGTGTTAGACTGAGGCAAGACCTTTCATATGCTGCTTTCCCCATTTGAAAGGACACATTACTGGAGTTGCGTCACTTTTGTGACGCACTCCAGCAATGCGTTACTTGGAATGTCATAAGGAGTGCGCACAGAAAAGTGACGCATTGCACCAGTAGTGTAAAAAAATGTGCCGCGTTGCGTTATATTTAAAAAGTGAGGTATCTAGGTAGATGGGTCACTTTTTAAAATCAAGCGCCACATTATATCTGCGTGAGGTATAATGCATGCAGAGGGGGTGTTCTCCCACTAAAAGCTTTGTAATAGCGACGCAGTGAAATGTTTGAGATTTCACTGCGTAACTTTTAGGATGCTGTTGCATCCTTTAAATATAGTGCAACGAGGCACATTTTATTACACTGCTGGTGTGATGCGTCACTTTTCTGTCCACAGTCCTTATGACATTCCAGATGTGTCATATTTAATGTATGACGAATCATGTTGCAAGGAGCTACAGATACGTCAGTATTTCTGACATATGTGTAAACATAAAAGTGATGCGAGGCCGGCGCAAAATTTTGACGCAATAGCATCCTAAAAGTGACGCAGGGAAATCTCATAGATTTCAGTACGTTGTTATTACCAAGCTTTTTGCGCGGGATTGCCCCTCTGCATACAATATACCTGATGCAGATACAATATGGCGCAGAGTTTTAAAAAGTGACCCATGTACCTAGATGCGTCACTTTTTAAAAAATAGTGTCAGGTATAATGCATGCAGAGGGGGTGTTCCTTGCAAAAAGCTTGGTAATAATGACGCAGTGCGTCACTTTTAGGATGCAGTTGCGCCAAAATCTTGCGCCTGCTTCACAGCAAACCTTTCACATGGTGCTTTTTCCATGTGAAAGGACACATTACTGGAGTTGCGTCACTTTTGTGACGCACTCCTGCAATGCGTTACTTTTGTGTTTACAGATATGTCAGAAATACTCCAGTTTATTCACTGTGTCATAACTTTCTTTTCTAACACTCACCTTCTTTCATTCCTCCTACTTCACTTCCTTTCACCTCTCATACCTTTCTGTTCTTTCTTACTCATTCTCCTTTCAATTATCAATGCACTATATTTCACTTACTCTTCATTTTTTAAGATTATAGCTCTTTGATGAGAATTGGAGGTAGTTCTGAAAAGAACTTTTGGTTTTCTTCTTTTAACTGAAGAGGAACAAAAACAGGGAATAGAAACTGCTCAACAGGAGCAAAAAGAAAAGAAAAAAATTAGGGGTGGGAAGGGCAGTGATGGTTCTCCAATGCCCGAACCATGAGCAGGACACTTTGCTCCCCATAGGTGAGGAGTTGATTGCAGTATCTGCATTTGACGACCCCATGGTTGAATGCAGGTTGAATGTTTGCTACCTGCCCCTGAGATTGTTCTCTTCCAGAAGAAGTTGCTCCTCCTGTTGATGTAGAGGCCCCATCTCTGGGAACCTCCTGTGCCAGAGCCCTGACACTTTCCCGGGCAAAATTCTGGGGGTGCCTCCTCTCCACATGTCGGATCATCGTAAAGTTCCCAAAAGAGTATTTTTTTTGGGGGTTACCCCGTGACAGGACCTGTTTGCAGATCCTGCACTCTACTTTTGGTGCATTCACCTTCTTCTGGCCTTCTGGAAACTTAAAAAATTTCCAAATGAAATGTTCCTTCACCTTTGGGGTAGGAGGCTCTTCATCAATGAAGTCATCTTCACTGCTGGATGGTCTGGCAGCCATGATGAATCCAGGAATATGGAGCAGCAAAAAAGGCAGGTCTTTCAGTCACAAAAGTGAAAGAAGAAGTGAAGGAAATGGGTGGGGATTTCATTCATTGTAAAAAAAAACTGTTAGCAACCAATGAAAAGTGTTATTTGAGGGTCACATGACCCGATGCGTTTACGCTGCGCGCTCCGGAGCACTTCCGGGTGCGTTTACGCAGCGCGATCGTAGGCGCTTCCGGGGCGCAAACGTGGCGCGATCGTAGGCGCTTTTCCGTGCGTTTATGCGCCGCGCACGTATGCGCTTCCGAGGGCACTTACGTTGCGCGCCGAAGTGACGTCATCAATCTTTTATAGAAATGCATAATCATTTTCCATATTAAAAAAAACTAATTTTATTTGTATGGTACGAAATGTTTTGCATTATTATTAACTTTTCATTCATATTTTTTTTTCACGAACGACAGTTGCGCTCTGGGTGCGCTTTCAGATGAGCTCTCGGAGAAGCTTACAGGAGAGCTTAGCTGAAAGCTTCCCGGAGCGCGCACCCAGAGCGCAAAAGAAAAAAATTATAAGAAAAAATGAATACTTAAAAAAAAACAGCAAATTGTAAAAAAAAAAAAGGTTAGAAACTCGATATACAAAGGAATTAGCATTTAAAAAACCTATGAAATTCACTGAAAAAACCATAGGTTTCACACCAGTTATAGTTAGGAATTAGCATTTAAAAAACCTATGAAATTCACTGAAAAAACCATAGGTTTCACACCAGTTATAGTTAGGAATTAGCATTTAAAAAACCTATTAAATTCACTGAAAAAACCATAGGTTTCACACCAGTTATAGTTAGCTGGAAATTTTACTGATATAAAACCATTGAAATTCCCACGTTATAGTTAGTCGGACTCACTATAACTTGCGCGTGCAATGCACTGCTGATGACATCACATATTACATCACTCATGACATGGTCAGTGACATCACTCATGACATCACTGATGACACCATCCTTGTGACACAGTGACAGACCTCCTTTCAGTGTAATGTAACCCATGAAACACATATTCAAAAATAGAAACTAATATTTTCAAAAAAGTGGATATACCCATACCAGTTACAACAACCAATTCAGTAATATCACCATCTAATACACATCCACTCATGTGTATGTATATGGGTTATTAGATATTTTTATTAGTATCAGTATGAGTGTCTATATGGTTTGGTGGGGGTATTACTTAGCACATAGATGCATGAGTGACTGACTCTTTGTTTGTATGTGTTTTGAAGACAACATATGTACAGGACTGTATGGGTGGATGAGTGTCTATATGTGTTTGTTAGTGAGTGAATGACTGTCTCACTAGTGTCTTTATCAGTAACTACATATGTTTTAATCTAGTATATATGAATATTGATGTATATAAGTGAGTATATGTGAGAGTAAGAGATTGTAAGAGTTCCTGTTTAAATAAGTATGTGTTTCTATAAGTGATTGTTTAAGAGAATAAATATGTGTAATTTTAAATAGAAGTAAGGTGGAAGTGTGTGTATAACTCTATATTCAAATAAATGGATGTCCAATAGTTTATTTGCACGTGTGAATATGTGTGTGAGTAACTTTTGGATGAATGTCGGTGTGTAACAGGATGTATAGGTGTATCACTTCATATGATGAGTGAGTATATGTATGAGTGACTATATAGAACTATTGGTGAATGAGTGGATGTGTATATAGATAGTGGAATTACTGAATTGCTTGTTGTAACTGATATAGGTATCTCCATTTTTTAAAAAATTTCAGTTTCTATTTTTGAATATGTGTCTCAAGGGTTACATTATAGTGAAAGGAGGTCTGTCACTATGTCACAAGGATGGTGTCATGAGTGATGTCACTGACCATGTCATGAGTGATGTAATATGTGATGTCATCAGCAGTGCATTGCACGCGCAAGTTATAGTGAGTCCGACTAACTATAACGTGGGAATTTCAATGGTTTTATATCAGTAAAATTTCCAGCTAACTATAACTGGTGTGAAACCTATGGTTTTTTCAGTGAATTTAATAGGTTTTTTAAATGCTAATTCCTAACTATAACTGGTGTGAAACCTATGGTTTTTTCAGTGAATATATATATATATATATATGTGTGTGTGCCAATAAATATTTCCAACACGGACCCTGGAGTGCGAGTCTTTTGTGTTTTCCCTAACGACGGAGGGGACTCTTTCAGATAATAAATATATATATATATATATATATATATATATATATATATATATATATATATATATATATATCCCAACAAACAGTCTCTCATTACCGGAGCCCCGGACCCTACAGGGCGGCCTCACCCAAGGGCACGGAGCAGCCCTTCAAAACATCACCATGTAGACACAAAGTAAGGCCCATTACTGAAGCAGAATTTTTATTTCTCAATCCAGCAGCGCTTGTTATCTTGGCCCCAACGTTTCGGCACCATAGCCTTTCTCACGGATATATAACAAACGCCATATTGGGCTCGGGCGTGTCCTCAAATAGGTTACATCACGTGACTTTAATAAAGCAACTTCAAATCCCACAGTGCATTTGTAATCACATGGAAGTCCTCACAATTATACCTGTATTAGTAGTTTATTTTTGTAAAATACATGCACTGATGCTGGTGTGGTCCCTGTTGCAGCATCCAGGTGAGTTAGAATGCTGCACTGTTGTCACACGGCAAGCGACTTTGAAATAAATTCCGCTTTCAGCACGATCAAGGCAGGGCCACCCTCCTCGAATCCCTTCCTCATGCAAATCCATTTTTTGCCACATTGACGTATCCTGTTTAGTAGTTTCATTTTGTGTTGTTTGGTCCTAAGATTACAAAATATGCTATAAATAAACCCCAAGGAATGGGGATATCAGTGGCGTAAGCACTTCCTATAAATCAAGACTGGGGGTGGCCCTCTCACAACAAAGCCAAAAGGAAGCTCTTCCGGAGTCTTAGGACATTCTATCTCTCCCTAAGGAGTGACGGAAGCCTCCTTAAAACACCTGGCTACCTGTGATAGGCGGAAATTTCCCATCCTTGAATTTAAAGCATATTTAAAGATATATGAGGACAATAAAAAAAAAACCACTATGATATCAGCCTCCAGCATGTCGGATGGGATGGAGCCGGGACCCTGGAACGAGTTAAAAAGTTTGGTAAGAATCGGTGCAACTACGGGGCAGAAAACTTTGTAAAAACCTGAGGAGAAGCCGTCCGGTCCTGGTAATTTCAGGGGCTTGAGACGGGAGATTGCACTAACCACCTCCTCAATTCTGTTAGGTGAATCCAGTGACGTTGCACCTTCCGCGTTGAGAGCTGTGCTGGCAGGGTCTTGCAAAAAGGCCTCTGCGTCCTCATCAAGGAGGGGGTCTGCACTGTAAAGGGATGCATAATATTCCCTTAACGCCTCCGAGATTCGTACCTCATCGTGTATCTTCTCCCCGTGCTTATCATGTAGGGTTGAGATTTTAGATCGCTGGACTTTGGCCCAAAGCGCACTTGCCAGGAGGCGTCCCATTCTGTTCCCACCCACATAGTATGTGTGCCGGAGCCTGAGTGCAGCATGTCTATGTCTAAACCCGCCAGCTGACCCCTCACAACTTTCAGCTGCTTCCAAATTCTCAGAGCTTCTGCGCGACTGTGTACCCTTTTCAATTCAACCACTTTGGCTTCTAGGGTTTCCCGTTTGTCTTTGCAGTCTTTGATTTCTGCCGCTGAGATGGCTATCAACTCTCCTCTCACCATCGCCTTTAGGGCCCACCACACGGCCGTCACGGGCGTGTCCGGCCGGTCGTTAAGCTCAATGTAGTCAGTGATGCGGTTGTGGAGTTGCTGGACTACCTCCCTTCGTTGCAGGAGGGCTTCCCTCAACCTCCACCGGCCCGGTGATGTTTTAATGTGTGGGACTCTAATCGCTATTTCTACAGCGTTATGATCTGAAATGGCAGCTGGGATGATGTCCACGTCCTCTATCTGAGCCCCCAGCTCTAAGGAGCAGGTCCAGTCTGGCGTATGTGTGGTGCACATGGGAAAAGAATGTGTAGTGCAAGGTCTCGGGGTGTTTAGCCCGCCACAAGTCCACCAGCCCCCTCTGTACCAACCAGTCTTTCCCCTCCACCGAAAACTGCACCTGAGTAGCCAAAGCGGAGGCCAGACCTGTCTCTCTCCCTATCCATAACCAGGTTGAGGTCTCCTCCTATGAGTAGGAAGTGTTCTGGGGAGCATAGAGACTCTGACAGGGCGTTTCTAAGAAAGGGCTTCTGACTCGTGTTAGGGGCGTACAGGGAATCCCACTTTCAATGGCATGCCGCCCACCTTAATGCTGTAGGCAAGAAGCCTGCCCTTACTCTCCCCAACCTTGTCTCCAATTTGACCGTGAAAGTGTTTGGCAAATAATATCGCAACCCCCGCCTTTTTGTCAGTAGCGGAGGAGAAGAATTGTTGAGGGAATGCTCTGGCTCACATGCTGTGCCAGTCTTTGGTGAGTAAATGGGTTTCTTGAAGTAAACATATAGCGGCACCTGAGTTTTCTAAATACGATCGGACCGCCCTCCGCTTAATGGGGTTGTTAAGCCCTTTAACATTCAGAGTGATAACCTTTAACATGGCCCCAGACATCTCACTGAGGAAGTGTAGTAACTGCTCATTCTAGTGAAAAGAAGCTCGCGTTGCATATCTCGGGCGGGCCCCGGACCCTGTCGGCACACTGGTTCCCTCCCGCCCTCCCCAACCCTTCAACTCACCCAAAACTCGCCCCTCTCTCCCAACAAGCCTCCCTCCCGTCCCTTCCTCCCCAACATTCCAACTTTTAAATGGCACTCCTCCACCCCCCACCCTAACCCCAACACAAAAACCCCCACAGTGTCTCATAGTCCCAGGCCAGGAAACTCGTATCACAGTCCTGTGGTGAAAGGTCGTTGTAGGGCGTGTAACCGAGGCGACCCCCCCCCCCCCCCATCAACGTTTTTGTAGTGCATGTGTGTCCCCCTCACGCTGCCAGCTCAGTCTGCAGGTGATGTGTCTTTGTTATTATGACGGGTGACCCAGTGGCCTGCAATGGAAATAATTTTAAGTGAATTTTAAATAACAGAGTCTCTTTTTTGAGACATACCTAAGGTTCATGTGTGGTCTGTTGGATCAACAAATGTTTTGGGCTATTGTTTTCACATCCAACATGGGCTTCGATTGGAATTCATAGAGCATATTATCAAGTCCATTATCGCCGCTTTATCAGAAGTTTCCTGCCGATAAAAGCGGTGATAATGTATCGCCTGTCCTTGATAATATGCCCCTGAGTCTCTTTTTTGAGACATACCTAAGGTTCATGTGTGGTCTGTTGGATCAACAAATGTTTTGGGCTATTGCTTTCTCTGTTTATTTTCAAAATTTTCCATTGCAGGATTCAATCACATGAGGAATAAAAGTAAAAATAATCTATTTTTCATTGAATATAATCAACCAGTATTTAGAATCAACGATGTGTCCTTGGACACCACCTGGATAGACATGGCCCGTTCTTGGGACATGGTGGCCGTATCTGGTTTCAGGTCCGCACCAGGTGAGGGTTGTTGGGATGGTCTCGGTGATGTTGGACTTTCATAGCTTTCAATGCCTAGCAGGGCGCAAGTGTCTTGGAGGGATCGCAATTGTTGGAGAGTTCCATTTCATTTAAAGATCAGCCGAAAGGGGTGTCCCCACGAGTATGGGATCCCCTTGTCTTGCAGAAACGTCATGGCGACCCTGAACCCCTTTCTCTTTTGAAGTGTAATGGCCGACAGGTCTTGGAAAAGGGTCACCGGGTAACCCTGGTAAGGGAGAGGTTGCATTTGTCGGGCTTCACACAGGATTCTCTCTTTGAGAGGGAAGTCAGGTAAAAAGGCCAAGATGTCTGGTGGCGGAGCAGGTGCGCGTCTCGGTAGCCCTACCCTGTTTGCCCTGTCAATGCGAACTTCAAAGGTCGCCGGTTCCCCCAAAATCTATTGGAATAGGCCTTGTAAATACTCAGTGATATTTGCCACTTCTGATTTGGGTGGGACACCACAGACCCGTATGTTGTTGTGCCGAGATCTGTTTTCGAGTTCCTCCGCGTGTGCCTGTAGGTCTACCTGTTGATCTCAGAGGCGGAGAAGTTCTTGCTGTAGCTGTTTGATTTCCTCACCTTTGGTCTGATCCTAGTCCTCAATTGCTGCCACCCTCTCACCCAGACCGTCCACTTCCTTGCGTATTTTCCGAACCTCTGCGGCAACTTCATGCTTTAACGTATGGAAATCTTCCCTCAAGGAGTTGAACAGGGTCTCTAGAAATGACTTGGTGATGGGCACCTCCCAATCTCCTGAGTCTGTTTGGTGTTTCTGGGCGGCCGGGGTGGAGGGTCCTCTGTCCCCTTTAGGTGGGCCCTTGAGGAGCATGTCTGTTTGCGTGCACTCACCTTTTTTCCTACTGCTGGCCATACCAGGCCGGTGTCCTTTGGAGCTGTGCCCGCTTTGTTCTGTTAGGCGCTATGGGGCTGCTCTCTCCCTTGCGGCTGCGGTGTGTCAAGCAAAGGGATGAGGGTGCTTCGCCTGGTCCACATGGGGATTCCTCTTCTCCCCCAGGGGACCGTGTGTTGATGTGGGGGGGTGGAGGAGCACCATCAACTCCTGGGCCCCTATGAAGGACCCTGGTGGCCCCGCTGCTCTGCTGTTACCTTCGACCATCGGCCTGACGGTTGTGCTTAGGAAGGTTCCCCAGTGCCAGTCACCGGCTTCCCCAGGCCCCCTGCTCCAGTCACTCTATGCTGCCGCTCACCTGGTTGTGGCCCATTTGGTCCCGCTGCCGGCTCTGCCTCCGTGTTGTGGGCCCAGTGCTGGAGGGTCTGTCCCTGGCCCTGCAGTGCATCAGGTGTGGGCCCCCGTAGGCCGCAGGCGCCACTCCCCTCACGCTCCTGAGGTGATGGAGCTCCATGAGCAGGCCCTGGGAGTCAGCCACGGGGCCCCCACCCCTCCGGTGTAGGCTTCACTGCCCCAGCCTCTCTTTGTGCGCCTCTGTTACGACCCTTCTCGCGCTCTTGGTCGGCGGGGGGCTGCGGTTCTCTCACTGCTCCGTGGGGTTGCTGCTGTTGTGCCCCAGCCGCCCTCTGGTGCGGGCGGTTCTCCTTCGCAAACTCGCCCAAATCTCGCAGGCTTGGGGTCTCCTGTCCTGGCCGCGCTTATGTGTGTTTTGGCGCTCTGTCCACTACGCCGCCATTTTGTGGTGACCAGGGCCTGCCCCCGCAGGGCCACCACCGCCTCTCCTGAGCCCCAAAATCACCTGGGGGATCGGCACTTGGTGTGCACTCGTATCTCTGTTACCGCGCTTCTCCCACAGGCCGCTCCTCTCCTGCCCCCGAGAAGGGATGCAGCTGGGAAGCAGTGGGGGGTAGTGCCCGGATCGCCACTCCTCCGATGTAGGCCCGACTGCCTCAGCCTCAATTTTCGCGCTTCCCTGCGGCATGCCGCCCTCCACCTACTTGCTGTCCATGGGGGGCCGCAGTTAGTCTCCCGCCGTTCCGTGGGGTCGCTGCAGCCGCGACCCAGCAGCTCTCCGGTGCGGTGACCCTCCTCTGGTTGGCACGCCGGGTCTGCCAGGGCAAGATCCCCTGCTCAGGTCCCATTGTGGAGTGCTCCCGTGCTCTCCTAGTTAGGGCGCTATTTCGCAGTGTTCAGGGCTGGGCTCTGCAAGGTTGTCGCTGCCTCTCACGAGCTCCAGATGCACCAGTAAAGTGGGTGCCAGCAGTGTGCTTGTTTCCTCGCCAACTCCTGTGCTTTGAAGGGGGAGCTTTAAGTAGGATTTAGCTGGAGAGGGGAGCACGGAGCGGGGAGCCTCTGGAATCAGCGTCCTCCTAGGGCGCAATCTTGGCCATGCCCCCCCAACCATGTTATTCTAAGTACACTTTGGCTGTGTTCTGGGTTAGGGCCTTAATTACAGGTAAGGATAAGGTTTTATATTTTTTCTCCACCATGTAGGAAAAATTATTTATAAGTTTCTTTATATTTAAAAAATAATTCACATAGTAGTGCAGTACTGCCTAGGAAGTACCGCAATACTTTAAAAAATGTAAAAACATCACATTTGCTAAAAAATCATAGCTACATTTTACTACTCCATGTTTCAGTAATATAGTCTACTACAGAGTATTTTTAACTTTTTCAATATATTTTTAGATTTTCCTGTAACTACCGCAGTACTATGAAGATACTAGCGCAGTTCTCCATCAACTGCATTAAAATATATATATTAAAAAAAAATGTCACTACCTATTACCATTTTTAAATAACAATTAATCCAACTACTTACCTACATTTAAGACCCTAACCCAGAAAATAGCCAAAGTTTGCCGTTTACATTTTGGACAGACAGCCGTTTGCTGATCAGATACTACCTTCTCATTGGCATGGACTGTGGCATACCACAGAGTTAACACGGTATACCCCAGCATAACATATATCTAAGTATTTTCAGACTCGTAACATTAACACTACTTAAACTATTTACACTTACTACCAAATATTACCATTTACACTCCATAATCTATATGCCTGACTCATTACATCCTCATCTACATCTGTTCACCCACTTTCACTCAATGTATGTTTAAAGTACTCCACTCTATGTCACTCCAGGCCACTCCACTGTACGCTATCCCACTCTATGTCACTTCACTCTATGATATTCCATTATATACCACTCCACTCTATTCCACTTCACTTCACACCACTCCAGTCGATGCTATTCCACTTTATACCACTTCCCTCTACACTATTCCACTGTATGCCACTATTTCTACACCACTTCACTGTACGCTATTCCACTCTATGCCACTCCACTGTATGGCACTCCAGTCTACACTACTACACCCTATCCTATTCGACTGTATGCAAATCCAATCTAACCACTCCATTCTATTCAACCATATGCCACTCCACTCTACGGCACTCTACCCTCACTCCATGCCAATCCACTCTATGCTGTTCCAATCTACGCCACTCCACCGACCGCAAGTACTCTTTACCCAAACTCCTACTTTACACTATTTCTCTCTACCCCACTCCACTCCACTGTACGCCACTCAAAAATATGCTATTTTACTCTGTGCCACTCCAGTCTATGCCACTTCACTCTACGCTATTTGACTGTACGCTACTCTATGGTAAGCTATTTCACTGTATGTCTCACCAGTCTACCCTACTCTATGCCACTCTACATAACTCCACTCTGCGTAACTCCACCGCATGCCACTCCACTCTCTACTATTCCACTGTACAGCACTACACTCTACCCCACTACACTCTACGTGCTACACAACTCCAGTCTATGCTATTCCAGTGTATGCCACTCCACAGTACTCAGCTCAACCATACTGTACTCTATTCACCAACAGTCTAGGCCCCTCCACTCTACTACACTATTCTCCACACTACAGCATTCCAATGTACAAAAATCAGGGCCGGACTGGGAAGTGAAACTGGCCCTGGAAAACTGCTTGGTCGGCCCCCTAGGGAAGGGGGGGTGGGTGCGGCTGAGCTGTTTGCTAGGACCGGTTTCGGACGATTTTTTTTACAGGGGCCAGCCCCCGGTAACAAAAACGGCCCCCTGGGGCACAAAGTCGGCCCTCACCCTGGCGGCCCAACGGGGAAACGCCCGGTGTTCGCTATGACCAGTCCGGCCCACTGTCAATACGAGTTTGCTGCACTCTATGCCTCTGTATGACAATCTACTCCAGTCTCCGACACTCTACGCAGCTCCCTCCATGCTGCTCCACCCCACTTTACTATACTGTATTCCGAGACTCTACTCCACTAAGGCAGTTTACACCACTCCAGTGAACACTACTCTATGCCACTCACTCTACGACAGTCTACGTAACTCCACTCTACCAAACTGTGCTGCACTTCACTCCACTGTACAACACTGCAATCCACTCAAGAACACTTTGCGACAATCTACAACATGCCATTCAACTCTACTGTACGAAACACCACTTCAGCCTATGACACTTTACTCCACTGTATGCTACGCCAGTCCACTTTATTCAATGCAACTTTACTCTACAATTCATCAGCCTACTCTAAAACTCCACTCTTCCACACTCTACTTCACTCTATACAATTCCACTCTACAAGACTCTACTACACTCTGTGCCACTATACAACACTGTACTCCACTCTATGCACCTACACTACACTGTACAACTATCTACTTCACTCTATGCCACTACACTCCACTGGACAGCATTCTACTCCACTCTACAACACTTTCCAATGCTCTACAACACACCACTCTACTGTGCTGTACAGGACACCATTCATATTTATCACAGTTTACTCGACTTTACGCTACGGCTCTCCACTCAACTGCACTCCCTGCCACTGTACTGTGCAACACGCCACTCCACGCTGTAATACTTTTCTCTACTGTACGCTACGCCAGTCTACTCCACTCTACTCTATGACACTACCTGTGCGACACTCTTCTCCACTCTACTGTACTCCACTTAACGACACTGGACCCTACAATTTGAAACAAGTTTTTATTAAAAGCAAAAAAAAACCATTTCAAATTCAAGGAAAAAAACAAAGGTTAAACCTTAATTATAGTTAGGAAAACTTTATTTATTCTTTCCATAGCAACACTACACAAACATTGGAAATTCAAAAGTTATAGTTATACCTTAAATGTATTATTTATGCACCACCTTCCAATTATTATAACTTACGCACCTCCACACACACTGTATTGAATTCAGTAGCCACACTACACTAAGTGTAACTCACCACTCTACCATGCATAGTGTTCTCGCAAATTATGTGATTCAGGGCCGGCTTTAGCACTGGTGGCGCCCTGTGCGACAATGTTTGTTGGTGCCCCCCAATGACCACCTCCGCTACAGATTCCCTCACTACCACCATTTGACAGTGCCCCTTAAGTCTCCATAACAACTGTCACTTAGATTATTTTAGTTTTATAGCATCACTCATACCAGTTTAATTTGTCAGAACACTTTACATCACACACACATTGCACAGAGACAATCATATGTGTCTAAATCAGTGTATAAGAAATGTTACGTAACACAGAGGTTTAAAAGGTGTAGGAGTCATGTCATCCATTGAGGTAGGCAGTATAGTTTAAGAGTCCTTGGTCTGGAAAAGCACAAATTCAGAATTTCAAATGTAACACCATTGTTAAGGGTTTTCTTAAAGAATCAAAAGTGATTTCTACCTAAATTAACCCTTTTTGCAATATTAGGATAAGGAAAGACTGGGGAAAAAACACATAGCTCTAATATATTCCTTGCAGGTGGCATGCAGCTCTTTGATGACAGTTAATAGCTCACTGCTCTATATTTGGATTGTACCTCATAAACTGCTAGTAACCCACTGACCTCTATATATTAAATGCACTTTGTGATCTGAATGAGAAACGTTCTTTCCAGTAGGCATAATAACCCTCTGCACTACAATGAGTCAGAAATTCTTAAATATAGCTCCGGTCTCTCTCTGGGAAGAACATTAATCAGATAAGTTATCTTGACATTTTTTTGGCAGGGACAAGGTGTTTTTAAAACAATAAACATGGCGCCCCCACCCCAAGCCAGCACCCGGTGTGATCGCTCCGCCCTACAGTGGACCCTGATGAAATTTGCAATGTCATAGGTGTTGTTGTAAATGCTATGATTTCAGATGTTATGAAAGGGTATAAGCAATGCATGTAGAAGGCACTGTCATGGATAGATGCAGATTATAAAAAACAGACAGACCAATGGCAGAACAGAGTGGCCCTCAAGGGTCCTCCAGGTATCTAAAGGGATATATATTTTTATATATATATTATTTAATGATTTTATTTTTGACAAGATCCTGGCAGACATTTAAGAAGAGATTCTAGTAAGAATTATTATAGAGCAAATCTTCTTAGGCTAGGTTTTGTCAGAGGCCGTAACCAACACCAAACTATTCCATACAAAGGTAATTTGACATTTCGTGTAACAAAATACCTATCTTTAGCCTTTAATATAGAAAAATAGCAATCCACCCTTAAATGCCTGGTAATTTTAACATTATGCTTTTTACAATCAATATGTCAAGTCTAATTTGTTTATTATAACATTTCATAATAAACAGATCAGACCTATGGAAACAGAAATATTTTTCCTAGCGACCAATCAGGCCTGAGAGTGTTATGAGTGGATTATCACCATAACAAACTGAGCGTCCTGTATTGAGCATAAGCTTTCCCACAAGGCAACCATGAGGCATACAGGCATATATTTACAAAATATATAAAATTACAGTTGGCAAAACAAAATAATATCCCTCGGCCTAACAAGGATTCTGACAGTACAA
Organism: Lissotriton vulgaris; assembly: GCF_964263255.1. NCBI lineage: Eukaryota > Metazoa > Chordata > Amphibia > Caudata > Salamandridae > Lissotriton > Lissotriton vulgaris. The sequence continues at coordinate 2,113,428,973 of NC_141689.1, read as the reverse complement.
ATCTATACCCACAGTTTGTCAGATGAGATAACCAGTAACAAAATGCTTGCCTGCTATGGTAATCTGTGACATTCATGTAACAAAATACCTATATGTACACATCAGTATAGAGTAATAACAATCTACCCTTAAATGCCTATTGACTTTAACCCCTTCTGTGGTGGTGACGGAACCACTCCATCACAAGCCACGGACGGGCTGTGCTAATGACGGAGTGGTTCCGTCAAGGCCAGGCCGCCACGCCTGCGAGTTAGCGATTTCGCGCCTGCGCTGAGCGTTCTATTGAGCGGGCGGGGCCGTGACGGAACCACTCCGTCACAAGCACAGCGCGCCTGAGGCTCGTGACAGAGTGGTTCCGTCACGAGCATGGCAGCGACGCGCGCCCCCTCCCCCCTAGGGATGCGGCGGAATTACCACCAGAGCCAAGGGGTTAACGTAAGCGTTTCACAATCAATATGTCAGGCCTACTGTCTTTATATTAACTTTTCATCATAAACACTCAAGTCAATAACCATTATCATTGGCTTGTCACCATAAGCAACCGAGATCTATACTGTGCTGATTCATAAGACTTCTTAATAAAAGTACAAATATGTATAAAATAGATAAGTCTCACAGTGCAAATATTCTATACTCAAGGTAAGTCAGAAGGGGTACCCAACACCAACACCCTTGCCTTGCCTATTAAGGTAATCTAAGCAATTGCATTTAACAAAAAGCTTATCAGTAGGCTTTAATTCAAAGTAACAACAATACACTGCCTTTATCATAACTTTTCAAAGTAAACAATCAGGCATAAAACCTTTAATATAGGTGCATCAACATAACCAAATAAAGCCCATTGTAATGCACATAAGGCAACCATCCACCTTACAGTCATAAAAGTACAAAAAAAGTGATAAATGTACAACTATATACAAAATTACAGTTGACATAGCAAAATACTAACTCTCCTTAGAGAGGCTAATAAAGAATATTGTAGACCATATCTTCTATCCCTACAGTTTGGTCAGGAATATAATCAAAACCAAATCCCTTGTCTACTGCAGTAATCTGTAAAGTTCCATGTAATAAAGTCCATGCCTACAGGTTTACCACTGTAACAATCCATCTTTAAAGCCTATGGTCTTTAATACATGTTTTGCACAATAAATAGATCAGTCTACTGACTTTGTCAAACTATGAAATCTGGCAATATTTTCCAAATTAACTGATGAATCCTTTAATATTGGCTTTACTCTTTACCCAACTCCAGCCAATTCAAGTGCACATAAACTGGCAAACCATCCTGTACATATTTATAAAATTACAAATATAATGACAATACAGCTTGCAATATAATATACAACCATGCTCAACCGGTCCTAAAAAGAATTATCAGAGGGAAATTCCAAGGGTTAATGGGAGTAGGTGGCCGTCAAAATCCTACCACGGTAATCTGTGAGATTCCATGTAACAAAATATCTGTAGCCTTTAGTATAGAGCATGGGCACTCACAAGCGTTTTCCCAGGGGCCAAAACATTTGGTCGGTGATGCGACCGAGGGCCACATTTATGCCAGCATGGTGGCAGTAGAGGGGTCAGGGGCGGTAAGGTGGATGTAAGTGACGTGAAGCGTGTGCATCTGGTGTACTGAATTGCATAATGTGAAACCAGAAAATCTGCATCAATCCCTGCAACCCCACTTGCCGAAATTGTGTGATCCTTGGCAGTTGTTTTATTTCACTTTCTCTCCTTTTTCATCATTATAACATATAAGAGAATAGCAACCAAGGCCACCCAAAGGGTGTACAAAACAACTGACTTACCTCTTAGTTCTCTATTGAAATTGTTGTCAGGGTAAGGAGAAGTATAAATGCTTCTAGAATCATATTTGGAAACACTTAAAAAAATACTTCTCAATGCAGTGATATAATCTGATGTACTAAGCTTGAAAAGTTTCAAATGTTAATGAAATACACTTTTTGAATTTTGAAAAGATGTTATCATATTTTTACACTTTTGCTGAAAGATAGCTCCAAAATCATAGGTGATCATAAAGTTTAGTGGTGCAGGACACCTTCTTTTCTTCTACTTTGGTTAACCTTTGAATAAATGCTTGCCCGTATAGTCGGGTAAACAGCAGTCCTGTGCTGGGGTTGACCAGGGGGCAGCATGTAAAGGGCAGGAGGGCCCTACCGCTTAATCTCACTTTTGAACATCGAGACAAACATTTTGGCTACAGTCCATGCCATGCTGCTATCACCTCTGTTAACCTCTAAAATTCACAAAGGCCAATCGGGCTTTATGCCAAAGAGGTCAACAGGATTTAATCTCTGCAGGCTTTACAATTGGTTGGAGACGAAACGATCAAGAAAGGACCCCCATTTATTTCTGTCCCTAGATGCATAGAAGGTATTTGATGCCATTCATTTCCCTTCCTGAGGCAGGCCCTGATGAAGTTTGGGTTTGTTCCCGAATTGTTCGCCTGTATGGAGCCAGAGACCAGGTGGCCAGAGAGTGAATGAAGAGATGTCCGTGAAGTTCCCAATCAAGAGGTGCACGAGAAAGGGATGCCCCCTGTGTACCCTATTGTTTGCCCTGACATTGGAGCCATTGGCTTGTGTGGTTCAAGCACACCCAGACATCACAGGTTTCAGCTATAGGGAAGGGGTGATTGAGGATCAATGGATCTCACGCTACACTGACAACATCCTTCTGTATGTCACACACCTGAATACAAACGCTCCTAGGTGTGTTCCGAATATTCGAAAATTATGGAGTGCATGTGGGCTATAAGATTAATTGAGACAAAACCTATTTCCAGGTGGCAGGATATCTCAAAGCACAGGACCTCGAACATGGAGGATTGCCTAGACCATAACATTCAGAGAATGATGACGGGCTTACATGGAGACGTGGAAAGATGGAGATCATTGCCTTGAACGCTACTAGGGAGGGCCGCCATGTACAAGATGATAACATTACCAAAACTTCTGTACATCCTTCAATACACATATCATCAGATCCCGGAGAAAATCTAAATTGGGGGCAAAGTCGGGATATTGCTATGGAATGGGGGACACGCAAGAGTTGCACTGCGGACACAATAGCACCATCAATATAATGGGGGAATAGCTTTTCCAGACATATGGGCAAACTACTGGGCGGCACTTTTAATAATGGTCAACAACTGGGGTCATTTACCTGGGGACCACCCAACCTATGTACTGAGGAGACAGCAATTTCGAATCCGCACATACCTACACTACCTGTATGGTGGAAAGGGAAGTAAAGAAGCTAATGCCAGCAACCTATATGACTATGGAAGCATGGAAAAGGGCAGAGAGGTGGATGAGGTGGGATACACTGATCACTCGGGAAACTCCCCTGTGGATAGGAACATGTCTGAAGGAAATTGGGAAACTGAGGGGGTTCAGGGCATGGGACACCATTGAGATTTTCAAATTGGGGGATCTCCTAGGGGATGGAGCTATGGTCCCCTTCGGCTCCCTCCAACGGGACTGCAAGTTAAATAAAACACATTTCAAATGTGTACAACTTAAACACGCCTGAAAGGCAGAGAGACTTGACAAAGCAAATATCCCCGAATAGACCCCACTAGAGGGGAGACTGCTCCAGAGAAAAATAGAAGAGAAAGCGGTCTCCTGGAACAATAAGACGCTTTTGATAACAATATGCCTGACTCACTAACGAAAATGAGCGCTAGATGGGAAAGTGTAGTGAGAGAACTGGATGTCACAGATTGGGAGGTGGCATTAATGTACCTGGGAGAAGTAGCAATCAAATTACGATTAAGGCTGATTCAATTTAAGATCCTCCATAAAATATAGCATAATAGGGCCCGCATGCACAAATTTGGCTGGGCAGAGTCCCCAATTGTCTGAAATGTAGAACAGAAAGGGGGTCATTCATGAACACACTATGGGAGTGCCCTCGCATGCACTTGTATTGGACCACCATATTGGAGGAGCTCAACAGGATAATGGGAGAAAAACTACCATTTTGTTAGGTACACCCACAGAAGTGGATGTTCCTTGAGCCAAACTCCTTTTTAGTAATTTTTCCTCACAGTGGCAAAATGGGGCGTTGCTAAGTATTGGGGTGCCCTAGATCTGCCAACCTTCTGGGAATGGAAAACAGGGATGGACCGCTACATGGCTGCTGAAAAGGTTCCCTACAAGGCCAGAGGGTGCCCGAAGAAGTTTTACAAGTTTGGGGTCCCTGGTTGAAACATTATGGCCTAGATATGAGAGAAAATAAAGAACTGCCCCAACCGACACAGCCCCCATGATGTGTGAGAGACACTTGTGTAATGCATTGAACTTAATAAATGACCGCTGTGAAAATATTGACAATGACGAAGTGTGGCTCACCGGTTAGAGGAGGCAGACCCAAATGCAGAGGGCAGACCTGGGACCAGGGTTCAATCCCCAACGCGGCAGGGTCTTGAGCTCAAAATGTCCACGGACTCGATAATTCTCGCCTCGGTGCCTACTTGAATCATGGGTTCACACTCTGCAACTCTGGGCAATAGCTTGCTTAATCTCCACTATGGCCCCACCGCGATGGAATGCCTGGCTTCCATCTTGGGGATGCCTAGTAGGGGTTATCTGTAAGCATGGGCGGAAAATCCGTTACGCTCGCGGATTTTGCGGATTTTCGGGAAATTCGCAATCCGCGAGATTTGCGAATTTCCCGCAAAATCCGCAAATTCGCACGCAGCGGATTTTTTTTGCGGCGCGCGGCGTTGGTGATACAATTTTTGCGGCGCGCGGCGTTTATCATCGTTTGCCGAGTTGTTTTTCTCGATATTTTGCGAGTGCTGCGCCATTTTGGATCTTGTTGTGTGATCCCGCAGGAATTTGGCGAGCGCGATTACGTCATCGCGGCTTGCCAACTTGCACAGCGAGAGTTTGTCAACGCGAGTACGGCGAGATCACGTCTCGCGGTACTTCGCAATTGCGAGATTTGAGATGCGGCGAGCAGCAACAATCTCGCACAAGCGAAAATATAAAATTTGCATTCTGCACAAGAAATCCACCAGCAAGCAGCATAAACCTTCTTGAAATGATGATTTTTATCTGAATAACTCCTTAGGTTGACATTTGCCTGCACTTTTTTAGCGAGGAGTCCATTTTGGGGAGGGGGGGAGGGGGGTGGGAGGAAGGAAGTGCCCCACAGTCTTCAACTTCCTGTTCCTGTCCAGCAGGCTCCTCCCAGTGCTTTGTCCATCTCCTGGTCACTTTTCATTTGGATCTGGAGCTGGAAGGATTACTTTTTGTGGATGCTGCTGGATATTTGGATTTGAGGCCTTTTTGACTTTCTTTGGATCACTGTTGGATTAGAAATTTTACAAGTAAGTTTGTTTGGGGCATTACAGTTGCTGCAACTAAAATTTTGGAATTTTCGATTTTTGGGCTGTTTTGGGGCCTTTTGCCCAGGGGTACTCAGTGGTGGGTGGACTGAGTCTTTCTGTGGGTTGTCTTGAACTTAAACATCATGGAGGGCATGGATGGATTGGGATTGTGCTGATTTTTCAGTGATTTTCGTTTTTTGGGGCTGTACTTGTGGCCTTTTCACCAGGGGTATTTGAGTCTAGCATGGGCCTAGTCTTTCTGTGGGCTGTCTTGAACTTAAACATCATGGAGGGCATGGATGGAATGGGATTGTGCTGATTTTTCAGTGATTTTCGTTTTTTTGGGGCTGTACTTGTGGCCTTTTCACCAGGGGTATTTGAGTCTAGCATGGGCCTAGTCTTTCTGTGGGCTGTCTTGAACTTAAACATCATGGAGGGCATGGATGGAATGGGATTGTGCTGATTTTGCAGTGTTTTTCGATTTTTGGGGGTGTTCATGGGGAGGGACAGGCCATGTGGCTGGGGGCCATTTTGAGTGCTGCTACAGGCCCTGGCCATGTGCTGGGAGACAAGTGGCCATTTTGAATGCAGGCTTTGTTGTTAGGCCTGCAACCATTTTGCCTACTTTTCAACCTTTATGCCCAGGGGTATTGAGTCTTGCATGGGCCTAGTCTTTCTGTGGGTTGTCTTGAATTTAAACATCATGGAGGGCATGGATGGATTGGGATTGTGCTGATTTTTCAGTGATTTTCGTTTTTTGGGGCTGTACTTGTGGCCTTTTCACCAGGGGTATTTGAGTCGAGCATGGGCCTAGTCTTTCTGTGGGCTGTCTTCAACTTAAACATCATGGAGGGCATGGATGGAATGGGATTGTGCTGATTTTTCAGTGATTTTCGTTTTTTGGGGCTGTACTTGTGGCCTTTTCACCAGGGGTATTTGAGTCTAGCATGGGCCTAGTCTTTCTGTGGACTGTCTTGAACTTAAACATCATGGAGGGCATGGATGGAATGGGATTGTGCTGATTTTGCAGTGTTTTTCGATTTTTGGGGGTGTTCGTGGGGAGGGACAGGCCATGTGGCTGGGGGCCATTTTGAGTGCTGCTACAGGCCCTGGCCATGTGCTGGGAGGCAAGTGGCCATTTTGAATGCAGGCATTGTTGTTAGGCCTGCAACCATTTTGCCTACTTTTCAACCTTTATGCCCAGGGGTAGTGAGTCTTGCATGGGCCTAGTCTTTCTGTGGGTTGTCTTGAATTTAAACATCATGGAGGGCATGGATGGATTGGGATTGTGCTGATTTTTCTGTGATTTTCGTTTTTTGGGGCTGTACTTGTGGCCTTTTCACCAGGGGTATTTGAGTCTAGCATGGGCCTAGTCTTTCTGTGGGCTGTCTTGAACTTAAACATTATGGAGGGCATGGATGGAATGGGATTGTGCTGATTTTTCAGTGATTTTCGTTTTTTGGGGCTGTACTTGTGGCCTTTTCACCGGGGTATTTGAGTCTAGCATGGGCCTAGTCTTTCTGTGGGCTGTCTTGAACTTAAACATCATGGAGGGCATGGATGGAATGGGATTGTGCTGATTTTTCAGTGATTTTCGTTTTTGGGGGCTGTACGTGTGGCCTTTTCACCAGGGGTATTTGAGTCTAGCATGGGCCTAGTCTTTCTGTGGGCTGTCTTGAACTTAAACATCATGGAGGGCATGGATGGAATGGGATTGTGCTGATTTTTCAGTGATTTTCGTTTTTTGGGGCTGTACTTGTGGCCTTTTCACCAGGGGTATTTGAGTCTAGCATGGGCCTAGTCTTTCTGTGGGCTGTCTTGAACTTAAACATCATGGAGGGCCTGGATGGAATGGGATTGTGCTGATTTTTCAGTGATTTTCGTTTTTTGGGGCTGTACTTGTGGCCTTTTCACCAGGGGTATTTGAGTCTAGCATGGGCCTAGTCTTTCTGTGGGGTGTCTTGAACTTAAACATCATGGAGGGCATGGATGGAATGGGATTGTGCTGATTTTTCTGGGTTTTATTTTCGATTTTTTTGGGGTGTATAACTGAACTGATGTTCCTCTGTCTTCCATTGTTTTTAGGTGCACAAGACTCAAGAGAACCACCAGTGCCAGGAAGAAGTCCTGCAGCGGTGTGTGTGTGCAGCATAACGTCACGCGACGTCACGTCTGGCCTCAGACAACTCTACAATTCGTGCAACTGCGGCCTGCTGTCTGACCTGCTCTGAAGAAGATGGCCCCAAAAAAAGGTGTCCGTAGCTCCTCTAGCAAGAAAGTTGCTAGTAAGGAGCAGAAGAAGCAAGTTACCAAGGAGGCTGGTGTGCCAACCGCCACGTTTTTTGGGAGCAAAAAAAAAAGTACGCCTGCAGCAGCAGGATCTGCTGGGGACCAAGCTGGGAGCAGCACCCCCGCTCCATTGGGTTCAGTTCCTCCACCACCACGCCAACTTAAGTCAAAGCCCTTGAGTGCTTCAGAGGCAGTCAGCGTACTTCTCCAATCACCATCGACCAGTGATGTTGGCTCATCGCAAGAAAGTAGCAGCAATGTCCCTGAATCAACACAGGTTGTTGTAACTCATCTGACAAGTGTTGAACAACCACAGCCGCAACAACAACATGTGCAAGTACTACAAGCCCAAGTACATGTGGAAGGAGAGGCAGCGCAAGGAGATGCGCAAGTAGAGGTGCATGTAGGGTCACAACAAGTTCCCACAATAGTTGTCCTTCCCGAAGTAGGGGCACATCAGGAAATCGACAATCAAGCCGAGGTATCATTGGAAGCCACTCCTCCTGATGATTATTCATTGTCTTCCACATCCCTAGCAAGGAAAAGATCAATGGGGGTGTCTACATCTTCTTCAAGCCCACCTCCTTCTGATGATCTGGATGAAACTTAGAAACCACCACGGCCGTCTGAGAGTGAGGCACACCATGATCTGACAAAGATACCTAAGCGTAAAAGGAAGGTCGTCGAAAAACTCATACCTATGGAGTGTGATGAGGCTCAACAAGAAGTGACGCATACTGCTGCTGATGAAGCCCTTCACGACGACGATCCAGTCATCATAAATGTCACTGCAGCCCCAGCGGGCATGCAGCAAAGAGACATTTTGACCCTATCCCGAGAAGCTGCTGAGCGTGATGATGATGTCGACGAGGAGGCAATGGAAATGGAAACACAACAATCATTAGATTTGGAGTTAACTAGTACACCAACACCTACCGCTTCCATATTTCTTCCTCGCAAGAAGGGACCTCTATCCACCTTGACCTCAATTCGTGGTGGTGAAAGTGCAAAACGTACTGAAGTTCGGCAATCCACATCCTCCACTTCATCTGGCATTAGCAGCAGGACCACCACCACCAGTATCGCCGCCTCCTCCGGCCCCCAAAGACATTTCAAGTCTCCAGTTTGGGACTTCTTTAGTGTTTGCCCAAAAATGGAAAACGTAGCCATTTGTAGCATTTGTAAGCTTCGAGTTAGTCGTGGTAAGTTTGGTACCAACTATGGTACCGGAGGCCAGAGAGGTCATCTTAGGAGAGCGCACCCTGTCCAATGGTTTCCGCACCAAGAGGCGTTCAAGCAAGCCGGAATTGCACGTAATAAAAACGTTGATTTTTCATCTGATGATGACGAGGAGGAAGAAGACGATTCAAACACTTCACTTACACCCAGTACCCCTGTCAGCAGCACACCCCATGTGAGGCACACTAAGAGTGTGGGAGAGAGTGAGACATCAATGCGGAAAAGTTCATCAGCGAGCGTAACTGGGTCGAAGATATCATCATCATCCCGTAAATCCTTGGTCCAGGGCAACATTAAAAAGATGTTGTTTACAGAAGCGCAATATGAACGCAACCACCCACTGACGCGTCTGTAAAACACTAAGCTGGCTAAAATGCTAGCTCTGGACCTTCTCCCTTTTTCTTTTGTAGAAGGGGTTGGTTTTCTAGAATTAGTGGCAGAGCTCTGCCCAAAATGGAAGGTTCCTAGCCGGTTCTATTTTGCCCGAGTTGCGGTTCCAGCACTACATGAAGATGTTCTGAAGGTGATTGGGGCAGCTTTGCAGAAGAGTGCTGTTCACACTATACATCTGAAAACAGACATGTGGACCAGTGGCGCAGGCGCTGATTACATGTGCATCACTGCACACTGGGTCTCTTTTTCAGGGGCTAAAGCAAAGCTAATCACAGGTGTTGACACGGACATTGTTTTTAAAGCTGCTCGGAAACATGCAACACTAGCCATGTTTGGTTTGGAGAAACGTCACACAGCAGAAAACATTTTGGATGTCTTTAACACAAAGGTCCTTAACTGGCTGTCCCCACTAAAACGCCAGGTTGGTTATGTTTCCACGGACAATGGCGCCAATATAGTTAAGGCCATGAGGAAGGGAGACTATTTCAGAGTGCCGTGTTTGGCGCACTGTATAAACCTGGTTGTCCAAAAATTCTTGGGTAATAAAGGCAGTGCAGCGTACAGAGTATTGGACACCTGCCGAAAAATGTGCAACCATTTCAGCCATTCTTTTAAGGGCCGGAAGCAGCTGAGGAGCCTGCTATATCAACGTCAAATGCCAGTGAAAGCACTCATCCAGGAGGTGGTAACACGTTGGAACTCAACCTTCTACATGCTTGAGCGTCTGTATGAGCAGTATACGGTACTCGATCAATATTTCTTGACAGAGGGTACAGAGGACCTGAGGATGGGTGCGGCGCAATGGAACATAGTTCAAAGCCTGACACGCATGCTTCGTCCTTTTGAGAACTTCACGTGGGCAGTCAACAAGGAGGACTGTAATTTGGGAAAAGCTATCCCATTGTTGTACATGCTGGAGGACCAACTGAAGGAGGTGTGTTCTGTGTTTGAAAAAGATGTAAAAAACCAAGACTCTTTTCTTCTGGCTGAGAAATTATTAGAGCTCCTACAAGGTGATGAACGTCTTAAAACGATCCACTCAGAAGAGCATTACATTTGTGCTACTATTCTGGATCCATGCTACAAAAAGGCGCTGGCAGGCCAAGCATTCTTTCCTTTTGATGATGAACATGTTCCAAAGTACAAACATTGGCTAGCCTTGTCAGCCAAGAGGTTTGAAAGAGAACGGCTGAAAATTGAAGGAAATGGCAGTACATCAGCAGGCCATCCCAAATCAAAACAATCCACTTCTGCACCTGTGGCTGTGGCACAAGTGACCTCTCAGCCGTTAAAGACACCGGCAACCGGATCATCTGCACCAGACACAACAGAAACATTGGAGGCTGAAGAGGATTGGCTAGCTCTGCGTGGGTTTGGTTCTCAAAAGGTCAGAGGCACAGCTAGAGGTAAGCAAAGTGGAGGAACCTTGGATGAGGACCTTGAGTCGATGGTGAAGGACTATCTGAATGACTCAACAGAGGTCTATGTTAATTCTGACCCATTGGCGTATTGGCATGGGAAAAAAGAATTGTGGCCACAGCTCACCAACCTGGCTTTAAACTACTTGTCTTGCCCACTCGCAAGCGTGTCTTCTGAACGTGTTTTCAGTGCTGCTGGTGGCATTGTAACTCCCAAACGGAGCCGCCTCTCGCCCAAAAATGTGGAGAGGTTAACAATGATCAAGATGAATCAGCACCTCATACCACCAGATTTCAGAGTACGAGAAATCGCGCCGGGTGAAGACGAGGTGGCCAGCAACATAGATGAGGGAATTTCTACTCTGTCAGGTGACACTGAGCTCACCCTGCCTGAATTCGCAGAGTATGATGACGAAGCCTTATTCTCATTCCTGGACCATGATACTGAGCCCTGAAAATGAGACAACGAATCAATAACTTTCTTTTTCGTCCTTATTCACTTTTATTCCTGTGTGTCTGTCTTTCTTTGTTGTGCACAGTTAATATATTTCAAACTTTAATCAGATAATCACAAAAACAAGCCCATCAGCAGAACTGTCTTCACTGGTTTGCTAATTGATTTGAAGTTGCTGCAGTCTGCATTCCTCAGGTTCACAAGTTCAGAAGAACATGCTCCTCTATCCTCCTCCTTCAGACTCCTATTTCCATCAAACCAGAGGGCTGGTTTACGCCCAATGAAGAAAGACTCAGCACTTGTGGAGGTGTTGTTCTACCTCTTTGCAGGTGAGTTGACGGCTCTGGGACCATTGTTGGGAAGCTCTAATACCGGATAAAAGTGTTTTGGACCAAATCCGAGGCGCAAATCTTTTAGTGTTTTTGCTGACTTGCTTGCCTTTGAGGTGCTCTTAGGGGGGCTTCCTGGTGTTTGTGGGTGAGTTTCGGGGTCTGGGAGCACTGCTGGGACACTCTAATCTTGATTGCATTTGCTTTTCAGGAAATCCGTGGTGGCAACCCCGACTTATGGCCTAGCTACGCAGCGCCTTTGGACCGAAGGCCGAGAAATATTGCAAGTATGAGATTTTGCTTTTGGCCTGTTTGGGGGTGTTATGCTTCTTGGCGGGTGGGTTGGCAGGTCTTGGGGCATTCCTGGGAAGGTCTAATACCGTCTAGAAGTGGTTGGGACAAAATCCAGGCCGAGTTTATTTTTGCTATTTCTGACATTTTGCTCAATGTAGCGTTTTCGGGGGCCTGTTTGGGGGCTTCCTGGTGTTTGTGGGTGAGTTTCGGGGTCTGGGAGCACTGCTGGGACACTCTAATCTTGATTGCATTTGCTTTTCAGGAAATCCGTGGTGGCAACCCCGACTTATGGCCTAGCTACGCAGCGCGTTTGGACCGAAGGCCGAGAAATATTGCAAGTATGAGATTTTGCTTTTGGCCTGTTTGGGGGTGTTATGCTTCTTGGCGGGTGGGTTGGCGGGTCTTGGGGCATTCCTGGGAAGGTCTAATACCGGCTAGAAGTGGTTGGGACAAACTCCAGGCCGAATTTTTTTTTGCTATTTCTGACATTTTGCTCAATGTAGCGTTTTCGGGGGCCTGTTTGGGGGGCTTCCTGGTGTTTGTGGGTGAGTTTCGGGGTCTGGGAGCACTGCTGGGACACTCTAATCTTGATTGCATTTGCTTTTCAGGAAATCCGTGGTGGCAACCCCGACTTATGGCCTAGCTACGCAGCGCGTTTGGACCGAAGGCCGAGAAATATTGCAAGTATGAGATTTTGCTTTTGGCCTGTTTGGGGGTGTTATGCTTCTTGGCGGGTGGGTTGGCGGGTCTTGGGGCATTCCTGGGAAGGCCTAATACCGGCTAGAAGTGGTTGGGACAAAATCCAGGCCGATTTTTTTTTGGCTATTTCTGATATTTTGCTCAATGTAGCGTTTTCGGGGGCCTGTTTGGGGGGCTTCCTGGTGTTTGTGGGTGGGTTTCGGGGTCTGGGCGCACTGCTGGCTATATATACTTTACTTTGCAAGAGATCTGAAGCAAATCCATGGTGGCAGAGGGGAGTTAGGGCCTAGCTGCAGAGCGCGCGCGGAGTGATTTGGGAAATTTGGGAAAAACTGACAAAGTCCCCATTTTTGTACTTTTGCTCTTTGGCTGTTTGGGGGTCTTCTACTCGTTTTCTCCTGGGTTGACGGCGCTGGGGCCATTGCTGGGAAGCTCTAATACCGGATAAAAGTGGTTTGGACCAAATCCCAGGCGGAAATTTTTGTGTGTTTTTGATGACTTGCTTGCCTTTGAGGTGCTTTTAGGGGGGCTTCCTGGTGTTTGTGGGTGAGTTTCGGGGTCTGGGAGCACTGCTGGGACACTCTAATCTTGATTGCATTTGCTTTTCAGAAAATCCGTGGTGGCAACCCCGACTTATGGCCTAGCTACGCAGCGTGTTTGGACCGAAGGCCGAGAAATATTGCAAGTATGAGATTTTGCTTTTGGCCTGTTTGGGGGTGTTATGCTTCTTGGCGGGTGGGTTGGCGGGTCTTGGGGCATTCCTAGGAAGGTCTAATACCGGCTAGAAGTGGTTGGGACAAAATCCTAGCGGAAAAGCCTTTTGGCACTTTTTGTAACTTAGGGTTCGTTAGGGTTAGCCCTAGCAGCAGGATTGCATGTGTTTCTAGATTTTTGCAACTGAGTTCTGGGGTCTTAGAGCACTCGAGAGTATGTGTAATTTTGGTTGCAAGTCATTTGAAGAAAATCCATGGTGGGAAAGGGGGGATTTGGCATAGTTAAAGAAAGCCTTTGCCACTATTCTTAACTTAGGGTTCGTTAGGGTTAGCAGTATTTCTATTGCATGTGTTTGGGTGGGGGGGTTTTCGAGTCTTGGAGCGATGCTGGCTATGGATACTTTTGCTTGGTTGCTTGCAAGTGGTTTGAATGCAATCCACGGTGGGTAAGGGGGTACTTGGGCCTACTTTTACTTTCAAAGTACGTTTTGTCACCAGTTTTCTGCTAGGCCTCGTTTTTTGAGATTTGATTGGGGGTCATCTACATTTTTGCGACTGGCTTTAGTAAGGGTCTGGGACCGTGGGAGCACTGCTGGGAAGATCTAATTTTGTTCTAAAACACAGTTTACAGTACACCTAGCTTGAGGGGAAAGATCCGCTACATTAATTTGCCCCTACTTATTTATCCTTCAAAAGGTGACTCAGACAGAGTACACACTTTCAAAAATATTGTACTGTCTACTAGGAAAATCAAAGTGTGACTTTTTGCACTCCACAGCCTACATACCTTATATTTATTTATCAGTGGTGTTGTAATATTATATCACTTCCTGTTTTTCGTTGAATAATTACAGGCCGGGTTTCAGTCTCTGCAATGGGGAAAAAAGGATGGAGTCAGGCTTCACATTAGCGAGCCGCAATTCAGCATCCGCCAGGCAGGCAGTGGACAGGGTGTCTTCTGGTCACCAACATTGATGGACGAAGCATCAGCTGCAATGGAGGAGTGCCGCTAATGAGAGGAATTTTTTTCAGAATGCAACTTACTTACCAAATTCAACAGGACAACTACAACAACATACAGATACAGTATCCTTAGTGTTTTTCTCTGACTGTGACTGCATTTCTTGGATCTCTCTCTGCTTCTAAATTGATCCCTTAACACATCACTTAGTCCACTCCACTATCACATCTGCACCACACATAGTCATTTGTAAGTGCTCCTACGTAATTCGCAAGTCGCAGCACGCCCCAGCCCGTAGAGGACTGGGATGGCCCCAATGATGAAGCATGTCACCAAGGGGCAACCCTGGTGAGTGAGGGGACACCTAGAAAAAAAGCAATTTCTCCTTTTCTATTTACTATACCTTCCAGACCAACCCCATTGAGTGTTGTGAATGGATTTATAGTGACCAGCAAGGCTCCCAGGTATCTGGCTACAGAGACCTTATGTTGAATATAGTTATCAATATTTCCACACAAGCCCTGTACTGTCGCATTCTTTCTTCCACAGTTGTCGAAAGTACTACTTACTTTTCACTGACATGCATGCAGTAGTGCATGCACTTTCAAAGATTGATGGATAGGTTTGTACCCAAAGATTTGTTTATGTTCAATTGTTTGTCCATGCTGTGCTTTTTTTACAGGGTGTCTTCTGGTGACCAACATCGATGGACGAAGCGTCGGCTGCAATGGAGGAGTGCCGCTAATAAGAGGATTTTTTTTCTGCAGGCAGCTTACTTACCACTTTCAACAGGACAACTACAACAACATACAGATACAGTATCCCTTGCCTTTTTCTCTGACGGTGACTGCATTTCTTGGATCTCTCTCTGCTTCTAAATTGATCCCTTAACACATCACTTAGTCCACTCCACTATCACATCTGCACCACACATAGTCATTTGTAATTGCTCCTACGTAATTCGCAAGTCGCAGCACGCCCCAGCCCGTAGAGGACTGGGATGGCCCCAATGATGAAGCATGTCACCAAGGGGCAACTCTGGTGATTGAGGGGACACCTAGAAAAAGAGCAATTTCTCCTTTTCTATCTACTATACCTTCCAGACCAACCCCATTGAGTGTTGTGAATGGATTTATAGTGACCAGCAAGGCTCTCAGGTATCTGGCAACAGAGATCTTTTGTTGAATATAGTTATCAATAATTCCACACACGCCCTGTACTGTCGCATTCTTTCTTCCACAGTTGTCGAAAGTACTACTTACTTTTCACTGACATGCATCCAGTAGTGCATGCACTTTCAAAGATTGATGGATAGGTTTGTACCCAAAGATTTGTTTATGTTCACAATTGTTTGTCCATGCTGTGCTATTTTTTCTTGTCTCCCAAAACCTTTCCCAAAAACCCCCGTACCCATCCATTTTTCAAACCCTAACCCTCTTCCCTCGGGCTGTGTGGCTTTCATTGATGTGTGACTAAATTACAGCAATAAATCCACACACTTGCTGGGGAGGATAAGGTGATAGCAACAGACTGGTGAAGAAATCCGAGGATATATTCTTACTCTGATTGACAAAGACCCATGGCTAATGTCAAAGAACTTCAACCGAATTAGTTATACTTTAACATTTGTTAGGCTACAATGTGGCACTGTTCTAGTGTACTTCTGTCACCTGCTATATTCTCTATTGTACCGTTGTATTGCTCAGGAGGACAAACCAGATTTCATTTTCTTTTTTTTCATAGGCATGCAACTGCCACTGTGTCACACCACTAGTACCACCGCTATGAGGAAATTTTATCCGCCCAGGATTGCCAACCTTATTCGCTGTTTCCCGTGGAGCCAGCCCTGGGCCTAGCCCTACTTGCAAACAGAAATTACAGGTAAGATAGGCGTTTGGTTGGAGGTAGTATAATGGAGTATTAGGAGAGACGAGAGATTGGATTGACGGTAGTACTACTAAAGTCCTAGGACTATTCAGGAAAACAAACTTACTGTTAAACCCCCACCCACCAGACTCAAAAGCAGTAAAAAACAGGTATGGTCAGATAAAGTTTCAAAAAGTATATTTTTATAGCCCTAACAAAAGAATCTCCCGCAAGACCCTCCCTAACCCCAACGATTGTCCTTCAAAAGTCCCCAAAAATCCCAACTCCCAATTCCCACCCCCCAAAAGTCTCTAAAAAAGGGGCAAGGGACACTATGGCAGGGTGCTGTTGGAATTAGCAGCCAGGGCATCATGCTCCTAGCGGAGGGTGGCAAGTTCGAAGCGGAGGCCCTCCACCACGTTCTTATAGTTATGGACCTCCTGCTCCAGGTAGGACAGTCTGAGGGATAAGCGGCGCCGGTGTGCCTTGCAAATCCTGTGAGGGGCAGCTGCTTTCTTTGCTGCTGGGCGGTGGCGTTTGGCTTTGGTAGCCCGGCTCCGTACCGCTGGAGCACTGCGCTGGCTGGCAGCCCGCACGGAGGAGGATGCAGCTGTCCCAGTGGACGTTGTTGTTGTACTAGACTGCGTCTCCTCCTCCTCCAGGGCCACCAGCCGCCGATATTCAGCGACAGTGGCATTCAGCCTCCGTTGCCGGGCCATTCGAGCCAGCTCCTTCCTCCTTGATGGTGTCTTGGATTTGGAAGGAGCAACTACATGAAAAAAGAAAGACATAGTCTGTAACCAATGCTCCTTAAGATTAACACAAAATGATTGAGCAGAAAGTTGTCACAGTACAAGTAGCAAATTGAAAGCACAGTACATAACTATTGAGGACAGTATCTATGTAACCTCCGACTTCTTCATCCTTGCTCTAACATAGGTGGGAGTTTCAGGAACAAATTCTACGAGCACTATGGACTTCCATTACAGTCGACTATGACAGTACACCACTCTTATTCTTCTTCTTCTCTCTTGTTTAGGAAAATTGGTACGTTATCTTATGCAAGCCGGCATAATGCCAGCGCAGTGAACTTGCACCCGAGAAAAACAGACGCACACCATGGTGAGTGAGACAGACTTGCGTTACTGTACCGGTCCAGTACATGCAGGTGGTGAAGCTCTTACTTTTCTATTATGGGTGGCACTGAGAATACTCTGTTAAAAGGGCTACTGCTTAATTAATTTAGCTTTCACCCTACAGTGCAAATGAGTATTAGAAAAGGAAAATGAAGAAGCTAAATTATCTGATTATCTATCACTTCACATGGGATGTATTTGATGACATATGGGATGAATTTAGGTGCTTTGCTTATTATTGAGTGAACAGTGATACCCCCACACATGAATGACGTACTACTACTAAACTAAAGTTATTAAGAGAGGTAGGGAGTGTCCACCGTAATAACCGGATATATGCCGTGCTTGCAGTTGCATTACAAACTACTGCTACTATTCATGGTAGTATTTGGACAACGTTACAACTTCTTTTCCTTGCCTTTCCTACACTAGAACGGACGTGCGGGTGCGGTGTTACATGCTCTTCAAAGTAACACTTAGTTCATCCAGTGACCGTCTACTCTCTCTAGATACACATATGCTATCTAAGAGTCAGATAGTACCATGAATGATCCAGGCATCCATCCATTCAAAGTATATTGAACACATACAGTTTCTGTCTCACCCACCCAGGCTGTTCTCCTTCCACCCATCCTTGCTTCATCATTCACCCAGCCATGCACCATACCATTTTCTTACCTTCCCAGCCACCTCGGGGACAAAGCAAACACATATCATTCTTCTTTGCCAGTCATCATTACATTTCTCGTGCTTCCACACTTACTTACACCCTTCTTTCGCTTTTCGTTCATCCCATCCATCAAGTTCACCTCAGATCTGATTGGGATTCTTCTCGCCAAAAACTTCACAGCTAAGTCGAAGTACATTTAGAGGAGGCTACTACCTGCTTTTTTTATAATACACCCGTGCAGAAAGCACACTCTGCAGTCTTCAATCTCAATGACTAAGGAATGTATAGCTTACCTCTGCCCGCCACCACCGTGTGAACCCTCACAGGCATGTCCTTGTCCGGCACTTGCACCGCCTCCTCCCCAGAGTTGTCCTCCTCGTCCAATGCCACCACCACCTCCGCGCTGGCCCCGTCTCCAGATGTTCCACCTACAAAGTACATTTAATAATGTTAGAATACACCACTCACTACTATATAATATTTGGTCTAGGAGGAAGAAAGAAATGTGAAAAAAACAGTGTACAATTTAATAATTTATGACTGTGTACTCTAGAGTAAAAATGTCCCTTTTTCCAGGGAAGGCTGTTGTCTTGCTGCACTTTTTGGCACAACTGATGAATGTTTGCTTTTTACTTTTTAACACGCACCACTTTTTCTCCTAACAGACAGAACCTTGACTTCTAAGAACACGAGCAGGATCAAGTTCAAACCAGGTGAGAGCTCGGCTCTACCACAAGAAATGTGTCCAATTAATCGTCAGCACTAAGCACTTTTCCATTTTCAGTTACACGTTCACTTTTATGACAAACTTGAATTTAATAAATGTGTTTACTTTTAATAAAGCTTTTAAACTTAAATAGACTCTGTGGTTTTTGGTCCTCCAGACTAGAGTGGATGAGCTAAAGGTTTTCGAATTTTTGCAAGCATGAGTCCGTGCCTCTGCCATCGGTGACTTTGGGAGCTAAATGACTCTGCCACACTATCTAGTCAGTAAGGAGATTGGGGGTTCAACTACAAAGTCTGTTATCACTGAGGTATGTGGAAAGTCTAACAGTTGCAGCACCTATTATAATTGATAAGCTAAGCGATGCATTATTTAGTGTCCATAGTTCTGTTTGTGCAGATTTGTCCCTGCAACAGTAGTAGAATGGATTGTCCTCCTATCCAAACCAAAAGTAAAGTAGTATCTTATTCTTTCTTGGTGGTGGTCATTCACCTTTTTATTGTTGGCAATGGTCAAAGCATAAACATTTAGAATACTTGAAAAGACATTATGGACAATCCCAGAGGACTGCACTCAGTGCATAGAGCTATTGCTGACTAGAATGGGAGTCCAATGGAAATGCCAAATGTGCAATCTTAGTTAGCTACACAGACAGACTAATAAGAATAATCTAGTAATACCACACGGAGTCATAGTCGAGGCAGGATAAGAATTTAGATCCTGTCTACAAGAAGATCAAAGACGATTTAGAAAAAATCGAATGAGGAACGCTAGGAAAAAATAAGTACTCTATATTAAAATTAAAACTTACTGGGGCCAGCAAAGGAGCCCTCACCTGCCCGGTCCTGGCCTGCATCGTCAACAGCACCCTCCTCCTCCTGTGTCCTCCTCTTGCCCCTGGGGGAAGCTGATGTACAACATGAAAGAAAGAAAAACAGAAAACATGGATGATATTTCTCAACCAAATCAAACATCTCAAAAGAACTAACAAAGTAACAAAATATTTTTGCGAAATAGCAAATAGGGAACGACTCCACGGGATATATTATTGACCAATCTCATGTGGTCGACTACGTCATTACTTTAGTATTGCTTGATTTGCGGACCGTCGAATTGGAAACTACCCTATGTAACTCACTAAACAAAGTACTAAAAAGGTTTGCCTAGGATTGGCAGGCAGCAGTCCGCAGCACGCAAAGTGACAGCCAAAGTCCATCGTGATTGAAGATCAGCGACAACACTAAAGTTTCCTACTACATTAACCAGTCATTAAAATACTCAAACTATTAATCCACCACCACTATTTCTTCTTATTGCCATGTGTACAAAGGAAGGACTGCACTTGAGTCTGTAGGGGCTGATTTAGAAGGCCCTTGCGGCTCTTTTGCTCCATTGTTGCGTGATTTTTGTGACGCAGCGACAGCACAAAAGAGGCGCAATGGTGCGGCGTATATTAACAACGTGACGCATATGGGAGATGCATCACGTTGTAAAGCCCTGCGCCAATAGGGGGCGTTCCGGCGCAAGGGAGGGCGTTCCTGCGCAGGAACGCATCCTAAAAGTGGCTGAGGGAAATCTACAAGATTTCAATCAGTCACTTTGAGGGCAATGATGCGTGACTCAAACCCTGCGCCTGCTTGAAGCAGACGTACGGCTTGACGCAGCATTGGGAAGACAGGGCACCCCAGAGCATTGATGGAGCTGCACCATCGTTGCGACGCAACTCCAGCAATGCGCCGCCTTTACGGCACAGATGCGTAACGCTTTGTTGACGTTTTGGGCCCATGGTGCGCCGCATTGTAAATACGGCGCACCATGGGTGATGGTGGCGTGACGCACAATTACTGGCGCATCCCTGCTACTTTGCAGGGATGCGCCGGTAATTAAAAATCTGAACCTTAGTGTGTAGCATTACGCAGTTCTTTCAACTACACTCATACATAATTTCACAGGCCAATGAAATGAACACAAAATCTAAAACAAATAAGCATAGTAGCAACACTACTGAGAAGAAGGAGAGCAGTGTACCTGAAATGCACAGAAGATTTTGAAATATAATTTACCTACAATGTAATGAGCAGCATTATTGCTCTTGGTAAAAAACAAAAATGTGCAATATAATAACACAGCAGGAGAAAACATAGTAGTAAAGACATAGCTACTACTACTCACCAAGCCCGGGGATCTCAAGGCCAAGGAGGTCGAGCAGATCTCGCTCACGGGTCAGGACATCCGTCCAGCGGTGGGTGGCCTGGTTGTAGGTGCGCCAGACCCGAGAGTGGTGGTAAATGGCCTGGCACACCTTCTCCCACCGCTTCCGGCGCTCCCGGGCCCCGTACCCGGCACTGATCTTGCCGCCTCCCATGATGGTCCTGGGGAGGCGGCGCTGAACATAAAAAACGAGTTGGCCCACCTCCTCCGGGGTAAAGATCTCCTGTGGCATCACTAGCTCCCCCCTCAAACGCCCGCACGGGAGCCGGACACGGGGTGCGGGACCCTTCCCCTTCTCGGGATGCTTCCCGGCTCCCTTCACCCTGGTCTGGGCGGAAAGGAATAAAGAAAATAGAATAGGGAAGAGAAGAAAAGAAAAGAGTTTACAAAAGTAGTTTAAAATTAACCAAAAGTAGCAGTAAACACAAAAATATAGGGCTAGAAAAATAGAGGGATAGATAATAAGTAAAATAGATAAAAAAAAACTTCAAACAAGCAAAGGATGGCAGAGATTGACAGAGGATACAAAGACCATGCCCAGAACCATAGCAATGAATGAGAAACAAGATGGCCGCGCCCGTTCACGACCGCGCGGGTAAGTTCGCGCGAGATTTTCCTTGCGAACACGCGCGAAACTGTACTGGCAAGCCACGGACTTTGCGAGATTACACTTCGCGCCCGGAAACGGAAATACGTCAGGCAAACAAGATGGCTGCGCCCTTGAACGACCGCAAGGGTAACTTTGCGCCTTGCGCTACGAGCGGCTCGCAAAAACGCACAAAACCTTGCCAACTAACACGCCGCAAAAGAAACAAATTGCATATTCGCACGAATTTGCTGCTTCCGAATCCGATCTCGCGCGTGTTCGCGCCCCGCGAACCCCGCGAAATTGCAGAAAAACGAGTTTTTCAAAACTGAAAGCACTCGGCAGGGGCAAGAGTTCAAACTCATCATTAGTAACAATTCCCGGTAGTGCTTCCTGACTGGGGCCCCTCCAGAATTCAGTTGCTAGTTGCAACAATTGTATGACCCTGCTCTGACCCTCACAGCAGGCTCATAGAATAGCTACAAGTAGGCCACAAAGGTCCTGGGGAAAAGAAATGCACTGCAACAGAAAGCAAAATTACAGATAAGGAAGCAGGTGCCAGACTGGAATTTTAAAACAGTGACACATTAATAAACTAACCCCAAATTAATTCATCTCAGTTGAAGCAGGGCTGGTGTGCTTGCTTTTCCCCCCCATAATCTACAGTAATGATGAACCAGAGGGTGGCATTGATGTAACAGAGGGTTGCAGTGGTGAAACAGAGGGTGCTGGGAACCTGTGATGATGAACCAGACGTAGAAACAACATAATTCGCGACCGTTGCGCGCCGAAATGTAAGTTCGCAATTGCGAACTGGTACGAAACCCTCGCGAACTGGCAGAAATCCTTGCGAACACACAAAAAAAAATTCGCAAGAATTCACGGATTTTGCGGATTGCGAGTTCGCAAATCCGCAAAATTCGCGAACGCGAGATTTGCAAAATTCGCCCATGCTTAGTTATCTCGCAGGGAAAAGCCTGGACGGGTTCCCAAAGCAAGCGCCTTGAGACCTTACGGTGAAAGGCGCTATATAAGAACGTATGATTTACGATTTATATTTACTGTGCTATTGCAAATTTAATCGAATGTGCTTCCACTCCATTGGAATTGTGGTTCTTGATGCATTGTCGAGCATCATGTGTTGTTTATAGAAAACGCAATTTCAGCTGGAAAAAAAATAATAAATATATATATATATATATATATATATATATATATGCCAACACCTCGTAACAAATTTGTACCACGCTCTCAGGCACTCAATAAACGTCAGACATCAGCAGGTTCCAAGGGTGTTTAATGACCCCTTACAACATGTTTCGGCTTACGGGAAGCCTTGTTCACGTAAGTTTGTGCAACGCGTTGTGCAGTGTAAATACTGAAACAGTAACAACATAGACAAAGGACACAGGTCGCAAGTCATGAGCCAAAGATTTGGTTCGGCCATGTTGGAATGGTTAAACTACGTTGTTAATACATCTTAACAACCACAGTAAGTGCGCATTTTGTAAACATAATTCCAAGGGTCAAGATTGTGACAAATAACAAGCATATTGTGACAAGACACGAGCGGTTTAAGTGAGCGCTCACGTATTTTGGCCAGGCAAATTCATGGAGATGATCAACATGCATGATATTTGGATTAAAATTCATGGTCCAATGATAATGGCGAGGACAGTCACTAGGTGAAATACCAGGAGTCGTAAAGTGCCTACAGTGTGGAACAGTAGGCAACGCTTGCCAGAGAACAGTCAGGCGACCTAATCAAAGTCTATATTAGAAAGTGAAGCCAGTGACGGCGTGCTCTTATCTTATATCAGGAACGTGTAGGGAAGATAACCGGTGCAGGTGCAGTGAAGGGTCTCATTCTCAGTGAGGTTCCTGTGAATTAAAAAGACAGATGTTAAAATCAAACATGAAAAACAGCGTATGCAATACGTCAAAAAACCTGGTGGTAGGCGCTAGGAAGAGGGGATGAGAATAAACAGAGCATATACAGACAGGTTATACATAATCGTTTTTGAGATGAATTGCGAGCTCTTCATCATGGTTAAGCCCCCCCGGGGTCTTGGTTTGGAAATTGATTATGTGTCTAGATTCCCTCTGTCTCATTTTTAAGACACGATTACCACCCCTGGGATTTCTTTCTATTTGTTC
Organism: Lissotriton vulgaris; assembly: GCF_964263255.1. Classification (NCBI taxonomy): domain Eukaryota; kingdom Metazoa; phylum Chordata; class Amphibia; order Caudata; family Salamandridae; genus Lissotriton; species Lissotriton vulgaris. The sequence continues at coordinate 2,113,405,475 of NC_141689.1, read as the reverse complement.
CAGAATAAAAAATCTCAAAAGGGTGGGGTCAGCGAAGTGAAATTCACTGAAATGGCGTGCCACCGGGTATTTAGCATCCTTGTGAATAATGGCACGATAGTGCTCTAGGATGCGTTTCTTGGCATGGGCGGTGGTACTGCCGATATACCAGAGTTCGCATGGACAGACAATTACATAAATGACAAACATGGTGGTACAAGTCAAGAATTGGGTTATCTCTTTCTTAATGCCATTGTATTCTACTCTTTTGACCAAGGTACTGTTCTTACAGGCTTTGCAATGGCCACATGGGAAAAATCCCTTGAGGTCAATGCCCTGATTTTTGGAGTAGTCAGTGATGTCACTGCGGACACAGATGTCTTTAAGGTTTTGACTTTTTCTGTAAGTGATGCTGGGTCTATCCGGAATCAGATTACCAATTATACTATCACTTTGCAGAATGTGCCAGTTTTTATTGATTATTTTTTGGATCTGCTTGGATTCCTTATTGTAGGTGAGAATAAGGCGTGTGACACTATCCGTAGATGTACTGTCATCTTTGACGGCGTTGTTAAGAGTATCACAATGTCTTATGCTGTCAACTTTTAGTTTGGCTTTTTTGAGTACCCAGGCCGGATAGTCACGCTGCTTGAATCTATCTAGCATGTCCCTTGCCACTTGTTGGTAGCTGGCCTCAGTGTTGCAATTTCTCCTTGCCCTCAGCAGTTCCCCGTAGGGGATGCTCCATTTCAGAGGTTCAGGGTGGCTGCTCAGGGCATGGAGAATGCTGTTGCCTGCAGTTTCCTTTCTGAAAAGTGATGTTTGAATCTGATTGTTGACAATGTCAATTCTGACATCCAGATATTCTGCCTTCTCTTTGCTTTGAAGAGGAAGATGAGAGAAGAGCGGCTGCTCAACTTTTGTTCAAAAGGAAGAAAGCTGTTACGAGCGGGTCAACCATAACCAAATCTGATCCTCCCCAGACAATCAAAGAGAAAATTGGCAAGCTTGAAAAACTCAAGAGGGGAGAGATATCTAAATGGTGGGAGGCAATCTCACTGCAGAACTACGTCGACCAAGAGATGGTCCCCAGAGGATTAAGAATCTTCACAACCCCTACCTATGAAGCCCCCAACCCTGAGATGCTTGCTGAATGGTCGGAGAACTCGGCAAGCAGTTCTAGGCGTATGCTAGAAATACTGATCAAATACGCCTGGATAGACAGGGATGTGCTATTAAAACAAATAACGGATTTGATGGAAGACATTAAGAAACACGCAGATGACAATACTATAGCTAAACTGGTTGACGAGATGAAGGATCGCCTCAAGAAATACGAGGAGGACATCAAAGCCCGCAAAGAGAGGAAGCTAGACCGCGACTATAAAGACTACGACACAGGCCGCATCCTCACTTTCAGCCGAAAATATGACCACCTTTATGAGACGGATGAGAACGCCGCACAACCCACAGCACAAGGAGGAGAAGAAAATTCTCTAACACTGAGTGAACCAGAATCAGATGTCTCCAACATCTCCATTGAAGACACCAACAAGGCGAAAAAACCAACACGCAAAACGAATTTTTTAGAGGAGTACCGCCACCTGCGCCGGAGCGGGCGGACGAACCAGGAGACTCCGGCAACATCGATGAGCCCAACCAGGGGAAGAGGACGCCCACGAGGACGAGGAGGTGCAGGAACCGGGGGAAGAGGCTCTTCCAGAGGTGGAAGAAGAGGCAACACAAAGGGCAACGTGGGACACATGAAAACCCGCTCTGGAAGAGGACAATGATGGAAGCCTCAATGGTAAACAAAACTATCATTAATCTTTCTAAGAGAGCCATAACTGACAATGAAAAAACTGTGCTAGGCCTTGGCTTATCTTTTTGCCCCTCTAATTCTTTCAATTTCTGTGAAACCAGAATAGATCTATTCAGATATATTCGCAAGTTAAAATTAAAAAAATGGCACAAATTGCGACATCGTCCTCAAAACAATGACAATGTGAATGATAGAAGGGACACGGATACCTTCCTCATAAGTGACATTGATGCCATTGTTAACATAGCCGAATTAGATCATAGCCATGCGTCTAATATCAATGAGTCCGGCCCAGAGGAACTGTCTAGACCTGAGATGACCAACACACAGGTCTTATGTGAGGCAGGCTTCACGATTGACAGTTGCTCAGCCTCTGCATTTAAACCCAAGTCGACTTTTATTCCCATCATGGCACATGACGCCATCGACACTTTTCACGAGTGTGTCAGCAAGCAGCTTAGCACTCACAGATCCAAGAATAAAAAACAATTCTGGAAACAAGACAATTTATCTAAAGACCAAAGAAAAGCCCTCAGCTCTCTGACAGATGACCAGTCCATCGTTATACGCCCCGCTGACAAGGGGGGCAACATTGTGATCTTAGATAGAGAACAATACACGATGGAAGCCCACAGACAATTATCTGATGTAAATTATCATGCTTCCAGTAATTATGAAGCATACAATATCAGTGTAACTGCAATATGGGAAATGTTGGTACGCTGGAAGGACAAGGGAATAATTGAATGGGAAGAATATAGATTTCTGAGAAACAACAACCCTACCTTGCCTGTCCTGTATCTCCTTCCTAAGGTTCACAAGTGTAGAGAAAACCCTCCCGGGAGACCCATTGTCTCTTCCAGAGGTAGTGTGACAGAACATGTGTCTAAATACATTGACCATTATTTGCAAGAGTGGGTGTGCAGTCTCAATAGCCATGTAAAAGACACCAAAGATTTTTTGACTAAACTTAACACCCTTACATGGAATGATGACTTTTTGCTCATTACCATGGATGTCCAGGCTCTCTATACCATAATTAACCACCAACAAGGTATAGAGGCCTGTGATCATTTCCTCAAGAACCGTCCCCTGCGCTTCAAGGAGCATAACAAAATGCTCCTTGAGATGCTGACATTCTGTCTCGCTAACAATTATTTCCTGTTTGATGGTAAGATCTACAGGCAGGAGACGGGGACGGCGATGGGTTCAAGCTTTGCGCCGAGCTTCGCGAATCTCTTTATGGGCCAATGGGAACAAGAGATATTTGCGGACCCATCGTACAGTGAAGAGATCAGCCATGTTATCACCTGGTGGAGATACATTGACGATCTCTTCCTGGTATGGCATGGCACTGAGGAACAAGCCTCCGGCTTTATTGACCGTCTCAATCTCAATGGCAAAAACATCAGACTGACGAGCAATATAAGCAAAGAGAAGGCAGAATATCTGGATGTCAGAATTGACATTGTCAACAATCAGATTCAAACATCACTTTTCAGAAAGGAAACTGCAGGCAACAGCATTCTCCATGCCCTGAGCAGCCACCCTGAACCTCTGAAATGGAGCATCCCCTACGGGGAACTGCTGAGGGCAAGGAGAAATTGCAACACTGAGGCCAGCTACCAACAAATGGCAAGGGACATGCTAGATAGATTCAAGCAGCGTGACTATCCGGCCTGGGTACTCAAAAAAGCCAAACTAAAAGCTGACAGCATAAGACATTGTGATACTCTTAACAACGCCGTCAAAGATGACAGTACATCTACGGATAGTGTCACACGCCTTATTCTCACCTACAATAAGGAATCCAAGCAGATCCAAAAAATAATCAATAAAAACTGGCACATTCTGCAAAGTGATAGTATAATTGGTAATCTGATTCCGGATAGACCCAGCATCACTTACAGAAAAAGTCAAAACCTTAAAGACATCTGTGTCCGCAGTGACATCACTGACTACTCCAAAAATCAGGGCATTGACCTCAAGGGATTTTTCCCATGTGGCCATTGCAAAGCCTGTAAGAACAGTACCTTGGTCAAAAGAGTAGAATACAATGGCATTAAGAAAGAGATAACCCAATTCTTGACTTGTACCACCATGTTTGTCATTTATGTAATTGTCTGTCCATGCGAACTCTGGTATATCGGCAGTACCACCGCCCATGCCAAGAAACGCATCCTAGAGCACTATCGTGCCATTATTCACAAGGATGCTAAATACCCGGTGGCACGCCATTTCAGTGAATTTCACTTCGCTGACCCCACCCTTTTGAGATTTTTTATTCTGGAACAAATAGAAAGAAATCCCAGGGGTGGTAATCGTGTCTTAAAAATGAGACAGAGGGAATCTAGACACATAATCAATTTCCAAACCAAGACCCCGGGGGGGCTTAACCATGATGAAGAGCTCGCAATTCATCTCAAAAACGATTATGTATAACCTGTCTGTATATGCTCTGTTTATTCTCATCCCCTCTTCCTAGCGCCTACCACCAGGTTTTTTGACGTATTGCATACGCTGTTTTTCATGTTTGATTTTAACATCTGTCTTTTTAATTCACAGGAACCTCACTGAGAATGAGACCCTTCACTGCACCTGCACCGGTTATCTTCCCTACACGTTCCTGATATAAGATAAGAGCACGCCGTCACTGGCTTCACTTTCTAATATAGACTTTGATTAGGTCGCCTGACTGTTCTCTGGCAAGCGTTGCCTACTGTTCCACACTGTAGGCACTTTACGACTCCTGGTATTTCACCTAGTGACTGTCCTCGCCATTATCATTGGACCATGAATTTTAATCTAAATATCATGCATGTTGATCATCTCCATGAATTTGCCTGGCCAAAATACGTGAGCGCTCACTTAAACCGCTCGTGTCTTGTCACAATATGCTTGTTATTTGTCACAATCTTGACCCTTGGAATTATGTTTACAAAATGCGCACTTACTGTGGTTGTTAAGATGTATTAACAACGTAGTTTAACCATTCCAACATGGCCGAACCAAATCTTTGGCTCATGACTTGCGACCTGTGTCCTTTGTCTATGTTGTTACTGTTTCAGTATTTACACTGCACAACGCGTTGCACAAACTTACGTGAACAAGGCTTCCCGTAAGCCGAAACATGTTGTAAGGGGTCATTAAACACCCTTGGAACCTGCTGATGTCTGACGTTTATTGAGTGCCTGAGAGCGTGGTACAAATTTGTTACGAGGTGTTGGCAATCGAATTTACCGGCGGGCTCTACCGGCGCCCACGCCACTTCCCGCGGGGCCGACCGCAACCTTTTGGAGCAACCGAGGAGTGTGAATATATATATATATATATATATATATATATATATATATATATATATATATATATATATATATATATATATATTCACAGAAAAAACCATAGGTTTTAGGCCATATATAGTTAGGAATTTGCATTTACAAAACCTTGAAAATTCACTGAAAAAACCATAGGTTATAGACCATATATAGTTAGGAATTCGCATTTACAAAACCTTATTTTACTCACACAAAACCATTGAAATTCGCATATATAGTTAGTTGCACTAACTATATATCGCGCTCCCGCAATCCACTGCTGATGATGTCACATATTACATCATTCATGACATGGTTAGTGACATCACTGATGACATCTCAAATGACATCACTGATGACATCACTGATGACAACATCCAGTGACTGTATGTTTCTGTAAAGTTAAAATATGTCTTACATATTGAAGAATGAGTGGATGTATAAGTGTCTGGATGAAGGATTTAGTAGGTGCATGACTGACTGTATGAGTGAGGGATTAAATGTGTCTCACTGAGTGCATGGGTTAGTGACTAAACTGTTTTAATTTGTGCATCATTATATCTGTTGTTCTACAAACTGCTGCATATGTTGATCAGTAGCTATATGAGTAACTGTATGGGTTATTCATTGGTTGTCCAAGTATTTGTATGGGAAACTGAGTGTGTGTGTATGGGTGGCTGGGAGGTGTGTGACTCTGTACATAGATGTGTGAGTAGTTGATTCACTATATGTATGGGTTCAAAAGTGCATGTGGAAACAGCTGTATGTGCGGTTGACTGTGCATGAGTGTATTAGTGAGCGAATGGATATCTCAGTGCTACATGTCAAAGTAAGTACATATGTAAAACACAGTACATGTGAGAGTTGACATATATAAATAACTGTGCATAAGAGCCAGTGAATGTGTGAGTGGCTGTATGGATCATTGTGAACATGTATCAGGGATTGTATAAGAGAGTAAATATGTGTTAGTATATGTTTGAATAAGTAAGGTGTGTATAACTGTATAATTGAGAAAATGGAGGTGTGATTGATTTTTTGCATAACTGACTAGGTGTGTGAGTAACTCCATGGATGAGTGACAGTCTGTGACTGTCTGTTTAAACTGATTGTATCTAAGGTTATATTAGAGTCTGAAGAGGTTCATGGTATTATCACATGAATGATATCATCAGTGATGTGATCAGTCATGTCAAATGAGATGTTATCAGTGATTTTATCAGTGATGTCATTTGAGATGTCATCAGTGATGTCATTTGAGATGTCATCAGTGATGTCATTTGAGATGTCATCAGTGATGTCATCAGTGATGTCACCAACCATGTCATGAATGATGTAATATGTGACATCATCAGCAGTGGATTGCGGGTGCGCAATATATAGTTAGTGCAACTAACTATATATGCGAATTTCAATGGTTTTGTGTGAGTAAAATAAGGTTTTGTAAATGCCAATTCCTAACTATATATGGTCTATAACCTATGGTTTTTTCAGTGAATTTTCAAGGTTTTGTAAATGCAAATTCCTAACTATATATGGCCTAAAACCTATGGTTTTTTCTGTGAATTTCAATGGTTTTTTAATAGCAAATATCAAAAGCTGTCAAATGTCAAGTACGTGATAGGTAAAAACTTTTTCGTGTTTATGCACGCTGATGTGCTTTGAACGCTGCCCCCCCCCCCTCTTTTCTCTTAGTAGTACTCTCTCTTTGCAGATAGTGAAGAGTAGTTAACGCAGGCCTTTACCCCCGTTGTAATCCGTCGTGCCTGCTTGTCTCTCCATTTGATTGATTGTTATCCAAGCATTTACTGTTTCACAATTGATTCTCTTTGGTTCATTCTCTATTTACAAACAAGCACAAAGTCGCAATACTCTGTTTAGTCTTTGCAGATAGTGAAAAATCGTGAAAAATCGTGTAAAAAAATAAAATTAATCGAGCAAAATCAGTAGGCCACTAATTGGATCTCTTTTTGACCTCGCTAAAATAGAAATATTAGGAACAACCCTTCATGAGAAATACGAAAATAGTGAGATGAACTGAGCTCCACACCATGAGGGCTGCAAGACAGCTCGGCTCCGTCACCCACCCCGCCCAAAATAACGACAAACCCTATGCAAATATTAAAAATATATACAACACACCAGCAAAGAAACAGGGTAAAACATTTTATTAAATAACTATTTACATAACTATTTTATACTTTTTATTGCCCGATCCGGCTAGCTCAATCGATCGAGCATGAAACTCATGCACTCTGATAGCAAGCATTGCTACTGATGCTATGCAGACCAAAACTGGTTTTCAGTTTGTACATTTTTCTAGATTTTTCCATCCAAGGTTGGTTGAGTTTGTAGAACGATGGCTTCAGATTTTCAACATACGGTGTGGTGGCGCGGACTGGGAGGGGGCGGTTCGCTCCTGCCCCCTCCCCAAGTAAGATTTTCATACGTGAAAGTACGTTAATGGTTTTGGTCCCTGAGTTGCTTCGATGTCACTGCCATTCTCAAATGGCATAAGTTCTGGATGTTGGGTGCCATAGTTCAGAGTTCTGAGCAGCGCTTGTAACACTGTCTGAAGCTTATTTCCACCTACTGCAGCTTCACTATTCTCAAAGTAAGTGAGGGTCGTTTGTGGACCTGACTGCATTTGAAAACAATGTGATATGGTACCTCCCTAAACCGCTTGACGGAGGCCCCCGAGGGGCGGTGTGATGGCACGGACTCGGAGAAGACGCTTGGCTCCGACCCCCTCCCCAAGTCTTATAGCACCGGTTTAGCCTGAGATCGCCCCCGACATAGGCGGCCGGCTCCCGGGGTCCGGCGGAACTTTTTGCCTTTTGATGACTCTTCTATTCTGGACCTTGTCCCACAATCCGTTTGACCTGAAGACACGCTGTAGTGGGGCGCCCCTTTACCGTTTTAGTTGCCATTCCGCCCGCTTTTGCTACACTGTGCCTCTTCCGCCATTCAGCTGTTTACCGCCCGCTCTTGCGACTACAGCGTCTCGCTCACCATGTAGTTGAGTTGCTCCCGCTCTTGCGATGCAACGATAAGCGACTGCCACAGGACTCTCAAAATGGGGGCCGGCTCTTCAGATTTGGGCGTGGTCCACTAAAATGGCCCTGGGACACCTTGGAACTCGGACGCTTCCCTGATAGGGCTTGGGTCCCATTCTCGAAAGCGTCCCCTCAGCCGTGAAGATTCTACAAAAGTCTTGGGGGCCCCCGACTCCCGCAGGCTTCTGGTGGGGAGCGGCTGCCATGTTTGCTCGTGGAATGGCCACGACGGACCTACGAGATGGTAGTGCTCTCATGCTGACGCCAGCTATAGTCTGAAACATCCAGAAACACTGTAGACTACCAATTCGATCAGTTCCGGTATAGCCCCAACATGACCCGGTAGAGAAGAACTTGCCCTCCCCTCTTTGACTGATGGTTCTTGTTGCCTGTCCCCTCTGTTGTCATTTAACAGAACTTTTTGGACTGCTGAAAGGGGTTGTGTTCCGAACGCTGGTTGGTGGAGACATTTTGACTATATTCTTGACCTACGTTGTCGCGTAATGCGTTATATGACACGCCGCGTTAGCGCACCCGGAAGTGATCCGGGGCGCGGCGCGCAGCGCGTAACGTAAGCATAACAGGTCATGTGACTTGTTAATAAAACTTTTTATTGGTTCATTTTACTTTTGTTATTTTAATAATGAAAAGCTTGGTCATATGACCTAAAAAATAAGCTTTTTATTGATTTCGAACTTTTTTTTTTTAAACATATATATTATAATATTCCAGGCTAATGTACTTTCCCGGAAAATTTACAACTGTCCTGCAAGTAAAATATATTCCTTTTTCGAGAAAAAGGGCGTTTCTTCGTTCCATGACGGAGCCGTTGAGTAAAAGAGACTCGGCCTGCTGTCTTAGTCGCCGATACACCTGATTATCAGATTCTTATCGATCACTTTATGTTGCAGGAGTGGAAAACACAACTGCCCTTGACCATTTATCTTTACTGCGTTCCTACGTATTATACCTTTTATCCGTCATGTAATTGGACTGCTTTATTTCACTTGCCTTTTACTGATTCGAAAACAGTGACTAAAAGTAAAAAGTTTACCAATGTAAATACTACTACCATGTTTTGTTTTAAAAACCTTTATTGTGAAAATGTCAGTATACAAATACGGGCCTATAACCACGTGGGCCGGCCACGGAGCAAACTGGAATCGTATATGATGAGGAGACATTTACATTATAGAGGAACGTAACGAGCGGGCCATTAGGTTGCAAGAACTAAGGTGTCTAACAGTTGCGGAATCGGTGGACGTACATTTTGTAATTAAATTACGACAGGGCCACTTACAAAAAAATCATCTAGATATACATTTGCGGGCAAGTACCATGGGTGACGTTAATTCGAACTTTCAATACTACAGTAATCAATAACACATCAGAACTTAATATCAATAGGGATGTCAAAATATTCAATCAATTCTCGTCCCCGCCCGCCATGAGCATCAAAACTGCATTCATATCTCGTGATATCAAAGTTGTTCAACCAGTACACAACAAGGAGTTACGAGTCCCATTTATACCGGCGCCATTTTGGGCGAGGCCGGGTAGGTCCAAGATATAGTCAAAATGTCTCCACCAACCATCGGCCAGACCAGAACCCATTTCGGCCCTTTATGCTACAAGATGGTGTCTTCCATTCAGAAAATATTGTTGGCAGCATTTTGAAAGGAAAGATAAACAGCTGTTCTCCTAGTGAGTCTCACATTGTTACATTTAGGAAGAATGTTGAAGAGTAGTATGTGGAAAATCTGAAGCCATTTTTCTACAAACTCTCAATCAGCCTTGGATGGAAAAAAAAATCCTGAAGAATGTACAAACTGAAAACCAATTTTTGTCTGTATAGCATCAACAGCAACGCTTGAGTCAGCTTTGTGTGAAGCCGCCATTTTGATTCAATCAATAACGTCCCCCTGCACACATTCAGGGACCTGGTCGTGTCTTCAGTTGAAACGGATTGTGGGTCAAGAAGCAAAAAGGAAAAGGAAAAAAGTTCCGCCGGACCTCGGGAGCCGGCCGCCTATGTCATGTGCGATCTTTGGCCACACCAGGGCAATAGTGAAGCTGCAGCAGGTGCAAATAAGCTTCAGACAGTCTTACAAGCACTGCTCAGAACTCTCAACTATGGCACTCAACATCCAGGACTTGCCATTCGGATCTTGGCGCCTTGTGCTGGTTCCGACGTATTCACACATCGGTCCACTACTGACATCACCTCATAAGCCAACGGGGCACCCCACGCCGACTTTCGGCGCAGCATTGTAGGATGGCCACACCAGTGCGGCAACCTCGGTGCTATCCGGATCTCGGCGCGTTCGAGTCACTGTACCGCAAGAGCGGGAGAAACTCAGCTGGACACGCCGTCTTTCGGCGCAGCATTGTAGGATGGCCACACCAGTGCGGCAATTTGCTGGACACCACCTCGGTGCCATCCGGATCTCTGCGCGTTCGAGTCACTGTACCGCAAGAGTGACCGCAACTCAGCTGGACACGCCGTCTTTCGGCGCAGCATTGTAGGATGGCCACACCAGTGCGGCAACTTGCTGGACACCACCTCGGTGCCATCCGGATCTCGGCGCGTTGTGCTGCCTTCGGCCTACTGTAGCCGCAAGTGCGGACGCAACTCAGTTGGACGGCGAGTGAAAAGATAAGGGGCGCCCCACTGCAGCCGAGGAGCCTCCATCTTGGGGGAGACGCACAGCCCCCACTGACTGACGCGACCTCACAGGCCAATGGGGCGCCCCACGCCGACTTTCGGCGCAGCATTGTAGGATAGCCACACCAGTGCAGCAACTTGCTGGACACTAACTCGGTGCCATCCGGATCTCGGCGCGTTGTGCTGCCTTCGGCCTATTCGCACATCGGTCCGCTACTGACGCCGCCTCACGTGCCAACGGATTTTCTACGCTTTTTGTAGCCCTATGCCGCATAACAGGTCATGTGACTTGTTTATAAAACTTTTCATTGGTTCATTTTACTTTTGGTTTCCTAAAGATGGAAGGCTTGGTCATATGACCTAAAAATAACACTTTTCATTGGTTTAGAACATTTTTTTTCCCAAACGATGAAAGCCCCACCTTGTTTCTGGATGTTTCAGACTGAAGCTGGCGTCAGCATGAGAGCACCACCATCTCGTGCCTCCGTCGTGGTCATTCCGCGAGCAATCATGGCAGCCGCTCCCCACCGGAAGCCTGCAGGAGTCGAGGGCCCCCAAGACTTTTGTAGAATCTTCACGGCTGAGGGGACGCTTTCGAGAATGGAGCCCAAGCCCTAGCAGGCAAGCGTCCGAGTTCCAAGGTGTCCCAGGGCCATTTTAGTGGACCAGGCCCAAAACCGAAGAGCCGTCCGCCATTTTAAGAGTCCTGTGGCAGCCGCCTATCGCTGCACTGCAAGAGTGGGCGGAAGTCAACTACATTGTGAGCGAGATGCTGTAGCCGCAAGAGCGGGCGCAACTCAGATGGATGGCCGCCACCTGGGGAGGCCCGTTCACGCCGCCTCCCCCACGCCCCCCCCCGGGCCGCCCCACGCCAATTTTCGGAGCAGCATTGTAGGATACCAAAACCAGTGCAGCAGTTTACTGGGCATCACCTGGGTGCCATCCACATCTCAGCGCGTTCTGCTGCCTTGGGACTATTCGCACAACAGACCGCTACTGACGAGGCCTCCCCCCGCACCACCCGGGACGCCCCACGCTGTTTTTCTGAGCTGCATTGTAGGAAACCAAAAACCAGTGCGGCACCCAGGTGACATCACCTGGGTGCCGTCCAGAACTCAGCACGTTGTGCTGCCTTGGGACTATTCGCACAAAAGACAGCTTCTGACCATTGTTGCTTTTTTTGGTCAAAAAATGTTTAAATGTATTTACAGTTTTTGTTGCGTTCGTTATATTTAAAAGTTAATAAAGTTTTATAATCCTACTTTGTTGGAGTGCTATATATTTTTAAAAAATCGGGTGAATGGGGCCTTGAATCGGGTTATTGTCATGTGTGGGCTTTGCAAGTGTACTGCTACAGGATCGGACATTTCAAACTCAAATGCACGTTCTTTTTCTTACCTTTCCGAAGCATGGAGCGCAATAGCAGGCAGAGAAAGGGTGATGCAAGTGTTGAACACTGCCTGGCCTGGCAAGTTGCTGGCAGTGCCCCCCCCCCCGCCCGCTCCTGAAAGAGGACACACACACACCGCCGCCCCGAGTACTTCACAGATCTTTAAAAGACCATGCGCTTGTTCATGAGGCTTAAATGGTTTATCACCCCTTCTAGAACCCCTGCATCGACCCTCTGACGTTTCCTGGAAGAATTACCACGTAACACAATACCAAGCCCTGTCACCTGAAACCCCCGAGGAATCGTGGGGCATATTATCAAGGGGGTTTATCTCCGCTTTTTTGGCTTTAAAAGCCAAGAAAGCGGAGATAAAATGATCTCCCTATTACCAAGCTGTCGCTAACACCAGTTAGTGACAGCTAAAAGGAGATAGCGACCATCTTGGGCCCCGCTTTGCATGTCAGTGATATTTATCACTAATGACATGCAAAGTGGGCGTGCCAAGATGTTAGCGACTGGAAACAGTCCCTAACATCGCTATCTCCTATTACCAACTTTTGGAGATATTCGCGCTAAGCGCGAATATCTCCAAAAGCTAACACCTGCCCTGAGCAGTTCTTAGCCATGTTATCCAATGGGAGGTGGATAACATGGCTAAGAGCATTTGCTCGATAATGCATGAATATCGCTGACTTTTCAGCGATATTCATGCATTGCGGCCGTTTTTTATCGCATTTGCGATAAACCTTGCTAATAGCAAGGTTTATCTGCGATAAAAATCGCCGATGTGCGGCGATAATTTTTGTCTCTAAACAAGTTAGAGACAAAAATTATCGCTAGTTGTTGGTAATATGCCCCCGGGTTTTTGCTTGCAGAAATCGGGAGGCGGGAGACTAGCACTGAAATCAGTAGTCTCACGCCTGAATCGGGAGGGTTGGCATGTCTGGATTCTCTACAGCTGGGGCCATAAACTACATCCGCAGGGCTAGGTGATAGCCTGGGACCGGCCTGGCATCTAAAATGGCTGCCGTGCACGACAAAATTGTGGCATTGGAAAAAAGGCAAGATGGCGCAGACAATGTTTATCAATAAGGATTCATTTATAACAAAATATTTTATCGCATTGACAAATTGGCGGTCAACACTTCCTGATTTCCATCGAATCGAACGTTAACAGACGTCACGCAGCAAAAAAAAAAAAAAGCTCATGCACAGCCGCTGGAAGACATGTATCAACATATATGAGCCTCCTCAGCCACCCTCAGAAAACATAAGGGATCAGGATACGTCTCCCGCACCCCCTTATACCTAGTAATTTAATTAAAACAAAACACAAAATGGCGAATTCCCGTTTCGCTACCAGTTTGCGGCCCGGGAAGCGCTTCTACAGTGAAAAATCAATTTTTTTTCCCCACGGGACCCTTTAATAACCCCAACATCATTCCTAGGGGGTCAAGAGGGGAATACCTTGCCCCCTTTCATTAAATTCCCCCTTCGTTTTTCACCTCTTCTTCTCTCTCGATCCTACCGAGAGACAAGATGGCGCACGCACAGCCGCTGGAAGACATATATCAACATATATGAGCCTCCTCAGCCACCCTCAGAAAACATAAGGGATTAGGATACGTCTCCCGCACCCCCTTATACCTAGTAATTTAATTAAAACGAAGCACAAAATGGCGAATTCCCGTTTCGCTACCAGTTTGCGGCCCAGTTCGCGGCCCGGGAAGCGCTTCTACCGTGAAAAATAATTTTTTTTTTATTTTCCCCATGGGACCCTTTAATAACCCCAAAAACATTCCTAGGGGGTCAAGAGGGGTATACCTTGCCCCCTTTCATTAAATTCCCCCTTCGTTTTTCACCTCTTCTTCTCTCTCGATCCTACCGAGAGATAAGATGGCGGCCGCTCCGGACTGTTTAGAATGTTGACAGACACCGGGGAGCCAATCAGCTTCGCATCGCAAAGTTCCGTTTCGCGAAAAGTAAGCGGACCGGAGCGCAGCCCGGAGCGCTGTTACAGATATATATCTTGTTTTGAACGTTAATTTCTCAAAATCCACTGGAGCACATATATTGAGACCTAGCAAAGGCACATCGGGCTAACAGTCCCTACAATTTTGCCAAGTTTCGTGCAAATCCATTCAGCCGTTCGAGCTAAAAGTGAGGTCAACCGCCCTATGGAAATTAACATGGGGAAAACGCATTTTGGGACCCCCCTTTTTTCTCGGCCCCCCCTTGAGGAAACCCCCCCAAATTTTCAGGTGCTGCTCAGAAACAAAATGTGCAATTTTCCTGAAAATTTCAGCCGATTCCGTCCACAAACGCCAAAGTTATTAGACATAGAATTTTCAAAAATCCCATAGGGAAAAAATCCTAACTATATATACCTACTGGCGACACGCCAGTAGGTAATATATATATATAAAAATGTGAATCTTTATAGAACATCCAAAGTGATATTGTAAACAAGATACAGTTTTTATGAATTTATCATTATGGTCTTTATGGGCATTTAAAAACGAAAAGCTGTGAAAAACCTGATCCTTTCCCAATCACCATATTATTAATAACAATAGAGCGTGAGACCCAAAGCCACTAGAGTGGATGAATTTGAGAAGAGGTCAAAGAAAAAAAAATAGAAAAGAGAGAGACCACTGGCGGCCTGTGCTTGTAAGAGCAGTGGGCGGGGTATGGCCAAGGGAATGGGGGGTGGGGGGGGAGGGGGGGTTAGGGGGAGGTTTGAAGTCGACAGATGACGACGAGGGAATATAAAAAATATAAAAAAAGAAAAAACACTTACCTTGCGCTCGCCGTATCGCCAACTCAGTGATGCAGCGAAAGCAAGGTAAATGGTTTTCTTCCTTTTCCCTTATCATCGTCTGTCGACTTCACACCCCCAGCCGCCACGCACCGCCCCCACCTCAGCACCCCACTGCTCTTACCTGCACTGGCGGCGACTGGAGAAGACCCTGTATAACACTACATGAGCAGAGATAAAATGTATCTGTGAAAGTGGCAATACCTGGGATCTTTCTGAAAGATAAAAATAAGTCAATGATAGGACTCGCCGTTGATTGCCCTCCTGAGTTTGCACAGACACCGCTTTGTTCCTTAAACGGGCCGGATTATTTCAAAAGGCTATTGAAATCATGCTTTGGTTATGAAACTGGTCAGTTAAAGTGATGCTGTAGACTCAATATAGGAAGAAATGAAATAATTCAGTAATGTGCTAATAGTAAATCGGTCAGAAAATATTTTCTCAACAGGTCATAACTGCATGTTTGAACTCCAGAACAGTAAAAGGCTATACCGCTAAATTAACCTGTTAATTGTATTAGGTATGTTTTTTTACAGTCTGGCCCTTCTCGTGTTTTCTCCTCTTCCCATTGTGCATATTCGTACACTGATTTGAGGATATTCGCATACAACACTTTTAATGGATTGCATCCTTTTATTGCTTTTTGCAATTTTTGCTTGGATCATTATCTCATCATTTTGTCTTTGGAGTTGCTTGTGTCACATTCTAGAAAGGATCAATAATTCTTAATTAGTAATGAGCAATTCTTTAATTGCCGAAATACTCTGTAGCAGAGAGTAAAAACTGATTATGCAATGTAACTATATTTGACATGAAGATTTGTTCACTTTATGCGGTCTGTGTAGTGTTAATTTTTTACCTGATTTAGCTCACTTTGGGTTTCAGTGGGAATGCAAGTGCATTTTGAAAGGTTATTTTTCTATTCTAATGAATCCAAATAACATTAAAAAATTGAAAGTTTTCCACAGAGAAGCTTAAAGCAACAACGGATTTCACATAAACAATATTTTTGCGAAAGTATCATATTAATAAATAGGTGAATAAATTAAGGCTCAAGTTTACCCTTTTTCCAGAAGTTCCTGAAATGTTGTAACATTCCTGTTGGTCCAATCGGGCATGAGGTGTAGCCATTCCTTGTGCTGAGATTGGTCATTTACTTCTACTATTTGTGTCTTCGATGGGCCCCTGCGAAAAGAGAAGGTTTTCATCAACTTAAATATCAATATTTGGTCATTAATATGGTTAACAGTTTGATTACAATATTCGTCTCATAGCAAGTGATTGTGAAAGGATCACTGAAAAGCATGCAATTATCCATCTATTCCACTTTCATTACTAATAACGAAGGTTTCTACAGTGCCTCAAGACACACCGAATGATGCAACTATTATCTTTTGCATAAGCTGGCATTTTTTAGTTTTTAGCAAATCTGAGGTGAATGTTTTCATCACCACAACAACTGTACTATTGGTGTATTTATTTATTTAAATATGGGGGATAGTTTCCATTTAAGATTTACTTCTGGTGAATGGAAAGCAGTCCCTGAAGCAATATCAAAGGTATGAGGTGTTGAAGAGGCCTTGGTGAGTGGGGCCAAGTCACAGGAAAAGGAGCATAGTGCTTATTGTTTATTGAGTTTAAGAGGTTCTTGTGCAGTATCACTCGAATGTTTTAGTGTGTGTGTTGGGGTTCAGCCAAGCTTAGTTGTGTTAATTGGTGCAGTTTTTTCCCCTGTTTTGTGTAAAATATTGTCAACAAATTTGGAATTTCAGCTATAAAATGGAATTTATTTAGGTCTCGATACTAGTAGAGTAAGGGAGCTGCATTAATAATCCTACATCTGAAACTACAATTACCAGGAGGTATGGTAATTTTGGTTGTCAGATTACCAGCCCTGTATGAGTTATGTACTACTGAATGGGGAGTAGCAGCAGTAATCAGATGTTTTACACTGCGCTCCCACAGTTTACCTCCATTCTGGGTAGATTTCACTAGGTTTTACCTGGGGACATCGGCGCAGGGAAAAAATCAATAGTTCAGTGTTCCTGGACTGCACAAAATCCATAATAGCGAACACAGTTTTTAAATCGCAATGTATTTTTAGAAATAGTTTTATCTGTTGGGGATAGTCCTGAATTGTTTTTCATTTTCTATCCTACTTTGTTTTTCTGCCGTTTTGGCTTTCCGGTCCAACGAGTGTCTCCCGATTGAGCGTAGAAAGCCAAAACGAACTGCTCCCACTTCTTTCACGCCACAATTAGGTAGGAAGCAGTCTAGTTCAGCGCACCTTCTGCTATAAAACCTGATGACAGGTCAGTCGTGCAGCGGTCACTGCAAGCACCAAACCTTCGCTGGTGAGCACTATGTTTAAAATGCATAGTGTTTTTAGAAATAGTATTATCTGTAGGAGATAGTCCTGAAATGTTTTACTTTTTCTAACCTACCTTGTTCTCCCCGTTTTAGTTTTCCAGTCTGCCGTGGCTCTCCTGATTGAGTGGAGAAAGCCAACACCAACTTCACCCACTTCCTCTTACACGCCGCCATTAGGGAGGTAGTGGTCTAGTCCACAGCACCTTCTGCTATAAAACTCAATGACGGGTGGGGGGGCGCAGTGGTCACCGCAAGCACTAGTGTTATGAACCCCATTGTACTCCGGTAAAGGCATCAGTAGCTGCACAACCTTTTACCTACATTTGTCCTACCATTGTTCTACATAACGGTTCTGGAGCTGACCTTTTACCTAGTTAGGTGCCGCATAAATGTCGTGTGGTTTTCTTCAAAAACTACTCATTTATTATGCAAGAGGATTCTAGGTATCACAGCAGGATTACCATATTCTGCATAATAACTCTAGATAAGGATCACCACTTTCATCATCCTTGGCCAACATGCCGACAGTACCATGACACATCTAGAAAGAACCCTTGAGGCTACCTTTCGGGTATATAAGTACCACATCTTTGCTGGGCAAACCAGAGGAGAAGAAGCTTCCATGCTGACATGAGAAGCTGAGGTTCCTGCATGCAGACACTCCAGCACACAGTGGTCTGACATCCCTCGCGGGGTGTCAAACTAGAAGACCAAGATGGGGTCCTTTGTTCTCTCACATCAGGTAATGTGGTTGGCTCTTTCCTAGGGGGATTCTTGGCCTATATACATGCGCGATACACTTAGCTACATATAGTTAGGGCTTGCATCGTAGGAGTACGCATTATTATTGTCATGTAGCTATATGCCTGCATATGTTCATTGCTTTAGCACTATGTTAGAATTCTACCTTCTATTGATGCTTATAACTGTTATCATCTGTTTCTATCTAATGGTTGTTGCAGTACACGCATTTTATACTAGAATGACAGTGGTTCAATAAATACTTATTGAAAACGTTCCCATCATTTATTCTGTATATCTCTCTGAGAGCTAGTAAGCACGAGTGACTGAGCAAAAAGTACTGTACTGTTTCCACGATCCTTGAAGGGTCAGGGTTGTTGTGTTCAATAGTTGCCAGAAACTATTTGCTCCTTTGTGAGGTTGTGGGACTTGTAGTGGCACTGTGAGCTAGCTGGTCCACAGACTAACATATCCTTTGGGGTGTCTGTAATCTGACTGGACACCAATCCCTTAATATATGTTGTCTAAACGTTCAGATCCTATATAGATTTGTAGGAATTACACAACACTAGTAAGCACTCTTTTTAAACTGCAAAGTATTTTTAGAAATAGTTTTATCTCTTGGGTATAGTCCTGAATTATTTTCTTTTTTCTAACCTACCTTGTTGTTCCCGCTGTTTTGGCTTTCTGGTCCGCCGCGGGTCTCCCGAATGAGCAGAGAAAGCCAAAACTAATTGCTCCTACTTCCTCTTAAACGAACCCCTCTAGGGAGATAGTGGTATAGTTCACAACTCCTCCTGCTATAAAACCCTGGACTGGTCAGGCGCGCAGAGGTCACAGCAAGCACTGAACCATCGCTAGTGAGCACTGTTTTTCAACAGCAAAGTCGTGTTAGAAATAGTTTTACCTGTTGGTGATAGTCCTGAATTATTTTACTTTTTTCTAACCTACCTTGTTGTTCTCACCGTTTTGGCTTTTTCGTCCACCGCAGGGTCTCCTGACTGAGCGGAGAAAGCCAAAACCAACTGCCCCCACTTCTTCTTACATGCCGCCATTAGGGAGGTAGCAGTCTAGTGCACCACACCTCCTGCTATAAAACCCTATGACAGGTCTGTCGCGTGAATGGCACTCCAAAGACAAGCCCGTCTGCACCAGCCCAACCATCGCCAGGAGCCAGGACCCCTGTTCCTTTTTCCTCTAAGGCTAGCCTTCCTATTATTACCTACTTCTCTATGGCACTTCTTAAAATAGGTGAGAGATGTCGGCTTCTACTATAGTTGAATCAAGGTTGTTCAAACTGTTTTCAGCAAATGTTAGAAGGCCCTATGAGCTGCTATAAATGTAAATATAGCTGCAAGCTCAGGTTGATTTCTGGTTGGCTAAGGCTTGCGCCAAAGCCAGGCAGAACCCCCCCCCTCTAGTCAGGGCAAGGGAGTTACACGCTGAAGATAACCCCTGTTCACCCCTTGGTAGCTTGGCACGAGCAGTCAGGCTTATCCCCGAGGCAATGTGTAAAGCGTAAGCGCAACACACACTCACAGCAGCAAAACACTAGGCACACTACAAAAGAAACTCCACACAAGGTTATTTAAAAATAGCGTTTGTATTGTCATAAACACATTAGAAACATAATCACACATTTACACTGTGCCAACTGGCACTAGGCAATATTCACAGGGGATTATATACAGGACAGGGCCAATTGGGCCACTGTCAGAACCATAAGACACAACCAGTAACTACTGGTACAATAATTACCTAAGCATTATCACATTAGCATTAGACCCCATCC
Source organism: Lissotriton vulgaris (assembly GCF_964263255.1). Lineage (NCBI taxonomy): Eukaryota > Metazoa > Chordata > Amphibia > Caudata > Salamandridae > Lissotriton > Lissotriton vulgaris. The sequence goes on along the minus strand of NC_141689.1, from coordinate 2,113,385,525 downwards.
TGAAATATCATAACATGACATAAGGCAAGAAATCACATTGGGCCAAAACCTCATTAGCAACCCTCTCCTAAGCATAAACATCTTACGCACCAGGACATCGGCAGCCCAAACGCCTTAGGCACTAAGCATGGGCATAAATCACATTAGACATAGTCATCATAAGCATAACCACATTATATCATCTCATTAGGCCTAAACAACACATTATAACATTTGCATTAGGCATCACCTTAAAAACTGACCCCCCAGGCCAACTGGCCTTCTCAGAGGGCTCAAATGCCCCGCGTCCAGCAAAGTAAGGGTTCCGCTGCCAATGCAGTAACCTCCAAAGTGCGCAATGCGATGGGGTGCTTCTCACCCCTTTCCTGTTGGAAACACTAATGCCCCCAAGTCCCACTTTGGGACTTCTAGAGATGATCTGGCACCCACAGATGAAAGGACACTGGCACGAACATGGCCCCTGGACCCCCTCTGGGACCCTGAAACCAATGAGCCGAAAACATTGCAGCTGCCCACTGTCTGGCAGGGCAGCTGTGACCAAATGCAGCACTGGAACCACAGTGCCTTGTGAGCCCCACTGGGACTCTTAAACAACTATGGCCCCACGTTGCAGCTTCCCACTGCCAGGCGTGGCAGCTGTAAAACCAGCACAGGCACTACGGGGCCCTCAGTACGACCACAAGGGGCGGGTACCGACAATGTGCCCCGACACCAGCCCCACCAAGTTAGAACTGAGCCCCACTCACCGGGCTCTCTGGAGGACTCATTGTGCTGCTCTCCGGGCACCGACAATGTGCCCTGTCAGTCCAGCTACACCAGGACCTCCTCTGGCAGTCTTCATGGGCACACGCAGGGCTCCCACTGGCACACAGGAGCCCTGCTGGAGTAAACGCCCCCTTCCTCTCTCTTTCCCAGTCACAGAGGCGGGGTGAGCTCCCGCCCTCCTGTAGGCACCACGCTGCCTACGTTGCGCTGGCTCCTCACTACGGGGTGGGCTCCCGCTCACCGGCAGACTTTGTTCTGGTGGGGCAGCGCTTTATCTTTTCCAGACTGGGACCGGGACTTGAACTTGGAGCCGGCGAGGCTTCGCAATGAAATCAGCAGGGGGCACAGGCACTAGCAACGTGCCTCATCGGGTCCCCCCTGCACTGGGACTACTCCGGGCCTCCACCTCACTGCCACGGAGCTTCCACCAGCTCATGGGAGCCCGGCTTGGCCGGTGACAACTTTTGGGCAACTTCGAGCGAGGCCCCAGCTACGATCAGGCCTTCACTTGCCTGACTTCCTGCTCGTCTCGGGGGCAGCTTCCGCTCCGGTCCTGAGAAGTATAAACATGCGGGATGGGCACCGCTCACTTAGTCTGTAAAAATACAGAAATAACGCGGGGTGGGCTCCCGCTCCGAAGGCACCGATGCGGGATGGGCTCCTGCTCGGTTTTCTGACATTAATGAGTGGAGTGGGCACCTGCCGAACTTCCTCTCAATGCGGGGTGGGCATCCGCTCTGTGTAAAGTGCCCAAGGGAATACCCACACCAGGGATTTCCTTTCCATGATGTGCAGCACAGCGCAGAGGAGCATGCATGCTCCTCTTCTTCTAGGGCAATAAAAGTAAAGCTCTCTCAAGGCGCTAGAGCAAAGTTTCAGGGGGGGCAAGGCTGGGCCCAGGCAGGCCAGTACACAGCGCCCAGCAGTGGGGGGGGGGGGAAGTCCCTCATGGCAGTTCCTCCTGGGGCCCAGCAGCAGCAACAAGCCCCCCAAGCAGAGGAATAGCACACCCTCAATGGGGTCGCAGCCCCTCCATTTATACACCATTTCTCTTTTTCTGCAGTGCAGGGCATGGGGGAACCAGATGCAACTAGTTCTGGTGGGTTTTGGAGCACTCTGCTTACAGTGCTCACACCCTCCTTTCAGAGATGGGGTTCTGCCATCAGACAGACCACAGGGGGGCGGAGCTAGCATTCACTAGGGCAGGCACAATCCTATTCAAGGACCAGGGACTTCTCCTCCCACCTACTCCAAATGCAGATGTCCCATTCACCCTAGCGCTGACACACACTGCCCCTTCTGGAGCCACAAACACCTCACCAGCCCCTGTCACTCAAAAGCTAGACATGCAATTCACATCAGGCAGGCAGACACATAGCACACAGAAATGCCAACTTCTAAAAATTTCTAAAATAGTTATAATAAATCTGCGCACACCTTTGCGAGGCATTTATTATCACTATTCCAAAAATACCAAACTTGACCACCCTGCGCCTCCCATTTTAAGGAATTAACACTGAAACACTTATCAGGGAATCCCAATTCATTCCTATGGGAGGGCAGCCCCACAGTAGTGAGAAAAAACAAAATGGCTGTTTGTCACTATCAGGACATGTCACACAATTAAGGTACATGTCCTATCTTTTACCTACAATGCACCCTGCCCATAGGGCTAGCTAGGGCCTACCTTAGGGGTGACTGATATGCAGTAAAAGGGGGGTCACGGACATGGCACACACTTTAGATGCCATGCCACAGTGTCAGTTACACTGCACGCACGGGCCCTGCAATGGCAGAGGCCTGAGATAGGTTTGAAAGGCTACTTTGGTGGGTGGCGCTATCAGCGCTGCAAGCCCACCAGTAGCATTTAATTTACCAGCCCTGGGTATATGAGATACCACTTTACAAGGGCCCGACAGGTAAATTAAATAGGCCAAAACAGGTGTAGACCAATCCTTATCATATTTAACACAGAGCACAAGCACCTTACACTTGACAGCAGTGCTAAAGGGCCCAGAGTCCTAGAACCACCAACAACATGTCAGAAAAAAGGCTAGGAGAAAGGCAAAAAGTTTATGGTTGACCTTGCAAAAAGGGCCAAGTCGTACAGGGTGTCTGAAAGTTCCACAACTTTTTAATTTTGGGGGCACGCATCTCACCTCACCTCAGTCTCTGTATCCCATATATATTTTTTATGTAATGTAAGATCCCTACCCAAGCTCGTCATTGAATGATGGGATCTTCTTTCCTCCCTTAGACCTGATGTAGGCTTTCTGACCAAAACTTGGTTAAGCCCCACCATGCCTGTTACTATGCAGGCTTTCCCGCATAATTATCGAATGATTAAAGTTGACTGAGCTGGGAGTCCAGGGGGAGGTATTGCTGTTCTTTTTAGAGATTCTGTTAGAGTCTCTCATTGAATCCCCGATAAAGGACTGAGTAATAATGTGTACTTTTAAAATAGAAGTTTCCCCGAAAGATCTTTGGAAAGGTGCTTTACTCTATCACCCTCCAGGGCCCAAAAATGATTGTATGTAATAGGGAACAGCGGTTCCTGTGGACTATGTGTGTAATATTATAGTAATTGTAACGCTCAATGGCATATAGTTGTGGGAATGGAACATCAGAGAAAGAGTCAAAATCATATACACCATGAGTTTCCAAAAGTACTTTTACTAAGCCTTTACTCTTTACTTCAGTGTCCAAAGGGAACCTAGAACCTAAAAAGGGAAGTGACAGTAGGTGACGTATAAAAAGGAAGATTTCAATTTATACACAACGACCCCTGGGGAATTAGTCTACAACAGTAGTTTCTGCGAACTTCGGGAACACTTTCCGCCCGCCAAATGGACTCGCCCCATTCACCCCCGTTGCCCCCTTAATGGAATCCGTCAGACTGGAACCATCTCCTTCACTTGACCCATAAAAAATATCCGACACAATACCCTGTTTGGATTTGACCACCCTTACCACATTCCACCAATTTGTCCTATTGACTCTCAAAGCACTACTGCATACCTTGTCTACACCAAAAGGTCTGCCAAACTTCTCAATACCTTTAGCTTTCATCCACCTTCCTTCTTGCCTTTGTGTCCTACTCATTCACAACATCACCAAATACCCACTTGTTGATCCAACCGGGGCATACTTTGGCGGCAGGTTTCCTGCCCTTTAACATCTCAAATGCAGAAACCGGGGTAGAAGATTGTGGACTGGTCTGGTAAAACCACAACATTGACCTCCCTTCATTGAAAACAGCACACTTGTTGTTGCTAGCCCACTGAACACCTGAATGAGTCTGTAAAAACCCGGTGCCAGGGGAGGTTTGTCTTTTTTTAAGATCACTATTATGTCTGCCCCCGCCCCACCCCCATGAACAGGGGATCGAGTTCCTTTGCTGCGCTTGTAATAAGGTCCTGTGAAGGTCTCTGCACAGTGATCCCCTAAAAGTTTTGTAAAATTCGGCGGGTATTTGGTCCGGACCTGCAACTTTCCCCAAGGAGAGATTGACCATAGCTTCCCTCATTTCCTGTAGTGTAATTGGGAGATCCAACTCTACTTTTCCCTCCTCGGGTAGTTCTGAATGTGGAGTGGCTCCAAGGTACTCCGTGACCCAGTTTGCCGGACTTGGCAGTTGCTGATCATAAAGAGTTGCATTAAACCCATCAACTGTTGGGATTGATGTGTCAATTTTCTCAGCGTGTTTTTAGTTGTGCCTTGACTACAACTCACAGGTGTATGCTGGGAGATGCAGTTTATTCTTCAATTTCTACCAGGAAACACAGGTCGGTTTTCTTGACAAATTAACACACCTGGTGAGGCAATCTGGGACATCGCACTCGTTCTTTCCCCAATCTCGTGTTTTGCTCTCTTGTCGTGGTCCTACTGGCCAATTCAATTACTCTTTTCAACTAAGTAATAACTGGTCGGCTATCGCTGCAAGTTAAGACACATGTTGATTCAAGTTGGGATTACGCACCAGTTCTGTTGTGAACTCTTGTTCTGTATTCTCTTCCTAGTCACACGGTTTTGAACCGGTTGGTGACAACCTTTAACATGATTTTCACACATCATTGATAAATGTTCTTCACAGCATGAGGCTATTTGTAACCAGTGAAAAACTTGAAATTGCAGCACCATAAAAAGAAAATGTATTTTTGTTTCTAGATATCCCTGATGAAGGGCTGGTGTATATTTAGTCTAACAAGAAAGTTATGACCAGCACTTATATGGATGAATCACGTTTAAGAATCTCGTCTTTGGAACAAAATCGACTTGATTAAAGAAATCTAATTTACACAGTGAACTGTGTGCCACATTGCTTGCTGAGCATCACTTTCATTTGATTTCATTGTTTATTCTGTTTCATAGTGTTTATTATTGCTGTATAATGTTGAAACCCCAATTGGGGACATAGTAGTGCACACTGTGTCTAGACCACTGGTTCTAGAAATCCTCATTCTTAGAAAGTTGGCATTTTATTACCTTAGCCATTTAGATCCTGTAGCCTGTCTCCGGTCACATGACTGGTTTGTGTATTCCCCCTAGACAGCCACACACAATAGGGAGCTTAGGTGTGCCTGAATGAGCCATAACTTCCAGGATGGGAAGGACAGCTGGGCATAGCCCCACTTGCACCTGAATAGGTGGTGTACTGCCTCCACACAAAGAAGTGCACCTCCCCTGTAATTAGTCTGGAGCCAGGGCAGGGAAGACCGGATGCCCGGGGACTTCAAAGGCAAACCTCTAGAAGCTTCTCCCCTACTTGAAAGGCACAACTGGGTATAAATACTGAACCTCAGACACCAACGATTTGGTATACAATTCTAGACCTTTGGATACTTTGTCAGGGAGAAAGACTGCTGCGCTCAGTGCTTAATTTGTCAAATCATAAGTGCCAGGGTACTCGTCAGTGGGCCACCGCAACTTGCACCAGCCATTGCCCCTTCCAGCACCGCCAATGACAGCACCAACATAACTACTAACCATCACAGCCTTACAAGTTTGACAGTTCAGACTATTCCCCAACAACTATGAAATGGCTTGGGTGACATTTATAAGTCATTTTGATGTACATGGAATTCATAAACAACTGTTGTAGTGCACATCTCTGAATTGCACAAAAGTGCCACCATGAGGCAGACTGTCATAAGTGCCAGTGTTGACAATTACCTGCCAGTGCCAAGCACCAGAAACCACAGGTTCAAATTAAACACTGGCTGTGCTGATACATGGACTGCCACTCTGCTGGACTTCTGCACTAAAGGAACTGCTGTCCTGCCGTTCTGACCTGCTGCCCTCTGCTTGGGGAAGGAGACCTGGACCTGCAACTTTCCCTTGAACCCAGGACCCCAGAGCGACTCTAAGGTCTCGTCTACTGACTTCCTGATCTGAGCCTCTGGTAAATAAAAGGCTTCCCCAACCAGTTCCTGAACCCAGCTCCTGTTAGTTCCTGACCCCCAACTGGTGCCCCCTCATATCCTGGAACTTTGGTGTGGCCAGCGTTGTAAATATCACGTGTTTGAGCTCTGTGCAACCACAAATGGGCCAGTTCACACTGAGGGTGAGCTGCCGCCAGCCCGTCTCCTTGCACAGCAGCATTGACAGCTTGTGGGAGACTGCCAACATGAAGCTCCAGCTCACCCCTCCATGACGCCCGGCCTCCTCTTCATAACAAGTCGAGAACCACCTTTCCATGCTCCCCCAGCCTTCCCCAACACTAACAGGACACTTGCAACAAAACTTGAGAAGGTAAAACATCAGAAGGACTGTATCCAACCTGCACTCAATCACTGTCAGCCTAAACTTTTGAATTTGACCCAGTCCAGCGTGACCAGATAGCCGCAGTTGGAGCTTCCAGCTTTCAGGCGCTATTTTACATTTTACTTGACTTCCCCAGGCAGACGCACATCGCCCCTTACCTCGGGAAACTCCATTAGCTACCAGTCACGAAGAGATGACAGTTCAAGTTCCTCACCTACACTTACAAGGCACTACAAAATGAAAGACCGGTGTACCTCAGCGAACGAGTGAATTACCACCAACCGACCAGGCTGCTCCTTTTCCCTCCTGACGGCTAAGACCTAGAACTTCCTCCCCTTACACCTCAGAGCCTCATCATCACTTCAGAAGTTCAGGAAGGAACTCAAGACCTGGATGTTCAACCAATAGGAACAGGCAGTGTGATCCTGCAGCACGATGTCATAGCGCCTCGAGACCAACATGGATAAAGGAGCCGCGCGCTACAAATCCTGATTGATTTTACTTTTTAAAGTTTTGCACCAATACTTTACACATTGCCTCTAAGTTAAGCCTGACTGATCTGTGCCATGCCACCAAGGAGTTGAGCATAGGTCAATTTGGGGCTTGCTTGTGCCTTACCCTGACAAGAATTGTGGTTGCTTGTTGACTAGGGTTCACACCCCAGTCAACCAACCACCCAATTTCTTACAATAGGTCATTACTTTTCATACTTGCATCCGGGCATCACGAGCAGTTCCAATACCATAGTCCTTGTCTACAGGTCTCTTTTAGAGTCTAATTCACTGCAAGTCAGTAAATACTCCCACAGAGGGGCCCGTATGTATTTGGGCCATGATGAAAGCGGGAGTTCTTCGGCATATGTCTCCAACTGATCCCTACAATATACCATGTCTTTCAACCAGCTGTCCGCTTTAGGGCACAACCGACTATCCCATATGAATAGGGTGTGCCTCTTTGCCAAGAGCAGGGCCAACTGTACAAATTTCCCCACCATGTCTTTAAGCTGAGGAGCGTGACCCAGGAGACACAGCGACGGGGTATTATGTAAAATTAATTCTGTCATTTCGGTGAAAAGAGCTAGGACCTTCTCCCAGTAATTGAAAACCTGCCTGCACTGCCACGCTAGATGTATAAAGCCAGCATCCTCCAACCCACACCGCTTACACCTATCTGTTGCCCTAAGGCCTATCCTCCACAGTCTGTGGGGGGTGTGGTATGTTTGATGTAGAAATTTAAGGTGAATGATGCGGAGGTTACTGTTGGATGTTAAGCGACCTGTTACTGAGCATATTTTCATCCATTCCTCCTCAGTGATGGGGGGGATCTATCTCATTGTTCCATCGTGTCCGACTGGTGTTAGTGCTGTGAGGTGTGTCCTTCTGTATGGCCCCATATAACTTGGTGACTAGTTTCTTTCTCGTTGGGGCTGTGATTATCAATTGTAAGGCCGACAGTGTCTCTGGTTCATCTGGGAAACTAGGGTAGTGTCCCTTGACCGCCCGTCTCAGCCAATAGCAAGTGAATTGAAATAGGAGTGTAGGGTTGTTTATATATGATAAATCATCCCCTCTAATGTACGTACCCTCAGGGAACAAGTCACTCATATGTGCGATGCCCGCCTCGCACAGTGCCAGGACAGAACCCCTACCTTGGGCCACCGACGGTGCAGCATGTCCGTCAATGGGCATTTCAGGTGCATATAAGGGGAGCTTTTATGTGTGGTGTCCAATTGCTTGCAAGCCGATGTTGTGACATTGAGTGTATTGATCTCTGCTCTGGGAGTGTGCCTATGTGTGTGCGTGATGATACCTTGCAGAGGTACAGGGTGAGACGTCGCCTTCCTCCACCGCAACATGTGGTATAAAGTTGTGTGGCTTGTACCAGTAATAGGCGTATTGAGCTTGACAACATAGGTAGTAAACATAAAATCTGGCGCTTTAAACCCACCTCTCTCGTAGGGCAGCGCAGTGAACGCCAGCTTATTCTCAGTTGCTTGGTGCCCCAGACAAGTCTCAATTGCTGAGTTTGAATAGTTTTTAAAAAGTGCTTAGTTAGCGGAACCGGTACATTGCAGAACAAGTATAAACATTTTGGTAAAATCACCATCTTTATGATTGAAATCCGATCCGCCAGGGACAGTGGTAGACAGAGCCATCTGTCCATTTGCGTGACTAGCGCTGTGTAAGCCGCACCGTAATTTTCAGTGATAACTACTCCAGGCTCCCTATGCATCCACACCCCTAAGTATTTAACGGGGTCCGTGGACCAGACCAGCGGGTACTCAACTGTAGGAGGTGTGGTTGCTATTGTCAATGGGATGACAGACTTGTCCCAGTTTATGTTAAGACCTGAGAACAGCCCAAATTTTACATATTCACGGAGGACAGGGGACAAGTACTGTTGCGGTTCACGGACATAGAGGACCATATCGTCCGCGTACATTGAGATTCCTACCAGTCTGTTGTTAAAGTTGAGGGCTGCCGCTCTTTGCACCTGCCGGAGTTTGCATGCCAGGGTTCCAGCACGATGGCAAATATGAGCGGGGAGAGAGGGCATCCCTGTCGCGTGCCCCGTTCCACGCCAAATGGCTCAGACGTGTCACCTCCCACTCGGACCCTTGCTGAAGGCTCAGTGTACAGTATCTGAATCCAGCGTAAAAAGATTGGGGAGGGGAAACCCATCCTGGGCAGTATATGTATCATGTACCGCCATTCTATAGAATCGAGTGCCTTGGCGGCATCTAATAGTACTGCAACAGCTGGTAAGTCTGGAGTCAGGATATGTAGCATAGCGAAAATGGTGCGCAGGTTAAGGGATGTAGACCGGTCAGGAATGAACCCAGCCTGGTCTCGGAGTACCATCAGTGGCATAAGGGGCCGCAGCTTTGTAGAGAGAATTTTCGCCAATATCTTGACATCTAAGTTGATGAGAGATAGAGGACGATATGATTTGCAGCACTCGGGTTTATCTTTTTTCAAAAGAGTGATCATTATTGCCTGTCGCAAAGAAGGGGGTAGGCGGCCAGTCTCATACGCTTCCGCGTACATTTCTAAAAGATGAGGAGCAAGAATGTCAGCGTGTGCTTTATAGAATTCTGCGGTAAGACCGTCGGGTCCGGGGTCTTTTCCATTCAGGAGCGACCTAATGGCGTCTGTCACATCCTCTACATCCAGCGGGAGGCTGAGATATTTCCGATGAACTTCGGATAACCACGCACAAGCAATGTCTTTGGACTGGGTAAGAGTGGTCTGCTTAATTCAGACACTCTGTTCATCACCAACCCCTTTTCTGAATCGTTTTTGGCCACTATAGGTGTGGCAGGGTATACTCAGACATGAGTCCCTTGCTCACTGCACCATCAGGATTCAAGCAAGCCGGGCCGACGACGGTTGAAATGCCAGAAACCGGTCCCTGGGAGCTTGTCTCCTTTCTGGTGAAGAATTGGCTTGGTAGTTTAGTCTGCCCTGTTCCCATGATGCACTGGGCCAGGGACAGACTGATTTGCATATAGCCAGGTTCTGAGCTGGGATGGTGCAGTGAGCTAAATAACGGTGATGGATCAAGCCCTGATCTTTGGACTGGGTAAGAGTGGTCTGCTTAATTCAGACACTCTGTTCATCACCAACCCCTTTTCTGAAACATCCTCTACATCCAGCGGGAGGCTGAGATATTTCTGATGAAAGTCGTATAACCACGCACAAGCAATGTCATCCAAGTAGGTGTTCATGGCCTGTTCGTCCATTCCTCCCTTGGAGGTGTAAAGTGTTGCATAAAAATGTCTATGGCAGTGGAGCAGTAATGCGCCTGCCCATTTGCATCTACAATTTGCTCAACTGGGGTGTGATCTGTCCAGCTCTGTAGTCTACTAGCCAGGGACCTGCCCGGGTGACCCCCTTCGCCATAGCGTCTGGTGACATGTCTTTTCGATAGATATTTCACCCCCGTTTCTGCTAGAGTGTTATACTCGTCAATGTGTTCATGTATGCTAGTAAGTGTGTCTTTAGAAGGTGCACAGTCGTATTGAGCTTCCAGCTCGCTTAGTTGCCTCTCTAATGTGGTGAGCCTGCCCCGTATGTCCCTTAAAATCCCAATCGACATGCTAATGCATGTGCCTTGAAGGCTTCCCACAGTGTCTCTTGGCTTTCCACTGACCCCACATTCGTCTCAAAGTATTGTATGATAGCAGTTTTGATAGTGTCAGCATATGTCGGGTCTAGTAGCACCTCTGCTCGGAATCGCCACGTGAAAGGCTTCTGAGGATTGAGGGGAATGGTCAGAGTAAGGAACACCGGTTTGTGATCGGATAGCGTTCTCAGAAGATTACGGATGTCTGTGACCCACTCGTTCGCTCCATCACTTAGTAGCCAATAGTCCAATCTGGACTAGCTATTTGTCGCTGGTGTAATATGTGTGCCTGCTAGTACCCCTACGTGTCTTTTTTTGCCAAGTGTCTACCATCCCAAACTCCAACATGCCATCACTGACACAGTTGGCGACCTTAACAATCCTGGCACCCTGTGGATTACATTTATCTACTTTGGGGTCTAAGTGTGTGTTAAGGACCCCCCCCATATGATTTCTGTTTCAGGGCATGTGCGCAATACTCAAAACATGTTCAGGTAGGTGGTCGTGTCGTCCACGACCGGACCGTAAAGGCTGACGATTGTCACCAATACATTGCCACAGCTTCCCAAGCAACATTGCCCAATGGCCTTCTTGATCTGTGCTAGACTGCAGTTCCGTAAAAACCACTCCCTTCCTAATTAAAATGAGGACCCCCCTCGCATATGAGAAGTAGGAGGATGCTAGTCTATATGATGCCCACCTTCTGGCCACTTTATCCTCTGTTGCCTAAGTGAGGTGGGTTTCCTGTAGTAGCGCAATTTTTACATTATGCCTGTCCAGTTGTGCCAGCACATGCCTGATTTTCTGTGGCGAGTTTAGCCCTCGGACATTCCATGTGACATAATTATAGGTGTCCCCTGTCACGTGCAGTGTGGAAGTACAAGACAATGTCCATCAGTCGTATAAGCATGTGGGCGCTTGAAATTGTCACTAAAGCATAGTGTACTGTACATGAAACCAGGTACCTTTGGCCTATAACAAACAAAACCTTCCCTCCCTCCCACCTCCCACTTCACCATTCCCAAATTGTCAAAGACATGACCCTCATTCAACTCCCACTGTAATCCCAACTTAAGTAAATACATTTCCCATCGGGGGTCGTGGCGGCTGCATCCACTCCCAGATAACATAGGGAGAGGAGCCACCGAAAAGTAATCAGTTCCGCCAACCCTGTATAACATGGCAGCTCACATAAGCATGCCCTACAACTTGAAGTACTATTTCAGTCCCCCCATTGAAACCTATCTCAAAACATTGCCACCCCACCATGTCCTCTGGCCCTTAGTATAACCTTTCCCATAGGAAATCCTTTAAGTACCCCCTTACTGTTCACTCATCAATGTCCGAGGTAGGAGAGGAGGAGGAAAGCTGTCATTGGCGCCGCAGATTTCGTGCATGTTCCATAGCGTGCTTGGGGTTTGTGAAGATTTTTCTATTCTCCATGGTACCAACCCAGAGACGTGCAGGGTAGAGCATTGCGTACGGGATCTGCTCTTTTTGTAGTAGCTTCTTGACGTTCTGAAATTCCTTGCGGGCCGCCTGTACATTAGCCGTGAAGTCTGGATAGAATGACAATGCGTTACCTTGATAAGTGATTGAGCCCTTCAGCCTGGTTATTCGTAGCACAGTATCTCGATCCCTGAAGTTGAGCAGGCGGGCTATGACGGGCCTCGGAGGGGTCCCCGGTGGGGGGTGCGCTGCTAGGGATCTGTGCGCTTGTTCAACTGCAAATAGAGGTGAAAGTTTGTCTTTGCCACAGATTTCTTGAAGTATTGCTTCAATGGAGTCTTCCAACCTGCCCACATTTGTAGATTCCGGCAGGCCCAGGACGCGGATATTATTGCGGCGAGACCGTGCTTCAATGTCCTCATTTTTTGCGTGTATGACTGCCAGCAATTTAGAGATGTCCGACGTCTTCTTTGCAACCTGTTTTAGCCCATATTCCGTGTCCGTGATGCATTGTTCTGCTTTGCCGAGGCATGCCGCTTGGCTCACATGCTGGGGCACCAACGGACAGAGCGGGGCCTCCTACTCCCGAGCGGTTGCCGGGTGAGGTGAGGCCTTCACCCACACAAGGCTGGGAAGAAGACAGTCTTCTCCCACTAGTGGACGCCTAAAACGTTTGGATTGATAAGTATCAGTTTCTTACCCAACACTTTTATTGTGGTTACAGTTGCAGTAGCTTTCTTAGTTCTATGGTCCTGAAGAAAGCCGGGAGAACCTCCCATAGGCTGAAACATGTCGACCGTCCTGCACAGCGCCATAGGGTAGATTTTCTCACCAGGCGTTTTTAAAAAACAATTTTGACACCAAGGTTTATGTATGTACATTCTGCCAGAACTAAGGTAGTCAATTTTATTTCACTTTTAAATTCACTATTATCACTTGAGCACTGCACATTAGTATGTCCACTTTATGGCATACACTATGGCTAGATCACTGACATCCATTTCCACTGCGGCACTATATGGCCATAAGTGTTATGGTATGATCAATGACTCCCACATGACGCAAACTCCACCAAGAAGGGTGGTCTGATGGGATTATTTCTAGCTATAAGTTGCCATTTATTACCTTCGGCATAGATGCGCACTTGCATGCTATTGGTTTTCAGTTACTGGTACAGTTCCACACCATTGCTCGACCTGGTCTGCTTTGTTGTATGTTTCATGCCGCTTGTTTGTCCCGCTTTACTGAGAATTGGTCCATCCTACAATTCAATGCTTCGATCTTTCCGTCGATGGCCTGAAGACTCGCCTGAATAGCAGCCAGCGACTTCTCAATTGCCGCTGGGGGTGGTGTTGATGCATCTAGCTCAGAGTCCGATGTCGCATTTTGCCCTGGCTTGCTCCCCTTGCGCAATTCGAATGTAAGGCGAGGTTGGTTCTTCTCCGGTTTCCCCATGGCGCAAGACTGCTGGCGCTGTCTTTGAATTACTGCGTTTTGTTGCTCACACTTTGGTCTGCTCTAAGAAGCGCGCACCCTCCCTTGTGTGTCTTGGGGCCCACGGGGTTCAGGAGTATCTGCTGTGTTCAGACTCCGCAGCTAGGACTGCAGGCTCGCCACTAGGTGGTGCCCCGAGATGTCCCTGCAGCACGTTGCGGTATTGTTCATAAAATGGCGCCTATCTCCCAAGTATGGCGGGAAAGCGAGGACCACTTAGTCCCACAGGGCACAGCTCCGGTGTTTCCAGCCCGAACCTAAATCCCAGCAATGTGGCCCTCCAACAGCAAGACTAACGGCAGATGTGCCCCCGTGGCCCTTTCCACCAACCACTATCGAAGAACTTTTTTGGGGGGAGGGAGTCAGTGAAAAAAAAATTCCTGCACAAACCAGGTTGCCGTTCCCTGGGATGGCGCCGCCTGCACGGTGTGCCTTGGGGAGGGTGGGGGGGGGGAGGGACGGTGAGCGGCAGTCTTAAGGAGGCCCCCTCATCCTGTGTCAGGAGGATGGACTTCTCGCGCTGTATTAGCGTGTATTCACTCACCGGCTATCTTTAAGCACCCGCCTGTGTGTCAAGCTGTCATTCTCTCGCCGCCAAATGCCCCAGTCAAGCCCGCCGCTTCTGCATCGCTGGATGCTCGGGCCTGCACTCGCACCCGAAGGGGACCACCCCGGCGGGCCAGCCGCGGGCAGTCATCTTGTTTTTCCAGTCACTCGGCCCCCAGTGCAGAAGTGTGTGGATCGGGGGAGGCGGCCAGTAGGTTAACAGCACACTGCAGGGTGCCCCGCTGCAACGCGGCCCGTGCTCCACCTCCGCGCCGGGCACTTGCGTGATGTCGCTCCCCGAGCCCCCCCCCCCTCGGCAGTCTCGTCTCCCGCTCCCACCTCGCGGCAGGTAGCCTTTCTCCGCAGGAGCGCCTCCCCAGCAGTTCTCATGCGGCGTCGGTGCACTCCTGGTCACAGCTAGTTTCAGCAGTCTAGTCGCGCGCCGCCATTAACTGCAGTCCGTAGGCGGCCGCGTGATTTCTCGGAGCCCGCACTTTCAGGGCAATGCGGTCAGCAAAGGGTATTTTCGGAAAGCGCCGGAGCTCAGCAGTGCAGTCCCGGGGGCTTGGTAGCAGGATAACAGCGTTTCGGCAGAATAAATGAAGGATTTTAGGCGATGGCTGGCAGAGCTGCACTACAGTGCAGCCATCTTGCCGAGCTCCAAGCCACGCCCCAGGTCATTACTTTTCATACTTAACCATCCCTTGGTGGTGGTACTCTACATGGAGTTAACAAATATTTTGTAGGTGTTTACTTTGTAATAAATACAGAAGTACTGTCCAAAAATTACGAAATTTAGTCATCAAAATAAGATCAACTCTGAGCTCGCCTTAACATGGGTAAATTCCATAATCATCTTCCGCAGCATGAGACTTTGATTATTTGTTGTCACCAAGCACTCAGGCAATCAGGTATAATTTTTATACAAGCATAATTCACAGATGAAGTCTGACTTGTAATAAATATTTTGGAAATATGACTTTTAAAAAGTTACCTATTCTCTGCCTGAAGTCCCTGGAAGCTTAATCTGCATTTGGTTTTCCCACTGTTGCCAGCCAGTAATTAACCTTTCAGTAGGTGTGAGTAAGGTGGGCACTTACTTCCAGGATAGGGTCAAAAAGCCTTGGTTTGGGGTAGATGTTGTTGTACTCATGACAGGATGTCCTGGGAGTTGGGCCCAAGGACTTAAATAACTTCAAATACAGATATAGGTAACACCCAGGCCGGCACCATGTTTTTGTCCCCCAGCCAGAATGGCCTCCATCATAGCTCTTGTTGACATCACAATGCCAGATCCTGCTGGAGTGTTAAGACCTGCTTGACTGGTCTACCGGGGTTTTTGATATGACATTTGGCATACACTTTGAAGGAGAGGAACAGAATGCCAAAAGAATTGGTGTGTAGCCACTGTCTGGTTGCTGAACGCTCAGCCTTGTTCTACCAAACCCTGTCTCTGAGTTTGTTGGAATTTAGAGTCAGATTTTAGTGTGAGATGTCAGAGGATGCTAAGATAACCATAGTCCTCCCCCTAACCACCCCTGAGCCCCAGAACCCAAGTTTAGTGAGGCTGAAGACTTGGGCATTCTTGAAAATGTCCAAAGTGGTTAGCCCTAGGAACATTTACCTCATTGGTTAGAGCATCCTGAGTGATCATTCCCATCCTGCTAGAATAAAAATTGAATCTCTAGTGCAGAATAAACATATAATAAAAGCGGTTAGATATTTGCTGCAAAAAGATCAGCTTAATATAAGTCCGTTTTTGAAAATGAATTTTGGGATAACTTTGGCGCCACTGGACGAATCTTTGCGAATTTCTCCAAGAAAATGGCCTGCTCCGCTTCGCTCCTTCCCTAAAAGTTTGGGGTTGATTCGTGAAGCAGGGGCTGAGAAAAAATGGGGATCCCAAAACGTGTTTTCTCCATGCAATTTTCCATAGGACCTTTAGCCCGGGCCACAGCCCGAACGGATGAACGGAATTACACCAAATTTGGCAAAAACGTACAGTTCGGTTCGCAGATCACGCTTTTTGTTAAATGGTGTAAATCTGTTCAGTAGTTCCCGAGAAAATCATAAGTAAAATCATAAGTATAACTATAGGAGCTTACTGTACTCTGTACCTTCCCGAGCACGAGCTGAATGCTAATTGGCTGTCAACACTCCAAACCAGGAAGTGTTGGCCATGAAGCAGCGCAAACTATCTAATGCCAACATGATACAATAATCTGATGCAAAAGTTAAAAAACGATAACAAAATTGTTATCAACCAATCAAATAAAGGTGGCAATACAGTGCTTTGGGCCAAACAAGACTACATCGAAGAAGCATATCGACATCTCAATGACAAACTATGCTATGCCAAGACAGATTTTAAAACCTCTAAAATGATCCAGGAATCATATGCAAAAGATCTGTACTTATGGAAACGTGAGGGACTGTTATCTAAAGATGAACTGAAATTTTTACACAAAGTTCACCCGGTGTTACCAAACATTTATTTTGTACCCAAAGTACATAAACAGTACATAAACAGCGAACACCGGTGCCAAGCAGGCCCATCGTATCAGCGATCAACAGCGTATTTGAAAACACATCCAAATACATAGATTTCTATCTGCAAGAATTTGTTGTCTCCCTACCAGCCTACATCAAGGACACAACAGAGTTTTTATATCTTTTGAATCAATGTACATGGACTGACGGCTTTCTACTCATGACAATGGATATAGCCACGCTATACACTAGCATAGCACACGCTGATGGAATAAGAGCGGTCAAGTACTATCTGGACCAACGCCCCACCGAACTGTACCAACATAACAAAATGCTTATTAACATGATAGAAAAATGTCTTAACAACAATATCTTCTCATTCAATAATGTTGTATTTAAGCAATTAAGAGGGGTGGCCATGGGGGCATGTTTTTCCCCCACCTACGCAGGGCTCCACGTGGGGTGGTGGGAGGAACGGATCACTGAAATAATATCGAGGGACAGAATATCGACTTGCAAAAATATCGATGACAAAATATCGACAGACAGGTAAGTACAAAAATATCGGGTACAAAATATCGTTTACAAAAATATAGTTTATAAAAATATTAATATTAAAATTTAATTATTGAAATATACTTTAAAAAACTTAAATTAACTTATAATAATTAAATAATTAATGAAATTAATAAAAAAAATTACAATCATATTTGTTAAAACATATATATATAGTAACATAATATAAATAAATCATATCCAATATTATTACCGTACGATAGCAGAAGTGTTAAAAATACTATTCCCACTCTATAGAGTGCAAGCGTAGGGAAAGCGTTGGATAGCGTAGGGGTTAAAATTACTATTCCCACTCCAGTGGGTGCAACAGTAGGGAAAGCGTTGGATAGCGTAGGGGTTAAAATTACTATTCCCACTCCAGTGAGTGCACCAGTAGGGAAAGCGTTGGATAGCGTAGGGGTTAAAATTACTATTCCCACTCCAGTGGGTGCAACAGTAGGGAAAACGTTGGATAGCGTAGAGGTAAAATTTACTTTTCCCACTCCAGTGGGTGCAACAGTAGGGAAAGCGTTGGATAGCGTAGGTGTTAAAATTACTATTCCCACTCCAGTGATTGCAACAGTAGGGAAAGGGTTGGATAGCGTAGGGGTTTAAATTACTATTCCCACTCCAGTGGGTGCAACAATAGGGAAAACGTTGGATAGCGTAGATGTTAAATTTACTATTCCCACTACAGTGGGTGCAACAGTAGGGAAAGCGTTGGATAGCGTAGGGGTTAAAATTACTATTCCCACTCCAGTGAGTGCACCAGTAGGGAAAGCGTTGGATAGCGTAGGGGTTAAAATTACTATTCCCACTCCAGTGGGTGCAACAGTAGGGAAAACGTTGGATAGCGTAGAGGTAAAATTTACTTTTCCCACTCCAGTGGGTGCAACAGTAGGGAAAGCGTTGGATAGCGTAGGGGTAAAAATTACTATTCCCACTCCAGTGGGTGCAACAGTAGGGAAAGCGTTGGATAGCGTAAGGATAAAAATTACTTTTCCCACTCCAAAAAGTGCAACCGTAGGGAAAGTGTTGGATAGCGTAGGGGTAAAAATTACTATTCCCACTCCAGTGGGTGCAACAGTAGGGAAAGCGTTGGATAGCGTAGGGGTTAAAATTACTATTCCCACTCCAAAGAGTGCAACAGTAGGGAAAGCGTTGGATAGCGTAGGGGTTAAAATTACTATTCCCACTCCAAAGAGTGCAACAGTAGGGAAAGCGTTGGATAGCGTAGGGGTAAAAA
The DNA here is from genome assembly GCF_964263255.1 of Lissotriton vulgaris. Lineage (NCBI taxonomy): Eukaryota > Metazoa > Chordata > Amphibia > Caudata > Salamandridae > Lissotriton > Lissotriton vulgaris. The sequence continues at coordinate 2,113,367,092 of NC_141689.1, read as the reverse complement.
TTACTATTCCCACTCCAATGGGTGCAACAGTAGGGAAAGCGTTGGATAGCGTAGGGGTAAAAATTACTATTCCCACTCCAGTGGGTGCAACAGTAGGGAAAGCGTTGGATAGCGTAGGGGTTAAAATTACTATTCCCACTCCAAAGAGTGCAACCGTAGGGAAAGCTTTGGATAGCGTAAGGGTTAAAATTACTATTCCCACTCCAGAGAATACAACATTAGGGAAAGTAAATACTTCATATAATATTTAAAAAATGTAAAATGAATATCTATTAATAATTAATTAAAAATAATATAACATTTTATATAATATAATAATTACTATATTAAAATTACTAATTAACAATAATTATTTCAATTGATCACCTATTAATACTAATTAATTAAAAAATAACAATTAATTATTTAATAATTAAAAATTATTTAACAATTATTTCAAATTAAATAAATTTAAATAAATGTAATTATTTAATTAATTATTAATAAATTACTTCCCACCCTATTCCCCTATAAACCCACAACCCCCTACAGGAAATACATTATTAAAATTAACATAATTAACAATTAGTCAATTACATTTTATTAATTGGCAAATACAATTTTTATAATTACCCATAAATACTTAATTGATAATTAATTCTAAATAAATACCAATACATTTTTTTACATATTTAATTAATTATAATTTAACTACTTCCCACCCAATTCCCCTATAAACCCACAACCCGCTACAGAAAATAAATTAGTAAAATTTACATAATTACCAATTAATCAATTAATTAAAATTAATTACCAATTAAAATTTAATTAATTAACAAATATAAATTAATTAACAATTCATTAAAATGTACTATCAATAAACACATTTACATATTTAATTAATTATAATTAAATTACTTCCCACCCTATTCCTCTATAAACCCACAACCCTCTACAGAATTAAATTACGCAATCATTATAAAAACAAAATTCCTTAATTAAAATTAATTATAACATAAATACACACTTTTCACACATATTATAACATAAAAATACTCTATAAAAAATTTGTTATTATTAAAATATCGATATTTTTAACTATCTATATTATATACTTCGATATTTTAACTTTCTATATTTTTAACAGTCGATATTACATCACTTAACTTAAAAACGATATTTTGGTTATCTATATTCTGTCCTGTCGATATTTTGTCCAGTCTATATTTAAAACTCGATATTATATCCAATCGATATTTTGGAGCCGATATTATGTCTGTGCACCGGGAGGAACATGTCCTCAGGGTTCACCATGCAGCGTATTGGGACAACAATGTCATGAGATATTGGAGATATATAGACGACGTGTTTAAAATCTGGCGTGGTTCAATGCAAGAAGCTAATCAATTTGTGAAGGATATTAACAACAATCAATTGAATTTAAAATTCACAGCAAATATTATCGCAAATGAGGCAACTTGTCTGGATGTGCAGGTCAATAGAGAAGTGTGGCTCACTGGTTAGAGCAGGCAGACCGTGAAGCAGAGGTCAGACCCGGGACCAGGGTTCAATTCCCGACGCGGCAGGGTCTTGAGCTCAAATGTCCACGGACTCGATAATTCTCGCTTCAGTGCCTGACCTAATCATGGGTTCACACTCTGCAACTCTGGGCATTAAGCTTGCTTAATCTCCACAACGGCCCCCCGCGGCGGGATGCCTGGCTTTCACCTTGGGGATTCCCTGTAGGGGCTATCTCACAGGGAAAAGTCAGGACGGGTTCCCAAGGCAAGCGCTTAGAGACCCCTGGGTGATAAGCGCTATATAAATCCAATATACAATACAATACAATACAATATAGTGCATAATGAAATAATCACTAGCCTGTTTAGGAAAAACACATCAGGTAACACCATCCTGCACGCTAGAAGTTTCCATTCACACCACACTATCACAGCCATCCCATATGGGGAATTCTTGCGTATACATAGGTCATGTAGGTCCCCTGAAATTAGAGATAAACACCAACAGGACTGTAAAAACAGACTTCTTGCCAGGGGCTACAATGCCAAAAAATTGGATGCCAGCTAAAGGCCAATCGCCTTAACCGGCTTGAGCTATTAAATCCCAATAGAGAAAACCATCTAGAAACGCATGATGCTAATAATGATAACACCATTCGCCTCATAACAGGATATAGTCGTCAAGCCCGCCAAATCACCAAATTGATCAAACAAGAATGGCCCATCATCCTAACCGACCATGTACTCAAAAACATTATGCCCAAAACTCCCACTGTCACATACAGACGAGCATATGCAATGCGCAATGAGTTAGTGTGCAGCAGTCCAGAAATAGCAAATGTGGACAATTGGCTGTCTCCCCGTAAAGGGTTTTTTCGTTGCAGCAGTTGCCGGGCGTGCAAGTTCGGGGTGAATGTCAGAACACATCCAACTCCTTTTGACATCACCCCTTTTACTCTGAAAGGTCATTACACTTGCCGCACTGAACTAGCCGTCTATGTGCTAATATGCAGCTGTGAACTTACCTATGTAGGTAGTACCAAATTGCCAGTTCACATGCGCATTTTACAGCATTTAAGGGCAATAGTTAATGCCGATCCTAGCTACCCTGTAGCTCGGCATTTTAAAAGTGTACATAATCAAAACCCCAACCACCTGAGATATTTCGTTATCGATGCCGTCAACCCCAGTACAAGGGGAGGCGATCATGAAAAACGCCTCAGACAGCTAGAATCGAAATATATTGTACTGCTCAACAGCAAAAGTCTGGGAGGTTTAAATATGGGGGAGGACCTCCATAATTTTTTATAACAGTAGCAATGTTGTAATTATGGACAATCCTATTCTTCATCTGGTCCACTAGATATGCACCAATAATGCATGGTCTACTAACCTTTTCGAAGAATTACGACAGGGAGAAGGGCCCAAGAAACACTCTGTTAGATATACACAGTCTCCTGACACTCATAACATGCACAAAACACCTTTAAGGCAGATTAGAGGTAAAACGGTAAATTATATCAACGTATATTTTCATTTATTTCTTTATTTTTATTTGCACATCACGTCTATGTAACCCATTGACTGCACACTTATTTCTTAGGAGACTCACACATTTTTATGTGGGTTCCTATTTTAGCACTCATGATGTGATAAGGATTAGTTACTTACCTGTAATCCTAGTTCTCTTCCAGGGGTATCCTCATCAAAGTCATAAGCATTAGAATATTCCCACCCATGCGCGGGACCCCGGAAACAATATATTATATGTGCCCCACATATATATAGACATATATATATATACATATATATATATATACATATAAAAATAAGCAATTGCAGCCAAATAAAACAGTAGAGCTGGAATATGCTGTGAAGAATTTCCACCATACATGTGTATTTGCATTAAAAACATGAGAAACAACACCAATGCTTGTTTAGAAACTGTTTTAATGCTTAGAAAGCAGTAGAAATTCTTATAACACACGGTAAGCATATACAGCTCCCAGGCTGCATTGCAAATACCCAGTCTAAAGAGACTGGAAAGCTAACTTGTAGCTGTATGTACTAAAACTGACGCCGTGCCTTTAAGGCACCTCTGCCCCTAGCTTCCCATCATGCCTCAGGGGTTACAGTTAGGTCAGTTGTTCTTTTCGGAGACTGAAAACCAAACCATGGTAATAACAGGTTAAAACATCTCCTATTTAATAAACAAAGTCCTTTGCCCGGGGAGGCGGGAGGGTTGCTTATGACTTTGATGAGGATACCCCTGGAAGAGAACTAGGATTACAGGTAAGTAACTAATCCTTCTCTTCCAGGGGATCCTCATCAATAGTCATAAGCATTAGAATAGAGTAGCGAGCCTCACCTCATCCCTGCGGGCAAAGGAATCAACAGATAACATTTATATTCGTAGGCCCAAAAGTAGGCCTCATTCTACCCAAATAGGTTTCTCAAGGAGGCTTGCCCTACTTGAGACTCCGCTCTGGAATCAGACTCTAGGCAATAATGCCTTGTAAAGGTATGGACTGATTTCCATGTTGCAGCCTTGCATATTTCTGACATAGGAATGTCATGTAAAAACGCTATTGTGGCTGCTTTCCCTCTAGTGGAATGAGCTTTGGGTGATTGTTACAAAGGTTTGCCAGCCAGCTGGTATGACAGCCTGATACAGGAGACAATCCATCTGGAGATGGATCTTTTGGCTGCTGCAAACCCCGTTCTTATTGAACCATAATTGACAAAGAGTTGGTCTGTCTTTCTGGTGTCCTTCGTCTTTTCTAGGTAAAACTTTAGCACCCGTTTAAGATCCAACGAGTACAACGACCTCTCAGCTGGGGTCGATGGGTTAGGAAAGAACGAAGGAAGGGTAATTGTTTGATTTATATGAAAATCCGAGACCACCTTTGGAAGGAAAGATGGATGAGCCCTCATTACCACTCTGTTGTGGTGAAACACAGTGTAAGGTTCCTTGGTGCAGAGTGCTCCCAGGGAGGAGAAGGATTTCTCACAGGGGGATAGACCTTCTTCAACCCCTGAAGGAAATCCTTAACCACTGGAACTTAAAAAAACGATGTTTGTGTAGGTGATTTCCTATACGCTACTATGGCAGATAGATGAACCCTAATAGAAGCGTATTTCAACCCTGATGTAGCCAAGGAAAGGAGGTATGGAAGGACTACCTCTTCTTGTCCTTTGGTGGGATCAAAGCCATGGTCCTTACACCAAATGAAAAATCTTTTCCACTTGAACGCATAAGACGCCCTTGTGGAAGGTCTTTTGGCCTCTTTTAAGATATGCATACATTCCGGAGGCAGATTTAAGTGTCCATATTGCAAGACCTCAGGAGCCATGCAGTCAGGTTCAGTGACGGGAGGTTGGGATGCAGGATCCTCCCGTTCATCTTGCTCAACAGGTCTGGCCTGCACGGCAGGCGTCTGTGTGGACACAGCGACAGATGTAACAGGTCTGGATAACACCATTGTCGCGGCCAATCCGGAGCTATCAGGATCATGTCCATGCTCGATCTGATGAGCTTGGCCACCACCTTCGGAATCAGTGCCAGAGGAGGAAACGCATAGGCGAACATTCCTGTCCACTCCAACAGGAGAGCGTTCCCTTTCGTCCCTGGTCGGTGGAACCTGGACGCGAAGGCGTGGCATTTGGCGTTTTCGTCGTCCGCAAATAAGTCTATGTCTGGACGACCCCAGCAACGGAAGAGTTCTTCGACTACCTCGTCGTTTAGCACCCAGTCTGGCTGATCTTCGAAGTGCCTGCTGAGCGCGTCTGCTTTTGTGTTTAGCTCGCCTGGGAGGTGCACTGCCACCACCGACAGTCCCCGAGCCAGAAGCCAGTGCCAGATAGTCTGGGCCTCCAGAGTCAGAGGGCGAGATCGAGTTCCTCCCTGTTTGTTCAGATAGAACATAGTTGTAGTGTTGTCCGTCTGAACCAGGATTTTGTCCGTTTTTATTGCTGGAAGGAACGCTTTGAGCGCCAGATGAACTGCTCGAAGCTCCAGCATATTGATGTGGTATGTCTGGAGGTTGGTCGACCAACGACCCTGAATCTGAAGATGACCCATGTGAGCACCCCAGCCTTCTAGAGATGCGTCCGTTACCACAGACAGCGAAGGAAGAGGTTGCTGAAAAGGGACTCCCTGCAGGACATTCCGAGGGCGAGTCCACCACTGTATGGAGGTCAAAGCTGCTTGAGACAGGTTGATTCGATCCTCCCAATCTCCTGTCGCTTGGTCCCACTGGTCTTCCACAGACTGCTGTAGAGGCCGCATCCTCAACCTGGCGTTCGGTATTAGGAAGATGCAGGACGCCATGGAGCCCAATAGAGATGCTACTTCTCGCACCTTTGGACGAGGAAACTGAAGCAACTTTTTGCATTTCTGCCCCATGGAAGATAGTCTCTCCTGCGAAGGAAACGCTCTTCCTAAATTTGTGTCCAGAACTGCTCCCAGATAGTGGATACTTTGCGTGGGAAGCAGGACCGACTTTCTGTGTTCACGTGGAGGCCGAGCCTGTGCAGTTGTTGGAGACACATGTGACAGTCTTTGGTGACTTGATGAGGGGACGAACTCTTCAAGAGCCAGTCGTCTAGATATGGGTACACAAAGAGACCTCTTTTGTGAAGACACGCCGCTACCACTGCCATGCATTTGGTGAAGACCCTTGGTGCGGATTTGAGACCGAAGGGAAGCACTTTGTACTGGTAATGCTTGTTCCCTACCAGGAACCTCAAGTACTTTCGATGACCTGGTGTAATAGGAATGTGGAAGTACGCGTCTTGTAAATCCACTGAACACATCCAATCTCCGATTTGTAGATGAGGACATATTTGGTGAAGTGCCAACATGCGAAACTTCTCTTTGACCACCACCTTGTTGAGGAGTCGAAGATCCAAAATCGGTCTGAACTTGCCTTCTTGATCTTTTTTGGGGACTAGGAAATATCTTGAATACACTCCTTTCCCCCTTTGGGATGGGGGTACCTCTTCGATTGTGTTTTTCTTTAAGAGGACGCTCACCTCACTTTTGAGGAGCTTTATTTGGTACGAGCGAGTCTTTTTTGGAGGAATCGGTTGTGGTCTCTTCCGGAAACGTAGCGCATATCCATTGCGCAGTATATTCAGCACCCACCGATCTTTTGTGATGCTGACCCACTCTACCAGGTGTTGTGAAGCACTTCCTCCCACTGGAGTGGGTAACGGCGCCAGAGGAAGCCACTGCTCAGGCCTTGCCTCCTCTAGGCGTGGTAGAGGACTGATGATGCCCGCCTCTGCCTCTGCCCGACTTTCCTCCTCTGTATTGCGGCTTTCCTTGTGGCTTGCTTTGAGACCATTGAGGGGTTTGAACCCTCTGTTGGCCTCCCCGGTTCTTGTTGGTCTTGAAGCGTCGTTTGAACGGTCCTTTCTTTTTTTCCAGACCAACCGCCTTCACTGTGTCTAACTCCGTCTTCATACGGGTCATATTCTGATCGGCATGCTCCCCGAAGAGTGAAGATCCGGAAAAAGGTAGATTGAGGATGCGCTGCTGGGCATCTGGTTTGTGTCCAGTTAAACGCAGCCAGGAGGATCTCCTCGCACATACCCCATGTGAGTAGGCATGTTCTGCTAGAAGGACGTTATCTGCTGATGAACTAATCATTTGGTTTGACACCAAACAGCCCTCCGTCACTGTCTCCTCAAAGTCCTTCTGGTCCTCCTTGGGCAATTTCTCCTTGAATCGTTCCATGGAGTCCCATAGGGCTCTATCGTACCTTCCCAGAAGGGCTGATGCACTAGAGACTTTCAGGGATGAAGCTGCTGTGCTGCATACCCTGCGTCCCCAAGAATCTTGCGTCTTGCTGTCTTTGTCAGGCGGGACCGAAGAAGAAGGAGCGACAGTGTGAGTCTTTTTAGCTGAGGCTACAATGACTGAGTCCGCCGCAGGCTCTCCCTTAACAAAGATAGGATCTGACTCGGCCGGCCTATATTTTTTCTGGATACGTGCCGGTACCGCCTTGACCGTTGCTGGCGTGAGGAAAACGTCTTTGATTGGATCCATTATCCCTGGAACCAATGGGAGTAAAGGCCGTGTAGATGATTTGTGACGAAGGGTCTCAAAAATCACAGTAGTGGACACCTCTGGAACAGTCATCTCTATATTTAGTTTGTGAGCCCCCCTTTGCAAGACATCCAGATACGTGTTGACGTCGTCCATCGGGGAAGCTCTGGAGCGAGGGCTGTCTACCAGCGTCGGAGAGTAATCCCCTTTAGAACATCTAGATGAAGATGAAGAAGAGGATGATGGAGTTCTCCTTCTCCTGTGATGAGATTTCTCCTTCCTCACTGGTGATCTTCTCGGTCGTTCTTCCCCTCGAGGAGAACGTGATTTTCTCTGATGCTCCCTTCGGGGAGATCTCGATCTCTCCGCCCGTTCCTCCCTTCTCGGTGTTCGAGATCTGGGTTGCTCCCTCCGTGGTGATCGGGAGACCCTGGGGGTATGCGATCTTTCCGCTCTCCTCTCCCGAGAGCGTGATCGGTGCTTGGTAGGACTCTGTCTGTCTGCCTCTTCTATCAGTGTCTGAAGAGGTGACCTGTGGTGTGGGCTTACATATCTTCGTAGCCTCTCCGTCGCTCCAAAATCCTTCCACTTACTCAACGGACCATACCATCTTGGCGAGAGTCTTGCCTGTGTGATATACTGTCGCTGGGGTGTCTGTTGCACCGGACTCCTACTCCTAGAAGAGGACCTCGATGAGCCAGAGGTACCTAAGGAGGAATGGTGAGAAGCAGATTGCGTTACTAGAACGGTCGAAGGCACTGAAGGAAATCTTCGTCTCACCGGTGTTGGAGGACGTCTCAAAAGTCTTTCCCTCGACGTCAAACGCCTCTGCGGCGTCGACGGAGCGATAACCTTCGACGCCGAACGCCTCGACGGTGACCTGTGGTCCCTCGACGTCGACCGGCGATTTTGAGCCGACGATGGAGTCTTCTCCCTCGACGTCGAACGGCGTTGCCCTGCCTTCGACGGAGGTCTCGACGTCGAACGGCGTTGCCCTGCCGTCGACGGAGGTCTCGACGTCGACCGACGTTGGTCTGCCGGCGACGGAGATGGTCTTTTCGATGTCGATCGACGGTGTCCTGTCGTCGACGATGCCCTCGACGTCGACCGGACACGTGGCGACGGCGGAGGATCAGACATCCTCGACGTCGAGCGCCGACGCGCCGTCGACGATGATCTCTTCCTCGACGGCGAGCGTCTGAGGGGGCTCTTGCTCCTCGACGCCGAGCGCCTCCGTGGAGACGTCGGCGGAGGTGTCACACTCTTAGAAGCCTGTCGACGTTGAGACGACGGCAAGTGTGATCTGTCTCTCGACGCCGATCGTCGCCTGGTTGACGACGGCGGAGTTGACTTATGCCTCCACGTCGATCGTCGTCAAGATGGTGACGACGATGGAGACCTGTCCCTCGACGCCGATCGTCGCCGAGTTGACGACGGCGGAGGTGATCTTTGTCTTGATGCCGATCTTCTCGTTGACGGTGACCTCGTGGCTTCTCTCGACGCCGATCGTCACCTAGTTGACGACGGCGGAGCTTTCTTCGTCGTCGGTGAACTTCTTTTCGACGACGATTTCTTCATCAACGCCGGTCCCGACGTCGACGGAGTTTTCCCTCTAGAACTGTCCATCAGATGTTGTTTTTTCAGCGCCGAGCCAGGCGCTGAGGTTGATGGACGCTCTGACTTGCCTTTGGAGGGAGTTCTGGGTCTCTTTGAACTCTTCCTCTCTGTAGATCTTCCCCTGATGGATCTCTGGGCCAGACCATAGAGCCTGTTCCTTTCTCTGTCTTTAAGAGTCCTCTCAGACAGGTTTTCACAATGTGAACAGACTTTAGGATCATGATCCTCTGGTAAGCATAAAATACAGACCTCATGAGAGTCTGTTTTTGCCTTCTTGTGGCCACAAGAAGGGCATTTATCAAATAGTGTGGGCATCCTGACAGGAAAACCTCACAAAAAATTGACTGCTAAGCAGTTATTTACTTGACACTGTTGTTAAAAGTCAAAGTAAATCAAAAAATTGTTCTTTAGAAGATTTTCTGACTGAAAAAAGGCAGAGAAATGTGGAGCTGTGTAACCAGGGTCCTTCCTGAAGGAGCCGGAAAGAACAACTGACCTAACTGTAACCCCTGAGGCATGATGGGAAGCTAGGGGCAGAGGTGCCTTAAAGGCACGGCATCAGTTTTAGTACATACAGCTACAAGTTAGCTTTCCAGTCTCTTTAGACTGGGTATTTGCAATGCAGCCTGGGAGCTGTATATGCTTGCAGTGTGTTATAAGAATTTCTACTGCTTTCTAAGCATTAAAACAGTTTCTAAACAAGCATTGGTGTTGTTTCTCATGTTTTTAATGCAAATACACATGTATGGTGGAAATTCTTCACAGCATATTCCAGCTCTACTGTTTTATTTGGCTGCAATTGCTTATTTTTATATATATATATATATATGTATATATATATATATGTCTATATATATGTGGGGCACATATAATATATTGTTTCTGGGGTCCCGCGCATGGGCGGGAATATTCTAATGCTTATGACTATTGATGAGGATCCCCTGGAAGAGAAATGGGTCAACATACCGTAGGTTTTACACACGTTATAGTTAGGAAGTAGCATTTACAAAACCTTTGAAATTCACTGAAAAAACCGTAGTTAGCTGGACATTTCACGCATATAAAACCATTGAAATTCCCCCGTTATAGTTAGTTCAGCTAACTATAACACGCGCGCCCGCAATGCACTGCTGATGACGTCACATATTACATCACTCATGACATGGTCAGTGGCATCACTCATGACATCACTGATGACATCTCAAATGACATCACTGATGCAGAGAGGTACAGGGAGGGGGTGTAGCCTCCTCCCGATCCCGTTTAAAAAAATATACTTTTAAGAAGGGGGGCTGTGCAGCCACCCTTCTTTTTCATTTTTTTTTGTCCTCTCTGCAAACACGCCCCCTGGCGTGCTTGCAGAGGTGGAAGTACTTCCACTTGCCTACTGGGGGTCTCTGGGGGCCAACGAGCCCACCAGGAGCATCCAGTATGGGCCAGGGGGCTCCCTTGTAGAGAGGTGTAATGAGGCCACGCCCCTTTTTACACCTCTCTGCAAGGCAGCCCCCTGGCGCATACTGGAGGTTCCTGGTGGGTTATTTGGCCCCCAGGAACCCCCAGTATGCAAGGGGAATTAGTTCTCCCTTGCATAAAAAGCATTAGTGGGCTGCGTTGCAGAGAGGTGTAAAAAAGGGGTGTGGCCTCTTTACACCTCTCAGCAACGCAGCCCCCTGGCACACACTGGAGGTTCCTGGTGGGCTAGTTGGCCCACAGGGACCCCCAGTATGCAAGGGGAATTAGGTACCCCTCTGCAAACGTGCCAGGGGGCTGCGTTGCAGAGAGGTGTAAAAAGGGGCGTGGCCTCATTACACCTCTCTGTAACTCAGCCTCCTGGCGCATACTGGAGGTTCCTGGTGGGCTACTTGGCACCCAGGGACCTCCAGTATGCAAGGGGAATTAGTTCCCCCTCTGCAAACGCTCCAGGGGGCTGCGTTGCAGAGAGGTGTATTGAGGCCACGCCCCTTTTTACACCTCTCTGCAACGCAGCCCCCTGGCGCATACTGAAGGTTCCTGGTGTGCTAGTTGGCCCCCAGGGACTCCCAGTATGCAAGGGGACTTAATCCCCCAACTTAGAACGTGTTACGGGGCATGTTTGCGCAGTGGTGAAGGTAGGGGGCGGGGCTTTACAGCCGGATGTGGCTGCAAAGGGTTTGGGTGTGCCCAAAAATGCAAGAACTGTGCCTGTGCACTAAGAGCATACAATTGGATGTCCAGGGCATCCAAGCCACCCTGGGACAGAGGTAGAGTCAAAAGTTCCAACTAGGTCCGTGCCTGTCCACCAGCCCAGATCATGGAGATTAGTGGGGATCGAATGGAATTAAAAAAGGTTTGCGTGAGAGGAATCGGGATATTAACAAATAAATACAACAGTTTCGGCAGTAGCACCATTTTAGCAATGGCTACTCTCACAGCCAGGGACAGGGGGAGACCAGCCCATGCAGTGACCCTGTTCTCCAACCACGACACAGTACGTTCATAATTCATGTTCCAAATTTTATGCATATTTCTGCTGAGCGAAATACCAAGATATTTCAACAGGCCATCGGCCCATTTTAATAATTAGTCAAGAGGGAAAGGTGCAATAGCATCCATCAAGGGGAATATAGTGGACTTAGTCCAGTTTATAGAGACTCCAGATAGACCCCCAAATTTGATCAGTTCACAGAGGATAGGAGCTGCATTCGTCTCCGGGTCACAAATGTATAAGGTGACATCATCATCGTATAATGAGATTAGAAGGCCCCTCGAGCTAAACCCCAAGCCCCTAGCAGTGTGTTGTTGCATAATTCCTGCCGCCAGAAGCTCCATCACGATTGCGAAGAGCTAGGGAGACAACGGACATCCCTGTCTCCTACCACGCGAGATGGTGAACGGGTCTGACAACATACCATTCACTCTGATCCTTGCGGATTGCCTCGTATAGAGCAGACGCACAAGACTAAGCAAAAGGGAGGTGAACCCCATCCTCTCCAGGACCACAAAGAGATTAGTCCACTCTAGCGTATCGAATGCTTTTGTAGCGTCAAGGAACAGCGAAATGGCTTGCGATTCAGGATGGAGATAATGAACAACAGAAAAAAAGGTCCGAAGGTTGTGAGAAGAGGAACGCCCAGGGATAAAACCTGATTGATCTGGGCGAGCGATCAGCTGGAGAAGAGGCTGCAGTCGATTGACAACCAGTTTTGCTAGGTTTTTAACATCCACATTTATCAACAATCATCATTCCTACCTTAACTTCATCAAGCGTAACGGTGTTAGGGGTATTGCTTGCCATTTGCAATGTGTTACCAGTGGTTCCTAAACCTTTGACTCCTAAGGACCCCTATTGAGTCACCACTGAAGGCCGGGGACCCCCAAGCAATTTGTATGATTTAAATTTCGAAAATTAAAACGGTAATTACAAAAAATAATGCACACATGTGCACACAAAACAAATACTCAAATTACGAGGCATTTTAGTATTTTACATTAAAAAGAATTTGCAAACAATGAAATATTTTAATGGGAAGGTTGGTGCTGCATCTCCATGACTAACTTTTAAATGTTTGATTTTATTTTGCAGTGCACAGCTTCTGCTCCTGCCAGGGCCAGTCTGGAAACCCAAAGCAGCCGTGGCAAATGTTTTCAGGCCAGTCCCCATACGGTGGACACCAGGTTCAGTGAGTGAGCCTGATCACTCCAGCGGGGGCTTTGCGAAGCTCCCCCCCAAGAAAATTTAGGAAACAATGGTGAATTCTAAAACACATTTATCATTATATACTGAATTGTATTTATTTTTGAAGAATAGGAAATTATGTCCTTACTATGCACCAGGATACGACAATCTTTGCAGGGGTTCTTCAATGATTCCCTTATTATCACCCTCCAACCGTGCCTCTCATCTCTCCATAGCCCCTCTGTCACATGTATTTCATTTGTTTTATAGCATCTCTCATACCATTGTAGGATGTCAGAGCACCTTACATCACACACATATAGAGACAATGAATCATACATGTAAATCAATGTATAGAAAATGTTACATAAGGAAAAGGGGACTACAAGGTGTAGGATTCACATGTCATTCATACTGTTAGGCATTTTTGAAGAGTGCTTGGTCTGGAGAAACAGAAACCCAGGATTCAGAACACAACACAGTGGTTAGCATTGACTTTAACAATAATAATGTATTTCCACCAAAAATAAACCTTTTTAGCAGCATCAGGATAATGAAAGACTGGGAAAAAACATAAGTTACTAACTTGTACCATGCAGTTTGCAAGCATCTCTTAGATGATAGTTTATAGGTCACTGTGATCGATTTCGGTTGTCACTTATGAACTGCACAGTAACAAAACTATCTATGTGACAAAAGTAGTCACCCACTGACCTATGCACATAAAATACTGTTTTTTAAAATGCATGGTACACGTTCTTTGCAGTAGGCATATTAACCCCTTGTGCTACATTAGATAAGTCAAAGCTGCCACTGGATAAAACTCATCTCTCTCCAGCAGGTACATTAATCACTAGCGTTACCGTGACACTTTTATTGTTGCTCGAAAACTGCTAATTATACAAGGAACTTTGCAGGGCTTTTAAAACTGCTGCCTAAGAACACCCTAGGAATGTGTCAGGGACCCCTGGGGGTCCGCGGACCATAGTTTGGGAAACACTGTGTTAGACTAAGAGGTATAAAAACATAGTATAGCATGATAATACCCTGGCACTCTAAACGTAACATCTTGTCTCTTATATGACTTTGTATATTAACTTCACAAAGTTTTGTCACCAATATATCACAGGCAAACAACAGAGATAGGTTTATACAAGAGATGTTCTTTTTACTTGGAATCAATATCTTGAAACATCACAATTTCATACAAGAAGGTAAGATCCCCTATTACAAAAAACACGTAGATTGAGAAATTTTTTGAAAGGAAGATTCAAAATTATACAGTCTTGATCAAGATGCACGAGAACAGCCGACACGTGTTTTGTCACATCCAGTGACTTCCTCAATGCTTTCTAAAACATTTTCTTATTCATTTTCAAGACTGCGACCAATACTGTTTCTTCATGTATAGCAGGATATGACTAAGATATGATACTTGACAGTGTTTTTCTTATTCCAAAGTAGACTCCGGCCTATGCTACAGCTTGTGGTACCAGAAATCAACCTATCAAGTAATGCCAAGACTTGTGTCGTGGATCCTAGAAGTGTTTAATTGTTGGATGCCCCCTCTAAGACAAATGTTTCAGAGCCCAAAGACAATTTCCAAAATGTACTTGTCCCTGTAAGACTGTTGTGGTATCTGTGTCTGGTATTAGAAAATACGGGTGGCCTTACAAATTCAATACTAGAACCGTATCTGTATCCAGTATTCAATTTTCGGCTCAGGCTATAATAGACCCCGAATATTAAATTCGACCACCCAACAGCGTGAGCGTTGAACTTGGCTTTCAACCTATGTCTGTTGTTTTCCAGTGATATATTGGTGACAAAACTTTGTGAAGTTAATATACAAATGTCATACAAGAGACAAGATATTACGTTTAGAGTGCCGGGTTTTATCATGCTATACTATGCCACACAGTGACTGTTTTCAGTACCTGTATATTCTGGTACCCAAGGTAGTGGGGTACATCTTAGAGGCACCATAATCAGTTGTTGCATTTCATAGAGTGACTGGGAAGTTGTATACATTTGTCATTGCCAAGTCTGATTATACTTATTTTTTCTGCGGTGCGATCTGTTATTCACCACTGCTGCTTAAGGTATAAAAACATCATGGTCAGGTGGATTAAAAATACTGGAGAAATGTAACACCCATTCTTCACAACTAACATGGGACTGTAATTCCAGGGATGATTAATAAAAAAAAAAAAATGAATTGACAGTTTCCCAGAAAAGCTTGTTATTGGATGTGTCCACTGCCAGGGATAATTTGTCCCACGCTTGCTCCTGGAGCTCGCTTTTTACTAATTTTAAGGACTGATTTATAATGAAATCTTAAGTTTTTGATTAATTCAATATTCCTAGGTTTGCTACTAAGGGCCTGTTTTAATTATTTGAAAGCATGAGTGCATATATGATTGAACCATCTCCTGCTCTGGATAGTATTATTAATTTTGGGGGACGGTCAATGTCTCTTCAATAATACCATTGATTTTACAAAAATTAGTTAACAACAGTGTGGGATTACCATTTGCTTTAAGACAATAGGAGATCTCTGTACCACATTTTATAACAATATCATTTAAAACTTTAATCAGGCCTACCCCTTCCCACTTAATTCTTGTTCCATTTGGTCTGATCGGGGCAATGTAACCAGTAACAGCTTGTTGGAACTCAAATTTGTTACCACATATCAATATTGGCATCATAATACAGTTATGATCGCTAAGTAACAACTGTGCAATCCTTGGCGTAGAACACAGATGTACAATACTCGTGGAAAGGAAAACATGATCAATCACTGTGTTTGCATTCCTTCCGATATAAGTTGGTATCACCCCACCTTCAGTATCATGTGCACATTGTAAAAAATTAAGGTCATATTTTGCCAACATTGTATTTAATGCTCCTTCATAATTAATATGTCAGAAGTGTATACAGTCTTCCCCTTCGTCACTCTTATACCTTCAAGCTTTGGTCATAGCCAATGAGCATATTTATGTATTGAAATTCCCTACCCACATGATTGCAAAATTGGTATTCATCACTCAAATCAAACTGTCTAGCCCATTTTCCAGTTCAAAGACTGGATTGCAGCGGGTTGAATCAAAAACATTGTTATAAAAATTAACCAGGAGGATATCCCTGCCATATTTGCAACACAGCCACAGTATCTGTGAGTGTTCTCCCATTTTAATCACTCTTTTAACAACAGCAGGGAGTTTATTTGACAGGAGAATTAGTAGCCCTCCTTTGACTCTACCTGCGGAAGAAGGTAATGCCAGTAGACCATAAGAGTTAAACCCTTCAGGTTTCTTGCATACAAATTATATCATGTTTATTAATAAAATCTATTCAATCTAGTGAATCTTTTTTACTTGCCTGTCCCGCTATATTCCACGTAACAATTGTATAACCATTTACTGGCAAGTTCCTTGTATCGTCATCAAGGTATTCGCATATTCTTTCATCGTTCCTACTTGTGTAGGCACTTCATGTGGGCTTGTTACATTTAAGGGAGGATTTAGTATGATCACTAATGAGTTATCAACATTTAATACTCTGTCTCCTGTTAACCATACTCCAGTGTGGCCAGACTCCACACTGGATAGACGGGCAATATTATGTCAGTAATTTTCTTGGAGTGTACTAAGAGCTTGGTATCTGTTAGACACTGATAATGCATATTGGGTGTGGGTTGGCACTACAGGGTTCAAACCTCCGGCAGTGTAGTTGTTGGCTGGCAGCTTGCTCCGTCACCACCTGGTCGTGAAGTGTTTATTAATGGCGTTGTGGTGGTGTCGTGTTTATCGATATAACAGTGGGTTGCGGCTCCAATTTTCAAATATTAGACTGCTGAATAGTGTTCACATCAGATTTTCCTACCTGGTTGCAGGGGCAGTTCCAGTGGTGCTAGTAGGGTCCCTCTCCCCCGTTGTGAGGCTGCGCCGTGGCTCTCGCAAATGCGTGTCCACCCTGCAGGGTGTCTCCGCTTTGAATGGCAGGCATTGAGAGCGGGCGATAGGAGAGGGATGCCGGGCCCAGCGCCCATCAGGCACCAACGCAGCTCCCCAATGCACATGGGGTCTTTGAGGACTCACCCGCTGTGTTACTGCAAGTTTTGAGGGTGTTAGCTGCAGCACTTGCCGCCGCGGTCGTTTCTCTCAGATCGAATCAGACTCCGACTAAGTGCCCGGTTCTCCAGCTCCTCTTGGGGCATCACTCCACGCCCATTCTGCTTTCTCCGTCGGTCACCAGTTGATGCAGCTGGTGGTGCAGTCGGGACTGCGACCCTTCCACTCTCCCCCACTCTCCTCGAGTTCTTGCTGAGTCGTCACGGCAGCTAGTCTCAATCTTCGCAATGCTCACCCAACCAGATGCTCCAGCTCCCCACACCTCACTCAGAACTATAGTTTCCAGCGTCTGCCGCAACAGGGTCTGCCTAATAGAGTCCAGGCTTCCACACATGAATAGTCCGCACCCTTCCACTTGCCCCTTAGGTTTCTCCGGACCCCCCACAGCTCAGGATGTCAGTGAGAGATACTGGGCATCAAACACTACTGGTCTAGCACCACCAGATAGGATCAGTGAGCGGATTTTCGGGATTATGGTTGGCTCCCTGGACTCGCTTACTGCACAGCCATCTTCATCACATATTGGCCACGCTCCTTCAACACTGGATATTTCTTGATTATCTTGAGGTTGGGCAGCTGCCCCACTAGATATTTGGGCAGTTTGTAGTACCTCAACTGCAGAGGTAACCTGCCCTTAAGCTCCTTGAGCCATCCCCACTAAAGTGGCCCATTTCCACTTGGAGATTCACGGTACGCCTCAATAAGGTGAAAGTGGCATGTGCCTATCACCCAATTAAATGTGTTAACCTATCCATCTGTGCTGTAGGGCTTATCTCTGTCTACCACCTTCCCTGCCATTTGGAGACATCATTTTTCAAGAGCATTGGTGCTTTTTTCCATATTTTATTGATTTTAAGAATGTTCATCAAACATATGCACCAAAATAACATTGCATCCCACATCTGCTTCGCAGCAGTCTGTGTATAGAACCACCACATCTCTACATTCATTGGATAGCTAGTTTACATACAGTCCATAATACCCCCCACATATCCCCCATATTTTACGATATTCCTTTGGACACTCTGGCTGTCTAAATGGGTTTAGCACACCAGTCCACTGTCCGCTTCCACTTCGTGAGGGTTGGTGGATCTGAGAAAGGCCATTTGCAGGCAATGTTCCCTTCGTCCACAATTGTCGCCATCCTGACTAGCTCACGGTCCTATCAGGGACCTCCCACATCCTCCAGGAGACTCAGGAGGGTGACAATTCAACTGGTCTTTCCAGTTTTTGTGTTACGGTATGGGAGATCTGCTTCCAGTAGTTAGCTTTACTCGGGCATTGCCAGACCATATGAAAGAACTCTGCTTCAGAGTGCATGCAGTGAGCATGTGTAGGGTCACCTTTCACAAGAGTCACACTGCCCACGATATTCAGCAGAAATTTAGACAAGCTATGAAGGTCCTATTTAGTCTTACTAAAGAGGGGGTTGAGATTATGGGTAAGCTCTGGTATTATCTATATATTTGATACTGAGACACCAATACCCCAATTGCCAATGATAGAAGCATGGTCTCCCTTCAGGGGAACCAGGAGCGATTCACTACAACTGACTTGGAGTCCAGAGGCCTCTTCGTATGGCTTCAGGAGTTCTAAGATTCTTGGCCCAACTCTTGAGGATTGGAGAGAAAGAGGAGTACATTGTCTGCTTATGGCTCGATCATGTACTCTAGCGAGTCCCCCCCAGTTCCAACCCCTCACTTTGGCACATCACATCCTACCAACTTGGCCAGTGGCTCGATGGTGAGGGCTAAAAGGAGGAGAGACAGCGGGCATCCCTGCCTCATGCCCCTTTGGATCATGAATGAGGTTGGTAGTACCCCATTTATGTGAAACCTGATATAGGAGCTTGACATAACCCCGGAACCTGGGCCCCAATCCCATACTTTAGAGTACTTGATCCAAGTATCCCCAATCGACCATGTCAAAGGCCTTCTTAAAGTCCACCACCAAAAGCCCAGAGGGAGTTTGAGATCCAGCTAGGGCAGTGTGTACACATCATATGCAGTGCCTGGTACTCCGATCTGGCATGAGGCCACATTGGTCACGGTGAACAAGAGTATAAAGCACATGTTGCAGTCTGCTTGGTAAAGAACCAATAGAGGCCACTGACAGCTATCAGAAGAGCCGGGCCCGGACCATCCACTGCCAGGAGGAGGCTTCAAGCCTTGGGTTTGGCAAGGAGCTATCTACTTGCTCTTGATGTTTTCCTGCTCTCTTAATTTTCTCAGAGTGGGGGGAAACAGTGCCAGGTGTTAAACAACCTACTTCCACTGTCCTTTCTACTATCTCTGGGTGGTATCCTGAGATTGGCCTCTCAGTCCAGGTCTGTGTCCTGAGGCTAAGTATGTGCCTAGCAAGCCAGGACTGCCAGGGGGGAACCACTACCTCTTTTTAGAGCAACACTCTCTGTGTCATGCAGGAGTCTGCCTGGTGTGGATCTCCTGTCCTCTGCATTTAACAGCATAGGCAGCACCTCCAAGTCAGAAGTGGCCTCACCAGGGTCAGTCCTGGGGTGATCTGTCCTTAGAGCTGGTAATTCCTGATCCACTGGTCCTCCCACGGTGGACTATCTCCACCCCCTGCTCCTCCATCTGGGTCTCATACTCCCAGAAATCTGAGCTTTTAGAGTGCTTTGGGCGGCTGCCCCTCCCAGCTCTACTAACACTGGTGGTAACTCATTTCCCACGATGCAGGTAATGGGCATCTTGGGAATAACTGTGACGTTTTTCATGGTCACTTTCCAACACCATTATAAGAACACTAGCGCCATAGGGCGTTAGAAGTCATGCCCATGAGCCTTAGGGCAATGACAGGTATCCCATTAACTGTTACCTGATGGAAGTGACGACTCCCACCAGCAGGGATTTCAAGTTTACCTTTGAAGTCCACCTCCCAGTTAAGGGACACCAAGTTAGCTTCTACCCTCTGCTCTCAGGACTACCTTCCCCTAAGGCCACACTGGCCACTCTAGACTGGTCAGACATTTGGTGACTGTCCTTAAAACTTAAGCGGTATCTCTCTGGGGTAAGAACACGTTTTGTGATAAGAATTACTTTCATGGGGGTGGAGAACATTCGGTTAACCAACAGAGTCTCCTCCCTAATAGCTGCCATGTGCCTCCACAGACTGGCCCCACAAAACTCTTCTGGGACCCTATGCAGACTTAGGGGTATCTCATAGGGTGAGAACCACTTATCTAAATCATACTCCACCTTAAGGGTAAGCACCAGGTCTTTGGATACGTGGGCCCTCTGTCTCCATTGGACACTGTGGTTGCTGCCACCATTACTAGTGGGCTCTGTGAGCTGTTGCATCTTCAAGTCCAGTTCCTTTAGATCCAATTCTTATGAGCCCACCAAAAATTTATTTTCCTCCAGAGCTAGCTATCCTTCCTCCAGGGCCCTTTCGTGGGCTCTATCTGCATGACGCCATTTTCTCTTTTGTAGCCAGCTCCAACTGGAACAGCTGCCACTTGAACTCCCTCTCAACTTTCATTTCCTCTAGTTCTTCAGGGGACAGTTGGAGGGAGGACACACTGCTTCCTGCGCTGGACCCAGTAGGGCACCTAACTCTTGTAGGTGTGCTTCTCTCTGGTTTTGCGGCCAGGGACAGGTGTTTCTCCCCTCCTTCCAGCTCTAGGGCTGTTGTCATGTTCTGCTCCTCTTGCTCCCCCTACTCCATTTCATTCTCCTCCTCATTATCATCATCCAGCTCCTGTGCTTCAACTTACATTCTGTGGACCTCCTCCCAGGCGCGGAGGGCTATTTCATGCTCCTTCTTTGGAATGCCCGTAGCTGGCTTTAGCTCCCTCTGCCTGTTTCAGCTCAGCTATACTGTAACTTTCCAGGTTGCTGAGCTCCAATTCCATCTTTGCAAGTAAGAGTCATAGGTGCACAACATGTGAGGTAGGGATGAATTTGAAAAAAATACCCAATTGGGGATAATTAAAAAAAAAAGATAAAATCCGATGTCAGATTATTTTTAAGGGATTTTCCATTTTGCACAAACCACTGAGTGGCAATGCAGAAACACAAGTACTGGAACCCACCACCCCTGAACACCAATGTAAGACATGGGATTATTGATGGAGAAGGGTGGAAGCCTCAAAAGTCACTAAATTAACCTGTGCTTCACTCGCTGGGAGCTTGGCACAAAGCGGTCAGACTTAACTTCGAGGCAATGCATAAAGTATTTATGCAGAATTCAAACAGTAATAAAGTGAAAACACAACAAAAGAAAAATCCCAAATCAATTGATAAAAATAGAGCGCATTTTAATAAATAAATCTAAAATGACAAAAATCTGACCGGTAGAACCAGATATATGAATTTTTAAAGTTTGAATAAAAAATAGTGCCACAAATTAACCACAGGTATGTGGATGCGCTAGACGGGGTGAGAGTCAAAAGTTACGGCCAACCATGATGGAGCACAGGACCGATACAGGGACCTGGCTCGTTTCAGTGGAAAGTTTACCTTCTAGCTAGAAACGTTTATGGCGAAATATTGGTCATCGAAGAGTCATGAGCAGTGCAGGACCGTTGCGGCTTGACAACAGCGCATTGCTGAAGAACAGAGGCCTGGTGTAGCTGTCGACGAAGGTGGGAAAGCTCCAGCAGGTGAAGTCCGTGCCCAGGAAGGCAACAATGTCAATCAGATACTGCTCGGTCTCAGTCCTGTTGAAGCCCTCTTTGTTTGGACTTAAACTTTTCTGAAAGTCGAATCTCCTGTAGCAGGGCAAACTGGCACGTTGAGGCTGACCAGTGATTCAAAGTCAACGAATGCGGCTTTGACGGCAACCCTGGCCTTTGTTGGTTCCCCAGATAGTGTAGTGTAGTTCCTAGTTTCCCACTAGGCCCTGCGCATTGGAATAACATAAACAGTAGTATCGACGTGGAACTGCGGATATTCCAGGCCTCCACTGACTATGCTAAACTTAATTGGGTTGTGTTACCAACTAGCTCAGAGGTCACTGGAAACTTTCTTCTCTGCATAGGAAGTGATCAGCTTCCATGGCACAGACAAGAAGGGATTCAGCTTTCCAACAACCGTGCAACATGACAACTTTGCTCCTCAGATCAAGAGTCGATCTCTAGGGTCGTGTGAAACAATAGACACAGATTTCACTCAGTCAGTCTAGTGCAGTTTACTTTCACAGTATGTAGAGAATAGAGAGACGGGCGTTTATCAATAAAGGGTTAACATTTATTGAACAGTCGTTCTTCTCGTACAAGAGAAATGTATTGCCACAATTGCAATAACTGTTATTATAAAAAGTACGTACAGTAAGATAAGTATTGCGAAATAGAACTGTAAAAGCATTGATATGGTTTCTTAGCCATATAATGGTTTAAAAGTAATAAAACATATATACAGTCATATATACTTTAGGCTAACATACTCAACTGGTGCTTCTAACTAAGCCTACCCCAGTGTGCCTGACCTAAGCCTAACACGTGAGAAGGGGAGTAAGTAAGTAGCTTTAAGTTACGTTGGTTTTGCCAAGGTTTGTTTCAAGAATTCTCGTCTAAGGGTTTAGTCAACACCATACCTCTGAATAGAATGATGGAGGATTGGTATCTCCTTCAGGGGTCTCTCTCGATATCCCAGTCACCCGCGAGGGTAAACTGGAAGCGCCGGGACTGGATTTCTCTGCACGAGAAATGCAGCGGCTTCTCTCAGCGCGTCGAGGAAGGAGGGGTGACAGCGTCCGCGGGCAGCTGGGCTGGATGTCTTCGCAGAGGACGGCTGCACGGCTCCTCAAGCGTACTGAACCATAGTTCGCGCTGTAGCGGCGATAATGGTAATCAGTAGCTTCACCACCACAGGATAGCAGGCTGCAGCGACAGAGTGCTAGTTTTTACCAACACGGGGTCATGCAGGCAGCTGGCATCAGCAACAGGTTCGCTCATTGCTTAAGGCAACGTTGGTAATATTTATACCTGACAGGTGCCGGTTTGACGCAAGTTTGCTGGACATAAGACGTCAATTAAAGATGTCACTAGGAAGTGACAGTTATCAGTTGCTCATTAGAGTTCCATTACTAATCAAAACATAGCAAGCGGGGATTTCCAGGTTTGCTAAGTTTTTATCTTGTTGAAGAACTCGGAGTGTTATCTAGGAATATCAGATAGTGACTGCTGCTCTGTCATTGCACTAATTGGTCGCAAAGGAAGTAGCAGAGAGTCATGCTGGAATGTGGCCAGAGATGACTTTTCAGAAAATCGCACTTGAACGGTTATGCCAATATAGGGAATAAATGGATTTATAGCCGAATAGGGGCATAAGGTCACAGTATCGATCAGGAACCTAGATAAGCACGCAACAATAGAAAGTTTGCAAAAAGTTTCTAAGTTCCACTTTTTGCAGTGTTTGGGCAGGTGGAATACACTTTAACAAACGCCAAGGGTCCAGGACCTGGGGTGCACCACTTGGGGGGTTAGAACTCACTCAGCAGAGACTAGCAGCAGAGTCCGTGGCAGGTCCAGTTGGAACTGGACAGCTGGGTAGTTGCAGGGAGAGAGACCTCTGAAAGTTTGTTGTGTCCTTGTAGCCAAACAGGAGATCAAAAATCTAACCCTTGGATTCAGTTATGGGGTCATGGGTTCATGGTAAGCACATTCAGCCTTCCTCCAACTTCAACAGTTCACTTATGCTTCTAAATTCTTCACAGGTCGAGGGGTGTTTAGAGGAGAGTTCTCTAGGGCACACTTTTATGCCCAGTGCCAGTTATGGTCAGTTCCTCCCCTCCAACTGAGTTTGGAGCAAGCCTGCCTAGAGAGACAGTGAGAGGCAGGCTGAGCTGTGAGCTTCATCTGCAAGTGACAAGGCAGGCATCCTATGAAGTTCAGGAACTGGGTGGGCAATGTCCCTCAGGCCGTCCTGTCAGGCAGTCTGCCTTCTCACAAACAGCACCATTTGTCCAATGTCTGGGAGCTCACCAAAGAGAAACCATCAGGGGCCAGGCAACAGATGGACACTGGCAGGAAATCTGTTTGGTATTAGGCAGGAAAGTGTCACCTTCTAAAAATGTAATTTCCAAAATAGTAATATAAAATCTGACTTGACAATTAAGTTGCATTTTAAATTACTATTAAAAAGAGTCTTTTCTAGCTACTCCCAAACTGAATTTAGACCTTATTAAATGTAATAGTTTAAACCAGTATTAACTTATGGAAGAGCCAGTCTTGCCACAGGGAAAAACTACTATGGATTTTTTTTAGAGGCAGAACATATAAAACAACATTAAATATACAAATATATACATACTTTTTAAATACCATCTACCCTGTCTTATGTGCTTTTAGATTATGCCTTAAGTGCGACTTATAAGTTTTGAAAAAGGTTTATTCTGCAGGTCGAAACTGTAGTTTAAAACTGCACGATAGGCTGCAGTGGCAGGATCGAGATATGTTTTATAGTGATACTGTAGTGGGCTGTTCAATGAATACTGCGGGCCACTAGTAGCATTTAATTTACTGGTCCTGGGTACACGTATTACCATATACTAGGGATTTACAAGTAAATTAAATGTGCCAATCAGGTTTATAGCAGTTTATATATGGTTATAAAGAAGGGCACAAAATCCTAACCACTGGTTAGCAGTCAACACAATATGGTTTAATAAAAAGCCAAAAAATCAGTGGAGATCCTGCAGGAAGGGCAAATTTCCAACAGTCTGCTTAATTAGAAGTATCAAAAAAAATCAGATGACACCACTTATTCACGTTTTTTTAGCTAAAGCCTGTTGTTTGAGTCCAAATATCACTGACAGGCCACCCAGAGACCAAAGTTCGAAATAAAATTTAAACCACTCGTGGATAAACAATGAGGGACAGATTTACCAAGGTTTTGTGTTGCCCAGGCGCCATGCAAGGAGGCACAAGACAGAACATAAGTGACACTTATCATGCCATGCAAGGCCACCTAGGTGACCCTGAATAGCTTGATGAATCTGGAGTAACAAAAGGCAGGGCAAACTGCTTCCTTGCGTTACTCACCCCCAAGTAGGTGTTCCATGAGTGGTGGGCCCATGCATCCACCCATGGATTGTGGTGCATTCTCAGATTTAGCATTATTGGTAGACCTGGGAATGTGTCTGTTAGATCTGGGGGACTCTAGTTGGCAGAGGTAGGTGCCAATGTCCAAATAGGGACCCTTGCTTCTAGTCAGGGTAAGGGGATACACTCTTTGGATAGCCCTTGCTCACCCCCTTGGTAGCTTGGCACGAGCAGACAGGCTTATCAAAGGCAATGTGTAAAGTATTTGTCACAACACTCACAGTAACACAGTGAAAACACCACAATTGGACTCCACACCAGTTTAGAAAAATAAAGTATCTTTCCAAACTACACAAGACCAAAATTACAAAAATCCAACATGCACAGTTCAAGAATATGATTTTAAAAGAGTTCTAGGTTTGCGTCAAAATAATCCACAGTTGCGTCAGTTTTAGCCCAAAGTACCTGTAAATGCGGCAAAAATTCCTAGTGGCAACTGCAGCGTCAGAAAACAAGCGATGCGGCACTTCTGAGACCCTGGGGAGGTGATGCGTCAACCCTGCTGCACGCAGCGGGCGTGTTGCGACAAATCCAGTCTGTATGGGGAGCGATGCGATACCTTGTATGGATTCCGGGGTGCAGGTTCTCAGTTAGAAAGCGTCTCGCACAGGCACGATGCAGCGGTTTTCGTGGCGGCGATGAGTTTTGGTGCAGCGGCGATGCGCAGCGCAGCGTTGATCTTCTTCTGCCGTGGCCCCTTGATGCGTTAGCGCTGGACTCTGCGATAATGTTCGCAGCGACGGGATGCGGTCCGCAAGCAAGCAGTGAGACGGTCCTCACAGCAACGACAGGCTCTGCGAGGATATTTGCAGCAACAGGAATCTTTCCGCACCAGGGTGATGCGCTCTGCAAGCAAACGATGCGAAGGTTCTTGCAGCGGCAAAAGGCGCTGCGACGATCTTCGCGGCGACGAGAATCTTCTTGCACTGTCATCGATGCGCTCCGCAAGTGAGCGATGCGTGCAAATTGTTGATCTTCTTTTTTCTTGCTCAGCTCCGCAAACAGTAGGCAACAACCTCCAGAGGCCCCACAAATGGATCAAACACTCTCGGCATGTCAGAACTCACACAGCAGAGTTCAGGGGGAAGCTGGGGGTGAAGTCCTTTTGTTCCTGGGACTTCTTAAGAGGAGGCCAGCGCTTCTCAGGCCCTTGCAGATCTCTTCAAGCAAGGGGACAAAGCAACAGCAAAGTCCTTCCCCTCTCCTTGGCAGAATAGCAACTGCAGGTCAGCCCACAAACACACAGCAGGACAGTACTTCCTCTTCAGTCTTCCAGCTTTTCTCCTTGGCAGAGGTTCCTTCTTGATTCCAGGATTATCTAATTTTCTGGGGTCTGGGTATCCCTTTTTATACCAATATTCTCTTTGTTCTCTAAAGGCAGAGAGGCCTTGGCCTAGTCCAAAACAGTTCTGGTGCACTCTGTTTAATTGACTCCTTCTTTCCTTTGAGAGAGAGGGGCAGGGTCATTAGCCGCCCAGCAGGAGGTGGAGTACAGAATCGTGGAAGGCAGGCATAGCTCTATTCAGGCCCAGGTGCTATCCCCTCCGCCACTCAAGATGCAGATTAATCTATTCAGTCTAGTGCTGACTCACTCAGCCTCCTGGAGCCACCCCAGCCCCTGTCACTCACAAACCAGACAGTCCATTCACAAACAGACCAAGGCACACAGGAAGGTCAGACAAGAAAACAGCCACTTTGTAAAAGTGCTGTTTTCAAACACAGGATTTAAAAACCATCCTTCCTAAAAGAAGGGTTATTAAATTCTGAGTTCAGGGCTACCAGACTTTAATTTTCTATCTTGCTCCTATCGGAAGATATGCAAGTAAACATTATACACAGTATTCCCCATTATAGCCTATGGGCAAGATAGCCTTTCAACAGTGAAAAACAAAATTGGCAGTATTTCACAATCAAAGCATGTCACCCACACTAGTACATGCTCTACCTCTCACATACACGGCACCCTGCCCAGGGGGGTACCTTGGGCCTTCCATAGGGGTGTTCAATGTGTACAGAAAAAGAAGGGTTAGGCCTGGACAGTGGGGACACTGGTCAGGTCAGCATGGCAGTTAGCAACTGCACACAAGCACTGTGGTAGCAGGTCTGAGACACCATTCTAGGGCTACTCATGTGGGTGGCACAATCAGTGCTGCAGGCCCACTAGTAGCATTTGAATCACCAGCCCTGGCACACTCAGTGCACTTTACTATGGGCTTACTGGTCAAACAAATATGCCAATCATGGATAACCAATCACAATAACAATTTACCCAGGGAGCACTTGCACTTTGACACTGATCAACAGTGGCAAAGTGCCCAAAGCATCTAAACGAAATCCAGCACAGCTTCAAAAATACAGGAAGTAGAGGCAAAAAGTCATGGGAAACCATGCCAAAGATGCCAGGTCTAACACGTGTGTCCCCCAGCTGAAAGTGGGGAGAACTATCCACCCTCTTGGGAGTTCTCATCACTAAGGCAGAAAAACCTGGATAGACCATCAGCGTTGGCGTGTTCTGTGCCAGGGCGGTGTTCCACGTAAAGTCCATTCCCTGTAGGGAGATGTACCACCTCAACAGTTTTGAGTTCTCAACCCTCATTTGTATTAACCATCTGAGGGGCCTGTGGTCTGTCTGAACCTGGAAGATAGTCCCAAACAAGGAGGGCCTCAGCTTCTTTAGAGCCCAGACCACAGCAAAAGAATTCTTTTCAATCGCACTCCACCTCTGTTCCCTGGGAAGTAGCCTCCTACTAATAAAAGCTACAGGTTGGTCCAAGCCCTCGTCGTTCAGTTGAAGGAGTACCGCCCCCGCACCATGCTCTGAAGCATCTGTCTGCACTACAAATTCAATGGAGAAATCAGGCTCCTAGAGCACAGGTGCTGTGCACATGGCAGTCTTTTTGGCATCAAAAGCAGTTTGACAGGCATCTGTCTAATTCACTCTCCTGGGCTGCTTCCTTGAAGTCAGCTCTGTCAAGGGGGCAACAATGGTGCCATATCCCTTGACAAATCTTCGGTAATACCCGGTGAGACCTAGGAAGGCTCTCACCTCTGTCTGGTTCTTGGGGGGCTCCCAAGCCAGAATGGTACCAATGTATGCCTGTAGGGGCGCCACCTGGCCGCTCCCTACCTGTGTCCCAAGTACACCACAGATCCCTGCCCTATCTGGCACTTGCTGGCCTTAATAGTGAGGCCTGCCCTTTGCAGACCCTTCAACACTTCGCAGAGGTGTTGCAAGTGTTCCTCCCAGGTGGAGCTGAACACAGCAATATCGTCCAGGTAAGCGAAGCTGAATTCCTCTAGACCGGACAGTACCTGGTTGACCAGTCTCTGGAATGTGGCAGGGGCGTTCTTCAACCCAAAGGGCATGACATAGAACTGGAAGTGCTACTCTGGCGTTGAAAATGCAGACCTCTCCTTGGCCCCCTCAGTTAAGGCAATCTGTCAGTACCCAGATGTTAAGTCAAACGTACTGAGGTACTGGGCAGCGCCCAACTGATCCACAAGCTTATCAGCTCTGGGGATGGGGTGTGTGTCAGTTTTGGTGACCGCATTGAGCCCACTAGTCCACACAAAACCGGAGTTCTGGAGTGGCACCGGGGGCAGCAGCTTTTGGTACTAAGACCACTGGGCTATCCCAGGGGCTGTTGGAGGGCTCAATTACCCCTAGCGCCATCACCTTGGAAACGTCTTCCTTGATGCTGGCCCTGATCTTGTCAGCTGCCCTGTAGAATTTCTGCTTCACAGGTAGACTATCTCCAGTGTCCACATCATGGACGCACCAATTGGTGACTCCTGGGGTCAGGGAGAACAGGGAGGCAAACTGATCCAACACCTGGCAACAGTCCCTCTGCTGTTCCGGGGTCAGGGTGGGTGAGAGGACCACTCCATCCACTGACCCATCTTGCTCCTTGGCTGACAGGAGGTCAGGAAGAGGGTCACTATCCTCTTCCATCCCAGCATCTGTAGCAAGGAGCATTGTCACATCAGACCTCTCAAAGTGGGGTTGGAGGCGGTTCACATGTAGGACCCTCAAGGGTTGCCTGGGACTCTGCAAGTTAACCAGATAGGTTTTATTGCTCTTGCGCTCCACCACCTCGTATGGCCCAGTCCACTTGTCTTGGAGCGCACAAGGCTCCACTGGTGCCATCACCCACACCTTCAGCCCAGGTTGAAATTCGACCAGAGTGGCATTCTGGTCGTACCATCTTTTCATTTCTTCTTGGCTAGCTTTCAGGTTCGCCTGAGCGAGTTTCCTGAAGCCTTGTGTATGGTTGCAGAAGGCCAGCATGTAGCTGAACACATCCTGGGGGTTCTTACCAGGGAATTTGGCCCAACCCTCTCTCACTAGACTGAGAGGAACTCTCACAGGGTGGCGGTACAGGAGTTCAAGGGGACTGAACCCTAAGGACTTCTGGGGCACCTCCCTGTAGGCGAATAACAGGCATGGTAAAAAGACGTCCCACTTCCGTCACATGGGCTCCGCAAGGCCCATTATAATACCCTTCAGAGTTCGGATGAATCGCTCAACCAACCAGTTTCCTTGAGGATGGTAAGGAGTGGTGAACTTGTAAGTTACCCCAGACTTCATGTACCTTGGTACCCTGTTCGGAGACCACCTCTCTGGGGAAACCCACACTGGAAAAGATCCCCATCAATACACGGCTCACCAAGGGGGCATTGTTTGTCCGGAGAGGGGCAGCTTCCAGGTACCGGTGGTGTAGTCCACCAAGACCAGGATGAACCTGTTGCCTAAGGCTGTCTTGGGGTCCAGTGCCCCCACAATGTCGATGCCCACCCGCTCGAAACAAGCTTCCGAGGACCGGTTTCTGGCATTTCAGCCATCTTCAGCCTGTCTTGCTTGAATCCAGTGGCAAAGTGAGTGAGAGACTCACGTCTGAGCATACCCTGCTAACTTATGGCGAACAAAGGGGGTACAAAAGGGGGTGGTGATGGATGGAGGACCTCTGAAGCTTGTTTCCGGTCCAGGGAAGGCATGGCTTGGCAGTTCGGGCTGGACTGTTCCCATGAGGCACAAGGTCAGACTGATTTGCATATGGCCATGTCTGAACTGGGGTGACAGAGTGGGCTAAAGAACGGTGATGGATTAAACCCAGATCTGTTGACTGGGTGTGAGTGTTTGATTGGTTCAGATGATCTGTCCATCACCACCCCCTTTTGTACCGCTTTGTTCGCCATAAGTTGGCAGGGTATGCTCAGACGTGAGTCTCTTGCTCACTTTGCCACTGGATTCAAGCAAGCCGGGCTGAAGACGGCTGAAATGCCAGAAACCGGTCTCGGAAGCTTGTTTCCGGTCCAGGGAAGGCATTGCTTGGCAGTTCGGGCTGGACTGTTCCCATGAGGCACAGGGTCAGACTGATTTGCATATGACCATGTCTGAAATGGGGTGGCAGAGTGGGCTAAAGAACGGTGATGGATTAAACCCAGATCTGGTCACTGGGTGTGAATGTTTGATTGGTTCAGATGCTCCCTCCATCACCACCCCCTTTTGTACCGCTTTGTTCGCCATAAGTTGGCAGGGTAGTCCTTTATCCAACCTTCCAGTGCACGCGTGTACAGATTCACACACTCTATCCAAGTCTCAGACTCTTACTTCTTGGAGTTCCTAAACTGTTGTCTATACTGTTCTGGAGTAAGTCCATACCTGAGGCATAAAATGAATGAATGAAAGGGAATTTGTAAAAGCGTGGACTAAGCCCAAGGGCATCAAGGCGCTCTGTACAGACGAGCCTACAGGCACAGCCAGCATACATACTCAGATTTGTTTCACAGGGAACAACCAGGTCTTAAGGGTCTTACGGAAAATTGAGTAAACTTGCTGGCCCGAGAGGGAAACAGGGAGAGCGTTCCACGCCTTTGCTACAACCTGTGAAAAGGCTCTTCCCTCCCATCTCGTCTTTTTGAGTCTGGGAACCTCAAGCAGATTTTTATTAGCTGACCTGAGATTCCTAGAAGGAGCGTACCTATGAAAAATATTCTTTATACCCACAGGGCCATGTCCCTAGTATGCATTATGGGTGAGGCATAGAGTCTTAAATAAGACTCTATTGTCCATCGGGAGCCAATGCAATGAACTGAGAGCAGAAGAGGCCGAATGACACTTGGGAAGATCCAGTACCAGCCTAGCAGCGGCATTTTGTACCAGCTGAAGGCGGCGCAGTTGGCCCTTGTCTATTCCCAGATAAAGGGCATTGCAATAGTCCAGCCTGGCCAATATTAGGGCCACAACGACCTTTTTTCGGGCTTCAGTGGGCAGAAACTTGGAGATTTTTCTTATCACTCGAATAAGTCCAGAACAAGTGGCCACTGTTCTGGAAACCTGGCGAGACATGGAAAGGCCGTCATCAAGCACCACTCCAAGATTTTTCCCCTGGGAGACAGGAGTGGGACAGGTACCCAGGGAGTTGGGCCACCACTCACTTGACCAGATGTCAGAGTTGTCCCAGAAGATCAGGACCTCCGTCTTCTCACCATTTAGTTTGAGGTAATTTTAAACCATCCATGAAGAGACAGCTGTCATACACTTCTTAAAGTTATGTCCAGAATCCCGGTTCTTTTGGGAGATAGAGACCATGATCTGCGGGTCATCCGCATAGGACAGCACCTCTAGTCCAAAAGATTGCACCACCCTTGCCAGCAGGGCCACATAGATATTAAAAAGGGTGGGGCTCAGGGATGAGCCCGGAGGCACTCCACAGACAAGAGGGCAGGACTCAGAGTAAAAATCGCCCAATCTAACGGTTTGAGACTGCTGACTAAGAAGTGAGGCAAGAAGGTCCAGGGCCAGGCCGCCAACCCCTATCTCCTTGAGACGCTCCACCAGTCTCAAAGGGGTCAGGGTGTCGAATGCGGCGGTGAGGTCGAGTAAAATAAGGGCTTAGGGCTTTCTTCACATTGGGATAGGTCATGGTACCCGCCAATTCTAAGGGCTCTAGAGCACTCCTCCCAGAAGCCTCAAAAGGTTTCCACAGGCCCACCCCCCAATGCTGTTCAGGCACACCATTCATTCTCAAAGCAATCTCATAGAAGGTAAACCAAGCTTAGATATCCTCACTCCTATTATAATTCTGTACCAAATCCTTAGGGATATATACTTTACCCCCCTGCACTGGCTGTGTGCTGCCATCATTTGAACCGGACTCCGCCTGCTGGGCCTTGATATCCAGCTCCCTCATGCTTAATTCATGAGCCAAAAGCAATCTTTTTTTTCTAGGGCTCAAGCATTCTTGCTCTCCTCTGCCTTTTGCTTCATCTTGATTCTCATGACTTCCAATTCATGATCTCTTTTATTCTCCTCTAACTCTTCTGGAGTGGGACCCCTACTGGAATGGTTGCTGCCAGGCCTTGAGCCTGGTATGCTCACGGGCAGATCTTGGGGTTGAAAACCATTCCTCCCACTTGCATCATTTCCATCTAGGGCCTTCCACCAGGCCTTGAGGCTATCTGCAGCTCATTCTTCCTAGAGCAGCTTTTCACAGGGCAACCAAGATTCTTGCAGAATTGTTTAAGCTCCTCAACCTTGTATGAATACAGATCCTCAATGTGAAACTCCAATTCTGCCCTTTAACTTGCTGCCTACTGAGACATGATGCTTTTGAAGAGTTACTCAAAAATTGAATAGAAAATAGAAACACTGTATGTGGCTGCGTAGTGGCTGCACTAGACCAGTGATGTACTTCAATTACTGTTGGTCAAGTATAAATACAAGTTCAAATCCTAACCGCTGACCGCCAATGTTGGATTTATTTATTTATTTATTTATTGATGGGATTTTTAATGCGCAACTAATACCCTAGGGTGTCTAGGCGCAATGAGATGCTCTAGGATACACAAAATTCAGGACAGGAACTTATTGATTAAATAGCCAAGTTTTCAGAGCCTTACGGAAGGCAATGAGTGTTGGTGCTGTTTTAATATACAAGGGGAGTGTGTTCCACAGTATGGGGGTCGCTACCAGGAAGCGTCTATCTCCCCATGTGGCCGTTCTTGTTCGGGGAACATGCAATAGGTGGCTTGCTGCTGATCTTAGATTCTTTCCAGGTATGTACACCTGAAAAGCTTCCTTTAAGAACTTTGGTCCAGTCTGATGAATGGCCTTGTAGGCGATGCAGAGAGCCTTGAATTTAATTCTGCTCTCCACTCTTAGCCAATGTAGATGGCGTATGGCTGCTGAAGTAGAGTGTCGCCAAGGAATATTAAGCAGAATCCGTGCTGCCACATTTTGCACGGACTGCAGTTTGTTCAGGATGTATTTGTGAGTGCCAAGGAAGAGGGCGTTTCCATTGTCCAGCTTCGAAAACACTAAGGTGGTGATCAGTGTTTTCCCTGCCGAAGCGGGTAGGTATGGCATGAGTTTTTTTATTTTCTTCAGCACAAAGAATGCAGCAGAGACCACCTTGTTGACATGATAACCAAAAGATAGCCTGTTATCAAAGATCACTCCCAAATTCCTAACCTTGACAGCTGGAATCGGGGGGGAGCCCATCTGACTGGGCCACCAAGTTGGGGACCATTCGGGGGAGATCTTGCCGAAAGTCATAACTTCGGTTTTCTCTGCATTAAGTTTCAGGCAGTTACTGTGCATCCATGATTGTACATCCAGTAAACCCTCCTGAAACTTAGCTGCTACCACTGGACCGTTCTTATGCACCGCCAGCACAAGCTGGGTGTCATCCGCGTAGGTA
Source organism: Lissotriton vulgaris (assembly GCF_964263255.1). Classification (NCBI taxonomy): domain Eukaryota; kingdom Metazoa; phylum Chordata; class Amphibia; order Caudata; family Salamandridae; genus Lissotriton; species Lissotriton vulgaris. Next base: position 2,113,333,369 of record NC_141689.1, on the reverse strand, counting down.
GTTAATCGCATCCCATGTGATTTAATAACCCTCGCCAAGTCCGCAACATAGATATTAAAAAGCGTGGGACTTAGCGAGGATCCTTGAGGGACTCCACAGGGCAGTTCAGAAGTGGGCGAGTAGTAGTTGCCCAGTTTGACTGCCTGTTTGCGATTAACAAGGAAGGAGGCTATAAGGTCTTTAGCCAGATGACTAATTCCAAGGGCTGCGACACGGTCGACCAAGATGACGTGGTCGACCGTGTCAAAAGCAGCTGACAGGTCCAATAAGATGAGCACTGCAGCACCTCCCGAATCCATGATCTCTCGAATTTCATCCGAGGCCTTTATCAATGCTGTCTCGGTTCCGTGTCCCTTCCGGAACCCGAACTGAGTGTCATCTAAGAGCTTATGTTGTTCAATAAACTCAGAGAGCTGTTTATTCATTATTGCCTCCACTATTTTGGCAGGAAATGGAAGGCAGGCAATTGGCCTGTAGTTGGAAGTGATGGTAGGGTCTAAAGATGGCTTCTTAATCAGAGGTTTAACAATAGCCTTCTTCCAGGTCTGTGGATAGACACCTGTCCTAAAGATGGAGTCTGGAGGTCTCTAGTTGGCAGAGGTAGGTACCAATGTCCAAATAGGGACCCTTGCCTCTAGTAAGGGTAAAAAGGATACACTCTTTGGATAACCTCTGCTCACCCCCTAGGGAGCTTGGCTCGAGCAGACAGGCTTATCAAAGGCAATGTGTAAAGTATTTGTACTAACACTCACAGTAACACAGTGAAAACACCACAAATGGACTCAACACCAGTTTAGAAAAATAAAGTATCTTTATCTAGACTACACAAAACCAAAATGACAAAAACCCAACATACACAGTTCAAGAATATGATCTTAAAAGAGTTCTAGGGTTTGCGTCAAAAGTGATCCACAGTTGCGTCAGTTTTAGCCCAAAGTACCTGTAAATGCAAAAAAGTTCCTAGCGGCATTTGCAGCGTCGAAAAACAAGCAATGCGTCCCTCCTGAGACCCTGGGGAGGCAATGCGACAACCCTGCTGCATGCAGCGGGCGTGTTGCGACAAATCTGGTCTGTATGGGGAGAGATGCAATACCTTGTATGGATTCCGGGGTGCTGGTTCTCCGGTAAAAAGAGTCGCGCACAGGTACGATGCGACGGTCTTCGGGGCGGCGACGATCTTCGAGGAAGCGGCGATGCGCCGAGCAGCGTTGATCATCTTCTGCCGCGGACCCTCGATTCGTTGGCGCTGGACTCTGCGATGATGTTCGCAGCGACGGGATGTGGTCCCCAAGCAAGCGTCGCGACGGTTCTCACAGCAAGGACAGGCTCTGTGACAATATTCGCAGCGACCGGAATCTTCCCGCACCGGGGCGATGCGCTCCGCAAGTGAACGATGCGTCGGTTCTTACAGCGGCAGCAGGCGTTGCGACGATCTTTGCGGTGACAGGAATATTCTCACACTGTCGGCGATGTGCTCCGCAAGCGAGCGATGCGTGCAAATTGTAGATCTTCTTCTTTTCTTCTTGTCCAGCTCCCCAAACAGCAGGCAACAACCTTCAGAGGCCCCACAAATGGATTAAGCACTCTAGCCAGGTCAGAACTCACACAGCAGAGTTCAGGGGGAAGCTGGGGGTGACTTCCTTTTGTTCCTGGGACTTCTTAACAGGAGGCCAGCGCTTCTCAGGCCCTTGCAGATCTCTTCAAGCAAGGGGACAAAGCAACAGCAAAGTCCTTCCCCTCTCCTTGGCAGAATAGTAACTGCAAGTCAGCCCACAAACACACAGCAGGACAATCCTTCCTCTTCAGCCTTCCAGATTTTATCCTTGGCAAAGTGCCCAAAGCATCTAAACGAAATCCAGCACAGCGTCAAAAATACAGGAGGTAGAGCAACCAGTCAGGGGAAACCACGCCAAAGATGACAGGTCTAACAGTGTCAAAATGCTACGTCTCCCTGGGTGAGGTGTAACGAGGAGACATATCTTTATTTCTCCTCATTTTGATCTCTTTCTGCATGTGCTGCATTTTGCAAATTTATTGACTAGGTTGTTAAGCCATGCATTGTTTTGGCATGCATGGTAACAGATGTTATTCGTCTGGGAAGGAAACAGTCACAAATCCTCTCTCTCAGATAGCCAGATCCAGTCTCATGCAGGGCTTTGTGAGGAAGGACCAAGGATTTAAAAAAGATCCTAGATGTTATGAAGTTAGCAGACGAGTGGTTGTGGGTGGAGCCCAGGGGGAACAGGAAGAGGAGGAGATGGACAGAGGAAGGGGCAGTTAGAGTAGGGACAGGGAAGGCATTGGAAGCATATAATAAAGCTCCAGTTTAGATAACACAAAGTGTCTGTGTTTATTTGCAGCACGATGCTACAACTGGCGACGAGAGTGGGATAGGCATGACTGAAGCCTATTGAACCCCATCAGAGCGCCCTGTCCCCTGCAGCGCTGTAAAGGAGAATCCGCTGCCGTGTGACGCTGCTAGGCGAAGGAAGAGGTCAGCAGCTGGTGACCCTGCCTCTCCCGTGAGTGTGGGAGCCCAGAGGGAGCCGCTACCACGAGCGCTGAAACGCTCGAAAAAGGAGAAGCCTTTCGCGCTGAAAGCGCGAGTCCCGCCAGATGCGTGCAACTTAGCACCCGTGTGAAAGCAGGAGTCGGGAGCCCACTCCGACCCTGTCCAGCAACCCCCAGAGCAAGACGAAGGTTCCCCGACGTGGAGGACGCTGTCCCCAGGAGCCTGGTAATAAGCGCTGCTGAGCGCGCGACATTTAAAGCCGGGTGCCGGTGGAGGTCGGAAAACCTCACGCCCGATGCGTGAGGTTTGGCACGCTGTCGGCGCGGACGAGCGGGAACTGGAAGAGTAAGGTGGGAGCCCACCCCAACCTCACCTAGTGGTAGCAGCAGCGGAGGAAGAGTAAATCTTGAGGTGTGCTGCCCCTGAAGTCGACGTCCGGTGAGTCCTGAGTGGATTGGAGCTGAGTGAATCAGGAGTGAAAGCCTTGTGTGTGCCTGCAGTGACGGCGGCCATCTTGAAGTCAGGCACGTTTCAGGACAAACCCCTTGACTGTTACACGGCGGCCATTTTGAAGTCAGGCACTGGGCAAAGGAACAAGCATTGGCAAAGAAACAAGCATTGGCACCTGAAACTAAACAAGCATTGGCAAATAAACAAACCTTGGCAAGTAAACAAGCACTGACAAGTAAACAAGCATTGGCAAAAAAACAAGCATTGGTGAGACCAAGTGAGATTGATAAAGACACAAACAAACACTGGACTCAACGTCTAAGCAAGCATTACGTAGAAGCAAATAGGAAGCGGGTGACACCTACTGCAAAATGGTTTCCGACGACGAAGGTAATCCGCCTCAACCGAATGACGCCAGCCCCAAGGCTACAGGTGGGTCGCACCTGCGAGCACCTGAGCCTCTCAAAGTGACCACTGGGGGAAGCATGGGTCCCAGATGGCAAGAGTGGCTAGAAGAGTTGGAAGATTACATCGAAGGATCGGAAGTGATTGTGGACAAAAAGAAGTTGATTGCCCTGCGCAACCTAGCGGGGCGAGAAATAGTCAAAATAATAAAGGACCTTCCTGCTGCTGAGGCGGATACTTATGACAAAGTGCGTGACGCCTTGAATAAAAGATTTCTTCACAAAAAGAATGTAGACTACGAACACCATACGTTCCACTCTGCTCGTCAAGGGAAGGATGAACCCATGAGTGCCTTCATGATGCGCCTGCGGAGACTAGCCAAACATTGTGAATTTGATAATTTCTCAACAGATGCTGCAACTAAATCACAAATAATAGATGGATGTTACTCCGATCAACTTAGGAGGCGCCTACTGAGAAAAGTACATGAATTAGATGACATAGAGGAGATGACACGAGTTTATGATCAGGCGGAGGAGTATGCAGCTGATATTGAAACAGGACACAAAGGAAGTCATGAACAAGTGGGACGTGTGCACGCCAACAGTGACAGTCGAAGGAGTTCGAGAGACAGACAATGGAGGTCACGCACGTCCTCTCGTCAAGAACAATCAAAATATCAGCGGCGAGAGCCGTGGAAGAAAGAGAGAAAACCTGAAAGAGTGAGGAGATGTTACCGATGTGGGTATGATTACCCCCAATGTGGACAGTTGCCCTGCCATGGGTCAGAGATGTCGGAAGTGCGGTCGAACTAATCACTTCGAAGTGATGTGTGGGGATTACAACAAGGAGAAACGAAGTGGTGCCACAAGGATATCCCAACCTGACACACGAAGCAGCCCCCCAAGAATGTCTCGGTCCGACACCCGAAGACACCATGCGCGCCTTGTCAAGACCAGACTGAGCAGTCTTCTGGGTCGTCACACTCTAGCAGAGAGTCACGTCGGTCCAGGTGGGAACGGAGGTCACCCTCCAAGGAATCCAGACCGTCATCCCGAGACTCAGCATACACCATTGAATACCTGAACCTAGCGGCAGATCCGGACCAGCATAAGAAGTATCCTCGGCTGGATATCAAAGTTGGCAATCATGACACAAAGTTCTTGTTAGAATCCGGCGCATCCCTAAACTACATTCCGGTCACCGAATACGAAAGAATGAGTCCACGGCCTCCTCTGACATTTGCACCCGTGAGAGTCTTCACATGGATGGCTAAGAAGCCACTTCCCTGCCTGGGGAAGTTCTCGACGACCCTTAAACATGACAACACAACCATATCAGCAGTCATCCACGTTATCAAGGGCCCAGAAGCAGACTGTCTACTGAGCTTGCCGACAGCTGAACGTCTTCACCTAGTGGAAATCCTTTTTAAGGTCAGCGACAACCCAGACGTGACACGCCAGTTTCCCAGACTATTTCAAGGATTAGGCAAATTGAAAGACTGTCAAGTGCGATTGCATATTAATGAACAAGTCAGACCCGTCGCTCAACACCCTCGACGGGTACCATTCCATCTACAGACCACTGTTGAGGAGGAGCTTCAGGATCTGTTGGCTGCAGATATCATCGAGCGCACTGATGGCCCAACACCGTGGGTATCACCAGTAGTTATTGTCCCGAAGAAGGGCACAGCCAGCAAAGTCAGACTCTGTGTGGACATGCGCCTGCCCAACACTGCAATCGAAAGAACACTGCAATCGAAAGAGAACGACACCCGGGACCACATCTGAGCGATATGATCGCAGCTCTCAATGGGGCCACAGTGTTTTCCAAGTTGGATTTAAATAAAGGATACCATCAGCTGGAACTGGATGTAGGGTCAAGATATATCACCACCTTTGCAACCCATCTGGGGTTGTTCAGATATAAAAGACTGAGCTTTGGAGTTTCCTCAGCGGCCGAAATATTTCAGGAAGCAATTCGGCAAGTCATTCAAAACATTCCCAACACGCTCAACTATAGCGATGACATCCTTGTCTATGGTTCTGATCTACGAGAGCACGATATCGCACTCAATCGTGTCTGCCATGCCCTATTGGAGGCGAACCTGACTCTAAACAAAGAGAAGTGCGAATTCCACCAGGCCACACTGAAGTTCTTTGGCCATATCTTCTCTGGCGCTGGCATGAAGCCTGATCCTGATAAAATTGTGACTTTAAACAACACCAAGAGTCCCCAGGACGTCAGTGAGCTCAGGTCGTTCCTCGGAATGGCCAGTTACAGCGCTCGCTATATCAGGGACTACGCAACAATCAGCCATCCCCTCCACATCTTAACCAAACAAGGTCAACCATTCGAATGGACTCCCCAATGCGAGCAATCATTCAAGGAGATCAAGAGAGCGGTGGAATCTGCGGATCACCTGTCATATTTTAACCCAAAGCGAAAGACTGAGATAACTGTGGATGCCAGCCCCGTTGGGCTTGGAGCCATCCTAGCACAATATGAGAATGACTCAGATCAACGCCGTATCATTGCATATGCGAGTCGTAGTCTGACTGACCCGGAACGGGCCTACTCGCAGCCCGAAAAGGAGAGCCTAGCCGTAGTGTGGGCATGTGAACATTTTCATGTTTTCATATACGGCAAACATTTCACCCTCATCACAGACCATCAAGCTCTCGTCACCATTTATGGAAACCCACGATCCAAGATGCCCCCGAGGATTGAAAGGTGGGGCCTACGGTTATAGGAATATACATTCACCATAATCCACAAACCTGGGAAGTCTGAAAACCCAGCGGACTACATGTCCCGGCACCCACTTGCATCGTCAGTCTCTAATCCATCCATTGCGGAAGAGTACATACACTTCGTGACTGACCAAGCCCTACCTCCAGCTATCCCCATGGATACCATTCGAGAGAGTACGGCCCAAGACGTCATCCTGCAGAAAGTCCTTCACAGGGTTCGAAACAATCGGTGGAGACACGACCCTCAGGATGAAGATACTGATCCCATTGTTAAACGTGAAATGCAAGCCTTCCGGCATGTATGTGGTGAATTGTCAGCCACCACTGACGGCATACTACTGCGAGACCAGAGGATTGTGATCCCCACTCAACTGAGACAAGGAGTGGTTGCTCTTGCACATGAAGGGCATCGGGGGATTGTGTCAACCAAATGTGCGCTAAGGGAACGAGTATGGCTTCCGTATCTCGATCAATTGGTGGAAGCCACCTTGAAGGATTGTCACCTCTGTCAGCTCACTGGCAAAAGTGATCCTCCAGCACCATTGCACATGACCACCCTGCCCCTTGGAGTGTGGCAAGAGATCGCCATTGATTTCTATGGACCCCTGTCATCGGGCAAATATGTGCTGGCCATCATTGATGAGCATTTTCGATATCCCATTGCATGCTTCGTACCGTCTACAAATGCCTCTAGTACTCACAAAGTACTTGATGAAGTCTTTGCAACATGGGGATGTGGAAATTGAAGAAATTGATGTACATAAACAGCATTCATTTCCCTTCTTCTCCCACTCCTCTCCCTGTGAGCACCATGAATACCGTAAATTATTGACCGTATCACTCTGCCAGTAAGAGCCCATACCCATATGCATATGTACAGCCATTCTAGGCACCACGGCCTTTTACCCATTGGAATCCCCGGCTTCCCTCCTGCGCGTATCTTAAACCCCCTCTCTCATACATAGACCATGAAACCCTCTCCCTCTGCGCGACCCTGCTGTGAAAGGCAACCCTTCTGCTTGACCCGCACAACCCCCCCCCCATTCCCTCTTGAAAAGGCATCCTTCGCCTTAGCTGACATAGCCCTCCCCAGCTGCACCTGGCTGCCCCCGCTCTCTCATGTACTGGTCATAAGATCTCTCTCTCTATGCGACTCTGCCCTTGTGTCCACTCCGGCTCCCCCCTCCCCCTTCCTTCTCCTCACATGGGCAAGTCATAAACCTTCTTCTGCAAAGACCCTGTCCTTGAGAGTCACGGCCGCGCCTGACCAACACCTCCTTTCCTTCCATGAATGCCCCTCTATTGACAAGCCTCCCCTCCGCGCTCGATTGTCCACGCGGCATGAATACCACTCCTTTGATGACCCCTTCCCCCGAGTCCGGCTGACCACACATGTCCGAGGCCATCGCCTGAGCCAGGAGATACCATTTACTGCCCTTATTGTATGAAGACACTCCTCTTCAAAGGACCCACTATTGATCCTGGCCCCCCACCCCCTGGGCTATGATCCGGCGCACACATCCTAAACAGTTGACGGAACACTCAGCTGCGTGATTGCCCTCCCCTCTTATCAGCAGGTCAAGGGTCCCTATTGTGAACATATGTGGGGTAGGATTGACACGAGGATTATAGGGATGTCTTTTCTTTTGCGTCACACTGTCCTGATTGTACTATCAAGTGTTTTGTAAGGTATAAAAGAAGGAGTCTCAAGCTCACTTGTTAGAGCACCTCCTGAAAGACACCGTGTTTCGTGTCCGAAATGACTGGCTCTCCTCATGAGAAATAAACTCTGTTCTTGATTCCTGCTTCCAGCGCCCGTCTCTTTATTTGGTAACTATTCAACATGGGAACTAAGAGGCGGTTTGCGCCAGCGGCCTGGGCATCGGTAGTAATCTGGGCTCCTGTTCCACAATTGGCGTCCCAACGCGGGGTCCATCAGTGACATAAGGTTCGGTAAGAGAGATCCAGACGAAGAAGTGAACATCTAAATGATCGGAGTATACCTGCCTTGAGAGGGCCCTCGCCCGGCTGCCGATCGAAAGAACTTCACCAATTCTGAACGGACCTCTCTTGAGTGACCTATTGTCCTGACTGGAATCCCACAGGAATGCTACATGGAGTAAGAGAACGATCGGGCGCTGGAGGAGGAAGATGAAGAACTGTCCGTATGGTCCGGTCCGGGTAAGATTAAGTAGGGTGTTTTTACGCCTGATTGGTAGGGTGGTTCTATCCACCTGATTGATTGATTGATTGTATTGGAATCGGTATTTGTATACTGATATTGTTGGTATTGGTTCATTTAGCTTTGAATGCTACTTGACATATTGGTTCTCTTCTGGAGAACGAGACATTCTCTGTTTGCAAACAGCGGCGAATAGGAACGTCGTCCCTCTTTGCAGATAGAGAAGGGTAGGTAATGCAGACTTTTGTCCCCGTTGTAATCCGTCATGCCTACTTTTCTCCCCACTGATTGTTTGAAATCGATTAATAATCGATTGTTGCTCTTTGAGATCTTCCCTGTCTACAAACTGAGACGAGTAGAAATATTCTGTCTTCCTTTCTGGATAGCGAAGGGCAGGTAATGCAGACGTTTGTCCCCGTTGTAATCCGTCATGCCTGTTTTTCTCCCCACTGATTGGTTGGTTGCCTGGACATTGTTGTTCCAGGAATTGTTTCGTTTGAGGTATTTTCTGCCTGCAAACAACGTGGAATAGAAATATTCTATCTAGTCTTTGCAAGTAGTAAAGGGTAGGTTATGCCCCTTTGTGAATTCGTCAGTCCTACCCACTCCCCACTGTTTGGTTATTTGGGGGGTAGCTCGCATGGTCCGCCCAGGAGACTACCCTTATGGAGGACATATGCTCCCCGCTCGTGGGCCATTTAGTGGAAGTAGACCATCTGGTCCGTCCAGGAGGCTACCCTAGTAAGTGGAAGTACATCGCTTGGTCTGTCCAGGATGATACCCTAATGAAGGAATATATGTTCCCCTTTTGATCGATAATCTCGTTCCACCCCGGACCATTTATTGGAGGGAACTCGTCTGGTCCGTCCAGAGGTACCCCCTAGTGAAAAGGACACATAAAAATATGAAGTGATCACCGTTCCCTACTAACAGAAAACTTTGGCTCGAAACACGCTAAGGAAGAGAAAGAAAAATAAAAAGAAATCAGGCTAAGTCAGTAACCCCCTGATGAGCTCTTGACTTCACTAAAAATAAGAAACATTAGAAATAGTTCGTAATAAGAAATATAAAATGGCGAAAAGTTTGACAGCAAAAAATAGCCACGAGGTAGCTAGGCTCCACTGCCTGTTCCTGCTCCCAACATGTCTGCCTCATTGCCCGCCACGCCCAAATAACGGTCACATGAAATAGAAGCAATTCAATAGGCACCTACCCCCATTCCGGAAGCTCCCAAAGTGCAACAGGTCCGCGGTTACGCCCATCCGGTAGGCGAGGCCTCGAGGCACGAGGGGCTCGCCTGACCGCGGTCAGTAGGAGATGCTGGTGGGCAGGCGGCCCAAAGAATGATAAGGACCTCTCCATCTCACCTCTTCTGCCGCCCTGCAGGCTGCGGGGAGAGAGGGGGCTGTCTTGCCTCGGCCACCGACCACCCCTCTCTCTCACCCGATCCGGCTTTCGTCGAAGGCCGAAGCCAAAGCGAGGATGGCGGCATTTCTTTGTGCAATAATGGCCGCAACTACACCCAACGCCTGACAGTTGCAGGTAGTCCCGCCACATGCCAACGCCTGGATAGTTACAGGTAGTCCCGCCACATGTCAAAAAGGGGGGGGATGTCTTGCCTCAGCCACCGACCCCCCCCCCCCCCATCTTCAATGGCCGGCACGGCCAATACCGAAACGCTGGAGCCGAAGAACGGCGCGGGGTCGCTGGAAGGGGGAGGCGGCGCGAACGAGCCTCCCCCACCTCCCTCCAGGTGGAGGCTTCCAGCGGCACCCCAATGCTCTTACTTAAAGAGGGTCAACATCAAAAAGCGGTCTTTTGCCCAGGACGGGCACACGCCCCATGCCTTCTCTCCTCAACCTTGAAGATTCTATAAGAGCCGGGGGGCACCCCGATCCCTCCACATGGGCGCCCCCGCCCCCCTCACTGGGAACAGCGACATCGGCGCACTCCTGCCAGCGCCAGCTTCACTTTGGAAATGGCTAAAATGCAGCCACGCACAGACTTGATCAGTTCCGGTGGAACACCAGAATGACCCGGTAGGAAAATTGTTGCCGCCCTCCTCACTCTTTGACTGTTGTTAGACTGTCACCACATGATTCAAAACCTTTTGAACTACCAACGGAAGGTTCTGGTCCAACCACGAGTCATTGGAGACATTCTGACTATGCTGGAACTCGCCTGACCCCACCCAAAATGGCGCCGATACACGAAACGAAAATTTCGAACTCTCTGTACACCCGGATTGCTCGAATCTTGATGCTCTGAGATACGTGTGCATTTTTGGAAAATGAAAGTTGATAAGATGGATAGTGGTTATGTGCTTAGAGAAGAAAAGCAATACAGATATTGATCATGTGTTTGGACAATGAACTGACTTAGGATGGGTACTGATTGTGATTTGGAAAATGAATTGGTGTAATTTAGATAATGGATGAGCATTGGATAATGAATTTATGAATTAATTAAAAATGAATTACTGACATGCATCATGCTTGCTCTGTAGGGAAGTTTAATACGATTTTATTGCACTACTGCACTTTATGCAATGAACTACCATCAACTTCGTTCTTCTTATGTACAGTTTCAATCTGCTCCGTAGCCGGTCCACTGAGTTGTAGGCCTGTATTTATACATCAACACTTTTTATTAAAGGTATTTTGAAAAGGAAAGCATAGTTGTAGCAGTTGCATTAATGAGTTTTGGATGTTTTACTACAATGAGCGAAGAATAAGTATGATGAAAGATGAAGGTTAAAAAGGACCAGATATTTAGCAGCTAAATTATGTGTCACAGGCAGCCGGAAAAGTGTTTTTTAACGCCCTTAAAACAACACCACAGAAATGCCACCTGACCGCCACCCTTGCACCAACAGAAAGGGGTTGCGACCAAGTAACTCATTTAGATACGCAGATCGTCAATGATTATCTATCCGACATTACTGGTCCCTCTGGGCTTAAACGCCGAGATGGTAAAGAAATGCAGTGCGCGGAGATAGGTCGAGTAAGTGGTAGGTAAAAACATTTTCGGACTACTGCATGCTGATGTGCTTTGAATGCTGCCCCCCCCACCCCTTCTTTCTCCTCCCTTCTGCAGATCACGTCAGAACATCGGCTGAAGTGTGGGAGAACGATGGTCGAACCACCGACGAAAAGGGAAGGAGGAAATATGTGCATAGTCCTTATAACGATAAGTTTTTTTTTTTTTAAAAGACGTAGACTTAAACATGACTGTTCCTCCTTAGAACATAGCGACTGGGAGGATAGACTGACATAGAAATTGGACGGGTACTGTATGACGAAAATTGACTAGACTTAACACGTTAGATAATGTAACTAGACGTTTGACTAGGTAGGGAAAGGACGAAGAAAAATATGTGGGTAAGGGTTACCACGGCACCACCCGTCTGGGAAGTTAGAAATGTTGCTGATGTTCAAAATGCACTGCCCCCTTTCTCACACTCTTATAGATATAGCCAAGCTGTCCGACTGTTCTCCCGATCAATACTTGCCGTTGCCTCAGCCTGAAGAACTTCCCACCAAAGGGAGGAACTGAAAAATGGTTTAAGATCCAACCATGGGTAAATAGCACGACCAGGTTAAATTCTGATCGACTAACCGAAGTGTAAGTATTGGCAAGTGAGAGCACTCGCAGAGATAACAAGCGGGAAGGAAAAGGAGGGAAGGGTAGAAAGAGCTAAGCACGTAGATAAATAGGATAGAAAAGATACGTAGGATATAATATGGATTTTGTTGGCCACCTGTTGTTTTCTGTTTTGTCGTGAATGTCTTATATATATGTAATACATGTGCTGTCTTCCTTGTCTGAGTTTGTGTGTATGTAATGAACGGATTTATGTCTTCCCTCTGTCTGTATTTGCGTGTTACCTGACCTTTGCTGTTCTGTGTTGTGAACGCACTAAATGACCTATTTTCGTACACGTCTCTCTCTCTCTCTCTCTCTCTCTCTACATGTCATACGTGTACCGAATGGCTCGTTTAGATTGCGGACGACTCTCGCTCTCTATGAGAGTCTCCCTATTTTCTCTCCCTCTTTTTGCTAAAAATTGTGCCCCACCGGCACCAGTCTGATTTGATACATATTGAACGCAAAGGTGTTCAGCGAAATTGACCGAAACTAAAATGATTGTATCTTGCCATATTACTGCCTCTCCTTTCTGCAAAATGAATGAACTTGAATTGGCTGAGAAGGAAAGGACAGGTAAGACGACTAAAGTCCCCCAAATCTGGCCATTTATAGGGGAACTGTATGTCAATGGCACCTTATGTCTGTTCTTCAGAGACGAACGCCAACGTCTAGATTGACCCCCAAATGCCCAGATTGCCCCAACCCCCTTTGCACCCAAGCGCGAGCGCCCGATGCATCCCCGCCCCATTTTGATTGACCCCCAGCTGCTGTCCTGGATATAAACATAATGACCATGCGCAACTGTCGTCCCTCGAGAAAAACATGTTTTACCCTGACTCTCGAGGATAGCACCCCCGCCTTGGTTGAAAAGGTTAGCCGGCCTTGAAGGGAAATGTTAGACTGTTAAAGCTCAGGTTAGAAAGACGAGTCTCCCTGGAGGCTCCGAAATGTCGAGTTTGATGAAAATACACAGTTGACAAGAGTCTGACTTTCCTCCATATGTGACCTGTGTAGACAATGAATAAAACTTGGCATGAACCCAGTAGGAATGCTGACATATGCACTGTTTGGTAGATGAACATCTGACTGTGACCAATGAGCGTATCTCCCAAGTGCGTTGGATTGAGGGAGGAATTCACATGCATAAATGTCTTCCCCTGACCAGTTCTCTAAAAGATTGTTTTGTACCTATTCAAAGATTCACGATCACCGAAGGAGAAGGGTCAGATGTGACGTACAGCCTGGCTGCAGATCTTGAGACACGTGTGACCTCGACCAAAGGTGGAGCTGCAGAGCAACAAGATATGGGACGAGACCGCAATTTCAACGTGGAAAATGAAAAATGATGGGCCGCCCTGAAGCCCTTCATCTGCTAACCCACGTGTGCCTGGAGTCTCTGTCCCCCTTCTTTGGGCCCGATTGATGGGCCTGTCTGCTTGTTATCCTTTGCTCCCTTGGTCCCTTTTGTGTGTCCCAGGAACTCTGACCCAACTCCGCTCTCTCTCCTATCGACTATTTGAACCACACTCACCCTCTTTTCCACGTGACTTTTTGCCAAAAGGAAGAACTGCATTCATATGGGAATAGGGTATTGCCACGGAAAATATAGGTGCCAAGCATAAGGCACCACCAAACGGATTGTTTAGGGAACAGGACTGTGGTCTAACAGCAGAGGACTGACCGCACCCTGCAACGCGTAAGGATAGAACCGAGCTGGACCTATAGCTCCACCGCCGGTGCTCAACAGCGCCAACGAAAGTACACGGACTAGAGCCTACCAGTGATGGCTCACTGATAAAAAGACACTGTGACGAAGAGATCTTGTGTATTGAACTGAATTCCGCTCTCAACTGCTTGGTCAAAACTGTTCATTGGTCACATTTTTTAAGCCAGAAACATTTATGCTATGTAGTGCTCTTAATTATTAGGAACTCAACGAAATGCAATTTCCTATGTGCTGCATTCCGCCCATCACCTCAACTGTCTATGATTGTATGCCAAATGTTAGTATCAACGAATGCTAATTCTTCAACGATGCCTGTCTATCTGTAACCCAACCAATTACAAAAATGAACGCTGTAATGTAAAAAGGGGCGACTGTGGAAATTGAAGAAATTGATGTACATAAACAGCATTCATTTCCCTTCTTCTCCCACTCCTCTCCCTGTGAGCACCATGAATACCGTAAATTATTGACCGTATCACTCTGCCAGTAAGAGCCCATACCCATATGCATATGTACAGCCATTCTAGGCACCACGGCCTTTTACCCATTGGAATCCCCGGCTTCCCTCCTGCGCGTATCTTAAACCCCCTCTCTCATACAGAGACCATGAAACCCTCTCCCTCTGCGCGACCCTGCTGTGAAAGGCAACCCTTCTGCTTGACCCGCACAAACCCCCCCCCATTCCCTCTTGAAAAGGCATCCTTCGCCTTAGCTGACATAGCCCTCCCCAGCTGCACCTGGCTGCCCCCGCTCTCTCATGTACTGGTCATAAGATCTCTCTCTCTATGCGACTCTGCCCTTGTGTCCACTCCGGCTCCCCCCTCCCCCTTCCTTCTCCTCACATGGGCAAGTCATAAACCTTCTTCTGCAAAGACCCTGTCCTTGAGAGTCACGGCCGCGCCTGACCAACACCTCCTTTCCTTCCATGAATGCCCCTCTATTGACAAGCCTCCCCTCCGCGCTCGATTGTCCACGCGGCATGAATACCACTCCTTTGATGACCCCTTCCCCCGAGTCCGGCTGACCACACATGTCCGAGGCCATCGCCTGAGCCAGGAGATACCATTTACTGCCCTTATTGTATGAAGTCACTCCTCTTCAAAGGACCCACTATTGATCCTGGCCCCCCACCCCCTGGGCTATGATCCGGCGCACACATCCTAAACAGTTGACGGAACACTCAGCTGCGTGATTGCCCTCCCCTCTTATCAGCAGGTCAAGGGTCCCTATTGTGAACATATGTGGGGTAGGATTGACACGAGGATTATAGGGATGTCTTTTCTTTTGCGTCACACTGTCCTGATTGTACTATCAAGTGTTTTGTAAGGTATAAAAGAAGGAGTCTCAAGCTCACTTGTTAGAGCACCTCCTGAAAGACACCGTGTTTCGTGTCCGAAATGACTGGCTCTCCTCATGAGAAATAAACTCTGTTCTTGATTCCTGCTGCCAGCGCCCGTCTCTTTATTTGGTAACTATTCAACATGGGAACTAAGAGGCGGTTTGCGCCAGCGGCCTGGGCATCGGTAGTAATCTGGGCTCCTGTTCCACAGGGAGTTCCCAAGACAGTGAAAACAGACAATGGGCCCCCTTTCAATGGGCAAGACTTTGCAGCGTTTGCGAAACACCTAGATTTTCATCATCGTAGGATTACACCCCTCTGGCCACAGGCAAATGGGACAATCGAAAGATTCATGGCCACGCTCAAGAAGACCTTTCAACATGCTACCGCGGAAGGAAGAGATCTGCAAGTGGCACTCAATGAGGTCCTCCGAGCTTACCGCACCACTCCTCACGCAACGACTGGCCAGTGCCCAGCGACACTCATGCTGGGACGTCCCATGAGGAATCGCATTCCAACGTGGGATGGAGCCTTGAGAGCATCATCATCCTCAAGAGATCATCAAGAAATGATGGCAACCGACAAGCGCAATAAAGATAAAATGAAGGCATATGCAGATCACCGGAGAAGAGCGAGGTCACTATCATTACATGAAGGGGACCATGTTCTCGTCAAGCAAGAGCAGCAGAGAAAGACCGACTGTCTGTTCAAGGATGAACCATTGCTGATCACAAAGAGGAAAGGAACTATGCTGACAGCGGAGTCCGAGCAGCGGCGAGTCCTGAGAAACACCTCGCACTTTAAGAAATTGTCACGAGATACCACCAGAACCATGACGAGTGAAATGGACACTCCCAGTTCGGAAGAACCACATTCAGTTGGTCGTGAGAACACTGCTCCGATCAATGAGACACTGAGTAATACGAGTCCGAGAGCCAGGTCGCCACGACCTCATCGTGACATACGTCCACCCAAAAGACTTATCGAAGAGATGGACTGAGAAGTCAGTATGTTTGTTTGTTTTGTTACAAAAGGGGAAGATGTTATGAAGTTAGCAGACTAGTGGTTGTGGGTGGAGCCCAGGGGAACAGGAAGAGGAGGAGATGGACAGAGGAAGGGGCAGTTAGAGTAGGGACAGGGAAGGCACTGGAAGCATATAATAAAGCTCCAGTTTAGATAACACAAAGTGTGTGTTTTTATTTGTAGCACGATGCTACACTATTTTTAACAGGAAGCCAATGAAGTGACTCCAAATGTGAGAACATATGGGTTCTCGGGTGACGATTGAGAAGAACTCGGGCCGCCAAATTCCGTACCCATGAAAGCCTGTTAAGAAGATAATCGGGAAGGCCCAAGTATAGAGCATTTCCATAATCCAATCTGGAAGTTATCAAGGCCTGGATCACCATTTTCTTAGCTTCAACAGACAAAAAAGGAAGACATTTTTTCAAAGTACATAGCAGCCCGAAGCAAGAAACATCGAGCATCTGCATTTGTTGTTGGAATGAAAGGGCGCTATCAAATTTAATTCCAAAATTCAGTGTCTTGATGTGGGCCAGGGAGGGGAGCATCCTTTAGCCAGAAGGTCCTCCATATGCCTGGCAATGGAGGGCCAAAGAACACAATCTCTGCCACTCAGGATTGCTTTTGAGCAGGAAGACTTTCCTTCCTGCACAAATCCTGCCTGAGTCGCTAGGCAGCCATAAGTGCATGGATACCTGTGCTCGACGCTAGGCAGCCAAAAGTGCACCAGCGCTAGCGAAGGACAGAAATGCAATGTGTAATGTTAAATACGGCACATTCCTGCCCTTTCACTCAGCGCAACAATGTGGCTTGCTATATTGCGTGAAAAATTATAAATATGGCCTGAGTTTCTGGTGTATGTTTTGGCACTGGGCATAAGTGTCAGTGGACTCGCTCTTTGGATGGCTAAAGTGCATTAAAGGTCATTAGAAGTTTAGTACATTGAAGTCAAGTTTTATTTTCCGCTATATCACTACGGTCAATCATATATAAATGTCATCAAATTTATTCTATTGACTTAATGTAGATTTGAACGCATTGTTTTATGCAGAACCAAAACACACTCTTTTCCCTTAACAACTGCTAGCATGTCTTTTATCTTACATTATTAAAAGTATAACCTCGCGTTAAGGTGGGACTTTTGTGCATATGGATTTCAGTTTAACAATGGTTTTCTCAATGGGTACGTCATTGAAACAGATCGCAATAAAAATTACCTCGAAATATAAAATGGCTCTTGAAAACATAAATATAAAAAAAGTTTGGCGCCTCCTTTTTTGATCTGCTCTGTTTTAAATACAGCATCGAATATTGATGTTCCAGACATCCCAGCTCGTTTCTAAGCTGCAGACACCGATCTGGTGCTAGTGCGCACTCTCTGTGGGTTTGTGGAGCTGGACGAGCGCCATCTTGATACGCTCATCATCCATTGGCAGATGGGATTGAAAGCAGAAGGGCAGAGAGGGTGGGTGCGCGCTTGGAAGGAGGGCTGGGAGCACAGCTGTGTGCGGTTACTAGACGCGGGCGTAGGAAGCCGTCGAGAAGCTGTTTCCTGCAGGACTGGCCGTACTTTGATGGGATGACAACTTTTTTTGCGGAGAGCTTATTAGTAGCTACCAAATACCGTCTGGCTAGTAGATTATGCAGCCATAATTGTGTAATAAGCCAGAGGATATTTGATACAGCGGCTATACCACACAGAAAGTCCGAGGACATGACCTTGGGAAGGAGGCAGTGCTGCCATTAAGCAAAGAATATTTCCATATGGTTTCACTGACAGGTGTGACAGAAAGGTTCCGCTTTCTTCTGATCACCATGAACTTGCTATAAAAATATCCTTTTATAATGGGACAAAATTATCAAGGAGTGAAATACGAGGCAGAAAGATATCCCAGTGGCAGGTCTTTGAGCTCCCATGTGTGGTAGGGAATTAGATGAGATTGCAGCCTCTGTCTAGACTCCTGCTTTCCACAGGAAAGAGTTTACAAGGTGACATTAAGAGCAGTTACTTAGAGGAGGAAACGCTGCCAGCTGGAAGAGTGCATTCCCTTGTTGGTAAAGAGTTTATTACAAAATCAAACACGAATAATAGGAAGCTGAAAGAAAAATAGGGAAGGAAGAAAGCAAATGGGTCTTTAGAGATAAAGACCATGCTGGCTCCATCCATGAAGCACAGCAGATGTACTTCTAATCCTTCTCTGATAGTTCGTAAGCGTGCTGAGAGCAGGGCTTAGTCTCCTGCCTGGTCTAATGTCAAGGTTGAGGGGCAGGATGTTAGGTTCTCATGCCTCTAGGGCCTGGACCGCTAAAAGAACCAGCCTCCAAAAAGAATAGCGGAATATCAGTAATCACAGGTAATCAGTATATTAATACCACACTGTGGTAACCAAGTGAATTCTGGGTACAAGTTTCTAGAATTTGTTTAGATATTGGGGTTATATGGCAAGAGGTGAAGGCTCAGCTGTTTCCTGAAGGATTACTGGTTGAATTGTTTATGATGCTGTTTGGAAAGTAACTGTGATGGGCAACTGGTTAGAAGGATGCATACCTGCATCGAAAGCAAGTACGTTAATGCTTTGTCGAATATAAACGGTGCCTAAAACAAGCAAACAAACTGTAGTGAACACTTGAGTGAACTTTGAGCCACCACGGCACTGTCTTCAGGACCGATTACCATTGAGATTCAAAGATTTAGGATATCAATAAGCTATATTTCAACCATATAGGTGATCTAATTAAGCAAACTCTTTCTACAAAGTACTTACAAAGATATTTGTGTTGAATTTTGGAACCAGATGTATCAAGATACCGTTTTGCGAATCCTAAATAGCGATTTTTTGCGAATCGCTATTTAGAATTCGCAAAACGGTAAGTATGTACAAAATCGCAAATTTTTTGCGATTCCTTATTATTCTTTATTTGTGAATTCGCATTTTGCGAATTCGCAAATAAAGAATAATTTCCAATGCATTCCTATGGGCCAGGAGGCCCATAGGAATGATAGTGCAATAATTCTCAAATTGCGAATTCGCAATTTGCTAATCGCAATTTGAGAATTATTTCAAGGGTGCAGGGGTGTCTCAAAGACACCCTGCTGCACCCCTCAAATCTACATGTGTGTGCATGTGGCACACATACATGCCCTATGGGCATGTATAAGTGTCACATGCCACCCTTACAAATGCCAATTAGGGCATTTTTAAAAGAAATCGCAAATTACCACCAACTACAAGTTGGAGGTAAATTGCGATTTCTTAACACAAATTCACAAACCAAAAATGTGTCATATATATCATTTAAGGAATTGCAAAATTTGCGATTCCTTAAATGCTATGGCAAAATAAGGAATCGCAAATAATTGCGATTCCTTAAATTGCGATTTTTTCATACATATCAAAAATCGCAAAATAGCCGTTTGCGAGTCGCAAAGGCCGAAATTCGCAGTCGCAAAAGCCTTGATACATCTGGCCCTAAGTCTTCACTACAACTGCTGGTTAGCTTGCTTACCACACTGTTTATATTCGACAAACCGTTAATAAACCTATTTTTAATGCAGACCCACGTAGATTGGGGTATTCTGGCATAAGTAAAGTAACCAGTGCTGAGCAATTGGCATCTCCATTTTTTTATTGTACATTTTCATGTATTGTGAGATAGGTTTCTTGTTTAAATTATTTTTTTTTGCTTTTATCCTTTTTAAGTAGGAGTGCATTTTGTGTCTATCATTTGTGATGCCCATGCCCCTAGCATTCCATGTGTCTTACTTGTGAAGGACTGTAAAGAAAGACATAATCATTCTATATGGAACCAGTAAGCGTCCCCCGTGGAGGACCCAGGGGACCAACAGTCCGATATCCCTATGTAATTCTTCGCCACCAAAGCTATAACTATGCAAAACGGTCTACATTTTGTGTTCAGCTACTGACCAAGCGGCCCCAGTATTTCACTATGAACCCACACTTCCCTACCAAGGACAACAACAACAACAAAAAGTATGCGTGTGTCCCGTGCCTTCTGTAAACTGGAGACAAGCATGACGGCAGTAGTGGGCCTCCCGTATACTGCCCCCTCTGGCTGCCCCAGCGTACTATGCATCCCAGGCCCTTGTGTGGGTTAGACCCAATGAACAGTCAAGTCCCTGGGGCAGCTACAGAATCACAGCTTCACATCAGGTAGGGATTGACATCAAATCAGTTCATCTGCAGATTTATGTGTGATTTAGGGCAGGTCCTTGTGAACACCTGGAGGAGGGATGAGTATATGATCCTTAGTGTACGGCGTTGTATCTGCCCCAGTACTACTTTTGATGATTTCTTATTTAAGGGTGCGATCACTGTGGTGATAGTCACCTCTCTACCGAGATGAGTTTGTTCTTTTAAGCGTTTTCTAAACCTAGGAAGTTGTGACCACCTGTGTCTTCGTCAGATTCACATTCTTTTGTCCAGCCCCCGCCTTCCTTAGAGTCCTAAGCTGCTGCTGTATTGCCACTGTGCAGCTGCGAAAATATCATAACTTTCCTTTGTTGACTACCAAGTTACAGCTATCGTGGCACTGTGCAGTGTTAGATATATGTCTCTATAGTTTCAAATCCAGCCCAAAACTGGATGGGAGTGACCGAGGTGGTGGTGATTGGGTTAGAACATGGTGCACCCTTTCCATGGCACAGAATTTGGAGAGGTCTTGAGGCACTTCAGTTTGGACAAGGCATTACTCTAGGAAGACGACTATATCAGCTTGTTCTATTTTATGGGTAGGCTGGCCACTCAAATGTTATTGCATTTAGTGCTGCTTTCACATCCTTTCGCTCTATGTTTGAGAGGTTTTACTCACTTCATGAGATCACGCACCTGTCTCTAAAGCTGCTAAGTATGAGGGCCAGGTTTACTCAGCAATGTTTAATTCTCCATGATTATGTCCTCAAACGTCTTCTGATATTCTCTAATGAAGAACACAACAATGAAGTGAATCAACATTGCAAGTGCCGCTCTAGAGACTGCAATAGCTTCCAGTATCTTGTCCATTTTATCTCCTGGGATGCTTAAGCTGCCATGTTTTACCATAATAGTAGGTGCTTCTTGGGGACCATTGCTGTGATCCATGTGTTGGTCTGGGGTTGTTTTTGTTCCTTTGCCCATTTCTCTCCAACGAGGGGGCCCACGCTGTGCATGCATGTGGGAGGGGGAGGGGTTGGGAGGGGTGGCCCTTATCAGCGTTTCAAATCCAAAATGGTGGGGTATTCAAACCTCAGGTGTTTGCTTCAAAAGCAGGCATGCCAATCTCTAATGGACCATACCTATGCCGCAGTTCGCATTGAAACTGATCGTTGTCATTACGAGTTTATTTATAGATGTGTGTTTGTCAACCCTCTCTGCCCACAGATAGTCAGGTTTTGATTTAGCTGTGTAGTGAAGTTTGTTCACCTCTGAGCACAGGGTGTCCCACTTCCTCCCTGGGATGTGTCAGTAGAAGTGTGGCAAGTCCTCCAATCATCCTGATTGGAGATGCTAGACTTAGGATGCCTAGCACTTCTGTCTTAATATCTGCAATACTCAGCCAACATTGGTATTGCAGCGTAGACCTGCTCCCCTCCTAATGGTCACTGTTTCCGATGCTCCCACTGTTCGTCATCGGAAGGCATCTACCTCCACTTGTACACACCATCAAAGCTGACCACCCCCAAACAAACCTTTGTACCCCTTTAACATCCTCCACTTAGGAGGTCCTGTTGATGAGGCAGGCATCCGCTCGCCCTTCACAAGCATTGAATTATCTCTGTGCAGTGCTGGTTGCAATCCTAGGCCTTGTTGTCGGGTGTGTAAGCTACAACCATTCCCTTTCATGCTCTCTGGAGTTGCTCTGTTCCACAGGTGGTGGATCTCGACTCTTCTCTCCCCCACGTGATTTACAGCAGTTCGTCCTGTATTTTGTCATCTTTGTCTTGAAATGGCAACTGATTTAGGCGGGTGGCAGTGAGTTCAGAAGACTGTATCTCTCCAGGAGAAGCCAGCCATGCCCCCACTTCTCCTAGGATTTCTTAAGATCCTTGTAACTTCTTACTTTAATTTGTAATTAAACATTCAGTCATCATTTCAGGAGACCCGAGAAGCAGCTAAAACTGGTCCCATGTGATTCAGAGTTAGGATACAGTTGTCTCATCTGCCTTTGGTTTTCACTGCTAAATTTTATTAACTAGCCTGCCAATGTTAGGAAGAGAAAGGAACAAAACGAGTGACAACTGCGTTATCACAAACCCTATTTAAATGTTCTGATAAAGTAGGAATTTGAAATGCAGGTACTCTCTTCTCTGCTCGTTGCCTTGACTGGAATCTCAGACCTGGCTGTGATTTCTTAGAAAAAGACAAGGAAGTGTTTTACTACTGTCGCGGGCCAGCATGCTTTTTCTACTGTGCTGCAACTGTGTGAATGTGAAGATGGGTTACTTCAACATTTATCAGAGAACATCTTGCAGGGCAAACCTTATTCAAGAACATGGTCATCAAATACATCAGCACAGAACATCATTACTACAAACTACTGACCTTACCCTAAACCCAGCTGCGCGCAGGCCCGTTGAGTCAATTCCTCCTGCCAGTCATCCGCGCACACATAGTGGTCAGCAGCTGACCTGTCAATTGTTAGGAGGGCCGTGGAGCTTGTGCTTTTAGACAGGGTCACTGTCGAGAAAAAACAGACACATGCATATTAACTATCCAACAGTTTTAAAGATACCATAAATCTGTAAATAATCTATAAATAAATAGTTCTGGTAAAATTGGGTGGATATGTTTCTCCACCTCCATCGTCGATTCAGTCAGTTTCAGGGCAGTTACATTTACTTATATGGTGCAGGTACACAGCTTTGAACTGACTGCTCAAAGAGTTTAAATATAATTGCCATCTCGCTCACTGGGATTTTGCTTTTAGGTTACTGGGCCAGTGTGCTTTGGCCTCTTTTAATATCTGATTTAGTAATTGCAGACCTAAACTACTGCATGTTTCTGATTAAAGGTTCCACTCTGGTCTACAGACCAGCTATTCTGCCATTGAGAAGAGAGTGATTGTACAAAGGAGGCTTTTATCGGAACAGAAGGCGCGGTGAGATTGGGATGGCAGGTAAGGGTGCCAGGACGTGAAAATCACTGCAATTTGCACAGGCACTACGTCATTTGGGGTTGATTCAATATGCACACAAACAGATGGATTGTAAAAGTTACCATTTCCTTTCCTGAAAGATTTCTTCATGGAAGTTTGATGAAGTTCTGAAGTTTTAGTGTTTTGCATGGGGTTAATTTTCAGCCAATTTTGGAAAGAATGAATTGATTTGCAGCTGAGTGAAACTTCAGGAGCTGATCTTCGAGGTCGAGTTTGTCCCAAAGGTTAACAATGCTGCAGCGGATTGTTAATTGTACTTACAATCTGAGAAGTAGGCTAAAAAGCATTAGTAGAACTGTAATCAGAGCAGGTATTAGCTACGTCAGAAGGAGTGGAATGAGGTACTGGTGGAGATGCTATGTTCGTAAGGTTCGGAGCGAGGTGAGATGACTGCTAAACTGGATGGTGAGTGAATGAGCTTTGAGGGAATTTTAGCAATGGATAGTTGGTTGATTCCCCTAGGGGAGTCAGAGAGGCTAATGGGTCTAGTCCATCAAAATCACCAAGACTCAGAGCTGATTATTGGAGGCTTAGTTTACTTGGTGTGATGGAGAATCTGCTAAAGGGCTGCTTGGTATAAGATACATGCTATGAGTGATCAAGGGGAAAGATGCCGTTTATCCAGACACCCACTCATCTAGCTGCACTCGTAGGCAGCACTCTCATCTTCCGAGACACCCACAATTACCACATACTATAAGGCTGCAGGTTCCTGAATAGCTCATTGAATCTTTGCCAGAATTTTGCCTTTTATCTGCACCTTTCCAAAATAGATTTTTATATGCTTGTAGTTGTTGACTCAAGTAAGTGAAAGTTCGTCCTCTGACTACTACCCACATGATCCCAGCTAGCAGCTTGTCCATGCCAGCCTCCTGCCACTTTCTCCACTCTCATGTGCCATGTTCTTGTGACCAGCACTGCACTCAATGACAGTGCTCCCACCCTCTGAGCCATCCATACAAGAGCCAAGATAGAAGGTGGAAGGAGATAGCATAATTGCGTTAGGTAGCTACCAATATTATGTTTATTTTTCTCCCTTTTCCCTCCTACAGATTTCCGTGTAGTTGTTGGCCTATTTCTATTTAAAATTATTTATACAGCGCACGTACACCAGCGGTTTCTTGGCGCTAAAAAACTGAAAGAGGTCAGAGCAGAAAACCCGGGGTAGGAGAAAAATGAGAAACTAAAATTTTAATTAAAGGATTTGGCGAAAAGGTATGCCTTGAGTTGTTTCCGGAATAGCAGGTATGAGGTTGAAGCTCTGAGCTCTGCAGGCAAAGAGTTCCAAAAAGTCGGGGCGAGGGTCGCAAACTTCGAGCCTCCCCATTTCTTTCTTCGAAACCGTGGGACAGTAAGAAGGGATTGGGAAGATGACCTCAGTTCCCTAGATGGAACATAGGGAATGATCTCCGAGGAGATGAAAGCTGGCGCCGTGCCCAGTCGTGCCTGGAAGGTGATAGATGCAAGCTTAAACTGGACACGGGCCCAGACAGGAAGCCAATGTAAAGATTTCAGGAGGGGAGTGGTATGGGAGGATTTAGGGAGTTTGAACACCAGGCGCGCCGCCTGGTTTTGGATCTGCTGCAAACGCCGAAGACTATATGCAGGGATACCTGCATATAGGGCGTTGCCATAATCCAGGCGGGATACGACCATGGCAAGAGTGATAAGTTTTAGGGCATCAAATGAAAAGAAACGGGACACCTTGCGGATAGTGCGAAGAGCCAAAAAGGAGGAAGAAACCACAGAACTAACCTGGGAGTGAAGGGTGAGTTGGGAGTTGAGCTTGATGCCTAGAGTTTTAACCGAGGTAGAGGGAACAGGTGGGGCACCAAGGGAAGGGGGCCAGAAGATGGGGGACCAGGGGCTGGATGAACCACCCGTCAACACCAGCTCGGTCTTGTCTGGGTTGAATTTAAGATGGTTGTGGTTCATCCAGTCTCGGATGTGAATCATGATAGTTTGAAAGTTGGAGACAGAGTCGGGGGAAGAAGAAAGGTTGAACACAAGCTGGAGGTCGTCCGCATAATTAAATACGGTGACCTCCATTTGTTGCAGTGAAAAGATAAGAGGGGAGATGTAGAGATTGAATAAGAGGGGGGAAAGGGAGGAACCTTGGGGAACCCCGCACTGAACGTCGCGGAAGTCCGCAGTGAAGTCACCCAGGAGAACTGCCTGGGTGCGGTCCCTCAGGAAGGAGGATAACCAGACCAACGCGGTACCCCCGATCCCCGCCGCCCTGACACGGGAAAGTAAGATGGAATGGTCCACCGTGTCAAAGGCGGCTGAGAGGTCGAGGAGAACCAGGGCCTGAGGTTGGTTGGTATCCATTCCCTCCCTGAGGTTATCAAGGACCGAAAGCACTACGGACTCCGTGGAGTGTGCGGGGCGAAACCCGGCCTGGCGGGGGGCAAGAGCCCCGTTCTTTTCCACGAAAGAGCTCAGGGCGTAGGTGACGTGACGCTCGAGTACTTTCGCCAGGAACGGTAGGAGAGAGATGGGACGGAAGTTGGCTGGGATTGAGGGATCGGCACCAGGTTTTTTCAATATGGGGACGATTACAGCAGATTTAAGTGAGTTAGGTACCACACCCTGGGATAGAGAACTGTTGAGAAGGTGGAGGGGGGGATCTGGGCAGCTAGAGAAGATATGACGGAGGATATGAGCCGGGCAGGGATCTAGTGGGGACCCAGATTTAACAAGTGGAATTATGGCAGTTATTGATTCCTTAGTGAGAGGTGGGAGGGTAGTGAGAAAGTCCTTGGGAGGAGGACACTGAGGGTCCACAAAGGTAGGGGAAGGAGGGGGAATGTTGGTTTTAATGGTTACGATTTTTTGAATGAAGAAATTGTTTAGGGAGTGACAGAGTTCCAGAGAAGGGGTGGGTTTGAGAGAGGTTCTATCCGAAAACGCTAGATTGTGAACAATCGAAAAGATTTCCTTCGATTTGTTTTCGGCTGCGAGGATTTTGGAGGAAAAGTAGATGGTTTTTGCCTCAAGGATGTTTTTCTTATATAGGGTCAGGATGTTTATAAACTCTAAACGTAAGGAGGGGCAGTAGTTTTTCCTCCAGGCCCGCTCCGCACGCCGCACCGCCAGTTTAGTGGTTTTAAGATCTTGATTAAACCACTGGTTGGCGTCCTTCTCTCGTTTGGTTGAGACCCGCTTCAGGGGAGCAACGGTATCACAGCCTGCAGAGAGCCATTGGTCAATGGCCGTGACCTGGGAGCTGGTAGATAGGTCTTGAAGGAGGGGAGCGGAGGAAGTGAGTATGGAGGATAGACTATCTGGGTCTACTCGGCCCCATGCTCGAACCCAGGTGTTTTTGGGGAGTGGGGGCTTGATCGGGGGGTGAATGGGAAGAGAAAAGGAAATCAGGTGATGGTCAGACCAGGTACAGGGTAAGATTGAAAGGGATTCAACGGGGCAGTTAGAGGACCAGATCTGGTCGAGAGTGTGACCTTTGACGTGGGTGGGAGAGTGAATGTGGGAAATGAAGTTAAGAGAGGAAAGGGTGTCTGAGAACTCTTTAGAAGATGGGCATTCGGCTTGGTCAGAGGGCCAAAAATTAAAATCACCCAAAAGTAAAATGGAGGAGTTGTTGACTGTGATAGTAGCCAAAACTTCCAAGAAATCCGGAAGGAACAATAAGGGAGATTGGGGGGGACGATAGATGAGAATACAGGTGAGAGGGGGCGTGATGGAAGTGGTACGGATAGCTAAATATTCCGTAGTAGCGATATCAGGAAGGGACAAGTGCTGAAAAGGGAGGTCGGTTCGAGCGATGACCGCCACCCCAGCTCCAGCTTTGCCATTAAGCCGGTCGGCACGGATTGCGTAATATGGTGCTGGTAGAGTAACTAATAAGGTGGGGAGGGAGTCGTCGCGGAACCAAGTTTCTGTTAAGAAAAGAAGGTCGGGGGCATGGAGATCCAGCAGGACCGAAAGTTCATGGGCGTGGGCAACTGCAGACCTAGTGTTCAGATAGAACGCCGTAAGAGACCTAGAAGCAGCTGGAGAAGCGCTACCGCTAGAGGGAGTGGGGGGCAGAGGTTGTGGCCAAGGTATTGTCAGAGGGGCAGGAGGAGCTAAGCCAAGAGATGAGATGTGGGAGCAGGTGGAGGCAGATAACGGCCATGGGCCCCGAAGGCAGCGCAGTTGGGCAGGTGAGTAGGTGGTAAAGCGAGCAGAATGACATGCCCCTTGCCCCGGACGGTCGCGGACGAGCGCAGACGAGCTTGCCTTAAGCGCGCCTTCGGCGCGCAATCGTCGCGCCCGCTGCGCTCGTCCGCTGCGCTTCCTGCCAAGGCACATAATTTATATTAGTTGGTCGGGGCGTTGGAGGGGGTGTGGCCAACCGAGGTGGGCGTGTCTCGTGGCCCGCCTCGCCGTCAGAAATGGCGACCTAGATGTAAACAAACGTTGCAGCGCGAGGCGCGCTGTTCAGGAGAAGCAAGATTCAAGCAATATTAAAAAGGTACATAGTATCACAGAGTATTTTAAAAGAATGTCTTTCGCCCTCCCGGCTTCCGCCTCAGGAGTCTCTATCAGTGTCGCGCTTAGAGATCTGCGCGCACTATTTATAGGTCTGGTGAGGGGGCGTGGCCAACCGAGGTGGGCGTGTCTCGTGGCCCGCCTCGCCGTCAGGAATGGCGACCTAGATGTAAACAAACGTTTCAGCGCGAGGCGCGCTGTTCAGGAGAAGCAAGATTCAAGCAATATTAAAAAGGTACATAGTATCACAGAGTATTTTAAAGAATGTCTTTCGCCCTCCCGGCTTCCGCCTCAGGAGTCTCTATCAGTGTCGCGCTTAGAGATCTGCGCGCACTATTTATAGGTCTGGTGAGGGGGCGTGGCCAACCGAGGTGGGCGTGTCTCGTGGCCCGCCTCGCCGTCAGGAATGGCGACCTAGATGTAAACAAACGTTGCAGCGCGAGGCGCGCTGTTCAGGAGAAGCAAGATTCAAGCAATATTAAAAAGGTACATAGTATCACAGAGTATTTTAAAAGAATGTCTTTCGCCCTCCCCTAGATACCCTATTCTTTGTAAAAAATTATACTTTACATCTGACAACTTCGTGTCAAATATGGAGTTTGGGCGTACAGCCTGTTAATTGTACTTAGCTGTCTCCTCTTCGTGTTTTGTCATTAATGTTTATATTAACATAGTGGTAATCCTTATGTTAACATAGTGGTAATCCTTATGTTTGTATCAGAGACATCCAATTAGTATTCTATGCAGTGAAGTAGTGGTATCCTTCAGATCGGGCACCGCGAGCGATGATTTCTCAGGTTACGAGTACAAGCACTTCAAACGCTCCATCGGCAGCGACGTGGACTAGAGTTGGGCGATTCTCTGTCGAAGCTGATTACTATTAGGCAGGTTCTAGGCAGTCGAGTCGAGATAGGACTTTCTGCGAGCCTGGACTACGGATAACCGGCAGCGTCTTCTGGGCGTTTGAAAGTGGCCTGAGAGCGCTAACTATCTACTTCTACCGTTGGGCACATGCACCAAGCTCAAT
This sequence comes from Lissotriton vulgaris, assembly GCF_964263255.1. Lineage (NCBI taxonomy): Eukaryota > Metazoa > Chordata > Amphibia > Caudata > Salamandridae > Lissotriton > Lissotriton vulgaris. Next base: position 2,113,304,658 of record NC_141689.1, on the reverse strand, counting down.
ACTTGAGTTCTATACTTTCCTCCCCTAGCTCATCTTTCAGTGGTGAGGAAAATATGTCTCACTGTTTCCTGACTGTGGTCATCTTGCCACACTCACTAGCAGAGCTCCTGTAATCTAGGTCACCCATATTTGCCATAGGTTTGAAAGCCACAGAACCCTCTATAATTACCTTAGATTTTCCCACCACAGGTTGTAACTAGTTTGTGGATCAAAGGAACGCAGGTACAGCCGTTGACAAGGTAACCGAAGTCTAGTGCTGGCTCCTACCCACCCTTCAGCCCTTACCTCTCCTGCTAACTCCCCCGTGGCAGTGAGGGGAGACATGACATGTTGTTACCCAACTCAGTACTCTCATGCTCCTGTTGCTCATCATTGCCACAGGCAACAAGATTGAAGGGTTCTCTGTAATTGCCTTAGATTTCTGCCATTACGGTATTCCTTTTTGATTGAACCCTTAGCCCCCATCATACCCCATCTCCCCAGGTAGTGTGTGACATCAGCTTCACAGAGAGGACGATTCACTTCTAAAATCTGGCCACATGACCATATGACTAGGGGTTCAGGTATACCGAACTCTGGCAGCACTGAATAGTGTGCAGTTTGCGAAAACCACTCCGCAGTTCGGATTGGGCAGGATATCTCTAATCAAGATGGTAGCGTTACCCAGATTATATTATTAGGTTTTTAAATATTTTTAACTTTGCCCGTAGTCGTTAAGGGTCGCTGGTTCCATGAAATACATTTGATCCTTGGGAATTTCATATGAACACTGTATATGAATAAAGAGAACACGATTGTGAAATGAGCATTGGCTATGATTATGGAGATGAGGCAATCAATCAATGACAATCAATCAATGACATTTATAGAGCGCGCTACATACCCGTAGGGTCTCAAGGCGCTGGGGGTGGGGGGGGGGTGCCGCTACTGCTCGAACAGCCAGGTCTTCAGCTTCTTCCTGAAGGAGAGGTGGTCTTGGGTCAGGCGCAGGTCGGTCGGGAGGGAGTTCCAGGTCTTGGCGGCCAGGTAGGAGAAGGACCTTCCTCCTGTAGTCGCTCTTCGGATGCGGGGGACGGCGGCGAGGGCGTGGTTGGCTGATCGGAGGTGGCGTTTGGGAGCGTAGAAGTTGACTCGGCTGTTGAGGTAGCTCGGGCCTTGGTCGTGTAGGGCTTTGTGTGCGTGTGTGAGGAGGCGGAAGGTGATTCTTTTGTTGACGGGGAGCCAGTGAAGGTCTCTCAGATGTCTGGAGATGTGGCTGGTTCGTGGGATGTCGAGGATGAGTCTGGCTGAGGCGTTCTGGATCCGCTGGAGTCTCTTCTGGAGCTTGGCGGTGTTACCGGCGTAGAGGGCGTTGCCGTAGTCCAGTCGGCTGGTGACGAGGGCCTGGGTGACGGTCTTCCTGGTCTCGGTGGGGATCCACCAGAAGATCTTCCGTAGCATGCGTAGGATGTTGAAGCACGCCGAGGAGACGTTGTTGACTTGCCTGGTCATGGAGAGGGAGGAGTCCAGGATGAAGCCCAGGTTGCGTGCATGGTCTGTCGGTTTGGGTGCGGTGCCCAGGGCGGGAGGCCACCAGGAGTCGTCCCAGGCGGAGGGTGAGGAGCCCAGGATGAGGACCTCCGTCTTGTCCGAGTTCAGTTTCAGGCGGCTGGTCGTCATCCACTCGGCTACCTCTTTCATCCCTTCGTGCAGGTTGGCTCTGGCGGCGGCGGGGTCGTTGGTCAGGGAGAGGATCAGCTGGGTGTCGTCGGCGTAGGAGATTATGTTGAGGTTGTGCTGGCGTGCGATGGCCGCGAGGGGGCTCATGTAGACGTTGAAGAGGGTGGGGCTCAGAGAGGATCCTTGAGGGACGCCGCAGATGACTTCGGTGGCCTCTGACTTGTACGGTGGTAGGCGGACTCTCTGTGTTCTTCCGTCGAGGAAGGAGATGATCCATTCCAGCACCTTGTCCTGGATTCCGACGTTGCTGAGGCGCTGTAATAGGGTGCGGTGGCAGACAGTGTCGAATGCCGCGGAGAGGTCTAGGAGGATGAGGGCCGCTGTTTCTCCGTTGTCCATCAGGGCTCGGATGTCATCGGTGGCGGCGATGAGGGCGGTCTCGGTGCTGTGATTGGCTCGGAAGCCGGACTGTGAGGGGTCGAGGAATCCATTCACCTCGAGGAAGGCGGCCATCTGCTTGTTGACGGTCTTCTCGATGACTTTGGCTGGAAACGGGAGGAGCAAGATGGGGCGGTAATTCTTGAGTTCGGTGGGGTCCGCTGTGGGTTTCTTGAGTAGAGCGCTGAGTTCGGCGTGCTTCCAGCTCTCAGGGAAGGTGGCGGTGTCGAAGGATGTGTTGATGATGTCTCGCAGGTGGGGTGCGATGACAGCGTCAGCCTTGTTGAAGATGTGGTGAGGGCAGGGGTCGGTCGGTGATCCGGAGTGGATGGAGTTCATCGTACGGATGGTGTCTTCGGTGCTGATCGGGGTCCAGGCGTGGAGGGTGGAGGCATAGTTAATGAGTATGGGTCATATGGGCAAGTGTATACCATATAGCGTAGGGCACACTCACAGTTATTAAAGTTATGGGGGTGTTTTTATCAATGTTTTGTGTAGCCCTTGTGCCATACAAGGGGGCACAAGGGCGATGCAAAACCTAGATGAGATTTACCAAGCCACACAAGGCCACCTTGCATGGCCCTGCATGGCTTGGTAACTCTGGAGTTTCGCAAGGCAGGGCAAGCCACTGCCTTGCGTTACTCTGCCCCAGGAAACAATTCCTTGGTGGAGTGTGGGTGTTGCCATGTGTGCTGTGGGCCGGGGAGCCACACTCTTGTGCTTGGCCCCTGACTGCAGTGCTGCTAGCGGACCTCAATAAACACACCTCGCACTAGAGGTGTACTTCGGAACTGACCACATGTGCCGCATTGGCATTTATTATAACACCTCGGCTGCACCCAGCCATGGTGCTGCGTGTGTGCGTCACTGTCCTGACAGTAAGACTGGGTGGTTCACTACATCCCTTCTAACCTTAGATGCCTGGCGCCCCTCTCACCTGGAACTACACAAAGTCTTGGAGCTGTTGGGTAGGCACCAGGATCGGACTCAGTTCATATCGCTGACACTGTCCCCGCTGGGAATTCATCGCTGTGCCAGACCTGTTCTCACCAGTGCTGTTGGGGGTTTGTTTCAGATTCTGCAGTGTTAGCTCTTTACATCTTTCCATTGCGACTGCTTGGCTAGTACCAGATAGTGTCAATGGGACCTGGTAGTCTAGCTCTGTATCTTCGGCTCCTCCCCTTTGTTAGGCAATTGAATGTGCCGGAACCACAAGATGTTCCTCATTGTAGTTTCTTGGCATCTTTGGGATGTGATCATGCTTCCATTCACTGCTATCACCGTTCATGCCCCTATTTCGAACGGGGAGCAGAACTTCCACCCAGGGCGACAACCCCGACCAGAATATGGTCACCCACCTCCAAGTCTCTCTCCACGGCTTGTCAATCTCAACTGGCTCTTTTGTTCTTCTTTTGCCTTCTCTGTTGAACCTCCCTCTCTCGGAGGGATTCAGGCAGCCACCCTAGACTGGTGGGGATGAGGACTTTGATGGGTCTTTGGGACCTGAGATGCATTGGTGCACACTTCGTCTTGGCTTTGGGGAGTGTTTCTATATGCTCAGGAGTCAGCCTAGATGGTCTCAGGTAGGCTGTAGGTTGCAAATGTTTTTTCAAGCAGCGGCTTTATGTGGTTGAACGCCGTGGTGCTGTCCAGTTCCACCACATGATACTTGAACCTCTTATTAACAAGGACCATCATTAGACTCCCACCTGTGAAGCTTCCTAAATTCAAACTCACTCTCTCCCAGGTGGCTGCCAGAGCATCTTCAGAGGCTACTGGGGAAGGCGCCGCTGGGCTCCCCATGGTCTGACATTTTTGACAGAGCCGCACTGTTTCTTCTAGCTTTCTGTCGATGGCTGGGAACCATACTCTCATCTGGCTTTCGTTTTTTGCACCCCTCGATGTCCTTCATGGGCAAGGGCAACAGACTGGTCTTCCTTCGTCTTGGCAATCTCACTTCGGTGGCCTCTCATATTGATGCCCTCTGCTAAAGAACTCAGTTCATCCCTCATGTTCCACAGTTGAGATAGTCTTAACTCCTCCTCCCGGTGCCATTGGCTCACGTCTCTCAAGAATAGCCTCCAAGTATTCCTGAGGGAGGCCTCTTTGGCCCACTGAAGGCCATCGTCTGCCACAGTCGCTTGCCTGATGTCTTCAAGCATCATTGCCTTTGATTATGTGTCAGTTGTCACCATGCGGGTGTACGCCTCCACTTCATCACAGTTGGCACTTGATGCACCCCCCGGTGTCGGTGAAAGTCCAAAGAGGAAGGCAACTGTGTTGCCTGCCCCTGGCTGGTATGTCATGCTGAATCCATATGGCAGCAGTTGCACCACCCAGCGTTCAGTTCAAGAGGGTGGGTGAGGTGCCTTTCCTGTGAAGAGGCTCACAAACCACTCATGATCGTGATTACCTTAAACTAACGTCCATAGACGTAGAGATGACAATGGTGACACACCAACTTAATGGTTAAGGCCTCCTGCTCGATTTTGCACATAGCGCACTTCTGTGGCTGTTAAGGTACGACTTCCAAATGCCAGTGGGGCCCAAACTTCTGGCTTGTGCTCCTTCATGAGAACGGCTCCTAAACAGATGGGGCTCACGTCCACAATAGCTTGGTCTCTTTGTCAAGTCGAAGTATGCCATTGTGGCATCTGCTAAAAGCGCATTCTTTATTTTGTCAAGTGCTTCTTACTCAACTGGGCCCCACTCCCATTGGACTACCGTCTTTTTGAGCTTTCTGAGTCGTTCAGAGAGGCGGGCATTTATCGGGAGGAACCTGCCGCAGTACGAGACCATCCCTAGGAAACTGCAGATGTTCATTGCGTCCCTTGTGCAGGGGCCTCTTTGATTGGCCCTGACTTGTTGGCCTTCTTGGGAGAACTCAAACTCAAAGGACTCCACCTTGGGTTAAAAATTTGAACATTTAGGTCTTTCTGTAGTGTTAAGGCACAGTCTCAGAAGGGTGGACTTAAGGCCCTTGTGGTGATCCACCAATATGGAGGAAAAGATCAAAATATCATTGCTGATATTTAGTACTCTCTCAAGCCCTGACAAGGTCTCTCTGATAGCATTCAGGAATACTTCTTCTGCCAAAGATATTCCGAAGTTCAGCCGTTGTAGTCGCACAACCCCAAGTGCGTTGAAAATGTGGTGATCTACTGGCTGTCCAGATGGAGTACTAGCTGGTGATAGCCAGCATTAAGATCTAACTTAGAAAACCATTTTACTGCATTGAGGTCGGCGACAACATCTTCCATCGTTGGTGTGATGTGACATTGCCTCCTGATTGCACAGTTTGGTAGCCTCATGTCGATGCAGATCCTGGCGGCTCCAGGCTGTTTGAGTTTTTCAGTGATCACCATTGGGGACACGCACAGGGTGGCCCTGACACCTTTTGGATTAGATCAAGTTTTTTAGAGTTTGTCTCAACCTGTTGGCGTAGATTAAATGGTACTTGCTGGTTTCTCAAGGTTAAGGGTTGTATGGTTTTGTCTATGTGACGGAAGCTCTTTCCTGCATCCGAGCCTCCTGAACAGCTCCAGGAATTGTTACTTAACATTATCCACCTGAAGGGCGTTGATCTCATTAGCAAAAAAGACATGGCCCAGGTCTTTGGACATGTGATATCTGAGCAGGGTGCCATCCCCTTCCTCTGTCACGTGAAAACGTGTTCTGACTTTTGTCTTCATGTTAAAGCACAGCATCTATGGGACCTAACAGGGCCAGGGGCTCCTTGCCACGATATGCTTAGATTCTTGTGCGCGAGGGGCTGAGAGTTGGGTGTGGTTGTAGTAGTAAACACTATCTATGTGTTATTACTTTAACTGATGCCCCTGTATCAATAAGTGTGGGCATGGTCGTGCCAGTGATGAATACCTTGAAGCGGGGCTGTGGCCTATGGTCTCTCTAAAGTGGTGCCGTATACCAAATGAGCAAGAAGTCTTCCTTCTCTGGATCATCTGGCTTGGCCTCATCCTCTGGCCACCAGTCTCTGGTGTTGTTGACTGTTGGGGTTCGCTCACTGATCGATAGGTTCCAGACTGTTCTAGTTGTCGGATTCTGCCCCGCCACTCTCGGTCACTGCCTCTAAAGAACCTCGCAAAGTGGTTCTGCTTGCCATGTGTGGCCCATAGTCGGGCATTTCTCCACAGGGTAGCACTCAATGCCACAGTTCCCGCAGGCAGCCCCTGCGTTCAAGCTTATTCTGCTCCTTTAGGGTGGGGGACCGCTGCGGACTGCGTCTATTACTTCCATCTTGATGACTGGCAATCTCTGTGTGCTACCACCTCCTGGCCCGCTGTGGAGCGCCATTTCCATTTCATCTGCCGTGGCTCTGGAGAGGTCGCATGTGCCGGCCATTATCAATTTCTTGCATTGTTATCCCTGGTTGCCACTCTCCTCCGGTTTGCTGATTTACACAACTGTATTAATTGGGCTTGGACCTCCTTTTGCTGGCCATCGGCAGTGCAGGTGCTGGCAGGGGGCTGTAGGCATGCATAAAAAGTGTCCATGGACTCCCCTTCCCTTTGCTTTGCCTGGCAGAGTTTGAAACATTCGAAATCAGCGTTGAGTTGGGGGTCAAAGTGTACATTCAAAGTTCGAATTGTAGCATCATAAACATTAACACTCCCTGTGTTTGGGAGGTGCTGGAAAAGTTTGTAGACTTTCTCAGCCCCAGGTGTAGCAGTAGGGACCACTTCACCTCATAGTCCTTGTCTTGCGTGGCCCTGAAGTAATTTTCTAGTCTTCCTACCCAGACTTTCCACCTCAGGGTGGAAGTGGCTAGTCTGGTAACTCACTGAATGGTGCACAGGCGCCAATGGGGGAGTGGTACAGCGCAGCTGTTGCCCAAGGGTCCGGCTCCACCTATCTGGTGCACCTGCTGGTTGTCCGCTGCACCCTTTCTTTTATGTGCATCTCTGTGTTTTGTGTCTGTTGTTTCTGTCTCCCTCTTTTCCTGCTCCCTTTTTATTTGGTTCTGTCTGTCCTTCCAGTTTTTATGTCCCCTGATCGCTATCGCTCTTATTTCTTTATGGCTTTACTGTGTTTGCAGCGTTCATATGTTTGCAAGAGTGATCATAGTGTCCTATGAGTATTATTTCCACCGCTTTTTAGACTTTTTTTCCTTCCCCCTTACTTTGATTTTTGAGGCGACACACCCAGTCTATGAATCCCTGTCTGGATTCGTGGCGCACATGCTGAGGCCTCTAACTCTGCGTTGCATGGAGGTGGGCCTCTGAGAGGTGCATTGCCACCTGCCTGCCTCCAGGTATGCGTCGTACGGCTCCAACACTGATCGTTACTGCACAGCCTGGAGAAATTTGGCAGAGATCGCTGTTAGCATTTAGCTGAAGCCATCTTGTTTTCGGCAGCCATCTTGTCTAACCATGTGCTCGCCATGTGCTCTTTCCTTCTTCACTGTTGCTTGCCCTTGTGCTGTGCTCAAGAACCGGCTATACTTAACCCCTGCTGCTCTGCACATGCTCAGAAGAGTCTGTAGCTGCCCATGCACCTGCTTGGGTTTGTCACTGTCAGGATGTCTTTACTAAAGTCAGCAACTGTTATCTCCTCCCTTACTGTTGACTGTGCATTCATTGGTCTTACTTCTTTTTGTAGGCAATGGATACCAAGCTTATCACACATTGTTAAACCCTTGTTGGCTCTTCTGACTAAAGAGACTCCAATGCCCCTTCCATGGACGACTGAATGCCAGAATGCTTTTCAACAGTTGTGACAAGCTCTTTGCTCTGCACCAGTATTAGGCACTCCAGATTACACTAAGACTTTTACACTCTATGTACCCGAGAGAGATGGTGTGCACTTTCAGTTTCAGTACAGACACATGGTGACAAGCAGCGTCCTTGTGCATATTTTTCAGCTGTTCTCGATCCAGTTGCTTGTGCATTGCCTGGGTGTTTCCGTTCTGTCGCAGGGGCAGCTATGTCCATACGTCAGAGTGAAGGGATAGTCTTGTCACATAGACTGTTTGTGTTAGTACCCCATGCAGTTGATGCTCTTTTGAACCAAACTAAAATGCAGCATTTAACCAATGCTAGGTTGACAGAAAATTGACACTCTTGGCCCCTCATATCACCTTGAAAAGATGTTCAACCCTGAATCCAGCTACTCTGTTGCCATTCCCAGTCACAAGAGCCTCATGATTGTATATTCCTTACTGAGGAACAGACAAAGGGTCGTGTCAACTTGCAAGATACGCCCCTCTCAAATGGTGATGGGGAACTTTGGGTTGATGGGTCCTGTTTGAAATTACCAGATGGCACAACATCAGCTTCATATGAAATTACAACACTTCAGACGGTAGTTGATACAGCTCGTATCCCACAAAAGTCAGCTCAGGCAGCTGAGCTAATAGCCCTTAGAAGAGCGTGTGAACTTCGTACTGACTTGTCTCTGAACATCTATACTGAGAGCCGCTATGCTTTTGGAGTGGCACGCGATTTTCGGTTACTCTGGAAGGAAAGAGGCTTTCTTACATCCCATGGGATGCAAATAATGCATGGAGAATTGGTACACAATCTTCTGACTGCTTTGACATACCTGAAGAAAATAGTGATTGTTAAATGTAGTGTACACAAGAAAGTGATAGATAAAATATGACAATGCAATGCCTTCGCAGATCACACAGCCCGTGAGACTGCACTGCAGCGAAGTACCACATCTATGCCCGTAGTAAAGTCACAGGCTGAACGTTGACATGATGCCAGGCAGGAAGTGCTAGATATGCTGAGATCTGCCTCTACAGAAGAACTTGAGCAATGGTCTAATGAGGGAACATTGGATGATGAGGGCTGTTGGAGAAATAAAGAAACGACTAAATGGAAACTACCCACAGCCTATGATTCGTATGGCGCATGGGCCGGCACATGTTGGAGCCTCTTCGATAACTAAATTACTTACGCAAGATTGGGAGCATTCAGAAATTGCTGGCACAGCTATAAATATAGTGCAGTCCTGCTTGATTTGTCTTCAGTACAATCCTGGAAAAGGGACACAAACTCCTACAGGAGGGTTTGCCACACCAACTGCACCTTTTGAAGTTTTGCAAATGGATTACATCCAGCTTGAACGCTGTAATAATCTGAAATATGTTCTAGTGGTGGTATGTGCCTTCAGTAAGTGGATAGAGACGTACCCTACGAAAGATAATATAGATCTTACTATGGCCAAGTTGCTTCTAAAATAATTCTTCTCCAGATTTGGTGTTTGCAAACTTTTGTGGAGTGATAATGGACCCCATTTAATTGGGCACAGTGTTGAAGTACGTCCTGAAGGGATTAGGGATAAAGCAGAAGTGTCATGCTGCCTTTCATCCACTATCAGCAGGGCTAGTGGCGAGATATAATGCTAGCCTCAAGCTTAAGCTAGCTAAGATTCAGGCTTCTACATCCTTGAAATGGCCTGACGCACTACCCTTGGCATTGTTATCTATTAGATCAGTGTCACATTCACGATCTGGCCTTACACCGTACGTGGTGGTATTTGGAAGATCTATGAATATTTGGGGAATACCTAAGCCACGCCCCATACATGATGTACCTTGTGTCTTGATGAATGATTACCTATCACAGTTGACTGGCAGCTTGATTTCTATTCATCAACAGGTTTGAGAAGCTCTTCCTGACAGGTCGGAAGGTGAAAGCCACCGACTACGGCCCGGTGACCATGTGATGATCCGGTCCTTCCAAAGATCGAGCAGTTTGAAACCTAGGTGGCGCGGGCCAGTGCAGGTCCTCCTGGCGACAAGAACTGCAGTCCGAGTGACGAACAGGAGGAACTGGGTGCATTCCACCTATTTCAATAAGGTGCTGTCTACCCTGGTGAAACCTGCTTCCCTGATCGACCATCAAGACATCCTGGACACAGAGCGAGGCCAAGCCATATCACCTGAAAAACCTGAGGAAGTCTTCCTGGACCATACGATTTCTGGTGCATCTCAATATCAACTGCTGCCCCGAAAAGAAACTTCATTTTTGAAAAAGACAGGTTGAGCAACCGTCCTGGGTTACTGAGAAATTGCGCTGAAGAGGGGGGGGATCTTTTTGTGTAGTGACACCCTTCTTAACCCTCAGTGAAGAAACCAATGGCTGCCCAGGACTTTAGAGCGCCAACGGTTTTGTAACTTCAACAACAAGATGAATATGCCTATGGAGAAAACATCAACTGCTGCGAGGATTTGCGACAAGACGATAATGTGTATTGTTGAGTTTATTGTCACTATGATCACTATGGCAGTGATAACTTGGGTTGTAGAGGAAGTGGCTCCTGCTTGACAAATACGGACTGCCACTACTCCAGCACCCATTGAACACCACTATTTTACTCTCCCTTATCATGAGCCGAGCATAGACAGTCTTATCTGAATAACATATTCATCCAGATGTTACACCACACACATAATTCTACGAACATTACTAACTGTTGGGTGTGCGGAATGATGCCAGCTCATCAGAAAAAGGGAGGAACACCTTCCATTTTCTCACAATGGTTCTTGTCAAGCCTGGTTGGCACTTTTATTGGCTTCTCAAGTGGCTATTATTACTGATATGGGTGTAGGGAGATTAAACTACTATCTTAATAAAGCGTGTTATCCTGATGAAGAAGGTGATCCGCAAGCTAAAAGGACTATATGGGAAATGGAGGAGTACAGACGAGGAAATGCTTCTACACATTATGTTTACTCAAATACTTAAACATCTAAGGGTAATGGACCTCCTGTTATAGCTGTCACTAGAGCCCAAGCAGATTAGTGTGTGAGTAGTGTTGGGAAAATTCTAGTGGGAAGAAGCGAATGTACTCTGGTTTTGAACATTGCTGGCACCAACAACAGCAGATTCACGTCCTTACATAACACGTATTTTATCTACGAAAATAAGGGATACTACCATCTACCTGTTGGATGTTCTGGAATTTGCTATGTGTCCTTTTTGTTACCTCCTGTGCTTCTGGCACCTGCATCATATCACAAGGACTATCGACTGTTTAATGATATTTCCAAGAACAGATACAAAAGAACAATAAGTAATGATGAGGTGGATCAGACTGACACCGCACTGCAGTAATATGTTGATTTTAATTTGGGGCTGTTCTTCTTTGTTGGTGCTGGTTTGAACAGTAGGAAAATCAGATGGTTGATTCGTGTCGTAGAAGCTGTAACCAACCAGACAGCTATGGCGCTTGGAAACATCACAGAGGAACTACAGATTGCAAGGATTGTGGCGCTCTAAAACCGTATGGTCCTGGACGTGGTTTTGGCTGACCGAGGCGGTGCATGTCGCATCATCGGAAGTAGCTGCTGCATGTACATTCCAGATCTTGCCCCTTCAGTTTTTGATGCGATCTCTAAGTTGCATAGAATTGCTGCTGAGATTCACCCTGATACTAGCACATGGACTTTGGCCAGCTGGTCTTGGACATTATTCACTATCTGGGGCTGGAAACTATTGACAGTGCTGTGTATATTACTTGCAATTCTACTGACATGCTGCCTATGTATACAATGTGGTCCAATGCTTTGCTCCATCTGTATTACTGCTTGTACACCTATCAGATGTGATGTTAAACAAATGAATGCCCATTGTATACTAGACAAAGAAGTTGATGAAATGATGCAAATTGATGTACACAATGTTTACTTAGACTCTTCCATATCATAAATGTCTTCAGCTAATGCTAAAAGGGTCATTTGTAGAAATTTGGCAGAGATCGCTTTTTGCATTTAGCTGAAGCCATCTTGTTTTCAGCAGCCATCTTGTCTAACCATGTGCTCGCCATGTCCTCTTCCCTTCTTCACAATCGCTTGCCCTTGTGCTGTGCTCAAGAACTTAGCCCCTGCTACTCTACACATGCTCAGAAGAGCCTGCAGCTGCACATGCACCTGCTTGGGTTTGTCACTGTCAGGATGTCTTTACTAAAGTCAGCAACTGTTAGCTCCTCCCTTAGTGTTGACTGTGCTTTCTCTGTATGACCATCTATGTATGTAACTCTTCCTATGTGTGCTTGTACCACCTTCTTTTGAGCTCCTGTGTGGGTATAAAAGACCCATGGTTCTTCTACTCCTTGTGCTACTTCATACACTTCCGTAGGGTGTTTTGTGAATGTAGTTCCACCTCATGAGGTTTAATAAATTGCTTTCTTGACATTTCAGTTTCCGTGCCAACTTCTATTTGCTGGTCTGAGGACTTGTGTGTGAGAAGGACGGACCCCTAGCACCGGTAGGCCTTGCTGAGGTCTACTTCTACAAGCAGAGTGCGGGTGCGTGCTTGTATGTGCTCACTCCCCTCTCCCTTCCCGACCTGGGGTGAATGAGTGAGCACACCCACACTGCGACAGGGTGCTGCATGCTGGTTCTGCTGCACTGGAATTTGTCCTCCTCACCTGTGTGCTGTGAGCCACGGTCTCTTGCTTGGGCCCTGACTGCAGCGCTGCTAGCAGACAGAAATACACACAGCTTCTCAAGAGAGGTGTTCTTCAAAACTGGCCACGTGCGGCTTGTTCTCATTTATTATAACACCCCACCCGGCCTGGCCATTGCGCTGTATATGTGCGTCACTGTCTTGATGGTGAGCACGGGTGGCTCACTACACCACGCATCCACTCATGGATCCTAAAGCATTCCCAGATTATGTTAAATTTGAGGCATTCCTGCCCTCTACCTTTCACGCAGTGCTGAGTTGCATGAAATTTTGATAAATATGGTCCTGAGTTTTACGTAGAGTAGGTTAATCTTACCAGATTTGTGTACTGAGCAATAATATAATGGGAAAACATCAAGAGTGATGTTTACTTGCTGACGAGACCAATGCGAACGCTGAAGACCCAGCTGATTAAGGGGTGAAGGGATATATTGTATATAGGCATTATAAGGCTATATTGTGAACCATTCTCCACACAATGTATGTATCTAGTTTGTAAAGGAAAAACAAGACAACGTATGTTTTAAAAAAAAGATTATTTTGATGGTATGGCGTTTACCTGCAATGATGCAAGGCAGCCAACCAGCAGAAACTGTTCCCCAAAACTGCGAGGTTTATTGTGTGTACATGTATGTATATATCTGGTATTTTTATAGTGTGTTTGTTGTTAAAAGGCAGAGGAGTACCATACAGGGCCATAGGCAAAGATTAGTCAACAAGTGAATAGGGTGGCAGCAGGGTTCTGAGAATGGACGTGAAGAGTAACTTCATCGTTCTGTGGTGTTGTGTAAAGAGGCGTGACTTCCGTTCTTTCCTAAATTATAGAAAGGTTATAGCAGTCCTGATGGGGACAGAGATATTATCCTGATTCTGGGTGCAAGACTAGAGAAGCACTGTTGCATTTTATGCATTTCTTCATTTCCAGTGTGACACTGTCTTAGCTGTGGGTGTGCTGAGAGCCATCAAAGTTGGCCAGCTTGCAGCCAGAGAGGCTTGTATTCAGAATGTGATGACTTTGTAGATGATGCAGTTGCTTTTCAAGATGATGCAAGCTGGTAAGGGCACCCAGTGGATTTCCAAAGGTGTGAGGGTGATGCAATCACATTTCTTCAGGGGACTTGAACATTTGTGTTGCAGCAAGTAGGATGCACTTAAGGGGATCCAGTACTAAATCAGGGATGCCTTGGAGCAGGGCTTTGCCACTATCCAGAAGCAAGAGTACAAGGGCTTGACCTGAAATTCTGAAGTCTCCTTCTGGGAGAACCAGTTTCACTTTCTTTAGAAGAGCTGCTGCTACCAGGCCATCTTTGTATTCTTGGTGATGTGTTCTTTAAGCCTGAGGTTGGTGTACATAGTGAATCGGAGTAACCTGGCACTGGGTGGGAGTTGGGGGTTCAAATCTCTCTAGGCTCATGTTGTTGAGCCAGGTTTGGACTAGTTGTTGCTTGTTTTTTTATGTGTTTATGGGGCTGACCCTTAAGCGGTATAGGTGCCTCTGTACTGGGAGATTCATCTCCCCAAATTCAACAAGATCATTATACATCAATTGGGTACATCGTGCTGTGGCACAGATGCAACCTTCACAGGAAGACACAACTTCCCAGTACGACCAAGTTTATTGAGAGCCTGTGGAGTCCACTCTTGGGTACAGAGATGCAGCCCTCCATTCGGTGCATCTTCCCAGACCTCCAGGTATATATGAGTCTATAGGTTGCACACAACAGAAGCAATAGTGCACATCATTGAAAGAGACAGCTTCTCCAAAATCACAAAGCTTACTATGAGTTTAGGAGCTCCACAGGTGCAACCCACTGAAAGACTCCGCATCCTTAACCACTAAGTTATATGAGTCTACTTAGGCCACCCAGGAGTGTTGAAGGTGTAACCCACTGGAAGAGCAAGATTCCCAACAGGTCATTATCAGTCTATGTAGGTGCAACTCTAGGATGTCTTTGTGCAGGTCAGTGGAAGACTAGCATTCTTACTGCCCACTAACTCACAATCTTAAAGGCACCCTAAGATGGAGAAGGTCAATAAAGAGAAGAGGAAGGGAGGAACGTAAAGTAAAAAGGGAGAAAAAGGGGCAGCGGGTCTGGCCTTAGTGCCAACCAGGCAACATTCAGGCCCAAACATCAAAGTTACCACAGGAATTAAACCATAACTCTGTCACCTTTTATCAAGACACTCTAACCGGATGGCCTTGGATAAAAGGTTAAGTATAGCTGGTGACCGATATGAGCCAGTGAAAAGAGGGGCTGCATGAGAGGGAGACAGGTAGGAGTTAGAGGATATGGACGAGCAATTTCAATGATAGGGTCACTTGCCCATGGGTAGGTTGTGGAAGTTCCTCTTCCTCTGGTCAACAACTGCTCATGCAGCCTGTAGAGGCTTGGTGCTGCCAAAACCAATACCTGATGGGAAGAAGCAAATGTTGGGGCTACTGGCTCTTAACTGCATCTATCCATATACAGTGTTGCCTCCATATCTTCAACTGACTGACTCACTGGATAGGCCCTTGATTTGTTCAAGTTTACCTTCAATCTAGATATGTTTGCATAAAGCTCTAGTGCCCTCATAGCATCCTACTATCCACCACACAAATATAACAAACATGTTGTTGGCAGACATTGACATATTATGTGGGGTTGTAGGTGTTGAAAGGGCCTTGAATATATTGCCCTACCTTATTATACAAGCAATTGTTTCAATGACAATAATGAAGAGGAGGGTTCTGACAGCGGGTGGCAAAATCTCGCAGCGTCACAGGCTTCTGACACTACAAACCACGCTAGACTCTTGGACTAGGGTCACTGTAAAGCAATCTCATTTATATCACAAATCAATCGCCCAAGCCCATCTTGTCTATATTGCGTAAAAATATGTCCACCTTAGCTTATCAAAAGATTTTCAATATTGATGGAAAGAATGGCCTGCTTGGGGCATGAAACAGTGGGCGAGTGGAGCACTTCTATCATCTTTCTTATATTTACTCTGGTGTTTCTACCAGAGATAAACAGGGTAGAGTACCTCTCTTTTTGAGGTTTGCTACCCATGCCAGGAGGCTTACCGTTTCATCACAGCCATTGTGCACTTAAATAATATAAATAATCAAAATTAACCTTGGTGATTTTTGGGAAGTTGCACTTTCCAGTGGTTGATCGTCCGCTGCCCTTGCGAAGACATCATAGATTGAAAATAGATGTGGTAGTTTTGGATTGTGCACTTCCAGTAGGTTGTACCTTCTACCCTACCCTGCCACCTCACGTCTTCCAATCGTACAATGTTGCTCTGTGAGGTGGACACATCCCTTATCTTATTAACCTTTACACTTTTGATCTGAGTTCCCAGAAAAATCATTTCCACTCACCCTCCTCTCTCTTCACATGCTCCATGCTCCTTCCCTCTCCCCTTATCCCCCTGTCATGGTTTCCTCTCAAACTCTCAACTTAACTCTGTGTTACGAACCCTCTGTATCCCACTAATTACCTCTCATACTTTTTGCCCTTGCCCTTGCCCCCTCTCATTACCTTTCATTTGTTCCCTTATTGCCACCTTCCTGCCCTTTGCCTTCCCCATGTCACACTCATTCTTCTCCTTTGCTTCCCCTCTTTGTTTGTGTGTTAGGAAAAATGAAGTGAGTGCTGTCAGTGACTTTTTGTATGATAGTGTTCATGTGTAACCACTAGCCTCATCATATTCTGTTTAGCATTAGCTTCTTGAATGGACTGTCTGTACTTGTATCTTGAAGGTTCCTGCTTATTTATTTGGGACTTCTTCAGGCCGAGAGGAAGTGTCAGTGTGGACCAGGGAGTTCTGTTGAAGGTTTACTTATAAGCGATTGTAACTCAATATGGACATTTGACACTTAATTTCTTTTAGCAAATGTTGCTTGATTTGGGGTGCTCCCTTTATTTAAAACTTGTTCATAGCTTTAAATGTAGTTGAGTTATGTAGTATAATTAGATTTTTGCAAAACTCTGATAAAATATATCTTTAAAATACATGAATAATGAAGTTTCTCATTTCCCATTTATCATACATAGGACATATTTATGAGTGTGGGGTTTGTATAACGTGACCGTAATAGAAAGTGGCAGAAAGATACGGTACCGTGTAAGCCACCCGATACCTCTTCAAACTAATGATAAGTGGCTCTTATGGTTCAAATTTGTTTTTATTGGTGCACAATGAGAAGACATTAGACAACTGTCAAAGGCAGAAAAGCATATGTAAGCATGAATATAGCTGATTATATGGAACCATTTCAACTATTGTAACAAACCCCAACCGACACAAACCCATCCCCGACTCCAAGTCACTACCAAAAATAATTACAGATTTTTTTAGTTGGTACAAGTGAAGTTAAGTGTGTGCCCTGCGTCTGTGGGACAGGATCCGGTGTGGTTATTCGAAGACGTTTAAGGAATGAAATGAAATGAATGAAATGAAAATAACTCTTTTATACTGCATGGCTACCCGAAGGCATCCCAGCGCTTGCAGCTACAGAAGGTAAAGTCAGAGATGGATGTTAATTAGTATGGAAAAGCCACATTTTTATTTTCTTGCGGAAAGTGAGATGATTGGGCTCCTGTCGAAGAGAGGGGGGCAGAGAGTTCCACAACCTTGAGGTGTTATAAGAGAAGAGGCGACCAATCGAGCTGGCCTTATTAATTCTACTGACTTGTGCCAGGTTCTGGTCATTGGAACAAAGGTTTCTAGAGGCTTTGTGTGTTTTGATCAAGTTGGCCAGGATAGGGGGGCCATTGCCCTGAAGATTTTTATGGGCAATGCTTTGAAGTGTACCCGTTCTTTTATGGGTAACCAGTGGAGTGATCTCAGCGCTGGTTTGGCTGAAGAGCGGTGGTTAGTGCTTGTCAGCAGTCTAGCGGCAGAGTTCTGTACCACCTGGAGTTTTTGGATTACAGAGATCGGGGCTCCCAGGTAGAGCGCGATACCATAATCCAGCCTCGACAGGATCATAGCTTGAACCAGAATTTTTTTGGCTCTCTCGGGAAGTTGAGGGAGGATTTTACTAATGGATTTAAGCAGGCCAAAACAGGTGGCCGCGGTTTTTATGGCTTGTACTTTGAATGTGAGATCCTCATCAAGCCAGAAGCCAAGGCTTTTGATCACTTTTTTAGGGATCGGGCTGGCACCCATAGACGGGGGCCATAGCGCAGGGGAATTGAACGAAGCCTTCCTGCCCAGTAACATCAATTCAGTTTTTTGATTGTTTAGTTTTAACTGGGACAACCCCATCCACTTTGATACCTCTTCGAGACAGTTGCTCAGACTTGGGTGAGACAAATCAGCCTGATTAAGAGAAAAGAGAATTTAGGGCACATTAACTCTCAGAACGGGAGGAAAGACTGTCACAGTGTGTGATAGGAATCCCCTTGCAAGGTAGGGGTTAGAGTGCGTCTCTCCATACCCAAAATATGCCAGAGATGATAGTGCCACCCCAGGTGTGTCAGAACTTTCTCTGTGGCTCAGTATTCCAGAATCGTTTGATGTGCCGCTCCATGCGCCAAACGAATGTGCCTACCTCTGCGCAACTTGAGTGGGTAGGAGAGGGGGCTGAAAAGTCCCAAGATGGTTTATGACCGGAATCTACAGAGCTGGATGGCCTAGTGATTGAACTGGGGTGACGAAGTGAGCTAAAGAATGATGATGGATTCAATCCAGGTCTGTGACTAGGGGTGAGTGTGTGAAAAGTTTCAGTGCTCCTTCCACCATCTCCTTGTGTTTGCTTTGTTCACCCTAAGTTGGCAGGGTATGGCCAGACGTGGGTCGCTTGCTCACTTTGCCACTTGGTTCAAACTTGCCTGGCCGATGAGGTGTTAACCTGAAACCGGTCACCAGATGCTTGTTT
Source organism: Lissotriton vulgaris (assembly GCF_964263255.1). NCBI lineage: Eukaryota > Metazoa > Chordata > Amphibia > Caudata > Salamandridae > Lissotriton > Lissotriton vulgaris. The sequence continues at coordinate 2,113,286,253 of NC_141689.1, read as the reverse complement.
CAGGTCAAGGGAAGTCCTGGCTTGGCAGTTCCGGCTGTGCTTTTCCCATGAGGAACATGGTCAAGACTGATTTGCATATAGCTGTGTCTGAACTGGGGTGGTTAAGTGAGCTAAAGAATGATGATGGATTCAACCCAGATCTGTGACTGGGGGTGAGTGTCTAATTCCAATTGTTTCTGCACCACAGTTTTCTCGCACAAAGTCTCATACAGCAGCATGCTATAGAGCTCTGTTCTGAAATGCTTATCGGAGGACTTTTAAGAAACTAACTTTCAAACAGGGTCAGCTGGTTAATCAACTGATGCTAAGCTTTGCTTACTGGCAAGTCTCTCTCATAATAAGAATGCAAGCATATCACCAACTTTTTCTGCTTTGACTGTAGATCTTCTAAAACAAGTATGAATGAATGAATGAAAAATGTATTGTTCAGGTACTAAAAACTTACAATTAAAACAACATTATACAATTCTTCTTACATTTCATTCATTATTAAGACCACACAATTAAAAGAAACTTTTCATCAATGTATAAAACCAAGTATAAATAAAACCATCCTCATTGTCCACAGTTAAGCAATTTCTACTCCACTGTTTCTATAAACTTCAAAAGTCTAACCGTAAATTGCAAGCTTTCTCCTTGCAAACTGGCTATAACTGCTTGTCGGCATGTTCGTAAAATTTGACTATTAAAGTCCGACCTTAGCAGCCTCCTACGTTCCTCTATTAGTGCAGGGCAGCTACAGATAATATGACAAATGTCTTCCCTCTTGTAATAACAGAGGCGACACACCCTCTCACTACTCATCAATTTCCATGTAGGGGCGTCACCAAGAAATTGGCTATTTCCAAATCGGAGATTCATCAGCTCCAGCTTTGCCCTTTTTGCTATTTGAGTCTCCTAAGTATGTTTGGGGTTTTAGCATACCATACGAAGCAATAACTGTCCATGCATGGGATCTCTTTGCCAGCAGCAGCGGTGCGTCCATTGGGGCGTAGGGGCGTAGCCCCACCAGCCCCATGGACCCACCGCTGCACGTTTAATTAAATTTGTGACTGTGTATAAATTAAATTTAAATGTCAGGATTTATGCCGGGAATCCCTGCAGAACCCGACGTAAACGGGAGTGCAGGGGGCTGGCTGGGCCGGGCGGCGGGGCTGGGCTGTGGGCTAGTCTAAGTGTGACAGACAGTACTGACTGACAGGGTCCACAATAGTCCACCGAGACACTGCATACTGCGCAACTACTGCTCAGGGCGGAAACTTGCCTGAGCATGCGCATGTATGTTCCCCCCATGCTGGCAATAATGACACGTGGAGGGTGCTGGTTAACAGGAGCCCCGGAGTTATCAAAGGTGATAAAGCCAATGGCTGAAGCCAATCCTGGCGCTGCATGCAGCGCCAGGATTGGCCGGTCACCGCGCAACCCGGCAGGGCAATCCATCATTGGATGACGCGCGTGGGTGGCTCACAGTTACTGCACAATGGCCAATCACTGTGCCTGACTTCTTGTAGTCTGGCAGTGATTGGCCATTTGCGGTGCTGCTGGTGACGACGTGGTTGGTTCTGCCCCTGCGACTCGCCTCGTGGTGTTCTGCTGTGTGGAGAGTGGTCGCATTCTATCTTGAGCTCAGCTTTGCTCCGACTACCGTAGTACACTGACTGTACACACTGTACAGAGAGTACTCTCCTCTCGACCAGGGCTGGTCTCGACGACTTCTCTTCGAATCTGACTTCTTTTTTTAGTGAGTAATATTTGAGTTATTATATATCGATTGAATCGATTCTTGTGGAGCGGAGGACATATTGTTAAATTAATGTCATGATGAAGTGTTCTTCTATCTCTGGTGTGCATCGTAAGGCGCGCATAATCATTGCCAAAACTTACACAGCAGCACGAGAAGCGCCATAACTGTTGGGCCGGCTGAGAGAGGCCATCCCTCCCTCTGTCGGCTGCTGTAGGCTGGACTGACTCAGGGTGGGATGGGGCTGCAGGTTTAAGGCATGGCCTACCCTGCATTACGAGACTCCCAGTTTGGCAACGGAGTCTCGTAATGCAACGGACTGCGTTACTATTTTTTGGAAGTGTCCGCTCTCCCAGCAGGTGCGGGGGAAGATAGCTTCGAAGAGATACTGCTGGCCTGAGTCTGATTAACACCTGCACCAACAAACCAGCACCCCTGCACTGCAGGTGTTAAGTAGCACGAGCCTCGTGTGTGCCTATGACTATTTTATACTTCATGCTGCTCGTTATTAATAACATTTGACATTTGCAACATTTGCGTTATTGTACCCTTGACTTTGGATTTCAGTCCTCTTTTGTGAACAATTACCTGGTTTATGGCACAGACTATCAGTTTAAGGAGCACCTTCATTTTAAACTCCCACATAAAATACTCGCCAACCAAATTAAAACACGCAAGGCTGCCAAAGGGGATTATGGTTTTTGCAGTCCCGCTGGGAGGAGTAGCAATTACAGGAACCTATGTCAAAATTAAGCACAGCCTGTGCAATCAGAGCCCCGTGGCTTTGTTACAAGCCCACTGTTTTACCCCTTGTCTGTGTCTGTTCCTGCGAGCATTTGGGAGCACAATTTAAATTTCTCTCTGTGTGCCATCAATGTTTAAACTGGACAGGTTTTGTTCTGTTCAAATACGAGGCAATGTGGTCGATGAAAACCAGTATTAACGATGTTGGCAGCACGATTTGTATGCAAAACAGTTTTAACTTTTGCAGTTCTTTTTTATATTTTCGGATTTATCATCAGGAAGGCAGCATATTCTGAGAGTTTTTGCGCCATAATGTAGACAAATGTTTATGCACCTCGGCTGGTCATTACGACACTCATACATTGAGCAGATGGCTTACAAATATTATTTTTACTGTGTATATGTTATGAAAGTGATTTGTTTTGCATTGTGTCAGTCAGTCATGTTTTTTATGGCTCTTCGCCACGCGACGCTTTTATCCTTTTCCGGAAGGAGAGGTGTCACGAAGCAAGGACATCTGAGCACTGCGCAATCTCCCCCCCCCCCGTTCTTGTTTTGAATATGGTGAGTTCAAGGGTGGTCTCTCCATGGGAACGTCGGTACTCTGGACGCTTGTTGTTGTGAAGAAAGTCTGCCCTCTGTGCGGTATAGTTTGTGTGTGATGCATAAGGTTTTGACGAAGTACATTTTCAAATAAATAAATTAAGCACAAAAACACTACCATGCTCTCACTACAGTGCTGAAAGAAGACATATCTGCGTCTCCAAATGAAAACACAATATTTGTACAAGCATTTCATTACACTACTGAAACCTCACTCATTTACAAAATACAATTCCTTTATGCACCAACATTTCTTTACCAAGCATTATTATTATTTTTCCACCTGTCCCCTTCTAACACCCTCTCTCTGACATCATGATCAGTCTGTCTGGGGTTTACAAATGATTGTCAGTGAAATCCTTTTGTTACTTGCAGTTTGTAAGTTATAATCCTAACATACAACAGCGAGCTATTAACAGTCATCTAGAGCTGAGATTTCCATGAAAGTCTTATAGTCCGAATTCAGCACCTGTGCATAATAGGACGGAATGTATGAAGCTCTGTGGTTATACTGAATAAGCAGCTACTTATGTTATGCCATCTATTAATGTAATAATTGCACTTCCACAATTGCTTTATTAACCTTCCTGCTTTCTCAAATTTGCTTGAAAATGCACGATTTTTCTTCTTTTTTTTCCAAATTTTCCCCCAAACCCCCCTTTTGGGTTTTGGGCTCGCTCGCTAAGGTGCTGTATGCAAATCACTTTGCGCCCCACCGCTTTCAAATCTCACCCACCGCCCCTGTTTGCCAGTACTGCTTTATCCCATAAAGACGACAATTTTTTGTGGCACCCATTTATAACTTTATTAAAAGCCACCTGTGAAAGAGGTAGGGCCCATTGTTGTTCCACATTGAACGTCTCTATCGCCAGTTTTAAATATTCATGTGCCTGCTTATGTATATTATCGCATATTGCCTCCCAAACTACTGTCAAACGTGAGGAATTATTATCCCTTCTAATTTTGTGGCAGAATTCAATAAGCTCCTAAGCTATTTAGGTTTAGTCGTTTAAGTCCGAACTCAAGTTGGAATTGTGCCAGTGTAGAATGCCGCTGAAGATTAAACAGGCATCGGTAGGTCCCTGTCACTAGCTTATCTATGGTGTTGTCAGCACAACCTCTTAAGGTCTCTACTCCATATGCAAGAGTTGGCACATGTTTAACTGACATAATTTGTAATATTTGGTTAAGGGGAAGCCCTTTTAAGTTATTCTGAAGTATGGAAAATGCCGCAATTAATGAGTTCTTTCTTCTCTGTAGTGCAGCACACTGGTTTTTACCCATGCCCCTAGCATCTATCATAACACCCAGATATCTATATTCAGTGACCGATTCGAATACAGTACCTTCCATTCTCAATTTTCTAAAACAAGTAAAATCTGGACCCTCTCTGGATCCATGTTCTCCCAGAATCATGCATCTGAGGTCATTGCTGTTCACCTCAAGTGAATAGGCTGTTTGACACATGTTATTTTCCAACGTAGTGAAAAATAGCTTCAATCTTCCCGCTCCTAAAAAAACCTAGCTTAGATATTAGGGATCCAAATAAGTACAGACCATTCTTTCGCCTACTGTTCCCGGCCAAAGTTGTTGAGAAGGCTGTTAACTTGGAACTAACGGCCTTTATCAATAAAAATCGGCTACTCAGACTAACCCAGTTTGGGTTTCATACTCGTCATAGTACGGAACTCACATTAATTGCCATCACTGAAGAAATATCCCAAAACGCTTCTGGAACAAGTTACAGACTCTTTAAAATGCTGCAGCACGACTGCTTCTGTGTATCCCCATACACAGTTCTGCTTCACAAGCCTTGGCCCAATTACATTGGCTCCCCATTGGAAAGTGTATAAAATTTAAACTCTTTGCATAGCTTTCAAGTTTTTACACAATGTGGGTCCTCCCCATCTGGCACAACCTTACCATTGATATATTCGAGCTAGATCTTTTTTGTTCTTACCTTAGTGCAAACTTGGCAGTCCCAAAAATTCAAAAGAGCCAAATGGGGTGGAAAAAGCTTTGTAACATGTAATGCCAGTTTATGCAACTTGTTACCTCCAGAACTTATGAAAAAGCCATATGTACTTGAATTCAGAAAAAGTAAAAAAACTTGGCTATTCAACCAGTAAGTTATCTCTCTTGGTTCACTCTGATGCTATTATATGCATTTTCCTCAGTAGGGTTAGCACTTTGATACCCCAGGGTAAGTGTGCACTTAAGAAATGTTATTTTCATTTAATTTCACTTCATTTTGTATAAATGTGATGGGTGGGATTCATGGTTGTACTGGTCGTCCAAGCACACTAATCTATCCTTGCCTGTGGAAGTTACTGGACACAGATTCTTATCTGACGATGGGAGATAGTAGCTGTTCAATATATTTGCAAGACCTGTATATGGCAAAAAAACAGCTTTGGTGGAGTTTTGTAGGCGTTTCTACAAAAGAACAAACATTATGTCTTGTTCGCTTTTCATGAGGGCAATCCATCTTCTGAACCTTAATCAGAACTTCATAAAATCAATGCCATATCAGAAACTTTGCTGTGCAAACAAATAATCGAAGGAATGCTGAACATATCAAACATCCATCCCCAGTCAAGAGATTCGGGTTAAATCCCTTGTTCTTTTGCTCACCATGGCACCCCAGTTTGGACCAAGGCACGTGACCCTACGCCTCATGGGAACAGTCCAGCCCAAACTGCCAGGCCAGGTCCTCCCTGGACCAGCAACAAGCAAACTGGGACCAGATTTGGGGTAACACGTCTCATGAGTCAGGCTAGCTAGAATCCAGTGGCACAGTAAGAAAGGGATCCATGTCTGAGCATACCCATCCCACCTAGGGGCGAAAAAAGCTGCACAAACAAATGATGGATGGAATGCTGAACAAATGAAACATTCACCCCAGTCAAGAAATCTGGATTATATCCATAGTTCTTTTTTTTTGTGTCATAATTTTTTATTGGAGTTCAAAGATAGGCAATTTCATAGGTTACAAAACAATATAATAAATATAAATCAGTATGTGACAAATTATATACACCTGTAATATATTAAGGAAGAGGAAAAAAGGAGGGAAAGGGGAAAAAGGAGAAGGGGAAAAGCTATATAGGGAGGGAAAGAAAAGAGAATTCGAATTTCAGGAATCGCAAAGAAAGGGGGTTCTTTTGCTAATCATGCCACCCCAGTTTGGGCCCAGCCATATGCAAATCAGTCTTGACCATGCTCCTCATGGTAACAGTCCAGCCGAACTGCCAAGACAGGTCCTCCCTAGAAGGCAACACGTATCCTGGTACCGGTTTCAGGGTAACACCCCTCATCAGCCAGGCTAGTTTGAATTCAATGGCACAGCGTGCAAGGGATCCATGTCTTGGTAAAGTCATCCCACCTACGGCAAAAATTGCTGTGCAAACAAATGATGGACGTAACTCTGATCGACAAAACATTCACCTCCAGTGAAGAGATCTGGGTTAAATCAATTGTTCTTTTGCTCACCATGCCACCCTAGTTTTGACCAAGCCACATGCAAATCAGTCTTGACCTTGTTCCTCATGGGAACAGTCCAGCCCAAACTGCCAAGCCAGGTCCTCTCTGAAATGGCAACAAGCATCCTGGGACTATTCTGAGCAATTCAGAAGAGAACTAATGACCTAGATGTCTGAATGATCAAATCTCCATGCAGCAGCAAACCGCTCCAACACCTCGAGCCACTCACCAGTGATTTATCGTGCTCTATACATGTTTGATTGTTTGAAGATGATGTTGTGCAATCTGCTCTGCTAAGGGTCATATGTAGCTGTGACATAATATTGAATGAGCCTTGTATACCCCAGAGATGATCCTTTTTAATAGTAACCTAGCCAAAATCCTGGTCTGCTGATTTTGCTTTGAAAGCAGCAAACCTTCTTCAAGGCTGTTCTGTAAACCTCAGTCATTTTCTAAAGGCAGTTCATGGTACACTAGGCTGCAGTTAAGTGCAAGTAGTAAAGGGCCAACAGCTGCCCTTTTTCAAATGATATTTACAACAAGGGGTGGTGAGGGACAGAGTCTCTGAATTAAACAGAATACTCTCACCCAGTCAAGAGATCAGGGCTAGATCCAACACCGTTTTTTAGCTCACTGCACCATCCCAGTTTCAGAACCTGGCTGTATGCAAATTAGTCTGTTCCTGTCCCAGTGCATGATGGGAACAGGGCAAACCAAACTACAAAAGCCAATTCTTACACTGGGAAGGAAACAAGCTACCGGGGACCGGTTTATGGCATTTCAGCCTCTTCGGCCCGGCTTGCTTGAATCCTGATGGTGCAATGAGCAAGGGACTCACATCTGAGTATACCCTTCCACGCTTAGGGTGGACAAAAATATTTACAACAAGGGGTGGTGAGGGACAGAGTCTCTGAATTAAACAGAATACTCTCACCCAGTCAAGAGATCAGGGCTAGATCCAACACCGTTTTTTAGCTCACTGCACGATCCCAGTTTCAGAACCTGGCTGTATGCAAATTAGTCTGTTCCTGTCCCAGTGCATGATGGGAACAGGGCAAACCAAACTACAAAAGCCAATTCTTACACTGGGAAGGAAACAAGCTACCGGGGACCGGTTTCTGGCATTTCAGCCTCTTCGGCCCGGCTTGCTTGAATCCTGATGGTGCAATGAGCAAGGGACTCACATCTGAGTATACCCTTCCACGCTTAGGGTGGACAAAAATATTTACAACAAGGGGTGGTGAGGGACAGAGTCTCTGAATTAAACAGAATACTCTCACCCAGTCAAGAGATCAGGGCTAGATCCAACACCGTTTTTTAGCTCACTGCACCATCCCAGTTTCAGAACCTGGCTGTATGCAAATTAGTCTGTTCCTGTCCCAGTGCATGATGGGAACAGGGCAAACCAAACTACAAAAGCCAATTCTTACACTGGGAAGGAAACAAGCTACCGGGGACCGGTTTCTGGCATTTCAGCCTCTTCGGCCCGGCTTGCTTGAATCCTGATGGTGCAATGAGCAAGGGACTCACATCTGAGTATACCCTTCCACGCTTAGGGTGGACAAAAATATTTACAACAAGGGGTGGTGAGGGACAGAGTCTCTGAATTAAACAGAATACTCTCACCCAGTCAAGAGATCAGGGCTAGATCCAACACCGTTTTTTAGCTCACTGCACCATCCCAGTTTCAGAACCTGGCTGTATGCAAATTAGTCTGTTCCTGTCCCAGTGCATGATGGGAACAGGGCAAACCAAACTACAAAAGCCAATTCTTACACTGGGAAGGAAACAAGCTACCGGGGACCGGTTTCTGGCATTTCAGCCTCTTCGGCCCGGCTTGCTTGAATCCTGATGGTGCAATGAGCAAGGGACTCACATCTGAGTATACCCTTCCACGCTTAGGGTGGACAAAAATATTTACAACAAGGGGTGGTGAGGGACAGAGTCTCTGAATTAAACAGAATACTCTCACCCAGTCAAGAGATCAGGGCTAGATCCAACACCGTTTTTTAGCTCACTGCACCATCCCAGTTTCAGAACCTGGCTGTATGCAAATTAGTCTGTTCCTGTCCCAGTGCATGATGGGAACAGGGCAAACCAAACTACAAAAGCCAATTCTTACACTGGGAAGGAAACAAGCTACCGGGGACTGGTTTCTGGCATTTCAGCCTCTTCGGCCCGGCTTGCTTGAATCCTGATGGTGCAATGAGCAAGGGACTCACATCTGAGTATACCCTTCCACGCTTAGGGTGGACAAAAATATTTACAACAAGGGGTGGTGAGGGACAGAGTCTCTGAATTAAACAGAATACTCTCACCCAGTCAAGAGATCAGGGCTAGATCCAACACCGTTTTTTAGCTCACTGCACCATCCCAGTTTCAGAACCTGGCTGTATGCAAATTAGTCTGTTCCTGTCCCAGTGCATGATGGGAACAGGGCAAACCAAACTACAAAAGCCAATTCTTACACTGGGAAGGAAACAAGCTACCGGGGACCGGTTTCTGGCATTTCAGCCTCTTCGGCCCGGCTTGCTTGAATCCTGATGGTGCAATGAGCAAGGGACTCACATCTGAGTATACCCTTCCACGCTTAGGGTGGACAAAAATATTTACAACAAGGGGTGGTGAGGGACAGAGTCTCTGAATTAAACAGAATACTCTCACCCAGTCAAGAGATCAGGGCTAGATCCAACACCGTTTTTTAGCTCACTGCACCATCCCAGTTTCAGAACCTGGCTGTATGCAAATTAGTCTGTTCCTGTCCCAGTGCATGATGGGAACAGGGCAAACCAAACTACAAAAGCCAATTCTTACACTGGGAAGGAAACAAGCTACCGGGGACCGGTTTCTGGCATTTCAGCCTCTTCGGCCCGGCTTGCTTGAATCCTGATGGTGCAATGAGCAAGGGACTCACATCTGAGTATACCCTTCCACGCAGATAGCCAGGTTCTGAGCTGGGATGGGGCAGTGAGATAAATAACGGTGATGGATCAAGCCCTGATCTTTGGACTGGGTAAGAGTGGTCTGTTTAACTCAGACACTCTGTTCATCACCACCCCCTTTTCTAAATCGTTTTTGGCCACTATAGGTGTGGCAGGGTATACTCAGACATGAGTCCCTTTCTCACTGCTCCATCAGGATTCAAGCAAGCCGGGCCGAAGAAGGCTGAAATGCCAGAAACCGGTCCCCGGTAGCTTGTCTCCTTTCTGGTGAAGAATTGGCTTGGTAGTTTAGTCTGCCCTGTTCCCATGATGCACTGGGCCAGGGGCAGACTGATTTGCATATAGCCAGGTTCTGAGCTGGGATGGGGCAGTGAGATAAATAACGGTGATGGATCAAGCCCTGATCTTTGGACTGGGTAAGAGTGGTCTGTTTAACTCAGACACTCTGTTCATCACCACCCCCTTTTCTAAATCGTTTTTGGCCACTATAGGTGTGGCAGGGTATACTCAGACATGAGTCCCTTTCTCACTGCTCCATCAGGATTCAAGCAAGCCGGGCCGAAGAAGGCTGAAATGCCAGAAACCGGTCCCCGGTAGCTTGTCTCCTTTCTGGTGAAGAATTGGCTTGGTAGTTTAGTCTGCCCTGTTCCCATGATGCACTGGGCCAGGGACAGACTGATTTGCATATAGCCAGGTTCTGAGCTGGGATGGGGCAGTGAGATAAATAACGGTGATGGATCAAGCCCTGATCTTTGGACTGGGCAAGAGTGGTCTGTTTAACTCAGACACTCTGTTCATCACCACCCCCTTTTCTAAATCGTTTTTGGCCACTATAGGTGTGGCAGGGTATACTCAGACATGAGTCCCTTTCTCACTGCTCCATCAGGATTCAAGCAAGCCGGGCCGAAGAAGGCTGAAATGCCAGAAACCGGTCCCCGGTAGCTTGTCTCCTTTCTGGTGAAGAATTGGCTTGGTAGTTTAGTCTGCCCTGTTCCCATGATGCACTGGGCCAGGGACAGACTGATTTGCATATAGCCAGGTTCTGAGCTGGGATGGGGCAGTGAGATAAATAACGGTGATGGATCAAGCCCTGATCTTTGGACTGGGTAAGAGTGGTCTGTTTAACTCAGACACTCTGTTCATCACCACCCCCTTTTCTAAATCGTTTTTGGCCACTATAGGTGTGGCAGGGTATACTCAGACATGAGTCCCTTTCTCACTGCTCCATCAGGATTCAAGCAAGCCGGGCCGAAGAAGGCTGAAATGCCAGAAACCGGTCCCCGGTAGCTTGTCTCCTTTCTGGTGAAGAATTGGCTTGGTAGTTTAGTCTGCCCTGTTCCCATGATGCACTGGGCCAGGGACAGACTGATTTGCATATAGCCAGGTTCTGAGCTGGGATGGGGCAGTGAGATAAATAACGGTGATGGATCAAGCCCTGATCTTTGGACTGGGTAAGAGTGGTCTGTTTAACTCAGACACTCTGTTCATCACCACCCCCTTTTCTAAATCGTTTTTGGCCACTATAGGTGTGGCAGGGTATACTCAGACATGAGTCCCTTTCTCACTGCTCCATCAGGATTCAAGCAAGCCGGGCCGAAGAAGGCTGAAATGCCAGAAACCGGTCCCCGGTAGCTTGTCTCCTTTCTGGTGAAGAATTGGCTTGGTAGTTTAGTCTGCCCTGTTCCCATGATGCACTGGGCCAGGGACAGACTGATTTGCATATAGCCAGGTTCTGAGCTGGGATGGGGCAGTGAGATAAATAACGGTGATGGATCAAGCCCTGATCTTTGGACTGGGTAAGAGTGGTCTGTTTAACTCAGACACTCTGTTCATCACCACCCCCTTTTCTAAATCGTTTTTGGCCACTATAGGTGTGGCAGGGTATACTCAGACATGAGTCCCTTTCTCACTGCTCCATCAGGATTCAAGCAAGCCGGGCCGAAGAAGGCTGAAATGCCAGAAACCGGTCCCCGGTAGCTTGTCTCCTTTCTGGTGAAGAATTGGCTTGGTAGTTTAGTCTGCCCTGTTCCCATGATGCACTGGGCCAGGGACAGACTGATTTGCATATAGCCAGGTTCTGAGCTGGGATGGGGCAGTGAGATAAATAACGGTGATGGATCAAGCCCTGATCTTTGGACTGGGTAAGAGTGGTCTGTTTAACTCAGACACTCTGTTCATCACCACCCCCTTTTCTAAATCGTTTTTGGCCACTATAGGTGTGGCAGGGTATACTCAGACATGAGTCCCTTTCTCACTGCTCCATCAGGATTCAAGCAAGCCGGGCCGAAGAAGGCTGAAATGCCAGAAACCGGTCCCCGGTAGCTTGTCTCCTTTCTGGTGAAGAATTGGCTTGGTAGTTTAGTCTGCCCTGTTCCCATGATGCACTGGGCCAGGGACAGACTGATTTGCATATAGCCAGGTTCTGAGCTGGGATGGGGCAGTGAGATAAATAACGGTGATGGATCAAGCCCTGATCTTTGGACTGGGTAAGAGTGGTCTGTTTAACTCAGACACTCTGTTCATCACCACCCCCTTTTCTAAATCGTTTTTGGCCACTATAGGTGTGGCAGGGTATACTCAGACATGAGTCCCTTTCTCACTGCTCCATCAGGATTCAAGCAAGCTGGGCCGAAGAAGGCTGAAATGCCAGAAACCGGTCCCCGGTAGCTTGTCTCCTTTCTGGTGAAGAATTGGCTTGGTAGTTTAGTCTGCCCTGTTCCCATGATGCACTGGGCCAGGGACAGACTGATTTGCATATAGCCAGGTTCTGAGCTGGGATGGGGCAGTGAGATAAATAACGGTGATGGATCAAGCCCTGATCTTTGGACTGGGTAAGAGTGGTCTGTTTAACTCAGACACTCTGTTCATCACCACCCCCTTTTCTAAATCGTTTTTGGCCACTATAGGTGTGGCAGGGTATACTCAGACATGAGTCCCTTTCTCACTGCTCCATCAGGATTCAAGCAAGCCGGGCCGAAGAAGGCTGAAATGCCAGAAACCGGTCCCCGGTAGCTTGTCTCCTTTCTGGTGAAGAATTGGCTTGGTAGTTTAGTCTGCCCTGTTCCCATGATGCACTGGGCCAGGGACAGACTGATTTGCATATAGCCAGGTTCTGAGCTGGGATGGGGCAGTGAGATAAATAACGGTGATGGATCAAGCCCTGATCTTTGGACTGGGTAAGAGTGGTCTGTTTAACTCAGACACTCTGTTCATCACCACCCCCTTTTCTAAATCGTTTTTGGCCACTATAGGTGTGGCAGGGTATACTCAGACATGAGTCCCTTTCTCACTGCTCCATCAGGATTCAAGCAAGCCGGGCCGAAGAAGGCTGAAATGCCAGAAACCGGTCCCCGGTAGCTTGTCTCCTTTCTGGTGAAGAATTGGCTTGGTAGTTTAGTCTGCCCTGTTCCCATGATGCACTGGGCCAGGGACAGACTGATTTGCATATAGCCAGGTTCTGAGCTGGGATGGGGCAGTGAGATAAATAACGGTGATGGATCAAGCCCTGATCTTTGGACTGGGTAAGAGTGGTCTGTTTAACTCAGACACTCTGTTCATCACCACCCCCTTTTCTAAATCGTTTTTGGCCACTATAGGTGTGGCAGGGTATACTCAGACATGAGTCCCTTTCTCACTGCTCCATCAGGATTCAAGCAAGCCGGGCCGAAGAAGGCTGAAATGCCAGAAACCGGTCCCCGGTAGCTTGTCTCCTTTCTGGTGAAGAATTGGCTTGGTAGTTTAGTCTGCCCTGTTCCCATGATGCACTGGGCCAGGGACAGACTGATTTGCATATAGCCAGGTTCTGAGCTGGGATGGGGCAGTGAGATAAATAACGGTGATGGATCAAGCCCTGATCTTTGGACTGGAGAAGAGTGGTCTGTTTAACTCAGACACTCTGTTCATCACCACCCCCTTTTCTAAATCGTTTTTGGCCACTATAGGTGTGGCAGGGTATACTCAGACATGAGTCCCTTTCTCACTGCTCCATCAGGATTCAAGCAAGCCGGGCCGAAGAAGGCTGAAATGCCAGAAACCGGTCCCCGGTAGCTTGTCTCCTTTCTGGTGAAGAATTGGCTTGGTAGTTTAGTCTGCCCTGTTCCCATGATGCACTGGGCCAGGGACAGACTGATTTGCATATAGCCAGGTTCTGAGCTGGGATGGGGCAGTGAGATAAATAACGGTGATGGATCAAGCCCTGATCTTTGGACTGGGTAAGAGTGGTCTGTTTAACTCAGACACTCTGTTCATCACCACCCCCTTTTCTAAATCGTTTTTGGCCACTATAGGTGTGGCAGGGTATACTCAGACATGAGTCCCTTTCTCACTGCTCCATCAGGATTCAAGCAAGCCGGGCCGAAGAAGGCTGAAATGCCAGAAACCGGTCCCCGGTAGCTTGTCTCCTTTCTGGTGAAGAATTGGCTTGGTAGTTTAGTCTGCCCTGTTCCCATGATGCACTGGGCCAGGGACAGACTGATTTGCATATAGCCAGGTTCTGAGCTGGGATGGGGCAGTGAGATAAATAACGGTGATGGATCAAGCCCTGATCTTTGGACTGGGTAAGAGTGGTCTGTTTAACTCAGACACTCTGTTCATCACCACCCCCTTTTCTAAATCGTTTTTGGCCACTATAGGTGTGGCAGGGTATACTCAGACATGAGTCCCTTTCTCACTGCTCCATCAGGATTCAAGCAAGCCGGGTAGAAGAAGGCTGAAATGCCAGAAACCGGTCCCCGGTAGCTTGTCTCCTTTCTGGTGAAGAATTGGCTTGGTAGTTTAGTCTGCCCTGTTCCCATGATGCACTGGGCCAGGGACAGACTGATTTGCATATAGCCAGGTTCTGAGCTGGGATGGGGCAGTGAGATAAATAACGGTGATGGATCAAGCCCTGATCTTTGGACTGGGTAAGAGTGGTCTGTTTAACTCAGACACTCTGTTCATCACCACCCCCTTTTCTAAATCGTTTTTGGCCACTATAGGTGTGGCAGGGTATACTCAGACATGAGTCCCTTTCTCACTGCTCCATCAGGATTCAAGCAAGCCGGGCCGAAGAAGGCTGAAATGCCAGAAACCGGTCCCCGGTAGCTTGTCTCCTTTCTGGTGAAGAATTGGCTTGGTAGTTTAGTCTGCCCTGTTCCCATGATGCACTGGGCCAGGGACAGACTGATTTGCATATAGCCAGGTTCTGAGCTGGGATGGGGCAGTGAGATAAATAACGGTGATGGATCAAGCCCTGATCTTTGGACTGGGTAAGAGTGGTCTGTTTAACTCAGACACTCTGTTCATCACCACCCCCTTTTCTAAATCGTTTTTGGCCACTATAGGTGTGGCAGGGTATACTCAGACATGAGTCCCTTTCTCACTGCTCCATCAGGATTCAAGCAAGCCGGGCCGAAGAAGGCTGAAATGCCAGAAACCGGTCCCCGGTAGCTTGTCTCCTTTCTGGTGAAGAATTGGCTTGGTAGTTTAGTCTGCCCTGTTCCCATGATGCACTGGGCCAGGGACAGACTGATTTGCATATAGCCAGGTTCTGAGCTGGGATGGGGCAGTGAGATAAATAACGGTGATGGATCAAGCCCTGATCTTTGGACTGGGTAAGAGTGGTCTGTTTAACTCAGACACTCTGTTCATCACCACCCCCTTTTCTAAATCGTTTTTGGCCACTATAGGTGTGGCAGGGTATACTCAGACATGAGTCCCTTTCTCACTGCTCCATCAGGATTCAAGCAAGCCGGGCCGAAGAAGGCTGAAATGCCAGAAACCGGTCCCCGGTAGCTTGTCTCCTTTCTGGTGAAGAATTGGCTTGGTAGTTTAGTCTGCCCTGTTCCCATGATGCACTGGGCCAGGGACAGACTGATTTGCATATAGCCAGGTTCTGAGCTGGGATGGGGCAGTGAGATAAATAACGGTGATGGATCAAGCCCTGATCTTTGGACTGGGTAAGAGTGGTCTGTTTAACTCAGACACTCTGTTCATCACCACCCCCTTTTCTAAATCGTTTTTGGCCACTATAGGTGTGGCAGGGTATACTCAGACATGAGTCCCTTTCTCACTGCTCCATCAGGATTCAAGCAAGCCGGGCCGAAGAAGGCTGAAATGCCAGAAACCGGTCCCCGGTAGCTTGTCTCCTTTCTGGTGAAGAATTGGCTTGGTAGTTTAGTCTGCCCTGTTCCCATGATGCACTGGGCCAGGGACAGACTGATTTGCATATAGCCAGGTTCTGAGCTGGGATGGGGCAGTGAGATAAATAACGGTGATGGATCAAGCCCTGATCTTTGGACTGGGTAAGAGTGGTCTGTTTAACTCAGACACTCTGTTCATCATCACCCCCTTTTCTAAATCGTTTTTGGCCACTATAGGTGTGGCAGGGTATACTCAGACATGAGTCCCTTTCTCACTGCTCCATCAGGATTCAAGCAAGCCGGGCCGAAGAAGGCTGAAATGCCAGAAACCGGTCCCCGGTAGCTTGTCTCCTTTCTGGTGAAGAATTGGCTTGGTAGTTTAGTCTGCCCTGTTCCCATGATGCACTGGGCCAGGGACAGACTGATTTGCATATAGCCAGGTTCTGAGCTGGGATGGGGCAGTGAGATAAATAACGGTGATGGATCAAGCCCTGATCTTTGGACTGGGTAAGAGTGGTCTGTTTAACTCAGACACTCTGTTCATCACCACCCCCTTTTCTAAATCTTTTTCAAATGATGTCTTACATGTCAGCCGAAGATGGTGATTAGTCTGTAGCACCACAGCACCACTCGAGGCCCTCAAACTAGGCCTGCTCTGCATCAATTCAATTCATGCCCACATAATTGCTTTCCAACATTGGTAAGGCCAGATCCATCACATCAGAAAACAGGGAGACACTGACTCCCAGAGGAAGAGAGCAAAGCAAGTAAAATATGGGGTGGCCTCTCCTCCGCCTTCGCGCCTGTTGCATGAAATCAGGACAGCCCATTTAATCTCCTGAGTGATGACCTGCACGCTGCCTCCATGGGCAACCCCACTTCAGAGCTACACCTAACAGGACATATTGGAGCGCCCATCCATGACAAAGCAGCAACATTAAGGCAATGGGGAGTCCCTCTTGCGCCAGGTGAGCATTGCATGAAATGGAAGGCATGTGAGCTCTACTAGACCCTCCTTGAAGAAGCAGGGTAGTGGATCATCCCACAAAGAAAAATACTGAATGGTGATCTTTGGGGTGGGAGGAAATAACACTGGTGTGATCACTGTGATAGACGGTCCACCCTCTCCACCCAGTAGCCCAAAGTAGGCAAATAGATGCTGGATGGATCCTAAGAAGCAGAGAAGGGACACCCAAGGGGTGTCAAATACGCTGAGGCGTGCGCCAGGAGCCATTAAGAGCTGGAGAAAAAGTGAGAGGACCAGTTGGGACAGCCTTGTGGGAGATTTACAAAAGTGTCAGGGAGGTTTGATTACTAGAGATCCCTTACCTGCAATTTGTGAATTAGCAGGGACCCACACATACCCAAAACAGCAAAAGTCTTAAAAGCAAATATCATCTCAGAATATCTTGCACTAAGAGATCAGTATACAGTGATGACCACAATGGCCTGTCTAAAAACAAAATCCCAGACTAAAGAAGTGCTAAAAGCCTGCGTGGTAGACCTAAAATGAGGCAGACATAAAACACTGTTTTTGCCTTGCTATGCTGAGAACTGAAAAAGATATAGCAGATATCAGGTCTTATATGCATTCATTAAATCAGAAACTCGAGTCAGTGGAGAGTCAGCACAAATCAAACCCAGCCAAATAACAGCTTTTCCACATCTTCACTCTATATTTAAAAGAGCAGATCAAACAAACAGTTTCAAGATAAAAGTGAAGAGCTTGAGAATAAATCCCAGCGAAAATATCTGCATTTTTAACTTAATAGAGGTGGTAGCAAGAGAAAACATCTACCTTTGCCTATAAAATATCTTCACAAATATTTTGCAGAGGTTTGATATCAACATCATTAGAGTCTAAAGTGTGGAGAGAAAATCCAGCAACAACTTAGCTAGGCCTAGAGACATAGCAGCGAAGGCAGCATATTATAGAATTATAGAGGCAATCTTGAGAAAAAACAGTCTTACAGATCAGTTGCCCTTTGAAGATGCTAGGATTCTCCTTTACCAGGACTTTGCATCCTTCAGAAGTAAAGAGATTTAAAACCAATTATAGAAATCTTTAATGATAAACAAATCAAATACTGATGGGTCTTTACAAGTGCTCTACAGTTAACATGGACGGGGTCTGAGAAAACAATCAATGACCTCCAACAGGGACTAAAACGTCTGAGACCAGAGAGCCCACTTGCCAGCAATGAAGCCCAAGGATCTCAGAGACTACAGAGGACCCCGAAGAGCACAAGAATGAAGGACACAGGATCACCGCAAAAGCAAAGAGAAAGACTCATGAGAAGAATCAATATATCAGAATCTAATCAATCAGAGGCTACAATAAGGTTGCCACTTATTCATTTGGGCAAGAGGAAGGGTGAGTCAAGAAACAGAAAGAAAGGAATGGGTTTGATTTGGTGGAAGGAGGGATAGTGGAGGGATAGAACTGAACATGAAGAGCGGTGCAAACTACCTAAGACTATTTGATTTGAAAAGATCATACTCAAAGGCCGGCCTGGACACTATGAGGTTTGATAGGCATGAGATCAGAGTCAAACCTTTTAGTGTTCTGTGTGTCTGGATACAATATTGAGCCCATACAGCTTGAAGAATGATATGCTTCTTCCGTAGATTATTTTAAATTATTAATCTTTGTTTAAATGTTTGTTTCAAACAAAGTAGATCACTTTCGATATGCCTATCTTTAGGACCACTAGGTCTCCCATCGGTGACCTATTAAGCATGATAGTAAATGACAATACTATGCAAGGTAATTACACTTGAAATCAAATGTCTGAATCCTCCTAATAAGAGGCTAAAGGTGTGGAATTACTAAGGACAACCAGATTCCAGATTCCTGCAAGAAATCCACCTGCAATGCAAAGACCAGTTCTGAATAAAAAACATAATATTCCCTATTCAATTCTGTGCCTCAATCCCCTCAAAATTAGCAGGGTGAACACAGCCAGGAAGGACAGAATGTGCTACATAATGGTCTGTATTCTGGGGGCTTGATCCCAATCAAATACATTAACATTTATGTTCCCAACACTGCCCAAGTTCACTTCCTAAATCTACATTAAATAAACTCATGAAAGGTGCAAAAGATTAAATGATTCAGTGATGGTGGGATAATCTTCAACTTGGCTTTGGTCCCTACTCTTGACATGACTAATGGCCTGATTTATTTTGTGGTGGGTAGCACGATTTTCTGTCAGATAGTTAGTTACTCCATCCCCCTAACGGAGATGCCGCCCACCAAATTAAGAAATTATGCTAAATTGGTTGTCATTTCTAAAGTGTTGCCAGGAACCATTGTCACAGCAGTTCTTGTCAATGCTGTTATCTCTGTCAACATGACAGTTTTTTTTCCAAAAAGAAAATCCCAAAGCATTTTGCAGTTTTCACGGCCACTTACTGCCAAGGCTTTCCTGGCGGTGACAGGCAGTGAAAACTGACCTCTAATTCCAACCATCCAAATTAAGTGGGTGGAATTAGAATTCTGCCTCCTTTGGCCCTTACTCATTGAGAGAGGTTTACTCGTTGGTCTACCCTGTGCTTAAACTTAATGTCTGCCCAGAAATAAATTTGGCGGACAGACCATTATTTTGGCGGTATGAATACGACATCGCCATTGTGGTAGAGTATCTATATTGCCAAGAAATAAATCCGTTCCTAAGTCAAGTAGCTAAACCACAAGAGTGGCATCAAAAGGCTTAAGAAGCCAAAGGATATTGTGAATCTTTAATAAGACAAATGTTTATCGGTCTAGTCTGTGACATAGTAACTTATCTGCCTAACTTTAAATCAGGCTCATAGAGTCTTCGTACAAACATACACCTATGCAAAAGGCCTTTGTGGAAGTTCGGACCTTTTATTTTCATCATCTGCCACCAAAATGGCAAACTATGAGAGTACGTACACAAACTAACCCCTGAGGAAATAGTTGGAGGGTGGAATATGGTCAGACATGTTGTGTCATTTTCGTTTTGTGCTGAAATATAAGTCTCAATAAAAACAATTTGAGTGAAAACAATCTCCATCCTATACAACGCCATTACTGATTTTGGAGGAGACTGTAAGCTCCAAGAAGATTTCTTTGTTGATTAGTCACACTGCCTTCTAAAAATCTGCATTAGAGTGAGAGTTGGGAAACATCTAAAGTTGGAGAGTTGTTGGAATGTGACATTCATCCTCTGTTACTTCAGTGTGAAAGTCACAATGAAGTCTATAAGAAATGCCATGACGTTAGACGTTAGTTTCTTTGTTGTGAAAGATCAACCACTTCAAGGTCTCCCATGACATTAACAAGATGGTTAATTAATATCTACACTAGGTCGATGTGTAAAGCCCTGTAATTGATTGAAAGGTTTTAAGAATAAGTTAGTGTTGACTTTCTTCAGTGACTTTGCCAGGATTGTGTTAACTGAATTGTTTTAAGGTAAGTATCACACTGCTGATGTTGAGAGTGGAGGAAGGATTTGTGCTTTCCCGAGCAGGCATTTGTGCATGGTGCGTAGCATTTGAAGTTTATGTTTAAAGTATTTTATTGATAAAAGTACAAAGAAAGAAAGCCATTCAAGCAGTGGTTTCAATGCTATGTGCCGAGGGGCCCATCTTAAAGTAGTGCATAGTCTCCCCAATTCTTGTTGCAGGGGCCCCTTCGGCTCCGCTCCCGTACGCTTAGTCTTAAATCAAAACACAAAAATGGGAGCAAACCCTTTATACCCCTCCTATTTTGGTGAAACTACCCCCCCAACTCCCACGTTTACCCTACCCTCCACTCACTCCCTCCCCTCCCCATCCAGTGCCTAGCTCAACTTAGTGCTCGTGTCACTGTCCCCGCCCCTCTTCACCAACTCTGTCTGGTCAATTGGACTTTAAGCAGTGTGATCTATCGGTGGTGTAATTCTCAGTAGTCTCAGGTACCTTGGACAGGTGAGTTCCTTGAATTCCGTGGCTAGTAGTGTATGAAATGGTTGCCACAGCTCCTCAAATTGTTCCACCTCCCCGGCCAACATGAGTGATATTTTTTCCATGCCTAATACGTGCCACAATCTGTGTAGCCAACCTGTGGTGGAGGGGATTGTGGTCGTGCGCCAGTGTATTAGGATGTTTTGGACTGCCGAGCCCAGTGCAATGGCAATTTGCCTACCTCTGCGAGATTTCAGTGGGTACATTAAACCATTAGGGAGACCTAAGAGGACGTATGCTGGGAGGCGGGGCATCTCTATTTCGAAGTGAGCGTCGATCTCGTCAATCACCTCTTTCCAATAAGAATGTAACAGCGGGCAGTCCCATAAGACATGTGTTAGTGTACCTATTTGTCCACACTCCCGCCAACAGATGTTCTCAACATGTCTGTTCATCTCGTGCAGCCGTTCTGGGGTGTGATACCAATATGTGGACACTTTGGTAAATGTTTCGGTGAGTCCTATATGATATGCCGAATGCCTTGCGCGATACGAGATTTGGTCCCATTCTTTATGGCTTAGTGTCCTGCCCAGCTCCTTATTCCATCGTTCTCTACCAGGGTTATGAAAGTGAAAGGGAGGGGGTTGCAGCATCTTATAGAGATCCGTGATGAGTGTTTCCTGTCCGCCGTCTCTCTCTTCATCGGAGCCGCGTTGAGGGAAGGCAGGCGAATGGCCAGTGCAGTAACCGTCTTTTCTGAGCAGGAAGGAAGGATCCCCAATACACGCTTAGGCTCATGAGGTCTTACACTTTAGAACTCTAAGTTCTCTCGCCAACTGGGCGCAACTGCATTCACTAACACTAAAAACATTGTTAGGAATATTACACATTGTGGTAATTTTGTAAATTTTTTTAATAAAACACTTTTACATTCTGCATGTGAGTAAGGGGAGGGTAAGTGCATAACCCTTGTCCTGAAGAAGGAGGCTGTGACCTCCGAAACATGTTGACACTTTTACAGTGGTTTTCGATACCTTAACTCGTATCTACTTAACCACGCTCTGCACTTCTTTTAATAATACCAGCCGGGGATTTAATTAAAATCTTTTTTCCTCCCACGTGCCAGGTATTTTTTAACTTTTCACTTGTTTTCACCTCACCTCACTCACACCTTGGTTATATATACACACACCCCCACACATAGTTCACTTCAAAGTGCTCCTGCGTATCCGCGAGTCGTAGCACGCCGCATCCCGTAGAGGGGTGCGAAGGCCCCGATGATGAAGCATGACACCAAGGGGCCTGTTGGTGTGTGAGGGGCATTTAAACAACACTGTGTGTCTCCCCATCACTTCAGGGATCACCACCACCTTGAGTGGATTCCACTTTCCTTATTTCACCTGCCAGTAGCACATCCTGTCCGTTTCGGACAGCTGATAGTCCTCTTTGGGACTCCGAAAGGGAAGGACCCCGTCCGCCTCGTACAATTGGAAGAGTGCCCTGCATCCAGCTGTTCGCCACTGCGTGAAGGCTCCCGGTTCTGTTCCCGGTGTAAAGTCCGGATTATCTACAATTGGGGTGAACGGCGAGGGGAACGTGGTGAGGTCATAGATCTTGTTGGTAGCATCCCACACCCTCAACGGAACCCGTGTGACAAAGGATGCGTAGAGATTAGGAGGGCGATGCGCCCTACACAGGAAGGGTACTTCCTGTAACGGGCGGCCCGCGACTGCCTGGTCCTGGTATAACCAGTGCTTGTCTGACTCCCACCTGCTCCACTCCACCAGGTACCTCAGCTGCGCTGCTTGAAAATATTTGTGCAGGTCCGGAATACCCAGTCCCCCGACTCAGGAGCCAACGTGGAGAGAGCCTTCTTCATCCGGGGTTTGCGGCCCTGCCAGACGAAGCGGGATAAGTCCGCCTGTGTCTGCGGGATCCATCCCTTGGGTGGCTGGAGCGGCAGTGCCCGGAACAGGTACAGAATCTGGGGCAGGACTGTCATCTTGACCGCCGCCACCCTGCCAAGCCAGGATATCATGCCCTTACCCCATCTCCCCAATTCCTCTTTGATCTTCTTACCCAGAGCCGCATAGTTAGCGGTCACCATTGCTGGCAGCGTGGGTGCCAGCAGGATACCCAGGTACTGTACTTGGCGCGACGACCAGTGCATGGGGAAGCGCTCCTGTAACGCCGACCTCGTGGCAGCCGTCAGGGAGATGCCCAGTGCTACCGACTTTCCCATGTTCATTCTGAATCCTGCCACCCTCGAGAAGGCTTCCAATTCGCCGATGCACGCGGGAAGAGCACGTCTCGGGTCTTCTAAGGTCAGAATCACATCGTCAGCGTTAAGGCTGACTGTGTGGATATATCCTCCCATCTTTACTCCAATCGCGTCTGGGTTCTGGCGTATTCTTTGGGCGAATTGCTTCATGTACATAGCAAAGAGGAGTGGGGACAGTGGGCACCCCTGTCTGGTGCCTCGTTCAATGGCGAACCTCTGGGAGCTACAACCGTTCACCCTTACCATCGCTGATGGGAATCTATAGCAGTTGAACACCAAGGAGCAAAATTTCTCGTCTATGCCCATTTTCTCCATCACCCGTTCTAGATAAGGCCAGTGCACCCGATCGAACGCTTTCTCAGCATCGACCGACAACAGCATTCTCTCCCCAGGGACTCGAGAGGCCTTTTCCAAGATATGTACCACTCTCTTGGTGTTATCCACAGTCTGTCTCCCGGGTACAAAGCCCGCCTGGTCGGGCTCCACTAGTCCCGGCAGATGGAGCGCCAGTCTCGCCGCAAGAATCCCGGTGTACAGTTTGAGGTCAACATTTAGGAGTGAGATCGGTCGGTACGAACTGCATTGGGTCCGGTCTTTTCCCGGTTTGGGTATGACCGACACCGTGGCTTGTAAGAGATCAGGTGGGATAGCCCCCGGGGTGGAGAAGGAGTTAAAAAGTTGGGCGAGAATGGGTGCCAGCGTGGTACTGAATGTTCTATAAAAGAGTGCAGTGTAGCCATCCGGGCCTGGGGCTTTCCCATGTTTGAGTCTGGAGATGGCTGCAATCACCTCCTCGACTCGGATCTCTCGTATCTACAGATGAGTCAAACACCATGTTCAAGTCCCCCCCCAGTATGATGTGTCTGTCCGGGGACGCTGTTATGTCCACCAGTGCAGAGTGAAGGAAGCGTTCTTGATGCTCGTTCGGACTGTATATTGTCCCAATAGTGAACGTTAGGGCACCCAGTTTGAGCCTATACGCCAAAAGCCTCCTTATTGTTCTGCAAAATTGTGTAGAATCTCTCCCCTGAAGGACCTAGACACCAGGATTGCCACTCCGGCTGTTTTAGTAGTATTTGAGGAAAAGAACTGTGTGGGGAATTTACGTGATCGCAGTCTATGGCAATCACGCGCCAGCAGGTGAGTCTCCTGTAGGAGACAGACATCCGCCTGCGTATCCTCCAGTAAAGACAGGACTGCTCTCCTCTTAATGGGATTGTTAAGCCCCTTGACATTAAGGGTCACTACTTTAAGAGTCGCCATGGGTGATGAAAACCGTGTGGTAGAAGCGAATGATCAGAGTCAATAAGTGACAGACTGTGGGCCAAACGGACACAGGTGCCCCCTCGGGGCAGCACGAATGCACCCAAAGTACTGGATGGACTACCCCCACCTCCCCATAACCAACTCCCAACCCGCCTGCCCCACAACTCCTCAACCCCACCCTCCCCCAACTCCCTTTCCCAACTCCCTCCTCCCCCCCCCTCTCCCAAACCTCCAGAACCTTTGAACGTATTGTCCCAGTCATGTCCCAGACGGACAAGTCTGTGGTATGGTACCTAGGTGGACGTCCAGCCACGCACTTCCCCCCCTCCGCTCCCTCCCCCCCCCTCACGTCCCAAAGCCTGCAACAACAGCAATGCTATGCCGTTCTCCCCCCGGAGCAATCTTACGCTGTCAGCGTGATACCACCATTAACAGCTGAGTCTCTGGATGCTGCCTGAATGGCGCTCGCCATGTCGGCTCTAATGGTGGGTGATCCTGGCCTCCGAGCTGTAGCCGAGGGTCTGCGCCTCGAGACCCTGTGCCAGCCATCACCGGTAGTGCGCCTTCGTTGCGGTGTGGCGGACTCTTCCTCCTCCGCGGTGATCCCCAGTACTTCACACGTGTCTTGTAGGGACCGCAGTTGATGCATTTCGCCGTTCCATTTGAAGATGAGGCGGAAAGGATGGCCCCACGAGTAGGTTGTTTCGTGCTGTTTCAGAAAGTCCGTCGTTATTTTAAATGCCTTACCTTTTTGTAGCGTGATAGTGGACAGGTCCTGATATAAAGCCACAGGATGACCGTGAAAAGTCAGCGATTGCTTCTTTCGTGCCTCAGCCATGATCCGTTCCTTCAACGGGAAGTCCGGGAGAAAGGCTAGTATGTCCGGCAGCGGGGCCGATGCGCGCCTCGGGGGCCCCACTCTGTGCGCTCTGTCTATACGTATGGGAAAGTCCACAGATTCCCCCAGTATGTCCCTTTAGAGTTCCCGTAGATATCCCGCCACATCTGTGCCCTCCTCCGTTGATGGAATTCTTTGAACCCTTATGTTGTTCCGAGTCCTTATTGTGTGCTTGAAGGTCCATTTGTTGTTCTCTGAGGCGCAGCACTTCTTGCTGTAGTTGCACAATTTCCTCGTCCTGCCGCTGCGTGGAGCTTTCCACCGTGGCCACTATCTCTCCCAGGCCGTCCACCTCTCTCCGTACTTCGCGTACCTCTCCCGCCACTTCTTGTTTCAGCGTTTGGAAATCGTCCCGCAATGTGCCAAATAGGGATTCCAAAAAGGATCTGGTGACTGGAGGTTCACCGCCTCCTGCTGAGTGCGAGCCTCCCGCCAAGCTTGGCAAAGGCAGGTTCCTGTCTCCTCTGGCTTGGGTCTTGCCGAGCATCTCAGGGAGCGTGCGATCATTCCTCTTGCTGCCCTTTTGTCCCGCCATCTCGACCCCAGGGCCCTCACTCCACTCTCGTACCACTTGCTGAAGCAATTCGCAGGGCGCCCACCCTACCTTCCGCTTCCCGGCAGAGGCTGGTGTGTCCCGAATGTGCCAATCTGATTTATTCTCCGTTCAGACAGGCTGCCGCCACAGGCACACCTCAGTCAGTGTCTTTATCACCAACTAACTGGCCGGTTCGGTGCCCCGGGAGCGGTCATCTGTCTGCGCTGCGGGTCCCGGGGGTGTAAGGGCTGTCTGTTATCCTCATTCCTCCTGCTATGTCCGGCAGGGGACCGTCCAGCTCGTGGTTTCCCGGGCTTTCCAGTGCGTGGGTGCACTGGAACTATACTTCAGGGTGGTCTGCGCGGGCCCGTGCACCAGTTCGTTGCATGTATCCCTATCTGTCCCAGGCAGCCCACTCCGGCCACACCGCTTGCAGGCTTCTTTGACCACCCCCAGTCTCCACTCTGGGGGGAGCTGCTAGCGAGCACTCAGTCTCTGTCCCCCGCGGGACATAGGTGAAAGCGGCCCCCGGTACAGCGTCCTCTCCCGGGTCCCACGAATGGAGTTCTCACCTGCGGTACCCGAGCAAAGCCCTCCGCTGTCCGGGCGCCCTCGCCCCGCTCTGGCACCGCCGCAGTTCTCAAGGGAGGTCTAGCCGCTGTCCACGGGCCATGTGATTCAACCTCCCCCCGGCAAGCCGCCGCTCCCCCGCCGGACTTCTCCGCTGTAGGCCGCAGCCGCGGCCTCGATTCTGGCGGCCGCCCGACCCTCTGGGTGGTGTGTCCCGCAGGCCCTCAGAGCGTCTCCTGGGTCCCCGGTGCGTCTCTGTGTCCCGATGGCCTCCTCCTCACCTCTCCGGATGCCGCTGACCGAGGTTGACACCCCCTTTGGCTTCCTCATGATCCCGGACCCTCTCCGCTCCTGACGTCGGGGCTCGTCGAACGCTGCACCCAGAGAGACGTATCCGTAGTGACTCCCAGGGCAGCACCGGCTCCGAGTCCGGTCGCCGCGGTCCCCGGTCCCGCCTCTGTCACCGGGGTCGCCTTCTCGCCGCTCCGCTGAGCCTTCTCCGATGTAGGCCTCAGCCTCGGCCTCGAGTTGGGGTGCGGCCGGCTCCAGGGGGAGGGCCCCTTGGAGGGCTGACCGGTGTCTCGCAGGTCACTCCCAGCCTCCGCCGCAGTCCCCAGGCTGCCTCGCCACCTCTCCGTACGGTGCAGCGGCAGGCTCCCTCAGCGTCCGGGACCAGTCTTGCTCCAGGCCGTGTCTCGGCCGTAGGCCGCCGCTGCTTCTGGTCCCGGAGCCTTTCCGCACCGCACCTGGTCTGCTGCTTCCCGGGTGTAATCAGGGTCGATCTCAGGTCTGGGCGCAGCCCTGTAGACACCGTCACTCTCCCGACGCTATCTAGCGCCAGTGGGGGGAGAACAGGTTATTTTTAAGGCCCAGGGCTTGGACGGGTTCGGGAGCTCCGGGTAGAAGCGTCTACCTACTACGTCATCTTGGCCAGTAGTAAATGTTACCGGGAGCCATCAAATTGCTTTTGATGAATGTTTTCATATGTTTGAGTATTTTATGCCCACGCTGGATCCCTTGCTGCCTCTGTGACCACATTCAGTGCATCCTGCTCAACGCCCGGTCCCTCTGCAAACACACTGTGAAAATCTGGGACATCATCACTACCCTCTACCCTGACGTGGCCTTCATTACCGAAATATGACTCACCCCACCTCAAACCTTGACATCACCACTACCATATCCGATGGCTACACATGCTTTCCCGCGACCACGCAAACAAACACAGCAGAGGAATCGCCATAATCTGCAAGGCA
Organism: Lissotriton vulgaris; assembly: GCF_964263255.1. Classification (NCBI taxonomy): domain Eukaryota; kingdom Metazoa; phylum Chordata; class Amphibia; order Caudata; family Salamandridae; genus Lissotriton; species Lissotriton vulgaris. The sequence goes on along the minus strand of NC_141689.1, from coordinate 2,113,258,904 downwards.
ACCATCCGATGCACCATCACCAATGACAACCCCTCACCCTTTGTAGAACACCTCCACTTCCGACTGCAAATCAATGCCAAGACCAAGTTCAGAGGCACTCTTGTTTACCACAAGGTCCCCTACCTGCAATGCCATCTCCAACCCCATCACCCCCCTGGCCTGCCCATTGACTCACACCACTACGTCCTGCTCGGCAATCTCAATTTTCCAATCAATGACCCCCAATAACCTCAACACCGCCTCTCTCCCTCAACAACATCGGCCTCATCCAACTAGTCACCAAACCCAAGCACAAAGCCAGGCATACACTTGACACAATTTTTACCTACAGCGAAATAATCAAATTCACCCACGTTACAGTACCCACCTAGATTTACCACGCCATCATCCACTTTACCATATCTGGCAGAGCTCAGCATGTCACCGCCAAGCACCACAACTCCACCCACCGCAGCTGGGGCAAGGTTACAGAGACTCTATGGACTCAGGACCTCAGCACCACATCGTCCAGAACTTTGTTGCCTGGATCAACACATGCACAAACAAAGTCACCCGCTGAAACCAGCTAAAACTAACAAAGCTCCAAAACATGCCAGCTGGTACACCCCAGAGCTTAGAACCACCAAGCGCAACTGCTACCGACTCGAGAAATGATGGAGCATTTCCAAGAACCCTCCTACAAAGCCGCCTACAAAGCAGCCCTCAGCGACTACCACCAACCTCATCAACACCGTGGTGAACCACACAAAATAATTATTTAAATTGGCAAGAAATTAACTAACCCGTCAGCCACAGAGAACCCCTCCCAAGAACTCTGCAACACCCTCTCAGACTACTTCCACAGCAAGTGGGAAACTATCAACAACAACTTTGACCCCCAAACAACCAGCCCCAGCCTCAAGCAACCAGCAAACACCAGCGGAACCATAATCACCTGATCTCCAATCACCACGCAGACCACCTCAACCATCATGGCGTCCTCCCACTCCGGGGTGCCCACGGACCCCTACCCCCACCCCCACCATCTCTTCAACCTCAAAGGCAAAGCAATCTGCATAGAGCTCACCATCATCCTCAACACCGCAACATCCACAGCCACCTTTCCTGATGGATGGAAACACGCAGAGATCAGACCCCTCCTAAATAGGCTCTTGGCCGACCCTAGCGACATCATCAAAATGTACTGACCAATCTCCGTGTTCCCCTACCAGCTAAAGTACTCAAAAAAGGCATCAACCCGCAGCTCACCAAACACCTGGAACTCAGTCACCTACTCAACGGCTCACAATCGGGATTCCCCCTCAAATACAGCACTGAGACCACATTGATTGCTGCCATAGACAACATCAGATCTCTCCTTGACTGCAGCAAAACTGTGCCCCTCATCCTCCTCGACCTTGCAGCTGCATTCGACACAGTCTCCCACTGCACCCTCTTCGACAGACTCCACAATATTGTAACACAGCAAAGTACTCTCAAATGGATCAATTCTTTCCTCTCAGGATACACACAGAGCATCTGTCTGCCTCCCTTTATCTCTGCTCCCAAGGACATCACATGCAACGTTCCACAAGGATCATCCCTCATCCCCTCTCTGTTCAACATCTACATGCCCCCCATGGAAGATGTCATCAGATCCCATGGCCTCAACATAATCTTCTACGCCGAAGACACTCAACTCATCCTCTCACTCACTCAGGATCCTACCAATGCCAAAACCAAATTCCGCAAGGTCATGACTGACGTGGCCAAATGGATGAAAGGCAGCTGCCTCGAACTTGACTCCGACAAAACAGAAGTTCTGATCTTCGGGAATAACTCCTCTGCATGGGACCACAGCTGGTGGCCGGCAGAACTCAGACCCACCGCCACACCGACAGATTACGCACGCAACCTCTGCATCATCGTTGACAGCCAACTGACCATGAAACGACACGTCAATGCAATCGCCACCTCCTGCTTCCATACCCCTCTGCATGTTCCGCAGAATATTCAGCTGGTTCCCAATCAACACCAGAAAGACGGTCATGCAGGTTGTTAAATCTGGGGGTCTCTAGTTGGCAATGGTGTCACCTTTGTCCAAATAGGGACCCTTACTTCTAAGTCAGGATAAGGGGATTACACTCCTTAATAACCCCTGCTCATCCCCTTGGTAGCTTGGCACGAGCAGACAGGCTTATCTCAGAGGCAGTGTGTTAAGCATTTGTGAATATACACAGTAATACAGGGAAAACACTACAGATGGACACAACACAGGTTTTATAAAAAATAAGTATTCTTTATATAGACTTCAACACAAGACCACAAACGACAAAATTCCACAATACTACACTTAAGATTGCTTAAAAGATTGGGATGTGGCTAGGCATGCAATGGCTGCCGACGCCCATGGGTAGAGCTCCAGCCTGAGCTCCCCTTCCCCGGGCTGCAACTCCGATATAATTATCCGGAACCGGACCAAAACGCAGGCGGAGTGACCGGGCACCATCCTCCGCCCCTCCACCGACTCTGGTGCGATTTGGTCGCCCTCAGCCGTTCCGGGCCCCTCAGGGGCACTCCAGCCGTACTGCACGCCACCTGGCAGGTGGGCGCAATTAAGCGAGGCCGGGGATCGGGCCTGGAGGCCAGGCCTGGAGGCAGAGTCTGAACCGCGGGGCGCCGGAGGCCCACAGCTAGCCTGAACCTGAAACCTGCACAAAGAGACCGTCGCCCTGGGGAGCTGGCTCTCCGAGGTATATGCTGGCGCTCCAGTGCCCCGCAGCGTCTGAGGCCCACAAGCCAGAGAGTCACCCCATAATAAAGTGACACGCGCCGCCTACAAGGACCAACTGCTGTGGGTGGCGTGGGCACCCGGTGAGCGTGGCTATAAGTCACGAATCGAGCTGAAGCCCAAAGTGCAAGAGGACATAGCGCGACACCTAATCACGCAGCAATTGCCACCTGATGTGTAACGCGGACAGCGACTGCCTGTGATCTGAGGGCGACGCACCGAGACCCTATCCTTTGCCCACTCGTAGGCTGTGGCGCTTGGCGAGGATCGCTGCTGTACACATACAACCTGGCCAGTGAATGCGACCTCGGGAAGCTGGGACCTGCAGTGGGAGGCTGGGCCTGATAGTGAGGCCTGCCATGCGAGGCGCGGGAGGACTTCCAGAGACCCGCACCTGCATCTGGGCGGCCGCGCCTGTGCCCGAGGGCCCTGGGTGCTGCCGGCGCGCATAGACGCTCTTGAGCTCCACAACTCCTGCCTCCTGGCTCCTGGGGGGGGGGCCCGAACTGTGAGACTGCCTCCACAACCATGATGCCTTTACCGCCGAGGACGGCGTGATCTCCCCGGGAGCGCGACTCTACGCTGCCACCCAAGGCGGAGCCCCATGCTGACGGGAGTGAAGCACGACCACCACCCATGCTACGGCTGCCCAGGAACATCTCAATAATCATGCTGTGACTGCCTCTGGATCTCAGCGCCACAGCAGGATGCTCTCTTGCCTCCCCCCGCCCCCACCACATTGCTCACCGGGGGTCTTCCAGAGCCCGCAGGATTGGCGCCACCACTCCGGGGTCCACCCCGACAGGCACTCTGCCTTTCGCAACGGAGGGGGGCCGACACATGGACGACACTGCACATGGACACACTTGCGGGAGCTAAATGCGACGTGGTGGCAGCTAGCATTCTCTACAGACGCACTCATCAACCACCCTAAGCCCATAGGTGCACCCTCGAAGACACAGGCAACTCCTGACGCCACGAACCACTGAGGCCAAGCATACCAGCGGCTGTGGACAACGTGAAGGGGCTGCGTCAGGCGTGCCTTCCACCCTAGAGACCCTACAGAGCCACCGCACACCTGGACTTACACTGTCTGGGCCTTCCTCTGAAGCGGCCCCTGCGGCTAGGGGTTCTGGCTGACACTGCGGGCTGCACAGCCTACCACTCTGCTCATGTCTGGGGGTGTGAAGACGCGTACGGGCACTGGAGGTGCGCAACTCAAGGGGAAAATGGACAAGCACCCGAAACCTGCAGACGCCGACCACGTGGCGACTAAATTGGACACTATGCTAGCTGCTATGGAGCGGCTGGAAGAATCGCTTCAGCTTACCCGCACCTCCTTAGAAACCAAAATAGACATCGTCGCAATCGACCTCACCCATCTTCGAGCAGACCACAAGAAACTGGCGGACCGCACAACGACTCTGGAGGGCGCTATAGCAGATCTTGAGCCCCGAGTTAGTCAGACTGATTAACAGATGAAAGATCTCCTGAACATAGTGGAATTCTTAGAAGATCGCGACGAGGATGCAGAAGGGCGGGCACGGAGAAACAACATCAGAGTAATAGGCGTGCCAGAACGATGGGAGGGCAAAGAACCTGTGCAGCACGTGGAAGACTGGCTGAGAACCCTACTAACGGAGGGCGCCCTGTCACCGCATTTTGGGTGGAACGCGCACACTGTGTGCCGACGAGACCTCAATTCTACGTGAAACCAGGAAAATCGCAGATGTCCAGATCGACAACTCTAAAATAATGTTTTTCCCCGACTACACGGTCCAAGTGCAACGCCAAAGACACTCATTCCTTGCAGTGAAGCAACGGCTGCGACAAATAGGACTCAAATATTCCCTCCTCTTCCCTGCCAAGTTGAGGGTGGTGGCACAGGACAAAACACACTTCTTCACTAGTCCGGAGTAAACTGAGACTTGGCTGGACAGCGGCGTGGACACAGCACCCAGACGAACACCGGGGTCTGCCACAACGACACGCACTCGTGGACCGCGACGGCGCCGCAGGCACAGATCACCAGCGGTCCACCTGTCGCAGGGGTCGATGGATCTCTCCCCACCTGTGGAACTAGTTCATCTTGAGCAACAAGATGCGCTCCGCAAAGTGACAGAACCCCGCCCCGGACACCAGCCCTCGGGCCTTCCCGAGTGATGATGAGGCTATCTAGGGGCTGACGAACTACCAGATGTCCACGGAGCAACCGGATGTCATGCCACAGACGGCGGATCTGATCAACTGACCAGCACCACTGGACCTCAACGGGGTGCCCCGGAACGACACCGTTTTCGGTTCTGAACATGAAGTGTAGCCCTGTTGGATTGTGACCTGGAGAATACCTGAAACGAGACCCTCGGCTTGCCAAGGGACGACGGACACGGAACGCGGTGAGTAATGCCCTCCGAGCTTGAACAACACCACAGCGCTGCACTGATGATGACTTTTAGCTGCCCCAGACAACCGGGCCTTGACACTGGGCAGCTTGGCCCCCTGCAGGGCGCACGAGCCTGAACACATTGCCTGCTCATGCCCGGCCTCGAATAGACATGTACATAGCGAGCCAGGCCACGATAGATTAACATACTTCTTGCCGACTAACAACCTCTTACTGCGGCCTGGGGAAGGTGGCCACACTGCAAGAAGCCTGGGGCGTCTTTGCTGGCCACACTGCTAGAGCACCGTAGCAGTGCCTACTACATAGCGACCCCCTGAACTGAAAGGTTAATAATCTCAATTGAGAGTTTGGACGGTGGCATGTTTAGCAACCGACCTTTTGGTATTCTTCATTGGTTTAGCTTCCTATGATCTGTTATGTTTTTGACCCTACGAATCTTTTGTTATTTGAAAAAATTTGTCCTAATGTCACTGAAAATGTCTTTGTGGATGGGCAGTGAAAATGCGTGGAGGTCCCGGGGCGGGTTCCGGGTGAAGCAGGGGGGCGAGCCTCGGAAACAGGGATCACTTAACAGTGTAAAATGACAGAGATAAAAATATGCACCTGGAATATCAGGGGAATGCACACACCATCGCGCAGATACCAAATTTACTCCTACTTTAAACGTCACCAGGTCCACATCGCACTCCTTCAGGAGACACATTTAAACAAGGCGGAAGTGCAAATACTACGCCGCAGATGGCGCGGGCAACTCTACGCCACGGAATACTCCTCTTATGCTTGTGGAGCACTCCTATGGGTGAGACCTGGGACCCCCCTCATGGTAACACAGACGCACACAGACTCAGAGGGCAGATTTGTGATCGTACAGGGCAGACTGGATGGACAGCCGGTGGTCCTGGCCTCAATATTCTCCCCAAATACAAACCAGGGAGACTTCTTCGCACAGCTGTCTACGAAGCTAGCGCCCTGGCACGGCATCCCATGGATACTGGGGGGCAATTACAATTGCATACTTGACGCCACACTCGACCGCTCCTCCCCACCCCAGACCGGTACTCCAGCGCACTGCGCCATGAAAGCTCTCACCCACTGGGCAACACAATGGGACCTGCACGACATTTGGCGCACCCGTAACCCCACCTCTAGGGTGTATTCCTACTTTTCAGGAGTGTACAATTTGCACGTAAGGCTAGATAGATATATGATATCTACGATTCTCTCCCCCTAGCCACGGACACATACTACATGGGCCGCACCCACTCTGACCACAACCCGCACATGCTTGCCATAGCATGGGAGCGCCCGCACCCACCCATCCCCACTTGGAGATTACAAGGGGGCTCCTCGATGCCCCCTTCCGAGTCTCCCTCACTGCGCAAACGGCACAATACTTTGAAGACAACACTGGCACAGCGTCCTCCCCTCAGATTGAATGGGACGCCTTTAAGGTTGTAATCAGCAGATACTGCCTGGGCACACAGGGACACATACAGAAACAGCTAGAGGAGGAACTGACACACATAGAGACCGACCTGCAAAAACAGGAACAGGAGGCGGTGGGAGGAGCGGATGGGCCGTTACTCACAGCACGCGCGGAACATGCGCGACTACTAGAGCGACTTTGCCATGTCATCTATGCAGCCCACTCGGCGTGCACGCATCACCTCAGCGATAAACCAGGGAAGTTGCTGGCCTGGCTCATCAAACAGGAGGATCGATCAGAGCCTATATCGGCGATCTGCACTGACAGGGACGAGATGGTGTATACGCAAACTGCGATACATGCGGCTTTCACGGGCCACTATCAGGCCCTGTACTGCTCCCAACTGGGGGTCCCCGCTGCGGACATCGTAGACTATGTCTCGGGCATACAGCTACCAAAATTGGCAGTCGCGCAGCAAGGCGACCTAGGGGCTCCGCTCCTGCCCGAAGAGCTGCGTACCGCCATCTTCGCCCTATCGAATGGTAAGTCCCCTGGCCCAGACGGGCTACCAGCCGAATACTTTAAAGCCTGCTCTGACATTCTGATCCCCGAGCTGCTGAAAATGTACGCAGCCGCCGCCGAGGACTCCTTCCTCCCGCCCACACTCAACGAAGCCACACTCATATCCATCTTAAAACCCGTCAGGGATGGTACGCGCATGGGCTCTTACCGACCGCCTGCCCTGCTAAATACTGACTACAAAATATTAGTCTCCACGCTAGCTCAGCGTCTGGCCCCTCTAGTCCCTACTCTCGTGCACCATGACAGCTTTGTACCAGCGCGCAGCACCTCCTATAACATCCGCAGGCTATTTAGGTTGCAGGACTACGCCGCCCACCGATGGCCCCGTTCGAGGTGCCTCGTACTGGACCTCGAGAAGGCATTTGACTCCGTCGAATGGCCCTATATTAGGACAGTGCTGGAGAAATACGACCTTGGGGACAATTACATTGACTTGGTGGGTTTACTCTACCAAAAACCGACCGTACGTGTACGCCATCCGGGTGCGGAGAGGCACTAGGCAGGGTTGCCCTCTGTCTCCGCTGCTCTTCTCAATGGCCATGGAACCTCTTGCAGCCTTGCTTAGGACACAGGGAGTGGACTGGGGGATCCCGTTGGCAGACGGCTTACATGCGGTCTCACTGTACGCGGACGACTTGCTCTTATACTTTAAAGAACTGACTCGTATACCACAGTCCCTATCTGATACTTTCCGCACCTTTGAGACCATGTCGGGACTCAAAGTTAACTGGACCAAATCTGGAGCGTACTCTTTCAGCCCAGATACACAGGAGTGCGACATCCGCATCAATGGCGGGAGACTTGCCTGGTACCCTACCACGTTCAGGTACCTAGGTATACACATTTATAGAGCCCCAACTGACATCTTGGAGGGAAACCTGACCCGGGCTATCTCCTCCCTGCGTGCACAGATAACCTTCTGGAGGACCCTTCCTCTAAACGTGCCTAGCCGAGTTGCACTGACAAAGATGATAATCCTACCTAGACTATCTTATTATTACGCAAATATCCCAGAATATGTTCCAACCCGGGTGTTTCGGGAGCTGGAAACCTCGCTCCGAACCCTCATCTGGAACACCGGGAGACCTCGCGTGACAAAGCTCTATATACCCACGGAGGCTGGAGGCCTTGCGGTTCCCAACCTGGAACTGTATTACCTGGCTGCACAGATGCAATGGGTGACGGGATGGCTGCGTGGCAGAAACTTAGGTGATACTGCCACAGAGGATACGCTCTGGACTTATACGCAGATCTGCATGTTATTCCACCCCCTGACCAAAACTCCCTGCCCGCCGCAGCTACACGTGGAGATAGCTCGCAGATGTTTTCTGCGCTGCTTGAAACTAACTCGTGAGGTAAAGCCCTACGCCCCGGCGCTTCCATTGCTGGGCACACCCCGAGAAGGCGGAGTGGTGACTGAGGCTATGCTGGAGACATGGGCGCAGGCGGGAGTGGAGACACTGGGCGACCTATACGCAGACGGTGCCCTGCTTCCCTTTGAGGCGATGGCCAGAGACACGGGCCTACCAGCTGGGCAGTTCCTTCTCCATGCGTCGGTAGTGCGCACACTTGCGCGCCCTTGGGGAGACATGACTGAGGAGCTGCAAACACACCACTTCATACAGTACCTCCATGTTATGGGCAATGGATCCCATGTAATACACTGGCTGGCGCAGGCTCTCCTAATGCACACACAACACTCCACCCAACAGCTGCGGGACAAGTGGGCGACGGATCGGGGGAGGGTATGGACGGACAAAGAGTGGGCAATGAAACTGGCTGGCCCAGTTAATGTCCCTCGCAACTCCCGCTTCAAAACTATACAATTTTATATATTACACCGCGCATACCTGTCGCCGGATAAAATCAAATACTTTTCGATCACGACCACAGCATGCCCACGATGCTCCCTGGTTGATGCGAACATACTACACATGCTCTGGGCCTGCCCCAACATACACACGTACTGGACTACAGTGACTGCCCTACTACGACAGAGCGCTGGTGAAAACCTGCCACACACATGGGAGGCTTGCATCTTGGGACTCTATAAGAGGACGAAGCTCAATACGGTGCCGGCTAGGTTCTGGGACTTGGGCCTTGTCACAGCCAAATGCTTCCTCACCAAACGCTGGAAGAACGGCGAGCCCCCGCAAGCCAAACACTGGTATCCCTTTTTTGACAACTGGGCGAGAGCGGAGAGTGCTGTACTGCACAGGGAGGAGACGACGGGGCACAGGAAACTCCCTATTGCGCAACTCTGGGACGATACTCTGAAGTCCTTCCAACAGGCGAGTTTAGATCAAGGAATCACTTAGATTATACCTCCCTTCAGGCCGGCCGTGGCCGGTAGCTGGGACAGACACCCTCTTGCCCCCATCGACACCCCGCCATTTTAGATGAGTGAATGACATAACCGATACCCGCACTAAGAGGTACCGCTGCAGAGACGCAGCATCACCACCACCCGAGACCCCTGCCCCTTCAGCACTGATACTTTGATGCCTGCTAGGCACCTCTGAGCCACTCTCCCCCCGACCCCCCCTCCGAGAAATGCCAGCACTCCACTAGATTCCACATGCCACATGTTCCTGCCACGGATTCGGTGGCACACCTCCACAGACACACATTGACACTCCTATAGATCTATTAGCCCTTTACCCTCGCCCCCCCCACTTCAAGTTATCTCCTTACTTTTTAATGTTTTACCCCACACCTCACAATGTTGGTGAACCTTTTCCTCTTACTTTGTCCCGACCACAACTTCCCTTCTGGTTCCGTTTGGATGTCAAGGCAGTTTTACCTGTGACAAGCCTGTTATACAGTTATGAATATTATATTAGTTGCTGATACCCAATTCCCCCGCAACTTTCTTAATATGATCATACACCGGGGGACACATTGCATATTGGCTGACGGGAGTGACCTGGGGAAGGCGCGCAACCGCAAGAACATGCCGCCCCACACCACATTTCATCCTCACACCCTGAGTTACACTGCTAATAGCACCATACGACATCGCATTCTTAGGCATGCACCTTCTTTCTCATATGTCCTGTCAGTTTTGCAACAAGAACTGTGATATGTGTTCAATGACCCAATATGTATAGTCGCTGCACTGTACTGTCGTTATGGTGTTATGCAAGTTATATGTACCACTACATCTTACAAAATGCTTACTGGTGTAATGTAAACGAATACTGCAAAACTAATAAAAGATATTCAAACAAAAAAAGATTGCTGAAAAGATGATTAAAGTTGCTTAGTTCAAGTTGATGGTAAATGCGACAAAGTTCTCAACAAAGTACCTGGATGCGTAACACAAAGTATACAAAAGGCTTGCAAAAGAGGAAATGCGTTGGTTCCATGATCCGGGGGGGATGATGTGTCGTGCCTCAATGCTTGCTCAGAGTAGGGGATGCGTCCTGCTTCTTACCGGTGTGGAGGTGATGCATAGATTCTCGGCCTGCGGGCCGTTACAGTGCGCAGGATGGCGCCTTGATGCGATGCGATGATCCGGTTACGATGCGAGAAGATGGCGCCCTTGATGCGGCGATGCGATGACGATGGCGCCCTGGCAGCCTTGCAACGACTCTGTACTTTGGAGCCGTGACAGGCCCTGCAACGCGCTTCTCAGGTGATGCGATGGCGACTCTCATGTTGGCGTCACGTTTCTCCTGGGATGCGACAGCAGGCAGCTTTGATGAACACACGCTTCTAGGGAGATGCGGCGAAGGCTCACTTCTCCGGCGTTGCAACGATTTCACCTGCGGCGGCGACGCTCTTCTTCTCGATGCTTCGCTCTTCCAGCTCCCAGCAGCATGCAAGTGTCTAGAGTCAGAATTCCCAGCAAGGAAATTCAGGGGGGAGCTGGAGGTGAAGTCTTTTGTCCCTGAGACTTCAGCAGGAGGCAAGCACAGTTCAAGCCCTTGGAGAATATTCTGTAGATGAAAGTCCTTACAAAGTTCCTTCTCCTTTCCCTTGGCAATGAAGCAACCACTGCAGGCCAACCAGGGAAACAGCACACTGGCAGAGGGGCAGTCCAAACTCCTGCAGCTTCTTTGTTTCTTCTTTTTCTTGGCAGAAAGGTTTCTTGTCCAGAAGTGATCTAATTATTTGGGATCAGGGTCCCAATATGTATACCCCAAAATCCTTTATTCTCTGAAGGCAGAGAGGCCTCTGCCTAGTCCAAACCAGTTCCTGAGCACTTTGTTTACATGACTCCCTTCTTGCTTTCGCTGTGCAGGGCAGAGACATCAGCTGCCCCACAGGAGGGGGAGCCAGCACAGGGGAGGGAAGATAAGGCTCTGGAGCACTCTGTTGACATGATTCCTCCGCTCCTTTCACTGTGCAGGGCAGAGACATCAGACAAGCCACAGGAGGTGGAGCCAGCATTGTAGAGGGAAGGCCCAGCCCTATTCAGGTCCCAGGTGCAACTCCTCCCTCCCATCTAGATGCAGATCTCTCTATTCACCACTGGGCTGCCCCAGCCTGTCTCCTGGAACCTCCCAGCCCTGTCACTCACAAACCCAGACAAGGAATACACAACCCAGCAGAGGCAGGCCTGGACAGTTAGGCAAGAAAATACCTACTTTCTAAAAGTGGTATTTTCAAACACAGAATATTAAAACCAACTTTAATAAAAGATGTATTTTATTATTCTGAGTTCAGGCATACTAAATTCGAATTTCTACCCTTTTCCCTGAGTCAGTAGGATTATAAGAATGTAATAATCTAACTGCCCATTCTGGCCTATGGAGATCAGGTAGCCTTCAACAGTGAAACACGAAAATGGCTGTAATTCACTACTAGGACATGCTACACACATCAGAGCCTGTCCTACTTTATACTTACAATGCACCCTGCCCTTGGGCCTACCGGAGGGATGTCTAATATAAAGCAAAGGGAACTGGCAAGTGGGTGCACTTGGCCAAGTCGACATGGCAGTGCTAGACTGCACACAGGCCTTGCAATGGCAGGCCTGAGACACACTTTACAAGCTGCTTCTGCGGGTGGCACAACCAGTGCTGCAAGCCCACCAGCAGCATTTGATTTACAAGCCCTGGGCACACATGGTGCACTGTACTAGGGGCTGACAGATAAATCAAATACCCAATCATGGAATAAACAATTAGTACATCAATTTAACATAGGAAGCACTTGCACTGTTGCACGGATTAGCAGTGGCACAGTGCCCAAAGCATAAAACCAGCAAAAACATATCAAAACAGAGGAGGCAATCCGTCAAAATGGAAGGGAGACTCACGCCAATGATGCCAGGTCTAACACAGGCCCTTGTCCCCAGCCTCCTCGACTGGCAATGCTCTCTACGCTGGAATCCTCACTCAACTCCTAAAAAAAGACTCCAGACCATACAGAACACCGTGACCAGACTCATCCTGGACCTCACCAAACAGACTAGCATCACTCCTCACCTCAGAAACCTCCAATGGGTCCGCATCCAGAAGACACATCCAAGGACCATCCTACATCCACCACCGACTGAACTTCTATCTGCATGCAAGACACCTGCGCTCCACCTCTTTCGCCCTTGCACAGAATCCCCACATTCATAGCAGCCGCAGTGGTGGCAGCTCCTTCTCCATCATTGCCGCCGAGACCTGGAGCAACCTGCTCCCCCCCACCTCTGAACATTACCCTCCCGGCAGACTTCAGAAAGAAGCTCAAGACCTGGCTTGTCGATAGGGACATGCCACCCTCAGCACCCATAAACCCCTAGGGCTGACAGTGCTGCTCTCTACAAATGCTGATTGATTGGTTGATGCTTTTGCATGTCATTGTCCAATCTGTGTACTAACATTTTATATGTGAATATGTTCAGTTTCACTATATAAGTAGTTTAGCTGAATAGTTAAATCCTTTAGTGCCTTGTTGGCAGTGCTTAATTTGTGAAAAATATAAGTGTCAGGGCCCTTGTCAGGAGGCCACCGCAGTTTACACTATCCAATGCCCCTGCCAGTGCCGCCAATGACAGTGCTAACACAACTGCTAACCCTCACACTCTTACAAGTGTGATAGTTCATACTGTTCCAGGTCCCCAATGCTCTAAGAATAATTTGTTTGGCACTTATTAATCATTGCTAATGTACATTGAATTAATAAACAGCTGTTGTTGTGCTCATCCCTAATTTAGGCAGCCAGTGGCACCATGTGGCAGACTATCATAAATGCCTGTGCTGACAACTAAGGGGCATATCTACAAGGGATGACGATAATATTGTCGCAGCTTTAGAGCCCGTTTTCGGGCGTAAAGCAGAGATATTATTATCGCATTAGCAACAAGGACACGCTAGCGTGTGTTTCCTTGCAATAGCGCCCCTTGTCAGCACGCCTCCACTCGCATCGTTAATGAGATGCAAAGGAGGCGTGCCTGACAAGACTCCCTTGGGAAAATATCTCTAACCCAGCTTCGTCATATTGACGACGAGGGTTAGAGATATTTATAATCACGTTGAGAATGCCTTAACGTAGGAATTTAATGTCTGTTAAATTCTTGACTAAGGCATACCTAACATGGGGGGGTGGATTGTGTGGCTAAGACCACAGGCCCTATCATCTAGGATATTGCCGTTTTCCACCATGGAAAACGGCAATATCTCCACTATCTCTGGAATTTTTATCGCCTAGGCGATGCGCGTTGTTGATAAAGCGCAAAACCGGGCGTATAAATTCCAGAGATAGCCAGCAATAAATATGCAAGCGCTAAGAGCGCTTCGCAATATTTATCGCCGGCAATTGATAATATGCCCCTATGTTCCGGTGCCGAGCAGAGGAAACCACCAGCTCAAATTAAGCAGTGCTTAGGGCTAGTTGCAATTTGCATTGTTAAAGATGATTTTATTTGGTGATATGATATAAACTATGAGTCAAAGTTTATACCCCAGATTTTATTTTGACTATTTCTAATGGAGCTGGAGCTCTTCAAAAGTGTGCACATGTTTGCATTCGTTTTCTATTCCCATGTGGGAACTTTTTAACACCAAGCGGCAACTATTGATTGTCAAGCATCACATTCTGTCAATCTACCCAAAGAAACTAAAGAAAACAGTCTCTTATACTGCTAGAAATATCATGTTTTCCTCTTCTAGGCTGCCCCTTTTTAATTCACATTTGTTACTCATTTACATGATAAATATAGAATGCATGTTTGATAATGCCACTCTTTTTTGCAACAGAATGCTCAAATATATACAAATTATTTAATCTAAGCTATATTCTCTGTTCTAAAATAATTTTTGCTGGATTGTGAACAAGGTTTCATGAAAGCAGGTGTTTCATTTTTTGTTCACTACTGTTCAAAGAGCACATATTCAAAGAATGAAAATAAGACCATCAGGCAATTTTCTGGTAATTTTTTATTCTAAAAGATTCAACAATGGCCTGATAATACTTTATACGTTATGTGCAGACTGTGAAGTGGGAGAGAGGGACTTCATGCCAGAAGACAGAGACAAGATATCCTATACAGAACCACTTCACCTACTTTTTACTGAAGTCCAAAGGGAGGCACTTTCAACCTTTAATTGCTGGAGGCTTATGAGCTTTCCTCCCAATGCAGATGAGAAGAGCAGGCTATGCTATTATATTGAATGTAGGTAATCGGGTAACTGGTTGAGGGAGGTGAAATCCTACTCAAGCAGCAACCACAATTCTACTGAGGATGAAGCACAAGCACACCCCAAATTAACCTGTGCTCAACCCTCTGTATCTTGGCACAAAAGCACTCAGGCTTAACTTAGAGGTAATGTGCAAAGTATTTATGAAGCACTTCAAACAGTAATACATTGAAATCTCAACACCATAAAAACCCACACCAATCTGGACAAGTAGAGTCCTTTTTAATACATTATTTGACATGACAAAAATCTAATTAGTAGAACATGAGACATGCACTTTTAAAGGCTTAGATAAAAATAGTTTCTAAAAGGACAAAGTACCAACTGTGGTTATCTGGTTGCACCAGGACAAAGTCACAAGTTCAGGCTGACCACGATGGAGCGCAGGGCAGATACAAGGACCAAGTCAGGCCCACTATACCGTAAATACCGATTCTGACAAGGGTGCAGGGGGTGTCACTTTGACACCCTCTAGCACCCCCAAAAAAGGTTCGGGGGCCATGTGGCAGGCATACCTGCCCTAAGGGCAGGTCTGCCTGTCATATGGCACAGGTGTGCATGCACACATGTGCATGCACACCAGAATCGGTATTTTACCATCAAATAGTATTTGATGGTAAAATACCGATTCTGTAATGCTTGTGGGACTCAGAAGAGTCCCACCTACATATCAATTTTACCGAATCGGAAAAAATACCGATTCGGTATTTTACAGAATCGGTAAATTTACCGATCGGTAAATTTACCGATTCTGTAAAATACAGGGCCCTACATCTCAAATTGCATTTACCGGTCGGTAACGGCCGAATTCGGCCGTTACCGACCGGTAAATGCCTACCTACATCTGGCCCTTAGTGCTTTTAAATTTATCGCCACCTATCGCTATAATTTATCGCCCGGATAACGCGCTAACAACAACGCGTTTCTCCAGGGCGATAAATTATACATCAACAGCGGCGTTATGAGGGAATATCGCTGTTAATCCAGCGATATTCCCACAGCGATAGAAGAAATCTTGATCATAGGGAGATGTGGATTCAGCCACTGAATCCACCTCCCATGTGATATATAGGGTAGTCATAAAAAATAGCAGACATAAAATACCGGCGATTACAGCGGTAAGCTTTTTTTTATATCGCTATGGGTGTCCTGGGCCATATTGTAAATACGGAGAAGGACAGTTAGCGATAATTTTCCCTTAGTTTTTGCAGGGAACGCCTACTTTGCATCTCATTAGAGATGCAAAGCGAGGCGTGAACTAAACGGGAGCTGAATCAAGGAAACACCCGATAGCGTGCCCTTGTAAATAATGCGATATAATTATCGCCGCTTTTCACTCAAAAACGGACGCTAAAGCTGCGATAATTATATCGCCAGCCCTTGTTGATATGCCCTTCGTTCCTCCTTGCCCCAGCTTGTCTGGGGGCACAAAAGTCTGTTGTAAAAACCCTTGATCAGTTTGCTGAAGCTGAACCTTTGTGATCTGCAAGTGTGGTAGGTGACAGCTCTGCCTGCTATCAAATCAGAGTTGGCCCATCCTGCCAACACCTATTCTCCCCTTGTCTCACTGTCTGGGAGTATTACATAAAGACCAACTGCCAGCTACACCTAATCATGTGCTGCAGAATACAGGCTACAGGTTACAGGCACCAAATGGTTGGGAAAAGGAAATGCCAATTTTCAAAAAGTGGCATTTTCTGAATTATGACTTCAAATGTAACTTTACCATTAAAGAGGGTTTTAATTTACAATTCTTTAGTGACCAAAGTTGTCTTTCCTACCTGCTCCCAGTTGAACGTTGCCATTTATTAAATGCAATAAGGTAACCCAATGACATCCTATGGGTGAGGCAGGTATTGCAGTAGTGAAAAACTAGTTAAAGAGTTTTGTTTATTACCAGGGCACATAAAAGTTAAAAGTACATGCTCAAATTTTTAAATACATTGCACCCTCCCCTATGCGCTGTTTAGGGCCTACCTTAGTGGTGACATATAAATTAAAAAGTAAGGTTTAGGCCTGGCAAAAAGGGTTATTTTGCTGGGTAGAAACAGCAGTTTAAAACTGCACACATAGGCTGCAATGCCTAGACCTGAGACATGTTTAAAAGGCTATCCAAGTGAATGGCACAGTTAAGTGTTGCAGGCCCACTAGCTGCACTTAATGTACAGGCCCTGGGTACAGGTAATACCACTTTCCTAAGGACTTGCAAGTACATTAAATATGCCAATTTGGTGGAAGCTAAAGTTACCATATTTAAAGGAGAAAGCACATGCACTTTAGCACTGCTTAGCAATAGTAAGCTGCTCAGAATCCTATAGCCACCAAAAACAGGAGGATGAAAGGCTAAAGGATGGAGAAAACCACACCAAGTATGTCAGGTCCAATACTGGACAACAACTTCAATATTCAAAACAGGTATGAAGGTGATCCATCGTTGCAGCTCGAATTAGCTTAGGGACTCAAAGGTACGAGGGAAGGATTGATATAAAGCTTAACAGCCAATATGTTATAATATTTTCTTCTGTTCAGATTATTCATAAATGTTGCAGATACTATTCTGTTTCTTTTTATTATAATTATATCGTAGGTACTAGGATAGAACTATATTTTAAAATACATCTTTAAAATGTATCTATTGCTTTCCACTGTTCTTGAGTGTCCCTTTCGCTCATGAAGAGGGTTTGAGTTCCACTAATCATCTCCGTGATACTTCACACTATTGATCGTTCCTTGAAACACATCTCACTCAAGTAGTGCTCAATGGTTTGTTGAGTGGTTGCAGAACAAATGGCATTCTGTCTCGCTTTGGCATGTTGACAAAGTCTTTAGTTCCCAGGTGACTAGAAAGCCTATCATGGGCTGCGTTCCAGAGAATCTAGAAAACATATCAAATCCTGAAGGCAGATAATTATTGAGCCAGATGAGTCAATAAAAAATGTCCACATTGTCCAAGATAATTCTGCATTACAGGAATAATGTTATTCATCCCTTCCTAGTGCTTGGATGTAATACTGTGGAGCAATGCTATTACTTTCCTATAAAAAACATAAATATTACGACCTCCTGAGGAGACTGGGTTAGAAAAGTTTTCTTTTTTACTTTATTGTTAATATAACTCATTTGTGCTGAATACAATACTCACTTTAATGCAACTTTGTTATAATCTTTTATGAGCAGTTGTTAACAAATTGAGCAAATCAAAGCAGTATTTTAAATACCTACCACATTTCCACTCGTCTGAGCTGTCTGCACAGTCGACTTGCCCATCGCACCACAGTGTCTTCGGTATACAATCATGATTGGCACACTCATGCTGTTCATCTTTGCAAAAAGCTGCATAGACATTGAGAAAAGAGGTGAAGAAGAAGAAAGAAACATTTGACAAATCAGCCTGCAAAACATAATTTAAATGCTTCTGTTCGTAAAAAATGTAATTTGCAAACAGTAGCGTCCATAGTGATTTTAATAGACCCAAAGGGAACGAGCATTGGTAAACGTTGTAGGGCAGGCATTGGTTGCCAGCCTTTTGACTTTGGACGTGCGCGTTTTGTTATACTTTTTATAAACCATTACTGCTGGGGAAGAGGCCTTGTTCTCAAACTAAAAATGAAAACATATAAGCAAACATATTTTTGGGTCTCAAAATGCACACGTTGTCGTAGAAGGGACTACGTTGCATGTGGATATACTCCTTGTGAAAGGGCAGAATACTGCGTCAGTTAAGTCACTGTCTGAGGTGGACCGACCCACTGCCCCGTGCAGTAGGCTTTATTGAGCAGAAGAAAGATATGAACGGCACTATAACAGACCAACGAATGAGGACGGCTGGCAAAAAGTAGGTATATGATAACTTGGTTGAAATCATAAGGTCTTGGTTAACGCCAGACTTAAAAACACAATGGGCAACTATTAAATGAGGGTACTTAACAAGGACAGAAGCTGGAGATCACAAGTCAAACGGAATAATAAATGCAAAGTGCAGAAGGAATTTGAATTGTTCCATTACTTCCTGGAAATAAATCACTTAGGCTGAGAAACTACACAAGATACACTCTTTCAAGCTTTCGTAAAAATGTGAAAAAGAAAGAAAATCAATAATCAAATAACTTCAACTACGTAGGTGGTGACATTTGTATTTGTGTTTACTTGCATTTAGTAAGCAGAATATTTTTACATCAAAGACCTCCAGCACAGTACAATTCGTTACATGAGGATGTCTATGATTTGGGTGGGTACATTTAGGAGTGGTGTTCAAAGACAGTGGGTGGGTACAGAGCTGAAGAACAATGACGGTGCAACACTTAACATTTTGCGTAATGCACAAATGTACAAGGGTGAGAGGCCAGTCAAAACGTGGTAGCAGGTGCAGAGGCACTTGGGATATTTGAGTGGCAGTTGTTCTGATTCTCTGGTGCACAAGGAGTGCCTCTACTCATGTTTGAATGTTGGAAGGTAGGGAGGTCAGGAGAGTGACAGATGCAAACCTGGGGCAAAGCAGAGTGAGTGATCTAAAATGGAATGAACAACAGGTTGATCTGGGTTCTGAGAGAAAGAGGTTGTTGGTGGATGGCAGAATTGCAAGGGGGAGCAACATTCCGGGCAAGGTATGGAACAGTGGTGCCTTGGGTATCCTTATAAACCATGCTTAGGTATTATTATGACAGCACAACTAAGGGCAGTACAAGATGGGTGTGTGCCTGGGGAGGTGACGATATCTTGTGCTGCAAATTTGATTATGTTGTTTAAAATGGAATATGATTATTGCGGCGGGCAAATGAGGATGCCCCCACTGCAATCCCATACATAATTTCAGTGGATGTGGAATTGCCTATCTGGAGTTAAGACATTGGGAAAATTTGACCAATGTTCAGCATCTATAACTTTCCGTAGATGGTTGTGAAAAAGTAATCTATCGACAAACCAGAGTTGAACAACAGAATGCGATTCTTTTTAGCAGGAGTAAGAGTTAAAGCGTCAAGGGGCAACAGAACTGGATGGATAAGATGGAGCTACAGAAGGAGGGAAATGTATGTTCTCTGTTTAGGAGGGCCTTGGAATATGTGATTGGAGGTCGGCTATCAAATAGTCAGGAATTCAAATCTGGAGATGGGAATTAGGGAGAAATGGGGAGAGGACCCAGCCCAGAGTCTTACCACTACTGTGGAAGCAGCCAGGGAATGTGAAGAGCACCGAAAGACTGAAAATTAGCAGCCAAAGAAATTAGATGGGGAACACATTAGTGCTATGCCCATGACGGCCAGGGACAGAAGGTTGATCAAATATCAAATATGGTGACAAGTGTGTGAGACCAGTCTCTGTGAAGTGGAATGCCCACAATCTAGACAGTGGATGGTTGAGTAGGTTGTTCATTTAAAGACAGGGTTTAGGTTATTTGTACACAAGCCATTCAAGCATCTTGGAAAAGTATGAATGTTAGGAAGTGTTAGGAGACAGGCCATTTTTAAAAAGGAAGGCAAGATTGGCTGTTGGTTTTTGAGGGAGGAACAGAATAATAGGCTTTGTATAGCATAATATAGAGGATCAATACCTTCAGTGGGGGACTTCTCTCTTCAATGTTCCTCAAATTATAGAAATAACAAATGTCAGTGGGCTTTGTTATGGAGCAATTGCAGAGAACAAGAGCTTGCAGGGTCTTCGGTCAGAGCAATAGAAGAGATGCTGCATGAGCTGGAAAGAGCATCAAACTATCCATCTAACGTTGTTGGGATTCTCTTCCTGCCGGATGAGCAAAGCTATATTAATCAGAATAGACAATGTGGCAACCAAATGCTACAAGCAGTATTTCTTGGAACAGGTGTAAGGCTTCAGTCCGGCTCTGGAGGTGTGGAAACAAAGTTTATAAAATCACTATCGTGAACAATATCCAAGACTCATTAGTCCGAAATATCTGACTCCCATGTTGCAAGCAAACCTTGGATACACCTTCCACCTGGCTCTGTATCTTCCTCAATCCCAGTTACTGTCCAGAAGATGATTTATTTAATTTTTTTATTCTGATGCTGGATGTCTGTCCAGAAGATGATTTCTTCTTTTCCGTCTTAGATTGGAAGAGCTTGCTCCTTAAAAACCTGGAGGAGTGAGAAGCATTTTTGCCCGAACCCCAGTCTACATAATATGAAGTTTCTGTTTGCAGGGCAGAGGGTGCTTCCTATCTTTGAGAGCTCTAGAACCTTCAAGTATCTCATCCATGTAGGAAGGTGGATACCTGACTATGGTTACCCCAGATTTTTTGCCTAGTGTTTAGCTGGTTTTCGACTTAGTTGGCCTGGGATCCTGCTAATCAGGGCCCCAGGCTATCTGCTCTCTCTTTAAAATGGACACCATGTACATTTCCAATTGGATATCGGGTCACCTTATGAGCCCTTGTACAGTGTACTATAGGTACCCAGGGCATAGGTGCATCCAAGGCCTACCAGGGGCTGCAGCATATATTTTGCCAGCTGTGGCTGGCCATTCAAATTGACACAACTGGCTGATCACTCGGCTGGGGCAAGGTAGTGTAATCACCCCTTGCTTAGATATAGTATACCTATATCTAACCTTATATCTAGACACATATACACCTATAAGTCACTCCTATGGCAGGCCTTAACAATCCTGGAGGTAGAGTGCTTGGTTTTTTGTGAGATGGTGCTCTAGCATGAGCTGAGCCTGTCTGCAGCTTTCGGAACCATGTCCTTTAGCTGTTCTAGGATATTGCCATACCATATACTCTTAAGTTCATTATAATCCTCACGGTTAGATGCTAACTAAGGTTTGGCTTTATCAAAACATGTCAAGTGTTTAGAAATAAATACATATATAGTTTGAATATCCTGTGTGGTGTCCTTTCATTTGGTATTAAAGGGATTGCATAAGGTAAAACAGCTGGCTTCACGTGCCCTCTTGAGTTTAGCCTAAGACTGCTTTGTCCATGCTACCCCTGGGATAGCTGGTCTATAAGGTTGACTTTACAAACATCACCATAAGGGTTGTTTGGACTGGTGCAAGGTGCTCACTGGAATAGTGAACATCATATACCAGGCCAACTTCTCGCAATCCACAATTGTATTCTTGCCAGAACGGATGCTCCTGATACAGCTGCCAAATCTTAGATCCCATCAGATCCAGCTATGGAGAGGAAAAGTGCTTGCAGTTCCATTTTTACCAACAAACCTGAGCAATGTTCACCTTCCTTCATTGGTCTGGCCACAAACATTATATTGTAAAAGCTGCATATTTTCCTGCTGTTAAAGCTAGATTCCAGTGTATGCCTTGTTTACCGCGCCCTCTATTGGTTTATCCTCTTGATCAACTGAGGTATGTAAATGTTGAATAATGTGAAGCTCAATGAGAACCTCTGCAGGAACCCGCATGGCAGAGAAGAAGAACTCGAGGTAAAGTCTCCATAAGAGACTGACTAAGTTCTATTGCTGAGGAAAGATACCAAGAGATTGAGGGCCGCTACTTCAGTCTTGATCCTCGTTAGACAGTGTTTCAAGACCCTTACCATGACAAAGGCAGTGGACAATTCCAAAAGGACCACCACAGCCTTTCCACTGCTGTCCATGATCCTACGAATCTCATCTGTTGCCACCACAAGTGTGAATCTGTTCTATGTGATTTCCTAAAGCCAAATTGAGATCCATCTAGGATATTATTCTGCTCCAAATAGTCATAGAGGACCACATTAAGGTGTCTCTTTAGAATTTTTGCTGGTACTGGAAGTCTTGAGATTTTCCATTCAGATGGAAAGATGCCCTTGCTCATGACATTATTTAGTAAGGCTGTAAGTGGGGCAGTCAAACTTGCCAAATCCTGAAAAATGTTCCCGAGACAAGGGTCGATAGGGTCCCCACACTTGTCAATTTAATCAACTGGATCACCTCAACAATTGTAAGGGATGGAAATGTACTTAGCGTTGGGTAATTGTTACTGAAAGTATGACTTCCAAAACTAAGGGATCATCCCCTTGTCCTGCCTTAAAAGCCTTGTATACCGCCTCTACATTATTCTTAAAACATTTTGCTAGGTTGTCACCGAGATTTTGCGTAGGGGCTAATGTGTTGCCATTAGGAGGGCATGAAAGCATCTCAACTGTTCTAAGTAGTTCCTTAGAGGAGTTGATTGCTGGTTTATTTTTCTCAAAGAAAATGTTGTTTTTTCAACTTTTATCTCTGATTTATATTCAGATAGAAGCCTGTTATATTTGGCCTTCTCGGCCTGTGAGTAATTTCCCTTCAGATTTTTTCCTGTCTCCTGCTAGTTCTTTTTAGCTCTTTAAGCTTGGTCGAGTACCGCCCCACTGTAGGTTCTGTAACTCTTAACCAACTTGGGTGGAGCCCGTTTATTAGCTCCCTCCTCAATCCAGGAAGAAAAAATTGCCACTGTTACATTTCCCTCGCAAGTAACTGTTGGGAGTGACGATTCCAAGATCGCCGTTAGCTCCTTTCTGTCCACTTTATTCCAGGCTTTTACAGTTTTATCGATTTAGAAAAGGGGGTGGTGATGAACAGAGTGTCTGAGTTAAGCAGACCACTCTTACCCAGTCCAAAGATCAGGGCTTGATCCATCACCGTTATTTATCTCACTGCCCCATCCCAGCTCAGAACCTGGCTATATGCAAATCAATCTGTCCCTGGCCCAGTGCATCATGGGAACAGGGCAGACTAAACTACCAAGCCAATTCTTCACCAGAGAGGAGACAAGCTACCGGGGACCGGTTTCTGGCATTTCAGCCTTCTTCGGCCCGGCTTGCTTGAATCCTGATGGAGCAGTGAGAAAGGGACTCATGTCTGAGTATACCCTGCCACACCTATAGTGGCCAAACACGATTTAGAAAAGGGGGTGGTGATGAACAGAGTGTCTGAGTTAAGCAGACCACTCTTACCCAGTCCAAAGATCAGGGCTTGATCCATCACCGTTATTTATCTCACTGCCCCATCCCAGCTCAGAACCTGGCTATATGCAAATCAATCTGTCCCTGGCCCAGTGCATCATGGGAACAGGGCAGACTAAACTACCAAGCCAATTCTTCACCAGAGAGGAGACAAGCTACCGGGGACCGGTTTCTGGCATTTCAGCCTTCTTCGGCCCGGCTTGCTTGAATCCTGATGGAGCAGTGAGAAAGGGACTCATGTCTGAGTATACCCTGCCACACCTATAGTGGCCAAAAACGATTTAGAAAAGGGGCTGCTTGTTCCATTCCACTTAGAAGAAGGAACCTGAATAATAAACGTAACCAACATGTGGCCCCACCGGGTGACCGGGAAGACATTCTCAATAGACAAACCAGGAAAATTGAAAAATACTGCGTCAAAGGTATGTCCAGCAATGTGAGTAGAAGCCTTGACTAATAGATTAAGATCAAATGTAGCCATATTATCTATGAGCAACCTTGATTCTTTACTGCTCTCGTCCTCTAAATTAAAATTAAAATCTCCCCAAATTGTAAAATTAACATAGTGTATACTGTTTTCTAGAATGGCTTCCAATGACCGTAGCTTTTGAGCCAATCACCGACGTAAAATTCCGACCAAAGTCGATGTACAAAGAAAATAATGAGAGCGATCCTGAGAAGTTAAATGCTTTATAGATTCAAGCAAGCAATAAAGCTGTTGAGAGAACACAGTCTTTGACCTAATTTCAGGGCCTGCATGGGGCAAGGTTGGTATTCGTAAGTAACCAATAACAGAAGCACAAGTCAGCGCTTGCTAAGAGTCAGGGTCCAGCAACCCCTACACCGAGTTCAGGCTCTCCTGAGACGCGAGGAGTACAGGTAAATTAAAAACCAAACTAAAAGAAAAGTGAGAAAAGGCAACATATAAAATTAAAATGATCAGGCAGAACTTGGGTAAGACCCTAAGTTTGGAGCTAGGCACCTCCATATAATTCTGACCAAAGTTAGCGTACAAGGAAAATAATCAGAGGGGTCCTGAGAGGGTCAAATGCTTTTAGATTCAAGCAAGCATTACAGTGTTGCCCTTGCCACACTGGCTTTAGACCTGATAGTGTTTAAAGTTTCCCATCGTTAGGATAATTTATTGTCATGGGCACAACTGTGATTGGAGTTGGGCACTCGTGCCTAGCCTTTCTGCAGTAGCCATGTTGACAGTAAACTATATTGGGCATTCGAAAGCTCAGAACATAATTCCATTTATAGACACGTGAATGAATCACTAATCTATACTTATGACAAAAAATAAGGAGATGGCTCTATTTGCCATTATGAAGGGGTCTTTTTTTAATCTCTCGGCCAATTTTATTGTCAGTACTTAATTCTGTATTTAAAAGTGGCCCCCATACTCCTGGTCAGAGTCTATCATGGTTCCTATTTTTAAAAAGGGCTGCAGAAAGGAAATGCTATTGCCCAATTTCTCTACTAAACTCCTTGGTTAAGGGCACATTATCCTTGCAAGGTTGGAGTGTTGGGCCGAAGATAATAACATATTTTACTTGAGAATCATAATGGTTTCAGTAAAAGGAAAAGCACCGTTGATCAAGCACTCAACTTTAAATTTCTCAATTGGAAAATACACTAAGGCCAGGCAGGGAACACTGAATTTGTCATTTATGGATCCAACTAGTGTGATTGACGGTGTTATGCATTCCAAACTATGGGGCCGATTATGATAGCGGATAATCCGCATCCTCCGGGCCGGCGGAAGCCACCGCCGGCCCGGAGGATGCGGATTATCCGCTGCGGACTGAGAAAAGACCCTCCACCAGATTAGGATGGCTGGGGCATCTTTTTTCAGTCCGCCGCTTTTGCGCCGCGGTCGGCTTCCGAGCGTGGCGGAAAAGCTCTAACATGGCTGGCGGTGTCTATCAGACACCGCCAGCCATATTAGGATGGCATCGCTCCTATGCTTTTCCACGGCGGCATTTCTGCCGTAGAAAGGCATACGGTGTTTTCTTCAGGAGCCCGTTGCGGACCCCCAGGGGTGAAGGGAGGGTGGGGGGTGCACCTGGGGGTTCCTATGGTCCCCCCCTGCCTTTGCGTGCACGAAGCGGCAGGCACCACGCGGTGCCTGCAGCTTCGTGCATGCAAAGGCAAACATGCATTTTTTAACATTGCGGCGTGTGCTGCTTCAAGCAGCACCCGCCGCAATGTTAAAAATACAGGATGTGACCGCCAGGGTGGGGGTAACATCCTAATTAGCACGGAGGGACCGCCGCTGCCCCTGCGGGCGGTCCCTCCTCCTCTGGGGTGGCGGACGGATGCAGGTCCGTCCGCCATCCTAATAGGCCCCTAAGTGTATAATTAGGAGACAAGGGGTGGACAAGGCGATTTCAAATTCTAAATGATTTTATATTACAATTCCACAGTTTGAGTCACATACAGGCTAAACAGTGAATGCCCTAACAAGATTTACTATTGTCAGAGGGGTAAGACAAGGGTCTGTGTTGGCCACTTTCCTGATCATTATTAACATTAATGATCTAGAACACCATCTCTTCGAAAAGTGCACTGATCAACCGAAAAACAGTAAACATTTTGTCTCATTCTTACTTTACGCAGATGATGCTGTTTTAATGTCGAGAACTGCTGTGGGACTTCAAAGATTACTTGATGTGTTTGCCATTTAAATGAATGACTTAGACCTTCAACCTAACTTGCGTAAAACCATTATGTCCTGCAGCCTTTGGCCTGCAAAGAAGTGTTTTTTCAATATAGGGGAGTGTCCATACAGGAGGCAAACACCTTTTTAGGTCTCGGCTAGCTGAAAGCGCGTTCTCGCCAGAGAACTATTGTCGGCGTCTCAGCAGTCTGAGAACACCGAAGTGAGACAAGACCTGGCCGCGCGCAGCGTTTTCCCATAGGATAACGTTGTGCGCGTGGCCAGGTCTTGTCTGCACAGCATTGCAGGGCTGACCGGATCGCGTCGCGTGCGTCTCTGGAATGCAGGGGGAGTCTGCATACCAGCGCACGGTGGTGCTATAGAGGAGACTGAGTGCGGGAGAGGTGGAGGCAGGCTTACAGACGAGGATGCACTAAGGAAGTGAAATGCAATTTTTAAGACCAATACCTTACTTAAATGTAATTGCTTTTTGATAAGAGTCACTTGCTAGTCCAGCTTTGGAATATAGAAAAGGTGCCTCCCACTGTTTTCAGCCGGATCATGACCAGCCACATTTGCCGAAATCTGCGACGGAAACCCGGGAGTGTCCCGGAAAGTCCGTGATGCATGGTCACCCTAGCCTGTAGCAAAAGTTCAGTACCATACTTATTTATCCCTTAACATCACAGCAAAAAAGTTTTTTACACAGTTATTTTTTTTTAAGGTGTTCAAACCTTAAGGAACAGTCATCCACTCCCCACTTGAGGGCAGCTATAAATCGCAGTCCTTAATGAATTACTAATGAAATTAACCTCACACTCTCCTGTTTGTAAATGCATTAATTAGTAAAGAAATCCAGTCCAGTTCTTTAAAGGTAAAGTATATAAATCCACAACCGAGGTTATAAAAAATACTTTATTGCTTTCATAATTATATTCATTCAGTTGGTGGGTGAGTGGCGGCAACTGAAATCTCCGGCGGCACGTTTTATAACTATTAACAGCACATGCTCTGGTGCGGCCAGCAATCCACGCACTAAGGAAACACAAGTTCACCAACTCCTTGCACGTTTCTCATGACCCACTGACCGCGCAGAAAATTTCCTACCGGTAAATGGCGTCGACTCACCTTTAGTGTTAACTATCGGCCTTTCATATATAATGTGATCTGTGTCACCGGTATTTCAGCCTGTCAGTGGCCAATGCCGTCTGTAATATTTTCATTTGTTTTGCAAAATGTTATTTACTGAAATAGATCTATCACAAATGTAAAAATACAATATAGGGTTCTGGCGATGATCACAGTAGCAGAGGGTGTGGCTTAACGACTGCGCGGCCGGCCTTAATGCTGGCGGAAGCAGGTTCGAGTCTGGCGGGAGGCTCAAGCATTCTGTGATCCTGGGCATATAGCTTAATCTCCCCGTGCCTAAAAATAACGTCTCCGTCTGTAACGCAACGGGTGCTCATGTAAAGAGCTCCGACCCCCTTCTGGTGTAGTTCACGCTGTATAAAACTGCAAAATAAAAATCACTAATTTACTGCTGTAAAAAATTAAATATCAATTTATAGTTGATAAATTCAAATAATGCCTACAATCTGTACGCGGTACTGAAGCTGCTGAAACGGAATTTTAAAGTGACATTTAAAATAGTTTGAGTTGGAGGTCTTTGAGCCAGTCTGTGTGCTGTGCCTTGACTACATGTGCAACCAGGGGTGCGTGTGGCGCTGAGTGTGTGTGTTGGGGCGTGGATTGTTTCCAGTTGGGAATCGCCACCTATTGCAGCCCTCCACTAAATGCTTGAACTCGTGTCCATCTGTGTCAAAATGCTCATGGCCCGTTGTCAACAAGCCCGGTGTGATAGCTGATTGTACAGCTGCGTCTCTCTTTATCCACACTGGGTGGGGGCGCTGGCCATTCAAATATTCATCTTTGTAGGTGTGAGAAGCGCATATAGTGATCCCGGCTGAGTAAACATGCGCACACTGTGTGGTACCTACCATTGCCGGTGCACACTGCTTGATTTGCACATGTTCAGGATACCTGCATTCACTGGTTCTGCAAATGTGAGAATGCATACAGTCAAAACTGGCACAAACTAGGTTTGTGTTTGTGAGTTGAGTTAGCACCTCTCTAGCCCTGAGCATGCTGTGTGTCTATGAGGCATGCGCACACTGGGTATGTGTCTGTAAGCGTGTACTGGCTGAGCATGCACACTATGTGCTCGAGTGTGAACAGAGCCAGATCTGTTCATAGTAGGTGTGCATATACAGTCAAAAAACTTACAAACAGCAGGAGTGTGACAGTGAGTGTGCATTAACTCAGCTCTGTTCATATTAGGTATGTGCCTGAGTGTGCACCACCCCAACACTGCACTGTTTGGAAGCCTACATACAGCCACAAGAGTTTCATACAGTAGGTGGTTCACGTGGGTGCACACTGCTGATATACTTACAAGCCCTAGGTGCTGTATTACACCATGCCTGCATTACGAGTTTGTCTCTGATTTTGCCCTACCCTGTCTCTACACATAATGTGTCTGTCTGACTGTGCACACAGCCAGTGGGACAGGGGGTTAGCACTGCACATACCTATATTTTACAGCAGAGGAGGTGACCATCAATGTCACTCTTTGGAAACCCATTTCATGATTCTAGTGTACATTTGTTGAAGTGGAGTTATCCCACATAAAGGCCTCTTGGTCCTCTTAATAATTCTTAATTTTCTGAATTGTGTTCAGCTTCGCACTATGGCACAAAAGTGAGCCAGCCATGCCTAGCGTATACTTGCTGTACATCCTCCAGTACACATTCCTATGTTTAGACAGCAGCACAGACATCAGACATGGAAGATGCGTGATTCAGTGAAAACCCCCTAGTACAAATAGGTACTTCAGGCAATATACCATAATACCGATTGCCTGCGCCTGACTGCATTGGCGTTTTTCATGCAAAAATTGATTTACTCTGCTACTTGTGTCACAAGATCTCTTGCACAAACCTTTAGTAAATCGGGGCCTTGCTGTATCTATAGAAGTATCTATTGACCCGTCCCTGTCATGAGCAATGCCAATAGCTCTAACTTTAACAATGCCGAGACCATTGCATTGTAAATGCTTGTTATATCTGGGTGTTCTTTTTGACTCTCATGGCTAATGGTTTCAACAAAGAGCTAATAGGGAGTCTCTATTTAAAAGCTCTGTGAAACTGTGAATAGGAAATAGCAGTGTGGGCAATTCAATGTTGCACCAGTGTAATATTTCTCTATTATATATGCCCTACGCAAAACTTTTCATGATCGCACTGCTTAGGAGCCATGATCAATTGAAAAGGAGAGTGAAATATATCATAGATATTACTCAATTAGAGCATTATGTAAAAGTTCCATATGTTGCAATGTCCACGAGCATCCTTTTTTTTTTGCAACATATGGAACTTTTACATAATGTTCAATTGAGTGATATCCATGATATATTTCATGCTCCTTTTCAATTACTCTCCCTGTTGAAAACCATTTTGATTTTCTCCCACAAGATGGGATAGAAACCTGTGAAAGAAATGTGTCTCCTTTACAAAATAAAAGGTGTTTTTGGAGGCTACATACAGTGCTGGTGTTTGATGTAAAGTGGATTGCAGGGATTTACAGATTCTGGAAATTTGCTTAGTTAAACGTCAATAGTTCATCAGGAGTAGCTAGGAAGCTGCCTAAAATGGCCACATAGACTCAGGGATCCTTGCCGCTTCGGATTTACCAATACATTTTAAAGTGCAAATGGATACCCTTTGTTGAACAAAAGGCAGTCTTCAAGAAATGGAACACCTCCTGCCATGGACTATTGGCTTTTCTTTGTTTAGTTAAGCCATTTTCAGCTATTTTTGAGCGTTTCTTTCTCAGCGAGTATTTTGCGACCACCATTTTGATTTTTGCCACAATTAATGTTTTCTCCTCAGTGCTGCACATACTTCTGAGGTACTTTCTGCCTTAAACATTTCTCATGCTCCTGATCTGCTGCTTTGTAATTCTTTTCATAACTGGTGCTTAAATGCTGGTCTCTTCGGTCTCATACGCTTATTTTAATCTTTGCATGGCTGCACTACGCAACTTATAAAACATCTCCTCTCAGTGTTCCTGAAACGTCTAGGCTTCATTATTATACATTGGAGAGATCATTCAGCATGTGTTTATGCCTGAATTACTATATTTGGCTTCAAATGTATGTTTTTATATTTGACTAAGCTATATATGGGGAGAATTAAGGAAACCTTAATATTATCAATTTGATATTGTGTACGAATCACCCCCACAGGGGTATCTTGGCGCTCGGTCAACTCAAAACTGAGTGTAGGAACTATAAGAGTTTTGTTTTTAGTGCTTTCCTGAAGTTACTGTAGTTAAGGTAAGTTTGGAGAGTAAAGGTAAATATTCCAGAAGGTAGGAGCCAAATAGGAAAAGGCTCTGCAATCACATCTAGATTGTAGAATGCGTGGTATCACAAGACGCTCCTTATCACTGGAACGCAAAGTCCTAGTGAGATGATTGGATTGTAGAAGAGGAGTCAAAGGTATTCTGGGTTGCTGGTTACAGATCAGCTGGACGGCCGTGTTTGCACTACTTGTTCTAAGTGACTCGTTGACAGAAGCCAGTAATGCGTTTCAGTAATCTAGCAACTTCCCATGTAGCAAGGTCTTACTGGCTGTCATAGAAAGAAATGGCAGGGCTTTCTTTGGTTGGCATTATGTGGAAAAGCAAGTGTCTGTGGTAGATAGACCTGCTCCCTCCTATGTATTTCCTGGTCTGGCTCAACTCTGAGTTTTGTTGCTACCTTACTGGGAGTGGGGGCCTTGCCTATCTCTGGTGGCCACCAATCCAGGGTCACAGATCTTGGGCTTTACCAAACAAAATAATCTCTGTTTTTCCTCTATTCAGCTACAGAAACATCCAGCCTACATAACTATTAAACAATGTAGGGCTCAGACATGACCCCTGCGGTACCCTTTTGTCAACACACCTAGGCCTGGATTTAAAGGCTTATTACATTTCAATAGTGCCCACCCACACTCTCTTAAGGAGAACTTACCAGTGGGTTTGTTTCTGAAGATCCGAAGAAATTGTGCGGACCTATTTGATTACAAAAAGGAAGCAGAAATTCTAACAACGAAACTGGAACAGCAGGCTTACCCTAAAGAAATCATTGAGAGGCAAGAAAAAGATCACGGAACACACCCACGGAGGCGTTGTTAGAGACTCATCAGAAGAGTGAGATGGACACATTAATCTGTGTCACCACATACAATACCTCCTCAAAACAGATCAAGAAGATTGCTAACAAAAAATGGCCCATTCTCACATCGAATAAACTAACATTTGAGAGACCAATGTTTTCCTTTAGAAGGAACAAAAGCCTGAGAGATACGTTGATACACACTGACACTTATAAACCAAAACAGACCAATCAACTCACATGCTGGAACCAACCTCCAGTAGTGGGACATTATCCTAGTGGGTTGTGTGTAGTTTGCCCACTGACAGAAAATTCCAAACAAATTGATTTAGGCCTGCGATACCCATGGGAACAATGAACACAAACTAATTGTAATACCGATAACATAGTTTACCTAATCCAATGTCCTTGCCAGCTAAAATATGTTGGTATGACCAGCAGGAGAATAAAAGTAAGGAGAAGTGAACACAGTAGTACCAACCATCAGGCGTGCCATCACAGCCACCAAACTCACTGCTCACCACCTAGAAAAGGGATACAGTGACACTGACATAAAGTGGACAATTATTGAAAAGGTACAGGGCACGGGTAACATAACTAAAAAACTACTTGAGCGCGAACAGCGATGTGCTTATAGGTTAAGGACACACGAGAACGGACTTAATGATAGCATACCTTGGAATTAACTTAATAGCAGATGAGCGCTCAATACTTTGGAATCGGTACTTTAACCTTTTGTTTATGTACATATCATTTTGACATCTGCACTATTCCTTTGCCCAACCTATTAATGAAAGCGACCTGCCACTGGAAATATGGAACCATTTTTGATAATTTTAGTAAATCTCCCCTTCTTCCATGGCATAGTCATAATCAAAAGCAGATTATTTAAAAAGTTAATATGAGATTGAATCTGCACTATTCTAAATACCAACCTATTTATGAAAGCGTCCTGTAAATTCCACACATTTCGCGATAAATGCCGGACATTTCCCCGCTTTTGATGACAGTCATGTTCACAATCGATTTAATAATGCTTTCTCGAGTTTGAATACTTATTTTCCCAGTAGCATCCATTCAACAAGTCAACCATTCGGATATAATAGTGCACCATAAGCATAAAATATACAAACACGTATGCCTCATTTAAAAGAGAGAGCACTATTACCAAAAATATTTATTGGGCTTTAGTATTTTACCTTAATCCCGATCTTAAACATAAAGGGACTACATTTCCCATCGTCAAATCACGTGATCACTCTGCATTCTCCAACGCGATTTTGTCACTTCCGCCCAGCCGCTAGAGCACTTCGCTCCTTCGACATTTCCCACGTTCACGCTAGGCATTTGAAAATGATCTCTCCAGGCCAACAATTGCACAAGTCCGGGGAGACAAACCGAGCAGGTTACACCGCGGGGCAGGACCCTTGGTGATGTAAGTAGACGACAATCCTTGTCTATACATTAAATGATATGTTGATTGGCATAACGCTTGATGAAATTATCTTCTGGCAACTTACTACTTCATTCTCCATTTTCTCTGTCTCCCACCTTTTTCACTACGCCGTTTTCAACGCACGTTGGCCTGATTTCGGAAACTAACAGAGTTTGACTAAAGGGCTACCCATGTCTCGGAGTCCCCTGAGATACGATTAGTCTCCTGAGATGGGGTAAGGTTGATAGAGTGTGAATGCGATTGAGAGGGAATGCACCATGAATGATAGTGTTTTTTAGCAGTTTGATGAGAAAAACACAGGTATGAGTTCTCATGGAGAAGGGACACACGCTAACACAGGTGGATATTGTTAGTTTGCGACACATGTCGCCACGGTATGCAGACAAAATATCGATATTTAAATATCGATATACAATAATATCGAAGTTTAAATATCGAAGGGACATAATATAGAAGGTAAGTAATATCGATAGATTTTTTTTTTATTTCAAAAGATTTTATTAAGAAATTTTACGATGCAGAACAGAGAGTATTGCAAAGGTGTTACCATTGTTCTCGGCGCCTTCTGGTTACAATAGGCTTACTTTGCATATGCTTATGTTGGAGGTGTTCTGTGGCGACCTCGGTGGATAGAAGAGGGAAAAGAGAGAGAAAAGAGAAGAAGAGAAAAAGAGGGGGGTTCCTCAGTAGCTTAATGTCTGCTATTAGTAATATCGAAGTGTTAAATATCGATGTTAGTAATATCGATGTTAAAAATTTCGATGTTACTAATATCGATTTTTATGTTATTTTTGTGTATATTATTATGTATTTATAATGTTTTAAATTTATTTTTATGTAATTTTGTATTTTAGTACTGTAGCGGGTTGTGGGTTTATAGGGGAATAGGGTGGGAAGTAATTTAATTATGTTAAATTAATTATTAATTTGTAGGAATTATAAATTAATTTTAATTAATTGGTAATTATTTTTAATTAATTGGTAATTAATTTTAAGTAATTGATTAATTGATAATTATGTTCTGTGGCGGGTTGTGGGTTTATAGGGGAATAGGGTGGGAAGTAATTTAATTATGTTAATTATGTTAAATTAATTATTAATTAGTAGGAATTATAAATTGATTTTAATTAATTGATAATTATTTTTAAATATTTGGTAATTTAAATTACTTAATTGATTAATTGATAATTATGTTCTGTGGCGGGTTGTGGGTTTATAGGGGAATAGGGTGGGAAGTAAATTAATTATGTTAAATTAATTATTAATTAGTAGGAATTATAAATTAAGTAATTTAAATGTAATTAAATGTAATTAAGGAAAATGTTTTTTTATTAATTGTTTTGTTAATTATATAATTATTAATTGGTAATTAAATATTAAATGGTATTTTTAATATTTTTTTTATTTAAATATATTTTGCTAATCATGTTTTTAATAATTATGTATTGGTATTTGTAAATGGTTTATATTCATTTAATAGTTACGTTTTGTATTATTTAAAAAAATAAATTTATAAGTATGTTATTTTTACTCCTACTCTATCCAACACTTTCCCTACTGTTGCACTCTCTGGAGTTGGAATAGTAATTGTTACCCCTACGCTATCCAACACTTTCCCTACTGTTGCACTCTCTGGAGTTGGAATAGTAATTGTTACCCCTACGCTATCCAACACTTTCCCTACTGTTGCACTCTCTGGAATGGGAATAGTAATTGTTATCCCTACGCTATGCAATACTTTCCCTACTGTTGTACTCTCTGGAGTGGGAATAGTAATTGTTACCCCTACGCTATCCAACACTTTCTCTACTGTTGCACTCTCTGGAGTTGGAATAGTAATTTTTACCCCTACGCTATCCAACACTTTCCCTACTGTTGCACTCTCTGGAGTGGGAATAGTAATTGTTACCCCTACGCTATCCAACACTTTCCCTACTGTTGCACTCTCTGGAGTGGGAATAGTAATTGTTACCCTTACGCTATCCAACACTTTCCCTACTGTTGCACTCTCTGGAGTTGGAATAGTCATTGTTACTGTAGTAAACAGAAAGAGGCTTCTTGATGGTAGAATCAGTTTAATCCAAGGAGACAGCTTACACAACCACCACGAACAGATGCAGAGTTGTAACTGATCTTAATAGAACATTACATTCCCAAGGATCCCTAAGAATCCCCAGGCAGTAGGAATCAAAACAATTCTGAATGGAACATAGGAAGGGAAGTACATGGTTAAAGGGAGAGTGAAGCACAGAATGGAATACTACACACCTTCCCCCTTAAAAAAAAAAAAAAAAAAAAAAAAAAAAAAAACTTAGAGGTAGTAATCATGTAACTTTACAGGAGTATGTTTTACACGAATGCTTTTCCTAAGAGAAGAAGTATCATCGTTAGAAATCACATGACAAGGTATGGGAACATTTTCACTAACAGAGTCATTGACATGGCTAGAAGTTGGTTCAGTGGTCAAGTTGCCATTGTCAGGCATAGATGGACTGCAATTACCAGACACAGGAACAACACGATCAACAGACTGGTTCTCAGAGTCAAAAGAGTTAAACAAAGGAGAAAAAGATGTATCATTTTGATCACACAGAGGCTTGGCAGTGGAACAATCATTGGAGGATGGTGCAGAGTAGGGTTCTGCATTGGAAGAATTTGAACCTTTACACAGAGAAATCCTTCTAAAATTCCAAATTTTCCCATCCTCAACTCTCACAGCCTTAGAAAATACTTCAATAACCTTGCAAGGGTCCGACCACTTATTCCACTTATTGTCAAAAGCTCTACCTAATTTCACGCGGACAAAATCACCCACCCTGACTTTCTGACCAGAGTTTTTAGTAGACAGAAAATTGGCTTTCATTCTTTCCTGATACTTCAAAACTCTGTCCTTAACACAAGCAGGATCTACAGAAGGATCAACCGGTATCTTAACTTTCATCCACCAAGGCAAAAGTTTGGAACCAGGCTTTCTGCCTCTAAGCAATTCAAAGGGTGAAAACCCTGTAACAGAATTGGGAGAGGTCCGGTAAGACAGTAAGGTGGAACGCAGAGTTTTTTTCCAGTCAAGATTGCTTTTAACAGCCAGCTGAATGGACTCTTTGATGACACGGTTAAAGCGTTCCGTCTGACCATTGGCTTGTGGATTATAGTTCGACACCCTTTTGTGCACAATCCCGCATCTCTGGATAAAAGATGAAAATTCTTTGCTTATAAATTGCGGACCATTATCCGACACTATCTCCGCGGGAATTCCTTCCCTGCAGAAAACCTCATCAAGAAATTGAATAATTTGAGTGGAGCCAACTTTGTCGACAATTTTTAGTTCTGGCCACTTAGAAAAATAATCGATAAGGACCAGACCAAACACATTTTGCTGGGAAGACAAGTTAAGAGGTCCAATTATGTCAATGCCCAATTTCTTCCAGGGGCAAGAGACAAATTCAATGGGAGAAGTGGCAACAGACAAGGGTTTAACGGTCTTGTCACTTTTGTCGCAAGGGGAGCATGAGCGAACCCATTTGTCAACCATTCTGTCTACACCAGGCCACCAGTAGAACTCGCGTATGCGCCTTTTTGTGCCAGACATGCCCATATGGCCTTCATGGGCCATGGAAATAATTCTTTCTCTCAAAGAAGTGGGGGGAATGATTTTGTCGCTACGAAACACGAAACCTTGGTCAAACATGAGTTCGTCATTTACCTTAAAAAAAGAAAGAATGTCCCCAGATAAGTATCGCTCATGAGGCCAACCATATTGTAAGTGCCTGGTTAAGGAAGCAAGGTCAGAATCATTCGCCATAGCTTCCCTCCACTCAATTTCAGAGATGCTAGGAGAAACACCAGTCGGACCACAATCGTTGACATCATCGATGTTAGAAACAACATCAGAATCATTGTTCCAACTAACAGAAAAAATAGAATTTACTAAAGGCAACCTGGACATGCAGTCGGCGTGCACGTTTAACCGCCCAGGGACATATTCCACAGTACATTGAAATTCTTGCAATTTGGCTGCAAGACGTGCTAGGCGCGCTGTTAAGGTCCTGCCACCACCAGCTGCCAGCATATTGATTAGGGGTTTATGGTCGGTTCTTAAACAGAACCTGGTTCCCCAAAGAAATTGCCTAAAATGTTCAGAGGCCCAGGTGCAAGCTAGTAGCTCTTTTTCAATTGTGGAGTAATTGAACTCAGCGCCCCGCAAGGTTCTTGAAGCATATGACACAACGTACTCTTCACCTTTGTCTTTTTGCATCAAGACTGAACCTAAGCCAACATTGCTCGCATCCACACACACTATGCATTCTTTTTCTAAATCAAAAGGTCTTAGGAAAGGAGCACTAATAATTTCTTGTTTAAGTAATTCAAAAGCATGTTGCTGATCGTTATTCCACAAAAACTTCACATCCTTCTTCAATAACACCCTGAGAGGGTGAACCTTGGAAGCATAATCTTTGACAAATTTACTATAAAATTCTGTGAGACCGAGAAAGGAAACAAGTTGATCTTTGTTCAAGGGAGCAGGGGCTTCGGATATACTCTTGATGTGATTGAGTTTAGGTTTGATTCCCAGCGCTGAAATCTCATGGCCGAGGTATTCAACCTGACTTTGTCTGAATTTGCATTTTGATAATTTAAGAGTGAGACCAAAATCTTGTACACTTTTTAAAACTTTAGCCAAATTTTTATCGTGCTCCTCAAAATCTTTTCCATGTACCAAGATGTCGTCCTGGAAGGCGATTGCACCCTCACATCCTTCCAGAAGTGTCTTCATGAGGCGTTGGAATACGGACGCTGCACTAGCTAGACCAAAGGGCATACGACAGTACTGAAACAAACCTTCAGGTGTAATGAAAGTGGTTAAGAATTTAGAGTCTTCATGTAAAATTACCTGATGGTAGGCGCTGGTTAGATCAAGCGTGGAAAAAACACAGGCGCCAGAGAGAGTGGAAATGAGCTCATGTATGTTGGGTAAAGGATGTCTGTCGATCCAGATCTCCTTGTTTAAGCTGCGGAGATCTACACACAGACGAAGCTCACCGTTGCTTTTAAGGGATAAAACAACGGGCGAAACCCATGGGGATGACTCAACTGGTTCGATGATTTTTTTTTAAACTAAGTCAGATAAAATTAACTTTAATTTATCACGGTAGGCCAAGGGTACATTTCTGACCCTATGTCGGACAGGAACAGCTGATTCTTTAAGGATAATGCGGTGTTTGAAATTAGCGAAAACACCCAAATTGTCATTAAAAATACACGGAAAATCTTTTTTTAATTGGGAAATAAAGTCATTTTCCGGAGAAACCACATATACAGGAGGGGAGGCATTGGGATCAAGTTTGATCCCTAAGTCAAACTGATGGGGCCAGCATAAGATAGATGCTCCTTTCGAGGAGACGTAAACCTTCCCCTTGATAGTTCTATCTTTAAAGCTGATCTCTGCCCACATAAAACCTTCAAGGCCTATCTTCTTCCCAGTATACCCTCCGGGATGTATGTCAGGTGGTAACAGTTCTTTTGGGGACCAAAACTTGTCGAAAACATCTTTGCCTATTATGGTGTACCCAGCACATGAGTCAATGAGCATGGAGATTTCTACACCATTAATAAGAATGATGTCACTAGGAAAACCTTTGCACTCGGTATCACCAACACACAACATCGTGTTAATTTCAGAAGGTTGTTCACAGTCATCATACTCATCATGTGATAAAAAATTGACTTTCTGCGTGGATTTGCACATTTTAGTGAAATGACCTGACTTTTTGCATTTAACACAAATTTTGTTCCAAGCAGGACACCCTTTGTAATTTCCCACATGGTCATTAGCGCCACATCTATAACAAATTATAGGAGACCTTCTTTGGAAAGTTCTGTTGTCTCTGCTAAAGTTGTCCCTTCTAGTGATATTGGAAGTAGGTTTTCTGTAATTTGGGGGATTCCTGACTAATGAAACCTCCGGGATAGTTACTTTAGTTTTGATATCATGGCCTCTTATTTCGTTAACAAACAATTCCGATTGCTCAATACCTTTTGCAATGTTTAGGACGGCGTTAAGAGAGGTCTCAGTGCCCATCCACAAACGTTCCTGTATCTTTTTACTTTTGGTACGCATCATGATTTGGTCCCTTAAAACTTGGTCAAAATCAATGGTTTCAAAGGAACAAGAACTAGCTAGAGTGCGTAGAGCAGCTACATATGTTTCTATGGATTCATCTTCTTTTTGAATTCTAGAGTAAAATTTAAAACGTTCCATCACAGTATTGATTTTCCTACCAAATCTGATGCTTAATTGCTTGACAACAACCTCAAAAACATTTACATCACCAGCACCAGAATTGTCAATAGGTGGAAGACTTTCTAGTTCTTTAAGACCGGCGCCACCTAGACAATTTTTAAGTAAGGCGAGTTTCCTTTTAGGAGAACAGCCGTCTTCTTCTACCACATCAACGTAAGCTAAAAAAGTTGGATACCAAATATCCCATTCTACTTTGGGATCACCAGCCGAAGGTAGGAAATGTGCAGGTGAAATTATGTTATTTGACATTTTTTCGAACAAGTATTAAAAACAGGTAAAAGAAAGGAAAATAGAAATAAAAGTCACAGTTATTTGGCTGGATAAATTGTCAAAAATACAGTATATAACAATAGCATCAAAGTTTGAGGTACCTTCTCTGTGAATAAAGGTGTTCAAAACGATTCCCTCGTAAGTGAAACCACAACCAGGAAATAGATTATAAAACACAATGATCAAAGATACACAAATAACTGTGGTGGATATCGATGTGGTGGAGTTAAACTACATAAATATTTGTAGCGTTACAAAGAATTAAAACGGGACTCGGATCGGAGTCTGTTGCCATGACAATTCAAGATGGCCGCTGGAACGCAGCGCTGTACGTAGAAGGACGCTGTCTAATGACGCATGTACACACGGAGGCAGCGTGTGAGGATGACGCGTCTGTTCCGGGAGAATGGTGAAAGGATTCCGGCAGCGAGTGGAGCGCACGCGGAGATACAGGTGAGTCTCGTGTGCTTTTGAAAGATGCACTTCAGCAAAAAGATCGTAGAAAATACCAATAATTCCACGAAAACACTGGCAGAAAGGGGAATTTCACACGGAGACAGACCAAAGTAAATGTGAGATGAAATTCTCCAGAATGTGAGCGCAGAACGCTCGAATTCTCAAATTTAGATGCATAAAACACGGAGAAACAGCCGCAGGTGCAATCAAGGCACGTCAAGTAAGGAATACTGCCGCTGGTGTTATAATTTAACACATAGGATTTTTTAGAAAAGTACCTTAAAAGGATCCACACTGTAAACGGTGAACGCTGTCTCCAAACTGGATTTTCTTTTTTTTTTGAAGAAAAAAAAATAAATGAAGAATAACACGGGTCCTGTT
The DNA here is from genome assembly GCF_964263255.1 of Lissotriton vulgaris. Taxonomy (NCBI): domain Eukaryota; kingdom Metazoa; phylum Chordata; class Amphibia; order Caudata; family Salamandridae; genus Lissotriton; species Lissotriton vulgaris. Next base: position 2,113,218,442 of record NC_141689.1, on the reverse strand, counting down.
GAGCTTCAGGCTTGATATCCCGATCGTCGCCAGAATATGTAGTAAACAGAAAGAGGCTTCTTGATGGTAGAATCAGTTTAATCCAAGGAGACAGCTTACACAACCACCACGAACAGATGCAGAGTTGTAACTGATCTTAATAGAACATTACATTCCCAAGGATCCCTAAGAATCCCCAGGCAGTAGGAATCAAAACAATTCTGAATGGAACATAGGAAGGGAAGTACATGGTTAAAGGGAGAGTGAAGCACAGAATGGAATACTACAGTTACCCCTACGCTATCCAACACTTCCCCTACTGTTGCACTCTCTGGAGTTGGAATAGTAATTTTTACCCCTACGCTATCCAACACTTTCCCTACTGTTGCACTCTCTGGAGTGGGAATAGTAATTGTTACCCCTACGCTATCCAACACTTTCCCTACTGTTGCACTCTCTGGAGTGGGAATAGTAATTGTTACCCTTACGCTATCCAACACTTTCCCTACTGTTGCACTCTCTGGAGTTGGAATAGTAATTTTTACCCCTACGCTATCCAACACTTTCCCTACTGTTGCACTCTCTGAAGTTGGAATAGTAATTTTTACTCCTACGCTATCCAACACTTTCCCTACTGTTGCACTCTCTGGGGTGGGAATAGTAATTGTTACCTCTACGCTGTCCAACACTTTCCTTACTGTTGCACTCTCTGGAGTTGGAATAGTAATTTTTACTCCTACGCTATCCAACACTTTCCCTACTGTTGCACTCTCTGGAGTTGGAATAGTAATTTTTACCCCTACGCTATCCAACACTTTCCCTACTGTTGCACTCTCTTGGGGTGGGAATAGTAATTGTTACCCCTACACTATTCAACACTTTCCCTACTGTTGCACTCTGTGGAGTTGGAATAGTAATTTTTACCCCTACGCTATCCAACACTTTCCCTACTGTTGCACTCTCTGGAGTGGGAATAGTAATTGTTACCACTACGCTATCCAACACTTTCCCTACTGTTGCACTCTCTGGAGTGGAAATAGTAATTTTTACCCCAACGCTATCCAATACTTTCCCTACTGTTGCACTCTCTGGAGTGGGAATAGTAATTGTTACCCCTACGCTATCCAACACTTTACCTACTGTTGCACTCTCTGGAGTGGGAATAGTAATTTATACCCGTACACTACCCAAAATGTATTTAATTTTTTTTATTTGTTTTACATTTTTATTAATAGTTATTCATATTATTATTTGATGTATATAAATTTATTTGTAATTTATTATATTTTCATTTATTTATAAGTTATTAAAATAATTTATTAGAGGTACTATTAATGAAGTATATACTTTGTACTATATCTATTATTATTCGTTTTTATTACATTATTTATTAATTTTAAATATTATTATATTTATTTAACTATGTTTATTACATTTATAAGTATTATTTTGTTAATATTCCATGTTTTTTAATAAAAAAAACGTTCTTTTTTAAAAAACGATATTTTTTACATCGGTATTATTTTTTCGATATTTTTGTACTTACCTTGTTAGAGAGAGGATCTCGACATTAATGTAATCGATATTTTTGTTGCGATATTTTGGTAGGTAGATATTTTTGTAGTCAATATTTTGTCATAGATTCGTCGCCACAATACTTGATTGAACCACCAAGTTGTAAATGGTAAAAGTATATGTTACTGCATATTCATTGTAACAGATATGTAATATGATGGGATCTGAGCACCCTGCAATTCAGGTAACTTGGGTGCACACTGGAGCACGTCACATTTGGGAAAGGTTTAAGTGTACTGGAAAAACACGGTGCACTATGATCCACTTTCTCCTTTTCTCCTTTTTCAGTTTAACAGATGGAGTGAATAATGAACATAGATAAATTATCTAGAAGTAGGTAGTTTAGGAGCAGCTATCTGCCCTAAGTAGGGTAGGGACTTCACCCCCCCCCCCCCTCGCTCTTTGTCCAGGGATGTTTATTATACTCTCTGCCCTGAAGAAATTCCCGGACCAATATGGCCAGCCAGGACTGAAACATGTTGGCACTAGGCTCGTAGGACCATAAATGTCCTGTCTGACCCGCATTAACCTTTATTCTTAATATCCCAGTCAGATCTACGAATAAAGGGATACTGGGGTCTGACGGCAGGTTTTTAATCTTTAACTCCACCTGGCCACATCTATCCAAGAGCTCCCTGAAATATGGTCGAGCCCACTCTGAATTTTAAGCGTCAGGTTCACCCTATGATGAAGCATGAAACCACTAGGATGCATGAGGGTAACTAAAACAAAAGGATGTGTGTCCTTTCCCACTCTCTAGTGGAGATCAGCTTATTACTTTAAATATAGACCTTTCCCAACCTATACCAACCAGGGTTACTCTCAGTGGTTAGGGAACACTGGTCATAGAAGCGTGGAAAACTTGTTGTGAAGTAGTGTATACACACAGGAGGACGTACTCCCACCATTGGAATCCTCTCGACCCTTCTGGCACAGCGAGTTTGCTTCCAATGTATGCCATAGTACATTAGCTTATCGTTCAGCACCTTCCACATCTTCATCATTAAAATCATATTCGCTCTCCTCTGCAGATAAAAGGGTCAAACAGAAGCCTCCTTCTCCACCAAAGTCATCGTCCTCAGTCTCTTTAGATATTGTGTTGGAGGAAATACAAGCCTTACAACCGTTTATTGAAGAAACAAATAGTCATATTTAACCCTTGATGACAAATGGTTGAATGTGGAGACTAGAATGTCATTGGTTTAGCAGCAGGTTAGTGACTTACAAGTTGCTTCCCATAAAATTGTAGCTCTGGAGAAAGATGCTTTACTGTTGAAGAAACATGCAGAAGGCCTAGAAAATAGGAACATGCGCAATAATCTATGTTTATATGGCCTTTAGGAAGGGATTGAAGGGGATGATCCTGTCTCCTTCTTTACCTCCTTTCTACCAAAACTTCTAGACTTACCTCCATCAACTAGATTCAATATTCAACATGCTCATAAACTAGGTTCTTGTTTGTCTTCATCAGCTTCTCCCGACAAACCTTGTGGTGTGATCATTTTATTTTACGAATTTACAGACGTGTTGAAAGTTTTAAATGCAGTTTAAGCAAAAAAATACATCTTATGGTCTAGAACAAAGCTTTTTCTCTTGCAGAATCTCTCCACAGCCACAGCTAAATGCAGAAAGGACTTGCTTGATCTTTGCCCTGCACTGCAAGTCTGGGGGTCTCATTATGGTTTGTTTCATCCTGGCATATTTAAAGTTGCTTTCCAAAATAACATCACTACTTTTGAGGATCCATCTGAACTTAAGAACTGTATTAACTCTCACTCAATGACCTTGATGGATACTACGGGTCCTTCTTCTGCACGCTGCATTGCTGAAGTGTCTTTCTGAAATAGTTTAATATATTACTAATAGTTTCTTGCCTCTCATATAGGTTGTTGTTCCCTGAGGATTTATCAGTGTGTACAAGTTCATCTTTTTCTTTTTTTTCTCGGTTCCCAGGACTCTTGATGTGCTTGTTCTCTGGTCGTTCTTTGTTGGCCCCTGTTGGTTGTGCTGTCTTCATCTCTGTGTCACCGCCCTTTTATAGATCGTCAATTAAAAAGTTAGCTTTATCCCTCATAAAACCTCATGCGCAGTTTCACTTTATTATGTCCCAGAATCATTTACTAGATGCATGTCAATTATGTAACCCTATTGAAAGGAAGTTTTCTTTTAACTCTCTTCCACATGGTTCCCGTTCCCTCTTAGATCATATTTTTCTGAGTCAACCTCTGGCACAAAATCTTATTACTTCCACTCTTGAACCTATTGTTATTTCTGATCATACCCCAGTTGTTGTAGATTTGGATCTCCTCCTGGCACATACCACACCAAATAGATGGCAGTTTAATAACTCTCTTTTATTGGGCCACACTTTTTCTATGTCATTCACAACTTTTGCTGGCAAATTGTTAACACTCAATGCAGACCCGACACATCTCTCCAATTATTGTGGAATACTTTTAAAGCTGCCACTCATGGGTTTGTTATCAACTTCATCGCCAAAAAAATGAAACTCTTCGCTAATGAACAGAAATCTTTATTAACGACTATTAAACATCTTGGACATCAATTATGATTCTAGTTTTAAAGAACCTGTTCGCGTTAAACATAATTTTAATAAACTAACTATGGATAATGCTGCATTTCTCTTACTACGTAGAAGTGCCCGTTATTATGGGGTGCGTAACACTGTTGGGAAGCTCCTCGCTAATTATCTAAAGACTCTTCCATTGAATCTATTCAGTCAACTGGAGGATCCTGTCTATTTAAAGATCAAGATATTTAAGAGGAATGTATAAATTTTTATAAAACACTGTCTACTCCTGAGTCCTCTATAGACTCTTCTTTCATTGACGCTTATCTCAATGTCATTTCATAACATTCACATGAGAACCTTCATTTTGTATCCCTGGAATGAGATCTCTCGATCTCAGAAATACTTAAAGCTCTCCATTCCCATACATGTAAAACTCCAAGTTCACAGTAGAATTTTATATACACTTTTCTTTACTGCTTCCCAGATTCTTGTAACTCTTTCAATTCTTTCAACATACCGCGCAGCTAGGGGTACTTTCTAGGAAGTAACAATTTCTCTCATTCATAAAGATGCCTTGTGCCTTGAACCATTCCTTTCCAAGTTGATAGGTAAGGAATATTCCGTATTTGTTAAGGGTTGACTGACTTCTGATTATTCTAGGCTATTTTTGAACATTTTAAAGCCTCTTCCCTTTCATCTTCCTTAGCTGCTGTTGATATTGATGCAGTAAAGCATTTGATAGAGTTGTCTGGCCTTGTTTTGTTTATGTCTCTTACTTGGCATGGATTTGGTCCCAAAATTACATAGCTCATTTCTTTACTTTATATAGCCCCGAAGGCTTCTGTGCTGGTTAATGGACGTATAGCCCAGTATTTCTCACTACAACGAGGAGTTTGTCAAGGTTGCCCCTTATCTCCCCTGTTATTTGTCCTCGCCCTTGAACCCTTTTTAACTCTTATTCGAGATAATAACCTCATATCTGGTTTTCAATATGGAGACAAATATTTGAAACTTTCCACTTATGCAGATGATATTCTTTTCTTTCTTTCCAATCCGGACGTTACACTTTCCACTTTACTACATGAAATTTTGGAATTCTCTTCTGCCTTAAGATATAAAACTAATTTGGAAACAACAGGAAGTATTGTCTGTCACCAAATTTTCTTTAAAACAATCTTAGGAACTCCCTGGTTTCTCTTGGAATAGTTCCAAGTTTAAAAATGTTGGCATCCGGTTTATAAATTCCATTACATCTTCAGTTAAAATGAATATGAAATATGGCTTAGCTAGAATTGATCAACTTATTTCTTCTTGGAACCCGTTGTTTCTATCTTGGTAGGGTTTGACTGCATCAAAATGATGGTTACGCCTATTCTTTTATATATTCTGTCCATGACTCCGGTGCACATCCCACTTACTTATTTTAAACAAATTGATTCTCTTCTTTCTAAATTCCTCTGGAAAAAGAAAGCATGTAGATTATGTCTTTCTCATCTTAAAAAATCCAGGCCGGATGGAGGTGTTAATTTTCCTGACTTTCGTACTTACCATAAAGCTTTCTGTTTGTGTCAGGCCTCTAAATGGCTTCTTCCAGTTTCTTCCTCCTTCACACCTATATGGCTTGACAGTGGACATTCCTTGCTTGATCCGTTTTCTACTCAGGAAGTTCTTTTTCCTCAAGAAACATAATTGTATCCTTAATGAATTTATCTTCCCCCAAAGCTTGTCTCAATATTCTTTTTTACATTCTTCTCTTTAATATAAGGCAGAAAGCCGGGGGTGTTTGGATGCTAGGCTGCTTATGAAAATTGTGCTTTTATCGTTTGTGTCTGATTTTAATGTTGGGCAGTCTCTCCTCTGAGGCGGAAAGCCGGAGGACAAGGGCGCTCGATTTTTTAAAACATTTGCTAGTTGCGACTCGGCACTAGGACCATTTTTACTATTTGGAAACATATTGCAGGCATTTCTTACCTGCTCTCCCCACCTCCTGAACTCCCGGGCAAACGCGCAGCCGATTGGGCGCTGACGCGGTCGTTGCCACGGGGATCCGCCATCTTGGGAGGACGCTCAGGACGCTCAGGCCTGCGGACTAGTTGTCGGCAGCCTACCTCCCTCCTTCCGCTCCTATAAATTTCCATGCCCTTTCACCGGCGCAGCGGGCGCGCCGGTGGCGCGCCAAAGGCGCACCAAAGGAAAGCCCGTCTGCGCCCGTCCGCGCCAGACCAGCGCCTAGCGCCAGGTCCCCTGGGCAACTTCTTTCTGATACGCAGCCCAGGAGGCCTTACAATTGCGATTCACTGCTGAACCTCAACGACAGGGGGAGGAAGGAGAACTGTATCTGCATAATACCTGATAAAAACATGCAGACAGGACCTGTTAAGTTCCTAGCCTGTCTATCTGGCCTTCCTGCTGTCATCTGCAGACCAATTGGAGCGTGCAGTAGATCCCTTGGTGTTAAAGGGGAAGGGCCAAGGAATAGCATAATCTGTTTACTAATAAATGCTTGATCCCTCGTGAAGCACAGCACAGAATGTGCTGATTTTATCCAGGATAGAGACGTAAAAATCGCTTTCATCACCGAGACATGGACGGATGCCGCATCCGGGCAGGACTTAGTGAAAGCTACACCCCCAGGATATCTGTGCTTTGTTCTGGACAGAGGAGGAAAAAGAGGAGGGGGGCCTGCTATCATCTATCATGCCTCCATTGTGGGTTCCTTTCAGTCGGTGGCCTCACAGACGTGTGAAGTGCTGGGGTTCAATCTCTCTCTATCCAATCATCACTCTTTTCAGTGCTGCCTTTTATATAGTCCACCCGGGACCAGGTCCCAATTTCTGGAAACCATAGGTAACATTCTGGTGGAAGCGCTGTGTATTAAATCCTTCACAGTACTAGGTGATGTTAATTTTTACCTAAAAGATGACTCTGACCACGACACGTTAGCCCTAGCAGAAGTGATGCAAGGGGTAGGTCTCAATCAGGTGGTAAAGGGGGCCATGCACATAGCAGGGCACACGTTAGATGGTATTTTTACAAACAATCCGGAGCTGCAGTTTATTAATACCGGATCTGTGGCCTGGTCAGACCATTTGGCCGTACTATTTATTGTTTCGACCCCCCCGTTGAACAGGGCCTTGCAAGCTAGAAAAACAGCCCAGTTCTCTAGAACCTGGAAAGAAATTGATGGTATGGCACTTGAGCACCTGCTGACGTCCTCTATGGTTCCTATGCCGGCAGAGGTTAATAAAGCAGCAGACATGTATACCAACTCGGTCGATCGGGCGTGCATGACACTAGCTCCGCCTAAAATATGTCGCCCTACTCGCACTGCTCCTTCTGCTCCCTGGTTTACGAATGAGCTGCGAGAATATAAGCTAGTCTGTAAAAAATTGGAGGGAGTATGGCGCGCAAAATATCATCAGGAGGACAAAATTAAGCTCAAGTCCAGCCAAAGGATTTATAAAGATATGATAAAGAAGGCTAAAGGTACATATTATATCAATAGGATCGAGGGAGCAAGAAATTCATCCAGGGAACTTTTCGATACTATTGTTAGTCTTACCACCCCCAAGTCAGTGATCAATCCACCTAGCCAGGAACTATGCAAGACTCTCGCCAAGTTCTTCGCAAACACGGTGGAACTGATCTTCACTGCATTAGAGCCTCAGGTGAGACAGTCTCTTCTGGAGGGATCACATAAAAACCCATTAACCAACCCTTAAAAAACTAAATTCTCGGGGGGAGGAGCCAAGATGACGGACGGAACGGACGTGTGAGGTCCCGCCTCCGCAAACCGTCTGCTTTACCATGAAATCCTGACGTTTATCCTCGCCTACATCGTGCACAAACGGAGCCAATAACGCGGGGGTGCTATTCGCGTTCTTCTGAGGTCCCCGCCGGCTGTTTTGATTGAGGACTTGCAGCGTTTGTCGACTTCCGACGCTGCCCCTGGAATCTTTCCCGAACGCCGCCGTTGGACGCCGCTGGACATTGTCGGTGGGACGAGCTGGGGCAGGGCCGGTGCTTAATGGAACGTGGCCGATTGCAGAGGTAGGCGGACTGACGATACTCCCCTTCACGACGAAGTCTGTACTTGCGAGGCTGGGGCTGTGCAGGCGACGCTTCCTTTGTTCTGCGACCTGCAATCTGAGCGGACTCCATTTTGGAGTGCCTCCTCTGCCGTGTACCACCCGCATCGACAGAAAGCGAGGGGGGTTCCACTCCGTGTAGCCCCCGGACTGCGAGCCGCCTTTCCTTTGGTGACTTTCACTGCTGTTTCTCTTGGTGATGGAGTCGCCCCCCTCCCTCCATTGTGGGCTAACTAGATGGGTGGCAATGGCGCCTGCCTACCGGAACGAAGGAGCGGATGCTTCCCTATCCCCAGTACTTGCTGCCCTGCCTCTCCTCGAGCTGAAGGCTGCTCTGACGGCGTCGCTGCGCAGTGCTGCCCGGCCAACGTTGAGGGAAGACCTGACTTATGGAGTCATCTTGGTAGCCCTTGCAGACCTAAGGGCGACATGGCTACGAAACGCCCGAGAGCTGGAGCGAAAGATTGAGGGAGCTGTGCCTGACAAGGAGCGACCGCGGCCGGCTGGCCCCCTGCTACCTATCATTCCTCCCGAGGTGGATACAATGTTGCCACATGAGAATATTGAGGAACGTCCTGTCCCTGGTTATAATGTTGAATGTTCCCTTATTGATGAGGCTACAGATACAAAGTCTCCTTCCACTCCGAAAACCGAGACTTTGCCTACACAGGTGCTGCCATGGCCTTTTCTACACTGTTGGAGTGTGTGTCGTCCTGTGATAAAAGGAGCGTGCGTCAACTTGGACATTGTACTGGTTGGTGACTGGAGACACTCATTTCCTCTTCTTCTGCTTCTTCCATGTCGAGAGCGGCCATCTTGCTCGTTTGTTCTGCCTGAAGTGCGCTTGCAGCGGTGGCCATGCTTGGAGGGGTTTCGACGTTCAGGCCAGGGCTGATGTTGTTTCTCTCGCTGGTTTTTGCCTGAACGGCTGGCTGTGACCCGGACTGGAACGCTTGCTGACATTTGGTTGAGTTGTATATGCGGATATCCCCTATTTCAGATTGTACTTGCTAATACTTGCCATGGTCTTTTTTCATTTTAGGTTGCACTTGTTGTATCTGATTTTTGTCCCTTCCTGACGGGGTGGATGTATTTGCGGGCGGGGGGCCCGGGGGTATTTGTTACTGTTGGCGGTCTCGGACTTTGTGTCGGATCGGCTGGGGGGGACCCGGGTTGGAACTCTATTTCGGTATACGTAAGGGCTCTATTTGGTATATTCCTACTCATTAGCGGCTACGACTTTTGTATTCTTTCTGACATTGTTGATGGGATGTAGGTTTTGTGCGGGTAGTGGTGCCCGGGATTCAGAAATTATGGCCCTCCTCCGGGGTTAGGTGTTTCATGGGAGTTTTAGATTAGGTTTTTCTTTTCTTGCTCCCTATATCTTAGGTGTCATTATATCTCCTTTTTCTTTCATTCTCTTACTTCTTACTCTATATTTCGGGTTTATGGGGCGACAGACGCGCTGCTGGGGGGGGGGGGGTAGGCTGTAGCCTTCGCATGCGTGTAGGGTGGGGGTTGGGAGATGGGTTTTCGTTTCTTTTCTGTTTCTATGGTGCCTTGTTTTTTCTTCTTTAATTTATTTCTTCTTTCTTCTATCTTGGGTCTGTGTCGATGTTGCTGGCAGGCGGGTGGCGGTAGACAACTGTTAGGGACTTGGCTCTGATATCCTTGCTGCATACTTTATGAGCCGCCATGCCGACTGGGGGGATTTGTCATTTGGATTGCTGGGCTGTGTGTGGCTCTGTCGCTACTGCTATCACGTCTACATGGACCCTGTTCTTTTAGTTTATATCTCTATTTTTCATTAAAACGAAATAGTTGGACCTTACTAGCTGCTATAGAAAACTTTAAAATTAACCTTCACTGCTCCTGAGGCGTGATAGCACGTGATCTACAGTGTAACTGCTGAATGCTCGCTTATTGATATTGTCTGTGCTATTGCGTCACCGTTTTGCATGCACCTGTGCTTATACAGTTTTCGTGGCCGGCCTGAGGGTTGTGGGCCCGTATTTGTACTTTTCTGGATGCACTAATAAAGGTTTTCAAAAATTTAAAAAAAAAAAACCTAAATTCTCAGGGTTTGCCTCTGTGAGCCCTGAAAAAATAAAAAAATTGCTACATGCAACTAAATCAGGGTCACCCCAAGATCCGTGTCCGGCGTCGGTGGCAAAGTTGGCACCCACTCCTATAGAGGACATCCTGGCCGATCTTTTCAATCAGATGTTTAACCTTGGGGACTTTCCATCATGTTGGAAACGAGCATGAATTGTCCCGCTGCTCAAGAAACCCACGCTAGACATCTCAGATCCAAATAGTTACCGACCTATAGCCCGGTTACCTTTGCCAGCAAAGATTATCGAAAAAGTGATGAACCTACAGCTTTGCACATTCCTCAGATCTTCTCAAGGTCTAGACAAAGCCCAACATGGATTCAGGGAAGGTCACAGCACCGAGACCGCCCTGATTAAATCTACTGAGGAGATTGGGAAAGCATTGGATGTAGGGGGACGAGCAGCTCTGGTCCTCCTCGACCTTTCCGCGGCCTTCGATACGGTCCACCATACGATTCTGGTGGATCGCTTAAAGGACTGCGGGGTCCAGGGGTGGGCCCTTAATATCTTGAAAGCCTTCCTTGAGGATAGGGTTCAGATGGTGGCCTTAGGAGACTTTGAATCTAGACCTTTCAAACTCCCAGGGGGGGTCCCGCAGGGGTCCTCCCTTAGCCCCACCTTATTTAACATTTATGTCTCATCTCTTGCCCCGGTGATCCGATCTTTCGGATTTGAATTAACATCTTATGCAGATGATACTCAGATCGTTGTATCACTGCTCCCGGGGAAAGACGAAGGAGTAGCTGCAAGATTCCAGGACTGCATGACAGCAGTCAGTAGCTGGATGGCAGCTAACTGCCTCAGACTGAACTCCTACAAAACTGAGGTTCTACTCTTTGGCTCGGACATTAGTTTCTGGAGTTCCAAATGGTGTCCTGATGACATGGGAACCCCTCCCACTCCAGTAGGTAAGGTGAAGAATTGAGGTGTCCTCATTGACAATCAACTTTCGTTCAAACCGCAAGTCAATGCTCTGATCTCCTCTACTTACTGGACCTTGAAAATCATCAGGAAGATCATTCCGTTCCTGCCAGTCAGTAGTAGAAAAACTGTGGTGACGGCACTTGTGCTCTCCTTCCTAGACTACTGTAACAGTCTTCTTCTTGAGGCCCAACAAGGGCTGCTTGATAAACTTCAAGTGTTACAAAATGCCGCCGTGCGCCTAATTGAGAGCCTTCCTAAATTTGCGCCAGTCACACAAGAACTTAGGAAATTACACTGGCTCCCGGTACGTAAACGCATACGGTACTGTTTAAATCACTATGTATCGTTTATAAAGCAGTACATGGACTGGGTCCATCTTTTCTCCAGCAGCACTTCCAACTGTATATGCCAGGCAGACAACTGAGATCTGCAAACAAAGGCTGATCAAGATAAGCAGGATCAGGAAGGCACGATGGGGGGGAAGAAGCTTCGTCAAAGGGGCGGCCACCGTGTGGAATTCCCTGCCCCTGGCCCTGAAACAAAGTTCAAACCTTTTGGCCTTTCGAAAAGATATTAAAACTTGGCTTTTCAGTCATTAGAAGGGGCCGGATACTTAGGGGAGCTATCATTTCAGCGCCAGGACACCGCTCTGTAACAGCACGCTTTATAAATGGTATAAATAAATAAATCATTTGATTTCTATAAATAACAGACCTATGTTTGTGATGGAAACCTAGGAAGAGCGCTGACAGCCATACGTTCACAAATGCAATTTTGGGGCACACTCCCACTTACCGTAATAGGAAGAGTGGCATTGACCAAAATGATAGTCCTCCCATGCCTTCTGTATTACTTCGCCAACCTGTCCCTGTACATTCCAGCCTCCTTCTTTGCTACGCTGGAGAAGTAGGTCAGGGACTTCATATGGCGCACTCCACGACACAGAATGCAGTTGCACAAGCTTAACTTGCCAACAGACTAGGGGGGGGGGTTTGGCCACACCCTGCCTCAAACACTACTACTTAGCTGCTCAGCTGTAGTGGATAGCCCAGTGGTTATCCGATAGACACCGCACAGACACGGCAACTACACAGCCTCCATATACACTGAGTCAAATCATTGGACTGTTTCATCCTAGCATTAAGGCAAAGACACCCCGGCCATTGTTGCTAGCTGTGGCATACAAATGTTTGTGTAGAGGTTTATATATCACACGGGCAGTGACTCCCTATGCACCGGCAATACCATTAGTGGGGTCCCCTAGTGGCCATGCAGTGGTGACAACGCAAGTAATTAAGGGATGGCAGGAGAAAGGCGTCAAGACCCTTGAGGACCTCTACCGAAACGGAGCACTTATACCATACACATCTTTTTTTAGAAGAGGAGGGGTTTCCGCCAGAGCAGTTTCTCACACATCGTTCACTGATAGCCACGCTGATGACCAAATGGGGAGACATGGCTATAGAACCACAAATACATCTTGTCATGCAATATTTGCACATCATGGGGCATGGTAGGCATCTCATACGTTGGTTTGCTGCATCTTTTAGAGTTCATGCGGCAATAAGTCTGGAACCCTCCGTACAAAATGGGAACTAGACCAGGGACACCCAATTACTGACAAGGTAAGGGCTCAGATACTAGAAAGTCCAACAACCATACCCAGAAACATGCGGTTCAGACAAATTCAACTGTATATAATGCACAGGGCCTACCTTACACCTGCCAACATTAACCGTTACTTTAGTAGAATGGACGCGGCGTGCCCCAGATGTGCTGAGGTGGGAGCTCACATAATACATATGTTATGGAGTTGCCCCCGGATCGTTGCGTATTGGAACGCAGTAGCCCATCTGTTGCACACCTGCACCGGGAGCGAACTACCTTTTGCTTGGCCAGTATATCGATTACATTAATTCCGGAGAACGGCGGCCACCAAAGTGACATCCAGGTTCCTAGATTTGGGCATAGTAGTGGCTAAGAGATTGCTCACGAAAAGATGGAAAGCAGCGGATCCACCACATGCGCAGGCATGGCGACACTCAATGCTTGCTTGGGCTAAGGCAAAAGGCCTCGCCATCAGGCCTGAGAAAACATTGGGTCTGAGGCAGGTCCCCAAAGCCACACACTGGAACGCGTGTTTAGCCAAGCTACAACAACACACAAGTGGGGACTTGGGGGGCTCCAAAGTCTGAGACATGCATGAGTAACTGGCACTCACAGAAGCGCTATAGGCGGTTATTCCATCTTTCCATGCTAGCAAATAAATGTTTGTCATGATTCGCACAGGCTAATGCAACACAGTTGGGAGGAAGGGGGCACTGCACTCCGTTGTCTATAGCCAATTTCTCACACATGAAAAGTCAAACTTATTGGTCATGTGGGCATTTTCAAGGACTTTCTCTTTTCTATGCCCTCCTACAGAGTTTTTTGGAGAAAAGTCTGGTCCCAGCCTACATACATTTTTAATTTATATTGTTCTTTATCCCCATACTTGCTTTTTTTAAGAAGCTTATCAGATGTTCTCCTGCCCTGAGTTCACATAAAAGAGGCATGTTTGATCTTACGTTGTCCTTAGCTTTTCAGTAAATTACACTTAACTGGAAATGTGCTACTAATCTCTCACTCAAAGCTTGGTGGTATAATGTCGCCTTTGCCTTATCATGTAGACCACATGTTAATAGACACTTATTTTGGTGTTCATTAACTGATTTCCTAGATTTTAATGCTAAAAAACATGTTAAATTTACATGCTATGAAAATGTTAAACCACAGTAAACTGCTTTTTTTCTCTGCTTTATTTTGCTAATTTTATTTATTTATCTTTTATCACACATGTATTTAGTTTTACCAAATGTATTAACTAATGTATACTACCATACGATCTTCAATTGTTAGATTATTTCCTTCTCTGGTCCCCTTTTTCCCCCCTTTTTTCCTATTCTTATCCCCTTTCCATCCTCATTGCAATACCCTAAGATTGTAAACAGCTTTATTTTCTACTAGCAGCCCGTCCCGACGTTGTCCGGGAGCAAAAGGCTGCTTCTGGGCCCCCGCCCGCCCCGACGTTAAGGCTGCTTCAGGGCCCCCTGCAATACTGACACCGTCACAGTTTTATTTTGTGCAGCAATTGTGCCTGCCACCAAATTATGCCATAACAAACTAAGCAGCGGGGACAGGACCACCTTGAATAACGCAGCGTCGCGCCTCCGTCTTGCTTTTCACGGAGCCCATTTGCTGCCTGGAAACAATCACCACGCTCACACGGCATTGCGTCTTTGAATGTGCTGCCAGGCCGCGTTGGTATGAGTCAACACCAGCAAAAAACAGGAACGGCTTCAGTGACCGTCCTTCCATCATGTAGACTTTTTTCTGTATCGGGGCCCATAGCAAAGGAAACAGCTCCCAACTTGAGAGTTGCAACGGTTGCACTGCACCCGAAAAGGGTATCGGAGGCATTGGCATTTTTTATTACCATTCTTGTCTGCTCCTTTCCGCGCTCCAGGAAGTCCCTTACCTCGCGTTCCCACTGTCGCCGCCGCTAGGTGCAAAGTGAGGAATTATGTAAATTTAACAAATTGTTTGCTACCTCGCATCCCCACTGTCGCCACCGCTGTCTTCCGTGCTCCTCCCGCTGAACGCCGCATTAGTTTTCCTCCCCACAGCTCCGCACATTTCAGTGAACCGGATGTCGGTTCCGCGGCGTCTTTACTTTTCCTCCCCACGGCTGTACTCCTCGCGCTCCTGATGATGTCAGCACGTTCGCGCACACGGCCGGCGCTACTTCCAAGGGACTACTTTTTTTTGTAAGGTATATTTTTTGAAGAACGTATATTTTTGGGGGGTATGTAGCCTATGTCATTCTGCAGACCCTGCCAATTCCAATGATGTATTGGGTGTTTGGATTGGCACTGTGGTTCCGAGTTTACCCGCCTAAAAGGTTCCCAGTTCTTACTTTATAATAGTAGTATAGATTATTTAGCTTGTATATTTATGATTCCATCTTCACATATGTTATGGCTATTTCTTATGCTTATATACCATTACTTTTTAATAAAAAAGCTTACACTCAAAACAGGCCCCTATTCCTCACATCAAGCTGTTCCAATTTTATAGCAGACAAAGAAGCAGGACTTACCTACCTATTATATGTAACCCTGGGCGGTGAACTCCGCTCTGCTCACGGAGTTTGCGGAGTTCCCCCCGTTATGCGGAGCTTGCTGAGTTTTTTTCCTTTCTATCGCTCACCAACGTCAAGTTGGAGAGTGCGAGGGAGAAAAATCCTCCTCCTGGCAAGATGTTTACTTGTTCGCGATCAGGAACATCAAGTTGGCGAGCGTGGAACAAATCCCTACCGGTGAGCTTTCTCAACGCGGGGATCAGGTTTCTCATTGCGAGTGGTCGTGTATGCTCACGACCGCTTGCGTTGAGAAACTGCACTTTGCGTTGAGAAAGCTACTGCTCGAGTAAAAATCTACTTGAACTGCAGAAAAGGTAAGCTTGCGCTGTGCATGGTGCTGTTCTCAATGATTGCACAGTGCGGACAAGCATCTGGCACTGTGCAATCGCTGCGAGCTGCATTTTTCTACCGAACTCCGCCATTTACAGAGCTTCGTTTAGTGCAATGGAGTTTCTTTTGCTCTTCACGTAGTGCAACTCCGCGAACTCCACCCAGGGTTAGTTAGATGATATTTAAACTTGCCTGCTATCATTGTGGACCAAACCAGAGATGGCATTCAATTGTTTGGTGATATGAGATTGCATGTCCCTGGATCCTGCTTAACGTATCCCATGGTTGGCATATTTTGCTTCTCTCTGCAGGAATCTGAGGAACTCCAAGTTCTTTAGCGACCCTGAATCACTACTAAATATTCCAACATTTTTGTTTACCAATTATGTTCTCAAATGCTTGAAGAAAGGTGCCTGAGGAAGGATTCAACTAGGCCAACTGTAGCAGCATAATGCTCACTTCTACTCACAGAGAGCATGCAGCGATGCCACTTTTTAATTACGGATTCGATGATGACTATCTTTTAACCCATTTTATGTTGCTTTTCTCAAGATGGGCAAGTGGACTAAAACTTTGCCACTCTGCCATGGTGATGAATCTGCACAGCAACACATTCAGCAGATTGCTTTCTTTTGTAAATGTTTACAAAAAGCCTAGCTCTATGTGGCTTGTTCTGCTTTAGGGAGAAATGGTTTTTAGGATTTGTAAATCAGCCATTTTACAGAAACTGCAGGAAGTTTCAACTTGTTCAACTATGACTGCCTTTTTTTAAAGATTCACTGAGACGGAGAAAATGTATCTCTTTTAACTGACATGCACAGCACCCTTTATTTGCTATGTGGTTTTAGGTTTGTAGGTTTTATCTGATGTATTTCTGTTTGTGTATTTTGTAATGTAATTTATTTTAACTTTGTGTCATTACTTTTGTCATGTTATATCTTTTATGATTGTAAAACTCGATTAAAGAAGATTGATTGATTGATCTCCCGACTGAAAGTGCACTGTTCAGATAACAGGGCTGTCAATCCACTTTCTACGAATTATGTACCTTAAATCAAGTGAAAGACCTCAAAATTATGTACATTTTAGTTATGGTACAACTTATATATTTATTTTTTTATCTGCAAAATGTACACCGTTTATGCAAAGTTCTAACTTCTATCTTGTAGCTTTAATCCTGCACTGATTTGTTGACGTTATTGACCTGAATATTTATTTAGTGTGTTTTATATAGTGCACGGCTACCCCAACGGGGTGTCCCGGCGCATCTGAGAGTGTAAATAAATCTTACTCCTGAGGGATAAAGCAAAAGAGGAATGTTTTTAGTGCCTTACAAAAGGAAGCTCGTCCTGGATCATCCGGATGGCAAGAGGGAGTTTGTTCCAGAGGGATGCGGTGCAAGTCTGGAAGGTTTCCCCCCCAGTACGTTTTTTGTTAAATCTAGAGGTGGTAAGGACATTTTTGGAACCAGAATGAAGAGATCTGACATTCCTGTAGGGGCGCAAACAGGAAGAAAGGTAGGCAGAGCCTTTTCCCTTTATTGCCCTGTGAGCCAGTGTGAGAGCTTTGAATTCAGCCCTCTTCTGTATTGGTAGCCAGTGAAGCGAGCGCCGGTGTGGGGAGATATGCTCTCTGAGGGAAATGCCACATACAGTAGTCGATGGCAGAGCCCTGCAGCCAAACCAATATACAGACCGTTAGCATAGTCCAGGTGTGATGTGATCAAGGCCTGGACTATGGTTCTCCTGGTGTTATTGGGGAGGAAGTTGATCAATTTTTTAACCATCTGGATTTTGGAGAAGCAGACTGCTGATACTGTCTGTACTTGGTTGTGAAAGGAAAGGTTGGAGTCCCAACTGACTCCAAGATTTTTTACAGATACCTTAGGTGATGGGGGGGGCTGAGGTCGAGTGGCCACCAAAGGTTAGGGTCCAAGGGGGATGGCTGATGGAAGAAAAGGACCTTGGTTTTCCGGCGTTAAGTCGGAGGCAGTTGTTGTCCATCCAGCAGGCAATTTTACGCAGACCTTTAAGGGATCAAAAGAGGATTGAGAAAGTCTGTCATAGGAGAACAGGAGTTGGATATCGTCCGCGTATGAGGTGGCTTTAATTGCAGACTGAGCAATCATCTCAGCAAGCGGGGAAAAGTAAACATTAAAAAGAAGTGGGCTTAAGGAGGAGCCCTGAGGGACTCCCCACTTTAGTGGCCGGCTGTTGGAAGTGTACGGGGGGTGAAAACCGCCTGAGTCCTGTTGGACAAAAAAGAGGAATGCCACTTCAAGGCCTGGCCGTGAATGCCCTTGGAGTGGAGACGATCAAGGAGGACAGAATGAGAGACGGTGTCGAATGCTGCTGACAAATCCAGCAGCACCAACACCGCCCTTGAACCTCCATCAAGTTTCCAGCGCACGGCATCAGCCAACTCTATCAGGGCCGATTCCGTGCTGTGACCCTATCTAAATCCATGTAGCGAATCATTGAGTGACCTGTGAGTTTCCAAAAAGTTTGCAAGTTGTTTCTGCACTAATTTTTCTAGTACCTTGGCTGGGGCCGGTAACAGGGAGATGGGTCTGTAGTTAGCCGGCTCGTTGGGATCAGCGTTAGTCTTTTTAAAAATAGGGACTAGTCGTGCATGCTTCCACGAGTCTGGAAAGATACCAGTCCGAAGCGAGTCATTCCAAATGCTATTCAGGATAGGGTTAAGAAGAGGGGCTAAGGCTTTATAATGTTTGGCCGGCCAAGGATCGGTCGGCGAGCCAGATCTACATTTAGATAGTTCTGCTAAAGAGAGATCAAGGGAGATGTCTTCAAAATTAGTTAAGATCTGGGCAGACTATTATCACTGTCTAATAAAATGATGTATTGAAAGGCTATTCTGTGTTTTTTTTCTGTCATAGCTACTTTAACATGAAATTATGCATATTTAACTATGCAGTTATTAGACAACATGATGTATTATATTATTTGCACTTGCTGTAGCATACTTTGTACCCTCGTGTTCACAGGCCAGAATTCATGGTCATTTCCACCTCTTTTCCTCATTTAGCTATCTTGATGACATCATAGAGAAGCTGCATCAAAGTACCCTGGAGTTGAGAGGGGTTGTAGAATGAACTCACACAAAAGACTGATTGATCATTTTCAGAAGGAAGGAGTAGAGTGTACCACTTACATAGGGCCAAGATATTAAGTGTTGTCCTACCATCATATCCCGTAAGACATTGCCTTCATCATTCACATCAGTAACACTGGTGACCTCCAGACGTTCTCATATCGACATTTCTCCTTCAGGATGGATATGATTCTGTGTTATATACTTGCAGAAAATTATTTAGCCATTTATTTATGGAGGTGTTAGTGCATAAGCACATAATGTGGAGGGGGCATAAAAATGTCATTGACAAATGGTAAATGCTTCATACTGCTTCTTAGTTTAGGCTTGACACTTCCAATGCCCCTTTGCACTTTTTTATATGTAGTTAAATATCTTGGACCTACAGAGCTGCAGCATCAACAGTCTGGGTGGCTATCTCCTAATTGTAACTTAGGTAGGAAAGAACAATGGGGCATATTAACAAGGCCAGGCGATAATTTTCGCTAAGTGCACTTAGCTCTAAGATAATTATCGCCGGCCAACTCTGAATTTTATCGCGGAGATAGCGTGCAACACTTATCTCCAAAGCGATTAAACTCAGAACGCAAGCTGCCAATTGTGAGATTATCGCTGGAAATACAGCGATAATCCCACAAGGTTTGGCGATAGCTTGCTGATAGGGATAGACCTACTTAGCCATGATATCCACCTTACATAGAATATCATGGCTAAGTCAGAAAAATACCAGACGTTTAAAAGCAGCGTTAACCGCAGTTAGCACTGCTTTTTTATCGTTAACAGGGTTAGTGATATCCTTGATAATAGGAGAAATGTCGCTTAGCGACATTTCTCCTATTATTTTACTCTGGAACGCCCCCTTTGCATCTCATTAGAGATGCAAGGGGAAGCGTAGAGTAAAAGGGTGATAACATGCACATTTGCGTGTTAGCACCCTGTTGCTGATAGGGCGTTCGTTTACCTCTGCTTTTTTGGCTTTTAAAGCCAAAAAAGCAGAGATAAAGCCCTTGTTAATATGCCCCAATGTTCCTAGCTTAATATCAGCAGGAAGTTAATGAAAAATCAAAGAATATTTACTCACAGCAGTTCTTCTCGTCCACTTGATCAGGACAGTCAGGGAAGCCGTCACAGATCATAGAAGACTTTATGCAGTGGTTGGTAGAGGGGCATTCCCACAGGCCTCTCTCAGCACAGCCTAGAATTGGGAGGAGAAAAACATTAGACAATACGATTTATTTAGAGAAGTTTTTCAAATAGTGGTAACATACAATTAGCAGCTTCTTAAGGGTACTTTACACAGTGGTAGGTAACACTAGGTAGGAGCTATCCATCAATGGTAGAGAAAGAACTGAATATATTTGCACTGATTGTTTTTTATGAAAACGGACATGTATCTACCCCTCGCTGACCAATGCTAAACACTCCTGACCTACATATTTTTTTCTATGCTCCTAACATGATTACACCTCTGGAAGAATGCACTGTTTTGCCTGATCTCTATGAAGTTGTACCAGCTTTCTGATCGGCTGATGGGCAACTGCATAATATTTGCAGTGAATGCTTTGTTGCTCCCTCAGACCTTGTTTTCATCACAGAATTGCATCACAGAATACTACAAAAAATTTAAAACACATCATTTACTAATGAGGATTTCGAATGAATGTTTTTATTTAAGCTTTTCATCTTAAATCTGCCTGAGTGCATATAAAAAAATAATTTATATTTAAAACTATACATTAGTAAGGAAGGAACACATACAATTACCAGAGGTTTGAAGAGAGTAAGAGAAATTTGGCATAAAATAGAAAACTGGTCATGATAACAGTTTTACTGCTTCACAGTTAATGATACCC
This sequence comes from Lissotriton vulgaris, assembly GCF_964263255.1. Taxonomy (NCBI): domain Eukaryota; kingdom Metazoa; phylum Chordata; class Amphibia; order Caudata; family Salamandridae; genus Lissotriton; species Lissotriton vulgaris. The sequence goes on along the minus strand of NC_141689.1, from coordinate 2,113,197,755 downwards.
CTTTTCTTGAAAAGCTGGGTTTCCCCACCCTGATGCAGCCCTGTATAGTTAAGGTTATGCAAAGATCTTCTTTGGGGAGGAATTTAATGCACCTTGCCTATACACTGGCTTTTGGTCAAGCAATTCTCATGTCAAGATACCAATTAGCGATTCTGTAATAGCAATTTTTAAGAAATCGCTATTTCAGAATCGCTAATTGGCATGTATCAAGAAAATCGCAATTTTTTAGCGAGTTCTTGATATTCCTTAATTGCGACTTTGCAAATTGCGAATTTGCAATTGTGGAATACTTTCCCATTCATTTCTATGGGCCTCCTGGCCCATAAGAAGGAATGGCAATTTATTCTCAATTTGCGATTCTCAATTTGCAAATCGCAAATTGAGAATAATTTCAAGGGTGCAGGGGTGTCCAAAGGACACCCTGTTGCACCCCTGAAATAAGTATGGGTGCACATGTGGTGCACATACATGCCCTAAGGGCATGTATGTGCGTCACATGGCACTTTGAAAAAATGCTGAAATGTGCATTTTTCAATGAAATCGCAACTTACCACCAACTAGAAGTTGGTTGTAATTTGCGATTCCTTAAGGGCATTTTGGAATTTTGTTTTGCTTAATAGATTGCATTTAAGGAATCGCAACATTTGTGATTCCTTAAATGCATTCCCAAAATAAGGAATCGCAAATTTTTGCAATTCCTTATTTTGCACCCAAATTCTTTCATACATACCATTTTGCGAAAATGAGTTTGCAAACGCCGAAATTCTGTGAATTTCGGCGTTTGTGAATCCATTTGGCCTTGATACATATGACCCATAGTGAATAACTTTATAGAGCTGTGTCATAGACTTCAAAGCAGCATTTTATATGGTGGATGTAAGAAAGTGAATTATTAATTGGGACGGATGGTAGTCTACCACAAGTAATAAAGTCATTAACTTCTCAAAGGTTTTAGTAATTTAGGTTTGAGCTCAACCCCTGTTAGCAGACAGCCTTAACTTAGAGAAAATGTGTAATGCATTCACAAGTACCAAGACAGTGAAAAAATCAAAGACACAATAGAATTAAAGAATCCTACTCCAATTCATACAAATAGCCAAATATTTAATCAGTGAAATGATACGAAATAACAGAAATCCAATATGGGGAATTCGAGATATGATTTTTGAAATATGAAAGTAAAAAACAGCAGAGAAATAGTAAAGCGCTGTTGGCCATTTCAGTAGGATCATCACCAAACTTTTTGCCATCTCCCTCCTGTTTTCTGAAACAATTTTTGTTGGTTTATAGGGCTCTGTGCACTTTACCACTGCAAACAGTGCTAACGTGTTTGTGTTCTCTCCTTAACATATAGTAGAATTATCTTATACCCAATTGGCATATTTAATTTATTTAGACGTCCCTAGTAAAGTGGTACTACATGTACTCTGAGCCTGTAAATTAAATGCTACTGGTGGGTCTGCAGCACTTGTTGTGCCACCCACTTAAGTAGCCTTGCAAACATGTCTCAGGTCTGTCATTGGAGCCTACATGTGCAGTTTCAAACTGCCAGTTTAACCTGGCAACAAAACCTTTTGTCAGGCCCAAACCTTCCTTTTTTGTTATACATATAAGTCACCCCTAAGATATGCCCTGGACATCCCAGAGGGCAGGGTGCAGTGCATTTAAAAAGTTGGACATGTACTTTTAAGTTTTAGATGTCTTGGTAGTAAAAAACTCTTACATTCGTTTTTCACTAATACTAGGTCTGCCTCTCCCATGATAATACTGGAGTTATCTTATTACAGTTAAGAAGCTGAAAAATCCAAATGGGAGCAGGTAACCAGTATATGTTTGGAATTGTAATATAAAATCCTCTCCTATGGTAAAGTCAGATTTTAAATTACAAATTTGAAAATGCCACTTTTAGAAAGTTGGCATTTTTCTGCCTTTGCCATTTAGTGTCTGCAGCCTGTCTCCGGGTCACAATACTGGGTGTTGCTGACAGTCGGGTTGTATGTATTCTAGACAGCCACTCAGAATAGAGAGCTTAGGTGTGCCTGGGTGGGTCTTAAATGGTAGGATGAGAAGGCGGAGCAGGGCACGGTTCTACTTATACTTGAATAGGCTGTTTCCTGTCTCCACACAAAGGGTTGCATACCCCCTTCAGTTAGACTAGAGCCATGGCAGGGGAGGCAGGAAAAGTGCACTTCAAAGGGAAACCTCTAGAAGCTTTTCCCACTTCAAAGGAGGCACCTGGTACAAACATTGGACCTCAGACACAACCTCTTCAGTACACTTCTGGACCTGTGGAGACTCTACAGTGCTGATGAAAGGACTGCCACTTTGCTGGATTGTCACTATGCTGGACTACTGTCTGAATCGCAGAGATTAGACTTGAACCCAGGACTCTCAGAGTGACTTCAAAAGCTACTCAGCTGTCCACCTATTCAGAGCCAGAGGGACATAACAGACTCACCTGAAACAGCACCTAGATCCGGCTGAAGCAAGGCCCTGACCCCCAAGTGGTGCCCATCTGGTCCTGGACCCTTGGTGTGACCTCAGGCAGGCTGAATTGAAGTTATTGGGCTGTTTGCTCACACAGCCCACCAACGCAAATTTTCATCAACGCAACTCTTTGCACTGCAGCATTGACCGCTCATGGGTAGTGCCATCGTGAAGCTCCAGCCTGCCCACTCAGAATGACAACAGTTTATTCGCACTACTGCAACTGTCTGCGACACCTGCCTGCTCTTCGCGCTACATTACTGACTGTCCTGGACACTTCTTTGGAGTGGAGAAGTGTGGCTCACTGGTTAGAGGAGGCAGACCTGGAAGCAGAGGTCAGCCCGGGACCAGGGTTCAATTCCCGGCTCGGTGGGGTCTTGAGTTGCTAAAATGTCCATGGACTCGACAATTCTCGCTCCGGTGCCTACTCGATCCACGGGTTCACACTCTGCGACTCTGGGCAATAGCTTGCTTAATCTCCACAGCGGCCCCTTGCGGCGGGATGCCTGGCTTTCACCTTGCGGATACCCTGCCGGGGTTATCTCACAGGGGAATACCAGGACAGGTTCCGTAAGCAAGCGCTTAGAAACCGCTCGGTGATTTGCGCTATATAAATTCCTGTACATTTACATTTACATTTCTTTGCTCCTCGCAGTCCCCTCTACTGCAAACATGGGGGCATATTATCAAGGGAGTTTATCTCCGCTTTTTTGGCTTTAAAAGCCAACAAAGCGGAGATAAAATTATCTCCCTATTACCTAGCTGTCGCTAACACCAGTTAGCGACAGCTAGTAGGAGATAGCGACCATCTTGGGCCCCACTTAGCATGTCAGTGATATTTATCACTAATGACATGCAAAGGGGGCGAGCCAAGATGTTAGCGACTGAAAACAGTCGCTAACATCGCTATCTCCTATTACCAACTTTTGGAGATATTCGCGCTAAGGGCGAATATCTCCAAAAGCTAACACCTGCCCTGAGCAGTTCCTAGCAATGTTATCCAATGGGAGGTGGATAACATGGCTAAGAGCATTAGCTCGGTAATGCATGAATATCGCTGACTTTTCAGCGATATTCATGCATTGCGGCGATTTTTATCGCATTTGCGATAAACCTTGGTAATACCAAGGTTTAGTTGCGGTAAAAATCGCCGCAGCTCAGCTGTAAATTTTTGTCTCTAACCAAGCAATAGCGATAATTATCGCTATTGCTTGGTAATATGCCCCATGATTCTTTGAACTGAAATGAGAGGGTAACTTTTCAACGCAACCAATTTGGTCTCTTTATCTGACCCGGGCTCCATCCCAGTCAGCCTGAACTTGTGACTTTCATCCAGTCGTGCACAACCAGATAGCAATGAGTGGTGCTTTGGGTATATTGGTGCTATTTTCATCTAAATCTTTAAAATTGCATATCTCCAGTTCTAATGTTTGGATTTTTGTCATCTTGGTCATGATTTATTTACTGAATTCTACTCTTTTGTTCTAAATTGGTGCAGGATTTTCTTGTGTTGTGTATTCACTACTGTTTGGAAACCTGCATAAATACTTTACACATTGCCTCTAACTTAAGCCTGACTGCTCTGTGCCAAGCTACCACAAGATTGAGCACAGATTAACTTGGGGTATGCTTGTGCCTCACCCCGGCAAGGATTGTGGTTGCTGACTGAGGAGGGTTCCACCTCCCCTCAACCAGTAAGCCAATTTCTCACACGTAGTAATGATAGTCTATGGTCACAGGAGCTCCGGAACAAGGTGCAATACAACACCAAACACAATGGAGCCCGAGTCAAGTACACCAATTGGTCTGAGTCCCAGAGAAAGTTGGAAAGTCAAAAAGATGTAAAAGGTTTCTGTGTCTCTCTTTAGAAAAGTCCTTTCGTCACTTTCCTGAAAAAAAAAAATATTGACATTTTTTCTAAGTCCCAACGCACATTGGAATTAAGTTTGTATTCGGAGGTGTGGGGATGTTTGAGCAGGACAAATCTGAAATCCAATCTGATGCTGTGTAATCATCAGAACCTTCTTGTGGTGCCCAAACAACCACATAAGTACACTCCTAAGGCACCCAGGACTCTAGGGGAGGTACTTAAAGCATCTCCAGGTGTCAGGCAGGGGCCAATGGCAGGGCCCAGTTGCTACTGGTCATTTGGGTACTTCTGGAAAAAGGTCTCTTGCATACTCTTGTCCCTGTAGTCTCACTGGAGCTCTGACAATGGGATTCCTGGAATCGACTTCTTTGTTCTAGGTACAAGTAGAAGCATGTCCAGCCTTTACAAGTAGAAGCATGTCCAGCCTTTCAATTCTCCTCACAGGTATAGAGCAGCATATGCGGTCCTTCTTCTAATCTTCCACAGGTCCAGAACATGCTCCGTGGAAGGTGCCTTGGGTGCTACATTTATGATTGACCGCAGGGAATGGGTGGGTCATTACTGGCTCTTCCCTAACCAATTAGATAAATGTTCCCAGGGCCATCTCTTCCAACTTTTGCAGAGGTTCCGGTTTGCCCAACTGCAAACAATTCCAAAGTGCATCTTATTTCCAAAATTAAAGATGGGAAATCTTTCTACCCTTTGCAGTGCCTGTCTACTCACCTAGAGGTGTGGCCAGAGTAACGAGAAGTCCCTTCCACTGTGATCACTCAGAACCAGTTTTGCCAGCAGCTGTCCTCCATCTGGGTTTGGTGGCAGCCAGGCTAGGGGTCAAAGAATTTGCCCTTTTCTGCTATCATTTAACATTTATTTGTGACTGGGCGGGCACTTTAGAGTTAACTAGGTTCCTGGACCCATCACAACTGGTCCTCCAGCCAGGGTAGAAAATGCCTCCCCACTCCCAGGCCATTTTTCTAGCTCTGGCAGCAGTTATCACACCTCATTAAGGTCAAGTACTTGCTTGACAGCTGCTGGAGAGCTAATGCCGATCAGTTCAGGGAGCTTCAGGCAGGAAGATGTAACTTTCTAAAAGCTACTCTTAACACAATTAATATATGTATCTGTACTCTAGTTTTCATACACAACAGCCAGAGCCTTTCACAGTGAAAACTGCTTTTGGGAGCTTGTCACTGCAGTGGACATTTTAATATTACAATTCTACATGTCCCATTTTTAAATACAATGTAGGCTATAAGGCCTATACAAGGGTGACTTATTAACATTTTAATATTGAAAAGGAAGGTTCCCTCTGCCAAAAGGGCTAGTTTGATAGGTTGGGCTTCAGCTTTAAACTATAGCACTCAGGCTACAATGTTTGGGCTGGAGCCATGTTTTGCTTGTCACACTAGTGGATGTGTCAATAAGTGGTGTTTTCCACATGTGATATTTAACTTTCTGTGCCATAGGTGTATTTTCTACACCATGTAGTATTCAAGACGTCAGTGCTTGAAGATGTTAAAACACTGACGTCTTGAATTGCTCCCGGCCACCATGCCCACCTTTGACACTTTGGCGCATTATTTATGAAGTCAGATTACTCTTTGACTTTGGACTGACAGTTATCGCTCACCTATATTCATCCTTATTTGCGACATATCGGAAATTTATTTAAACGTCATATTGAGATTGCTTTTTGACTATTTGAGTGATCAATATCGTTTGATCAGGTTCATTCATGTTAGTGGAATCCATTATAATCTTCTATACTTCGTCTTGAGCCCTGAAGAAATCTCGACAGAGACGAAACGCGTTGGCTTAAAAAAGAATCAATTTCTGACTATTTGGATTCTAAAAGACGTTTTGAAGTGTATCAATAAAGAACAGTTTCTATTGCTAGTGGATTTGGGACCTGCTCTTGTGATCTTTCCTTTGGACATTTGATGCAATGAAAATTGTTAATGCTATAATTCTGGATGGGTGCTAACTCCAATTTGTTCATTGCTTTTATTTGGTTTTTCCAAATAGGAAGTAAAGAGGAGTGTATTTCCTGGTTTGGAGCACCATGACCATACAAAAATAGCAAAATATAATAACTAGGTCCGAGTTCCTTTGCCTCAACCCCAATTTGTTCTTATTTTCTCTGCATTCAGCACTGTCAAAAACCATATGTTCTCCCATATTCTGCAGATAATCTGACCCGTTTCTACTTAGTTGCTGTCTTTATCACACCCTTAGATCTTCTCATTTGGCATCTACATCTCAGGAGAGAAAAACAAGAACTATGAGAAAGGCAAGCAACTTTTTGCTTTCTTTAATAATATACCTGTTTTTCTAAAGCAGTATGGACATTTTTACAAGATGCTGCAAAAATGTAACATATTGTATTTTGAATAATGTAATAAGTATATTTTTATTATGTTCAGTATTTGTGATTTTTTTTGGATTCTCTTTATTGTTGTTAATAAGGATTTTGGTCCTATAAACTATTTTATAAATCAAAGAAAGTAAATAAATTGACAAATGCAGAAGTGCCAAGTTGCAAAGGGAATCAATTCAATGAAAGAACTATAGCAATATTACTGATTTTCTTGTGCCATAGAAACAAAATGGCTACCTTAAAGACTTTTCTTGATTCACATGCTGCACATTATTCTGCTATCTAGTGTTCAGGTCAGAATTCTCCTCTTGTAGTCCTTTTTTCTGTTTTTTGTTGTTGGGCGTCATCTGTTGTTTCCATTTGGTGTGTTATCAATCTCTCTTCTGAATTCAGATGGCTTCCACCGAAGCACCTGTGGATGGTCACCAACTTCAGATTCTTTTTTCTCTGGGAACTTGGATCTTCACTTTATTTTAAATTGGTTTCCTAGTTTTTTTAAGTTTTGTTATGTATCTTTTCCTTTATCCTTGTTTGCTTTATTTTACCTCATTTCCTGGGAATTTTGAAGATGTGAATCAAGAAAATTTTCCAATCTTCAAAACGATTCTTACTAGTAGGAAACCATGTACGTTTTGCAGTGTGAATATTTTTTCTGGATTCACATACTTTTCGTGAACTTTGTATCCATTCCTTGTTTACGGCGATAGTTGGGTTTGAATGAGCTTAAACTTGCAAACAAATGCTTTAGTACTTTTTGTCCTACATATGATTTTCTGTTCTGGAGACCTATGCATTAGTGCTTTGAGAACATCTGGGCTGATGACCAGGTAGCTGGCATACATGTCACTTAATGAGATTGTTGCAAAGAAGGCTAGGGTGGCTCCATTATTTCTTGTGGAGTGCACTCTGGGCTTTTTATGCCAGGTTTTTATTTCAGCCTTCTTGTGACACTTTTGTATTATCTGAGCTATCCATCTTGCTATGATTCCTTTCTTTACTAATACTCCCTTATACTTGTCTGCAAAGGATACAAAGAACTGGTTTCCTCTGCTGATTGGTTTTGTTCTCTCTATGCAGTACTTTACCGATCTATGTACAGTCCAGCGTGTGCAAGGCTCTTTCAGCTTGAGTCTTTGGCTTCTGAAAGGAACCTGGTATTTGGATAGTTTGGTTCATCTGAAACTGTGATATGACTTTTAGTAGAAAACCTGGGTTGGTTCTCATGACTACCCTGTCTATGTGTATTTGCAAGTATGTCTCCTGGATAGTGTGTGTTTACAACTTGCTTGTGTGTTGGTGCACATTTTGATGGGGTTATTCTCTTAGCTATTTCTAGGAAGCTTTTATATTGAAGAAATGTCTGCATATGCAACCCCTCGTGTAGGCCACAATTGCTGCCCAGTGAACCTTCAGCGAACTGTAGGTCAGTTTTTATCCAGTAGATGAGTTACGAATCTGATGACTGCGGTATTTTGTTTGTGAAAAGGACATACATTGGGCACTACTTCATGTATCTTTTCCATTTGGCTTTGTAGCATTTTCTTCACGCTTCCCTTAGAACGTCCATTATTCTCTCTAGATGACCTAATTGTCCGAATTCTATGTCTTCAGTAGCCATGCTGTGCCATGCTGTGAAGCTCATGGTGTTGGATTCTGAGTGAAGTTTTCCCATCTGCAGGGATATCTAGTTGTGTAAGGCTGGCAGTGTTTGGATGTTGTTAGTGCTATCTCTATTAGATCAGAAAACCATGTTTGCCTCGCCAAGTGGGGGGACTCAAAATGAGTGTCAAGTGCGACTGTTTGCACTTAATTATTGCTAACTGTTTTAGTGGGGTTAGAAGTAAAGCACAGGAACATTTCTATGGCAAGTCTATTGACTGGGTATTTCCCATGGAGTAGCAAAGTGGGACCCTGTACACAGAATTTGGGCTTTTTGCATTCTGTAGTGTTGGGAACAGGTCCAGATCTGATGTCCTCCTCACCTGAAACACTCTTTTTTTTGTTTTTAATTCTTTTTATTGAAACAAGGCATCAACAAAGGACGAAATACAGAAGAATCACATTATAATCTGCAGTACATTTTTAGAGGGGGGGGGGGGGGGGGGTGAAGACCCGATTACATAATGGTCAAAAACTTCACGGGGATGAGGGGACATCAAATACAGAATCTCTAGGCGGCACGCAAATCTCTCCTCTATACTTGTTCCACTGATCCCAGATTGATGCCCATTTTCAGGGATGTCCTCTCGCCATGTACACAGTTTTTTCTCGAAACATACTCCAGTCCAGGTCTTTTTTCCAGTTCTCCAGGGAGGGCGGCAACTCGGAGCCCCACTGTTGGGCAATATTCCTTTTCGCTATCATATAGCCCAGTGTGGTCCACTGTGCAACGTTAAGATCAGTAGGCTCCCATATGTTAAGAAGGCATCTACGCGCCTCTGGCAGTAAGGAGACACCCGTGACTTCATGAATAGTGTTATGAATCTCCCCCTAGTACTCGGCTATGCATCGGCACTTCCAGATGATATGGGGGAATGTACCCAAGAGACCACATTTAAGTCTACACAGTCCGACATCTGACAACCCCATCCGTACAAGGCGAGGCCCGGTGACATAGACCTTGTGTAATACCTTTAACTGTACAAGCTGTAATCCTGCAGGAATAGCGACCACTTTTGGGGAGGACACGGCTGATTGCCAGTCCTCATCATCTAATTCTATTCCGTCATGTGTCCACTTATCTCTCAACTCCCTAAGTAGATCCGCCCTATTATTAATTAGTTTCTTATAGATCAGGGAGATCGTTTTTTCGGGGAGATGACCATCTAAGATTCTATCTTCAAGGGGCGATCCCGCCGGCAGGTCTACCTCCACAGGCAGGGCTGCATGTAACGAATGTCGAATTTGCACATAGCGGAAATATTCAGAGCCGGAGAGCTCGAATTCATCCTGCATTTCTTCAAATGATTTAATCCAACCCTTGCTCCACTTGTCCTTAATAGTAGAGATCCCTATCAGCTCCCACTTATCGAATCCCCTTGTGTTCCACAGCTTACCCAACTTTTCCGAATCAAAAAGCGGGGTAGCTAGTGTCAGCTTGTCCTTCCACCCCAAGGAACTCGTGGCATCATGCCAAATCTTCACTGCATGTTTAGTTGGTCCTGTCAAATCCATTTTCGCTGGTTTAGAATACAGTGCCCGCTGTAGCTACCCCCCCGGGAGGAGCCATTTGTCCATAGGGTATCCGGGATCGGCTACGGGCCCATATGTTCCATGGTTAATCGCAGCTAGCTGGGAAGCCCAATAATAACGTTTGATATCTGGGAGGGCAATACCTCTGTCATACCATGGGAGCGTCAGCTTGGCTAGATCAATACAGGGTCTTCCCTCCCATAACAGCCCACGCTGTAGTCCCTCTACCTCGCGAAAATAACTAGCGGGCACTACATCCAAAGTATTCTGAAGGGCATAAAGGAAGCGAGGCAGAGACATCATCTTGAAGAGGGCCGCTCGGCCCAACAAAGAGATCGGAAGCTTTCGCCAATGAGCGGAGTCACTCCTCAGCCTCTGCAATGGGGGAAGAAGATTTTCAATGTATCTGACTGCCGGGTCTAGAGAAACAAAAATACCCAAGTATCTGAATCCACTTCTAATGATCTGGATGGGGCAGTTTGTAGGGGGAACCGGGGTCTCCCCCTGAGGACATACAACAGAGATTTCCCCCAATTAATGGAGAGTCCGGAGTTTTTACCGAAGGAGTCCAGGACATCGCACACCACCATGAGAGATTTCCGAGGGGAGATCAGGTAGAGCAGAATATCATCCGCGTATAAGGAGATCCGATCTTCCCAATATGGGGGACCACCGTATTCCCCAATTGATGGTTCCCAGCGAATCCAAGCCACCAGGGGTTCCAGAGCCAGTGAGAAAAGGAGGGGGGAGAGGGGGCAGCCTTGCCGGGTGCCCGACCCAAATGAAAGGGTGCCGAGAACCGGCCATTAACCACTATTTGGGCGAGTGGCTCAGCATATAGGAAACGTACCCATCCAATAAAATCAGGCCCAAATCCAAATTTAGCTAGGAATGCCCACAAATAGGGCCATTCCACAGGATCAAAGGCCATGGTCGCGTCAAGGGAAGTGATCACGGCTGGTTCCTGCAGAGTGTGAGCCCTAGCTATCACCCCATGTAATCTGCGTAAGTTCAGGGCCGTATTCCTATGGGGAATAAAGCCTGATTGGTCCGGGTGGATCAATCCACTAATCACTTTGACCAGCCTATTGTAAAGAAGCTTGGCCAATATTTTGGGCTCAGCATTTAATAAAGTAATAGGCCTATAAGAGGCACACTTAGTCTTCGGCTTACCCCTAAGGTGATGCGCCAGCTTATCTGGTCTGAGCTTATACAGCTCGATTGGGAGCCTGTTAGGTCCTAGTGCCTTACCCGAGTTCAACGAGCGAATGGCTTGAGCTATTTCATCTACTGTCAGGGCACTATGCAAAAAAACACAATCCTCTTTGGACAAACAAGGGAGCAGAAAATGTGAGTCTTCCTCCGGCCGATCCGAGACCGAGGTATACACAGTTTGAAAATACGCTGCAAAGCTATCAACAATACTCTGGGGGTCGGTAAGCAACTCCCCCTCATCTGTAACAAGTTCTGGGACTACACGCACAGCACTATCTCTCTTATCCAACCAAGCAATAAGCTTCCCTGCCTTATCTCTGAGATCGTAAAGTTTACCCCTCTGCTCCCTGCCAAGAGCCCTTGCCCTATCAGTGACCAAAGATTCATAATCATGTTGTTTAAGGCTCAGGATATGGAAGTTAGCCTGCGTCACCACTCGCTCCAATTCGTCCTCCAACCTACCAATCTCAGTCTCCGCCTCAACAATCTCTTTATTCCTTTCCTTTTTTGTTCCAGCTATCAATGATAAAGCTTGACCCCTGATGACCGTTTTAAATGCCTCCCAAAGAGACACCAAAGAGGGCAGTGATCCTTCATTATTTATAAAATAATCATCTAGAGCCTTGATGAGGTCCCTACAGGTTTTGGGATTCGGCATATACCAGGAATTAATAGGGGTGACCCTACCTGCTGAGTTCGAAGCGACACAAAACAGGATCCAAAGCAGGGAGTGGTCAGAGATACCCCTGGCAAGGTGAACCGCCTCAACTATATAAGATGCTTGAACCGCTGGGACCAGACAATAGTTCAGACGGGAGAGGCTACCGTGTGCACCCGGGTGAAATGTGTATTGCTTCTTGTCTGGGTGGAACAGTCTCCAACTTTCCACCAAAGCCATTGCATCTAGAAAGTCGGGCATCCATCTCTGGGCACGCCCTGTATCTCGTGGGGGATATCTGTCAAGGACACCAGAAACTACAGCATTGAAATCTCCACCTAGGATAAAAAAAAGCCCCACCGGCAGTTCGAGTAATAGCTTTCCCAAATCAAAGAATGAGGCAGATGGCAGACCCGTGGGGACATAGGTCGACCAGAGGTTAAGAACATGTCCCTGTCAACGACCCGAGATCCCAACATATCTTCCCCTGTTACCCACCCACGTAGAGTCTATCACCAAGGGGAGCGTCTTTCGAATCAGGATACCTGCCCCCCTGGACCCAGACTTGAACCCTGCATGAGCCACTAACTTGTACCCCATAATGTGCATCGCCATGCATGAGTTTCCAACTAAATGCGTTTCTTGGAGCAAGACCACATCCGCGCCTGGCATCTGAGATATTGAAGAATCACACTACGTTTAATTTTGTCCCCAACCTATTCACGTTAAACTTAAAAGCTTGAGCTCACAACCCCCCATCGTCATATGAAAAAGAGAAATCGTCTTCTTGTGTCTGCTGCATGTGAATCAAATATAATATACTGATGCCGTCAAAAATACAAAGCATAAGAAAATTTAAACAGATTGCCAATAATGTGACGTACAATAGTGCAAAAATCCCCCAACTCTCCTCCCCCTCCCCCCACCCTGCACCCCTGCATGTCGCCTACACGCATCCCCAACTACCAGTGTGCCTGTCGCCCCCTTTAACCCCAATACTAATCTACAACTAACAAGAGGTAGAAAATAGAGGGAGGACCCATACCGTTCCCTGCTCTATCGCAGCTACCTAATTTCAGGTAAATATATGACGATACATTTACAGATGCAGCAAATCAAGAGAAACGTTACGTACCCGTTCCACCCCTTGATCATGACATATTACTATTTAAACCCATTAAAACTATGTACGCCTTGGTCTTGTTCTTCTGTCTCGCCCCTATTTTGGCCCTCCCTCTCAGTCGCAATCACACTATCCAACCAATTCGCTGCCACCTCAAGATTGTCAAAGAACCAGGCCTTGCCATTGAATTCTACCCGGAGTCGGGCCGGAAACATCATTGCATATTTTAGTCCCTTGTCCCTCAGTTTCTTCTTTACCAATAGGAAGTTCTGACGCTGTTTTTGAACCATCTGGGTAACATCTGGAAAAAAGGAAAGGGTCGCGTTTTCATACTTCAAGGGGGGTCCATGGCATGCAGTTTGTAAAATCACATCCCTGTCCCAAAAATTCAGGACACTTGCAATCATGCGGCGAGGGGGCGCTCCCGGACTCGGCCTACCTCCCGGGACTCAATGTGCACGTTCAACTGTGAAGAAGTTGCTAAGGCCTTTAGGTTTGCGGTGGTTAAGGACAAGAGTTTCAACAAACAGATCCGGAGTTAGGCCTTCTGATTTCTCGGGTATCCCAAGAATGCGGATGTTATTACGCCTGACCCTTCCTTCATAATCGTCCAGCTTGTGATCCATGAGAACTTTCGAGGCTGTGAGGTCCCGCACCTCGTGCTGCAATTGGCTCACATCGTCAATTAGGCTGTTAGTCTTAAGCTCAAGTGATTTGACCTTTTCGTTGGTCTTCGCGAGGTCCGTCCGCAGCAGCCCCGTCTTGATTGTAACCATGTCTAGCTTGGAATCCATGGCTTCCATCTTCTGGCCCAGTGACGCTTGCACCCCGTTAATAGCTGCCATAAGATCCGTTAATGTTGGTTCAATGGGGGCAGACACGACCTCTTCACCCACCAATGATGTCTTCTTTAATTCCACCGGGGACCCCTTAGGCAAGGTATAGCGATCCAGTCTATTTGATTGGATATTCCTGGATCCCTTGGAGGACCGCGGTAGGGGCTTGTCCGATTCCGGTCTGGCTGCCATTTTGTCGCTCCCTTTCACTAGAGCAGGTCAGAACAAGCTCACACCTGAGATCGGGTTCACCAATCACTCCAATTTCTGTGATGTCCTCGAGCAGGCCACACTTAAGTATGCCTCCCTCAAGCTTCCACTTGGCTGTGTCCGATCCCCAGGCTCGAAGCACTCTCAACAGACTTCACAGCTCCCGGAAAGTCAACAGGAATGTGGGGAGTACACCACTATCTAGTATGTTCAAGCCAGGTGCCAGAAGGATTTTGAGAAGGACCGAGCACTCCACTGCACATCACCTCTGTCCCACGTCGCACACCCGGTGATCCGTTCACCTTTTCGGGGTCAAATCATATCCAAGCCAGGTCTGGATAGCCACTTCCCTTGCGCTTTCTTGTCTGGTCGGATAGCGCCCCACCGATATGGGTTTCAGATTTCTCTGTGGTGTATCCTCTTCCCCACAAGCGTAACACCAGGGATCTATCAGTGGGCAATCAGTAGATACTTCCGGGTTCAAGCGCACAATGCACACAGGAGCTCCTTCCATTCAGCCCAGATGGGTCTCCTTTTCAGGCCATCAATGTGCTCCGCTTCCCCGAGGCGATGCAGGGCCAGCACTCAGATCCAGTATTTCCTTAGCTCATAAACATCCTCGCACCCTTGAGGGCGAATTTACCAGTCAATCAGGGGCTAATTATGTGATAGGTGCAACAGACGATCGGGGAAGAGGAATCCAGCAGCACTCTTCCTGCCGTGTGCGTTCCGAGGCAGCCACAGCGCCTCGTAGCTCCACAATCTAGTCCCGGAGCCAGGCCGAAGCGCCACAAGCGCCCGTGCTCTGCTCACGTACCACAACTGTCCCGGTTGAGGCGGCGGGACCCAGTAACATCCCCGGAGCACCAGGTTATAGCTTCGGGCCGGATCGACTTATCCCGATCCACGGTCCCCGATGTTGTTCAACTCGCGGGCGGCCTCACCATCACTCGAGGCCCCGGCTTCTCACCAGACCAGGCCCCGCACTTCCGGACGGCACAATTCAGTCCCTAGATCACGGAGGTGATTCGGGGAAGAATGTACGGGCGTCGCTCATAATCCCAAAGCAGGGAGTGGCATTTGGGTGCTGGATAAGTTGCAGGAAGTGGTCTCAGGGAACGGAGGTCGGCGGAGCCGAGTCTCTACGCGGCCATCTTGGTCGCCGGCTTTGCTCCTCCCCCCTGAAACACTCTTTTGATTACATTCTGATTTAATTCCTGTTCATGAAAAATGGTTGCTTGTCTGCTGAGCTAGTCTGCTTCCACGCTGTCCACTCCTGGCAGGAGTATTACTGTTAGTGTTATCTTTCTGTGGATGGGCCACCTCCATGATTCCTGTGTCATTTTTAATTGGGTGAAGGACCTCGTACCTCTCTGTTGAGGTGAAAAGTTGTTGTGATGTCCATCTGTATTTGCATTGAATTTCTACATAAGGAATACAGTTTTTAGTTGCAGCATATTTATCTTGAGTCACTTCTGATTTCCACACCCCTCCAACGAGTCTCCCCATGTGTGCTCCCCCTTCTGTGTACGAGGCGTCCACGGTGATGGTCACTGTAGGAGTTGGTAGTGTAAAAAGCTTGCCCACTATCACGTTCTCTTTGATCCACCATGCCATTTCCTCTTGCACTTTTTATGTAACAACCACTAGTTCTTACCAACTCCCTGCTGATTGTGAACTGGCTCTGAGTCCATTCTTGGATTAGACTAATGTGTAGCTTTGAATATGCAATTAGTGAATTACAGGCAACCTTGATGCCTAGAATCTTCCCCAATGTCCTCACTACCAGAGACTGATCCTTACGGTAGTGGGGAGTTTGCTGTGCTTTCGGTTGGATTCTCTTGTTGCCGGAGAATGCTGTGTCTTCTACTGTATTTATTCTTGCTTCTAAAAAGATTTTCTGCTTCTCTGAAATTGGCGATGCTTGTCCTGTATTTATTGAGAACCCTAGTCTGTGAAGTATTTCCATCACTGTTTTGACGCTGCTTGCACAACCTGGCCTTTACCAGCCAATTGCATAAGTAGATCTACATTCCTTTCGCCTCAAGTATGCTGCTGGAGCGGCTAAACATTTAGTAACCACCTTCAGTGCTTATGTTTTTCCAAAACGTAGTGCTCTGAATTGGTAATGTGCAATTAAGCATCTTTCAGGTTTATAGTCGCCTTTAAGTCTCCCTCTTGCATTTGAGGGGTGTCTTCTTGCAGTGTTAGCATTTAGAATTTTTCTGTCACTATGAATTTGTTTAGGAAACGGAGATTTAATATTGGGCACTGTCAGAAGTATGTTCAGTAGTTTCCCAGATTGATCTCTTTTTGTGTTACCCTTTCTATTGACTGTTTGTACAATAGCGTTCATTTCAGATATGACCTTTCCTCTTTCGTATGTGGTCTTTCGTTTTGTCGTTCATCTTGTGGCGTGTCTTACCAGTTCAATGCAATTGTTGGATGACGTTGAGAATCCATTTCTCTAACGTGACATCTCCCCACTCCTGAAGTAAAGCTCCTAATCTGACCCCCGCTGGTATGTGGAGGGGGCTCTGTACTGGAGAGTCACTTGTTTGAGGGGCCCGCTCCTCTCAACAGGTGTCCACTACCTCATACTCGCCCACAAAAAGACTGCCTTTGTGGCACTTGGTATTGCCACTGCTGTGTTGTTCCCTGCAGCTGGCTTGTTTGTTGGATGGGAGGTCTAAACGGTGCATTAGAAGCATCCTTTTCCTGTTGGCCTCCTTGAGGGAACAGCCCGCCTACTCTGGTGGCCCCTAAACTGCTACAGTCTGCCATCCACCACACTGCCAAAGCGCTGCTGGCGATGTCGATTATGTTCACCCGGACCTCATTTTTAAAACCGGACATCAGCAGCTACGCAGGTCTTCTTAGTGTTGTTCCCGTCACTAGCTATGTGCTTGCTGTGTCTGTGGTATCTAGTGCAGATTTTAAACACGTATTGCCTTCTTTTACGAGAGAGCTTGCTCTGGTACTGTTTTGTCAGATTTTTCAGCAATTCCCCACCTCCTCCCAGTGCTAGTGGGCATACCTATTTAGCATGCCATTGGATTTGGTTATACGAGATTGTGTTGCAGCTCCTCTTTCAAACATTGGACTTATCTTCTCAATCCTTTTGCTCTATTATAAGGAGATGGCTCGGTGACGCTGGCGCATTTACCCTTTTCCTTGCAATGGCCACAATGCTTGAGTCCACTGTTGTGTTTCAGCGCATGTATGCAGGATCCCTTGAAGAGTGTTTGGATCTTTTCCACTGTCTGTGTTACCACAAACAGTATTACAGTGAAAACATAACATAATAAAAATCCCAAACCAATGTAGAAAAATAGAGTACATTTTAATATATAAAATGATACTAGAACATCAAAATTCCAAGCAGTAGAACTGGAGATATTGCATTTTAAAGATTTTTGTGGAAATAGTACTATGAAGAAAAAAAAAAGAGCTAACTACGGTTATCTGGCCATGCCAGACTATGCAGGGGCCAGCAGCAGGGCTCAGACAGGTCCAGTGCAGCAGGTCAGCTTCTCAGCTGCAGGAAGACCTCTAAAGCTTGTTGTGACCCTGCAGCTCTCACAGGAGGTCAGCCAACTGACCTTTGGGGCCACTCTGGTTAGCCAGGGATGAAGGCAAGCAGGTATAATCTTCCTTATTCGACAGTAACACCTGGTTTGGAAATTTCTTCCCCTCCCTGGTCAAGGCCCCAGACTGTATGGGGTTACAATAGGCTGATGTCAAGCTCATTTGTATGTGCTACAGGCAAGCCCCTTGAAATGTAAGTGGGACAAGGCACCGCTCCACCCCCAGCCATCCTGGCAGGATGACCCATCCTGCCCACATCTAGTCCCCTATGTCACTGCTTGGGAGGAATGCACAAACCCCAACAGCAGAGCTATTCACAGTGAAGTGACCCTAGAAACTGGCACCACCATGTAGTAAAGGCATGCACGATAATCGCATGCGTGATTCCATCATACAACCACTTCAGTGAAGGACACAGTACTCGGTCAGTTGAATCTTAAGTAGTAAAATTCATGTATAGTTTGATATTAAACAGCAGCGTTTCCCAAAAAATGAATTTTGAGAGGGCCGTAGACATATTTATAAACACACACCTTTGCTTAAAATCAGACAGTGTATCTCTGTATATAGCTGTATCTTTGCTGGAAGGTGCAGTGTCGTTTTTCGGTGCCTCTTCCTGAGACAATGAGGGCTGGGGGGCGGACCAGTGATATCTAAGCACACCAAGGTCACAGGGAACAAAGAAACTGAAGTTTGACAAGGCAGAAGGTGAGTTTATTTACATGCACCAAATAACTGAATGCCTGACTGTAATTTGTACTTTAAATTATGTTTAGTTCTTGGGCAATGGAAGCATAAAGTCCCTACTGTCTAATGTTTTATAACTCTGAAGAGAGATTTGACTAATGTATCATTCTCGCAAAGCTTCCTAGAGATTCATTTGCATGCAGAACCCTTTGCCACCTCAAAGTGACTTTAATCAGTTAAAACTGGGCCGCTCATACATTAAACATGGAACTGCAGGAAAGCTATGAGGAGATATTTGGGATGCTTCACAGCAAACATTTATTGTGTCATTCTTACCCACTAAAATATAATGCCCCTAAGTCAAAGAGCCCTATTTAACAAAGGAGGTGTCAGCATGTAAGCATATGTACAGAACAACAGTTACATATCCAGATACACATAATTCATGTAGTGCATATATACTACCTGCATTCCCATATTCCCATATAGATAACATTTTTATATATATATATGTATTCTTTCTTATAAATATATACATAGATATATAGAGTCTTGTCGTTCTCTTCCTTGTTGTCTAAAGTTATCCTTTCACTCTGTGAGCATGTCTTTCACAATCTGTCCAAACCAATCCGATCTTAAGGACAGGAGGCCCCCTTAACTACTGGCATAGCAAAAGCACCACGGGTTCCAATGCAGGGAAGGAATCCCGCCTCTCCGCCCAACTTCCTAATTCGCCACTGAAAAAATGCACTAATTTGGGTGAAGTGATCCCCCCAAAGCCTTGGACGCTGGTGCGACTGAAAGCACTGCACTATTGATAGCTGCATCCCTGTACTTGCACAGCTGTTGCAAAGCCATCTCTCACAGAAAGCGCCACCAATCGGCAATGTAATTTCGGCTTTAAATACAAATGTCGCAATAGTGGTCCCCCAAATAAGTGAAACAAATATAACAATCATTGGCAAGGCCAAAAGGTTTTGCCTATGAGAGCTATTGGCTTTGTCAATAATTTTTTGCGTGCTGAAATTTTTTTTTTTTTAAGGAGATATGACTCAGCCAGCCCTAAACCACTTAAACAAACCAAAAAAAAAAACTATCGAGCAGGGAGTGGGTTGGAGGGACGAGGCAACACGGTTGAGGACACGAAGAGGACATGCAAAAGACAATTGAAAGCCCTGGACAATGGATGGTGGGCGGGAGGAACATGGGAGGCGAACAGAAAACGGAAGGTTTGAAAGTAAATGGACAATGGAGCGAGGGCGAGAGCTGATGGGGCAGCATGATGATATCAACCTGGGGAACTAAGCTGACAATGGAGGGTAGGTGGAAGGGGCATGGGCACCAAGCGGAGAAACAGAGAGCGAGATGGGCTGAAGTAGCAAGCTGACAATGGAGGGTGAGCGGGAGGGGCTAGGGTGGCAACTCTGCAGTGACAGTGCTATACCCATTTCCCTCTCCCATTGCTTAATTACTTTAACCAATGTTCTGCCGTTTGTATTTATTTGTTATGGTGAAAACTGAAAATAAACCATGTATATGGCAGAAGCCACTTTTTGGTTTGATTTGTTATTGTCTTGTATTGTTGGAAGACACTTTCACTGCACCATTTTTGGTTGCACAAGTTTTCTTGGAATTTTATAGTTCTACTTTTTATGGTATATCGCTTGTTGAATGCCAAGCAGGTTAACATTAAGCAACAAAGGATTTTATCAAACAAAATAGGACTCTGTCAATCTTTCAAGGTGGGCCACTTGACAGTGGCCCAAGCTTCGGCACCTCTAAACACAAAGTGGTCAGCCAAAGAGCGCTTCCATTTTATAAAAGGTTTGCACCTTTTATATAAGGTTTGCACCTTCTATAGGAAGGAGCTGCAGTTGGTATGGTCAGGCTTGACAGCAGGAGAGGGGCTTTGGTTCTGCCTACATGCTGGGAGCCAGGAGTACATATTTTGATTGGGCAGATGTTGTGTGCTGCCAAAAAAAAGTGCTTGCCCTCCACACAGCTGTGATCCTTTTGTTTATTTATCCAGCCGCCTAAGCTTGAACTTTCAGAGCCACACACATTACATCGGTATTCTATTTAAGTATCTTAGATAGCTGGATATTTTTATTTTTTCTTGTAGCAGCACAGATGGAAGGAAGTCAGTCATTACCCTACATGAATTTTAGGTCTTGCTTGACAGTGCAACTGTCCCCTGACCTTTTAACCTACCCCAATATTACTCTACAATTCTTTGCTCCCACGCAAATAAATATCTAGTCTCATGATTTTTACTTGTACTGCTTTTCATTACAATACAAGATTCTTTTAAAGTCAGACCTATTAGCGTTGACAATGCTTTTTCTTTTTTGCAGTGCATAATAGTGCATCATATCCAGAACCGACCCCTTTGTGCTTCTCAAAATACTTACTAACCCACAAAAAAACAGGGTATGCGGACAAGAGTTGGTTGAGGTGCAAAGCTTTCGCATTAGTTTTAATATTTATCAGTGATGTTTTTGTTGAGTGCAGACCAGATAGAGCCGGGGTGTAATACCGGTGCATGGTTAGGTCAACATAATCACTTAAAGCAAGAGAATGATAGCATAACCACGCCACGTAAGTGGTGAGAATGACATCACACACATTAGGTTACCTGAAGGTGGTATGTTAAGCAAGATGAGTACACAGGGGCCGCTCTTCTGCACAGGAGCGTTGTCCCACTGATTTTCAGCACTGCAAAAAGGAAACCTAAAATGCTAATAACAAGCTGTTAATATCATTTTATTTTTCAGTGCTAATGCAGTTTGGCGGTGGGGGTGAACTGCTCTGCCCCCAGCGCATGGGGAGGAGTGGTTGGGGCTCTTTCTAAGTGTACATGACGGTTGGGCCAACCAAAGAGTCATGCGCACGTGGCATGTTCTCCACCTGGCTGCAATACACAGCCTGGTTGGAGAACATGCACAGGCTCATAGTCCCTATCTGGACTTCCACCAGCATTGTGATTGGATTAGAGAGTCTGGGAGCCTAAGAGCCTCTGGTCCAAACAGCGCAAATCGCTTCCTTGCCTTAAATCAGTCTGACCCTGTGCCTCATGGGAACAGTCCAGCCCGAACTGCCAAGCCATGCCTTCCCTGGACCGGAAACATCCCCTTTTGTATCGCATTGTAAATGCGGCGCATCAGTGGTGGCGGAGGCATGGCGCACAATAAGTGGCGCATACCTGCTAATGTGCAGGGATGTGCCACTTGTTGTACCGCTTTGTTCGCCATAAGTTGGCAGGGTATGCTCAGACGTGAGTCCCTTGCTCACTTTGCCACTGCATTCAAGCAAGCCGGGCGGAATGCCAGAAACCGGTCCTCGGAAGCTTGTTTCCGGTCCATGGAAGGCATGGCTTGGCAGTTCGGGTTGGACTGTTCCCATGAGTCACAGGGTCAGACTGATTTGTATATGGCCATGTCTGAACTGGGGTGGCAGACTGGGCTAAAGAACGGTGAAGGATTAAACCCAGAACTGTTGACTGGGTGTGAGTGTTTGATTGGTACAGATGTTCCGTCCATCACCACCCCCTTTTGTAGTGCCTCCCTATACTATGGCACGACCTAGCTCTCAAAAATATAAACAAAAAGAATATTTACAGGGCATTATGGGGCGCTCTTTCAAGGAGCAGTGAATAATAAATGAGCAGCATCTGATGCTCATCTATTATTTACTTTTATGTTCCTTGGTCTACCTGAAGCACCTTTTGTTATAATTATTGGGGAGGTGGAACGCGCCTTTACAAGACCCAAGGCCCCCATCCCGGTGCAGTTTTCTTTTTATATGGGCGGAGGCGCATAGTACCCCTCCCCAAACCTTTAGATCTTTAGAAGCCCTGGGGATCAAAACCCCTGGAGCCGTATTCTTTTTTAAGGGGGGGGGGTGGTTAGGGGGGCTGGCCACCAGGTTCAGACAGGGAGCAATGTATCTTTGCAGAATATTATGACTTCTGTCTTTTCCGTGTTGAGCTTGAGGCACTTGGTTTTCATTCCTAGGTTGACTTCGGTCATGCAGGCAGAGGAATTGGTCCAGGTGTCTGGTGTCTTGTCAGAGAGGGAGAGTATCAGCTGGGTGTAGTCAGCGTTGGATTTGATGTTGAATACATAGGCACAGATGATGCTGGTGAGCGGGGTCATGTAGGCGTTGAACAGAGTGGGGCTGAGTTAGGATCCTTGTGGAACTGCACAGGTGAGGTTGGTGGCATATGCGGTGAAGTGGGCCAGGCTGACCGACCGGGTGTGACCTGTCAGAAAAGAGCAAATCCAGCAAAATGTGGGTCCTTGGATGCCAGCTTCGGGAAGTTGTTGGATAAGGATGCTGTGAGAGATAATGTCAAAGGCTGAGGGCAAGCTGTGGGTTGAGGGCTGCGGTGTCACCTCTGTCCAAGATGATCATGATGTCATCCGTGGTGGTGATGAGGGTGTTCTCTGTAGTGTTGCTGGGTTCCGAATCCGATTGAGTGCTGGTGAAGAGGTGGTTGTCGTTGAGGTGGGTGGCTAGGCATTTGTTTTGCATTTTTCCATGACCTTTGGCAAGTAGAGTAGCAAGGAGATAGGCCGCTAGTTGGCTAGCGTATTCGGGTCTGCCAAGGATGAGGGGGAGTAGTGTGGCATATTCCTTCTTCCCTCACACACCCACTCCCTGTTGCTTCCCTCCACTCACTCTTCAATTGCCGACACCCCCTTGGCTTTTTTAAATATATAATTTTAATTTATTTATATTTTCTCTTTAGGAGGACCAGATAACAAATTGCTGCTGGACCCTCCATCTTAAAAATAAAGAAGTGCTTTTGCACTACTTCTTTACAAATCGTATTTATTTACTGATCAAATAATAAAAAAATATCACCTGTGTTACTTTGTAAGAGTCATACTTAATGGTGTCTGTGTCTGCAAACAAAATTTGGTAAATGCACAGGTGCCTGGCTGCTAGAGCTGAACTTTGCTGGGCCCAAGATGTCATAGCTCCTTCGGACTTGACCTTATCATTGCAGGGGATCTGAACATCAGGGGGCTAGACGATGACACGAGGTACACCTCAAGTATACCAGAATTGGCTCCCTTAGTTCAGCTGCTGACTGCGCATAACATGGTTTCCACCCACGCCACCATGAAAGCAGTGGACCCACAATGGGATCCCTTGCCTAACTTTAATAATAAGTCAACAATTGACTACATCTTCATCGCAAAGATCCTTGCAACACTTTTTAAGGACTTTGAGGTGGGAGACAGGGAGGAAAGCGATCACAATCCACTGAGGGTCACATTAGATATAAATGGGAAAAACGCAAAACACCCTAGATCCGTGGGTTTTTCCATCGAGGAAGAGCACCACACAGCATTGAACAGAATAAAGTGGTCCATAAAATCAAGCCCAGCGCTCATGGAGTGGGTCGTCCGCAAAGAGCAGTGCCAAATAACGGCCTCTCCCACGGAGCACTGGAAGGAACTTCTTTTGGAATTAAAATCGGTCCTAGGACAAGTGAGCGGGACCCTGGAAACCAAGCGCCTTCATCCGCAAACCCAGCTATTACAGCCAAACCCCAAGGACTTAGAGCAAACAAAACGGAACCTTTCTAAAGCCTTGAAGGCGAGAAGAAAAGGAGTGACAACTCATCTCATCGTGGAAATAAAAGCCCTTCGACAAGAACACAGGAAAAAAATATGGGAAACTCGAACAAAAAAAATTGAGGCGGAGTGGTTGAAAATATTCCATATGCTCAAAGAAAACGGCCACGTCCGCTTCTGGAGACATATCAGACAATTAAGCCATACTGACCAAAGTAAAGAAAACGGCGTGGCAGCCACGGAATGGGTCAAGCACGCAAAACAACTGTACACAACAGAGCAGGTAATGAGGGTCACGCAAGAACAACTAAATCCATCAGATAATGAAGAAGTGGTTGAGAGCTTGCTCATAAATACAAGAGAGATAATTAAGTTGATCAAGAAAATGAGGACAGATAGCGCACCGGGCCCCAACGGTATCCCGGCGGCGGTGTTCAAAGAGGCCCACAGATTCTGGGCAGAACAGCTAACACCACTTTTCAAGCATGCTTTTGAAACGGCCTCCATTCCATCATCGTGGAAAGGCTCAGTACTCTGCCCCATATATAACAAGCACTGGCGTTGCCAATAGGTCTCGCAGTAGGAAAGTTGGAGCTATTGGTTTTGTAAATAACATTTTATATTTATATATTGTTATTGACAATGCCAATAACGATATATAAATATAAAATGTCATTTAGAAAACCAATAGCTCCAACTTTCCTACTGCGAGACCTATTGGCAACGCCAGTGCTTGTTGAACAGTTTTGCTCTTTTGTTGTTGGGTTCGCATCATGTAGGGGGGCACACGTTCGCACACAGTACTTAGAACTCATGTTTCAGTGTGTGGTAGGAGGTTTCTCGTTGGGAGTTGCTAGGGCCAGGCAGGTCATGCTTGCAGCCCTGGTCGTCCCTTGCACTTTCTCTGGTATGCGTAACTTGCATTTCGCACAGGGCGATTCTGTGAAATCACTCGGTGGCCCCTCCACATTTTCCCAGCCTGCCAACATCATATGCACCAGCTCTGTTATGTGCAAACGTTCCTACATGTTTAAGTAAACAGCTTTGCTGTTCGTGTAGTCGCTGTAGCCCGAGGCTTAGGAACTGCTTTTGTCAAGACCCTTTGCTAATGTTCTTCGAGGCCGAATGTGCCCTCGGTGGGGAGGGGGGTGCTTTGTTTTCAGGGTGTGAAGGGTGTGAAGCAGCAGGGGCCTGGGGGAAGCTGGCTGGGGAGGGGGAGGAGAAATGAGCAGATGTCCGTGAGGTGTGGGAGGAGTGCCTGATGCCGGATGGGGGCGGGAGAGCCTGGGAATGCGAGCGAGGGGAGGAGTAGCCCGAGGCTTAGGAAAGAGCAGGCTGCTAACTGCTTTTGTCAAGACCCTTTGCTAATGTTCTTCGAGGCCGAATGTGCCCTCGGTGGGGAGGGGGGTGCTTTGTTTTCAAACCTCCGCATTCAGTGCAGAAAGATTGTTATGAAGTGTGCAAAGTCTAGTGGTTTGTTTGCACAACATGGGAAGAAGGCATTTTGTGTTGTCAAGTGGCTTGGATAACGCGGCCTTTGACACCGTGATAAACCTGGCCCATGTGGCGTGTCTCCCGGGTGAAGCTGTCCCTGCCTTACTCAAGGCCCAGGTAGGTGGTGTGCTTTCCCTGTGGTTAGTGATTGACATGTTTTTGGCACTTTTAAAGAGACAGTGCTGGGCTTTAGGAGTCAAGTACACACAATGATTGTTGGTACTTCAACTGGTTGGGCCACGCTTCTGAACATTCCCATTGGCGTTAAACTGAGACCCAGGGCGCTAATGGGTGGCCTCCAGCTAGCCAGTGTGTTCTCGTATGACCTTGGACCTGTGGATTGACTTAGCACCGTTTCATTTCTGCCTCTGTGTCTTTAAACACTGTTCACGAGTTGGCCCATCCTGGCACGAGCCGTACCCCCGCTTTGGCGTCTGCCACAAATGTGTGTGAGCAGGGATCCCCTGTCAAGCGATTTATTAAAAAAAGAAAAATGCATGCAAAGTTCTATTTTGTACCCTTGTAAAACTATGTTGCCTCTTCTTAAACTTCAAACTTTAACATGCCGCCTGGAAGTGAGTGGGGGTTGTGGACGTAAGCGTACGTGACGTCTGTAACGTGGTTACGATAGGGCGCCATTTTGAACGGAAAGCCCTGCGGTGGCGGGAAAATTGGCGAAGTCCCGGGTCCGAGGAGGGGGCCCCGGTGAAGAGTAGAGGCGGCGGAGGGGGAATATGTTGGAGCGGGGTTTTCTCGTGGAGAGGATTTACGGAAAGGAAGAGCAGGTGAGTAAAGCTTTTTTGGGGGGAGTAAAGTAGAGGTATTACGCCGTTGCCTATTGTTAGTGTTGCCTTGTTTGTTAGAGTAGTTGTGTAAAGTGTAGGTAGCTTTTTAAGATTTGGATGAGGCAATGTGTGTGGTTGTTTATGATTTGTGTGTACATTTTTTGTGCGCTGACTGCGATACAGTTTGTGAGAACATGCTTTGTGAGTGTGTCTGCGAGTGTGTGAGATAGTGTGTGTGAGAGAGAGTGTTTTTAGTTGTGTTATGAATCTCCAGTATTAATTGGCGCACTGTGATAAGTAGTTTTGCTACTTACAGTTTGTGATGCTGTCTGTGTGGCAGGAGTGTTACCTCCAGCTGGAGATGTTGTGGCTATGTTTTTCTTTGGCTTGTACACTGAAATTGAGTTTACATAAAAAATAGAGCACCGTATTGGGGTAGACGGATAGATTATGTAGTGATTTTTAACAAACAAATAATCTAGCCTTCCCGGAGATTACATTGAAATACATGTTTATTTTTACTGCTATTGCACCATGTTGTTGGATATAGTTGTGAACGGTACAGAACATTATGCGGCTGTGCTATAAAGTGTTTTTTTTTAAATATGTCTGAGCAAGATGCTGTTACAGTGCTACCGGCGCAAGTACGTGTTTTGTGAGTAAGTTAAAACAAGAACAAGTCGGGTTGAGGCGGGAGAGTGAGAGAGTGGGAGGGAAGAGCTGGAAAAGGCCAGGATCGGCAGTGCGGCATGGCTGTGATTGCGTGGAGAGAGAGGGGAGGTGCTGGTGTGGGAGGGGGAGGCTGTGATTGCGTGGAGAGAGAGGGGAGGTGCTGGTGTGGGAGGGGAGAGGTGCTGGTGTGGGAGGGGGAGGCTGTGATTGCGTGGAAAGAGAGGGGAGGTGCTGGTGTGGGAGGGGGGAGGTGCTGGTGTGGGAGGGGGAGGCTGTGATTGCGTGGAGAGAGAGGGGAGGTGCTGGTGTGGGAGGGGGGAGTTGCTGGTGTGGGAGGAGTGCTGCTAGGGGAGGAGAAGCCTGATGCCGGATGGGGGCGGGAGAGGCTGGGCTTGCATGCGATGCGCGTGCATGTACACGGGCACTGCATGAAAACCGCGGGGCTGAAAGCCCTTTGGTTTGAAGATGTTTTCGCCACATGAATTCTCCCTACGCTCGATGCGCTTGCGCGCATCGATAGGTCGCGAGACCTAAAAAGGGAGATCGCACAAAACCAGAAAACTACCGGCTCGTGGCCTTGCTAGATATCGAAGCAAAGGCATTCGCTAGAGTGCTGCTGAAGGAATTAGAAAGCTGGGCGGAGGAGCACAACATCTTGCCTTTCTTTCAAACTGGATTCAGACCACAATGTTCCACAGTAGACAACATCATAGCCCTGGGATACCTGTCCAAACGTGCGACTCAGCCCGCTCAACCTCCCTTGTTTTGCTGCTTTGTGGACTATAGCGCAGTATTTGACCGCGTAGACCGTGGCATACTATGGAGTAAACTCACCAACTGGGGCATTCCCGAAAAGTTGCTTAAGGCAATAAGGTCTCTACACGAAGGGACCTGGGTAAGGATTAAGACCAGCCAATCATCAATGACCAATAAGGTCCCAACAAATAACAGCCTTAAACAGGGCTGTGTTCTTGCACCACTTTTGTTTAACATCTACACATCCGATTTAGGCCAAGCACTGGAGGGGGCAAACCTAGTCGTTCCAAAGCTGGGGAACAAGCGGCTCCAAATACTTCAATATGCCGACGACCTTGTAATTTTGGACCACACCAGGATAGGCCTACAGAAAGCCCTAGATGCGCTAAACAGGTTTAATCAAAAGAACAACTTACTGGTCAACCAGTAGAAGACTAAGATTCTCATCATTGGGAAGTAATATCGAAAGCACATAGCCCAATGGCGCCTGGGTGATCAGCAAATTAGAACTTGCAAAAACTATAATTACCTGGGCCTCAGGCTAACGGAGGGGGCTAAGACAACAGCTCATCTGAAGCACTTAAGAAACAAAGGGGCAGGAATCATCTGCAGTCTGGGAAACCTCAATCGAAAATTACATTGTCCATCCACGGACCCCATCTTGAAAGTTCTAAAAGCAAAAATATTGCCCTCAGTTAATTATGGCCATTTAATTTTCCCAGGAGCCCTTACCAACTTCTATATGAGTTTTCAAATTGCTGCATACAAGAAAGTGCTGGGCATTCCACGACAGGCCAGGAGAGCTAGAGTAAGGCTGGAGCTGGGACTTTCCCAACCCGACATCTCTTGCCTGGGAGACACAATAAAATATTACATTAGCACCCTGCGAGCACCAGCAATGGCATTGAAAGCGCAAATTAAAACAATCTTCGAAGAAAGCGGATCGCCATGGCAAGCGCAACTTGCAGTAGCCAATCAATTGCTGGAAATAGAGGTGCAAAACCTGGCCAACACGAATATCTCAACTGCAGTATGGAAAAGAGCAGTAAACCGACAGGTAAAGCAAATATCATTTGCAAGAGACATCGCTAGTCTGCATCATCACACAAATCTCTCCGCACTGGATGCCTCTTATAAAGTGGGTAAAGCACAGCCCTACTTTGAACAAGCTCTTTCCGTTCAAACTCGAAAAAAATCACTCACATGAGGCTCCTGGTACTACCTATAGTGGAGTTCAACCCAAGCTGGGCCCGACCTGATAAATCAGTAGCATGCAGACTCTGTGACTATCACCAGGAATCCTGGTATCACTTGCTGTGTTGCTGCCCAAAGTTAGCCAGAGAGAGACAACGTTTGGTCATTCCAATTTGCAGAGCTCAGGGCTGCAATCGATGCTATGAAATTTCGGACTTGTGTTTTACGTCTACAGCAAGTCAAACAGTAGCACGGCTGGGGAAATTTACAGACCTAATTCGTGCGGGACTGTCCGCAAACGCCGAGCTGCAAAAAGGAAACTGTAGGTCGGGACGGAGGAGAGAGGTGGACACACCCCCAATTTAAAAACATTTAAATGCACACTATTTTAAACTGCATAGTCAGAATATGACATTTTATGAAGGTTTTACGTTTAATTGACTGGAGGAAAAAGCCCAGGGAATACAACTTATGTTTCTTTTTTAGATAACTATTTTTACACAGTTAGTATATTGTAATGATTTTAAATAATTGAACAATAAAAGCTTTTTCACTTCACTTCTTTAGACTGGCAAAGTGCTTGGAGGATCTCCCCCTCATAACGAGGTAGAGCACTATTGATAGCCTTGGACCTGGGAGCTTCAGTTTTAAGCCCTGAAGAGCCCAAAGCAGAGTGTCTATCACTGACACCTCGTCACAGAGTGGGGTGAGTCAGCAACTCTCACTGACCCCATCCCACTCTGTGCTCTCATTGGATGACCTTAGAGGAGGTGGCAGCCCCAACCCTGCTGGGACCTCTGAGGCTGCCCTCCTGAGACGCAGTGTTATGTTTGCATTGAATTTTTGGTGCGTGCAAATATATGTATAATGTACATACTTATATGGACTTTAAGCCAGACCTCTTCATACATTGGTCTGTTGTGGTGTCATGCAAATTTCTCTTCTGCCTACAATCGCCTACAGCATTGGGCAATGGGTCAGCCCACTGCAGCCATTAGCGTACATCATTATGAATGACTGCATTTTGCTCTTTCACAAGGACCACACACACTAGTTCCCTTTACTGCACCCCGTGGCAATGTGCTCAATTTGAGGCCAAAAAATGCATTTTATTCTAGCCATTTTTGTTTTTAGATTGAAAAAGGCTCAGTCGCTTCCCCAGCAATAAAGTGTTGGTAAAACATAACAGAAGGTGCACGGACATCAGTCATCAGGCAGCCAGTGCCAGGCCTATTTGCCAATGGTTGTCTAGACCGACTCCGGCTCGCGAACCTTTAAGAAAAGTGACTGAATTCATACTGCTGTATTTTAGACGGTATCGTTACTTGGAAAACGTGATTCCCTTTACAACCCGTTTTGACACATTGAGTGGAAGGGAATGTGTAGAAAGGAAGATACAGGTTGGATAAGAGTGCGCAGATCTGTGAGATACAGAAATATGTAGCTCAGCAGCCCTGAATATTCCACTCAAATCACAAGAAATAACTCGGCCTGTATGTGAAAATGTAACGAGTAATGTGACACACTAATTGCGAGTAAGTAACTAATCACAGCACCCATTAACATTTGTAAAAAAAAAAATAATAATAATAATACTATATTTTTTCAGTAAGGATCACTGAGGATTTTGGGTGGATTATTCCACATCAAAGATACTGAAGACAGTTTGAAAATAAAAGAATCATCACATACAGCTACTGCGACATTTTTAATCGCCACACAAATTGTCAAGATAACACTGAAAACGGCCTAGGTACAAACAAGCTACTTGGTGAATGGCAAAACTGAGTAACTGGTGACAGGAGGGTGAATGTGTGCCCTGGCACTCAAGGAGGATTTCGCTGTGCTCTATCACAATAATGCCACACCTCATGGAGAAATTGGCTAGATTAAAAAAGACTGGGTACAGCAACTCCGCCACACACACTCACCTGCCTCAATACCTTCTTAAATGGCGCCATGTGTTACATGAATCAAGCGGAAACCAACTACCAATCCACCAAGAACAGAAAAGCATCCACTCCCTGCTGACGTAGCTGCCCCTCAACGCATATCATTTAGATACTACAGAGAAGCCCACCTCCCCAGGTCAAAAGATCTGCAATCACTCTTGCCAACTCAAACCAAGTAAGTAATACAGAGCAGGAAATGACGGAGATGCCAGCTCATCACAGCTGAACCCTGATCCCAACAATAGTCAGTAGATCCAGGCAGATGCTGGGGCATGGCATCAGGCCAGGCAGCTATGGGACGTATCAACTATCAATGGGAGCACAGAGGGAATCATACAGGGTCGCCCTCCACTCAAAACTAGATACACAACAAAGGACCCTGTTGAATGGACGTACACAAATGTCAGTTACTCGGAGATAGACCAGTCTGACTGTACTGATAACTATTCCAATCCCTTAAAAAAATTTTGAGGGAATACTTCACTGCTTAACGTCCCAATTTAAATGTTAAAAAACAGCCCAACTTCCTTGACAGCGACACAGAACAACCAAATGCAGACTGTCTGACCCTCCACGGTCAATACCAAATATCCACAACAGCAACGTTGGATCAATATATATATAGAAAAAATGTGTGAGAAAACAAGTGACACCTCACGGAAACACCACCAACGGGGAAACCGGTATGTAATTTCCAGACAAGCCCCTGTCTCATCATCGGTAGTCACTTGTTTCTCAACGTAAGAAGCAAAAGGAGTGTCCAAAACAAACAACCAAAGGAGTGTGACATACAGTGGGAAGCAGAGACATCTGCTAGTGACAAACAAAAAACATAAAGTAGTGCACAAAACACAGCACCCAGATCCCAAAAACCAATTTTATTCGTAGGGAAACCGGTGTGCTGAACCAATAAAAAGGCTGGTAGCTAGTCCTGCACACCATTACCTATTTAAAATGCCGACATGTTTCACTGCCACTGCAGTTTTGGCAGTTTCATCAGGGCTGCACTATATGCTGCCACTCCACTCTTGGACACTTGTTCTGTGTTAACCGCCAAGGAAAAGGCACATGTAAACCATTAAAAACATGTAAACGTACTCAATGCTGCCAGTATAGGATATGCTGGTGGAAGCCCATAGTTACCCAGAGTCAGCCATGGTTGATCATACCGGCCGCCCCGGGGTAGGAACGAATGCTGGGGTACTCCTGATGTGAGTCCTCACTTTTACTTGGCTTTTAAGCTCAGTGGGCACCAAGAGAAATACCCACATTCAGTATGTTGCACACTGTCTTCATACTCGGAAACCCTTTTCCCATCATTCGGACCTGCCACCTAGCTCTTTTCTCATAAGGCACATGAAGTAAAATAAACCTAAAACCTTACACCGAGCCCACCAGGGATTCAAACCCAGCTGTTATCTATAATCTCACCCTAGGGTTATGGTACACGAACATGTATATCCATATTGTACACTGCGTTTAACTACAGCAACTGTTAGTGCAACTCGCCTGCCCACATGTGTTTCTTTTATAGAGCGGCAGATCCATATGACTCATACTGTCACAGAGAGCTGGTCACAGCCTGCAAATCGACTAGCAGTAAAATAAATATTCACCACTTACAACAGAGATGGTACTAATGTGAATATAAGCCTCGACCCCATTGCCATTAAAACGGCATGTTCACAATCAACCAGAACTGCTGTGGTCGATCGCCATGCCAAACCCAACTAATACTTCTCACCGTAGTGTCTTCCAGCGTGTCTCCTTGTCTCGTCCACAACACGAGTGCCGCTGACGCCGTCGGATACATTGCGCTCGGCGTCCCCGCCCCCTCATCACAGTCACGTGATCGGAGGCTAACCGCGGCGGCCATCTTTAAACGGTGAGAAATACTGCACCTACTAGGAAGGTATTGTGAATTAACATGCTCATCTACTGCCTATTATAAAAATCCCACGAAACAGTACGAAGCGCTCCAAATTAGCGTCAAGCTCACACACAATTTTTTTTTTTTAATATGTCAGTGTAAGGAAACGGGGCCCCGTGAATTGCCGGCATGTAATGATCATCTTACATGAACTAAACCCACATAAATGCGGCGGCCATCTTGAACTAGTGGCGCTGTACATGTCACATTAGAGTACACATATATGACAGTGGGGCTCTCGTCGGGGGATAGGACAGATACTGTTAACTTAAAACGGCCAGGGTGTCAACCAGAGCGTGATCTAAGTAATACCATACACATGCCAGAGCGTGATCTGAATAATTCCATACAAATGACAGCGGGTGGAGGAAGTTGTACCTGGTGTCTACTACCACCTAGGGCAAAGGTCTTGATTCATAACTAGGGGCATCCTCACCATATGCTGGGTGTCTAGAGAAAACACAGTCACCATGGACAATAATGTAGGTTATTACCCCAGTTGGTCAGAGGGGAGATTATGATTAGCTGCATATATGAAATCCCATATCCTATGATGTGTGCAAGAACCTGTATGTCAATGCTCTGTTGGGGTCCCTACCTCTCTTCAGGGGGGGGGACGGCTAATGGTACTTATAACTGCAGTATGCTTTGGAAGTGACACTCATACGCTGAGGGGTGCGAAAGGGACACCCACTAAACCTCTTGGCTGTAGATTCACAATTTTTTGCCTCTGGATTCACAATTTTACCCTATTCCACTCAATAATCTCTTTTAGCCCTAGTTGGTCTGTCTTTTCGTTGTAAATCCAACATGCCTCTTTAGACATCAGTACACTCTCAACGTTCTGTGGGGTACCTTGGACCTTTTCTAACACTGTCCATGTAAATGTGTGTTTCTCAGTAAAACAGTGTTGTACCAGTTTGGTTGTAAGTTTCCCGGCCTTGATGGTGCTTAAATGCTCTTGCACTCTCACTTTAATCTTTCGCGAGGTAAGCCCTATATAATGTAGGCCACATTGACATGTGAGCCTATACACTACTTGTGTGGAGTTGCAATTACTAAAGTGGTTGAGAAACCATTCTTTTCCTGATGTGAGCCTCACACTTGTGCTTTTCTTCGTGAGTGGACAGACTGAGCACATTCCACATGGGTAGTGGCCATTGGGGACCGTGGAAGATACACCAGTCCTCTCAGTAATGGCTCGGGAGTGAACAAGTTTATCTTTCAGGTGCAAGCTCTTTTAAACGCAAACCTTGGTGGAGGCATTTGGAAATTGTTGTTAGATAGCAGTGCCCAGTGTTTCCGAATGGATTGCCTTATTTTGGTCGCCATTGGGTCATACGTCATCACCACTGGTATGCACTCTTCTTTAGGTTTGACCACTTTTTCAAGCAAGGCACTTTCTGGGGGTATTCATGCCTCTTTTTTTGGCTTGAGTAACCACTTTTTTGGGGTAGTTTCTGTTCATGAGTTTACATGTAAAGTCTTCTGATTGCTCAAGGAACGTGTTGGTTGACGAACAGTTACGTCTATACCTTAAGAATTGACCCACGGGTAGGTTATCCCTCAATGCTCTAGGATGGTATGAATTATAGGAGAGCAGAGAGTTCCTATCCGTGGGTTTCTGATGCACACAAGTTTTGATCACATTGTCATCGCATTCAATATCTAAGTCAAGATATACGGCCTTGTGCCAATCATAGGTCCACGTACATTTCAAATTGGCATCTTGCTCGTTAAGCCAATGAAGAAATTTGAGCAGGTCTTCTTCAGTCCCTGACCAAATGCAAAGCACGTCATCTATATATCTCTTCCAGAGCCGGAGATGGCTCTGGAAGGGGTTGGTATTAGGATAGATGACGTGCTCCTCAAATTGTCCTACATAGATACAGGCTATGCTGGGAGCCATTGTTGCCCCCATAGAGGTCCCCGAGACCTGAATGTATAGCTGGTTCTTGTAGCCAAAATAGTTTCGCGTGAGAGCCAACTCGATACACTGGAGTACAAATGCTTGGGTGGTGTCATAGAACCATTCCTGATCACCCAGGGCGCGGGCTGCTGCCACCAGCGCCGCGTCCTGGGGAATACAGGCGTATAAGGATTCGATGTCAATAGTGACAAAGAATTCCATAGTGGGGTCAAACTGTGTATCCTCCAGGATGTTGAGTATGTCGGTAGTATCCTTAACAAAGGATTTCTGGTTCACCACGGATTCCCTCAGGAAGTAATCTGCATACTGAGAGAGAGGTTCTAGTACAGATTGAATCCCAGCAACGATGGGTCGTCCGGGAGGGGGGCGTGTGGGTTTATGGATTTTGGGGAGTATGCCGCGTCCATTTCTGGGCGTTATTTTGCGGAGGGTGAGGAGGAGCCAGCACTTCCGGGCTCGGGCGGCCAGGTCAGCGTTCTAGTTGCGCTGTAGGCGATGTGCATTTAATCTGCAGCCTCACGCAGTCGCGCTGTGGAGAAGAGTCTTGCCGGTGGCAGTGGCAGGCTCTATCCGCTCGCGCTGTGTTCTTTCATGTGTCACACTGTTAGCGCTGATCCACAGCGTGGTATTTTAATTTTAGCGAGCAAGGCTAAATTTTAAAAGTTGTTGTGTGCTCACTTAATTTCCTGTCACTCACTTCCTTGCCGAATCCCGCCCCGGTCCGCCGCGTCCATTTCTGGGCGTTTGTTTGCGGAGGGTGAGGAGGAGCCAGCACTTCCGGGCTCGGGCGGCCAGGTCAGCGTTCTAGTTGCCCCTACTGCCTATAAATGTGTGTTGGCCAGCGACCGCGCAGCGGACGCGTGCAGCGGGCGCGCCGGAAGCGCGCCGAAGTCGAGCCAAAGTCAAGCTCGTCTGCGCCCGGACGGGGCGCAGGGCCATACACCCTGGTCAACCAAAGCCCCTCCACATACGGTATGATAAACAAACCTTGTTAAATCTCCGTCCTGCTATAACTCTACCATGTCTACACTCTATGAAGGCTCTATCATTACACAACTGTTCTATGTGCCCTTTTACTCCTGAAACTGGCTCCATAATAGACCCCCCTAAAAAGCTGATAAAAGCAGCACTGCTTAACTGTAGATCTCTCAGTAAACACTGCATCCAAGTTTATAATCTACTCGAGGATGAAGCACTTGATATTTTGCTGTTAACTGAAACCTGGCTTGGCGAACACTCTGACCCAGACATCATAGAGGCGTTGCCTCCTGGCTATTCACTCGCTAGGCTTGACAGGCAAGACGGCAGGGGTGGAGGAGTAGCTATCGCTGTTAGAGCCCCACTGGAATGCTCCCTATCCCCCCTGACAATTGACCACTGCGAAGCTGCTTCTTTCACTATCACACTGGGGCCCCAACACTCCCTATCAGGTATTCTTATATACAGACCCCCAGGCAGACTGTTTGATTTTACAGCTAGCCTAGTAGAGGCGACAGCACATCTCGCCTTGAGGAAATCCAGACTCCTGGTGCTTGGCGACATGAACATTCATTTTGACGATGTCCAAGACAAGGATGCCTCCTGTATAAAAGCAGAATTACTTTCCCTGCAGCTAGTTCTTAAAAACCAGGACCCTACTCACAGACAAGGTCACCTGCTCGACCCTATATTTGGTAACTGGAATGGAGTAGAAGCGCTTCCTCCAATACCCGTTCCCTGGTCTGACCACTTTGTCATTCCCTTACAAATATGGGTGTCCGAGTCTGAAACAAGGAGCGATAGCACGCAGATTTACCAATGTCGAAAGTGGAAAAACTTTACCTTAGACACTTTCATCGACAATCTTGTAGCGGCAGGACCTCCTGGAGGGTCCGACTGTGAGACCGCCTATACATGCCTTAAGAACTGTGTCCTAACTGCCCTAGACAATACCGCTCCCATCCGTAGGTCAGTAATTAACAAGAAGATGAGGAAACCCTCCCCATGGTTTACTTCAGAACTTCAGGCTGCAAAATCTGCATGCAAAAAACTGGAACGTGAATGGCGCATTAAATTCTGCCCCACAGCCAAAAACCACTATAAAAAAGCGCAAGCGAGCTACTATAAACTTATCCATTCCGCTAAAGCACTTCATTATAAGACCCGCATTGGAGAGGCTGAGAACTCCTCTAAGGAGCTTTTCAAAATCTTCAAAGAAATTTCGGTGGTAACTAATGAGAGCATTGCCCAGAATGACTCTGTTGAAACGTGCAATAATATTGCTAAATACTTTGCCAGTAAAATCACCAACATCTACGCAAACTTCTCTAATGATTTGCCCTTGGGCTCTGACTTTACTGAGAATTTGGAGATCACTCATGCTAAGACATGCCTAAACTGTTTCTCTGTCCCTCCTACTACAACCTTAAATAGTATCTGTAAAAGCATCAAATCAGGCTCCCCTCGGGATCCTGCCCCTCCCAAGATACTAGCAGCTAGCCTTAAAGTCTTAGAACCACACTTTAGATACATTCTCCAACTCTCCTTTTCTACGGAACACCCTCCCTGCGGAGTGGAAGAAAGCCATTGTACTTCCGATAAAGAAAAAACCAAACATAAGTCAGGATATCTTAGAAAACCTGCGGCCCATCTCGTTGCTACCTTATCTGGCGAAGGTGGCCAAAAAAATAGCTAACAGCCAACTCATGGCCCATCTAGAGTCAAATAATGCCTTCCACAGTTCTCAATCAGGGTTTCGGGCAGGATACTCCACTGAAACCGCCCTTCTGAGAGCGACCGAAACCTTACGGGCAGGCGCTGATGAGGGCCAGACTATGGCACTGATTATGCTTGACCTTAGTGCCGCGTACGACACTGTGGCACATTCCATCTTGCTGCAGTGTCTGAACAAAGCCGGGGTCACCCAGGAAGCACTGGGCTGGCTAAAAGCCTTCCTCACCAACCGCTGCTTCCAGGTTCAGAGAGGCATGTACCTCTCTGATAGCATAGCTTTAAAACAGGGGGTACCTCAGGGCTCTGCCCTGAGCCCCACCCTGTTCAATCTTTACATGGCCCCCCTAGCTAAAGTGGTTGAATCGTTCGGCATTGAATTAGTCTCATATGCCGACGATACCCAACTTCTCATCTCCCTGTCCCAAGCACCCTCCATTGCTGCAGACAACTTTAAAACCTGCATGCAGGCTCTGGCAGGATGGATGACCCAGCACTGCCTGAAGCTAAATGGTTCAAAAACGGAGGTTCTGGTAATTGGAGGCAGGGATACGAGCTGGACCAAGGAGTGGTGGCCATCATGTCTGGGGCCGCTACCCACTCCCTGCAAAGCAGCCAAGAACCTGGGGATCTGGGTTGATCCCAGACTCTCCTATGACAACCATGTGCACAAAGTGGTAGGGAAATGCTTCGGGGTTATGAAGACCTTGAACCGTACCCTAGACCTCCTCCCTCTTGAAGCCAGGCGCACTATGACCCAAGCTCTAGTGACCTCGAGGATAGACTATGGAAATGTGCTTCTGCTCGGAACAACACAAAAAAACATCAGGAGACTTCAAGTACTACAAAATACGGCAGCACGCCTAGTCCTTAGACTCCCAAAAAGAGCAGCCTCTAAACCAGCCCTAGCCACTCTGCACTGGCTCCCCATAAAAAAGAGAGTCCTATTTAAAGCACTTCTAATGTGCTACAGGATCATCTCACACAAAGCTCCCCCCTACATGACTGATCTGGCTATCCCCTACGAGCCTAACAGAACTCTCCGCTCTGGGGGAACTGGATTGCTTAAAATTCCCCGCATCAAGAAAGCCAGAATGGGTGGTTGTTCTTTTCGTGTAATGGCTGCCAAAGAATGGAACTCTCTTCCCATGAGCATCAGACTAGCGGATTCAGAGACCTTATTCAGAAAACGTCTGAAAACCCATCTGTTTTCCCTTTAATGTCCCTCTCCTGGCCCTGACTTTTCTCCACAGCGCGGGGACACGCCGGGATGGCGTCACCATGCGCTTTACAAGCCCCTTTAATAAAAAAATAATAAAAGGACGGAGTCCTGGAGTTGGTATTGACCAGGAACTCCGCCTCTTTTAGAGAGATCCATTTCTTTTCCTTCGCATTCCCAACCATCTCATGGATGATTTTCAACAGATCTTCAAGGGGATCCTTACTGAGTGGCTGGTAGTTGGTCCTTACACTCAGTAGACGCATCACCTCTGCGTCGTAGTCTGTGGTGTTAAGAAGGACAATCGCTCCACCCTTATCTGCTGACTTTATTGTCAGATCATGATTTTCTTGCAGATTCTTGACTGCTTCCCAGTCGTCCCTGGTCATATTCTTGTACTCAGACTTTTTTTGGGTTTTCTCAATTCTGTCAATGTCTTGTAAGACCAGAGACTCAAACACCACCACCTCAGGGCCCACAGCAGATGTAGGTGGGCAGAAAGTGGAGGGTTTTCTCAAATCCGTCCTGAAGGACCGGTTCTCATCTGGTTTTTCGTCTTTGAAGAATTTCTTGAGCTTAATCTTCCTCATAGTTTTATGGAACTCTATCCTGCATTTAAAAGCATCATGAGTCGGAGTAGGGATGAATCCAAGCCCTTTATTGAGTACTCTCTCTTCATTCGCTGTTAACACGTGATCAGAAAGATTTACTACAATGTTCTGCTTTACTTCTGAATCCTGCCCCTGCTGCGGGTCACCCTGGGCGAGAATCCTTGCCATTGTGGGCGTTGCTGGTTCGGTTGATTGAGCTGGTTTCCTCTGCCTCTGCCACCAGCCTGACCTCCCCTGCGGTGATTGTTCCTTTGGCCTTGAGATAAAAAAAGACCTCAAAAGGGCACCCAGATCCTTGTTACTCTGATTTTGTTGGTTAAATCGCACCCAGTTGCCATGAGGAGTCTCTTCTTCTTCCTCACTGGAAGTGTCAAAAGTCCAGTGGTTTGGGGTCCTTCTTGTTTGTTGTCTTGCCCCACGACCTCGTTGTCGACCTCCAAAAGTCTGGGGTTCTTGTGGCGTTTGATAGTATTCGTCCTTTACATAAGGGAACTCCCATTCGTGTGAGAACCTCCCCAGGTTACGGGTTAGGCCTTTCAATTTCTGTGTTACCATGTAATTCCTGTACTCAGATAGATCGTCCTGAATCCTTTTTAATTGCTCTTTGGTATCCACCAGAGTAGTGTCACGCTGTATCGTTTCTTCAAGTTCTAAAATTTCCTTCAAAAGCTCCTCGCTTAACCTTTTGGCCGTACTAATAATTAAAATGAGCCAGTCTCTGGTGCATTTGTTTGCGATAAAACTCCAGTCAAGTCTGAACTTATTATCGTCTATAAAAATGCGGGGTTCTATTCTTACCAGAAGACTACCTGGGGCGGCTCCTGCAGTGTAGTATTCAGTCATTAATGCTCCATGTAGAGCAATTCTAACCTGTCGCTTTTTAAGAGAACTAAGCTTTTCCCACTCCTCCCTAGCTGTAGTGGTACCCAACAAGGGGGTGTTGGGTAGCAGGGAGGGACCAGCTAAGATAGCTGCTATCTGCTCATCCGTGAAAGCGAGGCAATTCTTGTCCATTAGTATGGAATAAACAGAGCGCTCAACACCCTGGTAATACAAATACGTGTAACTATTGATGCTCACACACAGCACAACTATACATAAAAAGTAGAATCTGCGACCAGATGCTACTAGGAGACGTTTACATGCACAGTAAAAACAATCGTAAAACCTCCAAGTCAGGGGGGCTGAGACACCGTACAGAATAGTCCAACTATCAATGGGAGCACAGAGGGAATCATACAGGGTCGCCAAGTGAAAGTGAGGACTCACATCAGGAGTACCCCAGCATTCGTTCCTACCCCGGGGCGGCCAGTATGATCAACCATGGCTGACTCTGGGTAACTATGGGCTTCCACCAGCATATCCTATACTGGCAGCATTGAGTACGTTTACATGTTTTTAATGGTTTACATGTGCCTTTTCCTTGGCAGTTAACACAGAACAAGTGTCCAAGAGTGGAGTGGCAGCATATAGTGCAGCCCTGATGAAACTGCCAAAACTGCAGTGGCAGTGAAACATGTCGGCATTTTAAATAGGTAATGGTATGCAGGACTAGCTACCAGCCTTTTTATTGGTTCAGCAAACCGGTTTCCCAACGAATAAAATTGGTTATTGGGATCTGGGTGCTGTGTTTTGCGCACTACTTTATGTTTTTTGTTTGTCACTAGCAGATGTCTCTGCTTCCCACTGTTTATCACACTCCTTTGGTTGTTTGTTTTGGACACTCCTTTTGCTTCTTACTTTGAGAAACAAGTGACTACCGATGATGAGACAGGGGCTTGTCTGGAAATTACATACCGGTTTCCCCGTTGGTGGTGTTTCCGTGAGGTGTCACTTGTTTTCTCACACATTTTTTCTATATATATATTGATCCCACGTTGCTGTTGTGGATATTTGGTATTGACCGTGGAGGGTCAGACAATCTGCATTTGGTTGTTCTGTGTCGCCGTCAAGGAAGTTGGGTGTTTTTTAACATTTAAATTGGGACGTTAAGCAGTGAAGTATTCCCTCAAAAATTTTTTAAGGGATTGGAATAGTTATCAGTACAGTCAGACTGGTCTATCTCCGAGTAACTGACATTTGTGTACGTCCATTCAACAGGGTCCTTTGTTGTGTATCTAGCTATGGGACGTAGACTGCGGCAACCACAAAACGAAGAAAAAAAACGCTCTGGGCAATAACTTTATACAAAAGCTTTATATTTTAAAGGGAATGAACAGCCATAGCTGCTTATGTTTAATTCATTTTTTAGTACAAAATGTCACTGAAAGAACCAGTAGCGCTGTGCAACAATTTTAAACGGATCAGATTTCGCTACTGCCAGCCTCCTACAAAATAACGGGAAATTTGTGTACAAACAGCTTCTGGGTTTCATATTGAGCCACAATCTGCTGCACAAGACTCAATCCGGTGTTCAGCCCTTCTACAATACAGAATCAGCCTTGTTGCTGGCGACATAGGCTGTTCGTCAGATTTTGCATACGGGTGATTCTGCAGCGCTGTTGTTAGTAGATCTTAGCACTACGTTCGATACTGTATCCCATTACATCCTAATGAGATGCTCTGGACCTGTGGTGTGGGCCACAAAGCGCTGACCTGGATCGCTTCGTTTCTTCAAGGATGTACTTTTCAAGTATTAAAAAAACCCTATCAGTCAGAAGTGTTCTTATTGAAATATGGAGTGCCGCAGGGTTCATGTTCGAGCCCAACTTTTGAGGAAATATAAATTTTATGGTCAAGTTGTGTTCCCTAGCGCGTACCCCACCGTCTCCATGTACCAGCTTAAAGTGCATGTAACTTCCCTCCTGTGCCAGCTATGAAGACGCAAATACATTTGCGTCCAACGTCAACATGTCCTCTTTCAGACCCACCCTGAATGGGTTAATTAGTCCGTTCCTAAGTATGCTATGCCAACGTCTTTTTGTAGTGTACCTTACACGTTTTTATGCTCTGGCAAAGTAGGCCCTGAATTTCTGCCATCGAGCCTTTTTCTGGCTTCTGACTCTGAAAGCCTCAGCCCA
Source organism: Lissotriton vulgaris (assembly GCF_964263255.1). Classification (NCBI taxonomy): domain Eukaryota; kingdom Metazoa; phylum Chordata; class Amphibia; order Caudata; family Salamandridae; genus Lissotriton; species Lissotriton vulgaris. The sequence goes on along the minus strand of NC_141689.1, from coordinate 2,113,155,655 downwards.
GGCTGCCTCTGTACCCGTGAACTCTGACTTACTCCCAGCGCGGCCCACCGAGCTCAGCTCAGCCTGCTGCCTGCCAAGACTGACTATAACCTTCGAGTTATCTGTTCCGCTCCTCGAAAATACATTCCTGCCTACTAGCTTCAGTAAACATCCCCCTCAGCTACAGAGCCAAAGGGCCGACCTGTCTCAGTGCAAGTAATTCATAGCCTCTGTTACCATGCTCCCATGGAAGGCCCCATGCCCCACGCTTCTCATGCAGACACTCAGGCGCATATACACGCCCTCACAGTCAGTATAGAATAGCTTCTGCCCCAGAGACCTTTCCCGTCCAGATAATATGGTTCCCAAACATCAGATATCAGATATGATAGATATGATAGAAGTACAAGTTGATCTGACATGCCAGACTTCTGTCTCTTTCCGTCAGTGTAAATGTCAAGTACCCTGCACCCTCCAGTCTCACGTCAATCACACGTCATGCAGCTGCGTGCGCATCCAAGCTTCCGATTTCTGCTGACATTGCAACATTTCTGTTAGTGCCACCCCCTTTGTGACACCTACCTGTGACGTTTCTAGCACACACCTCCAGTTCACGCCTAGTCCACGCCTTCTGCCTTCTGATTACGTACTAGTAACACGTGGATACTGTTATCTTGTCTTCTCTCAGCTGTTACGCCTACTGCATTGCTTTCTATGATGTAAATTAAGTATATAAGCTATGTACTGTCAATGAAATGCAGCGCTCTATCCCTTCTTCCACCCCTGTGGTGGGAAGAACATGATATCCTGGTCTTGACCATTCCTTTTTGAGGAATAAAACCCCTAAGAACTCTAACACCACGGACTCTGGTTTTTTCTTTCCGATTTGAGTTATTATTGATTAAGTACTTACCTGCATAGAAATTAAGACGGTAAATTATATATTTACATCATTTTGGCGCCCGAATAGGGACCCCTCCCCCACCTCACGCGCCGGTTGGTGCGTTGCAAGCTCTGTCCCCTGCCATCAGTTAGACGGAAACTACGCGTACCGGCAGGATTTCCTGCATCTCCCTCTGGCCCACGGAGGTGACGAAGACTGCGATCACTACCCAGACGAGGCGGTGAGGAGTGCGGAGGATCCCGACCAGAGCCTAGCCGAAAGAAGCAAGGTCCGAGGTGTCAAGAGGCCCACCAGTTTTCCAAAGTTTTCCGAAGTTTTCCGAAGTCTTCCGAAGTGTCGAGTCAAGTCCAGTCGAGTTTTCCGAGGCCTTCTGTTTCCGTGCTTCCCGGTGAGTACCATTGCTGGGACGTATCTAGACGGGTTTGGGTACACAAGTCCGGTCTGCACTGTTTTTTAGACAGTGTATCTGTACTGTTTAGCAGTACATCCGTTATTCAAGTTTCTGCGCTGTTTTAGACAGTGTATCTGTACTGTTTAGCAGTACATCCAGTATAGAGGGTAGTCATATATGTCTGAAATGTCTTTTTTTTCATGTGATTAATGTCGTGGTATGAGTGTGACTGTTTTTGTGCATTATTGTGTTCTTGTATAACCAGCTATATTCAGCATTAAGTAGTAAGGATTGAGCACTCAGTATTAAGTAAACAAGATGCCGTTTTTCGACAAATTAAAGCAGATAGGAACTAGGAAAGGGATACTAGAGGAAGCAATTCCTATCCCCCCTAGGGACACTCCAGGAAACTTTATGTACCACAAGCATGGCATAGATGCCATATTATATCTAGATTTATGGGCCGACTATACTAAGCATCTAGACGAAAGACACAGATGGCCTGTTACCGGAACATGGGATGCCGAGTGCATCATGAAGGTAGAGGAAGCACTATGGAAAAAGAAAGCCAGACAATCTCAGAAAGACGCCATAGAGTTTTGGCGTAAGGAATCACATAAGCGTGCTGAAAAAGCACTACGTAGAGAAGACAGACTTAAAGAATCAGACAAGGCCCAAGAAAACGAGTTAGTTACCGAGGGGATCCGAGTAAAATCAGAGCAAGTAGACCGCGCACGAAATAACCTCGTAAACGGTATGTATCTCGCGGCCGAGGGTTCGCCTGAGGCCATTTCGGAAATACCGAAAAATCTGCCGACACCATTAGTTCCAACTAAAGTAATGCATAAGACTACTAAAGACATATTCCTGAATTCCTATCTAGAGGATGTAGCACCCGCTTACACCAACCTCCCTGTCCGCGCCCTGCCTAACGACAGGGACGGGGGTGGTAACCCGCCCCAAGATCATATTCCGCCAGTACCACAACAGAATGCTCCTGTTCCACCACCTCCACCACGTCCTGCACTTAAAGTTGATCTACCGAAACCACTTCTACCTGATCCTACTAAAAGACAAATTCAAGTTCAGATACAGACCCCGCCGAGAGATAATGCCCAAGCTTCCGCCTCAAGGGGTGCGGCCGGGGGTCTTCAAACACCGCCGTTAACACGCAGGTTACAGCTCGGAGATTTGCGGAATCCTTTTACGTTCAAGTCACCCCGCCTTGACATATTCAAAGAAAACCTTTCAGTTTGCAGATATGATCCAGTACCCGGTAAAGACAATATAATGATGATGGCATCACTACGGTTAAGATCTGCTACTGATTTCCTGCTGTGCTATGCAGGAATGAAGGAGCGCCTAGATAGAATATATGAGTTTATTCAGACGGGGAAAGACCCTGACAGTATTCAGGAGGCCATGGAGCGTCAGAAAGTTGACGTTCAAGCACAGATACTACGTTTTTTCATAAATTGCCTAATAAGAGAACGAGACAGGCCTGGGACAGATCAGAGTGAATTAGATGCACTAAACAAGTGGGGTCAAAATATATCTGAAGGAAAACATGATAAGGGGACTTGCATAGCCAGTATGTACAAGAAAATTAGAAAAGCAGTGATAGAAATACACCAAAAAGAGAAAGAAAAGGCTTCCTCCGAGGAGGAAGAAGAACTTGAAGAACCAGAAAAGACTACAGATACTATAGCGTATGTAGGTAAGGGAACTTACCTTAGGAAAGGTATCCGTCCGGAAAGTAAGAGAGTTTTTCTCTCTGCCTTAACAAACCCGAATTCTTCTGAACATCAGTTCCAGGAGACTGATAAAAGACTCCGAGACCGAGTGGGGTACCACATACTCAATTCTATGGATGAACAAGAACTAGCCCGGTCAGCCATATTATGGGCTGAAAATCCGGATATGTATAATGATGACACAGTAGCGCAGACATTTCTGAACCTCTCCCCAGACGAGCAGAAATTAGCAGGTGTATACATGATTCAGCACCTCCTCACGAAATACAGAAACCAACATTCTGATCCAGGTCCCTTACATGAAACATTAGAAGCACTACTCATGGATAGATGGAGAGGTCTCAGTACCAAGTTAATACAAATAATTCTAGAACAACGACATAGATATAACGCTTTCATAAGCTCTGAATATGTTCCCGCTCCGCCCCCAGAAAGGAAAATGTATCACATGCAACGCCTGAGTGGCATTGAAAGTCAGAACCCCTTACGAGAAGTGCACCCAGTTATGGGCGAGGATCATATCTTGAAACGTGTATATGTACACACGCCACTGACTAAGTTAGAACTGTTAGAAATGAAGAAACTAGTCCCGAGCCATGATAAAGACCCTGCAGGTTTTCACAGAGAGCTTAAAGACATGTTACTGATGGGGGATTACTCATATGAAGATATCATGAAAATGTTAAAGGTACTGCTGCCCACGGGCATCTACGAGAAACTGAAGGAAAAAGAATGGGAGGTGGGAGAGAAAAAGATTGTATGGGCAGAAATAGAAGACGAAGAGAACAAACGTGTCCCAGGGGTAGGCCAGGGGTAGGCCTTGGGGACAAAACTAAAGCATTACCAGGTTTGATAGTACAGGTTCTGCCAAGATTATTGACAACTAGAAAAGAAGACTGGGATGCAATATCAGCATGTAAACAGAAACCCGACGAAGATACTAGTGACTTTTATTCAAGATTCGAGAAATGTTTTATTATTAATAGTGGTCTTAAACCAAGTAGCGAGTCGTACCCACATCTTTTTGTATCGAAGTTAGTTGAGAATTCCCTGTTAGCAGTCAAAAATCGTGTATACAAGGTTGAGAGTACATGGCAAGCAAATACGCCATCCCAGATGTTACAAATGTTACAATACCATCAGAATAGAATTAGAGAAGAACAGGATCAGGAACAGAAACGTATGAAAGACACGAAAATGAAAATGTTAGTAGCCCAGTCGGTCCATACCGACGGAAACAGAAAGGGTACGAACCAGACAGGTCACGCCGCAGGTCCCGTTAAAGGGACATGCAATTATTGCAAGCAGCCAGGTCACTACGTACATGAATGTCCAGTCCTGAAACATAACATAGCAACAGGTAAAACTAAAGAGAGACCGCATCCACCTAGACAAGATCAGGTCCAGCAACAGACTTCACAGAATGTACAGCCCATGCAGAACACACAGCCTATGCATGCTACATCTCATACAGCACAGACAGTAGCGGTACCACAGCCCACTGCCTCGACTCAACAAGTTTCCCAACAGATGTACCAGTATGCCCAATCTGCTTACCCTGAGTATCAACGATACACATGAAACAGCCTAGAGAGGGAGTTTGGCTTGCCTCTTATTGAAATTCCTGTAGATCAAGAAGGTCCTTATGTACACAGTCAAGTATTGGGAAAAGATAGAAAGTTTTTAATTGACACAGGGGCAAGCCGCACAACGATCAGTCATAATGAAGCCCAGGGGCACCCCTCTCAGGCTCACAAAATGTTTCCCTTGGTTTTTCAGGACAGCCTATTGTAAATGAAGTATCTGAACCAGTTCCCCTGGCTGTGGGTCCATTATCACGAGTTACAGACTTGTTACTTACGAAATCATGTCCAGAAAATCTGTTAGGAATTAAAACATTGAAGGCTCTAGGAGCTATAATCTGTTGTTCCCCGGAGGGAGTTAGACTCTTTCTACGGGATTTCAAGGGTCATTATGTGTTGCGAGGATTCGATGTCAGATTAAGAAATGTACCAGATCACCTGTGGGCAAAAGGCCCAACTGATGTAGGTTGTATGCATATCACACCATACCGTGTTACACTCAAGACAGGAGTTGTTCTACCACGAATCAGACAATACAAGTTACCCCCCGATGCTGTAGTGGCTTTACTGGAAATCATTGAAGAGCTCATAGCCCAAGGAGTGGTCGTAGAGACCGACTCCAATATCTGTAATTCACCCATCATTCCAATTCTTAAACGTACTGACCCCAATGCACCGCCAGTATATCGGCTGGTGATTGATCTTCGAGAGCTGAATAAATGTATTGTACCACAGTACCCTGTGGTCCCCGATATCTCTTCCCTATTGACTGCTATTGACTCAGAAGCAACGTTCTTTACTGTAATTGATCTCAAGAACGCTTTCTTCAGTGTACCTATTGATCCAGAGAGCCAATATCTCTTCGGATTCAGTTTAAATGGACGAAGCTTCAAATTTTCCCGCGCACCTCAAGGATTCACAGAAAGCCCCAGCATCTATAGTCAAGCACTGAAAAGACAACTAGATTGTATTCAAATGCCAGTTAACTCCGCTTTACTGCAATACGTCGATGATCTATTGATCACCGCACGAAGTGAGCCCGAATGTGAGCAAGCATCACTGACAGTTTTACATTTTCTGGCCGACAAGGGACACAAGGTGTCTCCTTCGAAGCTTCAATTCTGTGTTCAGCAAGTTGTGTACTTGGGTCACTTGCTGTCCAAAGTGGGGAGACAGCTCACTCCCGATTGCATTCAGTTAATTGTAAATATGCCACGACCCCAGACACAAAAGGAAGTGCGGGCCTTCATAGGCCTCACCTCGTACTGCAGACAATGGATTCCTCAATATGCATTTCTAGCTAAACCACTCATCCAGTTAACGACGCAGGAGGCAGCGACTTCGACTGTCCTCCCTTGGACTCAGGAACATACACAAGCCTTTGAGGAATTAAAGAAAGCATTATGTCAAGCACCAGTTTTAGCGACACCATGCTACAGCAAACCGTTTACACTTTTTGTTACAGAACGTGATGGTACAGCATTGTCTGTCCTCACTCAAGACCAAGCAGGTTCACATAAGCCTTGCGCTTATTTTTCAAGTACATTGGATTCAGTAGCCCAGGCACTCCCTGCGTGCTTAAAGTCAGTAGCAGCAACAGCGTTAGCAATAAGACAGAGCGATTCGATTGTTTTAGGACATCAGTTAACAGTACAAGTTCCACACTCTGTAGAGGTTCTGTTAAACAGAACCCAGACTCAACACTTGACTATAGCACGACTGACAGGTTACGAATTAACGCTATTCCAGCCACACATAGAAATCAGACGCTGCAGCATTCTGAACCCCGCAACACTGTTACCTACAATTATGACAGATCCAGCCCCGCATGATTGCATAGAGATCATTAATGCAGTAACAAAGCCCCGACGAGACTTAACAGATGTTCCATTGACAAATCCAGACCTGACACTTTATGTGGATGGTTCATGTATGCGAACAAGTACAGGAGAATTAGTGGCCGCATATGCCGTGACCACTGAAACCGAAGTAAAAGAAACACATCGTATTGACACACTGTCTGCTCAAGCGGCAGAGCTTATTGCTCTGACCCGAGCCTGTATACTAGCCAAGAACAGAAATGTCAACATATACACTGATTCCCGTTATGCGTTATTCGGCATGTTATGGCAAGAACGAGGTTTCCTGACCTCTCATGGTGCCAAGATCCAACACGGTCCCCTCATTCAAGCACTGTTAGAAGCAATACATCTGCCTTCAGGCATATCCGTCATGAAGTGTAAAGCACATACTAAAGTTACAGATTCTGTTTCCCAGGGCAACGACCTGGCAGACCAGACAGCAAAACATACAGCATTGACTCACACTCAGACAACTGACATAACAAAGACAATAGGATCGACAAATTGTATGACAGTCAGGGATCCCACACTAGATGTTATCGATATTCAGACACATGCTACCCCAGAAGAAATAAAGAAATGGATTGAACTAGGAGGGATCCAGACAGATCAAGGTTGGATGACGAAGGGAAAATCTACATGGTTTCTCCCTGACTCTATGGTTCAAGTCATGGTTAATACAGCACATAGTCCAGCACATCTAGGAGAAAAAGCGATGTTAGACAGTTTACAAAATCTTTGGAGCAATAAACACTTACGAGCAGCAGCAAAACAGAAAGTGCGTACTTGCATGATCTGTTGTCAGTTCAATCCAGGTAAAAGCGTCCCTGTAGAGCAAGGTGGATTCCATCCTCCCGATCACCCTTTTGAAGTCCTCCAGATGGATTATATCCAGATGGACCGTTGTCGAGGATTCAAATATGTCCTCGTAATTGTTTGTGCTCTGTCCCGTTGGACCGAAGCATATCCAGTCCCAGATTATACGGCCCCGACCACTGCCAGGCAGTTGGTTCGTGAATTCTTCCCACGGTACGGCATGCCTCGTGTCGTGTATTCAGATAACGGTCAGCCATTCTCATCCGAATTAATGAAGCAGGTTTCCTTGCTGCTAGGATATCAATGGAAATTCCATTGTGTCCGACATCCCGAAGCCGCAGGCCTTGTAGAGAGGCATAATCAGACATTAAAGACCCGTCTTGCTAAAATATGTCAAGAGAAAGGGGTCGACTGGATAGTCGCCCTGCCAGTGGCACTGTTCTATATGAGAATGGTTGCCCATTCGAGATCAGGACTATCCCCGTACGAAGTGGTCTTTGGTAGACCACCGAATATGTGGGGGACGCCCATTCCTAAGAAAATTACTGATGTTGATTGTAATATGTTGACAGATTACCTTGCCTCCTTGATGTCTGCACTCCAATCATGTCGTTCACAGGTTGCCGCAGCCTTCCCTGACAACACTGATGTAAAGCCGCATGATGTCCGTCCAGGCGACCTGATTCTCATAAGAAACTTTGACAGGAAAAGTCCGCTGGAGCCCCGCTGGAAAGAGCCGAAGACCGTTCTACTTACTACGAGGACAGCGGTGAAAGTAGAGGGCAGGAAGGGGTGGATCCACATGAGCCATGTTAAACTGTGCAATGAACTGAAATCCGACCCAGGCTCATCCACCCCTTCCAAAGACTGTATCGAGCCCAGTGACTTTAAGGTTTCCGAACGAGAGAAAACTCCCCAAGAGGAGTACCGACTCAAGCTTCGATCTAGCAAGTCAGACAGTTTAATTGTTTAAGTCCTCCCCTAGGTGAATCGGTTAAATAGTTTCTGACATGTATCCCCTAGATCGAGATAGAGAGAGAGAGAGACAATTCAAGAAACGTACATACTGCAAGTCCCTGCGTAGTCACTGTATAGTGACATTGTTAATAATGTTTTTTCTAAGTCTTCTGATAATAGTTGCAAGTATACTTCTCCCTATCTATTACCCTATTTTCAAGCGTGAACAATCTGCTTACAATGTCTCTGCTGAACATTCTTTTAGCGAGTTACCTCCACATGAACTCTCCTACAGACTTGCGCTGCGCAACAACACATTCATTAGTATGCTTCATCATTCCCATCAGACTAATAACGCTACAAACTGCTGGATATGTGGCCGACTCCCTCCCTACCAGAATTACAAGGGAGCTCTGCCCCTCTTTCCGTACCCGTTCACTCACAATGGCTCCTGTGGTGCATGGTTTAAATTAATTAATTCCTTAGATCCTGATATTGCTGTTTTCGATGGGGGCTGGGTTTGGGGAAACTTGAACTTGGTCCTGCTCGACGTCTGTTACCCTGATAAAGAGGGACTCCCCACTCAAATAGGAACTGATCTAGAGAATGAAGTGTATGGATTAGGTAATTACACAATTAACCTTATGATTCTTACTGTTGAATCCAAAGCTGCACCAGTTCTGCCCGTTATGTCAGTACTACCAGTCACTGGTGAATTATGTGTCAGGAAGAAAGGTTCAGTACACTTAGGTCATAGTAAATGTACTACTGTGGTCGAATTCAGTGATCATGGTAAATCGTCCTTTAAAGCTATCCGTCATTCCTATTTTGTTTGTGGTCATACCGCATACATACGCCTACCTCCCGACTGGGATGGTACCTGTTATATTGCATTCCTTCTGCCACCTGTTTTTCTAGCTCCTCCTGATTACCACAGAAATACAAATCTAGTAAAGAATAGACTCAGAAGAGATATCCCACTTGTCGACTACACAGAAACGGCATGGGAACAGTACACCGATTTTAATAAAGGATTCTTTTTCTTTTTAGGACCTGTTCAAAATAGTAAACTAATACGCAGATTAACTAGAACACTTGAAGCAGTAGTGAATGAAACTGCCTCCGCCCTAGGTAACTTAACCGAAGAGCAGTCCGCCATGCGGGTTGTTGTCCTTCAGAATCGTCTTGTTATTGACGTCATCTTGGCAGATAGAGGTGGAGCCTGTAAGGTCATCGGGTCAAGTTGCTGTGTTTTCATTCCAGAAAACGCGCCATCTGTATACAAAGCTATTACACGTCTTCATAAAATTGCTAATCTGATACATCAGAATCCAGGCACCTGGACTTGGTCCGGTTGGTTCTGGACAACGTTAACCGCTTGGGGATGGAAGATCCTATCCTTCCTAGGCATTGGCCTAGTCCTAGTATTCAGTTGCTGCCTGTGCCTGCAGTGTGGGCCAGCGATTTGTGGACTGTGTGCCACGACATGCATTGAACATTCCAGTTTCCTTTCAAAACGCAAAAGAAAGAAAGAGGAGCAAATGATGTTACAAGAACAAACTGATCGGTTCATGAGGATCGATATATCATGAAGGGTCCGTAGGGAACAAGGAGGGAATGAGGAAATATAAATTTTATGGTCAAGTTGTGTTCCCTAGCGCGTACCCCACCGTCTCCATGTACCAGCTTAAAGTGCATGTAACTTCCCTCCTGTGCCAGCTATGAAGACGCAAATACATTTGCGTCCAACGTCAACATGTCCTCTTTCAGACCCACCCTGAATGGGTTAATTAGTCCGTTCCTAAGTATGCTATGCCAACGTCTTTTTGTAGTGTACCTTACACGTTTTTATGCTCTGGCAAAGTAGGCCCTGAATTTCTGCCATCGAGCCTTTTTCTGGCTTCTGACTCTGAAAGCCTCAGCCCAGGCTGCCTCTGTACCCGTGAACTCTGACTTACTCCCAGCGCGGCCCACCGAGCTCAGCTCAGCCTGCTGCCTGCCAAGACTGACTATAACCTTCGAGTTATCTGTTCCGCTCCTCGAAAATACATTCCTGCCTACTCGTTTCATTAAACATCCCCCTCAGCTACAGAGCCAAAGGGCCGACCTGTCTCAGTGCAAGTAATTCATAGCCTCTGTTACCATGCTCCCATAAAAGGCCCCATGCCCCACGCTTCTCATGCAGACACTCAGGCGCATATACACGCCCTCACAGTCAGTATAGAATAGCTTCTGCCCCAGAGACCTTTCCCGTCCAGATAATATGGTTCCCAAACATCAGATATCAGATATGATAGATATGATAGAAGTACAAGTTGATCTGACATGCCAGACTTCTGTCTCTTTCCGTCAGTGTAAATGTCAAGTCCCCTGCACTCTCCAGTCTCACGTCAATCACACGTCATGCAGCTGCGTGCGCATCCAAGCTTCCGATTTCTGCTGACATTGCAACATTTCTGTTAGTGCCACCCCCTTTGTGACACCTACCTGTGACGTTTCTAGCACACACCTCCAGTTCACGCCTAGTCCACGCCTTCTGCCTTCTGATTACGTACTAGTAACACGTGGATACTGTTATCTTGTCTTCTCTCAGCTGTTACGCCTACTGCATTGCTTTCTATGATGTAAATTAAGTATATAAGCTATGTACTGTCAATGAAATGCAGCGCTCTATCCCTTCTTCCACCCCTGTGGTGGGAAGAACATGATATCCTGGTCTTGACCATTCCTTTTTGAGGAATAAAACCCCTAAGAACTCTAACACCACGGACTCTGGTTTTTTCTTTCCGATTTGAGTTATTATTGATTAAGTACTTACCTGCATAGAAATTAAGACGGTAAATTATATATTTACATCACTTTGTTTAATGTGTACATGTGACTGCTAACGTAGATCATCAAGCACTAAGGATACACCATTGTCTCATATGCGGAAGACATGCAGCTTATCATCACACTGTCACAGAATTTGCCCCCTTTGGCCTTCGCCCTGTGCCTCTGCATTGCAGATTTTGCTAATTGGATGAATTTAGATTGTCTCAAGCTCAATGCGGGAAAGAATAAGGTTCTGACCCTGGGCAATCAAGCAGATATTTGGTGCACTGCATGGTGGCATCAGGAGGTAGGTACAGTTCCTGCCCCCAAACATAAGGTTAAAAACCTTGGTGTTTGGTTTGATGATACGGTGTCATTTGATAGTCAAGTCATGACAGTGGCAGGAAAATGGTTTGGGTTGTTTGGCAAAAAAACGGTTATCCAGGCCTTAATTATTTCAAGACTAGAGCATAGATGCATCAAGCAAAATTGCGATTGCAATCGCTGCGAAACAGCGATTACGATTGCAAATTCCACTTCCGCAATGCAGTGAAAAGCAACAATTTGTGAATTCGCAAAACAAAGAATCGCTGTGCTGCTTGCACCTCCTGGCCTCCGGCAGCTTCCAGGGGATAGTCGCAGTTGCCGGGGGTATATCCCAGAGTACACTTTCACCCTGCCTATAGAGTTTCCTGGACGCCATGCTGAGCCGGATACATCACTACATCACCTTCCAAACAACCCAACAGGACTTAATGCAAACTAAACTGGACTTCTATCATACCGCCCATTTCCCCCATGTAATTGGCTGCATCGACTGCACCCACATACACATCTGTCCACCGCAGAGACCGAATACATGTACCGGAACCGCAAGTCATATCACTCCCTCAACATTCAGGTGGTCTGCAATGCGAAGACCATCATTACAGACATTGTGGCACAATACCCAGGGAGCACGCATGATTCATTTATCTTCCGGCACAGCAGCATACACACCCGCCTGGTCAGGGGTGAATTTAGCAAGGAACATCTCCTAGGTAAGTACACATGCCCACATACAGTATGTTAAGACCATGTTGCTGCGCATAACAGGCACTGACCCTCTGCTCCTCCCTTCAGGTGACAGCGCCTACGCCCTCTGTGAATACCTCCTCACCCCATACCTCAACCCAGCAACACCACAGGAACGGAGGTACAATGGTGTGCATATACACACCAGAAATGTGATAGAGCGAACATTTGGCATGTTAAAGAGTAGATTCCGCATCCTCCACAAGACTGGGGGGGGCCCTCAAATAACGGCCCGTGATCTGCTGCCGCACCGTGGCCGTGTGCGCCATGCTTCACAATATTTCCACCAAGTGGAGGATATCTGTTGAGGTGTCTGGTAGTGAGTCGGAGGGGGACAACCTCCCACCTGCACATATGCATCATGCACACGGGGAGAATCCTGCTGAAGGTCACAGGCGGCGCACGCACATCACACAGAACTATTTCTAGTGCATCCATACCCCTCACACAACACTGCACTCATGCAAGCCACATCAAAGATTGACATGAGGATGATTTGCTGTCAAAATAAAGCTTGTGTTTATTTCACACAGTCTCAATGTGCTTCCATCAGCAACAAATAAGGGTACGGCATTTAAACAAGGTAATGTAACCTGAGTTGGTGTGCATGGTTGCCTCACCGCGGCACAGCCTGAAATGTAATGGAACTAGCGCCTCCTGCCGCGCGCACCCTGTCGCCTCTCACCCTCCATGTTAGGCTGGTTCTGTCGGGATGCAGTGTTGGGCCACAGGCACAGACAGGCTGCTGAGGCTAGATGCCTCTTCACTGGCATCATCCTCTCCCCCCTTGCATTGCTATGGTCTGCGGCATGTTGGTGCTCCACAACGTTGGTGACCTGCTCCAGGGCCCTTGCTACGTCAGCACAGCATTGGACCATCTGGATTTGCGTGGCCAATGATCTTCAGGAGAGCTGGGATGTGGCGTTTCCGATCAGGTGATTTGAACGGGTGTAGGCTGACAGCCGTGTGAGCAGCTGCCTGTGGCGTCTGCGGGTGACGTCCTGCTGCGCTACCATCAGCTGGTTGCTCTCCTTCACCGCCGTGGTCAGTTTCTGCACACTCTCTGTGAGGAGACTGATGTTGCGTGCTGTTTTGTAGAGCTGCAGCTGCATTGCTGCCATGTGCTGCGCCTGTTTGCGGTGCACACGCAGCATCTGTGCCTCAATGCCCAGGCCCAAGTTGTGTGCCTGTTGCTCCATGGCTGCTGTGGTGGGCACGTAGCGCTGCTACCTTGACCTGCTGCTGGTGTGGGCCCGCACACTTGAAGTGATTTGTGTCTGCCTCCTGGGTGGTGGTGGGGTCTGCTCCACTTCCTTATGTGCCGACAAGTGGTGTTGTGCTCCGCCGGTAGCCTCAGGGGTGGCCCTGGGTGTCAGTGCAGGTGCAGGCTGCCTCTCCCCTCCATCTCTTCAGGTGTCTCCGCAAAGTGGAGGATGTCACTGTCGGACGTTAGTATCCGCAGCACCTGTGATGTGGATGAGTGCATGATTACTGGTATGATTAAGGCAACTGGGATGTTGCAACATGCATGCAGGCTCGCTATTGGTTAATGTCTGCATTCCCTGGCTGGCTTTAGGGGTCTGTGCATCTTTACTAATCTGGCTGAGTTTGGCTATCAAGGCACGTTTAAACACTACAGGTTCCCCAATGCATTTGGGCGTTTGGGAGGAGCAGGGACTGGAATACTGTGCGCACAAATGTGGATAGCACTGGGGGCATGGGCATTGTTGGGGTACGGGGTCACAGTAGCTTGCCTCTTACCTTGACTTTGGTGAGTGGTGCGGCAGGTGCCCAGTTGGGTAACGCCCACGCAGGCTTCAGGGTGTATGGTGTCCTCCACTAGGTCCTCCATGGGGGTGTTTTCTATGACTGTGAAGTGTCCCCCTCCCGTAGCAATTCTCTCCCCCAGTCTCTCAGCTATTCGCTCCTTGGCACGGCCTCTGAGGTCGTACCACCTCTTTTTTAAATCATCGATGCTCCGGTGGGTGACTAGCACCACGTTCACCTTTGCCTTGATGCACACCCAGATGCGCCTCTTGGTTGCCTCGGACACCTTCCAGGACAGCTTCCTGAACAGTTGGTTATGGTCCTAGCTCACTCCTTCGATCAGGTACTCAAGTTCTTTCCCACTGAACTTGTTGCGCTTACTGGCTTTTTCACTTGGTCCTGCAGCTTCCTGGGACATTGTAGTTAGATTTCCACTCCTGTATGGGCTCTGCAGGGTGTGGCTCCTGGAGCCAGTGCTCTTCCTCCTCCTGTATCTAGCTCTGTGCTCTGAATGATGCATGGAGAAGGCTAATTCCTGGTTCTGATGTCATCATTGGGCTCCAAATGCGATTTTACGTGTTTGCGATCTCGCAATGTGCGAGATCGCTATTTGCGAGATCGGAAATTGCAAATTCGCAATTAGGCTGTTGGAAACAGCCGATTTTGCGATTTTGGAGGGATTTCTGCAGAGTTGCATTTGGCGATTGCGGACGGGTGCGAATCGCAAATATTTAGTGATTTTTATGTTGCATCCCATTCTGCGAATTCTTAATAGCGATTCGTTATTTTTCGCTATTTGGGATACGCAGAATGGATGCTTGATGAATCTATAGGTAGATCACTGCAATGCTTTGTACCTTGGAGTCACTCAGGGATGAATCAAAAGACTCTAGTGAGTGCAAAAGTCTGTGACGCACCTATTTTTGGATTTACAGAGGTGTGCGTCATTAAGTGCTGTGCTTAGGAAATTACATTGGTTGCCAGTAAAGCAGAGATCATCTTTTAAAGCTTTGTGTTACTGGACAAAGCTTTTTCCTTCAATGGCTAGTGAAGCAGTATGTACCTTCTAGGAATTTAGGATCATCAGGGGAGGTCCTGGTGATTTTTCCAAAGATAACGAAGGTGCATTCTGGTGGGAGTTCTTTCAGCTTGTGGTAATTTTCACAGAATATAAATACCACCAATAAAATAATAAACAAGCAGATTTTTAGTTAACAAAACAATGTGGCAAATGTTTAATTTAATATGATTAATGGAACCTGAAAACATGGAGCAAGGATGGCAGGCATTGGCGCACGGCTGTTGTTTGTGCACTGGTGCAGGCGAGAGAACAGGTGTGCACTGTATTCTTGTAAATACTGTGCATCCCTGCGTTTCTGAGATGAAGCAGATTGGCGCAGCAAAATTGCTTGCGGCACCGCGCTGTGCAACTTCATTGTAAATATGCCCTCTGCTCTCCTACTACCAAAGCAGGGGCAGTAGAAGTATATTACTGTACTAACATCACTCGCACAAAGGCCATCGCTTCTGTGCAAATACATAAATATAAAGGGGCATATTATCAAGCCTGTGCGCTAAAATTATCGCCGCTTTATCGGCCGAAAACTACCGATAAAGCGGCGATAATGGGCTTGATAATATGCTCTATGGAATTCCAATCGAAGCACATGTTAGATGTGAAGACATCTAACATGGGCTTCGATTGGAATTCCACAGAGCATATTATCAAGCCCATTATCGCCGCTTTATCGGCCGTTTTCGGCCGATAAAGCGGCGATAATTTTAGGGCACAGGCTTGATAATATGCCCCAGATTTCTTGGTAAAGTTTGAGTGCTTTGTTGGTATGTTTAAGTTAAGGCAATATAGAGGTTTGTATAGGTAATTGAGAGCAGTTGGAAGGGGTAAAACGGGAGAGGCTAGAGAGTCTGAATAAATCCAATATACTTTTCTTTTTGCTTTTTCTGTAGATAATATAAATGAGTCGGTAACTCCTCGCTCTGAGATCCGAAACCTTTGCTTGTCCCTCACAAACAGCATTACTCCCAGAAGCAGGCTCAATGTCAAGGCACTGACTGCTGTAATTGTCTTGCAGATGCTGTCCGCATCAATTCCACAGGTTGATGGGGATGGAGCGCCGGCGAATCTGTAAGTAGACATAGACTGGGGCTCTCATTTTAAGTGCATCTCAAAACCCAGTGCATTAATTTAATGAATACATCCATAATTACTGACACCATCGATATCATTCATTTGGGGATCTAAAATGTCCCCTACATTCTGAGTAATGTCCTAATGTGAGAGAAAGAACATTGGTTATCTGTGCACTTCAGCTGAGTTCCACAATTCCAGTACACTTTTCCAGGACAAATTCCTGCAGTTTTGACCAGGCGGATTCGTTTTCAGAAACACTAAGGCAATTATGCATCTATGATACTGCATGTTAAACCACTGCATCAGTTATTACCAGCCAAATCGGAAACTTTATGCCACTCAGAATGCTAGCCAACTCTACTAGTGTTTTATCAAAATCATGTGCCATCACACCTCACTCATTAACTTTTCCCCACTTATTCGCGTTTCATTTGAAATATTTGTTCTGGATTAGAGGACTTTTCATCATTAAAAGTATGTGATATGCAAAGTCGGAGACTTTTGTAAAGATGAAAAGACAAATGTCAATACATCACAAAAATCTACATTGTGAGGCACACATGTCTTTGTGATTCACAACGTAATGATTCTTTGTGAATCGCAAGAATACTGTCGTGTTTCCCAACAATCCACAAGACAACACAGCGCTTTGTGGATGCTCATGTTACAGCAAAGCTTTGAAAGGGTTCATGACAAACAGCTTCTACTGTGAAAATGATGTCCGGAATGCTGAATAAATCATACATTCACCCCCAGCAATAGATCTGGGTTAAATCCATCGTTCTTTTGCTCACCATGCCACCCCAGTTTAGACCCAGCCAAATGCAAATCAGTCTGACCCTGTTCCTTATGGAAACAGTTCAGCCCGAACTGCCAAACCAGGTCCTCCCTGGACCAGAAACAAGCATCCTGGGACCAGGTTCAGGGTATTAACCTTCAGCCAGGTTAGCTTGAAACTGGTGGCACAGTGAGCAAGGGAATCATGTCTGGGCATATCCATCCCACGTAGGGCGAAGAGTTCTATGCAAACAGCATTTTATGAGTTACATTCATTCAGGTACAGTGTGCACTGCAGTCTAGCTTGAGCAGAGAAGAGCCTCTCCAATGCTTAATTCTGCATATATCATCCAAACACAAAAGAGCCAATGCTGATACCACTAGTACAACCAAATCTACCAATGACTCGTGCCACTCACAGTGATTGAAAAGAATGTTTCAAATTATTTTAAATAGGTTTCTTTTTATTTTATATTTTAAATCTTCTCTTGAAATCTTTTTATTTGTAGATACACAATAGAACAATTTTCAAAAGGACTCGTGCAGTGGAGTGCTTTATTTCTGTCGGTTGATTTTATATGCGAGGATGTAAATAACTTGCCTTTGAGCACTGTATAATTGCACATCTAAAAATGGTATCGTACTTGAACTTGAATGTAAAGTGAATTGGATATCTGGTGTCGGTTTAATATACTCTCTCTTTATGTCGGGAGGTTTTATAAGGATTGCGGAGTAAACTATGGAGATATAAACTTTAAACATCTTGTTCTCCGATGTGTTTGCAGATATTGTTATACATCTTTACCGGATAACTTGCTTTAGACAAACTTTGTAAAAGTGAATATCTTTGCTGTTTTAGTGGTAATTCGAAAACGACTTCCGTTTGGACGTGTGGCACAGAGGATTTACATTCTGGCTGTAAGCCCCCTTTTGAAATTACAAGTGAGTGCACGTGGCCTTCAATATTCTGTTGCGATTTTGTGTCTGAACTTTTTAAAGGTTATCATTAAGTAAGGTTTATCTTGTGTTACTTTTGATACAATACAAGGTTGAAGGACACTGTGTGGTCAACATTTGTGTGTGTCGGGCGCACAAGGAAACCTTTAAGGTACTTTTTACTCTAAAGATAGCTGAGGTGGCTGAGTATGATTGAAAGCGACATGTATATAATACTAGCACTTTTGTTTTATTTTCACAGCTCTTTTCCCCTGATCCTGAGGAGAACCCCTTTATTTATCTGTAGGGTTTGAAACGCATAGACATGTTTGTGTTTGGTAAATTTAAGTATTACTAATAAAGAAGGAGTCAGGTTTATTTTAAAGAATAAATAATCCAAATGATTTTAGTACATAAACCTGTAGCTTATACTATTTTGCCATCATTTGCTGGGATTCTATCTATCCCCCTTCTATTTTTCTTTCTTATAAAATATTTTCATCTCCTCCTTTTGATTTTTTTCTATTATAACCTGTTTTTGATTTATTGTGGGAAAGTGGGCTTTTCTGTTATATTGAATCTGCGTTATATTGAATTTTTTTTTTTTAATTTTTATTTTTGGTGCAAAACAAAGATAGCATTTACATCATCATCAGTCACGTAGTCATATATGATTACTGGGTGAATGAGGTCATATAATATACAGAAAGTAATAAAACGTAGACCACCCACATTAGCTCCAATGCGCTACTGGCCTCATTGGCGACGTGATGAATAGGAATATACATGTGTCGTAGAAATACAGTTTGCAATTTTGTGTTTTGTTGATTACTATTCTTCCGAGTTTTGCCTTTTTTCTTGCAACAAACATGAAACAGTAAAAAAATAGCACACTTAGTCCGGCACGTACTTGAAGTAATATCTTTCGGAACTCGTAGCACAGTCCATCTGTAAAAAGAGCAATCAGTTGTATCTAAGCCCCCCATCTCCTACACCCCCCCCCTACCACCTTCCGAAATTAGGTCCCGCCCAAATCCGTATCACACACCCTACATGCATGCACACACCCAATCAAGGTTCTTCGTCACTCTCAGATCCTTCGAGGTCGTCCTCTTCCAGTGGTTCACAGATATCCCCTCTATAGGAGTTCCAGGGTTTCCACACCCCATTCCATTTACGTGGATTACCTCTCAGTTTGTACACCACCCTTTCAGTCAACATAAGCATGTCCATGTTGCGGATCCATTGGGCCAGTGTGGGGAGATCTGCCGACCCCCACTTCTGAGCTATGTCCCGTTTCGCTGTTACCATCCCTACTGTAACCCAGGTCCTTGCGTAAAAGGTGAGGTCAGTCGGCTCCCAGATGTTTAGCAGGCAGAGCCGTGAGTCTAGAGTAAGGGTGGTGTGAAGTGCCTGAGCCATTGTGCGTACTACCCGTTGCCAGTAACTGACAATCAGTGGACATTCCCACACCGTGTGTATGAAGGTTCCTTCTGTTCCGCAGCCTCTAAGGCAGTACGGATGATCAGCCCTGTGCAGTTTATGAAGCATCGTGCGGGTGTAGTAGATTCTGTGTAGGATTTTTAGCTGCACTAGGCGAAATTTGGAGGATATGCCTGCTTCACGTGGGGACGCCATGGCTGCGTTCCACTCAGTTTCATCTAGATCACCCACCTCCGACATCCATTTGTCCTTCAGTTTCCCCAGTGGATCAGGCATATTGTTAACCGATTTACGGTATGTTAGCGATGTCGCCCCTTCCTGCAGGTAGTCAGTAAGTAGACGGTCCTCCAAAGGGGAGGATTCGGGTGGGGAGGTGTCGGGCGGGATCGCTGCTTGTAGCGCGTGTCGGACCTGAATGTATCTGTAGAGCTCTGTGTTACCTAACTCGTATTGTTCTTGCAGAGTGGCAAAGGAGATCACTCCTTCCCTCGTCCACATGTCCCCCACCGTGGAAATGCCGATGTTGTCCCACTGTGTGAAGCCCTTGGAGCGCCGCAAATGGCCCAGCGCCTTCGCGTCCCATAGAGGTTTAAGTTTCGTGATGATGCCATCCCACTTCAACCTTGCCTGTGCCTTGTACCATATGCGAACTGTGTGTTTCGTAGGCCCGGTGAGTTTTGCCGCCACTCCACGGTGGTACAGAGGGGCCAGTAAACTGTTCGTGCCCAGTTGTGCCCTGTCTGCCTTGAACGCTGGGTCATCCTGCGGGGCATGTATCCACTGGTTAAGGATTTTGAGCTGAGCCGCCCAGTAGTACAGCTGTATGTTTGGGAGTGCAATTCCCCCGTCGTACCACCCCCTGTTTAATTTGGCGTGGGAAATTCGGGCTGGCTGACTGCCCCACAACAGGCCTGAGATCTGTGCCGTTATTTTCTGGAGGAAGCTATCCGGCACCAAATGCGGAGCGTTTTCCAGTACATATAAGAAACGTGGCAGAGCCATCATTTTAAATAGCGCTGCCCGTCCTAGTAGCGTTAGGGGGAGGTCCTTCCAATGGCGTACATCCCCACGAAGACGCACCAAGGGGGGCTGTAAGTTCAGTCGTGCGAAGTCCGCCTCGTCTCGGGTGATATGAATCCCCAGATATTTGAAGGACGAATGCGCCCTTTCTAATGGACAGGAGTCTGGGAGGGGCGGAAGCGGCCCCCGCAGTTCAAAAATGATGGACTTGGCCCAGTTGATGGTGTAACCCGAGATTCGCCCATGAGCCGTACAGAGAGCCAGGAGGTTAGGGAGACTTTCTTCTAGGTCCGTAAGATAAATTAGCATGTCGTCTGCGTAGAGGGATACTCTGTCCTCCCATAACGGGGTCCATTGTATTCCTTTCAGGAGTTGGGTGGTACGTATCGTAACCGCTAGTGGTTCTAAAACTAAAGCGAAGAGAAGGGGCGAGAGCGGGCATCCCTGTCGTGTACCTCGGCCTAGGGAGATGGTCCTCGAAATGTGGCCGTTGGCCGTCACCTTGGCTACGGGGTCTCTGTACAGCATGCGTATCCATGAAAGGAACACCGGGCCAAAACCCATACGCTCAAGCACTGCAAAGAGATAGCTCCATTCCACCATATCGAACGCCATCTTGGCGTCCAAGGAAAGGATGGCAGCCGGTTCCTGCAGTAGTGGAACTCGCGCCAGCACTCCATGCACCCTGCGGAGATTTAAAGCAGTGCTACGATGTGGCATGAAGCCGGACTGGTCCGGGTGGATCAGGTGGGACAGACACGGCAGGATCCTGCTCGCCAACACCTTAGCAATAATTTTGGCCTCCGGGTTCAAAAGGGAGATTGGTCTATAAGACGAGCATTCGTTGGGGGGCTTACCAGGTTTCGGTATCGCCACAATAGTTGCCATCCGTTGATCTGGCGGCAGCGTACCCTTCATTCTAGATTCCTCGTACATATTGAGTAGGGGTGTGCTTAGGGATTCGGTCATAATTTTCAGCCATTCAATGGGGATCCCGTTGGGGCCCATCGCCTTACCCGGATGGAGGGCGCCGATAGCCAGCTGAATCTCCTCCACTGTAAGAGGTGCGTCTATGTCCTTGGATACCTCTGTTGTCAGTTCTGATAAGGGAACGTGTGCAAGAGCAGTCCGGACCTCACCCTCACTCACCACTGTCTCAGGGTTATATACTTCGGCAAAATAATCGGCGAGGACTTCCACTATCTCGTCGGGGCGAGTGTGGTTGTTGCCATGTGGGTCCGTAAGTTGTAGGATATTCTTCCCCCCCCCTGTCTCCTGTCTAACCATGCCAGCAACTTACTGGCCTTGTCCCCAATGTCATACACCCTATGCTGTGTAGCCGCAATGTCCGACGCCGTGATCTTGCGCATGTGATCTGTAAGGCGGCGCTGGTGGACTTGGAGCTCATGGAGCGTGTCTTCCGAGGGATTAGCCATATGGGCTGTGTTGGCCCTCTCGAGGCCCAACTCTATATCTAGGGCCTCTTGTCTGTGCGCCTTCTTGTGATTCGCGATCACGGCTATGGCCTGACCCCTGAATACTGTCTTGTACGCCTCCCATAATATAGAGGGGGAGTCCACCGAGGACCGGTTTTCCTCGAAGTAGAGCCGTGTCGCCCTCTTCAGGTCCTTGTTGATCTCAGGCACTTTAAGATAGCCAGGGAAGATCGGGAATAACCTGTGTCGTTTCATGGCCGTAGTGGTGAGTGTCAAAGTGAGTGGCGAGTGATCTGAGACCCCCCGTGGCTGTATATCTGTCTCCGCTACAGTAAGATGACCATTGATCAAAGCAAAAAAATAATCTATTCTAGAAAGACTGTTGTGTGTGGCCGAGTAGTACGTGTATTGCTGCTGAGTAGGGTGTAGAGCGCGCCATATGTCCACCAACCCCTGTGCATTCAGAAATGTCTGGAGCCTATTGGGTCCTTCTACGTGTGTACGTGGGGGAAAACGGTCTATGGTGGTCGTGAGTGTCATGTTGAAGTCCCCACCTATGAGCAGTTCTCCATCAGGGAGGGTCAGCAGGAATTTGCCCAGATCCGGCAAGGCCTCAGAGTGTAGGGCTGGTGGTATGTAAACAGAAACTATGTTTAAAAGCCTCCCCTCCCACTGGCCATGTACTGCCGCAAATCTGCCATGGTCATCCGTTGCAGTAGATTTGACAATAAATTTGGACGATTTTTTCTGGAGGATGCCCGTGCCACGGGACCCTGAGGTGAACTCAGCATGCACTATCATGTGATAGCCTCTCCTATCTAGGGCCTTCGTGGCCGCTCCCGCCAAGTGTGTCTCCTGTAGGAGAATGAGAGCCGGCCCCCGTCTCCTTATCCCCTGCAGCACCAGCCCTCGCTTAATCTTATCCCCTAGGCCCCTCACGTTCCAGGACATGACAACCAGTGGGGTCGTCGTGGTTTGACTATCCGTTGCGGCCATAGAAAAGCCAGTGGGTCGCCATGAAGCTCCCTCGCCCCAGGCGATGCTGCACACAGTGGCAGGCGTAGGGCAGGCATGGTTGATACTCCCAAGCAGACCTCCCCGTGCCCCGAGTGGACCAGAAGTTCTCAGTTACATAGGACATGCCCAGATACAAAAGTGTGCTTATAACAGAAACCAGTAGGACCGAAAAGTCCCATAGTGCAAACTTACCCAACTCTCCCCCCCTCCCTGCCCCCCTGCTACACGGACTCAAAACTGCCCGCCCCCCCAACTTAGCAGAGTGCATACCCCATCCCCCAAACAGTGTACTTGCGCGTTGGGGTGAGGGACTCTCCGCAGCCGGCAGTCTCTCAATTACACCCCCGGAGGCCCTTCACCCAGTGTCCAATGGCGGGAAGCGCTTCGCAGCGTAAAAGTCTCATCACCAATGCGAATATGAATGTTTTCCAAGTGGTCATTGTTCCTCGAGTTCTTCTCTGCCGCCTTCAGCTCCCAAAGAGTCACTGTTGTCCGGTCCCCCTCCCGAGGCCTCGGAGTCCCGGCGTTGGCCTGCAGTCCGATCTTTCATGGAGCGATGTGTCCGTCTGTGGTTCTGACCCGGTCTCCATCCCTCGAGCCACTCCCGTACGTTCTCCGGGTTGTCGAAGAACCAGGTCTTGTTCTCCGCTACCACCCGTAATCTTGCGGGGAATAGCATTGAGTACGGCAGTTCTCTGGACCTTAGCTCTTTTTTCACTTCGAAGAATGTTCGTCGCCGACGGGCGACTTCCGCTGTGTAGTCAGGGAAGATGGCAACGGTGGCATTCTGGATTTTGAGGGGAGGGGAGGATCTGGCTGCCTGCAGGATTGCGTCCCGGTCACGGAAGTTAAACAAGCGTGCCACTATGGGTCGCGGGGTAGCCCCCGGTTTCGGCTGGCTACCCGGGACTCGATGGGCCCTCTCCACCGAAAAGAAGTTGGACAGTCCCTTCGGCTTCAGTTCGGCCGTTATCAGGTTCTCTACGAAGAGATCCATCGCTTTCACGCCTTCTGATTCCGGTACCCCTATAATGCGGATATTGTTGCGCCTAGAACGCCCCTCCTGCTCATCCAGCTTCTCCCGGAGCATTCTATTGTCCTGCGCCATCTTTCCCATTTCACGTTGTAGGTCTGCGACGTCCTCCACCAGAGATTTTGTGACCACCTCCATGTTCTTTACCTTCTCCGACATTTTGTGGAGGTCCGCTCTAAGTAGGGTGACGTCCGTGGAGATTCCGCCAACGGTCATTTGCAGCTGGGCCAGTGCGAGCATGACGTCGTCCAGTGTGGCCTTCTTCCCCCCTGGGGAGTCGGCCGTTTTGCCACCCTGCTCCCTTCCTGCCGGTGACCCGGTGGGTTTGTCGGAGGTAAATCGGTCTATTCGAGTCTGTGTGACGCCTCCCTTAGGGCCTTTCCCCGCCATGCCGCCAAGTGTCGTGCTCCTCGTGCCTCTACGCTCCAGGATGTGAGGATCGGTGTGGACCCCCCGGCCAGTCCGGTTCAGTAAGGATCAGGTCCAGTGACTTTCTCCAGGGTGGGAGGTGCGTCGGTTGTCGCCAAGTGCGTAGCGACTGTTACGATCAAAAGATGGCGGTCGCCCACTCCGTTGTCGATGCCCAGGCTTTCGGCGCAGCTGGTGATGGCCTTCGAGATTTTCTGGACTCCGGCGACCCCTCCGTCAAGCACCACTTCCTTGATCTGCGTGGATCGCTGTCTCCGACTCTCCGAATCGCAGTCGATCTGTTGAGTCCACCGCCACACGGGCACTTCCGGTCCAAGTTCTCCGATCAGGATGCACTTCCTGCTAGGTTAACAACCAGGGGAGGTCCCGGCTCTGGAGGTGTGAGTAGGCCGGGACGAGGCTTCGACGTATCTCTGGCAGCGTATGTCGGATTTTGTCGCTGCTTGTCGCTGCTTACTCCGCCCGGTCCTGGGATCCGGTACCCGCCTGTGGGGCTTGCAAAAGTGACGGATTTTGTGTCGGATCGACGAAGAGGCCGCTTCAGCCGCGGAGCTCGTCCCTTATGCTGCCGCCATGATCGGCTGCTAGCCACGCCCCCCGTTATATTGAATTTTGATTGTTTTGGATAAATGTATATGGATGTAATTATGTGTATAATGCAAATATTATTGTTATGTCATTTTGAAAATTGTTCTATAGTGTATCTAAAAAAAAAAATTCCAAGAGTAGATTTAAAATATAAAATAAAAAAAAATCTACTTAAAATAATTAGAAAAATTATTTTCAATCAATATGAGTGGCACGAGTGATTGGTAGATTTGGTTGTACTAGTGGTATCAGCATTGGCTGTTTTGTGCTTGAATTATTGAGTTGGCCTTGCCTTGCTGATTTTAGGCCAGAACCCTGTATTGATTATTGTAATTCTGCATAAAGGGAGCAGCGGCTTATGAAGTTAAAGGCTGAGAGTGGGGTATTATACTTCTTTCCTACCTGTACATGCTCCTGGCCTATCAGAGACTGCCCCTGACTACAAGGTGTGGACAGAGTGCCTGAAGGAATTCTGTGTGATTGCCTCCGCCCAATAGAAGGTGTTATCAAGATGTAGATTAAAATGTTGGTTTCATTCTCTTTCTACATTTTTCTGTTCACTGCATGGTCTACTCTGATGTAGCCTGTCAGCAGTGGAGTGAGTCCATTGATTTCTTGAGCAGAGCTATGGATTTGCCTGAGCGAGTTGTCTGTATCTCCTCACACTACAATATATATTGGGGTAAACAGATCAGTCTAAGAAAAGGTACAAAATTATGTGACTGTCCACAAAAACCATGGATGTACAATACCCTTGGTCATGGCTCACTCTTATGTGCATCTGGACCCTGTCCTCTTTGCGCCTTTTTATTGTCTTGCTTGCCAGACAATCAAGTTAGCATCACTAGAGAGGGTCTTTGGCCCCTCCTACATGTTGTGGCCAGGAATACATGTTTTGGTTGGAAAAAGCTGTGGGCATCCACAAAAAGGTGCTTGCCCTCCACATTGCTGTGATTAGTTTGTTTATTTAACTAGCAGCCAGAGGTTGAATTTTCCAGGTGCACACACATGACATTGTAATGCTAATGAAGTGTCTTAGACAACTAGATCCTTTATGGTGTTTTTCTCTGGCAGCAGCACAGAAGAGAAAGGGGGTGCAGTCATTAACCAAGACAGATTTTTATTTTTTAGGTGTGGCTTGACAGTGCATTCATAAACCAGACCTATTGCCATTGCCAATGCTTACTTATTCTAGAAGCGACTACTAGGTTAATACTCAAAGTTAGTGTAATGAAACTACTGACCATTGATGAGAGTAAGGGTCTAGCAGCCTGTGGTAAGCAATGACATGAAGGCCCATGCATGAGCCATCAGATAGATTGTCCAGTGCTGGCAAAGTATACTGGAGTTAACTGTCGATATATGAGACACCTGTGACACAACACATACTACATATAGGTAGTATGGCCATGCTGAGCACCAACAGAAAAATGTTGACACTGCCATATTTTAGGTAATTCTTGGCATATAAGGCATTTACGGCAAAATACAGGCCTGGCATAATACAGGCAATACTTAGCATACAAAGCACCCATGAAAAAATCCTGGTGCTGGCATACTGCAGGTAATTCCAAGCATAACAGGCACCTGTGACAAAATACTTTAACTCTAGAGTACTAACTGGCAAATGATTGATTGAGGGTTTCATAAAGCGTGCTATTTTGCCAAAAAGTGATACACAGTTACATACAGGGGACACCCATTGTACACGTTAAAAAGCACATGGCACCAAACCCTGGCGAGCAATAGGCTTCATTGACTTGGCAGAACAATTGCTTTTTAGAAAATCTATGTAAAATCTATGATTTAAAATATACTTTTCGAATGCCATTTTTCCCCAATATTTCTTGGTGGGAGGATCTCTCTGAATCTCCCTAGAGGAAGTCATGCTGTTTCACTTTGCTAGTTCATCAGAATGTCCTTCAAGTATTACGCTCCAACTCTTTCAGAGATCACGAACCACTACTGACGAATCTTAATCCTGGAACAATGGTACATACCACAGTTGTCCTCATCGCTGTCGTCTTCACAGTCTGCCTGCCCGTCACATCTCCTGGAGGCCAAGACGCATCTTCCTGAGCGACACTTGAAGTGACTGGGCGAGCATTCTAGAACGAATAAGAAGAGCGCATTTCAGCAAATTTGCACAGCGTGCAAAAACAGCAAATTGTCTTATGCTTGGCAAATCAATATTATGAATGCAATTTTGGAGCTATGATAGCACTAAATAGTAAGACATGGAGATTCAGGATAAGTAGGGCAGGCGCTGTAGAATTGTACATAATATAGAGTGTTAGCTAATTAGCCCAGCCCTGGGCTTTCTTCTAATGACGTAATGCATTCATAATGACAATCAGAAATAGGGTTTAAAGCTTTTTAGGAATTATAGGCTTGGGTCACATCAACTGAGTTAGATTGTATTGGTTTTAAAGGGAAAGACCAAGCATTGAACATCATGCCTCTGATTGTATGGCGTTCTCTGGTAATCCTACACAGCGCGGATCATTGCTGGCTGAGGAAGGAGGTTACTGCAAGTGTTCCAAATAGTCAATGTACTTACTTAAAGCATCGAATGAGCATAAAAAGAAGGACTTATGCCCCAAAAAATATTTGTCATCTTTTGATAAAGCCGGCTTACCATACTTAAAAAAAATATATCGCAATCTAGCCCTTCTAAAATGTGGATGAAATTTTGTACAAAATAATTTAATGAGAGAGAACTTATACAGTGACCTTTTTTGGTTTGTTTTCTATTTGTAAAGTATTAGAAAATTGCTTCAAGTGGACTCGTCATTTTGTGACTAATACGTATACTCGCATTAAGAGTTCCTTGGATTTAGGTAGTAGGTGGGTAATAACAACGGTCGGGAAAACGCCAAGTCCAACCCTGCATGTTTTTTCCTCCTTCAGAGGGAAATAAATGATCCAAAATCCACACCCATTTGCTACTTGTTTGGAGCCCATTTTCGGGGAACGTGGTGGGGAAAGCTGGGGTCAGAGTTTTCTGCTCCCATGTTGTGCAGCAAGACTCGAGGACCGGATGTAACATCTGCCCTGACATCCCAGAAACACTGGGCTTTTTAAAATGGCCCAGTGTGGTATCCTCCCCAGGGCATATCACTACGGGCCACTCGTAGTAGGGGTCTCAGAGTTTTTGCATTCCATACCTACCACCCTTGGATAACATCTCAGCCACGTGTAATTTAGAAATTACTTGAAAGCCGTGTTCACGTGTGCTTCTTTACCAGATATTTTGCTAGCAAGACAGCTCGAATGAGCTATGTATGCGTTTGCAGCTGGCATCGTGTCTTCGAATATTGGCAAGGGTGACTTAGCTGTTTATTCTTTCAAAGGTCGATAAATCAACGACCATTAATTTGGGAAATAGTAAAACCTGTTATTTACAACTCTCCAGAATGGCAATTCTGCGGTGAATGAGTCATGCAAACATGTGTTTTTATTTTACTTCACCATATATTTGAGAAACATGCCTCCATTTTCTTGTGGCATGATTGCTTCATTGATTTGCCTGTAAATTTAAACCTCTGTAGGGATTTGTGTTGTAATATGATATTCTTTTTGGATTGAATATTTTGTCCAAAGTTTCTAAAAGTGAAGCATATCGATCCACTACTTCACTGATGTCCTCTCCGCCAGTATGAACTTTGACAGCCTCTATGTGAAGAGGTTCCAATGAACTTCTGCCTTCAGGACCCAAATTACAAACTATAAGTACTTTTTTAAACTAAATGCGTCCCCATCAATGGCATCAAGATAAGCTTTGAATGCTTCCTGCCGTTGTTCCCAATTCAATGGTGGGGTTCCTGGCATCAACATAGATTACATAAATGGAAGAAGAACAGGAATTTTCTCCATTGTGTTTGCTTTGCACTATGCACAACTGGTGAGTTGCTGCGCCACAGTTTCTTATTTCACATGTACAAGGATTCAGGGGCGGCCTTAGGCATGTGCAAGCTGTGCACCTGCACAGGGCCACCAAACCAATATATATCCTTAATATAATAATCCTCTGAGGATGGATACATATTTGCGTGGTGGCCCCTGGCAGGGATTTGGCGGCCTCCAGCTCTATTCCACTTCCAAACACCCTGACCTGCCCCCCCTATTCACTGGCCTCCTTGCTCCGCCCCGCCGGGACCCCCTCTTCGGGGGCCCCCTACCTACGCTCCCTGCCCAGGGCCGCCATGAGCCTAGATTATCCTTGTGCTTGCTTATAAAACTAAAAACAGATATGAAATAAGGTGTGTCTGACACTGTTATAAAAGGCAGGTCCAATCAATTGGCTCACCTGAAACCCTTAATGAATGTGCCAGATATGAATAAATATGTGCTTGCATCGTTGTTACAGGCCGAGTTCAGCAAATTGGTTCAGTTGAGACTTGTGGCCAAATACTCATTATCTGAATGATATGCTATTCAAGACAAACTGAAGGCTGTGTTGATTAGCGGTGATTACCATATGAAGACGGTCGCGCTGTCTTTGGTTCAGAAACTAGACTGTACAAGCACAGTGGCAGGGCTTTCCTACTCCATAAGATGGCAGCTGCTGAGCGTGTTTTATAAAACAAATGGGTTATGTTTCACAGGTGCTGACAAGACACTTAGAAAGGCCATGGAGAATCTAATTAAAAGGGAGAGGGGCCACGCAGTCCCCTCTCTGAGCCTTTAAAGGGTCCTGGGACCCCAACCCCCGGGGCTGGCTCAATTACAGTGCCCGCACTGGGAACACTTTAGTTTCCCTGCCCGCACTACTGCAGACAGAAAAACATGTTTCCTCCCGTCTGAAGGGAGCATGTTTGAATCTCCTACCAAACTGGAGCAAACACGTACGTCTGTTGCCAGCTGGCTGAAGATTTAAGCATGCTCCAAAGCAGTGCTTTAAATGGGCCGGTACTCACTGGTACTGAGTACCGGCACTTCCTAAATTTATCACTTTGAGTACCGGTACTTCTCTACTGCCCGAGGAGAGTACCGGTACTCATGAAAAGGTCTGCTCGTGGCTGTGCTGGTGAGCCGGAGTGGGACATGTCACTGGCAGCCGAGTCGCCGCTTCTGCAACTCCCTCCCGCCCATCAGAGCCCCAGCTGAGCTATTCAGCAGGGCTCTTTTAAATAATGTCGGATGCTCGCCGTCATGCTGTGCTTGACAGAGCTGGGTGGAGATTCCTTTTACCTGCTAGTGTGCGCGCGTGTGATTTTCAAAGCGCAGCACTTCAGGTAGTGAAAAGTGAAAAGTAAGTGCAGGGTAACACTTTGAACATAAGAAATGTTATCAGACAAAAGGGCGGCGGAATTTCACACGTCCTTTCTCTTGATCTGAAGGTTAATGCCCAGACAATGCGATCGAAGAGGCCCCAGGAGCGTGTTTTCTGCACTGAGGCGCCCACCTTCCTAACGCCAAATGCCTCAAGGTCTGTTTTTTATATGACCAGGCTGTGGCAGGATGTTGCCTTTCCTGCCTGCCAGCCGGCCCCAGTGCACCCATGAAATTCCCCTGCTGCATGGAGTTGAAGAAGGAGGCCGGTGTTGAGAATCCATCACCTGCACACCTCCTCCTGACCTCTGCTCCAGGCTCACCACGCCATTGTGAGTCTCATGGTGGGAGCAGAGGGCACCGGCAGAGACACTGCAGCAGGGCTCGCTGTCTGACTCCCTGAAGAAGAGACAGGCTAGAGATCCACGCGGTGCCAGGCCAGCAGCTCCTCGTGGATCGTTCTGACAGCTGTAAAGAGATAATTTAATATTCTCCTGCTACTGACATTTAAAATGTTTGTTACGAAAATGATTATGGCGTTCCAGCACGGCAGGGGGCCTTGCAAATGGGCACACTAGAGTTGTCTGTGGGTGCTGAATATGCGCTACGTTTTGTCTAAACTAGCAGTTTTGCTGATTTATTAGTAGTGCAAAGTGTTGAACATCCCTGCTTGACAGTGACCTACAAAGCAGCACCCTTTATTTTCTCAGCACAGTTAGACTTGATAAATCAGAGCTAACTCATGGGATTATTGTTGCTGCTGTCGAGAAGTCAGAGTTTTCTCTACTGACAGTTTGCACTATGACCATTAAGTAGCGTAGATGGTTAATGTGCCTTCAAAAAAGGGATATTGTATTGTACTGTATTGTATGTAGATAGCTCAGCGAGTTGCTGTTTTTGTCACAGAGATCCCTTTGTTATATGTGGTTTGGCCGCACCTGAAGCTGAGGTTGGGGTGGAGGGTGCTGATTTTTATTGAAATTAAATAATAGCTTCAAAAGCACCTGCTGCCGAGTTTGACTTCCTTGTTGCTCAAATTAGTGCAATTTCTGATATTTGTCTACTTCCTTTGACTTCATACCATGGTTATGCTCACAAGAATGTGCCCCTCTAAGTGTTACACATCTAGTTGTTGCCTGACTCTCGTAAATCCACTGAATCTATGAAAATGTCACACATACGCAATCGGAAACATTAGCAGCTCGACTCAAATGTATAAATATAAAAAAATGACATGATTCCCTCATTTTGCTAGTGAGAAAGCGTCACTCATATCGTTGAAATGTCTCTCATAATTACAATGAAAATATGAAAATGTCCCACATAGCAATCTGAAACCTTGGCAGCTCTGGGGTCCATTCTGGCCCTGTGCTGTCAACACATTCACACTATCCTCTGCATTTGCGTAAACACAGAAATCCTGGCAATCCCTTGGCAGTGGCAATTAAAAAAACCATACTGAAGAGTATAACATGGCTTTTAACATACCGAAATCTTTTGTGTGTCTGCTTATGTTTGTCTGTTTGCCTGCATTTGTAAGCCTGTTTTTTTAAAGACAAAAGTGAGAGAGAAAGAATCAAGAAACTCTCAGGAGGTATTTGAAAGAAAATGGGTGGTCCTTTGTGTGTACATGTCTGCTCGGCGACAAAGGTTCATAAATAACGTAGTAGGGGGGTTGGTGAGTGAGTGAGTGGATGGGTGGATGAGTGAGCCAGGGTGGATGTGCTGATGAATGGATGGATGAGTGAATGGATGGGTGAAAGTGGGTGGATGATTGGATATAAGGGCTGATGGTGGGTGGATGAATGAAAGGTAGAGAGGATGGATGAAAGAATGGATGATGGATGAGTGAAAGGAGGGATTGAGTGAAAGGGTGGATGGAATGAAAGGGCGGATGGTATTAAGGAGTGAAAGGGTTGATGGATAGATGAGCGAAAGGATTGATGGATGAGTGAAAAGGTGGATAAAGAGATGGATGAGTGAAAAGATTAATGGACAGGTTTAAGGAAGGATGGATAGGTTTGGAAGGGTGGACAGACGGAATGGTGAAAATCAACTGAATGATGGATGAAAAACTGAATAGACATCAGAATGTAAATGGCAAATGGTGAACATCAGTAGGTAAATGGTTGGATGAAAGGATGAATGGATAGATCGATGGAAGAGACAAGAGATATCTTCTGGGGAGGGTCATGATGATTTGCTTGGTGCCATAAGAGCTTTGGTTCGAAGTGGGGATATTTTCAGTTTCTTCCTACTCACTTGCTCAAAAATATATAGTATTGTGCTAAACAACAGCAACTTAACAGTATGGCATTAAGAATGTGCAACTATTGCAAAAAAAAAGGAAATGTTAACATATTATTGCATTTCTCTTTCATTTTGTGTAATGAGTTAACCTGCTTTGCTTATATAAACACATTTATCATGTGTTTTGGTGTGTGCTGCAACTATTGTAGAAGTCGTTAAGTATCATCATGTCCTGCCTTGAGCCCCGCCCCTAGCCCTGACTACTCACTACACTTCTTGCGCATTTTAATGAGTACCTGCACTTATTTTTTACCATTTAAAGCACTGCTCCATAGGCTGGGCGCACACCTCTGTTCTGTTTCCTTGCCCACAGGAGTGCGGGCAGGGAAACAGACACACATTGCTCCCGCCCAGTGGGAGAAATCAGAAAATATCTGATCCCTCCGGAAGGGAGCAAATACCCGGTCAAGCACTGTAAGGGGAGCCAGCTGGGACACCGGGGCTACACAGCCCCTAGTGTAGTGCTTGGTGGGTGCCCCTGGTTGACACTGGGGCACGCACCTATGTTTATGACAGGTCCAGTGGATGAGGTCTCTGAGGCCACAATAGGCTCGGAGAGGTGGGCAGCATGTTCTCCTCCCCTTTTTACTAAGATACGCCCCATGGATTGGTTCCCCAGGGTCCATGAAGTTTCGGGAAGGTGGTCACAATAGGCAAAATAGTACTCATGTACTACTACTTCTCACTCTCATAAATGCCTTGGTGAATCTTCCCCAGTATCCTTAGCAGTCTGGATTAAATTTGTTTAGGCAACATGAACCATTCGTAAGAAAAAAGTGAGGCAGTAAAGGAAGAAAGACCTGTTTTACTGGTGAAGACTCAATGGTGATGCATAAGTACCACCTCCAAAGACACCATAAATATGTTTTATTCTCCTAGTGCTACATCTAGTTTTAAGTGTTACCTTGTCCAAATGTGCTTTCTAAGATAAAGTTGGGCTCAGAGTGACTGAGTTATTTATATTTATAAACATTTTATTATTTTTTAACCTATTTACTTCATGATATGCCACCAACCCACCCATTAAGTGCTGAAGGGTTATTGTGGTGTGGTCCATTTTAATAAGATAATCAGCATATCCTCAGCATTGGTCCTGCCTATCTACCAAATTTAGGAAATAGAGCAGGAGAATATGGAATCCCATTTTTGAGACTGAACCCACAACTGTCAGTCACCTCCTGTTCAAACTACTCTAATGTCTAGATTCTGTTTCGTGTGTAGAACTTTGTCACTCAATTTGGTATTTTTATTTTCTTTCTGTAAGTTGTGTGCATTACATACATTAATAAATAATAATAACCTAACAGAAAAATCTTACAAAAGAGGACCTTAGGAAAATATTCTAGTGACTGGCAAAGTCTTAACAATGTTTGGATTCTTAGAAGACTTCCATAAGACAAATGCAATTGATGAGAAAACAACCAGGAACAGAAATAGAACACAGACTGACAGGGATTGCACTTTTTACCAAACTGTTAATGTGTTTTTTTGGACGGAATCTAAAACATGGATATTTGAATTCTAATACACTTAACTCCTATGAACGTTCCATAAACATGCCCCAGTTGTCATCAATATAGCAGTTGTCTTCGCCACTGGTACATGCCACATTTTACAGCAACTAAAAAGTTTGGCTCCCGACCTATCTGTGCTGATAGCTGCAGCACTGTATTTATTTGTCCTCAGTAATAAGGTGTCCAGGATGAGGTAAAGAATAGCCGACATGATGAAACAACAGGCTGGTCAATCAATCAGGATTTATAATGCATGGCTAATGGCCCAACAGGGTATCCAGGCGTTTGCAGGCCCGTAGGATTATTCGAACAGCCCAGTATTGAGGGCCATTCAGAATTCCTGAAGTCAGGTGATGGTCCGGAGGTGCGTGGGGGAGCTGTTCCAGGTCTTTGCTGCGATGTGGGGAAAGGAGCGTCCTCCATTTCTGCTTTGGTAGATGTGGGGAGTATAGGCAAGAGAAAGGGAGAGGCAGGGTAGACTTCTTGTGGTTGGTGGACATCCAGGCAGTGGTTAATGTAGGTGGGTCCTTGGTTGTGTAGAGCCTTGTGTGTGTGTGGGTCACTTGTTCATAGGCCGGATCTCTGTGTTGGGGGCAGGCTTAAATCACAGTAGTGCACACCCCAGTCCTCCTTCCATAGCAATGCAGCAGGCACACGAACAGAGTATGCACTGGCTCCCGTGACACTTGGGGTGAAAAGACATGAGTGTTCTGACATCAGCACCACCAGACTGCCCCTGAATGCGAGTCGGGAGAAGATTTTCAAAGACGGATGTTAAAGTATTCTCCAATGGTAGGGGAATTATGTTATTTCTAGTCTGAAAATGTGTTAGAAATGAAACTTTTTACCCTACAGTAATGAGCTGCATTAATCACAGCAATAGCAGATGAAATCAAGAGTCAAAGTGAATTTAAGATACATCGGTGGGAGACTATCAGGATCCTGGTGAGTCCACAAAAGGTTAAATTAGACTGAGGAAGGATGGGTAAGTATGATAGGCGAGTATTATACCGTGGCTCATCCCAGGCAGGACAAAAGCAGCTTGTGACCTAAAACTCATAACGGCGATGGAAACTATTGTACTGTTATTAACAATTCTGACCAGAGACAGATCATTTACCCTCTGTAGGTCACTGTTGTATTACAGACGAGTTGTGTTTGAGGGAACAGTAAGAAAAGGAGGCTGCCGAAGCGACAATCAAGGTGTTGAAAATCAGAAGGAGAGACAAGGGTGGACTTTCTGAAAACTGTGAGGAAATATAAAGAACCACGGTGGTTGCTGAGGGGAGAGCTGTAAACATGCAACCTCTCAAGCGTTCCTCTCACTCCACCATACGAGTCAATAATATTTCAGGGACATTCTTTCCCCATAAGCCCAAGTTTTAACACTTGTGTAGTCGTGTGTGGACATTCGTAAGGTGTGGAGAAGTGTGGCTCAGGGGTTAGAGACGGCAGACCCGGAAGCTGAGATCGGCCCTGGACCAGGGTTCAATTCCCCGCCTCGGCGGGTCTTGGGCTAAAAATTCCACGGACTCGATAATTCTCGCTCCGGTGCCTTCTCGACTCACGGGTTCACACTCTGCGACTCTGGGCAATAGCTTGCTTAATCTCCACAACGGCCCCTCACGGCGGGATGCCTGGCTTTCACCTTGTGGATACCCTGCCGGGGTTATCTCACAGGGGAATACCAGGACGTGTTCCCTAAGCAAGCGCCGGGAAACCCACTGCGGGTAGCTGTGCGCTATATAAGCTCAAATACATTTACATTTAACACAATCTGAAAAAGTATTTCCACAGATCACAAACAGACCTTGCAAATGTGTTTTTGAATAATGGAAACACCGGTGGGCCGATCTTATCATTTAAAGCAGCTTGCAATGTGTAAAACCTAACCAGAAACGTAAACAGTGGGAAAATAGATAACGTTTCTGAATGAAAATGAACGAGATTCTTCATCTGAGAAAAATTTGATTGTTGCCCCTGCCTAGAAGACTGATTCAGCTGCACTGACAAACTCAGCATATCTGTTTTGTAATAGGATTTTGAACCCCAAGACGGAAGCGTGCCGTAGTTTTGACAAAAAGGACAGTATTGATGTAATCCAGCATATGTATGAAAATCAGTATAAGAGCAGTTGAATTAAAATGAGACTTTATAGGCCCAATTCACCAGTATGTGTATTATTACTCCTGTAATAATGCTTCACGTATCTAATAATGGCTTACATGAACCAGTGCTTACTTTGTAAAATAATGAGTGCTGGTGCCCTAAGTGCTGCTCAGAAGCCCATGGCTGGCGCCAATAAATGTTAGAGCTCCAACTACCAGTACTGAATCCACCTCAGCCCTCTTTAATCCACTGCAAGACACTCCCTTCTCTTTAACTCACTCTTGGAAGGTTCATGCATTCTCGCTTAGAGAAGCGTTTTCCATTTTTCCAGGAGCGGCCCGTGCTGGTAAGAGCAGTGGGGTGGGGTAGGAAGGGACTCAACAGACAACACAGAGGGAAAATTAATTATTTATTTAATTTCCCCTTGTCATTGTCTGTTGCGTCCCCGCTCCCCACTGCTGTTACCTGCACAAGCCGTTCCTGCCTTTTTCTCTTCCTCTTTATTTTCTGTTTGTGGTTTTTAGGTCTCGCCTATCCCATTCCGCAAGGAATGGATAGTCGAGAATTATAGGAGGCAAAAAAGTTCTCAAACCTTCGGGTGGATTTCAAACAGTTCATGTGAACACAAGCAAGTGCATTTCCCCACATCAAAGCCATCAGCCTCCCTCCCACAGGCTTCCCCAGCGTGCGCAGTGTGCGCTGGCCTCAATTCTTCTCCCCCCTAATTGCTTTCACTTTCACGGCCACTTCAAAGGGATCCTTTCCCGGCCGCTTTTATTTTCTTTCGGTTTTATAACGTGCATATGGCGGCGGCGCAACTTTATTATCGTGTTCACGGCCTAAATACTTTTCTTTTTAAATGTATTTTGTTTTTATAAAGAGTGGAATGCCAAGCTTAGTATTCATGGTGTCTGCACACCTATCTCTTCCCTTCTACCCCAGCCACGGCTGATACAGAGGCGGGCACAGCGAGGGATACAAACTTCTCCAGCTGCCTGTTTTACCATTCGCAATGGCCCGATAGCGACACATGATTCACTCCCAGCAACCATGTGACCATTGTTTACAAGGTTGCTGGGAGCGATGCCGCCGGCATTGATTGAAAGTGTGGCGGGCTGCAGGGGGCATGAGCAGCTGCTAAGCATGCTGCTAGACGAGGGAGCCGTGGGGCAGGGATGGCACACGGACGCATCGGCAGCCAGGCCAGCTCCGGGGTGCCAGTAATCCACGTTTCAACATGATTTACAATTGTTATACTTATGTTTTGTGCAGTTTCTATTTCTCAATTACCTTTCTTTATTACAATTGAAATGTAGCCTTTGTTGTTGGCCAGGACTTTTGTGACCTATTACTGCTTGCTGTTGCTGTTTTTAAACACCTGCCTCTAAGATGAAGTTTCTCCTCGTACAGTGAAGATTTTGCACTGCCAATGCATCCTTTTCCCTTAGGCCAAAGAAGGGCAGCGGCTGCTCTGTGATGACTCACTCTTTTATGCACTACTAAGCCTCTCCTGCAGGTGAAATTTCCTGCTGGTGCTACCCCCTAATTACATTTTCATTCTGATTTGCTTTTCCTTAAACCTGAGTATCTTACACACCACTGTCCCTAAGTGGATGTGCCCCAGGTCTCACTCTTTTGCCTTGTGATTCCAAATGTGTTTAACTCTCTTTCAAACTAGATTGAGCCATTGCAGCAACCATTTATTCTTCTTATTGTTTTCTTATTGTTTTCCATTAATTGTTTTTTCAGGCCTTGCTAGTCAGTGATTTACTCAGATTTATTGCCTGAATCAGTAAGCCGTGGATAGTCTGATAAAATTGGAATTTATCTGTCTGTGTGTCTTCATTACCCTATAATTTTTTGCTTTCCCAGAAACCCAATTAGCTTCACAATTTGGCTATGGTATTCCTTTATTTCATACTTGAGGTACGTCTCCTTCATAACTGGACCCAACTCCAATAGTTCCCACACCCCGTATACTTTCGCTCATGCCTTATTTCTCATTTTATAGGGTTGCTAATTTTAAAATGTTGTTGGCACCATCCTGATAATGACCCCCTATAAATCATAATGTTGGGATCAACACATCAACATCTTAATTTGGACTGTTTTAACTTCCACCTGTTTATTTCATCTGGAGGCATATAACTGAATTGGGAATCCATTATATGCCCTTGTAGTCACTTTGACTGCCCCTGCTGTTTTAAATGAGCTGCACTTGTGTTACAATAGCACTATTTCTTGCACATTGACTCACGCCATGACTGTGACAGAGTAACACTTTATAGATCATATGGGACAAACTTGTTTCACCCTGAATAATTAAACAACTTGCTACTTGTGATACCCAACAGAACCAATGTACTCCTCCGTGAATATATACTCATTCCCAGATTCCCAAGATTGTTGGATTAGACCTTTCATTCTTTTCCAGGTTGGGAGAGGGGGCGGCACTGACAATCACATCTTACACTATGTCGACAACATGATTTGCTTACCCTGGTAACCAAGGTGGACCTAGCAAAGCTTGCTAGAAATTCGGGAAATTCTCGATCTTTCCGCAGAGTAGTCTTGGTCATTTTGGACAAATACATCAGGGTTCCCATGCTGAAGGGTGACCCTAGCTACTCATTGGTAATTAAAATTGCAGGTCCAAATAGATATTTTAAAATATCTGGGTGTGGATTCCACAACATATTCTCAGTAATGTTGGGAACATAATATGCCCCTCCCCTTGTTATATACTACTAAATACAACACACACTCCACACAATACCACTCAGTGCAACATATTTATATGCTACATAATTACACTACACTCAATGCAACATACACTCCAAATAATACCACTCAATGCCACATTATTACATGCCACATAATTGCACTCTACTGAATCCAACACACACTCCACACAATACCACTCAGTGCCACATAATTATATGCTACATAATTACACTTCAATCAATGCAACAGAAATGTACTCCACATATTAACACTCAGTGCCACATAATTACATACCACATATTTACACTCTACTCAATAAAACTTAAATACACCCCTAATACCACTTAGTGCGACACACTTTTAAGCCACATTATTACACTCTACTCAATACAACATAAATACTACCACAATAATACCACTCGGTACCACAAAATTACACTCCACATATTTACACTCTACTCAATGCAACATACATGCACTCAACATAAAGCCACTCTGTACCACATAATTACACATCACACATTTACTGTACTCTATAAAACATACATACACTCCACATACCTGTCACATTTGCAAAAGTTTAAGCTATTGGCATTATAAATGCCTATGCTATTAATTTATCTATTTTCTAAAACAACACATAAATTAAAAAAATTCAATTAACAATTCGAATAGCTCACACTTTCCTAATGCGAGACCTATTGCATTGCAAATGATTGTTTTCCTCTGCTGCCCTCTGGAAACATCAGATGAGAAAAAATAAGTGCCAGTCCACAAAAAGGAGTGCTGGTGGCCCCCACCAGCTCAAATTGAGCACTGAAACACTTATGCAGGTCCTATTTCTTAAGTTCTTATGTTTAGAGTTCTCCATGGAGAGTGCGTAGTCCTGTGTATAAGGTATAAAGGTGGGAATTTCAGTGGGTTTGGAAAATGGGGAATATCTACCGGGGGGTTCCTGCGAAAGGGTATCGGGACTCCGCCCACTTTACTTTAACCCCCCCCACCCCCAGCGTCGGCATTGCTAAAGTTAAAAGACACTCT
Source organism: Lissotriton vulgaris (assembly GCF_964263255.1). Classification (NCBI taxonomy): domain Eukaryota; kingdom Metazoa; phylum Chordata; class Amphibia; order Caudata; family Salamandridae; genus Lissotriton; species Lissotriton vulgaris. The sequence goes on along the minus strand of NC_141689.1, from coordinate 2,113,115,951 downwards.
TTAAATCTGATATTAAAAAATGTACATACATGTTTGTTGGGGATGAGGCTGTCGATGTGATGACACACTACCAGAGAGTTTGATAAATTCCTAAACCTTCTGCCTCTGGGCGGGCCCGAGTCTGCAGTATTTGCCAGGCTGAGGAGCTCACAGCCCTGAGACCTGTGTGGTCATCAGCTCGGCAAAGACATAGACTCGAGCTCTAGTCTCCACCTCCTGATGACGTGTGGGTAAAGTTTGACCGGGGCGCTTCAGGTTGAAGTCCTGTAGAACTGGGGCTTCACGTCAATTAGGGAGCAGAGATGATGGTCACCCCACCCTTTCACAATTCGTCACAGGGGGGCCGGTCCTGCCCTGTGACGAGTTGTAAAGGGGTGGGGTAGACAATGCAGGCAGGCGGGAAGCTCAAAAGTCGATTGTGTGCAGTTTACCATATTCTGAAGAGACACTTTGACTTCGTAGACTCGAGGAGGTGTCTGCTTCCTGCACTGCTAACTACAGGACCTTGTGGAGGCCTTCATTTGATCTCCAGCGCTTCAACTTCGAAGGGACAACATCCCTGGAACCTGGCAGGCTTCACTCGCACTGGCATCATAGAACAAGCTCTCAGGAAGGTAGGCGTCATGGGGAGCTTGGCAGTGCGTGCGTTTGATTTCATTTGCCATACAAGTCTTTTTCCGTTTTGGTAATTTAGCGCACATTTTGTGTGTTCTTTTCAAAACACCTTCAGTGGAATTTTTGGCATGCTACTGGGACACGCCATCCTAATTAACAATGGCAGGGATTTGTCAAAGCTCAGCTGTAAAGTTCGAAAAGGATTATATGCTTTTTTCGACAGAGGGAATGAAAGAATGCCTAAACGGGCTGTATTAAAATAAAACGCATGCTTCATTGCCAAATTTATTGGTACTCGGTTTACCCTCATCGGAATGATGGGAATTCATATACTTCTTGCTGGGATTCGAACTTGTGACCAGCCGATCACCTCATGCTTAAACCGAAGCATTCAGCGTGCTGTAGAAGTATAATGAGTAACTTCAAGGAATTTGATTTTGCACGCATTAAGAAAACAAGCATTGGTTAACTGTAAACGATGTAAATGTGATTAATATTTGAGTGCAAGACTTGAACAAAATGTGGACATGAAATAAACACATACCTATAGCATTATCAAAACATGTCGAGTAAGGTGTCATACGAATTGGAATACTACCCCCTCGCCAATTCTGGCGACGGGGGTAGCATTCGACCCTTTTAGAGGGACACGGCATGTATGTAACTGTGAACCCCGGTTAAAGTTAACTCGAGTCTCAGCATCACAAAATGGATGCTGCCACCACAGACACAAGTCTGACCTCCTAATCTGGGAGTCCTTCCAGCGAGGGAGGCTTGGACAAAGGGTTTCCTGCCTTGGGAGGTGCTAGCACCACCCCAGACAGGATTTTGTGTATTGAGGAAGGACAGGCTGAAAGGAATGAGACATGCCTGGGGCACACAAGGTGTCCCTGTGCATACCCCGGTACAAACCAATTGCTGGGGCACTCCAGCCCCAGCTCTGGCGCAAAACCGGACAAAGGATAGGGGGTGTAACCACCCCCCTTCCTGGTCCCACCCATAGGAGGGACCTAGTCATAGTACAGCCCCCTTTAGGAGAATAAAGGTAGGAGCTGGTCCCATTCCAAATTAGATTAGCCCTGATTTGAAACTACAAAGAAGAAACACTGGGCTTCGACGTTCTGCTCCACAGAAGACTGAAGAAATCTCCCTTGTGACCAAGGAGTGACCACCCTGCATCTGCAGGCACCATCAAGCGTCCTAGCAGTTCACTTTGTCGTCCTTCCTGCCGGAACCAGACTTCAGAGCCCGACGAGATCTGGACTTCCAGACCTCTCCGACCTCTACCTACATCTGCAGCACAGCTGAGATCCGTGGATGCGACGAGACACGTGGGACCGGCCATCTTGGAGAAACTGCCCTTAGCTTCCAGCACGACTTCAGAGGCATCCTCGAGAAAGTGCTTTGGGGATTGAGAAGCCCCAGCCCCGAGCAGCTCCTGCACTGAAGACCAGCCCTCCAGCATCCACGAGATCTGTGTGGGGCCCTTTTGCTTGGTTGCTGCTCGACGCGTTGTCTGGTCACTTGCCGGCTGGCTAGTGGCCTCCTAGACGACGATCCTTGAAATCCACACCGCTGGTCTGGTTGCTCCAGACTGGCCCTTGCTTCCCTACAAAGGAGAAGCACCCCGGATCCTCCTGGTCCGCACCAGACGCCTTTTCCACTCATCATGTGGGTTGCCTTTGCCAAGGCCTGTTGATGCCGAATCCGGAACCAACACCGCCGACAGCGAGAGCCTGCGTGGGACAGCTCGTGCCTCCATCCTGGTCGTTGAAGATACCTCCTGGTCCACGTGGCTGCAAAGTCAAGCGTCCACTCTTCACCTGATCGCGACGACAGCATCTGGTTCCTTCCTGGTTCCACTCTGGTCACTGGCTAGTGACTGTGAACATTGTCCCCTCTGCTTTCAGGTCTTCATCTTCCTCGATCCACCCTGGTCGCCTGCAGCATCTTTCTTCAAGGCTCCATAGACTTCAACGTGCAAACCCGACACACTTTCACATCTATGCACCCGCAGCCCGTGGGTGAGGTAATGAGAGCATTTCGGTGCTCAAGGGTAGATTGACTCTCCTAGTGTACAGTTATCCAGTCGTTTTCATCCTAACTAGTCAGAACTGTCCATTACTTACCTTTTCGTAATTTGTACTGTCCATTGACTTTGTCCCGCATCTCGTGTGTGAGTTCACACTCTGCACACGCATCCTGTGGGCCTCCTGCTACTTACCTAAGGTTAGGTAGTATAGTCCTAGCGATCCTACAGCCTCTGGACAGCTCCATTCCTTCTATCGATTTCCTTATACCATTTACTTAGTATATGGTTTGTCGTGCCCCTAGGGTTAGTAGTCCTAACTTTACTACTACTAAATTGAGAAAAATCGTAATTTTAGGACTTTCGGTATTCACAGAAGGCATTTAGGAGTCCTAAAGTTAGGAGTCCTAAAGTTAGGAGTCCTAACTTCTGTGAATACCGAAATGAGTAAGTTCATTCTGTGCATACCAAAAGCAGTAAGTGCATTCTGTGAATGCCAAAAGTAGTAAGTTCATTCTGTGAATACCAAAAGTAGTAAATGCAATCTGTGAATACCAAAACAGTAGTAAGTTTAGGTTTGAGTCTTAAGTTCATTCTGTGAATCGGGCCCAGAATGTCTAGCCCTCCTGCTTACTCATCCGTTAGACTAGTGCTGGTGCTTTGAGGTGCAGTTTGACAGTCTCTGACGTTCAAGGGCTGAAGGGGCTGTGGCAACTGTTGTACCAGATTCAGATGAGGTTTAGGGTAAATTATTTATCGACCCTTCTTAACTTTGATCTTTGATTCACAATATAAAAGCAGTAACTAATACACATAAGGGTAATACATATCTCTTTTTAACAATTTGCAGTAAATATGTGGTGTAAAATCCACCATTTGAATCACATTTTTTTTGCGGGGGAGAACCCCTACCCCCCCTATCCTCATTTTGCACCGGTAGAAACGTCCGCCACAACACTTTTAAAATCCACCAGCCGCCACTGATATCTACCCACACAAACCATAAAACACTCCTACAAAGAGGTAAGTCAGTTGCAATTCAACAAAGTTACACCTGCATTTACACCACAGCCTAAAAAGGCTCAAACCTACTCCAGCCACGCTTTTGCTACCCACTTGGCAACTCACAAGTACTGTAAGGGCTATCTAATAGAAAACAGTTAAGCCACCAATACAAACTTTAACACATAAAAATTACTAAAAGAAACATTGTAGTATAGCTTCACATATTGCATAAACCCACTATTCATCACATTTTAGATGTGTAAAAATAGTTACAAAATATAATAATGTGCAAAATGGCCACATAACTTTAGACACTGCAGAAAGATATACATATTACAACAATGCAAAGTAAATAAACTAAAATGTAAGTAAAAAAATCATAGCTATGTACATTGCAGACACCTATACAAATCATTTTATAAAATGGTAAACATAACAGATCTACATACATACAAAGTTACAAATACATACATTGTTAAGTAATAATAAAAAAACATCCAACACTACAGCACGTCCCAAACACACACTAACACACGCACAACGACACACAACAGAACAGTAGCTGGTGTCTGACGTTGTAAGAATTTAGGGGAAGAATGCAGAGCCCAGAGTGTGGCCTCTATTTATGTGGTCCTAGCAGTAATGCTAGTCATATGGGTATTACTATCCTCAGGTGTTGCAAGAACTCGCAACAAATTGCCAGTACATGCCTGAATAATTAAATGATGTGAGCTCAACTAAATATTTTAGAAGTTGGTGTGGATATAAGGAAATGCAAGGATATTGTATTTAACTCAGATGAGTATGAACATGTTAATTGTCCAATACTATTGAAAAAACGACATTTGACGCTGGTTTACTTTTTAGCGCTTTATTTGAATCCGCAAAATTTCCCCCATTGGTTCTTACTTTTTGAATGTCTAAAATTGTCATGGCTGTTGTGGCTTATAAAAGGTAAAAAATGAATGTAATCAATACCTTATGTCCCCACCACATTCATGCATTTATCATGCAACGTTTGAAAAATTCGTCACAATGTTTACAATTCTGTTGGTGAAAGGCTTGATTGCCGAATACAATAAAATGACTCGACATGACTCATTACAGAAGTGTGAGAAACCCTTAAAGAAGAGGATCACCACCAACTCCCAGCCAGAAACCCTGTCTTGGATATACTGAAAAGCAGATAATGAACCACGTGTCTTTAATGTTACTCAAGATGTATAGTAAATAGAGCAGGAGGAGGGGGCAGGGCTTGCAGAGGTGGAGTAGAGGAGGATTAAGAAAAATTATTATGATTATTAATATTATTAAATACAGCAACAATAATGATAAATATTGATAATAACATTAATATGAAGAGGCAGTAGAAGAGTAACAGGAAGAGATGGTACAAGAAGAAGCAGATCAGACTTCTTAAGATACACACAAATCCTAGCAGGGACATGGACCGTCAGTATAAAGGAAATAAGACAACTTGTCCTCTCTGAAGTATTACACAGATTTGGGAGATTTTAAAGATTCCAGACATCCAATGACACAACCAGGGGAAAAGAGAAATAAACAAAGTCTAGAAGGCAAATGTGAAGAATCTCAAATGTATTTTCTTTGATTTCCTAAACCAATAAAGTCATATGACACCAAATAACAATGCAAATGTGCTATGTATGTTGTGTACTTTATTTTTTGGCCACTGGCCACAGATACTCAAGATAAGGATAGGCAGCTAGCCTTCTGCCACACCACAGCATACATCTAATTACCCTAAGAGAGTAGTGTGCTTCAGGTAGGCCTGTGCGAGAATGGAGCTACTCTTTCATATGTACATAGAGGATAACAAGAGCTCGAGGAAGGGCATTCTCCAGGTTGGCGTCATAATACTGGTGAATGATTTTCAAGGTTAAAGTGTAAAGGAACCCAGGTTGAAGAGTAGGCTTCCTTACAACTGGTTTTATCAGGTTTGTTTTTCCTCCAGTTCACAAAGATCCGGGAACATCACCGTCTGCTTTTTGAAGTGTTTAAGCTGCTCTCAGAGTGTTCCTGTTGTCCTGGTTGGTGCTCGCTGATGTCTGTGACCCATTGCCTTGGGTTGGATCTGCCCTCTGGATGCAATTAATTAACCTGGGATTGGGGCTGGTAGTGGGTGTACGCCCTGTGATGGATATCCCCTTTTCTGGTATTTTTTGGTTCGTCTTCGGACACATATTTTTATGGAGTTGTCTATTTTTCAGCCTCCCTGTGAGTCCCTTTTGAGCGCTCATGCTCTGATTGGCAGCTGTTTTACTTTTTCTCCTTCCCCTTGGTTCCCGGGGTCCTCACGTTGTAGGGATGGGTTCGTGCTGTGATATTTGTGGGGCTGTATTTGTGGCAGTTGTGCCCTTGGTTCCTGCTCCTCTGGTTCTATCAGTAGTCCCATCTGTATCCAGTTCTCTCTGTTGCTGTGCATTCTTGCTCTCGGTCCTGCTAGGTTCATAGGCTTGCTTAGTGCTTTGGAAGACTGAGCTTCGATTGGGTTTTCTCTGGCTGACTTGCTTCACTAATTTGGCCAAAGCCACCCTCTAAGTGAATCCTGGACAGAGGCGCAACTAGAGCCAAATTTCAGGGTTGGTGGCTAATAAAAATTTCGGGAGGGTGGGGGCTAATTCTTGCAGCAATAGGCAGAGTGAAGATGCAGGGGGAGGGAAGACTCTAAGAAGGGGTGAAAAAACAACAAAACCTCGTTAACAAGTAAATGGTCTAGTAAAGACCTGTGAAGTACTCAGGTGTGTGCCCGGGAAGCAGTCTCAGTCCGGGCTGACACACATGACGGGGGTGGGGGCGGGTTGCTGAAACCCTTTGACCCCTATGGGTGTTGTGCTCCTAGTACTGGATATTTCATTACCCCCTCCGCCCCCCTATGTCTAGCATGGTCTGCTGGAGTGTTTCCTATGGCCGTCAATTCACCAAAATGCCTGGGGGTAGCGGCAGTGACATTGCACGCCATTTGACCTTTATTTTGACTCACACACACATGCTTACACATACTAAAAGATTCACAGACTCGTGCACATAAACACACTCTACCCTCGAGGACTCATACAACATACATTTAACAGCTTTTTTACTTACCTTAACTTCCAGATAAAGTCATATTCCAGCTAATGTTCTCCATTTTTTATTAGACTAATAGTGAATAATATTATTCACTAATTGCAAAATAAAGTAATAGACAGAAACCAGGCAAGTGGAGCTCCAACCAGCGTCCAAATTACCTACCCTGTGTTCCAGACACCGATCCTGCCACTTCTAAGACCAGGGGTTGCAAAATTAGTGACATGGGTAGTGAGGGGCAAGCCAGGGGTCAAAGCTGTGATCCCAGACGAGCTCTAACAGACGTCCATGGTGTTTACTTATTATTAGATTTGTGTGTCAGTCAATCAGGGCTAGTTCCACTTTAGCACTTTTGAGTTTCATTTCAGAGTCTGTTCAGATGGGCTGAGATTTCTTTACCCAGTGGGTTGGTGTTTATGCTGTTTGTAAGGGCTGTGGTCAGTTGTTCTGCCTTGTTGTTGGTTGTCTGGCCTGGATTTTGCATTTCATGCTTACCTTTTTCAGCCAGGATCACATTGGGTCCATTTCTCATCCCCTTTTTGCTAGTGGCGGTAGGCTATTTCTCTCTTTCACCTTTTTCATGGATGTGCTGATTTCTTGTTGCTTTCAGACACTCTCTTGGTTTTTCATTGCCTTTTTAGGTCGAGCATCAGCGTGCCTGCGCTGTCTGCAAGACCTGCCGTAATCACTCGTACTAAGTGTAATCCCACCTGCTGCTTGCCATTGGTTCACTTGTGTGTCACCTTTATTTCTTGGCTCCTTTCTTGGCTCCTTATTGGTTGGTAGTCCTGGTACATCACTTCCGTATTCAGTCCAGGAGCACCGGCCAACTACAGTTTCCTTACACTATAGTTCTACATGTATTTAAAAGGGGACTATGTATTTTTTAGCATGGCGCCTGCTTCACTCACACTCATGCACATACTGGGCACCGTGCTTTGTTTCAGCATGTCTGCTTCACTTGCAGTCAGGCGCATACTGGGTGCTACGCACATACCAGGCGCTGAGCTGAGCTCCATATATGCCACCAAAAAAGGTATTTTGGTGTTATTGTAAGGTGTTTCTATGATGACGCCTAAGCATTGGGTGCAGCAAAACAGGCCTCTACGTGGATCGGTCTAAGCTCCCACGGCCCATCTCAAACTCCAACCCAGCAGTTAGAAACACTGGATGCTTTCGATGGAACTATGATGACACCCCCTGGGCGGACCCCAAAACTGTTTTAGCTACTGCGGAGCCCGAGCAACCGTGGCCAATGCCCGGTGGAGCTGTCCTATACAGCTATAGTGGAGTCTGGCCACTTGGCCGTCACCTACCCAGCCGGTCTTCTGACATTGTTATTCCTCGTCTCCCCGTTCGTGTCTCCTTCCCTCCCCCTCCTCCTTACTCTGTGATTATTTGATTCAAATTGATGTAACTAGGTAACCTGTAACTCGCTGATTCAACTGTTGTAACTATGTATCCTGTAACTCTCTGATCCTCATGTAAAGCGCTCTGATACCTCCGGGTCTAGCCAGCACTATATAAAACTTTGCAAATAAAAAATAAAATACCGGGCGGTCCGCTTTTTTCGTGCTTTGCAGTCATACACATACTGGGTGCTGCACTTATTTGAGTGATTTACAGTCTAACACATCCCGGGCGCTGCGCTTGTTTTCAGTATCGCAAAGCTCGCCCACCTCCATTTTTTATTAATTCTCAACTTTAACTTAGCAAGTCTCCCATTTTACAAGTGCCACTCTTTAATTTTAGTTGCATTTTCAAGCTGCATTTTCTTCCCCTCTAGCTTCCAAAAACAGGCTGCCTATTTGAAGCTCCTCCCACGTCTTCATCAGCGGCCGGGCAATAGCCTCTTCCGGATCACCTCTACAGCTGCTGAGTCGGGCGCTGACCTACCCGCCTTCCCTCTTTCCCTGCAGCAGCTGATCAGCAGCCCATAACACCAGAATGAGTTGTGTGGCTGGCAGAAACTCTGGACTCTGTACAGTAAGTATTACATTGAATTCATGTTGTTTTTTAATTTGGCTTACTATTCGCTCAAGGATTATTTTCCAACGATTGTTGTTGCCAACTGTTCCGACTGCTGAGGCTTTTGGTATTTATAATGTAGACAAGCGCATAGATTGCCAGCTGAGTTCCTCAATTTTAGGATTTTTAGATTTTCAGTGCAGCCCCGCATGTAATTTTCAGCCACATCAAGTGAAGGGGTGGGCCGAAGCCACCTCAAGGATCGGCTTGTTTTGGGCTTGAGTTTCAAAGTAGACATGGATCCAGAACTCAGGTATCTGGCTGGAGTTTTCGTAGGCTTGCCGACGTTAGCAGCATCCGAAAATGTTTCATTGCAGAGATTGGGGCAGCTGGTGCACGTTATCTGGGGCCCGAGGTGCCTTTACTGTTCCAGTAATGTGGTTCAGAGTGCTAAACCCTTGTCACTCAGTGTCCACATACGACTTCAATGCGGACGTGTAAGTACCCCTAATGAGGCAATCATAGCTGCAACCCTCACCCACCCCCATCAGCAGGGCTCATCACAAACACTCCTTCAGGGGCCCCCACTCATTCGGAGAGGCCTAATTCGCCTTCAAGGTCAATAAATGTCAGTGCGACATGGGAGACTCATTCTGCAGGGACCCCGATAATTTTATGTTACCCTAATAGTAGCTGGTATTCCCAGTTTTGACCTGCAATGCAGGCATGCATTTATTCCTTAAAGTGCTGTTCCAGGCCTATAGGGACCACCATCAAATGACCCTCCCACCTCCAAAACCTGCTAATCAGTACTGGGTTTCGCAGCTCTGCGCCTCTACTGGGTTGCTGACCTGCAGCACCTGCAGAGTGGTCATTCGTATTATAAACCTGACCTTACAAAACCCAATTCCTAATTAGTTTTAAACCCCTGCCCCCGCTCCACGAAATGCACACTACGCCCCAGCCCTGAGAATGGCATGGCCACACCCGTTCTTGGGGGTCACAGCTCTCAACGGGTGCAGCGCCCCATGTTCAAACTCGGATCCTCAATCAATCAATCAATCAAAACATTTATAGAGTGGGCTACTCACCAGTGAGGGTCTCAAGGCGCGGGGGGGGGGTGAAGCAGCTACTGATCGAACAGACAGGTCTTAAGAAGTCTCCTGAAGGTCAGCAGGTCCTGGGTCTGTCACAGGTGGATGGGAAGGGTGTTCCATGTCTTGACGGTGAGGTGGGAGAATGATCTGCCGCCAGTGGTCGTTCGTCGGATGCGTGGGACGGTGGCGAGGGCATGATCAGCAGAGACAAGCTGGCGGTTCCGGGTGTAGAATGTTAGTCATTCGTTGAGGTATGCTGGTCCGGCGCTGGGGAGTGCTTTGTCGGTGTGGGTGAGGAGCTTGAAGGTAATCTTCTTGTTGACTGGGAGCCAGTGCAGGTTTCTCAAGTGGGCGGTGATGTGGCTGTGGCGAGGGATTCCGAGGATGAGTCGTGCAGGTGCGCTTTGAATGCGTTGAAGTCTTTTCTGGAGCTTGGCCGTGGTTCCCGTGCAGAGAGCATTTCCATAGTCCAGCCTGCTGCTGATTAGGGCTTGGGTGATGGTCCTTCTGGATTCGGTGGGGATCTATCTGTAGATCGGAGCATGTGGAGCATTCGGAGGGTGTTGAAGCAGGAGTAGGAGACCACGTTGACTTGCTGGGTCATGGAAAGCGTTAAGTCCAGGAGGAACCCAAGGTTGCTTGCGTGGTTGGTGGGTGTCGGGGCAGCTCCCAGTGCCGCTGGCCACCAGGAATCGTCCCATGCGGAGGGGGTGGAGCCGAGGATGAGGACCTCCGCCTTGTCCGAGTTCAGTCTCAGATGACTGGTCTTCATCCACTCTGCGACGTCCTTCCTTCCCTCATGGAGGTTGGATTTGGCGGTGGCAGAGTCCTTGGTGAGGGAGAGGATCTGCTGGGTGTCGTTGGCGTACAAGATGATGTTGAGGTGATGAGCTTGGACAATGTTGGCAGAGATTTCTAGTGTTTTTATTACAGTTTATTGATACGGCGCAGCAGTGGCAGACAGCAAGCCCAGCTTCAGTTCACTCTCAGCCGTGTAACTCCTGGGTTCTAGGGGTCATCTCTGACCCTTCCTGCCTCCCCTTCCCCCACCACCATCATCCTGCCGTATGCTGAGCACTGCCACACCTTGTCGTGAAAGCAGTGCCTGGCGGCACATGAGCCTTGCGCGTGCTTTGTGTAACCTGTGTACAAGGTTCTGGCTTAACCTCAGGACCATTAACATAAAAGGCTGGTGTGGCGGATCTCCTGCAGCCCTGTGTAGTGCTTGGAGAGTTCAGTACGTTTGGTAGAGTTCTGGCAAAGCATTCTGTACAGTTTACAAAGTTACATATGGCATTTCAGGGAATACTTGAAGAGCCACCTTGAGGTGTTCTGATGTCGTCGCCATAGTTGTGTGATTTGCACCGTGTGTTTTGGGGTATGTTGTAGGGTCTTACCGCGCTCGGCTGGCGGTTTGACTAAATCATGCTGTAGGGCCAAGGGAAATTATGTGGCACTTCCACTAAACAGCCCTGCAGGCATCTGCTGTGATACATACATACCCTTGCATGTTGCACATCGCTGATTATATTAAATATCTCCTTATGAATGGCATTGCAATGGATACAGTTCGTTTGTTTTTTTATTTTAAGTTACCTCAATAATGTGTTAAGACCTATTTTTCCTTGGAATAACCATGAACAGCCCATTTTTAAGGGTAGGGAGTTTTTGTTCTAGTGTCGTGCGATGTGGCCTAACCTTACTGGGTAGTTTTGGAAGGGGTTGGCTTTATTTCGTAATCCTCGCTTCATCTTAATTTTAAGGGAACATCTATCTATGTTACATAGTCAGGTCCACTGCAGTTCTGATTCTGCAGTCTCAGCCTTTTCTGCATAATTATGGATATGCTGCCTTTGCCACATAATCTGTTGTCTGCTGTATAAACTGCAGATTTTAACAAAACATTTTTGTAGCTCAAATGGCTCTAAAGTTACCAAAATCACAGCAACCTGTGTTGCCATGCAGTGTAGTGTAAAGCCGTATGCAAAGGTTGACTGGTAATCTTTTAGTTGCTTATCACTGTATTTGAAGGCTAAACTGGTACTATGTGGTGAAACCTTTGCCCAGTCGATAACGTGAAAAAGACAATCTTCAAGAAACACTATCAAAAAATGTTCTGCATTATAATGCATAACTTGCCTTTTCTTGCCGCATAATTTGGTCCTCTCCTGCTGCATAATTGGGTCCTCCACTACTGCATAATTTCAGTGGCCACGTATATAGCTCATAATGCAGGTGTTAGCACTTTTCGGCAGCTTGTTTCTTACCTAGACTTTTACACTACACGTTTTTAGGCGCTGCCAATAAGAGATGTTCACATTCACGGCGAAGGGTTTGTCATTTCGATTACGTTGCCTGTATGGACAGAGAGCACTCCACTCACCGAGGCACCCTCTCAGCCTTCGAACTTTGACAAATGAGGAAACTTTGGCAGATAGAGACAAAGCAAATATTTAGATGAGAAGAAGTGCCTGAAGAGTGTTCGTTATCATTCAGACTTGTTTTTATGTAGCGTGCCTGACTGACTCGTAGTTTTATGGCACTGGCATGACCAAGGAGTAATAGGATTTTTCAAGTTTTAAAACCACAAGTTAGCACGGTACTGACGCCACACAATCGAAGGGCCCAATATCATAAAAAAAATACCTTAGATGCTAATGACCACCATCGAAAGAAAGTTCCACATAGCTTCCCAGCCAGATGACAAGGTTAACAATAAACTGCATGCCATAAATAAGCTTTGCTACTGAGACTACTTTTAAGTTTACAAACACATCCCATCGGTGACGTTTCTAGACAAATATTGTAAAACTTTAAAGAAAACCATATATAATAAAAGCATTACAGTATAAAATACCTCGATGCAGACTGCCTGAGTAATAGAACCTAAAACCTAAAACACTATGTAAACTCCGGAACTTGCAATGAGTACTCATAAAAAATAGAAAAACACAAACCTTGTATCTCACCTCACTGAGCATCAAAGCACAGTTGAATACTCAGAAATATGTATATATCACAAAGATTTTAGCATTTTCTGCTGTGTTCATGTATGGACTTGAAGCTACCCACCACTCTCCGCCCATATTTCCATTGGCTTATGTCACTGTCCTTTCCAAATGCTGACTTCTGATTCGTTAATAGGTTTGTTAGTCCCTCCTTAGCACCGCCTTGTCTTCATTAGTAACCTCCCATGAGGACTGGCCCTTTTACTTCTGTTGTTACACGGTATGTCTTATTTAGTCTGTAAGCACTATTTTCTTTAATGAGTTTCTCCTACTGCAGGCACGACATGCTTTCCTGCCACACTCAGCGCGCCATGTGTGCTTTCACTTTCCATGCAGCTCATATCAATGATGGCTGCTTTTTTGAAATGGTTTAGTTTTCTTATTTACAAGAGTTTGAGCTATTGGCATTGTAAATGAGAATGCCTTTTATTTATGTGTTAATTATCAAAACCGATAAAAAAAATCATTGTCATTTACAATGCCAATAGATTAAACTTTCGCAAATGTGAGACCTATTGTATTGCAAATGCTTGTTTTATTCTGCTGCAGCTTCCTTGGTGAGGCTGCCTCCTCAATTTGTATTACCTGGGGATAAAACGGTTTGGCGTTGTTCTCTATGCTATGTTTGCATTGCTCCTTCCTGTATATTCCCTGTAGATTTCCCTGTGTGTTCTGTCAGTCAATGAACCTCTTTCTCTGTTTGATGTGCCATCCAAGATAAGGGCTGTGACACAGGTAGTCCTCATTCCATTGAGACCTTTTCGTTCCTCTCGACAGTCCTTCTTCCTGTCCATTCTCCCACTGGTTGTATTGCACTGGTGTGTTGTGTCTCGCAGGACTTCCTCATATATTCCTACCATGGCATGCGAAGGAGCTAGGTTAAAACAAGCATTTGCAATGCAATAGATCTCGCATTTGTGAGAGTTTGAGCTATTGGCAATGTAAATGACAATGCCTTTTATTTATGTGTTTTGAATACCTGAAAGCTATGCGTAAAAGAGGTGCAGTAACTGCCAGCCTTGCTTCTAGTAAGCAATGACTACAAGTACAAAGTGTGTGTTTACGCACCACTTGTTATTGGTATGTCCAGATACTATAGTTTGTCTTTATTTATAACGCCTTGACTATATGTATGCAAGTGACTCCATAATACAGTTAATGCTCGTGCACTCTTGGGAGTGCACTAATGTTAAAGAGCAGACGCGCAAGAACAAATGTCACTTTCAGCCTTTCATCTTTAGTGTTTGACACAGAGTACACAAGCAAAACTTTGAACAAATGTTCCAGTATTCAGTGATGTTAGCATCCAAGTACCTTTTTCCAAACACAGGTGTGGCAGTTATTTTCAAAAGCATTTAAGGGTGTTGCTCGCAAGTTCAAAAACAACTTTAAAATAAGCAAGACAATAAAAGCTATGCACTTGTTATTGTTAGCGCCACCGTCATGTTTGTTGCCCTCTATTCCCTCACTCGAGGAAGTTGGGGTACTGTCTTGTGGCAATTGTTGTGGGACCCCCATTTGAAGGCGTGTTATTGTTAATATTGAGCCAAGGCCTTTAAGTGACATGTTAAAATACCATATTTACTTCCTTTTGCAGAACTCTTTTTAAATGTCTGATACAAAAAAGAAATGCCCCTTAAAAGGCATTATTTAAACAGGATGTGGATCACAGATGCCATATGGTGATTAGGTAAAATATGCAGCATAAAGCAAGTGATTTCTAGGTGCCCCTAATTCACAGTCGAGATAGTCTGAAAAATGGGGGAGAACTGATTCGAGGTGAAAAAGCACAGGCTCCAGTAGGGAGAAACAGGCCTTTGACTTATGAACACAAATTTCACGCCAGATATTTCAATGCTAGGCCTTACAGACTGCCCAATCTACACACATGTAGTAGCTATGCTGGTTAACATAAAACTATTTAATATATCTTATTTATTCATGTTTTTTTCTATAGCGCCAACCAGATTGTCTGATGACTAAATGAATGGTGCTAGTTGAAAGGCTGTGTGTCTCTCTTCTAATTAGTTTTAGCAAATATGTTTTCGGGGCATCAGAAAAGCTGCGTGTCTTTTGGTTCTTATTTACATTTTCAAATTGCACACCTTGCGTATGCTGCTAAACACATTTTTAAACAATATCTCTACATATGTAAGGTTTGCAATTTAAAAATATAAATAAGGACGAAAAGACATGCTGCTTTTCAGATGCGCTGTAAAACACGTTTCCAAAAAACCAATTAGAAGAGAGACACACATTCTTTCAATGCGCACAAACGCACCCAGAAACATGAAAGTTTAAAGAAACAAGCCAATACATTTTCATTAGGTATAAACATGGCGTAGAATGCAAAGACTGTGATAGTTTAGCAGACAACAGAAAGATACCCTGCCTTACAACTTGCAAAAAGTATCTCCTAGTTTATTTAAACTTTTGCATTAAACATGCATCACGTTTTCATTTTTTCTATTACACGGTCACTTTTGATGAATGAATGAATGAATGAATGAATGAATGAATGAATGAAAGGAGTCTTGTCCTGCGCGAACTTTGCCCAATGGGTTAGAGGCGGCAGACCCGAGAGCAGAGGACGGCCAGGGACCAGGGTTCGATTCCCGACGCGGCAGGTTTCTGGACCAGGGTCAGCGGACTCGATAATTCTCTCGCCTCGGTGCCCACTCTGATCAGCGTTCACACTCGGCAACTCTGGGCAGTAGCTTGCCTCATCTTCACTAACGGCCCCACCAGACCGCCGGGGATGCCTGGTCTCACCCTGGAGATACCCATTAAGGGACCATCTCTCAGGGAAGCCAGGAAGGGTTTCGCAGCGGTCGAAGCGCCTTGGGACCCTCCGGGTAAGTAGTGCACTATATAAATGCCTATACATTTACATTACATTTACAAGGCGCCAGAGAGACTACAATGAACATAACAAACACCAGATCTGGGTTTGTAAATACCAAACTTATTTGCAGCTTTTAAAGTAGGGTCCTGTCTTGGTGGGAAGCTTCCCATCCTGTGATTTATGGAAATTCATTGAATGTTGATGTTCCCAAATGCAGTTCAGGAGAGTGATAGCAATCTTTACAGCTATGCCTCTCCTTTCACAACAGAACTAGAAACTATTCCGGCCTCTTCTGCAACCCCTCCCTCCTGCTGGTAGCTGTCTCTCTTCCCCACGAGAAACAAATCAACTAATGTGTCTACACACTCCTTTTCCAACTCTCTAAACGCTTTCAAAGCATTTGCTCCGGAGCTGTTCGACGTCTGTGGAGGTGGAGGGTGGTGGTGGGGGGGGGGGGGGCGAGGGGAGGTGGGGGGGGGAGAAGGTAGCGTCTCAGTCTTGCAGTGTTTGGGAGCATTTTCAGGCGAGACATATAAAAAGCTCCGTGAATCGTGTGTATGCTTTTCCAAAATAAACACAAATGATTGCAAAGCAAGCAGGTACGTTTTGGGATGAATGATTACATTGTTTTGTTTATCATTAATAGTAAGCATTATTAACAAGTTACAATGCACTTTAAAACGAGAACTGACAGCCTGCATGCCTGCTATATTGAAAGCTGCTCGTGTTTGTTACTTTGCCCTCCTGTGTAGAGAGGAGAGAAACTAACAGCCTGATTCATGAAAACCGAATTCTGCGATTTTTAAATTGCGATTTACAGCGAATCGCAATTTAGAAATCGCAGACCGGCATTCATCAAAATTAGCGAGAAAATAAAGCGATTCGCACGCGGCCGCAAAAAGCGTTAGCGATTTTAAAAAATCGCAGATAAATCGCTATTTCCGTCAAAATCCGTGTAGGAATTGCGATATCGCAAATTGCGAGATCGCTAAATGCGATATCGCAATTAGCGAGATCGCAAAAACGGGAAGTCGCATTTAGAGCACAGTGATGACATCACAACCAGGAAGCAGGCAGTTTCCACCCCCATTCAGAACAGTGAGGCTGATCTCGAGGCTGCATCTCACAGAGCTCCTTCCAGGACACCTTCAAACTTCCAAATCCTTTACTTTTGTGACTGCAGCAATGGCAGAGGATGCAGCACCAGGGCCCAGTGACACCGGGCGCAAGCAGAAGCTCAAATTTTCTGAGCAGGAGTTGGAGCACCTGATTGACGGAGTGGTTGATAACCACCCAAAACGTTTTGGAAAGGACTCCAGGAGGGTGCCTGAGGCGGAGAAACGCAGACTCTGGCTTGGGATAGCCGCAAAAGTCAACGCTGTGGGCGTGACACACAGGTCGCTCGAGGAGCTTAAAAAGAGGTGGTACGACCTCCGAGGTCGTGCCAAGGAGAGGGTGGCAGAGAGGCTGGGCGAGACGCTGGCTACTGGAGGTGGAGATCCTACAGTCCCTCCCAACACCCCCTTGGAGGACCGCGTGGAGGACACACTTGAGCGAGAGGCGTGCATAGGGGTCATCAATCTGGACTCATCCCGACCCACCCAAGACAGCCAAGGTAAGTGGCATGCGACTGCGACCCTGTCCCCTAACAATGGCCATGACCCTATAGCCTCCCATAATCATCCCAAGTCATGCAATCCATGCACATTAGGTCATGCCCAGAAGCATTGTGGGACATGTAGTCTGCCCACAATGTACAAGAACCCCAATGCAGCCAGACATGTCCCAAAGTACGCAATGCCACAGCCAGTCAGGGAATGCCAGCCAGCATGCATGTAGAAACTGCACGTGTGACAGCGACAGGCTGCTCATTGACGAGGCACCAGAGGATGCAGAGGAGGTGCCAACAGCCACACATCCTGCACCATCAGGCGCTGCACCTATCCCCGCAGCCAGGGCACCACCATCTGTGCCAGCACCATCAGGCGCTGCACCTATCCCCGCAGCCAGGGCACCACCATCTGCGTCAGCACCATCAGGCGCTGCACATATCCCCGCAGCCAGGGCACCACCATCTGCGCCAGCACCATCAGGCGCAGCACCATTGACAACCACAACTCCACCACCAGCGGGACCCTCTACATCTGGTGCTGCTAGTGCGGTGACAGTGCGCACACCCACTGTGGCCAGCCAGCACAGCAGGCATGGCAGGGCTCGCCAGCAGAACACAGCACGCAGCGGCAGGAGGGGAATGGCTGTGCGCGTGCCAGGGCTCAGCATAGAGCGCCAGATGCTGCGCATCCATCAGTTGCAGGCACGACGGCAAGGGGCAATACAACTCCAGCTCCACAACATTGGCCGCAATGTCGCAAATGTCTCCGACAGGATAAAGCGCATGACAACTGCCATGGAGGCTAACACTGCGGCCCTCATATCACAGCGCAACACTGCCCGCCGCCGCTACCGCCAGCTTCTTACGCAGCTATCAGCCTACACCCGCTCAAACTATGTGATTGGGAATGCCACCTCCCAGCTCTCACGACGGTCCCTGGCTATGCAGCAGCAGATGGTGCAATGCTGCGAGGATGTGGCACGAGTCTTGGAGCAGGTCACCAGTGCCGTACTGGTACTACATCCTACTGGGCCAGGCAATGTCGGTGGGGACGACACCAGTGAGGGCACCTCCAGTGTCAGCAGCCTGTCTGCCTCACAGGTTGGTGTGCTACGCCGCAGCACCAGGCCCACTGCAGGGTCACGTGCCGTCCCGGAGGAAGAGCCAGAGAGGCGATTGGGTGCCGCGCGCCGGAGGTGCACTTGACTTTAATGTACATTGGCAGGGACATGCTGATGATACAAGCATGTCCTGTGTATTGTTTGGAGCAGTATGGCGCAATACTGCTTGCATGTAAAGAATAGCAAAATTACATTATTATTGTGCCTTCAACAATAATATTTATTCTAGCATCGTACATCGGCCTCCTGTCATTATTTCCATTGGCATGCGATTGTGATTTGTTGGGTGAGGGGAGTGGGTGCACTAGAAACTATTCATTGTGATGTGGTTGCGGAGTCTGTGTCTTTCAGCTGGGTTCTCCCCGCGTGCATGATGCACATGTGCAGGTGGTCGGTCGTCCCCTTCCGACTCACTGCCAGAGATCTCTACAGGTATCCGGTGCTTGGTAGCAATGTTGTGTAGTATTGCACACACAGCCACAATGCGGCAGCACACATCAGGACTGTAGTACATGGCCCCACCAGTCTTGTGCAGTATGCAGAATCTGTTCTTCAGTAGCCCAAATGTCCTCTCAATGCAATTCCTTGTGTGTATGTGTGCTACATTGTAGCCAGCGACGGCTCGTGGAGGGAGTTACGGTGGGGCAGGAGGGTGGGGAGGGGGAGGGGCAGGGTGGAGGTTGCTAAAAACCGGCATATGGATAATTGCAGGTAAGTAAACAATTTAATTAATAAAACGAATTTCGTAGCTCGCACTGCATTGCATTTTGCGATGCAAGGCGCACTACGAAATTCGTTTTATTAATTAAATTGTTTACTTACCTGCAATTATCCATATGCCGGTTTTTAGCAACCTCCACCCTGCCCCTCCCCCTCCCCACCCTCCTGCCCCACCGTAACTCCCTCCACGAGCCGTCGCTGATTGTAGCGCCGTTGCTGTGGTGTAGCAGGGTTGAGGGATGGGGTGAGGAGGTATTCACGGAGGGCGTAGCCACTGTCACCTGAATGAGAGGAGCAGAGGGTGAGTGCCTGTGCAGCGCAGCTACTTCATTGCAGTGTAACATTGTGGGCCAAGTGTACTTACCAAGTAGGTGTCCTTCACCAAAGTCTCCCCTGGCCAGTCGTGTGTGGAGGCCGCAGTGCCGGAATATGAAGGAGTCATGTGTACTCCCCGGGTACTGTGCCTCTATGTCCGTGATGTATGTCTTAGCATTGCAGACCATCTGGATGTTGAGGGAGTGGTAGGACTTGCGATTGCGGTACATGTACTCCGTTGCAGCTGGTGGGCAGATGTGGATGTGGGTACAGTCAATGCATCCTATCACATGTGGGAAATGCGCAACATTGTGGAATTGATGCTTGGTCTCATCCAAATCCTGTTGGCTGGTGGGAAATTTGATGTGGTGGTGTAGCTGGGTCAGCATTGCGTCTAGGAAACTCCTTAGGCAGCGGGACATGGTGGGCTGGGATATCCCCCCAGCAGCCGCAACTATCCCCTGGAAGCTCCCGGAGGCCAGAAGGTGCAGGCTACACAATACCTGGACATGTGTGGGCACGGCATTGGTCCGCCTTGTTGGGTGCTGCATCAGGGGGTCAAGGTCCTGAATTAGCTTGATGATCATTGGCCTATTCAGGCGGTACTTTGCGTATATTTGCTCTCTGGTTTGGCCCAGCAGGGTGACCCGCTGGCGGAATATCCTGTTATGGATTCTGCGTCTCCTCCGTGCTGCTCGCTGTAGCCTTCGCCGCCTGACCACCATGTAGAGTCCTGGCATTCTGAGACTCCTTATGCTGATGCTGCATCTCCTTAAGTGTGTTTGGTCAGGCCTGCACCTGTTACTGATTGGGCAACGGATTTTCAAAATTTTTTTTACAATGGCTTTGATTGTTACCACCTGCTTTGGGTTGTCCTTAAATTGCGCCTCGCAAACAGCGATTTTGGGGTTTTTCACTATTTGCGATTTTTCATGATTACCGATTGCGATTGTATTGCGAATTCGCTAATTTATTCGCAGAATCCGTGGTTTCTCACAAATTCTGATTCGCTAATGGTCTACTGCCGGGATTCTGCGATTCTTTTAGTGATTTCGCTATTCTGTGTTTGCGATTTCGCACTTTTCTTCGAGAATACCGATTTTGTAAATTGCGCTCGCAATAGCATTTTCGCAGCTATTGCGCTCGCAATTTTGCTTCATGAATCAGGCTGAAAGATTCTCTCAACAAATTACTCTCATAAAAACAAGAGCAGTTCTTAGCAGAACAAGGCTATTAGCCCAAACAAATCTTGTGCCATGGAAATTTGGGAAGGAGCACAATGCTCTTCACCCTGCTCATCGATAACCTGTTTTTTGTGGTATTTTTAACTTTAACAACGACGGAGCCACATTTTCTCCTTTAAGTAAACATGTTGAGCGGCCCAGATATTATCATCAAGGGTCAGCATGATGCTCCGAGAGAAAGAGTTAACATTTGCCAAATGTGCTGAGATATCCAGAGGAGCGAAGAGACAGAAAGGCACAGGCAGACAGTAACAGACCAGAAAACAAGAACTAAAAGAGTCCCCCTAAGAACACTTAAAGACCAATAGCAGAATGAGACAGTAGTAAGTCCCTGCTGCCTGGTAGGAACTGAAGAAAAAAAGGAGGGACAAAGAGGCAGGACTGACCACTAGCAAGCAAGGATTTTAAAGGGCACTCACTGAAACACACAAATCAGATGCAGGGGGATGGCTTTAAGCCAACATGAGAAATTACTAAAGGTCTCGAATGCTCGACCTAACAATAATGGTAACACTAGGGCTGCACGGTTGCTGTCTCCCAGGTTGGGTAACCCTCACAAGGCCTATGACAAGGAAGGGGTGGACTGCACTTAATTAAGATTACTGGTAAGGAATTTGGGGCATTCTAAATTCAGTGTTTGAATATTTGGGAAAAGTCTACTTTGGAGAGTCTTATCATACTTAGGTAGTGTGCATGCATAGAATAGCTGTGGGGGCGCTTGCAAATGGAACGCAGCTCTGGCATGGCATGTGTGGCAGTCCTGTAATGCCCACGACTTTTGAGATCATGGTACCTGTTCCATTTTGTAATGAGAAATTTCAGAAAATCGAACTCAATTGTTCCCGATTATTTGTACTGTCATCAAAAGCATAAACTTTGTATGTTCAATATACTTTTAATGATCACAAGCTAGAATAATCTCAAAACAAACCATTTCCCTACTTTTTATGAGAAGAGTTCTACGATTTAGGGTACCGTAGAGAAAGAAGAGTGGCTGAATGTGTATTTTGTTGTCTGAGAAAACTCAGTACCTTCTACAGCTTCATCAGGCATCAGGCACGTTTGATTGTCTTTGTTTTCATCTGGAAATTGGGTGCAGTCTGTGTCTTCCGGCCATTGCAGCCCAACAATTCCGAGCACAGACTCGCAGCGCTCCTTGGAATGCTCACACAGAGACCTGAAGAGGAAAGAACACCAAGGTGCGGGTTAGACAGGACTGGTCATAGGAGCTGGCACGTTGCAGCATGGCGCTCAACTGACAAAGTATGCACGTTGAAGGCTATGAAGGGCGGACACAACACCTTGGGTAAGAGAAGTGCAGGCCACCAGTCATAAATGTTTTTATGCTAGTGGTATTTGTCAGCAGAAAAAGCTGTCTGCTGTGCTTTAAATAGTTTTGCTAAATGTTTATTATTAACATACTACTGACAACAATGAATAACACATATGGTGGAATAATGTGCTCAGAATAAGATTCTAGTGTCAAAATGAGGTGCGAGCCTCAAAAAATAAAATTAACTTCAACAGCTTTCTTTGTGTGTTCCCTTAACATCTCTGATGAGGTACACACTCCCTCCATTTTATAGATTTTA
This sequence comes from Lissotriton vulgaris, assembly GCF_964263255.1. NCBI lineage: Eukaryota > Metazoa > Chordata > Amphibia > Caudata > Salamandridae > Lissotriton > Lissotriton vulgaris. The sequence continues at coordinate 2,113,093,690 of NC_141689.1, read as the reverse complement.
TTATCAATAATGGTGATTGAAATATAAAATGTTATGCACAATATTTTGTCTATGCATAATTTCTGCACTAGTAGCCAGTTCAAAGAAATCAGTACTGTGGGACTTTATCTGTATTTACGGTATTGGTATTCAGTCCCACAGCTTGGTATAGAACTACCTTTTAAGGTATCAGTATAAAGGTAGGTAGACCGCTGAATTGGACTGCTCCTTAGTTCAATCTAGATAAACCCATTGGACTAACTTATGCAGCTCTTGGCCCAGGACCAAGTGTTTCACAGACGGTCATAACCATTTCAACAGTGTTATTAAAAGGGACAAATGGATTAAAAAACAGGCAGATGGCCTAACAGACTGAGGCTTTTTGTGACCATTGCTTATAATAATTTTGTAGCATCTTAACTTGTTTTTATATAGCATTTTAACTTGCTTTTATATAGCACATCAGTATCACATTTTTGCCACTTCTAAGTACTGTAAATGACAGGAGTTAATGTCACCCAGTGAAATGGTTTTCCCTATGCAGTTGCCATTATGTAGTTATAGTTAGGACCAGGTTTCCATAGGAAATAGATTTTTTGGTTTGCTAATAACTTTAGCACCATTTGACAAATCTTCATGAACTGTTCCAAAAAAAGGTTCAAACGCCTCCGCTCTTTTTTTGGAAAGTTGAGGTGTGATCTGTTAAGTAGGGACTGAGAAAAAGTGGGGTCCCAAAATGCGTTTTTCCCAAACAATTTCCCATAGGAACTTTAAAGACTGCTACAGCCCAAACAGCTGAACAGAATTACACTAGATGTTGTAGAAAGCTACATCTTTATTAGAAAATGTCTGTTTGTGATTCGGTGTAATCTGTTCAGGAGTTTTAAAGAAATTAAGTTCAAAATCTATAGATATCTAGTGACACTCTACTACAGCGGAGTGCACTGAGCTCAAAACATGTGATTTAATTAGTTGTAACATGAAGAGAAAGTTGCAGCTTCCCTTTTATAACTCTTTTACAGTGATGACAACAAATAAAAATAAGGAAAAAGGGGGGCAGGGGTACACTGGCCCATGGACTTGTGTGTGGGGGGGGGCATAGAAGAGGGATACCCTAAGGGTCAAATGAAAAATATTTTTTTTCTGTAGCACAGTGGTACCGTGGCTTTACTGAGGTGCTCAGCAAAGTCTGCATGTAATTTAACTCTAGACAAGGCCACTGCCATGGAATAGTATTGTCTATAGTTTCACTGTGTTATCATTCTGAGATGGCCAACATATTGGTTCCACACTGGAACTTCAAAACAATGAAAACACTCTGTACAATACCATTGCAAGACGGCAACATTCTGCTATGTTTAATTTGTCTTGTTATTGCAAGCATATGCCTGCCATGTTTAGGCAGCCTACATGTATTCTTTTAATTTATCTTGCATTTGTTGTTGAGTTTGTGTGTGAACATTTTTTGTTTGTGTAAGTGGATGAATGCAAGAATGAGTCAGTGGATCAATAGATTCATGAACGCTGAGTGACAGAGTGCATGTATAATGACTTTTGAATGCCTAAACCCATAATTGACTGAGGACGCACTTACATTTAAAAGCCAGACCTACTGGCATTGTGAATTCTTGATAATGTTTTTGCGTATGCTCGTAAGTAATTAATAATAAATAATGCAGGCACCAAATGGTGGGGACTAGAAGATGCCAACTTTCGAAAAGTTACATTTCTTAGTATTGTGACTTAAAAGACGAGGTCACTAATGAAGAGGGTTTTAAATTTCAATTCTTTATTGACTAAACTCAACATTCATACCTGCTACCAAATTAAAGTTATCACTTATTAAATGTAATACAATAACCCAATGTTATCCTATGGGAAAGGTAGGCCTTGCAGTAGTGAAATATACATTTAAGAGTTTTTCACTGCCAGGAGATGTAAATATTAATAAAAGTATATGCCCAACTCTTTAAATAGACTGCACCCTGCCATATAGGCTGTTTAGGGCTTACCCTAGGGGTGACAATATATATATATTAAAAAGGAAGGTTTAGGCTTGGGAAATATGTATTTTGCTAGGCAACAATAGCAGGTTAAACTGCACACACAGGCTGCAATGGCAGGTCTGAGATATGTTTTAAAAGGCTACTTAAGTGGGTGGCACAATGAGTTCTGCAGGCCCACTCATAGCGTTTAATTTACAGTGCCTGGGAACATGTAGTACCACTTTACTAGGAATTTACAAGTATATTAAACATGCCAATTGAGTGTGAGCCAAATTCACCATGTTTAAAGGACTTTAGCACAAGTTATAAGTGGTAAAGTGTGCAGAGTCCTAAAACCAACAAAAAAATAGGTTAAAAAAACAGGAGGGTGAAGGCAAACGTCTGGGGATGACCCTGTAGAAAGGGCTAAGTCTAACACACACTATTTGAATATGCACAGATAAGGGACATAACTATCCAACTTAAATGCTGATTAATTGATGGATGGGTGATATCTTTATTATTCCGCCACTGCACTGTAACAGGAGAAGCAAGTGAGTTGGCAGCAGCAATGTTTAAAGGCAATTTAGGAAGGATATAGTCAGATAATAAATATAAATAACAAACTGGCAATGTACTTACCTTTTATATATAGAGGAATTCACCAGGATGTAACACTCGCTTCAAGTTTTTTCCACTTTTAGCCAATGATTTGATTTTACTAGAAACAACAAAACCAGACTTCCCATTTGGCTCTAAAACAGTGTGTTTTATTTACATTAGGACACAGTTCATTGTGAAACAATTCCAATGGAAACCCTTACACCAAGATCATGGCTTCTCTAGAAGTATTGCAGCTGGAAAGGCTGTAGGATTGGAGTGTTATTTCTTTGATTTATTCACAAGAATTAATTGTGTGATCAACCAAACGCTCTAACATAATAACATAGGACCTGATTCGCGTAGTGAAATGCCCTGCCCACTCGAAAAAGTTGGAATATGGACTTTAATCCTCGCGAAAATTAGGAATTGGAATTTTGGTTCATTTGCCTACACTTACTACACCACAAACACTTGTAGTATTCGGGTACAAGCTAAAACGTTCTGAGATGTATGTGAAAGTATATCAAACCGTATTTATTAGGAATCTAGGGGAAGAGTAGTCTTCACTTAGAACACCTTTTTCTGAATTTAGGTGAAAAATAACCACGAGTAGATATTTGCCATATTTTTGAAATATTCTGATCTTACAATGCAGCTTTCCATAGTGAGGACAATCCGCATTTACAGGGTGAGGTTACAGAGGCACCTGCCAGGAAAAAGGTTTCTAGAGTAATAAGTATCTCACGGTAAATCATTAGCTTAGTTTTGAGCAAGTTTTTTCACTCGTTCCTTCAAGCACTTTTCTTACAATTTGATCACAAGATGTCACTAAGGAATCAAAATTAGCACTATTCTAAAAGCTTCTTCTTCATCAAGTGGGGAATACAGAGGTGGCGAGCATACCCTTTAAAGGTCTTGCAAAACATGCATAACTAATATCTTGCTTTTCATGCAGCACATTATACAGCACCTGTGGCATTTCTAAGCTCAGTTAATATCGATTTAACTATTAAACACTTTAGCGTGCTCAGTTCACTAACCTCAGGAGAAAGGACTGCTGAGTATGCCCTGCTGATATTCAAACTTAAGACTTTCGGATTTCTACCGATGGCTGTGAAGAGACTTAACTCCCTGAGCCCAGTATTTCCAGCAGTGGCACCTGTCTGCTTCCCAAACCTTCTCAGTTTTTGCTACAAGTCCTTGTGTTTTGGCAACGGCAGACACATACTAGGCTGATGCAGGTACCATCTACTGTTGTGGCTTCAGCATTACTCTTCTACTGAAGTGCTGGGCCATTCGTCAGCAGACAACGCAGCTCCATAAGCTTATGCTTCAAATGCACTTGCAGCTCTGAAAGACTACAATTCCATAGTTGCCAACATTCGAAAACAATTTCCCAGGACACTTTACAGCACAGGGTTTCTGCAGATAGAAAGTTCTTGTTTGTGTACCTGTGTGTAATAAAGAGGAACAGTTTCTGCTATACTATTACAGGGGACAGTCGCCAACTTGCCGGGACTGTCCCTGCAAAAACGGGACAGTTAGCAACTATGCAATTCCCGGGTGTTTGAAATCTCCTCACCTCACCCCAACTGTTGCCTGGACTATCCCTTGAAGGGGATGGCACATTTTTGTGGGATCCTAAACCCGCAACCAATAGTGCTGTGTACTACCTGGCCTGCACTCCAGGAGTACATTCCTGCTTGTCTGCAGTTGGAGGTGTGAGAATGCAGCTGCACAAAAGGCGGTGGCCAGACGGCGGATGAGACACCAGCACAGATCGTGCACAGAAGGGGCCAATGCAAGTTCCACTAGCACACAGTCAGTGGTTACACCATATCTAATGGACAGTTGAAGAACCATGAAAATGGTGAGGTAGTGGGACCCATCATGGCCAGACTGGCAGTACTGAGCACTGGGCATTTCCCGGGAGGCTGGGGGGCGATTTTGTTACTGGGGACCGATTTTGCAGCAGTATTCCATAACAACCCCCGTAACAAAATCAGCAGGCTACCATTTGTTTCCAGACTCTAGTGAGTATTGGCCAGCTTGAGAAACCTGTGTTATGTCAGCGTAGCTTTAGGGCGACATTCAGAGTCTGATTCAGATGCCGGATCAAACTACACACCTTTGTTCCTTTCATTTCTGCGACATCTGGAAATAAAAGACAGGCTACGCTGCTCGTTTGCACTCACAAGCATAGAGATACAATGCAGGCGGGCCTTCCCTCAAAAGCATAGCATGCAGAAGGAGAGGGTGTCAGAGGAAGAGCTGGGACCAAGAGAAGTTCATGGGAACTCAAGAGGATGGAAACTCCTGAACACCACAGTCTGTGCAAAAACTGGCAGGTGTCATTAGAGCAGCAAGTAGAGGGGAGGGTGACGGGCCAGCCGTGCATGGGCCCCCGGACTGGCTCTGGACATCGCTCGTAAAAACCTGCGCCTCAGCACCCCTACCTCCAGCAGTCCGCGTCAACTCTTTTGTGCTTCAACTCTTCGTACATGTAATAAGAAAAGTGAAGATTGAAGTCGTGTCCATATAATTTTTTCCTTATCACCCGCTTGAGGATTTACCTGCAGAAATTCACTCATCAATTTACATACATGCCAACATTTTACAAGAGGAAAGTGGGAGACTTGGAAAGAAAATAGGCATAAAATAGGGATAAAGTATTTTCCCTATTGACTTCTAATAAACCAAAGGCAATTTCAGACATGACACAATTAAAATAACCCCTGAAAACATTTGGAGTCTTTCAGTTGAATCGGGTGCATAAACATAAGATCGGGCAACCCACAGATCATACTTATGTGCTCCTTATGGGCAAAAATAAAATTTATGAGATGCAAATTGTTGTGATATGCTTAACCACTGAATGTTTTGAGGTAAGTTCTTGACCATAGAATGGTGAGAATGTGGTGAGGTCACTGGAAGAATGTTGGGAAGACAGCTGCAAGGACATTGCATGCCGTTTGGTTTATGAACTTAACACAAATGAGGTTCATCATCTTTCAAGCGCCTTCATTAAAGAGCGCTTCTTAATTTGGCAAAGAAATCATATTGCCCCTGCTGGGATTAATCTAACAAATGCTTAGCGCAGAATTTTTTTCCCAAACGGTTGCAGATTCTTTCTTCTCGCCACACAGAGATAGGTACATGTTTCAATGCAGGCACCCTTGCACCATGGTGGAAGCAGTAGTGTAGCTTGTGAGGCATTGGAGGTGAGCAAGTCATGTCTGTCGACTACCACCATCCCTCCACCCGAGAACAAGGCGTCTGTTGGCGGCCAACTGCCCCCGGACCTCTTGTTCTTACCTTCACCGGGCGGCAAACTTAGGAGCTGCCTCGGATGGCAGTAGGTCTAGCTAGATAGAGACGATTTTCTCCTTCTATGCGTGCTGCTATAAGCTGAACACATAGAAAGAGGAAAAAAGAAGGAGAAATAAAGTTATTTCTCTGCGTTGTCTCTCGATTGCCTCCCCTGGGAGGCTTAGGCTTTGTTACGCGGGAACACCCAGTACAACGCCCGTGGTACGCTTTCCCATCTCAGTGTGAGGAAACACAGCGACTTGCGCTGCATTGCCTCATACCATATGTACAAGGCCATGAAAAGCCACACAGCACAGCTGTACGAGGCCTTGTAGATATGGCACTGCAATGTGTTCTGCCAGAGCATCATTAAAAGTGACGTTGCAGCGGCACAGGGGCCTTGTAAATGAAGCCCACAGTGCCTAAGAGTGAGACAGACTGCTTGTCTCAAGATGTCTGGCCATGATTCAAAACCTTGCTAGAAAGCAGTCAACAGCTATATATGTCGAGTCTATTTATTTCGGATGCACGAGTTTGTGAAACCACCCCAAAATAAAATCAGCCGACATACATCACACACAGTTTTATTTGAAAGTGAGATTAAAAGGTCAAATATGTTTTTTCCCCATTGAATGTTAAGCATTACGCACTTTTATGTGGAAATATAAAAGGCTGATCTCCTTGAAGGTAAAATAATGTTCTACGTGCTGCAATGTAAAAAGCAGAGCTCCCATATTTTTAAGGGCCATGTGTGACTACCTCATACTTCCCTTTTTATGTGCATTACAGGTCATGTAGTCCTGGTTATCCCATTACATGCATGTCAAAATTTGGCATGGAAAAGTGGGAGATTTTCCTACAAAGATAGGTGGAATTAATTTTCTCCATGCACTTCCATTTAGGTGGAGCAAATGTTAGAGGATGGGGAAAGCTGATAAAAATGCAATTTTTGGCTTTAAAAATCAGTAGTATCCTACCTAAATCAGGTCTTTTGACATGTATGCAGTTATAAAATTAGGACTGAATGTTTTAGAATGCAAAGAAAAACCTGGACTGGATTAGCTGCTCATGCAATACCCAGGAGCTCTGAAAAGGCCAAGTTCTGCAGATGTGCATTGTACAGATTCACCCTTCCTGTAAAATAAACATGTCCCATTGACCTCCGCATGGTCACCAGCCCCTCAAACCTAACCTGATAACATCATTGGGCTGAGAGGTATACAAGTGACAATGGATGGTTCATTTCACTGCATTTTGATCAAGATGGCTGTCACAAATATTCAAACATTGACTCACTCTTCTTGTTCCATCTATTAGATAGTAAATTCCTTAACTCCTGCCTGTTGCATGTGTAGATTCTCATAATGAAGAAACCCCTCTATAAGACATAGATCTTTTAGGGTTGGAATCGGGGCCCAACTGCGTTGTAAAATGAACTATTTTTGTGGTTTTTCCCCCTAAATTATCTTGGGTGGAGAACCTCTCCAAACCCCGTTGCAGTGGGCTTGCTTGCTAAACAATGAGTAGTATTGGTCTGTCTTATTTTTTGTGTTCTTTGTCCTTTGTCCTCTATTCTCTGATTTGTATTTTCATTGATGTCCTCTGCAAGAAAGTCTGTAGGTATGACTTGGTACCCTGTTACACTGTAATGCCAGAATTTACTATACTTTAAAAGTTAATACATTTGAATATACAATGAAAAATGTGTTTTAGAATGCACTATTTTTCCCATTTTTCCCCAACTTTTCTTGGTGGGAGACCCAATACCCCAAAACCCCCTTGAAGTGGTCAGTCTTGCTCGCTCACTAGTCACCATATGGGGACCAGTCTCACAAAATTTGCAAGGTCTGTTTTGTGTTCTGGCCCTGGAGCCCATCAATTTACAGGTTGCCTATTTTTAGCTAAATATTTTTTAGAGGGTCAAGACTGGGAGCCCTGTCCAGACTCCACAAGGCTGGTACTTAGATTCCAAAGTCAAGCTGGAGCCTGGAACTTCAATGCAAACAGGACTAATCAGGAAACACATGAAATACTGTTATAAGAAATTTGGATATTAGTTGCGGAGGATGCAAATTCTTCACAAGATATGTCTGCAAGTTTCTTTTTATTGGGTACCAAGTACCCATTGTAGCACTTGACTCTGTCAGTTTAGCGAAGCAGAGCAGGTGGCGTGGGTTAGTAACATCAACAGCCAGGTACACAATACTCAGTAAGTCATTACCCGGTCTGTGCTTATTCTTAGAAAAAAAGAAAGGTACTTTTATTACACACACTACTAACTTAAAATTAAATTACAACTATGTACAATCAAGTAGATGGAAATACGTTTCAGGACATGCTCATAAGATATTACAGCGGGGACATGGCCAAGATTGCCAGTGGGTAAGTCGCGCTTCTCCATCTCTCCATCCCTGCACCTCCCAATCCCAGTTTACTACCCCATTTAATGCACAGTATGAGCGCACTGTGCCCACTCCACCACAAGAGACTTCAGGGAATCAAAAGAGACCGCAGAGAAGATTTCTGATGTCACGCTGCGGCCCCGGCAATCCAAAAGTGAGAGGCGAGGAGACCTGTGCCAGGCTTAATGGCAGTGGCTGTGCTGTGGCGCAAGTGAATCCAGGCCTGACCAGCATGCTACATCCAACTAGGCCCAATTCTTCAAGCGGTGCTGTGGGACCCGTCATCAGCCTCAGCGAGTGATCAGCGTCTCGAGTACTGGATGCCCCAGAGGGCGAACAGTGCGAGGTGTGGTAAGACGTGCGACATGGGGAGACAGCAGCCGCGCTGCAATGAGGTGAGACCCGAGACTAACCGGGCAGCTTCCCATAAGCAAACCCACCCCACCACAAGCCATCGTTCACCCTCGCCCCAGCCCTATCAGGAATCAGCTCCCCAGAGGGTTAGGTGACTCAGAACCAAGCACAGATATCCACGATAAGCTGGAATAGGGCCCACCCATGTCACAGTCACCCAGAGGCCTACTGCTGGTGCATTCCTTTAGCCTTGGGATTCTACTTGCGACATCAGGGATGTTTGCACGACTGCCCTGAGATGTAGCTGAATACTTCTTCTTTGTTGGCAGCCTGACACTTTCTGACCAGACCTGCTTTGGAAGACCCCTGGTATGCCGCACCTGCGTGATGGACCTCTTCCTTAATGTTCTTGAATCCATGTCAGATAGACCGATAAGGCTTGACAGAGTGCATAGAGTAGGCCCACTGAAACCAGAGCCTGCCCCTCCGAAGGAAATACTGGTCTGTGTACATGAAAGAAAACATTCTCCCCAAGACCAGGGACAAACACTGATGCATTTCGGAGTGCATACAATCATGCTGTACCAAGACTTTGCTGTCATTATATTGCAAAAAGCTGCTACTTTCACTGTGTGACTTCCCACCTGACGAACAAAGGCATTTCCTACTCCTGGGGCCACCCGTTTCGAATCATTTTTCGTATGGATGGCAAACTCCACCATATTCTCTTCCTTTTGGAGGCCTGCCGGCTGCTGGGCATTGAGGGATCCAATGAACGGTGACCCAGCCCACAGGACCAGAAGCCTCGCAACCGCTTACAATGGCAGAGACACACAGCTGCACTTCGGGGGACATCGCCGGACCCGGAGACAATAGCGAAGGAACGGTAAGCGGTGTTGAAGACGCTGGCTGGTGACCCAAGCAATTCAGTCGCAACCTGAGCATTGTGGGGCACCTGAGATAAGTTCTACACTAGAGGTGAGCGGGCCGGGGTGGGGGCGGAGGTCAGAAGGCCTTGAGCGACTACAAGAACCTGTAAACCTTACTCCCAATTGGATATTCGGTTATCCTCCGAGGCTCATGCCTGAAAAGAAGCTTGTTTTGTTACTGTTTTGAGTTGTTGTTTTTTCTTAGAGGGGGTACTCAGACAAAACAACGATCAATCAATCCGTTTTCTTATAAAGCACAAGTACTCACCTGTGAGGTTCTCGAGGCCCTGAGTGTGGGGAGGGGTAATGATCTGTGGTTCAGTTGAAGGGCCAGATCTTTAAGTCCTTCCTGAATTGCGGCAGCAATGGTAATTGCCTGAGGTGCAGATGTATGAAGTTCCACATCTTTGAAGCAAAATAGGAGAAGGATCTTCCTACAGCCATGGCCCTGCTGATAGGCGGGATGGTGGCCAGGGCATGTTGAACGGATCAGAGCTGTCCGATGGGAGTGTAAAAGGAGAGACGGTGGTTGGATTATGTAGGTCTGGCATTGTGGAGGGCTTTTTAGGCGTGCATGAGGAACTTGAAGATAATTCTCTTGTTGTTGGGTAGCCAGTCAAGGTCTCTCTGGTGGCTAGTGGTATGGCTGCGGCGTGGGATGCTCTCATTACATCATTCTCATTTAAGTATTGTGGTTCAACAAAGGCTTACTCCGAAATCCGGGTGGGGAAGACGAAAAATCACTGCGGGGGGATTCCAATGCTCAATAAGAGTACTTAACTATCTATTCAGTCTATCAAGGCTGAATACTGGATTCTACATTTTTCCAGAGATAATGTGCACTGCTGCCAGTCATAATTTTACATCCCAAGAGTATAATTTGCAGCTACGCTTACAAATGCAATAAGACTACATGCTTAAAGGAGGGAAAGTATTCTTTGATGTTGGATCTCATAATTGGTGGTACACATGCATGGAGGGTGGGTTCCACTGTAACTTTATGCCAAATTTATTTACAGGTACTAAGCAACTGAGGTGAGTCTGTATTTGTGTATGAGTGTGTTTGTTATAGGATCTCCAAGGTGAATTCTTGTCCTAGGCAGAAAGAGCCTTCTGGAATTGGCCCCAGAAAGGAGGAAAAATCCTGAGGGCAAAAATCCTACGACATGACTGGGCGCAGTTGGAACTTTGATGCAAGAAATACGGCTGAGGACTCAACCAACAGGAGTTAACTGCAGATACCGGAAGGAGTCAAGAAAAGTCTGAAGTGCTGGAATGGCTGGAGATAAACTGCAAATTAAAAGGAAAAGACTGAAGATTCTTGGAGGAGCCAAGGAAGGACTGGAGTGTAGGAGCAGATCACAGGAGACCGGCAGTGTTGCGACACAAGGAGAGACTAGAAAACCCTTCCTTATATAGGTCCAGGACAGGAATTACATCAGAGGAAAGTAGACCATCAAGTTGGACCGCAAACGTCCTACTGAAGTAATGGATAGGGTGCCTTCTTGGAACAGGCAGTATTTCCTATCCCAGAAATCCTCCCCAGAGGATTCCGAGAAGAAGGAGAAGAAACATGGAGATCCCAAGGCTGTCTCCCAACATGTTCCCAAGGAGATGACTGCCACCCAACAGAGTACAGCGGGATGGCCTCCTTGAGTGTGTTTAGGGCCTGCAGCAGTCCACCAATACCTCTGTGGTCCCTCAGGCTCCCATGGGAGCTAGCGTCCCAGCCACTGCCAGGAGGAGGTCGCCGGTGGTGTGCAACACCCAGTGTTTTCCTAAGCAAAAGCCAACCTTCACACAGTGAAAAACGACGCTAAAGATCTTTCAGAACATGTAAAACCAGGACTTAAAACTTAAGTACACGTCTTACATTTTTAAATACCACGTACCCTGCCCTTTTAAGCTGGCGTGCTAGGCTGCAGTGACACGCCTCGAGTCATCTTTTCACTTTGTCACTTTAGAGATGGCATAATCAGTGCTGAGGTCTACTAGTGACAATTCACTTCCAGGCCCTGGGTACAGAATACCATAGACTAGGGACTTATAAGTAAGTTAAACTGCCAATTATGAGTTAGCCAATTGCACTTGTACTCTAGAGAGTGGAGCACATACACTGAGCTCGTGACGTCAGCACTCCAGTGCTCAGAGTCAGTAAACCACCACCAAATCTATCAAAAAGTGTTGGCAAAAAGAGGCGATGGTCCTTCAAAAGGACATTTTCTCACAATGTACAGACCAGGAGAGAATCTGCAGACCACGGGGGCAATCTGAGCTCTGAAAGGTGCAGTGTGAGCAGAGGTAAGTGGTATGTGCAGAAAAGTTAAAAATAAAAATGAATTCAGTATGTGTGTTTGAATGTGTGTCAAAGAGGGTGTATGAGTGGGCCTGATTTCTGTGTCCCTCAACATGCAGGACCGCAGTTTGCACTGATCTGACCACTTTATCAAGACTCCCTTGCTGTCCGGTGGCACAATCCTCCTGACATACTGAGTACATTTCAAAATAAATGATGGTGATAATTCTAGTGAAATCTGTGCATCAAAGACTCGATGGTGCCCAACCCTGGCATACTTCTAGCCAAGGCTTATTGGCACGATGTTAGTCCTGGCAGTATGGCCTAATGCGAGCTTTCAGGTCATGATTCCTACCCGTACCAGAGTGCTTTTTTTTTTACAATGTGAGGCATATGGACAGATAGATTTGCCCATAATAAATCCATATTTGTGGTCAAATTACCTATATAGACTTAGGACCCAGGGCATCAGCCTTCCCAGTCCGTAAATGAGCCCACAAATCACATTAAACCAACACAAAGTGATGGGTAGAGGGCTTACACAATTCTTAGTCACTGGCAATCACTCTGCCTGCATTCCAGACCATATTATTTTTGCCCACTGCTTCACTCCAGGACGAACAACCATATGCATTGCAAGTCAGTCTTGGCCCTGCTCCAGTGGGAAGAGTCCAGCCTGCACTGCCATGCCACGTCCCATGTAAACAGGAACACAAGCAATTTTAGATCAATTTAAGCCATACCGGCCTTTAATTGTAAGGTACAACTTGGATCCTATGACACAATAACACTCAATACATGCCCTCCCTGGTTTTACGCATAGACAGCTTTGAAAATAAGGTGGCAACTGCAGCCTCCAAGTAATAACAGGGGTATTTGGTGGGCCACTGGCAGGGGTGGGGTGGAAGCAGGGATTTTACCATAGTATAATAGACAGCAGGGAAGCAACTGCCTAACACTTGGTGGAGGTGGGCCAATGTTTATTATCAGACTTTATGCCACAGAAGACCAATTTAGACAGACCCATGATGGCCAGACAAATATAAGAGTTTCAATGTAACCACGGTTTTTTAATTTACATATAATGCATGTAGCTACTCTGACAGTCTTGCATTGACCGATATTGTGATGTTGGACACCACTGTTTTATACTAGCTATCACTACTCTAATGGGCTTTCATCAAGGTTTTCTTTTTTTGGAATTACAACTATCTGTACGCACCATTTTTCTAACCCGAACAAGCAGCAAACCAATGTGAGAAATATATGCATATGTCATTATTAAAGGTAGAAGGGTTTTGTCAGGGAACCAAAATAGTCACCTGTCTCCCATCATTTGACTTTAGAACCTTTAAGAAGCTTTTAGACTTAGCCAACATTTCTGTCTCTAAATTCGGAGAAGCATCGTTGTATGTGGAAACGTTGCTGTATATTTAAAATCGGCAGACATTTGTTAAATAATGTTCATATTCCAAAACATTTTGTAAGGTTAAATGAGCAAGAGATGGTGTTACGTATCTAATTGTGAACATACTAGGATATATATCGGGAATGCACACAACTAAACATTAAGAATGTTATGTATAGGATTAGATCCGGATAGAAGTTTAGGGGCAGAAAAACATTCATGGGGAAAAAAAAGAGAATGCTTTCAAAAAACCCAACGTACCTAAATAATAGTACATGTTCCGCACATTCTATTACCAATTATTTTTTAATACTTAATTATTGAAAAAAGATGGCAAGAGTTTTCATGTACAGGAAGGACTAAAATTTATTTTAAAGCAATTACTGTATCCACCTGTTAGAAATTGGGTTTCTATTTGGCAGAGGTATGCACCCTGGCCAAGCAGGAACCTCAATTCCAGTCAGGGTAAGTCAATTGCACACTTTAAATTAACCTGTGCTCACCCTCTGGTAGTTTGGCACAGAGCAGTCAGGCTCAACTTAAGAGGTAAGGTGTAAATTACTAGTGCAATACTTCAAACAGTAACACAACCCACCACAAAAAGACTTTACATCAGTTTAGGAATCCAATAATATAGTTGATGCATCAGTTCCAAGCTGTGCATCGTCGCGTATGCGTCAGAAACTGGAGATGATGTGTCGTGCAGTTGGTGGTGCGGAGTCTGCAGTCAGTGCAGCAGCAGCAATGTTTCGGCATCAAGGGAAATGCACGAGTTCCGATCAGCGCTATGTCATCAATGCGTCGGTTTTTAAAGATGCAGCACTTTAAACTCACTTTTTAGGGTCCAGGACTGGATTGGCACTACATGGCAGAGCAGGACGCACAGCAAACAGAGTCCAGGAGCTATTTGCAGGTTGAAAACAGAAGTGTCCAATGAAGACATGGCTTGGCAGTTCGGGCTGGACTGTTCCCATGAGGCACAGGGTCAGACTGATTTGCATATGGCCATGTCTGAACTGGGGTGGCGGAGTGAGCTAAAGAACGGGGATGGATTAAACCCAGATCAGTTGACTGGGGGTGAGTGTTTGTATTGTCAACGCTCCGTCCATCATCCCCTTTGGTTTTTCTTTGTTCGCCCTCAGTTGGCAGGGTATGCTCAGACTTGAGTCCCTTGCTCACTTTGCCACTGGATTCAAGCAAGCCCGGTTGAAGACGGCTGTAATGCCAGAAACCGGTCCTGGGAAGCTTGGTTCCGGTCCAGTGAAGACATGGCTTGGCAGTTCGGGCTGGACTGTTCCCAAGAGGCACAGGGTCGGACTGATTTGCATATGGCCATGTCTGAAATGGGGTGGCGGAGTGAGCTAGAGAACGATGATGGATTAAACCCAGGTCAGTTGACTGCGGGTGAGTGTTTGTATTGCCAACGCTCCGTCCATCATCCCCTTTGGTTTTTCTTTGTTCGCTCTAAGTTGGCAGGGTATGCTCAGACGTGAGTCCCTTGCTCACTTTGCCACTGGATTCAAGCAAGCCCGGCTGAAGACGGCTGAAATGCCAGAAACTGGTCCTGGGAAGCTTGGTTCCGGTCCAGTGAAGACATGGCTTGGCAGTTCGGGCTGGACTGTTCCGATGAGGCACAGGGTCAAACTGATTTGCATATGGCCATGTCTGAACTGGGGTGGCGGAGTGAGCTAAAGAACGGTGATGGATTAAACCCAGATCAGTTGACTGGGGGTGAGTGTTTGTATTGTCAACGCTCCGTCCATCATCCCCTTTGGTTTTTCTTTGTTCGCCCTAAGTTGGCAGGGTATGCTCAGACGTGAGTCCCTTGCTCACTTTGCCACTGGATTCAAGCAAGCCCGGCTGAAGACGGCTGTAATGCCAGAAACTGGTCCTGGGAAGCTTGGTTCCGGTCCAGTGAAGACATGGCTTAGCAGTTCGGGCTGGACTGTTCTCATGAGGCAGAGGGTCAGACTAATTTGCATATGGCCATGTCTGAACTGGGGTGGCGGAGTGAGCTAAAGAACGGTGATGGATTAAACCCAGTTCAGTTGACTGGGGGTGAGTGTTTGTATTGTCAACGCTCCGTCCATCATCCCCTTTGGTTTTTCTAGGATATTTCTGACCGCACACTCCCTGTTAAGCCTTTCGCCACCAATGCAGCATTTATTACTTCCCTCCTACAAGGTGCACAGAGTACTCAGGATTTAGGATGCAGGCTTCCACATCATTCTCCAACCCTGCCCTACCCTCTCCTGAACTCTTACGGACCAAACAACTCTTCCATCACCTCCCTCCAATCTATCCACCTCAGCAGCTAAAACAAATCTCAAACACCAACTAATTAAAAGATATGGCCAGACAGATATTAGATTTTCAGTTTTTTTTGGGAACTGCTCCTCGCAAATATCTATTATGCCTCAAAAGGCCTAAAGAGGACAGATCTAATGTTTTAAACCACCCGTCCGCAGACAAGAAAGTTCATGTGTGAACTGAAGACCTTAGGATAGTGAGGAAGTATCATTCCTGTATTGACCTCGCTGGGAAGCAGTTCTCCCCCCATACCGTGCGGCGCTCAGTCAGGCAGTCTCCCTCTGAACCATGGTTCAATGAGTCATTGAAGGCACAAAAACTAATCTGTAGAAGACTTGAAAGGAAATGGAGGCTTGCAAAGGGTGCCCAAACTAAATCATATCACAGACTGGTCATTCAAACCTACAAAAAGCTCATTCTGAAGGCTAAATCAGACTTCATTAAAGGAAAAATAGAAGCTGCCAATGGCTGCACTAAAAGGCTTTTTACTATGGTTAAAAAACTCTCTAAGCTTCCAGAAACACAAGACCAGTAAAGTAGCCAGCAATTCTGTAATAAGTTAGCAGATGCCTTTCAACAAAAAATTAAACAAGTCTTCAATGCTTTTGTGCCCCAACCAAACCTATCTGCACCCCTGGAAAGAACCCGAGCGCCAGCCCAACTCTTCACGCTAAAGCAGATGGCTTCTCGACCACCCCACTCCCTATCTTTCCGCAATCACGCTTGACCGTGCTACCAAATTAATTGCATTAATCAAGTCTGGATCCCCCTTTAACCCATGCCCACCTAAAATTTTGCATATGGTCCCTGAACCCATTGCATCTGCCCTATGGTCCATTTTTAAACACATTATTACCACAACGTAATTTCCCACTGATTGAAAAAAAGCCTCCATCCTGTCACTCTTGAAGAAACCTAATTTGGATTCTGCGGACACTTCCAATTATAGACCTATTTCTAGGCTACCATTCCCAGCTAAGGTCATCAAAAGATTCTTTAATGAGGAATTATCCTCTTTTGTCGTGCAATATGACATCTTAGACCATTCGCAATATGGCTTCCGGGCCCATCACAGCAGTGAGTTGGTGCTTATCACGGCCACTGAGGAACTTAGGCAAACCCTTGATAGAGGGGGGAGTGCTGCCCTTATCCTTTGAGATCTCTCGGCAGCATTCGACACGGTCAACCGCGACCTGTTGGTTGAATGCCTTGCCTCGCTTGGAATAAAGACTCCTCATACTCAGATCTTTTTTGTCTAATAGGACGCAATAAGTGGCACAGGATGTATTCGTTTCCCCGGATTTCTCACTTCCCTGTGGAGTTACACAGAGCTTATCATTGAGCCCCACTTTCTTTAACTTGCATGTTATCCCTTTGGCCAAGCTGATAAGAAGCGTTGGTTTCACGCTGGTGTCCTACTCTGACAACACACAGATTATTGTGTCCATCAGCAGCCCGTCCGCGGATACGGCATCTCGATTTCAAGACTGCATGAGCCATATAGGGAAGTGGATGCAGGTCAACTGTTTGAAACTCAACACATAAAAAACGGAAGTTATGCTGTTGTATTGCGTTTTAGGATCCGAACGACATTTACAGATTCATGCCCTTATATAAGTACAATTCACATTGCCCTTATAAAGGCATAGAAATCATAACCATATTTAGACATAACCCATGCAGTCCAAATACAGGCATGGCTACTTGCATTCGTTCCAAAAAGCCACAACGATTTCTTGGAAAACTCAGCTTCAGCAGTCAGCAACATCCCCTTGCTTAAATATTGATTTGTCCAAGAACTCATGGAGTTTTCAAAGAACTACCATTCCCTTGGGATTCTTTGATGACGTTATTATGCCCGACTTTACGTCAAACTAGGCACCTTGAATGTATAAATATGCCTACACTTGCCCTAGCAAACACACGGTGGTACGGAGCAGCTCGACTATCTACTTGCCCGACGCAGCTCGCTACAGCAAGTGCCGAAAGAAGCCGACCCTCCAGCTGACGCACTAATCAAGAGGCTGCATTTATCCCGGTGAGAATCCAGCTCCAGGGTTTCCAAGCTCCCCTCGCGGGGTCTTAGAAAATCGAGTCCTGAGACAATGATACCAGACTTCCTTCATTCTAAAACCAAGGTACGGAGCTGATTAGACCCCAAGAGAAATCTTGGTTAGATTCTTGGCAAAGAAAAACTAAACCTATGCTACACCACACTTACTTCTTCCCTTGTACTAGACTTAGGTTAGATACATTGGGGTAGGCGTATTTTAGAAGCACCAGTTGAGTACTTTTAGCCTTTGTTATTTATGTATGTATTTATCTATGGTTTAGAAAGCATACAATGCTTTTACAGTATTATTTTATAATACTCTTCTTACTGTACGCATTATACTTTGCAACCAGTATTACGATTGTAGCAGTTCACTTTACTTGCCTGAGAAAGAAGACTGTTCAATGAATCCTTTTATTGAAAACGTCCGTCTCTCTATTTCTCTGCACCTCTGAAGAAATGAAGAATGCAGAATTGACTGAGTAAAATATCTATCTATTGTTTTCACGACTCTGGAGATACGTATATTCTTGGGGAAACAAAGTTCCATGTTTATGTGGTTGTCAGAAACGAATCCCTTCTTGTTTATTCGAGAACGTTTCTAGTGACCTCTGAGCTAGTTGGCACTCACAATTAAGTCTAATATGTTCGATAGAGACCTAGTCGACCTACGTCCTACGTCAAATCTATAGGATATATTATTCCAATGAGCAGAGCCATTGGGAATATAGGAACTACACTGCAATGCTATTCGGCATCACACCAATTATCTGGTCAGATAGCTAGTGGCAAGCGGTATGGGCCCTCCTCCAATACCAGCCATTAAGGTAAAGAACCTTGGAGTTCTGTTCGACTCCAAGCTCTCCTTTGAATCCCAGATTAATCAAACTACAGCAGCTTGTTTTTTATCCTTAAAATAAAAAAAGTACATTTACGTTCATCAGATTTGAACTAAGGAAAACAGTGGTTCCAGCCTTAATTGGTTCTAGGCTGGACTACTGCAACACCCTTCTCACTAGCGAGAGTAAGCACAGTATACATAAACTCTAGATGATGCAGAAAGCTGCTGCCAGAGTCCTGCTCAGGCTCGCCCGCTTTGATTCGGCTTCCAAGGCTCTCGCTGAGCTTCATTGGTTGCCTATCAGCAAACGCATTCAGTTCAAAGCTCTATGTGTTCCGTTCAAGGCTACACCCGGCAAGGGCCCTAGGCAATTATTACAACTCTTCAAGCCTTATATCCCTGCCAGATCACTGAGATCGTCAGACAGTGGCAATCTGTCCAACCACAAGACACATGAAGTAAAATGGGGAGCTTTGCTTTCACCACCACCAAACTCGGGAACTCCCTGCCTATTCCCTGCCTATTCCTCTCAAAAATTAACACAACTTGTTGCAATTCAGGAAGTGCTTAAAAATCTGGCTGTACTAACTTACCTCACAAATCGACCTCAATGCCTGTCTGTCTATCTAGTGCCTAGATACCCTCCGTCTGTGTAGCCCTTTATAAATCCTTCATTTCATTTCATTTCATAAAAAGTGAGGACTCTACTGAAATGAATCCGGATGGATGACAAATGCATCAAAGCGATTTTTACTTGCAGTATATTTAGATAATTATATACAGTCTTGATGCTGTATCACCGTTAGCCTTTTGTCAAATCGATACTTGTGTTATCAGTTGTGAAGCACAGTGAGTGTTTTGATGCATTTGTCATACATCCGGATTAATTTCAGAAGAGTCCTCACTTTGGGCCAGATGTAGGTGTCCAAATACCGGTCGGAAACGGACGAAAATACCGATTTTTGGCCGTTTCCGACCGGTATTTGGACAATGGAGTGTAGGGGTTGCAAAATCATACAGATTCGGTAATTTTACCGAATCAGTAATTTTACAGATTTGGTAAAATTACTGATTGGTAAAATTACTGAATCTTTAATTTCTGATGTAGCTAGCACTTTAAACAGTGCTACAGGGCCTTTAGAATTCGTTATTTACCACCGAATACCATTGGGTGGTAAATAAAAAATTCCTGTGTACATGCACATCCGTGCATGTACACCTGCGTCATGTGGCACACATACATGCCCTAAGGGCATGTATGTGTGTCACATGGCACACAAGCCAGAAACAGGGGTGTAATAGGGTGAGGGTGTCAAACTGACACCCTGTCCCCCTTGGCAATTCAGTATTTTTACCGATTCGATAATTACCGAATCGGTATTTGCTATTGATTCCTATGGGCTTCAAGGCCCATAGGAATCAATGGCAAATACAGATTCCGTAATTACCGAATCGGTAAATACTGAATCCTACCGATTCGGTAAAAATTACCGAATTTTTATCTACATCTTATTTACCGATTCATAAATACCGAATCGGTAAAATTCGGTATTTATGAGTCGGTAAATAAGATTTACCTAGATCTAGCCCCTAGTATCTTATCTTAAGGGTCTTCAGTTCACACATGAACTTGCTTGTCCTAAAGATGGTCTTTTCGATGTATCACAACACAAGACCAAAACGTCGACATATTCAAACCATTTTCATCAGAGAATTGTTATATAGGAACTAATCATTGAAGGTTGAATGATAATTTTGATTTGTAAATAGGCCAGAGAAATGGGTTATCCACACAAGTGACCATCAGATAATTTTTTACGAAAGATTCCCGATCTCAGTCATTTTTGTTTTCGTGAATGTTTTGTGTACCCTGCTAATCCTTCTAATTATATACATTTCTACAAAAAAGTATACACCCATTGTTGTTGTTCTCTTTGATATTTACAATGTTTTGATTAGTGTAATTCATTTTTACAATTGATATACTTGAGGCCACTGATTAAGGCTCTCAAGAATAACCTAAAAAATGGACCCAGTTTTTTCCTAAACAAATTCCTTGTAGGCACTATAACCAGATATAAACTTTCAGTTACCCAAGTCTTCAAGGGTTTATCGGGTCGCCCATTTTTACTATTGAACTTTTTAAAAGTGGCCTTTTTAAAATAGTAATTTAAAATCCGACATTACCATCAGATTAGATTTTAAATCCCAATTAATTTGAGTCCTTACATCATGGTTCTAGCTAAGCCCAAACTAAATGTATCAAATATAAGGTGTTCTAATGTAACACATTGTCACAAATCTGATGACTGGTGGAGAGACATTGGCTGCAAGTTGGACCGAAGGCCCAGGTTTTCACAGTTCTTGAATGCCAGAGGTATGGGTGAGCTCTTCTAGTCGCCTCATCTACTGTCGACACAGATCTGCACCTAGGGTGGCACAATAATTGCTGAAGGCCCACTAATAGTATTTAATTTACAGGCCCTAGGCATATGTAGTGCACTTTACTTGGGTACAGGTAATTTAAATATGCCAATTGTGGAAAAGCTAATGCATAAAACACATGCACTTTAGCACTGGTTAGCAGTAGTAAAGTGCCGAGATTCCTAAAGCCAGCAAAAACAGTAAAAACAGGAGTTCTGAAAGCAAAAAGTCAGGGGAAACCACGCCAAGGATGCCAGTCTAATACCACGTAACACTAATGTTTTCAAAATTGACACATAGAAAACAATAATCTCTTGGACCCTCACCAATCGGGCTTCAGAAAAGGAAACTGCTATTTTGAATATAGTAGATGACCTACACAAATCCCTGGATTCTGACAGATGCTGCCTGCTCATACTCCTAGACCTATCGGCGGTTTTCAAAACGGGCGACCACAAGCTTCTCCTAGAATCCCTCTAAAAAAGGAGAGATGTGGAAGGGGTGATCCTACACTGGTTCACATCCTTCCTACAAAATAAATAGCTTTCAACAAGTAAAAATTAGCAATCAGACCTCCAAGATAACAGCATCTACCCGAGGTGTGCTTCATGGCTCTGTCCTCTCGCCCACACTGTTCAATACCTGCATAGAACCCCTCACCGTCATCCTCAACCAAGCAAACATCCCCTTCCAACTATGATCGATACACAGACAACACCCAGCTCTATATGGAACCCTCCTCCTCAGACTATTTACACTGACTAATTGCCACCCTCAAAAAAGTCCAACATGGCTATCACGCAACCACCTAAAACTTAACCAAGATGTAAGACCGCAATTCTCCTCTTATTAAAGACTGAGCAGTCCCTCCAGATGCTAGAATGGATAAAATCCATCGATGGTCTCAACTGCAACTGAACCATAGCGGATTCTGTCAAATCTCTACTGCCAACTGATCTCAAATATGCCACACAAGCTCTGGTGCTATGTAGATTAGACTACAGGAACGCCACCCTCACAGGCTCTGTCAAATCCCACATCGCGCCCTCAGAAACACTCTCAATGCAGCAGCGAGAATGGTCACAGGACTCAAAAATATGACCCTTGCACTGAAAGATCTGAAGTGGATCCCAATTGAAGCTCGCTGCAGCTTCAGAACCGCCTGTCTTACTCACAAAGCCCTTTACACTGGAAGACCTGAACTGAAAGCTCAAGAAGGCAACTCAACCTAACCTAAGAAGCTCAAACACCTTACTCCTCATTCCACGCAAAGCCCACAAACAACAAACACCGGCACACTCTTTCTCGAGCAACGCTCCAAAAATCTGTAACACCATACCAGTCCAGATCAGGTTGAATCCCTCCTTCCAGAACTTTTTTTTTTTTTTTTTTTTTGGTGTAAGAAGTTTATTGCACTTTCCAGAGAAAATATTACATAGTTTCTCGCCTACAACCTCAACAGGCCGGCTACATTCACGTACAATATGTAAAGAACGTGTTAGTTGTACACGGCCCATCAGCCGACATCCATTGGACCGGCGGCGTTGTGAGAGGTAACCCAAGAAATGTAGATCAGTGCTATACTCGCTTACATGCATGTTAGTGATCTTACTTTTTTCCATTTTTTGCATGAGATAACAAAACATAACAGTTTATAACTTATATAAAAAGTAACCTCTAGCGACAAGTACTCTGCGTCACAGCATCCTCCCTCCTCATCACCACTTTACAGTCCAGTGCTCCAGTCTATGCATTCATCCTTAGACCTTACCATTAACCGTCTTCTGTCTCTGTCGCGCCATGTTCCAGCAAATAGGTACGTAAGAACAACCAGTAGTCTCTGGGCCGAGACCTGACCGGCAACTCTTCCTCGTATGTGTACAGTGTGTCTCGACAATACGTCAGATCTTCTAGCCAGTTTTTGACCTCTGGACCCTTCCTGCTGTTCCAATGTAGTGATACCCTTCGTTTGGCCAATAACAGCGCAACAACACAGAATTTGCGCTTCTGAGCTCTCAGTTGCGGTACAATACCCAACAGACAGATTTTCGCTTCACACATCAGGGAAGCTCCAAGCATTTCATTCAGCACTTGTACTACCTGCTCCCAGTATCCCGCTACCTTATGACAGTGCCAAGCTAAATGCATGAAGTCTGCATTCTCTTGTTTACACCTGTTGCACGTAGAGTCCTCCCTTAAGCCGTATTTGTGCAGCCTCTGAGGTGTATAATACACCTGATGCAGGTACTTATAATGAATGATTCTTAAGTTACCGTTCGGTGACAACATGCTAGTAAGCATACAAGTGGTAGCCCATTCATCATCAGATAGAGGTGTTTCCAGACCAGCACTCCATTTGTTTTTAGCCTTGTCAGTGTTTCCACCCACGGTACATTGTATGCTTGTGTATAATTTTGATACCAGGTGAGAAGCCGTGGGCGTAGTGAGGATCAATTGTAATGGTGCAAGTGTCTTTGGCTCTTCTGGGTATGCAGGATAGTGTTCTTTAATTGCCCTTTGCAGCCTGTAGTAATTAAAACTGAAAAGTAGGGATGGGTTACTGATGTACTTCAGCTTGTCCAGTGTCTGAAAGACACCATTGATGTATAAGTCGCCTAGTCTATCTATACCTGCCCACCTTAACAGATCCATGCCAACCTGTTCTTGTGTGACCGAAATAGCAGGGTGGGGAGCCAGCAGGAGTGCAGGTGCGTATAGTGGTAGGCTGTCCGCCGCTTTCCCCATCAATCTCCACGCCTCCGTGGTAGTGTTAACGGGATTGATCTCATGATCGTGTAGCCTAGGGCGTTTATGTGGTAGTATGTTAGCCAGTGGGATCGGGTTTGTATCTCCTGCTTCCACAGCCACATGTGTTAAAAAGGGTATTTCGTGGTACCAATAGTGCGCAAACTGCGCCTGAGCGCATAAATAGTAAAGATAGAAATCCGGAACCCTGAAACCTCCCTTAGCATATGGCAGTGTCATGGTGTGGAGGTCCATCCTCGCCTGTTTTCCCCCCCAGAGCAGGTTGAGCACCAGTGCTTTGATATTGCGGAATACTTCAGCTGGGGGTTTTATCGGGATATTGTTGAACAAATATAGGAACTTGGGCAAAAGTACCATTTTAACTATAGCTGCTCTGTCCGCCAGGGAGAGGGGTAGTTTATTCCATCGTTTAATTTTATCTTCGAGGGACACTATGGCTCTGCCATAATTAGTGCGGATAACCAATTCAGGATCCCTATGAAACCATACCCCTAAATACTTCGTCGGTTCATCCTGCCATTCCAGTGGGTAGTCTAAGGGTGTTGGGCGTGTGCTATCTGTTAGTGACAAAATAAGGGATTTATCCCAGTTGATCTGTAATCCGGAATGTTGACCAAATTTTATGTATTCCCTTAAAAGCGGATTTAAGTGTTGTTCTGGGTTTTTAACATATAGTACCATGTCATCCGCGTAGAGCAAGATGTGTATGGGACGTGTAGGCATTTGTATGGCAGAGTAGTGATGATGCTGTCTGATTTTGCAAGCTAGCGGTTCTTTCCAGAACTTTAATAGCCAACTAAAGGATTTCCTCCTGAACCGACATCTCAATTAGAGGGTCCTCAACCACCAACACAACAGGTTATTTTCCCCCAATCTCCCTGGTATTCCTCTTCCCACATGCCCAACCACAGACTTGATCTGTTCTCAGTTCCCCTGTTTTACTTGTTTTTTTCTTTTGTGATGGGAAGATGTACCAATGTGAAATGCTCTGATACCCTCGACTCTAGCCAGCGCTATAGAAAACTCTTAAATAAATGAATGAAAATAAATAAGTATCCTGGCCTTGTTAGTGCACTCTTGGCACATTTAGCAACATGATTGGTACTGCCATAAATTGTTGTTATTCTTTTACAATGATCAGATATGTTTGGTAGAATATGTTGTATTTTGTTTTCACTTTAACATGGAGTGCTAATTTACTGAAAGGTGTCACAAGTTGCACATATATCATATTTAAGTCCTAGCATGCCCTAGTAGACCCTACGAATAAGCAACAACATTTATATACAAACTCATCCTCTTGCTTTTTAGTGTATCAAATATCAGATTACTGTCAACATTCTGTTAGAAAAGATAGAAGACTAGGAAAGAGAAGAAGGATGTAAAAGTGATGGGATGAGGGATGCTGGAATAGGAAGCTAAAGCTGAACACATCACAGTGAGGTAAATTGCAGTCAGGCATGAGAGAGAAATCGAGGGGGAGAACATATCGGAGAAGCATGAAGAAAGGTTGGTAGAAGTGAAGGTAACGAGTAAAAGAGAAGATAGCTCAAATAGTTCAGTGATGACCGTTAATCGAATGGCTGCAAGTATTCCTTTTGTAAAGAGACATATCCTCTGAGAAAAATTGGCTATCCTGTCAGCAAAGTAATATTAAAGAAATGGAAGAGGTCGCCAACCTAATGTTGAAGACTTTTTTTATATAACCTTTATTTATCTTTTGTAACAAAAACACAGCAGATGTGAAGTCATGATCAGAGCACACAGATGGAACATGTGATGGAGCTCATATGCACCAATAAGACAATCACAATTTCGGCATTGCAGATAGCACTTGTCAAAGAGTCTGTCAGCATGTTAATGGGTATAACAGTCTAATATCCTCTCAGCCGTGCTCTTGCTCCCATCCGACACACCCTTCCCATGCGTGTCAGAACTCAAGAACACATTACATAACTCCCTCCACGTCCTGAGATCATTCTTTATTTTAGCATCCCCACTCCTGGTTTTCTTATGTGCTTCCTCCACCAGGGACCACTCATGCACATCTCGGAACCACGCTTCCACTTCTGGGGTACGCTTCCCCATCCACGTTTGCTGCAACCGTACACTTTGCCAATACTAGGAGTAATTGCAGGAGTTTATATTCTATTTTATGCCTTTTGTGTTTCCTAATTTGTCCCAGTATGCAGTGCTGTGGCGTCATCTCCACTCGTAGTCTAACTCCAGCAACCGAGCCCAGATTTGGTGTACCCCAGGACACCCCCAGGCTAAATGCAAGAAGTCTGCCGCCATTCTGCCGCAACTAGGATAATCTTCTAGGTAGTTCTGGTCAAAGTGGTGCAACCTTACTGGCGCCATGTTCGTGTGGTGTAAGTTGTTATAGTGTATTAACTTAAAGCGTACATTGCATGATACCATATGCATAGGTGCACTTACTGCTCTCCATGTCTGGTTATTTAAAGGCTTTGGCATGTCCGAGTCCCGGCTGCCTGAGCCTTGGATGATAACCCGTTGAGCCGGCTCTCATGGGATCATACAGAAGAGAGATGAGTCTATGCCGAGCTCCACAAGTGTGCAGTACGTCTAGCGAGTGTGTCATCTGCGGAGTGGCGTGGTATGTGGGCCACGTTACCTTAACTAAGTCCGAAAGTCCAGCCTAATGCAGAGAGTGGCCCCAACCCAGCTTAAATCTGCACAGGCCTGCTCATAGGTAATGAAGGATTTGCCCGGGTATAAGCCTGGCAAGACTTCGCCGCTGCCCTTCCTCCACACCTAGAACAATATATTGTCCATTATTTTCCTCACTGGGGCGAGAATCCATACAGTAAATTCTCAATAAAATGGCGCACACTTCAGGATGCGCTCCACAAATATCTGCCAGATGCTCGCAGTAGGGCAGGTCATCTGGGGTTCCTGCTCCCACCATCAATGCCACGGGGAGCCTGTCCGACTGGACTTGCTCCCTCAGGAACCTTTTTTCCCAGTTGTCGTCATCATCCAGCCACCGCACAGCATTCTGCAGGTGTGCTGCATAGTAATATAGGTCCACCCTGGGGGCTTCCAGCCCCCCCTCTCAAACCGCAGTTTCAACATGCTCAAAGCCGACTTCTCCGACGATCAGCCCATTTTATTTACACCAGAACAGAGTTCAATTGCCGGAACACTCATGCTAGAATACGGCACAACACATTTTTGGAGCCTGTACAGGCAATGTGGAGTGGCAGGATGTTCCAAAAGAGCACCAACCGCTTCAGAGCTTCGACCACTCTGATCACAATAACCTGTAGGGAGTGAGAATCTTCAAGTGCCACCTGTATACCTAAATATCTAAAATGCTCCATTTCATAGCGTAATCCAAGGCTGGGAAGTCACTCCACAGGTAGAGTTGTTAAGCCAGCCAGTGGAAAGAGCAAGGACTTGTGCCAGTTAAGGCACAGCCCAGAACAGTCGCCAAAGTCCTCCAAGAGCTGCAGTAGCCTTGGTACAGCCTCTCGAGGAGAGGCAATATGGAAAAGTTCATCATCTGCATACAATGACGCCATGTGCAGCATCCCCCGTCTATATACCCCCCCGCCCCAGGTCTCTCCGAGCCCAGACCGCCATAGGTTCAATTGTTATGGCAAAGAGTAGCGGCGACATGGGTAGCTCTCTCGTGTGCCACGCTCCAACGTCCATGTTTCAGAACGGCTCTGGCACACACGAACCCGAGCACGTGGCCCCCTGTATAGTAACTTGACCCAGCGGCAAAACCGCAGTCCAAATCCCATCACCTTCAATACTCCCTGCAGATATCCCCAACCTACAGTATCAAAGGTTTTTTCGAGGGCTATGGATACCAGGGCCAGCTCCTCATCCCTATGGTGTACCTCGTACAGGATATGACTTAAGCGCCTATGTTCATGCCAGTCTTTCAACCCGGTTTAAATCTGCATTGGTCCCCTTGGATCAAATGGGCCATGTGTGTTGCCAAGCATTTCGCTAGCACCTCTCATAGTATTTTTACATCCAAGTTGATCATGGTAAGCGGGCGATATGCTGCTAGGTCCAGATTGCCACTTCCCAGGTTAAAGAGCATACATATCTTGCATAGTTGGGAGTAAAATTCCCTTCTCGTATGCCTCCCTGCATACCTGAAATAGGGGCTGCGCCAGTTGTGCTGAGTATGCCGGACAAAATTCAGAAGGAAATCCATCAGCTCCAGTTGCTTTTGCACTGGTCAACTCCTGTGTCGCTTCACAGACTCCTCGACTGACAGCTGTGCATCCAGGTCCTTCAGCCCCAGCGGTGGAAGGCATATCAACATCAATCCCTACAGAAACGCTGCATAGTGATCCGCCCTGATTGCTGAGTCAGCCGCGTACAACTCCTGTAGGTGCTGCTTGAATACCAGTAATACTCAGCTGTAGTGTGTGCCCTGCTCCCTGCCTAATCATGCAAGACGGTCATCAGTGGGGAAATCTGCTTCACTCTGTCAAATCCAGCTCAAAAGAAGCCCCGATTTAGCCCCCTCCACGTGGAGCCACTGGCAGTATCGATGGAGCATATATTTATCAGTCTATCCCATAAATCACTAATCCGTGCACCTTTGCCTGCAAACGGGCGAGCTCAATCCCCCGGCTAAAATTTCTCTAGGGCGCCCTAACCCTCTCTCAACTCCAGCTGCAATGGGCGGCAGACCCCACATGTTAATCCCATACCAACTCCTCGCAACAACGTCTTCATTGCTTTCCACTCTGTGGCTCTGCTGACTCAGTTGAGAGTCATGTACTCAGTTAGCGCCTGATCTTCCAGTATAGCGAATGGCAATCTCCACCTCCGAGGCCCCAGCATGGGGGAGTTCCAATGCACCCCAGAGCTCACTGGGGCGTGATCTGACAGGAATCTGGGCAAAGGATTTACGCTGCTTCTGGGAAAGCGGGCATACTTGACACCAAAACTCTGTTGAGTCTGGTATGCGTGTTATGTGTGGGCAAATAGCATGTGAAGAGTTTTTGGGTTGGGTGCCTCTCTTACCATACATCCCAAAGGCCTAACTCCCTCATCACTTCCCACATTTTTTATGTCATCTGTGGTTTAGTACCTCATTTAAGTGGGTGGCTTTCCAGGTCAGGGTTGCAATTGAAGTCCCCCATCCACACTAGTGATGCATCCAGTTTGAGCTCCATGTCTTGCACAGATTGGAAAAACTCAGGATCGTCTGTGTTTGAAGCAAATGTATTCAGTATAGTGCGGCCATCTAGCGTGTCTTGCAGAAACACATATTGACCAGATCACTGAAAGAATATCGGTGACACAAATATAGACTTACCAAAATATCGAGTAAAAAATATAGAATGCAAAAATATCGAATCCCTATCTCCAAACAGGTAAGTACAAAAATATTGAATCAAAAATATCGTTGTAAAAAATACAGTTAGTCAAAATATCGAATTTTTAAAAATGTTTTAAAAGTAATTGGAAATTAATGAAATAATAAATATAATTAACT
The DNA here is from genome assembly GCF_964263255.1 of Lissotriton vulgaris. Taxonomy (NCBI): domain Eukaryota; kingdom Metazoa; phylum Chordata; class Amphibia; order Caudata; family Salamandridae; genus Lissotriton; species Lissotriton vulgaris. Next base: position 2,113,064,540 of record NC_141689.1, on the reverse strand, counting down.
TAAACATACTTAAAATACTTAAATAACCTTAAAATTAATAAATAATTAATGTAACTTAAAAAAAAACAATTTAATTTTTTAATACATATAATATATATATATATATATATATATAGATATATATATATATATATATATATATAAACATAATATTAATAAAAATATATATAATATTTTTACCGTAGGGTAGCGGGAGGGTTAAATTTACTATTACCACTCCAGTGAGAGCAACATTAGAGAAAACATTGGATAGCGTAGCAGTAAAAATTACTATTCCCACTCCAGTGAGTGCACCAGTAGGGAAAGCGTTGGATAGCGGGAGGGTAAAAATTACTATTCCCACTCCAGAGAGTGCAACAGTAGAGAAAGCGTTGGATAGCGTAGGGGTAAAAATTACTATTCCCACTCCAGTGAGTGCAACAGAAGGGAAAGCGTTGGATAGCGTAGGGGTAAAAATGACTATTCCCACTCCAGAGAGTGCAACAGTAGGGAAAGCGTTGGATAGCGTAGAGGTAAAAATTACTATTCCCACTCCAGTGAGTGCAACAGTAGGGAAATCGTTGGATAGCGTAGGGGTAAAAATTACTATTCCCACTCCAATGAGTGCAACAGTAGGGAAAGCGTTGGATAGCGGGAGGGTAAAAATTACTATTCCCACTCCAGAGAGTGCAACAGTAGGGAAAGCGTTGGATAACGTAGTAGTAAAAATTACTATTCCCACTCCAGAGAGTGCAAGAGTAGGGAAAGTGTTGGATAGCGTAGGAGTAAAAATTACTATTCCCACTCCAGTGAGTGCAACAGTAGGGAAAGCGTTGGATAGCGCAGGGGTAAAAATTACTATTCCCACTCCAGTGAGTGCAACAGTAGGGAAAGCGTTGGATAGCGGGAGGGTAAAAATTACTATTTCCCACTACAGAGAGTGCAACAGTAGGGAAAGCGTTGGATAGCGGGAGGGTAAAAATTACTATTCCCACTCCAGAGAGTGCAACAGTAGGGAAAGCGTTGGATAACGTAGTAGTAAAAATTACTATTCCCACTCCAGAGAGTGCAAGAGTAGGGAAAGTGTTGGATAGCGTAGGAGTAAAAATTACTATTCCCACTCCAGTGAGTGCAACAGTAGGGAAAGCGTTGGATAGCGCAGGGGTAAAAATTACTATTCCCACTCCAGTGAGTGCAACAGTAGGGAAAGCGTTGGATAGCGGGAGGGTAAAAATTACTATTTCCCACTCCAGAGAGTGCAACAGTAGGGAAAACGTTGGATAGCGTAGGAGTAAAAATTACTATTCCCACTCCAGAAAGTGCAACAGTAGGGAAAGTGTTGGACAGTGTAGGAGTGAAAATTACTATTCCCACTCCAGAGAATGCAACATTAGGGAAAGTGTTGGATCGCGTAGGAGTAAAAATTACTATTCCCACTCCAGTGAGTGCAACAGTAGGGAAAGCGTTGGATAGCGTAGGGGTAAAAATTACTATTCCCACTCCAGAGAGTGCAACAGTAGGGAAAGTAAATACTTCATATATGAATAAAATAAATTAAATATTAACACCAATTACAAATTAATTAAAAGTAATTAACAATTTTATATAATATAATAATGAATCAATTAAAAATACAAATAAAAATTAATTATTAAAAATGATTACCTATTAATTCAAATTATTTACCAATTAACAATTAATTAATTAACAATTAAAAAATAATTAAAAATGAAAACAAAAAAACAATAAATAATTTTCTTTTATTAATTACAATTCAATTACTTCCCACTCTATTCCCCTATAAACCCACAACCCGCAACAGAAAATAAATTAATAAAATTAACATAATTAGCAATTAATAAAAATTAATTACCAATGATATTTTAATTAATTTCCAATTAAAAATGCAATTAACAAATAATTCAAAATAAATACCAATAAATAAAATAAAATATTTAATTAATTATAATTAAATTACTTCCCACCCTATTCCCCTATAAACCCACAACCCGCTACAGAAAATACATTAATAAAATTAACATAATTATCAATTAATCAATTAAATAAAAATAATTACAAATTATATTTTAATTAATTACCAATTAAAAATTAATTAACAATTAATTCAAAATAAATACCAATAAATAAATTAACATATTTAATAATTATAATTAAATTACTTCCCACCCTATTCCCCTATAAACCCACAACCCGCTACAGAATTATATTACGCAAAAATTAAATACCATAAAATTAATTAATTAAAATAAATTATAAAATAAATATACACTTTTCACACATATACTAACATAAAAAACACTTCTCAAATTCGTTATTTTTGTTGTCTATATTCTGTCCATTCAATATTTCTTTTGTCTATATTCTGTCCATTCTATATTTTGAATTCGATATTACTGCTATTCTATTCGATATTTTTGTAGACTATATTCTGTTCATTCGATATTGTGTCCATTCTATATTTTTAATTCAATATTAATGCAAATCGATGTTTTGAACTCGATATTTTGACTGTGGACATCAGTCTCCATATATGTAACAGTGAATGGCGTCCTAGGGGCCACCCACACTAGTGTACCCCTGGCATATGTAGAATAGAATGAGTGAAACGTCTGACCCCGCCACTTCTTTGCCACCTTGGCAGCCCCTGTTTCACCTTGATGTGTTTCCTGTAGACAGGCAATTGTGATGTGATGCCGTTTAAGGAAAAAAAGCACCCTGTAATGCTTTGTGCATTAGCCCAAACGTCTGACATTCTAAGGAACCTAACCTCCATTGCCATACCAGTGTAACATGTCATTTGAGTGTCTCTCACACCTCTTTGATCATTATCCATCTCCACCTGCTGCACCCCCCCAGGACTCACCACGTCTGTGACAAAACTACCTATCCCACTACCGCAAACAATAAACGTGCAACTGTGCAATCGTTAAGTCTTTGCATACATCGGACGGGCTGGAGCCGTCCGACACAAAAGTGCTCATGTGCGTCCGAAGGCTCTCACGCGTTCGACGACATGGCACAGGAAATCCCTCTGGTGCGAGCACCAGAGGATTTCCTTTCCCTCTAAACAGCTTCGGGAGCTGGGGAAGAGCTTCCCCAGCTCGCAAGGTTGTGTACTTTGTTTCACTAAAAGGACGATCTGCATGCACGTTGTGCTGATGTCATTTCAGTGAAACCAAAACTGAAATCAGCCAATAGGCTCATTTCAGTTTCACTTGCTCGTGGGGCTTTCTCAGCACCGCAAGCACATAGAAAGACATGTGAGGTATCATTGGAAAGAAAGAATCTCCCCTTTCCAATGGTACCACTCCATAGTGGATCCCCCCGAGAAGATCTCCTCATGAGAGCGATCCCTAAGCAGGGACACCACGGACAGGAGAGCGGCAACTTGGGCAAGGGCCTTTGCTCCCTCCAATTTGTTTGTGGCATAATCAGTCTTTCTGCCCCTCCTAGGGGACAGATAGGGGCAATAGTCCCAACCAAGCGCACTAGGCACCATGGGTTTATTTTTAGAGCACATTTAGGGGTGGGGGCTGCCCAAGATGGGCATGCCAATGCCCCCACCCCACAGAAGTCCACAGTCTTTCTGCCCCCCCATTGGAGGCAGATGGGGGCAATAGCCCCTGATCTGTCCCGGGGGGGGGGGGGGCAGAAAGCACACTAGGCACCAGCAAAGTTTTTGTGTTTTTATGTATATAGGGGTGGGTGCTTCCCAAAATGGGCATGCTGATGCCCCATCAAATCATTCCACAGTCTTTCTGCCCCCCCCCCCCCCAGGAGGCAGATGGGGGCAAGCCCCTGATCTGATATTTTTTTATTCGTAGGGGTGGGGGCTGCCTCTTCTGGGTGGCAGATAGGGGCAATAGCTCCTGATCTGGCACCCCCTCCCCCCCCCCGAAGTGTCAGAAAGCACAATAGGCACCAGGGATTTTTTTAACTGTATATAGGGATGGGAGCTGCCCAAAAGGAGCATGCCAATGCCCCCACCCCACCCCACCCCAAAAAAATCATCCACAGTCTTTCTCCCCCCCCCCAGGAGGCAGATGGAAGCAATAGCCCCTGGCTTGCCACTGAGGGTGGACAGAAAGCCCACTAGGGACCAGGGTTTGTTCTTTTTTATATGTAGGGGTGGAGGTTGCCCGAAATGGGCATACAAATGCCCCCAAACCCCCCAAAAAAACTGCCAGAGTCGTTCTGCCACCCCCGGGAGGCAGATGGGGGTGATAGCCCTAATCTGCCTCCACAGGGGGGGGCAGAAAGCCCACTAGGCACCAAGGATTATGGTTGTTTTAATATGTAGAGGTGGGCCGCCCAGAACGAGCATGCCAATGCCCCCACCCCCAAAAAAAAGTAACACCGTCTATCTGCCTCCCTGGGAGGCAGATGGGGGCAATAGTCCCTTATCTGCCTCCCCAACCGGGGAGCAGAAAGCCCACTAGGCAAAAGGGACTTTGCTTTTTTATATGTAGGAGTGGGGCTGGCCAGAATAGCATGGCAATGCCCAGACCCCCACAAAAATTGACAGTCTTTCTGCCCCCTCCAGGAGACAAATGGGGCAATAGCACCTTATCTGCCCCTCCCGCAGGGCAGAAAGCCTACTAGGAACCAAGGATTATGTTTTATTATACAGAGGGTTGGGAGCTGCCCAAAATGAGTATGCCTATGCACCCATCCCCATATAAATTAGCCACAGTCTTTCTGCCTTCCCCGGGAGGCAGACGGGGCAATAGCCCCTGATCGTCCTCAAGGGGGGGTCGCAGAAAGCCCACTAGGCACCAGGGATTTTGTTGTTTCTTTTTATACGTAGGAAACGTGCATGCTAATGCCCCCACCCCCAAAAAAATCTTTCTTGCCCCCCCAGAGAGCAGATCGAGGTAATAGCCCCTTATCTACCCCCCACCCCGGGAGAGCAGGAAACATACTACGCACCAAGGATATGTTAATGGGCTTGTCAGTGAGAAAGGGTCACTCCTTTTTTTAGCACACATGTTGGCTGTTTCAGTGATATTTTAAGTCTCATCTGCACCCAAGCAGGGGCCTAAAACCATTTAAACCCAGGGAGAGTTTGTGTTTGTGTAAACTGGAGTTTGGCTGGCGACCAGCATGTACTGACCTTTGGCTGGCATTTTGCTGGTTTTGTGTGTGGACCTGCACTTGGCTAATGGTGTGGGTGGATTCCCGCGTGATGATGGTGTGTGTAGATTGGAGCTTGCCTCGGGGTGTGCGTGGAGTGGTTCTTGGCTGGCGGTGTACGTGGACTGGTGGTTGGCTGGCTGTGTGCAAGGATGGTGCTTGGCTGCAGGGCCGACTGGTCGTAGCGGGTACTGGGCGTTTCCCCGATGGGTTGGAGGGGTGGGGAGTCAGTTTTCTGTCTGTGGGGGGAGGTTTTATCACTGGGGGTTAGTTTTACAGCAGTGTTGCAAATACCAGGCCCCAGAAACAAAAGCGGGAGCAGTGCTTTTTACTAGCACGTCCCCCCAGGGCCGGTAGAGCAGCAATCTACCAGGGCTGGTTGCTGATCCAAGTCCGGCCCTGCTTGGCTGGTGGTGTGCGTGGATGGCGGTGTGTGTGAGGATGGTGGTGTATGTGTACTGACTCTTGGCTGGTGGTGTGGCTTGCACGGATCCCCCAGCGTTTTCTTACCCAGAATCCCCAGCAAACCTCAGATTAATTTACAAAGTCACATTTTCCTCACATTTCTGTGTGGGTTAGTTGTAGGATCACAGCGCAGGCACACATTTCCTACTGCCAAGCATTCCCCTTGGTCTTTCGAGAAAAATGATACCTTACTTGTGTGGATTCCCAAAGTAGCATCAGCTTAAAGACCTATAAACAAACTGCCCTTTTGGACTAGCTTTGGGCCCCCCTTAATCTCTACACATTTTTGGCACTTCCATGTCATAGGCACTTGGCCCATCCATACAAGTAAGGTATCATTTTATCGGGAGACTGAGGGTAACACTGAGTATTCACATTTTTCTCACGTTTTTGTGTGGGATCACTGGGCCGCCACACATTTCCTATCACCCGACGTTCCCCAGGTCTCCCGATAAAAATGGTACCTCACTCGTGTGGGTGGGACAAGTACCTGCGACAGGCCAGTATCCAAAAAGTATTGTGGAGATATCAAAACTTCCTTTAAAAAAACACCTGGTTTTGCAAGTGGGGTCACCTGGGTTTTTGGCCTTAGTGGCCATCTGGGGAAACCTTCTAAACCCACACATTTCTGGAAACTAGACACCCGGGGAGTCCAGAGAGGTATGGCTTCCATTGACACCCAATCTTTTCCTACCCAGAATCTCCAGCAAACTTCAAATTTAGCTGGAAAAAAAATCTCAGGTGTCTGTGTGGAAAGGTTGTGGGATCACTGGGCTGACACAAATTTCCCACCACCCAGCGTTCCCCCAGGTCTTCCAACAAAAATTGTACCTCACTTGTGTGGGTGGGCCAAGTACCTGTGACAAGCAAGGGCCCAAAACATATTGTGGAGACATCAAAATTACAAATTGCAAAACAACCTGTTTTGGCAAGGGGGGCACCTGCGTTATTGGAGCCGGGTTCGGTAGCCATCTAGGGAAACCTACAAAAACCCACACATTTGTGAAAACTAGATGCCCGGGGGAGTCCAGGTATGTATGGCTTGCGTGGATCCCTCAACATTTTTCTACCCAGAATCCCCTGCAAACCTCAAATTTAGCTGAAACAATCACATTTCCTAATATTTATGTGTGGGATCACGATTACGGCACAAATGTCCTACAACTCAGCGTCCCCCTCAGTCTCCCGACTAAAATGATACCTCACTTGTGTGGGTGGGCCAAGGGCTGGTGACTGGGAAGGGGCAAAAACATAGGGATTCAGGGGATAGCACAGCAAACTCTAAGCACTATATATTTTAAACTACGTTTTTAGACAATTCCCATTTTTAGCGGGAGACCCAGGGGAATGCTAGGTGGCTGGAAATGTGTGTCAGCCAAGTGATCCCATTATTTTCCCAGACAGAAACGTGAGAAAAATTTGATTTATTTCAGATAAATTTGAGGTTTGCAGGGGATTCTGGATAGGAAATGTTGGGGATCCATGAAAGCCATACCTCCCTGGACTCCCCGGGTGTCTAGGTGTCTAGGTTTGCTAGGTTTCCCTAGATGGCCGCTGAGCCCAGGGCCAAAAGCCCAGGTACCCCCCTAACAAAACCAGGTTGTTTTCTGGTAATTTAGATGTTTCCACAATACGTTTTAAGCCACCTTCTGCCGCAGGCACTTGGCCCACCCACACAAAAGAGGTACCATTTTTATTGGGAGACTTTGTGGAATGCTGGGTGGGTGGAGGTTGTGGATTCACACAGATTCCAGAATATCATAGAAATGTGAGGAAAATGTGTTTTTATTTTACAAAGTTGCAATGGATTCTGAGTAACAGAACCTGGTGAGCACCACAACACACACCCCATCCTGGATTCGCCTAGCTGTCTTGTTTTAAAAAATGTATAAGTTTGCTAGATTTCCCTACGTGAAAACTGAGCTAGGGTTCAAAATCCACAGATAGGATCTTTGCAAAAAAGGGTCAGTTTTCACTGGAAAAATGTGATGTGTCCACGTTGGGTTTTGGGCCATTTCCTGTGGCGGGCACTAGGCCTAACCAGACAAGTAAGGTACTGTTTTTATCGGTAGACTTTAGGGAATGCAGGGCATGTGGGAGTTTGTGGATTCACGCAGATTCCAGAACTTCCCATCACAGAAATGTGAGGAAAATTTGTTTTTTGACAAAGTGTGGGGTTTGCACAGGATTCTTGGTAACAGAACCTGGTGAGAGCCACATAAATTACCCCATCCTGGATTCCCCTGGGTGTCTAGTTTTTAAAAATGTATAGGTTTGCTAGGTTTCCCTGAGCTAGGGTTCAAAATCCACAGCTAGACACATTTAAAAAAAAGGTCAGTTTTCACTAGAAAAATGTGATGGGGCCACGTTGCGTTTTGGGCCGTTTCCTGCTGCGGGCACTAGACCTACCCACACAAGTGAGGTAGCATTTTTATTGGGAAATGTAGGGGAACACAGAATAGTAGAACAAATGTTATTACCAATTGACTTTCTTTGCATTTCTTCTTTCCAAATGTAAGACAATTTGTAAAAAAAGTTGTCATTTTGAAAAATGACCTCTAATTCACATGCTCGTATGAGTACCCACAGTTTTGGAGACGTGCACATAACCACTGCTTCTAAACTTTATATTTTGTTCCCATTTCATAAATATATAGGTTTACTTAGTACCTATTTTTCACTCTTTATACTTTACCAAATGAATTGCTATATACCAGCTACACAATGAAAAACCACTGCAAGACGCAGCTCTGTTATTGGTTTTGGGTTCCTCAGGTTCTTGGTGAAGTCCTATATATCCCCACAACCAAGAGGGTCCAGCGGATGTAATGGTATATTGCGTTTAACAATCTGTCATACTTAGAAGAAGTTAGAGGTGAAAACATTGACACATATGGGTGTTTTTTTCAACTCAATTTCAATATTTTGTATTTTCAGCTGTTAGTTTCTATTAAAAAACCTTGAAGGATCCACACAAATGACCCTTGGCTGAAATCAGAATTCCATCTACTTTTCAGAAATGTATAGCTTTCCAGGATCCATTATTGCTTCACACCTATTTCTTTCACTAACTAGAAGGAGGTTGAAAGCAAAAAAAATAGGAAAAATTGGCTATGTCTTGGTAAAATGCAAAAACTGTGTAGAATTTTTTTTTCAGCACCTCAAACCCTTTGTTGATGACATATGCATGGAAAAAAACAGACACTTTCTTCTGCAGCATTTTTTTCCCATTTTGTTAAAAAAAACAAGCGTTAGCTCTATTTTTGGTTAATTTCTGGGTCCCCTCCAGGGTAATTCACAAACCCTGGGTACCTTTAGAATCCTCAGGGTGTTGGAAAAGAAATACACAAATTTTCTGTGGATCCTTTATGTGGACATAAAGTTACAGAGGCCTAAGTACGAACTACCCCAAATAGCCCAAAAAAAGTTTAGTACCGGGGGGTAAAAGGCCTAGCATCGAAAGGGTTAATGCCCACCCCATGCCTGTGCCAGGGCGTGCATAGCTTCCCTACTCACCCAACAAGGGCTAATAAACTCCTCAGAGTAGCAAGCCTCCCTACCCTGCCTGCCCAATGACAAAGCAGCATTCGCCTTCCAATGACATTGGCCGCGGGAACCCACTTTGCCCGAGACTCGGCTGCAAACATCTCCCACATTCGTTCCCCAAGTCTAGCCGATCCACATATCCGAACATCCACTCGACTCACGCCCATGTCGAAATTCCCCTCGTACACCTCCTCTCAGGCCAGCCTCACACACTCATCGCATTCCCCCACTAACAGCATACAAAGGGATCAACAGTTTAGTGATTCTAGGTGATCCACTCCTCCTTCGCCACCTGTATACCCAGGGCCGTATCCATCAAGGTCTCTGAGATGACATCCGCCGACTGGCCCATCGTCTGCAACAGTTCTCCCCAGTCCGGTAACCAACCCGTGACTGGTACGCCCGAGCCTTCATCGTCCACCATTCCTGGTTGCATAATCCCATCCTCGCCGATGGTGTCCCTCCACTCCTCCCGCGAGTCCAAGGACCGTGATTCTGCTAGATGCCTCTGCAGCTGTGCTCCCTTTGTTAGGACCGGTTCCCCACCTCTGCCCGCGTTGTTCACCATTATCCAGCCATTCCAATACTTCTTCCAGGGTCTTAAAGAAATGGGCCTTGCCCTGTGCAAAATCCTTTAGTTTTGTGGGACAATTGCTCTGAGCAAAATCCTTCAGTTTTGCGGGGTATAGGAGCATATATTGCAATAATAGGTCCCTTGGCTTCCGCTTTACCCACATGAAGGACTTCCATTGGTCTTGCAACAGCTTGGTGTAGTCTGGATAAATGGTGATTTTATTGTTCTCAAAGCTAAGGGCTTGACACTCCCTGGTGGCACGCAGCATACAGTCCCTATCACGATAATTCAGCACTTTTGCTTCGATTGCTTGTGGCTGTGCCCCCCGGGGGAGGGGGGGAGGGGGGGAGGGGGATGTGGTGGCACCAGGGCCCTGTGCGCCCTCTCCACGACAAACAAATCAGAAAATCCCCTCGGGCACAAATGAGATCGTATCCATTGCTCCAGGAATTGTTCTGTCGTTGTTCCCTCCACATGCTCAGAGAACCCCAGGACACTTATGTTACTGCAGCGGGCGCGCCCTTCTGTGTCTTCAGCCCGGCACTCAACTGTCTTCATGGTCATCTGTGCCATCTGCTGTTTGAGTGTAGCCACGTCCCCATTCAGATCTACTATGTCACCCTCAGCTGCTGATACCTTATCTGCAACTTTTTGCAAATCCGCCCTCAGGAGGTTCACTTCTATCGATACTGTTTCGATTTGATCTACCAGGGCTTTCCTCGATCCCTGGATAGCCGCCAACAGTTCTGCTCAGGAGGGCTCCCCTTCCTCATCGTTCTCTCCCCCTTCTTCTCCACCTGTTTGTCGCTCTATGTGCTGCGTGGGTGGCGCGGTGTGGCATACTGCGTGATTGTGTTGGTGCCTGCTGATTGTGCTGATTTATCCTTGCCAATTGTGCCAATTCTATAATATCGCACTGCCTCACCAACTCTCAACCGCCCTGCTTTGCAAGGCTCACAACGAGCCAATGTTTGGGCTTTGGCAGTCGCCCTCTCTCCAAGATCCAGTCAGGTACATCTGCTGCATTTCAGTATTCAATAGCAAGACACATGCAATCCGGGCCCCCGTCCAAAAATGCAACTAGGATTCCAAGAGTGCGTCTCCCGCAGCAAGTGGTCACTTACTTCTCAACTGTTGATAGACCCCTTGCAGGCACAGAGCACAGGAATATACGCTGTCCTGGCAATCGTCTGCTTTCCCATGGCTTTCCCACCCTGCTCTCTGCCATGCAGTCTATGCCGATAATGCCATCTTCGCCCCTGCAGAGTAGTCCCTTACTGATGTCCAGGGCCTCGTGACATCAATACGCTGGCTCCCAGCCCGTCTGCCATGTCTACCAATTCACAAGTATTTAGCCAATTTTGGTCCTTCAGTGCCTGTCACAGGCTGATGCATTAGGCTTCCACAATGGGGACAACCAACCCACTGTATAACTGACAGAGGATAGCCCAAATCCTGCTCCCATGCCGCCTACACACCTGCATCGTGGCTCTGGAGCCGTGCCACTACTTCCCTGTACATCCATGCCAACAAGTGGCTCCCATCCCCGCCCTTTATAACCCCTGTCAGAATGGAGAAGTCAGGAGGTTCGAGAGGATAGTTATCCAGGCAGGCACGTAATGCCTTCTGCACTTTCCACAGCACAAAGTGATCCATTGTGGAAGGCGCACGGAAGCGAGGATCTTCCATACATGAAAAAATGTGCCCCCCCCCAGGAATAGATGCCCAAATGTGAGCAGGTGAAATTTGGACAATGTGCGTTTCACCAGTGTCTGCTGCAGGACGGGAATCCAGCTGTTCCCTGCCAGTGGCAGTGCCTGGGAATATAATACCCATGCACCAGTCACACGCATCAACTTGTGCCATACCCAGCTGGTAGTGGATACTGTTTGAATGTCATACAGATCCCTAGGGAAACCACGCAGCAGCAGTGTATTTAGCAGAGCCGGGAACACCAGGTCAGCCTCTGACCTATAATACGGGACCCGAACATTCACATTGTACTAGTGTCGGGCATAGATCGCTTGTACAACCAGATAATAAATCTGTAGGTTTGGCACGCTGAATCCCCCCTCTCATATGGTAACATCAAGGTGTCCAATTCAATGCGGGCCGTTTACCCACACACCAAACTAGTTACCAACGTGTGCAGATTAATAAAAAAACGATTGTATAGTGGTATATGAATATTTAAAAAGGGGTACAGGAATTGTGGCAAGGCCACCATTTTAATTATGGCTATCCTTCCCGCCATTGATAACGGGAGTTGCAACCAGTGGTCAATGTTGCGTCCCAACCTCTCGATTACCGGGCCATAGTTCAATTGAAGGATGCGATCCCTGTCCCTATGAATGTGGACTCCTAAGTACTTCACCGAGTCATCACACCAGACCAGCAGGTAATCCCTGGTTCTAACACAGGGCGCCTCAGTCAATGGGAGCACTTTGGACTTCTCACAGTTTATATGAAATCCTGACTTAATCCCGTACCTAGTGACCTCCCGGAGCAACGGTGTGAGATTGTTGTCAGGATGTCATACGTAGAGAATAATATCATCAGTAGAGAGCTTAAGTATCAAGGGCGTACTAGTGGTGGATCAAGTGCAATTACAATAAGCATTGGCAAAGCCAACATATCTCGCCTTTGGGACATAGCGGCTTTGCCAGTCGTTTTATCAATACTGAACAGAATGGATAAGTAAGAGTAAAAAGAAGGCCTATGATGCCGCCGTCCACGTAATTTTGTAGGCACATGCACCACCCATCGTGCGCCATGCGTGCGCCTACAAAATGGGACAGGTGCTATGTTTCCTTTTTGTTTACTGTTCTCAGTTGTATTGGCAAATACAAATACACACAAGCGGGTGGGGAAAGCAACATGGGGTGGAAGCAACAAAGAGTGGTAGAAACTACATGGGAAGTAGGGAGGGCGAAGCAGCACTGGGGGGGCAGTGGGATGAAGCAAAACAAGAGTGCGGTTGGGGAAGCAATACAGATGGGTGGGGAACAACACTGAGTGGTGGAGAAAGGATATTTGTGAGAGAGAAGGGAATGTGGTTGGGAAAGCCAATGGGTGGAGTGATGGGGAGAAGCACACGCGTGAGAATGGAAAGGGGGGAACAAAAATGAGGGAGAGTGGTTCACGGAAGGGGGCGAGGAGTAATACACAGCCAGGTGGAGATGAGAAGACAAGCACACTAGGGAGTCAGCTAGAAAAAAAACATGCACTCTTGTCAAGTGCTTAAGATGCATGAAAAAAAAGTTGTTCTTTAAGATTGCGCAGTAGTAAGGCACAAGTAAATTGGCAATGTTCCTGGTGAGGACTAGCCACAAGATGGGCAATGCAAGCCATCGAATAGAAGGCAGCCAAACCAGTAAAGGCAACCAATTATTACCCAATGGGCGGGAAGCTATGTTCTTGACCACAATAGGTATTTCGCAAGCAGACAGCTGCACTTTGGGGCAGGCTCGACCTACAAAGATAACAAGAAAAATTAATTTTACTGAGCTTTCAAAAAAGGGTAACATATCGATTAACCTTTTTACTTTTGCAAAATGCCAAACATTTCGCCTGTACCTGCAGTGAGCTATTTAAAAACTTTTCCTAGGACTATTGCAGCCTGTGGTACAGCATGCCGATTCTGCTGGCGTGACAGCTCAATGGGTTTTGTGCCAGAGTGTTTCTATATACCGCAGGGAGCAGCAGCTTTTTACTCAAGCCTAGGGGACCGAGGCACCGCCTGCACAAGGAGGAGGGCGATAGGAGCAAGCAGGGATCGAGAAAACTAGCCACAAGTAAAGAGACTCAAGCAGCAGATGTCACTTGGTAACAAGCGCGGTGCGCGCGCACTGCCAGGAATTCGAGGTATGCAGCTGGCACCCATTCGTGCTGCTGCTCGCTCCCGAGCGCCCTAGGCCAGGGGACAGAGAAGGTGGGACGAGCACGCGCCTTAGGCCAATTGCGTGCTGTCTTTCTTAGAACGACGCGCGCAAAGGTCAATAGCGGGAGATTTTTAAAAAAGCACACGCACAAGCGTGTGTTTCGAATTTAAAGCCACTTACTAAAAGCCTCGCAGAGCAACGCATGCACGCTGGCTCAGGCGAGACCAAAAAAGGAGGGGGCACAGGGGGCAACCCTGTCGCGTACCCCGAGTAAGGGGGAAAGGTTTGGTCAATGTACTGTTCGAACGAATATGTGCCGTGGGCCATGTATACAAGAAGCCTAACCACTGCCAAAAACAGTTCCGGCACCCCCAACGTCCTCATGGTGGCATATAGAAAGGGCCACTCAAGTGAGTCAAACGCTTTCTCTGCGTTGAGCAGGACAGCCTCCACAGGAACAGACGGTGAGATCCTATTCAAAGTGGGGAATAGCGTGCGCATGTTTAAGGCCGTGGATTTGTAGGGGATAATGCCCGATTGGGCAGGGGAGATCAAGATCTCAAATATTAACGCAAGCCTGGTTGCCAGCATTTTAGCTAAGATCTTGTTATCAAAATTCAGGAGCGACAGGGGATGATAGGAACTACATTTTAAGACATCTTTGCCAGGTTTGGGCAACAATATTATAATGGCATCTCTCAGAGTGGGCGGGAGCTTCTCAATGGCCTCCTGATACATATCAATGAGATGAAGCACAAGGAGGTCCCTATACTTTTTATAAAAATAGCCCGTGAAGCGATCCAAGCCTGGCGCTTTAGAGCCGTCTAGCACGTTAATGGCCTCCGTCACCTCATCCTCAGTAAAGGGTTTTGCCAAGAACTCCTGGTGGGCCTTGCTCATCCAGATAAGGGAGATCTCATCAAGGTAATCCTTATAGTCATCAGAGGAGTCAGTAGTCCTGGAGGTATATAGCGTTATGTAATATTTAATTACCTCCCGTAACACCCCCACACTACCAGGGATCCGCTCACCGTCATCATTGCTGAGTTCAGCTATGTAAATTGGCCTACGGGTATGTTGCATCAGCTTGGCCAATGTCCTGTCAGGCCTCTCACCCTCTCCATACAGTCTAGCTACAGCGTATTTCCCCAAAAAATGTGTCTCTCGTTCTGCAGCTTCACGGAATTCTGTCAACAGAGCAGCTTGTTTATGCATGTCAGGAGGGCCAGAGCAGGACGCACTACAATCTAAATTGTGGAGCTGTGCCTCCACCTGAGCAAGCGAGCAGCACAGAGACCTGAGCACCCCAGCGTTTTTAGAAATGCACACCCCTCTCGCATAGGCCTTGAATGCCTCCCATAGGCTGGCCTTAGAATCCACTGACCCAACATTTATCGAAAATAACTCTACTATCGCCTCACCCAGTTCAGTTGCAAAGACAGAGTACCTCAAAGCCATATCAGGAAATCGCTAGGTACGTTCCATCCCCCCACTCTAGGGACCCGCAAGGTTACCAACACCGGGGAGTGATCCGACAATGTGCGCAGCAGTTGAGAAACCGCTTCAACCCATCGACCCACTCCTGCTGATAAACAACAGTAGTCCAATCGCGTCTAGGTATTATGGGGCGCAGAATAGTTGGTGTAAATTACACTGTGCGTGAATGGTACCTCCAGGCATCCACCAGGTCAAACTGCTCTATAGTGTCCAGCACAGCCCGCCTCGCTTTCGGCTTTGTAGCCGCAGTATGTGCTATTCTATCGAGTTCCGGGTCAAGCAACAAGTTAAAGTCTCCACCCAAGTAGACGCAGTCAGCCCCCATGCAAGCTATATGATTATGTGTACAGTGTCAAAAAAACTTGAGGTCATCTACATTCGGGGCATATTAACAAATAATACAGAGTGTTCAAGCATATAGCCCTTAACCATATATCGACCTCCCACCTCCCTATGGACCTCCTCCTCCTGGAAAGGCAACCGCTTATGTTTTAGCACTACAACCTCTCTAGCTCAGGAGCTATATCCTGCAAAATATCTATGCGCACCCCAGCTTGTCGCCACTGACCCCCGAGCCTTTGCTGCAAGGTGCGTCTCCTGTAGAAAGGCTATATCCACCTGGTGACATTGCATATAGTTGGTCACTTGTTTACATTTAAGGGCATTATTTGAGCCCCTAACATTCCAAAGACATGAGAACCACAGTGGCCTACGGCACTAATATATAATATAATCCACATTTGTAAAGCGCAAACACACACCCGTAAGGGTCTCTAGGCGCTGAGGGCCGTCGGGAAGATTAAGCAAGCTATTGCCCAGAGTCACATGGTGCTGGGCTAACCTGCCGCCGGAGCCGGGGATCGAACCGTGATCCCCAGATCCGAGCGTCAGTCACCCTGGCCGCGGTGCCACACCTCTCCCCCTACTAGCCATTATCCACGTCCAGGGCATCTGAGCCACTGACACTGAAGCCATTCATGCCATACTGCAACTGACAAATAAAGGGAAAACAAACTCCAAACATAGGCCCACAGGTCTAAATCCCCCCTCCCTCCACCTATCCCCCTCACCAAACGGAGGGGAGAAACCACATCCCTTACAAATATAATAAAAAGGGCAAAAAAACACAAAGCAAACATATTACAACGCCACATGAACTTAGAGTTGCGCATCTGCACTTGGGAGGTGGCAACACCCCGCCATTACCCCCACACTGGCTCAGAGGGCTGTAAAACCGTATACTTATGCGTCCATGGTGGCACATCAGCGTGCCCTTGACACAAGTCCGTGAGATAAAGCTTGAAGAGTTGAACCATTGCAGTAACATGCTGCAGGGCCAGAAGTCAGGCATCAGGCATCTAGTTCGAAGTGAAAAGGTCCGCACTTGCTCCAGAGTCTGGAATGTCCTGTGACTGCAGCGGAGATGCCAAGCCTTTCTTCTTCGCAGCATTGGAATACTTCTGGAAGAACTCCAGAGCGTTGTGAGGGGAGTCAAACATACGGGAGCATCCCTCAACATCCACCTTCAGACGCGCAGGATACAGCACCCCGTACCGCAGACCCAGCTTACGGAGGGCAGCTTTAACCCTGGCGAACTTCCTGCGCGCATCTTGAACCATGGCAGTGAAGTCAGGGTATAAGGATATACTTGAACCCTGCCAATCAAGCTGGCCCTTCTCACAAGCCAAAGTAGGGTGGTATCCCTATTCCTAAAGTTCAAATGGTGGGCTATGATCGGCCGTGGGGGGCACGCAGGATTCGGACATGGCCCCAGGATACGATGTGCACATTCAACGACGAATGTGTTGGTGAACAGCTCACTGCCAAAGAGATCTGCCAGGAGCTTTTCAAAAAAGTGGTCCAGCTGCACCGTATTTGTTGACTCGGGCAAACCCACAATACCGATGTTGTTCCTTCGTCCCCGGGCCTCCAAGTCCTCGTTCTTAATAGTGACTGATTTAAGGAGCTTCTCCATCCTCTCATACTTCTAAGCGGTTTGGGCCGCGCCGTCTTCCAAGTCAGATATCCTACTCTCTGCGACCGTTATCCGTCCCTTGTCTTGATCCAACCAGGCCCCCATGGAATCTAGACTCCTGTCGAGGGCGTCAAACCTAGTGTCCAAGGCCTTGAAGCCCGCACTTAGCTCCTCCCACAGACCGTCGGGTCCAGCCAACTGCGCCCGGGGCACCTCTCCGCCTTCCGCCATATTGAATTGCTGCGCCGCCGTACCAGGGCTGGATGGTTTGAAGGATAACGTGCTTTGCTTGGGGTCCTTGCGCCCGATACCCACTACGATACGACTCTGGGAAACCAGAATATCAGCAGGTGGCGTACCAGTGTAGGCGCCGATGTAGGCAGCTGAACAACGGGTGCCACTCAGGAGCAGAGAAGGAGCAGACAGGGGCCCCGTACAGCACGGGCTGAGCGATGAACAATGCAGGCCATGCAGCAACAGAGCCAAAATTGGATATGGAGGGGAGTGACCCGGTCCAAAAGCAAGACGCCAATTGGCGAAGGGTCCAGGGGAAGCACCAATGGGCACAAGCCTGACTGAAGAGCAAGGAGAAGTGGAGCAGGCAAATCAGTATGGTCACATAATGCCCAGTGGCCTGACCAATCTGGAAAACCTCCCACAAGCCCGCAGGTAGGTGCTGTAACAAGCGGATGCCGCACCGTGCTGGCACCCAGATTCATGCCTCCTGTTCAATTTGCTGCAGTCCAGCAGCCCAGGATCATGCCTCCTGTACAATCATATAGGTCCAAACCCCCCCTACAGACCACAGTGTGCACCGCTAAAATTAAGCACTGGAGAAAACAATGGGGGGGGCATGCGATCACAGGCAGGAATCCGGGTGGCATGTAGGCAGAGAGGGGCGGGGAGGGTGCACAGCTGTGGTGGGAAGAGCTAGCAGGGGCGGCACAGTTCCTGGCTGAGCGGCCGATCCCCAAGCCCGCCCGCGGCCCCTGTCACCGCAGGACTTCCGGAGAATGCCTGTGTCTCACCGTAGAGTGGGGGAGCCTCTTACCCCTGCCACCCACGACGCTCACCAACGTACTCCTAGCGCCCGGTCCAGTCCCCCGGCCAGCCCGCGCACAGGCACACCAACTCCGGCCGGCACCCGAGTTCCTAGCGTCCCATGCGGCATTAGGCCTCACTGCAGCATGGAAGGCAGTCAGGCGCTGATCTGCGCGGTGGAAATCGGGTGAGCTGGTTTCGACAGCAGTAGCTGCCCCCCTATCTTCCGCACCTCACAGGATGTTTAAAAGCGGGTAAACACCATCTGCACCGCCATAGCAAGTTCTGAAGAGGGAGTTAATGGCAGAGCTCGTCGCCTACACGGCCATCATGGTCGGCTGCTAGGCCACGCCCCTACCTTATTACAGTTAAGTTCTGACATCATAACGCCTACTGCCAGAGCCAGCAGCCAAGGGGATAGGCAGTCATGGAGCATAATTAAACAGCATAAACAAAACCTGGGTTTGTCTTCTTTTTTTCTCGAGATAAACAGTGATCTTTATAAATGAAATATTTATGGCAACATGTTTCCTTTTTGCATGCTTTTGGTACATAAAAGAAAGGTGGAATCTCTATGCATGTTTTTACACATTCTGAGCTACAGAGTTATCCAAAGGTTTAGCTCATCGTAAATGGACTCTAGTATATTTTTGCAACAGACATCTAATTGCTATTTGGTGTGTCTAATTATGCAGTACAGATTATACTTTTATTCATCATGTCTGCAACCATCATATTGCTTTCAAATAAACAAGCAACACAACAAGAATTTAAAAGGTTTGTGGAAACGGTTGTGGTGTGATCATTTTTGCCCCAAATCAGACGTTACAGGTCAGGAGGTATGGCTTTCTCCTACCTGGCTCCTAAATATTGGAACAGCCTTCCTATCTCCTTGCGAGAAATTTCATCCTATCAAATTTTTAGGAAACACCTAAAAGCTTTCCTGTACTAAGGCTCCCTCCTCTCTGCTCTTTTTCCTTGGGTTGTGCTCTGAGTAAGCGCCGAGAGGCCTCATGGTGAGTCGTTGCGCTATACAAGAGGGTATAACATAACATAACATAACATAATTTATTATAAGGAATAAAGTACCTTCTGTCGTACATTATAAGGCAACCTGGAAGTAACCATAGAGAACCAGGACCATATAAAGGTCCTCTGTATGGTCACAGAATTTATAATGTACTCTAGGGAGTACTTTATTCCATGTATGACATGAACAAAAGGATTTATGTGAAGGCAATCTGGGAAAGTTTAATGATTTAAATTTGTAGCTGGTGTGGAGATTTGTAGATGTATCTTACGAATATCTTTGTATGGTTCAGCAATAGTTACCTATACAGAGTTTGGGAAAATCAGTACTTGTTTACTTACCATTGTAAAATGGTCTGCCTTCCTACTCTTATGCAAGATTATATCCCTGTACTTGGAGTGGAACAATTTTGCCACAATCGGCCTTGGGGTAGCACCTGGTGGGGGGCACCTGGCAGAAAATATATAAGCTCCTTTAAGCTAGAAGAATTGTGTGAGGCAGTGTTTTGCAAATGTATGTGACAACCAGTTCACGTAGGAGATCGTGTGGTTTCCTTTAGATCCCTCCAGAAGCCATACTGTCTGTATGATACTACAGTCCGAGCGTTCTTCAGAATCATACGCCTTGCTTCAAGAAAATAGGTTCTATCTATCATGTCGGTGATTTGCTGCTGGAAGTCAGTCAGTTGGCTGTAGCGTATTTATGAAGGATACTGTTTGAGATTCTCGCTGGTCCCGTTTTCTTTTTTTGGGCGAACTCTGGTGCCGCTGCGTGCAGCTTTCTTGCCGGCGCTTTTCCTTTCCTGTCCTGCCTGCATTAAGGAACCTGTGCTGCCCGTGGACTGAGGGCGTACTTCTTGGGTCGAAAACGGGAAGAAAAGCCAACCTGTTCCCTGCCACCCTCCGTGTACCTGGAAGAACACAGACTACCACTCCCAGCAGCCCAGTGCTAATCGGTGAGCCAGGAGCACCTGTGGCCAGTTAGCCCCACCTCCTACTAATATTAAACTCCCAACACTGTCCGCGACGCGGGACGCGCACGGGCAGCGCCGGGAGAAGCCCGGGAAAAGGGCGGGCCCTCTGAGGCCGAGGAGTCCGGGCCGGGCGCACCCCCCTAACACTGACATTGTGAACTTTCATAAGGTACGTCGCCATTGCTACAAACTGACTGAGTTGTGTATTTGGTTTCTTTGCCGGGTTGCTATAGACTCCATTCAACATTCACCATCTGAGGGAATTTTC
Organism: Lissotriton vulgaris; assembly: GCF_964263255.1. NCBI lineage: Eukaryota > Metazoa > Chordata > Amphibia > Caudata > Salamandridae > Lissotriton > Lissotriton vulgaris. Next base: position 2,113,044,157 of record NC_141689.1, on the reverse strand, counting down.
GCTGCATATGAGGACTTATAAACATCGCTCCCTTCCAAGCAAACTCTACTGCATGGCTTATTGCATCTCTTCATTATTTTTATTGAAGCTGAATGCTACTATCCAGTGAGCTATACTTACTGTATTGCACTTGTAGCGCCTAGTTTTGCATTGGGCCGTTTTTCTATTATTGCATTTGCTAACTGTAGTTGTATTACGAGGTATTTATCTGTTACCATCTTTATTCAGCAGGGGGAGAGTGTGAGGGATTAAGATTATTACAATATCTCTGCAGGGAAATTGAGCTGTATAGTAGAAGTGCGCTGGGTGTGGATTGATTCAATCCCGCCCCTTCGCACCTTATTTCCTGCATTTTCACCCCGTGTATTTTGTGCAAAGCTAGGCTGTGATAAAACATATACTTCTTATCTAACATTATGTCTACCAGAGGTAGTAGAAGTAAAACGGCAGCTGGTGGGGCCCCAGTAATAGGCCCAATAGATAACTTCATAATAAGGGCCAATGATGCCATAGACCAGGGTATTACACTCTTGGAGCGCAGGGTTTCACAAGACCTAGCCCTAGTAAAACGATCATCCCTTGGACTTATTGCATCAGCCAGAACTCCAGTTCAGACTAGAAACATCAACACTGGTCCTATAATTGACGCCCGTGCAGAAATTCACAGCATACCGAATGAGGTCAACTTATCAGCATCTAATCCCTTGATAGATTCGGATTCAGATCCTAGTATGGATTTAGAAAGGACACCGGAACTGCTCATCAATCACACACCACATGAGGTAGTTGAAGCTAGCACAAGGCAATTAAGGGGCAGGCGGGAGGGTGCTATACGGAAACACAAAACACACACAAGACAGTTGAGCATGCCTAAGGTAATAAAGCATAGCATGCCTAAGCGAAAGCATAGGAAGGATACTAATCCAAACCAAAATGTAGACGAAACAAATGCACCTATAGACATAGAAAGTGAGGAGTCACAGGGGATCCAGATGGCTAAAGGGGGTAATCTTGAAGCTAATGACCAACTTCTGGAAAGAATGGGCGAACTACTTAGCATCTATTTGTCCCCGATAGAATCTAGACTTACACGTATTGAAAAGCAATTAGCTGAATTGAGTTCTCCCATTAAAAATATCGCCAGTCAGGGGCCTCCAATGACTGTGGGACCCAAACCGAGCTCCTCTAAATCTACATGCACTAAAGCTAAGAATCCCACTGCCCCAATCCTAACCACAAAGCCTAAAACTCCACAAGTGCCAGGCAAAGGAACAGCTGCCAATCAACCATTAACAAAAACTACCGCAAATCATAATACGACCAAGGACGCCACACAGGAAGTCAAGGTGCAAAATGTTGATAAAAGCAAGGAGACCCGAATTAGACCAACTCATAACAACACTCAGAATGCTTTAGGGGCTCAGTCCGACCAAAATATGGCAATCAGTAGGAGACAGATATCCCTCCGCATCAGCCTACCGCCTGAATGCGGGGCGTATGTGCTGGTCCTAGTTAATGTAACCAAATTAAAGAGGGATCAAGAAGAAAACTCTACATCCCTTAAGAACAGGTCCCTTCACTGGTTAGTTGCAAACTGCAACTTTCCAATGGTAGGGGCAAGGGAGATTATTCACACCCAAAGAGTAGGATGGGTAGGCCCACTGAGGAAAAAGTTTGAGGGGGACTGCATAATAATACATTTCTAGTCCCCCCAATGGGCCCAAAAAACTTTGGCTAGTGCCCCAACACCCTCACCTTGGGAATTCAATACTACTTTGCTCCCTCTGGGTTATTTTTATAGACACCTGATTTCCCCCAATGCTAATATGATGAATAACTCTGTTGTGTGTTATCAGGACCCTAATTTGGGTACTGGGATTAAGTTTCCATTCTTTCACCAGGACCAAAGGCTTACTTACCCGAAGGGACCTGCGCAGTGTTATCAGGCCCCATCCCTAGCAAATCCGTTGCACTACCCATAGCCCCCCCCCCCCATAATGAAACAGTACGACCATATGGAGAGGTTAAATCAAATGATTAACCCAAATCGGTATTTGCCTCAGAATGAGGTAAGGTCTATATATAACATCCCAACCTATAATCGGTTTGAACATGCCTTCTCAAGCCTAGACGAGCAGGATTGACTGGGCAACAGGGAAGTCATCATCAATGGATGTGAAGATATAAGTAATGACAACAAGGAATATCCAGTACCAGTAGAAGCAAGTATAACTCAGGGAACATTAGTTGGTGATAGCGAAGGCAATAGTGGTCGCCCAGTGTTAAGCAATATTACTGAGGAATATCTACCATCATTACAAGCCAATGCTACACAGGGAACAGCAATGCTCGAGTGTACTGTCACACTTATGGCCATACATGACCATATAATTCCCATATCACCTAAAACTAATATGAACATAGTGACGAGTACAAGGAACAAGCTAACCAGTCACTCTACCCGCTGTGACTTGTCAATCCTTAGTTGGAATGTGGCAGGGTTAGAGTCAAGGCTCTCTGACCCCAATGGGCCAAGACATTGAATGGTATAGATATTATAATGTTTCAAGAGACCTGGGCTGTTGGGAATTCTCATATAGAGGGCTACCATTGTTTTAGTGTGACTGCACTGAAACCAATTTCTGGCCGTGCAGTCGGAGGTTTATTCATCGGGATTAAGATACTGGCTGGCGGTACTATCAGAAACCTATCTAGAGTGAACCCGAATATACAAATTCTCGAATTCAAGCGAAAGACCCGGATTTATTTAATTAATTTTTATAATAATGACTTTTATTGTGTACCTAATAAGAACTTTGAGGCACTTTCCAAAACTTTACATAATCTGGAAATCAGTCTACAGGCTGATGATGGGACAGGGATTTTAATTGGGGGTGACTTCAACGCAAAAATATTAAAGAACCATGGGATCAAGGATAGGAACTGCTTAGACCAAGCCGAACGAAGGGGTATTGAACTCGCCAATATACTAACCGAGTTCAACCTTGGTGATGCCATGAAAACTAGCCACAATCTTAGTGCCTCTCATGCTCCTAAGTTCAGAGGCAGGGACTGCAGTGCCACTATTGATTTTATTTTTATGTCCCCACACTTAATAGATCGTGTTACAAAGTCCACAGTGATGGAGACATCGTTTGGAGATCACAACCTACTCGTAGTAACTCTGCACTTAGCCCCTACTCCGGTCTATAACAACTTAAATGGTGCAAGGGACATCACACCTTCAGTTGATGGCTTGCGATTAAAATGGAGGGGGGTTGATGGTGGGGCAATTTTAGAAAGTCTAAAAATGAAACACCCGCAGCTAATTAATTCCTGCTTATCCATGGATGGGAACTACCACAGAATTATTGCTGATTTTGGTGAACTGTGTCTCATTATAAAAAATCTTTTGTCAGTACCATTACCAAAGGAAGGGACAGAACCAAGGTGGTTTGATTCCGCCTGTTCACTGGCAAATAGGGAACTACGCAGGGCACTAACCACCAAACCCAGGTGCACAACGGTGGTTCAGACAGCCAGGAAACTCTATAAATTTGAAATAGCTAGAAGAAAGTCCGCACTACTGACTGAGCAGTGGGAGTCACTGGTCGCCAGTACCAATCTGGGGGGCAGGTCAGGAAACCGCAGGTCTGGTCTGCGGTCAGGAAAACACGGGAAATGGGGAAACAGTTAACACCAATTAGTTGCAACATAACTAGCAGCGTTTGGGAGGCTCACTTCTCTAAAATTTACGCCGCGCCAACCAAGAACTTGGTAACTTTTACCCCAGGACAGATGTGCGGTCTACAGATTGATCTCCATGAGGTGAAAATAGCCATAAAAGAGAGCCTTGGAAACAAGGCACCAGGCCCCGATGGATTGCCCATTGATATTATTAAGCACAACCCGGATCTATGGGCACCAATCCTTCTTAATGTCTTTAACAGCTTGCCAAAAGTGCCCATGCCCACTACATGGGCAACCAGCACTATCGTCCCAATTTTTAAAAAGGGTGGTAGATCGGACCCAGTTAACTATCGTCCGATCTCCCTTTTGGATAATGCTTTAAAAATCCTGGGGCGAGTTATTTATAATAGGGTGCTAGAATGGACTGAAGACATAGACCTATTGGACTCGTGTCAGATGGGATTTAGGAGCAGGGTAGGGACAGTGGAGCAATGTCTGAACCTAAAATTGATAATCGACAAGTACAGCCTTGCTCGATCGTCTCCCATTTACCTTGCATTTATGGATCTTTCCTCCGCCTTTGATCTAGTGAATAGATCCAAACTCTGGGCTATCCTTTTAAACTATGGACTAGACGAGGCGCTTGTTAATTTCCTGGCCTACCTTCACACGGATCTCAAAGCACATGTCAGGATCGGGATGGGTGAAGAAGTCTCTGGAGCTATTAACATCGGCAGGGGGGTGAGACAGGGGTGCGTTTTAGCACCCCCTGTTGTTCATCATTTATATTAATGGCCTTGCAAAAAGCCTGAAAGAAGTGACTAGTGATGTACCAACAATTCTGGGGCAACCACTACCAGCTATGTAAATTGGCCTACGGGTATGTTGCATCAGCTTGGCCAATGTCCTGTCAGGCCTCTCACCCTCTCCATACAGTCTAGCTACAGTGTATTTCCCCAAAAAATGTGTCTCTCGTTCTGCAGCTTCACGGAATTCTGTCAACAGAGCAGCTCGTTTATGCATGTCAGGAGGGCCAGAGCCGGACGCACTACAATCTAAATTGTGGAGCTGTGCCTCCACCTGAGCAAGCGTGCAGCACAGAGACCTGAGCACCCCAGCGTTTTTAGAAATGCACAACCCTCTCGCATAGGCCTTGAATGCCTCCCATAGGCTGGCCTTAGAATCCACTGACCCAACATTTATCGAAAATAACTCTACTATCGCCTCACCCAGTTCAGTTGCAAAGACAGAGTACCTCAAAGCCATATCAGGAAATCGCTAGGTACGTTCCATCCCCCCGCTCTAGGGACCCGCAAGGTTACCAACACCGGGGAGTGATCCGACAATGTGCGCAGCAGATGAGAAACCGCTTCAACCCACCGCCCCACTCCTGCTGATAAACAACAGTAGTCCAATCGCGTCTAGGTATTATGGGGCGCAGAATAGTTGGTGTAAATTACACTGTGCGTGAATGGTACCTCCAGGCATCCACCAGGTCAAACTGCTCTATAGTGTCCAGCACAGCCCGCCTCGCTTTCGGCTTTGTAGCCGCAGTATGTGCTATTCTATCGAGTTCCGGGTCAAGCAACAAGTTAAAGTCTCCACCCAAGTAGACGCAGTCAGCCCCCATGCAAGCTATGTGATTGTGTACAGTGTCAAAAAAACTTGAGGTCATCTACATTCGGGGCATATTAACAAATAATACAGAGTGTTCAAGCATATAGCCCTTAACCATATATCGACCTCCCACCTCCCTATGGACCTCCTCCTCCTGGAAAGGCAACCGCTTATGTTTTAGCACTACAACCTCTCTAGCTCAGGAGCTATATCCTGCAAAATATCTATGCGCACCCCAGCTTGTCGCCACTGACCCCTGAGCCTTTGCTGCAAGGTGCGTCTCCTGTAGAAAGGCTATATCCACCTGGTGACGTTGCATATAGTTGGTCACTTGTTTACATTTACGGGTATTATTTGAGCCCCTAAGATTCCAAAGACATGAGAACCACAGTGGCCTACGGCACCAATATATAATATAATCCACATTTGTAAAGCGCAAACACACACCCGTAAGGGTCTCTAGGCGCTGAGGGCCGTCGGGAAGATTAAGCAAGCTATTGCCCAGAGTCCCATGGTGCTGTGCTAACCTGCCGCCGGAGCCGGGGATCGAACCGTGATCTCCAGATCCGAGCGTCAGTCACCCTGGCCGCGGTGCCACACCTCTCCCCCTACTAGCCATTATCCACGTCCAGGGCATCTGAGCCACTGACACTGAAGCCATTTATGCCATACTGCAACTGACAAATAAAGGGAAAACAAACTCCAAACATAGGCCCACAGGTCTAAATCCTCCCTCCCTCCACCTATCCCCCTCACCAAACGGAGGGGAGAAACCACATCCCTTACAAACATAATAAAAAGGGCAAAAAAACACAAAGCAAACATATTACAACCCCACATGAACTTAGAGTTGCGCATCTGCACTTGGGAGGTGGCAACACCCCGCCATTACCCCCACACTGGCTCAGAGGGCTGTAAAACCGTATACTTATGCGTCCACGGTGGCACATCAGCGTGCCCTTGACACAAGTCCGTGAGATAAAGCTCGAAGAGTTGAACCGTTGCAGTAACATGCTGCAGGGCCAGAAGTCAGGCATCAGGCATCTAGTTCGAAGTGAAAAGGTCCGCACTTGCTCCAGAGTCTGGAATGTCCTGTGACTGCAGCGGAGATGCCTAGCCTTTCTTCTTCGCGGCATTGGAATACTTCTGGAAGAACTCCCGAGCGTCGTGAGGGGAGTCAAAAATACGGGAGCATCCCTCAACATCCACCTTCAGACACGCAGGATACAGCACCCCGTACCGCAGACCCAGCTTACGGAGGGCAGTTTTAACCCTGGCGTACTTCCTGCGCGCATCTTGAACCATGGCAGTGAAGTCAGGGTATAAGGATATACTTGAACCCTGCCAATCAAGCTGGCCCTTCTCACAAGCCAAACTAGGGTGGTATCCCTATTCCTAAAGTTCAAAAGGTGGGCTATGATTGGCCGTGGGGGGCACCCAGGATTCGGACATGGCCCCAGGATACGATGTGCACATTCAACGACGAATGTGTTGGTGAACAGCTCACTGCCAAAGAGATCCGCCAGGAGCTTTTCAAAAAAGTGGTCCAGCTGCACCGTATTTGTTGACTCGGGCAAACCCACAATACCGATGTTGTTCCTTCGTCCCCGGGCCTCCAAGTCCTCGTTCTTAATAGTGACTGATTTAAGGAGCTTCTCCATCCTCTCATACTTCTAAGCGGTTTGGGCCGCGCCGTCTTCCAAGTCAGATATCCTACTCTCTGCGACCGTTATCCGTCCCTTGTCTTGATCCAACCAGGCCCCCATGGAATCTAGACTCCTGTCGAGGGCGTCAAACCTAGTGTCCAAGGCCTTGAAGCCCGCACTTAGCTCCTCCCACAGACCGTCGGGTCCAGCCAACTGCACCCGGGGCACCTCTACGCCTTCCGCCATATTGAATTGCTGCGCCGCCGTACCAGGGCTGGATGGTTTGAAGGATAACGTGCTTTGCTTGGGGTCCTTGCGCCCGATACCCACTACGATACGACTCTGGGAAACCAGAATATCAGCAGGTGGCATACCAGTATAGGCGCTGATGTAGGCAGCTGAAGAACGGGTGCCACTAAGGAGCAGAGAAGGAGCAGACAGGGGCCCCGTACAGCACGGGCTGAGCGATGAACAATGCAGGCCATGCAGCAACAGAGCCAAAATTGGATACGAAGGGGAGTGACCCAGTCCAAAAGCAAGACGCCAATTGGCGAAGGGTCCAGGGGAAGCACCAATGGGCACAAGCCTGACTGGAGCAAGGAGAAGTGGAACAGGCAAATCAGTATGGTCACATAATGCCCAGTGGCCTGACCAATCTGGAAAACCTCCCACAAGCCCACAGGTAGGTGCTGTAACAAGCGGATGCCGCACCGTGTTGGCACCCAGATTCATGCCTCCTGTTCAATTTGCTGCAGTCCAGCAGCCCAGGATCATGCCTCCTGTACAATCATATAGGTCCAAAACCCCCCTACAGACCACAGTGTGCACTGCTAAAATTAAGCACCGGAGAAAACAATGGGGGGGGCATGCGATCACAGGCAGGAATCCGGGTGGCATGTAGGCAGAGAGGGGCGGGGAGGGAGCACAGCTGTGGTGGGAAGAGCTAGCAGGGGCGACACAGTTCCTGGCTAAGCGGCCGATCCACAAGCCCGCCCGCGGCCCCTGTCACCGCAGGACTTCCGGGGAATGCCTGTGTCTCCCTGTAGAGTGGGGGAGCCTCTTACCCCTGCCGCCCCCGCCGCTCACCAACGTACTCCCAGCGCCCGGTCCAGTCCCCCGGCCAGCCCGCGCACAGGCACACCATCTCCGGCCGGCACCCGAGTTCCTAGCGTCCCATGCGGCATTAGGCCTCACTGCAGCATGGAAGGCAGTCAGGCGCCGATCTGCGCCGCGGCAATCGGATGAGCTGGTTTCGACAGCAGTAGCTGCCCCCCTATCTTCCGCACCTCACAGGATGTTTAAAAGCGGGTAAACACCATCTGCGCCGCCATAGCAAGTTCTGAAGAGGGAGTTAATGGAAGAGCTCCTCGCCTACACGGCCATCATGGTCGGCTGCTAGGCCACGCCCCTACCTTATTACAGTTAAGTTCTGACATCATAACGCCTACTGCCAGAGCCAGCAGCCAAGGGGATAGGCAGTCATGGAGCATAATTAAACAGCATAAACAAAACCTGGGTTTTCTCGAGATAAACAGTGATCTTCATAAATGAAATATTTATGGCAACATGTTTCCTTTCTGCATGCTTTTGGTACATAAAAGAAAGATGGAATCTCTGTGCATGTTTTTACACATTCTGAGCTACAGAGTTATCCAAAGGTTTAACTCATCGTAAATGGACTCTAGTATATTTTTGCAACAGACATCTAATTGCTATTTGGTGTGTCTAATTATGCAGTACAGATTATACTTTTATTCATCATGTCTGCAACCATCATATTGCTTTCAAATAAACAAGCAACACAACAAGAATTTAAAAGGTTTGTGGAAACGGTTGTGGTGTGATCATTTTTTCCCCAAATCAGACGTTACAGGTCAGGAGGTATGGCTTTCTCCTACCTGGCTCCTAAATATTGGAACAGCCTTCCTATCTCCTTGCGAGAAATTTCATCCTATCAAATTTTTAGGAAACACCTAAAAGCTTTCCTGTACTAAGGCTCCCTCCTCTCTGCTCTTTTTCCTTGGGTTGTGCTCTGAGTAAGCGCCGAGATGCCTCATGGTGAGTCGTTGCGCTATACAAGAGGGTATAACATAACATAACATAACATAACATAATTTATTATAAGGAATAAAGTACCTTCTGTCGTACATTATAAGCCAACCTGGAAGTAACCTTAGAGAACCAGGACCATATAAAGGTCCTCTGTATGGTCACAGAATTTATAATGTTCTCTAGGGAGTACTTTATTCCATGTATGACATGAACAAAATGATTTATGTGAAGGCAATCTGGGAAAGTTTAATGATTTAAATTTGTAGCTGGTGTGGAGATTTGTAGATGTATCTTACGAATATCTTTGTATGGTTCAGCAATAGTTACCTATACAGAGTTTGGGAAAGTTAGTACTTGTTTACTTACCATTGTAAAATGGTCTGCCTTCCTACTCTTATGCAAGATTATATCCCTGTACTTGGAGTGGAACAATTTTGCCACAATCGGCCTTGGGGTAGCACCTGGTGGGGGGCACCTGGCAGAACCTATATAAGCTCTTTCAAGTAAGAAGAATTGTGTGAGGCTGTGTTTTGCAAATGTATGTGACAACCAGTTCACGTAGGAGATCGTGTGGTTTCCTTCAGATCCCTCCAGAAGCCATACTGTCTGTATGATACTACAGTCCGAGCGTTCTTCAGAATCATACGCCTTGCCTTCAAGAAAATAGGTTCTATCCATCATGTCGGTGATTTGCTGCTGGAAGTCAGTCAGTTGGCTGTAGCGTATTTATGAAGGATCCCGTTTTCTTTTTTTGGGGGCCTCCTTACAAAAGCCTCAATTTGACGGCTGTGGCATCTATCTTGTATTCTAATCTAGTGGCAATTGCTTCTAATATTTGATCAAGTTTGACGTCTGCAGAAGCGGTGTCCACGTGATCTCTGTAGTGGCTAGTCTCCTTGTGCCTCCTAACATTGATGTCAGGATCCCATGATGTTTTCTCTGTTTCAGTGGTCACCAGTCTAATTCATTACAGTTTGCCATTTTGACGGGTGGACATGAAGCAATATTCTGGACAGGGTATAGGACAGTCACACTCTGGTTTTACAAGCCTGTTCCGGGGGAAATATTTCGACCAATTATGCAGAGGTCTTTATGTGATGTGTATTTTGTAGTGACACTCCTAGTCTAAAGCACAGTCACTAAGGACTCAAGCATATCAAGTCCCATATTATGTTGTGCGTTCTATTTGTAATTGAGCAGATTTGTCTACTATAAACAGTTGGTGTTTCTTCCTCAGGCAGTGTGAAAGGCTAATTCTGCTGGGATGGAAGGCTGGTTAACTTGACTTCATGTGAGTTGGGAGTATTGAGAGAGGGTTCAGGATGCAATAATTCTAGTTGAAGTCTTTTCCTCAATCGCAGCGAACTCTGAACCAATTACAAGCACACTGGCTAGATGTAGCCCCCGTCACCAATGGCCTGGCTTAGGGTGGGCTGCCTCCTTCTTACCTCTGTGATGACTAAGTTTAATTTCGATGGAAATGAGCAGTATCAAAGGCAATGTGCATGTGGCACATACACATGATCTACATGGGACCACTCAACAGGTGCAACGGCCCAAAATCACTCTTCACTGAGCCTGCAGCCTCACAATGTCTAGGATGGCTGCCATCATGAGGTCAGGCAAATCCACTGTGGCATCACTCCCACTTCGAGAAACCCCAGGGTACTGTGGTCTTGCCTCGGCTCGCTAACCTCTCAGAGGGGTAAGAGCCCACAGCAGAAACCTTGTAATTCACTGTATCAGCCAGGTATACACAGATTGATGGGTGCCATCTGGCATTATCAAAACAGTGCAAGTCCACGATTCAAGAGACCTGCTTGTTATTTTCAGCACAAATATGGCAATGTACGGTTTGCAGCGCGAGAGTCTCAAACCATGATGCCCTAGACACAAAGATGTCTGTGTTATTCTTTCAGTTGTAGGGCTCAAGCGGATTCTGGAGTAATAGGACTGGCTGGCAGGGAGCTCCACTAAATTGCACCTAAAACATCAGCTTCTGGCTACCCCCACCTCATTCACAAACATTCTCAATGACATGTTCCATCCTAATTGCACATACAACTTTACTAATAAAAACGTTACTGGAAGTAGTGGATTTAGGATGGAAAACTGACCAAAACCCCCCATATTTTATGGCAGTTTAAGAGGAGAAACATGTCTTCAAAAAATATATTTTTCGATGAGTAGAGAAAATGTTTAATTAATATCACCAAGTACACATTTTGCCTAAACCTAACCAAATAGATTATTGTATACTCAAAAACAGATTGCTTGCCTGCTAACACTATAGAGGAGTATGGTTAGAGGAAACATATGCTCAGATATCTAGGAATAACATAGATGTCCGAAAAATAGACCAGATGACTTTTGTAAATTATAAAAAAAAAATAGTAATAGCCAGATGTATCTTCCCTTTTTGCAAACCAGAGATGGGCAAAATGCACACCTAATGGTTTGCAAATGTCAAGGCAATTTGTGATGTGACCAATGTACTAATAAATCGCACTGCAAATTTACAGGGGTCGCAAAACAACCTCCCTGACGAGTATTAGGTGGGTCACAATTTGGACCACTCTGTGATTGGCTGTGACAGCAAAGATGGAGACCTGCAAGTGATAGCAAAATACCGGCACTGCATTTGCATGCCTTTTTTAACTGCTTGTTTCTATTAAAGAGATGTGTTGCCTTGTTAAAAAAGGTTCCTGTTTGTGAATACAAATGCAGTGGATGAAGGTCTGCCTTTGCGAGTCAGTTGCCATCACAACACAGGGGTCTGTAACATATCAATGGTTTGCAACTGCAATTGTGGTAACTAACCACTGATACATACCTTTCTGACCTGTGAATGGGAGGAGAATGTCCCTTTAATTGATTTTTCTGATTTGTACATGCTGGGATTGAAACTGCAAACTAGGTTTGTACATCTGATCAAAAATCTATGAAAAACACTGAAGTAAAGATATGCAGACTGCTTCAGCAAATCTAAAAATCAGCAGGTAGACCGGCTTGCCAATGTATCTTCTTCTCAACAGGCTCACACTTAGGGCCTGATTAAGACAGGGTTTGGAAAGCTTCCCAACCAAATCGGGTTGGAAATAGTTTCCGACCCACTCAGATCGGAAGAGTCCGACCGACCGAGTACGATGCATCCGGATGCTTCCAGATACGATTTGGTTGGACTCCCATTGACATCAATGGGAGCATATGTTCCTAACCGCATTGTAATTGGGCCCTCGGTTGGGAAGACACGTTCCCAATCCGATCCGGAAGGAGCAAAAGCCGTTAGGAGGCCTTCCTAACCGCATCATAATTTGGGCCCTAGGTGGGAATGCTTTCCTATCCGCATCAGAATCAGGCCTTAAGTGACGGCCGGTAGGTACAACTAAGAGGTGGTTTGGGGGATGTGCACACACACACCCAAGCATTCACATTCACACATGTGCACACATACCCATCTACATCACTCACTTCCAAATACATGCATGCACCAAACAATCAATGAACAACAACACTTACCTGCTGCAAATCTTGGTGAGAGAGGCGTTGGAGGTGCCAGGAGGGTAGGGAATACTGCTTCTCCCTCATTGGTTGAAGTCCCTACCTCGTCACAGAGTAGGATGGGGTCAAAGAGACTACTGACCCCATCCACTCTGTGACAAGGTGTCAGTGATAGACACTTGGGTCTGGGAACTTCAGGGCTTAAACCTGAAGCGCCCAGGTATGAGGCTATGACTGATGCTCTACCTCATCATGAGGGGGAGGGCCTCAAGGACCTTTACTGAGCTGAGGACGTCACTCCCACAGGAGCTGTGATATCCGCAGTCCAGCAAACATTCAACACAGGCAGCCAAGAGAAAGCCTGTGCATTTAGCGCATGTCTAGCTCCTGGCTGCCTGACCTGAAAATAAAGAGTGTCTGTCAGCCTGCCTTGGACGATGAGTAGCTATTTGCATTATTGATACTCAAGATTATTTTTACAATCATGTAACTTTAGCCAGGATTCAAACCTGGGTGCCAGCGATTGCACATAGGTTCCTAGAGCACACGCTCAACAAACTGAGCTATATAATCAGCTCCTACTTTCTGGTATGTTTAACTGATACGTGGACTGTGGAACTCATTCTGAATGAAGACCACGAGCTGTGCTCACCAATGGTAAAGACTATGCATTTATTGCAGAATAGTACTGTAGAATACAAAGGAAGTATGACTTCATATGAGATTTGTTCATCGAAAGACAAACAACTTCATTCCTTTTGTTGGATTACCTGAAAATAACATTTGCCTATGGTACAATGAATAGACTTGCAGAATCACACCGGCTTCTTTCACAGATGGCAAAATGAGCAATGAGTAAAATACAAATGTTTTCAAAGATTATACCAATCATTTTAGCCTTGCTTAGTTTTTGTAAGCTAATTAAACATAAATATTGTATATTGTAAGAAAAGGTCATACATAAGTTAGTACCTTAATGAATACTTGAATTAGTCACTGGTATATAGGTGTGACTTCAAATTACATGATTTATTTTACTCTTCGGTGGCGTAATAATCTTCACTCTTGGTACTGGTACCTGAAGTGTGCATTTAAAACTGAACATCAAAGTACACACAGAAAAGAAATAAAAGGAAAGCAATCACTTGTGCTCCATGTGTTACTATTTAAAAGACGACCTCTTATGTGGACTGCACAGTAAATATGGGGCACAGCCACATTGCTCAAATCAACTGGAAGACTAAAGCAAGAGTCTAATTGTCACATTTAATTTGTTGTGTGTGAAAGTTTGATGATTGCTTCCCTTTTCTCTTTTCTGTGTTTACATTGATGTTTAATTTTACTTTGAAACACACACTCAAAGCACCAGTACCAAGATTGAAGATTATTACGGCACTAATGAATAAACTAAATCATGTCATTAGAGCACACCTCTAGATGTTGATACATAGTTTTGGTAAGCAAACATCATCTGAGAGACATGAAACTTAAAAGGTCTGATAATACACCCCTTGGTGTTATGGCATGTAAACAGATTTGGAAAAGGGAGGCACTGTAATGTGCAGGACAGAGGATAAATGTATCACAACTACTTCGACACCACCTATTGCCCAGGACCCCGTGGTCTAGGGTATTTTACCCTGCTATAAATGGGAAAGCAGAAGTTAAGATAAAATGTTCTACTTAGGTGCAGGCACCGATTTCAAGCAAAAACATTTGCTGTTAACTAATGAATCTAAAAGATAGTTTTCAATCATGGGAATTTTGCTTTCTTGATGAGGCAACCCCAACCCCACTGCAAGCCTTATTTTGCTCTCATGCCTATGATAAATGCAGGACCTGGCCTGGCAGTTCTGGCTGGACTGATCCCGTGGGGACCAGGGCCAAGACTAATTTGCATATGGCTGGGTCCAAATTGGAATGCCATGGTGAGCAAAAAATTATGGATTTAGGTACAGATCTCTGTACTGGGGTGAATGTATGACATTGTTAAACATTCCGTTCCTCGATTGTTCTTTTCATTCATGCCTAAGATAAACCTTAATCATTTTATGTTCCTTGTGCTTTTTTCTACTGCAAAATCATCTGTGTTTGCATTAAAATGGTCCAAAATTATGTTGTTTTTTTGCCTTCCACATCTAACAAGCATTAGCAAAGCTATTAGGCCCCGGCTTACAGGCTGAGATATTGGTTTCGCTAATGTTTTCTTAAAATTGCCACTTCTAGGGTGACACCAGAATATATGATCCAGAAAGCTATGAGCGTGTTATATTTTTGGCCTTGGTTTTAAAATGATGCAAAGGGTTAGGAACTGCTGCAAGTCTTGTTTTGAGATAAAAGGTATTAGGAATCAGTGTCACTGATACAAGAGCAGGCTCAATGACATTTGCAGCGAAAATAATCTATGAACAGTTTGTAACATTAAACCTAATTCTGCATGGTGCTTTATTCGAAAAGAATGAAAAACGTTTTTTGCCCAACAGCACATATTTTGAGGATGATATTTCTGTTTGGGACACATTCTACTTGTAGTTCACAGACGCCACTCTGAACTAGGCAGTACACAATATAAATATCAGGTAGTCATTAAGGCAATGCTCTGGTGATTACAACATATTGGGGGAAATATGTAGAGGGCCGTGCAGGTTGCAACATACATTTCATACAATCATCTGGACCAGAGTTGCTTAATTCTTACAGTAATGTGACGTCACTGTTCTTTGCAAGTTCAACTTAGACATTTTCGAGACTCTCCATTGTCAATATAATAACATTTGGTTAGACTGTTTATTTTGCTTTTATGTACCTCGTTAAGGTCTCAAATTCATAGAAATATTACTAGACCTGCAGGTCTAGTAACCTGAATAATCTACTGGACCTAACTGTAATGTACTTGATCCATAAACTGGTCTCATGATGTCATCCTAGGCAAACATTTTATTTTGCAAAGCCACTTTTTTCTTCATTATCACATATGAGAGCACTCGCCAATATGTGAGTTTTGCATTCCTGCTGTACAAAAAAACTATTTGGTTTGATTTAATACACTAACCCCCAGATTCATCATGGTCATGTTTTGCGAGTCCTTAATAGCGAATTTTAAGGATTCGCTATTAAAGACTCGCAAAACGGGATGCATGTAGAAATCGCAATATTTTATGCGATTTCTACTGCTTCCTTATTTGCGATTCGCTAATTGCTAATCGCAAATAAGGAATGGCTTTCCCATTCATGAATGGGGAGTCATTCCTTATTTGCGATTAGCAATTAGCGAATCGCAAATAAGGAAGCAATTTCAAGGGTGCCAGGGTGTCCAAAGGACACCCTGTAGCACCCCTGAAATGTTAATGTACACTGGTGTTGCGCACACACATGTCCAAAAGACATGTGTGTGTGTAACATACAACTTAGAAAAATGCACTAAAGTGCATTTTTCTAAGTGTTTGCTATTTACCACGTAGTTAGACTTCGCTGTAAATAGCGGCCCCAGATTGCGGATTCGCAATTTAAAAATGGTTCATGAATTGCATTTAAGGAATCTCAAATTGAGATTCCTTAAATGCAATTATTCGCAATTTAGCGATTTCTAGAATTGCGATGTTTCCATTTGGGATGATGAATCCCAAATGCAAAAATTGCGCTCGCAAAGGGCCAGATTCTCAGGATCTGGCCCTTTGCGAGCCGATTTCGGTTTGATGAATCTACCTGTATATGTTTGCTTCATGCATATTAAGAATCTAGTCCTCAAATAGGGTGCACATAGTCCCTGACTTGCCTCTTGATTCAATAATAGCATTAACATCAGGGCATGGACTGGAATGCCTCTGTTCATCTTTGAAACATACTTTTAATAAATATATGACTAAAGCATGAGGTGGCAGTGCACTGTCTGTTATAGAAAGCACATTTTCCATTGAAATGACCAAAATTTTTCCCATTAACATGCAGTGTTACTTTTAAAACTATATACTGTATAAACAATATAGGGTTTCAAAAAACATATTTATCCTTTCCACATCACTAAGTAAAGTGTTCTGATTTGTTTTTAGCCTATTAAAATATATTTTTTTAATCACACAGAATTACAAAACATGAGCTTTCAGAACTACTAAAACATATTTGGAAATGTTTGTACAGTTAATTTGTTTGCTATTTAAATGTGTGTTAGATTAAACATGACATCCTACAGCCTTTCATTTTACACTTATTGTACAGCATGTTTGTCATACAGAAACTTTGCAGTCAGATGAAGAAAAGTTATTGTAGATGTAAACTGACTTTTGACCTCTGTCTCTGAACACAGAATAAACGCAACACGATAAAAACAAGATTTAAAGGCATATCTAATGCTCCTTCACTTTGTGAAAGAACAACACATGTGGTTTGTCAGCTAGCCAGAAGGGGTGAGTAGGCCCTAAACATAGCTCGCCCTGATTAAATCTGACTCTCCATAGCGAGTAGGTTTGCCTGCTTTTAGGGACCAATTTGTGTCCCTTGAGTGCACTATCAGTGGGCTTCCATCTTAAAATGTTTTTGACGATTTCCAGATGGCGGCCCTCATCTGCACATGGGCATACATCTGCGACAGCCATCTTCGATTAGGTCTTACAAAAATAGAAATACATTTGAAAGATACCCACTGCACATGCGTGGGTTCAGCATGGGGTTTACCCAACAGCAGACTCTTTTTCTGAAAATAAGATGAACCAAAACATTAATACCCCCGCCTTCACATGCTCCAAAGCCCATTTAGACACCTCTGCTAGGGTCGAAATGTTACTTTAGAAGGCCTTCTATCAAACATTTAACATATTCCAGACAGTGCAGAACTCTCCATAGTTGCTGAGACTTTAAGAGTATTACCTGGCACCTGCAATTGCAGAATTCATATTTTGTTTACTATCCCTAAGCACCTTTTTAAGGCAAATTCTTAAAAAAGTGTGGGGATAATTATCCCATGCTGTAATGTGTGTTTTTTCCAGTTTGTTGAGTTTCTTGTCACCTCTACCCCTTAAGACAAAGACCAGTCACATGCAAATTAGAACTGTTCCTGCTCCACTAGGAGCGGTACAGCTTGAATTGTCTTGCCATGTGCACTCTAGATAGAACAAGTAGAAACCACAGACCGGTTTCAGCTTTGATAAATTATTATGCGGGCCCAAGTATTTTCTAGTGGCTGAGATTAATCCAAGCATTCCACCCACCACTTGTTTATCTTAGCAAGATGCTCCAAGTTCACTAGGTATGCCAGAAGTGGGTCCACAAGATCCACCTCACTCATGAGCCCTAATAAAATTGAAACCAGTCCGGTTTGCTTCTGTTGCTGTCTAGAGAGGACCTCACCTGGAAGTTAAGTCTGGACTATTCCTATTTGTTTGCATTTTGCTGGTCCTTATCCTCTGGAGGAAAAATGATGGACTCGAATGCGGCTTGA
The DNA here is from genome assembly GCF_964263255.1 of Lissotriton vulgaris. NCBI lineage: Eukaryota > Metazoa > Chordata > Amphibia > Caudata > Salamandridae > Lissotriton > Lissotriton vulgaris. Next base: position 2,113,026,217 of record NC_141689.1, on the reverse strand, counting down.
GTAATTACTAATGGCTGAGATTAATTCAAGCATTCTGCACATCACTTATTCTGTTTTTCTTCATGTGGATCACAGGCGGAAGTGAAAGATGCGTTATTTCTGCACGTTATGGGCCATATGTATCAAAGGGTTTTACCCATTCTGAATCTATGTGAAAGTGTGTTCATACATATGGCCCTATGCCTTCTTACGTATGTTGAAATGTATAATCAAATTGCAACTGCATATCAACGTTTACTTATGAGGAACTCATTCACAAGTTACACTGGCTCCAGGTGGATACATGTATTCAGTTTAAGGCTCTGTGCATTCTCCATAAGATTTTCTTTCCTCAGGGGGATCCCCATCATATCCAATCGGCTGACTCCATACCTACCTTACGGTATTTGTACTCTGCTGATAATAATTTAGCCTGTGTGCCACGTCTTAGAAAAGCAAGGATGGGTGGTCGTTCTTTTGCGCTAAAGCCCCTGCCCTCTGGAATGCCCTTCCTCTCCCTTTAAGGCAAATTCAGAATCACTTGTTCTTTAGGAAATTGCTGAAGTCCTGGTTGATTACCATCTACATTTTCTGCTGGTCCTCTTCTATTTCTCATTGTCTCTCTTTCACAGTTGTGTTTTTTTTTAATGAAAGTAGCGCTGGGACGCCCCGCCGCTGAGGTAGCCATGTGCTTTCCAAATAATATGACATCATATACAAATCATATACCATGTAGCTCTTGAATCATTAACATAGCAAGAAACATCTGTTATCTGTCAATAGCGCCTCTGAGTGAACCTGTGCTCTACAAATATGCCTGTTATATGCACCTATGTGGAGCATCTTTAAATATTGCATAATGAGATGTCTCTCTTTAAAAGTCATTTAAATGTTGCCGCCACCCTCCTTATGCTGACTCCGGGTTCAGTTTAGCTCCTCACTTTAAATTCCAGATTCGGATAGAGGTTTCGACGCTTTCTCCTGTCGGCGCTCTGTACACTGTGCAGGAAGGAAATGGATGGAGCTAGAACCTTTTTCCCTATAGCGAAGCTCCCACTAGCCCACCTTGGTAGTTTACAGGAGTTGGGCGCGTTGACATTATGTCTTGGCCTGCATTTTCTAATGTGCTTTTATATCACTGAAGTTATTGTTTGAGCTTGGTAATGGGAACCAAGAATTGATATTATAAGTGGCTGTAAAAGCAGAGTGACAGGAGATGTTCTGTCTGCAATTCTGAATTCAAATGACTTATTATCTGCACCTTCTAAAGAAAATTGATATTGGGAGCCTCGTGTCACTAATAAATCCAGACTCCATCTGCTGGTCATATTTTAAATGAGACACGCGGCTCAGATGTGAAATCTCAGCCTAGCCTTGCACAGTGTGCTTCGCAAGTTTATCACACAGAAGATTGCGTTAGCTGACTTTAAAGTGGAATATGTGGGAAGAAACGATTGAGGGGCAATAGCCTGTCTGCTTTACTCTGCACAATCCGTCAGTGAGACTGAAAAGGGTGGTACTTTAAAGCTTAAAGGCGGAGGCAGAGCTCACAGGCACGGGTCCACTATACCAGTGAGCTGTGGTTATTGCACTTTCAGCGGGGTTACATACTCCTTCACAAGTTTACACGTTTATTTAGGTATACTAGACAACTGGACTCAGACACGAAATCAAGCGGAAAATCTCGTGCGTTGGTCATATCTTTAATTTACACAAAATGAAAAGTCCTACCTCCTAATAAATATGTACAATAATTTTTCTTTAAGAATAAATAGAGAAAGTCACGTGGGGAGTGATGTTTAAAGAAGAGAATCAACCAACACTATATTGTGTGCTACCATTTTTCGTATGCCGGGCCTGTAGCTAAAAGAATAACGCTATATTTTGGTGACAAGGACACATGGTCAAACACAACTTCTACATTGCAACATCTCGAAGGCTCTTCTACCTAGTCAGGTGGAACTGGATGTGCCAGCACCGCAGAGGCGCAAATGGGCAGCGCTAAGGCCTCTGCTTTTGAAAAACATAACAACCGGGTGAGCGGCAAAGCTTCCGCATTTGGAGCATGACACTACATTCCAGTGATGAGGAACCAGTAGTGGCTCCTTGTTGCAAAGTCATCCTGTGCCCTGGGCACCCCCCAACTTTTTGCTGACTGGAACTGGTGTTAACTGACTCTGACTGACCCTGGGTTCTGTTTAACCAGGCTCAGTGCCAGTGCCGAGCTAAAAGGAACACATTAGAATACAGTTAAGATACCCAACAATACTAGGGTACGCTATGGTATGGTGGGGTACCCCCTGTAATTGGCATGACCTACCCCATAAGCACCTAGTATGTAATAGGGCAGGGGATTGAAACTACCTAGAAGTCCCCAGTATCCTGGGGCATGGAAGTTTAGATGACAGCAGATTTTCTGCACTAGCATGTGTGCAGTGCTGAAGCCTGAGGTCAGTTTAAAAGCATCCCTGGTGGCCAGGACAGTTTTTAAACATTAAATTGTGCCCAAACTCGACTTTGGGGGTAGGGGCCTTAAAAATGAAAAACCTACCATGTTTTTGCATATTAGGGACCCCCAGGGTCACCCCTAGGTATCCCAGGGGTGGGGGGACAGTTATCTATGAGGAGCGCCCTTATAAAATGAGTTTTTATATGCCTGGGTAAAGTGAAATTTTACATTTCACTCCCCACATTGTATTAAAGAGCTGCTCAAATTCGACTTTGATGCTAGAAGAATTGGGTAAGGATGATCTGCAATATTTCTGCAGATTCAGAACCCCTGAAGTCTCCCCTAGTTGCACAGTGGGTGGGGGTCCTGTAGACATTAGGGAAATACTTATTAAGTGGGTTTTATAAGCCCTGGTTCTTGAAAAGTGGCCCAGGTCATTTCCCCTATTGCAAACCCCATGGCCCATAGGTTAACATGGTAGGAAGTGATTGATTAATAAATATTGATAGGAGAGGACTAGCCGGACCATTCAAAGACTTCCCAGAATGGTAGTAGTAAATCCAACAATATTATATTGTTGAATTTCTCCTAAAGTGTACATACATTAAGTTATGAGACTTTCTTGTTTGTAAGTCCAAATTCAGCCTTTCAGTGGTCTGCCCTGATTGGTCAGAGTTAAGTGGATTAGCCAGGTTGCTGGGAGGGCAGTGTGCTGTTCTATAAGAATGCCAGGACAGGAGGTGGCGTTGTAAACTATGCTATTCAAAGGCAGAGGGGAGGTCTGGGTTTCAGTCCACTATGACAGTCTTGACCCAGAGTCAGGGCTAGCTAGGCTTAAGGAAGGTATGTGCAGATGGTAGGGGGGGGAGACCATGGAAATAAGACATCTCAGGGGGTGTGTTTAGCCAGCTCTTACCTCCTTGCTGGAAAATCAGCCATTATGGATTTGAAAGAATGATGCACTCTGGGGCAAACTAATGCCACACTCCACAGGATGTGTTCATAACTATGAGGAGTTGCCCTGCTCTAATTGGTCAGCAGTGACCTGGTGCTTGACCCAGAGAATTTTGAATAAGTATCTGAGAGGGGCAGAGCCCTCCAGATCTGCTGCTTGAAACTGAGTGAAGCAAGAGGTGTTTTGCTGTGCAAGGAACTCTAAGGCCTGACTTATGAAGACTTCACCATCTGAAACTACAGCCCTGTGGATTACCTTGCTGCCAAAGGACTAAGAGTGGACTCCCTGCAAGGTACAGGTTAACAGAGCACACCTGGACAGCCCCACAAAGAATTCAAAGCCTGGAGTACCAATGGATTTGTAAGGGTTTTGTTCAAGTGGATTGCGAAATTAAAATTTCACACTTACAAGGACCCTCTTGGAGATTCCAGAACCTTGGATTGTGTGTTGGATACTTTGGGACCCGCAAGCAGAACACCAGGAAGGTGTTCTAACTGGACCCCGCTTGCTGAAGAAGGCGGCCCACTATAGTGGTGAGAATTCTTCAGAACAATTTATAAAGGTGTGTCCCTGACAGAGAAAACGAAATGCCTTAAGGGGCACTGTTGGTTTCTAAGCCCTAGAAAGTGACTAATCTTTTTAAAAATTCATATCTCTGGTTCCCTACAGTGGATTATTTTCGTTTTGGTGTCATTTAAAAGATAAAAATATTACCTATTTTTAGAAATTGGTGTTGGATTTAAATTTTTGTGTTGTGTCTTAATTATTTACTGAAATGGTGTTTTTGAATGCTTTCCATACCTGTCTTTGAAGTTAAGCCTGTCTGCTCGCAGCCATGTTACCAAGGGTTGAGCAAAGGAATAATTTTCTAAGACCTATGCTGAGTCCTATCATGTGTTAGTGGCCTTATTGCCAGTGGCAGACCTACATTTGCGCCTACCAATAATCCACTTTCCAACACTCCTCCATTACAGTGGAGGAGATCGCCCCACTAAAACGCCCCCAGAAACGAAAAATAAAATGGAAAGGAATTTAATTCATTACCATTTTATTTTTTGTCGCCCTTTCCCAAACCGAGGGTCAAGATGAGGCGGGGCCGGCAGAGCGGCAGCATGAAGGAGTGGTGGCAGAGGTCCGCATGTGCACTGTTTAAAGTGAACATGTCCCTTTGACCAGCCATCTTGTGACAGCCAGACAGACATGCACACTTTAAACCTCTAAACCCAGCTGTCCTAAATCAACTGGGAAGAGAGCAAGTCCAGGCCTCCAGTAGCATCAGAAGCGCCGACAGAGACTGTTCCCTCCAATCCTAACCCTTCTCTCAAGCTGGTTAAAAGTATGAGAGCAGAGCCAGGATTGGTTAAGGCATTTGTCTGAGGACCTGACCTCACACAGAAGAAGAGGATCGGAGTGAAGGGGATGGATAATGCATGGTAAGTAATTTCCTTTTTTTTAAATGCAATTTCCCTGCCCACCCTACTTCCAGTAGTTGCCAGTCGCCACTGATGACAACACGTGGTCAAACCCAACCTCATTGCGTGGTTGGGGAAGTCAGGTGGATTGGCACTGCAGAGACGCAAATGGGCAGGGCTGAGGCCTCTGCTCCTGAGAAGCATGACACCCCAGGTGAATGGGGAAACTTCTGAGTACTGTTTGGAGGCCACCCACCACAGCACTGGGAGTTCAACCACTGAGGTGGCATGCACAACCTATATTTTACTTAGGTGTCAAAGTATATCCATCAGAACTTAGCACTACAGATGGCCAAGACACTCAAGTTCTTCCCATTGCCCTGTTGCCAAGGAAAGTACTGTTAAAAGTGCTATCATACGGGCCATCATTTGCCAAAGCAGGCCCACCTTCGGCGCAGGTTCAGAAGTGGTAACTGTGCCTGGACATGTATTTTGCCTGCGACAAAGGTAGAAGAAAACCGCAGATGCCTACTGCTCCTTCAACTAGCAGGGACAGATATTTGTAAGTTGGCTCAGAATCTTCTGGAGATGGGTCCTCCTCAAATCCTACACCACCTATGCAGCTGCGCTTAGTTCCCACTTCGAGCCTATGGCCATCCTGGATTATGACAGCCAAGTTTACAAAACCCAGAATAATCTATTGATGACTTCTACCCATGGTTCAAAGAGCTCTCCAGCACCTGTACTGTAAGACAAAAACAAGGAGATCTAAGACCAATCATGCAAGCATGTGCTTCAGCGAATCTGAGGGAGCAGATATTACATGAACCAGGGAAACTATTACAAGACATTGAATTGAATTGAACTGAATTGAAAGAAGTTTTATAAAGCGCGAACAGTTGCCCTGAGGCGTCCAGGCGCTGGTGGGTAAAGGAAACTTCTGCTGGGGTGGATCGCTGGTGGGGTGAGTTTATTTAGTTATTTTTTTGGTTAAAAAGGAAAGTTTTCAGTTGTTTGCGAAAGGTGAGCAGGTTGGGGTTGGATCTTAGATGGAGGGGGAGAGAGTTCCATAGCTTGGATGCGTTATAGGAAAAGCAGCGACCTCCTGATCTGGCTCTTCGTATCTGTGGGACAACAGTTAGAAAGGCTTTCGATGAGCGGAGTTCTTTTTTGGGATGGTAGGGGGTGATCAAGGAGTGATTGATCGCCGGCCCTGATTTCCAGAAGGCTTGGTGGGTGATGCACATGGCCTTGAATGTAATCCTCTCCCTAACAGGGAGCCAGTGCAGAGATTTCAGACGAGGCCCTATAGAGTTTCTGCGGGGAATTCCGAGAATAGTGTGTGCAGCGCAATTCTGGATCCGCTGAAGTTTGTTTAGGCAGTATTCTGGAGACCCCAAATACAGGCCGTTGCTATAGTCTATACGAGACTGGATTAGGCCCTGGATCACTACCTGTTTTGCCTCAAAAGGGAGGAGTGGCCGGATTTTTTTCAGCTGCCTAATCAGACCGAAGCATGTTGCTGACAATTTAGTGACTTGCGTGTTGAATGTCAGGGATTTGTCTAGCCATACTCCAAGACTCTTTTTGTTGTCTTTGGGTGCAGGGGGATCGCCTAGGCTGGGGGCCACAGAAGCTCTAGGGTGGAGGGGGCCAGAGGGCCGAGGAGCATCAGCTCGGTCTTGTCCCCGTTAAGCTTTAGGCATGAGCTTGTCATCCAGCTCTTTACCTGCTCCAGACAGGGAATCAGGTTGGTCTGTGATTGCTGGCTGTCCTTGTGTGCAAGGGAGACCACTAGCTGAGTGTCGTCCGCATAGGTAACGATCGTAATGCCATGCGGACGAACAATCTCTGCCAGTGGTCTGATGTATGCGTTAAAAAGCGTGGGACTAAGTGAGGAGCCCTGTGGCACCCCACACCCCAGGGGCTTGCTTGAGGAGACTGAGGTTCCACTTCCTTCAAAGACACTGAAGGTACAGTCTTTTAAAAAGGACTTAAGCCAAGCTAGGGCTTCTCCTGATATTCCCAGACTTAGTAGACGGTGGAGGAGGATTTGATGGTTCACCGTGTCAAATGCGGCGCTTAGATCAAGGAGGATCACTGCCACTGCTCCTCCCTGATCTAAGATCCGCCTTGCCTCCTCTGTAACCGCGACCAGGGCCGTCTCCGTACCATGCTTGGGCCGGAAGCCAGTCTGGGTGATGTCCAGCAGATGGTTGCTCTCGAAAAACTTAGTTAGGCAGGTATTAATAGGTTTTTCGAGGAGTTTGCTTGCCCAGGGGAGTAGTGAGATAGGTCGATAGTTGTTGAGGTTGCGAGGGTCGAGATTAGTTTTTTTTAGGAGTGCACGTACCCTGGCATGTTTCCATGTTAGTGGGACTGTGCTGGTTGTTATCGAAGAGTTCAACAGTTCCAGTAGTGTGGGGAGAATTACCTGTCCAACCGAGATCAGTGTGTTTGGTGGCGCAGGATCACAGGGTGAGCCGGATTTTATTTGGTGCATTAGCGAGTCTACTGAATCTAGTTGTGGGAGGTAGGCTAGGGTGTTATGAGGCGATACCTCTGTTTCTATTGCTGGGGAGGGCTTTTGGAGGAAGGTTCCGCTTCAGTGTTCGGAAAGGAAGTGTAGATGTTGTTTATCTTGAGAAAAAAGAACTCATCTAGATCGTCACATCGTGGGGGTTCAACGGGGTTAACGGTTGAGGGGGGGGAAACGTAGTGAGACTTTTTACCGTTCGGTACATTTCTTTGGGCTTGCACTTGGCTGCCATTATTTTATCCTCATAGTAGGCTGATTGAGTCAGTTTTATTGCTGACTTATAGGCTCTGATGGCCTCTCTGTATGTGATTTTGTCTGTGGTCATGTAGTTTAGGCGCCACTTCCTTTCTAGCCTCTTACAGGTACGTTTTTTTTCTCTGAGCTCTTCCGAGTACCAGGGGGCTGTTTTATGGTGTCTTTTTGATCTGGTGGTGCCAAGGGGTAGTATGGAGTCTAGCGAGCTCATGATCCAGCTGTTGTACTCAATGTTGCCTTTTGAGGGGTCGCCGTTGAGTACAGGCTTGGTTTTGTTGAGATCGCTGGCCCATTTCTCCAGACAGAGTTTGGACCAGTTCCTCGATCTAAGGGGGAGATGGGGGGATGGAGCGCACTTGCGTGTGGTCCAGGTGAATGGAATGAGGAAGTGGTCAGTCCATGGGAGGTGAGTAAGGGTGCCAACTGCTAGTTGGGGGCAGTTGCTGAACACGGGATCTAGTTAGTGGCCTTTGTTATGGATGTGGGAGGGGACAAGCTGTTCTAGTGCGACTGCCGCTAGACTAGCTATTAGCTCGTTGGCGACATTGTCCTGTGTGTTGTAGAAGTGTATATTGAGGTCGCCTAATACTGTGAAATTCGTCGATGAGGTGGTTAATTCGGCCACGGTATAAGGTAGTGCAGCGGGGAACTGTTTAAGCGTTCCGGGGGGGGCGGTAGATGAGGATGCCAGTGAAGCTTTTGTTGGGGGAGAATTTAATGGCAAAGTGCAAACTTTCACAGTCTGCGATGGGCTCTGAAGTACACCGGCAAGTGTAAGCGTCTTTATAGATGATGGCGAGCCCCCCGCCTTTTCCCTGGGCGCGGTCCAGGCGGGCGATCTGGTAGCCTGGTGTGAGTGCTTGGACCAGGTCGGGTTCAGAATCCTGGGTGAGCCATGTTTCAGTTAAGAAGACTATGTCTGGCATGAGCTCATCCAGCAGCATTGAAATCTCCGGACTGTGTTTGTGTAGGGATCTGCAATTTAGCAGCAGCATTTGGTATTCCCGCAGCTCATCCTTCTGCGGGGTGCTGGAGAGCTCTGTCTTGCAGTGAGGGCACTGATGGGGGATTTCCAAGGGATGGAATGTTTGGCCGCACTTGGTTTTATCGGTGTGCCTTAACTGGTAGAGAGTATTGATGCTGTATTGCCTGTTTGTTCTCGTGAGTGAGGGAAAGGTTGTTGGGGGGGTGGCCCCTAGCCCCGGCCAGCCTCGGACGGGTGCAGACGGGCTTGCCTTCGGCACGATGGCGGCGCGCCCGCTGCGCGCGTCCGCTGCGCGTCCGAGAAATGCACATATTTTGTACATCCTTAAACTTGTGCGATTCAAAGAACTCTCGAAAGCTAAAGCCTTCCATATGGAATTAGTGTTGATTAAGCCCATCAAGAGGGTGCCGGTAAACCAAATCATAAAACAGGTAGCCTCGGAGAAAAAGAGTGAGGGGCACAGAAAGGCTAGGCACCCCTCTGCCAGCATTGCAAATGATTGTTTCCCCTTCAAGAAGAATACCCAGCTTCTGGGACGCTGTGTGTTGCAAAGATCTGCAGGTTGTCTCGGACCCCGCAACCTCCCCCAAACAGGCCATGTAGGCAATTGGGAGAAGAAGACATGGACGATGCTGGAGGGGAGCAGACCATATATATGCTATATATGCCATAGATCAAAGCCACAAGAAATCACGTTTAGCCCAGAGGTGCCTGGTGTTGATTGGGAAAATACCAGTGACCACAATTATCAATGTGATGGCCGAAGAGTTGTTTGACGAGCTAGAGAAGCAGTCACTGCTGCAGCCCACTAAGATAAAGTTATGTGCCTATGGACATGCACAATTCCTGCCTTTGGTCTGAATGTTTATTGTTGAAATTGAGCACAAAGGCCTTCAAATGAGCCAAAGTATATGTGTCCTAAGGGAGCCAAGGAATACTGTTGTGTTGCTAGATGGCAGAGGAACAACAACTTGTCCAGTTCCCGTTTCAAATGCATACACAGAGTTTCAAGGACTTCTAGAAGAATTTCAGAGTTTGTTTAAAGGCTTGGGTGCCTGCACAGGAAACAGGTGCAGCGGCATATAGATCCTACAGTCCAACCAACTGCCCTGCAACATAGACGAGTGGCATTCTACTTCTGACAGAAAGTTGAGGAAGAGCTGTAAAACCTATAGGAGATCTCGCTCATCAGGCCTAAAAAAATCATTAAAATGTCACTAGACCTGCAGGTCTAGTGACTTAAATAATCTACTTGACCTAATTGTAATGCTCTTGACCCATAAACTGGATTCAAATTTCGTGATCCTGGGCAAATATTTAAATTCACTGAGAAGCCATTTTCTTCATTAACACATATGAGAGCAACTTCAAACATGCAAGCTCAGCATGTCTGCTGTACAAAAAACTCTTGTTTGATTTAATATGCTAAACATTTGCTCCATATATAATACAACTCTCGCCACATATAGGATACAAATGACCCCTGACTTGCCTCTTAGTTCATTAACAGCATTGTCATTTTTGTGGGGGCAGGAATTTTCTCAAATCATGTTCCTTTTTCACAAACACATAAAGTATGGGAAGTTGATCCTGCAAATAATCATCTGCAAAACAGTGGAGCAGTTCAAAGCAATGAAAAATAGAAAAAGAAACAAGTTGTGGTACCTGCAAGGGGGTATCCGTTGAGCGGTCTGAGGTTCACACTTTGGTACTAAGATGGTGCACGCAAAAAACATAAGGTATTTGTAACAGTTTGTCTGTACCAAGGCAAGAAACAGGGAGGACTCCCAGCTAATAGAGGCTTCCTTTTGTGTCCTGTGACCAAGGTAGTTTGGAAAGTTTGTGAAGTTGTAAGGCAGGTTCATGCACAGTTCCAGAGTGATTGGCTCACACTGACCTAACAGACAAAGAGAAATAAAATAAATAAGTCACTTGCTACATGATATGACATTCTTGGTATAATATTTCATGATACATAATAAAAAGAAGAAATCTATCACTCCTTTAATAATTTTTGTTGTTCGTTGACAGTACTTTTACTTGACACCTCATATTAAAGAGAGAGTTTCTATAGGGATGCATTGCCTATATGGTTACGGCCTTCTATTGATTGATCTGCCACCGCCAAGCAAAGCCTTTTCTGTCTGTTGAGGCATCCACCGTAGGCCCACCTCATAGTGAAAAAAATCATTTTTAAAAATGCATATGCAAATGTTTACTGCTAAGAAACAAAGTGACTCAGCCTTTCATCCTCACATTCTGAAGGAGTGGAACTGCTTTACATTTTGATTGGTGTTCATTAAGATATTAAATTAAAACACTTGCAATAAAAGTCTTATATATGAAAAAATATTACAATTATTTGCTCCACAGGGAAGAAGTATTCTTGAAATCCCATTATGAGCAAGAGCCACCATGGTACAGGTCTTGGGCTGTGGTGAGACAGCAAGAACATCTGTCTGCCATTACATGAGGCGTTCAGCGTTCCTTGAAAGGTTGAAAGAGATAATCTGTTCTCTTCACTTTTCAATAGTATTGAAGCTGAGAGGGTCATCTTCTCAAAATTACTAATTGCAGTGTGTATCCGTGCAACACTATTTATGCAGTCATAAAAATATTGGTTCATTACTCGCGCCACTAAATAGTGAGCGCGGAAACAACGAATATATTGCTTCAAAGGAATTTAAAAAAACCAAACTTAAACATTGATGTTCCTCGCTTGATCTTTCTACTTGTGCACATCGGTGGAGAATCGTTAATCATCTTTTAAAGACCTTAATTTCTTGGCTGCAGACATTCTTGGTCCTTTATCTATTTTGGTTGAGCATACTTCGGCAGAATTGTTAAAAGAGAATAATTAGTTTTCTGCGGCCCTATTGGGCTTTCAGTTAGGGTGACCAACTGGCATTGGTGGAAATTCAGGACGGTGAGTGTAAAAATTCAGGACATAGGGTCAATTTCCGGAAACAAATTCAGGACAGGAGGTCAAAATTCAGGACAAAACTTAAGGACAATAGGATGAGTTTTACAGACACATCAGAGATCGCGCAATAGTATATAAGTAAGCACAGCCATATCCAAACATATTCAATCCTTTGCAAACCTATCCATCATGTCTATCCATCATGTATCCTTCCATCTATCATTTCACTCATCCATCCCTTCATTCATCCTTTCACTCGTCCATCCATTATCTATCCATCCACCCTTTCACCCTGTCCATCTGTAATCATCCATCCACTCTTCTACCCATCCATCCATTCACTCATCCATCCAGCCATTTACCCTTTCACCCATCCTTTCACTTACTCATCTATCCACCCAGTCACTCATCCTTCCACCCATTCACCATTTCAGTCATCCATCGATCCTACCTTTCTCTCACCAACGACCCTTTTACTTAGCAATCCTTCCTTCCATATATCCACCCACCCACCCATCCATCTACTCATCCACTCATGAATCCATCCATTGACCCTATCACTCATCCATCCTTTCTCTCATCCATTTATACTTTCACTCCTTCACTCATCAATTCATCCTTTTGTCCATCTACCCTCCCATTCACTCACTCATCCATCCTTACATCCACCCTTTCACTCATCCGTCCATCCATTCACCCTTGCACTTCTGACTTCATCAATCCATCCATCATTTCACTCATCCATCCACCCACTCACTCACTCATCATCCACCTTTTCACTCATCCATCCTTTCACTCATCCATCCACCCTTTTACCCACCCAGCTACCCTTCCACCCATACATCCATCTATTTACCTTTTCTCTCTTCCATCCTTCCACTCACTCATCAATCCATCCATCCTCTCTCATTATCCATCTATTCAATGTTTCATTCATCCATTCACCCTTTCACTAATTCATCCAGCCATCCACCCATCTCTTCCCTTACTCACTCGCCCACCTTTTCATATTAATTTTGAGCTGAGCCTTTTTGAGAAGAAGCCCATCAAGAACTTCAACCTCGCTGCAGGAGCCATTCCAGGACTGGGACAGAAGCCACCCAGGGCGGAGACAGGATCCACCACAGGGGGACAGGAGCCATCACAGGAGGGGGGGGGGGGGGGGGGTGGAGGACATGAGCCACCACATGGGGGGACAGGATCCATCCCTGGGGGGGGGGGGCAGGAGCCATCACATGAGGGGGAACAGGATCCACCAGGGTGGGCACAGTGGTGGGCATGCAGTACTCTAGTATCATCTTGGTCTCTTCCAGGGTGGGGTAGGGCACACCACTCCCTCCTGGACAAGACAACGAGAAGACAGGCTCTCTTTCCAAAATGTTATTTTTGCCATTCCCCACTGTGATGTACAGTACTTAAAGGAGATACTCCAAGAGAACTGATTTAACGTATTGTCCTCCATACTTTGTTAATCAGTGTGGTTGCGATTGTGCCTTTTCTTTATTTTATTACATTATAGACTGCATGTTTGAAGAACCAAGGCTTGTTTACAATTTATTGACACTAATTAAGTTCTGTGAAGAGAACCACGTGCTGCTTCGGTGTAATCAGGGCCAGTTCTAGGATGTTTGGGCCCTGGGCAGAAAGGGAATGTGTGAGGCCCCTCTAAATTGCAGAGACGCATTCAGGGCTGTTTGCATCTGAATAGATGCCTCTGTTCCTGAAGCTGCAGCCCCTCCCACTCAGTCACCTTCAAGCACCTCTTAACAGCTCATCAAGGGCTGGAGGTGTGAGGGTTGCCGTACCGCTGTGCCTCTCCAATGCTGCTGGGTATCTGAGCTTTGGTACTGCATCGGAGTCTGTTACACCCGACCTCAACAGCATTGGAGTCAAGAAGGGAGGTGGGTGGAAGCTGTGCCGGCTTTAGGGTGGTGCGACCGGTTAAAATTACGGACAAATGGCGTCCGTTAAAGAATCCTTCACGGACAACGGACAGACGGCCGAAATTACGGACTGTCCGTGAAATTTATGGGCGGTTGGTCACCCTACTTTCAGTTTTTCTGTGGAAAGCCAAGGCAGATGAGGCGCAGATGGAGAGGAAAGAAGCTGTGATGAGAGTGTGAGATAAAGTGAGAGGACTGGTGGAAGCAGCACAGGAACCACTGCCCGAGAGGCACAGGGTGGGCGAGGCAGGACAATGTGAGGAGGGGTCCATGGATTGGACGGATCCCATAACTTGAGAAGCCAAAACGTAGGGGCCTCTGGTGTATCCCCAAATAGACAGTTTGGTGTTGCCTAGCAGACAATGCATTTAAACAGGTTTTGGCGGGAAACAGAAAGGCCGGACTGCGGAAGTGATCTACGTGATATGAAGGGAACATTGGTTAGAAAGACTGCTGGCATTTATGTAGTTATTCAACACTGTGCGTACGGATATACATGATAATAAACAATCTGCAAGGCTTTCAGATTCAAACTGTGGTTCTATTGTTTAATGAGACAATGAATACGACACTTAAAAGGGAAAAGTTTTTGCAGGGTTTAGGATCCAGTCTCTAGGAATCAATATTTTTATAGTTTTGAGGACAGTATTTGATTTATTTTTAATTTCTGCTTGAAATATTTGAAGAAACAAAGGAATGGTAACACATAATGGAAATACAGATCTTTGAATCAAATATTTGGATTAAGATGATCCGTGTGTAAGGTAATAAACCAATCTGCAGATCTTTCCTCCGCATGAATGTGCTAGAAGTTGATCACCTTACAAGAGAGAAATCTGAACAATGTTTCGCATGGAAAACCAGTACCTATATGGTATAATATGTACATTTGCATTAAAATAATATTTTTAATTTGGCCATATTCTGTTTGGTAAACGTGTTTGTCTCTAATATCGGCCATACTGACACTGACATCATTACCCTACAAGCTTTTGCCCCACCTCTGTAGATCTTAAACAACGGAAATTCCATGGAGTCCTTTTTGGTCGCTACTTGTATCCCTCTCCCACTTGCAAAGTCAAAGGTGTGCAAAACTCAATTGCCAAAAATTACTACCTTCCTAGATACTGGTCATGGCTATCCTTTACGTGGTACTGTACTATCGTTGCCAGATTCTCGTCTGAAAATAATATTGTGTCCAACATACTGTCTAGATTAATGACAGAAAATCTACACTTAGTGGTAAGATACTTGTGTTAGCAATTTTTAGGACATGGTAGTTGTGTCATACGTTATTTCTGTGTACAACTTTCTAACATACAAACTTCTAGGTTTAAAGTAGCCTAAATTTAACATTGAAATCCTCAGCTGCTGGCCACACTGGCAGCTGTGGCAGAGGAAGGATTCGAATTTAGACACAATAAATTATGTCCATATCACTTACTGTCAAATAACAGTGCTGGCTGCCTTGGCTGCTTATTTCCATACCATAACTGCTCAATTATAGTAGGAGTGATAGTATTGGTGAGCACTTCTCGATTTCGCTCAAAGTGAAAGAATATTCAGAGTGACTCTGCTGGCATGATACTGTACAATAAAGTTAGATTGATTGAACAAATAATCAAAAGTGGCATGCAGACATCCAGACTTCGAAAATGCCCTTTAGCTTTACTGCGTAAGATGAAAATGAAGCCTATCTAATTTCAGAAAGGAAAATGGCTTCTCACATATTCATTGGTATTAAATCACTAGCTGATAGTTTCCTGCTTGGGTTCTTTTCTCTATAGAAAGTAGTAGAATGTTGTAAGTCAAACTTTCACAGGTTGGAACGCCCGCCCCGCCTTCCAAGCCATCACAGGACCTATTTCAAATAGGTAAACTTACTCTTTTGGGTAAGTTTACGTTTGTTTAGGTATTCACACACTACGTGTTATTAGTAAGTTTATGACTGCGGAGACTCTGCAGTTGGGGCAGAGAATTCATCATTTAAAAATATATGACATTACTATCTATGTAGGTACATAGGGGCATATTATCAAGGGGGTTTATCTCCGCTTTTTTGGCTTTAAATGCCAAGAACGCGGAGATAAAATTATCTCCCTATTACCAAGCTGTCGCTAACACCAGTTAGTGACAGCTAATAGGAGATAGCGACCATCTTGGGCCCCGCTTTGCATTTCAGTGATATTTATCACTAATGACATGCAAAGTGGGCGTGCCAAGATGTTAGCTACTGGAAACAGTCACTAACATCGCTATCTCCTATTACCAACTTTTGGAGATATTCGCGCTAAGCGCGAATATCTCCAAAAGCTAACACCTGCCCTGAGCAGTTCTTAGCCATGTTATCCAATGGGAGGTGGATAACATGGCTAAGAGCATTTGCTCGATAATGCATGAATATCGCTGACTTTTCAGCGATATTCATGCATTGCGGCCATTTTTTATCGCATTTGCGATAAACCTTGCTAATAGCAAGGTTTATCTGCGATAAAAATCGCCGATGTGCGGCGATAATTTTCGTCTCTAAACAAGTTAGAGACAAAAATTATCGCTAGTTGCTGGTAATATGCCCCAGAATTCTATGTCAGGACCAGATGAGAAGATTATACATATCTTTCTTCACTTTATAAAGCAACTACCTTACCAAGAAAACCATTAGGGAAAGAGAGAAAACATTGTAACCAATAATCAGTCTGTTCATGTAATATAGTGCATTAACACTGTTTATGCCTCCTTCCTTTTTTGTTTTTTTACGGAATTTTATATAGCGTGAACTTGACCCGATAGTATTGGGTATCAGAGCACTTTACACCAGCACCAGTTGCTTTTTATGAGGACACATTCATTTTTTTGTTATGCAGGGGGGGATTATGTGATTTATCCTGAATCACAGGATGTGGAGTCGACCCCGAGGCTCGAATCTTGGTTTCCCAGCTCCAAGGTCGGCAGTCTAGCCGTAAGACCAATTAGAGACAAGACCTTGTGCGGCTGTAAAGATGCCGCCTCCCATCGCAGTCTTGACCATTTGTGGATGCCCCGTTCACCTTGGAAGCCTCTACACCCTGTCTGGGGTCTATAATAAGAGCACTAATGATGGTAAAATGCTTAGTGCATGGCGGCTACCACATCCGTGGGGTCAGATATGTAAAATGCAACCCCATATGCACCAGAATTACTGTGCAAGTTCTGATTGCGGCTTTTTGACAAACCTGATATTAGTGGTTTTGGACTTGTTTTTCAGTTGGGTCGAGACTTCTATTTTGCAGGCAGTTGTGTCCACTCAGGGCTCATAGGCCCTTTTAAACCTGGGGCGGTTAGCAAATGGGCGGCAGCGGAGGAAGACGCCTTAAGAGAAGAAGAAGCCAAGGGTGCGCGTAAAATTCCCATCTCCATGGAATGGGCCATGCTCCTCCACAGCTTCCGACAGTCCACGCAGGTGGGAGACCAGCCTGACCCTTCCCCTTCCCCCGCCCGAGAAGACCGGTAGCCTTTACCTGATGTGAGCCACCCCAGGGTCGAACCCCGATAACTCCCCGCGTCTTGAGCGGCCTCTCGTACGTCCGGCCACCTGACCCCCACCCCGCTAGCCGAGATACAGCGACCCCCCCTGCCAATCCTCCCCCCCTTGTCCCCCCCCCCCCACTTCGGACAGTGGGGCGCGTAGCCCTGTGGGGTTCCCCCCCCCCCTTTTTTTCCTCACCCCCCCCCCCCCTCTACACCCTGCTGCCGATATCTCCCTGTTTGGACCCTGCTAGCGCCTACATGCTTCCCTCCCACAGTTCCGTTACCCCTCTGTTCACTGGTAACACTATTATATGCACAGTACAGACCCAGATCCTGCGCCGTTGTGGCAAGCAAGCGCCCGCCTGTCCTTATTCACCGCCCCCACGGCGGTACCGTTCCATCGCTTCCCAGCTTGCAGGCGCCCTCACACGATTATAATGCACTGATTAACCGAAGTCATGTTTATGTGTACCAGTTCTATTAAATGAGAAAATGTTGCACACATAGCTGTTCGTGGCTGAATGTTGAGGCCACGTCGGCGGAATGTTTACTCTGCACTGATATACCCTTTTTTCTGCAACAATAAAAACATATTTAAATAAAAAAATAGGCCCTTTTAAACCTGCTTTTTGGAGTTCTGGATAAGAGGCCTGTTGCAGCTTAATATTCACCTGTCAAGCCTCCCGGCACCTCAGGGACCGGCCCAGGCAATGTACCCTCTGTATATATTATAAGGTGCCATTGTCTTGAGGCCTCAGCTCTTTATAGCAGCTAGGTTGCCTGGCGTCACAGGGATTCCTAACATGCAAGAATCACAAGCTGAATATATGGAGGAGGAATCTGCCTCTTTACTGCCTTTGGATGATGAGTTTTGAGAGGCAGGCGATGTCTCAATACATCAAGCTGTGTCCCGTCCTTGGCACCCTTAGAAGAGAAAATTGAAATGTTGGCACAGGCTACCAAAAATCGACCCTGCGCCAAGCACCCTGCAGACCAGGGAGTATATAAAGATGCTTTTGAGCACCTCGAGAAAGACTTTCTGCAAACTCAGCCACAGATATCAGTGCCTGATTTGTTTGGTCTGTCTTCACCCTCCCCCAGCCCCACGGGGGAAAGATTCACAAGGCGGATCCGATGGTGACCTGGTCCTTTCAGGCCATGGCGCCCCTCTTCAAACGAGGCTCCCCCTTCCTCTTTCCACTCCTACCACTTCCCTAGATACCTTGGTGGCGGACATGCTTGATCCAGATGATCTGCTTCATTCTAGGTCTTCTGCGTACTCTCTGAGTGAGAAAGCAGCTGCACACGGGGCAGGTAGGCTGTGCAAGCCCCTAGACAAGCAAGTCAGGGCTGGCCTGCGGACGGAGTGCCCTCGGCCGTCTCCGGAGAGCAAGGTGGCTCCCAATCCTGAGGTAGACGAGCGCACAGCTATCTTCTTTGTCAAAATATATTAGGGACCCCAGGCAGGGCATAGACTGCTCCTGGCGGTCATGCCAGGACAAACTATTGGATATTATGGTGTTGATTACGAAAATCTTAAACATGGCAATCTTAAACATGGCTGAAGAAGCCAAGCAGCCTGGGCCCTCATATCTCCGAAAATCCTGTCTGGATGGGTCCAGAGAGTGGTCATACTGTTTGGCAATGCAAACTGTGCGCTTTCAGTAGAAAGGCAGCGTTCCCTCTTAATTAAGGTGGACTCAAGGCTAGGGGACCTGGAAGCTTCAGAAGCTGGCCCCACCATGGTAGGGGTTTGTTCGGGGACCCCTTTATAAAGGAATTAGGCAATTTGTTTGCCACATTCAAATCTCTAGATAAGGCACATGCCTCTGTCAAAAAGATCTTTTCCCCAAAGATTTATGTGGGGGCTGGACGGAGCAGGGTGTGCTCCTTCGGCCGTTTTGTTACCAATGCTTCCTAAAAAGGGCAAGGCTCCCGCCAGGGGCAAGATGAGGACTTTGGGAAGTTTGGCAACTTTTACCCCTCCCGACTTTTCCACCATTCCTATGGGGCAGGTGTGGTAGATGGAGCCACGCCCAAGGATCTGCCAAATGTAAGGACTCTCCTTTCTTCCCAATTAAAAGTGGGCGGGCGAAGGTTATGTCTAATGGTTGGGTCCTACAGACAATCTAATGTTTTCGGTTGGAGTTCCTGCGAACTCCCATCCAGGTTTTCAAACCCCGTCTTCGGCCTTTACCAAAAGTCAAGCTTCCCTTGTTGACCTAGAGGTAACGGAACTGGCGAAGAAAGGGGTGATTGTGCATGCAACTCAAGAATTCAGTGAATGGCTGGAATACTGCCATTTCAATATGGAAGGGATTCATCTTCTGCGGAACCTTCTACGCACGGGGATTTATTGGTTCACTTGGACTTCATAGATGGTAATCTGATGGTCCCTATCTTCCAGCCTCACTGCAAATTTCTGCAGTTTCTTTGGGTTCATCAGTCTTCGAATTTCAGACCCTACCCTTTGGTCTGCCATCCACCCCTGGCTGTTTCACCAAGGTACTCAAACTAGTTGTGGAGATTCCCTGTGCCAGGGGCATATTTTCAATCATTTACCTCGATGATATTCTGCTGATAGATCAATGCCCACATATGCGGTCAGTTCAGCTCCAGATGATGGTGGATTTGCTGGAATGTCTGAGATTCATGATAAACGAACGGAAATCCCTGTTAGTCCCTTCTCAGCAAACAACTTTTTGGGGTATCATCATTAACTCTCTAGACTCTACTCTGAGTCTATCCTCCAAGAAGATGGGAAAATTTGTTGCAAACTCAGGAAGACCATGGTCAGGTTTCACATGTTCCCCAGACAATTGGCCCAATTGGTGGGACTGTTATCACCCCTCATTCAAGCAATCTTCCCAGGCCCTCTTCATGACAGGGCTCTACAGTGATTGAAGGCACATCAGCTTTGGGAAGGCTTGACTTATTCAGTGATGATACCACTATCGGAGGATGCCAAAGAAGAAATGAGATGGTGGTTGATTCACATGGAAGCCTGGAACGGGAGGGCCATCTTAGGTTCCAGTCTGGAAATTGTGATTGAATCGAATACCAGCAAAACCGGCTGTGAACCACCTGTGGCGGTGCGTCCACAGGAGGAAAGTGGTCGTTCGAAGACCAGTGAAGTACATCAAGTACAGTGCTTGGAGAGTCCATGATTTAAGATGCAAGCGGAGCTGGCAAAAGAGTTTTGGCACTAATGCCTAGAGCGCAAGATCTCAGTGACGGTGGAGTACCTTCCGGGGAAGTCCATCGAAGTCGCTGACTGCCATTGCTGCCAACTTCAAGATCTCAGTGAATGGCAACTCCAATCAGAGATGTTCCAGATACTTCAGAGGATATAAGGGCAGTTGTTGGTCGATCTTGTTGCCTCTCAACTTTTGGACTTGGCCCTTTTGCAGGGTCATCCCAGAACTTTCTGCCTTCCTCCTGTATTGTTTCTGACCTGTTTTTGTTGGTTTTATGACTCTGGGCACTTTACCACTGCTGATCAATGCTAAAGTGCATATGCTCTCTGTAAATTAATGTTATGGATTAGAGACTCCATGATTGGCATATTTGATTTACTTGTCAGACCCTAGTATAGCGCACTGTGTGTGCCCAGGGCCTGTAAAGCAAATGCTGGTAGTGGGCTGCATCATTGATTGTGCCACCCACAGAAGCAGATTGTAAAATGTGTCACTGCAGAGCCTGTGTGCAGTCTGAGACTGCCATGTCGACTTGACAAGTTCACCCACTTGCCAGTCCCCAAATCTTCCCTTTTCTGCATGTTAGTCACCCCTAAGGTATGCCAAAGGTACCCCTGTGGGCAGGGTGCATTGTCTGTGAAAGGTAGGACATGCCCTGATGTGTGTGGCATGACCTGATAGTGAAATGCTGCTAATTTTGTTTTTCACTATTGCAAGGCTATCTGTTCCCATAGGCCTGAATGGGGAGTTTGTTTATAGCATCTTATAAACATAACTGACCCTGGGAATACAATAGGAAAATAAAGATTAGTATGTCTGAACTCAGAATGTTAAAATGCATCTTATAGCGAGGGTGATGTTTACATTTTGTGTTTGAAAATACCAGTTAGAAAGTGGGTATTTTCTTGCCTAACCATCCAGTGTGCCTCTGCTAGGTTTGTGTTTTGCATGTCTGGCTTTTGGATGACAGGAGCTGGAGAAGGGCTGTAGCTCCAGAAGTCTGATGAGTCAGGGCTGGGTTGAATGGGCCTGGGTTGCCTTTAACAATGCTGTATCCACCTCCTGCCAGGAAGCTGCACCAATGAGGACAAAATTGGTTTTGGCTGGGTAGGGTACAGACACTCTCTGCCTTCAGAGAATAAAATATTTGAGTGTATGAAAAGTAGGGTCCAGACCCCAGACTTTTAGATCACTTCTGGGAAATCAAGAGGAAACATTTGCCAAGGAGAAGAGCCAGAGAAGTTGAGGAGGAATACAGCCCATGTGCTGTTTGCTGGCTGTCTGGGGTTGGCCTGCAGTGGCTGCTTGCTGCCAAGGAAAGGAGAAGAAAGACTTTGCTGTTTTGCTTTGTCACCTGCTTGAAGAAAAGATCTTCTTCAAGGGCTTTAAATTGAGATTGGAACTACTGTTTCAGCTGCTACAGAAGGAAATTGCTACACCGACGCCGGAGAGCGAAGCTGTAACCTGCACCGAAGCTGTGAGCCCTGCTCCGACTTGCGACGTAGGCCTGACGCCTGCTGCCATGCCGCATTGACTCCGAAGCGGACTTCATCATCGCAGAGCCGATCCTCGACGTGGGTGATCCCCGAATCCATGGATATCGCGCCATCGTAAGGAACAGTGGTTTGGGCGCCATCGTCACATCATCTCCCCGACGCAGTAAGGAACCGTCGTCTCGCCTCCCCTGCGCTGCAGTAAGGAACAGAGGCTGCACCTCCCCTGGGGTCGTAAGGAGCAAATGCCGCACAGCGCCAACGAAGCCGCACCTCCCCTACGCAGTGAACTGTCTTTGCTTTCATCAATTCCAAGGTACTGTTTACTGATTGACTACGGGCCCGTCGCTGCGCACCTTGAGATTTATGGAGTTCTTTGTTGCTACAAGCTTTATTTTTCCGAATAACCTATTTATGAGGATATCTTGATACCAGTAATGTGGATTTTTGTCGTTTGGTCTTGTTTTGGTTTAGATAAGGATTATTTATTTTCCTAAACTTCTGTGGTGTTCATTTGTAGTGTTTTCACTGTATTACTGTATGAGTTCACAAATGCTTTACACACTGCCTCTGAGATAAGCCTATCTGCTCGTGCAAAGCTACCAAGGGGGTGAGCAGGGGTTATTTTAGGAGTGTATCCCCCTTACCCTGACTAGAAGCAAGGGCCCCTATTTGGACAAAGGTACCTACCTCTGCCAACTAGAGAACCCCATTTCTAACACGCCTCGACTGCTAATTGGATCAGTTCTTCAGTTGGAAGCTGGACTCGTAAGGGGCAGCGTGACTGTAATGGAGAAGAGGGGTACACGTTTTCCATGTTCACGATGTTGATGTAAATGGCCATGTAAATCCATGGCAGAAGGCGAATCTGGTGGTGATCACTCCGCTTTGGAGATCGCAAGTTTGATTTCCAGAGATGGTGAAACTTTCTTGGGATTTTTCTGAACAGTCTGCACCAGAGACAAGACATTCTGTGCAACCTGCTGGGGAATCCTCATTATCTAGTCCTAGAGGGTAAATTGACACTCATAGTATGGATGATTAGAGGTGCAGGTGTAAAGTCCGAGGATTTTGAGAAATCGATTAAAGTCTTTGGCCAAGGCTTGGGTGGGTGGCACCATCAGGAGTTGTTCCTATCTTTAATTTATTTCCTCTTTGGTTAAAGAAGGTATGGCTTACATGTCAAGTAAATACTTTCTGCTAAATCATTTTGGCAGGTCATTTGCCTATAGAAGGTTTTCAGGTAAGTGAGCCCCCATTGTTTAGGACTGTTGGTGCCTCCTGTGCCTAGATACTCTACCCTGTGGGACATTAATACTATCCTCAACTTGTTTCTGTCTTGGTCAAGCAATAAACTCCTCTCTAGGAAGCAGTTATCGGGTAAGTTGGCTATGCTGTTGTGTTTGCTCTCTTGCAAGCAGGTTTTGAATGTACAAGCCCTGGATAACACAGGTAGGGAATGTACCCCTTAAGGGGTTACCTTTCATATCTTACGATGAATTTGATGAGAGGTGATATGACTTCTAAGGCTTTTTCTTTAGGAGCTCGCCTCAAGAACATTTGTATATGGCTGATTCGTCGTCACATTCCACTTTTAAGACATTCTACTTTAAACTGGCAGTAGATATTACTACCCTGGTGGTGAACAAGTTTTGAAAGAGCATAATCCTCGCCTCCGGTCCTGACATGTCGTAACAGAAAGTGTCAATTCTATTAATGACGAAGAGGCAAGGATTATTCCAACCTGTATCAAGGCTGATTGTTCCCTACCTGGTGTTTTTGCATCAGTGGGAATTCCGGAGTTTGTTGGGTACAAGTATATTTAAGTTGATGAAGATGTTATATTGTTAATAATAAAGTATATTGTATTGTTTTATGTACATGGGGTATTGTATATCATTCATGATAATGTTTCATGCCAATAGAGAACTGGTGTTGTATTTCAAGTGGCAGATGTCTTAGTAATGCTTGTGGAAAGGTATTACAAGATTAAAGCTGCCGTATGAAATAACTTGAAGAAAGATGAGCATAATCCTTGCTTCTGCACTGGGGCGGCTGGCAAAACACGTGGGTGTGGGGGTGCGCGGGTCAGCATGGTTGGCTCGAGTGATGCTTTAAAGAATATATATATACATTAAAATAAAACGTACCTTGCCGCCACCGCTGCTGGGTCCTGCGTCTTCTCTCCTGCTGCCTGAGTCTGACTCCAGGTCGGAACAGGAAGCAGACAGCCAGACTTCCACCCCTAAGCCAATTACAACGCTCCAATGGAGCATTGAGATTGGTCTGAGCGCTGTGACACAGCACTCAGCCATGGGCTGTAGGGGTGAGCATGATCTCCATGAAGGCTGTAATGCAGCCAGCATTGAGAACGGGGGAGTGCGCATGACTGTTTTGTGCGGCCCGAGAGGGCCGACCAAACAGTCATTGCACACAGTAGTGTCTACCACTCCTCCCCTGCAGCTTCACCCCGCCCCCTCATGCCCTGCCACAGATGGAGGAAAAAATAAAATGATAATAACATTCTGTTTTTATAATTTAATTTTTTCCTTTCTTTGCTGCTCCTGGCAGTGGGGCAATGCTCCTCCTCCTTAGCGGAGCAGCCGCCACTGCTTCTGTGTCCTTAATAGAACTGAAACTTTGTGTAACAACAGCTAGGAACTTTTATATTCTCCACCAGACTGCAGAGTCTTTGCAGTTGTAAAGTTACTATTAACCCGTAGTGTAAAGTTACTATTAACCAGTAGTGTGTGACTCACAAAACAAGAGTAAATTTATAAAAAAGCGTAAGTTTACCTTTGTGAATCAGGCACACAGCCACCCAAGGCGCCAGGTACATAAGACCGTTAAAGTAACTTCCAATCTATAGGATTGTGCACCGAATAAGGCTGTCTGGTAAACTACTTCTTGAAGCACAATGTAATTTGAGAGTAGAATTGCCACCTTACTCTATTTTACTACTTCACCAGGAAACTAAAAGCCTGTGTTAGAAGGATAGTCATGAAGCTGAACTTGTAGAAGTACTCATAAGCGCAGTTGCAGATTTTTGAAATTGAGTTTATTTGCAAAACATTTCAGTAGTACACCTGAAGGTAGTGCCTGAAGGTAGTGCCACTTTTCACGCACATGCCTGATAAAGTCATGCAACTTTTTTAATGCTAGTATTTCTCTGGTGAGGATTTGTATGCATAGCACAGTTCAACAGTGCTGGAAAACTGTGCTTCTGTGCAACTGAACATTTTGTTGCCTCCATAGTGGAAAATATGTTCCCCATGAAGGTAACTCTTTAGCCAAAGCTCTATGACAATTGGGATTTCCCCTTCTCAGCCTGGAAAGGGAACACATATGTAGCCATGTTCAGGGTGTGAAAGGATCGTAGGGAAGTGTGTGAATGGCCACAAACGCACATGTTAATGGGGGTTTACAAACCTTCAAGTCATAACATGCCTAAGCTGTGGACCATTCAGCACTTTCATGGGTAACATTACGCTTTTAACACAGAACAAAATAGATGTAGCAGTGCTAGGTATTCTTTTGTGAATACTATACATTCGTAACTCAGCCGTTTGAGCCGGCAAAGTTGATATACGAGGAAAAAGGCTTTATGAAACAGTACCTATGCTTCAAGTTAGTGATTTTTGTTACAAATCATTGTTACTGAGAGCTACATTAGGGTAGGAGCATACAACACTTTTTTAAACTGGGGCACATCAATTGTGCAGTGATAAACATATATCCTAACTGCTTCTTGCGTTGTAAGTGGAGGATCCTATCGTCAAGGGCCTGGGCATAGACGTCCAGTAAGTGAGGGAAAAGAATACCAGTGTATGCCTTGTAGAAGTCCCCGGTGAGGCCATCAAGAGAGTCAATCACCAGGACGATTTCCTCAGCAGTGAAGGGTTCGCTCAAAAATGAGCACTGCCCCAGATGAGCCAGATCATATTTTCTCAAAGTAGGTCAAGCGCCGTGTCGGCAGAGTTAAGCGTGAAGTGCAAAGATTTTTGTAGTACGCCACCAATTCACGTATGATGTCTCCATTAGCAGTACCTGGGTGTCATCATCCAGATAGAGTGCAGTAATGCATTTGGGACCTGACTGGGAAGCAGGAGGCGGGCTAAAGTACAGCCGGGAAGTTCACCCTTGACATATTTATGAGCCATGAAGTGTTTACCGAGGTAAGTGGTCTCCCTGTCTGCAAGGTCCTAGGTTTCTGTAAGGAGGACTGACCGTCTACATAGGGAAGAGGAGTTAGAATGGGGAGAGTTTGCCCAGTTACTTTCAGCAAGTTCTGCCTCTATATGTGCCAGACTATTGCGGATGTAGCTAATCTTGCCCGCTTGTATTGAAAAGCAGATGCCACATATATATGTCTTAAAGGCATCCCATAAGATGGCTTGACTGCCAACAGGGCCCGAGTTGATCTCAAAATATTCAAGGAGGGAGTCACGAAATTCCGAACCAATAAGCATATTTAATAAAGCAGCAGTAGGGAAGAACCAGTGTCATTCCCAGCCTCCAGTTTAGGGGAGGGCAAGGACTAGTTTTACTGGAGCATGGTTGGATCATGTGTATGGCAAAACATGGACATCTTTGAGGCAAAGGTCAGCACTCTCGGCTACATACCAGTAGTCCAGCCGCGTCCACACTCTGTTAGGGGCCAATGTATTGGGGTGATGAAGACGCCAAGCATCTTTGAGAATATGTGTATCAATAATATCTCAGAGAACGTGCAGCGCACCAGGTTTACTACCAGAGCATGCACTGGTGGTGTCCACCAAGGGGACATCACTTAAATTAAGATCCCCACCCAGCAATAAGACGTCTGTGTCAATTTGACCAAGGAGGGCCGACAACTCCTGAAAGAACGAGGGATCGTCCACATTAGAGGTATAATCATTCAGTAAAAGAACCAGCCACCAAAGCAACGTTCCGGACATAATGCCTGTGCTTGTCTGTGATAGTGGTATGATGGCTGAAGGGAGGACTTCTATCCAGGAGTAAGCAGACCCCGTGGGAATACTGCTGTAACTGGCAAAATATCTAGGGGATTCCCAAGACGCTGTAAAAGTGTAAGAGGATTGTGGAGGGAGGTGCGTTTCCTGTAGGACCATCACCTTAACACAATGTTGATTGAGATATGACAATACCTGCTTACCCTTTCAGGGATTGTTAAGGCTGTGGATATTCCACAAAAGGAACATGAGTTTCACAGGCAGTCTGTCACCCCTCATTATCAATGTAAAGGTCATGTATGTCAAGTTGTATGCTTGTAGCCATGAATGATCTCATCCAACAGATGTCCATTGGCATCTAGGATTTCAAAAACTTAAAGAAACATTGGAAATTCTCTAGACAATTGTCAAGAATGGCCTCGAAAAGAATAACTGTGTATATATGTATATATTGATTGTATAGATTTGTATCTCTCACTGTACATATATAGGAAATCTCTCACCACTTGAGCACTATTCACCATTGTCACCTTTGTTGCACAAAAATTCACCATGACAGTCTTTTGGTATTCATGAAATAACTGAATGACTTTAATTCATATAAATATGAAAATGCAATGAATAAGACCTCGAGTCATTGATTTTGAGGTTCTGAATTGTGTTGTCATAAGAGGGGGTTCTTCTGATACAGTAAGAATATTCTATAAATCACTCTTGGTTTTCACCCGACAGAACCATTTGTTTTATTAACCATTAATTACCCAGGTTCTGAGGGACACAGGGTTACCCCTTTTTCTTTAAATGATGTATGACATCACAACGCATGCTTTTACCACGCATGCTTTTACATCGCAACTTTTACAACGCATGCCTTTACAGCGCATAGTGTTGAGGGGTGCTGGATAGTGAATAGTTTAATTTACTATTCCAACTCCAGTCCCCGTGGAAAGTAGGGAAGGTGTTGAATAGTAAATTAAATCTATTCCCTATCCTAGAGCGCCCCCCAGTGCAATGCGTTGTAATGGTTTGCGTTGTGAAAGTTGCCATGTAAAAACACTGCGTGGTAAAAGTTGTGTTGTAAAGGATGTTTCCTGAAACGTGAAGGTCTGGAGGGGATCGCTCCGGGGTATTGCAGGATGAAGAAGTTTTAGTAGGGCCCAGTTGTTTGCAAGAGAGTACCTCTGCCAGGTATCAAAGAATCAGGCTATACCATCCACTACCACCTGGAGCCTAGCTGGATACAACATGCTTTACTTGAGTCAATGCTTGCAGAGTTGAGCTTTTGCATCGTTGAACTTCCACCTTATTTCTTAGGTGGCAAGTGTAAAGTCAGGATAAATAGAGATCGTTGTGCCTTGCTACCGCCATGGACCATGTTAATGGGCTAGGCGAATTATAGTGTCACAGTGTCTGTAATTCAGCAGGCGGGCGACAATAGGGCGAGGGGAGGTGCCCGAAGGCCACCGGGGATCAAACAGTCTGTGGGCCCCTTTGACAACAAATGTGGACGTGATATTCTGGGAACTAAAGATTTTGGTGAGCTCGTTTTCAACAAAATGGTCAGGGAACCCCATGTTTATAGACTACGCCAGGTCTACTATGAGAATGTTGTTTTGGCGTGGGCGCACTTCAAGGTCCTCATTCCTAATAGCCAATGTTTTCAGGATATGCTCCGTCCTCTCCAGCTGTTGGGTCAGGGAAGTTACATTTTATCCAGGCCGGAGACAAGTTCCACCGTCGAGATGAGTGCCATGGCACTCTAGGCTTTCACTCATATGGTCCAGCTGCACAGCCAAGGTGTTGAAGCTGGTGTCAATGCCATGGAAGCTTAGCCCAGCCCTCTGCCATGATAGCCGCAGTGACCTCCTGGGGGTCTGGGAGCTAAGCTGCGCCGTGCCCATCCTCTGCATCTAATAGGGAGTAAGACCTCCCTGCTGCCCTGGCCTGGTCAAAGTTTTGTTTGCACTGTTTGTGTTCCCCACAACTCACGACCAAAGGATTCCCGGTGCACCACAAGGAAAATGGCAGTGTATCTCATGAGTGGACCGAATGGGAGGAATGTGATGATAATGAGGCAGAGGCCAGTAGGTTAGAGGCTGCAGTCAGGCCCAATATACTTCAAGGCCAATGGGCGGGAGCGAGGGCTCACAGGCACAGGTACCTGAAGGATCAAGCGGTACCACAGTATGGGGAATAGCCCCAATTCGACCTGGCCAAAGTAAAAGCAATGAATGTGAGGAAGTGGCATATAACAAACAGTCTCAACTCCTGGGGACAGTAAGTTAATTGGGAGGCAGAGGGCCACGCAGCGTGGTCTGGAGCAAGGGGGGGGAAGACTGCAGGATGAGACTATGGTAAACATTCAGTGTGGATCGTCTATAGCGTGGCAGCATCATGGAGAGGTGAGGATGGCTCCAAGGGGAACCTGCAGGGCATTGAAGGAGAGCCTAAAACGTACTCGCATGTTGCTACCCCTATAGGCACCGTTGACAGAGGTAAGTAGGAGTCTCCATCCTCCTCGCAGGGCCACCGAAGGAGGTATAACCAGGGGAGACCTCCACAGCCGTGTGCCCCAACAGAGCTCAGGGACCCCGGCAGTTGCAACAACACAAGTCCGTAGCACCGACAACACGTGGCATCCAAGCCTCACACATCGCAACGTTCACAGATGAGGGGGAAGCGGCACAGCCCAGTGCTGGATCATGTGGGACACCAAGTAAGGTGGAAGGAGAGACAGTATGTGTAGCTTCTCTCCAGTAGGGTCCTAATAAGGCTACGTGGTCCGATGTTCCAATGCCTGCAGGCACAACCAGATCTAAGGCAGGCATGTTAGGCAGGCAGAAGAACCGGTGGGGTAAGGTGGAGGGGAGCACTGATCCAGAAGAGAGCGAAGGAGAGGCTGTGGGGGTGTAGGGGGAGGGCCCAGAGAGGCTTGTTAGCTTCGACCTCAGGAGTACCCACAGCACTTTCTCTGCGGGGTCTCTAAACTGCTCCCTTCCGTCCTGCAATTTCCATATAGTAAGGCAACAGCGGGCCGCAGCCGGTCTATCTTGGCCATCCAGGGGCTGGGGGCACAGACTTGCAACCGTTGGAGGTTAATAGAACATGCTGGAGTGAAGTAACCCTCAGGATCAGGGCTATCCGCCATTACGGTTGATGGCATGGCCACTCACCCCTTAAAGACATCCATAACTGTTTCCCCCTCTTGCTCCTTTGCTTTTGAATCTATCTGAAGGCAACTTATATTCTGCTGCTCATTGGGTGGTTGTGTCGGTCTTGACTTGGACTCTGTGTCTCTAATACTCTTCCAGCACTAGCCTGGTTGCTTCTACCCTTGCTATCATTATCTCCTTTCAAGTCGTTGCATTGTGGTGTTTTGTCACACACCAGCAGGTGAGGAGACAACTTCAGTAGAAATAAATCAGCTAAAATCAAGTCATATACTCCTGGCAAACTTCAACCATATTTGCAAGATTCACTTTCAACTCAAGCAAGAAAGAAAATTCTGTATTTGCGCCTCCTGGCCCTAAAGATTTTGGATTTTAACCCAAAATGGGCACGAACTGACAGTACCATCTCCTGCCGGTTATGCAACTACCACAGAGAATCTTGGCTTCACCTTTTATGCTGCTGTTCAAAGCTGGCCAGCGATCGTCATCGTCTGCTGCGCCCGGCCCTAAGGAATTTGGGCTTCAGAACTTGCAGAGAGGCCTCAGACTGGTGCTTCTCAGAAACCACAACTTGTTTACTTGCCAGGGTTGGCAAGTTTATCCATCAAGTTAGAATTGCACTTGATTTACATCAAAAGGCCACAGAACTCAGGGGTCCTGTCATTCTGCAATGAACATTATCTGGTGCCCTAACCCTGTTAGTCGTCATCTAATTTAGGGATTTCTTTCAAGGCCACTGGAATCACTGGAATCACAAATCCAACTTGGGGCCGGACAGGGAGCTCGTTAAGAATTTATCTTATTGACAATTAGCATTATGGAGAGAACAACCCTGTTGGACTCTTATACAACTATTTGATCCTTGGAAGAGCAAAGATGCGAAACAGTGCTAACTCATCATTTTCATTAAAAAAAAATCTTTTAATTGAAGTTTTAACGGACACAAAGTAGTAAATAGAGCCTGCCCAGCCACAGTGCTATTTTAAAGCTGAACATTGGGTTTTTACTGGGGGAAGGGTACCTTGGTTGGGGGGTGTTGTTTATGTGTTTTATACTGTAAAGATTTTAAGTAATCGCACAGTTAATAAAGTTACTTACACTGGTGCAGCAGGTGCACTGGCACCAGGGTCCAGAGTCCTAAGGGACCCTCTGAGCCCTTATCATTGCTATATTTTATAATTCAAACAGCAGCAAGAAGGCCAATTTCCTTCCTTGCATTAGAGCCCATGGCACACTGGCTATGCTACTGGCCTTGTGTCATTCCGCGCTGCTAGGTATTCTGAGCATTTTTACTATTTTGCAGCTTTCGCCTAACCTGCTCTCTCTAATTCCTTTCTTCTTCCAAGCAATGTCTGCTTTTGGGCCTGGACTACTATAAAGTCAGCTTTCACCATGCCTATTTTTTTTTATCTTTGATATGGGTTTATGCTGGCCTGCTATCCTTGGCCTTTCTGCCACACATTACTGTGGGGAGCATCTGGACTGGAGTGGACAACATAGTTCAGAGTATCTCCCTGTTACCTTGCACTGATTGGCCTTACTTTTCCAAATAACTGAAAACTAATACCCCTTACCCTGTCCATTATCACTGTCCCCAGCCTGCACTATCCTTTTTAGTTGGGTAGGAGAACAACTGCTTTGTACTGTGCAGGCATTGCCTATGCTTTTTCTCAATGGGTATTATAGAATGCACAGCACCAATGTTTGCCACCTCTTAAGTAATATACTAAATTCCCCTCAAGGCATAAAACTGGGTCCAAACGCACATTATTCTCTAGGTCCATTTTCTGTAATTAACCCCTTCGTGAATTAGTCAAATTGATTCAACAGAAATAAACCAAAATTTCAAATCCCAGAATATTTTAGGAAGTCAAATGAAATGGCAGAACTTTAAACTTTACGCTGAGTTTAAATTAAATCTCATTTTGGCCTATGGAAATTAATCTACACATCGAGCGTTCAACCTGAGGTATTGTCTCAATTAACGGAATGAGATCCATATTGTTAGATTAGAAAATGGGAGTTTCACAAAGTATCAAAATAAAGTAAAACAATATAAAGTAATATTAGCAAGGTTTGAGCCAAATATCATGCTATGTTATCATCGCTAAACTAAAAAATAAAGGGGCATATTACCAACAACTAGCGATAATTATCGCTATGTTGGTTTAGCGGTGATATTTTTATCGCCGAGCTGCGGCGATTTTTATCGCTTAAGAACCTTGCTATTATCAAGGTTTACCTCCTAAGCGATAAAAATAGGCCGATATGCATGAATATCGCTGAAAAGTCAGCGATATTCATGCATTACCGAGCTAATGCTCTTAGCCATGTTATCCACCTACCATTGGATAACATGGCTAAGAACTGCTCAGGGGCAGGTGTTAGCTTTTGGAGATATTCGCGCTTAGCGCGAATATCTCCAAAAGTTGGTAATAGGAGATAGCGATGTTAGCGACTGTTTCCAGTCGCTAACATCTTGGCACGCCCACTTTGCATGTCATTAGTGATAAATATCACAGACATGCAAAGCGGGGCCCAAGATGGTCGCTATCTCCTACTAGCTGTCGCTAACTGGTGTTAGCGACAGCTAGGTAATAGGGAGATAATTTTATCTCCGCTTTCTTGGCTTTTAAAGCCAAAAAAGCGGAGATAAACCCCCTTGATAAGATGCCCCAAAATTCTTGCTGGCTCCCTATTTTTCCGCTTTGTGTCTTTTTCTGTTGAGAAAAAAATCAGAAAGGAACCAGAAAGATACAGGCAATGTAAAGACCTTTAAATATCTTCCTTGATATCCAAATTTAAATTAGAAGGTAGACCAACTTTGATTCCCGCACAGACATCGACAAACTGAACAAGTTTTCATATTAGAGATGTGGACTCTCTGGCTGGTACATAGTTTCAAAGCAAGTGACAAGGATCTCCTCGAATTTCAGGTTCTCAGATTTGTTTTTGGCTGGCCGTGGTTGAATGAATGTTGTGTAGAGATGTGCAGATCTTAACATATCCAAGGATTAACATGCATATTATCTGGGTGACCTACCTTCTTTCATTTGGCTTAAAGTCTGCCTTCAAAATCTACCAAAACTCATCTGTACAGATTATGAAATGCACATAGACTACAATTCAGTGAATGTCAAATATGCCTTTAATGTGATCAATGCAACTGAAAATCCGACTTACTGCTGTTGGTTCTGATGTTGGGCATCGCACAGACGGGACTGCTTCCACATTGTGTCGGACCTGTATGCAAGAAAGAAGCCATTAATTATATGAAATAACAGCCATTTTATAGACATATCCATGACCCTGAGTGGATATACATGCATAGTGCTGAATGCTAATCCATAAATGGGGAGGTACCAGATGATGTGACTTGCATAGAATATTGCTTTACAACAGGTTTTATTTACAATAGGACAAGGAGCAATGACATGAAGCTAGACGAGAGGATAGGGACTGAAAATTACTCAAATACATACTTACTCATCCACAGCCTTGTGAATGGAAGACTAAAAACATCTAAAATGGATACAAGGGAATTGTCAGTTATGGTAGATGAGAGAAAATCCATAGATCACGTATGGAATGCGGACATACCTGAATTTCATAACCTGGACTGCACTTCTAACTGCACCAACTACCAGGGCCGGACTGGGAAAGCACACCAGCCCTGGCAAATACGTCAGACTGGCCAAGGGGAGGGGGTTGCAGGTGGGAACTCTGCTGCTGCGCTTTTGTTACAGGGGGCTGATTTTGAAGCCCTGTAACAAAAACAGCCCTCACCAGTCCAAAACTGGCCCCCATCCTTCTGGCCCACCGGGAAAATGCCCGGTGCCCACTACAGCCAGTCTGGCCCTGCCAACTACTCTCAGATATGAATCCTCTATCAAGAATCATATTTTCTCACTAAAGTAGTCAGCGACTACTTTCCCTTGGCAGTCACTCTAAATACTATTCTTGTTCACCACACATCCTAAACTATGTTCCTTCAGATTTCTTTCCACAGAAAATATAAAACAACAAAGGCCAGTAGCCAGTAACATGCTAAGAGATACTATCTTGGGTTAGTGATCCAGCTGCTCAAACAACCAGCCACTATTTCATGCAGCCCGGAGGGTGGTTGCACAGTTGATGAGACACGCGACCACCGTGTGATTCAGGGGGTAATTCTTGCCTGGTATTTATACTGTTTTTTACTGCCTTAAAACCTAACATTTTAATATAAAATCTTGATACTGATATTTTTGAAAGTCACCTGTAGAGTATGTATTGCGCCTCATAGAGTGCTCACACTTCACGAATCACTTTAAAAATCTATGCTGCGTTCTGAGCTTAAGTGCTGGTGGGGAGGGGATCGATCACACTGAGAGATGCCATCTTGGGTTAGGGCTCCAGCTGCTCAAACCACCAGCCAGTATTTAATAAAGCCCGGATGCGGTTACGCAGTTGAGGCGACACACGTCCAACATATGTTCAAGCTGGTAATTATCGCCTGGTATTTTACTACCTTAAAAACGAACATTTTAACATAAAAGCTTTAAAAAATAAGTTACCTGTACTGTATGTATTGCCCATGTTGTAGCGCTGTCCCTGCACAAGCACTTTAAAAATCTGCGCTGCATTCTGAACCTAAGTGGTGGTGGTGGGGAGGGATCGAGCATGCTGAGAGAAGCCTTCTTGGATTGGGAGTCTAGCTGCTCAAACAACACGCCGCTATTTCATGAGGCCTGGAGCGCTGTTGTGATGCTCATGCCCCGAATGCGTGTCAATGGCAAGCCCCTCTACCCCCGAATGGGTCCAGGAACCCTACTCCCAGTCACCCAAATAAGATCACATTCTCTGCTCAGCAACTGGTTGCACTAAAGGGGTTTATAACAGAAAATGTCTCCATTCGATTAATCTTACGAAGGGAAACCTAATGTGCAAAGACTGTGCCTTCACTCCCTCAGCTGTACCCTCACCCAAGAGCACCAGTTCCCCAAAGCCCAGCTGGAAAACGTTTCTAAAAAATGGTAGTTCTCTACGACGCCATCAGTTGGACATTTTGTCGCTCCTGGAGGGCAAAAAACTAGACATGCTTTTTCTGACTAAAACCTGGCCCTGTCTCCCTATTAACTATAGAACATTCAGAGACAAAGATGACAGAAAGAGTGGACAGCTTGTGATCATACTAAAAACTGATTTCTCATGTCTGAGTGAACCCCCACAAACACTCAAATGTGAAAGTATGACATTTGCCATTTCTCTGTCTTCTACATTCACTTTCTCAGGAGTGCTCATCTACCGCCCATCTGGCCCTGCAGGCCAATTCACCCAGACCCTTCCAGAGGTCCTGGCCAACTTGGCAGTTTGGAAACTCCATCTGAGGTGTTGAGAGATCTCAACCTACATTTCGATGAGACCCCCGACACCCATTCTGCTGGTCTCCTGAAAGCGGCACTTTCTGGATCCCATTTTACTAACTATACCCACTTACAGGTCTTGGACCTTTTACCCATTATCTGGTTCGACCATTTCATGATTAATATGTACCTCGTCACCCCTGGCACACCTGGATCCCCTAAACTGGCATTATTTATGCCCACAGTTTCCGGGACGATAAGAGTTACGTATTTTTACGGCGCTTTTGCTCACCAAGACGCTGGCTGCGTCCATTGTTTCAAATGTGAGTTTTTACTTTCCCATGCCGCATTCACTTTTAGCACACTTTGGTGCAGCATTCTCCCATGTGGGAATTCTTAAGTTTTAAAAGCACTTTTGTATTAGCAAACCACAGCAAGTCTTCCACACTTGTTATGTCCCCAAAAAATTAAATGAAAGTAAAAGGAGGAAGAAAAGCAGCGCGCATCATTAGGGAAATGTACTACATTAGCGCCTCCAAAAAACCTCCCAAAAACACAACAAGGTTCACCTAAAAGCAAGAATCGCTTAACCCCTTCCCTTGGGGGGTAATTACCCCACGGTGCGGGGGTGAGCGCAGTGCCGCCGTGCTCGTGACGAGACCAGCTCGTCATCAGTCATGGTGGAGCTGTGCTCATGACTAGCTGGTCTCGTCACGACTCAGCCCACTGATTAATTCGCCCTCACAGGCGGGGAATCATTCGCACGTGGACGGAGCGCAGCCGTTATGACGAGACCAGCTCGTCATGAGCACAGCTCCACCGTGACTCATGACGAGCTGGTCTCGTCACGAGCACCAAAGAGGCTAAAAGGCATTATTTATTTTCAACAAACTTGACAATTTACAATACCCTAAAAACAAACTAAGGAACAAACAAACAGCACAGCGCAACCCACAGCACTTTGTTATCCAGTGCGTGCCTTCTTCAATTTTTATTGCGCTTCCATGCTCCATGCTTTTATGCTACCACATAAGACGTTGTTTTTATTAGTACATGCCTTTGAGTAACTTTTTGCGGCATTCACTTTTTAGCCTGCAGGGTTTTGTTTACATGTGTGGCTTTTGAAATCTTCGTAACGCTTTGTAATACTTCCGTTTTAGCTACAACACTCATTTAAATGTGCCTTATGGTACAATTATAACTAGTCTTTTTTTATACCTTCGCCTAAACAGCATCATAATGCCCCGTAACTATATAAGTTTTATACTTCATGCAAACACTATAACTGTTAAAGCAGGAGAAAACATACAAACGACACATTTGTTTTATTTTATTAGTAGCTTTTTATGTATAGTTCGTATTGCATTTTTTAAAACAAACACAAATATGCATCATGAATATGCAGTTTGTGCAACAATGAATGCACAATAAAAAAATGTGTGTTTACGTACGCACAATATGTACATAACCATACATGCCAACATTTTAGGACAGGGATGTAGGAGATATAAAATAAATAATCGGGAGAATGAAAATTCCCCATTGACTACTATTATAGAAAATGCAATTTCAGGTGATAGACAGCTAAAAGAGAGCCATTTTTGGCTTGGAAATTCGGTAGTCTCCAGCCGGGATCGGGTCTATTGGCATGTATGCATAACATGCATACGTGCCATATTGAGGCCTATCTCCCGTTCTACCTCTAACAATATGCTGACTTAAAGTTAATTAACTACCACAGTCGCACGACAACATCATATTATATTTTACAAATTATCAGTGCAATTAGCATTATAATGCAAACACAACCATAGAGCTCACATTATATTTACAAAGGCAATAACTCAAACGCTAACAAATGCGAGACCTATTGCATTGCAAATGCTTCTTTAATTAGCTTGTATTCCTTTAATAAACTGGTGCTGCTATTAAAAAAAAAGATTTCCCATTTGAGAAACCAACATGGGGAGAAGGTAGACATGATGGTAAATGATCAATGTGTGATCGTAAATCATTGATACATATTCCCTACTAAACCACAGGTATATATGGAGACGTCCCTTCCTAATTGCCCTATCAGTCGCTAAAACTATTTTGCAATTGGAAAGGACTTTTCCAACTTGCAAAATAAGTTCAATACACTTTGCGGTCACAAACCCTGTGATTTTTAGCAAATAACAAGGTTTAAAGTCGCAAAACAGTTCTGTTCTTCTGACCCATACACATCATTTTAAGAAATGGTCAAGGATTCTTTCTTTAGCATGAAGTGGATTAATGAGTCTGCTGCAGAACTGTACACCCTGCTGTGCCAGATTTACATTGAGATGGAGAAAGACAAGTGCGTAACTCCTTTAATCAGTACCCTTCAGCTAAAAACACAATAATACCGGTCATTACGACGTCAGAATCGACTAAGCTTACAATAGCAAGGCACTATACATACCACACTATTGATAAGCTTCACTTTGAATTGGCCAGCATTTTTCACTGACAAGCTTTGTTAGTTATTTTATCACATTTTTTTAGTGTGATTTTGTTCATTATTTTCGAACCGCTCAGCAAGATCACTAATGATCTGAAATACTGTATTGATGAATTTTAGAAGACTTTAACATGCATGCAGGCCAAGTCATTTGTTTGGTACCTACCTGATTGGCCCTGATGAAGAACTATTTGAAATTACCCTAAAGTGGGTTGAAATGTCCACGCCCGGCCCCGTATGTGTTGACTCTTATTAATATATGCGACCAATGAACTTCTACTGAACATTTTGCATCAGTGTTCTAAGAAAATGATAAGGCTGCGGCGCCAGCATTGTTTGTTATTACTCATCAGCGCACTTTTCGTTCACTTTTGTCCTTATCACGGTTCTGTTTTCTGGAGCACCTACGTCATGTATCACTTCATCACTTAATTGCATAAAGAAAATTAAAATGAACTGTTCCTGTTTTTCTCAAATTCGTTTCTTGTTTTTGCTTAGGAAGCACAGGCTAAAAGCTTCCTCTGAGGGAACTATTGTACTTGTTATAGAATTAAACACCCAGGTTCCCATGAGTACCATGTTGTCTAATGGTTATTTGGAAATCCCACTGGGAGGTGTTACACTTCCATTGAGAGCGATAGGCTCTCATGGTCTGTGCTGGATATCAGTCTTGCAATTCAAGCCTTAAACAATGGTCACAAGGGCTCAGAAGCTAAGTGACTGAGTTTGAATGCCAGCGACATAACTCAGCTTTCTTCACATGAGTTGGAGCTGGACACCAATAAAATAAAAGGATTTCTGTGTAGTAACTTATATC
Organism: Lissotriton vulgaris; assembly: GCF_964263255.1. Classification (NCBI taxonomy): domain Eukaryota; kingdom Metazoa; phylum Chordata; class Amphibia; order Caudata; family Salamandridae; genus Lissotriton; species Lissotriton vulgaris. Next base: position 2,112,987,814 of record NC_141689.1, on the reverse strand, counting down.
CCCATATCCTGAACATTTGAGCTGGTGTCTGGAATGCTAAGACTGAATCATGTCTTAGAATGTTTGAGTGTGTTGTGGGGTGAAAGCTAGGAGAGAAGGAGTGGGATGAAGAATAGAGCCCTACAGGACCCACCCGCTGTTGCTGTAACGTAAGAGCACCTATCTGAATAGCTACTGACTCGTCTATGAAGACCCTTCCTTCCAGTTCAACATTATAAAATGAACCACTGGGTAAAAAATGAAAAAATATATTAGACGCAGTAGAGTAAGACCTTCAGATAGTAAATAGACCGTAAAATGGAAGCTGAAGGTGCAAACAGCCAATAGATCAACTGAGAGACCAACATGTTCCTGCATGGAAATGCAGAATGTCTCCGGCAAAGTCTCAAGGGAAAGGCTGAAAAGTTCAGGAGCAAAAGAAGCCTAGGGCTGAAGGAGATTGACCCAAAGCCTTTTTTTTTGTACAGAGAGGGTACGTTGAATATAGTGCGTTGGCCATAAAAGACTCAAGCGCCGTTGCACATTAAACCTACAATCTGGCTGTCTCAGTTAGATTGGCTGCATTTACACACACCTTGCTGTACTGTTTATGAACACTTCGCTTGCAGTGAAAAAACGAAAGCAGATCAGATCAAATTATATATATATTTTAACACAGAAAACTGCATTCTAGGAAAATCGTTCTTTTCCTGAAAGCAAATGATGAGCTTTCAACCAATCCTCACTTTAGGACAGAATTAAGTGAAGAAACATTGTTTCTACCAGCCGCTCAATTTTCTTTGTAGTTTATTCTTTTTCACGCCCACTGTGGTAAGAGTTTAGCACAGCTAGCAAGCAAATCGTGCGTGGTGTAGTAAGTGACATCTCAAATGTCGAGACTCGCGAAGAAACTGGGGAAGATGCATACATTTTTGAAAAAGCAATTGCTTCAGATGTACAATCTGTGAAGCAGGATCACTGCAAGTAAATCATCCGAGCACTAGAAAGCCAATGTTTAAATGATGTTGCAAATAATGCTCTTTTTCTCGCAAATGAATGGCTAGTATATTTAAGCCGAGGCTCCGATGCACTGGCACACATCTACATCCTTAGTAGTTAAATCCCAGAGTACAGAGGTCTGGTCCTATTTATCTCTGACATGGTGGAAGTAACTGCATTGGCATTAGATGGTTTTGGTGTGGGTAGAATGGCACTGGAATCGACACATATGTTTTCACCTCAAAGTAGTACTTTCCATGCAGTGCTCTACTGCACGTAGGATCCACCGATATGCATGGATGCAAACGTTTTTAGAAGAAACACGCGGACATGTTGGTTGAGGAGACACTTTTTTCCCAGGATAGGGCGGGAGGATTTCTCTCATTAGCAGTTTTGCTGAGCATGATGGAGACGGGCATCAACAACATTTCTAAAGGCAATTAAAGCAGCTATCAATCATCGCTCAACTCCCCCCCCCCGCTACAGTGAAGTGCGTGTTAATAAGGGGCTACACCTCAGCGTGCTCCTCTTCTGGTTATTTGTACACTTTAGGGTGCTGTGAACCATGGTGATGACAACGAGGCATAAATAAGTGGGAACAGAAAACCCATCACCAGGCAGGGCTCTGTGCTGATGGGCAGTAGATAGAGCTTCCATGACCAGGGCAATAGGTCAGGTCTAGGACTGGAGGGGACCTCTGACTTTGTTCCCCCTGTGCATAGGCTCATTTACCAGTGAAGTGTGACTGGCAGTACCAAACACCGGCTCACCACCACCCTCAGCGACTCCGCGCCCACCGCCTCAGACAATGATCTCACCACCGCCGCCCGTACCCTACACAAATGGATCACTGGCTGCACAAACACTGTTGCCCCCACTTAAGAAATCCTCCAACCCTTGTGCCAAGATGGCCAGCTAGTTCTCCACCGAACTCCTGGAAACCAGACGAACCTGCAGACATCTCTAAACACTATGGAGGAACTTCAAAACCCCAGCAGACCTCGACAACTATGAAACAGCTACCACTGCCCACCACAAACTTATCAAACTTTTAAGGAAGAAAGCACTCCAGGACAGAATCTCCGCCCTTGCACACAACAGCAAGGAACTCCTCTGCATCATCAAAGAGTTTGGCCAACCTGACAGCGAATCCACTGACATCCCACCCTCCCAGGACCTCTGCGACAAACTCAGCGCCTTCTTCCATCACAAAATCAAGACCATCTAAGACAACTTCGACAACAACAACCTCCATGAGGAACCCACACCCACTGCTTCTAGCACTGCACAGCCGACACTGGACAGCTGGACGGATGTATGATGTTACAACGCATACTTTTACCACGCATGCCTTTACAATGCGGTATTTACAAACAAAAACCTTTACAACGCATAGTGCTTTGGGGGGCTGGATAGTGAATAGTTTAATTTACTATTCCAACTTCAGTCCCCGTGGACACTAGGGAAGGTGTTGGATAGTAAATTAACTTATTCCCTATCCTAGAGCGCCCCCCAGCGCAATGCGTTGTAATGGTTTTCGTTGTAAATACCGCATTGTAAAGGCACTGCGTTGTAAAAGTTGCGTCGTAAAGGATGTTTCCCCAGCTGGACCACCCTCAGCATCGAAGACACCCTACAGACCATGAGGACCAGCCACTCCGGGGCCCCCACAGACCCATGCCCCCACCACATCTACCACAGAGACGCAGAAATCATCGCCCGAGCCCCATCAATCGATCCCTTCAGACCCCCTCCTTCCCCGACGACTGGAAACACGCTGAGGTCAACCCTCTCCTACAGAAACCATCAGCAGACCCTACCCACCTCAAGAACTACAGACTGATCTCCCTACTTCCCTATCTGGAGAAAGTCCTTGAAAAAAGCTGTCAACAGCCAACTCGCCTTTTTCATTGACGAGAACAACATCTTCGATTCCTCCCAATCAGGCTTCAGGAAAAACCACAGCACAGAGATTGCCCTAATCGCTGCAACTGAGGACATTCGCTCCCTCCTCGACAGAGGTGAGACTGTGACCCTTATCCTCCTGGACCTATCTGCAGCCTTCGACACAGTCTCGCACCGCACCCTAGCCCGCAGACTCCACAATGCAGGAATCTGAAACAAAGCCCTCGACTGGATCTGCTCATTCCTCTCCGACAGAATGCAGCGGGTCAGACTACCTCCCTTCATCTCAGAGCCCACGCCAACCACCAGCGGAGTCCCCCAAGGATCATCCATCAGCCCTACCCTGTTCAACGTCTACATGGCCCCCCTCGCTCCCATCGTCAGATCACACAGACTCAACAACGTATCGTACGCAGACGACATGCAACTCATCCTCTCACTATCCAACAAACCCAACACCTCGAAACACAACTTTCAAGAAGGAATGGAAGCAGTCACCAGATGGATGAAGAACAGCTGCCTACAACTGAACACAGAAAAAAAATTAAGTCCTCATCATAGGCCCACATCCCGATGCATGCAGCGACATAACTGGTGGCCCCCAGCCCTCGAGAAACCACCCCCACCCAAGGGCCATGCACGCAACCTCAGGATCATCCTGGACTCCAAACTCAAAATGGACCGCCAGATCAACGCCGTCACCTCTTCCTGCTTCCACACCCTCCGCCGCCTACGTACAACTCTCAACTGGATCCAACTCGAACACAGGAAAACCGTCACCAATGCCCTTATCAGCAGCAGACTGGACTACAACAACACACTCTACGCCGGAATCCACAAGAACCTTAACCGCAAACTTCAGTTGTGAAGAGAATCACCTTCAAGCTTCTCACCCACGCCCACAAAGCCCTCCACAACACTGGCCCCGCCATCACCTCTTGTTCCATGCACCCCAAAGATCCTTCCGCTAAGCCCAGCTCTCCCTCGCAACAGTACCACCCATCAAGAAGACCAGAACAGGTGGTCGTTCCTTCTCCTTCCTCGCAGATTAAGAATGGAACACCCTCCCTCTCCTTCAGACACCAACTTTCTCCAAGGTCCAGAAGCAGCTCAAGACCTGGCTCTTCGACAAATCACCATGAGCGCCCTGCTCCGCACGTACGCGATAGGCCAGGGAAGTCCTCTGACCCCCTGGCCTCCGACGCTACACTGAATGCTGAGGAGCGGCACATACCCCTTTCCTCCACCAACACCTTGAGACCCATGTGGGTGAGTAGCTGTGCTCTACCAACCTTGATTGACTCCTAATGGACTACTGGCAAGAGACACGCCCACGCTGCAGGAGGGTAGCAGGGTGCATAAAATGTCCACACTAAACAAGGCTGATCTTTATAAAGCAAGCCCTGGAGCACACGGCGCTTGCAGTCTCCTCCTGGCTGTTGTGGGTAGCTGGAGGACGAGAAGCACACTTGGGCAGAGAGTGCAGTAGTTGGCTACATTTTAGAGAGGATGAATGAAGACAGGGTGAAGAGACCGTGCTCGGAGTTTGCTGGCTGTCACCACTTACTACCTAATCCACGTGTCAGTTACCAAGATACAGAAGCTTGCAGGTAATGAAGGGAAATTCAAAGTATTTCGAATTTTATCCTCCCATACACACAGTCAGGCATGTCCCAGAAATTATATTCAACAAAGCGCTGCTTATGAAATTGATCAACATGGAGCAGAGTAACAGTTTAGTGCCACCATGCAACTAATGCTGCGCATTTTAGGAGAAGTCACTCGAAGGAGGAGGGTGCTGGCACTGCTTGCAAAAGGGTCATATGTCTCGTTTGGGTCTGATTCCATGAAATAAACCAGGATGTAGCAGAGGCGGGTGCATTTCTTACAAACACTAATGCAATTCTGCATGCAAATTAACCAACCCGATATATAACAGTAAGCCAGTAAAGAGACGATTCTAAAGCAACACCAGCCCGACTTCAAAGTGGCCTTGTGGGTATTTTTTCATGCAGCAGATTTTGCTGAGTAGAAACCCTGCCCTGTGTAGATAGTTGTAGTGTCCTGCAAGGACACAGTCTAGTTGTTTTCTTGTGATCTTACACTGTGCACCCACCCACTGTGGAAAATGCAACCATATTCCCATCGATGCCCAGGCTGCTGGCGCAAACCGCCTCTTAGTTCCCATGTTGAGTAATTACCAAATAAAGAGACGGGCGCTGGAGGCAGGAATCACGAACAGAGTTTATTACTCATGAGGAGAGCCAGTCATTTCGGACACGAAACACAGTGTCTTTCGGGAGGTGCTCTGACAAGTGAGCTTGAGGCTCGTGCTTTTATACCTTTACAAAACAGTTGGTGATACAATCAGAACGGTATGACGCACAAGAAGGTCATCCCTATAATCCTCGTGGTGATCCTACTCCACATATGCTCACAATGGGGACCTTTAGACCTGCTGATAAGTGGGGAGGGCAATCACGCAGCTGAGTGCTTTGGTAGGATGTACGCCTGATCATGGCCCAGGGGGGTGGGGTGGCTAGGCATACAATAAGGGCAGTAAATGGTATCTCCTGGCATAGGCGATGGCCTCGGACATGTGTGGTCAGCCGGGCTTGGGGGAAGGGGGTTATCAAAGGAGGGGTATTCATGTCTGCGTGGACAATCGAGCGCGGAGGGAAGGCTTGTCAACAGAGGGACATTCATGGAAGGGAAGGAGGTGCTGGTCAGGCGCGGCCGTGACCCTCAAGGACAGGGCTTTGCGTAAGAAGAGGGTTTATGACTTGTTCATGCGAGGAGAAGGGGGGGGGACAGGGTGCGTGCAGGACCAGAGCCGCGCAGAGAGGGAGAGAGAGAGAGAGAGAGATCTCATGACCTGTACATGGGAGAACAGGGGCAGCCAGATACAACTGGGGGGGGGGGGGGCTATGTCAGCTGAGGCGAAGGATGCTTCTTCGAGAGGGAAATGGAGAAGGCCTGGGTCAAGCAGGAGGGTTACCTTTCACATCAGGGTCGCGCAAAGGGAAAGGGTGTCGAGGTCTATACATGGGAGAGGGGGTGCAAGATACGCGCAGGAGGGAGGCTAGGGATTCCAAAGGGTAAAAAGGCCATGGTGCCTAGAATGGCTGTACATATGTATAGGGGTACGGGTTTTTACTGGCAGGGTGATATAGTCAATAATTTACAGTATCCATGGTGCTCACAAGGAGGGGAGTGGGAGAAGAAGGGAAATGACTGCTGTCTATGTACATCGATTTTTGTCATATTTCACAGTCGCCCCTTTTTACATAGCAGCAATCATTTTTACAGTTTATGACATTCTATGCAGGCAAGCATCGGTGACGAATTAGCACTTTGCCGATACTAACATGTGGCGTATAATCATAGACAGCTAAGGTGAAGGGAAGAATGCAGTACATACGGAATTACATTTTCGGTGTGTTCCTGACAGTTAAACGCATTACATAGCACAAATCTTTCTGACTTGAAAATGTGACCAATGAACAGTTTGACCAGATAGTTGAGAGCGGAGTTCAGCTCACTACACAAGATCTCTTCGTCCCAGTGTCTTTTTATCAGCGAGCCATCACTGGTAGGCTCTAATCCGAGTATTTTCGTTGGCGCTGTTGAGCACCGGCGGTGGAGCTATAGGTCCAGCTCAGTTCCATCCTTACGCGTCGCAGGGTGCGGTCAGTCCTCTGCTGTTAGACCACAGTCCTGTTCCCTAAACAGTCCGTTTGGCGGCGCCTTATGCTCGGCACCTATAGTTCTGTTGCAACACCCTCTTCCCACATAATTGCAGCTCTTTCCTTTGGCAAAAAGTCACGTGGGAAGGTGGGTGGCTGTCGTTCAAACAGTCAATGGGAGCGAAGTTGGGTCAGAGTTCCTGGGACACACAAAAGGGACCAAGAGACCAAGGGAGCAAAGGATAACAGGCAGGCAGGCCCATCAATCGGGCCCAGAGTAGGGGGACGGAGACTCCAGGCACACGTGGGTTAGCAGACGGAGGGCTCCAGGGTGGCCCGTCATTTTTCATTTTCCACGTTGAAAGTGCTGTCTCGTCCGTATCTTGTTGCTCTGCAGCTCCACCTTTGGTCGAGGTCACACGTGTCCCAGGATCTGTAGTCAGGCTGTACGTCACATCCGACCCATCTCCTTCGGTGATCGTGCATCTTTGAATGAGTACAAGACAGTGTTTTAGAGAAATGGCAGAAGAAGATATCTACGCATGTGAATTCCTCCCTCAATTTTTTTTTTTTTTTCATTTGAGTTCTTATGGTCATCGGTCACAGTCAGAGGTCTATTACCAAGCAGTGCATGTGTCAGCATTCCTACTGAGTTTATGGCAGGTATATTCATCAGCTCATTTATGATTCGAGCAAGGACAAGATAATATTTCCATCAACTGTGCATTACATCATTTTCAACATCAGCGCAGCATTTCCCTTCGGAACTGGCTAGCATTTTCAGACAGGGTGGGGGGGGGTGCTATCGTCGAGTGTCGGACAAAACAAGATTTCCTCAAGGGTCAGCGGCTACCCATGGTCATTATGTTAATACCGGGGACAACAGGAGTGGTTCTATCAAAGAAAAATGGGGCGGGGATGCTTCGGGCGCTTGCGCTTGGGTGCAAAGGGGGCGGGGCAATCTTGGTATTGGGTGTCAATCTAGGCGTTTTTGGCGTTTGTGTCTGAAAAACAGACATAGGGTGCCATTGACATACAGTTCCCCTAGAAACGGCCTGATTTGGGGAACTTTAGTCGTCTTACCTGTCCTTTCCTTCTTAGCCAATTCAAGTACATTCATTTTGCAGAAAGGAGAGGCAGTAACATGGCAAGATACAGTCATTTTAGTTGCGGTCAATTTCGCTGAACACCTTCGCGTTCAAAATACGTATCAAATCGGACTGGTGCCGGTGGAGCACAATTTTACCAGAAAGACAGAGAGAAAATAGGGAGACTTTCAAAGAGAGTGAGAGTCGTCCGCAATCTAAACGAGCCATTCGGTACACGTATGACATGTAAGGAGGGAGAGAGAGGGAGAGAGAGAGAGAGAGAGATAGAAAAAGGGGGTGGAGAGAGAGAGAGACGTGTACAAAAATAGGTCATTTAGCGTGCTCACATCACAGAACGGCAAAAGGTCAGGTGACCTATAGATACAGACAGGGCGGGGGGGGGGACATAAATACGTACGTTACATACATACAAACCCAGACAGGGAAGACGGCACATATATCACACATATACAAGACATTCACAACAAGACATAAAACAATTGTTAGTCTACAAGATCTGTTTATACATATATATATATATTTTTATATCCTACGTACCTCTACTATCCTATTTGTCTACGTACTTAGCTCTTCCTGCCCTTCCCCCTTTTTCCCTTTTTCCTTCTCGCTTGCTGTACCTGCGAGCGTCCCTAATTACCAATACTCACACCTCGGTTGGTCGACCAGAAATTAACCTGGTTGTGCTAGTTACCCGTGGTCGGATCTTAAACCATTTTTCAGTTCCTTCCTTTGGTGGAAAGTTCTCCAGGCTGAGGCAACGGCAAATATTGATCGGGAGAGCAGTCGGACAGCTTGGCTATATCTACAAGAGTGTGAGAAAGGGGGTAGTGCATTTGGAACATCAGTAATATTTCTAACTTTCTAGACGGGTGGTGCCGTGGCAACCCTTACCCGTACAATTTTCTTTGTCCTTTCCCTACCTAGTCGAAACGTCTAGTTATATTATTTAATACGTCATTTCCAGTCATTTTTCGTCAATCAGTACCTGTCCAGTTTCTGCGTCAGTCTATCCTCTCAGTCGCTATGTCCTAAGGAGGAACAGTCATGTAAAGTCTACGTCTTTTCTTTTAAAAACCTATCATTATAACGACCACACACATATTCCCTCTTTTCCTGTTTTCGTCGGTGATCCGACCATCGCTCTTCCACACCTCAGCCGACGTTCTGACGTGACCTGCAGAAGGGTGGGGAAAAGAAGGGGTGGGGGTGGCAGCATTCAAAGTACATCAGCATGTAGTAGTCCGAAAATATTTTTACTCACCACATACTCGACCCATCTTCACGTACTGCCTTTCTTTACCATCTCGGCGTTTAAGCCCAGATTGACCAGTAATGTCAGGTAGATAATCATTGACGATCTGCCTACCTACCTGAGTTACTCGATCGTAACCCTCTTTATCGGGTGCAAGGGTGACGGTCAGGTGGCATTTCCGCGGAGTCTTTTTAAGGGTGTCTAAAACACTTTTCTGGGCTGCCTGCAATACATAATGTAGCTACTAAATATCTGATCCCTTTTGATCTACATCCTTCATCATACTTATTCTTCTCTGCAATAGTAAGGCATCCAAAACTCATTAATGCAACTGCTACAGCCATGCGTTCTTTTTCAAAATATTTTTTTTAATAAACGAAATTGGTGACAGTTCATTGCATAAAGTGCAGCAGTGCAAATAAAACCGTATTAAAAGTTCCTTACAGAGCAAGCATGATGCATGTCAAGAATTCATCTTCAATTAATTCAGTTACACCAGTTCATTTTCCAACTCATAATCAGTACCCACCCTAAGTCAATTCATTGTCTAATCACATGCTCAATATCCTTCATATCTACTTTCATTTATCCAAAAATATATATATATCTCGAGGTAAAAGAACTGCGTGGTCATGGTGCAATAAAGTTCATTATATATAAAAAAAAAAAAAACGTCTCATTTGGTGTCGGCGCCATTTTGGGTGGGGTCAGGCAAATTCCAGCATAGTCAGAGTGTCTCTAGTCCTGCATAGTTGGCGCAGGGCCTTCCATTGGGAATTCAAAAAGTTTGTGCTATAAGGTTAACAGTCTAACAATATGGACCATGAGTCAAAGAGTGGGAAGGGCGGCAACAATTTTCCTACCGGGTCATCCTGGTGTTCCTCCGGAACTGAACAAGTCTGTGCCGTGGCTGCATTTTAGCCATTTCCAATCCGAGGCTGGTGCCGGCAGGAGGTGCACCGATGTCGTGGCTCCCAGTGAAGGGGGGGGCGGGGGCACCCATGCAGGGGGTCGGGGGCCCCCCGGCTCTTATAGAATCTTCAAGGTCGAGGAGAGGCGATATGGAACGTGTGCCCGTCCTGGGCAGAGGACCGCTTTATGATGTTGACCCTCTTTAAGTAAGAGCATTGGGGTGTCGCTGGAAGCCTCCACCTGGAGGGAGGTGGGGGAGGGTCGTTCGCGCCGCCTCCCCCTTCCAGCGACCCCGCGCCGTTCCTCGGCTCCGTCGTCTTCAATACCGGCCATGCCAGCCATTGATGATGGGGGGGGGGGGGGGTCGGTGGCTGCGGCAAGACATCCCCCCCCTTTTCTCGTCGACATGTGGCGGGACTACCTGGAACTGTCCAGGAATTTGACATGTGGCGGGACTACTTGCAAGCGCCGCCATTCTCGCTTTTGGCCTCGGCCTTCTTCGTGGGTCGGACCAGGCGAGAGACAGAAGGGGGGGGGTGGTCGGTGGCTGAGGCAAGACAGCCCCCCCCCCGTGGCCTGCAGGGCAGCGGAAGAGGAGAGAAGGAGAGGACTTTGCCATTCTTTTGGACCGCCTGCCCAACATTGTCTCCTCCCGATCGTGGTCAGGCGAGCCCCTCGTGCCTCGAGGCCTCGCCTTCCGGATGGGCGTAACCGCGGACCTGTTGCACTTCGGGAGCTTCCGGAATGGGGGTAGGTACCTATTGGTTACATTATTTCTACTTCATGTGACCGTTATTTGGGCGGGGCAGGCAAAAGAGAGAACAGGCAGTGAAGCCTAGCTACCTCGTGGCTCCTTTTGCTGCAAAAATTTTTCGCCATTTTATATTTCTTATTACGAACTATTTCTAATGTTTCTTATTTTTAGTGAAATCAAAAAGCTCATCAGGGGGTTACTGACTTAGCCTGGTTCCTTTTTCTATTTTTCTTTCTCTTCCTTAGCGTGTTTCGAGCTAAAGCTTTCTGTTAGTAGGGAGCGGTGATCACTTCATATTTTTATGTGTCCTTTTCATTAGGGGGTACCTCTGGACGGACCAGACGAGTTCCCTCCAATAAATGGTCCGGGGTGGAACGAGATTATCGATCAAAAAGGGGAACATATATTCCTTCATTAGGGTATCATCCTGGACAGACCGAGCGATGTACTTCCATTTACTAGGGTAGCCTCCTGGACGGACCAGTCGGTCTATTTCTACTAAATGGCCCATGAGTAGAGAGCATATGTCCTCCATAAGAGTAGTCTCCTGGGCGGACCATGCGAGCTACCCCACAATCACCAACCAGTGGGGAGTGGGTAGGACTGACGAATTCACAAAGGGGCATAACCTACCCTTTTCTACTTGCAAAGACTAAACAGAATATTTCCATTTCATGTTGTTTGCAAACAGAAAATACCTCAAACGAAGCAATGCCTGGAACAACAATGTCCAGGTTTTCAATCAATCAGTGGGGAGAAAAACAGGCATGACGGATTACAACGGGGACAAAGGTCTGCATTACCTGCCCTTCGCTATCCACAAAGGGAACAGAATATTCCTATTCGTCTCTGTTTGTGGACAGGGAAGATCTCAAAGAACAACCATCGACCATCAACCGACTTCAAACAATTCTCAAAGAACAACATCGATTATTAATCGACTTCAACAATTCTTTAAAGAACAACAATCGGTTATCAATCGACTTCAAACAATTCAGTGGGGAGAAAGGTAGGTATGACGAGTTACAATGGGGACAAAAAGTCCGCATTACCTACCCTTCTCTATCTGCAAAGAGGGACGACGTTCCTATTCGCCGCTGTTTGCAAACAGAGAATGTCTCGTTCTCAAAAGAGAACCAATATGTCAAGTAGCCTTCAAAGCTAAATGAACCAATACCAACAATGCCAGTATACAAATACTGGTTTTCAATACAAACAATCAATCAATCAGGTGGATAGAGCCACCCTACCAATCAGATGTAAAAACACCCTACTTAATCTTACCCGGACCGGACCATACGGACAGTTCTTCGACTCCCTCCTCCAGCGCCCGATCGTTCTCTTATTCCATGTAGCATTCCTGTGGGATTCCAGTCAGGACAATAGGTCACTTGAAGAGAGGTCCGTTCAGAATTGGTGAAGTTCTGTCGATCGGCAGCCGGGCTAGGGCCCTCTCAAGGCAGGCATACCCCGATCATTTAGAAGTTCACTTCTTCGCCTGGATCTCTCTTACCGAACCCTATGTCACTGATGGACCCCGCGTTGGGGCGCCAATTGTGGAAAATGCAACCATATTCCCATCGATGCCCAGGCTGCTGGCGCAAACCGCCTCTTAGTTCCCATGTTGAGTAATTACCAAATAAAGAGACGGGCGCTGGAGGCAGGAATCACGAACAGAGTTTATTACTCATGAGGAGAGCCAGTCATTTCGGACACGAAACACAGTGTCTTTCGGGAGGTGCTCTGACAAGTGAGCTTGAGGCTCGTGCTTTTATACCTTTACAAAACAGTTGGTGATACAATCAGAACGGTATGACGCACAAGAAGGTCATCCCTATAATCCTCGTGGTGATCCTACTCCACATATGCTCACAATGGGGACCTTTAGACCTGCTGATAAGTGGGGAGGGCAATCACGCAGCTGAGTGCTTTGGTAGGATGTACGCCTGATCATGGCCCAGGGGGGTGGGGTGGCTAGGCATACAATAAGGGCAGTAAATGGTATCTCCTGGCATAGGCGATGGCCTCGGACATGTGTGGTCAGCCGGGCTTGGGGGAAGGGGGTTATCAAAGGAGGGGTATTCATGTCTGCGTGGACAATCGAGCGCGGAGGGAAGGCTTGTCAACAGAGGGACATTCATGGAAGGGAAGGAGGTGCTGGTCAGGCGCGGCCGTGACCCTCAAGGACAGGGCTTTGCGTAAGAAGAGGGTTTATGACTTGTTCATGCGAGGAGAAGGGGGGGGGACAGGGTGCGTGCAGGACCAGAGCCGCGCAGAGAGGGAGAGAGAGAGAGAGAGAGATCTCATGACCTGTACATGGGAGAACAGGGGCAGCCAGATACAACTGGGGGGGGGGGGGGCTATGTCAGCTGAGGCGAAGGATGCTTCTTCGAGAGGGAAATGGAGAAGGCCTGGGTCAAGCAGGAGGGTTACCTTTCACATCAGGGTCGCGCAAAGGGAAAGGGTGTCGAGGTCTATACATGGGAGAGGGGGTGCAAGATACGCGCAGGAGGGAGGCTAGGGATTCCAAAGGGTAAAAAGGCCATGGTGCCTAGAATGGCTGTACATATGTATAGGGGTACGGGTTTTTACTGGCAGGGTGATATAGTCAATAATTTACAGTATCCATGGTGCTCACAAGGAGGGGAGTGGGAGAAGAAGGGAAATGACTGCTGTCTATGTACATCGATTTTTGTCATATTTCACACCACCACAGACGTCACTGGGTCAGGTGACGCTGTCAACAAAAGTGGCCGAGCGCACGTGCTCGTGGCCAGCTGTACTCCGTAACTGCCTGTGTCTGCGTCAGTCCTTTTAGCAATGAGGGCCCAGGGCCCCCAACATTACAATAGTGTTGGGCTGTGTGCAAAGCAAGACAGCCAGTGCCCCAACGTCTCTTTATAAGAATCTGACTCAGCTTAGCCAGCTAACAGGGTTTTAGCACAGACATATTATTAACTCAGAAGGAATGACAGCCAGTCAGCCACCCTGTGATTAATTTCCCGATGGTCCTGCGGAAAGGAAGCTGCGTTTCCCATCTAGTAACCTGATGACCAGACTGTGGTGGATTTGTAGGGTTAATGTGAGTCCTAGATCCTTTCTGACAGGCCCCTTTTCTGGCTGCCTCCTTTACTGAGAGATGATATCACATGTATACTATTTCTGATGCAGCAAGTATGGAAACCCTTCCCTTCCATTTCTCAGTTCATCTGAAGGAAACCTATCCGGAGAAGGGTATTCCCCGACTGGCATAACATGTCGGTAATTTACAACCCGCTATCACTTTACCACCATTACGACTGCTGTGGGCTTTTTTAAGCCAGCCAGTCCAACACACTGCCAGTTCTCTGTATATTTATATGCATGTTAGAACTGATGACCTCAGCCAGGCAGAAGTGTAGTGTAGCAGGCTGGGACCTCAGACAGGCAGAAGTGTAGCAGACTGTGTCTCACTGCTCACCGATGAGTGTGTGGACAGCTCTTGAACGCTGACTATCTTACTAAATGAATGATTTGACTGATACAAACATATCAGCTAGTTGGTGGGTGACCCACTGGGTAATGCTTTTTATGCAATTCCAAACTATAACAGAATAAAAACGGGGGCTGATTTACTAACCTTTCACGCAACGCAGCAGGGAGCACTTCTACTCTTTCATATCACTGGCTCACTGTGTGTTGCCTAGCGCCAACGCAGGCACGCTTGCACCATGGGCAAGGTGCATGCGTTACAGGCAGGATTGTTATTGTGCAGGAAGAACCTTCCAGCACAAAACAACCCTTTAAGGCCTATTCCTCTTTCTATGTGTGCTGTAGAATGTTAAGAGGAAGTAATGAGGGGAAATACCAACATAAAGCCTCGTTAGGCGAGCCTCTGGTAGGTACACCATTTTGGCACAAACCAGTTCTATTGCCTTTAGTAAATATGGGTTTGTGTCCACATTCATGGATGGGTGTATGGAAAAGCCTATGCTTTACCAATGAAACGCCTCCGCAATGCAAAGTAATACAAGGCAGTGCTATGCGCCTTGCAGCGTTACTTTCTTTTTTCACAAAGCTAAGCAAAGCCATGCAAATCGGGCTATACATGGCTTAGTAAATCCAGAAATACATTTTGCGTTGGAGCTGCATTAAAAGATTAACACATCGAGATGGAAGATGTTTGTAAATCCTGCCCTAAATTGGTTGCGACCACCGAGTCTTGCTTTGATTTGGTGCTTGCACTTCATTTGTTGGGACTATGAAACAAGGTGGCACGAAGGGCCAGAATTACCAACAATTCTGTTTGGGATTACCAAACAGCTAATTTTTGTGATTCACTACTTGGAAATCGCAAACAGCAATGTACAAATATGTGTTTTACACATTTTGCGATTCCCGATGGGTCTCAAATCAACCTACTTCATGATATTAATGAGTTAGGTCTCGGTTTGCAACCAATTGGGAATCACAAAAATCACATGGGGGTCAGCAATCAATTTTTTTAAATGCAGCATGTTTTCCATAAAGGAAAATGGGATGCATTTCAAAAAGAAAAATGAAAAGATTTCATTACATTTTTTAAGAGTAGGTAGTGGTCCTTGGGACCTCTGCCTGGTATTAAAAAATATTTTTACAACCATTCTTAAAGCCCAATACCTGTTTGAGAATGGGTTACCACCTACCTGAAGTGGGTGGTAAAGTGCAAATATTTGCAACCACATTTTAGTTGTAAAACATTCACACATAGCACTGCGATTTGGTATTAGGAAGGTTGTAAACACGCCCCTTCTTAATACTGAATCGCAATCCCAAATTATGATTTGGTAATAGATTACCACATCTCAAAAAGGGCTTTGCACATTTTACAAATCTTATTGCATTCCCAAATTGCCCGATTCTGCGAAAGGCCTATTTGCGACCTAAAAAACTCTTTGTGCATGCGGCCCCAGGTTTGGTATGGGAAAGTGATCTATTTTCATTTGTAGCTGGCTTATGCTGTGGCACAATTTACTGCTAGCTACATATGTTAAATAGTGATAACCAGACTGATGACTAGCCTAATTCTATGCCGACTTTATACGTTAAATGCTACTAAGCAAGACTTTAAAATGCTACTTGTTGCATAATATGTATGGAAATATATATTCATAACATAACGTCATAGTAAATGACTATATATCAAGCTTGAAATGTAGTATAAAGTGATTAAAATATGTATTAAAGTGAGGTTTCTTTTTTTTTCGATTTCAGCCTCAAATTCCGGTCCTCGGTAGCTGCATTTCAGACATGACATACCGAGATCAGCAACGCAGTTCACAGTTTACTCAGTTTTGTATTAGAAAAATAGAAAACCTTCTAGATACAGATATAAAAAGAAGCTGAACACTAACCAAAAAAGGTTTTCCTACTCTTGTCCACTTGATTGTTTCATGTGTGGAGAAGGCTGACTGGTTCCAGTAGATAAGAAAGGCCACATCATGATTGTGCTTGCTGGATATGAAGGATATATAGTTTACTTACCCTAAATGTATTCAGTAGGCAACATTTCCTACAGTACTGCCTTCAACAAGCAGAACAATGAGGGGTGTGGCTTACACTGCGCCTGCAGTAGGTTGATATATGGCATGCTCTATGGCCTTCTCATCAAGGGAAAAAAGAGCTATGGCCTCCAAACGAGCAAAAGCCAGAAAAAGGTTTTGGTTGCTACTCTCATTCCTAGTGGGAACCAAGACATCAGCTGTCCTCACCTAAACTCTCAGGGCCTGACTCTCAAACTGCACTGTGTAGTTCCACAAATGTACTACAAAATGCAATTTTGTGTATAACTATATAGTAATAATAATAATCCTTACTTCAATAAAAGGTATGAGCTTGTTTTAATTTCTGGTTCTGACCCACAGTGTGTGGCAATGGCTTTCATTGCCCGACTTAGTTACCTTCTAGTTTTAATGCTGTCAGTGAGGCGTTTAAGGAAGGTGGTCACAAGTTTAATAATAATCCACACCTGTAAAGCGCAAACAATTAACCATAAGGGTCTCTAGGCGCTGGGGGCTGTCAGGAAGATTAAGCAAGCTATTGCCCAGAGTCACAAGGTGCTGGGCTAAGCTGCCGCTGGAGCCCAGTATCGAACCGTGATCCCCAGATTCCAGCGTCAGTCACACTGGCCGCGGCGCCACACCTCTCCCTATCACTAAGTATAGTGGCTGTGGTTTCAAGGTATGAGCTGGGGGGCGGGGGGTCGCAGCTACAACCCCTGCAACCTCTGAATGTCATCCATCACTTGCAGACGATAAACTCTAGAACATGTGATGGAGGGATCTGAGGTTGAAATAGAATGCATTTAGCTTAAGAAAGAAAAAGGATTCCTGTTAGTGTGATGAAGTAGCATTGGAATTGGCTGCAAGGAGGCCTAGCACATGGACACCTCCAGCCAGGATGAGATGGTATTTCATTGGTAGACAATAAACATGGTAAAAGTGAAATGAAAATATATCTACCATCTCAGGACTTTATCGCATAGACATAAAATGAACCACGTTGGAAAAAGAATCAAGATATGACTACAGTGCAACGTTCCAGACATAAAAGCTGGTTTAGAGGTTGGTAGTTGAGTACTTTTGTCATAAACATGATAAATATCCCTTCTGCCTTATTACGCAAGCATTGAAATACAATATAACCCATCCTACCTTATTACACATGCATTATCATGCATTATAATGCATGTATAATAAGGCAGAAGGAATATGGATCATATTTTTTTGATGGAACTACTGTCCGAAAAACTCTAAATCCGGCCCATGGTACCAGCTGATTCCCACCTGGAGCAGAATCCTGTATGATCACCAACCAAAGACTAATAATGCAAGGAAAAAAAACTTTGTGGAGTCACTTGGCCGGAATGAACAAGACTCTTCGGGTTATCAAGTTTCATCACAGGCACCAGAAACACAGTCTCTTCACCCTGCTTCAAAAGATCACAGGAGTCCTATTACCTCAATTACTTAAATAATGAACAATTGTGCTTCAATGGGTGATAATCCTCATGGCAAGTTTTCTGCCATGAAGTTACTTGAGCTTAGCATGTATGTAACTGGAAATTCATAGAGAAAAAACATGTTAGTGTGCCTTACAACTGTTCTAACACAGATAGTAATACAAATGCATATTTTGCTTCTTGGTTTACTATTGAAACTGAAAACTGACTCACAGAAAAAGATGACTTGTTTCTAAACAGACATTCATCTTATCAAGAAGCTCTCTTCCAATAGCCATATGAATCTTCACATTCAAACATTATGGGCTTCACTATTTGATAATCCCTCCTTTTTATAGCAAACCCCATTAGCACACTGACTTGGCCTTTGGTAATACCATGGCACCCATATTTAATATTGCCTCTTGTTTCACTCACTCCCCCGTATGGAATTCCTTTGGCTTTTCTTTTACTCAAATTCACACCCTCTTTCCAGACAGCATTTCATTAGTAATAGATGATATTGACAGGACGATAAAGGTGGTTGGAACTGCCATACTGAAGCAGCATATTTGTAATTTGTAAATATTCCCAATATAAATAATATTTTTAACCTCATGCGCGCTAGCGGAATTCCGCTCCTGCGCTGAGATTTTTTAAAACGCATGTTACGTGACGAGCTGGGCTCGTCATCAGCGTGCGAGGAGGCTACGCCATGACGAGCCCAGCTCGTCATCAGCGTGGAAGGGGTTAAGAACAGGTATCAGAAAAAAAGAAAATCCTGATTATCATCATTTAGGACATGCAATAAAACTTTGCAAAATTCTTTACATTTCTGAGAGCTGTGAGAAATTGGATTGTTGTTTGAAGGGGGTATGAGCCCCTTTTGAGCAACAGCCACAATCCTTGTCAGGGTGACCACAATAAGTCACCAAACTAACCTATGCTTAACCTGCTGGTAGCTTGATACAACAGCTGTCAGGCTTAACTTGGAGGCAATGTGTAAAGTATTAGGCAGCACACAGACAGCAATAATGTGAAAACTCGACAAAAGAAAAAATGTGCACCGATTTAGAAAAATAGAGTACAATGTAATAAATTATTTGACACCCAAACAGCAAAAATCCAATCAGTAGAACCAGAGATATGCAATTTCAAAGACTTAAGGTAAAATAGTGTCTAAAAACACAAAGCATCACTCGTGGCGATATTATTGTGTGAGACTGGGTGAAAATCATATTTTTAGGCCAACCGTGATGGAGCACTAGTCGGATACAAGGACCAGGTTAGTTCCACTGAAAAAATTACCTTCCAAAGTCTACCGCAAATAGTTAAGTTCGTGGGGGAGGTGGCTGCAAGGCGCAGGGACAGTGTCATGGATGGTCGTCTCTGTCGCTCGAAGATCAGACTGAGCGTCATAGGTGGATGTCACTGTAGCACGAAGATCCTGTCAGGCGTTGCTGGAGGATGGCATTGGCGGTCACCACGGGCTGTTGATGCTGTAACATGAAGTGCAGATGTCACATTGGCGGATATTGCTTGTAGTTGCTGTAGCACGAAGAGTCAGGTTCACCGAAACTTCACATTGGAGGGTGGGCAAGATGTGGGAGAAAATGGGCCAGTTCACTGTCGAGGACCACAAAACATCAAGATTTCTTCTTTCCTTTGAGAAGGAGCTCAAGTGATAGCACACCAAGTGTCCAGGACCTGGGAGGCACTTATTGGGGATTAGGAACACATTCCAGCAGAGGCCAACAGGCTCAGGTGGGTCGAGTTACAGGTCCACGTGGGCCCAATTTCAGTAGGATAGCTGGGCAGTTGCAGAGAGACCTCTGGAGCCTGCCATCCTGGTAGAAGCCTGGGTCATACTGGTAATCCGCTATGCTGATGGTACCCAGCTGATGCTGACCTTCCAGAAGAATGAGGTGGAGGCTCTTCATGCTTTCAAGCATTGCTTAAAGGCAGTCAGGGGCTGGATGACTTAGAATTGCCTTAAACTAAATTCGTAAAAACTGAAATTCGTTTTTTCAGCACCAGATTATAATCAAAATGCTAGACATTTCGCAAGATTATGCTTAAGTGTGGGAAATTTTGCCCAGGCTTAAGCATGATCTAATGATACCAGTTAGACAGACACAGAGTTGAAAATACTGTTACCCTGCACAACATCGCTATCATCTTACCTTACTGGGTATGGAATGCCGGTCCACATATGTAGGTTCATTCATATAATGTAAATCAACACACACCCTGATTTTGCCAATCAGTTCCAATGTGATGACTGTGGGGCTCAACTATAACGAGCTTCCGTGGCTCAATTATTTATGCATCCCACAACTACTTTAACTCTTCCATCAAGGATCTTACAAGGCCAGAGTAATGCTCCTGACCCTCTGGACTTTGGAAATTGCACATTCACATAACCTGATCTTCTGAGTAAATCTCTTTTAATGTTGTAACTCATCTCAGAATACATCCTGGAACTTAAACTAATGTTTGTAGCTTTCATCTTCCTGCATTACCAATACGTTTTCAAGGTAATTGAGATTTAAAGCCACCCTAAACTCCTTTGCTCCTTCCACTCCATTAAAATCTTCCCATTCTTCACGATGTAGTGTTCCATACACTTCGTATCCTTTGAAGCTCAAATTGGAATCAAAAGAACCCGCCACTGGTGACTTTACTTCTAATATCCGAAAGCATTTATGTCTAACTTTTCCTGGGACATTTTGTTCAACCTACTAAGAACAATTAGTTTATACAGTGGACGTCTGCAAATCTTGCTCTTCGACCACAACTACACACATTGAGAGATTATAATCATCAACGGCATACACTTTCATCCTTTAAAGTACTATTTGACACTACCAATGCTTCTTTGCATCATCATCCTCATCAGTGGTACATCCTTATTCTTGCATACTACATACCTACTCCTACACTTACCTAAATACCTACTCTACTCTTGTCTGATTCATTCTTGAATATACACACAAAGTGACACTCTTTTTTTCATTTATAGTACATTTTTTACTGCTGGGTAATTGTTGAACACAGTACCTTCACACTACCACCATGGTAACATCATAATACACTTCAAATCATGTCACTTTTTCCATTGACACCTCCCACTGTCTTGTTTTTTTCTCCTGTGTTTCCTGACACTGAATTCACTATTTTGTCCCTATCTTTTATTTCACCCTACTATCTACCATCACCAAGATTCATTTATTTGAGATATTTTATTGCGTTTTCAATACTTTAAGCTTTGCCAATGCCTTTATCTAGATTAGGTTTCTTCCCACTCAATAACATCTACTGTTTGATAATATTGTTTGTTCTGTTCACAGACTAATCTGTGATAAATTGCATAAATTAATACTTACATTTGCTCATTTTAGCCAGTGAGCGCAACATCGCTATATATTGCTTTGCACTCTCAACTTGTTTCTGTTAACTCGAAAATAATGTATGCCTCTCACCCACAGAATTCAACCGCTTGCATAATTTTCTCCACAGGCTGTCATAGCCCTCTCGTATCCCTTTTTATTGTATTCTTCCAAACCCTAATCATCTTCTGCCTTGTACCCCATTTTATAAAAAATTGGTAAATATTTGCAAATTTTCTTCTCCTCTTTAACTAGATTGCGTTTTAGCATTGCTGATTAATTTTTTTGCTACAAAGCCTCTGTCCATAGCATCTTATTACGTTTCAAATTCCTCCCTCCAGTTGTCCCTCTGCTTTACAGGTTCGCCAACGTTTTTAAGAATACAGGATGAGGTAGTATTGATGCCATAGTGATTTTTACAACACACCATTTATGGAAGCTGCGAATAGTATAATTACGTTTGTGGTATCATGTTCTGTAACCCCAACTTTGTAAAACAACTAACTAATAACGAGGATACCAGCTGGCTGGGATAAAACAAGAAAAGCGGTCACTAGTGTCTTTTAATTGAAAATGTTCCACAATAAGCATCCAAACGGTACCTCTATGTGCCAGTTGCACAGCGTGCATGTGATGCCTTCTTATTCTTTTCTTGTATGTTCCGAGTCCTATTTCCCTTTCTGTTGTAGGATGGCAGCAGTCCTCTGGCAGAAGTACAGACACTTAAACAATCTTTGATTGTCTAAAGATTTACTCTGGCAGACAGTTGTAGCGGCGCAAGTGGCCAGCCATCCCATTGTGTGTGGATCTAGCTTGGCATCCTGTGCCGTGGTACACAGTGTTATGACTTGTGCTGCGATGATGGTGAGATGAGGCATGGTTGATGTGTTTTTGACAAAGCTTGCACTACTATTATCAGGCTTGAGACATACAGCATTGAAGTGCTTGAGAACACAAAGGCATAGTCTTCATTCTGAGAAGGATCTGCGCTTTGCCAAACTTGAGAATGTCTTACATGGTGCTGGTGCCACTCAAATTTTATGAGATGTCTCACGAAAGACCTTGTGTAGAGTATCGCAGAGGAGATACATCAGAATGTGCAGGATATCGCACCTTCTGTAATTAAAGTATTATAGGTTATAATGCACATGTAATACGTTAAACTAGACATCTGTTACATCTGTGATGGAGGACCCTGTTCCCCATACAAAAGGTGATACCTGAAGTTCTTTGAAGTTGTGAGATAAGAGCTTGCACATATTTAACACTGTAATGCTACTAAATTGTCTTCGAACTAGATAATTTACTCTTTTTTTCTCTGGAAACAGCACCAATGGGATGTTATGCCCCCTAGACATATCATGGGTATATCTTTTCTACTGTCAGAATCCTTGTTATGTCCTTGTAGGAGGGACAGTATTTTGCTTTGTCAACTGTACATTTCTATACTATGTCATTTTAGGACTGCATGTATGATGGTTGCCTTGTGGGAGAGCTTATGCTCAGTACAAGTAACCTCAGTTGGTTATAGTGAAAAGCAGGCTGATTGGTTTACTAGGGGAAATATTTCTCGTCATAGGTTGGATCTATTTATTATGAAAAGTTATGATAAGCATGCAAGGCTTGACATATTAATTGTGAAAAAATATGTTAAAATCAAGAGGCATTTAAGGGTGGATTGTTATTTCTCTGTATTAAAACCTACAGATAGGTCTTTTGTTACACAAATTGCAGATTACCGTTCTAGGGAAGGATTTTGCTGTTGGTTACAGCCTCTGACAAAACCCAGGGGGAGATTATTTGCACTGTTATAATTCTTACTAGAATCTCTTATTTGATGTCTGCAAAGATCTTGTAACAAACAAAAACATATATTTATATGTATATACAAATATATATCCATATGGATACATATAGGGCCTTTGGATCCGCATTTCTTTGCTATTGGTCCGTCTGAGTGTAATTTAAACTCTGCTTTCATCTATGACAGCAAACTGCATGGGGTGATTGTTCAGTCTGCATCAGTCATTAGCTCCTTTGCTCAGTGAATGATGGCATTTTCAGATCAGGTGTTTACAACCACCTGAAAATGAGTGCATTTCAGTATTTGGACTGGTTGTCCAGTCATTTAGCTTGTAATGTTCTCCTTTTATAGTTTCCCTTTCATTTCTATGCCTCTCCTCCTTTTATTTTATTGCTTCTTAAGAATATACTACAGCTCTCCAGGCAGTACTAACGTCCGGGCTTAATTAATAAAATATTAACTGCCAGGGCTCCTATCAGGAGTCCACTGCAGCTTGCACCACCCATCGCCCTTGTCATCGCTGCCAAAACAACTACTAGCCATCTCTCTTGCATGTAAATGTGACGTGACAGTTCAGATTATTCGAGGTCCCCAAAGATAAAGGAATGGCGATAGAGCACTTTCCATTGCTGGTCCAATGCTGTGGAATACCCTCCCACTCTCCTTGAGACTCTGTAAGGAGCACTTCCCCTTTAGGAGACAGCTAAAAACCTTTTTATTTCAAAATTAATATGTTACACTGCCAGTACTGTTTATTTGCAATAAGGCTGCCAAAGGCGCGGAGATACTCCTTCGGGACGTGATCCTAGCGCGATACAAACACGCAAATAAATAAATAAATAAAAATAAATGGCTGGTGAGGCAGGTATGTTCAATTTTAATGTATATTGTATTCCTAAACAACCGTTGTCCAGCTCCTATCTAAATTAGATGAGCAGCACCACCATGTGGTATACTGTTCTAAGTATGGTGTTGAGAATTAGGTGTGGGTCCGAGCACCGGAAACCAATTAAGTGCCGGTGCTGAGTACCAGCTCAAATTAGGCACTAACGGGTTGTTAGCTTGCCACTCATTTCATCTGCAATGTGCCGCATTTCATGTGGCAAGTCCCTCCAAAGAAGGAGAACAGTATGGAATGCTGTTACCACAGTGTATCGTTGTTTGACTACTCTAACATGGCCAACACATTGGTTCTAAATGTGGCAAACATGATTGAACTTCAAAACAAAGATAGATTATTTACAATATCTTTGCAAGACACACATATGCTGCTGTTGTTACTAACATATGCCTCCTGTGTTTAGAAGGCAGCATGTTTTCTTTTTTTTCGCCCTGTATTCTTCTAATTTATCTAGATATGTTGTTGAGTTTCTTTGTGTTTTATTGCCTTTGTATCTGAGGGTGAATGGATGGATGAGTCAGTGGATTGATAAATGGATGCTGGAGTGCAAAGATGAAGGATGTAAAGTGCAAAGTGTGATTGTTTGCTTCAGCTGTCCATTAATTGGATGAGCAATCTAATGTATACACACGTTTACAGTTCTTCGGCTTGATTTCTAAAGAAAAATAGGTGACTAGGGATCAAGTCCTACTGCTCATAGAACGTCGATATACATTAATACTTTTTATGACATTTAGTGCTGGGTGGAGTGTAGACAACATAGACAAAAACCTTTTAAAGGTAACAAATATGACACAAGGCCACATATGTGGAACAAATCGGTGCCTTGGGTATTTTTATCTGGCAGCGATAACCTTCATCCTTATGGAAGTGTTACATTTTGTTGTTAGTTAAGGTCATAGTAAACTGTCATAGTAAACAGATAAAATGCAAGTAGATTGTGGCACAACTGCAAACATTTCACTCACTCGCACAAAGGAGGCAGAGTTTAGCGGCGGCTCATAAAGCTTAACAAGTTTACAGAAGTATGTAGAAACTATTACAAAGACCTGTTCAGGTCTTACTTGGAAGCTCAGCTGTCTGCTGACCTATTTTTACCAATTCTTTACAATATTCAAGGAGTGGACTTTGGCTCCATGAGGAAGTGTAACACTCTCTCACCTTTTGGTGCATCTTTCCGATGAAGTACTTGCATTGCAACTATTTCCCAACTCGAGAGCAGACTGAATCATCATCATTAAAATATTTTACTTCACTAATCTATTGTGTCCATAAAGCAATCATTTTATTGGTTTTCACTGAAGCAGGTTTTTCTTTAATGTTTATATCAGATCTCTGAAATGTAAGCTAGTTCTATTTCATCTGCCTATGACTGTTTTCATTGGTAAACACTGTGGAGGCAATACTCACTACTGCTGGCAATAGTGTCCTGAAATCTATTAAACTGTGAAGTGTCAAAACAGTAGTCAGCCAGATTCATCATCGGCATGGTTTGCGAGTCTGTAATAGCGATTAATAAAGAATCGCTATTACAGACTCGCAAAACGGGATTCATGTAGGAATCGCAATATTTATTGCGATTCCTACAGCTTCCTTATTTGCGATTAGCTAATTGCTAACCGCAAATAAGGAATAACTCCCCATTCATTCCTATGGGCCTTAAGGCCCATAGGAACGAATGGGAAGACATATCAATGTGCGAATCGCTATTAGCGATTCGCATTTTGATTTTGCGATTTCAAGGGTGCAGGGGTGTCCAATGGACACCCTGTTGCACCCCTGAAATGTAAATGTAGCCTGATGTTTCGCACACACATGTCCAAAGGACATGTGTGTGTAACATACCACTTATAAAAATGCACTAAAGTGCATTTTTCTAAGTTTTCGCTATTTACCACGAAGTTACACTTCGCGGTAAATAGCAGCCATAAATAGCGAATTTGCAAATAAAAAATGGTTAATGAATTGCATTTAAGGAATCTCAAATAGAGATTCCTGAAATGCAATTCCTCTCAAATATGCTATTTCGTAAATACCGATTTTTAGGTCTCGGTAATATCCGGTCTGCCGAAGGCAGACCGGAAGTCCGAGAATTAATGACAGTAAGAGGGTTGCTTTATCCCTCCCTCTTTTTGGCTCTCCCTCCATTGGCTGGCTTCCTAAATGGAGGCCAGCCATTGGAGGAGAGAGCCGTCCCTCCGAATAGGCTCCGTCTTTTTCGGATTTGGGGGCGTAAGTTTTGCTGTTCTTTAGACAGTGACGTAGTCTGTCACTCAGAACCACAAAACCACGCCCCCAATTCCGAAAAATGTAGAAGCTTGCCGGCCGCCATTTTGCAGCTGGCTCTCCGAGCACCTACAGGCTCGCGCGGAAGTCCCCTGCACGTTAGATTTCAAAAGTGGCTCGAGTAGCGCAACAGCTCCCCGAAATAGGCGATAGAACTTGCACGAGAACCAGTAAAGAAGGGCTACGCCTTGCACGAGTGTCTGGAAGAGGAGCTACATCTTTCACACTAAAGAATTGCTACGGTTTGCACGAAGCCTACAAAAGAAGGGGCAGATATTGCACACGGACCTGAAAAGATGAGTTTAAAGATCGGGTAACCTATCGCGTCTGAATGAGAAAGCGTTAGCACACGTTGCAGGGGGGCCTCGAGGCGCTACATTTAACACAACATACTGGAAATAGGCTCCAAGTTTTGCACGAAGACCATACCAGAGGTCTTACATTGCGTGCGGAATTCAGGAAGAGAGTCTGTGCTTTGCACCAAGAATAAGAATAATTTCCGCATCTCACACGGGGACAATTAAGAGAAGAGCAGAAAAGAGGGTCTCCGTTTTCCACGCGGAACAGGAAAAAGAGACTAATAGCATGAGCGCCAAGAAGGAGAGGCTGACGCTTTCACAAGGCTCAGGAAAGAGGGTACATCTTGGTCAAGGACTGCTGGCAAAGGGGACTACGCCTTGCACGGACATCAGTCAAGAGGGGAGTGGTGGTTCACAAGGGCCGGAAAAGAAGGACGACCCCCTCGCACATGGATGCAGGGAAACGGGCCACGGCTTACATAACAAGCAAGGGGAAGAGACACCTTTCCCCGAAGCACTTGCCTCGAGCCCTCTCCGCAGAAACCTCCCGTCCGCCCCAAGTCCACCATCTTTTCACTTTTAAACTCGCCCTGCACTGTTCTGGAAGCAACCCGTGCAAGCAGCGGCGGCCCTTTAAAAACCCTCCCCTGCGCACCCCCTACCTGTCTCCACCTGAACAGCAAGAGACGCGCCCCCCCCCCCCCCAGATGGCACCCATTCACTGTCCCTTTTCAGCCCCCAGCCCCGCCTCCCCCAAAGGCGCCTCTGCCGCAGCTGACAGCCCCTCCATCCACCCCCCTCCCGCCCCCATTGCACCCTCTCCCAAAAGCCAGCGCCTCCTCTTCGCGAGTCCCGCATGAAGCACATTTTCTACAGCGAGCAATAAGCTGCCCCCGCGTGAATTCAAGCCCCCTTTATATACAAGCGTGTTTCTCACAGAAGCAACGCCTGTTGCAGTTCAAGAGACCCCCCCACCACCACTTGAAGCGCCCCCTGCCTGCAGCCCCCGGCACTGAGCGCCACCCTGCTCTCCGTCCACGTCCTCACCCAGCCCCACCCCCCTCAGGAACGGGCACCTGTTGTTGCCCCCACCCCCCGTGCAGAACCGACGACCTGCAGCATCAGGACCACACGCCCCCCCCCCAACACACACACACGCATCACCAACACCGCCTCCTCTGTAGCTTCCCACCCCCCAGAGCCAAGAAACAACCGAGGCCCCCTCCACCCGGCAGAACCAAGAAAGGAACAGCCCCAAACACTTATAACAGCACCCCCCCCCCCGCAGGACCAAGGAAGAGGTGTCCCCTCCCCCCACACTTATAACTACACCCCCCACCTCCCCCCGAACCAAGGAACTGTCGCCCCGCCACTCATCACAGCACCCCCTCTCGCAGGACCAAGAAACCGTAATCCGTTTATCACCGGGCCCGCTGCCCCCACCACTGCAGGACCAAGGATCAGAGAAGCCCCCCCCCCCCACCTAGAGCCGCACACCTGCCGGTGCAGTACCGCCGCTCACCGCTGCCGGAGCGCCCCCTGCTTACCCTGCACGCCGACAGGGGCAAAGCAGTTTCCAAGCAGGTGGACTTGCCCCCACCCAATAAACCATCAATCATTCCTTAAAAACATACCCTTTCCATATCATATGTCCCCGCCCCTTTAAAACCGAGCACATGGTTTGGATCACCCCAGTGCCCTCCCGTCCACCCTCATAAAACAGCTCCCCCTTGGCACCGCGCTTCTTTTGAGGGCGTACACTTGACACAGCTGCCCCACTGTGTGTGGGTGCAAATGCAATAGGTCTCGCATTTGCAAGAGCATAAACTATTGGCATTGTAAATGACAATGCCATTTATTTATGTTTTAAAAACAAAAACATAAATAAAAATAATGTCATGAGCAATGCCAGTAGCTCTAACTTTAACTATGCCGAGACCATTGCATTGTAAATGCTTGTTGCATTTGGGATGATGAATCCCAAATGCAAAAACTGCGCTCGCAAAGGGCCAAATTCTCAGAATCTGGCCCTTTGCGAGTGCATTTTTCGTTGATGAATCTAGCTGTATATCTCTGGCGGGACTGGTTGTCCATTAATAAAACTCACAGACATTTTCCTGATCAAATTTTATTGGTGTTGGAACATGTCAGATGGCCCACATCCACAGACAGGCACAGAAAAACAAATCAAAATTCATATAATATTTCAGCCATTGGAACCAAGAAATGTTAGTCTGCCCTTGGGCAATAAGTGGGAGGGATTCATTAGCACCTCTCCTTTTTACTTAATTATAATTCCTAAATTGTTATCAATCTTTGTACGACATGCCTTTTGCTCTCTCTTCAAGATGTAGACGGTAATGCAAGTCACTACTCCCCCGCGCCCCCCAGGTCGTGGGATGTGCATGAAGAATATAATTAGGGAATCTTATTCTGACTTGACTTCCAAACAGAGGCAGGAATCAATATTCCTCTCTGTATGCAGCACGCTCATGCAGACTTGGCAGCCTTCGTGCAGCTTTCAAGGATGTGTTCTCGCCGCTGCCTCTTCAGGAAAGCGAAGGCGCCCAGAGGTCAGACACGGGTCATCGGTGCCTCATTAACCATCGTGTCTGTGATTACATGAGCGGCATGTTGAGAATTGTTTTTGCCTGCTGTTATGGAACAAATGTTTCACCTCAATAGCAGATTCATTGCTTTGATGCACTCAAAGTCAGCACTGCAGCCACACCCCTGTGACCTCTACTGTGACCTCTACTGCACCTGTCTCCACCAGCCTCACTTTTGCATTCAGTTCTTCCAGTCTGGAACAACTTTCCAGGCCATCCTCTCCTTACCCAGACTATTTTGCTCAGCTTTGCACTGATTGTTGTACCTTTTCTATATCATCCTTTTGCATTTGAGACCATATCTCCGTAAGAGTCTGTCTTTTATTCCTTGATCTATATGCACTGACATCCTCGCCCATCGAATTGGCTCATATTCCCCATATAGGTTCCAGACTCATATCAATTTTGCCTTCTCGATTTTATCCTCAGTGTAGCATCTTCCCCCTTCTGTTTAATCACTCATTCACCCTTTCACCTTCAAGTTGTGCCTTCAACTTTGTCAAATCTCAATGATATCACTTAAGGTTCACCAAGGGCAGATGCTAATACCTATATCTTGGTATTTGGAACCCAGATGGCCATGCCTTTTTGATGCAAGTTCCTAGGTGATGCAAGGGAAGTGGCATTTAACAGATAAACATAGCTCTCAGAATCCTGTTTACCATCTGTAGTTCCCACCACTTGCCCAACCTGTCACAACCTCAGCAGCATGTCATGTAGCTTTGGATGAGCCAGGAGAAACAGGTCAGAGGGAGGAAAAGAAACAAAATCTACACGGATAGGAATGAATCATGTGACGCACAAATGAGATCCCGCTCAGCAACGAATGAGAAAAAAAGATTGAAAAGGAGAAAGAGGGTGAACAAAGGAAAAGGGGGAGAGAGAGCCATAAAGCAACAGAGACGGTGAAAACTAATAGAATGTGCAAGCATGGTCAGAAAAATAGATATTATGAAGGAAAAAATAATAAAAGGAACTGCAGGAAAATACCTCATTTATTAGTTAAATATGCCAGTTGTAAATTCACGTCTGCCTTCGCAGGTGATGAATACATACAGGCGCAATTAATCAATACCTTATTGTTGCTCTATGAATTTAATGTTAATATATGTTACCCACTGTGGGCTCACCTCTCTAGGTACTGTCAACGCTCATACCTTAAATCCTTTCCATTTGAATTTTTCAAAACCTAGTTTGACGCTCATGTCAGCTGCTCTCTTTATAATGTTGGGGTGATCTGTAATGCGGATTAACATTTTTTTTAAAAAGGGCCCTGGGGGATGGGGTCCCTGGGGTGAATATTTTCCGGGAGGGGGCCGCTTGGCACCCCTCCCTTTTATAATTAAATAAAAGAAAAAAATTGTCAGCTCCTTGGCCCCATCCCTTTTATAGCAAAATTAAAATGGGGACACAGGGGGGAATTTGGATGTGCTTGGAGGCCAACTACCTCCTGTTACCTCCAGTAAGTCCCAGACAAAGGGATTGCTAAGAGGTCTTCAAAGGCCATGCCCCCTTTCTCCACCACACTGCAAACATGGCTCCCGGTGCACTACTGGTTGGGGGATGAAGTCCACTTTACTCCTGAGGGACCTTGGGGGCCAAGAAGCCCTCCTGGTACCACCTGTAAGTCCTACACAGTGGGATTCATGAGAGCTGGTCGGAGGCCCGCCCCCTTTTTCCACCATTCTGCAAACACAACTTCTACTTTAAGACCTTAGATTAGCATTTAAAAAAACCTTAGAAATGCACTGAAAAAACCAAAGGTGACAGGGACAGTATAGTTCGGAAATAGTAATGAAAAAAACCTCAGACACTCACTGAAACAAGCATTTGCAATGCACTTGGTTTCACATTTGGGAAAGTTGGAGTTTGCCTTATCCG
Organism: Lissotriton vulgaris; assembly: GCF_964263255.1. Classification (NCBI taxonomy): domain Eukaryota; kingdom Metazoa; phylum Chordata; class Amphibia; order Caudata; family Salamandridae; genus Lissotriton; species Lissotriton vulgaris. The sequence continues at coordinate 2,112,957,091 of NC_141689.1, read as the reverse complement.
AAAAACATTTGTCGCTCCTCTTTTGACGATTTGCTCATGACTGTCTCAGAGGATCATTGCAGCCTTCCACACTCTCAATACATTGAAGATATGATGCTAAGTTGTACAAGCACACACTGTGTAACAGGGTTTTCAACAGCCTTTAAAATATAAGTATTATTTATTTTCAGCTGACACAACCAAGTCCAAGTCCTGATGAGAAACCCTCAACAAGTTGGGGTTTGAAACGCGTTGACCCCAGCTCTTAGGATAAGGCACCTATAGGGTGTGCTGGGAGAGATTTTTGTACGAAGACCACACTCCAATCTACAACACCTTAAAATACTCGAATTCCCGAGCCACATACACTGGCAGGATATAACTGACACTTTACGAAAAAGCTAAATTGTCCGCCTAGTGTTTCTGAATATAATAAGGGACTGGTCTTATAAGTCTTGTCAATGAAGAAGTCATTAAGTTTTGATATGCCATTTTTGTTTATCTATTTGTTATGAATTTTTAATTTTGTCTGTATATATGTTGCAAAATTATGTGTTTCCCTTCGTGATGACATGACTAAAATGCCATAATCTCGTTTTTCTGAATAATATAAAGAGAAGTGAAATAAATCACACAGGCTTTTGAATTAAGGACGTTGACTCGTTTATTCCATATACTAAACACATGAAGGGATGTTAAAGTTAGGCTCAGATTTCACTCGTACAAACCCATTGAAATTCAGCAGCTATAGTTACCTTAGCTATAACCTCACATATTACATCACTCATGACATGGTCAGTGAACATACTTACATATGAGTAAATCTACATGTTTAAAGTTACGCTTACACTTTGCAATAAATGCACTACTTTTCGTTATTCAGAATGTAAATTTACTCCAAAGTGTAGACGTACATGTCTCCACCCCTTGAAACCAGGGGTGGAGCCAAATTTATGAGTGTAAGATATTGTCTGTAATTTTTCTCTGAGGCAGAGCTTTCTGGTGAAAGATCTCTGCCACTACAGTGGAGATCTCCCTATGGTAAAGACTTAAAATGTATTCATTTAAAAAAATGAAACTTATTTTATTGTAAAATATAAATTGAAATACATTTTCTAATCAAATAAAATGTTAAAGCACATTATCTCATCAAAATAAATGTTTATTAAATACATATTTTAAATATATTAATTTAATAAATATACAATTTTCAACAAAATGAAATAAAAACACCCTAACTTTAATTTTTAATTAATAGCTGGTCAATTTAATTAAAAGTTGTTTAATTAATGGAAATTACATATTAATCAGTTGGTTCTTTTTGCAACCTTTACTTATTGAAAGTTTAACATTTACAGAATCGTGCCAAAGGTAGGCCCAAAAGTTTCACATCTGGCACACAGTCTGCACATTACAATAAAGAGTGAAGGAAAAGAAAGCAAAGAGGAATAAAAGAGGCCACATATATGGATGAAGGTGGGACTAGCTTAGGGAAGACGATGCACAAAGAAGGTACACTATAGGCATATAAATATTATCTTCCAGCAATCGAAGAATAGTTATGAACACGTCCTCGGTATGAGGAGCAGCTAGTTACAGTGAGTATACTCTCCCAGTCAGTGAGAGGAGGGGTACAGTTAGGCACGAGGGATAGTGGGAGGGTATAGGGGGACGAAGAGGGTATGGGAAAAAGAGGAGCATGATAGTGACAAGCATTTCGGGAAGTCTGGTGTGGCACAGATATTGTCAGCGAGTTGACAAGTGTCTTTCGGTTCAAGATTTCAGGGGTTCCATTCAACGTGTCTCGGCTGCGATGGGGCGTTGGCAAGGGATTCCAACACTCCAGTCATGAAAGGGCTCCAGACTGACTCGAAGATATGTAAGAGCTCATTCACAGTAAAAGTGAGTGTCTTGTGTCCCGCTATGCGATATAACTTGAGAAGCCATTCAGTTGATCACGGCAGGGAGGGCTGCCTCCAGCGGCTTAGTATACAGAATTTGGCCTTCGCGAGTAACGTGGTTAGCCATTTGCAGTCATGGGAGGTCGTCTCAGCAAGATCTGAAACGTCATGGTGAAGAGCAAGGTGAGGTGAGGTGAGGGGCAAATCCTGATGATACTATACTGTCACTTGAGACCAGTATGTGTCAACAGCTGGGCAGGACCACAGAACATGGAGGAGATCGCAATGGGCATAGTTGGATCTTCAATAGGTCATGGGGTAGACATTTCGCCCTACAGAGCTTCTGTGGAGTCCAGTACGAGTCCTGCAATATGTTAAAATTGAGGAACTTTAAGCGATGTTCCCTGAGGGCTCTATTGTGCTCGAAGAGAAGAGAGGCCCAGTCTTCCGGGAAATATGCTTTTTCCAGGAGGCGTTGGCATAGAAGTCCAGTGGCTGGGAGGGATAAAAGAGAGTATTGGTCTTTAATAAGAACTGCGGGAAGACCAGATACTAGTCCCTTATATTTGCCGAAGGCCCAGAGATACTGTAGTATGTGGGATTGTCACAATTCTTCAGTCTGTGAATTGCTGGTTGCCTTGAGGTAGTGAGATATCTGGCGTTGATGCAATGCTTCCTCTGGTCTGAGCCAAAATTCTGTGTATAGTTGATCTAAGGGTTTGAGCCGACCTCCATCAAGGACATGATCGAAGTCTTGAATAGTTTTACACACATACACACAACATTTGCAAAATGTAAAAGTCAAAATAATTTAATTACTTTAGCAATATTTTCTATGGAGTGTTATATTATGTCCATGCCTCCATTATTTTCTATGGGAGTGTGTATTGCAATACCTGCGAGTGTGTAGTGCTAGATGTATTCCAAGGCTGGGGTGGGCTACATTTACTCCTTTTTAGCACCTTTAGGGCAGTACATTTGGAAGTGTAGTTGATGAATAGCAATGGTCTTAATGTTTTGTTGGTGGACGTTTTTGAAAGCATGCCGTTCCTTAACTCCTCCTTACCTCTCCCTAAACCCCTCCTTATCTCTCCCTAAACCCCGCTTATTTAATAGTAGAGATTTCATTTTCCCACCAGTACTCCTATTTCCTACCACATTGACCTCTAAATAGCAAAATTACATGCCCAGAGATCTTCTCAGAGAAAATACTGGTGAGGTGTAGATGGAGATTTACGGCCATAGGCTTGTGAATTGCATTTTATAGTAAGTAGTACTACTATAGATCTACTTTACATACTACAAAATGTTATTTGTGAATCAGGCAAAATAAGTCCTGGCGAAGCCTTTTGAAATGGGCAGTTCCTGACATACCCAAGGTTTTAACCAGAATTTGGTTGATTGAAATTGGGATAAAGCTGACTGAGTGACTTGCATTTAGTGAGGTTTTATCAATTACCACTACTTTATGTTGCAGCAGTGTTGGGATTGATGCTCTAGTTATGTAGCACTGTAGGTCACATTAACATAGCACAACACTTTTGAATATCATGACAGATGTTGATGTCATGTAGATGTGCATTCTTGTCTCACTTGAATCCCCTTGTTTAACTTACCCCACTGTTTATTCCCCCTCTCTGCCTTTTCCACTCATCTCCTTTTAGGCCGCTATCCCTCCCTCTCTTTCACCATTCAGCTGGTGCCTGCGTGTATCATACACCTGTCTCTTGCACACCACCCTGTTGCTTTGTCGCATTTTTAGACCTAAGCAAGCTAAGAATTTACACATACATATGCAGATTTTCTGGGAGCCCAACCAGAACCGTCTAAAACCAAAACCTCCTAAGATTCCAATTTGAGGTGCCTCTGGGGCACCTCACTGACCTGAGTGGCTTTGAAACACCTTCAGGAGCACATATTTGGTAAGTAAAAGTAAACCTTCCCCTCTCATTTGCACCTAGAGAGCATTCCATTAAGTCTAGACACACAAAGCCAGGTGTAAAATGTCTCAAAGAAGCAGATGAACATCAGATTATTAGAGTCTTTGCTGTCTCACCAGCTGTGCATTATAAGCAAAAATGTTGCACAGACTAAATGGTTGGAGAGAGCAGTTGTGAAGTGAAGCCCCAGTGACACTCGACAAAAAGTTACAGACAGGACTATGAAAGGGGTTACTCATGTGGTTGCTATGCTGGCAGCTGGAATGAGTGGCTCTTAGGTCAGAGGGTATAAATGCGCCTCCAACCACAGAGAGAAGAAGAGCAGATTCTTAGAGGACTTACCTACAGATATGGGCCTGAAAGTTGTGGTTTCATTTGATCCCAATAGAGATCTTTAACCCCCGTTGAGATGAGTATGTCATACTGAACAACAGCAGTGGTAATTTTGTTCCACAGATGAAGATAGCTGAGGGGTTTACTGGGCTGTATTCCAGACAGAATAGCTTTAAAGGTGCATGTGCCACATAGCAAAAAAAAAAGAATTACATGCCTGGGGCTGCCTTGCACTGAAAGGCTGAGAACAAAAGATGTATAAACAACCTTGAAGGCAATGGAGAGCAGAGCCCTTAAGAGGAAATCTATGTACACCACTAAATCAGCACCTGCAACTACTGTCATTAAAACAAATTCAGTATATGAACGCTGATGTCTCAAGCGGCAGTGAGATGATGCTACTCCCTGTTATACCTGGCTTTTTCAGCCGGTTAATCCCCAGACTTTTTGCTTTTGGGCCTCCTGTTTTTGAGCCTGTTTGTGTTGGTTTTATGACTCTGGGCACTTTACCACTGCTGATCAGTACTAAAGTGCATATGCTCTCTGTGTAAATTGTCAATATGGATTGATGTTTCCATGATTGGCTTATTTGATTTATTACTAGGTCCCTAGTACAGTGCACTGTGTATGGCCAAGGCCTGTAAATCAAATGCTGCTAGTGGGCCTAGAACAACTATTGTGCCACCCACACAAGCAGCCTTGCAAAAGGTTCTCAGACCTGCCACTGCAATGTCTGCGCGCAGTCTCTACTGCCATGTGGACCTGGTAAGTGCACCCACTTAGCAGGCCCTAACCTTCCCTTTTACTACATGTGAGTCACCCCTAATGTAGGCCCAATGTACCCCTGTGGGCAGGGTGCAGTGTATATGAAAGGTAGGACATGTTCTTATGTGTGTAACATGTGGTTATAGTGAACCACACTGAATTTCGTTTTTCGCTATTGAAAGTCTATCTGTCCTACAGGCTAGAATGGGAGTTTATATATAACATCTTATAATTATAACTTTTCATTGTGACACGATAGGAAGGTAAAGTTTACTATGACTGAACTCAGAATATAAAACTACATCTTTTAGTAAAGATGATTTTTATATTGTGTGTTTGGAAATACCACTTTTAGAAAGTAGATATTTTCTTGCTCAATCATCCTGTGTGCCTCTGCTGGGTTGTGGATTTCCTGCCTGCCTGTAGAGTGACAGGGGCTGGGGATGTGCATTCACTGTAGACAGCCACGGGGGAGGGGGTTGAGATGTGTCCTGCTTTTCCCGGGTGAGTCAGGACTGGACCGAATGGACCTTGGCTGCATTTAGAGTAGGGGGAGGGGATATCCTTGCACCTGAATGGCCCTGGTTTGCCTTACACAATGCTGTCTTCACCTCCTGCCGGAAAGCTGGATCAGTGAGGTCAGAACTGGTTTTGACTGAGCACAGAGCCTCTCTACCACCAGAAACAAAGGAAAATGCTGTATAAACATTGGGGCTCAGACCCCAGAATTTTAGATTACTTTTGGACTCAAGAGGAACCTCTGCCAGGGGGAACGCTGAAGGAAAAGTACTGCCCTTTGCTGTGTGCTTTCTGGGGTTGACCTGCAGTGACCGTTTCTGCCAAGGAGAGGATAAAGACTTTGCTGCATGCCGTGTCTCCTGCTTTAAAAAGATCTCCTAGGGCTTGAAGAAGAGCTTGCCACCTGTTCTGAAGTCTCAAGGACACAACGACTTTACCAACAGCTCCCTGAACTTCCTTGCTGGGAGTTCTGACCTGCCAAGAGGTACCTGTTGCTGAGTTGGGGCCCTGGGGGTGGTTCCTGTCATTGGGAGCTGGAAAAGAGATACAACTACGAGAAGCGACATGCATCGTCACCCTGTTCCACCGCATCGCAACTGTGCCATTGAAAAAACTGACACAGCACCTGCCCGCAGCTGGAGAAATTGCTGCAGAAGAATCCTGTGCACCATTCTCCGATACATTGGCATACACAAAGTGGCAGGCACATTGTGGTACCTGACACGTTGTGCATGCCAATGCACGCCATGCATTTTCTACATTGTGGTGGGTAATGCTCACAGTACCACCCGTCACAGTGTTGAGTTATTGTTATTGTTATTGTTATTTTAATTTTATACCGCGCCTAATCACCTGCAGGCCTCTAAGCGCCCGGAAAGATGGAATAGGACAATAACACAACAAGGTCAGAACAAAAGATCGCATTGGATTAAGCCATGCTCAGGCTTCTCCTGAACAGTAGCGTTTTCAGACTCTTTCGAAATTTTAAGAGGTTTCCTTCCTCACGTAGCCCTCCAGGCAAGTTGTTCCACAGCTGGGGAACCAATACCGAGAAGGCTCTGCCTCCCTTCGTCACTAGCCTGTACCGAGAGCAAGTCAACAACTGCAAGTCCGAGGACCGAAGTGATCTCGTCGGGCAGTACAGTTGTAGGCGCTCCTTGATATAGACCGGAGCCTTACCATAGATGACCTTATGGGCTGTACACAGACTCTTGAATTCCACTCTCTCTTTAATTGGAAGCCAATGTAGGTTTTGTAGTAGAGGAGTGGCTCTAGACCTCCTAGGGAGTCTAAAAATCAGTCGGGCAGCATCATTCATTAGAACCTGAAGCCTATTAGTAAGGGTTTTCGGTAGGCCAAGATAGAGGGCATTCCCATAGTCGATTCTGGAAATGATAGTGGCAGTTACTATTGAGCGCATCATGGGCTCTGAAAGGATAGGGGATAACTTCCGCAGTTGCCGGATGATATTAGTACAGCTGCCTACCACCGACGCGATCTGAGGCGCCATCGATAGGTCAGCGTCCAACCGAATCCCCAAGCTTTTTACAGCCAGGCTTGGTTTTGGGGCCGGGCCCAACTCCATGGGCCAGTAGAGGTCACTCCAAGGTGAAAGGGTGGATGGTATAACCAAGATCTCAGTTTTGTCAGGATTGACTTTTAAAAGGTTATCTGTCATCCATCGTACCGTGAACCTCAGGATGTTCTGGGATTGGAGTTGTGCGGCCGAGGTGTCATTTATACTTAGCAGCAACTGCGTATCGTCCGCATAGTTGAAGACTTTACAGTCCATCGCAGCCAGCGCAGCGATCAGGGGTTGCAGGTATAGGTTGAATAGAAGTGGGGACAGGGCCGACCCCTGCGGTACTCCACACTCTAAAACCCCGACCTCAGATGTTTCATCCCCCAGTTGTATCCTTTGGGTCCTGCCTGTAAGGAAGGATTCCAACCACTGCAGCGCCGAGCCCTTAATCCCAAAGCTCTTCAATCTGTCCAAGAGCAGGGTGTGGCTGAGTATGCAGGGTGTGGCTGAGTATGCAGGATGCGACCGCCAGGGTGGCGGTCGCATCCTAATTGACGGTACAAATGGGGGTGGGGTCGCACACTACTCACACACCGACTGCCGCACCACTGGCGGCCGGTCCCAGCACTGCTAGGTTGGCGGGCGGACTGAAGTCCGTCCACCATCCTAATGGACCCCTTTGTGTTGAAAGTGTTGCATCTATAGCATACTATTTACAGAGCTGTTTTCACCTTCTTATAGTCATATTCAGATTATTGTATTGTGGATTTTTGTCTTTTTTGTCTTGTCTGGTTTAGATAAAGATTACTTATTTTCTAAACTGGTGAGGTGTCTATTTGTAGTGTTTTCATTGTATTACTGTATGTGTGCACAAATGCTTTACACACTTCCTCTGAGATAGGCCTGTCCGCTTGTGCCAAGCTACCATGGGTATTTTAGAAGTGTATCCCCTTTACCCTGACTAGGAAGAAGGGTCCCAACTTAGACAAAGGTGCAAACCCTTGACAACTAGAGACACCAATTTCTAACACTCCCCAAGAAGGGTTCAACAAAGAAGCCTGGAAGTAAACAAAGAGTGGTGTGTGCAATGCATCAGTATTAAGGAATTGCTTTGATACAGGAACTGTCAATGACAATGACGGAGGTAAAAGCAAAGAAAAAACATCCCAGCATTATTGACAAGATGTTCAAACAACTAAAGAAGACCTGTCACTTATGCTGAATTAAATAAAGTGTCAGTCCATTTGAATAAAGTTCATATCATGTTATCCATGAAAAGTATCTCAAATGAGGTTCCTTCCTTGGATAAATGTGCAATGATACCGTAGAGATTCCTCTGCAACGTATTGATCAAAAAGGTGAGAGCCTATACAGAAGTTCAAAAGGTGGAAGATCAAAAACCATACTTCCTAGATGGAATTGAGGAGTATGAAATGTGTTTGAGCCACAATAATGTATACATTTCTGTTCCTGTAAATACAGGAGGGCGTGAAGAGCCTAATATAGCCTTATACCCTGCCATAGCAGGCTACACTGGCCATTAAAGGCCAGCTCCAGTGTTAAGTGACTGAACTGAAGGAGAGAGCATTTAACAATGAAAAAGACCTTTAATGGCTGATATAGCCCAGCTATGGTGGCAATCGGGCAATAAGGGTATTAGAAGATTCTGCTGCTAGAGGGAATAATGTCCTAATTATTCAAACAAAAGCATCGGAGCTTGAAGGGGTGAAATCCCTGAAGCTCTGAAGTCTTCATTTCACTGCTGCTGCTGTGATTGTTCAACAGCTAACACCCACACGCAGGGCCATAGCTGTTAGCTTCAAAAACTGGATTGTCAGGGCAAGGTTTGTATGTTATATTCTTTATGGAAAAATTCCAATCACACATTGGTTCATTTTGTAGCTTTTTTATAATGGTGTTATCACTATATCCGTGATAGTGAGTGAAAGAACAGCCAACACATGTTTCACCCCTTTACATGGGCATTCTTCCTGGGGCTTCCTCAGGGCTGTACAGACATTACAAAGGTGCAAGAAGGGGGGAAGTGGTATTTATCCCCGTGAGAGAAGGGGAATGGACGGCAACCCAATTAATGTGGAGGGAGAAAGGGAGACGAGGGAAAGTGAAATTGTTTGTTTTGGAGCATTGGAAAAATGGGAATGCGGGGCGAGAAAAAGATGGGGAGGAGAGTAAGAAGAGGAGAGCACAGCGCGAGAGACGTTTAATTTCTTTGGATAGTGAGGTAGGGTAGGTATTGATGACATTAGAGAAAGTGCACAGCCGGAGACAGGTCGGAAAGGGTGAGTATAAGGATAGAAAAATAGTAGAACCAGGATGCGAAAACACCCGGGGAGCAGTGGGAATGTGCATGGTCAGTTTGGAGTAGAAAAGAAAGTAGGACAATGGACGGTCAGTGAATGGCGGTGAAAGTGGCAGGAAGCATGTGGAAAAAACATGCGGAAAAAACATTTGTACAATGTAGTTACATATCCGATCAAGTAAATTGCAAGAAAAAATGATACTTTCAAAAGGATAGATACAAAAGGATATAAAGCGTGCATATATAATCGACCTGTCTCTGGCTGAGGACTTTCTCTAATGTCATCAATAACTCCCCTACCTCACTGTCCAAAAAAATTCAACGTCTCTCTCGCTATGCTCTCCTTTTCTTCCTCTCCTCCCAAAGTTTGGGGTTGTGTGTTTGTAAAGGGTAGAATAATGCAGATGGTACTGAAGGGGAACCTTTGACTGTATCATTACCTGGGTGTCTGAATGCCTGTAAAGTGGACCATTGAAGCAACAGACTAGATGTTAATGCTTTTCTCTAGGATCTGGAGATGAACGGAGTTGAGAAAGGGAAGAGATGCCAATGCAGACTCAACAAAGACATGCAGGTACAACTTGATTAAAAGTTCCAACAGTGTTCTGAGGTAAGGGAAGGCTAAGGTCTTGATAACATGTGCAAGGCAAATTTTTTACCCCTATGAAAATACGTGCTTGCGCAGGGGTCGGAATTACGAGATGTGTGACAAATACCACGCCCTCAGAGTTTTCCACTTATAAATACCTCGCTGCGGGGTAATCAATATTACTTCTCAAAGAGAGGGGTGAGTTAAATTTAACTTTTCATTACAAATAGTAAATGTTATAAAAGGAAACAAAGGGTATAAAGTAGGAATTAAATGGCTTCTAAAAGTCAAAATGAGAACACTCTTCACTACATAGATTTGAAATTAAGGCTCATGCACCATTTTCAGGGCACCATTGCCCCACTTTGCATATTTTATGTAGAGGGCTGTTATCATTGTGGAATATGAGGGATTCAGCAGCAGAATGCTGGGATCTCTGAAAAGAGAATGGAGGGCACATGTACTGAGAATCTCCCACACAGATAAGTACCTTAGAATATTTCTTTACTATCTAAATGTAATGGACAGAGGAAGAACATTACACCCTCCCCTGTTATTGAATACTCAATTTTTTCACCTCCCCACAAAGGTTTCATGAGTTTTGACTCTGTGTGAAAGTGAGATGATGATAGTCGTGCAAGTAAAAGTTGAAATGGGGATGATAAGATTGTCCACACCATGCTAAGCAAGGCAGGTGTGTATGTAGAATGGGAAGTGTCAGTGGGATCAAAGAAAGAAAAATTGTGGCTACTTAAGTTCTTTCTGAGATATAGTATTATAAATGGAGCTTGAGAAGAATGTGGAAGAGTACTTCAGATAAACAGCAATGGTGAGGTTGTTTACTATTTATTACAACATTGGAGGGTGGAGCATTCCATTGAATACCATGGAGTGGTCTGAGCTTCCATGGGCTGGTAGAATCCTGCAGAATAAAATTCCAATGTTTTTATTCACAGCTGCTGTTGTGGCCAAAGGCTTTTTTTTACAGAGTTTTATATAGCGCAAACTTGACCCTAAGGTATCAGAGCGCTTTACATAGCACCAGTTCTGTTACATGTGGACACATTAATTTTTTTGTTAGGCACAGGGAGATTAAGTGATTTGCCCAGAATCAAAGGATGTTCAGCGTCGTTGCCGAGACTCAAACCCAGTTCCCCAGATTCGAGGTCGACCGCCCCAGCCGTTAGGCCAACTCCCCTCCCCGATTTAAACCCCGCAGTCGCCAAAAGGTCTTTGTTTTTAGTAATTAGAACATTCTGCCCTCTAGGGGCCGAATGCTCTATTAGCCTTAGAGCCCACCTAGTGGGCTGTACCGGCCATTAAAGGCCCTCTTCTTCGGCTCAGGCCTTTAATGGCTGGTAGAGCCCACTAGGTTGGGCTTCAAGGCTATATCGTATAATTTGTATGGTGCCCTCTTGTCACCTAGGCTTTGTCATAGTTTCGAAAGTATAAAACCATGAACTTCAACAACCAGCTTTGGGAGGTGCCAGGGACTTTTGGTCTGAGTAATGTCATCTTGATGGCGATTTCAGAGCCTGGGCTGTTGGTGATTGGGGGTGGTACCAGAGCTTGTGGGGACACTATGAAAACTTCCTTGTACATTAGTGTCATGACTGCCTTCTTGTAAAGAAGCAGTCTAGGTAAAGGTCTGAGATGGGGATGAAGGTTATTCCAGAGGCGCAATCACTTGATCATGATTAAAAATCATCACCACAAACTTCTGCATTCAGTACAACTGAACTGGAGGACTTGTGTGCATTCTTCAAGGTCAAATTTAGTTTCAAATGGGTAACCTCTTCCATAGAACAATATATCCAAAAATACATAAACCTTTACAAGAATTATTAATGACTGCTAACCTCTGGGGAGACAATATAGCTATCCATCTCTTATCTAGTATTAGCCTGAAGGCTCGGATTTTTGTTTTTCGTGTGCCATTCGTTTTTTATCAGAACATCTTCTATCAGGGGCGGCTCTAGGCTCATGGTGGCCCTGGGCAGGGAGCGTAGGTAGGGGGCCCTGGAATAGGGGGTGTGGGCGGTGCGGAGCGCAGCGGTCAGTAAAGAGGGGGGTCAGGGTGTTTGGAAGTGGAACAGAGCCATAGGCCGCCAAATCCCTGCCAGGGGCCGCCACCAAATATGCATCCATCCTCAAAGGATTATTATATTAAGGATATATATTGGCGTGGTGGCGCTTGGGGTTTGGTGGCCCTGTGCAGGCGCACAGCTTGCACATGCCTAAGGCCGCCCCTGCTTCTATTAAGCAAACTCAGTAAGTGTCTGCTATTTGCCAGCTTGACAGGTCCCTCATCCTAGCTAATACTCCCCTTCAACATCATCAAGGTTTCACACAGCTCCACCACATATAGATGTCACTAGATAGTTAATTTGGGGAACAACCTTTATAACGCAAATTTTAGCACGCAGTGCTATTACAACGCAGACTTTAAAACGAAAACCATTACAACGCATTACACTGGGGGGCGCTCTAGGATAGGGAAGAGTTTTAATTTACTATCCAGCACCTTCCCTAGTGTCCACGGGGACTGGTGTTGGTATAGTAAATGAAACTATTCACTATCCAGTACCCCCCAGTGTAATGCGTTGTAATGGAATGCGTTTTAAAACGTGCGTTGTTTCAGCATGCGTGGTAAAAGCATGCGTTGTAACAACGTACATCCAGTTAATTTCTACCTCTTGGGCAGCAGTCACTGTTTCTGAGTTCTTTTACAAATCACCCATGGAGTTAGGTACATTTGATATAAGCATTTATAACCTCCAAGTTTAATTCTAGCACTTCGAGAACCGCCAGGCAATAGATATGTGCTTTGCTTTTCAGTTGCCTAGAGGTTGCAACAAATCTAATCTCAATTGAGTACCACGATTGTCAGTTGTAAGGATTCTCAAGTTATATGCTCCTGAAATAATTCAGCAACTGATCAGCCCCTCCCCCAATGCCAAGAGTTTTTGATTCACTCCATGGATTTAAGGTTTCTTAGGATTTTGGCTATATCGATCTTAGATGTACTGTTAGCCTAGAGTATATTAGAATGCTTGTGCTACTTATTCCCCAGCCTGTTCAAAAATCAGCAAACTTCATCAATTTTTCTGACCCTACACAGGTTTTGCAACGTGTTCAGCGCCTAACTTTCATTTAGTTGGTTAATACAGTAAAGCTTACTGGCCTAGCGTTCCAGACCTCTAGCTGCGACATATAAATACACTTGTGACCTTCAGTAACTGTGGCTTTCTTCATGCACTACACAAAGTGGTCACATATTGTAGCAATACTTAAGTTTTAACCTTGGAAAATAATGTGAGATAGCTGGGCAATCGGGTTCCTGAATAACGTAGTTACCAGATCCTCTCTCCGACCCACACACCATGCCTACGTTGCACTGCATAATAATATTTTAAAAAATACCTGAAGCTGAGTCTCAACAGAGTTCCCATGGCCATCCTATGGTTTTCAGCACTACTCTCAAAGGAATTCCGGCAACAAGGAATCTAATCTACTAAAAAAACTTTCCACAATCCCCATAGGCATATTTTGCTGAACATAGAGGACTTGCAGATACATTATCATTTTGAAAAGGGATAAACAGCCCATGAAAGACAATAAATATTTGAGTCAGTGTGTGATTTATTCCTCTAGTCAACGTAACATTGAAGTGCATGTGCCTTACATACCTCCTCAGTGTGTTGACTAATGCATCTACCTAAGCTATTTGAATAGATAAAGCATTCAAAACATCTGGGTATGTGACCTCAACATGGCAAAGAATATATGAGGTTTTGTTTAGTGTGAACACTCAGTGTTTGCCCACCTCTTGCATAGTGCTACACATGGAAGGTCATGGTTAATATTTGTTTTTTAGCAAACAGCACTATGTTGTCAACATGCAGCAAGACTATGTGTGTCTTTCCCCATGCCCTGAAACCTTCATCTGCATGTCTGGGCCACAGCCACCTCCCCAGTGGTTCGAGGCAAATGAAAAGAAATCAGGGCTGCAATGGTCACTCTTCTGTAATGGGAGCAGTGCAGACATTATACAGTTAGTACAGATCTGTCAGGAACTTTAGACAAAGGCTTGTGCAAGGTAAGGGAGTGGAAAGGAGGGACAAGAAAGAAAGAAAACAACAGAAAATAGCAGGAAGCTGAAAACCAGAATGCAATGTATGGAGAAGGCTGAGACTGGGTCTGTGGAGGTAGAACAGAAGTAAAGGACAGGTCTGAGACATGCGGCTAACTTATAGGAGAACAGGAAGTGTTGGGTCAACAGATCTGGATTAGTTTATGTAGTTTCAGTAAGATTGAAGAAGTTGCCCTCGAAGGGTTTCCCACTGCTGAAATCCTTTTCACTGTTCGGGGTTCCATTGCACATTTCTTTTGTTTCCCTGTCTTTCTCCCAATTCCTTTGCTCTCACATTGTTACCCATTTAACTTGTGCATCCCCTCTTTGATCATGAAGACTGCTGGTGTTCTGCACATATGTGAGCTGCTTTTGCTCCCAAGTCTGCGAAGGATTCCAGGAACTCATTGGGGTCGTCAACTGGCCCGTCATGAGAGTATGAGGTGAGTGTGCATTATGATTGAGTGTACTAAAAATTGGGCCCCAATACATGTGAGTAAAAGCTTAATGTGTGCTCCTTATCTTTCAATAAAGAGCTGCATACGTGACAAAACTATCTTTGAGCCCTACGCAAGATATTTATTGGATGAGCACCAACCACTGCTCAGCTGTTTCTTCTCACATTCCAGGATATTATATCATACACACCCATTCTCACAAGAACCCATCACTATTTGTTTTACCTTGATGTGTAGGTTCATATTCTAAATATAGCCACACTTTGCCTATTTTAACATTAAAACACATTATTCGACCAGCCCATGCCCATGCAGCTGAACCGAAAGTAGTCCACAAGATTTACTACAAAATGTTCCACTGTACCTGCCTACACCTCACAATCAAGCATTCAAATCTATCCATTTGAGCATCAATTACCAATTCCTGCAGCACTTGGTGTCCTTAGAGTTAGTCATAGTAAGTGCTAGGTTGCAAATGTGAAGAAATAAAAGCGAACAAAACCAGTAGGTAAAACAATACCATATCTGTAGCACCCAGTGCCTCGCAGTGTTTAGTTTACCATATAATAAGTATACATTCAGAAGGCCATTCCTGTTAATAAGTGATTTGGGTGAGTTCAGCAAATGCTTTCATTCACTGGAATGATTGTTCCTAAGATTTGTGCCCAATATTTCAATATATTGAAGCACGTCTTCCAACCTTAAAAAAAAAAGTCTGTTCCCTTGGACATGAATGTGTATCTTAGCTCGGGGATGGAGTGCATAAAGCAAAGTCTTTTTCACAAAGTTTGTGCTTCACTTCATCAAAGGTTCTTCCATTCTTTTGTGTGTTAACTCCGAACTCTGGTTAGAATTTTTTTTTATTTCCTTTGTAGAACATCACCTTCTGCTGTTGTGGTGGTTGTTGCAATATGGAGGTTCTATGTGCCCTATCAATCTGTATGTTCCTCAACGCCTCCTGATTCGTAAAAAGTCGCAGCCAGAACCCCTTGAAAAATGTTTCATTTGATAGTATCTCAGTACAACTTGGCAGAAAGAGTAGTCTCTCGCTATTCCTCCTCAGCCTGTCTTCTAAATCCCCCAGCTTTTCTTCGTGCTTTCTTGAAAGTTCTTTAGATAATTTATATGTTGTATGTCCACAGTTGACGTGCCTTTCAGATCTCATATTTTCTGCACACACTGATTAAATGATCTCTGATCTTATCCAGGTTTTGCAGAGGAGAGTGTTGTATACTGCAATTTTTTTCAGTGAATGTTTTATTTCCATCTTTTATCAACCTCTTCAGGCTTGATGTGATGGGTATAAGCCCCATCTCCTGCCTGGGTCGTGAATGTGTGAGGCTTCTTTGCCAGTTCTTCTCTCATGGTGTTATGGGATCAGGTCTATGACTGTACATACCCAAGTTCAAAAGTACTTTATTCGGTTAAAAACAGAGAATAACCATGAAAGTAGCATGTAAAATACAGTTTACAATGGGTCGGATGACCATTATTTAAAATCACAGCAAAAAGACATTTTAAAAGACATAAATACAGCATAAGAATTAATTCATACAAAGTGTTTTACGACAATTAAAAACCAATTTAAGAAATTCAGAGAGTGACGCTACCATAAAAATAGTTTCCATTTTTTGAAACTCTAAAAACGCTAGGCGACATCTATATACATTTAGATCTTTAAGAATTGGGATGATAAGTTTTCTGCGATAATAAATATAAAATTTACAAAAAAATAGGATGTGAATGTCGGATTGCGGGGACACATCATCACATGGACAGGGACACAAGTCTTTCAGCCAACAATTCATCTCAGGGAAAGATAGTAACCTAAAAACAATGTTAAGTCTAAACCGGGTTAAAAGGAAACGTTCGTGGTTGGACATGTATAGAGATAAATATGGCTGTAGTTTCTCTCCAGTTATGATCGCCTGGTGGGCAAAGACAGTCTTTTTTTTCACCTGCTCTAGTCGTCTTTTTTCCATGAGGTGATCGATACACAAATTTTTTAGTCCACTTCTTGAAATGTGTACCATAGATAATGGGTCCTCAAAATATTGAACACAGCTCAGTTCTTCAAGAACATTTCTAACATAACATATCCATTTAAAATTATTATTATTATCAAGTGCTAGTACGTCCTTTAAGATAGCCCGGTTGACCACGCAGTCATCATTTGTCCAAACCCTGTGCCAAAGAAGAATCGGCTGGATCTTAATTATATAAGTAATATACACCAGACCCAATTCAGCATGACATATAAAAGTCGCAGTGCTTTCTGGGATGGACAGGATGTGCCGTAAAAACTTATTTTCCACGGTTTGGATCGTGCTAACATTAGAGTAACCCCATAATCCAGAACCGTATATAGCTACCGCTATACAAGTGGCATTGTAGATGGTTAAGATTTCCTTTATGGGTTTTTTCCCCAACTTTTTTAAAAAACATTGTAGAGCCATAACAGTTTTAGAAAACAACAGGGTTCTAGCATTAATTGCACTAGTCCATGAGCCACTTTCATGAAACAAGATGCCCAGATAAGGGAAAGTAGAGGCCTTCTCTAGGGGATTGGGGTTTATAAAAATAGGCTTCAAATGCCTGCTTGTTCTTGTCCCACAGTACATAGAAAATGTCTTGGAGAAATTGATTTTCAGGTCCAAGCTAAGCATGAAACTATTAAAAGATGTAACCAAAGTTTGAAGTGCCATTGGGGTGCGTGCCATCAGGACTGCATCGTCCACATACAGTAGAGCAGGGACAGGTCTCCTTCCCACCATAGGCATATCCCTGCCCTCCTGCACGAGGCGATGCTCCAGACCATTTATGTACACTAAAAATAAAAAGGGCGCTACAACGCACCCTTGGCGTACACCACAACCAATCCCAAAGTGTCTGCTACATTCACCATCCTTCCCGTACCGGACCGTTGCAGTGGCCCCAGAATATAAATCTCTCAGGAAGCATATAATAGTATTATATACCCCCAATTCAGCCATTATTTCCCACAGCTTGTTATGGGACACACAATCAAAGGCCGACGATAAGTCGACAAAAGTGAGGTATAGGCATTGTTTTTTAACCCTTATATACTTCTGTGCAAAAAAAATAAGTTTAACCCCTGCTCTATAGTCCCTAAACCCCTTTGAAATCCGTATTGAAAATCACTTATCACCCCATTTTCTTCTGCCCAGCATTACAGCTTAACTAAAACCACTCTCCCAATAATTTTTATGGAGGAATCTAATAAAGAAATTGGCCTATAACATGTGCAATTCTGCCTATCTCCTTTCTTAAAAATCGGGACAATGATTGACGTAAACCAGGTAGGGATTAGGCCTTTTGCCAAAGCAACATTAAAAAGCTGGACCAACATTGGCCCCCATATATCAGTATTCGCCTTATAAAGGTCAGCTGGTATGCCATCGGGTCCAGCAGCCTTACCCCCCTTAGTTGCCTTCAGACTCGCAAGGACTTCAGGAAGGGTTACGACCAAATCTTTTGGTAGATCCATATTTGCCATCATGGAATCAGGGCCTGTATCGGGCACCAGTTCAGCAGTCACATAGAGGGAGGAGAAATAAGCCACCCACTCATCTTCTGTAATGGCAATTTCCATGCGTGCTTTATTGTCATAAAGGAGCGGAGTATTTATAACCCTCCAAAAAGCAGCCTGATCCTTTGATTGTGACGCCGAACAAAGTTAGTCCCAAGCCTCCCTTTTTATCAGATCCTTCCTGTCTTTCAGTACTGTGTTATAGTTCTTCCTTAGTTCTCTGATTAGAGTTACATCCCGTGGTCTCTGATGAATCGCATGTTTAAGATTTGTTAAGGCTTTAGTACACTTCTTATCAAACCATTTCTTATTAGTCTTTAGGCAATGTTTATGTGTAACCCACAAAACCTCCTTAATTGTGGTAGCAATAATTTTAAAATGAGCTAAAATATCATTACTCTCTGCGTGTTCATCCAGGCAGATCAAGAAGCTGTTCATACACTTATTCACCACTTTGGACAAAAGATCATCCGGGACCACTTTACTCCATTTAAGAGTATAACCATTTTGGGTACCTAACTTCACATCCTGCGCCATAAACTTGGAGCTTGGTACATTTTGGGATGAGACAAATAGGTTCTCCATTTCTACTACCTGTGGGAAGTGATCACTTAATGCTAGGTCCATTAAGCTAGAGCTAGTCAATCTTCCAGCAGAGCTATTTGTACAAAGACTAAAATCAATGATAGTCAAGGCCCCCGACCTACAAAAGTTGGAGCAAATGACTTTGGGTGGTGGGCTATCTCATTCGTAAACCCAAAATCATAATTAAAAATCATCTCATTGACTAAATCTCCAAATAGGGTATGTTCAAAATGCGTTAAATTAATATCCTGTTCCAACATCAGGCCGCATATACCCTTTTGGCCCTTTTTACACAATGAGCAGTTAAAGTCACCCCCCCATAATATCATTACTTCACCCCTTTTTTTTAATCAATTTCAGTTTGTATATCTTCACTTATCATAACGAGTACTTCCTTAATCATGCTACTTGGAAGATTATTAAAGAAATTTAAAAAGACAATCCTTAGACCCTTCCTTGTATCTATCACTATTTTCTGGTAATAACTGGATCCAGGGGAGAAAGAAATCTTATCATATACTAGCAGGTTAGATATATACGTTATCAATCCTCCCTTGGGTCTTCCATATGAACCCCCCACCACAGGAGTAAAGTAGGTTTTGTAGCCATTTAAATGTATCGGTGCAATGGCCCAAGTTTCTTGTAGGGCCAAAATGGCTACACCAGTAATTACATCATCCCAGGATGGATCGAGGATTTTTTCCAAAAGACCACCTTACAGAATTCTTCTTTAGGCAACACCTCTACCGCAGCCCCTGCTTGGCCACCCAGCATCCCTTGTGTTATCATGGGCTCCACTCGAGTTTCGTGTGACACATCATGCCCTGATGAGTTAATCTCCCCCAGGCTTACAGGAATAGATGACTTAGATACCTCTTCAGCCTCTGGGAGTCAATCCACCATTTCAAGACAATCAAAACGATTGTAGCATGGAGTAAGTGGTGGGGGAAATTGCTGATGTCCGAACCATCCTGGGTCATGCCTTTGCAGGAAGAAGTGAGGAATCCTCTCCCTACGTTTCACCACGGTCCACCCATCTTCATTCACCCCTCCCCATTGTGTATTATGCTGATTCCTGTCATAATCCGCACCATTACCGCCCCTTGGATAACGGCTGTCCCTAATCCAGCTCCATCTGTTATCCGGATGTGCCCCATGAGAGTAGAAATAGGGTAATGTCCTGGCAACAATGGACAGGCCATGATTTCTAGGGGCCCTCGTTGTGATGTACTCCACAGTACGGGGATTTTCAAAAGTTATCACCACACAGTCACCCTGCGCCCTTTTTCTGTTATACCCAATCCATGGTACCCTTTCTACCATTAAAATGTTGCTTTTAATAGCTGGCGGGAGAGGGTAGTTATTATTAAGCCAATGGATAACCTTGTTTACGAGTGCCCCATTGGTTTCAGTGGATTGTGCACCCAGTTCCGGGACCCCAGTTAGGACCACAACATATGGTGATGCTCTTGGGGGTAAATTTATACTTCTACGCACATCAATTTTAGCTGGTTGGTCTTTATCAGGTAATTGGACAGGAGTTTGTGGAGCTGATACTTCCTTGGCAGGTGGGGCTGAGTTTTTAGTTAATGATTGAGTTTTTAATAGCTGTTTACTAGGGTGTTTTCCTTTTTCAGGATTAGTTATACTTGATGAGGTGCTATTTGGGACACCCTTTGCCAATATAGGGCCAGAATTATTAGATGTCGTTGCTATGGCTTTGGCCGCGCTTGAATCGGCTATCCGTTTGGCCAGATTCGAATGCTGCATATGTGTGTCTCTCTTCAAATCTTGAATTTGTTTCTCAATCTCCTTGAGGAATTCTGTCAGTGGGGTTAATAGAGTTTTCATTAAGGTCTCCAACATATATAGCATTGTACTCTCTTTTCCCCTGCTAGTATTGACACTTCCCTCTGGGGAACTATTTCTAGAGCTATTGGAGATTAAATCAGCCATTGAGTCATCCAAAATGGTGTCATCGGGGGGGCGGAGCCGGACCGGCGGCCAAGATGGTCGCCCGGGCTCCCGGCTCCGCCGGCTCTCCTCTCCCGCCGCCTGATTTCTTTGCCCGCCCCGCACAGCTCCGGATCTCCCGTATGCCGGAAGGGGTGCTGACCAGATGCGTTCGACCCCGAGCGCTTTCCGTGCCCCGAAAGCGGAGTTACGGACCTCCGTGCTTTTGGCCTGCGTGAGACTTGCAGCCGGGATCCAGCGTGACTACGCCGCCGCCAGCGAGAGCCATAACAACGGCCCCAGGGATCCAGGAGGTACCCGTCAACTACTAAGCAGGTCAGCCCGCCCCTGAGAACTTGGCTCCAGCGCTACCCCGTATATCGGGAGGGCAAAATACATGCTATTTCTCTGCGCTGGTTTGGTGTTTCCCCACCCCCCCCCCCCCCCCCTTCTCCCCTTGATGGGCTTGCTCGTCCACTACCTGCCGCTGGCTACTCAGATGGAGCGCTGTTTGGCCTGCAATGTACTGCCTCCTCCCCGCAATTCGGTTACGTGGGGCTGGCTGCGGCGCTGTATCACCGTGGCGCCTTTTGGACTGTGGGGGCCCGAATGTGCTTCTCCGCCATGCAGTGGGACGAAGACACTAATGGGTAGTAACGTGGGGGTACTGATGACACCATTCCCTCTTTATCGGACACGGGGCGGGCGGCCCTAGCATTTGCTTAAGCGGCGTTCGGGTTGGGGGTCCCCCCTGTGAGTAGTGCCTTAATATGGTGAGTCCACAGACGGCGTTGGAAGCGCGCACGGTGGATCGAAAGGAGTGGAGCGGATGCCCCCATGCGCTGAAAGGACGGAATGGAAACGGACTGCTACAGGGGGGGGCCCGGTGTCATCAGAATGGGGAGAACACTTTGCCGCAGATATTTTGGTTGCGAGACTTTGTTCATGTGGCCCCTGCTCGGCCTTTGTTGAACAGGTTTTGTGGTGGGACCCTGCTCAGTTTTCTCGGCGGCGTGGAAGAATGTTCACGCAAGTAGAACTCCTTGTATGCTTTTAATTGATTGTTTCTTCGACACCTGATTCCACGGATACGTCATTTAATTGGAGCGTCCACCGGCTATGCCTGATTCTTTTCCCTTTCGCTCGCCTTTCCTGATGTCGAGCTTTGAAACTGCGAAATGGCTGCCGTGGTTCTCCTACACATTGTTCTTTGGATTGCAGACGGTTAAAATGGCGGCGGATGCTCCTGACGGTGCAGTTACTCGGAACATTGCAAGGCTTCCTATTCCTTTTGAGTTGATCTGCCTGATCACTTTGTTGTGCTACTTGCTTTCTCCCGCTTATAATGTTTGCGATATGTTTCTGACTCGGGACATCGAAGTGCATATACATCAACGACACTCAGTTCCTTTGTTCTAGCACGGGGAGGTTTCCATTTTGCCTGGGTGGCTTGCGGGGTTGGGCTGCAACTGTGATTTTGAATCTGCTTATGTCTTTGATATTTCACCATCCACTACGGTATTATTGCAGGGGTGCGAGGCGGCGGGGGGAGGGGGGCCGGGGACCTGTACTGGGGACCCTCCATGTTTTCTTTTCCCCTTTCGTGGGGTTTCTGTTAGTTTCTTTTTCTTTTCCTTCTCTTACTTCGTGTGGAATATTGTCTCTTTCTCTCTTCTTCGTCTTTTTCTTCCTATATTTTGGGTTTAGGTACTGGGCGACAGGCACGCTGCTAGGGGGGTAGGCCGTAGCCGTATGCAGGGGTGCAGGGTGGGGGGATGGGGGTAGGGTATTATTGTTTTTGTGATTCACCTTTTTAGTTCTATGGCCATTATTTTACATGTTAATATCTTGGTTTTTCTTTCTTTTCTTCTTTTTTTCTTCTCCTTTTTCTGTGGGTCTGATTAGCGGTAATTCTCCGTGCGTTTTCCTAGTTCAGTAAAAGGGTTTATGTTTTTGATGCTCTAGGTCGTGGCGGACAGGTACTGTTTGGGTGGGGATATGTAATGTTTGTTGAATATCCTGATTTTACGTCCTGATACGAATATCCTGCCTATGATGGTCCTGCCGTGAATATCCTATTTCAGGTGTAACCCTAGCATTGGCAAGGTCTAACTGTGCGGCATCGGATCCTGCTTTCTCTTAATTTAAAAAAAAAAAACCTTCTTTAATCCTGTGACCATGTTCTACTACACTCTCCGCATTGATACTGTGAGGTGTACTTTAGCATTGATCCTGCTCTGTATTGTTTGATTGCACCACCTCTGTACCTTTGTTCAACCATGACGGTTGGTAGACTTTGTGTGTAACTGTGAAATGTTAATAAAGGTTTACCAAAAAAAAAAAATGGTGTCATCTAGAATAGCTAGGGGCAATATATTAGGGGGCAGGCTGTCTTCTCCGTGTATATCAGTATCAGTAGCAATAAGTGCATTACTTGTATCTTTGGATAGATCTTTACCATGAGTTTTAGTAGGCATATTTTGGTTCGTTCTCTTTTTAGGGATTGCCCCTTCCTTTATCCCCTGTAACATGACATTTTTGTCTTTAGGTGAGGCTGCTATATGTATCAAGACACTAGTGGATGCCTGGGGGGATGGTAAGGTATGAACTAGGGGAGTCTGTGTAGGATTAGGGGTTTGAGAAGCAGCTTGAGAGACAGCTGTACTAATCACGTCCATAGATAATGTATTATTCTCTCGTCTATTAGGGCTCCGTACATTAGCAAAATGGCCCATAGAGGACCGCTTTGCAGAAGCCAAATCCTGCGATACCCTTCTTTCCATCAAAGAAATCCCCTCGTCTATCAATGTATTTGTTCTTACAATAAAATCATCTAGGGTGCCTGTTAATTTCTCCCCCCCCGCTGCTGCCCTGCTTCTTGTCTCACGCATCTCCATGCTATTAATAAAGTATTATTTGGGATGACCGTCTCTGTAGATGCGGGCGCCTTTGTAAGACGGAAAACCCTGCTCAATGGGTACAATGAAATAAGCAAGATCTATTCACGCTACCCACACAATGATGACTTATGGATAGCCAAATGGCAGATATGTATACCTCAACGACTTTAGGTCAGGATTACTGGCCCAGTCCAGGCTCTTCTGGCCGATGAGGGCCCGCCCTTTGCCCGGGCTTAGCCCCGGGCGTCCCGCTTGCGTCCCGCTACGCGGAGGGCACAGTTCTTTTGAGGCACCTCCTGTCGCTGCAAGCGCGTCAGGGTAGGCGCCGCAGCAAGGGACGACGGGATCTGTAGTCCCGAGGCGGCTGGTGTGAGCGGCGTGCTCGGTCGTTGGCGCTCCTGCGCTTCTCTGGTTCCCAAATTGCAGGGACTCTCCCAGGTCAGTATCGCTGTTGTCTGAAAAGCGTGACTGTACATACCCATTTCTGGGCTTTAGAATAATATGTCCTAACACTGCTCATATGTTGGTAAGGCTCTGTGATTTCCAGCACTGCTACTGTACAGAGGCTCAGAGGTTCCTGGTATTGCCAGTAGTATGATTCTACAATAATAAATCTAGGTATACCTCAGCACTTGGGAGTTATCCTCATTCTGTTAAGCCCAAAAACTAATGTTCCATTCGTGCTGTATAAGAGGCAGTTAGTAAGTTAGCGTTAGACTCACTAGCACCGCCTCCCTTACGACAGTGCAGGGCCCCAAAGAAGAGTCACAAGTAGAATTCAGCTATCAGCCCAATGTACCAAGAATCTGTTCCCTATTCAGCGTCTCAGGCCTCCAGTGCCATGATGCATGACAGAGGGTGAGCAGGCCTCCTGGTATTCCCACTGCAATCCAGTCTTCATCCCCAGGTGCACTCTCCTCTGGCCTATACACTTGCTTGTTCTCTCTCCAGACAGGCAACATACACTCTCCAGAGCACCTCACACGCTGTGACAAAAAGAGGGTTCATTGCGAGTGGTGAACAACTGAACCCAGTATGCCCCTGTACATGTTGGTCTGTCTCCCGGGGCACCTCTTACATCGCAAAAGCCCTGCTGGCGTTGGACCTCTTCAGCTCCTTCTTGCCACAAGGCCCCTAATATTGGAACAGGCCATCATCACCAAAAGGATGTGGCCTGTAGCCAGTGCATTTCAGCAAGCGAACACAGGCTGTAAGTGTTCCTATAACCTCCACCGTTTCCTGAATCAGCAATCTTTCTGGGATGAACCCTTCCTCATTAATCTCACTTACTTTTTAAACGAAGACTTACACAAGAGTAAGGGGCGCTTAGTCGCAAAACTAAATGGCGCAAAACACCTCTGTTTTATTTTAAGGAGATCATGTGTAAATGTCCTCTCCAAACTTCAGAATAAAATGTTCCGATTCATACCCCTCAACCCTGCTCGACCTATCAGCGGCGCTCAACACAGTCTCCCACCGCACCCTAATACGCAGACTCTACAATGCAGGAATCCAGGACAAGGCCCTCGACTGGATCTGCTCCTTCCTCTCCGGCAGGACGCAGCGGGTCAGACTCCCCCCTTTCCTCGCGGACCCCACACCTACCACCTGCGGAGTCCCCCAGGGCTCCTCCCTCAGCCCGACGCTCTTCAACGTCTACATGGCTCCACTTACCCCCATCGTCAGAACCTACGGACTCAACATCGTGTCATACGCAGACGACACCCAGCTCATCCTCTCCCTATCCAACGAGCCCAACACCGCCAGACGCAACTTTCGAGAAGGCATGGAAGCCGTCGCCAAATGGATGAAAAACAGCTGCCTACAACTAAACACCAACAAAACAGAAGTACTCATCATGGGCCCAAACCCCGACGCCTGGAGCGACACCTGGTGGCTCACCGCCCTCGGAAACCCGCCAACCCCCACAGACCACACACGCAACCTGGGAATCATCCTGGACTCCGAGCTCAAAATGGACCGCCAGATCAACTCTGTCTCATCTTCCTGCTTCCACACCCTCCACCTCCTTCGTAAGACCTTCAAATGGATCCCCCTCGAACACCGAAAGACAGTCACTCACGCCCTGGTCACCAGCAGACTCGACTACGGCAACGCACTCTATGCCGGAATAAACAAAAACCTCATCCGCAAGCTACAGAACATCCAGAACGCCGCCGCAAGACTGGTCCTCAACCTGCCAAAACACTGCCACATCTCCCAGCACCTGCGCACACTCCACTGGCTCCCCGTCGAGGCGAGAATCACCTTTAAGATGCTCACCCACGCACACAAGGCCCTCCACGGCACCGGACCAGCATACCTGAACAGCCAACTCAAATTCCACGCACCCCAAAGGACCCTACGATCAGCCCAGCTTTCCTACGCCGTGGACCCTCACACCAGAAAGACCAGATCGGGAGGCCGCTCCTTCTCCTTCCTCGCGGCCAAAGCATGGAACGCCCTTCCGCTCCACCTCAGACAGACAACATCGCTCCCCATCTTCGCAAGAAACATCAAAACCTGGCTCTTCGACAGACCCCCTCCTTGATGGAATGGAGCCTGCACCCCCCCCTAGCCCCCCACCCCTAGCACCTTGAGACCCTCACGGGTGAGTAGTCGCGCTTTAACAAACTCCTGATTGATTGATTGATATTTGTGTGGAAAAACATGAGTTAAAAATAAAGTGTGCTTGTAACTAAATTTCAAGGTGGCGTCATCATTCCTACCCCTTATCAGAAGTTATCCATCAGCTGAACTGAGATGAGAGGTGCTGGGTGGTTCTTGTGAACAGTGAGCATACATTGAACAGTCACTACCTAAGGATGTTCTCGCAGGAACTATATGATTCACACAAATATGCAGACCGAAACATAGTTAAGAGGCTTCATACTGACATGCAGGGGGTTTTAGGTAGATATGGCTGAGACACCCGCCACCCCCTCTCAACACAATCCCCAAAGGATGGGAAGACGGAAACAGTTCTGAACTTGTGGAAGGCGGGAGGGAGTTACCCTCCCGGCCGTATTTATTAAAATATGAAACAAAATTAAAACGTTAAAAATAACAGTTTCATATCATGTACAATTTCATTTACACATTACGATGTTCTTGGCTGACCTTAACACATCTCTAATACAAAGGTTCTCCTAGCCGATACTAAAAATCCTGCAAATGCATTACTCAAACTTTGAAATTGTACATCCTAACATTTACGGGCCAACGGCAAGGTCGTAACCGGTGTCAGATCCCTACTACCAGAACTCCCCCCCTCACTTGTGAGGGGCGGTCGCACAGAGGACTGTACCTCTGTGCCAACTTCCAATTTCCCTTGTCTTAGCGGGGGCCCCTTGATAACTCGACGCCATCTTTAGTGGTCGTCCGAGGACTCGTGTGAGGTGTCTAGAAGGCAGCGTAGACCCCCCTCCCACCCCACACAACTTACCACATCTGCCGTCGCAGATGTCCTGGCCCCGGGAAATTCCCAGGAGGGGCCCTAGCCCCTCCTCCCCAGGGAGGGGCCTATGGCCGCCTTCCCTTTCGGCGTCCCCATCCTTAGAGGGGACCGCCTCCCCGTTTGAGGGGCCAATAGCCGCCTCCCCCCGGGCGCTCCCATCCATAATGGGTGACGCCCTACCTCTAGGGATCTTCTAATTCCTGCTCACCGATCATGACCTTACCGCCCGACCACAATAAATACGACAATCTAAGACTAAAATGGAGAAAAACAATTTATACTTAAGCGAATCGAAGTATAATCTCTACCGAGCATCCGGTGCAACTATTTTGCTGAATAAAACATGCTGAAAAGGAAAAATTATCGACTTTATTACACACCAAATTAACAACTTTATTCAAAACAACCTGTAAGAAAAAACAATATCATGACACTCGATTTTATTCCACAAATCGCTATCATCAGGGGCTGGTGGGTGGGTCAAAATTGGCTCTTCGTTCCGGCTCGAGCTCACGTGCAACGGGGAGGTGCAGCTTCAGAGCACAGGAACAAGAGGATGCTTCCTTGGCTTGTCGCTCCTTTTATCCTTCTTCGGGCGGGCGTGTACCCACCTCCAATCCGCCTCCAGGGCGTGGCTAGCGGTGTTGGTGTCTAGGACAACCCCCTCTTGGGCGGGAAAAGGCGCACCCCGGCTACGCCGCTTCGGGCATACCAGCCGAGACTCGCCTCCCGCCCAAAATGGCTTCCCGGGGGGATCGGGGTACTCCACCATACGTTCGGGGGGACCGAGTGGTCGCCCCTTTCCATATGGCTGAGATACCCGCCACCCCCTCTCAACACAATCCCCAAAGGATGGGAAGACGGAAACAGTTCTGAACTTGTGGAAGGCGGGAGGGAGTTACCCTCCCGGCCGTATTTATTAAAATATGAAACAAAATTAAAACGTTAAAAATAACAGTTTCATATCATGTACAATTTCATTTACACATTACGATGTTCTTGGCTGACCTTAACACATCTCTAATACAAAGGTTCTCCTAGCCGATACTAAACATCCTGCAAATGCATTACTCAAACTTTGAAATTGTACATCCTAACATTTACGGGCCAACGGCAAGGTCGTAACCGGTGTCAGATCCCTACTACCAGAACTCCCCCCCTCACTTGTGAGGGGCGGTCGCACAGAGGACTGTACCTCTGTGCCAACTTCCAATTTCCCTTGTCTTAGCGGGGGCCCCTTGATAACTCGACGCCATCTTTAGTGGTCGTCCGAGGACTCGTGTGAGGTGTCTAGAAGGTAGCGTAGACCCCCCTCCCACCCCACACAACTTACCACATCTGCCGTCGCAGATGTCCTGGCCCCGGGAAATTCCCAGGAGGGGCCCTAGCCCCTCCTCCCTAGGGAGGGGCCTATGGCCGCCTTCCCTTTCGGAGTCCCCATCCTTAGAGGGGACCGCCTCCCCGTTTGAGGGGCCAATGGCCGCCTCCCCCCGGGCGCTCCCATCCATAATGGGTGACGCCCTACCTCTAGGGATCTTCTAATTCCTGCTCACCGATCATGACCTTACCGCCACAGGCCGGATAGTTGACCGGCTATCCGGACCCCCCACAAAAACTCCTACTTAAAGGTCATGGCTGCAAACTCTTTAACCAGGCTACGAAGTCTCCTATGAGTAAAGAATTCCCCACCCGGGACAAATGAACTCCATCCTCTAGATACATTTGGTCCCCCCTGATACACCCATGCGGAATAGAATGCAATGTACTAGTACGGAACAATCTACCAAGCTTGTTATTCACCTTCTTCACTGAATGATTTACAGCAGCCACCGAAATAGCCCCCGCCACACTTTTCGTGGAATCATATGGGACCATGCAATCGTGCACCCTGGAACCCTTCTCGCCAACCAACTCACTGTGGATAGTATCAACTCGAGAAGTATTCGTCTACCAGTGGTCACCAAATCATTGCCCCCAAGATGCACTATGATTATAGATGGCGGTGACCTTGTCCGCTCTAACAAACCCTCGATAAAACTTTGAAACTGGTCAATACAGAGCCCGCCCCTTCCGTAGAAGGTCACCCTGTACCCGTATTCCCCAGCCATGTGAATCATGTCACCTGCTTTGAATACGTCTGCGGCACGCCTCACGTATGAGTGGCCCACGACCCACACCACTCTTTCCTCAGCCGGTGATCTTTGACCGCTGGTTCCCAGGTGTCGGGTCGACTGCACAGTCCGCCCCGCTTCGTAAGCTCGCGACACTGTAAACCAAACAAAAACAAGAAGCGTGAGTACAAGACATAGGCCTCACAACATGTGCAACCGCACATACCTTTTATAACAATTCGAGGACCAACGCCCCAACTGTTTCACTTTTTCCACACTCAGACCCCTGGCTGTAGCCTCTGTAGCAGCCCCTATCCTGAAGGAATGGGTCCCAAACTCGCACGGGTTCAAGCCCGCGCTGCGATCGCCATCGTTAGCACCCGCTGAAACTGAAAAGTAGTC
The DNA here is from genome assembly GCF_964263255.1 of Lissotriton vulgaris. Taxonomy (NCBI): domain Eukaryota; kingdom Metazoa; phylum Chordata; class Amphibia; order Caudata; family Salamandridae; genus Lissotriton; species Lissotriton vulgaris. Next base: position 2,112,927,675 of record NC_141689.1, on the reverse strand, counting down.
AGCGGGGTGGCGTCGGCGTGCCTCAGCAAGCTTCCCTCCCATGATGCCGCCCTCTGCGCCAAATACTCCTCAACGCATGCTACCGGGCACATGGGAGATCCCGGAATCCGCTGAACCACTACACTGTCTCCGATCGCCTTCTGATCGGTCTTGGACCTGACAAATGAGACTACCATTGTCTCCCCCTTAATTTGAATGTGCTCACGGCACAGACCTCCCCCCGTATCCTGCTTGTTCCTCGCTACCAGCTCGCTTACCCGCATAGCCCCATGGAATGCTAATGCAAAAGCGGCCCGGAATAGCACTGTCTCTGATTGAGACGAACATGTCGCAGGGAGTACGGACAGTAACAGGGCCAACCTTTCAAGACCTATCGGATGTCTTTCATCCACTCTGCAACCCTCACGGCGTTGCCACCCACGCAGCGCCTTCTGCACCAAGAAAGACGCCGTGGGATCCTGTATGCCATGGGCCCGTGCCATGAAAGAAATGGCGGCCCGGTGCCTATTGGCCGTAGCCACTGATTTGCCTGCCTGATGTAATGATAACAAAAAGTTCAGGACATACTCTTCTTGGCCCCACAGCTCCCCCCTAACTGAACCCAAAAAGGACAAATAAGAACGGAACGCCCCTTCATAAGCCTTCCTTGTCCTGGGTGCTAAACTCTCTCCCACGAGGTCTTGTAGTCCGGGGCACCGAGAGACCAGAGAGCTTCGGGAAATGGTGCCGCCACCGGGTCCGCTGAGGGCAGAAAACCCCAGAAGGCCTGCATACGGGAACGAGAAAGTGCATCAGCTGCCTGATTTAACACCCCTGGCACATGTCTCGCCCTAAAGTGGACGTTTAGTCTCATACACAGCAGGACAATTTCCTTCAACAGTCTCAAGATCCATTTGCAGCGTGCTGCCTGACTATTGATACACTCAACCACGGTCATATTATCAGACCAGAAAACCACAGAGCGATCACGAAAATCCTCAGGCCATGTTTTCAAGGCCACCAGGATAGGGAACAGTTCGAGAAACCCAATGTTACCTGTCAGCCCATTCTGGTGCCACCATGGCGGCCAGGTTCGTGCCGACCAATGATTACCCAGGATGGCGCCAAAACCCACGCTCCCTGCCGAGTCCGTCCACAACCCCAGCTCCACGGAGGAGACCGCTGGTTTGGTCCACACGACACGACCGTTGAAATCCGCCAGGAATGCCAACCATATGCGCATGTCCTGGCGGACCTCTGCCGAGAGCCTTGTGCGGTGGTGCCCTTCCTTAAGGCCGACCATGGCTTGAGCAATAGAGCGGGAAAAGGGGCGAGCCATCGGTATTACTCTAAGGGCAAAGTTCAGCTGACCCACAGCTTGCTGCAACTGATGCAAATTTACCTTCGTCTCACCCATACATGTTTCAAGTGATGTCTTAAACTTCGTTACCTTTTCCTTAGGCAAACGGAAGCACCCCTCTTCGGAGTCGAGCTCTATTCCAAGAAACTCGAGCGAAGTAGCCGGGCCCACTGTCTTACCTGGTGCCAATGGCACGCCAAAGCGGGTCATGAGATCACAAAATTCATTCAAAGCCTGTGCACATTCCATGTCCCCGGCTGCCCCCAGAAATAGAAAATCATCAAGATAATGCATAACATGTGTAAACCCTGTTGTTCTTGTGAACGCCCATTGTAAAAAACTACTGAATCTTTCAAAATACGTACAAGAAATGGAGCAACCCATTGGCATACATTTATCCATGTAATAGCGTCCCTGAAACATGAAACCAAGGAGACGCTGATCATCTGGGTGTATCGGGAGCAACCGGAACGCCGACTCAATGTCCGACTTGGCCATCAGCGCTCCGGGCCCCAGGCGATTCAACATGGCGACAGCCTCATCAAAAGATGCGTACCGCACCGAACAAACTCCCGGGTCAATCGCGTCGTTCACCGAAAGACCCCTTGGGGCTGACAAATTATGTATCAACCTGAATTCCCCTGAGTCCTTTTTGGGGACCACTCCCAGAGGCGAACAAACAAAATGAGCAACAGGCGGCATGTCAAATGGGCCGGCAACCCGACCTCGGGTCACCTCCTTCCCAACCTTAGCTTGTACCACCGCCGTATTCTGCAGAACCGACAGTTGGTTCCTGCATTGCGCTTTACCCTGAAAATCCCCCGCCGGGATGCGGAAACTATATGAAAAACCATCTCGCAACACCCCAGCGGAGATATGATCCGGATATTCGTTCAACCAAGGAATCATTGCCATGATATCAATCGGGGTAGGGAGAGGCGCCCCTCGGACTATTTCAGACCTGTTTGGCGCCCCCTCTACTTCCCGGATCACCATTTTTGGCTCTGCACATGGTCTCGGGGTGAGAGGACTGCCCGCACCCAGTACATTCATGCCTAAACCTGCAAGATCCCTGCGGCCTAGTACATTTACCTCTGTTAAAGCTCCAGCAGACCCCTTTTTTACCTGAGTTGCCATTATTCCTTGTGTGCTGATCATTGCTCGATCCTGCCCGAAAGGGCGCCCCAGACGAATGGCGGGAAAACTCGACCATACCCCCCCCTAAAGATGGCGACTTCGCCGTGCCTGACTTCTCAATTTTTTGCCAGGAAATGGAGTCGAAACAATCCCACGTCAGGGATGAGTCGTGCTCCTTGGACTTACGAAATATGCTATCGTAATACAACCATTGATTGCCACCATATGTTCCAAAAAATTCCATGATACGTGTCTGATACACGGCTAATCCCACCAATAATTCGGGCCTACGTTCCCCCATAATTGCAATGAACATTCCAAACGCTCTGCCCCAATTGTCGATCGACTCATCAACTCTGAAAACGGCCATCTTGGCGCGCCATACACTAGGATGCAGAAACTCTTTTTGATTTTTTACATGCTCAATCTCATAGTGATCGGTCAACAAGGAAAACATGTTCACATATTTATCAGCCCATATCCTTTCTTTTACCTCCATCGGGATATGCTGAACAACTTTTTCCCTCCTTGAAGGTACCGATCCCTCCCCCGCAATCGGCAATGGCTGCTTACCTGAACCGGCCACTGTGACCGTAGTTCCTGCCGAACCAACGCCCGACACTGGTTGTTCCACGGGAGCCTGCGGGGAAACAAAAGGAGACGGTGCCTTCGCAGCATCTTTCGATTGCCGCAACTGCTTCATTATTGCCCTGGCTTCCTCAGCTGTGGCCCCCTCGTTTTCTTTGCCTAACCATGCCGCCAACTGGGCAGCCAGCTCAGGAGGCATATACTCCCCGTTCACAGGAGTGACTACCACAGGGATCGGTTGGCCCACGTCTGGGACCGGAGTCGGGGCCTCGATCGGGGTGACCGGGTGCGCAGGGGGTACTTCGGGCACCGGGGCTTCCCCCCCCGACGCTCCCTTCTTGGCCCTTCTGCCTCTCCCGCTAGGGACTACTCCCGGCAATGCTGGTCCGATGACTCTCTTAGGCCCCCCCACACCATTCATTACCGCCATCTGCTTTTTCATATCCGCCATGTCTTTCATCAGCATACGGAGCATCTGATCGGTCCCGATCCTCTTTCCGACCTTCTTGCTAGGCATCGTCCACGTATATTCCTCAAAGGTCCTAAGCAGAAAGCCCCGAACTCACTGAAAGAAGAAACACACGATTAATTCTCAAAATTGGCTCTTCGTTCCGTCTCGAGCTCACGTGCGGGTAGGTGCAGCTTCAGAGCACAGGAACAAGAGGATGCTTCCTTGGCTTGTCGCTCCTTTTATCCTTCTTCGGGCGGGCGTGTACCCACCTCCAATCCGCCTCCAGGGCGTGGCTAGCGGTGTTGGTGTCTAGGACAACCTAGGACAACCCCCTCTTGGGCGGGAAAAGGCGCGCCCCGGCTACGCCGCTTCGGGCATACCAGCCGAGACTCGCCTCCCGCCCAAAATGGCTTCCCGGGGGGATCGGGGTACTCCCCATACGTTCGGGGGGACCGAGTGGTCGCCCCTTTCCATTTGTTTCCTTCCCTCCTTACACCACTATGGCGAATCCCATTTTATACCAGGGTATGAAAATAGGATATTAGACAAGGTGTGGGGGGAAGGACAGAATAACCTTTAGACACGTGCATAATATCCAATTAACAGAGACTTTTGAGGTTTGTAAAGGACACTTTGGATTTAACAAAATATAACATTTACACATTAGCAACTAAGGTTCTGGATAGGAAAATTGGCCAGCAAGAAGAAATGATTGGACAGTAATGTATCTGCCCTCAAAATTGTCAAGTGGTGGTCACATCAACGATTGCTCTCCATCTTATGGGAACTTTTAGATAGGGATAATGAGACACTGAAACACAATGCTAAAGAATGTCTACGGGAAATCCATAAAAAATTCGAGATGGCGAATTGAGGGTCAATCTCAGAGAGAGACTTCATGTTGGTGGGTACAAATCAGAAGATCAGCCTACAAACTGCTAGATGTGGTGCCCTGAAAGGACAGAGGTTTACTTAAAAAATAATCAGGAAGTGAATGTTTCAATTCATAATCTCTGTGAGATAAAATTATTACACCCTTCTCTAACGAATCACTGGTCCTAATTGTGGCTACACTGGTTAGCTAATTGGACCTTCTGACTGACAATTGCTATAAATACATGAAAGAAGCTAATCCACTTTAATGAAAAGGTAACTAATACCTACAGAGTCTAGCTCAAAGAAGGATCCAGTATGCCGATAATTTCTCTACTCTAGGATTATGGTCCTGAGGGTTTTTCACCAGACCAGTTTTCCAGAGTTACTTCGATTATTTTGTCTTATATATAATGGCTGTTTCACGAAAGGTATTGGTTTTGAACAATTACGTTTCACTTAGGGGTGCAAAATGAGCTGCACTCCCGCACAACTGGAAGATCTGAATTAGAAGAATCAGGATGAGTGTACATTTATATATAGCATACTATAAGTTTTGTTTTAGTATAAGAGAAATGGTTGTTCCCCGGAGAATAGCAGAGGGCGGGCATTGGGAAGATTATGAACACTAACAGAGGTTAACTTCAAAGGTAATTGCCAATGTTTCCAATGTCTTTTTCCTACCTATTTGCTCCAGTTATTTTACAAGCAAAAATTTTATCCAAACTTTGCCTTGCAGTTTCTTTGATTAGTGGTTCCTTTCCAGAGATGGCCAGAAATAGAAAAAATGCAGGCATTAGAACGGAGGGACAGTCTAACTGGCCAAAAGTCTTGTAAAGAGAGAGCAGAGAATTAATGGATTGACAGTGTAGAATTAAATAAACACTCAACCTGTGGGGCAACGAACATGCGGATCAGAGAAAAGACAGGTGGTAGTTATTTAAACACTGTATAACCCCAAGTGCCTCGCCACTTGTAACTAATTTGGTTACATTCTTACAACTGTACTGGTTTTACAGGAATGCATGGAATATGTGGTTATGCAGTGTTGCTCGAAATCTTAAACAACGTTAACATTACCTCATATCTATAGGTTTAAGGTACTGATCCCAGCACGGGTTGGATTGTGGTTAATAACTGTCCTAAAATTGTCTAATGATCGCAAATTTACGCTATGTATGCATTGGACTCATCACAATCCACATCATCCATTCACATAACTTAGAAAACATCACAATACAATTGGAAATACCACTTAACACATCCAACTTTCTTAAATCACTTAGTGAGATCCCTATAGTTAAAGAAGCTGTGTGTACCTTTCGGGGAAGTCCTTATAGTTGGAAATGAAGGCTTTTTAGGTCGAGCCTAGAGCAGCGCATGGGCTGCTTCCTCGACTTTTAGTAAGGGGTAAACAAAGTGCTACCCACAAGCTTTTCCTGGCCTAAAGCTTGCGTGCATTTGTGCATGAACTTGCACAGCCGCCATCTACCTTTCTCATCTCATTATGCCTTCAAGCCATCATGGCTCATTAAGTGCCCCTCCGCCTCTCTCTCCCGCTGCAGCCCCCATCTATGCATTCCGCACAATGCTTGTTTATTATGATTGTAAGGTCATGGTAACCTGACTCCCTGAGAGAGTTTTGCCAGCAGGTCAGACTAAATCCGTGAAACTCAAATTTGAGTTGAAATGTCTACTTCATTCCTCAGGTGATATACTGCAAGCTTGCACATGTTTCTGAGCCCTTCTTCCAGATGCACATCAAACGCTTCCGCTGCTCTGTTTGTTAGTAGAAACCCGAGTTTATTTTACCTCTCTTCTCTGCACCGTAAACATAGTATACATGCTGGGAGAGTTCCCAGAGAGAGGCCATTTCAAATGCAAGAGTATAAAATGCAATTTGGTTTATTCTTTGAGGCATTTATGTTTTAAAATGACGAATGACACGGTTTAAAGAGTAGATCGTACTGGTGCTTTTGCAGTTAAATATAATCAGATTTTTTCAAATGAATTTACTGTCTGCAACAAAGGACGACAACTGCAGCAGCAATAAACTGACCTTGCGATTCTTATCTGTCTAACGCATCGCATGCTTTACTGCTGTTTGCAGACTTCCCAGGCTCTGTTTCCCAATCCTTGTTTCAGGACAGAAATAAATGAACAGTAATTATCTTGCTGCAGGAACACAAGGCACGCAGCTTGAAGAGGAGCGTAAACAAATAAACGGACTTTTGAAATTCAAAGGCAACTTTGTTTAAAAGTTGTAATTACCCTGACCCCCAGTGTCAGACCAGGTCGTCCCGAAAATTGCAGAGGCAACAAGATTTGAAGTACTGTCCCATAAGAGCATTGCATGGGATCTTCTGAAAGTGAAGTCCAGGGGTTTGACTGACAGCTCTTGCCCCCTCCCTACTCGGTAGGTTGCGCTTTGGAAAGTAACCATTTCTGATCAGTTTCGGGTGCCATAGTAGAAGTGATGAAACACAGGTGTCAGCTCTCACATTTCTTCTGTTGGGCAGGAGTATAATCCCTCACGCCTCTGCACACACCCTCTAGGGTTACAGCGCTCACAATCCTTCTGTACGCCATACTTCCTATACCCTCTGCCTGCCCGGCTCTAAGCCACATCACCCTACTCCATGTCCCTGGAACCCCACCGCTGCCCGTTCCTTTCTCTGCCCTCTGCCCTCTCCTGCTTTCACCCTGTGCTTCTGGTGCCCTCTGCCTGTCCGTCTCTATGCCACAGCACCCTGCTTGCTCCCTGTCTCTACTCTCTTCCACCCCCTTGCTCTCACCCCGTGCTTCTGGTGCCCTCTGCCTGTCCGGCTCTAAGCCACAGCACCCTGCTTACTCCCTGTCTCTACTCTTTGCCCCGCTCTCCCCCCTGCTTCCGGTGCCCTCTGCCTGTCTGGCTGTAAGCCACAGCACCCTGCTTACTCCCTGTCTCTACTCTTTGCCCGGAGATCACACCGTGCTTCTGGTGCCCTCTGCCTGTCCGGCTCTATGCCAAAGCACTCTGCTCCCTGTCTCTACTCTCTGCCCACCTTTCTACCCGCTCTCACCCCGTGTTTCCAGTACCTTCTGCCTGCTTAGCTCTATGCGACAGCACCCTGCCTCTACTCTCTGCGCCCCCGCTCTCACTTTTTAGTTATATTTTATATTATTGTATGTGAAAGTTTTAACACCTTTATTAGAACTTTCACATACAGTAATATAAAACATAACTAAAAACGTAAAAGATCCCGAAGGCGAGACCTATTGGCTAAGCCAATGCTTGTTTGTGCATATGATGGAAGCTAGTAAATGACAGGGTACACAAACACACCTGTGACCTTTGTGGTTGTATATAAATGTGCAACAACACACATCAATATGCCTTAGCGGACTGTCCCTAGACCCACTAGGTGGGACTGTTGCTTTACTAACATTGTACTGATGTGGCAAGATTCACAAACTGTGAGTGTGCGCCCGGTTGCTTCACTCGTGGACCCATTATTGGGTAGGGTGCCTTATTGCTCCTAGCAAATTAAATAGACGCCATGCCCAGCTCATGAATATGCAAAGGGACCATGTTTGCAGCCTCGCATTGTGTATCAACTTCGACAATAAAGAAGATAGGTTAAGCCTGTGATGTGTGGTGGAGTAACAAGAGACTCGACTTATTTCCAGTACCATGATGTGTATAAATTCAAAAGTTTTAGAAAAACAACATAGGTTACACAAGTACGCATTGTGGATGGCTGTTCCAGTTTTCGGTAATTACATCAGGAGAACAAAAATTATCTTTTCTTTAGAAATAATTCATAGCAGAACAAAATAATGTATTCAGAACAAAATAATATATCCATTTCACAAATGACTGCCCAGAATCGCCAGTTAGTTTAAAAAAAGTATTTACTGATCACTATAAATCATCATCAAACATTTATGCAGTACAAGAATCAGTGCAAAAAGAAAATGTCTTCAAACAATGATAATCATTCAAAGGTTATACAATAATTACCATTGGCTAAAAGGAGTTTCATCTTCATTATGATGGATCGTGATGGTGCTCTTTTGTTTGTAGGGGTGCATTATAATCACGGATCGTCAGCATCCACATATGTAATAATTTGCCTTGATAACATTTGGGTATTAGATCGTATTTAGCAATAAAGTGAAATTATAATGATAGAAATGTTTGTGCCGTGCAAATAAATAACGTGGCATTTGTGTTCTGAATAATGTAATTATTAGTAGTTGCCTGCATTCACTTAATGAAGTTGCTCATACATGATGTAATGCATTTGATATAAACGTCCACCATATTAAAGTTGCACATTGATGTGACTAATTATGCTTAACGTGTAGGATTTCATAAGCTGCTTGATGCATTTGATGTGCTTAAGTAATGTGAAGAAGAAAGGCCCAAATTAAATGTTCACCAATGCGTGTATTTGAAGGACCTATGTGTTTCATTCTTATGTTGGCCAATTTCTGTAGGCCTGAAATGTATTTTCCCTGGAAGCTCTCAGACAGGGATTTGCTAGTGAAATTCATGTGCATGTTGAATTTGTTCTGTTCTCACGTTTCTGTTGCAGGTGGAGAAAGTCGTCTTTGTTAGTTAGAGTAACACCTTTTGTTTTAGGAGTTAGGCTTGGGAAGGAGAAGATACTATGTGTAAGGAACGCTAATAATTGGGAGACGGTGTTCTTTCTCACTGAGGGAGGCCTGGGAATCAAGGTCATCGAGCCAGGAGCTGGAAGTCGACTCAAATGGAAAATCACCTGTGAGAAGTGTCAAGCAAAGTGAGGTGAACTGTGGGCGTGTTCTACGTTTTTGTGTTTTGTATTAGGGACAGTGCCCTGGGGTGGAGTCAGGAGAGGAGATTGAAAGAGAGAGAAGGAGAATCCTAGAACGAGCTCCGTAGCTTTGGCTACTTGACCTACACAACGTGAGTGTACTTCTTTGGAAGTCTTCACAAACTGACACCTTTTCCTGATCTTGCCTGGGGAAGGCTAAGTAGGTATGTCACAGGTGTGGTAGTGTAGGGACAGATTAATGCTTTTTATTCATTCACCACAGATGAAGTCTGATATTTTCTCGTGGGTGCAATCATTGTCTGTGCTCTACTTTTGTAAATTGTTATTCTGTTTATGATTCATCGCATTAAACTAGCTCGTAGGTTTGGATTTGTATTAGTTCCCATGTATCTCTACAACCGCGTTATGAGTTGTTCGTACATCCAGTTGGTTTTGGCTTCGTAATAAACCCACTAACTTGGATTTCAGAGTCTGTGATTCTTCAGTGTCATGGTTCTTATAAATTAGGATTTGCTTTAATTAGTTATTTCTCCCCTCTACACTTCTCAGCAGGTAACAAAGGTCCATCGGCCAAGAGTTCCACAGTAAATTGGTAGGAAGGAAAGAAGCTCATTCGGTCAATTTCTTGCAGGCAATGCCCATACATTTGTTCGTTTTACTTAACAGTTGTTGGACCGCAGCGCATAAACCAAACTGCACAGAATCTGCTTAAAATTATTTCTTGCTCAGCTGGTCAAAAGGCACAGCAAGATACAAACCATAAAAGGTGCACAGCCATAATTCTTCACACATTCAAAGAGACTTTAGCAGATGTTGCACTTTCCGATTTGGGCGATCAGGCAAACATATGCTAATAATTGTATATTCGGAGCAATAGCAATAAATATGTCCCCTGCATTCCCCTGTAGCAGGAGCTGTGCTCATCTATTGATATGTCATATTTGGTTCTAGTAGGAGTTGATAGGCAACTGCGTCGCCCCTGTCAGGCGGATTGATATGATCTTAAAAAATATTTCGTCAAGTTCCTGCAGACCACAAACATTTAAAGGTAATAAAGCCATATGCGGATGGATACAAAATGTGGAGGAGCGTCACCTTTATGCTCTCCAGTTGGGTGATAAGTAGATTAGCCTGGTTGAGAGGCCCTCCATTTGCTCAAGAGGTCGCACTCAGCACAAGAGGTCAGACTGTTTCAGTCGACCAGTCATTTGATATCGGGACAGAGTGAGGTGGTGGAGGAATAAGGAATTGCATACATTTCAAATATTCCGTGAGTTGTTGGCTGCTGGGTGAAATCTAAAATATAAAAGACATGTGACAGGCAAAAGAAAGACATTTGAAAGACAAAAGGCAAAATCGGTGTAGACGGTAGTATTGTAGAATGCTGCATGAATAGCCCAAGATATGAGAAGGGTGCATGAGGCAGGAGGCCTTAATAATGTTGTATAATTCTCACACTAAGGATGAGGCAAGATGGAGGTCAACAAAGCACACTACCGTATACAGAATATTGCAAGAGACAATGCACATGTAGAATTATGCAACATAGTTTAATTGAATTAAAAAGGATCAGGTTGATGCACTAGTAAATAAACAAGACTTCTACTTACTTGGACAGTTCTCCTCGTCACTCCCATCTTTGCAGTCCTTGTCCCCATCACACCGGAATGCGCTGGGAATACATTGCCCATTGTTGCACTCAGTGAGACCCTGACTATGACATGCTGAGGATAGATGAAAGGGTCCAGTTAGAAAGGTGAATGAACAATTATCTTTATTATAAGAACAATATCGTGATACTTCTTCCTATTTTGTCTCTCCTGCCTTGAAGGAAGCTTTAAGAAAAGAAAAACAATGTTGTACTTCCTGTATGTTGAAAAGCACTTCTGTTACAATTAGAAAGGTGTTGGTGCCAACCTCTCCCTACAGCTATCTCCAGGGATCAGAGAGGCCCTGCCAAGCATATTGCTTGTTTTCTCATTGCCACACTTTTCATGTCAGTGAGACCACCATGAAAAGTGTGGCAGTGAGGAAATAAAGGGGACCCTACAGGGCGGCTTGTTTCTCACGCCATGTGCATGCACATGGGGGCACAACATGTGCCGCCCCGCCCCCCCCCCCCTGTGTGCATGCACACCAGTACATGCACGGCATGGACTGCAGTCCATTCCTTTGCAGGTACTGCCTTTTACATTCTTATTGTGGTGCCTATTTCATAGGCACCGCCCTGCGAATGCCAAAGAACCATCTCCAGGAAGGAGAAAACTCCTGCTCTGGCTGCGGTTGGTACATGGGTTTGGTGGTGCTGGAGCAAGGCGGTCCTGCACCACCAAACTCTTAATGAGGCCCATAGTCATAATATAGTGCTTTCCTTTTACAAATCATTTTTCAGGTGTGACAGTCACATTGGCTGAATTGAACTAAACCACGTATACAAGTCCTAGAATTCACCAAAGTATACAGACGTAAGACATGGTTCAAAAGGAATCCTCATGATATTGTGTTGACACCACTATAGAAGAGATATAGGTTAACCTAACTGGCGATCGCTTTCTAAGCATTCCACAGAAATTCCGCTTCTGCTGGAAGAAGAGAGCCCTGATGTGTTGTTTTTGACAGAAACATGGCTAAATAGCGAGGCTGACCCTGCTATTGTTCAAGCTCTACCCTCTGGTTATGCTATTCAGAGGCTGGGCCGGGAATCAAGAAGAGGAGGCAGTATTGCAATTATCTACAAAACTGAATTTAACTGCTGCACTTCTGCAAGTCCCCTACCCAACTGTGATAGTCTTTCTTTCGCAATTGGTTTATCACATGTTTGCACTTTCTCAGGGATTTTAATTTATCGCCCTCCAGGCCCTCTTGGCCCATTTCGCAGGGATCTTCCTGATATAGCAGTCAATTTTGGTAGCCCCCTCCCCAATTTTACCCTATTAGGGGATCTTAAAATTCATTTTCAGGACACCTCACATCCAGCTACATGTGAGTTGGTCGGTGGTCTGGGGGCGTTTCAACTTAATCAAAAAGTTGGCGGTCCCACTCACTATAAATGCTATTTCATTGACCCCATCTTTTCTAATCTTAAGAATCTTTTGGTTGGGGTCCCTATTCTGGTGCCCTGGTCTGACTATTTCCTAATTCCATTTACTCAGGTCTCTCAAGCTTCTATTAAGTCAGCTGTGGGAACCAAAAGACAGGTTCGCACATGGTCAAAACTTCCAACAGAATCTTGGGTGACAACTCTTGAAAACACTAGACCAGCACCTGACTCAAATCCCACCACTGAAATTTAGACATTTGATGAATGGCTTGAGTCATCATTGAACACTGTCCTCCCAAAAAATGGATTTGTAAGAAGTTAGGAGCTAATCGAAATCCTTGGTACTCTCCCAAACTTCGTGAGCTTAAGCAACTTTGCAAAAAACTTGAGAGAATACGGAGAAATTATTTTTCAGCAATCAACAAAGAGAAATATAGAGAGGCTATAAAAATGTACAAAGCTGAAATAAAATCTGCCCAGGCTCTCTATTATAAAGAGAGAATTACATTGGCCTCCAACTCTCTATGCAAGATTTTTCGCATTGCAAAATCACTCCTCATTCCTTCCTACCCTCCCACTGTATCTGACGATACCTTATCTCGCTGTAATCAAATGGCAGAATTTTTCTTCAATAAAATACAAGATATATATTCCTATTTCCCCCAAGTTATAGCTCAACAAAATGCACTATCTATGGATAATAGGCCCAAAGATAGAGAATGCCTATTGGAGGAAATTCTTCCTCTGAATGTGTCTTCTCTGCGAATCATTCTCAGCCAATTAAAATCTGGCTCTCCCATAGACTTTGCCCCTCCCATCATTCTGAATCTAGTTGCTGAGACACTGTCCCGAGTTATCCATGACTTGATTAAAGCCTCATTCCTGACGGGCCATGTCGCCCCTTCTTGGAAACGGGCAATGGTCAAAACACTTTAAATAAAAACTAATCTGGACCCTGAAGTGTGGGGGAACTACCGTCCCATTTCACTACTGCCAGGAATTAGCAACATTGCAGAGAAGCATGTGAATTCTGCTCTTTCTACCTTTTTGGTCAGCAACAGCTGTCTCCACACTTCGCAGACAGTATTTAGACCTCAACAAGGTAAGGAGAGTGCTCTTCTGGCAGTAGTAGAGGAATCCAGAAAAATCGTAGATGGCAGAGGCTGCGCAGCTACCATTCTTTTAGATCTCAGCGCAGCCTTTGACACTGTCAACCATCAGCTGCTGATTCAGAGATTTAGGGATGTGGAAGTGGTCGGGACAGCTCTGAAGTGGCTGCAGTCCTTTCTGGAGGACAGATCTTTTGAAGTCTTTGAAGATGAAATCACCTCAGGACAGATGCCCCTTAGATGTGGGGTTCCTCAGGGATCCTCCCTGAGCCCCACACTATTTAATATTTATATGAGTTCCGTGGCAGAATTAGTGCTGCCTTTTGGACTCCAGATCATCACCTTCGCTGATGATACTCAACTGGTTGTCTCTTTCAATCAGCCGGACAGTACTGGACCTGGTCTAGCCTTGTGCCTGGAAAAGGTTCAATATGGATGGAATGCTCTTATCTGAAACTCAACGGGCGAAGACAGAGCTGATGCTCCTTGGTAACTCAGCCACTTTGAATGTAGGATTGTTCTGGCCCAGTTGTCTTGGCCCACCTCCTCCCCCCAAAGACCAGATTAAGAGCTTAGGCGTTTAGCTTGATCGTAATCTTGATTTCAAGGAGCAAGCATGGAAGGTTGCAGCAAGTTTTATGGGATCTTAAGGAGGATACGGAAAATCCTCCCTCTGTTTCCTTTTCCTGCCAGAAGACTGATGGTTCAGGAACTCATCCTTTCCCGGTTTGGCTATGCCAACGCCCTTCATTTAGGAGCTCCATGCTGTACCACCAAAAACTACAGATTGTGCAAAATTGCACAGCACGCGGACTCCTGAACATTCCCAATCGTCTATCGGCTAACCCTGCCCATGCTACTCTTCACTGGCTTCCTATTCAGGAGAGGATCCAGTTTAAGGCGTTGTGCACAGCACATAAAGCACTATCTGGCAAGGGTTCGCCCATTACCTGTTCCATCATTTCGCCCTACCGTTCCAACAGGGTCTTGAGGTCGGATAGCAAACATCTGGCGGCAGAACGAAAAATCAGAAGATCACAGAGTGGAGGGCGTCTCTTTTCATATAATGTTGCTAAAGTATGGAATCGCCTTCCCATCCAGATCCGTCTTGAGCCGAGTTATCTGATCTTTTGAAAAAAAATGTAAACCTTTTTATTTCCCTAAATATTGCTCGGAGTTTTTTTGATTGCACTGCTAGTAGCACTGGGATGCCCTCGGGTAACCAATTAGAAATGCTGATTTATTTATTCATTCATTCAACTGAAAGTATTTCGACAACTTTCCCATCCCAGCAACATCATAGCGCTGTTAAGTATTATGAATCGCCTCCCTTCATAGTAGTATAGCTGGGAAAGAAATGCTAGAAGTAACAGCCTAAAACAGCAAAAAATATTGTTTTTTGTTGGGAGTATATTAACCTACAAGCCTTCAACTGAGTGAATATCAAGTTGGAGAATGCAGGCCAATAAACTCTTAAGCCAACAAATGCCAAAGCTGACAAAAGGCGATATATCAGATGTGATACCAAATCCAGGATCTGGACGGAAAAAAGAAGTTCTTACCTTTCCTACAATCAATTTTATTAGGAAATGTAAATATTTCTAATATCATGGTCAAAATAAGGGATTTCTGGGGGTGAGAAAATGATGCTGCAGTAGTGTTTCTTCTCTGTTTGCTGGGACCAGAATTTGGAAAGAGGCTCCTGGAAGGAGAACTGCTGGAAGAGCATAAAAGGAGGAAGAACAGAACCATGTCAGGAAAGATTGGATAGGGGAACAGGAGAGATGAGTTGTCAAAACGTTAGGAGAGGGGTAATATTTATCTTCGTGCGACTCTGCTGGTCCCTTACATAAGTTGTAGGTTGAGCGATTTTCTATAATTAAGTAAATATTTTGTTCCATAAAAAATGGCCTGAAATCTATTGTTTAATTTGATATTTTCTTTCTATTTGTGGTGCATAGCCACGTCGAGTAAGGTCGGAGTGGTGTGGAAGGGTTTAGAATAATACTTTTCCAGTAATATGTGGCAAAGTTAATGGTCTGTTACCCAATGTCTACTTATCTATCACTTTGGATTCACTACCTTTTACTCTGTCACCTCATATAAGCAGTGGTAAAATGAGTAATGGACATCTTTATCCAAGCGTATTTTTTCCTCTGAGTTTCCTCCTTTGTTTTGCAACTCTGTGTGCTTGCCGCATGCTGCTGTCTTTCCATTCCAAGATTTTGGCAAAACCTCTTTGGGGAAGTTAGCGATCTGGTGCCTTTATACTTTGCGATTTGCTGAAAGCGGGATGAGTAATGAGGCCTGTGTCCTGACATGAACTACTTTGGACAGATCCAGCTCAAAGCTACATGTATGTCACTTTTCTGAGTGAATGTTTTATCCTTGTGAGTTGGGAAAGACTGTCGTCATTTGCGTTGTTGCTGGGTTAGCTCTCTTTTCTGTCATTCCTGGCACAAAAGTTCTTATGACTAATTTTGTGTCTATCGATCATTTTTCGAGGCTTAGCATATGTTATACCTTGACCAGCAAGAAGTGGTTTTATAATGCATTGCGTGATAGTTGGACTTCTCTGTTTGATATTTTGCTCTTGCAGTGAAATTAAAACAATCTATTGCGTGATAGTTAGACTTCTCTGTTTGATTTTTTGCCGTTGCAGTGAAATTAAAACAATCTCATTAGAAAATATAGTAAAAAGACTGAACCATAAAAGAAGACTGTATGATGCAGGTTTCAGTAAATTGCCCAGTGGCATAGCAAAGTTGCCATAGGAACTAGTGCAGGCAAGGCTAATAGGCCCTCTTACTGCTGAACAGCTAGTGAAATACAATAATAAACAGCATTCAGTGGAACCGTAAGGTCTCCGACCCCAGGTGCCACTGCACCTGCTGCACCACTGGCAGCTACGCTCATGCTATCGCCCACATTCCGAGTAAGAAGGTAATCTTGATTTGGCAGTAACATGATTTTTCGACCAAACAGACATCAGAAGTAATGTGGGAACAGGACACTATACATTTTTTTCCATGAATTGGAAAAACAAGATGGAATCAGCGTGTAAACATAAATTCCTATAGTTGTAACCCTTTCCACAGGGATACTCTTAGCATCAAAATCCCATAATGTGTAACTAATGAGGAACATGAACCTGAACACTGCTTGAGAGAAGCATTGGTTGAGGCTATCTATGTTTGGGAAGGCTCTTCCTGTTGATGTGACAGAACTGTAAAAACAAGCATTTACAATGCAATCGGTCCCGCCTTTGGGACCTTATATGTATTTAGCTGTGCAGCACATTAGCCTGGGCGCTGAAACCTCTACTGTTCTTTAACATGGAGGGAAAGTGAACACCAAACTGCGGGACAAGCCAGGTATGGGAACACATGGAGAGAAATATTGCCTTTCAGTGGAAATGGTATAGTCCAAAGCTCTGTTTTCAATATAAAATCAGGGCCTTCAGTGAAATATCACTGAAAATACAAGATTTGAAAAAAACAGTTTTGTCTATGGGTGCTCGTGGAAGACCATTTCTATGGACTGGAATCTAGAGAATGCTAAAGTGATTCTGGTATTTTACTAACCTCTGCTGGTCGTTTTATATCAAGCAAGTTAAATAGAGGCAGTTGCCAGAAAAATTAAAAAAAGAAAGTCCCTCAGCAAAAAGCAATTCTGGTATTTTACTGACCTCTGCTGGTCGTTTTCTATCAAGACATTTAAATAGAGGCAGTTGAACACGCTGAAAGAAATTGTGATATTTTACTGACCTCTACTGGTCGTGTTCTATCAAGACAGTTAAATAGAGGCAGTTGAACAGAAAAAAGCCCCTAAGCAGAAACAGACAAGTCCTAGGGCTGATATCCAGAGCCCACAAAGTAAATACACTTAAAAGTATATACTAAAGTATATACAAGAGGTCTCAAAAGCTTAACCTAATTACCACCATAAATTATTATTCACCTCAGTTCTAACTGACTTGACAATAAATACTATTGTTCCTTAGGGGTCTCTTTAACAAATGAATTATTAACTTTTACAAGCTGGTCGATTACACATGCTGTTTTCAGAAATCTCACAGCCATCCCACATATTTCTATAAAATCTTACTATTTCCAGTCATGTGCCTAACCCATTTTTTTTTAGTAATGGCCAGATTATTCACCAATTTATTGTTATAATATACCTCTAAACATACACTACTTTTTATTTTAATCTATCTGGACAATATGTTTCAAGATGTAGCTTAATTTCTTTCATAACTCCAGAAGAAGTGAGGATGTGTTAGAGTTTTCATACCTGATTTTCCCACTTTTTAAATTAAAATTTTAATTATAAAAAAAACTATTGGGAATGTAAATTAATACTCAAAATCATGTATTCCTTTTCCTGAGAACACCCTAACCCAAAAACATTGACAGCCCATGCCCTGCAGGACCTGTCTTTGACGCTCCCAATGTGATGTCTTTTTCAAAGGCACCACTGTGGGGCCACCAAAGAATTGCCCTCCAGAGACTTTAAAAGTCGGACCCTGGCGGGCAGTTTTTTATGGCTTTAGCACCCTCGGGGCGAAGGCGTGGCTGCCCTGCTACAAGACCACCAAAGTCATTATAAGACCCCAAGGCTATTATTTGCTGATATGGGTTATAGTTTATCATTGATGGGTCTTGCCACTGACTTTGAAAGTCGCTAAATCACTGGCGCGAATTAAGCAATGCAGAATTCTGATACATATATTGTATTGCTCAACAACACTCAATATAGCGCTCCCTATGGACACTTGTCTCATTTTATGCTTACCAGTTACAATAATTTATTTATTTGATTTGTTTATATAGCATTTATATAGCGTTCCATGTCTTAGACGAATGTTAGCATGTTTTACAAAGAACAATATCAAATAACAGTTGACCTCCATAAGCAATGAACACAAAAAAGGCAAGCAAATACAACTCTTTGGCCTGAGATTGTGTTTTAAATTTGACTGAGTTCCATTGGGGGTCACCTATAAAACTTAGGCCCCTTTAAAAATGTATTTTATTGCTATCACATCCGATAGCCAATCACACATTTGCATTTCCAAAATTATTGATGTAATGATAAATTAATGTATCCACTTTTTGCCAAAGCTGCCTACACATTTGCTCTTACAAGCACCAGCCCCAATTACGGGCCATAAAGATCCTAGGTCAATATTTGTTATTCCTACCCAGCTTTGACCAGTGATGCTGACTTGGCGCCCTTCAAAATGCAACTGCCAATATATTACCTAAATAATCCCTATGGAAGACCCCGTGCCCCTCTTTGGATTCTATTCATTCAGCCCTGACTGGTGTGGGTGGCCAGAGTGCACTTATCTGGTGGTCAGTAATGTGGTGGTAGTGTGGCTGGTGAGGATTGTGCCAGGGAAGCCTGAACAGCGGTATGGCTGGCTGACAGAGACTTCAAAAGCAG
Organism: Lissotriton vulgaris; assembly: GCF_964263255.1. Classification (NCBI taxonomy): domain Eukaryota; kingdom Metazoa; phylum Chordata; class Amphibia; order Caudata; family Salamandridae; genus Lissotriton; species Lissotriton vulgaris. The sequence continues at coordinate 2,112,908,885 of NC_141689.1, read as the reverse complement.
GCAGCTAACAGGGGGGGGCGGGGGGTGCATTTCCCTTGCCTGCATTTGGCTACATTACAATGTGATGTAAATAGAAAGATGATCCGTACTTCAAGTTAGTTCTTTAAGTTACTTTGTTCAATTAAGATGTTAAGATATAAAGATAACCCCATCAGGAGCAGCTGTCCTGCTGCTCAGCCCTCACCCAACTGACATTCACAAACCACTCACATTCCACTCTCATTGCACCCATCCAACATTCCACAACACAGACATTCTAGCTGAGCTGCAGGAAGACTCAAGATACAACACAATGCATATGAATCATGTGGACAGGGTTGAAGGGAAGACGAAGAGTGAAAAATAGAAATACAAATTATGTATTTGTTCTCCCTTTTTAAAGGTACGTACACATGCTAAGTACATCAGTTTTTGATTTAGGTATCTCAGGGCATTCAGGCGATAGAAATCAACACATGGTTAAGATGAAACAGAACTGTAGACAAATTGTAATTGGCTAGGCTCTTGAATGCTAACAACAATGAGATACTGAGAGTTGGCACACATTATCAGTTAAGTAACACACTGGCAATCGGCCAATAACCCATAAGAAAGTACAAACCAGAGGTTAGGGTAAGTCAGCGAATATATTAGATTGCTCTCTGAGTCTCAAATCTCATATAAATAATATTAGTCAGATATATCATCATTTAATTGATTAATCATGACAACTCCAAACCTCTCTGTTCATACAGAGATACATTATTGCAATGGTCTATGTCCAGACCTTTTCTAGAACTCCAAGCCAAGGTTCCAAACAACAAACATCCCTAAAACGGCAAGGAAGGAGCTTATCAATATAAAAGTAACAGGCACACTGAATTAACATCCTTGCAGAAACACTTTTTTTTTAATATAAAAACAACATGCACACTGAAATAACATCTTTGCCAGCATACATTTTTAAAATAACACCACAGTAAAGAACAAGTTTTAGCCAACCAATTTTCTGGCTTTTCTAAAGGGTAGAAGTACTTCTCCAGGGATTGGCAACTTTGAGTGCATGGTTGAATGGATGGATGATGATTCAACAGATGGCTGAATGGGTGAGTAATTGCATGCATGGATTGATGGGCGAACGTGTGCATGCATAGGTAGAAGGGCGCACAGCTAGTATGTGTATGCATTAATTTTCATTTCTTTAGGGAAATTTTCCCTCTGAAGATGAAATTGTTATTTTATATAGTAATCGCAACCATGTTTTTTGCTATTTCTAAAGTCATGTGAATAAAATGTGCTACTTTTACCCAATGGGATGGTACTCAGCCTACCAAGATTGGCAGAAGAAAAGTCCGAGTGTCCTCCGCCACATTTAAAGCCTTCACAGGCTAGTGACTGCAAATATCAGCAGCGAGTGGCCAAAGTACAGAGTCAAGTACTAAGCTACCTCAAATGGAACCCCCACCGCACAACCTCTAAATGATAGACACAGACTCACCATCCCCTTGACACTGCAGCAGCTTGTAAAATGATGTCAGATCAGAGCTGTGCGCGGGCTTTGCAGAGGAGCTTTCACTACTCAGCCTCTAGAGAAACCCCCACCTCACAGCCTTGCTGTTGTAGTATAAAACAAAAGTTTATTTTTACTATACAGCGATACTCAAAGTAAGGCCCAGGAGTCGCATGCGGACCTCCTGAATGCAGGCGCGGCTGGTGACTTTTCAAAGTGTTGGCCTAAATGTTAGCGGCAAGTTTGACTTCGTGAGCGAGCTCAGCGAGCATAGCTGAAGGACATTAGAGAGGTTTGTTTGCTTCTCCCCCACAACACTTTTGGAAAAGGTAGGAGCAAATAGCACACTTCAAAGCTAGAACTGCCACCGCTGTGCCTCTGCTCTGGTCTACCATCTCCAGAATTCCCATCTTTGTTTCCCCATCAGATATTCACTGGAACTTCACCCACAGATGCCCCTTTAGTCCATAGAGTATCCTCTCTGGTCTAGACCAACATCCTAAATGGCCCACGGAGTGTCATTTTGGGCCTGAATTGAACATGATTCAACCACACAATGCCATCAGTCTTACAATGCCCAACTGCTGTGCCCTCCCAGGGCTTCACTGGACCAGCACCTTTGGGAGGCCCGTCTGGCACGTCCTCTCTAGTTTGCACTCGACCATCTGTCTCAGTAGCCCCTTTTTGTGCACTCTCAGGTCGCCACTCGGCAGTCTCTCTTATAACATCCTTCTGCTGTTTCCTCCAGTCCACACTGAAGCGGGCAGAATGATGCAGAACTTTCCGTTTTGGTCACTTGATTATAACCTCTTTCTCATGTTATGGGTGGAGTGAGGGGGCGTGTGTTAGCTATAGATGCAGGGACAAGCGTTTGATTGTAATGCATTTACTAGTTCCAACGTAAAAATAATGAACTTAAACTGTTCCAGTAGAGTCTACATTTGTTTTGGAGCCTAGGTTTTCGACCTATAACCACACACTTTACACATTCCACTCAAAATAAGATGCAAAGGTCATACATAATACTAGCACAGTCTCTTTACATAACAACACTGAAGTGTCTCTTTGAGGGAATATCATTTGGTATTTATGATAACCCCATTATTTCCCCTTCAGTCCACCTTGTGAGCTGGGGCAGCTCCCCCAGAGTTGGGGTTCGTAAACCTCCAATGTGGAGCGCCTTGAAGCCTTGCAGCAGACGTTACTCATCGGAGGCAGAGGACGACCCAGTCATGATCCATGCAAAACTGCACAACTCGCACCAAAATAAAGCAAAGCAAGACGCCTTCCTGCAGCTTGATGCAGCCACTGCAGTATGTTTTAAGCAGCACTGACCATCATCGTGATTAAATGACATCTCGAGTTGCGGCCGGTAAAACGGGCAGGTGGGTTCGCGCGGGGGGACCGACGTGGGACAGACAGATACAAATAAAGTAAAAATGATAAAAAACGTTATCATGAATCAGACTGGGGTTCCCCGCTGGTGCCCGCCTGGCAGCTGCTGCAGGTTCTTCAGCCGGTTCCCATCACCCGTGGTAGCACCGTAGCAGTAAACACGAGGTGTGTACTCGATGAGGATGGAGGCTCTGAATCAATTGCTGGCTGGCAAGTACCGCCTACGTCATATTAGCCAATCCAGACGCTGCTCCAGCAGCAGCGCCAGAATTGGCTTGAGCAATAGTGTGCATGTTCTGTTTAGAGCTTAACAAATTTTGCGACCAGCCCAAACATGCGCACTAGGCTGCTCATTAGAAGAGCGACATGGAACAACCCTCGCTCTTCTAATGAGCAGCCTAGTGTGCGCATGCTCAGGGCTGGTCGCAAAATGTTTAAGCCCTAAACAGAACATGCGCACTCTTGCTGTGCACGCTCCACCGACCACTGACCTGATACATATTATCGATTTGTGGATGCACTTGCACTGAACTCCTGCAGAGCTGCCCGCCCCCTTCTGAGCCGAATGCTTCCGGCGCCCTGGGTCTGGGATGGATTGTAATTTGCAATGCAAAAATGTGAGTGCGACTGAGAGTGACAGCATGCACACGCTTGTCAATCAACTCAACTCAAGCCTCAAATTAATTAGTGGGGCAATGCCCAAGCGCCCTAATGGACGCACCGCTGAACGACTGCTCTGGACTGCTGTTCACTTTAGACAACATTAACATTCAGAAAGATATGAAATAAAGGGGCAAGTGTTTATTTAGATGCTAACCAAGGTAAAAGAGAAGAAGCAAATAAGGTGCCCTTCACCACTTAACTTTAGGAACACATACATTTTTTTTTTTGTAAAATGTTTTTATTGATTTTTAACGAATGAAATATACAATCAAAAATATCATTAATATACAATGTGGGCTGAATAGTGGGCAGCAAGTTGCAATGGTGGGCAGAAGATGTATCATCTTCACCGACAGAGAGCACATGATCAAAGGTCAACATTATATACATGCATATAAATGGGTTCACTTCTAATACAGGTACATTTGTCAACAGTAGGCTATATATCACAGTCATCAAGGTCCTGTCCCTGACCTGCCATGTGATAGAGCCATTCCTCCCTCCTCCATGTCTAGGTCTAAGCCATAATACTCTATCCATGGCATCCAAATCTTTTGGAATTTTCGTGGGCACTCTCTTGCCTTGTAGGTCACCTTCTCTGAGACCATGTAGAGATCCCCACTTCACCTCCACTCTGTGAGCGTAGGAAGTCGTTAAGCCCCCCAACATTTAGCTATGTCTCTCTTGGCTACCACCAACCCTTGGTTAGCCAACATGAGCTTGTGTTGCCGCAGATGTGAGGGTGCCTACTATGAGGAACTTTGCTCCTAGCCCATACTGAGCTCCAAGTATACTGTTCAGTTCATTTACTATCCCGCGCCAATAGGTTTGAATCCGTCTGCACTCCCAGAGGGTGTGTATGTATGTACCTCGTTCCATGTGGCATCTAAGGCAATCTGGGTTATCTGCCCCACACCATAGAGTGCAAACGTGCCCTGTCAAAGTAGGTTCTGTATTGTATGAGCCGCAGCCTCAATCTAATCGCTACTTCACGCGGGTGCATAAGGGCTGCTTCCCAGTCAATATCATCTAGTGGGCCGGTGGTAAGTTCCCATTTGGCTCGAAGTGGACCTAGGTTGTCAGGCATATTATGTCAAGGATATGGCTTGGGTCGGAATCTCCTCTAGCAGAAGCCTACCTTCTAACGGGGCAAATTCCGGCAGTATCTCTGTGTCCAACCCCTCAGCGTGCCAGGCGTGTTTAAATCTGAGGTAGGCATACGCTTGGGAATCACAAAGCTGATATATAGCCTGAAGCGAGGCGAACAGAGCTAGGGAGTCCATCTCCAGTAAGTCTCCTATCTTGGGAATGCCTATTAGGTCCCACTGATTAAAGCTCCTCATTTTTCTAATCTCGGGCAATCTACCACCCTCCAACAAAGGGGTTTCCAGCGTAGGCTTCTCATCCCATTTCATTTGTTAACAGCACTCTTCCAGGACGCCAGCACTCACTGGGTAGCCGGTAGAAGACGCGCACCACCTGCTCCTCCATATATGTAGTGCAGGTGAGTGCGGTTTCAGAATTGCAATCTTTTCAGTCTATAGGTACGATGGTCTCCTGGTGCATGGTTCCATTCATTGATGACTATAAGATGGGCTGCTCTTTAGTAGGCTCTAATATTCGGCAAAGCCAACCCCCCATTATATGGATTGTAGTGTAACGTTTGCAGCGCTATTTGTGGATAGGCACCATCCCACAGAAGTAGACGTAGTTCACTGCTAATGATGGTGAAAATAGCTTCCGGTAGTTTGTAATAGATATTTTGGAAAATATAAAGGAGTTATGCAGCCTACATGGAGAAAATGCAGTGTGTATGTGACTGGTTTGGTCGGCTCCGTGGACCGACCAAACAGTCAGCGCCCTCAGCAGTGGGCAAGCCACTCCTCCCCTGCCCTGCCCGCCGCCTACCAAACACTTCTGCTTTCTAGCAGTGCAAGAAGCAGAAACATAAAATGGTAGTTTTACCATTTTATCTTACTGCTTCGCTCACTGCCAGAAAGCAGTGGGGCAAAGCTCCCCTGCCCTAGTGGAGGAGCTGCCCCTGGCTATTACTAGTAACTCTGTTGAGGGAAAAGGAGCCCCACCAGCTTGCATGACGGTGGAACAGAAGGCCTGCCACTACTTAAAAGGAAGGGACAGACATCTGGCGCAATCAGTGACCACTGGGCTGGAGTGAGGGGTGGGCCAGATCACTAGATTCCAGCGAAGTGAGATCTGCTACATACGTTTTTGCAGGCGCAAAAAACTTGTTACCCAAGTGAACAAAAATATGCAATAGTGAAGGCAGACAGTCACCAAACCTGCCTCACATTCGAAGCAACACGTGCTATCTAGCCCCAACGAGATGATTGCTCGCCCTCTGAGCAAGACACACAATCCACTGCACTTGAGAAAATGCTGCTGTCTAAGCAACAGAACTTGCAGTCGATTGATAGCAAAATAGACACTTATATTCAGACACAGCAGAACAAGAGGCCCAAAATATATCATGCAGACACATTGCAAGATCGTATGGAGAGAGAGAAAGGCCTGGATGGGGCCTGGGCAATAAGCTCAAAGAACCTGGGGCCAATGCACACATAGTGTAAATAAATCAGATAGCGCACCCTGTTTTGATACACCTGCAACTCTAGCTGAGTTCTCTGATTTTTACACACAACTTAATGGCACCCATGGGGCGTCGTCAGAAAAAGAGATAGCTGAGTACCTGGATGATTTCACCTTAGCGTGCCTTTCACGAGGACCTCACACAGCCTATTACCATATTAGAGATAAGAGAAATGATATATATGAACAATAGTTACTTACCTGTAATCTGTGGTTCTCCAGTATTGGTGTCTTTCATAGATTCACATGCCTGAATCATTCCCCGTCGTCGGAGTGGGAGCCCACGGTACATAAAAAAGCAGTAAAATATATCATTTGTACATAGCAAATAGCAGTATACCCAACCAGGAAGTAAAGTAGCCCCAGCTACAGCATATAAAACTTCCACATTAGAGACCAGCAGTGGAGATCGGTGCCATACGAGCTGAACTTAAAAGACTTATCATGGTCTACGGGACTCCTAACTACATGAACATAAAGAACTGATCTCAACAAAGTGACTTACGCGACTCTTTGGACAATCTAACTGGAACATATACCTGTATCATCTTAACTGTCAGCATCTGAACTAATAGGATTCTTAATATAGCCACACCGTACCTGCTTCGCCCTATTTACAAGAACCTTTCGAAAATAAGACCTGTTCATCCACATCTAGATTGCCTTGAAAAAGCCCCCAGAGGGCGAAACACGTGTCGGCCGAGCCAAGCTGGAAAAAACTTTTTAATGTGTTTGAAATAAAGATCTTGAAAGAACTACATACGGTTTTGGATCCATGCTTTGAAGCTTCCCTATTACTTATGAACTGACTGTTGAAACTGGTGAAAAATAACTATAATATCAATTTTGTATTCGGAAACAAAAAAAGAATGTTTGTTCCTTGACTTTGGACTTCAAAGAGGGTGCTTAGTGTAACCTGGTTTTCCTTTAAGTATTGATACGAGCATCAAGTTGCTCTGTGTAACACCCCGGGTGGTGGGTGTCTTACCAGGTTCTCAGTGCACCTCTTCCCTTGATACTTTACACACGACCTGCCCAGAGGAAATAGTCTCCGACAGAAGGTGCGGACGTTTTCTCTCACTGAGAAACGCTACCACCAACATTATTGTATTACATTAGAGACCATCCAGGTCATTATGTATAGACCAAACTGCAGCCAATCAGGCTACAGCTCCCACTAGAATGCTCTCCCCAGAGACCCAGGCTCTCAGATTTTGTAGCACCGGAGTGCACCTGAGTAACTTATAGATAGAACAGCCTGAGTGAGACTCTGAGGGGAGGTGGGTGGGTGCATGTGAATCTATGAAAGACACCAATACTGGAGAACCACAGATTACAGGTAAGTAACTATTGTTCTTCTCCAGTATTAGGGGTGTCTTTCATAGATTCACATGCCTGAATCAGAGTAGTTAGCAGTAATAGTAGCAATAATATCATACATAGCTCTTGGACGCCAAGGTACATAGCAGCAATGCAAGAACATAATGAAAGGCAATAACATAATAGGCGGCAAAAGAGCAAGAGGAGGTGGGAGAGAAATAGCAGAGGCTCACCTTATTGAAAAAGATTACGCAGGACTGCTCTTCCCACCGAGGCATCGGTAATCGCTTGAAGAATCCAGACAGTAATGCCTCGTGAATGTGTGCCTGCTGGACCAAGTTGCAGCTCTGCAGATTTGCAGGAGAGGCACACCAGCAAACAAAGCAGTTGAAGAAGAGACTGCTCTCGTAGAATGAGCTCTGGGTAATGCCTGTAAGGGTTTACCTGCCTGTTGATGGCATAGCCCTATCGCTGAAGAGACCCACCTAGCGATAGTCTGTTTTGTCACTGCATAGCCCTGTCTCGGTCTGCCATACGCAACAAATAGCTGATCCGTCTTCCTGATGGCAGCTGTCCTTGAAAGATAGAACTTAAGACATCTTTTGATATCTAGCGAGTGTAAAGTTCGTTCAGCTGGTGTCTGCGGATTTGGAAAAAACGTCTTAAGTATGACTGGCTCATTCAGATGGAAGTCCGATGGTACTTTGGGCATGTACTTCGGGTTGGTGCACAGTACCACCGAGTCATTCGTGAATTGCAAGAAAGGTGGCTTAGACGTGAACGCCTGCATGTCACTAATCCTTCTGGCTGATGTTAACGCCAGCAGTAATGCAACTTTCCAAGTGATGAACTTTAGATCTACTTTATGAATCGGCTCAAAAGGATGGCGCATGAGTTGAGCTAATACTATATTCAAGTGCCAGGATGGAGGTGGTCGACGTACTGGTGGAAACATGCGAAATAAACCTTTAAAGAATTGCTGGATTATTCTTGAGGAGTATAGCGAATTTGTACCATCTTGACGGTATCTGGATATAGCCGCTAGAAACACTTTAAGTGTTGAGTGTGCCAAGCCTGATTTAGCCAGATGTAAAAAGAAGGGCAAAATCCTGTCCGGTTCAGCATGTATAGGATGTAATTTCATAGTGTTGCACCAAACACAAAAACGCTTCCATTTAAGCCTGTAAGTTCTGGTCGTTGAAGGTGCTCTAGCATTATTCAGGACTTCTTGACAGTCTTGTGGAATGTTCAAGTGTGCAAACTCATGGTGTTGAGGAGCCAAGCCGATAATTTCAGAGAATGAGGGTCCGGATGATATACCTTGCCTTCTTGAAGTGTCAGAAGATCCGGAATTTGAGGCAGCTGGACAGGTTCGCACTCTGAGAGGAGAAGAAGCTGTGTGAATCAATATTGCCGGGGCCACCGTGGAGCTATTAGAATCATACGACACGGTTGCCTCCTCATTTTCTTGATGACTTTGGGAATTAATGGAATTGGAGGGAAGGCGTAGGCAAAGAGCCGTTCCCAGTTCATTGACAGAGCGTCCCCGCAAGACTCCTTGTGGGGAATCCAGCTTGCAAAATGAGTACATTTCTTGTTGTGGTAGGTCGCGAACAGATCGAGATCGGGGCGACCCCATCTCTGGAAAATTTGATCCAATGCTGGTTGATGCAGCTCCCACTCCTGAGTGCTGCATTTGGATCTGCTCAGGGAATCTGCGAGCACATTGGCTACTCCTGGGACATGCACTGCTGACAAGTTGATGTTGTGTTCCAGAGCCCAATTCCAGATGTCCTGAGCTTGCTGGGACAACCGGGCTGATCTTGTGCCCCCCTGCTTGTTCAGGTAATGCAAGCTCGTCGTGTTGTCTGTTCGGATCAACACGGACGAGTTTGACAGAGTCGCCTGAAAGGATTTTAGGGCGAGGAAAATGGCCCTCAATTCCAACAAATTGATGTGCCATTTCCTTTGCTGTATGTCCCACTTGCCACTGATCGTCATGCCTTGAAGGTGAGCGCCCCAACCTTCTAGCGAGGCATCCGTGGTTACGATGAATCTGGGGACTTCTGCGAGAAAAGCACAGCCCACTTGCAGGTTGCGTTCTTGAGTCCACCACAGGATTGCATTCTTCATTCGAGGTGTCAAGACGATGACATCCTCGAAAGAACCGGACACCTGTACCCATTGGTGGCTGAGTTCCTCTTGTAGTGGTCTCATCCTCAGACGACAGTTTGGAGATAGGAGGATGCACGATGACAACATCCCTAGGAAAGACTTGAATCTCCGAACTGAAACGCACTTTCTTTTGAGGAGTGCAATCGCCATTTCCTGAATCTTTTCTTGTCTTTCGTTTGAAATGAAGACTTGAGCGAGTTTGGAATCCAGAGTTGCTCCTAGGAAAGATTTCCTTTGAGATGGTACCAGGTCCGATTTCTTGAAGTTTATTGAGAAACCTAGACTTTGAAACAGGCAAAGGCATGTCTGAATATGTTTGCTTGCGGTGGCGTAGGAATTGGCCTTGATAAGGCAGTCGTCCAGATATGGGTATATCTGAACCCCCTGCAACCGTAAGTGGGCCGCCACAGGTGCCAACATTTTTGTGAATACCCTCGGGGCTGAACGCAACCCGAAGGGAAGGACCTTGAACTGGAAGTCCCTGCCAGCCACTCTGAACCTTAGGATCTTCCTGTGCCTGGGGAAGATGGGTACGTGGAAGTAAGCATCCTGAAGGTCCATTGTTGCCATGTGGTCCCCTACCGTGAGAAACTGGAGGATCTCTTGGAGTGACAACATTCTGAACGTTAACTTCTTGATATATTTGTTGAGGGCACGCAAATCGAGGATGGGGCGCCATTCCCCCGATTTTTTGCGTATCAAGAAAAAACGAGAGTAAAATCCTTTTCCTCTCTGATGTTGAGGCACTTTCTCGATTGCCCCTTTCCGAATCATTGCATTGATTTGGATGAACAGCTCCCCGAGATGTGCTGGGGGCGGCCCTTTTGGGGGTGAATTTGGAGGGGTCTTTACAAATTCCAACATGTGACCTTTTGAGATTACATCCAAGACCCATCTGTCTGTGGTAATATTTGACCATTGTGAGCAATGTTGGGATATTCTTCCACCAATTTGTTTCTGGCTGGGGTAAAGTGGTGGCAGGATGCTTTTCTCACTTCTTGTTGGCGTTGTCCCTGCCCCGATAGGTTGCTTTCCCTCGGGGCTGCGTATAATTACTTCATCTTTGGCCATAAGGTTGTTGTTTATAAGGTTGGTACCTTTGGTTGCTCTGGTTGTTAGTATATGGGCGTTGCTGGTAATATCCTCCTCTACTGGAGAAGTTACCCCTTCCTTTCGCACCACGAAAGGAAGATTTACGGTACTGCAGAGTACCTAACGACCGTGCGGTTTCCGTATCTTTCTTAATGGATTGCAAAGCTTCGTCCACATGTGAGCCAAAAAGGAACTCGCCGTCATAAGCCATATTTAGAACCTTGGCTTGTACCTCTTGTCTAAAGGATGTAGATTTCAACCATCCCTCTCTTCTAAGTACTGCAGCACCCGCTGTCTGAATCCTGTGGCCGCCACGTCCACTGCTGCATCGATGATTTCAGACGAAGCACATTCGCCTTCTTGCAAAATTCTTGTGGCCTCGGAGCGGTCTGGTTCAGGCAGTTTCTGGATGTATGGCGATATGTCAGACCACATTTGTCTATCATATCTGCCGAGAATTGCTAACGAATTTGCAACTCTAACTGTGGTTGCCGCAATAGTAGATACCTTTTTTCCAATGGTATCGAGACGCCTCCCGTCCCTGTCCGTAGGAATCGAGATCTGAGTTGACGGGTTCCTTGCCCTCTTCTGAGCTGCCTGCGCAATAACTGAGTCCGTCTTTGCCTGACAGATGAGACAAGCCGGTGAAGAGGCGGGCGCCCTATATTTTTTATCTACTCGCGGCAATACCGCAGGAGAAGAGTTTGGCATGGCCATGATCTTAAGACCTTCTTTCCAAATAAAGTCTATGATGGGAATAGACCAACTTTGTTTCTGAGATAGAGTCTTAAAATCGTACAGAAAACATTCATCTTGTTTAGCCTCCATGGAAAGAAGAAATCTTTTAATAGCCTTGTCCATAATCCTATGGAAGTTCGCTATATCCACCAGTGGTGACTCAGCCTTCGGTTGTTCATCAGGGGATGGTGTGTCCGCTTGATAATCTTCATACTCCGACGAGTCCGATTTATCCAATTCCCCTTCCTCATGGGTTTCCTCATCAGAATTGCCATCCTCCTGTTGGTGGTAGGAGACTGGTGTTGAAGGCCGGGCATGCTCTGCCCCTTCCGTCATCACAGCCCTTGCATTTTGAGTTACCTGAGGCTGTGGGGAAGTGATACGAGAATCGCCCGACTCCGAAGGCGGGAAACGGCGATAATAATCGCTTAACATATACTGTAAATTCTCAAAAAGTTCCATTGGCATTTGCATCCCTGGCGCTGTATTCACCAATGTAGGCGCTTGAATTTGCTGTTCCTCATCCTCCTGATCTTTAACCTGTATAAGTAAGTCAGAAGGGCTTTCAGCTGCTTGAAACATGTCATCACCAGATCCCTCTTCAGAATCTAAGAGCCTGTCAGGCATTTGAAGCGGCGACATAGATGTGGACTGAGATGCCCGTTTCTGCAACAGAGCCGCAGTTGTGGCTGGAGATGGTAGGGGTATGGCAGTACTTCTTGCTGACCATACCTGCAGGTCTGTACAAGACCACAGCTTTGGTGTTGTTGGATTGTCTTGTAGTAGGGTTAAATTCGAGCCTTGTGATTTTGACTTCGTCGTTGATGACAAAAGTTCCGTCGACGTCAGAGGCGGTGTTATGTTCGTCGCCGCGGTAGATTTCGCCTTCGACGCGGGGACCGTCGACGCAGTTACCTTCATCGTCGACGGGGCCGTCGACGAGACAATTTTCATCTTCGTCGACGATTTCGTCGACGTGTCCGTCGACGGGGTCTTTTTCGTCGTCGAAGAGTCCGTCGACGGTATTTTCGTTGACGACGACGTCGACGCCGGCAAGGTCTTCTTCGTCGACGGTACGGCTGTCGACGATGTCAAGGGTTTTTTCGATAATGGTTTCAGTTTCCTCGACGTCTGATCGTCGACGAGAGGAGTGACAATTTTCGTCGACGAGATGGGACGAATTTGGACATGAACATAAGTTGGAGAGGAGGCTGAGGACATCACCATAGACGTCTTAGGTGAGGAGAAAGTCATAGTAGAAGTCATAGCAGAGGCAGCCTGACTGGAAATTGGCAGAGCTGTTGGTGCCTTAGTTACAGGTCTCTGAGGAGACACTAAAGTCGCTGTCCTTTTAGAGTTTGTAAGCTTCACAGACTTCTCAGAGGTTTTTCTACTTTTAGAAGTAGAAGGCTCACCAGCATCTGAAGCGAGCTGGGTTTGCTTCGCCACTTTAGCCTTAGGAGTAGGCACAGCACTCTCAGCCCTCCTCTTCTTCGATCCCATAGAAGACCCTGAGGCAAAACTTCCTACCTCAGAAAGTGGCACATCTTTATCCTTAATTCGTTGAAGCCACAGCAGCAGGCGACCCTCTCTATCCCTGAGGGTCTTAGGAGGAAATTTGCGACAGATCCTACACTCCTTAGCCTGATGATCCGGGTACAAACAGTAGATGCAGCGAGTATGTGGATCCTCTTTAAACAGCCTCGCTTTTCCGCAAGAATCACAGGCCCTGAACAGGGACTTTGAAGTAGACATTGTATAAAGTAAATCTTTACAAGTAGTGAAAGAACTGAGCAGAGCTCAGAGGGACTCCCTATCACACGACGTGCGGTAAAAAATCTGCGAGCCTGGGTCTCTGGGGAGAGCATTCTGGTGGGAGCTGTAGCCTGATTGGCTGCAGTTTGGTCTATACATAATGACCTGGATGGTCTCTAATGTGGAAGTTTTATATGCTGTAGCTGGGGCTACTTTACTTCCAGGTTGGGTATACTGCTATTTGCTATGTACAAATGATATATTTTACTGCTTTTTTATGTACCGTGGGCTCCCACTCCGACGACGGGGAATGATTCAGGCATGTGAATCTATGAAAGACACCCCTAATACTGGAGAAATATATATATATATATATATATATGTATATATATATATATATATATATTACCAAATGGCAAAGCCCCTGGGATAGAGGGAATACCAGGTGTTAGAAATGGGGGGTCTCTGGTTGGCAGTGGTATTCACCCCGTCCAAGTAGGGACCCTTTCGTCTAGTCAGGATAATAATAATACTGACATTTCTAAAGCGCGATCAGCTACCTCACAAGGAGGTGTCCCGGCGCTAAGTGGGCAACTCTTGTTAGGCAGGAAAAACAAAAAGGGGGGAGAGTGCTTATCTTTTCTGGGCAAATAGCCAGGTCTTTAGTAGCTTCTTGAAACAGGATTCAGTCGTGGCAGCTTGGATGGCGACCGGCAGGGTATTCCAAAGTATTGCCGTGTTAGCAGAAAAGGACCTGCCACCGAGTCTGGCTTTTTTGGCGCGAGGGACGAGGAGCTGAAGCCGAGCGTTAGAACGCAGGTGCCTCTCCTGCTGATACCTGGGAAGTCTAAGTTTTAAGTAATCAGGACAGGACCCCTTAAGTGCTCTGAACGCCAAGGTTAGAGCTTTGAACTTTATTCTACTAGCCACAGGGAGCCAATGCAGGTCGTGTAGATGCGGAGAGACATGCTGTCTAAAAGGGATGTGTTTTAGCAGTCTCGCAGCCGCATTCTGCACGATCTGCAGGCGATGTACCAAATATTTGGGTAGGCCAAGATATAGGCCATTCGCGTAGTCCAATCTGGATGTAACTGTTGCATGGACTACCATTTTTCGGCAGTCTGCTGGCAAAAGCGCAAGGAACTTCCGAAGGTTCCTAAGTTTGAAAAGACAGCCAGTTGTGACTTGTTGTATGTGTGACGAGAAGGAGAGACCCTCGTCCCATCTGACACCTAAGTTCTTCGCATAGGTGCTAGGAGGAGGGGGGGACCCATTTCAGGAGGCCACCACAGGTCAGAGGGAGGGAGATTATGTTTGCCAAAAAAGACAACCTCCGTTTTGCCAGCATTCAGTTTTAATTTGTTAGTATTCATCCAGCTGGAGATATCCCGAAGACATCCCCTCAATTTGCTGAAGGCTGCCTCGGATACGTCAGAGAAAGGGAAGACTAATTGCGTATCATCTGCATACGAAATTGCCTTCACTCCCCATTTTGAGATCAAGGTAAAGAGTGGGGCTAAGTAAACATTAAAAAGTAATGGGCTGAGAGCCGACCCCTGAGGGACGCCACAATTGAGGTGTTTTGGTTTTGAGGTGAAGGTTCCCAGCGCTACTTTCTGGGAACGATCTGTAAGATAGGATTGTAGCCAGCCCAATGCTTTGTCTTTCAGACCTATATCCTTCAGCCGTGAGATCAATCTGTCGTGATCCACCGTATCAAATGCGGCTGATAGATCCAGGAGTATCAGCATGGCTGATGCTCCTGAATCTAAAGACCATCTAATCGACTCAGCCACCTCAATGAGGGCAGTCTCGGTGCTAAATCCCGATCTGAAGCCTGACTGATAAAGGAGTTACCCACCTAGATAACCCCTGCTCACCCCTTGGTAGCTTGGCACGAGTAGACAGGCTTATCTCAGAGGCAATGTGTAAAGTATTTGTATATAGTACACAGTAACACAGCGAAAACACTACAAATGGACACCACACCTGTTTAGAAAAATAAACAATCTTAATCCAAACCAAAAATGACCAAAACAACAACAATCCAACATACACAACTCAAATATGACTTTTAAATGGTTTCAAGCAATTCTGTCCATAAGAAACTTTGGAGGCGCGATCTTTGCACAAAGTACCTCAATTGTGTCAAAATCCACAAGGCAAAACATCCGCAGTAGAGGGAAGCTGGTCTGCTGGTGCTGCGTCGGGAAAATGTGGCAAGCAGGCACAATGCGTGGAAATACAGGATGCGCTGAAGGTAGATGTAGCCGTACATAGGCGCTGCGTCGATTTTTTTCAGCCGCAGTCACACGATGCGTCGTTTCTTTTAGCATCCCAGCATTGCGTCCGATTTGGTGCGGTGATCTCGGACTTCAAAGGTTAATGCACAGGACTCGGCGTGCAGAGGTTCTTCTGGCTGCTGACCGGCGCTGCATCCATTTCTTTTGCTGCATGGGGATGTGCGTCCGGAATTTCTCCCACACCGTGGTGCTGCATCAGAAGATATGGCAGCAAGAAGGGTGACACGTCAATTTTGCAGTTTCTTCAGTTCGTTGCAGCATGAACAACCTCGAAGGGCCGAGAACTAGACTTGGCACCCCAAGGCAGGTCAGAAATCCCAGCAGCGGAGTTCAATGAATCTGCAGGTGAAGTCTTTGTGTTCCTGAGACTTCTTTACAGAAAGCAAGCTCTACTTCAAGCCTTCGCAAGCAGGATACAGCAAAGTAAAAGTCCAGTTCTCTCCAGTGCCCACAGACAGAAGCAGCAACTGCAGACCAACCCAGCAAAGCAACACACAGCAAATGGGCAGTATTCCTCCTGACAGCTCTTCAGCTCTTCTTCTTGGCAGGGTCCTCTTGATCCAGAAGTGTTCTAAAATTCTGGGGTTTTAGGTCTAATACTTACACCGCTTTTTCCCTATGAAGACTTTGTTCAGAAAGTCTTGCTTGCTCAGTAAAACCAGTTCTGCTCTCCCTGGTCAAGCCACACTACAGGGAGTGGAGACAGCATTGTGCAGGGCAGCCACAGCCTATTCGGGTTCTAGTGACGACTTTCCCCACCACTGTAGTCTAGAATAGCCTATTAGCATATGCAGGGCACAACTCAGCTCCCTTTGTGTGGGTGTCTAGAGTGAATGCACAAACAAGCCCCAGTCAATCTAAAAACCAGACGTTGATTCCACAGCCAGGCAGAAGCACAGGATTGTGAAACAAGAAATTTAAATGCCCAATTTCTAAAAGTGGTAATTTCAAACACAAAATGTAAAAACCACCTTTACCAAAAGATCTGTAATTACATTCTGAGTTCAGGGAACCTAAAGTCCAAACCTCTAGCTGTTCCCAATTGAAAGTTAAACTTGCAAAATGTTGCAAGGTAGCTCCAATGACAGAATATGGGAGAGATAGTCCTTGCAATAGTGAAAAATGAAATACACACTATTTCACTATCAGGACATGTAAAACACACCAGTACATGGCCTACCTTGGGGGTACCTTGGCCTACCATTGAGGTGCCTTACATGTAAGAAAAGATTAGGGCCTGGCAAGTAGGTGCACTTGCCAGGTTGACATGGCAGTTAAAACCTGCATGCGCAGACACTGCAGTGGCAGGTCTAAGACATATTTGAAGGGCTACCTGTGTGGGTGGCACAATCAGTGCTGCAGACCCGCTGGTAGATTTGATTGGTAGGCACCTGGACATCTAGCTTGCCACTTGCCTGTAACCTCCAGTTCCTGCTTGTTCAAGACTGATCCAGTGACCACAGCTGCCTGGGATTTTTCGCCAGGGTTTTCCTGACCAGGTTTTCCCACTCACCATTCTTACAGCCAACAGAAGTCCCACTAGGACTTACATAATGCAGGCCGCAGTGAGACCGTGAAGTGGACCCACACAAGGGGCGCACCGCCAGCACGCTGATGGCATGCCTAAGGCAAGCCCATCTGCGCCCATTTATGCTTGGGCCGAGCCCAGTGCCACAAACCCTGGCTCTCCCACCCCGAAGATACACCATCACCGAGCTCTACACCCTCGACCTCGAATGCCGTAAAAAACACTGCCACCACGTTGACCTACGCTCCACGGTAGGACCTTATATTTCCACCCACTGCCATTTCACCTGCCACTGCACACACACCTGTCCACTGACCAGCACCACCCCTAACACAACATAGACACCATCTGAACAAAAAAACAACTTGCATGTGCCCTTATCAACACATGCTCACCATGCAAGCATTCTACTGAAATATGGCACCTCACCCAAACCCTTGCACCCAACTTAGTCTTCCTCACTGAGACCCGGATCAAACCCTCATCCACCCAGATAATGTTACATCGATCCCTGACAGATATAAAATCAATCACCAGGAACGCACCAACAAGCCTGGAGGAGGAACAGCCATCATCCACAAAGAGGCTATACAGTGTACCACCACCACCGACAATAACACCACCCCCATGAAACATCTCAACTACAAGCTCCACACAGACAACAAGACAACCCTCAGAGGCATCCTTGTATTCAGATCCCCAAACCGGCGCTCCAACTTCTGCAAAACCATTGCAGACTTCATTGCAACCCTAGCCTTAGACGCCAAGGACTGTATCTTCCTTGGCGACCTAAAGTTCCACTTCAACGACCGCAATGACAAAAACAATGCACACCTCCTCGACAGTATAAGCAGCCTTGGATTGACCCAGATCATCCATGACCCTACACACCGCAGGACACATGCTGAACCCAACTTTTGCCTCCAGCAACCGCGTCAAATACAGCCATGTCACAGAATTTACATGGACCGATCACTCCATCGTCCACTTTAGCATCTCCACCCCCAACACCATTATCCCCAAGATGACCAACACCCCAACACCAGAGGTGAAACAAAATCTCAGAGACCAGCTGGGTGAATTCCCTCAAAACCTCCAACCATGCTACTGCCACCAACCTCGAACACAGAGTGAAAAACATTAATGCCTGGATCGCCATTTGGGCAGACAGCATTGTTCCATTAAGAGAAACACCTATAGAAAATCCTCCCAAAAAGTACAGCTGGTACACCAAAGAACTCAGAACAGCTAAACAAGACAGCAAATAGTTGAAGAGGAGATGGCGCACCAGCAAAGACACCTCCGACCTCCCTCAACCTCTACCACCGCCTGCTGAGGGCAACAATGAAAACAGCCATTGCCACATGCATCCAAACCAGAGACAACAACACCAAGGAACTTTTTAACATCGTTAAGGAATTCTCCATCCCTGCTGCAAGCGAAAAACAACATCACACCCTCACTGTAGCTGTGTGATAACCTCACCCACTTCTTCTATGACAAGATTGCAACCATATACAGAAACTTTGAAGCTCAACAAACCACACACTGACCACCTGGAACATCCTCTCCACCCAGGACATTACCTCCACCATGAAATCCATCCACTCAGGAGCTCCCACAGACCTTCCTGTGCCTGGGGAAGATGGGTACGTGGAAGTAAGCATCCTGAAGGTCCATTGTTGCCATGTGGTCCCCTACCGTGAGAAACTGGAGGATCTCTTGGAGTGACAACATTCTGAACGTTAACTTCTTGATATATTTGTTGAGGGCACGCAAATCGAGGATGGGGCGCCATTCCCCCGATTTTTTGCGTATCAAGAAAAAACGAGAGTAAAATCCTTTTCCTCTCTGATGTTGAGGCACTTTCTCGATTGCCCCTTTCCGAATCATTGCATTGATTTGGATGAACAGCTCCCCGAGATGTGCTGGGGGCGGCCCTTTTGGGGGTGAATTTGGAGGGGTCTTTACAAATTCCAACATGTGACCTTTTGAGATTACATCCAAGACCCATCTGTCTGTGGTAATATTTGACCATTGTGAGCAATGTTGGGATATTCTTCCACCAATTTGTTTCTGGCTGGGGTAAAGTGGTGGCAGGATGCTTTTCTCACTTCTTGTTGGCGTTGTCCCTGCCCCGATAGGTTGCTTTCCCTCGGGGCTGCGTATAATTACTTCATCTTTGGCCATAAGGTTGTTGTTTATAAGGTTGGTACCTTTGGTTGCTCTGGTTGTTAGTATATGGGCGTTGCTGGTAATATCCTCCTCTACTGGAGAAGTTACCCCTTCCTTTCGCACCACGAAAGGAAGATTTACGGTACTGCAGAGTACCTAACGACCGTGCGGTTTCCGTATCTTTCTTAATGGATTGCAAAGCTTCGTCCACATGTGAGCCAAAAAGGAACTCGCCGTCATAAGCCATATTTAGAACCTTGGCTTGTACCTCTTGTCTAAAGGATGTAGATTTCAACCATCCCTCTCTTCTAAGTACTGCAGCACCCGCTGTCTGAATCCTGTGGCCGCCACGTCCACTGCTGCATCGATGATTTCAGACGAAGCACATTCGCCTTCTTGCAAAATTCTTGTGGCCTCGGAGCGGTCTGGTTCAGGCAGTTTCTGGATGTATGGCGATATGTCAGACCACATTTGTCTATCATATCTGCCGAGAATTGCTAACGAATTTGCAACTCTAACTGTGGTTGCCGCAATAGTAGATACCTTTTTTCCAATGGTATCGAGACGCCTCCCGTCCCTGTCCGTAGGAATCGAGATCTGAGTTGACGGGTTCCTTGCCCTCTTCTGAGCTGCCTGCGCAATAACTGAGTCCGTCTTTGCCTGACAGATGAGACAAGCCGGTGAAGAGGCGGGCGCCCTATATTTTTTATCTACTCGCGGCAATACCGCAGGAGAAGAGTTTGGCATGGCCATGATCTTAAGACCTTCTTTCCAAATAAAGTCTATGATGGGAATAGACCAACTTTGTTTCTGAGATAGAGTCTTAAAATCGTACAGAAAACATTCATCTTGTTTAGCCTCCATGGAAAGAAGAAATCTTTTAATAGCCTTGTCCATAATCCTATGGAAGTTCGCTATATCCACCAGTGGTGACTCAGCCTTCGGTTGTTCATCAGGGGATGGTGTGTCCGCTTGATAATCTTCATACTCCGACGAGTCCGATTTATCCAATTCCCCTTCCTCATGGGTTTCCTCATCAGAATTGCCATCCTCCTGTTGGTGGTAGGAGACTGGTGTTGAAGGCCGGGCATGCTCTGCCCCTTCCGTCATCACAGCCCTTGCATTTTGAGTTACCTGAGGCTGTGGGGAAGTGATACGAGAATCGCCCGACTCCGAAGGCGGGAAACGGCGATAATAATCGCTTAACATATACTGTAAATTCTCAAAAAGTTCCATTGGCATTTGCATCCCTGGCGCTGTATTCACCAATGTAGGCGCTTGAATTTGCTGTTCCTCATCCTCCTGATCTTTAACCTGTATAAGTAAGTCAGAAGGGCTTTCAGCTGCTTGAAACATGTCATCACCAGATCCCTCTTCAGAATCTAAGAGCCTGTCAGGCATTTGAAGCGGCGACATAGATGTGGACTGAGATGCCCGTTTCTGCAACAGAGCCGCAGTTGTGGCTGGAGATGGTAGGGGTATGGCAGTACTTCTTGCTGACCATACCTGCAGGTCTGTACAAGACCACAGCTTTGGTGTTGTTGGATTGTCTTGTAGTAGGGTTAAATTCGAGCCTTGTGATTTTGACTTCGTCGTTGATGACAAAAGTTCCGTCGACGTCAGAGGCGGTGTTATGTTCGTCGCCGCGGTAGATTTCGCCTTCGACGCGGGGACCGTCGACGCAGTTACCTTCATCGTCGACGGGGCCGTCGACGAGACAATCTTCATCTTCGTCGACGATTTAGTCGACGTGTCCGTCGACGGGGTCTTTTTCGTCGTCGAAGAGTCCGTCGACGGTATTTTCGTTGACGACGACGTCGACGCCGGCAAGGTCTTCTTCGTCGACGGTACGGCTGTCGACGATGTCAAGGGTTTTTTCGATAATGGTTTCAGTTTCCTCGACGTCTGATCGTCGACGAGAGGAGTGACAATTTTCGTCGACGAGATGGGACGAATTTGGACATGAACATAAGTTGGAGAGGAGGCTGAGGACATCACCATAGACGTCTTAGGTGAGGAGAAAGTCATAGTAGAAGTCATAGCAGAGGCAGCCTGACTGGAAATTGGCAGAGCTGTTGGTGCCTTAGTTACAGGTCTCTGAGGAGACACTAAAGTCGCTGTCCTTTTAGAGTTTGTAAGCTTCACAGACTTCTCAGAGGTTTTTCTACTTTTAGAAGTAGAAGGCTCACCAGCATCTGAAGCGAGCTGGGTTTGCTTCGCCACTTTAGCCTTAGGAGTAGGCACAGCACTCTCAGCCCTCCTCTTCTTCGATCCCATAGAAGACCCTGAGGCAAAACTTCCTACCTCAGAAAGTGGCACATCTTTATCCTTAATTCGTTGAAGCCACAGCAGCAGGCGACCCTCTCTATCCCTGAGGGTCTTAGGAGGAAATTTGCGACAGATCCTACACTCCTTAGCCTGATGATCCGGGTACAAACAGTAGATGCAGCGAGTATGTGGATCCTCTTTAAACAGCCTCGCTTTTCCGCAAGAATCACAGGCCCTGAACAGGGACTTTGAAGTAGACATTGTATAAAGTAAATCTTTACAAGTAGTGAAAGAACTGAGCAGAGCTCAGAGGGACTCCCTATCACACGACGTGCGGTAAAAAATCTGCGAGCCTGGGTCTCTGGGGAGAGCATTCTGGTGGGAGCTGTAGCCTGATTGGCTGCAGTTTGGTCTATACATAATGACCTGGATGGTCTCTAATGTGGAAGTTTTATATGCTGTAGCTGGGGCTACTTTACTTCCAGGTTGGGTATACTGCTATTTGCTATGTACAAATGATATATTTTACTGCTTTTTTATGTACCGTGGGCTCCCACTCCGACGACGGGGAATGATTCAGGCATGTGAATCTATGAAAGACACCCCTAATACTGGAGAAATATATATATATATATATATATATGTATATATATATATATATATATATTACCAAATGGCAAAGCCCCTGGGATAGAGGGAATACCAGGTGTTAGAAATGGGGGGTCTCTGGTTGGCAGTGGTATTCACCCCGTCCAAGTAGGGACCCTTTCGTCTAGTCAGGATAATAATAATACTGACATTTCTAAAGCGCGATCAGCTACCTCACAAGGAGGTGTCCCAGCGCTAAGTGGGCAACTCTTGTTAGGCAGGAAAAACAAAAAGGGGGGAGAGTGCTTATCTTTTCTGGGCAAATAGCCAGGTCTTTAGTAGCTTCTTGAAACAGGATTCAGTCGTGGCAGCTTGGATGGCGACCGGCAGGGTATTCCAAAGTATTGCCGTGTTAGCAGAAAAGGACCTGCCACCGAGTCTGGCTTTTTTGGCGCGAGGGACGAGGAGCTGAAGCCGAGCGTTAGAACGCAGGTGCCTCTCCTGCTGATACCTGGGAAGTCTAAGTTTTAAGTAATCAGGACAGGACCCCTTAAGTGCTCTGAACGCCAAGGTTAGAGCTTTGAACTTTATTCTACTAGCCACAGGGAGCCAATGCAGGTCGTGTAGATGCGGAGAGACATGCTGTCTAAAAGGGATGTGTTTTAGCAGTCTCGCAGCCGCATTCTGCACGATCTGCAGGCGATGTACCAAATATTTGGGTAGGCCAAGATATAGGCCATTCGCGTAGTCCAATCTGGATGTAACTGTTGCATGGACTACCATTTTTCGGCAGTCTGCTGGCAAAAGCGCAAGGAACTTCCGAAGGTTCCTAAGTTTGAAAAGACAGCCAGTTGTGACTTGTTGTATGTGTGACGAGAAGGAGAGACCCTCGTCCCATCTGACACCTAAGTTCTTCGCATAGGTGCTAGGAGGAGGGGGGGACCCATTTCAGGAGGCCACCACAGGTCAGAGGGAGGGCGATTATGTTTGCCAAAAAAGACAACCTCCGTTTTGCCAGCATTCAGTTTTAATTTGTTAGTATTCATCCAGCTGGAGATATCCCGAAGACATCCCCTCAATTTGCTGAAGGCTGCCTCGGATACGTCAGAGAAAGGGAAGACTAATTGCGTATCATCTGCATACGAAATTGCCTTCACTCCCCATTTTGAGATCAAGGTAAAGAGTGGGGCTAAGTAAACATTAAAAAGTAATGGGCTGAGAGCCGACCCCTGAGGGACGCCACAATTGAGGTGTTTTGGTTTTGAGGTGAAGGTTCCCAGCGCTACTTTCTGGGAACGATCTGTAAGATAGGATTGTAGCCAGCCCAATGCTTTGTCTTTCAGACCTATATCCTTCAGCCGTGAGATCAATCTGTCGTGATCCACCGTATCAAATGCGGCTGATAGATCCAGGAGTATCAGCATGGCTGATGCTCCTGAATCTAAAGACCATCTAATCGACTCAGCCACCTCAATGAGGGCAGTCTCGGTGCTAAATCCCGATCTGAAGCCTGACTGATAAAGGAGTTACCCACCTAGATAACCCCTGCTCACCCCTTGGTAGCTTGGCACGAGTAGACAGGCTTATCTCAGAGGCAATGTGTAAAGTATTTGTATATAGTACACAGTAACACAGCGAAAACACTACAAATGGACACCACACCTGTTTAGAAAAATAAACAATCTTAATCCAAACCAAAAATGACCAAAACAACAACAATCCAACATACACAACTCAAATATGACTTTTAAATGGTTTCAAGCAATTCTGTCCATAAGAAACTTTGGAGGCGCGATCTTTGCACAAAGTACCTCAATTGTGTCAAAATCCACAAGGCAAAACATCCGCAGTAGAGGGAAGCTGGTCTGCTGGTGCTGCGTCGGGAAAATGTGGCAAGCAGGCACAATGCGTGGAAATACAGGATGCGCTGAAGGTAGATGTAGCCGTACATAGGCGCTGCGTCGATTTTTTTCAGCCGCAGTCACACGATGCGTCGTTTCTTTTAGCATCCCAGCATTGCGTCCGATTTGGTGCGGTGATCTCGGACTTCAAAGGTTAATGCACAGGACTCGGCGTGCAGAGGTTCTTCTGGCTGCTGACCGGCGCTGCATCCATTTCTTTTGCTGCATGGGGATGTGCGTCCGGAATTTCTCCCACACCATGGTGCTGCATCAGAAGATATGGCAGCAAGAAGGGTGACACGTCAATTTTGCAGTTTCTTCAGTTCGTTGCAGCATGAACAACCTCGAAGGGCCGAGAACTAGACTTGGCACCCCAAGGCAGGTCAGAAATCCCAGCAGCGGAGTTCAATGAATCTGCAGGTGAAGTCTTTGTGTTCCTGAGACTTCTTTACAGAAAGCAAGCTCTACTTCAAGCCTTCGCAAGCAGGATACAGCAAAGTAAAAGTCCAGTTCTCTCCAGTGCCCACAGACAGAAGCAGCAACTGCAGACCAACCCAGCAAAGCAACACACAGCAAATGGGCAGTATTCCTCCTGACAGCTCTTCAGCTCTTCTTCTTGGCAGGGTCCTCTTGATCCAGAAGTGTTCTAAAATTCTGGGGTTTTAGGTCTAATACTTACACCGCTTTTTCCCTATGAAGACTTTGTTCAGAAAGTCTTGCTTGCTCAGTAAAACCAGTTCTGCTCTCCCTGGTCAAGCCACACTACAGGGAGTGGAGACAGCATTGTGCAGGGCAGCCACAGCCTATTCGGGTTCTAGTGACGACTTTCCCCACCACTGTAGTCTAGAATAGCCTATTAGCATATGCAGGGCACAACTCAGCTCCCTTTGTGTGGGTGTCTAGAGTGAATGCACAAACAAGCCCCAGTCAATCTAAAAACCAGACGTTGATTCCACAGCCAGGCAGAAGCACAGGATTGTGAAACAAGAAATTTAAATGCCCAATTTCTAAAAGTGGTAATTTCAAACACAAAATGTAAAAAACACCTTTACCAAAAGATCTGTAATTACATTCTGAGTTCAGGGAACCTAAAGTCCAAACCTCTAGCTGTTCCCAATTGAAAGTTAAACTTGCAAAATGTTGCAAGGTAGCTCCAATGACAGAATATGGGAGAGATAGTCCTTGCAATAGTGAAAAATGAAATACACACTATTTCACTATCAGGACATGTAAAACACACCAGTACATGGCCTACCTTGGGGGTACCTTGGCCTACCATTGAGGTGCCTTACATGTAAGAAAAGATTAGGGCCTGGCAAGTAGGTGCACTTGCCAGGTTGACATGGCAGTTAAAACCTGCATGCGCAGACACTGCAGTGGCAGGTCTAAGACATATTTGAAGGGCTACCTGTGTGGGTGGCACAATCAGTGCTGCAGACCCGCTGGTAGATTTGATTGGTAGGCACCTGGACATCTAGCTTGCCACTTGCCTGTAACCTCCAGTTCCTGCTTGTTCAAGACTGATCCAGTGACCACAGCTGCCTGGGATTTTTCGCCAGGGTTTTCCTGACCAGGTTTTCCCACTCACCATTCTTACAGCCAACAGAAGTCCCACTAGGACTTACATAATGCAGGCCGCAGTGAGACCGTGAAGTGGACCCACACAAGGGGCGCACCGCCAGCACGCTGATGGCATGCCTAAGGCAAGCCCATCTGCGCCCATTTATGCTTGGGCCGAGCCCAGTGCCACAAACCCTGGCTCTCCCACCCCGAAGATACACCATCACCGAGCTCTACACCCTCGACCTCGAATGCCGTAAAAAACACTGCCACCACGTTGACCTACGCTCCACGGTAGGACCTTATATTTCCACCCACTGCCATTTCACCTGCCACTGCACACACACCTGTCCACTGACCAGCACCACCCCTAACACAACATAGACACCATCTGAACAAAAAAACAACTTGCATGTGCCCTTATCAACACATGCTCACCATGCAAGCATTCTACTGAAATATGGCACCTCACCCAAACCCTTGCACCCAACTTAGTCTTCCTCACTGAGACCCGGATCAAACCCTCATCCACCCAGATAATGTTACATCGATCCCTGACAGATATAAAATCAATCACCAGGAACGCACCAACAAGCCTGGAGGAGGAACAGCCATCATCCACAAAGAGGCTATACAGTGTACCACCACCACCGACAATAACACCACCCCCATGAAACATCTCAACTACAAGCTCCACACAGACAACAAGACAACCCTCAGAGGCATCCTTGTATTCAGATCCCCAGGCCGGCGCTCCAACTTCTGCAAAACCATTGCAGACTTCATTGCAACCCTAGCCTTAGACGCCAAGGACTGTATCTTCCTTGGCGACCTAAAGTTCCACTTCAACGACCGCAATGACAAAAACAATGCACACCTCCTCGACAGTATAAGCAGCCTTGGATTGACCCAGATCATCCATGACCCTACACACCGCAGGACACATGCTGAACCCAACTTTTGCCTCCAGCAACCGCGTCAAATACAGCCATGTCACAGAATTTACATGGACCGATCACTCCATCGTCCACTTTAGCATCTCCACCCCCAACACCATTATCCCCAAGATGACCAACACCCCAACACCAGAGGTGAAACAAAATCTCAGAGACCAGCTGGGTGAATTCCCTCAAAACCTCCAACCATGCTACTGCCACCAACCTCGAACACAGAGTGAAAAACATTAATGCCTGGATCGCCATTTGGGCAGACAGCATTGTTCCATTAAGAGAAACACCTATAGAAAATCCTCCCAAAAAGTACAGCTGGTACACCAAAGAACTCAGAACAGCTAAACAAGACAGCAAATAGTTGAAGAGGAGATGGCGCACCAGCAAAGACACCTCCGACCTCCCTCAACCTCTACCACCGCCTGCTGAGGGCAACAATGAAAACAGCCATTGCCACATGCATCCAAACCAGAGACAACAACACCAAGGAACTTTTTAACATCGTTAAGGAATTCTCCATCCCTGCTGCAAGCGAAAAACAACATCACACCCTCACTGTAGCTGTGTGATAACCTCACCCACTTCTTCTATGACAAGATTGCAACCATATACAGAAACTTTGAAGCTCAACAAACCACACACTGACCACCTGGAACATCCTCTCCACCCAGGACATTACCTCCACCATGAAATCCATCCACTCAGGAGCTCCCACAGACCTATTCGTGGAGAAGTGTGGCTCAATGGTTAGAGCGGCAGACCCTGCTGCAGAGGTCTAGCTTGGGACCAGGGTTCAATTCCCGCCTCGGCGGTCTTGGGCTCAATTTCTGCAGACCTGATAATTCTCGCCTCGGTGCCTATTCTAATCATGGGTCCCACTCTGAAACTCTGTGCAATAGCTTGCTTAATCTCCACAACTACCCCAACAACGCTAGGATGCCTGGTTTCACCTTGGGGGTGCCCAGGAGTGGGCACTTCACAGGGAAAAGCCAGGAAGGGTTCCACAGCGGTATGCGTACAAGCGCCAGTGATACCCCTTCGGGGGTCGATTCGGTGCGCTATACAAATACTACTACATTTACATTCCAGCACCACATCTTCAACTTCAGAACCCCTTCGGTGGTCGATTCGGTGCGCTATACAAATACTACTACATTTACATTCCAGCACCACATCTTCAACTTCAGAAACCAAAGGATCGGCCAGGAACTCGCCACCCTACTCAACACCTCTATCACCACTGCAACATTTCCTGATGCCTGGAAACATATCAAAGTCAGACCACTACTCACAAAACCCTCCCACCAACCCTACTACTGGGCCTCGCAATTAGAGGCAATAAATCACTGGCTATACCGTTCACCAACTGATCCTGCGTACATGCTGGGCAGATATTAGATTGGACGTGAAGGATGTTTGGGAGCTCTGTACACAAGAACCCGGAAGGGACGGTATCTGGGCCCTATGGCGCAGACGGTGGAGATTTGACATCAGGCGACTAAAGGTCTGGGTTGGACCGGAGTGCTAAATCAGGCCACACCATTGGGGTTCTCTCAAAAATTGGGTCTATCATGTCATCACTCAGGCTTTGATAAATGGGATTTAATCGGACTCTCCACTATAGGCCACTTAGTAAAACAGGGTAAACTCGTCACATTCAGTGAACTACAGGAAAAGTATGACCTAGCTCCAGGAGAGATGTTTCGTTATTAACAGATCCTTCATGCACTCACACTAGCGATCTGAGATATGAGCAACGTGCCAGAATCATCCCCCGTGGAAGACGAGCTGCTTTCTGAACCCATCCCAGAAAAAGCCATCTCCCGAACATATCGCAAATTATTTAATAACCTGCCAGATCCCTTTAGAGCTCTCCGAGAGCTGTGGCAAGCCGATATCGGAGACATTGATGATGAAGACTGGCAAATGGCGCTAAAGTTCCAGAGAGAAGCAGCTGTTACTCTTCGCTTCTGCCTGATCCAACTGAAAATCTTACATAGAACATACCTAACAGGAATGACTTTAGCGAAAATGAGTGCTCGACAAGACACGCTATGTCTGCGCCGATGTCACCGAGAAGCAACCATTTATCACACTATATGGGACTGTCCGCAAATACGACATATATGAGAAGGAGACGCAACACACATGCAAGAGGTCATAGGGAAACACAAGTGTCTCTAACACCCCCACTGTGACTCCTCAACATTTGGGAAGCAACTGATCTCACAGAAGTGGAACAGCGACTAGTCACTCTTGGATACACATTAGTTAAAAGAGCAATCGCAAAGAAATGGGGAGCAGCGGAAAGACCTTCACTTACCGTTTGGGCAGCCGAACTCGACAAATGTATGATTGCAGAGAAAGAAGTGTATCTGTCTAGAGGTTGTCCCAAGAAAATGGAAAAGAAATGGGGTGTGTGGAATGCACATAGAGAGGACCTAAGTATATCCCCTACCGTTTAAATGAAATGTCAAGACGTAATGGACACTCAACTGAGGGGATTGATTAATTCACTTGCAACTGCAATAATATTGAAACTCACTGTAACCTGATTGAAATGTATGCATACCAATGTTGTGATTATTTAAAGTTTGAAACTCAATCAAGAAAACCTTAAAAAGGTCAGAAAGGGGTGGGGGGAGCGACGCTTCACCAGATGCAGGGCGTTGAACATATGCACAGATTGTAATTGAAATCTATGAACCAACCAGACCGTAGAGAAATGTATAATCACAATGAGTGTCAGTATACGCCCTGTTCAAAAGTTGTAAGACTGACAATTTTTCAATAAAATGTTTTTTTTTAAAGGGGCTTGATATGAATGGTGGAGCAGGTGCAGTAGCACCGGGCCCAAAAGCTCCAGGCACCCCACTAAACACCGATTCTTGTTAAATCTCCAACCTAACAGACAGTCACAAGTGCAGTTATCCTGCAGGCACTAGGCTCATGATTTGAATAGTGCAGCAGGTGCAGTAGCACTGGGCTCAACAAAAATTCAGAAGTCCTCTGAACACATAATATTTCTATATTTGACTACTAAACAGGCAGTCACAATTGCAGTTATTTTGCAGTTAAAAGGGACTTGATTTGAATGGTGCATTAGGTGCAGTGATACTGGAGCCAAAAGCTCTTGGGACACCACTAAACCCAGATTATTGCTAAATGTCACTACTAAACATGACGGTGACAAGTGCATTTATCTAGCAGGCAATAGGGTCATGATTTGAATGGTGTGGTGTGTGCACCAGAACCAAAAGCTCTACGCACCCTGCGAAACACCTAATATTGCCACATTTTACTACTACACAGGCAGTCACAAGTGCAGCTATCAAGCAGGAACTAGGGCTATGATTTCAATGGCAGTGGCACCGGGGACAAAAGTTGTCTGAACTCCTCTAAACATCAAATATTGCTATATTTAACTACTAGATAAGCAGTCACACGTGTAGTTACCTTGCAGACACTAGGGTCATGATTTAAGTGATGCAGCAGGCACAGTGACACCAGGGCCCAAAGCTCTAGGAAGCCCTCTAAACATTAATTATTGCAATATTTTACTACTAAACAGGCAGTCACAAGTGCAGTTTCCTTACAGGCAATAGGGTCATGAATTGAATGGTGCAGCAGGTACAGTGACACCAGGGCCAAAAGTTGTCATAACTCCTCTAAACACCAAATATTGCTAAATGTTACTAGTAAACACTCAGTCCCAATTGCAGTTATCTCACAGGCACTAGGGTCATGAATTGAAAGGTGCAGCAGGTGCAGTGGCACCAGGTCTAAAAGTTTTATTTATTTATTTAAGGTTTTATAGAGCGCAAACGTGACCCGTTAGGGTATCAGATCGCTTTACAGGGATAACACGCTGTATACACGTTTGACATAGGCAATAAACATGGATAGGGAGAGAAGGAAGTGACTACATTCAGACATAACCAGAGTATATACAATAAACAGAGGAGCAACATATCAGCAATATGCAGAGAAAACCAGCAATTACATATGAGGGGCGACATATCAGCAATATGCAGAGAGAACCAGCGATTACATTTGAGGGAGTGATAAATCAGTACAAAGAATAGGAGCAACGAATCAGGCAAGAAATTTTGCAGAAAAACAAAATCAATGCCGCAGAGCCGGGGGCACGATGAAAGAGATCTGTGGGAGGAATTTGCTTATTAGGAAGGTTTTAGCTTCCTTCTTAGGTCTCGTCCTACGCAGCGCGCATGCCCTACATCGGGGGAGACCGGTTGCCATCGGTCCCCTTTTAATCCACAACAGTGCACGTGTTCGATTGCCTTCAATGGCAACCTGTGCACGTGTGGCTATTCACTTGCGGGCTCGAGCGCTGACACCATATGTTTGTAATTAAATTGCAAACATATGGTGTCAGCGCTCGTTCCCGTGAGGGAAGCAGGCGCAGGACCCCTCCTCTCTCCCTCCCCCCCTGCTGCCAGCGCTAGGCGCAGCGCGCTTGCTTTTTTATGTCAGTCCCCCCGGAGCACAAGCAGGCATCCACTTCTGCTGTAATCAGCTGTAATGACAGAAGTGGATGCCTGCTTGTGCCCCGGGGGTACTGCAGGACAGCCGAGAATCTGTCTCGCAGGCCAAACTGCAATTCTCGTTTGGATTAGTGAAATGCTGTTTGGGCCTTTAAGCCCCCGCAGGCGTGTAGTCGTGGGCTTGTTATTCAGTGGATGTCAAATTGTTTTCAACGCTCTCTGTATTTTATTTATGTTTCTGAGTGGTACCCGCGAGATCCTTTACAAAGGAAATGACTGGGTGGAAAGAAAGAGTTGGGATGCCTCACCAGAGAGAATATAAATTCTCTTCAAAGAGATGTTTACTTCAGGTCTGTCTTTCGAGCTTTGGCAATAAATCACCAATAAATCTCGGGGCAGTAAAATAAGAGAGGGCATGTGAACGACTGTAGGTCCAACGGAGGACCAAATTATGCAGCAGGGCCGACTAAATTATGCGGAAGAATGGAAAAATTGTGAAGCGTAAATGCAGCACATTCTGTGGCAATATTTTTTCGCTTTTTTATTTTAACACACATTACTGTCAGGGCAAACACCCCATCTCATTAGTACAACATGATATCCGAATACAGTAAGAGCTTGAAACTGTGTGGTCAGGTTTTCATTTTAACACACATTACTGTCAAGGCAAACTCCCATCTCATTAGTACAGCATTATACCCAAATACAGTAAAAGCTTGAAACTGTGTGCTTTTGTTTTTTAATTGAATTCTACAAATTATGTGCAGGTGATGGATTATGTGGCAAATGTGGTAAATCCATAATTATTACAGCAAACTCTATGGGCACAGATTCACATAATTCCGAGAGCCATTGGCATAGAGAGCCGCAACTTTCGTTAAATCAGTAAAGCATGTTGCAGTGCTTCAACAGACCTATAACTCAACACAGTAATATTATAAAGGTTGATATACACACCCTTCTGGCAAGTTTATAAGCTGCACTACTACATTTCATACGTTTTATGAATTACCTGGAAAAACCTTAAAATGTGAAACATTTTGTGGTATTGCTTACCTTTCTTTATCATGAACTATAAATATACATATTTTTAAAACTATAGCAGTCTTACTGAGAGCCAGAGCGATCCCAATTTGGGGCCAGACAGGATTACACATTGGGGTGCATGGTAACTTTCTTTGTTGTGCATCTGGGAACGGGAAAACCGGCAGTATTACTGTGTAATCCGCTATTCCGACAGGCAAAACCCTCATAATGGGACTGTATAGCTCATCCAGCAAATGGCTTACCTGCTTCCTATCTCAAGAGGGGAAAATCTGCGAGAAAACCTGACTGGTAGTAGTTTTGAACATCTGTGATGCAGTCCCTGGTACTGATTTGTCGTGTGCTGTTACTCAACTTTCAGGGATTGAGAAAATATGCCGGAGCCTCTCTCCAGGAAAGTAAAGATATCGATTAATTTCAAACCTGCAAAGACCCCGCTTGTAGTGTTCTGGATTTTGACTTGCCCAACCCCCATTTCCTCCTGCCTGAAGCTCTGCTGGTCTTTTCTGCTGCTGACCAGTCAGTACAAGAAGTGCACATGAAGTTAGCAGAAGCGAACATGGAGTACCAGAGCCCCCTATCTGGTCACCAAAGACTATAAAGCAGCTGGCCACGAAGTGCAAGTGTTTGGACTCCCTCCTTGTGGACGCTTTATCTGTTCACTTTTGTGGGTCCCTTCCAAGTTACCCCTCCACCTGTACCCACAAGCCTCCACCCGGCAAGGCATGACCACAGGTTCAAAACCTCGGTACATGGCCCAGGAGGCCTAAAACGAGTTACTTGAATGACCTTTGACATTTTCCAGCTGCTGGTGTTTGTTGCGCTTTTTTTACAGTGAGCCCGCTCTCCAATTTTTCCTGGGGGAACGATTTTGCACACAACTGAAGTACTTTCCCGTATAATTTACTCCAGGTATAAAGTGGAGGAATACGCACAATCGGTTAGCTCTACATTTCAAGTTGTGAATTTTGGAAATGCACCCTTTCTGAAAGGTTACCCCAGATTTTGCCTTCTGATGCTGAACCTACTTTTGGTAACCATAGACCTCTGCAGTAGTAAAGTGCTAGTGGTTTCCTGTGTAAACATGGCAATAGTGTCATATACATGACTGGCAAATGTGATTTACTGATACGTTCCTAGTATATGGCGCAACAGTTACCCAATGCCTGTAAACTGAATCGTACTAAATGGCCTACAGCACTCATTGTAGTTCCCTCAAACAAGACTACCATTGCAGCTTGTCTTCTCTACTCTTTCCCTCGCCCCTGCTCTCCCGCCTTGCTCTTCTCTCTTTGCTCCTCAGTCCCGCCTCACTTTCCCATGTTCAACATTCTTCCTTGTTCCCTTCTGAATCCCTTTACATTCATCCTAAATCCGGACACACTACACATCTCGGCCAGATCTGTAAGCCTGTCTGTTACTAGTGCAGTAGTCCTCTCTGGGGCCTCTGCGGTCTACCAGTGGCCAGATCCAGCTGCTTGCGTGCAGTACTGCCCAAGCAGAGGAGACTCCCATGGGCAGTGTGGGTAGAAGCCCTTACCCGGTCCTCGCCGCACTCCTCAGTGGTCCGTGCACCTGCGGGGCAGTGAAAGCAGCCTTGCCTTCTTGCCGGTCAGGTGGGGGCTGCAGTGAGTGAGGATGGCCGTCCCTGTCTTCAGAGCGTGTCCTATCTTCGGCACAGTGGCTTTCCTGCAGGAGGGGCCCCACTCAGGGCTTCCAAATGACAGCGACGCTATCCCCAGACACTGAGATTGTGCCACTGGATGGCACCTCTCCCCCAGGTGCTGGATGAGCCGCACTGGGAATGCACCAGCCTTTCTCTGCAACCATGTGTTCAGATCCGCGCTGTCGGAGGGATACCAGCCACGCTCACCAGGCACTGACTGAGAACTTCCTCCTTTTAATGCCTGCACCCTCATTGTCAGATTTTTGAGGGCAAAGCGAAACGCTTCAAACGCAATGATTTAATTATCAAGCATTGCCATAGCCAATAGGTCTCGCCTTTGGGACCTTATAAGTGGTTACTTATGCAGCAAAATATTCGTGGTGCAACATCATCAACTGTTGCGTGGCTAAACACTTATAAGGTCCCAAAGGTGAGACCTATTGGCTATGCCAATGCTTGTTAAAGATTGGCAGAGAAGGTATTCTTCTGATGGAGGACGGCAGCAAGTTCCAGATTTTCGGTGCAGCCCCTCAGAAGGTGCGATTATAAGTTTTTTTCTTACGGAAGCGAGGTGGCTGGAGCACAAGGTCTCTGGCGGGCCAGGAGTTTTTGACTCCCCCAGATACCAAGATTTTCTGGGTGAAATATGCAGGGGAATCAGTGTATAGTGTTTGTGTGTGATACAGGCCAGTTTGAGTTGGAGTCTGGCTTCAAAAGGAAGCCAGTTCAGGGCCTTCAGATGCTGTGAGATGTGGTGAAATGTTTTTGAACTTGTTAAGAGGCTTGCTGCGGCACTGAGGCAAGCTTTTAGGGGGGCCATGGAGATCTTGGATAGGCCAGATAGAGTTGAGCAACCATATTCAATTCTGGAGATAACTAACTCCTGAACTGTGTTTTTTAGGTCCTCAGCTGTTCAAGAAGGGTTTTTGTTTCCTCAAGTAGATCAGGTGAAACTTGGCAGTTTTGGCCATCGAGTTGATGTGGTCACGCATATTCAGAGATTTGGCAGATTCCACTATGGTCGGTGTGCAGTTAAGTACATTGATCAAGTTAGTCCATTCCAGGATGTCAGCAGTGCTTTTAGAGGGAGAGATGAGAAGGAACTCCGTTTTTTGTGCATTCAGTTTTAGCTGGTTGCTGGCGAGCCATTGAACACTCAACTTCAAAGCCTCATTCAAACAGTTAATCTCCTATAGAGATGAGATTTTGAAGTAGATCTGAGTATCATTGGTCTACATGTGGAAGGAGATGTTGGGAGTGCAGAATATTTCAGCTAACGGTTTGAGGTAGGGTTTGGATAGGGTAGGGAACAGAGTTGAGCCTTGAGGGACACTGATTATTATGGGGGACGGAGCAGATAGGTTACTGTTGACTAAGAATCTCTGAAAGCGGTTCCGGTAACTCCTATTCCCAACCTGTGTTCTAGGCGTTACAGTAGTTTTTCGTGGTTGACTGTGTCGAATGCCGAAGATAAATTCAGTAGGATTAAAGACAAGTTTTGCCTTGGTCAAGGGCTTAAAGAGCGTTGTCTACAATGTGGAGAATAGTAGTTTCGGTGCTGTGCCCAGGCCTGAAAACCAGATTGGGGTTCGTCAGACAGATTACAATTAGCGATGTGCTGGCTCAGTTGGAGTTGCACAAACTTTTCCAACCCTTTCACAAGAAGAGGAATAATGGATATTGGCCTGAAGCTGTCTGGAATAGCAGGATTCAGAGTGGATTTTTTAGGATGGGGATGACTTGCCCCGTTTTTAGAGTCAAGTATGGACCCTTGTAGAAGGGAGGCATGGAGAATTGTAGTCCAAATGGGAATGGTGAGATTGCTGCCAGGCAGTTGGAGGGGAGTGGGTCATTAAAGTGGTTATTCAGTTTTAAGGAGGATAGAATTTTCAAGATGTAGTGGTCGTCATGAAGTTAGATCAACAAGCTTAGCTTTTGGTTGTTGCCTGGGGTGCGCTGGGTGAGAAGAGGGATGGGTCCCGGCCGGAGGAGGTGGGAAGTTTGAGGCAGAATTAAGTTTGTTTCCTAGGGAGTTAATTTTGGCTGTAAAGAAGGCAGAAACTCCTCACAGGTTATTAGGGATTTTGGAGTTTTTCTTTTAGGTTTTAGCTAGTTTGTTTGATTGGTGTTTGACCATTTCACAGAGCTTGCAGGGTCTTTGCTTAGCGTTTTCTAGTTCTGATCTGAAGAACTTATTTTTGGATTTGAGGAAGTTCCTGTTGTATGCATTTCTGGTCTGACTGAGAAGTTTTAGTTGGGAGGCTAAGGGCTGCTGTCTCCAGTTTATTTCTGCTAGCCGGAGAGCTCTCCTTTCGTAATTGAGGGGTCAGTTGAACCAGGGGTTTTTGTCTTTGATTTGGGATCTTTTTAGCTTTAGTGGGGCAAGATCATGAATTATGTTGGATAAATTCGAGTTGTAGTGCTCTGTGAGGTTGTTGACCTTAGATAGATTCAGGGGGGTGTAGGTCATTATCGCAACGACCAGTCAGCTTCTCGAGGTCAAGGCTCTTAGTGTCTCTGAGCCAGCGTTTCGGTTTAACAGGTTGCCCTGGACTTTTCATGAGGAAGCCAGGTATTAGGAAGGTAAGACGTGGTGGTCCGATCCGTTGAATGGATCTATTGAGTTAAGCCTGACCACTGTTGACTTTGCAATGATCCAATCCAGCGTGGAGCCTTTCGTGTGAGTTGGTCATGTGCAGGCTTGAGTGAGTGATTGGTAAGCAAGGAAAACTTTGACGGCGTTCACTTGGGAGTCATTCCAGTGCAGATTAAAGTCACAGAGGAAAATGTCATTGGAGTGGGGGGACGACTTTGCAGTGATGATTTCCTTGAGGTGGTCGATGAATGTGTCGTTCTTGCCTGGGGGTTGGTAAAAGATGTGCAGTTTGCACAACTGAGTTGCGTTATTACATATGGAGAGAGCGAGTTATTCGCAGGAATCAGTGGGTTCGGCATGGAGTTCTGTAATGTGGAGGTCTGAGCAATAGATGCAAGCAACGCCTACCCCTTTTTTTATTTGTCTGTCAAGCCTAACAATGTTATATTTGGCGGGATCAGTAAATTTAGGTAAGGTAATGATGATTAGTTGAGCCATGATTCCATTAGGATAGCTACGTCAGTTTTTTGGCTCTGGATGAGTGCGGCGATGTCAGAGGCATGCTTCGCTGCTGATCAGCAGTTAAGTAGGAGGCCGGCAAGTGGAGCGTCGGGGCATGTATTGTAAGTAGGGGAGGATAGGAGTACTTGCGCTAAGTTGTTGCTGTTTACTCCTCTGTTATGGAGAGATGATTATCTATCTAATGCTGGCAAGGTAGACTCAGTCTCCTGAGGACATTATAAATTAAGTGATAGTGCAATGTGAAGTGCTTCATTTATACCAGGACCCTCATCCGGAGACCACTTCAACTTGCACTACTCACTTCCCCTGTTGGTGCTGCCAATGACAGTACTAACACAACTAACTACCACACCCTCATTCCAGTCTGAGTTTTAGGGTGCTCCCAGACCAGAATAGTCTCTATTTTGGCCTGTAGGGGGCTGCTCCATACCCCCACCCATAAGGTGTCCCAAGTAAAACATGGACTTCTGCCCTATCTGGCACTTGCTCCTGCCCTATCTGGCACTTATTAGCCTTGATTTTCAGACATGCCTGTTGCAGGGTGTGAAGCACTTCCTGCAGATGCAAGAGGTTGTCCTCCCAGCTGCTGCTTACAACAGCATTATCATACAAGTAAGCAACACTGAAGGCCTCTATCCTAGCTAAAACCTGGTTCACCAGCCTTTGGAAGGTGACATGGAGATTTTTCAGCTCAAAGGGCATCACCTTAAACTAATAGTAGCCCTCAGGGGTAGAAAAGGATGACCTCTCTTTAGCCCCCTCAGTTAGAGAAATATTCCAGTACCTTGAAGTCAAATCAAAATTATTTAGGAACTTGGCAGCCCCATATCTGTCAATGAGCTCATCAACTCGGGGCATGGGGTGAGCATCAGTCTTGGCGACTGCATTGAGCCCCTATAGTCTATGTGGAGCTGAAGTTTTGTGGGGATACTCAATGGGGCAGCTTTTGGTACCAGCACCACTGGGCTGGACCAGGGACTACTGAGTGCTAAATCATCCCCGTTCCAACATCTGAGAAACCTACTCCTTGTTGCTGTCCCTCACAGTGCCAGACAGCCTGTATATTTAATTTTTTACAGGCAGTCCCTCCCCAGTGTCAATATCATGAGTACACGGATGTGTAAACCCAGGTTTGAGGGAGAAAAGAGAGGCTAACAGTCCCAACAACTGGTGACAGTTCCTCTGCTGTTCTGGGGACAGGGTAGGGGAGAAGCTGACACTCTCCACTGACCCATATTTCTCTTTAGATAACAGGAGGTCAAGAAAGGTTCACTCTCCTCCTCTTCCCTATCATCTGTCACAGCAGCATGGTGACCTCAGACATCTCATAGTGGGGTTTGAGGCAGTTGCTATGGAGTACCCCTAAGGTGTTACTGGATGTCTTGAGGTCCATCAGGTAGGTGGCCTTTCTCTACCTTTCAACTATATCATAGGGACCAGCCCAATGGTCTTGTCGGGCCCTGGGCTTCACTGGATATTCCACCATGGTAGCGATCTGGTCATACCATTGTTTCCTGACTTACTGGTTGGCCTCCAAGCTCTCAGAAGCTTCCTTCTATAACTTAGCCAACTACTTCCCAAGGTTAGCATGTAGATAAATACATCGGGGAGGGAGGGTTCTTGGGAGCTTGCTCCCACCCCTACTACCAGACTCAGAGGTCCCCTAACAGGGTAACCATAGAGAAGTTCAAACGGGCTAAGCCCAACTCCCTTCTGTGGCACCTCCCTGTAGGCAAAAAGCAAGCATGGTTAGAGGATGTCCCACTTCTACCTCATTGACTCTGGAAGGCCCATTATCATGCCTTTTAGGGTTTTGTTAAATCTTTCCACAAGCCCATTGGTTTATGGATAGTAGGGTGTGGAGAACGTGTAAGTTACCCCACACTCCTTCCACATTAACTTCATGTAC
This sequence comes from Lissotriton vulgaris, assembly GCF_964263255.1. Lineage (NCBI taxonomy): Eukaryota > Metazoa > Chordata > Amphibia > Caudata > Salamandridae > Lissotriton > Lissotriton vulgaris. Next base: position 2,112,870,136 of record NC_141689.1, on the reverse strand, counting down.
GCAGACATAAAGTTGGTGCCCTTCTCAGGCACTACCTCTTATTCTTAACAGGGCCCTAGTTTCTGCAAGTGCAGTCACAGTCCTTAGAGGGTAAGGTAAAGTAACTCTATTGGGCATAGTTAATTAAAATCATTGCATACAAAAAGAACAAAGTGCAAAGAAACAGTGCATATAATATAGTGCGATTTAAAAATTACTTGATTTTTCTGATCTAGCCTTATTAAATACTTAGGGTCTTATTACGAGTTTGGAAATCTGACCACTCAAACACTGCGGCTGTGTTCTCCAGAAGATCGATGTACCAGTAGTCTTCCGACCGCCGTATTACGAGTTTACTGCGGTGCCTGCGGTGTAGCTGCAGAGATATTGCGGCAGTGGTGATTACTTTTCCATATATATTGATGCCTGCGTGAGCATTTCAAATGCATATGCTTCGAATGCACACATATGAATGAAACATGTGGTAAGATACCACCTACCCATTGCCAGAGTCCGGCCCATATATGGGCAGTCCAGGCAATGGGTATATGGTACAAAAAGGACTTACCTGTATATCGCCAAAAACAGGGTCATATTCCTAGGGGTGAAGATGCTGCTGTGAGGGAGGGGAGCTGGAGCAAGGGATACACTTCTAACTCCTCCTGGAAGAACAAGAAAGGGGTGAGTGCTCACGCCAAATACTTTGTTTCTGCCATCTTGAAGATGGTAGTCCCACTGCCACGGTCAGCTTGTCAAGGAGCCAACTCGTAATGCTCGTGTACCTCACTGCTTTTCCTGGACTGTGAACCCAGTGCTCTGCTGTGTGCTGGCGGTGTTGAAGTTCAGCCGCAGTCTTTGCAATGGCAATTCGCCAAACTCATAGTACGGCAGTTGGACTGCCAAGTTCGGGGTTCATGGACCGCCAAACCCGTAATAAGGCCCTTAGTAAAACTACAATTTAATATAGAGTCAGTTGTGTTCAGAACAAGCAAGAATTACTTGGCGGTATGTGTGAATTCCTCTTGCTAAAAAGCCAACCTCATAGGTTCCCTTCTGTCATGCATCAGAGCTGGGCAAATACAAACCAACTGGACCATATACTCCTTGCAAACTCCACATAGACACCTTCAGCTTTGTTTGCTGGTCTTTAACTAAGGGAGTCTTTGCAATAAGGCTGGTAAATGGCCAAAGTGAAAAAGCATGAACTTCTGTTCTAGGAATAGTGAGTAACCAGAATCAAAGTAAGGCTGAGGTTTTAGGAATTCTGTAACACCATATGATCTTTTGGACAGTGTTGCTTTATTTGCCACCACCAACAGCTTCCTTGTCTTGCAATTGATGATTTATTTTAGGCCAGTGTATGGTCTTTTCAGGTTCCAAAAGGAGTGTATAGCAGAGTCCAGGTACAGCCTGCCAGGCATTGATGGCAGTCAACAAAAGTAGACCATAGTATTGTGTTCATTGAAAAGCTGCCTGTGCTTTTTGGCTTACAACAAGTCTGAATATAAGCTCCTTGTCTAGCTAGAGACTGTATAATAATTCAACATTCTAAACGAATTTGTGCCAGTGAAACATTTTTGGCAGATTGAAAATGTGCCTGTAATTCCTTGAGATTGTAGTGTCCAGCTGTAGACCGTCACAGCCACACAGTGCCTCACTGCCATAGGTTAATGTAGAGAATACTTTAGCGTTCATGATCTTTAAGAAGGGGCCAAGAGATGTGCTCTTCAGAAGACTTCACAGAGAGCGAAATGCCTGAGCTAGAGCGTTACGGTGTTGTGAGATTTGTAGCTTTTGATGTTTGAATGAGCCTTTTTCATAAAAACACCACCACCAAGTATTTATATTCAAACACTATGTCCAGGGGTTGTTCTTGAAGGTGCTAGTTATAATGGCTTTTGATTCAATTGCTTGCTACCATAACTTTGGATTTAGACTAGTGTATTGCCTTTCCTTTGGCAAAGCAATATACATTGAATTGATCTATTAGATGTTAAAGGTCGATTTTAGTTTGGCTCTGCAGTTTCACATCATCAGTATATAGCAACTCAGAAAGATGAAAATCTCGAGCTTAGGTGCATGAGAATTGACTTGGTCCAAAACTATGGACAAGTTGGCTAGGAAAAGATTAAATAACAGTGGTGCCTACACACATCCTTGTTTAGGGCCTAGATGAATGAAGATTTTACTTGCCAAACAAGTGGTGTTACCTATTTTAATCCTTAACCAAGTGTCTGTGTATAGTAATTGGATAGCTTGCAACAGGTTTTACGGTATGCCCCAGGTCATTAATTTAAGCCAGAGATGATAATGTGGTATGCTATTGAACTCGGTCTAAAAAAATCAATAAAGACCATGTACAATGGTTGCCGCTTAGATAACATGATACCAAAAATAAAAGCTAACCCCATTATATTGGCAACAATCACAGTTTCTTGTGTAAAACCAGTTTGATATAGGGGGATTATACTGCGATCCCGTATACGTGTGCAAAAATCCTCAAGAATATAGGATGAAAAATGCTTTGCTTCACTGTCAATTTAGGCTGGTAATCATTAATTATTCGAGTTGGACCTGTCACCCTCCCTTAAAGATTGGATTGACAATTGAACCTCTCCAGGAATTAGGGACAGACAGTGCCTGTATATCAGCGTTAAAGACCATAGTCAGTTTCCTTGCCCAATAACAAATGTTTGTTTTGTATATCGCTTGGGGATTGCCATTTGGGGCAGAGGCACCATGAAAGCCAACCTCCCACAATTATTTTTTCAATCTGATATGATTTTATTCTTATTACTTCAACTGCTAGGTGTTGGTAGAGACTGTCTATTGTTAATAATCGAATGTTTGCTAGCATTAGCATCTAAAGCTCTCGAGTTATCTTTTGCTGAAGTCATGGAATTCAATGTTTTACTTCGAAATGTTTGCCCAATATGCTTCATCCGATTTCTTCTTCTAATTCCAAAATAGCTTTCTCTAGGTTTTCCTGAGGTGATGGGCATGTAAGAGCTCTGTTAGATTGTTTGGTGATTTTCTTAGTGCTCTCAGAGCTTGATTGAGCTTCTTTGTTGCCAGTTTGCAGGCTGGTGATATCTTCTCTGTTCTTGTTTCAAGGTTGGACAATCCCGTTTACCAGTTCTAGAACATGGTGGCGTAGAATTACTGAGCTTGTCTAACAAGAGTTTGTAAATACTACGTAGCTTTCAGGCGGATTAGAGTTTATTTTTTGACAGGACTCCAAAACTGTAGCTTTTATGCATATAACTGAATTATTAGACCATTTTTTTATTTGTTTATTTACTGTGTGCAGAGAGCCAGGAATCACGTTCACTGGATGGTTTACTGAAGGGTAACCCAAGAGCTCCAATATTTCAGGAAAGTGGTCACTTTCCAGCCTTGCTCCTATGTCGAAATGAGGCAACAAGGGGAAACAGTGGAAAGCTGATTAACATATAGTCTAGAATGGCTTGTGAAGTGGCAGTCTGGAGTGTGAACATAGATATAGGGGCCCATTAGGATGTAGAGTGGATCGCCACCGCCCGCATGGCGGTGGCGATCCGCCCTACATCCTAGCCAGCTGCCACCCATTTCTCCCAGCCATATTAGTATGGAGGGGGGGACCTTGGCAGACGGGATGACCGTCCGCCGCTTTTCTGCCCGGTCGACAAGGCAGAATATGGTTTTATATGGTGGCGATGTCTGCGAGACACCGCCATCCATATCAGGATGCAGACAGGAGGGAGCCTTTCCGTGGCGGCAAGCATGCTGTTTTTAAGTTAGGAGGCCCGTTGCGGGCCCCAGGATGATGGGGGGTTGGGGGGAACATGGGGGGTACCTATGGTACCCCCCTTCATGTGCATGCACAACATGACAGGCAACGCGCGGTGCCTGCCACGATGTGTATGCCACGATGTGTATGCACAAGCACCGGCCACCGCAATGTTAAAAATGCAAGATGCGCCCACCAGTGTGATGGGCGTATCCTAATGTCACTCACGAGACCCCGCACATATGGCGGGCGGTCCCTTTTACCGTGAGGATGGTGGTCGGACAAAGTCCGCCCGCAATCCCAATGATGCCCATAGTGTTTTGCTCAGATCAACCATTCAAAACTCGGATTTGCCACTGCTCTAGCACTCTGACTAGATGTTCCTTTCTCTCTCGTCACAATGTTTTATTTCCCTGGTACCCTGAACAGGGCTTCCAATTAACTGGTTCTGGACAATAATCATTTCATCAAGCTCAGGAATTAATATTAAGTTCATGTTAAAATTCCCCGTAACCCGGAGTTCATCTTCTTTATCTCCTACTCTTGTGTCCATGATGATAGATGTTTAAATTTCCAATTATTTCTAGCTTCTTTTTGGTGTTTGGAGGAGCATATATATTGACCAGTAATAGTGACTTGCGTATGTTTGGAAGCAAGCCCTTGAATGCCACACATAATATATTAATATTATCCTCCATCAAGACAGCGCTATTTCAGTTCAGGGCAACTGAGGTGTAGATGGCAAGGGACTCAAAAGAACCTCCAAACTTCATGGACTTGATAGTGGGATTAAAAGAATTCGAGGAACCCTGGCAGCAGGATTGAGAACCATGTTTCTCAATAGGCTATTAAACCAGTGTTCCTATCAATAACAGGTGAAGTGAGTAGAGAGGGTTCAGGTAAATTTTTAGGTCTCGTCTGATCCAGCGAGAAAATTTAGTAGCTGCTTCAAAAGTGCTACCTTGCCGGCCACCAGCTTGCTATTACGCGCACAATCGCGCGTGACTTGCACAGCACTTTTTCCCATCGCGCGCACAACTCGCATCACCACTTGCGGTTTTTATTTTTTATTTTATTTTTTTGAGCACAGAGCGCGTCATCGCGATCACTTTCGCTTTCACTGTGATCGCGATAACTATGACCTTTCGTGGCTGCGCGGCGTCTTTTTTACGGGCGCGCGGCTAATGCTTGTTTAGTTACAAAAGTATGTATGTACTTTTCCGTATAATTCGATTAGTCTGTGAAATTCTCAGTAAATAGCGATAGCGGCCTGCATGGCCTGTGGATAAGGCGATGATTCTTTCTTTCTTTTCTGCAGCATGTTTTTACAGTAGTAGCACAAATGAGTGCACATGTTCTGTGTCCATGTGAACTCCAGATGCGGAGTACAAGAGGTATCCGAACTTTTTTACGGGTGTATTTGCTTTCTATACCCTCTGCAGACGCACCTTTCTTAAACAGACCTAACTGCGGTCTGCGGGTGCGTAGAAGGACATTTTCAAGGCCTGACGTTTGACTGTCCAACTCTCCAGGCGGAACAGTTGCATATAAAAGATTTGGGTCGGGTGGAGGAAGGGCTGCCCTCCTGTAAACAGGCGCACCTCTGGCCACGCCTGTTTACCTAGGGACGCTTTAATTAGCTTTTTGTTTCTCCACAGACTTGTTCGAAGTTAATTCTCCAGTCCCCTGCAATTCACTTTGGGCCCTTTCTGCCAGCAAGGCCTCGAGGGATTGCACCTCAAAAGTGGCCTGGGCATATTTGCAGAGTATCTATTATTCTCTTTAATGGAACTGGGTTGTGAACGTTTTGCAATCTGCATGTTGTTCAGCCCTTTAGAGCACGCCGCCTAGGGCTGAGTGCTGCAATAACCCGCCCTGGCTTCCAGAACTGTTTAAACCTGAAAATCTTCACCAACGTGTTCGCTCAGTCTGCAACGTTTCCAGCAGGTTGGTGGACACGTATGTGTTGTCGGCTTAAACATCGAGCGAAGCCAAGTTTAAGGCAGTAATGTGTCCTTTTTTACATTAATTTAACTTTTAGGTTTTTTGCACAACTTATTTTTGTCTGCGAAAGCTCGAGTTGCATCTTGGATACATTTCCTGCACGGAGCAGGCTCTGTCGGCCAGTAAATCCACTGTAAACGAATCCTACAGAAGTGAAAACCTATTTATTTAAGGTGTTTTGTGTACGCGCTACATGGTGGGTTTGGTCGAAGAGTCAGATTTAAAAACTGCAGATTTATGGGTTGGTTGAGGTCGTCTTCTTAGAAACAAGACCTGACATCTCCGATCATGTCAATGGAAGTCAACCCTGGGGGAAGAAAGCTGGGAGTTGCCCCAGTCTGTGACTGGTGTTCTAAAGGTGTTTTTTTAAAGTGATCTTTCCTGAACTTGGGTTGGGTCTAGTTCGTTCCAGAGATGGTTCTGTTTCGAATCCAGTAGGATTTGCAAGTGGTTGTAGATTGCCTTCTCTGTGCCCAAATATGGAGACAAAATATCACATTTATTTGAACTCTCAGATGGTGGCCTTGTTCCTGTTCTCTGCTAAGCCACACCCTACATTTTACATTGATGCCTCTGTGGGCCGGACTGCAGACCAGAACTGACATTTGCAGCACAGAAGAAAATGTAACACATGGCAATAGCCTCTCCTTCATGCTTCTGTTATCTGAGGATCCTTCTTCAGTGCCATATCATAACACTAAGGGATTCATAGTTTCAGTGTCCTGTCACAGCCTGACAAATTTAAAGGTATCTGCCTCAGGCTGGTGGTAGCACTGTGAAAGGCATGTATCCTGCCTAAAGCTCTGCTTCTCATCATCTTTGTGGTGTTCTTTCACCACAGTCTACTGGCATGAAAACATCAAACGATTCATATCCAGATCACTGCTTAACCTTCAGTGTGCTCTGACTGGTGCCTGTCTGTCTCACTAGAGGTCTTCTGGCCTTTCAGCCAATTGTCACTAAAGGTTTTCCACCCCAGTCCCACAGACTTACCACCTGCCAAAGGACATTGTTTTTGGGGTAAAGGCCAGCACTTTGAGGCTCTTCCTTTTAGCACCATAAATATCAAACCTGTTCGACACCCTGACCTACATCTGTTACTCACCCCTCCCCCTTCTTAGCTTCTCAGCTCCTGCAGTGACTATTTAACGGCTTGAACAACTTAAAAAAACAACAGTAACATTTTTAAAAAAAGTGTTGTCATGCATGAGAAACTCCCACCATACCTTTAAAATACCCTACAGAATTTAGGCTGTATATTATTTGTTCAGGAAAATTTGCATCAAAAACACTTGTTTTCAGTCCAACTAAAATTTTGTACACATTAGAAGGTGCTCTGCTAGTTTGTATACCGTATGGGCATGCAGGAGACACCATTCATGTTTGAGGCTGGAATATGGAAGTGTATGAAGTCCAGACTGGAGCAGGTTTGTTCTCCATGAGACTCCGTACTGCTCACTTAGGGGCAGAAAGGCTCCTGCTGCCCGCCGGTTCTCTTGGACCTCGACAGACCTTCCTTGGAAGCCAGGCATATCATGGGGGATGGTAGGCATTGCCAGACTGCTTCGGAAGAGCTGGTTTTATATGTATAACTGACCTCCTTTAAACACTGTTCAGTATTACGACTGCCCATGTTGAGAAACTACACATTTTGATATAGTGAAGCTTTCCAGTTGCAGAATATTTAGTGAAGCGACTGTACTTGACACTATAGGTTCAACTCTTGCAAGTAAATGTGAGCTGACGGCAGCTCAGTCCGCGTGTGAAAAAGTACTCTGGTATGAGAACACCACGATCACTCTGCACCACCACTGCATCACTCAGGGACACAAAAACATCACTCTACACCACCACAGCATCCTTTACGTACACCACAGCATCACTCAGCACCACCACAGCATCACTATGCGCTACGACAGCATCATTCAGCACCACCACCGCATCACTCAGCACCACCACAACATCACTCAGGGGCACCACAACATCACTCAAGGGCACAACAACATCACTCAGCGCCATCACAACATCACTCAGCGCAACAACATCATCACTCAGCACCACCACTGCATAGCTCTAGGCAACCACAGCAACACTCAGCACCACAACAGCGTCACTCAGCACCACCACAACATCACTCCTGAACAGCACAGCATCACTCAGGGCCACCACAGGATCACTAAGGGGCAGCACAGCATCACTCAACGCCACCACTGCATAACTCAGGGCCAGCACAGCATAACTTAACAACACCACAGCATCACTCAGTGCTTCTTAATCTTTTTAATTACAACTTCTCAGCACGCTGCACAGGAGCCACACTTCTCTACAGCACAGCTTAGAAACATTGGCAAAGTCAATAGCTCTACCTAAACACTTATAAGGCCCCCACAAAGCATAGCCAATAGGTCTCGCCTTTGGAACATTATAAGTGTTTAGTTATCCAGCACAATATCCTTCATTAAACAACATCATATGTTGCATGGCTAATCACTTTTAAGGTCCCAAAAGCGAGACCTATTGGGTATGCCAATGCTTGTTTGGCTCGGCATGTGGGGCAAATTGTAGCCAGCCCCAGTCGTCTGTTCATGGCATAGCCCTACTGTTTAGGTGATCTTTAATAGGCGCCTGGATTCTGGTTCTGCTGGGCAGATATTTATCCAAAGCATTTTTTTTAGTGAAGAGTAAGCTCCCTTTTTGCCATCTTGGAAACTGCTAGTGTGGAACTGCACTCTACAGGGATTATTGTGGTCGGGCCACACGGAGCAGAATTTAGGAGGATATCTATGCCTCAGTTACTGAATGCAGTTTTTTGTCCTAGAGCAACAGGCTCAGAGCTTCTTCTGAGGTCCATAACGAGCATTCCTTCCTGAAGATGGCTTGCTTGATGTGGAGGAATTTGACAGATTCAATGTCTGAGTAAGTTATTTTCGCCAGACTGGGAAGGGCATGAAGTAACTTTAAAATGTTGCCCCTATTTAACGTGTCGTAACAACCCTTCGAGGGGTATTTTAGTTGCAGCAAGGTTTTCGACTTACCTAATCTTTGCTCTGATAAGAGGTCATACCGGGGATAATTTATCGGTAATGTTGCCATTATTACTAATCAGGTGGACGTCTTGAACCTGCTGGGCTTGCTCTATGCTCCTTGTAGAGTTAGTTCAGACTGCTGTAAACAAGGTGGGTGGATTAAGCTAAGAAGCGAGCGTCACATTATTGCCTTTTGCAAGGGGATCCTGTGATGCCCATCCTTGTGAACATTCGTGGAACGCATACTCATGTATAACATCTTTGTGGGGGGAGGGCTAAAGGAACATATGACCGGATGGGCCGTGAGGTATAGCAGCAAGATTGTGGCTGCTGATTGAACCTAGTTAGCCATGGAGCACTTGGACTACTGGTACTGATTCCTTGAGTGAAAGTGTTACGAGAAGGATTGTACTCTGTTTGAAAATGCCTTGATGTAAAGAGCCTACTCAGCCATGAAGCACTTGAGCTGTAAGTGCTATTTCCTTGTGTGCAAGCATTGCGAAAAGGGTTGTCCTTTGTTGACATTTGTGAGCAAATATCTTGACTATGCAAAGGTAGGTTAGTGGTACTCGCATCATTGTGAGTGCTATGAGTTTCTGACCCCCTGCATTCTTTTCCAGAGTCAGCTGTGTGTGGAATTAAAGAATTTGGGTTGCCACAGTCTAAGTTGGTAATAAGTGAGGGACCTTGACTACCCCTTTTAGCAACAGCTGTAAGCCATGCAGTATTTTCTACTTCACCATGAGTGTCTGGTAATGCTGATGTTGAAGTGTTGAAGTTGCCAGGATTCAGGGAGTTAGTGAGTGTGGGACTTTGGTTCTCCCTGTGAGCAACAACAGGGTGCTGTGTGATGTGTCCCACCTTGCTTTGGATGTCAGTTTGCCCCGGTTCAATTATTGCAGGATTGAAAACAGGAAAAAACCCATAGGAGGTGCTTCTTGCACGCTTGTTGTTCCAACTTTAATTCCTTCCTGATGTTTCAGATGATTGTGTACGGGGAAAGCCTCATCCACAACATTTTATTTATGGAAATTTGTACTGCAGAGACGTTTTCTGATTTCTGATAAGGTATACTACAGATAGAACTTGTTTGAAGAAAATTACAGATTACAGAGAGTCCAGAATGTGGCTGCCAGGGCGCTGGTAGGCCTCCCCCGCCACTCTTCGGTGGCCGGAGCCTTGAAAAAACTGCACTGGCTCCCGGTGGGCAAAAGGATCCAGTTCAAGGCACTTTGTTTAGCCTTTAAAATTCTTAAAACCGCCTCTCCCCCAATGCTGTGCCCCCTCCTGTCGGAGTATACTCCTAGGAGGTCGCTTCGCTCAGAGGGACAACATCTCGTGATCATCCCTCGTACCAAACTGGCCAGAATAGGCGGTCGATCCTTTAGCCTCCTAGCTGCCAAGCTATGGAACAGTCTACCGGAAACAATCCGTGGCATGCAGGACCTTTTGGCTTTCAGAAAGGCCATCAAAACTCACCTTTTTCAGTAATGCCTCTTCTTCTCTCTGTGCTTCTAACTTTCTGCATTTAGTCTTCTCGCAGCGCCGGGACGCCCCTTGGCTGGGGCAGCCGCGCGCTATACAAATCACTATAACATAACATAACTTGCGTTTTTCTTGTCTGATTGAGACTGTGTGGGACATCCGTTAAGTTGACTGGGGTGAGGAGTAGTTTCTCATCACCTATTTAGTTAGTGGCTTGATAATCCTCCAGACTAACGGGGTATGAACACTCAGCTGTATTGATGAGCATAGATGGTTTCGAAGTTCCATTGGGAGTCTAGGCGAAGTTTCCTTAGAATGCTTGACCTGGCTTTTGGTAAGTGGAGTCTCAGCTTTACTTTAATTTCATAAGTAAAAAATATCCAGAGCTGAGGGTGGAATGCTAATTTTTTTGATAAGCGGTGAGCAGGAACATGCTGTGTGCTGGACCACGTGCTCTGGCTGAGCGTGGATTATTAAATTATTTAACTCACAGAGTTTGGTGTCTATACCAGCGATAAAAATATGGCTAATGGGTTCAGAAGGTCGACTTGTACATCCATTTTATTTGAGTGGTAGTTGCAGGGGTCTCCAAACCGGTCCTGGAGCACCGGATCCATGCCAGATTTTTTTGGATATCCTCATTGAGATACATGTAGTAATTTTAAAAATCTGGCATGGATCCGGCCCTCCAGGACCGGTTTGAAGACCCCTGGTTTAGAGCATCCATTTTGGACTGAAAAGTTTTCAAAAGAAGATCCAAAGCAGTCGCAGGGGGGAATAGAAGGATCATTACTCACATCCTTTATGGATTGAATACATGTGGGAGGCGAATGAGTGGTGTTGACCATAAGCGCATCCTTCAGAAGGCTGCTCCATCTTGTTGTTAGATGCCTTTGGCCACTTGAATAAAGGTGATCTAAACACATTCGCCAGGGCCATGGCAGAATTGGGCTCAGGGGGCTGGCTACATGTGATGTAACAATTTGGCTAGGCGGCTCCACTTGTTCATTGACAAGCGAAGATTGATCCCCCTAGTTAATGACTGCAGAGAGTGATTTATTTTTAGAGGATGGTGATGTCTGTTTAGTTGGCAAACAAGCTCAGCCTTTTGTATTGTGATTCCCCGGACAGACAGTAAGTAGTTTGCCAGGTGTTTCTGGAGATGATTTGTTGGTGAAAGAGCAAGACAACCCTTCTATAGAGTGTTTGCCAGGATAGGCAGTGCCCAAATTGCCAGGTGATGAAGATATAAATGTTTTGTGGAAGTTATTGGGATGGTCCTTAAGGTTGATGTCACCAATGGTGAAAGATTCACTGTTTGCACCAGAACTTCATACTTTGAACCGAGGTTGAGGTCAGCTGTAACAGAAGATTTCGAAGTTGTATCAATGACATCAGAGACGATACTGGTACAAAGAGAGGATTTTATAGTTCGACTAACTGGAGAAGGCAGCCCAGCCACCTTGCTATTAGTTGTTGAGAAAATTACAGCCCCAGGGCCTTTAAGGAGTGATAATTTAAAAGAGTCCATTGAGCTCTTTAAAAAAATCCTACCTATGGTTGAAAAAAGGCACTGTCTGTCCTTTGTTTTTGTTTTGTTTGAATGAAGGAGGTAGTGTATGTTTCTGACCTCTGTGAATCGTTGGTTTGGGGGCGGCTCTGACGTTCCCCAATCTTATAGTTTAACTATTGATGTCTGAAGTGGTAGAGGGCCCCTCAAGGTGGTCAAGGGATGTACAATCAGAAGGATAAGCTTAGGGGAGGGAGTGGGATAGGACATAGCCATATATGTGTCCACTAACTGCCCCTTTTTACTTAACCTGGCCAGCAATGAAGATTGGAGTAACTAGTGTGTGCCTTGTACTGCTTGGCCTTGGTTGATACTTATCCGCCCTCCAACTTATCTTGTTCCACAGTGTCTGGTGAAATGCCAGGAATGTGTTGTGCACCAGCAGAATATTAGAGGCGCTGTTAGCGCAATCACCCAACAATTACCTCTGGGTGTGCGCGGGTCCTGCTTGTCAATCACTGACTTACCTAGATCCTCAGGGCCCTGATTGACAGAACTAACTTAAGACATAATCCTAAACTTCTGTTAATACCAAAATGAGAAGGGCCTTCCATGAATACCAAAATGAGAAGGGCCTTCTGTGAATACCAAAATGGTAGTAAGTTTAGGATTTTGTCTTAAGTTAGTTCTGTGAATCGGGCCCTCAGTGTCCTTGAGGTGGCAACTGCAGAAATGTCCCAATGGAAAGTGGTAGGAATGAAAAGACGGTCACTGCACACCAACCAGAGAGCTGGCTAGAAACAGCCCTTCACCTGGCGAGGAATCGGCCGGCAAGCGACAACAGGAAAGCATGGGCCCACCGCCCTCTGTGTACATAACACTCCCAGCACATGTGAGGCCTTGTGAGTGTGCCCGAGCCTCCGCTCAGCTCCCCGGCTGTGGACCACAGCACCGCAGCACTCCAGGCATGGGGATCTCACCTAATCTCAAGGCTTAATGGGGGAGGGACAAAAAAGTCGGGGACAGATATCTGACCAGTGTAAAAGGTGTGGGGAGGCAGAGAGGACACAGTGGGAGGCAAGTCGCACCGGGATCTTCCCTACCGCTCTACCCTCTGGCCACATTAGCACTGCCATCACCCCACACCTCAATCCAAATTCACTGATGGGTGTTAAGCCTAGTAGTCAACGTAGGCCAATGAGGATGTAGACCACTATTTCCACATAGGAGATCGGAGGTGATCCTCAAATGCTGCTGACGCATCAATGTTGGTCAGAGCGCAAGGGCCCTTCTGGTGTTTAAAAATCAGCTGTCCCACATGCTTGTAAGTGAGTAATCAGCTCAAATCTACTTCACTCATTCAGGACAGGGACTCCAAGTTATTAGCAAATAGTTCTCTTCCCAAACCCAGGCTGGAAAAGAAACTTGATCAAGTGGACAGCAACTAAAACTGCCAAATGTTGAGCCCAAATTTATTTTGTCCCCAGAATGCATTTCCAAAGGCCCATTTAATATGTTGAATAGGTGCAACATTCTTAGGTTATTAAAATCACATTCTGCCTTTAGATGCGCAAAAAGCAAAGAAATTACAACAATCTTGCTTAAACCACCAACAGAGACAGAGGTTAGGGAGCCAACCATAGTGACACTGACTAGTCAAGCTTTAGCTATACATTTTTTAAACAATAAGTTGTTTATTTGATGAGTGGAGTGGGCCTATGCCCTCCAATGCTCCTAGAGAGAAGTATCCGTGTGCACTGTCATGACAAGAACACACACAACTTGAGTTGGAAAAATCAAGGTTTACATTGAGCAAGAGGCCCTAATACAGATATAGTAAATAGCTCCCCAAGTTGGATGTTAACTAGGTGCCTGGCTATGTTCGTATTTGTTCTACTCAGGTACAAAATGACAGTGAAATAAGTGGAAATTGCTAGCTAATACACTAGCACAACGCCCCTAACTATATTATTAAAAACGCAGTACTGAAAGCAATATAGAAACCATTATGCTCTTAGAAAAATAACTAATAACAAAAAATTAAAGATGGTCTATAAATCCTAAGATAACTGCTTTTTGGGGGGGGGAATAGCATGTTTACAAGGCACTTGTGGGCCTTTAGAGAGACCCCAGTAAATGGCTATCTGGACTTTCACTTTGTAGCTACAAAGTGCAATAAGAAGGCAATGCCTGAGGGAATTATTTATCCACCTATGTATCTAATAAACTTAACTTGACCGCAGATGTAGAGTTAAATTTGAAAGAAAATGTAGTAGTCAAGTTATAATTTATCCCCAGCACTCTTAACTCACCTCAGTTTCTTTATATTCTGTGCAGCGTGTATATAAACCCCTGTAGAAACAGGAAAAAAGAACTCTTGAGAGCCCTTCCCAATTTATGTTCTCAAATTATGTCTCACTATGTAGAGACTTATATGATTTTAACAAGGGACATTATTAACCTCAAATAGTTCAGGCGCAATGCACTAGAGGACTGGGTGATAGAAGACGACTCATGCCGCAATATCCCTCACTGTAGCTGAACTAAAAGGAAGGGTGAAAAATTGGGGGAAGAAACTCTGAATGCTTTTTATAGCTAGAATCGCAGCAACTAAACAGCCACGTCCCAAAGGATGTATGTACCACTCTCAAACTCCCTCACACTCATATCTGCATGTCAACAGGCACTTTTGGATTATACTATGTTCTCAGTCGACCTCTTTAAGAATATCCTTGATTTCGAAATATTCCCTAGAGTTGGCAGTGAACACTTCTCACAGTTAATCACTATTTATTGCGCTCACACACGAAATGACACAGCGCAGTGGGTAGGAAATCTTGAATGTATTCAGAATTTAAGTAGAATAAAGTGGAAAGAGATAAACAAAGTTCTGACTCCTGCCTGATTCAATTGAACCAGCCACATTGGCAACAAACAAACTATGGGTCAAGCACAAAAGCTGGTAATCAGTGAGTGGAGAACAGCTATACATTCGGCACCCGTACCTCCTCTCCCCATGTAAGTGTAATGCTTGGTTCACTAGAGAGGTAGAAGCAATAAAGCATACTATAATAACGCCCTCATTAAGAAATGTGGAGCAATTACTGTTTAAGGGCTCAAAATAAGAAGGCACCTGGAAGGCTAAAAGTGAAGCGCGAGATAAGCATTTTATTTGAAGTTAGGAAAACCAGTGATTGGAAAGTCCTGGAATTATGCCACTCACTTTGTTGACGATGGAGCAAGAAGACAAGGAAATAGAGAGTCTTCGAAAGATTGGTAAATTCATGTTAAATTGCTGTATGTACCCAATAACAGCAAATTGTTTTTGACCGATAAAAGCGTAGTATCTAGCCATATATCTGATATCACAAACAATAAGTTCAGCAAAACATTCCGCCTGATTCATCAAAGGTAATTGCGCTCGCAAAGGGCCCGATTCTGAGAATCTGGCCCTTTGCGTGTGCGATTTTTGCATTTGGGATTCATCATCCCAAATGCAAAAATCGCTATTACCGAAATCGCATATTTGCGAGGAATTGGATTTAAGGAATCTCTAATAGAGATTCCTTAAATGCAATTCATCAACCATTTAGAAATTGCGAAATCGCAATATTTGGTCGCAATTTACCACCAAGTCTGACTTGGTGGTAAATTGCGAAAAAAGAGTAAAAAGCACTTTAGTGCATTTTTTTTCTTTTGCATGTTACACACACACATGTCCTTTGGACATGTGTGTGCGCAACACCTGTTCAAATGTGCATTTGAGGGGTGCTACAGGGTGTCCTTTGGACACCCCTGGCACCCTTCAAATCGCTATCTTATTTGCAATTAGCAAATTGCTAATCGCAAATAAGGAATACTCCCCATTCATTCCTATGGGCCTTTAGGACTTTAGGCCCATAGGAATGAATGGGGAGTATTCCTTATTTGCGATTAGCAATTTGCTAATCGCAAATAAGGAATGTGTAGGAATCGCATATTTTTTTGCGATTCCTACATGAATACCGTTTTGCGAGTCTGGAATAGCGATTCCTTATGAATCGCTATTTCAGACTCGCAAAACGGCCCAATGATGAATCAGGCTGATTGTCTTTAACACGCTCAAATGGCACTCTTGGTCGTAGTGCCAACTGGAGCCTCGTCAGTTTCCCCAACCTATGATGCACAGCCAAAGTGTATGTAAGCCATCCATTAAAGTGCAGACCATTGCTTCCATGTTTCAAATTGTTTATTCCAGAGGTGATCACAAATAATCCGACATTTCTATTCTTTTATTTGGCCCTAGTGCAATCCCAGCAGCTATTTTGAAGGCAAACATTTCTGGGCCAGCAGGTTAACAGCACTTTAAACTCACTGCATTCAGACATGGTCGATTTCTGAGAGTTGGTGATGGTCAATCTTAGTAACCATCTTGTTCTCTCTGGTTTGATATACTGAGCTTTATGTCTCAAAGGTGTGACGATCTATGGAGCATTCTATGACTTTGAAACTACATTTCTTAGTGCGTACCACAATATTTTGTGGTAAAAATTACAATAATGGGGTTTTTCAGCTACTCTACGGAAAGCTATTACATCTCTATATACTAAGACCAGGGTTACAGTTAAATTGGGACCTATGTCATTTATTCTAAGAAAAAATTCCTTACAAATAGAGGTTTAAATTAACTTATACACCCCTTTTATTTAACTTACACACCAGAGATCTCGATATTTAATTGGCTATGACAAATGCTATTAGACCTGGCACCATTGGCGTGGGTCTACCTTTCATTTTTGCTGTTGCCTCATGTGTTTTTGCTGGTGTTCGATGATTTGGGCACTAAGCCACTTCTGTCCAGTGCCACAGTGCAAGTGCTCCCTACTGTAAATGAATGTATTAAATAGTGATTCTATGATTGACTATTTGGTTTACCTGTCAGACCCTAGTACATTGCACTGAGTGTGCCCAGTGCGTGTAAATCCAATTACTGCTAGTGGGCTTGCAGCACTGGTTGTGTCACCCACAGAAGCGGCCCTGTTAAATGTGTCTAAGGTCTGCCATTGCAGAGCCTGCGTGCAGTCTGGGACTGTCATGCTGACTGGGCAAGTGCACCCACTTGCCAGTCCCTAAACCTTCCCTTATCTTCATATTAGTCACTCCTATGGTAGGCTCACGGGCAGGGTGCATTGTAAGTATAAGGTAGGACAAGCCCTGATGTGTGTGGCATGTCCTAATAGTGAATTACAGCCATTTTCGTTTTTCACTATTGCAAGGCTACCTGTTCTCCATAGGCCAGAATGGGCTGTTAGATTATTACATGTTTATAATCCTAACCGACTCAGAGAACATGGTGGAAATTCGAGTTTAGTATGCCTGGACTCAGAATAATAAAATACATCTTTTAGTGACGTTTATTTAAATATTCTGTGTTTTCAAATAACACTTTTAGAAAGTAGGTATTTGCTTGCCTAACCATTTAAGCCTGCCTCTGCGAGGTTGTGTATTCCTTTGTCTGGTTTTGTGAGTGACAGGAATGGGGGATTCCAAGAGACCGGCTGGCGCAGCCTGGTGGTGAATAGAGAGATCTGCATCTAGATGGGAGGGAGGAGTTGCACCTGGGACCTGAATAGGGATGGGCCTTCCCTCTACAATGCCGGCTCCACCTGCTGTGGTGCGTCTGATGTCTCTGCCCTGCACACTGAAAGAAGAGAGGGAAGACTGTCAACAAAGTGCTCCAGGACTGTACTTGCCTTCCACAATGCTGGCTCCACCTCCTGAGGGAGGTCTGATGTGCCTGCCCTGCACTGTGAAAGGAAAGGAGAAGGGTGGTAAACAGAGTGCTTCAGACCTGGTTTTGACTGGGCACAGGCCCCTCTCCCCTCAGAGAACAAAGGGTTTTGGGGTATAAGTATTGGGACCCTGATCCCATGAAATTAGATCACTTCTGGACTTACAAGACGAAACTTCTGGTGAGGAGAGGAACCTGAGGAAACTGAGGAGAGACTATTCCCAAGCTGAAGTGCTGCTTGGGGGATTGGCCTGCAGTGGTTGCCTGACTGCCAAAGAGAGGAGAAAGAACTTTGTGTACTTTCCTTTCAACTTGTGAAAAGACCTCCAAGGGCTTGAAAGAGAGCTTGCCCCTTGACCGAAGTCTCAGGACCAGTAGACTTCACCAGCCTTTGTGGATTGCCGCTGGAATCGCTGTTTCAGTGGCTACAGAGGCAGGGAGCTGTGACCGACTCTCACGACCGACCCGGTGTCCTGTAGGCACTGCTCACCGACTACGACCTGACGCCGTCACCGAGCCGTTGCCTGCACCGCGACGTGCAAACGCCTCACTACACCGACTCGTACTGGTCTGACCGACGCGGTCACTGCTGCTGATTCGAGTCCTGTGAACCCACCGGAGTTGGGCACTGCCTCGTACGCTTCGCGACGCACCGTTTGACTTGCACCGCTGTCCGGACTGATCGACGCCAGCTCCCGAACTCCGGCTCTGTTGCCGCACCGCATTCAGGGACAACGTGTCCTGCAACGCTTCCTTTCTGCACTGCGACGAACACCGGAACTGGCCCGCACACCCGTGCCGGCCTCAAGTAAAAGGTACTGTGACTGAGTCTGTCGACATTTGAGTGGGCCTGGACCGACGCGGTCCGCTGCATTTGCTAGACTCTGTGTTATTTTAACAACGCTGTAGGGCTACCAACTCGCACAGAACCTTGATCTAAGCCTTTTTAACCAGAACTCTTGAAATCTAATAGTACTGTGGATTATTTTTGTTGTTTATTGGTCTTGTGGTAACTCTATATAAAATATACTTATTTTTGATATACAACCTTATGTGGTGTCAATTTGTAGTGTTGTCACTGGGTTACTGTGTGGGGCCACAAATGCTTAACTTACAACGCCTCTGAGATAAATAAAGCCTTGCTGCTTGTGCCAAGCTACCGAGGGGGTGAGCAGGGGTTATTTTAGGAGTGTAATCCCCTTATCCTGACTAGAGGAGAGGGTCCCTATTTGTCACAAGTACCTACCTGTGCCAACTAGAGACCCCCAATTCTAACAAATACTTTCCCTGAAAGTTGCCAAATATCTATTACCTATGTTAAAGTATGCAGATAACAGCGACCTATTAAACCAAACACCAACTGGCCCTCAAATATTTATTTTGGACCTGGAATCTTATTGACCAACAAATAATCTCATCATGAATGAAGAACAAAGCCAAATAGCTCAGGAGGAAAATAGTTATCAATGGTCAATTGTCTTCGGGAAATGTCAATCTTGAACGAGTTCAAGCTTTCATATGGCATAAAAGAGAAAGAAGAGTCAAGACACTAATGTCCTGCACTTGCCAACAGAGTGTTAAAACGGAGAAGATACAATTGTTCTTGGTGGTGCCTCAAACCCGGAATACAACCCTTCTATACTCCTAAATGAAAAGCACTTTCCTAAACAAACTAGCAGTTTACATTTTGTAAATAAGTGTTTTCTGTACAGATTTTTGAAGCCCTGAAGAAGTCCTTGTCGGACGAAACACTTTGGCTACTGTTCGCTGATGTGGTTTTTAGAAGAAGAAAAAAGACGAATAAAGATTTATTGAAAGAAGAAACCCTTTTCATATGCATTTGTTGTGACTCAGTGCCATTGGTTATGAATATTGTTGTCTTATTTGACATAAAAATGTATGCTTTAGATAGATGCATTTCATCATACGTCACCACTAATTTTTAGGTGCTGAACCACTACTCTGCTCGTACTAAAGTATATGGTTTGGGGAGAAGGGAGGGGTTATGCCCCACTCTGCAGCATGTTAATAAAAAAAAGATGGCATTAAGCGCATTTTTCCTATGTTTAAGCCCTACATTTATGGAGCCTCTGGTTTACCTTATCTTCCGTATTATTGCTTCATATTGCTGCCAGCTCTTACCTATGCAGCTGTGGCATTTTATGGTAAACATTCAATTGGACTGGCACTGTTCAGAGTTGGGCGTGTAGGCTACTGTGTGGTAATGCTAAAAGCGCCTCTCAGGCACAGGTGGGATTCAAATTCAATCAGTAAATAAGCATTCAAGGATGCACGAAGCTTCTTTAACGGTTTTTAGTTGAATATTGCATGCCACATTACTAGTAGTTTAAAACATTTGATCTGGCACAAACACAGTAGAAGCAGCTTGTCCCAGCCAAATCTTGGCAGCTTTATTTGGACGGCTCAGTTAGTACTTCGTAGTTATTTGAGCTTTGGGATATACAATTATCCTTACCAATAAACAAGAAACAAAAAATAATGAAACAAGCCAAATTCATTTAATTTAAAGACGATCTTACTCGGTTCAAAAAAGGCAAAAATTTGGAAATCCAACAATTACTTCATACTATTGTTGACATACATGAATATTTTTCGTTCCCTGTATCATTCCAGCAAACAATTATATTGACCAGACTGCTCTTTTGCTTTTCATTGTATTGGAGTTCAGGTACACTGGGAAGGACTTTGGGGAACCCAAATGTTCTTGTTTTGTTCAGCAAATGTGGAGTCACTGGCTCACATTGTATGTGCTTGTAAGAGGTAGGAAGTTATTGAAGCCTATGTTTAATCGATTAGGGATCAGGAGGTGTGCCGAAGCAGTTTGCGCATGCTTCAACGGTGTGAATCTGCAGCACTAACTTTTATTTTAAATGTATGGATTCTGTTGTTTGTAGTCTGGCATAGTTGCCAACCTCATAAAACTCTCGAATTTCTATATTATGAAGATTAGTGGGCTTAATAGCAATTAGCTCTAAGTTTAGTTTTTAAGATTTTATTATTGATCACAGCATTATTAATCATCAATTTCTTAGCTCTACCATGAAGATTATTATATGTTTTATCTTATTATTTTAGAGACAATGGTCAAATTTAATGTTTTTTAGATGGATTATATTTTTATTCAATGATGTGACAATGTATTATTAATAAATGAATGCAATGCCAGGGTCAACTTGTGGCGGAAAATAATCAGAGATTAGGGTAGATACAATGAAATCGTGGAGCTGCGGCCAGATACAAGGCGGAAACACTCCAGTCTTTAGTAGCAACAATAACGACAAGCAAGACCAACTGTCATAAGCCAATGGCCAGGAATAAACAGTAAGGTTTGAATCGAGAAAAGGCCTGAATGTCAAACAAAAGCAGCTTTGGTGAGAATATTCATACTCATACAGGTCTATTTGCCTACACACTCAACTCAACTCACTTCTAATGACTCTCAAGGGGACCATTACCAATTGCACCAGATGAATGACCAAACGCCTGCACCAACCATCTTCTTCCTGCTTGACCCACCTACTATGACCACAAAGGTGAAAAAGCAAAAACTTCCTGTTGGAGGAGCACCCTTGGTGGGGCTTCAGGGCCAACAAATCACACCTGCAGCCAGCTGCTCGCCCACTCCTCTGCTGCCAAGTAGAACCAGCACGGGGTCTTGGGCGACCATACATAGCTCCTGGACGTCAGGTCTAGGATGCAAGAGCAAATTTAAAGGGAGTCAGTGGCCTGACAACCAAGTCACTTACCCCTGATGCGCCCCCAAAGCAGTTCGCCTTACGGAGGGAAAGAGCAAAGGTGGTGACACAGTATGCAGTTCAGGAACGTTCGGAAGCATTCGAGCGCCATTGTGTGAAAGAGGGAGACTGAATTCCTTATTTCTCCGCATTCGTTTTCTCTATTTTTCCACTTAAACACCACTAAACAAATATCAGGACATATGATGTCAGTATTGGGCACAAGTGAAGAAGAGTCTTTTTTGGGTGACCATGGTAGGGGAAATCTCACGCTGTGGTCGGGAGATGGAGCAACGGAATGGAATAGTACCTGCGAGAAGTAATGTAGCTGAAAAGGAGCATAAAGGCTATAGGCAAATTTGAATGCAATTTGAAGAAGGAGTAAAGGGACTTACTGTATACAGTGACCAAGAGTGAGGCGAGGGTTAACATCTATTGTGCATTCAGGAACAGAAGTATGATGTATATATCTTTGAATTTATTTTTTAACATAATATAATTGAGTTTTACGCCTGAAAATACTAATAAATTCAATCAGGATGCACTCTGATTTGTTTCTATATGATATGGTTGCTGGATGGAGGTTAAAGTCATCACTGTAGATTGAGCATGGAGTGATATGACAATGGGTTCAAACCAATATGTCTAAAGGGTCTCATAACATTAGCATGCCTATTGCTTCTAGGGAACCTGCATGTTCCAGCGGGTGTTCAGGAGACATGTGAAAGACATATCAGCATGTCCAGTGCACTGCAGTGTGAGGTAGACTAGATGGGTGTGATACTGGCATGGTAAGACTTTACCTATGAGCTTACAGGAACAGAGTGGGATACACAAGAGTATCTTGTTACAAAAGCCCAGTTTGTTGAGAATTCAGTGTTGAGTGCGGCGGTGAAGAACTTTTGTATTATAAAAGGGGGCAAAAGATTCACTTAGAAGATAAGATGGATGCGGAAATAAAGAGAGAAATACACATTTCATAATTCCCATTGCCAATGACTATCAAGTAATTCTCTCAGATTATCCGCTATCGGAGGGAGTGATTTCTGTTTCTCTATGTATATTATTGGAGCTATCATTCCTTTCTTTGCATACCAGTGTTATTGTACAGAAACTGTCAGGTAAACATAAGTAAGATGACTAGAAAAACCTGCATTTGATGAAGTTAAAATAAAAAAAATAAAAGAGTATATTGGTAACATCACATTTTATGTTACAACAATTATTAATTGCTTTGACAGACAGAATAAAATGTAACTTACAACAATTGACTTCATCTGATTTGTCGATGCAGTCATGGTCTCCATCACACACCCATTGGGTAGTTATACATCTTCCGTCTCCACACCGGTGCTCTATCAAAGGGTCACACTCTAATCAAAAAAGAGAAGCAATTATAATGTGTTGGCAAAATCAGCCTTCGGAAAAAAAATCAACACTTAGGGGCCCATTAGGATGGTGGGCGGATTGCCCCCGCCAGGCTGGCGGTAGCCACCGCCGGCCTGGCGGAGGCCATCCGCCCACCATCCGCACTGAAATGACCCCCCACCACATTAGGATGGCTGGGAGAGGTCCGCGGCGGACGGAAAGACCATCCTCCGCTTTTCCGCCCCGGTCGCCTTGCGGCGGGGGCGGAAAAGGTTTAATATGGCCAGCCATATTATGATGGGCCAAAACAGATGCCTTTCCGTGGCAGCGATGCCGCCACGGAAAGGCATGCAGTCTTTACTTCAGGGGCCCCCTGCAGGCCCCTGGAGTGAAGGAGAGGTGGGGGTGCACCGGGGGGGGGGGTACCTGTGGTACCCCCCTGCATTTGCATAAACAAAGCGGCAGGCACAGCGCGGTGCCTGCCGCTTTGTTAATGCAAATGCATTTTGCATTTTTAGCATTGTGGCGGGCGGTGCTGAGAGCACCGCCCGCCACAATGCTAAAAATGCAGGATCAGCCCGCCACAGTAATACCCCCCACGGGACCCCCGCCCTTATGGCGGGCGGTCCCAATCACCGATAGAATGGCGGGCGGACTAAGTCCATCCGCCATCCTAATGACACCTTTACTATTTAGGAGTAGATTGAGACTCAAGCTCTGATGTATGTGATGATTATCGTACCCAATAAAAATTAAAGAATTAGGTGTTCAGAATTGTCGAATGTAATAATTATCGCCTATTCCTACTTTCTGGGAATAACATGCAGATTTTGGTGATTAGTGCACCCAAGATGCAGGGCGTAAATCCTATAAAAAGAAGTCGGGGGACTGACCAAGTAAGACAATATTCAAATGACCTCTTAATGTCACAACGTAGCTCTATAAAAGAAATACAATAATGCTATTTAAATTATTTGTGTAAATACTGGGACAGACTAACCCATCTGACAGTCTTACAGTGTCTGCATTTATATAGAGGGACAGAACAAAGGCAAAAGCATGCCTCTCTTAAGTACCTATGAAGAGAAGGCAAGCTCTGTGCCCTTGTTTCCCTCTGTGGCATTTACATTTAAATGTAAGGTTGCAGGCACCCCCCAGTCAGCATATTCAAACAAAAGGAGGCCGGATGGCCCCTCAACTTCGGCCCAGCTGGAGGTGAAAAAAGGATCCCTGCTGCTTGCACGTTGCTGCTGGGATTGGAAAGCAAGCAACGTGCAGGTGCTGCTGAACGTGTCCCGGTGTCTGAAAATTACACGGGACAAGTTCAACATATTTCTGTGGGGCCCAACTTCTTGGCAGGGGGACAGCGTCTACCCTGTGAAAAGAGTGGGGGACGCTGTGTACCTGCGTGCACCCCCGAAACGAGCCCTGCCAAGATCTGCTAGGCCTGTTAAATATCAGGCCTTTAAACTGGATACATTTCAACAGGTTTGATCTGTTGAAATGTAACAAAGGGTGCAAACTTTGATTGTAATTTAACTGTATTTGGTGGGAGTGATACATTTTGTCCCACCTTTAATTGCAACCCTTACTCAAATAGGTGTTTGCACAGGGGTCGTAATTTGACAGACCACCAGTAATTAAATGTCCATCCAGAATTTCCATTGCACAGCAATGATACTGTTAAATAATGTCTAACAATTAAATATTCTATTTATTTATTAATTTGTCTAGATAGTAAACCTAAATATTTACTGATTTTCTATACTATTCAAGTATTCTATAGTATTCAACAGCATTACCTGTATCTGTATACTTTGGGACTGGTTGATTGACCCTTGGACGTTCAGAGAAAATCTACTTGATTTATACGGGGAATGTAGGAGACTGCAGGTGAGATTTTTTCCACTAGCCTAGGGTGGAAAAAAAATTGCTGACAGATCCTCTACTGGATTTTGGGATTAGTCGTCAGGTCGGAGGAGTTTCCATTAGCACGGCAACTCGAAACCAGAACCCGTATGTCCTGGCGCAATGACATTTCATCAATCCTTCACTCAAGCCTACTTTTCTCTATGAGCTGTTGTGCCCCTCAACAGTGCCCGTGAAATTCAAATTTCAGATGCATCCATGACAGAAGCAGTCAATGGGCACCCTTGAAAAGAGAGAGAAATCCCCCTTTGTCGCAGGCTAAATGGTTAAGGAGAGTCGCTTCCGTTTTTTCATTTTTTTTATGTTTTGTTATTCTTCTTCGGACGTATGTTTGCCTCGTTGTTTTAATTACAACAGGTGACAACTTAAAGATAATAAAAGATTTAAGTTCAAGCAACTATTTCTGCCCCCGTGTTACGATTTTTTGCAGATTTATATAGAGCAAACTCGACCCAAGTGCATTGGAGAGCTTTAAGTGACACCTGTTACATTACACAAGGTCACAGTCATGTCAGTGGCGTAACAAAACTTGAGGGGGCCTTGCTGCAAAGTACATGGAGCCCCCCCCCCGCCCGGACTAACTCATGACTGCTCAGGTCATGGTACTGTGTTGAGGGGGGACCCCCAGGAGCTCGGCCCCACCGCACGCACTGTGGGGACTGTAGGGGCCTTTATTTCGCCACGCTTCACTTCCCAGGTCCTCCTCCAACCGCCACCCACATCCCCGACAGTCCCTTCAAACATTCCAAATGACATGGGGAATGCTCCAACTACAATCACCGAACATAACACACTTCTTAGAACCTGTGTTCATTCATTGGCAAGAAGTTCTTCTATGGCTAGTAGCCCTAATAGCACATGCACCACAAAGCCTCCAACATCCATGCCAAGAAAGGTGAGGCGGCTAATGCAAGATCAGTTACTGCTTAATTGCATTCTACGCTGTTTAATGCAAAAGCTTCTCCAGTCCTACTGAGCAAGATGTGTAGACCTGGAAAGACGTATCTTTCACCTTTGCTCAAACCCCTAAGCGAGTGCTGGGAGCCATAGTAATGGCAAAACAGCATGATATGATTTTTTTTAACATAACATAAACCACTGGAAGGAGCTGTCATTTCCGTGTGGAAGTAAAAGGAAAACTTTATCACCAACCATGAAGGAATCTAGGAAAAGATAATCCAGTGATTAAATGATTTTGAATCAATAGGGGTATTGTGGTGAAACCGTTTGGCTCCGAAATTTCATTTTTATTTTTCATTTCATCACAGCACTATCTGTAAGATGCTTTTTTTTTCGGTTTCAAAGGAACTGTGTAGTTGGGAGGACTACTGGTGTGCACCAGAGAGTGCTGTGGAAAGGTTACATTGGCACAAAATATAATTTTAAAGCAATTTTGCACGCAGGAGAAGGTGCAAGAAGTCACAGACAGTTTGAAAATATTTCTTTCTGGGCCTCTTATTTTGTTGTCAATTGTATGCTGCATATGGCATTATCTAACATAATAAATAATTTCAATATGTCACGCTTTGAGTGCAAAGTAACAAACCTCTTTAAACAAGATGTTCATTTCTTAAAGTGAATTTGTTTTGTACTTATTGTCAATGTACTTTCCATTTTAGGGGATTAGGCTGAGCCAACCACAAACCACGAGCAAATTACAGAACACAGAGCAGTCCTGCATTGAAGAAAACAGAACAGGCGAACCAAATTGGCTGTCCAAGCATGCACACATCAGAGCGACTAGACAAATACACACTCACCCACTAAAACCCTAGAATGGATAATTGTAGTGCCATTCATTTGAGGTTCACCAACAGTCAACCCTGGCGAGGCTGATACAGGTTAGGTGGTGGGCTGCGGGAAGCAAACTCTAACTGTGAAGGACCCACCAAGAGACAATCTATAAATTAAATCACTTGCGAAGGGTTTTTGTAATAAGGACGAATCTCCTGCTGGTTCCCCTGATTAGCGCACACACACCCACCCATTAACATTCCAGTGGCAGCTTAAAAACTGTTGAGTTTAATCAGACTTTTATTCAAGAAAGTCAATCAAAACCTACACTCAGGTATTGCACTCATTGCTAGCTCCACCTTGCTGGCAGTAGCTTCAAACATATCTTCCTTTAAAGAGATAATGTGCTTTTTTACAAGATATAAAGTATGTTTTGCCTAAAAACTTGTATTCGTACTTGCGTAATGAAATAATGCTCTTTTCTTTTTACACTAGATAATCAAACTGTACAGTCTATTATTTCACTTGCATTTTCCAATTAATATTTCCAAGTTTGAAAAAAGCACAGATTGCATGCTAACTGCACCAAATTAGGCAAATATTAAAAATGCATTATGGGTAAAATTTGTAGTATGCTCTTATATTGCCATCTTGGGGTTCGGATAAAGTTTAATATTCTGCTCTGTCTTTGGCCTCCTGAGTGAAGGGGAGAGGAGAAGCGACGCAGGTAGCATTGCCACAAAGGCCATTAGTTAAACGTATGCTGATTCAATTTTGTACAATCTCATGCATACACACATTAAAATACACATACACTGGTGCAGGCTCGCAGACACACAGAAACAATATTGACATGCTCCCAGACATGCACATGAGGTGAAACTTACCCGAGGCAGTCCTTGGCAGGCACTTCACGAATAACGACTCCCAACTGCCCAGATTCAGTAAAAAGTGCGCCAGAGCGAGGCTCATACCTTTATTCCCATTCAAATGTAAATGTAAATGTATGTAAATGTATTGCCATTTATATAGCGCACTACTTACCCGTAGGGTCCCAAGGCGCTTCGACCGCTGCGAAACCCTTCCTGGCTTCCCTGAGAGATGGTCCCTTAATGGGTATCTCCAGGGTGAGACCAGGCATCCCCGGCGGTCTGGTGGGGCCGTTAGTGAAGATGAGGCAAGCTAATGCCCAGAGTTGCCGAGTGTGATCGCTGATCAGAGTGGGCACCGAGGCGAGAGAATTATCGAGTCCGCTGACCCTGGTCCAGAAACCTGCCGCGCCGGGAATCGAACCCTGGTCCCGGGCCGTCCTCTGCTCTCGGGTCTGCCGCCTCTAACCAGTGAGCCACACTACACTATTCAGAAGCTCGGATAGGACGGAAAGCTGTCCTTTTCCATTATCGTGGCTTCTGATGGGTCATAAAGGCACGTGAGGGACAGGCCCCAAAGAACCATTTTCTGACATGCTGCACTGCCTGAGTCTAGTACAGCATGTCACCGGACATGTATTGCATCTGTGAAAGGACGGGCTGAAACAGCCCACGCCTGACACATGCGCAATACAGCCCGGGGAGCCCTCTTCTGGTGAAGAATGATATTACAGCTTTTCTATGCAAACAAACGATCAGTAGGATTGTTTCTTTCATGTAAAAGCTGTAATATCTTAACAATTAGGTGCAGAGTAAGACATAATGGTTTGGGGGGTCGCCGCCCTTTTCCCCCTATAAAGGAACCGCCAATGCAATCAGGGGCTCTACGCCGAAGCGCTGTGCTGAGGGGGCCCCCTGGAACTTGGGGCCCCCCGCTCCACAGGGGCTGAGGGCAGGGGCATAACAAAGGCCCCTGCTGCCCCTGCGGTGCGGGGGGCCCCCGAGCTCCA
This sequence comes from Lissotriton vulgaris, assembly GCF_964263255.1. NCBI lineage: Eukaryota > Metazoa > Chordata > Amphibia > Caudata > Salamandridae > Lissotriton > Lissotriton vulgaris. The sequence goes on along the minus strand of NC_141689.1, from coordinate 2,112,841,928 downwards.
GGGGCCTCCTAAGCCCACTGTACACTGGCACTCAGAGACAGGGTCCTGTAGTGTTGCGCTCTAGTCTCCGACGGGCCAGCGTGATGACGCGGTACGCCGGAGCCAGAGCGGAACACTCATGCATGCGCAGACACAGCGGCAAATGCGCGCGAAGCGAGATTGAAGCAGAAGCGAGCGGAGCTGTTTCTAGTTAGACGCTCGGCGCTCTTTTTGTAATAGCGGTTTCTATCACTTATTAAAGAAACCTGTTCAACCACCAGACGTCTCTCTCTGTCATCATTGTGAGGTGAACCCAGTACATTACAGTGGCGACGAGGAGTGGGATCTCCCCACCAACTGTACCCCAGCAAAACAACGATCGGATCGGCGGCACAGCGACACCAGCGATGCGAGAAGGTCAGAAATCGTTGTGGGGGCACCAATAAAGAGAGCACGTCTAGGTGCAAGCACGCTATTCACAAGAGAGCGTGGCAGCAGCGCACGACCTCACAAGCCTAGGAGCCACGTAGCCTGAGGCCATACGCCCACAGCCCCAAGGCGATTAGAGAGCGGCGGGAGCATGCAGCTGAGACCCTGGCAGAAAACAGAGATAGTGACACGGGGGACGAAAAGGAACGCCGCCCCAGCAACTCACGAGGTGGGAACACCGGTGCACCCGGCAGCCCTAAAAGTCAGGGAAAAGACTCAGACCGAGAGGAAAACCTCAGCACGCCAGGCAGCCCCGGGAACCGAGGCGACGGACCAGGAATAGTGCCGAGGATGAGTAACCAAATGACATCCCTCACCGCACCCGTTCCCTTTCTACCCAGACCAGGAGAGCCCCTGATGAAGTGGGAGGACTGGAGGGAATACTTCAAAAACTATGTGGAGGCCTTGGAAGATGAAAATGGGGAGCCATTTCCTAGTGCCAGGAAGAAACGATTACTGCTGCATAACATGGGTCCGGAAGGCGTAAGAGTATTTGCAAACATTGTACCAGCGACGAGACAAGCTGCGGACGACGACGTCTTCAAACATGCCCTTGAGGACCTAGACAATCACTATCGCCCGGCTGTATGTGTATCTATTGACAGGTACAACTTCCAACAAAGGAAGCAGGAAGAAGGTGAATCCATAGACGATTATGTAGCAGCACTGAGACGACTAGCTATCACGTGTAAATTCGGACAGCTCCAGGATGAATACATCAAGGACCAGATAGTCATGCACACCACAAACAAGACTGTCCAGGACAAGTTGTGGGCACAAGGAGAAGCGACCCTAAAGGACGTGATCGCAATGGTCAAGAAGGCTGAACTTTCTAAACGCTGCGCAGAAGCGGCGAAAAAGGAGAACACCCAGAGACAGATGGTCAACAAAATAGACGAAGCTCAATCCTCAAACAGGCAGAGGAGACCCACAGGAGAGGGGAGACACGAGTCCAGGTGGGCAGGGAAACCAGGACCACCAGGAAAACAGTCCACGGACAGCAGGTTCTCATGCTACAGGTGCGGAACCACGGCACACACAGCGCAGGATAAGCGGTGCCCAGCGTTTCGCGCCAGATGCTCGTTCTGCGGGTTGGTTGGCCAGTATGAGAAAGTGTGCCGCAAGAAGGGGAAGAAATCCATAGTGAAATGCATTGAGCAGCCTCAGCCAGAGGACCAAACGGAAGACGACCTGGAAGACGATGACATGGTCTTATGTGTCGAGGAACAGGTGCTGGAGGTAACGGGTAAACGTTCAGACAAACCGCGAACAGACATGCTGATCGGAGGGGTGAAAATTCACATAGCAATAGACTCGGGGTCACCGTACTCCATTGTGCAAAGATCAGTATGGGAGGAGGACTTCGTGCCCACCCTCAGCCCGCAGTAAAACCCGCCAGACATACAACCGATTTCGTACACCAGCAACGCAATCCCCATGGTAGGGTTCCGCACCCTGAAATTCGAATTCAGAGGAAGATCAGCGCTATGCAAGCTATATGTAGCGGAACGAGGGCCCTCGGTGCTGGGCTGGAGAGACCAAGGTGACCTTGGGATAAAATTAGACCCAGGAGGCAAAGAACAAATACTTCTGACGGAAGATAGCCGTTGGCCAGACCTGGAGAAATTGAAGCAAGTCTTCCCCAAGGTGTTTGGAGGCACGGTCGGAAAACTAGACAAATTCGTGCACAAAATACTTCTCAAAGAAGATGCTCGCCCTGTGTCCCACAAAGTCAGGAACATTCCCATTGCCGTTAAGGATGCTGTCCAACAGGAACTACAAAGACTGGAGGAGAAAGGTATAATCAAACCAATCGACAGCTCGGAATGGTTGGCCCCCTTAGTCGTGGCCAGGAAACCCAACGGCAAGGTACGCCTATGCGTGGACCTGCGCGAACTCAACAAATGCCTGATAGTTGAAAAGTTTCCATTACCAAGAATTGAGGAAATGTTGGCGAAAACGAGAGGGGGGACATGGTTTTCCACCATCGACCTCACCTCAGCGTACCATCAAATAGATTTGCACCCTGCGAGCAGAAGGCTCACCTCTTTCATCACGCCCTTCGGGTGTTATCAGTTTCGCCGAATGCCGTTCGGATTGGCATCTGCGCCTGCAGTGTTCCAGAAGCTAATGCACCGCCTGTTCAAAGACATACAAGGCATCCAGTACTTTTAGGACGACATCCTGATAATGAGGACAAGCCGAAAAGACCACGATAAGAAACTGACCAGGGTTTTGACAGTGCTCCAAGAGAGGGGCCTCACCGCTGAGTGGAGCAAGTATAAGCTGGGCATGTCAGCAGTCACCTATCTTGGACATGAAATAGGGAATCAAGGGATCACTCCCAAGAGGCAAAATGTGAACGCCATTTGTGACGCCAGAGCCCCAGTCAACAAAGAAGAGGTGAGGTCATTTCTGGGAATGGCGGAGTATTATAGCAAATTCGGTAGACATTTTGCCACCAAGACTCATAGGCTCAGACAACTGATCAGAGACAAGACGACGTTCCAATGGGACGGGGAAGCCCAGAGTGAATTCGAAGAACTGAAAAGCAACATAAGCCAGGCAGTGCCCCTGCATGGATACGATCCTTTGGGTCACACAATCTTGACAACTGATGCCAGTGAAAGAGGTTTAGGAGCAGTGCTAGCACAAGAGAGAGATGATAACACAGTGGAAACACTTAGCTTTGCCTCCCGGGCGCTGTCCCCCACCGAACAGAAATATAGTGTCATTGAGAAGGAGATGCTGGCGGTCACATGGGCCATGGGTAAATTCAGACAGTTCCTATGGGGCACCCGCTTCAAACTGCAAACGGACCACAAACCACTGGTCAAGGTGCTAACCTCCAGCGGGCATGATATAGCAAAGCCTCGCATTGCAAAAATGACACTCAAGTTGCTAGACTACACCTATGATGTTGAGTACTTGCCAGGGACGCGCAATAAAGTAGCAGACTATTTGAGCCTGGCCTCAGCCATGGAAGAAGCACCGGTAGTCCCGCCAGGCACAGATTAAATGGAACTGAAATGGCTGACTCGGAAAAGACTATCAGCAGGCAAAAATGGGCCCAAGCCTATGAAGGAGACTGCGAAATTAAGGAAGTCAAACACTTTCTGATTACCGGGTGGCCAGAAAAAAAACATCTTAAAGAAACCCTGAGGAAATACTACGAAGTGCGCGAGGAGTTATCAATGAGTGATTCAGGGATCTTCATGTACCGAGGAGATAAGGTAGTCCCCCCAGCGACATTGATCCCTCTATTGTTGAAACAACTTCATGAAGGGCACCTCGGCATTGTAAAGACGAAGATGCGTGTGAAACAAATGTACTGGTGGCCTGGCATGGACAATCAGATAGAGAGACAAGTGAGAGAATGTGTCTAGTGCCAGGGAGCGGACAAGATCTTGAGGCCGTAAGGCCCGCCTTGGGTACGTTTGAGCAACCCCACAACCCATGGGAAGACATAGCGGTGGACATACTGGGTCCTGTGCTCGACTCCAGAGGAACGGCCCAATACCTGTGCGTCGTTGTAGACAAATATTCCAAATGGCCAGAGGTAAATGTGCAGGAAGTCATGGACTCTGACACGGTGTTGAAATTTCTCACCTCAGTGTTTCTACGTGAAGGAATACCGAGGACGATCCTAAGTGATAACAGGCCTCAATTTACTTCGGAGAAATGGACTAAGTACATGGAGAGAAACGGGATCAAGTCCAAGCACACAGCAGTATACCATCCCGCATGCAACGGACAAGTGGAACGGTTCAATCGCGTCCTGATGGGGTCCATACAAGCCGCAATAATGCAAGGAAAAGATTGGGAAACAGAGATTCAGAGCATGCTATGGGCCTACAGGATCACCCCGACTGGGCTAGGCTATAGCCCCTTCCAGATCTTGAGAGGCAGACTCCCCTTTACGAGGGACAATGTCGTCTGGAGAGAGAAAACAGTAACGAGCAAGTGGTCGCCTGCTGTGGTACAGCACAACCTGGAAAGAGCTCAAAAGGTGTACACTGATCATTACAACAGGAGGCACAACACAAAAGACACCGATCTGGAAAAAGGGGAATGGGTTAGAGTCAAACTTGCCACTCTCAAAAGAAAAGGTGAAGCAAACCCCTGCAGGTGGAGGAAGTGTATGGAAGAGCGGCGTTACTTAGTGATGGTAGAGTGTGGTCCCAAGACCGCATGGCGAAAATCAACCGGATCATGCAGTGGCCCGCCAGCAAGGAAGGAGACACCGAGGATCAGAGACAAGCCAGCGGGGCAGAAGAGATGACCGTAGGAAGAGAGAGTCAGGAGGAAGGACAAGTTCAAATAGATAATGAAGGGTGCGAGGAAGTCAGTGCAGAAGGAAGGGCGGCTGGAAACAAAACCTCCGCTACAGAGAAGGAAGCTGGAACACCGAGGATGGAGAGGAGTCCTGCACGTGAAAGAACCAGGGAAGAGTTCACCCCGGTAAGACGCACCCGCGCAGGGAGGGCTGTGATACGGCCCTCTCGATTCAAAGACTATGAAGTAAATGACTGTTGAACTTGGGACTCGAAATGTTGTTTATATTGTTGGAAAAAAGAGGAGATATGTAGTGTTGCGCTCTAGTCTCCGACGGGCCAGCGTGATGACGCGGTACGCCGGAGCGGAACACTCACGCATGCGCAGACACAGCAGCAAATGCGCGCGAAGCGAGATTGAAGCAGAAGCGACCGGAGCTGGTTCTAGTTAGACGCTCGGCGCTCTTTTTGTAATAGCGGTTTCTATCACTTATTAAAGAAACCTGTTCAACCACCAGACGTCTCTCTGTCCTCATTGTGGGGTGAAACCAGTACATTACAGGTCCGTCTGAACTCCGGGACCTGGTGTTAAAATTAACTTGTCGCTCAATGCGCTGAAAGAGCAAATTTTTTAACAGAGCAGCTGGTGAATGTGGGCGGTGATTTGGCGCACTCTAGTGGGACAGCAGCCTGCAGCGAGCCTGGTATGCAACTCCGCAGATTTAGAGGCTGGCCTCGGTATGCTTGCTAGTACGTACAAATCATGCAACAAAAACAATCACTGCGCAGCAGTGTGGCATTCCGCACTTTCACTTACGTCACAGTCGTTGCTGCCAGTGGTTGGTCGGCGGGAGACAGTTGCATTTTGCACTGTGAGCGTGCTCTTAAATGCGTCCTGTCGTTCCAACCTCCGAGGACCCCACGGGGGCCACTGTGGTCTGGGTGCTGCTCGAGCAAGCCAGCTTGGAGGGCCGACTTGAAAATGCAGCTGCTCTCTGACCAACGCTGCATAAAGTAAGTGTGTGCAAGGCTGCAAGCCAAGCCTAGGACGCATATAATAATTCGTTCGAATGAGCTCATTCATTTAAAGTTGCAAATATTAGGCTTGCCATAATTTGGAGCCTCTGCCTGCCAGCAGTGTCTATTATTTAGGCCCATGAATTATTTAAGATTAAGGGTTAGGAGCCGTGGTCTGAGGGAGCAGTGAGTAATGAACAAAACCAGCGTATTCACTGTATCTGCAAAGCCACACGCGGCTTTTATTACTCAAAATGATGACGTGCAATGACAAGCCTTCCCACCTCTTTTTTTATTTAATTTTGTTTTGAACTAACTATACATGTAGCTGGCTTTAACCGGCCTGTCTTGAGACATGCCCAATGCCAGTCTGTGGGGACTCTGGCGACTTGAGTCAGCTGAGTCTTGTTGTCTTTTTGATTTATGAGGCAGCTGACGAGACGGGGCCTCTCACATCCTAGGAGGCTCGGGTGCACGTGCGACAGAGAAGCCCTGGAGTAGAATGATGTTACGTGATTGGATTTGGTTGCCAGGAAGGAGGAAGAAGGCCGAGACATTTCCACTATATGCCTTATTACTTACCTAGAATAGTCAGACGCACACACTGCGATCTTTACTTCCCTATTCGTGACCTGTGCTGAGTGCAGACACACACAGCCTCATACACAGCACACTTTTTTTTTAGAATTGCTTAGTGCAGGCAATAGACAGCGACACAAACTCTAAACGCAAGGCTATTTTCATGTTGTGCACAGTAGAAGCTAACGCACAGGAGAGATTATTGTATGGATCCACACCGGGATTGTATCCAGTTAACAATTGATTATTTATAGCATTTATTCAGTCTAGGTAAACTGATCTTCAGTGCTTGATTTAGCTCATAAGTGTCACTCATAGTCGTTGGAATGTCACTCATAATTACACAGAATTATGAAAATGTCACACATAGCAATCTAAAACCTTGGCAGCTATGCAGTACCAGAGTTGCTAGCGCTACAGAGGCCCCCCCAAAGAGATCTGCTCAGCTGATTTACCCGACCAGTTCAGAGTCCTGCCAAACTATTGCTTTCGTTTTGCAGTTAAGTCGTTATTTGACAACTCCAGGCGGTGTTCGAGCTGTCATTTGCGCCTCCACCCACCCAACCCAATAGAAGGCAACTAAATGCCAGAAAGGAATACAACAGAGATATCTGCCTAAGGTCGACATTGTGGCAATGCCGATGAGAGAGCGCAATTTGAATAAAACGTATATCCGAGCCATATTCACAAGCATATCGCATAAACGTAGGAGTTGTAACATGAAGGAACACTTATAGCATAAAGTTAGCTGATGTAGACAATGTAATAGGAAATGTATTTGTATTCATTTTAGAGAATATGCTTTAGAAGGCCCGTATACATAGTGGGCTAATATAGAAATGTATAGTAATGCTTACGAACAGTAGAATGTGCAAAACTGAATGTACGTGTGTAACTTTAAATGGAGAAACAGCGAGAAATGTAACATGAAGAAATGTACAGAACATGTATAACACGACATAAGCACGAGAATATAAACGATGTATTCTATGTATAAAGTATTCACGTATAAGCAAACGCTTTGCTAAATTCGATTATATATAAATGTGTGTTAAAGGTTATACTGTGTAGAAGAAGTTGTAGGAATGTTAGAAAGGTTTAGGTCATATGTGATTTTAACCTAACTGATCAAGAGTTCGCAGAAGTGTAGTCCGCTGTATGTAATTTAGTGGGCTCACAGGAGTCGTGAATAGCTTTGGTCTGAATGTGCGAGACAAGAGCAAAAGGTCTTGCTAGATTTAAGGTGACAATGCTGGACGAAGTTTATGGCCTAAACGTGATAAGAGGCGCTTGGAATTTGAGTGTTGTTTAGAGAAGTCCGTTCACAGGACCAACTAAGGTTACGAATACAGTCGTAAAGAGTAGAGTTCTGCTGAGGTGATAGACTTTGAGCCGAAAGTGTCAAGTGAAATGTCAATGAAGTCACCAGTAAGAAGACGAAGATGGCGTCTAAGGAGAAGGGTCAACTTAACGGACGACGTGAAGAGATGAAGCCATGGAAAGAGCAAAGAATGACCTCATGGAGAAAGTACGTGGTGGGCGTCGAAGGGGCGTTCCACCCATACTATGATTGTGTATTTTAGGGACAGTACCCCGGGGAGAAGATAGCGCAGATGACTTGAGCAGATGTCCTGAGAAGTCAGAAAGAAAGAACAGAGCGCAAGAGAGCAGTAGGCCGAGGACCCTTAGAGAGCGGATGGGTAGGCAGAGAGGGTACTGCTTCTCGATAGAAATTACCTTTAGAGGTTAAGAGAGTTTGAACTTCTTTGGAAGTCAAACTGCTGACACCTTTTTAGGTAAAGGAATTTGCGAAGTAGGGATGTCACTTAGTACAGAGTAGGGACAGAATTAACTTGTCTATTCTTTTGTAGATGACGCAACAGGACCACATTGTATCTATGCTTTAATTTGGAGATTTGGAATTGATTAATTGTATTTCTTTGTATACTTATTGAAACTTATCCTGAGAGGATTGTATATGCACTTAATTCTGATTTTATATAAAACTCTTAAAACTTCATCAGTTGTAAGTGGTTCTTCAGAGTTGCGTCAGTTTATGGGGTTTATCTAACCTGTGCGGGGTTTGTCTTTTACTCAATGACAGAAAACAACCGATCCAAAATGATGAATGAGATTAATATCTAAGTGATCAAAAACGGTATCAAAATCTCATTCCCTGCAGTTGGTAGCAGAGAAAGATGGTTTTCTTCTTGAGGAAGACAACCTAGGTCAGGTCTAGATTACCCCAAGGTCCCTAGTCATCGACGACCAGAAGAAGAATCCCTGCCGAAGAAGGTGCTGACGGTGTGTCGAGAGAAAAGCAGCAGAGTCGGTCGAGAGTGAGTATAAGGGTCATGCGTTGTAAGATTGCGGTATTTTATGTTGTACTTGTGTTGTAATGTCAAGCGGAGTTGAATGCCTGTAGTGTGATTGAGGGAAGGTTGTGAGCGCGCGCAACCGGATAAAATCTTAAGTTCAAGGAGAGCTTAAGTGGTTCGGGTGTATCGAACACCCAGAGTAATTTGTTCACCATTGAAAGGGGGTCATGAGGTACCATTGATCGCCCGACAGACCGATGATAGGGGGAGCGTAAGAGTGAGTGTATGAGTAACGGACGCTGGTCGTACGTTTACTGTGTGTAAGTAACCTATCAGTTAAGGCGATCGTCTGACCGTGTGAGGAAAGACGTTTCGTCAGTTGAGGTTACAATTACAGTTAGACTGTGGCCGTACAGTCAGAGAAAAGTGATCGCTTGGACGGAAGTAGTCATTTTTCAGCGTATGAATGAAAACGCATGTGAGATCGTGAGACGAGTTGAGAAAGAAGGGGAACTGCTGCAGAGGAAACGAGTGACGTCAGCGTAGAGCCGCGCTGAGATTGGTCGGTCAGTGTAGAACCGCGCTGGGATAGGCGGATCAGCGAGAGTCGCACAGGGATTGGTTGGGTTTGCCATCGGGACGTAAACAAGGAAGAGAATTAGAGGAAAATTGTAGATTATCGAAAATGAAGTGTTTTAAACGTTTAAGGGCAATCTTTAAGAGAGATAGAAGAAACTTGTATGCCGGAGAAGAAGCTCCACCAGAAGGCACACCAGCTTATCATATGGCAGTGAATGTAGGCTTACATTCGATATTATGGATCTCCGAGTGGAATAAGCTAACGGAAGGGAATAAGGAACTGACGTTTCCGAGATACGGAACGTTTAAGTTAGAAGTATTGAACCAACTGAAAGCGGTAATGCTTGCGACGAGACCTCTACCGAGGCCAACACAATTCGAAGCACTTAGTGCATGGTTTAGAGCAGCACACGAAAAGAGCTTAAAGAGGCGCCAAGAGAGAGTGAGACGATCGGTAAAAGCAGTGCAGGATGCTAAATGGGACGATGAAGCTAAAAAGTGGAGAGTGCAAAAGATAGAAGCAGACAAACTGTTCACAATGATAGAGACTACGGGAGAAAAGAAACCTCTAGAAGAAGATGAGGATAGCGAGACAGAGGAGGATCTGATAGAGAGACTATTAACAGATAGACCACCTCCGTACAACACAGAAGCCGAAAGTCCTGTACTACAACAAGTGGACGGAGCTAGATGGGGGGAATATAAATCGCTCCCAGTAACAGAGTGGGATGCAAAGAAAGGTGAGGAAGTACCTCAATCTAGTTCCGAACAGAGAGTAGTAGGAAGATTCGTGGTCCAGAAGGTGCCAGAAACGCAGTATGCAAGGTCGTATCAAATGCCAGATGCTCTACAAGTACCTGTTACCATAGGGCCTATAGTATCAATCTACAACCCAGAGGGGGTCCAGCAGGATGAACAGGCACAATGGGACAGAGAAAGGGCAGAGATAGAGGGAAGGAATAATACGATCAATTCCCAAAGGCAGTTGCTAGGATCAAGGAGTCGGAGTACCCCACTAGATTCCGCAACGGGTCCCTGGATAGAACAAGGGGGTCAAAGAGGACAGATGGATTTGAGGGGACCGAAACCGAAATCCTATAAGGAATTAAGGGAATATTTGAGAGAATGGGATGCTGCCGAAGAGACTCAGAATAAAAGATTAGAAACAGGAGCAGAATGGAGTGATCAGGATAACAGGATCCTCTCTCACTGCGGAGCTGGCGAAAGCAGCCCTGAGTGGGAGGGAGGGAGTCAAGGAAGCAGAGGAGATACTTGCCATACTACCAGTGGCAATAGGCAAATGTGCGACGACAGGAATGCAGGGTGTGGGGGAGTGCCTCGCGTCATCTTTAGTGAGGGAGAACGAAGGACGCAGGAATACCGAAATAGTTTCAAGTGCACTCACCATGCCCCGGACAATAATGCGCGACATTGGAATCACGGGAACATGGAGAGTCGCGAAGCGTCTCGCCATGCATCCGGTGATCACGGACAAAGTCAGGGGAATATGGAGAGTCGCGAAGCGTCTCGCCATGCATCCGGTGATCACGAACGAGATCGCGGGAGCATGGAGGGCCATGAAGGACCTTATCGGTTGTTGAGCGACACCAGACAGCAAGCGAGTTACAGTGGTTTAGAACAGCACGGAGGATCCTATATCGTATCGGAAGAAACCGAGCCGAAAAGACGAAATGTAGTGATGGGGGATAGAACAACGTTCCACCACACCCCAAGGGAAGATGGAAAAGCTTGGGATCTAGAGAGGTGGGAACAAAGAGAAACAAGAAAAACTCCTCATAACTCACCTGTGCTTAGGCGTAGGGCGCATAGTGGAGGTGAGAGGGATGTAAGAGAACAACCTAGGACTGACGTACTGAGAGCTGAAATCAAAGCAAGACGGATTGATGTGATGAGTTTAAAATCAGACTTGGATGAGATAATTGACGGCACAGTGGCGATAGAAAGGTTAGAGCTGTACGAACCGGATGAAATACTGTTTCTATCTAAGGATGTTACTCGGAAAGCAAGAGCAGCTCATGAAAAACTATCTGAATTGGCAGACAAGTATATGATAGACATGTCACGAACTAAAGCCTTACAGGCCAACCATAGGCTAAATTGCACGGATCGAGATCTAGATGAGCGTAGAACAATTGGGCTAAGAGTACACATAAGGGAACTAATTATGTGTATCAGAATATGGAGAGATCTGGATAGATGGGAGGAAAAATGGTCCAAGAGGGGATCTGTCAGAAGGAGTACACTTGCGAAGTCCCAAGATGGAGAGCTAATGCGAATGGAAGCTTTCCCTTTGCGAGAAATCGCGAACGGAAACTACGTCCATGTGCCCTGGAGTAGGGGGGATTTAGCGGCATTTACTAATTCTTTCCCCAAGTTAAGAGAGAACCCCGTGGAGTGGTACAAGCAGGTAGAGAGGTTCGTGAAGATCTCTAAGGTGCTGTGGATCGATTTGAACACTCTGTTTGATATCGTAGTACCCGGAGATTTGTGGACGGCATGTAAGCTTAGTATTGAATGGCCCGCTTGTGAGCCTCCGAGGGATACTCAGACAAACGGTCCATCAGAGAGAGTAATGGAAAAGTACGAGAGAGTAATTGCATGGTTAAAAGAGAAAGTGCCAGTACAAGACATAGACTGGGTTAAGATAGATCGAACAACTCAGGAGCCTAAAGAGACAGTTCACGAGTTTTACGAGAGGTTGCTGAAAGCATTCAAACAGTATAGTGGGTTGGATGTCATGGATCCTAAAGACATAGGTCAGTTTGTGTCGAAGTTTGTTCTAGGATTGAGGCCAGACATAAGCCTGATGATTCAACAGCATTTGATTTGTTGGCAAAACAAACCTTTAGATGAGATTCTGAGGTACGCAAGGTACTGTAGCGATGAAATAGATTCAAAAGCAAAGAAACTTAAGGAAAAGCTGATGTTGGTGCAGATGCAATCAGCTGGAAAGGGTGGACAGTGACAACAGGGAATAGGAGCCACAGTAAAGAAACAGAATAATCAGAGCAGAGAAGAGGAAGAAAGACCGAGGCCGAGAATGGATATCGCGACACTGAAAAAGACAACGAGATGCCATCAGTGTAACGAGGTGGGACATTGGAGACGCGAGTGTCCTTACAATGTCGAGACGGGGGAATTAGAACAGGAGGAGGATGAGGTTCAAACCAGCATGGTAAAGGGAGCAGCAGTCCCGAAGGGAAAGTTTATCAAAGGGGGGAATCAGACTCCTCGAGCGCCGTTCCCTCAACCGCCTCGCATTACAAATGGAGGGAAAACCTATAGACAAATGCCATTGTTCGTAGGAGGAGAAGAATGCTACTATGTTGATCCTCTTACAGGGCAACGAGTGAATAGAGAGGAAGACTGTACTCTAGGAGCAGCCCTGGAAGTAGATCAGAGAGGACCATACGTAGAGGCTGAAGTAGCTGGATGTCCTATGACCTTTTTGGTAGACACGGGGGCCACTCGATCCACTTTGAGATCGGCGGTAGTCCCAGGTTTGCCAATGTCGGGAGAGACGATTCAGGTGGTAGGAGTCGCAAACAGGAGAATGACGAATCCTCTAACAGAACCAGTGTCAGTAAAGATAGGGAATTACAGTGACGAACATCAGTTTGTAATCTGTGATTCTAGCCCTGTGTGTCTGTTAGGAAGAGATCTGTTGTGCAAACTGAATTGCACAATACATTGCACACCTGAAGGAGTAGAAGTGCAGACCAACGATGAGGATGCCGATTTTAAGGTTGTAAACTCGCAGGAATGCGTGGAACTATATCCTACCTTGACAGTGGAGGAGCTTCCACAGGATTTGAGAGATAAAGTGTCAGCTGAGGTGTGGGATTTTACTGGAGAAGAAATAGGACTGATTAAAGGGGTAGAACCAGTAAAGATCATGGTAAAACCCAATGCTGAGTATCCAAGAATACCACAATATAAGTTGACACCGGAGACAATTGCAGGTATAAAGCCTGTGATCGAATCCATGATTAAACAGGGAATACTGAAGGAGATCGTGGGAAGTCCATGTAACTCCCCGATTATGGGTTTGCAGAAGCCTAGTGGGAAATACAGAATAGTCTAGGATCTTCGAAAGATTAATAATATCGTTGTTTCATGTTGTCCAGTGGTACCGAATCCATCAGTGATATTGTTTCAGATACCGTTCCAAGCTGAATGGTTCACCGTGATAGACTTATGCCAGGCTTTCTTTTCGATTCCTTTAGATGAGGAGAGCCAGTATTTGTTCGCTTTTAAGCTGGAAAATCGCGTTTTAACATGGTGTCGTATCCCTCAGGGGTATACAGAAAGCCCATCGATTTTTAACCAGCTGCTGAAGAAAAATCTTGAAAGTCTAGTACTGCCCAAGAACTCGGTTCTAGTCCAGTACATAGACGACCTCCTAGTTGCGTCAGAAACTGAGGAAGCTTGCAAGGTAGACACCATCACCTTGTTAAATCACTTGGCTGAGAACGGACACAAGGTGTCTCCAAGTAAATTGCAGTATTGTCTCACTGAAGTGCAATACTTGGGCCACAGGATTGAAAAGGGAAAACGGAAGGTGTCTCCAGACAGAATAGAGGCGATCATGAAAATGAACGCGCCTAAGACACAACGAGAAGTCAGGATGTTTCTAGGCATGGTCGGTTATTGTCGGCAGTGGATAGCCAACTTTTCACTGAAGGCAAAACCTTTATTACAACTGACGCACAAGGGAGTAAGTGATCCGGTACCATGGGACAAAGATTGTTTGATGGCATTTTTGCAGCTGAGGGAGGACTTATGTCGTGCCCCGGCCTTAGGAATGCCTGATTACACAAAACCATTTTTGCTTTACTGCTGCGAAAGAGAGGGATGCGCTTTAGCAGTTTTGGCCCAGATACACGGAGATGCGCGTAGGCCAGTTGCTTATTTTTCGGCTACATTAGATCCAGTAGCCGCAGCGTTGCCCGGATGTCTCAAATCCGTAGCTGCAACGGGTGTCAGCATTGAAAGGAGTGAAAGTGTGGTAATGGGACATCAGTTAGTGGTGTACGTACCGCATTCTGTAGAATTGCTAATGACCAGGACTAAGAGTCAGCATCTGACGAATAGCAGGCTCACACGCTACGAGCAAGTCATATTGGCTGCCGAAAATGTGACCCTAAAAAGATGCTCCGTCTTGAATCCTGCAACTTTGATGCCACTGCCAAATGAGATTGATGATGAGATCTGTACAGATCATGACTGCCTAGATGTGACTGAACTATGCACCAAACCGAGACCTGATATCGTAGATGAGCCATTGACTGACCCCGATGAAATATTCTTTGTTGATGGTTCATGCGTAAGAGACGATATTGGTCAGCTGAGAGCAGCATATGCAGTTTGTACAATTACCAGAGTCGTGGAAGCCGCCTGCCTGGAAGGAGTACATTCCGCTCAGGTAGCTGAAATTATTGCTTTGACGCGTGCCTGCTTAGCAGGTAACAAAATTCGAGTCACTATATACACCGATAGCCAGTATGGTTTCGGGGTAGTTCACGACTATGGGCAGTTATGGTCTCAAAGAGGTTACATGACCTCCTCGGGTTCTCCAATTAGGAATGGAGAATTCGTGAGATTATTGTTAGAGGCATTGCAAGGTCCGTCAGCCATAGCAGTTGTCAAGTGTGCCGCGCACACGAAGAATGTAGACTTTGTATCGCAAGGCAACCGTTATGCTGATGAGGTAGCACGATATTGCGCAGAACAAGGTTATTCTCACACCAATGTAGAAGTGGGGGGAATACAGGAAAGAACTGAATTGACAATGTTGTTAGACACTGTAGATACGTGGGATGAGTTAAAGTGTGTTCAGGAAAATGCACCAGATGATGAGAAAAAGAGCTGGGAAACAGCTGGATGTACAAAAAGTGAAATGAACTTTTGGATCTCTGCAGATGGGAGAGCAGTTTTACCAAATGAACTTGTTAGTCCAATGGCAAGGAAATTGCATGGATCAGCACACATAGGTAGAGATGCCATGGTGAGAGTATTCAGACAAACGTGGTTTAATCCGAAGTTTAGGGTAGCGGCAGAAGCAGTATGTCAGCGTTGTGCGATCTGTCAGCAACTAAATGTAGGAAAGAGAACACCAGTCACACTGAGTCACATTGGGAGGTCTGGGGGGCCTTTCAGTAGAATGCAGTTGGATTTTATTGAAATGCCTCAATGCAATAGACTCAGATACGTTTTAGTGATTGTCTGTATATTTTCTAGATGGGTTGAAGCTTACCCTACACGTAGGTGCGATACACTCACAGTAGCGAAATTGTTACTTAGAGAGTTGATACCGAGGTTTGGGGTGCCATCCTCTTTGGAATCGGACAGAGGAACTCATTTCAATAGCGAAGTAGTGAAGATGCTATGTTCAGCTTTAAGTATCGATCAAAAGCTCCATTGCAGTTATCGACCAGAAGCTTCAGGGATAGTAGAACAAATCAACAGTACAATCAAGTCCAGACTTGCCAAAGTTTGTTCATCGACATCCCTGAATTGGCCTGATGCACTTCCATTGGTTCTGATGAGCATACGTAGCACACCAGACAGAAAAACAGGTCTCTCTCCACACGAAGTGCTAATGGGGAGAGCTATGAGACTGCCATCGGTTCCGACTGCAGCGTTGTTGAACATCACAGACGATTTGATCTTGGACTACTGCAAGGGACTATCTGATGCCATTAATTCTGTGTCCCTCCAGGTCCAGGCTGCAGAGGTTCCATCAGCACAAGACTTGGCCATGACTTGTGTCCAGGGGACTGGGTCCTGGTGAAGAAGCACGTAAGGAAGAACTGTCTAGACGTGCGTTGGCGAGGACCGTTTCAAGTCATATTAGTTACGAACACTGCAGTAAAGTGTGGAGGCTTGCCCAACTGGATACACGCTTCACACACCCGAAGAGTGCCGACACCTCTGGAAGAAACAGCTCCTCTCTCGGATGAGAATCCAGCAGAAAACGGAGAAGCCACAGAGGGGGAAAGCCAAGCTGTAGAGGTGATCGAAGAGGCTGAGCCTGTATCGGAGCAGGCTGACGATGGTCAGGACACCAGTGGGACCGAAGTCGTCTCAGAAGAAGAGAGTACATGGGAGTTCGAGTCAGATAACGAACAAGCTGTGAGTGACCAAGAGACAAGTCCAAGAACAAGGAGCGGGAGGACAAGGAGTGACGAAGCTAGTTGGCCGGAGAGAAGGAGAAGGCCAAGCTCGAAAGCAAATAAAGAAAGAACCCTTGTCCCGATCTCTGAAGAGTCGGATCAAGAAGAAGACACTACAGATTCAGGATCTGAGAGTCCAAGAAGATCAAGAAGGGTACGTGTGCCCTGCCGAAGGTACGCCACCCCAGAGTGGACTTATCTAGCAGATGTCTTGGGGACAGAAATCTGGGAGAGTGAAAGAAGTGAAGGTAATCGATCTCGATCCATTTGTGGCAGTGGAGATATGGATGTTGACGCCTGGACTCGAGACTGAGGGGTTACTGACTTTCACACTTCCCATACCCCCATACCTAAGTCGGATCAAAGATCTAGTGCTAAATCGATTACAGTTTCCGACTTTTGGTCATCAAATACCAGAACAAGAAGAAAAAGTCATTCGTTTGGAATTATTGGAACTTGTTGTTAAAGCTGCAGGTACGAGAATAATTGTAGATGCATAAAGACTTTTGTGTATAAGCTATAAAGAAGAAGATAACCTAGAGCCGAGCGGAAAGAAGAATAAAATTAGGGATTACATTTAGAGGACGGAGAAGGGTTAGGGTTGTCTGTTGTTGAAAAGATAAAAGACATTGTTGCGAAAAAGAGACTTTTGTTGATAAAGAGCAAACAGCAAACAAAGACCTGAAGGAGGCAACTTTTCTTCGAAAAGGAAAGAGTGACGCTGTTTGATAACATGGAGAACGGCAACCCAAACCGAAAAGCAAAATGTATAATAGGTACACTAATAGCAGTAGTAATTTTTCTTATTATTATAGTAGTTACCACATCATACATGGTAGGACATGAAAGTGAAAAAGAGACCACAGATGTAAAGCCTGTAACGACTTTGAAACCTGCTCTTGTTGGGAAGAAGGAGGAGAGCAATGTAATTCGTGAAAGGACGTTACTGGCAGATGAAGCTCGTAGGTTACATGTAGACGAGTCACAGGGAAATTTTAGGTCAAATGCATATGCCAAGCTGTTATACGAGTATATCGATGCCATGGAGGCCAAAGAATGCTATGTTTGTATGCAATTGCCGGCTTCCGTAGACGAAGGCATCAGATATCATCATCTCCCACTGACTTATGGGATAACATATAGTTTATTGCTCAGTATATTTTATGGTAGAGAAGGATTCGAGTACTACTTTTCAAATTATGATTCGGTACTGCCTGAAGTTCCGAATTATAAACAAATGAATAAGTGGGACTATTACAAAAAGGAAGACAGACTGACAAAATTCTTTCTTCCTTGGGATACACTAGATACTTCATATGCACGCAGAAATAATCTGACTTGCAAAGTGTCAGAGGTTGAGAAAAGGTTCATAGGACAGGTAGATGACAGATACAGAAGGCAGAAGATTCTGAAAATGTCAGGACAGTGGAAAACTGATTGGACCGAAGAAGAAAAAGCACACAAGAAGAAGGGTAGCAATGGTCCAATAGCTTTGGATAGAACGCAGAAAGGAAAGTTATGTTTAACTCGAAGCAAGACGTATTATGAGAGTGTATTTGTAGGTGAAGTAAATTGCGAACATGCTTTTCGATTAGAGTACTATACGAAAGATTTTATGAAAGGGATGCAAGCGATTCCTAATGTATATTTTATATGTGGAAGAAATGCCTATGTAAAACTGCCAGACAATTGGTATGGTTCGTGTTACTTGGCAATTGTCTTCCCCAAAATATATCATGCAAAGGATTTAGCGATCATAGAAGGAAAGGCTTCGACAAGAACGAAAAGGGAAGTAGGAGATGCAGAAGTAGTTGGAGACATTTTTGGAGCAATGTTTCCTATGTTAGGTTTAATACTTAACGATGTTAAGATCAGGAGACTAGCTACAGTTGTAGATAGATTATCTGCAAGTACTGCAAGGTCATTAATGCTAGTAGAAGGAGAGATGCAGTCGATTAGAGCAATGGTTCTTCAGAACCGACTTGCTTTAGATGTACTGCTAGCAAAAGAGGGCGGAGTTTGCAAGGCTTTGAAGGTCCAAGAATGTTGTACTTACATTCCAGACAATTCAAAACCACTTGAGAAAGTCATACAAAACATTACACAGATACATAAAGAAATAGAAGATTTATCAAAAGTAAACGTTTGGGAAAAAGTAGGTCATGGAGTAGGAAAGGTTGGAAGTTGGTTCGCCAACCTAGGTAAAAGCATTGTGTGGTATATATTGAAACCTGTATTGATAGTATTGATTTGCATAATCACATTATTAGGTTTAGTGAAATTATATAAATGGTATAGGTCGAACCGGTTACAAAGGTCCATGAGAGAGCAAGAAAGGAGATTAGCTGCTTTACAAGACCAACAGTACAAAAGTCTAAGAGCTCTCGAAACGATAAAAAGAGGGAATATTGTAACTAGTTCTGTGTAAAGTGTTATTCAAATTGCATTTAGTGATGACTCCTATAAGTCATCAAAGGGGGGAACTGAGAGAGCGCAATTTGAATAAAACGTATATCCGAGCCATATTCACAAGCATATCGCATAAACGTAGGAGTTGTAACATGAAGGAACACTTATAGCATAAAGTTAGCTGATGTAGACAATGTAATAGGAAATGTATTTGTATTCATTTTAGAGAATATGCTTTAGAAGGCCCGTATACATAGTGGGCTAATATAGAAATGTATAGTAATGCTTACGAACAGTAGAATGTGCAAAACTGAATGTACGTGTGTAACTTTAAATGGAGAAACAGCGAGAAATGTAACATGAAGAAATGTACAGAACATGTATAACACGACATAAGCACGAGAATATAAACGATGTATTCTATGTAGAAAGTATTCACGTATAAGCAAACGCTTTGCTAAATTCGATTATATATAAATGTGTGTTAAAGGTTATACTGTGTAGAAGAAGTTGTAGGAATGTTAGAAAGGTTTAGGTCATATGTGATTTTAACCTAACTGATCAAGAGTTCGCAGAAGTGTAGTCCGCTGTATGTAATTTAGTGGGCTCACAGGAGTCGTGAATAGCTTTGGTCTGAATGTGCGAGACAAGAGCAAAAGGTCTTGCTAGATTTAAGGTGACAATGCTGGACGAAGTTTATGGCCTAAACGTGATAAGAGGCGCTTGGAATTTGAGTTTTGTTTAGAGAAGTCCGTTCACAGGACCAACTAAGGTTACGAATACAGTCGTAAAGAGTAGAGTTCTGCTGAGGTGATAGACTTTGAGCCGAAAGTGTCAAGTGAAATGTCAATGAAGTCACCAGTAAGAAGACGAAGATGGCGTCTAAGGAGAAGGGTCAACTTAACGGACGACGTGAAGAGATGAAGCCATGGAAAGAGCAAAGAATGACCTCATGGAGAAAGTACGTGGTGGGCGTCGAAGGGGCGTTCCACCCATACTATGATTGTGTATTTTAGGGACAGTACCCCGGGGAGAAGATAGCGCAGATGACTTGAGCAGATGTCCTGAGAAATCAGAGAGAAAGAACAGAGCGCAAGAGAGCAGTAGGCCGAGGACCCTTAGAGAGCGGATGGGTAGGCAGAGAGGGTACTGCTTCTCGATAGAAATTACCTTTAGAGGTTAAGAGAGTTTGAACTTCTTTGGAAGTCAAACTGCTGACACCTTTTTAGGTAAAGGAATTTGCAAAGTAGGGATGTCACTTAGTACAGAGTAGGGACAGAATTAACTTGTCTATTCTTTTGTAGATGACGCAACAGGACCACATTGTATCTATGCTTTAATTTGGAGATTTGGAATTGATTAATTGTATTTCTTTGTATACTTATTGAAACTTATCCTGAGAGGATTGTATATGCACTTAATTCTGATTTTATATAAAACTCTTAAAACTTCATCAGTTGTAAGTGGTTCTTCAGAGTTGCGTCAGTTTATGGGGTTTATCTAACCTATGCGGGGTTTGTCTTTTACTCAATGACAGAAAACAACCGATCCAAAATGATGAATGAGATTAATATCTAAGTGATCAAAAACGGTATCAAAATCTCATTCCCTGCACCGATGTAAATTCTTACTGGGCAGCGTGAAATTTTAGTGCTGTCAACCATACTGGGCTGAAAACAATTCACAGGAAGATGACGTGTACGCTGGGCATACACTGAAAATTCGGAGGTCACATAGGAAGTTATCGCTGTTAAACAGGTAGTCACAACTAACGCCAAGTCTTTCTGCTTATCAGTTAAAAGGAAGAGGTTTACATCACATTGTTGCAACAGCGTATGTAAACGATATGATGACAAGGGAATCGGTGATGTTGCCAGCCTGACTTGAAGATGGCAGACTTCTTAGCAGCTTGTACCATAGTGAGTAGACACACTACTTGCTTAGCGGTCTTTTAAAAATACATGGCATGCCCGTAAAAGACACCACGTGGCAACCCTAACTTAGTGTGCTGGGAGAGGACCAATACCAGTACTGTGGTCGTCCCTCGAAGGGCCACTGAAGTCACGAGTCTATACGGGGGCAGTGCTCGCTTTGCAAGTGGTAGTCACTCCTTTTTCTCCCCCCTTTTGTGTTTCGTACTGCTGGACAAGGGATGGTGTGTGACCCCGCAGCCGGCTGTTTATAAAGTGATTGCAGCTAGCTGTGACTCATCTGCCATGGCTGTTCGGTGGGAAAGGTGTCGGTGAGGAAGTGCAGGCTATGGGCCACTCTCTCCCTGCCTGCTGCATTATCAGACTCCTCTTGCACCACTGAACTGGAATGATTTGGAAGACTGTTATGTATAGCGCTAAGAATTGGCAGAAGTGCAGTGTTCATGCAATATAGATCACAGATTATTATTGCATAATAGTACCAGTTCGATATAAATTGCAGGGGCAGTGAAATCCCTAGTATGGTGGGGGATATTCCACCGGCGGCTTTTTCTCTGCATTTTTCTTTTCCTAATTAGAAGAGAGTGTTGTCCATAATCGCTCGGGTACAAACCAGAGCCTGTGGATTCATCTCTGATGTGGTCTCAGAGTCAGCCTTAGCGAGGTCTGTGCCAGCTGTACCCCTTGTGCTGGCAAGTGGTGTTTGTCTTGTGCATTGTTGTACACCATTTTGTTTGGACCAGATTCTCCTATTTACGCCTCAGCCTCTCCATGGTATCCCTTGTTGCCTTGCGCTAGATTCACACTTCTACTGGCGCATACAGCTAAGCCTACTTCTACCCCCGGGTATTTAAATGTCTCTTTGCTATTCCCTCTCTCTACTCCCTTTCACACCTGGTGACCTCCCTCACTGGGGTCTCCTGCCCGTCTTTTCTCTCTTGGAGTAAAGCAAGACATTGTGGTCTTAAAGTGGCCCGATTGTTTTTTTTCACAGGCACACACTTTAGCGCTACTTTACCAAGTTTACCAGTGAAGGGCTACTTTCGTTTTCTCATCTTTCTTTGAACAGCATTGTTTTCCTTAGTTGGGGAAGCGCAACATTCCTGAAAGGACTGCAATACTTAGTTATTGTGTAGAGTGGAAACGTTTAATGTGTTCATTATAAGCTGTTTTCCTTATTTTAGTTTAACTGTGTCCAGGGATGTGGTCTTTATAAACCGAACTGCTTACGTTTTGTAAGGATATAAGCAATGGACATTGAAACGGTTCACTTCTAGGCCCTGTAGTCATGTCCTTAACTTTTCAAGCAAAAACACTCATTGATTTCTGAATAATGAGTGTAAAAGCATTAAGGTAACCACGTTGTTTCTGCTTACATTTCACATGCTTTACTTAATCTTGTGTTTCCTATGAGTGTTTGCTTTTTCCAGGATGTTGGTACTTTTTTTTTTCAGGCAGCATATTACTCTTGTCTAGTGCATTATTTGAATTCAGTCACATACAGTTGTTTATAGCATGGCACAATTTGGTTGTAGCTGAAGACAGTGTGAGTTTCTCTCAGTGGACCAGTCTGGTTTCAGTGGGGGAGAGGATGTGGCACTAAGGCCACAGCTGCCGATTTTGGTACTGGGGAACCAGGTTCAGCTAGACCTAAGAAGGCACCGCAAGACCTTAGAAGCCCTGGTGTCTTAGCACCAGCAGGTCGACCGTAGTGCGAACAAGTGTGCGTTAACTTTGAAGGCCTGTCTACCACAATCCATACAGAAGTTCACCTTCAGTCTTCCGGGCAGGCCTACGAAGCAGCATTCCCTAGAGCAACAGTGACTCAGTCACTGAGGTCACAGGACCCGTGAAACCAGTCTGCCTTACCCTTGGTACCTCCATTGGCCTTGTTGCAGCAGTAGTAGCTGCAATTCACCAGGGATCGGCAATGCAAAATTTGCACACACACCAAACTAAGTTTGCAAACTTCACTGTCTCTCTGCTTCATGCACAAGCACTATTAACATGTGCTGCCTGCTTTGGGGCCACTGGAATTATACAGCTATGGCGGACAAAATGATGCTGCAGTGTTTACTAAATTATGCAGCAAACAATGGCTGCAGCTTAATGCAGTATATTTTCTGATACTTTATTATTTTGACTTTTTATACATACTAACTGTCTTTGCAAGGATTTTGCCTCATTAGTACCAGTGTAACATACAAATGAAGCAGTGAGAAACGTGACCAGTCAACCTTTGCAAAGGGCCCTCCCCTTCGCAGCAACACAAGTCACACATTTAGTAACCTTTGATCCGTTTGAGCTACAGACTGTTTATTAGTTATAATTGTCAAGTTATGCAGCAGATGATGTATTATGTGACAAATATGGTAGAGCCATAATTATGTGGAATACATTTGTAAACTAGGATATTTCGCCGTTCATATTTGAACTGCTCTTGCCGAAAAGGGCAAGAGAAGTTCTGATGACAGAAACTGCATGGCTCGGAGAGAGATAGTTTGTGATTCCACTTCTGAGCATATGTGGGACATTCTGTGATTGGAAATGTATCCCACTTTGTTAATGTATTTTAATGTCAATAACTCATATTAAACCTTTAATAAACATGTGCATCCATTGGTAGAAGTAAATAATGTAATAAGCTGCAACTGGTCAGTGAAATGCTAAACAAATACTAGAAATTGGGATGTCCTTCTCTTTCTAGCCACACCTCTGACTCCGCCCACTGATCCAATCCTCAGGTTATTCCCGCGCTCTGATTCTCCACCCACAGTTCCCCTACTTTTTTTCCCCTACTTCGACCACTGATTGAGGTCAGTTATGTTCTGTCTTCAATTCTCCGTAGTAGGGGCTTGTTTTATTCAGGGACCTGGGCCCCTGATTTGCCTGCATGCCATTTGCGAGACTCTAGCTACCATGAGCCGTACACCCATCATAAAATAAGCCTTACTTTTGCAAAAATGTGCAGATGTCAGCCTGCGGCCCTGCAAGGGTATTTGATTTATTAATGCTTCTTTATTTGAGGGTCCAGTGGGGTGATGCACATGAAAAACTTGACAATTGCTTTTTCAACAGCCATTCTCTATTACAACCTGCTGGGAACTATGAAAGTGGACAAACAGCAAGAGCCAAATGTCTTCAATCCCATGCTTCCACTGGAGGAGCAGTGTTCTGTTAATATGGCTATGATAATTTTTCATTGTGCTGAAAATACCCAATCGGGCTTCGCATCCACACATTCAGAGTAAATTGTGAATTCCCCTATTTCTTTTTTTCTGCAACATTTGTATTTATATTAGGCATTATTTTTCTGCAGCAGTGATGTAACATAAGTTCCCGCAATGCAGGGGTGCAGAGCTCCATCGGGCCCCCTCATGAAAAAATGGTAGGTGTTGGGGAGGGGGCCCCTCCATGTAATTTACAGGGGGGCCCCCTCAAGTTTCGTTACGCCACTGGCTGAGGGGGCCTGTGTTACGCCCCTGGTTCATGTTCTTTAAGCAGAGGGAGATTAACTAAACTGTTGAACAGACGCCGGGACTCAAACTGGTCCCGATTTGCAAAGACGGAAGCTCTTGCCATAACGCCATATCATCTCCTGTTTTTTAGCACATGCAGTACCGGCGTAAACCTGGTAATGATTGAGTTTCAGCATTAAATGAAGTTGCAAAGATAATCTATGGAATAGGCTTTGCTGGATTGGCATAGATTCAGAACTATCCAAAAGGAATCAGTATAGTCAACCACGGTAACATTTATGTTAAACTCAATCAAGATTTTAACACAACAGCTTAGTAATGTTAATGATGTATACTTCGTATGACATTTTTTCTCGCCCTGTAGCAGTGATTAACATGTTTTTTTAGATTCCGTATGAAGGTCTTGCTGCACGTTAAAAATCAATATTTTACTTTCAACAGATAGAACAGTAGTGAGAATTTTTATTCATTTTTATCATGGCACACCTGAGTTATACACCTATAAATGCTAAATAAGATTCTACCAGGATGAATGTTGGGTGCTTTCCATGGTGCCTATGTGGAATTTTAGTTTGCGAGCTAAACATCATCTGCGCCAGCTTGTCACCCACGTACGACGTGCACGGCAGCCATTTTAGGTATCATGGTCTCCCTGTCCACGATAGATCGCCAGCGCGCCCCTCTGACCCAGCAAGCATCCTCCGCGCACCCTGGCTCCCCCTCCCTCCCCCTCATGAGCATAACCCTTCTGCATGACCCTGTCCTTGGGAGTCACGCCTGCGCCTGACCAGCATCTCCTCTCCTCCCATGAATGCCCCTCTGTTGATGAACCTTCCCTCCGCGCTCGATTGTCCACGCGGCATGAATACCACTCCTTTGATGACCCCTTCCCCCGTGTCCAGCTGTCCACACAGGTCCGGGGCCATCGCCTAAGCCGGGAGATATCATTTACTGCCCCTTATTGTATGAAGTCGATCTTCTTCAAAGGACCCTCTATTGATCAAGGCCTCCCCACCCCCTGGGATATGATCAGGCGCACACATCCTAAGACTCGGCGGAATACTCAGCTGCGTGATGACCCCCTCCTCTTATCAGCAGGTTGAGGACCTCTATTGTGGAGGTATATGGGGGTGGGATTGACACGAGGATTACGGGGATGTCTTTTTCCTTACTTCACAATGTTCTGATTGTAATAAAGAAAGGTCACATGCCATAAACCAGTGTATAAGAGGCCAGGCCTCCGAGAGGCTGTTAGAGCACCTCGAGACGATACCTTGTTGTCTGATCTGATGTGTTCTGCTCCGTCGGAATAAAACTTCTGTTTCCTGCCTTCTGGTCTCCGGCGCCTGCCTCATTGCTTGGTAATTTGAATGGTACAAAGGCGGTTAGCGCCGGGCAAATCTTGAAAAAGGTCATAGCCCTACCCTTTTTCCACAATTGGCGTCCCAAAGCGTGGGGCCCATCAGTGACACGTGGATCCAGTGGGAGAGGTCCCGACGACAGAGTGAACGACTGCAACGATCGGGAGAGCTCGTGTCCGATAGACCCTCGTCTGACAGCCGATCATCCGACCTTCACTAGTTCCGAACAGACCTCTCTCGAGTGATCTACGGTCCTGACTGGGAACCATCAGGAGTGCCACGAATATCACGAAGAAGAGAGGACGATCGGGCGCTGGATTCAGAAGACAGGAAACCGTCCATGCGGTCCGGGTAAGGTCGTGTAAACACGACAAACTGAGAAATGATTGTTTGGTTTGGATAATACTAGTATTACGCTTTGTTGATACCTCTGGAGATTCACCGTCTGCAAACGGAGAAAACAACAGGCTCTCTCTTTGCAAGCAGTGAAGGATAGGTAACGCAGACTTTTGTCCCCATTGTAATCCGTCGTGCCTATCTTCCTCCCCCACTGTTTTCCCGAACTTTCGTTCGTGGATTGTTGTCTGGAGATTCTTTGTCTGCAAACAGGGAAGAACAAGGTCTCTCTTTGCAGGTAGAGAAAGAGTGGGTAACGCAAAACTTTAACACGTCGTACCCACTTATTCTCCCCATTGATTGTTTGATTGACCGTACATTAAAGTGTTCGGTATTGGTTCTTTTGAGGTATTCACGGCCTACAAACAACGTAGAATAGAAATATTCTGTCTAGTCTTTGTCCGCCGTGATAAGATAGGTAGTGCAGACCTTTGTCCCCGTTGTAACCCGTCATGCCTATCTTCTCCCCACTGATTGGTAGCCTGTACAGCCCGGACCGCTTATTAGAGATGAACCATCCAGCTCCGCTGGAGGGCACCCCTAATAAGGACATGTTCACTAAGCATGGACTAGTCGCTATAGCTTATACTAAGCTATGGCATAAATATACAAAGAAGAACCCTGAAAGTCAGTGGCCACTGATAGGTTCCTTTGATGAAAATAAAATAAAAACATTGGAAATAGCGCTCCAGAAAAATAAGACCACGCCCACTATGCTCGATAGTATAGGCATGTGGCGCAAAGAAACGGAACAACGAAAGAAAAGAGAAGAAGCAAAAATAGGGAAAGAATTACGAAAGGCAGCCCACCTAGCCGCTAAGCAACTAGAAGAAGAAATAAAAGAAAGAAAAGAAGCTGCACAAAACCAAGAATCAGGGTCGACGGGTCAATGTCCTGTTAGGACCCCCTCTGCGCTCTACCCTGAATTGCCCTCCAAACAACGGGCGAACAATGAGTTACTGCTAGGTCCCCCGATCATCTACATGCCCCCTCCATATGCCCCCTGCCAACAAAGCTTGCAAGCCCCGAGTGCGAGCGAAAGTGACCTTAGCGCTAGTGCACCAGCCCTCACGGCCGTCGCACCAGCCACATTAACAACATCGCCAGATGGGCCCGAGGCTAGCAAGCAACCACCAGCCAGACCAAATAGGTTGAGCAAAGATGAACGGGATGGGATTGACAAAATAGCTAAGACATTAGTAGAACGAAGGGAGAGCGAAGAATACACAATGAACATGTATAACTCACATGCCGACAGCCATAGACGGAATTTCATTTTGCGATTCAGCTACCACACCCTGAACGCATATGAGGATAGGTATCAGAGTAAGGGCCCCGCTAACCTGACAACACTATATAGAAAGGTTGATGTTGGAGATGGGACTGAATGTGAGTCGATGGAGCTCTTCATGCAGATGCTTGAGGTCTTCCGCCACCTCACGGAACAAAAACCAGAAGCGAAGGTTACAGTCCCTGAAACGACCTCAGTAGAAGTAGCCAATACTATGATGCCCATCAGAGAAGCGGCCCCTTACTGGATCCCTCCACGTGGCCAGGGAACAAGCGATGATATTAATCATGCAGATGCAAAAGGGAGGGTTGTGTACAATTGGGTTTACCAACCATGGGACCCACAAGATATCCTAACCTTTAAACAAACTCTGCCCGATTTAAGAAAGAACCCGACAGCATTCTATACCGAATTAGGCACAGCCTTGGGTTCGACGATAATGACTTTAGCGTAGGCATGGGCGAATTTTGCGGATCTCGCGTTCGCGAATTTTGCGGATTTGCGGATTCGCAATCCGCAAAATCCGCGAATTCCCGCGAATTTTTTTTTTTTGTGTTCGCCCGTGTTTCTGCCAGTTCGCGAGGGTTTTTACAATTTCGCAATTTGCGAACTTACCTGTCGGGTCGCAAGTTTTGCGAACTTGTTGTTTCTACGTGTCCAGCCTGTTTGGGACACTCTTCTTCATCACTGCCACTCTCTGTCACCACTGCCACTCTCTGACTACTCATGCCACCCTCTGGCCCACCCATGCCACCCTCTGTTTCATCACCACACCCTCTGGTTGTCCAGTGTACATTATTTTCGGCAAAGCAAAGCACACCTTCCCTGCCTCAAGTGACCTGAATTAATTTGGGGCTGATTAATGTGTCACAGAATATTTTTTTAGCTGGCACCTGCTTCCTTAGTGCGCCCTGATTAGTGATCTTTTGCACTTGCTAAGTGCTTTCATTGTTGCAAAATTAGTTACAACACCTGCCCTGCCCCAACTGACAATAATGAATTAGGGGCTGATTAATGGAGTTTAACTTCCAGCCTGGCTCCTGCTTGTCTCCCTTAGCTGTAATTCAGGACCTTTGTGGCATATGTGTAACTATTCTGAGGTTCAGAGCAGGGTCACATAATAGTTTCAACTGGCAACTGAACTCTGGAGGGGCCCCTCAGGAAGCACTACAGGAAATGGCTACTAATGATGAGCCTGAACTTTTGAACCTGGTAAGTAGTTACTTTCATTTTTGCTAAGATCGTATTTCTGCAATTTTGCACTTATTCGCGGGGCGCGAACTCACGCGAACAGTGCGAGCAGTGCGAGCAAAATCCGCTGCTCGCGGATTTGCGGATTTTGCGGGAAATTCGCAAATCTCGCGGATTGCGGATTTCCCGAAAATCCGCAAAATCCGCGAGCGGAACGGATTTTCCGCCCATGCCTACTTTAGCGGACATTGACTTGTTCTTCGGGTTATGCCTGCCAGCTGACGTGTGGAAGCAAATCCGGAAGGCTGACCACACGGATCTGTTTGGACATACCTGGGACCAACTCGGTAAACTAGATAGACAGCGAGAGCCTGGAAGGAAACCAGTAAAGGACATACTAGAACTCCCAGACAAATTAGTTCAGAAGTTAAAGACACTGATCCCAGAGAAAAAGGTAGATTGGTCGATAGTCACGGCCTGACGACAGAAACCCCAGGAAGATGTGTCAGAATACTTCTCCCGATTCGAGACAGTGTTCTCCGACTACAGTGGCCAAGACATGACCACCGCAACCGGACAGCACCTGTTCGTACAAAATTATGTAAAGGGCCTATCACAAGAGGTCTCCCAAAAACTGCAGACGAGTGAGAGTAGTTGGGGGGCCTCCAAACCCGCAGCTATCCTTCAGATGGCTCAGTATTACGAGCACCAAAAGAATGAGAATGATAGGGCGTCCGAGAAAAAGAAGAAAGATTTAAAAGAAAGGGTGATGATAGCCCAGATACAAGGTATAGCGGTAGGACGGGAACACCAAAGGGGGAACTACCAATCGACCACCCCCAGAAATCTACCTCCTAAAGATCACACCCCAACACCCCACACTGGACGTAGAGACATTAGCAATGACCAATGCGCCTTCTGCAAAGGATTCGGCCATTGGAAATCCCAGTGTCCGGTTCTGCTAGAGATGAATAGAAATAGGGACCCCAGGGATGTGGCAGGTGGTCCGAGAAATAGAGTACAAGGACGAGGGCACACAAACGACACCAACAATGACAGATCAGGGAGATTGAACACATTTGACCGCCCCCGACAGAACCAATATCAACTGTCCGATGGTGAGAATGCCCCTGATTTTGCATAGGACTGCCAGGGGCAAGGGAGGGATCCAGTCGAGCTCTGTGTTGACCAGCAAGGTCCTTATGTCACCGCTAAGGTCCTGGGTACAGAGTCTCCATTTTTGGTAGACACTGGGGCGACACGTAGTGTGTTATCGAAACGACTGATTCCAAGGGCACCCTTGTCTGGCTCACACATTACATCGATAGGTTTCGATGGAACGCCCTACACTAACCCCCTGTCCGTACCTATCACCTTTGACCTAGAAAACAACACCACTGACGCGACATTTCTGCTCTCCTCCAACTCCCCTGACGCCATCATGGGCATTGATTTACTGAAACATTTTCGAGCTACCATTAGGTGTTCCCCAGATGGGATCCGAGTCATCCTGTACGACAACCCAGACATGCCCAAATCTTGCCCTGCACGACACATGTGCCCCATAACCGATGCTGACCTGTCCTTGCTTGATACTCTGCCTCCGTACCTATGGGCCAAAAATGACTCTGATGTGGGACGAATGATGATTGACCCCATTCATATAACTGTAAGACAGGACGCTATGCTCCCGAAACTCCCACAATATCGGATATCTCCCGAAGGCGAGAAGGCACTGGTAGCGATCATTCAATCTCTGGTGGATGCGGGAGTGGTTGAAGAGGTGGTTAGCAACGTCTGCAACAGCCCAATCCTACCTATTGTTAAGAAGCAAGGCGAAGGAGATGAGAAAGCATACCGCTTCATCATCGACCTGCGAGAAATGAACAAAGTGGTTGTACCCCAATACCCTGTAGTCTCCGATATCACCACCATTCTGACCCTCATCCCGTCCACTGCCACCACCTTCACTGTTATCGATCTTAAGAATGCGTTTTTCTCTATCCCCATCCATCCAGACAGCCGTTATCTCTTCGGCTTCACTTTAAAATCCCGCTCGTACCGGTTTTGTAGAGCTCCCCAGGGGTACACTGAAAGTCCCAGCATTTACAGCCAGGCCCTCAAAAGACAGCTGGATGCCTTCCAGCTACCAGATGGAGTGGTGTTGATCCAATATGTCGATGATATCCTTTTGGCGGCCGACACCACCCCCCTCGCAACCACAGCCTCTGTCCAACTCCTACACTTTCTTGCAGAAAATGGCCATAAAGTTTCCAAAAAGAAATTGCAGTTCTGCCAGCCACAAGTGACATACCTAGGCCATCTCCTGTCCAAAGAAGGGAGGAAACTTACACCTGACCGAATCCAAACCATCCTAGACACCCCCGTCCCAAAAACACAAAAGCAAGTCCGCTCTTTGGTTGGCCTAACCTCTTTTTGCAGACAGTGGTTACCTAATTACAGCCTCATTGTGAAACCACTACTTGCCCTGTTGACCAAAGATGTCCCCTTCCCGCTCCCTTGGACCCCTGAGTGTCAAGCATCCTTTAAGGAATTACGGGATGCACTCTGTTCAGCACCCGTCCTAGGAACCCCGGATTACTCCAAACCCTTCTCCCTCTTCACCCACGAAAGGGAGGGGTGTGCATTGTCTGTCCTAACTCAATCAATTGGTCCTAAGCAGCGCCCTTGTGCCTACTTCTCCGCCACTCTTGATCCTGTAGCCAGAGCTTTGCCTGCCTGCCTTCGAGCAGTAGCTGCCGCTGCTGTCTCTATCCGCCAGAGCGAAGGAATAGTACTTTCAAACTCCCTCACCGTGTTAGTACCCCATGCTGTCGACACCCTTCTGAACCAGACCAAGACTCAACATTTGACTAGCGCACGACTGACGGGGTACGAACTGACGCTACTTGCACCCCACATCACACTAAAGAGATGCACGACTTTGAACCCTGCCACATTACTGCCCCTGCCTGAAAATGACCCCGACGTTCCTCCCATACACGACTGTGTGACCCTCACGGACGAACAAACTAGGAGTAGAGTTGACCTCCGAGACACTGCTTTCACTGACCCCGATGGAGAGCTATGGGTAGACGGCTCATGCATCAAGCTCCCAGATGGCACCACTTCAGCTGCCTATGCAGTAACGACAGCCCGAACAGTAGTTGAAACAGCCTGCATCACACAACGATCTGCCCAGGCAGCAGAGCTGATAGCCCTCACACGAGCATGCATCATAGCCACAGGGACCACAGCGAACGTATATACAGACAGCCAGTATGCCTTCGGGGTGGTTCACCATTTTGGGCTCCTGTGGAGGGAGAGGGGATTCCTGACGTCCCACGGCACCCCTATCCTCCACGGAGATCTAGTCTCCGCCCTGATTGAAGCAGTTCTCCTCCCCAAACGATTAGCGGTGATCAAATGTCAGGCACACAAAAAGGTGACAGACTTAGTCGGACAAGGGAATGCACTGGCCGACATCACTGCACGAACCACAGCTGAGAATAGGACGGTGACACGCATGTATGTGACCAGGTCACAATCAGAGAAATGGACTGACACAAGGGAAAGGATCAGAGACATCCAGTCGGCCAGCACCCCTCACGAACTGATTAAATGGGCAGGGGTGGGTTTGAAGGATGATGAGGGCTGCTGGCGAACGAAGGATGCCAACAGATGGTTGCTGCCCGACTCATACCTGATCCCCATACTGACAATGGCTCATTCCCCCGCACACATAGGATCTGCACCCATGATCGAACTCATTTCCAAAGTCTGGCACAACGACAAAATCCCCGACTCAGCCAGACGCCTAGTCCAGCAGTGCCTTATCTGTCTGCAACACAACCCCGGGAAAGGAACTGTGGTACCCCGGGGAGGGTTTTGGACCCCCAATCACCCCTTTGAGGTCCTTCAGATGGACTACATCCAACTAGAGAGATGCCGAAGCTTGAAGTATGTACTAGTCATCGTATGTGCCTTCAGCAAATGGGTAGAGGCCTATCCAACCCGTGACAACACTGCCATGACAACTGCCAAAGTACTACTGAAAGAATTCTTCCCTCGCTATGGCCTTTGTCGAATTTTGTGGAACGACAATGGCCCCCACTTCATAGCTGAGGTTATCCAACTAATCCGAAAAGGATTGGGGGTGAAACAGAGATTTCACGCAGTCTTCCACCCCCAATCCGCCGGCCTGGTGGAACGCCATAATGCCACACTGAAGTTGAAATTGTCAAAAATAGTGGCAACCACCGGACTTAAATGGCCAGACGCTCTCCCTTTGGCCCTGCTATCGATGCGCTCTACCCCCACCAAACACCATTTGACCCCCTACGAGGTTGTATTCGGGCGACCGATGAACCTCTGGACCGCTCCCAAGCCAACCACCATTCATGACGTCCCGGACGTCCTACTATCTGATTATTTGTGCAAGTTAACTAAAACGTTGTCTGTCATTCATCAACAGGTGCAGCAGGCCATCCCCGATGCTTCCAGGGGCCCCGGCCACGACATCCAACCGGGAGATTTCGTTCTAATACGAAATTTCCAACGGACCAAGAGTCTGGAACCCCGGTGGACGGGCCCCTGGCAAGTGCTGATTAGCACACAGACGGCGCTTCGAGTGGAGGGGAAGAGGCACTGGCTGCACGCGCATCACTGCCGGAAGGTCTCTGCAAACCTGGCCACGACAGAAAGCGTCAGCACCCAAGAAGAGCTCCTGAACAAAGACCGACCGACATTGAACTGTTATCCCGATACTGAGGCACTCGAACTTGCAAAATTCTCTGATCCCACTGTGCCATCCAGAGAAGGGTATTTCCTGCGTCGAAAGGAGGGAGCTTCGGCTAAGTAGACCACGGACTAAGTTGAATCTCAGGACGGTGACCTAAGCACAACCAAGGGTTGCCGGGAGAGAAACTAAACGAAGTCTGTGGTTCTGCCCGCTACCGAGCCCCTGTAAGGTGATGGAAGCGCCAGATAAGAAGATGATGGAAGCGCCAGATAAGAAGATGATGGAAGCAACAGGAAATACCCACTATAGAAACCCAAAGACTGACAATTTGCACAAATCAAAGACAATCGCCCTCTTTATTGTCTTCCTCTTCTGCCTCCTCCTCATGACCTCCTTCTGGATTCTGGAGGAAAGCACACCGGCTCATGAGGCATTGCTACCTACTGCACAACCAACACCCCTGAAAGAGCATCACCTAATCTCCCTGTCGCCTCAGCTCCGAGAAAGGCGCAGGGAATTCTGGAACAATTCCTTCGTGCAACTGTTGCACCAACACAACCTTGCTGCAAATGCTACGAACTGCTGGATCTGCGGGTTGCTCCCGCATGCCACTGGACACTCCATCCCCTTCATCCCTTCTCCTTTCTCAGTTCACGGCTCCTGCCTCGCCTGGTTAATCCTCATGCAAGAGAGCCACAAGGACAACGCCACTTCCAGCCAGACAGTGTCGCACTTCTACTCTGGGTTCTGGCTGAACAAAACCGGAAAGACCTCTGCTCCCCTGTGTCCTGCGCTCACAGGCGCCACCTTCCTTAAAGACATTCCAGCCAAAGAACGAGTCGAAGTACAGGTACTCCACAATCCAGCTAGATCCACCTTCTCTCATCTGCAGAAACAAACTACCGCCACTCTGACTGTGGCTCTTTCAGTCATCAATGTCACAGGTCTTGTGTGTCTCGAAGGCCAGGGAACACAGCTGGTGGGTCACAGTTCCTGCCGAATCACCAGAACATTGAACTCAGTTGATTCCCCTTCCTTTGTTGCTTCTCCAAATATGTACTTTGTGTGTGGCACCAAAGCTTACACCTGGCTCCCGAAAGGTTGGAAGGGTATCTGTTACATTGCCTTCGTTCTTCCACCCACATATGTAGCCCCTGCCAACCATCACCGGCAGAGGCGTGCAGATGACATCGGACAAGCCGACTCCACTGGAGCCCAGTTCCTAGATGCAGCAAAGGGACTTGTTCCTCTGTGGGGCCCAATGGCAAACAGCCGCGCTATCCGACACCTGACCCAGGCAGTAGAAACAACGATCAACATCACGGCTGGCATCCTCGCCAACAACACGGCGGAGCTTCAGGCGGTCCGCCTTGTGACCCTTCAAAACCGCCTTGTCCTAGACGTGGTCCTAGCCGACCGAGGAGGAGCATGCCGCATCATCGGATCTAGCTGCTGCGCCTACGTGCCAGATAACTCGCCTTCAGTCTACAAAGCCATTGAACACCTCCACAGACTTTCCTCAGAGGTTCACCAAGAGCAGGAAGGATGGTCGCTTGGGAGCTGGTTTTGGGACACTTTGAGGAACTGGGGTTGGAGGTTGTTTTCCTTCGTACTGATACCTGTTGTGATATTATGTGGGTGTTGCTTGGGTATTCAATGTCTACCCTCCTTGTGCAGCTTCGTTTCTAACTGTATGTGCCCAAAGACTTTGGACTTCCGAACTGAGCACATGAGTCCCCTCTACGAAGTAGAAATACGTGGCCTTATGGGGATAAATCCAAACTGACAAGTTGGCGAGACATGTTAAAAGGGAGGACTGTGGAATTTTAGTTTGCGAGCTAAACATCATCTGCGCCAGCTTGTCACCCACGTACGACGTGCACGGCAGCCATTTTAGGTATCATGGTCTCCCTGTCCACGATCGATCGCCAGCGCGCCCCTCTGACCCAGCAAGCATCCTCCGCGCACCCTGGCTCCCCCTCCCTCCCCCTCATGAGCATACCCCTTCTGCATGACCCTGTCCTTGGGAGTCACGCCTGCGCCTGACCAGCATCTCCTCTCCTCCCATGAATGCCCCTCTGTTGATTAACCTTCCCTCCGCGCTCGATTGTCCACGCGGCATGAATACCACTCCTTTGATTACCCCTTCCCCCGTGTCCAGCTGTCCACACAGGTCCGGGGCCATCGCCTAAGCCGGGAGATATCATTTACTGCCCCTTATTGTATGAAGTCGATCTTCTTCAAAGGACCCTCTATTGATCAAGGCCTCCCCACCCCCTGGGATATGATCAGGCGCACACATCCTAAGACTCGGCGGAATACTCAGCTGCGTGATGACCCCCTCCTCTTATCAGCAGGTTGAGGACCTCTATTGTGGAGGTATATGGGGGTGGGATTGACACAAGGATTACGGGGATGTCTTTTTCCTTACTTCACAATGTTCTGATTGTAATAAAGAAAGGTCACATGCCATAAACCAGTGTATAAGAGGCCAGGCCTCCGAGAGGCTGTTAGAGCACCTCGAGACGATACCTTGTTGTCTGATCTGATGTGTTCTGCTCCGTCGGAATAAAACTTCTGTTTCCTGCCTTCTGGTCTCCGGCGCCTGCCTCATTGCTTGGTAATTTGAATGGTACAAAGGCGGTTAGCGCCGGGCAAATCTTGAAAAAGGTCATAGCCCTACTCTTTTTCCACACCTATGTTGAGGTTACAGTCATCAATGAGGATGTGCATTAATGTCTATCCTGGCTCTTCAAATGATCCTCCTCACCCGGTAGGACCACCAGCCCCCCACCCCAGTGCCTCGAGACCCTCAAGGGTGAGTAGCAGCGCTTTACAAACCCATGATTGATTGAAATCTATGCAGATGGCACAGCATGGATTAAGATAATCCCAATATCTCTAAAGAGCCTTGCAGCATTTGTACTCCTGTTGCACTTAGGGTGCCTGCAGGTTCCTGTGGGTGGTCAGGGTCCTGCAAAAGCCATATCCACAAGTTTTTATAATTGTTGCTGTTGATTACTACATCAAAAGCACTGTACATTTAAGTGTTCAAATTAGGAGAAATAAGATGTAGAGGTAAGAGGCAAACGGAGCTGGGCTAACTACCATTGCTTGCCTTTTCCATTTCACACCCTTTTGCAAAGATAATGAATTCAAAAGGAAGAATTATGTTCTGCATTGAACAGCAGCACTGCTCATTCAACGCTCTATCATGAGGGACATCTCAAGACTCCAGGCAGATCTCTGGTGTTTCTGGCTGCAATTCCAGCATTAATATATATGATTGAGGCAGTGTGAAGGTGAATGGAGAAAGATCCGTGACATTATGGAAACTCTTCTCGGTAATAATATTTTTACTATAATTATTACTACTATTATTATTAGTAGCAGAGGTAGTACCAGTAATGTATGTTGTGACGAAAGCGGTTTATTATATGGTATGGTTGTGTGACCTCTCAGTGTGAAAAACTCACAAACACGTTTTGGGTCCAGTCAGGCTTGTTTG
The DNA here is from genome assembly GCF_964263255.1 of Lissotriton vulgaris. Taxonomy (NCBI): domain Eukaryota; kingdom Metazoa; phylum Chordata; class Amphibia; order Caudata; family Salamandridae; genus Lissotriton; species Lissotriton vulgaris. Next base: position 2,112,805,190 of record NC_141689.1, on the reverse strand, counting down.
AAAAACCTTTGCTCAACCCTGGGTAGCTGTAGCTTGAAGCAGTCAGGCATTGGCAAAGGAACAAGTGCAAAGCATTAAGAAGTTTCAAAACAGTTAAGCAAGAAAGAAGTAAAACAAAAAGAAATTAGAACACTGATTTATAGAAATAGCTACTATTTTCGAGAATATTTAGCCACCAAAATGAAAAAAATCTAACAGAGGGTTCCGGAAATTTAAATTATTGAGTAAATTATAAAATCAATGCTTTTCAAATCGCAAACAAGCATTGGCAACTACCGCAGTAAGCAGGAATCACTGACAAAATATTGTAGTAAAAAATATCGAAGACAAAAATATCGGTAAAAATATTGATCGTCAAAATATATCGACATGCTATCTTTAAAATGCAAATAACAAAAATATATAGATGTAAAAAATATTGATATCCAAAATATCACTTTTTAAAAATATATATAAAAAAAGTTAAAACAATTACATTATAAAATTAACTAAAAATAAATTACTTGGGTATAATATACATTTAAAAAAAAAAAACAACGAATTTAATAAAAAAAATGTAAACATACATATATAAAACTTAATATATAAAAATATATTTACTTTAAAATAATTAATAAACAAATAACTTTAATTTATTTTAAAATATTATAGATTTATAAAAATTAACTATAAAATATAAATATATACATACATCTACAATATAGAATATCATAATAAAAACATTACATTATAAAATATAATCCTAATATATTTATACATTTTTAAACTTAAATTTAGCACTCCATTGAGTGCAAAAGTAGGAAAAGTGTTGGATAGCAAAGGGTAGAAATTACTATTCCCGCTCCAAAGAGTGCAACAGTAGGGAAAGTGTTGGATAGCATAGATGTAAAAATTACCATTTCCACTCCAAAGAGTGCAACAGTAGGGAAAGTGTTGGATAGCGAAGGGTACAAATTAATATTCGCACTCCAAAGAGTGCAACAGTAGGGAAAGTGTTGGATAGAGGAGGGGTAAAAATGACTATTCCACTCCAGTGAGTGCAAAAGTCGGGAAAGCATTGGCTAGCGGAGGGGTAAAAATGACTATTCCGACTCCAGAGAGTGCAATAGTAGGGAAAGTGTTGGATAGCGTGGGGTAAAAATTACTATTCCCACTCCAATGAGTGCAACATTATGGGAAATTATTGGATAGCGTAGGAATAAAAATTGCTATCCCCACTCGAGTGAGTGCAACAGTAGGGAAGTGTTAGATAGCATAGGTGTAGAAATTACCATTCCCACTCCAGAGAGTGCAACAGTAGGGAAAGTGTTGGATAGCGAAGGGTACAAATTAATATTCGCACTCCAAAGACTGCAACAGTAGGGAAAGTGCTGGATAGAGGAAGGGTAAAAATGACTATTCCACTCGAGTGAGTGCAACAGTCGGGAAAGCATTGGCTAATGGAGGGGAAAAAATTACTATTCCGACTCCAGAGAGTGCAATAGTAGGGAAAGTGTTGGATAGCGTAGGGGTAAAAATTACTATTCCCACTCCAGTGAGTGCAACAGTAGGGAAAGTGTTGGGTAGCAGAGGGTTAACATTATTATTTCCAAATAATTAAAAGAAAAAGAAAAAAGACACAAAATACCAACTACAATACAAAAAGTGTTAACACAAAAATAAAAAATATATAAAAATATAAAAAATTACAACAGCTTGAAAAATATTTTCAATGTCAAAAAGTACTAAAAATGGAACATAGCAGCTCACCTTCTTGCATAACGTAAGAGTTATGCATTCTTGAACTAACTTTGCGGTGGTGATTAAAGAACCCGGTCTATTTATTTTCTTCACCAGAGACAAATCGGATGTAATCCAATTCATTCTAAATCCTTAATCGCATCTGCTTGAATGTTTAGTAAATGCATATGCAAATTTCAATGCCTGGGTCTTATTCGGACATACACCAAGGAAGTAGTCAGCAGTAAATAACAGCAGGAATCTTGTCACTACTTGAAATGTGCTGTTAGTTCACTTAACAAAGGCACTCGAATTACCACAGTGGTGCGGCTCATCGCTGAGGTCTCCGCAGTCATCGTATCCATCGCACACAAAGCTGACATTCAGACACTTCCCGGTGTTACAGCGGAACAGGTCCTGGCTGCAGTCTACAGAACAGACAAGCAAACAGAGAAAGAAAACATCAGAAAATCACTGCCCTTTAAATTGTGACCATCCGCGGTGTAGGCGGTGCATTTAAGATTAGTAAAAACATGATTTTGACAAGAAATTAGACAAAGCCAGAAAGAAAACGTCTATTTATACAGACGCCAGAAAATATTTAGCAAGATGTACATTTATTCCAACAAATCTTACAAATGCTGGCTCACAGACAGAATAACATGTAGTGGAGGAGGGGAATCCTAATACTGCACCAGAACACCCATCACGCGTCAAGCTTAATATGATCGGAATAGCCCTACCATTTTCACTGTTTCAGCTTGCTGTGCCACACAGCAGCAAGAACACTATACAAGTGATACTGTTTTAGCTATGATCTTATAATATGTGTTGCAAAGTCATCCGTGTGCCCTGGGCCCCCCATTTTTTGCTGACTGGTACTGGTGGTAACTGACTCTGACTGTGCTCTGGTTAACCAGGCCCAGGGCCAGAGCCAGTGCCATGCTGAAAACACACTTAGAATAAAGAAAAAACACCTACATACACTAGGGTACACTATGGTTTAAGGTACCCTTATGATTGGCATGACCTACCCTATAAGGCCCTAGTACATAATAGGGCAGGGGGATAAAAACTACCTTTAAGTCAATAATATATAATAGGACATGGCAGTTTAGAGGCCAGCAGCCCTTTCTGCACTTGCATGTGTGCAGTGCTGAGACCTGAGATCAGTATAAAAGCAGCCCTTTGTTGCAGGACTGCTTTTAACATGTAAATAGTACTCGAAGTCGACTTTGGTGTTTGGGGCACTTAAAAATCAATATACTACAATATTTGGGCATATTAGGTACCCCCAGGGTCTCTCCTAGGTGTGCCAGTGGTGGGGGTCAGGTATTTATAAGGAGGACCCTTATCAATTAGGTTATATATGCATTGGTTTTAGTGAAATTGCACATTTAACTTCCCACGTTGTAGTAAAGTGCTTCTCAAAACCGACTTTTCTGCTAGGAGCAGTGTGAAATGAGGATTGGCAATATTTTTGCATATTCAGAACCCCTAAAGTCTCCCCTAGGTGTTCCAGGGGTGAGGGGTCCTGTAGATAGAGGAAGGGTCCTTAGACAAGATGTTTTATAAGCCCTGGTGTTGGAGAAATTGCCCGGTTCATTTTCCCCATTTCAGATCACCAGCCACATAGGTTAACATGTCAAGACATGATTAACTAATATTTCCCACCAGGCAAATCATGAAAATATCATTCAAAGACTTTCTAGAATTGTATTGATAAATCCAACTATATGCTATTGTTGAATTTATACTAAAATTTACAGACAAGTAGTTATAAGACTTTCTTTTCTGTAAGCCAAAATCCAGCCTTCCAGTGCTCTGTTCGGATTGGTCAGAGTTAAGTGGATTAGACAGGCTACTTTGATGAGGTGATAAGTAGCCAAGGGGTGAAGGAGCCATTCTGGGAGGAGAGAGTTCTGCTACATAGGAATGACAGAGCAAGGGGCAGGGGTCTTTAACAATAATCTTCAATAGGAGGAGACAGGCAGGAGAAACCAGTTTCATTTACACCTGACTCTTTGAATCCATTCAGATGGCAGGCTTAAGGAAGGAATCAGCAAATGCCAGGGGAAGAGAGAACATGGAGAAGAGCCATCCTGGAGGTGGGTTCAGCAGGTTATTACCTCACTGCTGGGACTTCAGCCATATCAAAGTTTGGAGAAATAGTGCTTCTTGGAGACCATTGTGCAGTGGCGGCTCCTGCGCTATGGCGGAGGAGCGTCATCCTACTACTTCTGAGCAGTGGAAAGTAAAGGAAATATAAAATGATAATAACTTTGAGGTATTATCATTTTATGTTTCCTTTGGGGCGGGCGGGTGAGTGGGTTGCTCTGCTCTGGGAGCAGGGCAGGGGAGAAGTGATGTGCCTACTCCTACGTGCGCAATGACTGTTTGGCCAGCCCTCTCGGGCTGCCCAAAACAGTCATGCACACTTTCCCTGTTCTCCATGTAGGCTGCATTACAGCCTGCATGGAGAACTTGCCCAGGCCCCCATTACCTGGTTGAGCATTGAAACAGGACGCTCAAAACAAATCACAACTCTGCATTGCAGCATTGTGATTGGTCAGAGGAGTCTGAGTGCCTACCAATCACAACACTGCATTGCAGAGTTGTGATTGGTTAGGGGAGCCTGGCTATTCTTCCTGTCCCACAAGGAGAGCAGGGGCAGAGATGCAGGACCAGGCAGCAAGGTTAGTGTATATATTTTATTTTACTCTTTTCCATTGTGCAAACCACTCACCCTTTCTGTCAGCTGCCACTGCCATTGTGTCACACTTTCAAGGAAATGGTCATGTTCTGTGATGTCGTCCAGCATCTCATTGGACAGGAGTGACCTCATGTGTGACCTCAGAGTACACTGAATGAGTATCTGAGACGGGCAGTGCTTCTCGAATCTTCTGCTTGAAACTACAGAATAAGGGTCCATGATGGAAGTTTGATTTGCACCAACCAGTCCCTTCACTCTGACTGACTGTACCTGCTGCACAATCTGGAACTACTGCCCTGAGGATCAAACCTGCTTCAAAAGGACTAAAGAGTGGACTACCTGCAAGCTACAGGTTTAAAGAGTCCACCTGGACCATCACCACCAAGAATCCCCAGCCTGGAGTACTACCAGGGCATTTTGTAAGGGGTTTGTCCAAGTGGATTGTGGGAATTGAAGTCCCAAACTTTCAAGGACCATCTTGGAGCTTCCAGACCTTTGGAGTAAGTTTTGGACACTTTGGGACCCTCAAAGGAACTTCAGGAAAAAGTTCAAAAAGTTTGAAAAAGATTGGAGCAACTTTGGAAAAAAGTTCCAGAAGTGGACTAACTCGACCTGGCCAGACAAGCTGTCGACCCTCCACCGCGAGCTGACCTGCCCTTCTGGTTTGTCCCGGTGAAACGCTCCTGAGGTCCGACTTCCAAAGTTTGACCGGGAGTTGGTGGAAACCCAAGCTGACAGACCCTCACCGAATCCAGTCAGGCAAAGAGTATAGAGGCACCCCAAAAGAAAAAGCTCTGTAAAGGTTTCTAAGTCTGAATGTAGAAAAGGTGACCGGTACCAACCGCTAGAGTCAAGCCGCCTACCTTCAACCGCGAGCCGGCCTGGATCTCTGGTTCGCCTGGCTGGAAAAGCCCAGAGGTCTGCATTCCATAAGTTTGACTTTGACCGGGAGCATGTTGAAGGAAAACTGGCGAACCCTCCCTCAATCTGGACTGGCTGAGAGCTTCGAGAGACCCCGGGAAGAAAAGCTCCGGAAAAGTTTCTAAGTCAGAAAGTAAAAACTTTGACTGAGACCTACTGCGAGGGGTAGCCCCGCAGGGCTCCATCACAGTCGGCCTGAAACTTTGACTTTGTCCCAATAGGTGCTCTAGGTTTCTATGTGCTATATAGTGCCAAATCTTTAAAGATTCATATCTTTGGGTCCCAACATTGTATTTTATTGGTATGATTTTAAAGATAAAAATATTTCCTATTTGTATAAATTGGTGTTTGTGGTGAATTATTATTGTGAGTTGTATCTTAATTATTTCCTGCTTGGTATTTTTAAATGCTTTACATACTTGTCTTTGAAGTTAAGTCTGCCTGCTCGCAGCTAAGCTACCAAGGGTGAGCATGGGAATAATTTTCTAAGACCTATTCTGAGCCCTATATTGTGTTAGTGGCATTATTACCATTATTACCAGTGGTAGTTGCATATTTACCACTAGTAATAATTTACTTTCCAACAACATTTTAAATATTTTAAAAATAAAAAGGGGATAACCTAGTCTCTGCTGTTGAAGTTTAAAAACAATGTGAGCTTTCTAACATAAAGCAGTTATGGCACAATGTGTGGAGTAGCTGCTGAGAAGAAATGACGATTCTGTGAGACTGAATCAGAAATCCTTTGAAAAGGGTAACAAATATACACACTGTAGGGTACTTCTAAGACCGAGTACATAACAGCTGTAGTTATGACTCACAAAAATCACCAAAGTACACACTGGTTTTCGTGAGTACGCCTACTACTGTGGCTTGCCTACCATATGAACAATCTGCAAGAGTAAATTAAGCGAAAATGTGTGTTAACGTATTTTACCGCTTTTGTATCATTTACAACTTCAAGAATTTTGGTGTTAAGACATACCGAATTTCAACCTGAAAACATACTTCAACTGTTTTTGAAGAATATTTATGAGCACTTTCCTAGTGAAATTAGCCTTGTGAAATGTTTGTGAATGTCTGCCAAAGTTCTGGCTATGATCTGCTTCGAATAAAAGTTATGATTTTGAAGATGTTCCAAGTGTTTTATAGCCTTCTCCTGAAACTCTGAATTTCTTGCAGATAACCCTAAACAATCAATTCCATAGAATTTATGAAGGTATTTTTGATGGCGTGCCCTGCCGCCAAACCTTCTCCTTTCCATTGATGGGGACCCTGTTGGCTCCCTCGATGGAAAGCTTCCTATAATGGCCGACAGAGTAGGAGCAGTCAGAGAAAGTTTATTACTTCACCCACCAGTGCAATGATTTTTTAAGAATGCCCCCCTCCAACACATGCATCCTGGGAGAAACCTCCCAAGGCATGGTGGTCATCAGCTGTTTGTTTGTTTTTTAAAAACTGCCACTTGTAAGTTTATTTTTGCAAAACAAAAAATTTAAATAAAAAGTTTGGAGGACGTGATCAAAACCGATGTCAACCGTCCACCAAACTTTTTGTAACTTGAAGAGAACCGCTGTGACTGCGGTTTCTTTGAAGCTAATAGATTACTCTCGGGCCAGCGGACATCTCTGAATTTGACGGACAGTAGCCCATTAGGATGGTGGAGGTAATAAATGTCCTTCTCTGCCCTTACAGACTTCTGTCCATTTAGTTATAAATCAGACTCTTAGTTACTTTTTTATGAAGTCAAAATCCTCCAGTGGGACAAGGCTGAAAGTTATAGTCAGAATGAGGTCCATGAAGCAAGATATCTTCACTGCAGGGTCCCCTTGATTCAATTTTCAGAAATACAAAAATCTAGTTTTCTTGTCCACTGAGTTACACTTTACTCCAACTGTTATAATGTTCATATAGGCCACTCCTGCATCCCTTAGAACCCCGAGCAGCCTTCTGGGCACCCCTGCAGTTTTCATATACTCAGGACAGTTTTTCAAGGTACCAGGTCTTTCTCCAGCCAAAGTTCCTCCAGGATTCAGTCCTTAGTGGCAGGCATGAGCCTCTTGGATTTAAGAGTCTAACTGCTTTTTGTGCCCCTAGAGCATACAAACAAGAGATCAACAACTTTTGACTCTTTGCGAGAAGTTCTAGCCATTGGCAGTTCTAGCTATTGGCTCTCATTATTGTATATTTTTGGACAACAAAGAACCACTATATATCCCTGCTGTTAGAAGGGTCTGCCTGGTAGAACCATTAATTGTGTAAATTGGCCAACGGAGCAAAATATTACAGATTAAAACGTCATTAATTGATTTTTTTCCTTCTTATTTTCATGATTTTGTAATTATAATGATTCGTCTTTTTTGGGGAAAACCATGAGCAATCTGCACAATTGACCCATTTCTGAATTTAAAATTTTGCCTAGTTTTCAGAAAGTTATAGCTTTTCATGTTCATCTATGTGTTTCAGACTTGTTTACACCCCAAACTGCAAGTAGGTAGAAACTACAAAAAATAGGAAAATACTATTAGAAAAATGCAAAAACTGTGGTAAAAAATATATGTTTTCTTTTACAATTCTGTTTGTTGCTGAAAACTGGGAATACGGTGATCGTAACATAGCAATCATTTTGCAGATGACCTTTTTGGGAAAAAATCCGTAAGTCCAGCACTTTTTTCCCATTTTTTCAAAAAACACAAAATCTTGTTATGTTTTAGCTATTTCCTTAGTTTCCTACTGCGGAATCCTCAAGCCCTGGGTACCTTTAGAATCCCCAAGATGTTGGGAAAAAGAACATGTATTTGGCGTGGGTACCTTTTGTGGAAAAAATATGAAGGCTGAAGTGTGAAGTGCCCCAAACATCAACAAAAGGTCCAGCACTGGGGAGAAAAAAACCTGAGCTCTGTATTAATTTTCCAGGGAAAGTTTAAAACAGTGATTTCAGTTACACCTAAGTGAGTTTCAAGAAAATGTACTTTACCCAATAGTGGAAAGAACTTTTGAGCATTTGTTCACTGTGAGGGCATACTACACACCCAATGTTTAGAATGCCACCTTTTGTATAAATTAAGCACCCTGTCATATGGAATTCCAAGGCACACTCAATAAATAAAAATAGATTTTTTCTATATGCTAGAGACAGCTTTACCAGCAACGTATCACTGTTGTACTTTAGAACTGCAGCCCGACCAGACAAGAGTGCTACATGGAACCATACATTGTATGTGGATGGTAAGATTAAACACAGCAGCATAAATACAACATTTGACTTCCATAACATTGGGCAATTTCTGTGTGAATCTACAATGGCCTTACTGAATATTAAATATATCAATTGGGTGGAACCAATTTTCTAGTACTATTTTATGGGAAGAACACATGCACTGTAGCCCTGGTTGACCTTGGTGAAGTGCACAGAGTCCTCACACCAACAAAATAAAGGTCTAAGAAACTGTGAAAATCAAGGATGACCATGCAGAAAAAGTGACACTCCTACAGTGGCTGCTTCAGGATGAGGGACCTCCATTTGTGTTACATAGTGGAGAGTTCTGAGCAGTTCTGAATGCAGGGTCTGAGGCAGCCTCTATTAGATGGTGAAGCTCTCTCACTCGCAGGCTGTAGGAACTCCTCCCTCGCCCACTATTTTGCACCCACTACCAGCTAAACAGAACATCATTTAAATAGTCTTTATTTAGATCAAGTGCACACCACCAACAATAGCAGCTAGTCAGTCAGCTCACAGTCTCCAACTGACTCCCCAGAGAACATCACACCATGGAGACAGTGAACATTCCTCGCAGAAGCTGCATGGCATGAGAGAACATTTACCCAACATGTAACCACAACCCATAGCTTACCCAAATCTTTTACTCATTACTTTATAGTGCTTTATACCATAATGGCAGCCATTTGTAAGTCTTGCAAACAAAAACTGCAGTATTACCATGTTCAGTAGTACTCATGATCTCAGAAAGTCAGAAGGCTGAGTTTACATTTCCGGTCACACCATAAGTGAGCTCTTTTCTTGCCCTGCCATTTTGCCTCAATAGTTACATTATCACTTTCAAGCCATGATACTCAGCCCCTAGAATAGATTAGCAATAATCTTACGAATTATGCTATGAGGTAGCAGTGCCTTTACAAACATCCAAGGGCCTTCATTGAACCCCACATGATAGTTCTATCTCTCTAGAGTGCACAACTTCTGTTGCTTAGCATGGCAAGTACATTCAAGAACGTGCTTTTTTGTATCAAATTGAAAGACATTACAAAACTGCTGTCATACAACAAAGTTCATGACAATAATCAATTTCCGATACGTAAAAAATACACTTCTATTTAAGAAACTAATTTTAAAATGTGACAATTCATGCTAGGTTACAAAAAAGAAAAAAACTGCAAATGTATTTATTAAAGCATGCTTACTTGAATTCTTTTAATCCTGAATACAGTTTCCAAAGATTTGAATGGCTGCAAAGCATACAATTGTTTCACGTTGTAAGTATAACTTAGAAGGGATGTAGACAATGAAATCATTGTAATCATTCGGTAAGCCCTTTCTCTAGACCAGGGTTTTCACCTTTTGCTCAGACAGGTGAATAGGTTTAAATATTTTGAATTCCCTAATGCAAATATAGATTCTAATGTTCAGTTTGTGGAATAAATGGTTGAGATTTGTAGTAAATCCACATTTTGACATTGTTTTCGTGGGATGGCTTGACAGCACACCTCTCAACATACAATATTGTGAGTATCACTCTAGAGGAAATTGGCTCCACTCATATGTTGGGAGCCAGGAGTACATGTTTTGATTGAGCAGAAGTTCTGTGCTGCCACAAAAAAACGTTCCTGACTCAAATACCTGTAATCATTTAGTTTATTTATCCATATGGCTGAGTTTTACATTTCAAGGGCACATAGACTTTGGAATGCAGCAAAAGTGGCTTAGACAACTTGATAATTTATGGTGCCTGTCTCAGTAGCACAGATGCGAGGAAGGCAATCACTAACCTAAATATATTTTTAGGTCTGGCTTGACAGATCACTGTCACCTGACCTTTTCACCTAACCCAATACTATTCTACAGTTGTTTGATTCAACACAAATACTTATTCATTCCCATGCTATTTACTTGTTATATTTCACATTACCATACAACACCCATCTAAAGCCAGACGGGAGGTTGTCTGTCCAAGATGGTGCCCGTACAGTAACAGCCTTACAAAGCTCTGTCGTGCCGATTGTTAAACCGGTGGATCTCGGGGAGGCTGGCCGATCTGTTGCACCGTTGCGAGGTGGGGACGGCTTGAGGTGCTGGCCGGAGACCTGTGGACCTAGGTTGAGAGTGGCGGAGAAGCCATATCAGCCTGGCACCCCAGCCGGCCTGACTGTAAAATGGCAGCCCAGCAACCTTGAGATGGGCCGGGATGCGACCGGAGACCCTGAGGCCCAGTGTTGGCACTCTGGTGCACCGGTGCACAGCCAGAAGTTCAGCGGAGGCCGAAGACTGCAAAGGCAACAGCGGAGTGTTGGGGGCGAGAGGGCAGCAGGGAAGTTGCGGGCCACACCTCGTTTCCCCCTTCCCTTGTGTCGGAGCGGTGTTGTGGAATCCCACGGGGAATCGATTGGCTGCTCTGACGCAGATTTCGACTGGAGGTGGAGGTTGGCTGGCAGTCCACAGGCAGCTCGGCAGTAGGGGAGCAACAGAGGGGAAAGTCTCTGCCTAGTGCCCAGGACAGCCTGAATTCAAGATGGCCCTGAGATGAGAGCAGCGTCTTGAGGAGACCCAGAAGTTTAGTGGTTGCATAGGTACGCTTGGACACGACCGGGAATCCAACAGAGGCTGACGGGCACCCAAATAGTGGCAGAGTGGCGAGAGCGGGTGTTCGGGGGCTGCAGAGCAGTTGCAGGCTGGACCTCGTGCCCCCCGTTAGAGCATTGTGGCGAGACACCCCCGGGGATCGACTGTCCGCTCTGCCACCGAACAGGGGGTTGGAGGTGGCGGCAGTCTGACGACAAAGCAGCAGTCACGGAACACCGGGAGGACTCCCCTACAGACAGCCATGGCTTCAGTGAAGGCACCCAGCAAGGCCAGCGGGGCTTGAAAACCTAGCTAGAGGGGACACCAGACAAATGGGAGATCCCTAGGTCAAAGCGCCAACACGTAAGGAGCTCCTGTTGGAGAGATAGAGCATGGGGCTCTGCAAGCCTGGGCTGATATAGCGTGAGGGAACAAGCACTCTATTGCCCCAACTGAGAGGTGGGAGAGTACCGGATGACTCTGAGGTGCATATAAAAGGAGGTCAGCATTGGGAACCATCAGGAATGAGTCGCCTGCGGAGTTCCTCCTCCTCACTCCTGAATATAAAGGGTCCTGGTCTGAGAAATACAAGACTGGTGGCAATGGGGGGCCTCCCCAATGGACTGGACCTGTCTAGGTGCTCTCCAGATTCGCAACCAACATTGAACACAAGTGCCCCGACTGGAGTGTGGGTATGGAGATTCGTCGGCCTGCTGGATGTGGGGACAGAGGCACATAGCTGGGAACAAGTTCGAGAAGTGACACCAGAACTAGATAAAATGACATCAACCAGCCCCAAAAAAGACGCCACCATCAAGGATCTCCTTGCCAAGGGCTCCACCTTGCGGACGGGGCCAGCCCAGGACTTGCCCTCGCCAGTCCATACCTCCTCTGGCCCAATGGGGAGACAAGATGTGATCGAGGAGGCTCCAATCACATGTGGATTTATGGAAGCCCTCTTCAGCATGCTGCAAGATGATATAGTGACCTTGAGGACGGAGGTGACTAAAGAGGTTAAGGATCTGCACCACGGGATGAGTGAGCTGGAACAACGGGTAGACTCTGTGGGGATGCAAGAGAGGAAGAATTAGAGGAGTGCCGGAGGGAAATCAGAGAACTTAAAGATTGTAATGCCGACCTCAATTACTACCTGGAAGACCTGTAAAATAGGTCCCACAGATCCAACATCCGCATCAAGGGTGCCCTGTTACAGGCAGATGCGGGCCGCTTGGAGGAATACATCCTATGACTGTATCGCCATATCGTCCTGAAATTGGAGGGGAAGGACCTCCTTTTGGATCGCAGGCACAGGGCAGGTCATCCCTCCCAGGCGCCTGGCTTCCCACCAGACATCCTCACATGCCTTCATCACTACCGACAAAAGAAATTCACAATGAATACAGTACGGGAACAACCCCATATACCCTATATATCCTGTGAAGGGAGTAAAGTTCGTAAGGATTTGTCCACTATTATCCTACTGCCAAGGTGTACCATGAAGCCAATCACGGAATTCTTGAGAGACAAAGGGGTGTGGACTAAGTGGGGACACCCTTTCTGCCTTGTTTGTGTGTGGAGTGGAGAAACTCATACAGTCGCCATACCACCCGAAGTGGCAGCGATTCTGGGACTGGAACTGGAACAAGGGGCTTCTGCTCATCCGCAGAATTCCCATATGCTCCCGCGGGAGCCCCGCCACCAGAGGCGCTCTAAGACGGTAACACAGCAGCAACTGCGCAAACCATCAATGACGGAAAGCATCAGAGAGAGATTATTGTAATACCTCACTGAGCAAGGTCAATCTCCAGAATGAGAAGTTGAATGACTAGTGCTGGGTTAAGATCCGGAGCATGACAGCTGGTCGCCACAGAACACTGGACGCTGTTGAAGTGGTGGTGCTGGCTCCTCGGTTGGGCCAGCATTGCCGGCCTTGAGGGGGGCGGGGGTGGGGGGGGGTAGGGGCTCTCACGCCTGCCTACAACCAGATGACAACTCGACAGCAGCAACGGAGTCTCCTGCACTTCTTATACATTCCTGAGAACTGCCACGAATGACCAACGACATGGACCTCTAAAACATAACTTCTAGTTCTGCACCACTTGATGCTCTTGTTTTTCTTATATATGCCACCATCTCTATACCCTGCCATACTGTTACACCTCAATACACACAAAGGGTGGGGGGACATCGTCTGCTTCGACTGGAGCCCACATGGCTGCAGGTAAGTACACTGCTATATGGTGCGGAGAATTAACCTCAATGCGAGGGGCTTAAACTCAGCAACCAAGAAAAGAGCAGTATTGGCCCAGCTCAAGGCCGCCCGCTGTGACATATGTCTCCTAATAGAGACCCACCTCTTGAAAAATGACTGGTGTCTAAATGGTTTGATCGTCAATTTGGTCTGCGGGCCGTGGAAAAAAGTGGGGTTGGCATTCTTGTTTCCACCCATTTCTATGGTCGAGACCTCCAAACACATTACGAAATCATGGGCCGTATCCTATTGGTGCGAATTTCCCTCTACTTTCACACTTTCACAGTTGCATGCAATTACGCACCCAATGATCACCAGGAGTCCTTTATCTGTCAGGCAATCAGTACCATTCTCACTACGCCTAATGTACAAATATTTATTGAGGGAGACTTTAATATGGGGCCTGATGCCTTCATGGACTGGACTACCCAACGGACAGGGCCTACTGAGGCCATCACCCCACAGGGAACACGCTGGCTAGCCAAAGTAGGGCTGGTCAATGTCTGGAGGACACTACACACTTTTATACAGTCTTACTCCTTTTTCTCGGCTGCACACTAGTCCTATGCCCAAATTGATTCCTTCTTAATCTCAGCATCTCTACTCCAGGTGATGACACAAGCAGACATTGAGGTAGCCTCCATCTTGGACTAAATTGCGCACCCAAACGCATTCCCGCCACATACATACAGAACCAGAAACTCAAGACGCAAGATGAGGACATTGTAGCTGAATTTGGCCAATTCTAAGCTCAGCTGTATGGGGCAGACATGTTACCCCCCACAAGCTGCTCCTCTTACAGATTCCCCTAACAAAACTATCAGAGCACACTGCAGCACCATTGGAGGCCGACATAACAGAGCTGGGTTTTCTGGAGGCAAGAGGGAGGCTTAAATTGGAGAAGGCCCCTGGTCAGGATGGGTACATAGCCGCCTTTTATAAGCTATACGCAGAGTATCTGTCCCCTGTGCTGGTCCAGCTGTACAACTCTTTTAGCTCCTCTGGAACCCTTGTAGAGTCCATGCAAACCACAATCATAACAGTCCTGCCGAAACCGGGGAAGGACCCCTAACTCTGTGTGTCCTACTGTCCCATATCGCTACTCAATGTGGACGCTAAGATTTTCACAGGGATCCTGGTGTATAGATTAGGGCAGTATATGCCTGGGTTGGTCGATCCTGACCAGTCAAGGTACCTGTTCAGACAACACCAAGGGCCTTTTACATCAGCTAGATAAAATACACCTGTCTCGGACACCAACACTGTTCCTGTCGAAAGATGCCAGAAAGGCGGTCAATCGGGTACACTGGCCATTCTTGTGCATAGTTCTGGAAGTCTTTTGTCTAGGCCCTTGTTTTCGTCAGTGGATCTGGGCCCAACATTCACTGCCCTCGCTGCTGGAGGAACTCGCAGCATTTGGCGAAGATTCAGGCTTTAAGAGAAACAACACCAAATCCCAAGCACTTACCATCACTATTCCACAGGATGAACAAGCACTCCTCGCAACAGAGTTTCCCTTCACATGGGCCACACATGAAATCCCATACTTTGGAATAGACATACTGCCCACCATCGAAAAATCTGTTTAATACAATCGCTCTGAATTATTGAATATGGTACGAACCCTCATTCAGTCCTGGCATTGGGCCCCATTTCTTTGCTGGGAAGATTAGCAGCTGTGGAGAGGCCCCTTCTGCCCAAAATTCTATACCTTATGCAGGTGATGTCACTAGAGCAGCCCAAATCTACGATCAAAAAACTTCAGTCTACAAGAGTCCTTTATCTGGGGTGCTAAACGTGCCAGAATGGCGAAGGACTGCACATATCTCCCGATGGCCAAGGGTGAGCTGGGTATACCACACTTAGGGAGAGATTTATTACGTTTTTGCTCCATGTTTGCACCATGCAGCGTGCTAGGGGTGGTGCATGGGCGTTACCACGCAACCACCCAAGATTTCTCCTGCTAAACCCAATTTACTAAGCACAGTAGATTGAGTTTAGCATGAGAAAACGTTGCCCTTTTAAACTAGGCAGAAGGAAGGAGAAGTGCTTTAATTTCTCCTTCTTTTCTGACTTTGCATGCGTGCTGCACTGTGCAGCACACATACGAAGTGGGAAAAGCTATCCCTCGTGTCTAAGCATAGTATTTTGTACAGGAAGGGAACCCTTTCTGTACAAAACAGATGCTATACGCACACACACACACCTAGCACTTTGGCACTAAGGTGGTGCGTTGCGCACACCAGCTGTAATCAGTACCAGCGCAAGGGAAAGGGGAGCAGAGAGCCATATCTTTGAAAAATGTGTCCATCTCCTGCTCCTTCCCAGCCGTGTAACGCTGCTTAGCCTTGCAGGTGGCTGCAAAGCGTTGCATGGGATTTGGTAAATTTCCTCCTTAGTGCATTATTACCAGGCTGCCCAATTGCGTTTCCTCATGGAGTGGCAACACCCACTTACAGAGAAGCACTGGTGCTTTTTGGAGCAGGCTGTGGCCGCAATCCATATATGGAAGATACCGTGGCTCCCACATGGAAATGGCCCGCCGGGAGTGTGCATCCCCTTGGTGGTTAGGGCCACAATGGGAGTCTAGAAAAAGATCAGCACCCACAAACAGCTCTCCACCTCAATTTCTCCCCTCACCCGATCATGGGAAACACAGACATCCCACATGTGCTGCATGAAATTGCATACTTATGATGGCAAGAAGCCAACTGTTAATGCATTTGTGACCTTTTCGATGAACAAGGTCTACTGGACTTTCTGAGGGAACAGCAGGACTTGGGACTCCCGGACTCCGAGCATTGGCGCTACATTGCAGTGCGACACTGGGTAACACATACATCGATATGGCACAATGTAAGTAGGCCGCTAACCCCATTCGAACGCTGGCTCCTGTCCAGACGAGACAGCCGCTGCTTGCTGTCAGACATAAATACATTTCTAAACACCTTAGCTAATACTTTAAGCTTACCAACTAGGAAAAGGTGGGACACAGAATGCGAACGCCAATTCACAGACAAGGAATGGGCAGACATAATACATTGCGCTCGTGCATCTGCTACTAGTGCTTCTGGGAAGGAAACACTGCTTAAAACCGTTCACTACAGGTATTACACACCTGCTCGCCTAGCCCAGTGGAAAAGAGGGAGGGACGATAAATGCTGGCATCATTGCAATCACTCAGGTACACTCTCCCACCTGTTATGCCATTGTCCCAAGCTCCACCGTTATTGGGCGGTCATACTGGCGGATGTATGACACAGAACTACCACGTTTCCCCAGTTATATATCATCCTGGGGTTGTCCAATGCCCTAGCATACCCATTACGCTCCTCTAGGGTGAGGGCCATCAACCTGGCACTATGAGCAGTGAAACAGGTTTTGCTATCAAAATGGAGAACGGACACAATCCCAACACATATGGACTGGTTGCACAAACTCTGGGACTTACTGGGCATGGAAACGCTAACAGCATTTATAAATCACACTTTACCAAAATTTCATGTATGAGCATGGTGCGTTTTGTTTTTCCCATGCCCCCCCCTCAATTTATTGTGTTTTGGTCGGATGTATGACGATACCACGCATACCATTACCACACATACCATTACAACGCGGTATTTACAACGCATACTGTTACAACGCATAGCGCTTTGAGGTGCTGGATAGTGGTAAGTATAATTTTATATTCCAACTCCAGTCCCCGTGGATACTAGGGAAGGTGTTGGATATAAAATTAAACTTATTCCCTATCCTAGAGCGCCCCCCAGCGCAATGCGTTGTAATGGTATGTGTGGTAATGCCTGCGTTGTAAGTGTAGTGCGTGGTAAAAAATGCGTGGTAAACGTTGTATACCGTTTTTATCTAGCAACCTGAATCAATATTGCTATTTTATGCCCTTGTACGGCTATAATCAATAATATCCCTATAATGGCCAAAGAATCAGATCCATGTTTAAGTAAATAGCCCTTGCAGTCCAAAGCACGGCAGAAGCTACTTCCTTGGATTCCTAGAAAGCACAACAAGTTATTTCGACACACCAAACCTCCAGCAACCTGGAAAATCCCCATTTGCTTTTGTTTTGATTTGTCATTAAACTCCTGCGAACACTAAAGAACTGTCCGTTCTTAGTGACATCTTTATTGACGTCTTATGTCCAAACCTTACGTCAAATTCGGCACCTTTCAGGTATAAATATACCAACGTTGCCTTAAGCAAACACACAGTGGTGGCTTTGGAGCCGAGCAGCTATCTACTTGCCCGAGAGCCCAGCTGATGCGAGAGCCCACGGACGCTGCCCCTCCTCTTTGACGCACTGAGAGAGACACTGTCCTTTCTCCTGCCGAGAAATCCAGCTCTGGTGTTCTCAGCCGTCTTCGCGGGCTGCTGGGATATCCTGAAAGAGAGATACCAGACCTCCTGCATTCTATTACCCAGGTACGGAGCTGACTAAATCCTTAAAGAGAATTCTTGAGTCAGATTCTTGGCAAAACCAACTTAACTTAAACTGCTACTTACTTACTCCTTCCCACGTATTAGGCTTAGGTCAGGTACACCGGGGTAGGCGTATTTTAGAAGCACCAGTTGAGTACGTTAATCAATGTATATATGTATGTATATATTTTATCCATTTTAAAGTATCTTATGGCTAAGAAACCATATCAATGCTTTTACAGTATTATTTCATAATACTCTTTTTACTGTACGCACTTTACTTTACATTAAGTATTGCAATTATGGCAATTCATTTCTCTTGCATAAGAAAGAAGACTGCTCAATAAATTACACCTTTTTATTGAAAACGCTTGTCTCTCTTTTCTCTGCACTCTGGTGAAACTAAGTACGCACATTTGACAGAGTGAAATAGCTGTCTATTGTTTTCACACGACTCTAGAGATACACTCTTATTCTGAGGGAGCAAAGTTGTCATGTTATATGGTTGTCGGAAGCTAATCCCTTCTTGTCTATTCAGGGAGGTTAAACTCCTCCTTGTTTATTCGAGAAAGTTTCTAGTGACCTCTGAGCTAGCTGGCAAACCTTAAGTCTAATATAGTAGTCAGTAGAGACCTAGTCGACCTCAGTCCTACGTCTACACTGCTGAATATATTATTCCAATGCGTAGAGCCTATTGGGAATATAGGAACTACACTACACATGGACTGATCTCGTCGAACCCATTTACCCCCTTTTTCCCCCTTAATTACTGTTTCTTTGGCAGCCATTGAATGTAGGCAAATTATGTTGTAACTTTAAAAACAATAAAAATTATGCAATACTTAAGCCAGACCTATTGGCATTGCAGAGACTAGTTTAATTATATTTTCTACACAGTGTTATATTTCAATGAGAACTATGTGAATACAAATTTATTTTTGCTGTTAGTATTTGTAGGGCTTCTTTGTAAATGGTTTTCGAGTTTTGTGCAAACTCCAGAGATATTTGAGTTTCTGGTTGATTCTATTTAATGTATTCGGTTAACAGTTTAGATTTAACACCACAATGGACTTGATGCAATGCCTCTTGTGATATATGTTGATATATTCAATTGGGAAACAACAGGATAATTTTTCAAAGTACATTTTCTTTGTGCGGGACCAAGGCTTATTTGCATTTATGTCTGGATCCTGTCTGAGGTGGACTAGTTGGCAATAAAATGATGGGCTGGAACAAGGGCTGACTAATAACCAGTGGCTGTGGTTAATTCAAGCCTTCCAAGCATCACTTTTTTGTATTCCTTTAGAGTGATGCCCTAAGTGCGATGGGTACTCCCAGACATGGGTCCCATGCTCACGGTGCCACTGGAACCAAGCTGCATCCTACTGACGAGGCCCAAATAGGTAGAAACCAGGAATAGACAGAAACTGGAGTTACTTTTGTTCCAGTTCAGAAGGGAACCTCACTTGGCAATTCAGGCTGGACTGTTGCTTTTGGAGAAGAGCCAAGTCTGATTTACATCGGGCTGGCTTTGGTCTCAGGTGGGGTGGTAGGCAAAGCAAGAAAGGACTGCGATGCGCTCTGAGTTGTTACCGGGGCTGAGATTATTTCAAGCATTTCACTCGTCATTTTATGAATTCCTCAGTGAACCAGTGGCAGAAATCAATAGTATGTGTTTCACTTTTTAAAGTTGTTGCTTACATAACCTTTATATTATCGTGTGCCATTGTACATTAATCCAAGCACCTTTTACAATAAAAATGACTAGGTCAAAAAATGTTTGATTTTTTTTTCTTTTTTCTAGGAATAGCTCTCCCTCCTATATCTTTGTAAAGTGCCCACATCCCATTTGTAATGTAGTATCCTGTCCCTTATCTCTACTATAGTGATACTTATAGTCCTGTTACCAAGGTCATTGAAGAGAACAAAAGCCAGGCCAACATCTCTTTAAACAGACAACACTCAGACGGACTGTTCCAATGGTGTGTATGTATATTTTTGTGTTGTTTGGTGAGAGGTGGATTAACAATGATACACATTTCTACACATCACTGCATGCAACTGACGTTTACACATTAGAGTGGTAACAAATTATATATTTTTAGAGTATTCTGTGTGCACTGCCTGTACGTGTGCACCCACTGGTGTGCATTATAGATAGATTTAGGGTGCAACCTTGCATGAGGTGAGGTACAAGTAGCACATACAAAACTGGTCCGAAAACAGCATTTGGAGTAGAAGGGAGGTGATGCAGCAGTTAAGTGCTATGTTACCTAGAGTGCTAAACATCCTCGCATTGTTGCTATCTGGTTTTGATAAAGTTTTGAAAGAGGAAAAGAATTCGCCTTTTATAATTCCCCAGATGGTGACACTGGAGATGCACCAAGATTACTGCTTTGTTTTGTTACAAGTTCCCTGGAGAAACCTGTCAACTCCCTCTTTGGAACATACAATTTGGAAGTCTTTTTTTTAAAATTGGTCTAGGGCCAGTTTTGGCTAATGGAAATATGCCCACTGGTCTATAAGAAAGGCTTCACAAATGAGCCAAGGTAGATGTTATGCAAGAAATATCATTCAGTTGCATTAATATGGGATTTGGATCAGTTAATATCTTGAATGGGAAAAACAAGTCCATACTAACAACCGGAGTGACTTACTGCAGTGCGCCTCGTCGCTCCAGTCATCACAGTCATTGTAGCCATTACATGTGAGCTTCTGTGAGATGCAGATTCCACTGGTGCACAGAAATCTGTCCTGTCCACCACATAAGGCTGTAAAATAGAAGATAGTCACGTTTTGTAAATAAGGGCAAACCTTAGACATTAATTTATGCACTCCTAGAATTTTCAATACTGGGCTCTAATGAACAATGTCTATTTCAAGAACCACTTGGAATCCAACATCATCAAGAACAGCAGCACACAAAAGAGGGTTTGGTAGGATGGATGGCATGTCTAATATCTATGTAGCCTTAGGCTGAAGTTATTTTTTCATGCTTGCCCCCGACGGGACATCACCTGCAATCAGGACCCAGCATTGCATGCACACTGCAACTCTGCAGTTTATTTGCTATGTGAGGTACATCTTCCCCAACCAGATAACAGAAATCAGCCCGTAATTCATACACTTGAGGCTGGTAAATAAGGGTAAACCCTCTTGCAACGTTAATTATAGAATGTAAATTTCACAACAATTTTGAAGCAAACATATATATACATATGGTCCAGTAGAAGCTGGGAGCCGAAACGCGTAGACTGTCAGTCAGTATGTTTGCACTATGATGACATTTAATAAAAGAAGAAACCCTCTATGGTGCCATGAGTTTCTGTCAAAAAGGTGAAGTGGAGGCAGTGAAACATTATATATATATATATATATATATATATATATATATATATATATATATATATATATATATATATATATATATATATATATATATATATATATATATATATATATACATATATATATATATATATATATTCACCAAAAGTACCTAGAAATTCAAGGTTCAGATTTGACATGCACAAAACAAAAGAAATTCAGCTGTTAGAGTTATTTCAAGTAACTATATAACTCATGCCCGAAGGAAACCATAAGTCATGCACTTCTAATTACCCCAGATATTACATCACTCATGATATCTTCTATGATTTAATCGATAATATCACTATAACATTTGCAGTAGAATTATTGAGGAGAAAACTGAGCATGGCGAGGGTGCAATGGTTTTATGTGTGTAGAATCTGAACCCAAATCTGAACCCAACTATAATGTTTCTTCAACCTTTGTTTTTTACTGAATGTCTAAGTTTAACAAAAATATATATTTCCTAACTATGACATCCCTGTAACCTTTGTTTTTTTCAGTGTTTTTCTAGTTTGTTTTTTAATGTTAAGTAACAAGTCCATCACAATGCACGGTGGGGAGGAGTTGGACACAGAGCCTGACCTGGAATCGTGCTACCCCCACTCAAGCTTGCTGCTCCTGCCCTCCCCTTGCCATCCATTGTCCAAGTCGATGCCTCTGCTACCTTATTACAGCCCTGTGTGGCTGTTATTCTGCTACTACCCTTCCTGCATGCCATGAACAGTTATCTTGCAGCCCCATCTGGCTGTTGTCCGAATCCATGCACCAGTCCACTCCCTCCTGCTGCCATGGTACAATGTGCTGCCACTGCCCTCCATTTCGCTTAAATATATATATATATATATATATATATATATATATATATATATATATATATATATATATATATATATATATATATATATATATATATATATATATATATATATATATATATATATATATATAAATATATTTCTCCTACTTCTGTAAAAGAATGGACCGCACTCGGTGGTTCAGTATTCTCCACAAATTTATTTTATGTTAAACAGAAAACAGGACGCGTTTCGGCATCGCGCCTTTTTCAACTGTTAGTTGCACCATATATAAACCTTTCATTTAAATAACTTTACACGGTCAATTCAAAATGATGTAAGTAAACAGAAACGACGGCCCAAAATTCATACATTATTTACAGCGGTCATCTTGGAGTATGTTTTCATTCCTTTATCTACAACTCCTTTTTATGACCTATTCAATAAACCAAAAGTTATTAAGCCCTGGATGGGCATAATTGATATACCAGTTTGTGACCAAACATAATTTCATAGACCACAATCACTAGTCAACGATTCAAAATATCATTAGACTCGCCATGATTACATACAGTTCAGATAAATTATACTCATTACATAATGTGACAGTGAAGATCTCTATATACATAACTGCATCTAGTGAGAATGAGGCCCAGTGAAAAAACAATGTGTTGTCAAACTATTGACCTAGATGTATGGCCAATTCTTCTTCAGTATTCAACCCTCGTGGAGCCTTGGTTTGAAGATCTATAATAAACCTCGATTCCAATCTCTGCAATTGTAACTATCTATTACCACCCCGATCTTTTATAGGTGCTTGGTCAAGACTAAAGAACTTCAAGAGGTTGCGGTCACTTTTGTGCTTTTGGGCAAAGTGTCTTGCAATGGGGTAGTTCAGGTCGTTGTGTAGAATGGCTCTAGCATGTTCTAGAACTCTTTTCTTTACCGGGTGAATTGTGCTCCCGATGTAAAACAATTTACACGGGAACTCTAGGCAATAGACACAGAATGGACTGGTGAATGTTAGAAATTTACTGATACGTCTGACTTTAGATGTCCCTGGTATCTCATAAGTGGTAACCTTAGAACTGGCTTTACAGGCTTTACAGTGTTGACACAGGAAAAACCCTGTCAGGTTCCCCAATCTCGGTGTCCTAGGTACTGAGTCGAAATGACTCTGCACCAAAAAATCTTTCGGTGATCTATTTCTTCTATAGGTGGTTTTAGGGTGGCTAGATAGATCATTTCCAATCACACCATCTGTTTTTAAAATATTCCAATTACGAACAATAGTCTGATGGATCAATTGTGAATCTTTAGAGAAGGTTGTGATGAAGCGGGGAGTGTGACCCTCTTCTTTGCTGGCCCTACTCTGTTCTTTAAATAAGCTTCGTCTTGGAGTTTGCTTGACTTTGTCATAAGCTTTTTGTAAAGTCTCATCCGAATACCCTCTTGATCTAAATCTCATCATCGACTCTTGTGCTACACTTTCAAAGTCTGTTTCTAGTGTGCAGTTCCTCTTTAAACGCAGCAGTTCCTCATATGGGATGCTGTTTTTCAGGGGTTTTGGGTGACAACTACTTGCTTCTAGAGTAGAATTCCCTGCTGTAACTTTACGGAAAAGAGATGTGCAAATTTTGCCATCCTGAATGAAAACTTTAAAATCCAAAAAATCAACCTCTTTGTCACTGATAGTCCCACTCAAATGTAAATTGACCTCATTATTATTCAAATTTTGAATGTACAATTCAGCCTCAGTTTTAGGACCTTTCCAAAAAAAAAAAAGGTCGTCAATATACCGGTGCCAGCCGAATATTGACGAGACCCATTGCTGGTTCTCATCGGCCCAGGCCACCTGCTTCTCCCACCAGCCGACGAACAAGTTTGCGTAGCTGGGGGCGAAGCAGGTGCCCATCGCCGTCCCCCTCTTTTGTCAATAGTATTGCTTTTGGAACAGAAAGATGTTATTGTGTAAGCAAAATTGTAAAAATTCAATCAACATAATGTTATGCTTTAACAATCTCAGAGAGCGAGTTTTCAAGAAATATTGTACAGCATCAATTCCATGATTATGTGCTATACAAGTATACAACCCTGTGACATCCAGCACAATCATCAGCATGTCAGGTTCCCAGACAATATCTGAGATAATACGAATGAAATCTGATGTGTCTCTTATATAAGATGACAAGGTTTTGACATGTTCTACCAAAAAGAAGTCCAAATATTGTGACATGTTTTGTGTTAGGCTGCCTTTTGATGAAATGATGGGTCTCCCCGGAGGCACAAAAATTTAAGTTCATTCGTGTCAAGCATCTCCTCTGATACCCATTTATCGAATAGCTCATGGTACTTGATAATCCTGCTCTGATATTCCTCTTTGCTGAATTTGGTGTAACATGCTGTATCTTTTAGTTGTCGTAATGCTTCTGTGCAGTAGAATTCTCTAGTCATTAAAACAATATTTCCTCCTTTGTTGGATGGCTTGCATATAACATTAGGATTCGATTTCAATTTATGCAATGCTGTCCTTTGAGCCAATGATGAATTCCATTGCTAGTTATTGGAATTTGTGGATCCTTGGATTCTCATCTTGTCCAAATCAGTTTTGACTGCCTCTTCGAAGACATCAATCGCATCGTGTGGCATTGTAGGTACAAATGTTGATGGAGGCTTGAACTTGGTTACTGCTGTGGTTTGTGTTATCCCAAATTGTTCTGCCATTTCTATTCTTTCCATTATTTGTAGATCAGAGTCACTCCTTTGGCTTGCCATAATTTCTAACAAATTCAAGTCATCAGTATCAAAAATCGTAATTGTAGAGTCACTTGCCATTTCAATATTGCCACTTGTGATGTTCTTCCATTTATGAAATTTTTGTAGTTTCAATTTGCGTGTAAATAAAAACAAATTGATTCTAGTCTGAGTGTATTCAAAGTCATTAGTTGGGCAAAATGTTAATCCCTCCTTTTTTTTTTTAACCTTTATGTATGTTGCATGTAGTTACAGGTATGGGCCTACAACCATCCCGGCCGGCCGCTAAACAGAAGTGAAGCAAGCAAGCATTATGCGTGGTTAAGGCAGTGTGGCCCCCAGGGGAAAAGACAACAGTGCGCAGCCTGTAATCATACACAACAGCTGAAAATCAGGATTCAAGAGGTTCATTTTCCAAATAAGAAACTAAGAAGGTGTCGCACAATCGTACACAGTCCCGCAACAATGTGCAAATCAGGATATCGGCAAACAGTAATGATACGAAGGAGTCATCGGGGGTGGCAGGATATACAAAGCAGGAGAAAGGTGGGCACAGCCCCATCGGGTAACAAGCCTAATCCCCGCCCCTCAACACCAAACATATCGCAAAGAGCATGCGCGACGACGACACTAAAAAGGGAAAGAAAGACTAAAGGGCCATAGAAATAAAGAACAAATAAACACCCATCCCACTACCCCCACCCTGCACACCCGCAGAAGGTCATGGCCTACCCCCCCAGCCGCGTGCCTGTCGCCCTAATGGAGACCCGAAATATAGAAAGATAAGGAGGAAAGCGAAGAAAATAAGTGGAGGAGGGCTCTCATCGTGTCGACCAGCCCCGCCCTTCACCCCTACACCACGGAAATCCCAGAATGGATGCAATACTATACTGGAGAATAACCAACCACAAGTATAAACACGATACAATATCAACTGAACATACCCACTGCACCGTCTAACAATAATAGCACCAATAGACATGACCCACATCATCCCTGACCCTGTCTAGCAGTAACACAGCCAGAAGTCCTCTCGTTGATCAATTCAGAGCACAATCCTAAAAGTCCGTACAGTACAAGTGGGTCCGGCTGGGACGCAACCATGGAAGAGTTCGATAATCCAAGCCCATCAAAGTGTAAACAGCCAAGAACAGATGATATCAACACCGGTCCCGGAAGATTCTCAAAGCTCACAGGTGACAACGCCATTCAGGAGAGGAAAGTCACACAATCCAGCCATCGCTGCGACACGACCATTCCATTCCAAAAAGAGAAACAGCACTCCATCTCCAGCTGCCAGCCAGGCAAATGTCCCAAGGTGACATCCAAATAAGGAAACGAGTCGGCCCGCACAGGAGCCCGGACCTCAGGCGGTCCCCAGTGCCTACGTGAAGCGGAAATTTCCTCCAGTGGGTCAGCAGCAAGGTCACCGGCAGTCCCGTGGGATCGGGGCGTGGCCGCCAAGGACTGCGAAACCGCGATGGCGTCCATTCTTCCGCCCAAGTCTCGGGCATGGCAAAGCATAGTTTCGTGCAAAACAGCTAAAGCAGCTATCACGTCCCAGGAAATGAACTCCTTTGTATGATGCGAGCATCTCAGCCCCACCTGCAGATCAGCCATCCGATCTGGACTCGGGTCATAGAGAAGAGCATCCGCCGCCATCTTGATCCAGCCGGCCCCGTCCCTCTTCACCACACTCAGGGACTAGGCCTCACCACGAGGGCTCCACGGAGCGTGTCTCCAGGGCAAACAAACTGTGGGCCAGGCCCCAGAAAGGAGAGCCACCAAAAGGCTAAAGTCCCGGCCGGGAGCCGCCTGCCTACATCAGGGGCAGACCTTGGTTATGCCCGGGCAACAACATTTGGGGAGGGGGGAGGCAAGAGTCAAGCGCCCCCTCCGGTCCAATGTCTCCCCACTGCTCCTCAAGGGTCGCCAACCAGCGGACCGGGTCTTCACCGCCAGAAGCGGTCTTTCACGTCAACGGCAGCCAACGGCAGGCTCCTCGTCGCCATCAACGGCAGTAAACGCTACAGGTGTGGCCGGAGACCCCGCCGAGTCAACGCCCCGGTCTCGTAGCCGCTTAGGCCACGGAGCAGACGGGGACGATTCAAAGGATCCGCTGCACACCGGAACTCCGGGGACACACGGTAGGTGTTCGTAGTCCTTCTCTTATCAAAGTATGTTCTCTCAGCTCAGGATAAACGCCAGGATAGTCGTGTGGGGCGAAAGGGCTCACGGAGCCGAGCGACTATGCGGCCATTTCGAAAGCCTGCTTGGCTCCTCCCCTGTTAATCCCTTCTTAAGAACCTGCTCTTCTGTTTTCGAAAGTTTATATATTGTTAGATTTACAATTGTTAGATCATCTTGGGAACTCATCTCCGGTTGCCTCTCTTGCTCCTGGTTTGGGTAGCCATGCCTTGATTGCCTGATGTTGAAGCCACCACGTCACGTCTGTCTTGTCTTTGTCTTGTTTCCGGGGGCTTGCCTTTGGCCCCTGTTTGATACGATTGACTCATTAATTGGAACTCCTCGGTAAAATGAGAATGTGCGGCAATTGTTCCCTGCATGGCTGTTCTTTCATCGCCAGATTGTTCAGTGTTGGTTGCGTCTGATACTGATGTTAATACCTCTGGAACAGTTTTCTTAGTTGTTCCACTTCTCAGGGTTTTTCTTGGTGCATCATATTTGCGCGCAAAGGTCAGAATACGTCCTTGCGCGTAATCGCGTGCATCTCTTTGAAACTTATTTTGCTTTTGTTTCCTGATTTTGTCTTCATATGCCAAAAGCCGTTTTTTCATAGCTTTGCGTAAGTCATCTGATTGTGCAGAATTCGGGTCCTGCGCAATTAAGGCTTCAATTTCTTTTTGGCACTTGGCCCTATCGCTCCACGCGAATTTGATCAAAATCTTTAGCATACCGCCAGACATCTCCGCTGTATAGCTCGCCCATTCATCCAATAACTGAGGGTCTGGATTCTCGTAGGCGGGCATCGTGTAAACACGGAGCCCCGGTGGGATGCGTTGTACTTCCAAATATTTCTGAAGCGAAGTCGCTTCCCACCATTTTCGTATTTCACGCTCAAACAGTCTCTCTAACAGCGTGAATAATGTTTTAAGGGGGCTTTGGACATTAGGCTCTGCACTACTGGCTACTGCGTCTTGCACTGCGTCAATTCGAAAAATGTTGTCCGCTGCATCGTGGCGCGCTTGGTCAGAGTACATGCTGTTTGGTTTGTCTCATGTAGCTTTAAATTACTTTAAATTGCTTTTCTCTCTTAGAAGTTCAATTATTCTGTATGTTCTGAATCACTCGTTCCAGCCGATATTTGCTTAAACTTCTAGCAATGATTCACTGTGGCTTTAAGCAGAAAGAAAACACGGGGACGTGTCAGTCCTCCGACTCACCAATCCTCGGTTTCAGCTCTGCATTTTCCTCCAGATATCCGGCGTTGTATATATATATATATATATATATATATATATACAAAGCCTGTGATCAAGGCCCTACGCGGGCTGAAACGCATCGTGGCTGTGGTGTTGTTGGGCTTAACTAAATAAATAATTGCACCATCTATCTGGGCTTGCCTCGTCTAATTTAGCTACCTGGATGTATGG
Organism: Lissotriton vulgaris; assembly: GCF_964263255.1. Taxonomy (NCBI): domain Eukaryota; kingdom Metazoa; phylum Chordata; class Amphibia; order Caudata; family Salamandridae; genus Lissotriton; species Lissotriton vulgaris. The sequence continues at coordinate 2,112,776,821 of NC_141689.1, read as the reverse complement.
TTGGTGGACGAACTTTGGATATATATATATATATATATATATATATATATATATATATATATATATATATATATATATATATATATATATATATATATATATATATATATATATATATATATTTAATACGCTACCATTTCTTTCAGAAAACCAAAAGAATCAACTGCACTCCGATAGTGGAAAATAAAACGGGTTTATTAATCCGTTAAATCAAAACAGGACGCGTTTCGGCTTCGTGCCTTTTTCTTGCAGTTAGGCACACTTTTGAAAACAACATTTGAATAAAGTTTTCGACCATACAACGTCATTAGCTTTTGTCATCAACATAAACGATGCACTTCTGCAGATATGTTCAAATGGCGGCCATCTTAAAATGTGTTTCATCATTCTTACCAATATAGGAAAAACAGGAACTGATTGAGCCGTGGATCGGCTTATGCACTATATACAATATATATATATATATATATATGCAATGCGTTACTAATAACAATTGAACAAGGAAGGTACTAACCTTTGCAGCAAAGACAAACTGTGAAAATCCGAAACCATACGAACATTGATGCCTGTCCCCTTTAAACCGGAACATTATAGACTGTGGTCCCTCTTCAGTGTTTTAAGCTACGTTCCTTTAAAATCAGCAACAAACCCATTGCTGTAGCTGTTGGCATTTGATGAAGAGTCAAGGGACTCGAAACGCGTTATGCCCAAACTTTTACTTTTAATAAAATCCATTTGGACGAGTATTGCTGGTGTGGCCTGGATTGCGTCGCAGAAGCAGCGCGTGATGTTGTATGCATATATATATATATATATATATATATATATTGCTGACCCAAGTATATTCAGCGCGCCGCACTTGCAGCTGGCACAGATACACAAAGCACGGACCAATTTCACGGTATTCAATCTTTTATTCGCCTGTCGGTTTCATGACGTTTCGGCACCCCTGTGCCTTGCTCACATGACAGCGATAGTGAGTGAGGGTGAACCATTTAAAGTGCAAGTGCTCAATTTTGATTGGACAAATCAAAAACAGACATGGAAACGTATTTGTACGGGGGACATTGGTTGTATAATACAAGGGCATGAAAAACAACACACAATTCGATTGTATTAATGTGCCGATATATCCAAATAGATAATAATTATCAAATATATAATTCGACACTTCCTAAAAAAATATATCACAAAATTATTAAGTGCAAATTAGGAGGTTATATATATATATATATATATATATATATATATATATATATATATATATATATATATATATATATATATATATATATATATATGATAAAATAATAAATATTAAATAGGTTAAATGATAACATTTATACAAAAAATAAAGTAGATTTAATATAAATTTAAGAAAATATTATAAATAAACTTAATTTTAAAAAGTTACACATATACATAAAAATGTATATATATGTACTTTAAAACCATACACTATTTTATTTTATAAAAGCTACCTGCAGATAAACTAATGCATATGAATACCATAAGTTATAACTATGTTACGGAATTGGTGTACCGCTTCATCCCTCTCTGGTGTGAATTTCTTGGGATGTGTTTGTGTGTGTGTGTATATATATATATATATATAAATATATATATCAATAACATAAAATATAATTAAAAAAATTCTATTATAAAATAAAACATTAAACTATTTACAAATTGTCAAACTTACATTTCCCACTCCAGTGAGTGCAACAGTAAGCAAACTGTTCGATAGCGGAGGGGTAAAAATTACTATTTCAACTCCAGTGAGTGTAACAGTAGAGAAAGTGTTGGATAACGAATGGGTAAAAATGATTATTCCCACTCTAGTGAGTGCAACAGTAGGGAAAGTGTTGGGTAGGGGAGGGGTAAAAATTTGTATTCCCAATCCAGTGAAAATTACGATTGCCGCTCCAGTGAATGCAACAGTAGGGAAAGGGTTGGATAGCAGAGGGGTAAAAATTAATATTCCTACTCCAGTGAGTTCAACTGTAGGGAAAGTGTTGGATAGCGGAGTGGTAAAAATTACTATTCCCACACCAGTCAGTGCAATAGTGTGGAAAGTGTTGGATAGCGGTGGGGTAAAAATTACTATTCCCACTCCAGTGAGTGCATCAGTAGGGAGAGTGTTGGATAGTGGCGGGATAAAATGTACTATCCCCACTCAAATAATTGTAAAAGAAGGGAAAGTGTTGGATAGCGGAGGGGTAAAGATTACTATTCCCACTCCAATGAGTGCAACAGTAGGATTGCGGAGGAGTAACAATTAATATTCTCATTCCAGTCAGTTCAAAATTAAAAACAATCAAAATTTAACAACAAAAATATTTTAAAAACTAAATAAATTAAAAAATATATGTTTTAAAAATTAAAATACAAATATGCTTAATATTAAATTTAAAAAACATGTTATAATATTAAATACATATGACAAATACCTACAAATATTATATAAAATAAAATAAAATTTATTTAGAAACAAAAACATTAATTATTACATAAATTTACTTTTTCCTATTTCCTGCCCTATAACACCACACAATTCACAACCAACATCTACATTTAAAAAAATGTACTTCCTTAATTAACATAATTAATTATCAATTAAGGAAATATTATAAATTTAAAAACAAATTAAAACTCATAAAAATAATTTCACTTCCCACACTTTGCACCTATAATCCCTACAACCCACATCTAAAGTTAAACTGTACAAAAATCAATTACACAATTGAAAGTTATTTTCAATTAAAAACCTATTAGTATTTAGGAACTAATTATAAAGTAAGTAAAACTAATTTACTCCCCACACTATACCCCGTAACAATAAACCCCCCACACACAAGAATATAAGCAAATATCCAAATAAAATATAAATTAATTAATATTAATATTCACCTATTTTTTTATTAATTAAACTTAAATTACTTCCCACCTTTTACCCCTTAAACCCCACAATTCACACCTAAAAAGAAATCACACAATTACTATAGTTAATTGAAAATGAAGTAGTTAATATAAATTAACAACTAATTATTAATTAATTAAACATACATTACTTCCCACCCTTTACCCCTATGAACCTCACAACCTGCACCTAAAATTAATTACACATTATCCATAATGCACTTTCAATTAATTAATTAGTTTTAATAACTAATTATTAGTTAATTAATAATAAATAACTTCTCACTCTTTACCCCATAAACCCCACACATAAAGAAATCACACAATTACCATAATAATCGATTAATTAGTTAATATAAATTAACAACTAATTACTTGATAATTAAATATAAATTATGTTCCACCCTTTACCCCTATAAACCCCACAATGCACTCCTAAAATTAAATATTTACAGAATGTCCATAATTCATTTTCAATCAATTAGATAATATAAATTAACAACTAGTTATTAATTAATCAAAAATAAATTACTTCCCACCCTTTACTGCTATGAACTTCACAACCTGCACCTACAAAATTACACATTTACAATAATTAATTATCAATTAAATAATTAATATTAATTAACAACCAATTATTAATTATAAATTAATTACTTTCCACAGTTAACACAATAAAATCTAAATTAAATAAATAAAAAATAATCATTAATTTATTATAATTAAATTACTTCCCACCCTATTCCCCTATAAACCCACAACCCGCTACGGAACTAAAAAACGCAAAATTTAATTAAAATAAAATCCATATCTACTAAAAATGTAACACCTATATTAAAAAACAAACAATACTTCTACAAAAAAACATACATCACATACATTTAAAATATAAACTAAAATACATAACACTAACTACAATAAATCAATATTTTAAACAACTATATTTTTGCAAAGAATATTAATGACTTCTATATTTGAAAAAAAAACCATATTTCTTACCTTAAACTCAATATTCTTGACTACGATATTCTTGCATATCGATATTTCCAACTTGATATTTGTGTAAGTCGACATTTCTAACTCGATATTCTGTCTCAACACCTGCACTGCCACTGTCTCTTCCTTCTGCCCTCAATGGTCTGTTATATTCCCACAGCCTCTCTTGCTTGTCCCGCATTGTTGGTTTGTTGCCCCTGCCCCCATTTCCACTGCCATCCATGGTCCATTGTGCTGCCACAGCTCCTACCGCCTGCCCAGTTTAGTCAGCTTGTTGCATCTGCACCCTCCTCCCTGCCATCTGCCTTCCCACAGTATTCTAATGAACAATTAGATTGCTAACATTCTAAAAGTGTGGCACGTCTGACGTCATATTGATGTAATCAAAACTGTATTACCTAATGCATTTGCTTCAGAAATTATACAAATTCGATAGAAATTAAGGTTAGTGCTTTACAGAACTAAAATGAGAACATATGTTCTGAGTTCTCAAATAGCGACAAAATTATTTGCTATCTTGATATTTTTTTATCCAGTTGATCACTTGATTAAATGTTGCACTTAGGGGGGAGAATTTGGCGTAATGGCCAGAGCTACAGACTTTGCAACTGAGGAACCAGGTTTGAGTTTCAGTGTCAGCTCGACATCCTGTGATTTTGGGCAAATCACTTAATCTCCCCATGCCTAAAGCCCAAAAGGAATGTGGCCTTGTGTAAAGTAACTGATGCTCATGTAAAGCACTGAAGGATCTGAGCCACTCGACATCGGCCAGGAACCGTGATTGAACGACCTACTGTTGTCGGCTACGGCTCTGCAAGTACGATGCGACCGAACCCGGTTCGGTCGCACTCGAATGCTTCACAATTGGCGCATGCACCCCTGCATTGTGAAAAGCAGGGGTGCAGTTCATCCCTGCACCTTGTGGCCGGCACCCCAAGGTGCCTGTCACCAAGTGCAGGGATCAACAGAGGGGCACCATTGGTGCCCCCAGGCCGTCATTCGGCAGCCTCGCACCCATGGGGGCCCTACTGGGGGCCCCCAAAGACAGTTGCCGACTGCTTTTTCATGTCGGAAACACCGGCACGAAAAGGCAGTGAAAAACTGCCATCGTACTCCCCCCGTCGTAAAGAGGCGGCCGGGGGAGTACTGAAGGATTTCCGGACAGCGGGCGGGCTCTCTGAGCCCGTCGGACGCCATCCGGAAATCCGAGTCGGATTCCTTTTTGACCAAGCCCATTGGAATGGCTCGGTCGGAAAGGAATCCAGGCCGGCACATTCCGATTCGGTCGGAAGGGCTCAGGCCATCATTCGGAGCCCTTCCTGATGAAATCGGAATCGGCCCCTTAATTGTAAACTTTATTGACCTGTTTTTTTACTTTATTATTGGTTTGATACTGCTTAAATACGCAACATATTTATCTTGGGAAAAGCTTGCTGTTTGGAGCTGTATCTCTCTATTACTTGTTTTAAATGGTCAAAATATGACAGCAATTAAACGGATTCAAAATGGCATCAATAAAACCATTGCTCTATCCAACAAATGTCAGAATATGAAGAACTTCACTAAATCCACTTTGCCGGATCAATAACTAAATTGTATGCACTCATTTCAAGTCATCCTAGATGCCAACCAATCCATCATCAACCTGGCTGCCCAACCCGATTCTCTCTTAAAAGCCTCACAAACATCAATAACAAGGGAGTGGACAAATATGACCCTCAAACGAAAGGGCATTGACATTGAGCACAACAGTCGTGGTAAAGAGACACTCTCAAAGCTCTTAAAAACATTTCCAGTGCATGGTGCAATCACTTCATTCCCACTAACACTTCCAGCCTAAATCATGCTTGTGGCAAGTACTGCATAGCTATACAAAAAGCTAGAAAGATTCTACCCCAAAAGCTGAAAGCAGCCCCACGGAAATCTTTTTTTAAATACATATTTTTATTTAGTTTCAAGTTTCGCGAGAAACATACAACCTTCAAAACTATAACGACGGTTGCAGATAAGGCAATCATGAAAGACCAAATTATTACAGCCTCAATGGTTACACGCTGCGTCAGAGAACATAAAATATTACAGTGGTTCCGCCCCCACCCCCAAGCTCCAAACAGAGACACCGTTTCAGGTGACCGCTGCTCTGTCTGGGATTTGAGGAACCTCTTCCAGGAGAGCCAAACAATAGTGGTTCATCCGGCTGTCACATATCCTGATGAATTTTCTTTGCCATTCTCTTACTCTTATTAGTGACTCTTTTAGCCGGAGTTTCTTGTGAGCCCCAGTGTCTTGCCACATCCTGCTTCGCTACCACTAGGCCCAGGACACTGAAGAGCAATTGAGGTGTAGTAACATCAATATTGCATGCCATTCCCAGAAGTTCGAACTTTGGGTCTGCAGGGATGGATATTTCCAGCATCATGTTTAATTCTTTAATTATTGCATCCCAGTATTTCTGTATAATTGGGCAAGCCCACGGTGTATGAAAGAAAACACCCACTGCCGTCCGGCACAGCTGGCAGTTTGGTGTTTGGGCTCACCCCATTTTGTGTAACCTTGATCTATCATAGTATACCCTATGAAGAATCTTATATTGAATGAGGAGCAATCTAGATTTGATTGCCACTTCTCTAGGGTGCATCAGAGCCGCCCCCAGTCAATATCTTCCATAATACCCAACTTTCTTTCTCATTTCTCCCTGAGTTTGCCAAGTTTATTGGGTATGTTGTTGCTCAATGTCTTGTATGTAAGGGACACACCATTAGTAGTTCAATCTTCTTGTGATAATCACCATTCCAGTGGTGCATACTCTGGTAGGTCTGCCCCGGTCAGTCAATCCGACAGCCTTGCATGATGCAGTTGGGCATATTCAATAAATTGGGATCTGTGGGGCTTATATTTGGTGCAGAAGGCGGAGAAGGATTTAAATTCACCCTTGTCGATAATGTCCCCAACATTGGTGATCCCCTGCAAATCCCAGGAACCAAAGCCCCGTAGCTTACCCAGTTCCTTAAGCCATTTCTCTTTCCAAAGCGGCATTGACATGGTAACCTTATGGGCCCGTTCCAGGGTTCTAGTTGCTCTTTCCCATACTTCTAAGGTGACCTACATCGCAGGGAGCAGCCAGCAACGTCGCTTTTCCCCTGTATAAATAATAAAAAGAATGTGTGAGGTTTCGGTTTCCCTCTTTCTAATCTGTATGTGGGGTGATTCCCATGCTATGTGTATCCAGTCATTGATGGGGGTCAGATATGCAGCCCAGTAATAGGCCAGAATATCTGGCAGTACCAGCCGACTATTATATGGGTGGTGTTGTAATGTCCTCAATGTGATCCTTGGGTGCCTGCCTAGCAATAATAGTGATCGCACTTCAGAGTCTATTTCCCTAAATTTTGTCTGGGGAGTGGATAGTAAGTATTCTAGAGGACGTAGAGAAATTGGGGTAAAATAATCATTTTAAACATAGCCGCTCATCCAACTATTGGGATGGGCAAGTTTCTCCACCTTTCCGCATCATCCTTAAATTAAGTCAACACCAGCCTAATGTTGTGGGATAGGCAGACCTCATTATGGGGTGTAAGGAACATACCAAGATATTTAAAGTTGTCTGCAACCACCTTTAAATCCCCGGGCAGGGGAGGCTATCACAGTACCTGTCTCAGGCTATACAATATTAATTAGTTTGAGTCTTATAGCTTGAACATTGTCCATAATTGTCAAGTATTTGGAACAGGGTGGGAATCACTGTGTCGGGTTCTGTTTCATATAGAAGAATGTCGTCCCTCTAGAGGGATATCTTCTCCTCTGCGCAGTCATTAGGAGAAGTCCTAAAACCTCAAACCCAGAGTGTTGTCTAATAGCACATGCTAAAGATTCCATTATTAAAGCAAATAGTAGTCAGGACAAGGGGCATCCTTGTGTAGTCCCATGAACTATGGGGAAACCCTGAGAAAGCCTTCCATTTACCCTTAAAGTCACTCTGGGGGCAATGTATATCAATGCTACCCCTTTCCTTAAATTTGGACCGAACCCGAATTCGACCAGTCTGGAGTCTAAAAAGGTCAATGGACAGCATCGAAAGCTTTTTTCGCATCTAAAAACAGGAAGACATGTGGTGCATCGGGGTCCATAACCGCCATTAGCCAGTTATAAGTTCTGCAGAGGTTCTATTGGGTAGCATGCCCGGGCATAAACCCAGACTGGTCACGGTGGGCAAGGGTCATTATAATGCACATGAGATGCTTTGCTAGGATTGTTGCTAATATTTTGACCTCCGTGTTCAATACAGAAATGGGGCAGCATGAGTCCCACCTATCCCTGGGTTTGCCTTCCTTGTGTATGGCCACTATTGTGGCAGTCCAGAGGTCCAAAGGGAGAATGCCATGGTTGTACTCATGCTGGTAGAGGCATAACAGGTGGGGGCTTAATAAATCTGTACACGTTTTATATAGTTCAGCAGGTATGCTGTTGGGCCTGGGGTTCCACCCATACACAGCTTCCTTCACTTCTGTGAGCGTTAAGTCCCCATCAAGACCCTTCGTCTTGTACTTGTCCAGTCTGGGGGTCTGAATATCTTTGAAAAAGTCATCTATGGTGGAGGAGTCACTAATCAATCGGGGGTTTATAAAGCGCACTACTCACCCGTGAGGGTCTAAAGGCGCTGGGATCAGTCGAAGAGCCAGGTCTGCCCCATCTGCCCGTCACTCCTACATAGTGTCCAAGGAGGTCTGCCCACTTACGAGTAGTTTCAAAGGGTGGCGATTTTTTTATTAAAATCGCTACACCCGTGACCCTGAAGTGTAATCCACATGGGCAAGCACAATGTTATGCCCCCCCTCTCAAGAAATCCACACTGGGTTCCCGGCAGATGAGTCTCCTGAAGCATTACCACAACTGGGTGTAGTCGTTTAATGTATTGTGTGACCAGTCCCCGGTTGATCCTGTTGCTGAGGCCATTAACATTCCACGTCAGGACTGAAAAAGCCTGGTCCTCTATGGGGGGTGGAGTGGGCATAGTGCAGTCTTAGATAATGTCACAACTGTACATGTCAAACTCATTAGGCCCGCTTTCTGTTTCTGTTGTGCTGACTGTTAAAATATGTACAACCAACAATATCATAAAGAACAATCAACCCCTTTCTCTACCAACCAACCTCATACCCTACCCCCCCAAGACTTTCTCACAGCATATAACCCCATTACCATAGAACAATTGTGCGTAAGAGGAGAAAGAGAAGTCTGTTGCCCCATGTAATGAAATACAATTCCCTCAACCTCTCACTACATGAGAGCAAACAAAGGACGGAGGTCAGATCCTTAAGGGACCTGACAGCAGATTAGCCTCGCTGGATGCAAGTCCCAGACAGCAGGCTAGAGATGTCTGGTGTGTCGCTTGTGAGCCGCAGCTCCATTGGCCAGTATATTGGTGAAAGTTCATGATTTCATGTGCTCCTGATCTGGCAGTTCTCCCAGGGGTGGCTTCTGATCTGTCTCTGCATCACATTCTAGTGCTGAGATTTCGGCGGCTACAGGGTATATGCGTTCATCTCCTAAGGACATTCCCTGACCCTCTGAATCTGTGTGAGAATCCTGAAGACTGGACCAATCCGTGGCCCTGCTTTTTTCTGTGGCCGGGCTTGCACCCATATCCGTGGGACGCCACTTTCCCTGGCCAGCCCTCCTCAATGCATATGGAGTTCCATGACCGACATGCCTCAGTTTACGTTCAACCTTCTTTTTCCTCCGTGGTATATCTCAGTAGATCTGATGCTCGTGCGCTGAGATGGCTGGCGCTCCGTGCTTAATTCTCTCTGAGGACGCAGGACTAGCCTCTCCTCAGTCTATGCCCACGCATCCTTCGGTGTCTGGAAGCCGTGTGTCTTGCCCATATAGCTGCATTTCAGCTTTGCAGGGAACAGCAGCATGTATTGCAATTGAAGTGCTCAAAGTTTCTCCGGGACAGAATCAAAGATTCTTCTCTAGCGTTGGACCTTGCAACTGTAATCTGGGATGATCATGATTTTAGAATTGTGATGTCTGACTTCTCCCTTACGGTGTGCTTCTCGTAGGATCATATCCCTTGCTGTCATTGGCCTGGGTAGATCTCCTGGCGGCGGGCTTCGCGTTCAGTGTGCCCTGTGTGCCCATTCAATTACAATACAAGTAGAAAAATGTTTGGTGGGATGATGTGTTTCAGCCATGTTGCAAGAAACGTGGGCACCCCCTCCAGAAACTCCACAAAGTGGAGATTGTTTCTGCACGTTCTGTTTTCCACAGCCCCAAGTATTTCTTAAACATCCTTCAAAACTTTTTTGTTCTAAAGACATCTCAATACCACATAACACACACATGACCTATACAAACTAGGGTGCTTTTTCATAGAACATTTGCAAACAATCTGAGTTGATGGTGCTCTCGCGCGATCATCTGGCTCAACCTCTCCCTATCCATTACAATAAACACATATATGCTTCATATTTACTCCCTCTGAACCACTAGACCAACAGTAAATCTTAACACTACTTCTCTCACTCAGATCCAGCATGATCCTCTTCAATTGCTGCAATCCAAAAAAGTTCTCATTCCCTTCTCCACCTTAAACACTTACTATTGACGCCTCTGCCAAAAACTCACTCCCCACCCAGCTGACCCCTACCCCTATCATACTATCGCTGGATCCCTGTGGCACTTCAAAGATTTGGAAAGGTGACCAGAACCCAACCACGTATCTAGTCGGTAAACAAACACCTCTTGGATTCAGACCTAAACTTGGAACAGAATTTGTATTACTCACAGTTTGGAATAACTCCATGAAAAAGCTGACCAGAAAGCACGGAGCAAAAGCATTCTTCTTGAACTGTCAGCACCTAAACCATGGAATCCTTCCACACAGACAATAATAAATGGCACTTGTCCCAGAAGAAGCTCTCAAATCATTAGCATCCTTTCAGTCTTACCACAGGTGAAGATTCACACTTGGAATCCCTCCTCGCTTTTCAGCCATGTTGACTACAGGGTCCCATAGTGCTCTCCCTGTAGCACCCTACACTTCCACTTTCATTCCTATGCCGATGATTATCATCAACCACCACTGCTTTCATTTCCTGTTTGACAACACATGTCTCTACAATAGGGTGTCTCGAAAGCCTGACCAACTTGTGGCCATCTCAAGTGGCCTTCAGACTGTCACATGTGTACACATTAGTGCATTTTGTATGACCTGTGGCTCCCGACTTTGGCTGTATTGCTTCTGCATAAATCATTAAGCTTCTCATTGTACTTTTCATTACACATCTGTGACAGTGTACTTTACTCTAAAAAATAAATAAATAATAAATGTATCGTTTTATTTTGAAAGTTTTATATAGCGCGAACAAGATCTTTGCAGATATCAGAGCGCTTTACAGGACAAGGGGGTGATAGAGTAATAGAATGTAATAGTTGAGGTAGTTAGGTACAAGGTGCATAGTTACATAGGTAGGTCAAAAATACAAGAGGTAGGTCACAGGTGAGGTAGTGTCGGTACAAGGTGCATAGTCAAACAGTTGCGCCAATAATATAAAAGTACAAAAATAATGAGCATATAATTGTTTAAGCGTGCTTAAAATGCTTTTGGAGATAGCAAAAAGGTAGGCATAGTTGAGGTAGGTGAGTGCAGGGTGTATAGTCACACAGGAGCATCAGTAGTAGGAGACAGGTGCGTCATCAATATAGAAATATACAAAGAGGGAACGTGTTTCAGGCAGGTAGTACAGAGCGGATTCATGAGAAATACAGAATAACAGATCATGTGTATTTAGCCATGAGGATCGCTTTTACTTCTTTCTTAAAAAGTTTGTTGGAGGAGATGAGCCTGGTTTCAGGAGGGAGTGAGTTCCAGATCCTGGGTGCCATTCCTGAAAAGGAGCGTTTATAGGTTTTTTCCTTCCGAAATCTTCGAGGCTTCAGTGTTGTTTTTATTTAGGCATGGTAATGTCTTTAACCAATAAGGATGATAATGTAGATGAAAGTCTCAGGTTACGGTTCTCGCCTTCGGTCAGAATCACTAGGAGACCTTCTTATGCTTCCATGTCAAAAAACGTAAATATATGAGGGAACCCTGCTCTGTCTCAGAAAGAGAGGACATTTTTTTCACTCCAGGAAGGATCATCGCTCCAAGGACTTCTGGCTGGCATGGCCTGCCACAGGAAGAGGGCTGTGTTACGTGGTGGTGGCCAGCAGCTTCTGTTTCACGCCCAGAGTGTGGCTCCTTCATTTGAGCAGAGGAGTGTCGCCCCACTTAAATACCCCCAAAGTCCCAAAATGAAAAATAAAAGGATAATTAATTCCCATTTTATTTTTCATCATCCCGTCCTGAACATAGAGTCAGGACAGGATGGGACCAGCTGATGTGGAGAAGTGTGGCTCAATGGTTAGAGCGGCAGACCCTGATGCAGAGGTCTAGCCCGGACCAGAGTTCAATTCCCCGCCTCAGTGGATCTTGGGCTCAAAATTCCACGGACCTGATAATTCTCGCCTCGGTGCCTATTCCAATCATGGAGTCCCACTCTGCAACTCTGGGCAATAGCTTGCTTAATCTCCACAACGGCCCCCCACAACGCTAAGGATGCCTGGCCTCCACCTTGGGGGTGCCCAGGAGTGGACGCCTTACAGGGGAAGCCAGGACGGGTTCCACAGCGGTATTTGTACAAGCACCTTGAGACCCTTGCGGGTGAGTAGTGCGCTATACAAGTATCAATTTACATTTTACAATTTACATTACATTGGCAGCAGGAAGGAGTGGTGGGCATGCTTTGAACCTCTCGCTCAAGTGCACGTCTCCAATGCCCTGGAAAGCGCTGAGAGAGGCTGCTCCATTCAATCAGGGCGCTGCGCTCATGCTGGTTAATAGCATTTGAACAGCACCCGGATAGGTCAAGGGAGTTTGCCGGTGCCCCCACTGCTTCGTTTTTTCTATGGCCACAAAAGGTATATATTTGCTATTATCGATTTACACATATTCTGTACCCAGGTTGGCTTCTAATAAAAGGCTCAAATAACACTAGTCCAGAAGTCTTCGTGTGTGCTGATTCACAGAAAAGTGTGTCTGGCAGAATTATCTGCAGTCCCTAGAAGAATCATTTTCTTGTTTGCTATGGGAGAGGGTTCATGGGACACCTGTGCTCCACATGACAGGCAGGTGTAAATTCAGAAGCAGGAGTCAATGTGAAATCAACTGGGTGTAATCATGATTCATTGGCAATACAAAAAACTATCAACAGCAATAGCCTCAAGTTCAATGGCTCATATACCAACATCCTCGTCTTAATACCTTAACACCTCCTCAACCGGAAGGACTCTATCTGCCCATCCACTTTCTTTTGCAAAATTGCACCCAGTAAACAGTGTTAGAAAGCTGGGAGTCATGTGGTAGGAAAACCTCATATTCAATTGAGAGATTAGAGCAGTAGTTAAAGCCACATTTTTCAATGTTAAACTACATGCATAATGAAAGAAACCATAGTATGGCAGTATGTACAGGATCGCTTTTGCAAGATAGCCATCACTACATCTAAATGAAACATAATGCAACTTGACATCCATCTTCGAATTCTATCTGGTTTGTGTTTTTTACTAACGTTATATCACTCCAAGAAGGTGCCATGTTGCGTCTGGAGCAATGTGACACTACACGACCGCCATCGTGGAATGGTATAACGATAAAAATAATACCAACAAAAGAGAATTTCTAGATGGACACCCAATGCTGCTAGTTTTGAAAATGCAATTGTACAAGCCCTGTCGATACCAATAATAGCAGTGGCAGGTGGCTGCAGCAGGAGCCAGCGGTTGTGTGGCGATCCTAGTTATGCCCAGGTTCCAATGAGGAGCCTGGGCAAGGGGAAAAGAGGGAAGAGTACTGGTGCATGGATGAGGAAAGAGAAATGGGAGGGAACAGTGAGTGAGAAAGCAAGAGGGACAGCGAGCGAGAAAGCACTGGTAAGGGAGGTGTGGGGGTTAAGAGGAGGTAGAGGACTGAAAGAGCCTGAAAAGGAGAGAGGGGACTTCCAACATATCAGTGAAAAAGTAGAAGGTCCTTGCATTCCCACTGAGTGTCAAAAGTCAAACGCAACAAATATTATAATGGAAAAATAGTTTTCTGACATCACCAGTAGAATGGTACACCTTATCCAATCAAAAACAGTGGTAAACCAGAAATATTCCAGGGCTGAGACAAAAAAAAGAAAAGAGAGGAAAGTCATTGTATGAGAAGGAGGGAACGGAAATTTACAAGAAAGTCATCCAATCATGAGCATGGGTCAGTCCCTAAGTTCACTCGAACTATAGCTGTCTATTGCAATCAGGATTGTAACCAATACAAAAGAATTGGTTACAATCCTGATTGGTAACAGACAGCTATATGTTTCTTTAGTTAGACCACAAAACAGCAACCATCCTTCCGGTTCAGCTTCATAGATAAAACATTCCTCTCATACAATATCTAGAAACAAGGGTTGATTCAACAAGAGGCTTATAGTACCCTGGTACCCTAGTACTGAAACAATCTTCCATCACACAATGTCAATGAAGATTACTTACTGTTATCAAAGCATGAGTTCTGCCAACATCTTCCTTGTGTCATTATTTAACCACAAGGAAATACTAATGCCAACAGCAAGAAGGAGAGGAGAGGAAGAAAGGGAGAATACAAATGCAGATCTGAAGCAACTTCTATTAATATTTTACTAACAGCATAGAGAAAGTCACACAGTCAAACAGCATTCAGACCTCATCAAAAGCCAGAAAAGATCTCCCTACATCCAGAGCATAGGCTGTAGAAAATGACAAGTGGTTATGAACTAGGAAAGTGGAGGATGAAGTCCACGTGGCATCACCACAAACATCCAAGAGCGAGGAGACCCTAGAAACCAAGAGCCTGCGAGCTCCCTCCTAGAACGACCTTGAACAAGAGGGGAGGGGAATCCCATGCATCTCATGTGAATGCACAATAAGGGGCCAAATCCAATGACCCAGAGTGTCTGTGAAAAATTTGAGCACCCTACTGGTGAAACCAAATATGACAGGCAGGGAATCATAATGCCTTACAGCAAACATTTGCTCCAAGTACAGTAGACACGCATTGCCAACATCCAGACCCCTCATAGCACCCCAAGAGCACCAGGAAGGCCCACCCCTTAAATAAGTGGAAGGAAGACACAAGCGTTGGTAGAAATAAAGACCCAGAACAGAGAACTATGTAAGAACTGCCAAACAACAAAAATGGACCAGGGGGTTCTTCTGTTGGACTTCTATTCTCCAATCATTGACCCATATGTAATGTTGACCAGCTACCATGGGCCCACTGGTGTACAGACCTGCCTGAATAGAATCAGAAGCCACATGAAACAAGTGGTTGACCTGCTGCACCATGATTGACAACGCCTAGAGCAGCTGTTAGCTTCATCTACTCATACAGAGCCACGAAGTCCCTTCTTCCTAGGGGATTTTGCCACATTTGCATTGTAAACATGGGCCAAGCCAGCATGCAACTTTTAGGTTTAAAGTATTTTATTAGAAAGGTACAGCAGCATATGAAAACAATCATACAAAGAGGCGGTGGTGCGCCAGGAGGCGTCTCAGGAATGATGTGCTATTGTCCCAGCCCTGAGAGGCTGCCTCGACATCCTGCGCCGTGCATGGAAATGTGCAAAAGAAACGAAGGAGCAACGCCTCAAATTCCCGTACCTTCCCTTGAATAAACTATACTCCCCAACAAACCCCCCCCCTCCACCCTCCCTGTCCAGTGCTGCGTAGTATGGAAGTAAAGTGTCATCCCTGTCATCCTTCCCGTCCCTGACCTCGCTAGTGGGGCCACAATCCTCCCTCCTCAGTGGGACAGTTCATTACAACGGAGGCGTTAGCCTCATCAGTCTTAGGTATCTCGGGCATGTAATCTCCCTAAATTCTGTGGTCAGTAGCGTGTGAAAGGGTTGCCATAGCTCCTCAAAGCAGGTCACATCCCCCGCTAGTGTGAGCGACAGCTTTTCCATCCCCAGAACGTGCCACAGCCTGTGCAGCCAACCTGTGTGAGAAGGAATGGCAGGTGTGCGCCAGTGTATCAGTATGTTCTGAACCGCTGAGCCCAGCATGATAGCAATCTGCCGTCCCTTCCTAGATTTCAGCGGGTACATCAAGCCATTTGGGAGACCCAGCAGGGCGTACGCTGGAAATCGGGGCAGTTCAATCTCAAAGCATGCATCAATCTCATCTATCACAGCTGACCAGTAGGCTTGCAATACCGGACAGTCCCAGAGGATGTGCATCAGCGTGCCAGTCTGCCCACAATCTCGCCAGCATTTGTCACTTATGAGCCGGTTCATCTCGTGTAGTCGTACCGGGGTGTGATACCAATAGGTGGAAACCTTGGTGAAGGTTTCCGTGAGGCCCACATGATAGGCGGAGTGTCTTGCCCTGTATGAAATATGTTCCCATTCCTTATGGCTAAGTGTCCTCCCCAGTTCTCTGTTCCAGCGTTCCCGACCAGGAATATGGTAATGGGAAGACGGGAGCTGGAGCATCCTATAGAGGTCAGTTATGAGTTTGGCGTCCGAAGTGCGAGTCACCAGCCATCTTTCATACGGCAGCAGCTGTCTGTCCGCAGACTCTCTAACCTGTGGCTTCAAGGCCCAGTGTCGGACCTGCCAGTACCTCAAGCGGTCCGTCTCGGTCATCTGATAATTGTCTTTAAAGCTCTGAAAGGGGATAACCCCCTCTTCGGCATACATGTGGAAAAGTGCTCTGCGATCCTTTTCCCTCCAGTGTGAGAAGGCCCCTGGCTCCGTCCCCGGAGTAAAGTCTGGATTGTCCACAATAGGTGTGAACGGCGAGGGGAATGTGGTGAGATTGAAGGCGCGATAGGTAGTGTCCCATACTCTCAGCGGCACCCGCGTTATGTAAGACGCATAGAGATTCGGGGGGGCGGTGTGACCTGCGAAGGAACGGTATTTCCTGTAAAGGGCGCCCAGCTACTGCTTGATCCTGGAAGAGCCAATGTTTATCGGACTCCCACCTACTCCATTCCACCAAGTATCGCAAGTGGGACGCCTGGAAGTATTTGCGGAGTTTGGGGACCCCCAGTCCCCCGGACTCCGGCGCCAGAGTCGTAAGGGCGCGGCGCATTCGGGGCTTACGGCCCTGCCAAACAAAGCGGGACACTTCAGTTTGCATCCGTTGAATCCAGCCCTTAGGGGGCTGTAGAGGCAGCGCTCGGAATAAGTATAGAATTTGGGGTAAAACTGTCATTTTGATCGCTGCAACCCTGCCAAGCCAGGAAATCGTCCCCTTGTTCCATCTCCCCAGTTCTTCCTTTACCTTCCTGCCCATTGCCTCGTAGTTGATGGAAACCATTGCTTGCAACGTTGGGGCCAGCGCAATCCCCAAGTATTGCACCTGATCCCGCGACCACCGCAGGGGAAAGAGCCTCTGTAGGTCACCTCTCGTCGCCAGTGTCAGGGATACGTCCAGAGCTGTAGACTTCTCCACATTCATCCGAAAGCCAGCAACACTCTCGAAAGCCTTAAGCTCAGCCATACATGCGGGCAAAGCCCACCTCGGGTTCTCCAATGTGAAAATCACATTGTCCGCGTAAAGGCTTATTGCGTGGGTGTAACCACCCATTCGTACCCCAGTCACGTCCGTATTCTGCCGCACTCGTTGAGCAAAGGGCTCCATGTAGAGCGCGAAGAGGAGGGGGGAGAGGGGGCAACCTTGTCTCGTTCCGCGTTCGATATCGAACCGCCGGGAACCACAGCCGTTCACTCGCACAGTCGCAGATGGGAATTTATAGCAGTTGAACACCATGTTCCGAAATTTCTCTTTCATTCCCAACTTTGCCATCACTCGTTCGAGATAGGGCCAGTGCACCCGGTCAAACGCTTTCTCAGCGTCCACCGAAAGCAGCATCCTCTCCCCCGGAATACGCGAGGCCTTTTCCAAGATGTGCACTATCCTTTTAGTGTTGTCCACAGTTTGCCTTCCAGGCACAAAGCCAGATTGGTCCGGTTCAATCAAGCCGGGGAGGTACTGTGCTAATCTCGTCGCTAGGATCCCCGTGTAGATTTTCAGATCTACATTTAGTAAGGAGATCGGTCTATACGAGCTGCATTGCTTCCTGTCTTTACCTGGTTTGGGAATAACCGACACTGTCGCCTGCAGGAGGTCAGGAGGGATAGCCCCTGGGTCAGAGAAAGAGTTAAATAGCCTGGTCATGATAGGGGCCAATGTCGCGCTGAACGTTCTGTAGAAGAGGGTAGTGTAACCATCCGGGCCCGGGGCCTTACCTAATTTAAGTCTGGAAATCGCTGCTATCACCTCTTCAGGTCTGATCTCCCTCTCTAAATAAGTTGCCTGCTCCGGGGTCAGGGACGAGAGGGGCACCGAATCAAGGTAAGCATCCGGGTCCTCCATCCGCGCGTCCTCCGCCGCATACAGGTCAGCATAGAACCGGCGGAAGGCCTCGGCGATTTCCGCGTCGCCCGAGATCCCCTGCCCCGCGTCCCCCACTAATTCTTTGACCTGACGACTCTGGTGGGCCTCTCTCAGTTTGGCTGCCAGTAGGCGGCCACAGCGATCCCCCCCGAATAATAGGCGTGCTTTAAGCGCAGCGCTGCGTATTCAGCCCTGTCTAAATCTAGTGAGGACAAGAGTTTTCTAGCTGCCTTCAGCTGCTTCCAAACTCTAGGAGCCCCAGGGCGACGGTGTACTTGTTCTAGCTGCCTGACCTTCTGCGTAAGCTCATCCCGCTTCAGCTTTCTGTCTCGATTGTCCGCAGTTGAAATCGCTATAAACTCTCTCCGTAACACCGCCTTAAGAGCCCCCCATTGGGTTGACAGTGAAGTATCAGAGTTAGAGTTGTGCAGCTGAAAGTCTTTCACCGAGTCTATGATACTCTGTACTACCGCTTTTTTATGAAGAAGCGTGTCCCGAAGCCGCCAAACTCCCCGCCGAGCGGGGCTCGGTGGGAGGAGGAAGGTCCCTGAGACCGGTGCATGGTCCGAAAGAGAGATGACCCCTATTTCTGAAGCGGCAGCTAAGTCACGGACAGGTCCGGAGACCAGCAGATGATCCTGCCTGGCATACGTCTTGTGTGCGTGCGAGTAGTAGGAGAAGTCTCTATCCGACGGGTGAAGCCCGCGCCAGAGGTCGTGCAGGTCTAAGTCAGCCAACTGCGTCTTCACTGCGTGTGAGATTTCCCCAGTTTGTGGGTGTCGCTGCGCTGATCTGTCTTTTGAGGAATCAAAGACCAAATTTATGTCCCCTCCCAGTATTATGTGCCTGTCTGGTGACGCTGTGATATCCTCCAGTGCTTTGCGTAGGAATCTATCTTGCTGTTCGTTCGGGCCATAAACCGTTCCCACCGTGAACACCAGAGTTCCCAATTTAAGTCTGTAGGCCAGAAGTCTCCCTTTTTGTTCTACAAATTTGTGCAGCACCTCCCCCCTAAAGGATTTGGACAAAAGGATAGCCACCCCAGCCGTTTTAGTTGTGTTGGAGGAAAAGAACTGTGTAGGGAAGTGGCGGGTCCGCAACCTGTGGCAATCACCGGTCAGTAGGTGGGTTTCTTGGAGCAAACAGACGTCAGCCTGGGAGCTTTCCAATAAGGACAGGACAGCCCTCCTCTTCGTGGGATTATTCAGCCCCTTAACATTCAGGGTAACTACCTTCAATTCTGCCATGGACGGTCGGGACTATCTTGCCTATGTGTGCGATCGAAAGTGCGTGGCATTACAATGACATACAAGCTAGCGTGTGAGTCTAGACAGATACTCGTAGACACCTTGGGAGCACTGGACAGGGTAACCCCCAACTTCCCCCCCACAACTCCCCTCCTTCCCAACCCCCAACGCTCCCTCCCCCCCATCCCCTCAACTCACACCCCAACCTTCCCAACCTCCCCCTCCCCCCCTTCTTCAACCCGCAACTCAGCCTCTCAACCCTTCCCCTCCGCCCCGAACTTCCCAGAACTTCCTGAAATAGTCCCAGACAGGCCCAAGCTGACCAGTCCGTGGAATGTTACCTTAGTGGACGTCCAGCCACACGTGTCCCATCAGTCGCCCCCTCCCCCCTCCCCCAAGCCAGCAGTTGTATTGTTGCTTTGGTGAACTCCCCCCGGAGCACGTTCAAGCGGTCAACGCCACCTCACCCAAACCTCCAAGCTCCTCAGAGGCTTTCCGAACAGCGTCCTCTCGTTCCGCTCTGATAGTCGGAGATCCCGGCCTCCGTGACACCCCCGTTGTCCTTCTTCGTGCCACTCGTTGCCATCCCCCGTCCGCTGTGCGTCGCCTCCTCGGCGTGTGGGATTCCTCCTCCTCTGCGGTAATGCCCAGGATTTCGCAAGTGTCCTGTAGGGATCGTAACTGGTGCGTTTCTCCATGCCACTTGAAAATTATACGGAAGGGGTGACCCCAGGAGTAGGGCGTGTCATGCTGCCTGAGGAAGTCCGTCACAATCTTAAACGCTTTACGCTTCTGAAGCGTGAGTGTGGACAGGTCTTGATATAGCGCCACAGGGTGATCGCGGAAGGTGAGTGAGCGTGCTTTCCGTGCCTCCGCCATTATCCTTTCCTTCAGCGGGAAGTCTGGGAGGAATGCTAGGATGTCCGGAGGAGGGCCATTAGCCCTTCTGGGGGGTCCCACCCTGTGTGCTCTGTCGATTCTGATGGGGAAATCGTCCCCTTCTCCCAGGACCGCTCGAAAGAGTTCCTGCAGGTACTTGACTATATCCGGGTTCTCCTCCGAGGATGGCACACCCCGGACCCATATGTTGTTCCTCCGTGACCTATTCTCTAAGTCCTCGTTATGCAATTGGAGGTCTAAGTGCTGTTCCCTAAGAGTCAGCACCTCCTGCTGTAGGAAAGTGATCTCCTCATCTTGTCTTTGCGTGGAGCTCTCAACAGTGGCCACCCTCTCGCCCAAGCCGTCCACTTCCCTGCGGATTTCTCTCACCTCTCCCGCTACTTCCTGCTTCAAGGCCTGGAAGTCCTCCCTCAGCGTGCCGAATAGGGATTCCAAAAAGGATCTGGTGACCGGAGGTTCCGCCGCCGCACCAGACTGCGAACTCCCCGCCGCTCCAGGTGAGGAGGAGTTCTTATCTCCCTTGTTCTGAGGCCTGTTGAGCATCTCCGGCAGCGTGCGATCGTTGCGTTTACTACCCCGTTGAGCAGTCATGATGCAAGCCCTTCCACCGGCCCGCTTGCCTGTCGCCGCCTTGCACCTCACCGACCCACTCTTCTCCAGAAGACTGCTTCCAGTCCAGGGCGGGCGTTGGTTTGCGTCACCCCCAAATACCGCAGTCGACCAGGATCAACCGCTGCACCCCAGGCCGAGGCAGGGGGGCCGCGTTCGCCGCCCTCAAGGTGCCCCCAGCGCAGCTCTTCTAGGGCGGACAGTGGTGCAGAGGCTCCAGAGCTGTTTCGATTACTCGCCGGGACCCGGGGTCAAGGCACGTACCCCACCATCATGGCGTCCCGTAGTGCTCCACGTTCACTCCTCCGCTGCCCTCTGGTTGTTCCCTCGCTTCTGCCCAGGCCGGACACCAGTCGCGGCGTCTTCAGGTGGGGGCTGCCGCCCGGACGTTCGCCTTCCCCCCTCCGGGTGCCCCGAGGCGTTTGCGGTGGAGAGAGCTGCGCCGGAGGGGTGCCTGCTGCTCCTCCACTGGTACGCCATGTATGTTGCTCGGCCCGGCCTGCTGTGGGCCTCGCTGGTGATTGCACACAAAAATAAGTCGGCCCCGGGGGGCCGAGGGCGCTGCCGGTCCGCGAGGCGCAGGCTTCCTCTCAGCCTCGATCAGCGCTCATTAGGGCCGTGACTCCGCTGCTTGCCGTACCCGGCCTCCCGCACTGCCCGGAACGGGCCGCAAAGCCGGGCACTCGCGTGGCTCCCACCCCGGTCTAGTCAGCGCCCCGGGGTGGAGAGATCTCCAGTCTCCCGCCAGTGGGCTCGCCGCCTCAGGCACTCCGCCCGCTCCGCCGCTGGGGGCACCAACCCGACGCCGGGGATCGGCAGCTCCAGGCAGCGCACCCTTCTGGCCGGCCTTCGCGCTTTCCACAAGTCCGGGCGAGAACCCTCCGGCCTCAGATCGCCGCCATCTTGGGCCCCAGGGGGGAGAAGCTCCTCGGACACCGTGCTGCGCCGTGCAGACACGACTGGCCCCTCGGTCCGCCGCCGCCGACCGGCTCCGCTCACTCCAGCCGGCAGGTTCTCTGCTCTCTTGCTGTCCCGTGGTCCGCTGTCCTGTCGGGACAGAGGCGCCTCGCCTGCTCCGGACAACCCCGGTCAGCCACTCGGTATTCCGAACTCGGTGAGTTCGCGCTCTGCGGGGCTCAGGCGGCGATGGCCGGGTAACCACCGATTCCCCCGACAGCTCAGCTTCACTGTGCAGCTCCAGGGGGGAGAATTAGCGTGAAGTAGGGCTTGGGGCCATGGATGGGATCAGGAGCTCCGATGAACACGTCCTGCTACCCCGCCATCTTGGCGACGCCCCCAGCATGCAACTTTTAAAGAGTAGTTTCCACTTTGTTCAATTGATCCTGAGGTTACACGTCCTTCGCAGACAAGGGTAGCTCCCAGACAGGTTAGGCAGCGTGGCATTCATAGGGACAGAATCAGGCATACTAAAATCATCATCCGCCACTGTATAACAGTAACCATTTGAGCACATGCAGCAAAGACACTTCCAAAAATCTAACGTTCTGTAAAGGACAAACAGAAAAAGAAGTTGTTGGATTATCCCGCCCCCTTTATGGACCCTCCTGTAAGTGAAGTGGGTTCAATAAAGGCCATCTGACAGGTAGAAAGAAAAATAAATGTAATAAATGCATAAACCAAAAATCAGACTCAAGAGGGAGGCGTAATGGCTCATTGTTAAGGTATGGCATGAGGAATGAAGAGCACGAGATAATTAGTCATTCTTACATAACTGCAGTTCTTCCTTCAATGTCATAGTAGTAATGAGCCAATGATGGTAGTGGTGAGCTTGGATAATTTAATGAAATTCAAGATTCTATTCAGTTCTTCAATTATAAATGGCAACTCATTCTGGATACCTGAGATCAGCCCGGTACAAAGAGGCTCCCATAGCTGTCGTAGTATAGATTCTACTGGCAGGGGCAGCACAAACTCCTCCCCTTTTGGACTAAAATGTTACAGTCTTTCTCTGCAGACTGCTGCAACATTGTCCCCCAACCTATCCCTTCCATATGTGGGCATCCATCTTGGTGCAATTGTGTGTCGGCGGGGTGCTCATGTCAAAATGACCGCCTGCTGCACTGTGCAGTCACAGGTGCATCAAGTGTAATTACAAGCCTGACGGCGTGATGCCATTTGCCTGGGCTGCAACGGTGCTAAGGTGTGCATGTGTGTTGAAGAAAAGTGGCTGGGCAAGCCATAATAGAACCCATCTCAGCACAATGTGGATTTACTTTTTCTGACCTTTTCCCGTTTTAATAGACAAATTCCCCGAGGCAGAAAAAGACACCTTATCAACCTTAATTAAATACACAAATACAAAAGTTCTTAGGGATTGCCAGGCTAATGGTGGTGCAGTCCTTGGTAACGGCAAGAATGCCCATATTACAGTCAGAAGAAAGGCTCTGAATATAAAATGCAAGATGGAATAGTAAGCTTAATTTTTGTAAATATCTTCTCAGCACTGTCTTCTCTTACTGATTACTTATTATAGTCAGTCAAGGAGCGGATTGTAGAGGAGGAGTAGGTGTTTGAGGAACAATGTTAGAAATGCCTGTTCCGCACAGATATCTCCTTCAAACGGGCAATATTCAAGCTGGTAAAGGCAACAAGTCATTACTAAAGGTAATTCTCACAAATGTTATATTGCCTAGGTGGAGTGAAAACTGAAATTTCATATTGCTTTTGTTAAATCCCCTCGTACTGTAATAGTCGAAACAAGGGATATGGATAAAAGTTTACTTAACTTCTGCCAGGAGGAATAAATCCAGTAATACCACATGGCTTGGAAATCAATACTGCTAGATAAGTAATGTGTTCTTTTGTACTTTTGAAATGTATAGAAAAACAAAATAATAGAAACTCTTTACTGAGAAACAATATAAAGGAAACTCTATTTAGTAGAAATCAGATTAGTAGAAAACACGTTTGGTTGAAAATAATAGAAAAAAGCCAAACCCTAGTTAAAAAAATATTAATAATTTACTAAAATATATAAACAAATGTACAGCCCATAGCGAAGTCCAATTAAGTTACATAGTACCTAATTTAGATCTCGGTGGACGGGTTACTCCATCACAATGGTGACAGATATCCCACCTGCCAAAATATAAATCCAAATATATCCTATGGGATTTGTATTTTGGCGGACGGGATATCCATTCTGTTGTGACAGCATAACCCATCCGCCGAGATTTAAGTCAGGCCCACAGTTTTTATACGGAACAAGAAAAAGACTTAGGAAAACAATGGCAGAAAGAGACAGGCTAAGAAGTGGTTAACAGAAGAAATAATGGTATGTAAGGGGGTTGTTAAAATGGAAAAAGGAGGATGGGGCTAAGGAAAATACATTTAAAAATTGAATTGAGGTTTAAGAGTGTCCCCTGAAAATACTACTTAGGGGCCAATTCCGATCTCACTCGGAAGGTCCCCATACGCGATCGGGTCGTAAAAAGCATGGGCCGTACGCGTGTTCTCCACCCAACTCGTACAGCTGTACGAGCGAGCAAGTACAATGCGAGAAACACAAAATCGCCGACCTAATCGTTTCCGGATCCGAACTGCTCCGTAGGCCTTGTCCATAAGAAAACTGTGCCGCGCAATGGAGGCGAATTCCGACCGAGCCAGTCCGATGCACGCGTCGGACAGCCGGATCAAGCTGCAGTTTCCGGCTCGCAAACCGTCCGGGAAGTTGCCTTTGGGGGTCTGCGTCTGACCCCCTGTCTCCTGCAGCCTTACGACTCGGACACAAGGGGAGACCCAAGGGTCTCTCCAACACAGGTGTGTATGGTGCGGATGGCTCAGACGCATACCCACTGTAGGTGGCGCCCTTGTGCGAGACGTACCCATTCAGTCAATGGGAGCCCATGTACGAGTCGTACGACCGGCTCTCATTGACTTCTATGGGAGTCCGACCAAACCGAGTCCGAAAGCATGCGGCCCCATCGCACACGCTCGGTCGGACTGCAGAAGTCCAGCTCGGTTGGAGAACACCCTGTATCCGGCTCGGTCGGAGAGCTTTCCGACCCAGATCGGAAACGGCCCCTAAATAGTAAATGCCACTTCGACATGAAAATTCTATGAAACAGTTTAGGTGAAGCGGTTTCTTAGAACTGGCATTGTATGAAACTGTTTCTATGAAATCCCATGCAACCAGTATTCTTAATCTTATCATTGGTTTGCTATTATGACAGGCGGGCAAAGAAGAGGCAATAGTGGGGATTACATTTTGAACTCAGAAAATTATGGAGCTTGGATTGGGCAGCAGAGATACCGCGTTATTTGGGTAAGAGTCATAATTCTTGATAAGCAATCTTTCTTTGCGTTTTGGGCTTGCCTTGTATTTGAAGAAAAACACGAACTCTGAATGTTGGTCAGCATATGTGGTGATGTGAACCGAAATGCTGCTAAAACTATATAAGTATATAAGTATACAGAGGAAATAAACAACTCGTACATCAAAGATATGAACATTTGCAGAGTGTAATATTAACAAGGACAAAAATGCAACATTAGCCAGGAAATAAATAATATATTTTTTTACGTTTCCAAAGTCCCTTTTTCTACATTTTTATGTTCAAGTTGACACTGGGAAAATTGCCAAAGCTGACATTCCAGTGGTCTAATGTGGTATAAGCAGCGTGCATAACCGTGATAATATCAACACATTCTAGAGACACTGGTGGGGGCCTGTCCAAAGTCGGTGAAAGACATAAGTCATAAAATGTAGTGGCATCCAACATACACTTAACATTCCGAATCTGGATGCCGTTCACGTGACACATAAATCGTTCAGCAACATCGACTGCCTGTATCGGACTGTGGCGCGAATGTTAGATTCTATAGAATTTTAACAAAGGTAAATACTATTTTTTCTTACTGCAAGGTTAAAATGGCCAAATACAACAGTAACTTGTAGATCCAAAACTCAATAAAATGAAGCAATAATTTGGAATTCGCGGTGGCACGCTTAATGGGAAAAGAAAACGTGACTCAAACAACCTCACATTTAATGAGAAAGTAAACGCATTCTTGGAGTGAAACTCCGGAACTGAAATAGAAACAAATGTAAACTGTTTGAGCCCTCGGAAATTACAATGCGTCTTTTCTTTTTAGACACTTCTCTATATTGTGTTATATATTTTAGTAATTTTCGAGGATATATATTTGGTTTGAGTTTACATGTGTTATGTACCTGTTCCTGTCCAGGAAATAAAATATTCTGAATGTAGGAATGAAAATGTATGATGAATTTGAATTTGAATTTAAAATATTTATATAGCGCGGCGTACACCATGCGGTTTCTTGGCGCTTTGGAGGCTCAATTAGCAGTAAAAATCCAGGACTGATAGAGAGTAAAAAAGATCAGTTTATATTAAGAAAGGCCTGGGTAAAAAGGAGGGTCTTAAGATCTTTGCGAAAGGAGGAGTAATGTGTGGCCAGGCGCAAGTGATCAGGAAGGGAATTCCAAAAGGAGGGTGCCAAAAAAGAGAAGTTGGCTCCACCCCATTTCTTGCGTCTGTACCGGGGAACCTGGAGGAGTGATTGTGTGGATGACCGAAGCTCGCGGACAGGGATGTACTCTTTAAGTAAGGAGGAGATGAAGGCCGGGGCAGTCCCTTGGCGCGCCTGAAAGACCATACATCCGGTTTTAAAGAGGGAACGCTCCCTCACAGGTAGCCAATGTAGTGCTTTCAGCAGGGGAGTAGAGTGACAGGATCGGGGGAGGCCATACACCAATCTGGCCGCCTGGTTTTGAACCAGCTGGAGCTTCCGCAGGCTATACGCTGGGATGCCGTTGTAGAGGGCATTGGCGTAGTCCAGCCGGGAAATAACCAGAGCGGACATGATTAGCTTAAGTGCGAGAGGAGAAAAAAACGAGAGACAGAGCGGATAGTTCGAAGAATAAAAAAGCAAGAAGAAACCACAGAAGTAATTTGAGAATGAAGATTGAGGTGGTTATTAAGTTTAATGCCCAGAGTTTTAACTGAGGAAGAAGGTGCAGGAGGGGAACCCAAAGAAGAAGGCCAGAAGAAAGAGTTCCAGGGACTGGAGGAACCACCCGTAAGGACCAATTCTGTTTTATCTGGATTCAACTTCAGATGATTGTGGTTCATCCAGTCTCTGATGAAAATCATAATTGACTGAAAATTAGAGATAGAATGAGGAGAAGAAGACAGATTAAAGATAAGCTGGAGGTCATCTGCGTAATTAAACACAGTGACCTCCAGTTGTTGAAGTGCAGCAATCAAAGGATAGATGTAGAGATTAAACAAGAGGGGGGAAAGAGAAGAGCCCTGAGGGACACCACAGGTGACTTTGAGTTGAGTGGCCGAGAAATCCCCTAACCGGACCGCCTGGGTGCGGTCCCTCAGGAAGGACGATAACCAGACCAGGGCTGAGCCCTCGATCCCCGCCGCACCGACACGGGAGAGTAAGATGGAATGGTCCACCGTGTCGAATGCGGCGGAAAGATCGAGGAGCACCAGAGCCTGGTAACTGCCATAGTCCATGCCCTCCCTGAGATTATTCAGGACCGACACCACGACGGACTCGGTGGAGTGCCTAGGCCGAAAGCCTGCCTGGCGGGACGCAAGGGCCCCATTAGTTTCTACATGGGCACTGAGGACCGATGTTACATGCCGCTCCAGCACCTTGCCCAGAAAGGGCAAGAGAGAGATGGGACGGTAGTTGGCTGGAGCGGAAGGGTCCGCGCCAGGCTTCTTGAGGATGGGGACTATGGTGGCAGATTTAAGAGATGGAATTACCACCCCCTGGGCCAGCGAGCTATTGAGAAAGGATATAGGCGGTTCGGGGCAAGCGGAGTAAATCTGTTGCAAAATGTGGGCTGGGCAAATGTCCGCCGGGGAACCAGATTTTACTTTGGGAAGGATTGCCAGAAACCCTTCTTTAGTGATCGACGGGATAGAAGAAAGAGAACCGTGAATAGTCGGGAGAGAGGGCTCAGAAAAAGTGGGGGAAGGGGGTGGAATGTTAGCTCTAATGTTGACAATTTTTTCTAGAAAATAAGTATTCAAAGAATCACAGAGGGACTGAGAAGGGAGGGGCTTGAGAGTGGCTCTGTCAGAATAGGCCAATTCCTGGACAATGGAGAAAATCTCCCTGGATTTGTTTTCCGCTGCCAGGATTTTTGCTGAGAAGTGTGTAGTTTTAGCACTTAGTATGGCTCTTTTGTAGTCACTCAGCAAAGTCAGGTATCGATTTTTTTGTAGCGGGCAATAGTCCTTTCTCCATTGTCTCTCGGCCTGCCGAAGGGTCAGTTTTTTTGCCTTCAAGTCGTCACCAAACCACCGATTAGACTCCTTGGATCTACGGATCGAAATCCGTCGTAATGGGGCTACCGTATCACAGCCTCCAGCAAGCCAGGTGTCAATTGCTGCGGCTTGAGAGGTGGAAGATAAGCCCTCTAAGTTGGGTGCGGCGTTCAAAAGCGAGGATGACAAAGCGGGAAGGTC
Source organism: Lissotriton vulgaris (assembly GCF_964263255.1). Lineage (NCBI taxonomy): Eukaryota > Metazoa > Chordata > Amphibia > Caudata > Salamandridae > Lissotriton > Lissotriton vulgaris. Next base: position 2,112,748,212 of record NC_141689.1, on the reverse strand, counting down.
TACCCTATTCCAATTCCGTGCCCAGGTGTTTTTGGATGAGGTTTTGAAAAATAGCCCAACAACATGACAGACACAATCTGTGTTCTTATATAATTGATCATCCTTAAAATACATTTCTTATGGTTATGCATCAAAGATACAAACTATAAAAAATATTATTGTCGCCATATTGATTGAACTGGTATAAAATGAAAACTAAGATTGGTAGATAACTAGTCAGCACAGGCTGCTCTTTAAGGAAAATTCACTTTTTATTTCAAAGCAAATCTGTGGTCAAAACAAACAGAGCTATTTTAAGTGATCTACAAGCTATAACAAAGATGCAGCACCAACAAGCTGTCCTGAAGGCAAAGTCTGGATTCATAAAGCTTTTTTACCAATGTTTATGCGCAGTTTGGGGGCAAGGATGATGAGTGCTTTAAATGGAAATATAGAAGTACAGGTAATCAACTCTAGAATAACTGTTTGCTCCTGATAAGTGCTAGTACTCTCCCATTAAATGATTTGCAGCAGCGCTGAGAAGTATTCTCCCTTTTACTTACAGAAGTGCAAGTGCTCAGTACCAGACAGTGCCTGTCCATTTAAAGTACTGGGGATGATGAGTGCATGACCATGTTTGGTGTAAACCGTCTTAGGGTGCAAATGCCAATCGGCCAGGCACAAAATGTGTGAATGCTAGGGGGCCAACAGGTGTGGGGAGCACAGAGGCTGGGAGGAGGGAAGGTGCCCTTACTTTCAGAAACTTGCCTCCCCGATAGCAACCCAGTACAATTGATATTCGTTCAGCATTGTTAATTTGTCACTTCGAAAAGTAACACTTGGGAAGCGACAGTTCTTAAAGGTATATGAAATACTTATTACTTCATGTAAGTCAATGTTTAATGTGAGCCGGGTGTTTCCGGTGCTCAGCACCTGCACTTAATTGCCAACACCGTTGCTTGAAGGGGATAACAGCTGCAAAAGACATATTAAATGCCTATACTTTATTGACTGGACTAAAGGTGAACGGACATAAGGCACATATTTTTCCCCTGGATCCCAGACACTCCCGATAGACACCAAGTTGTCCCCCAGGTCCTCCCGATACCTAGGTATCCAAATATTTCATGACCAAAGTAACTTGTTAGATGGTAGCCTGAACCCAGCCCATCGCACACTCAAAACAACAGTGACATTTTGACGATCCTTCAAACTTCCCATTATGGCAAGGATTCTGCTTTCTAAAGTGGTTATGTTACCACGCCTACTCTATTTCTTTGCAAACCTACCAGTGGTTATCCCAAAGGCTTGGTTCAAAGAATTAGATATGTTATTGAGAGATTTGATCTGGGATGGGTGCTGTAATAGAGTATCGCTGCCTATCGCCCAGAGATGGCCGGAGGACGGGGGGCTGGGGGCACCGGACTCTGAGGCCTACTACTTGGCCGCCCGACTACAGTGGCTGGCACAGTGGTTGGAGGGGATTGGCCTGGAGTCATTAGACTCTCCACCCACCACCGACCCGAAAAGGGAACTACTGACCCGACTGATACTCCCTAAGAAGCGAAATGGATCCCAGGGCACCCTGATCGCATTGGCCTTGTGATGTTGGCGCAGGAGTACCATGCGGACACCAGGGATTGCACTGTACTCACCAGACCTTCCTCTGGTGCGACTGTAGAGAGGAGATGTCAAGACCTCCTCCTCCTTTACTGTAAGCCAGCTGAGGGAGTGGGAGAATGCAGGCCTATTGGGGACATTAGACTTGTATCTAGAGGATGCACTGATCCCCTTGGAAGATCTGATTGCCCAATCGGATCTGCCCCGTGGGCAATTCCTGACCTACCAAGGGATGTGGAAGAATTTCCGGTCTCTATGGGGTGAAGGGCCAACTGAACCTGACACACATAGGCTCTTACACGCCATGATCATGCTGGGATCGGTGAGACACTAAATTAAATGGCTATATCGAGCCCTTCATGACATGGTTGAAAACCAAATGCCCGCACTGCAACAGAAATGGGAATTGACCATAGAACGCACCATCGCTGAGACAAAATGGAAAAGAGGGCTGAGCCTACCCAGGACGATCTCCAGAAATGCTAGTTTCAAATGCACCCAATTCAACATTCTGCACATGGCCTACCTCACACCGCACAGACTCAATGTAATATGTGGTAGCCCTGAAAAACAATGTCTGCGCTGTGCACAACCAGACGCGGATTTTAAACATACGATATGGCGCTGCCCACCCCTCTCAGTATACTGGCAGGACGACCTTAAGTCATTGCACACGGTCCTAGCCCGCACTATCCCCTGTACAATGGATGCATGTATATGAAATGTAGAGGTGGAGGCAAGGTTCTTCTGTAAATCCTTTATTAAGAATATAGTAGAGAACAGGTGGTGCCAGGAAGCACAACCATACAGCAACAAAGTTAGGCTTCAACTGCTACACAGAATAAGAGCACAACATGAAGTAAAAGCATTCCAAAGATAGGCTCGCTCTTAACACGAGCCTTAAAGCAACATACTATGTATATAATAATAAGCACAACATAACACATCCCCCCCCTCACAAAGAAACAAAAGAAAATAAAAAAAAGGAAAAGGAACGGAAAAAAGGAAAAGAAAAAGAAAAGCATTAATCCTGGTGAACTACCTAACATAATCTTTTAGCCAACTAGGCAAAACTCTTTTCCTTTTGGAAACTTCTGCAGCAGGTAAGGAGGGCACATAACCTGTGTCACTATCAGCGGAAGGAGAACCCTTACCAGAAGGAGAACTCTCACTACCACCCTTGTACTCTATGTCAATTTGACATGGATCATGCAAAGACCTACTATCCTGACAGTTCATCTTCACTACTTTCGCTAGCACACGCATCCTCATTCCAGATACATTTGACATTACTACGCCTGCGACACATTTTACTAAAATGGCCTATTAGTCCACACACACTACACTTTTTCCGTAGAGCAGGGCACGACTTGTAGTAAGCCATATGTTCCTTGCTACCACAATGGTAACACCTTCTGTCTTCCATTCTGTTGTCTTTTCCTTGACTCCTGACAGGTTGACTAAAATTCTTGTTTTGAACTTGCTTATTCTGATTTTTTGTTGCTCCTTGAATCTTGAAAACAGCAGACGATGCTTTGTCTGATTCCTTAACTGTATCTTTTACAACAGTAGCACATCTCCCTGACATTTCCGATTTCCTCATTATAGCAAGTACGTCATCTAGAGGTGCATCACCATTTACCCAAAGGCGATCCTGAATCGGAGAATTATCATTGTGCATAACTAGTTGGTCCCGAATGAGATCATCGTGCAAATTTCCAAACTTACAGTCAATAGCAAGTTTTTTTAAATCATCAACCCATTCATCAACCAGTTCCTCTTTCTTTTGTTTCCTCTGGAAGAATTTGTGCCTCACTACACCTATACACACTCTAGGTGCGAAATACCTATCCATATCTGCGATGGCATTATCAAATTCACTTAAGTCAGCATTAATTAGTTTTTGCATTCGTGAATACGTTTTTAAACCTTTAGGTCCCTAAGAATGCAAAAGTATCCTTTTCTTTTGTTCAGGTTTCATTTTTGCGTTCTCATCAATAGCACAAATGTAGTTGTTGAAATACTCTTTCCATTCCACCCATTTCATGTCTGGTTGGGAACCTGTAGCCCAAAAAGGTTGTGGGGGACTGATGACAAAACTTTGTTGAGCCATTATTTCTTTTAAATTTTCCTGGGGTTGATCACCAGTATCCATACAAGTTAAGTACTTAAATGTAAGATTTCTTCAATTAAGTAAAAATCTTCAATAATGTAAAATAATATACATAAAAATTACAGTGCCCCGACAGTCTCACCTGTTCTCCTAGTAAATTGTTCGTAGGATTAAAATGTCAATAAATTGCTTAAACTGACAGTTATGCAAAGAAATAGTGTTCCTTCGATTGCCTCGGTAAAGTGGACAAGAATTGTGGAGTTCGTCAGTAAATCCAAAATGGCCGCTACGCAGGGTCACGCAACGTGACCTTGCGCGAAAGCATCACCGCGTAAACAATACGTAGTACGCCGTGGTAAAATTCCAAAAGGGTTCGTGGCTCAAGGTTCGCGCAGGAGGGTGTCGCGCATGGAATCCAACACGGAGTTGAAAGATGCAACCATGCGCCGCGGCCCAACTGAAACCAGTAAGTGAATTCTCGCCTACCTGAAGTACAAAGGCAAATAAACATCCAAGGCTATGTAGACGTCTTAGAGAAGATCGATCCTCATAAGTCTTTGTTACAGTTTCCAAATCCAACTGTAGAAAACATTTTCTTCTTCCGTGAAAAAAAAAATATTCTCACAAACCGCAAAATAAATGAATCCAGATCCCGATCGTCGCCAATTGAAATGTAGAGGTGGAGGCAAGGTTCTTCTGTAAATCCTTTATTAAGAATATAGTAGAGAACAGGTGGTGCCAGGAAGCACAACCATACAGCAACAAAGTTAGGCTTCAACTGCTACACAGAATAATAACACAACATGAAGTAAAAGCATTCCAAAGATAGGCTCGCTCTTAACACGAGCCTTAAAGCAACATACTTTGTATATAATAATAAGCACAACATAACAGTATATTGGGTCTATTCCCCAGACCTAAACGTAAACAGTAGGAAATCGATTCATAGACCTGGCCCTGGTTTTGACTAGAAGGAGGATAGTTCTGGGATGGATGTCCTCTACTGGTCCGAGTATAGTGCACTGGGAAAAGGATGTCACAGACTGGGCCGGAGCAGAAGAACGAGCATTGATGGAAGAGGACAACAAGGGACTGCGACGCTGTCCCATAGCGGATCTATTGTCCAAAGTAGTTTGAAAATGGGAAGCAAAAGATGTAACTGAAGCTAGTGACTCCCCTGCGACCCCCTAACCTCCCTCACTGCCATAAACAAGCTCTACCCAGAGTAGGGTCCTGTGCGCAGACAGACTGTAGTAGCTACACTGAGGGGCCTCCAGCTCGCCTCTACATTAACACTGCTACATTTAAAGAGTGTACAAGCCTGCCTGCCACCGAGACTACATGCCAGAATACACATTACTTGCTCTTACAACTAGACGCTCATATTGTTAATAAGTTCTATAAACTCTTATTTATATAATCAGTTATTGCATTACAACATGGAGTTGATGTAGGATATGACTCGACACCCGCCCTAGCAAAAAGAGATGTTGCACACTGGTCCTTCGTGAGACACTGCATTGCACGAATAACAAATGCCTTCCTATGCTTTACTGTAATACTATGTTCTGTCATGCTTTGAATGTCCAAAGGCTGAAATGTTCGTAAACTCGACAGGCAATATATGACTATGTATTGTACTCACTATGTTAAAATTAATAAACAGACGTTTATTAAAAAAAACTGTTGCTTGTGACAGTCTGCCACAAGGTGGCATTGTCTGTCTAATTTAGAGATGACCACAATGACAGATAATTATTAATTCAATATACATTAAAAATGACTATTATCTGCCACCCAAGCCATTCTAATAGCTTTGGGGCCTGGAATTGTCCGAATTGTCACACTAGTGGGAGTGTGATGGTTAGTAGTTGTTTTGTTACTATCAGTGGCAGCATGGCAGGCGCAATATGTAGTGCATGCTGCAGTGGCTCCTGTAAGCATTGATTGATAAAGGTACAAGACAATGTCCGCTACAAGGGCCACTATCTGTGACTAGGGCAGACTACACAGAGAAGGGCTCAGACAGGAAGATGAGAAGAGAGAAGGTAGGTTGTGGACAGCAGGGAAAGAAATAAAACAACCAGATGGTCTGACTTTTCACTAGTAAAAGTGTTTGGTAACTGATAGGCAAATTTGTGTGCATGTTTGGATATGGCTGTATGGGTGGAGAAGTCACTGGATGGTGTTGAATGAGCGGGTGAGTTAATGTGAGAGACTGGGTGGGTGTCAAGTGGTGGGAATAAGTGGAAATTTGTAATGTTGATGGGTGAATGAAACTGGGTCAGATGGTGGAGTTAGGCAGCCATTTGCAAATCTACATCTCTTTCTGCTTTTTTGTGAACCTCCCTCTCTTTATTGTGGGATTCTTGCCAGCACGGTATTTCCACGAGCTAGCTTTCTGACACTTTTGACCACGTGACGCAAGCTGAGAGATGAAAAAAATGGATGGAATGAGGGAGGGAAGTAAAAGTGAACAGTGGCCACGAGTGCAGTACTTGGGGTTTGTGAACAATTCTACTGATTGGAGAGAAACTTTTGTATTCTCACCCTTGCTATGGAGAGGCGATGTGATATGTAAAGTGCCATTTTGGGATCAATTCTTATTTATAGTGGTTTGTGTCAGAAATATGAGAATTAATCACACTAGAATTAAGAATTTGCATACTTTTTTTCAGTACACTGTTTAGAAACACAGTTTTGGAAAGTGTTAAATGCTTGCCAAGCACAGAAACAAGATCAAATGGCGTACTTCAGAAGCATACAAATTTGTCATTGAAATGCTTAAAAGGTTCCTCTATCTGCATAGTGTTTTTGTTAGGGAGCTGTTTCCCATTAATGATATTTAAAGTTGATACATGTTATTGCATGTTATTGAAAGGCACCTTGGGTAACCATCAGAGAACAGCCAACTACTGTAGGCACACAGTCATGGAGATGCCTCTGTTGTGCAAGAAACACACAGACAGAAATGACACACTCAAGTACATCACTTGGGGCCAGATGTAGGTGGCCGTTTGAGGCCATTTACCGAGCGGTAACGGACGATTTTGGCCGTTACCGATCGGTAAATGGGTGACAGGTATGTAGGGGGCATTATTTTACCGAATCAGTAAAATTACCGATTCAGTAATTTTACCGATTCGGTAAAATAAAAATTCGGTAATTTTACCGATTCTGAGGCTCTCAGATGTAGGTGGGACTCTTCAGAGTCCCAGAGGCCTTACCGAATCGGTATTTTACCATCAAATCCAATTTGATGGTAAAATACCGATTCCGGTGTGCATGCACATGTGTGCATGCACACCTATGCCATGTGACAGGCAGACCTGCCCTTAGGGCATGTATGCCTGCCACATGGCACCCGAGCCTGTTTTGGGGGTGCCAGAGGGTGTCAAAGTGACACCCCCTGCACCCTTGTGAAAATCGGTATTTACAGATTCGGTAAATACTGAATCGGTAATGCCCATTCATTCCTATGGGCTTCAAAGCTTCAAAGCCCATAGGAATGAATGGGCATTACCAATTCGGTATTTACCGAATCGGTAAATACCAAATTCTTCCGAATCGGTATTCCAGCACATCTGGAATACCTACATATCCACCCCTTAGATTTACCGATTTTTAATTACCGAATCGGTAAAATTCGGTAATTAAAAATCGGTAAATCTATTTTACCTACATCTGGCCCTTAGGTTCTAATCTGTTGCTGTAATATGAATTTACCTTGAAAAAACAAAAGACAAGAGGCGTTTGGCAAAACAGGAACAGTTAATTAAACGCTGGGGCCGGAAAACACACAAAGAATGAGGACTGTCCTCATTCTGTCTGAGGTCTGTGTCAACATGCATTCGTTCTGAGTGCCATGATTATATACAGGAACAGACTAATTTGCATACAGCCAGGTTCTGAAACTGGGATGGTGCAGTGAGCTAAAAAACGGTGTTGGATCTAGCCCTGATCTCTTGACTGGGTGAGAGCTTTCTGCTTAATTCAGAGACTCTGTCCCTCACCACCCCTTGTTGTAAATATTTTTGTCCACCCTAAGCGTGGAAGGGTATTCTCAGATGTGAGACCCTTGCTCATTGCACCATCAGGATTCAAGCAAACCGGGCCGAAGACGGCTGTAATGCCAGAAACCGGTCCCCGGGAGCTTGTTTCCTTCCCAGTGTAAGAATTGGCTTTTGTAGTTTGGTTTGCCCTGTTCCCATCATGCACTGGGACAGGAACAGACTAATTTGCATACAGCCAGGTTCTGAAACTGGGATGGTGCAGTGAGCTAAAAAACGGTGTTGGATCTAGCCCTGATCTCTTGACTGGGTGAGAGCTTTCTGCTTAATTCAGAGACTCTGTCCCTCACCACCCCTTGCTGTAAATATTTTTGTCCACCCTAAGCGTGGAAGGGTATTCTCAGATGTGAGACCCTTGCTCATTGCACCATCAGGATTCAAGCAAACCGGGCCGAAGACGGCTGTAATGCCAGAAACCGGTCCCCGGGAGCTTGTTTCCTTCCCAGTGTAAGAATTGGCTTTTGTAGTTTGGTTTGCCCTGTTCCCATCATGCACTGGGACAGGAACAGACTAATTTGCATACAGCCAGGTTCTGAAACTGGGATGGTGCAGTGAGCTAAAAAACGGTGTTGGATCTAGCCCTGATCTCTTGACTGGGTGAGAGCTTTCTGCTTAATTCAGAGACTCTGTCCCTCACCACCCCTTGTTGTAAATACATAGGAATGAATGGGCATTACCAATTCCGTATTTACCGAATCGGTAAATACCGAATTCTTCCGAATCGGTATTCCAGCACATCTGGAATACCTACATATCCACCCCTTAGATTTACCGATTTTTAATTACCGAATCGGTAAAATTCGGTAATTAAAAATCGGTAAATCTATTTTACCTACATCTGGCCCTTAGGTTCTAATCTGTTGCTGTAATATGAATTTACCTTGAAAAAACAAAAGACAAGAGGCGTTTGGCAAAACAGGAACAGTTAATTAAACGCTGGGGCCGGAAAACACACAAAGAATGAGGACTGTCCTCATTCTGTCTGAGGTCTGTGTCAACATGCATTCGTTCTGAGTGCCATGATTATATACAGTAACACCTTGGCTGCTAGGCGTTTTCCCCCCCCTGTGCTGGAAATTGCCATTTTGCTGGTGTCATGACGAGCTCAGCTCGTCATCAGCACAGCTCAACTGTGCATCATGACGAGCTGAGCTCGTCATGAGCATCGAAAGGGTTAAGCACCATAAAAAAGATCTTATTTTAGAAAAAAGAAATGCGGGTCTAGTCATGAAATTATAAATCAGACCACCTGATAGCTAATACAGGTGGGTCTCGACCTAGCGTGAACACAAGGAGGGCCAGTGGGTGATATCCAGATTTCCAGCATGAGGAGTGCGTGATCACTGCATGTGCTCCATTCTGATTGGCTGAGTGTCCTTCACTTAATGTGACATCTAACTTTATGGTGTTTTGGGAATGTGCTTAGCCCTCTGGCCATATGTGCTTTATTTAGGCCAATCTCCTGGAACTGGTGTGATATTGCTGCCTATGTTTGGGACTAAGCTGGGTTTTTTCAGTTCACGCCTTTGTCCAGTTGGTTACGAGCCACCCCACCCGTGATCTGTCAATCGGTAGCCTGAGGCCTAAGTCACAGGGCCTGCCTGACCATATATTTCTTACTAGGGGTTGATGGAGAGGTAATCTAGGGAAATTATCACAATAGTGACTAGATCTTTTTTTTGATCATACACATATTGTTGCATATATCGGCATCAATATTAACAAATCCAATAAGCAAATGAGAGTTTTGCTTATTTACAATATTGTGGTCCTTTGCCAACTACAAATGAAAGCAACTAACTGAGAAGTGCTCTCTTTTGACATATAGAAATCAAACCGCAGACCCAGATTTTATGTTGTTTGCATTAAATATAAAGTGCCTTCATCACCAGTTCAATGGAATTTATTTTATGTAGTTCTAACAAAAGGTTGATGTGGCCCCCCGCCGAACATTGCGATCGCAGCCTACAAATTACACAAAATATGCCACCAAGGGACTTGACATTGCTTCAAGCACCTCAAGGCAGAGGCTATCTTAGCACTCTGGACAAGGAGGGAGGCCTACTGATTCACAGCGCATCAGGTAGTTTGCTTTTCACTAAATATGCAAATAATTACAATGAGTCAGTAAAACTGACCAATGAACAGGCCACTTAAACAAAAAGGACCAGGCGCACATTTCTAACCCAGGGTGCATAATATTAAAACAACAAATGCAGAGGACAGGGACTGGAATGTGGAATGAGGAATGAGGAAGAAAAGACCAAATATTTTAGCAACATGGGGAGAAAGAGGAGAGATATTGGGAATAGCGGTGGCTCCTCCGCTAAGGCGGAGGAGCTTTGCCCCACTGCTCAAAAGAAAAAAGAAAATGAAAAGAATGCATTGTCATTATCATTTTAGTATTCCTATTGCAGTCAGTAGATCTTGGGGTGGGCGGGGCTGGCCAGAGCAGGGGGACGAGTGGATTGCACTCCGTAAGTGCGCATGACTGCTTGGCTGGGCCAAAGTCATGGCACTTGACATCTTCCCCACAGCCTGGTGCGGAACATGCCCAGCCTTCCAATCCATGTCTGAGCACCGACCCACAGCCCTCAGACCAATCACAACGCTGAATTGCAGGGTTGTGATTGGTTCAGGGGAGCCTGGGAGCTTTCTGCTTCCAGGACCGGAGACAAGAAAAAGAGGATGGAGGGAAGGTACCCCACCACACGGGTCTGGTAGCACCTGAAACGAATTAGAAAGCAAGATTGAGAAAGATTAGAGCACCACATTAAAGAAAGAAACAATGCATTGCATCTGCTGTGCAAGGACGTAGTAGAGGATAAGAGAGGGAGTAGAGTGGGACATCATGCCTAGAAGACAGAGAAGTGCTAGGCAGAGCTACGGGCAGGCTTTTAAATGGGATCAACAAAAAGTATAGAGTCTCTAAAAGAGGCGTGTCCTATGTATTTATACCTGTGGCTTAAACATGTGCACTACATTTCGTGGAACACCCAATCTGAATTTCAGTGCCTCTCTGAGCTTTCTGTTATTTCATCCAAATATAACAACACAACAACCGACATACACCTAAGACCAGCCAGGACTACTGACTTTCTCATGACTGTGTCTGTGCACTCTGCAGAGAGGCCAAGGTTTGGATGACCATGTATTCTGAACACTTTCTTGACCTACTGTAAGAAACTATCACTGCCTTTAGCCTCAACTTCAGAGCTCTCCAACGTGTCCGATCTAAACACCTCGAGGCTACTCACTTCTAAGCAATCACTATACGAGATAAATGCTACATTAAATAAAAATATAAAAACACAACATCCTGGGAACATCCAAAACTCAAATGAAGTAAATGATTCAGTAAATGATGCTAAATAAAAAAGGGAACTTAATCACTGCCATGGATCACCTGAATATTTATTAAATAATTGTTCAGAAATTGTGAGTGTTTTTCCTAGTACTATTGAATATAGGGCTCATTAGGGACCCATTTCAATATCCCTTCTAAAATACTACTGGGTCTGAGACCCAGAGGGACCCGACCCATTTAATGCCCTGGCTAAGGTGTTTATTTATCCTCTGTAGGCGGGTGCTGGCTCCTGACAGCCTCAAAACAACTTCCTTATTTATGGATTAGCTGAAAGTCTTGTGTCTGTGCTTCACCAGACACAAGAGATTTTCAATTTCATTACAAAACGTCCAAGTATTGCACTCTTAGCTCGTGTCTTGGCAGCTAGTCCAAGGTCGGAATGACATATACAAAATAAGGCAGTGACCAGTGGGCTAGTCTGACTGGTCAGTGTGTGGGCCATTTTTTTATTTTGTTTTTGCTGCTTGTGGGCATGTTTTATGGCTGGCTGAGTAGGTTTATACTTCGATTTCTTTGATATTAAAACAAACATTGCATGCGGCAAGGCCAAATTCCTGCAGTCCTCCATATACCTTGCAAAATACTTATACAGTGTATCTGTACAAGTTCAAAACTGACCAGGTTTTCAAACATGGGCCACTTTTATAGGCATGGATTAGAGACATCTTCAGCTGTTTCGCCAGCTTCATGTTTTCCAAAATAGTCATAACAAAATACATAGATATGCAAGTAGATAAAGGGCTGTCAGCCAGCCTTCTCCATGAAATGGTCTGCTCAAGTGTCAATCACGTTGCTTTCTGCCACCACACCATACAGCATGGGGCAACGGGTCAGCCCACTTCACCCATAGGCTGCCTGGCACTGTGAGTGAGGGCATTGTGTTTGCTTACATGTGCACAGCTACTTTAAAATGAGTGCACTTCAGTGCCAGGGCAGACGGGACTTGGTTGTTAGCGGCACTTGTTTTTTTTTTACGTTAGCCAAGTTATTTTAAACAATTTTCAAGAGTTTAGAATTTATTTTTAAAAATCAAACATTGGACGCATGTTTGTTTTACGAGCATACAATAGGCATGTGCTCCATCACGGTACTGTGATCTTAGCAGAGTGACACCAGCTGCCCCTGAAGCGCAGCGTCAGTGTGCGCCCCCTAATTTGACCCTTGTTACACTTTCACTTAAAATTAGTAAAATCAGATGCGCACTGCGCATCTCATCATTCGTTTCCCTTCTTTAGACCAACCCCCTGCCCGGGTACTGTGACGTTTAAGGCATGGGCAACGTGGGCACTGGCCCTGGGCCCAGGGCCGGCGCTAGGCATGGGCAGTGTGGGCAGCTGCCCAGGGCCTCGCGCTCAGGGGGCCTCGCGCCCCTGTGAAAGGTCACACCTCCTCAGCCCACCACAGGGCCCCCTGCCTCTCCTAATTACATTACGGGTGGGGGATGCGACAACCTGAATGGGGGACGGCACAATGGCTGGGCCAGCAATTATGTTGGCCTCACAATGTCAGGGGCAGGGCAGCGCCTCGGCTAAGTACCGGCCATTATCGGCGCTGTTTGTGCATTTTGTATCTAGGCAACAGAAGGCCGGACACAGGTAAAAGGAGGTGGGTGAGGGGAGGGGGAGCAGCCAGATCGACTAGCTTTTGTTAATCTTCAAAACCGCTAAAGTTTGGTAAATATAATGCCTGTGACATACAGTGGTAGATACATTCTTCCTAGCTCGATAAATTAAAAGCAATTAATTCATTTATGCAGAAACACCATCTGACTCATACTGATCTGACACAGGGGGGCAGTATTACATACAAAACATAAAAATATTTACCGTTCTCGTTGCCATCTAAGCTAGGTACAGCTACCACTTTATTTTCGGTCCACTATTGAAGAACACCCCTTCAACTGAGGTTTTTTTTGTTGTTTTTTTTGTACTCTGATGAGTTCTCAGCAGTGTCTTGGGAAGTGCCTTGTTACTGTTTGAAGGCCCATGTGAGGGGGCCCCCTCCCAAGGCCTTCAAGCACTGGATGGAGCTGCAAGGTCATAGTGTGGGGGCCCCCTTCCCTGGGCCTTGTAGCCTTCGGTGTCTGTTTCAGAAAGTGCAGCAGGAGTGTAAGTTCTAAGTAGGACTCATTCATATATTGGTGATACATTTGGCAAGTCAGTGAAGGTGGCAATGTATGCCTCTATTGAGCCTGTCCTGGACTACAATATGATTATCATCTTTGTCATGGCAGTGGGCACCATAGCCATCAGTGGCTATTGGGCAGGAAGCAGAGACGTTAAAAAGTAAGTGAAGCAAAATCAGTTACAGTGGAAACCACGTTCATAAGTTACTAGTAGAACGCAACAGCACCTTGCCGTTTAAGTATAGTGGACCTTTTAAAAAAGTGCTCTACGCTTTAAATTTTGACCTTGGGGTCGCTTTAACATCCTTGGCTACCGTGCTCATTCTCCGCCCACAACAGTTTTCAGCTGTGCTAGAGGTTAACACCTTACTTTTTAGCATTATTATATGTATCTTTTGGTGACAAACATCCCCGTGATTCAAATACGTGTTCAGTAATATCCAAATTGATCTTTAGTGCTTCAACATCAACCATATAGTTTTAGAATGTAAATATTTTATTTTTTACTAGATAGTTCGAACACCGTACGTCCCAGGTCTGATACCTTGGAGATAAGTATGCATCTGGATGCTCTCCCATGATTGTGTTGTTTTAGAGCTGGAATTTCATTGACACAGGCCAAATATACAATGAAGTGTCTCAGTTACATTTAGTGATCTTTGAATTCCTGGAACTGACCAGGTTAGTACTGTCTTCCTGACTTCACATGTTGTCACGTAAAAACAAACTACTGTGACTGGGTTTGCGTATTATGGGTTATAAAAACAAGCATTGGCATAGCCAATAGGTCTCGCTTTTGGGACCTTCTAAGTATTTAGTTATGCAGCACAATATCTTTGGTGCAACCACATTAACTGTTGCATGGCTAAACACTTATAAGGTCCCAAAGGCGAGACCTATTGGCTATGCCAAGGCTTGGTGTGGTTGTGTGTGTGTGGTTGTGTGTGTGTGGTTGTGTGTGTGGTTGTTTGTGTGGTTGTTTGTGTAGTTGTGTGTGTGTGGTTGTGCGTGTGTGGTTGTGCGTGTGTGGTTTTGCATGTGTGGTTGTGTGTGTGTGTGGTTGTGTGTGTGGTTGTGTGTGTGGTGTTGTGTTGTGGTTGTGTGTGTGTGGTTGTGTATGTGTTCGTATGTGGTTGTGTGGTTGTATGTGGTGGTGTGGTTGTGATTGTGTGTGTGGTTTTGTGTGTGGTTGTGTGTGGTTGTGTGTGGTTGTGTGTGTGTTTGAGTTTAAAATTATTTATAGAGCGCAACGTACACCTGGCGGTTTCTTGGCGCTATAAGATGCTGAGCCCAAGAGGGCAGGAGTCAGGGGAGAGTGGATAAAACGGTTTATTGGGAAAAAGCTTGAGAAAATAGAAAAGTTTTTAGGGCCTTGCGAAAAAGTGTGTATTGGGGGCAGGATCTGAGATGGGCCGGGAGAGAGTTCCAGAAAGCAGAGGCGAGTGTAGAAAATTTCGTGCCACCCCACTTTTTGCGTTTAAAGCGAGGAACTGTGAGCAATTGTTGGGCAGATGAGCGTAGATCCCTGACAGGGACATAGGGTTTGATTTCAGAGGAGATAAAGGCAGGCGCTGCGCCGGCCCGGGCCTGAAAGATGATGCAGTCCAGCTTGAACTGGGTTCGTTCACGGATAGGAAGCCAGTGTAGAGACTTGAGAAGGGGAGTGACATGATGGGATTTGGCCAAGTTGAAAACCAGGCGAGCCGCCTGGTTTTGGACCAGCTGGAGTCATCTCATGCTATAGGCGGGCATCTGTTTCAGGATATGAGCGGGGCAGGGATTCAGAGGGGAACCTGATTTGACCAGGGGCAGGAGGGAGAGGAAGGATTCTTTTGTAAGAAGAGGCAGGGAATCAAGGCGAGCCGAGACTGTGTGTGGTTGTGTGTGTGTGTGGTTGTGGTTGTGTGTGGTTGTGTGTGGTTGTGTGAGATTGTGTGTGGTTGTGTGTGTGTGTGGTTGTGTGTGGGTGTGTGTGTGCTTGTGTGTGTGTGTGGTTTTTTGATTGCAATATTTCCTTTTATCTGGATATTTGCTCACCTGTTTTCCATCCCCTCTACTTTTTGTCCATGTTACTGATATACACATTAGTTAGCTTCAGTGATGCCAAATAAGATCAATAGTACTGTGATGTTACTTTCTGTGATGTCACTTCTTGTGACGCAATATTCAATTGGGGGGGCCTCACATCTTCCCTTTCGCCCGGGGCCTCAGAAGGCCTAGGACCGGCCCTGCCTGGGCCCCAGCCTTTCATGGGGCATTTTGATAGAGCCAGCTCCTTTCAGCAGAGAGGTTTCCCTGACGACACTGAACAATTCTTAAACGGGTGATGTGTGAGAGTCTATTACAGACATTTTGCGGAGAAATATGTTTAAGTTTCATGCAAAATCTACTTTTAAAAAAAAAGTTTTCTTTATATCAAAACAGGACCGCACATATGAGAAACGGGAGAGATGTTTTGCAGTTATATTAGTGAGCTGCTGCTGTTACAGTATTGAAAAGAAACATCGCCATCCCTGAATATTAGATGTAAATACATTGAAAATTCAGAAGAGTGTACCTGTACACTGTCAGTGACCTGGCCAAAGAAGGCTTGAAAGAACTGAAGGACCTTAAATTCAAAGCTGTTCCGAACAAGGGCCCCAAATAGGTTTGGCCCAGGGCCCCCTAAATCCTTAGGATGTCCCTGCCCAGGCAGACCGCAGTCACCCGGCGGGGGGCAGCAGGGGAGCAGCGGCCCAGCAGAGATAACATACCTCGCTCGCATGAGTCATCTGTTTGCATTTTCCTGCTTTTTGATCAGGCCCGGGCATGTCAGTATCCTCTTACAGCACCTGCGGTGCGCCGCGAAGACATCTGCTGCTCAGAGGGAGTGCTGCCTCTGTGCAGCACAGCCTTCCGAGCCACCCGCTGCTGCCATGTGCATGTTATAAAGCGCTCCGATTCTCTTTTTTTATTCATAGGAAAGGCATTACATATATGGCAGAACAATGTGGCATGCTGCAAGGATAATATTAATAACGATTTTAAGTTTACATTTCTTGCATGCACATAAAAGTACCGCATGTCAGTAGAATCTCTAGCCTCACACACAACCATTGCTTTTCTGTTGGTGGCAAAGGGCGAATGCTTTGCTTTGACCTCCGATCTCGATGTTACATAACATCACCTGCGAAGCCCATGGGCCCCCCCTTGGGCTCGGTCTGCTCACATCTTCGCCAAAGAGGCTTTGGAAGTTTTAATGTCATCGGTATTGAAGGCCCGTTGTGCACCGTAAAAAAAAAGAGTCACGTGGCAGTTGAATTCGTTTTGTGCAAAATGAAAAACAGTTACCTGCTGATGTCCGCAATTAAGGCTATGTCGACATGGAGTTTATGACGCAAACATGCGCATCATTATCCGGATCGGCGGTGAGAGCTTCTACCAACCCCAAGGCCAGAGGTGTAGCTATCAATAGTGGGGTGCCGCAGGAGCAGTCGCACCAGGGCCCAGGGGATCGACGTAACGAAGCTTGCGCGCCCCCTCCCCTGCAAAGTACATACAGCCCCCGCGGGGCCTGTGGGGGCTTTTTTTACGTAACTGGCATAGGGGCCTAGCGAAGTCCACTATTACGGATGTTTTTTTGCTATTAAACGGACCCAACCCAGAGGATGGGGGACCCACTTTGCTTGCTTCCATCAGCGTCCATTACAAAAAACAATTTGATGGACAGAATGTAGATCAATGTCTTACATTCACCCCAGTACAAGGATCTGGGCCTAAATCCATCGTTTTTTGCACTCCACACCACCCTGGATTAGATAATGGCTTTATGCAAATCAGCTCTGACCCTGTGCCCCATGGGAACAGTCCAGTCCGAACTACACAGCCATATCTTTCCCAGACCGGAATCAAGCATCCGAGGACCGGACCGGTTTCGAGGTAACACCTCTCATCAGCCCGGCTAGCTTGACTCCAGTGGTGTGGAGGCTCTGGGACCCACGTCTGAGCTACCCCAGTACACTCAGGGAGAAAATAACAAAAAACAATTGATGGACAGAATGTAGATCAATGTCTTACATTCACCCCAGTACAAGGATCTGGGCCTAAATCCATCGTTTTTTGCACTCCACACCACCCTGGATTTAGGCCCAGATCCTTGTACTGGGGTGAATGTAAGACATTGATCCACATTCGGTCCATCACCTGTTATTTTTGCATATTCCGCCCTAAGTGCGCTGGGGATGCCCAGACGTGGGTCCCAGGCACTCCACACCACTGGAGTCAAGCTAGCCGGGCTGATGAGAGGTGTTACCTCGAAACCGGTCCGGTCCTCGGATGCTTGATTCCGTTCTGGGAAGGACATGGCTTTTGTAGTTCGGACTGGACTGTTCCCATGAGGCTCAGGGTCAGAGCTGATTTGCATATCGCCATTGTCTAACCCAGGGTGGTGTGGAGTGCAAAAAAACGATGGATTTAGGCCCAGATCTTTGGACTGGGGTGAATGTGTGACATTGATCCACATTCGGTCCATCACCTGTTGTTTTTCCATCAGCGTCCATGGCACCACTGCTATACTGCTTCCCACTGCTAGGGGCTACTGTGTGTCTAATGTATTTTTTATGAACTATGTACAGTTGGACATCCCTAGCAGAAAATACTAGTGATATTAACACTCAGTTTGTTGCCCGCTTCAGGAAGAACATAGGGAGCGGCTGCCCGAGACCGAGAAGAGCGAATGCAGCACGTTTCTTGAGCCTCTGAGATAATTTAAAAACACAATGAGGCGTTTATAAGACAAATAAGCAAATCTACAGATAGTATTGGAAACATACTAGATTGAGGCACCAGAGAGTATTGAGGCACATAGTCTGAGTATAGTTGTAGTGCTTGCTATCTCCCAAGATTGAAAAACACCTATTGAAAAGGAACATTTCGATAGTAGCTAGCTTATTAATAGCTAGCCAATCAGTCACACCAATGCTGCATTATGTATGTCACAATAGTGTTTTATTGAATCCTGTTCATTCATTTACAACACTGTTAGAATCTTTTTAAAGTCTGGCGTTAGCCAACACCTTTTGATTTCATTACATATTATAGGATCTTTCAGTTAGGCCTCTTCATCTATTGGTCGGCTGTGTACTTCATATATTTCTTCTACTCACTAAAGCATACCGCATGGACAACAGGTCAATCCACTTCATACATTGGCTAACTTTGCTGTAAGTGATGGCCTTCTATATATATTACAGGGGCTTTTATCTAGCCCTCTTCGCTCATGGGTCTAATGGTGTGTCATTGACATGTGTCTTTGGTCCACTACAGCAAAGGTGTTGGACATGGCCTTCTCTGCAATTATCCCCAAACTTTTTGCCTTCACCCTTTTGTTTTCTTAACCTGTTTTTCATTAGCTTGTAGGACTCTGTACACCTTACCACTGCTAACCAGTGCTTATGCGCTTGCGCTCTCTCTCCTTTAAACATGGTAAAATTGGCTGACACCCAATTGACACATTTAATTTACCTGCAAGTCCCTAAGAGGTACTACCTGTACCCAGGGTATGTGAATTAAATGTTACTATTGGACCTGCAGAACTGGTTGTGCCACTCACATAAGCAGCCCTTTTAAACAGGTGTTTGACTTGCCATTTCAGCCTGTGTGTGAATTTTTAAACTGATATTTCTACTTGGCAAAATAAACCCTTTGCCAGGCCTAAGCTTTCCTTTTTAGTGCATATAACTCACTCCTAGGTTATGCCCTACACAGTCCAGTAGTCAGGGTGCAGTTTATTAAAAAAATTGTATAGGGACTTTTAGATTTTACATGTCTTGGTAGTGAAAGACTCTTAAATTCGTTGTTCGCTACTGCAAGGCCTATCTCGCCCATGTGATCACATTAGGTTGGTAAACAGCGTTTAGTTCACATGCTAAACAATGCATGCCATAACAACGCGTTTGTTACAATGACTGCGTTGTTATTTTGCATACCGTTACAACGCAAGTCAGAACAACGACTTGCATTAAGGGGCAGAAGATGTTGGATTTAAAATCCAACACCTTCCCTAGTGTCCGCAAAGACTAAATTATACTATTCCAACATCCAGCGCCCCCTAAAAGCAAGTTGTTGTTCCGACTTGCGTTGTAACGGTATGTGAAATAACAACACAGTAGTTGTAACGACTGCGTTGTTATGGCATGCACTGTAAACGCATGCAAAAAACGTCATATATTCCATTAGGTTATATTATTACATTTAATAAGTGGCAATTTTCAATTGAGAGCATGTAGAATTGTTGAGCTTGTAGTCTTAAGAACTGTCATTTAAAACTCTCTTTATTGGTAACGTCAGATTTTAAGTCACAATTCTGAAAATGCCTCTTTTAGAAAGTTGCAAAAACAACGAGTGATGGACAGAATGCAGAACAATAGTCATATATTCATCTCAGTACAGAGATCTGGGCCTAAATCCATAGTTCTTTTGATCACCATGCCATTCCAGTTTGAACCCAGACATATGCAAATCAATCTTGACCATGTGCCCGATGGGAACAGTCCAGCCCAAACTGCCAGGCCAGGTCCTCCCTGGACTGGAAACAAGCATCATAGGAACAGTTTAGGGGTTTCACCCTTTATCAGACAGGATAGCTTGACTCCAGTGGCATTGAAAGAGAAAGGCATTTTCTTGTCCTAACCATTTGGTGCCTGCAGCCTGTATCGTGTGTCACACGAGTAGGTGTAGCTGGCAGCTGGTCATTTGTTTATTACCCTCAGACAGGGAGACAAAGGGGGAATAGGTGTTGGCAGGATGGGCCATCTCTGACTTGATAGTGGGGCTTTCACCTACCACACTTGCACATCACAACAACTCTGCTCAGCACACTCACAAAGGGTTTCACACTAGTCTTTTGTGCCCGAAAGGCAGGCTGGGGCCAAGTCAGGGACGCAGGAAATTCGAAACACCTCTGGTGGTGGAATCCTCTAGAAACTTGTCCTCCTTCAAAGCAGACACCAGCTAAAACAAGATGACCCTAAGAGCCACTCTTCAGTACACCTCTGGACCTGTGGAAGATTCAGAAAGAATACTGTACTGCTCTGCTGCAAGAAGGACTGCAGCTCTGGTGCCTGAGAGAGAAGAACTGGACCTGCATCTTGAACCCAGGACCACCAGAGTGACTCCAAGGGCTAGTTGGCTGGACTCCTGATCAGAGCCTCAACGAGAGAAAAGGCTCCAACGTTCCTGAACCCTGCACCCGGACCCTGCCTGCTGTGATTTCTGGCCCCCCAAGCAGTGCTTCCTCAGGACTGGACCCTTGGAGGTGGACCTGAATGTGCTCTGCCAGCCCAGCTGTGGTACCCCTTTGGAACCGACGCAAAGCCACGTGAAGCCCCCAAAGTCTCGCAGCGCAGCTTCCGGCTTCATCGGAAAAGATGCAAAGCCTCGCCACACAGCTTAACCCCTTCCCTGCTGACCCGTTTCCGCCCCGTGCGGTAAACAAACGAACAGGGGCGGGCCATGACGAACCCCAGCCGTCATCAGCACACGAGCACCGTAGTGCATGACGGCTGGGGTTCGTCACTAGCATGGAAGGCGTTAATCGGTACCGATGCCGGACTATGCAAAGCCTTGCGAAGCAATGGCGTGCACACCTCAGGCCTAGCTAGGTCCTCCCTGTATCCGGCCTGTGCTCCATCGTAGTTCACCTGAACTTGTGCCTTTGTCCTGGTCCGTTGCAACCACATAACCACAGTTGGTACTACAAATTGAGGATTTGGTCTCAAATAATTTATTAAGTTTTACTTTATTTTTAAAATGGTGTGGGATTTTTCTTGTGTTGTGTTTTTTCTTTATTACTGTCTGTGTGCTACAATAATACTTTACATCTTGCAGCTAAGTTAAGTCTGACTGTTTTTGAGCCAAGATACCAGAGGGTTAAGCACATGTCACTTTGGGGTTTGCTTGTGTTTCTCCCTGACAAGAATTGTGGTTGCTGCTTGAGCAGGGTCACCCCCCGTACCCCTTAACCAGTAACCCAATTTCCTACAATGGGGGTAATGAGACAGCCTACTTCATCCCTTGGCTAACTTCATTGTTACAGACAGAATTGTAAGCAATGCTCTTTTAGGTATGGCCATTGATATAGGTTTAGCTGTCTCAGCAGACTATTGTTTTACCAAACAATTAATACATACTATACATATCTAGAGGCAAGGTTTCTATTGGTCTATTGAATTGGTATTCACATTTTGCTTCTGCCCCCCTCTACATATAGCATGGGGCCAGTGGATGATTCCATTTTATTCACTGGCTACCTTCACTTTGAGCAACTGCCTAAAGCTTGTGAGAGAGCGCAATTTGAATAAAAAATATGTATGTACCATATTCACAAGCATATCGCATAAACGTAGAAACTATAACATGAAGTTAACACTTGTAGAGTAAAATTAGCCGATGTAACCAATGTAATAGGAAATGTATCTGTATCTATTCTATAAAGTGTATTAGAATTAGAAAGGCCCGTATACGTAGTGGGCTAATATAGAAATGCTTACGAACAGTAGAACGTGCAAACTGAATACGTGTGTAATTATTAAACGGAGAAAACGGCGAAAACGTAAAGCGAAGAAATGTGCAGAGTATGTATAACACGGTGTAAGCACGAGAATAAATGTTTTATTCTATGTAGAATGCATTCACTTATAATCATTGCTTTGCTAAATTCGATTATATATAAATGTGTGTTAAAGGTTATACTGTGTAGAAGGCTTTTGTAGGAATGTTAGAAGGGTTTGGTCATATGTGATTTTAACCTAACTGACCAAGAGTTCGCAGGAGTGTAGTCCGCTGTATGTAATTTAGTGGGCTCACAGGAATTGTGGATAGCCTTGATCTGAATGTGCGAGACAAGAGTCAAAGGTCTTGCTAGATTTAAGGTGACAATGTTGGACGAAGTTTATGGCCTAAGTGAGATAAGAGACGCTTGGAATTTGGGTCTTGTTTAGAAATGACCGTTCACAGGACCAAATGAGGTTAAGAATATAGTCGTAAAGAATAAAGGTCTGTTGAGGTGATAGACTTTGCTCTGAAAGTGTCAATTGGAATGTCAATGAAGTCACCAGCAAGAAGACGAAGATGGTGCCTACGAAGCAAGGTCAACTTAACGGACGACTCGAAGAGATGAAGCTATGGAAAGAGCCAGAAATGACATCATATGTGAAGGAGTACGTGGTGGGCGTCAAAGGGGCGTTCCACCCATACTGTGATTGGGCATTTAGGGACAGCACCCTGGGGAGGAGAAGCTAGCGAAGAGCTCAGAGCGCAGAACAGAAGATCAGAGCGCAGAGCGAGAGAGCAGTAGGCCGAGGACCCTTAGAGAGCGGATGGGTAGGCAGAGAGGGTACTGCTTCTCGACGTAAGTTACCATTAGAGGCTAAGAGAGTTTGAACTTCTTTGGAAGTCAAACTGCTGACACCTTTTTTAGGTAAGGAACTTGCGAAGTAGGGATGTCACCTAGCGTAGAGTAGGGACAGAATTAACTTGTTTATTCTCTTTTTGTAGATGACGCAACGGAACCACTTTGTGTCTATGCTTTTTAATCTGTTGATTTTGGAATTGACTTTAATTGTATTCTTTTGTAGACTGAGGTTCTTTAGGGAATTTATGTTCCTTTTAGTTCCTGTATACTTGTTGAATCTTATCCTGAGAGGATTGTATATGCACTTAATTCTGATTTTATATTAAACTTTTAAAACTTCATCAGTCGTAAGTGGTTCTTCAGAGTTGCGTCAGTTTATGGGGTTAATTTAACCTATGCCGGGTTTGTCTTTTACTCAATGACAGAAAATAATCGATCCAAATAGATGAATGAGATAAGTATCCAAGTGATCAAAAAGGGTATCAAAATCTCATTCCCCGCAGTTGGTAGCAGAGAAAGATGGTTTTCTTCTTGAGGAAGACAACCTAGGTTAGGCTTAGATTACCCCAAGGTCCCTAGTCATCGGCGACCAGAAGAAGAATCCCTGCCGAAGACGGTGCTGACGGTGCGTCGAGAGAAAAGCAGCAGAGTCGGTCGAGAGTGAGTATAAGGGTCATGCGTTGCCAGATTGCGGTGTTTTGTGTTGTACCTGTGTTGTAATGTCAAGCGGAGTTGAATGCCTGTAGTGTGATTGAGGGAAGGTTGTGAGCGCGCGCAACCGGATAAAATCTTAAGTTCAAGGAGAGCTTAAGTGGTTCGGGTGTATCGAACACCCAGAGTAATTGTCTACCATTGTAAAGGGGGTCATGAGGTACCATTGATCGCCCGAAGGACCGATGATAGGGGGAGTGACAGAGTGAGTGTATGAGTAACGGACGCTGGTCGGACGTTTACTGTGTGTAAGTAACCTATCAGTTAAGGCGAGCGTCTGAAGTGAGAGGAAGACGTCTCGTCAGTTGAGGTGACAATTACAGTTAGACTGTGGCCGTACAGTCAGAGAAAAGTGATCGCTTGGACGGAAGTAGTCATTTTTCGGCGTATGAATGAAAACGCATGCAAGACCGCGAGACGAGTTGAGAAAGGAGGGGAACTGCTGCAGAGGGGACGAGTGACGTCAGCGTAGAGCCGCGCTGAGATTGGTCGGTCACGTAGAACCGCGCTGGGATAGGCTGGTTAGCGAGAGCCGCGTAGGGATTGGTTGGTTTGTCAGCGGGACGTAAACAAGGAAGAGGATTAAAAGGAAAATCGTAGATTATCAAAGATGAAGTGTTTTAAGCGTTTAAGGGCAATCTTTAGGAGAGATAGAGGAAACTTGTATGCAGGAGAAGAAGCTCCACCAGAAGGCACACCAGCTTACCATATGGCAGTGAATGTAGGCTTACACTCAATATTATGGATCTCTGAGTGGAATAAGCTAACAGAAGGGAATAAGGAACTGACGTTTCCGAGATACGGGACGTTTAAGCTAAAAGTATTGAACCAACTGAAAGCAGTAATGCTTGCAACGAGACCTCTACCGAGGCCAACACAATTCGAAGCACTTAGTGCATGGTTTAGAACGGCACACGAAAAGAGCTTGAATAGACGCCAAGAAAGAGTGAGACGATCGGTAAAAGCAGTGCAGGATGCTAAATGGGATGATGAAGCTAAAAAGTGGAGGGTGCAGAAGATAGAAGCGGACAAATTGTACCCAATGCTAGAAGCTACGGGAGAAAAGAAACCTCTAGAGGAAGATGAGGATAGCGAGCCAGATGAGGATCTGATAGATAGGCTACTATTAGATAGACCACCTCCGTACAACAGAGAAGCCGAAAGTCCCGAACTACAGCAAGGGGACGGAGCTAGATGGGGGGAATATAAACCGCTCCCAGTAACAGAGTGGGATCCCAAGAAAGGTGAGGAAGTACCTCAATCTAGTCCCGTACAGAGAGTAGTAGGAAGATTCGTGGTCCAGAAGGTGCCAGAAACGCAGCATGCAAGGTCGTATCAATTGCCAGACGCTCTACAAGTACCTGTTACCATAGGTCCTATAGTGTCAATCTACAACCAAGAGGGAGTCCAGCAGGAGGAACAGGCACGATGGGACAGGGAAAGGGCAGAGATGGAGAGTAGGAATAATACGATCAATTCCCAAAGGCAGTTTCTAGGACCAAGGAGTCGGAGTACCCCATTAGATTCAGCAACGGGTCCCTGGACAGAACAGAGGGAAAGAGGACAGATGGATTTGAGGGGACCGAAACCGAAATCCTTTAAGGAATTAAGGGAGTATTTGAGAGAATGGGATGCTGCCGAAGAGACTCAGAATAAAAAGTTAGAAACAGAAGCAGAATGGAGAGATCAGGATAATAGGATCCTCTCTCACTGCGGAGCTGGCGAAAGCAGCCCAGAGTGGGAAAGAGGGAGTCAAGGAAGTAAGGGAGATACTTGTCATACCACTAGTGGCAGTAGACAAATGTGCGACGACAGGAGTGCAGGGTGTGGGGGAGTACCTCGCCTCATTCTTAGTGAGGGAGAACGAAAGACGCAGGAGTACCGAGATAGCTTCAGGTGCACTCACCATGCCCCGAGAGAAAACGTGCGACATTGGAGTCACGAGAATATAGAGAGTCGCGAAAGGTCTCGCCATACATCCAGTGATCACGGACGGGATCGCGGGAACATGGAGGACCGTGAAGGACCTTTCCATTTATTAAGTGACACCAGACAGCAAGGAAGTTGCAGTGATGTAGAACACAACGGAAGATCCTATCTCGCATCTAGAGAGACCGAGCCGAAAAAACAGAATGTAGTGATGGGGAATAGATCAATGTTCCACCATACCCCAAGGGAGGATGGAAAAGCTTGGGATCTAGAGAGGTGGGAACAAAGAGAAGCAAGAAGAACTCCTCATAACTCACCTGCACAGAGACGTAGGGCTCATAGTGGGGGTGAGAGGGATGTAAGCGAACCACCTAGGACAGAGGTACTGAAAGCTGAGATAAAAGCAAAACGGCTTGATGTAATGAGTTTAAAATCAGACTTGGATGAAATCATAGACGGCACATTGCCAATGGAAAGGATAGAGCTGTATGATCATGACGAAATACTGTTTATGTCTAAGGATGTTACCCGGAAAGCGAGGTCAGTTCATGAGAAATTATCTGAATTGGCAGACAGGTATATGATAGACATGTCACAAACTAAAGCTTTACAGGGCAACCATAGGCTAAATTGCACGGATCAAGATCTGGATGATCGTAGGACGATTGGGCTGAAAGTACACATAAAGGAACTGATCCTGAGTATCAGAGTATGGAGGGATTTGGATAAATGGGAGGAAAGATGGTCTAAGAGGGGATCCGTCAGAAGGAGTACACTTGCGAGGTCCCAAGATGGAGAGCTAATGCGAATGGAAGCTTTCCCTTTGCGAGAAATCGCGAACGGAAGCTACGTGCATGTACCCTGGAGTAGGGGAGATTTAGCGGCATTTACCAATTCCTTTCCAAAACTCAGAGAAAACCCCGTTGAGTGGTACAAGCAGGTAGAGAGGTTTGTGAAGATCTCTAAGGTACTGTGGATCGATTTGAACACTCTGTTTGATATCGTAGTACCCGGAGATTTGTGGACGGCATGCAAACTTAGTATTGAATGGCCCGCTTGTGAACCCCCGAGGGATGCTCAGACAAACGGTCCATCAGAGAGAGTAATGGAAAAGTACGAGAGAGTAATTGCATGGTTAAAAGAGAAAGTACCAGTGCAAGACATAGACTGGGTTAAGATAGATTGAACAACTCAGGAGCCTAAAGAGACCGTTCACGAGTTCTATGAGAGATTGCTGAAAGCATTCAAACAGTATAGTGGGTTGGATGTAATGGACCCCAAAGACATAGGACAGTTTGTGTCGAAGTTTGTCCTAGGATTGAGGCCAGACATAAGCCTGATGATTCAACAGCATTTGATTTGTTGGCAGAACAAACCTTTAGATGAGATTCTGAGGTATGCGAGGTACTGTAGCGATGAAATAGACTCAAAAGCAAAGAAACTTAAGGAAAAGCTGATGTTGGTACAGATGCAATCAGCTGGAAAGGGTGGACAGCGACAACAGGGAACAGGAACACTAGGAAAGAAACAGAATAATCAAAGCAGAGATGAGGAAGAAAGACCGAGACCGAGGGTAGATATCGCAACCCTGAAAAAGACAACTAGGTGCCATCAGTGTAACGAGGTAGGACACTGGAGACGCGAGTGTCCCTATAATGTCGAGACGGGGGAATTAGAACAGGAGGAGGATGAGGTTCAAACCAGCATGGTTAAGGGAGCAGCGGTCCCGAAGGGAAAGTTCATCAAAGGGGGGACTCAGACTCCTCGAGCCCCGTTCCCTCAACCGCCTCGCATTACAAATGGAGGAAAAACCTATAGACAACTGCCACTGTTCGTAGGAGGAGAAGAATGCTACTACGTTGATCCTCTTACGGGGCAACAAGTGAATAGGGAAGAAGACTGTACTCTAGGAGCAGCCCTGGAGGTAGACCAGAGAGGACCATACGTAGAGGCTGAGGTGGCTGGATGTCCTACGACCTTTTTGGTAGATACGGGGGCAACTCGATCCACTTTGAGATCGGCGATAGTCCCAGGTTTGCCAATGTCGGGAGAAACGATTCAGGTGGTAGGAGTCGCAAACAGGAGAATGACGAATCCTCTGACTGAACCAGTGTCAGTGAAGATAGGGAATTACAGTGATGAACATCAGTTTGTGATCTGTGATTCTAGCCCTGTGTGTCTACTAGGAAGAGATCTGTTGTGTAAACTAAATTGCACAATATATTGCACACCTGAAGGAGTAGAAGTGCAGACTAATGATGATGATGCTGATTTTAAGGTTGTAAACTCGCAGGAATGCGTGGAACTATATCCTACCCTAACGGTGGAGGAGCTTCCACAGGACTTGAAGGAGACAGTGTCAGCTGAGGTGTGGGATTTCACTGGAGAAGAAATAGGACTGATCAAAGGGGTAGAACAGGTAAAGATCATGGTAAAACCCAATGCTGAGTATCCAAGAACACCACAATATAAGTTGACACCGGAGACAATTGCAGGAATAAAGCCTGTGATCGAATCCATGATTAAACAGGGAATACTGAAGGAGATCGTGGGAAGTCCATGTAACTCCCCGATTATGGGTTTGCAGAAGCCTAGTGGGAAATACAGAATAGTCCAGGATCTTCGAAAGATTAATAATATCGTTGTCTCATGTTGTCCAGTGGTACCGAATCCATCAGTGATATTGTTTCAGATACCGTTCCAAGCTGAATGGTTCACAGTGATAGACTTATGCCAGGCTTTCTTTTCGATTCCTTTAGATGAGGAGAGCCAGTATCTTTTCGCTTTTAAGCTGGAAAATCGCGTTTTAACATGGTGTCGTATTCCCCAGGGGTATACAGAAAGCCCATCGATTTTTAACCAGCTGCTGAAGAAGAATCTTGAAAGTCTAGTACTGCCCAAGAACTCGGTTCTAGTCCAGTACATAGACGACCTCCTAGTGGCGTCAGAAACTGAGGAAGCTTGCAAGGTAGACACCATCACCTTGTTAAATCACTTGGCCGAGAACGGACACAAGGTGTCTCCAAGTAAATTGCAGTATTGTCTCACCGAAGTGCAATACTTGGGCCACAGGATTGAAAAGGGAAAACGGAAGGTGTCTCCAGACAGAATAGAGGCGATCATGAAAATGAACGCGCCTAAAACACAAAGAGAAGTCAGGATGTTTCTAGGCATGGTCGGTTACTGTCGGCAGTGGATAGCCAACTTTTCACTGAAGGCAAAACCGTTACTACAACTGACGCACAAAGGAGTAAGTGATCCGGTACCATGGGACAAAGATTGTTTGATGGCATTTTTGCAGCTGAGGGAGGACTTGTGTCGTGCCCCGGCTTTAGGAATGCCTGATTACGAAAAACCATTCTTGCTTTACTGCTGCGAAAGAGAAGGTTGCGCTTTAGCAGTTTTGGCCCAGATACACGGCAATGCGCGTAGGCCAGTTGCTTACTTTTCGGCTACATTAGATCCAGTAGCCGCAGCGTTGCCCGGATGTCTCAAATCCGTAGCTGCAACGGGTGTCAGCATTGAAAGATGTGAAAGTGTGGTAATGGGACATCAGTTAGTGGTGTACGTACCGCATTCTGTGGAATTGTTAATGACCAGGACTAAGACTCAGCATCTGACGAATAGCAGGCTCACACGCTACGAACAAGTCATATTGGCTGCCGAGAATGTGACTCTAAAGAGATGCTCTGTCTTGAATCCTGCTACTTTGATGCCACTTTCAAATGATATTGATGATGAAATTTGTACAGATCATGATTGCCTTGATGTGACTGAACTATGCACCAAACCGAGACCAGATATCGTAGATGAGCCATTGACTGACCCCGATGAAATATTCTTTGTTGATGGTTCATGCGTAAGAGACGATATCGGTCAACTGAGAGCAGCTTATGCAGTTTGTACTATTACCAGAGTTGTGGAAGCCGCCTGCCTGGAAGGAGTACATTCCGCTCAGGTAGCTGAAATTATTGCTTTGACCCGTGCTTGTTTGGCAGGTAACAAAATTCGAGTCACCATATACACCGATAGCCAGTATGGTTTCGGGGTAGTTCACGACTATGGGCAGTTATGGTCTCAAAGAGGTTACATGACCTCCTCGGGTTCTCCTATTAGGAATGGGGAATTCGTGAGATTATTGTAAGAGGCATTACAAGGTCCGACAGCCATAGCGGTTGTCAAATGTGCCGCGCACACGAAGAATGTAGACTTTGTGTCGCAAGGCAACCGTTATGCCGATGAAGTAGCACGTTACTGTGCAGAACAAGGTTATTCTCACACCAATGTAGAAGTGGGGGGAATACAGGAAAGAACTGAATTGACTATGTTGTTAGACACTGTAGATACGTGGGACGAATTAAAGTGTGTTCAGGAAAATGCACCAGATGATGGGAAAAAGAGCTGGGAAACAGCTGGATGTACTAAAAGTGAAATGAATTTTTGGATTTCTGCAGATGGGAGAGCAGTTTTACCAAATGAACTTGTTAGTCCAATGGCAAGGAAATTGCATGGATCAGCACACATAGGTAGAGATGCTATGGTGAGAGTATTCAGACAAACGTGGTTTAATCCGAAGTTTAGAGTAGCGGCAGAAGCAGTATGTCAGCGTTGTGCGATCTGTCAGCAACTAAACGTAGGAAAGAGAACACCAGTTACTTTGAGTCACATAGGGAGGTCTGGGGGGCCTTTCAATAGAATGCAGTTGGATTTTATTGAAATGCCCAAGTGCAATCGACTCAGATATGTCTTAGTGATTGTCTGTATATTTTCTAGATGGGTTGAAGCTTACCCGACACGTAGGTGCGATACACTTACAGTAGCAAAATTGTTGCTTAGAGAGTTGATACCGAGGTTCGGGGTGCCATCCTCTTTGGAATCGGACAGAGGAACTCATTTCAATAGCGAAATAGTGAAGATGCTATGTTCAGCCTTGAGTATTGACCAGAAGCTCCACTGTAGTTATCGACCAGAAGCTTCAGGGATCGTAGAGCAAATTAACAGTACGATAAAATCCAGACTTGCTAAAGTTTGTTCATCGACATCCCTGAGTTGGCCTGATGCACTTCCATTGGTTCTTATGAGCATACGTAGCACACCAGACAGAAGAACAGGTCTCTCTCCACATGAGGTGCTAATGGGAAGAGCTATGAGATTGCCATCGGTTCCGACTGCAGCGTTGTTGAACATCACAGACGATTTGATCTTGGACTACTGCAAGGGACTATCTGATGCCATTCATTCTGTGTCCCTCCAGGTCCAGGCTGCAGAGGTTCCATCAGCACAAGACTTGTGCCATGACCTGTGTCCGGGGGACTGGGTCCTGGTGAAGAAGCATGTCAGGAAGAACTGCCTAGACGTGCGCTGGAGAGGACCGTTCCAAGTCATACTAGTTACGAACACTGCAGTAAAGTGTGGAGGCTTGCCCAACTGGATACATGCCTCCCACACCCGAAGAGTGCCAACACCTCTGGAAGAAACAGCTCCTCTCTCGGATGAGAATCCAGCGGAAAGCGGAGAAGCCACAGAGGGGGAAAGCCAAGCTGTAGAGGTGATCGAAGAGGCTGAGCCTGTGTCGGAGCAGGCTGACGACGGTCAGGACACCAGTGAGACCGAAGTCGTCTCAGAAGAAGAGAGTACCTGGGAGTTCGAATCAGATACCGAACAAGCTGTGAGTGATCAAGAGACAAGTCCAAGAACAAGGAGCAGGAGGACAAGGAGTGACGAAGCTAGTTGGCCGGAGAGAAGGAGAAGGCCAAGCCTAAAAGCAAATCAAGAGAGAACCCTTGTCCCGATTTCTGAAGAGTCGGATCAAGACGAAGAAACTACGGATTCAGGCTCTGAGAGTCCGAGAAGATCTAGAAGGGTACGTGTGCCCTGCAGAAGGTAAGCCACCCCTGAGTGGACTTATCTAGCAGATGTCTTGGGGACAGAAATCTGGGAGAGTGAAAGACATGAAAGTGATCAATCTCGATCCATTTGTGGCAGTGGAGATATGGATGTTGACGCCTGGACTCGAGACTGAGGGGTTACTGACTTTCACACTTCCCATACCCCCTTACCTGAGTCGGATCAAAGATCTAGTACTAAATCGATTAGAGTTTCCGACTTTTGGTCATCAAATACCAGAACAAGAAGAAAAAGTCATTCGTTTGGAATTATTGGAACATGTTATTAAAGCTGCAGGTACGAGAATAATTGTAGATGCATAAAGACTTTTGTGTTTAAGCTATAAAGAAGAAGATAACCTAGCGCCGAGTGGAAAGAAGAATAAAATTAGGGATTACATTTAGAGGACGGAGAAGGGTTAGGGTTGTCTATTGCTGAAGATAAAAAGACATTGTTGTGCAAAGAGACTTTTTGTTGATTAAGAGCACTTCACAGACTGAGAAAGCAAATAAAGCAAACCAAAGACTTGGAAAGAAAACTTTTCTTCGAAAAGGAAAGAGCTACGCTGTTTTGATAACATGGAGAATGGCAACCCAAACCGAAAAGCTAAATGCATAATAGGTACACTAATAGCAGTAGTAATTTTTCTTATTATTACAGTAGTTACTACATCATACATGGTAGGACATGCAAGTGAAAAAGAGACAACAGATGTAAAGCCTGTAACGACTTTGAAACCTGCTCTTGTTGGGAAGAAGGAGGAGAGCAATGTCATCCGTGAAAAGACGTTACTGGCAAATGAAGCTCGTAGATTACATGTAGACGAGTCACAGGGAAATTTTAGGTCAAATGCATATGCCAAGCTATTGTATGAGTATATCGATGCCATGGAGGCCAAAGAATGTTATGTATGCATGCAATTGCCGGCTTCCGTAGATGAAGGCATCAGATATCATCATCTCCCACTGACTTATGGGATAACATGTAGTTTATTGCTCAGTATATTTTATGGTAGAGAAGGGTTCGAGTACTACTTTTCAAATTATGATTCGGTACTGCCTGAAGTCCCGAATTATAAACAAATGAATAAGTGGGACTATTACAAAAAGGAAGACAGATTGACAAAGTTCTTTCTTACTTGGGATACACTAGATACTTCATATGCACGCAGAAATAATCTGACTTGCAAAGTGTCAGAAGTTGAGAAAAAGTTCATAGGACAAGTAGATGACCGATACAGAAGGCAGAAGATTCTAAAAATGTCAGGACAATGGAAAACTGATTGGACCGAAGAAGAAAAAGCGCACAAGAAGAAGGGTAGCAATGGTCCAATAGCTTTGGATAGAACGCAGAAAGGAAAGTTATGTTTAACTCGAAGCAAGACATATTATGAGAGTGTATTTGTAGGTGAAGTAAATTGCGAACATGGTTTTAGGTTAGAGTACTATACGAAAGATTTTATGAAAGGGATGCAAGCGATTCCTAATGTATATTTTGTATGTGGAAGAAATGCCTATGTAAAACTGCCTGACAATTGGTATGGTTCGTGTTACTTGGCAATTGTCTTCCCCAAAATATATCATGCAAAGGATTTAGCGATCATAGAAGGAAAGGCTTCGACAAGAACGAAAAGGGAATTAGGAGATGCTGAAGTAGTTGGAGACATATTTGGAGCAATGTTTCCTATGTTAGGTTTAATACTTAACGATGTTAAGATCAGGAGACTAGCTACAGTTGTAGATAGATTATCTGCAAGTACTGCAAGGTCATTGATGCTAGTAGAAGGAGAGATGCAGTCGATTAGGGCAATGGTTCTTCAGAACCGTCTTGCTTTAGATGTACTGCTAGCAAAAGAGGGCGGAGTCTGCAAGGCTTTGAAGGTCCAAGAATGTTGTACTTACATTCCAGACAATTCAAAACCACTTGAGAAAGTCATACAAAACATTACACAGATACATAAAGAAATCGAAGATTTAACAAAAGTAAATGTTTGGGAGAAAGTAGGTCATGGAGTAGGAAAGGTTGGAAGTTGGTTTGCCAATCTTGGTAAAAGCGTTGTGTGGTATATATTAAAACCTGTATTGATAATATTGATTTGCATAATTACATTGTTAGGGTTAGTGAAATTGTACAAATGGTATAGGTCGAACCGGTTACAAAGGTCCATGAGAGAACAAGAAAGGAGATTAGCTGCTTTACAAGACCAACAGTACAAAAGTTTAAGAGCTCTCGAAACAATAAAAAGAGGGAATCTTGTAACTAGTTCTGTGTAAGGTGTTATTCAAATTGCATTTAGTGATGACTCCTAGAGGTCATCAAAGGGGGGAACTGAGAGAGCGCAATTTGAATAAAAAATATGTATGTACCATATTCACAAGCATATCGCATAAACGTAGAAACTATAACATGAAGTTAACACTTGTAGAGTAAAATTAGCCGATGTAACCAATGTAATAGGAAATGTATCTGTATCTATTCTATAAAGTGTATTAGAATTAGAAAGGCCCGTATACGTAGTGGGCTAATATAGAAATGCTTACGAACAGTAGAACGTGCAAACTGAATACGTGTGTAATTATTAAACGGAGAAAACGGCGAAAACGTAAAGCGAAGAAATGTGCAGAGTATGTATAACACGGTGTAAGCACGAGAATAAATGTTTTATTCTATGTAGAATGCATTCACTTATAATCATTGCTTTGCTAAATTCGATTATATATAAATGTGTGTTAAAGGTTATACTGTGTAGAAGGCTTTTGTAGGAATGTTAGAAGGGTTTGGTCATATGTGATTTTAACCTAACTGACCAAGAGTTCGCAGGAGTGTTGTCCGCTGTATGTAATTTAGTGGGCTCACAGGAATTGTGGATAGCCTTGATCTGAATGTGCGAGACAAGAGTCAAAGGTCTTGCTAGATTTAAGGTGACAATGTTGGACGAAGTTTATGGCCTAAGTGAGATAAGAGACGCTTGGAATTTGGGTCTTGTTTAGAAATGACCGTTCACAGGACCAAATGAGGTTAAGAATATAGTCGTAAAGAATAAAGGTCTGTTGAGGTGATAGACTTTGCTCTGAAAGTGTCAATTGGAATGTCAATGAAGTCACCAGCAAGAAGACGAAGATGGTGCCTACGAAGCAAGGTCAACTTAACGGACGACTCGAAGAGATGAAGCTATGGAAAGAGCCAGAAATTACATCATATGTGAAGGAGTACGTGGTGGGCGTCAAAGGGGCGTTCCACCCATACTGTGATTGTGTATTTAGGGACAGCACCCTGGGGAGGAGAAGCTAGCGAAGAGCTCAGAGCGCAGAACAGAAGATCAGAGCGCAGAGCGAGAGAGCAGTAGGCCGAGGACCCTTAGAGAGCGGATGGGTAGGCAGAGCGGGTACTGCTTCTCGACGTAAGTTACCATTAGAGGCTAAGAGAGTTTGAACTTCTTTGGAAGTCAAACTGCTGACACCTTTTTTAGGTAAGGAACTTGCGAAGTAGGGATGTCACCTAGCATAGAGTAGGGACAGAATTAACTTGTTTATTCTCTTTTTGTAGATGACGCAACGGAACCACTTTGTGTCTATGCTTTTTAATCTGTTGATTTTGGAATTGACTTTAATTGTATTCTTTTGTAGACTGAGGTTCTTTAGGGAATTTATGTTCCTTTTAGTTCCTGTATACTTGTTGAATCTTATCCTGAGAGGATTGTATATGCACTTAATTCTGATTTTATATTAAACTTTTAAAACTTCATCAGTCGTAAGTGGTTCTTCAGAGTTGCGTCAGTTTATGGGGTTAATTTAACCTATGCGGGGTTTGTCTTTTACTCAATGACAGAAAATAATCGATCCAAATAGATGAATGAGATAAGTATCTAAGTGATCAAAAAGGGTATCAAAATCTCATTCCCCGCACTTGTGCACATTGTTCCAATCCACCTACAATTAGTTATTTTGTCTTCAGTGAAAAAACACTTTTAATTGTTCGTTGTAATATATTTTTTAGATTATTTTTATAATATCTTCTTCATAAAAAGTATTAAAATGTGAGCCACAACAGATTGGCGTGTTATTTAGTAACATAACTAGTACACCAGCAACATCAGTAAAAAAATATTTATTTAATGCATACATTGACTAACAATGTTGAATTATTTTGTTATCAGTCATGATTGTTAGTCATTTTGTGTTTTCTATGTGATTCATTACAACTCTGACGAAGTTCCATGAATTTATTTTGGGAACGAACTTTGAATAAAGGATTTCTTCGAGAATTACATTGGACTGGATCTGCTGTCTTGGTGCACTTCCTTGCTCTCATCAGATATGGCATATCAATCAGGGCACAAGTATGTTGTAATAAGCCCATTATCTCACCCAGATCTTTCGGTGTTTGTGGGGGCATCCCTTGCTGTGTATCCTGGCTCTTCTAGTTTATAACGCCAGTCCATCGGTGCCCTCTACTCAGCCTGGGAAGGGGTCTGGGTTGATTTCCAATGGTGATCGGTACCTCTATTAGCGATAGTAACACCAATGCCCACTGGTGAATATTCCCGCTAGGGTCTCCTATATCTTTAAAGATTCCCAGCAAGCCTACATAGCGAGTAATTGGCCAGGTGGCTTACTATTTGGGAGAGTATGGAGAAAATCTTAGCCCGGTAGTGGGCAAAGATGGGGCATTCCCAGACCATGTAGAAGACCCTGCAATCGTTGATAGAGCATCTAATGCATGTAGCGCTGGTAAAAGCCTAAATCCTCTCAAGCTTCCTAGGATGGACAGATGGATTAAACCCAGATCTGTGACTGGGGGTAAGTGTCTGAAAAGTTTCAGCACTCCGTCCATCATCTCCTTGTGTTTGCTTTGTTCGCCCTAAGTTGGCAGGGTATGCCCAGACCTGGGTCCCATGCTGACTTTGCCACTGGATTCAGTGCCTGGCTGATGATGGGTGTTACCCCAAAACCGGTCCCAGGATGCTTGCCTCCAGTCCAGGGTAGACCTGGCTTGGCAGTTCGGGCTGGACTGTTTCCATGAGGCACAGCGTCAAGACTGATTTGCATATAGCTGGGTCTGAACTGGGTGGCAAAGTGAGCTAAAGAACGATGATGGATTCAACCCAGATCTGTGACTGGGGGTGAGTGTCTGAAAAGTTTCAGCACTCCATCCATCATCTCCTTGTGTTTATTAGTGGATCTGCAGCTCTTGTGCCATCTACTTAAATTGCCTTACAAACCTGGCTCTGGCCTGCCATTGGAGCCTATATGTGGCGTAAACTTCCATTTTGACCTGCCAGAATCAACCTGTTGTTAGGCCTGAAACTTCCTTTTTAATGCCTGTAAGTCAACCCTAGGGTAGGCACAAAAACAACACACAGGGCAGGGTGCCATGTATTTAAAAAGTAGGACATATAATTTTCAGTTTGTCTTTGGGTATTGCTCCCAGACAGCAAAACACAACAGAGAGCTTAGGGGTACCCATATGGTTCATCACTAAAAGGATAGGAGGGCACAGTTAGGCACAGCCCAACTTACATCTGAAAAGGCTAGGTCCTGCCTTCACACAAAGGGTTGCATACCCACTGTAGTTAGTCTGGAGACAGGGAGGGGAGGCAGGAAACCTGTGTACTTTAATTTGAAACCTCTAGGAGATTCTCCCAATTTTAAATGAGGAACCAGGTATACATATTAGACCCCAGGCACCAACAATTCAGTACATTTCTGGACCTGTGGAAAAATCTGCCAGGAAGAAGGACTGCTGTGCTGCTGAAAGGACTGCCACTCTGCTGGACTGCTGACCTGAAGGACTACTGCTCTGTTGTGCTCACCTGCTGCCCTCTTGTCTGGCTGAGAAGCACTGGACCTTTAACTTGTAGTCAGGAAGACAAAGCCTAGATCTTGGTCCAGAAAGAACGCTTTTTGGGATTTTGTGTAAATCGTTCAGTAGTTTTGGATGTTTAGAATTTATGTATATATCACAATGCAGAGGATCCGCAGACCCAAGAGCTAAAAAAATATGATCTGATTGTCTGCCACCACATCAACAAAGAAGTAGCAGCAGCCATTTTAGGACTCAATGACCCAGTTCCCTGTCCTAAAAAGTTGTGGTCTTTTTCCATCCCCGGGGCCGCTCTATTTTTATTGGGGAAAGGAGATGCTCTTTCCCAATCCCCAAGCGCCATTTTTAGGACCTTGCGATCCCATTCAGTGATGAGGATTTCCTTTTTTGGGGAGAAAGAACACCCCCCCCCCCCTGAGACATTTCTAGGCCCCAGGAACCCCAATGCCTGGGTCTGCAGCATTTAATTTAAATGGGATGGGGAGATTGAAGCCCCCCTCCCAGGGCCTTTGAAAGGCTCTGGGGATCCTAACCCCTGGGGCGGCCATTAGAGTGGCGTAGAGTGCAGTGGAGTAGAGTGTCAAAGTAGAGTGGAGTGTAATGCATTAGTATAGTGTGCAGTGGCATAGAGTGGTGCAGAATAGAGTGACGTAAAGTGCAATGGTGTAGAGTAACGTGGCATAGAGTAGAATGTTGCACAGTAGAGCGTAGTCTGCACCATGGCACTGGCACTAGTGCCATGGTGCAGACTAGACTGGCTTAAATTGCGGAGGCCTTGAGTGTATTGGATTCGAGTAAAGTCGTGTAAAGTGCATTAGCATTGAGTGCAGTAGCACTGAGTTCCGTGGCATAGAGTGTAGTGGTGTTAAATAGAGAGGAGTGGAGTGGTGAAAGGTACATTGCAGTGGCATAGAGTGGAATGGTACAAAGGGGCGTGGAGTGCAGTGGTGCAGAGTAGATTGCTTCAGAGTAGAGTGTAGTGACATAGAGTGCAGTGGTGCAAAGTAGATTAGAGTGGATTGGTATGGAGTGTAGTGCCGTACAGTATAGTGGCATAGAGTGGAGTAGAGTAGTGAAGAGCAGAATCCAGTGGCATAGAGTGCTGTGGCGCAGAGAGGAGTGGAGTAGAGTTCAGTGAAAGAGAGTGCAGGGTTGTAGAGTAGTGTAGCGTGGAGTGAAGTGAAGTGGTGTATAGTGGAGTGGTACAGAGTAGAGTGCAGTGGTGAAAAGTGAAGTGATGTAGAGTATAGTGGCATAGAGTGTATTGGAGTAGTGTATAGTGGTGCAGAGGAGAGTGCAGTGGTGTACAGTGCAGTGGCATAGAGCAGAGTGGCGTAGAGTTTAGTGGCTCAGTGGTCTAGAGTGCAGTGTTGCAGAGTAGAATTTCATAGAGTGCAATAGCATGGAGTTCAGTGGCATAAAGTGGTGCAGAGTAAAGTGCAATAGAGAGCAGTTGTGCAGAGTAGATTGGAGTGGCGCTGTAGCGATCACCCTAACAGGCACGAGGAGGAATAAGTGCATTTTAATTACGCTTCCCAAATGGAAGAACTACTGGTACCAGAAGGCAAAGCGGCGCCAAGAACCAGGGAAGTGGGCGGACACTATATAGGTTCCTCCCAATCACCGGACCAGTGCTTGTCAATGTTGTTCCTGAGACTGCTCCGTTTCCTATCTTGTGGTTGCCTGTTTTCTATTGCGCCGACAGTGAGTCCTGTGAGGTCGGCGTTTCTGTGTTTACCATCGCCGATCAAGAGCCAGCGCGGTCAGAATCCGAGAGAGAGTTTCAGCGCCGACGAAGAGCCAGCGCGGTCAGAATCCTGAGAGTTTTCAGCGCCGATCAAGAGCCAGCGCGGTCAGAATCCTTACACGCGCCTCGCCGGGGAAAAAGCCTGAAAGATCCCAGTCACCGCGGAGTTGGTGCACAAGCCGTTTTCTGCAAATAGCAAGTATTGAGAGAAGTGCGGGATCGCCTCCTTATTTCCGTTGTGCTTTATTTGTCATACTTTTGAAATTCATAGCAGCCTGAACATCCGTAGTGCAACGTGCGTGGGGGATTGCCTGTTTACCCTGTTACCTCCCGACGTACGAGTAAAGAGAAAGATTACTGAATTTGTTAACTATTTATCCACAAGAAGTATTGTGGTGATACTTAGACGTGCGGTTAACGTCTAACAGGATATTTCTGCTACCTGTAAATAAACTTAGTCGAGGTGAATGCAAACACTGAGAAGTGACGTAACTTCTTGTACCCTTTTAGCCATCCTATTTGCTTCTAATTCTCCTGAGATCTCTACGGAAAGTAGAAGAAAAGATCTTGTACTGTCAATCCCTATGCCTACTGTGGTAGCTTTGACCTGAGAAATTCGAGGAACCCAAGACGTCCTCTGCTCATTCACCTCGCGGCCTCCTTCCAGATTCCCTCAAACAGTGGGGGATTACCCAGTGTTGAGAGTTTATGGGGAGAGGCTTTGAGGACTATCGTCTTGTCGTCTCTGCTGGCCCTTGGAGCAAGGTTAGTGGCGCATGCGTGTTCTTGCGCTGCTTGCAATCACGACAGATTGACAAGCCCAAGAATACTGTCCAGCCTAGACGATGGATACGAATGCGGTCCTTACTTCCTTACTGGAAAGCTTTTCAAACTTGCAGCAAGAAGTCCAGACCTCTAGAGCAGAGAATCAAGCTCTGTATAAGGAAGTGGCGGATTTGCGTAACGACATGTCTGATCTTGCACAAAGAGAAACCGTTGCTAAACCATTGTTGAGACCAGCCACTTTGCCCCCACCACCTTCCTTCCCGTCAGGGGGTTCCTTTGTGGCTCCTTCCACCTCTACCGAGACTACTCCTACCGTACACATCATACAGAACCAGGGTATACCTCTAGCTCCACCCGAAAGATTCTACGGAGACCCCAGAAAATTCGAAACATTCTTGAACCAATGTCGTCTTCATTTTTTATGTAAACCCATGGTGTTTCAGGATGAAGCATCCAAAACAGCGTTCATGATGTCTTATATGGGAGGGAATGCGTCCAGTTGGACGATCCCTTTACTGGAACGGGATGATCCTGTACTTCGGAATTTCTCTGAATTTTGTCTTGAGCTACGGAAGTTGTTTGACAGGAAGTCTCACATGATGTCCTTGAACAGGGAATTAATGACTTTACGACAAGGGTCCCAAGACCTCTTGTCTTATATTACCACGTTTAATCGCTTTATAGTGGAGACGGATTGGCCAGTTCAAAAAAGAATATCCTTGTTTTATCAGGGGCTGAGGAGTGAACTGAAGGACGTATTGGCACAAGTGGTGCAACTACCGTCCACCTGCGAGGAACTCATTGATTTAACGGTCCAACTTGATCACCGATTGTTGGAAAGGAAGGGGGATCGAAGTAGAGGTGACTACAGGTTCTCGTACCCCTTGGTCAGAACCCGACAAGGGGGTGAAGAAAAGGCCAAAGTACCAGATAGTCCCGAACCAATGCAGATCGGGGGGATCCGTGGTCCACTCACCAAAGAAGAGAAGGACAGGCGAAGAAGACTCAAACTTTGTCTTTATTGCGGTAAAAGTGGGCATTTCATAAATGAATGCTGAGCTAGAAATTACGTTCCGGGAAAAATCCCTCTTCCCCGAGTACAGGCCACTTCGAGAATGGACGAGCCGACGGAAAACTAAAGGTCTCGGATCAGTTAGAGACCTCTGATTCGAGACACCCATCTACCATGGTCTCCCCTTTTGTAGCGAATACCCTTCATCCTGCGGTCGCCCATATGAATGTCAGCGTTTCCTTATGGATCACGACGCAGGAGTCTTTACTAGTAGATGCCCTGCTGGATTCAGGAGCTACTGGAAATTATATCGATCGAGAATATGCCCTTCGAATGGGCATACCATGTGAGAAGAAACAAAAACCTGAGACCGTCAAGGCAGTGGACGGAACGGTCCTTTCTTCAGGACCAGTCGTATCTCATACCCTTCCGCTACGGATGGAATTTGGGAAGGAGCACAGTGAAAACATTCAGTTCGATCTCATTGATGCACCGCAATTCCGTCTTATTCTGGGAATGCCCTGGCTCACTTTACACGATCCTGTGGTGAGTTGGTCCTCTAGAACAGTCAGTATGACGTCTGATTATTGCAGAGAGCATTGTCAGTGTCAGGCTACCTATAGTTACACACCCGACCCATCACCTGCTACATACTTGGCAAACTCTTGTACAGTCGACCAGTTCTGTTGTGCCACGACATTGCCAGAAGAGTACCTAGAGTATAGTGCTCTGTTCGACAAACAAAAAGCCACCCAATTGCCTCCTCACCGGGCATATGACTGCTGCGTAGACCTTGTCCCTGGAGCAGACGTTCCTTGTAGTCGAGTGTATGCCTTAACGGAGAAAGAGACACAGTATCTGAAGACCTACATCGATGAAAACCTGGCTACTGGATTTATAAGACATTCTACCTCTCCTGCCTCATCACCCATGTTCTTCATTTCAAAGAAGGACTGTGAAGAATTGAGACCCTGTATTGACTACAGAGCCATAAATAAAGTGACGATCAAGAACAGATACCCTCTCCCCCTGATTCCAGTCTTAATGGACCAGTTAAAAGGCGCTCGATACTTCACCAAACTTGATCTCCGCGGAGCATACCATCTAGTGCGCGTGAAACAGGGGGATGAGTGGAAAACCGCGTTCAGAACCAAATTTGGCCTCTATGAGTATAGGGTGATGCCTTTCGGTCTCTGCAACGCCCCAGCAGCTTTCCAGTACTTTATGGATGAGGTTTTAAGGGGGTGCTTGGAATCTTTTTGCATAGTGTACATAGACAATATTTTGGTGTATTCCGTGTCTTATCCTGAACACATATCACATGTAAAGACCGTATTGGACAGATTGCAACAGAATTCCCTGTATGCTAAGTTGGAGAAATGTCTCTTTCATGTACAAGAAGTGGCTTTTTTGGGGTATGTCATTAACGCCCAAGGATTCAGGATGGACATGAATAAGGTTGAAGCCATTTTGTCATGGAAGACGCCTAGAAACGTAAAATCAGTGCAGAGCTTCCTTGGCTTTGCCAACTACTATCGGAGATTTGTTCAGGATTTCTCCAAGACCATACCACCTATCACGGCACTCTTGCGAAAGAATGCTCCATTCATATGGGGAGAAGAAGCAGAAAGTTCCTTTCAGCTTCTGAAAAAGAAGTTCACACAAGCACCTGTCCTACGACATCCAGACCCCCAACTAACGTTCATTCTAGAAACCGACGCTTCGCAGTATGCTCTTGGGGGAGTGCTGTCACAAAGACACCCTTCTACAGGACAGCTACATCCTGTGGCGTATTACTCGAAGAAACTCACTCCCTGTGAAGTTAATTACACCATTACGGACAAAGAACTTCTTGCCATTAAAAGAGCATGTGAAGAGTGGAGACATTATCTTCTGGGGGCCTTGCATACAGTGGAAATAATTACAGATCATCGTAATTTGTTGTTTTTAAAGACAGCGAAAGCATTGACTCCTCGCCAGCTAAGGTGGACTCTCTTCTTTTCCGACTTCGATTTCGTGATTAAGTTCAGACCCGGAACACGCAACGGGAAAGCAGATGCCCTCTCGCGGCTTGGGGAAGAGGAGACAGCTGCCCCCTCAGAACCACCGTCCATCCTTAAGGAGACACACATTCAGGAGGACACAGTAGCTTTAATTACCTCCAAGGATTTTCTGGAGGATTGCAAAGTTGCCCTGTCTGTTCTGGATGTTCCTTCCTGGATACAAGAAGATCCAGCGCATCGCTGTGAGAAAGACCAGCTTGCATACCATTACCATGCATTGTACATACCCCAAAGTGTTTTACAACTACAAGTGTTACAATGGGCTCATGACTCAGTATTAGGCGGACACATGGGCATACATAAAACCATTGCCACAGTGGAACGATCGTTTTGGTGGCCTAGTCTTAGAGCCGACGTGAAAGAATACGTCAAGAATCGTGCTGTTTGCGCCCAAGGGAAGTCTAGTCATGCTAAACCTTCAGGTCTGCTACAACCGTTGCCGATACCACCCAAACCCTGGCATACCGTGTCTATGGACTTCATTGTGGAAATGCCCCCTTGCGAAGGCCAAACCGTTATATTGGTGGTAGTTGATCATCTCACGAAAATGGGACATTTTATATCCTTGCCCGGTCTACCCTCTTCATTTGAATTGGCTAAGGTGTTCCTGCAGCATGTCGTGCGGATGCATGGCTTGCCAAGTGTGTTGATAACGGATCGTGGAACGCAATTCACTTCCCATTTCTGGAAGGCTCTATGTACAATGCTCCAAATCGATGCACGCCTCTCCTCTAGTTACCATCCGCAAACAGATGGAAAAACAGAAAGGCTAAATCAAACACTCAAACAATACCTCCGTTGTTTTACATTGCAAAGCACCGCTGACTGGACCACCCTTTTGTGGTTGGCGGAGTTCGCCTATAATAATGCGGTACATTCCACCTTGGGCTGCTCCCCGTTCTTTTGCTTGTATGGTTTTCATCCTAACATGCTTCCCTTTGAGTGGCCTGCCACCTCATTGGTACCTACTGTTCAGGAACATCATGCTCATCTTAGTGCTATCTTGATTGATGCTAGACATTGCTTGGAAAATGCCCAAAAGGCCCAGAAGCGTTATGCGGATACAAATCGCTCCTTAGAACCTGAGTATAAAGTAGGGGATAAAGTGTGGCTATCTACACGGAACCTGCATTTGAAGGGAATCAGTAAACTGAAGCCAAAGTTTATTGGTCCCTATGGTATCAGTGAGGTGATAAATCCGGTGGCCATGAAGCTTTCTCTCCCTGTGTCATGGTCGATACATCCTGTGTTTCACGTGTCGCTTCTTCGCCCATGCCTTCCTGATGTCCGGGTGCCGGACCGCCCTCAACCTCTGGAGATCGAGGGACAGGATGAGTACGAGGTTGCATCTATCTTAGACTCCCGGATGGTGCGAGGTAGAATCCAATACCTGGTTGATTGGAAGGGTTTTGGCCCTGAGGACCGTACCTGGGAACCTGTTACCAATCTTCATTGTCCTGACTTATTGGCACAGTTCCATGAAAAGTACCCTGAGAAGCCTGGTCGTCCGCCGGGACGGCGGTCCTCGAGAGGGGGTACTGTAGCGATCACCCTAACAGGCACGAGGAGGAATAAGTGCATTTTCATTACGCTTCCCAAATGGAAGAACTACTGGTACCAGAAGGCAAAGCGGCGCCAAGAGCCAGGGAAGTGGGCGGACACTATATAGGTTCCTCCCAATCACCGGACCAGTGCTTGTCAATGTTGTTCCTGAG
Organism: Lissotriton vulgaris; assembly: GCF_964263255.1. NCBI lineage: Eukaryota > Metazoa > Chordata > Amphibia > Caudata > Salamandridae > Lissotriton > Lissotriton vulgaris. The sequence goes on along the minus strand of NC_141689.1, from coordinate 2,112,703,875 downwards.
ACTGCTCCGTTTCCTATCTTGTGGTTGCCTGTTTTCTATTGCGCCGACAGTGAGTCCTGTGAGGTCGGCGTTTCTGTGTTTACCATCGCCGATCAAGAGCCAGCGCGGTCAGAATCCGAGAGAGAGTTTCAGCGCCGACGAAGAGCCAGCGCGGTCAGAATCCTGAGAGTGTTCAGCGCCGATCAAGAGCCAGCGCGGTCAGAATCCTTACACGCGCCTCACCGGGGAAAAAGCCTGAAAGATCCCAGTCACCGCGGAGTTGGTGCACAAGCCGTTTTCTGCAAATAGCAAGTATTGAGAGGAGTGCGAGATCGCCTCCTTATTTCCGTTGTGCTTTGTTTGTCATACTTTTGAAATTCATAGCAGCCTGAACATCCGTAGTGCAACGTGCGTGGGGGATTGCCTGTTTACCCTGTTACCTCCCGACGTACGAGTAAAGAGAAAGATTACTGAATTTGTTAACTATTTATCCACAAGAAGTATTGTGGTGATACTTAGACGTGCGGTTAACGTCTAACAGGATATTTCTGCTACCTGTAAATAAACTTAGTCGAGGTGAATGCAAACACTGAGAAGTGACGTAACTTCTTGTACCTTTTTGGCCATCCTATTTGCTTCTAATTCTCCTGAGATCTCTACGGAAAGAAGAAGAAAAGATCTTGTACTGTCAATCCCTATGCCTACTGTGGTAGCTTTGACCTGAGAAATTCGAGGAACCCAAGACGTCCTCTGCTCATTCACCTCGCGGCCTCCTTCCAGATTCCCTCAAACAGTGGGGGATTACCCAGTGTTGAGAGTTTATGGGGAGAGGCTTTGAGGACTATCGTCTTGTCGTCTCTGCTGGCCCTTGGAGCAAGGTTAGTGGCGCATGCGTGTTCTTGCGCTGCTTGCAATCACGACAGGCGCTGAGAGATGTGGCACAGAGTGCAGTGGCATAGAGTGGATTATTTCAGAGTAGAATGGAGTGGTGCATGGTAGACAGTGCAGAGCAAATTAGAGTGGCGTAAAGTGGATTGGCATAGAGTGCACTGGAGTGGAGTGGTACAGAGTAGAGTTCATTGGCGTAGAGTGCAGTGGCACAGAGTGCAGTGTTACAGAGAAGTGTGTTAAAGAGTGGAGTGGCGCAGAATGGAGTGATGTATAGTGCAATAGTGAAGAGTGGAGTGGTGTATAGAAGAGTAGTGTGGGGTATAGTGCATTGGCAGAGAGTGATGTAGAGAGGCATAAAGTGAAGTGGTGTAAAGTGGATTGGTGCAGAATAGAGTGCAGTGAGGCAGTCTGGAATAGTGTAGAGTGGTGCAAAGTAAAACACAGTGGTGTGGTGTTGGGCTAGGCAGAGTGAGGTAAAGGTAAGTATGCATACTGCCATTACAGACAATAGACCTTCAGTTGAAATGACCATTATATTTGCACAGACATAATGTTTTAATGATTAAAGTATCCAGTGCACAAATTATAATGTGTGGAAATGTTATCACCTAATGTATTGATTTGTTTCGATTGTATTAAAATATTTGTTTCAACCACAATTCACACAATTCAGAATTACCTAAAAATGTATTTTGGATGCATCAAAATCATATATTACATTTGTATAGCTTGTAGAAATCAAGATATGATTGTGGAGATTTATCCGCAATAAAAAGATTAAGGTTTTTGATTCAATGTGTTGTGTTATGTATCAAAGGAGTTTAAAAAGTATTGTTGATAACTACCTATAGGAATATTCAGCAAAAATAAGTGTGGGTAGGGGCAGGTGTACTAGTTAACTTGCAATGTTAAAATCTCATCATATCTTTAGAAAAGTCATGCATATATAAAAAGTGAGGTATAGTTCAATAAACAGTGGGACCACCTAGCTAAACAGCCGTCAATATGAAAAAAATAGGCAACAGAGCTTAAACATGAATTCCATTGTAGGGTAAACTATCCATGCATCCTACCAGTCAGAGATGCTTTGTCTATTACAGGGAGACTCCTTTGATGGTTTTGTTAACTAGCTGTTTAAAGCGTTCATGTGTCCCTGACGCCTCCCAAAGGCCCTGTCGGCTTAACTGTTCTATTGATTGTCCTAAGTAGGCCTTTGCTGCACTTTTTTCCTTGGTCAACAGTTCGGCCCATACGTGAGCATTCAGGATCCCTGGCTGTGCCCCCTTGATCGTGTGCCAGCATTTAATATATGTACCCCTGCATGCTAGCCCTTGCCAATGCTTTCCAAACTCTAGTCTTATTTGGGCCAGTGACATGTATTTAGGTAGGCTGAAGATCCTTCGTAATATACCAGTTACTAACCCATCCAAAGTGGATGCATCTCTCCCCCTCATTGACTCACTTCCATAGGTAATTGTTGTGATGAGTTTTGCCGGTATCACTTGAAGGGCTTGAGTGAAGCTAGAGCTGACAGATTTGTTTCTTAGGTTTTTTAATGCCACTTCTTTCACATTGCCTCTCCATTTTAGCACTTCTTTGTGAGCGGTAAAAAAGCTCTTGCTGTCTATTAAAACACCTAGATATTTGTATTCTTGGATAGTCTCCAGCTGTTGTTTTGGCAGTTACCAGTGGTGTGTCCCTTTTGCCTTTCATCACTCAAGTCCATAACCTTGGTCTTGTACAGATTGATACTCATTTTCAGCTGAATAGATTTGTATAGTGTCTAATTGGTGCTGAAGGCCTACAGGGGTACGACTTATGAGTACTAGGTTACCGTATAATAGATTTGAGAGGATGAGACCACCCATCTTTGGGGCATTAGATTTTCACTTGTCAAGCCTTGATGTTAAATCTGACATGAAAAGATTAAACAGGGTTGGGGCTAAAACAGAGTCCTTTTTCAGACCTGTAGTGGTTGGAATCTTTCCTGACAGATGGTTTCTGGTTCCCTGCTTTACCTGTACCTAAATGTCTGTATACAGGAGTATTAGTTGATTTAGGAGGGGAGATGGGAATTTGCAGTTAGTCAGTTTATGCCACAGTTTACCTCTGTCAATAATATCAAAAGCCGATCTGTAATAGATGAAACATAAATACACTGGCAGTTTGGTTGCTTTCATGGCATCCCTCAGTAGAGAGAGGTTTAGAATATTTATGGTATTGCCCATGTGCTTGCAGAAATCTGTCAGGTTGAGAGGAATACCTGCATTTTCAGTGGCTCAAGATGTTATTCCCTCCAGAATGAGACCAGCGTAATGATTAGCATCATTATATATAAGGGCTACCAATCTATAGTTTGTTGCCTCTTTCTTGCCTCCCTGTTTATAAATCAGGCAGATGATCGAGCCCGAGGCCGGACTTGTCTTTATTCGTACAGATTTCTTCAAAGACCGGCTTCAGAGTTTCCGCCTGTAACCAGGTCTATTTTGAATTACACTGGAGGTATGCCGTTTGGGCCTGGCTCTGCCTCTCCACTACTGTTGGCTACCCTCTTCGAAATTTGCTGAGCCAAGGTTGCAATCATATATGTTACCAGGTTGCTGATTAACCCATAAGTTTTATCTTCTTCAGGTGGTCCTGCTTTGACTTTCGCTTTTAAGTTGCTGTTAAAGTAGTCCCACAGGAAACTCGCCCTGGCCGCTTCCGTCAAGTGTGAAATTACTAGGTAATGAAAAGATAGAGTAAGGAGACATTGACTGCCAAATAAAATGTGTACCTTTGTGTTTCAAGTTGTGGTCCGTTGTTGACCTTAATGACAGTAACAGGTCCGTCGTTGGCATAAGAACCCGGGATAAATCCTACGGGCAGTCTAAGTGGGGCATACACTAAGCGTGTTTTTGTCTGCTGTGGAAATAGTGCTGAGCAAGGGTCTTGCCGGTGCTTGCATAGGGAAACTTGAAGGGTGAACAGTGGGGATTGTTGAGTTTTCTTCTAAAGAGCACATTTCAAGGGATATTGAAGAGTTTTCATTAAGTGAGGGTGAAATCGCGCTGGTTGAGATTTTGCTGGCAGCGAAAGAAATCTCAGATTGTATTGTTCTATTGTCTTCTTTTAGTTTTAAGCAGACAAAAAGTTGTTTTATGTTGTTTGTTTGGTTAAAGACTTGCTAACGACAACGATTTTGTAAAGGGAGGGTCAGTCGTAGGAGTTAAACTGACGTCACAGGTGCCGCAATGGAATTGGTTAGTTAGTGAGAAATCGTCATTAGGTGCTGCGCTGGTATTGGTTGGTTGGTGTGATGCCACGCTGGTATTGGACAGCGTGATCGAGATGGATTAGTAGCAGAGAATCATAATATAAAAAATAAATTTTTGAAGATTGTTTTAATAGAAAGGTTTGATTTTAGAGTAAGAAAATAATGATGTATTTAAAATTGTTGAAAACCTTGCTTCGTAGGATGAGTCGATATCAATTAGAGCAGGAATTCCAGGTGCTCCGGAAGGAAGGCCTGCTTCATTTAGGTTACTAGAGAGGGGATATCACACATGTAGGTGGTTGGAGAATTGGGACTTTTAATACTAGAATTTTAGAAAACTTGAGAAATCAAATGAATAGTTTGAAGCCAAATCCTAGACTTAAGCAGTATGAAGCTGTGGAAGAATGGGAACCTGAAGCATATAGAAGAGAAAGAGAAAAGCATCCGAATAGGTACAGGAATACTGTGAGTCGATATACTGAAGCAAAATGGGAGGCACAAATGAAAATGTGGAGAAAGGATATAGCTAAAGGAGAACAAATGTTTCCAGTTATGACTGATAGCTGAAACCAATGAAGGAGAAAAAAGCAAAGAGAAAAACAAGCATATTGAGGGATTGAAATTAAAAAATACTACAGTATTTGTTGAGGGAAGTGATGATATAGACAATGATTTTCTGAATGAGTTATTACTGAATAGACCTCCACCTTATCATGAAGAGCAGAATATTATAGAGTCAATGCCTTTAGGGTTACAATCAAGTGCCTCAATAAGGCATGAAAATTCGGTTAATGAGAAAACATCATTAGTACAGAATCAAACTCCAGTTAGAGAAGGGTTTTCAGAAAAAATGACAGCAATCAGTCCAGATGCATTATTAGTCCCAGTAATTATAGGTCCTATTGTTCCATTATACAATAATGGACAAGGAATTTCACAAATTCATACTATAACAGTGCACAATAAAAGTATGAGTGAAATTTACACAGTTTCAGAGAAAGCTAATGTGCAGAATCGGGCAGTGACTACAAGGAAAGACTCAAACGAGAAAAGTGAGTTAAATACAATTAATAGAGAAGGAGCCATTAATTTGTATTTCAGACAATTCAGGCAAAACCCCAAAAAGAGGTTTACATATAGTACAGAGAAGGAGGTTACAGATGGAGAGGTGGACAACTTCGTCATCAGGAGGGTCAAAGACAGGTGGAATTAGTGAAAAGATTCTCAGAGCAGGACACTGTTCATCTTTAGAACCTTCCCCAGAAGAATTATGAAATCGCACCTGGTTGCCGCTTACAAAATAACTGTTCTTCTCACGATTCCAGTATAGATGTGAGCAGATTAAAAGTGGAAATTAATGATAGAAGGAACCATTAGTCCAGAGAGGTTAGCTAATTATCGAGATGAATTGGTCTAGGTAGGATATATTATAATTTACAAATGATTTCCCTAGGTTGAGAGAGAAGCCAGTGAAATGGTACACACAAATGTAGAGGTTTGTTAAGGTTTCAAAAGTTTTGTGAAAAGATTTGGTTGCTTTGTTTGATATTGTAGTCCCAACGGATTTGTGGGTCGAGTGCAAAATTGCTATAGACTGGCAAAAAGAAGAGTATGCGGAAGAGATCCTAAAACAGGAACACCATCAGAAGATGAATGGGAAAATGTTGCCAAAAGAAACAGATTGGGTGAAAATAGATAGAACTACGCAGGAAATAAAGGAGTCAGTTCATGCGTGCTATGAAAGGTTGTTTCAGGCATTTAAACAGTATAGTGGTATTGAAAGTGTTTCTGCAAAAGATATGGGACATTTTGTGTATGGATTGAGACCAGAAATAAGTGCTATGATTCAGCAGCATTTGATTTGTTTGCAGAGCAAACCGATTGATGAAATTCTTCGTTATGGGGAATATTGTGGTGATGATATTGACTCGCGTCACAAAAAGTAAAAGAGAAACTGATGTTGGCATAGATGAGAAGAGCAAAGAAAGGAGGATTTGTAAATAAGAATACAGATTTTACAGGAGCTAATCAGGGAAATGGTCAAACTACTTCTGGAATGGGCCGTGTTGTGACAAACACAGTAAAAAATGTGATACTTGAAGGGAGAGGTTGTGGAGGAAATTTGGAAGAAATAAAGAAGAAATTCTCGTGTCATGGGTGTAGCAGGTTAGAGCATGGGAAACGCGGGTGTAAAAGTAACCAAAATACAGGAGGTGTGCAGGTGATAATTACAGTAAAAGTAAATGAAATTTATTTTTTATTTTATTTATTCATTTAAAAAGTTTTATATAGCTCTAGCTTGACCCGTGGGTAAGACAAGGGCAAATGAATAATGAATCAGCAAATTCTAAATCAGCAGATGTCAGTTGACAGGGGTCAAGGACAGAGAATGCCACAAGCACCTATGTAAAACATGAATGTTCAAGTGCAAAGATACAATACAAACTATCAATTAAATTAAAATGTACAGTTGTCTTCACAGTACTTGATGCAGTTGGATGAGAGTGATTCAAATACAACTCAATGACGGTGCCTGAGGGGGGAGGAAGAATGCGTACTTGGCGCATCCTTGGAGGTAGATCAGAGTGGTTCCTATGTGGATGACGGAAATTCAATTACATTCCTCGTAGACACCGGTGCTACCAATTCCACTATGAGAACTGTGGAAATATCTAATCTACCCCTCTCGGGAGAAAGTATCCAAGTTGCAGGAGTTTAAAAATAAATTGATTAAGACCCCTGTGAAACAACCTATGAAAGTACAAATTGGAGATTTTAAAGATTTACACCAATCTGTGGCGTGTGATGGCAGTCCAGTTAATTTATTGGACAGGGACCTATTCTGCAAAATGAAATGTTGTTCTCTAGATGGAATAGCATTTCACACAAAAGATGAAGATGTGGTGTTTAAGATGGCACGACAAGAAGCAGAAATAATTTAGTGCTGTTGCCTCATATGTTTTTTGCTGGTTATAGATGCTTTGGGCACTGTGCCACTGCTATTCTGTGCCACAGTGCAAGTACTCCCTATAGTAAGTTGATGTATGGATTATTGACTCCATGATTGGCTGGTTTGGTTAACTTGTCAGACCCTAGTACAGTCTACTGAGTGTGCCCAGGACTTGCAAATCAAATGCTGCTGGTAGGCTTGCCGCGCTGCTTGCGCCACCCACATAAGCAGCCTGTAAAGTATGTCTTAGGTCTGCCATTGCAGAGCCTGTTTGCAGTCTGGTACTGCCACATTGACTGGCAAGTCCACCCACGTGCCAGCCCCTAAACCTTCCCTTTTCTGCATATTAGTCACCCCTATGGTAGGCCCAAGGGCAGGGTGCATTGTAGTTAAACGGTAGGACATGCTCTGATGTCCTACCGGTCCAACACCCATCCCGTGCCAGAAAGCAAAGAACTTGGGCATCTAGTTCGATACTGACCTTACTTTCGGCCCCCAGATCAACCAGGTGGTCGGATCATGCTTTGGGACCCTCAAAAGTCTCAGGAAGACATTGAAGTTTTTACCTATGAAAGCCCGACACACCTTGGTGCATGCACTAGTTACATCAAAGATGGACTACGGCAATCTTCTCTATTTAGGGACCTTGGAGAAGAATCTTAGCCGCCTACAGGTCCTGCAGAATGCCGCCGCCCGACTGGTGCTCAGACTACCCAGAAGAGCCGCTTCTGCAGCTGCCCTCCGGTCGCTGCATTGGCTCCCGGTTAGAAGTAGGGTAGAATTCAAAGCACTATGCACGTGCCATCGGATCATCAATGGGCGGTCTCCTCTCCCTTTGCAGGGACTACTGACGTCTTATGAGCCGTCCCGTACTTTGAGATCCTCCGGCTCAGGACTCCTGGTCGTTCCCAAGGTGTCTAGAGCGCGGATGGGTGGAAGGTCCTTTAGGTACCTTGCAGCCTCTAGATGGAACAAATTACCGTTGGCATTGCGATTAGAACCATCTGAACTAATCTTTAGAGCCAAGCTTAAAACTACACTATTCGCTCAGTAAGGTAGGCTGCTTCTGTAGATCCCAGTAAATTTCTCTCCTTAGCGCGGGGACACGCCGCTGTGCGTCACCAAGCGCTTTACAAAACCCCCTAAATAAAATAAATAAATAAATGTGTGTGGCATGTCCTAATAGTCAAAAACAGTCATTTTCGTTTTTCACCATTGCAAGGCTACCTGTTCTCCATAGGCCAAAATGGGCAGTTTTATTATAACATTTTATAATCCTAACTGACTCAGGGAACTAGGTAGAAGTTCGAGTTTAGTATGCCTGACCTCAGAATGAGAAAATACATCTTTTAGTGAAGTTGGTTTTAACATTTTGTGATAGAAAACACCACTTTTAGAAAGTAGGTATTTTCTTTCCTAACTATTAAAGCCTGCCTCTGCTAGGTTGTGTATTCCTTGTCTGGCGTTTGAGTGACAGGGGCTGGGGGATTCCAGGAGACCGGTTGAGTCAGCACAGGGCTGATTAGACCCATTTGCATGTACAGTGGTGGGAGGGGATCACCTGGGACCTGAATAGGGCTGTGCTTGCCTTCCAAAATGCTGGCTTCACCTCCTGTGGTGCGTCTGATGTACCTGGCCTACTCTGTCAAAGGTAGAGGAGTCCTGTAAACAATGTGCTCCAGGACTGCACAGAACTGGTTTGGACTAGGCACATACACTCTCTGCCTTCAGAGACAAAGGATTTTGGTGTATAAAAGAGGGGACCCAGACCCCAGAACTTTAGATCACTTCTAGGAAACAAGAAGAACCTTTGTTGAGAAGAAGAACCATAGAGAAACCGAAGGAGGAGACTATCCCTAGGCTGAGGCTGTTTGGGGGATTGGCCTGCAGTGGTTGCCTGACTGCCAAAGAAAAGAGAAAGGACTTTGTGCAACTTTCATCATCTTGTAGGAGATCTCCAAGGGCTTGGAATTAGAGTTTGCCTCCTGCTGAAGTCTCAGGGATAACAGACTTCACCAACCAGCTCCCCTGAGTTCCCTTGCTGAGAATTTGAAGTGCCTGCTGTTGTGCTGGGCCTTCTGAGAGACTGCGTGTCACAGGGAGCTGGAAGCGCAACTCATGGAGAAGAAGCGTGTCGCAGCCGCAGCCGCTGTCGTCGAATCACTGTGTAAGGGTGCCACCGCTGTCACATCGCCGAAGCACCACGCATCACCGGAGAAGAGTGTTGCCGCCTCAGCCGCTGTTGTCGCATCACTGAGTAAGGGTGTCAACGCTGCCGATGGAACCGTCTAATCACCGGAGAAGCGTGCCGCAGGGCCTGTCGCGGCTCAGAAGATTCGCAGAGTCACAGCACGGCCATTGGGCGTGCATGCATCACTCCTTCATTGTCGCATCGAGGAGAAGACGCCATTTTTGTTGCATTGCACCGGATCGTCATCGCGGCGCTGCGAGTCGCATCGCCACAGAAGCATAAAAAGAAACCCACGCATCACCTCCCCACACAGAGAAGAACCAACACATCACCTCCTTTCCGGTAAGGAACCGACGCATCACCGTGCCCTGCGCATCAGTAGGGAACCGACGCATCACCTCCCCGGAGTAAGGAACAGACGCATATGTGTCTTGTGAATATGTGTAAAGTTTAAAACTGCATCGTATAAGCATTCAGAAGTATCACAAACTGGTTTAAGGTTAAGCTATTCATGAAGGAGAGACAAACCTATTAAAGTATTGTAATTATATGAAATGTATTAATGAAAATCTGAATTTTGCAGAATAATAATGATTATGAAAAGGCTTAAAAATGTTTTTGGTTTATGTTTTCGAGAAAATGTTTGCCTATATATATTTGTGAGATGTATACAGATTCTGTTTGTAATCTGATGAAATGATGATTTCACATATTATTCACATATTATTCTTATGCATATTTTTATTTTCTTTAATTTTTTCAATATAAGACTGCTTATTTATTAGGAAAAATTATGACATTAGTTTTACATGTAGGACTTAAAATTCAAAAGTATTTTGTTCATATTATTTCCTTTGAATGGAGTAGAAAACGTTGACCGGATTGCATTGTAGCTAACAAACATTATTGTTGGAAGTTACTTTTTTCTCTAGTTCTTTCCAAAATAGATATTTTCTCTGTATCAAAATAATAGTATCAACCTTGTTCCAAGCTCAGAGGAGAGCGTGTTGACCGGAGACTACAAGTTACAAGTGATAGATATGTATTTCCGACTTCCGAAGGAAGGATAGTACATTCTTAAAAACAGTGAACAGTGTACAAAGATATTATGTATGTGTTCCAGACGATTTGGATAGAAAACGATCACACCATGGTGGCACCACGGATTCTGACCAATGGAAATCATCCAAACTGTGAAAAAGGTTATTTTGTGAGAAGGAACTGATAATGTGAGAGTGTATAATTAGCCAGTGGGAATAGGATGCTCGTGCACGCTGTTTCTGCTTGCTATGAGACTGTCATGCTGTCAGTTTGAACTCTGATTTCTTCTGAACTGAACTCTCCTGATTACCCTGTACTTTACCAGCTGGTAAAGTCAAGAGGGTTTAGCTATTATACGCTGTATTCTAGCATTTTATTGGACTCCTTTTCATGTCCTGATTCAGAAAAATCTACAACCGTGCTTGGGTTTGTATGATTTCTAATTACATTTATATTAAGGCAGAGAGTTTTCTCTCTCTCTCTCTCTCTCTCTCTCTCTCGTTCTCCCTCACATAGTGTTATCTTTCATGATGTATTTGGTCTGAACTATGATTTTACCTAAATTACTAAAGAAATTTTTGATTAACAAGGCTAATTCTAATGTATTGATTTTTGTGCATTGACCATTCATCTTGAAGTTTAGATAAAGGTATTTTGATGACATTTACATGAGTTTGTGTTTCTTTTTGATGATGTTAGTGATTTTATGAAAGTTGTATTATTTGTTTGGCAATTCTTTATTTCAGGTCCTAATGAAGGAGTGACTTTCTGTCTCTACCTATCTAGTCCCCTTTAGCTCTTTCAAAGATCAATCGTAGGACCTTATTGTTGTGTTAGTTAAGGGGTTTCTATGGGCCCAACTCTGTGATATTGTAAATAGTATTACTAAGGATTGAGTTATGGTGTGTAAAGTAGTATATGTATAATGATTGTTAGGGAAAATTCTACACACGCTTCAGCTGGATCACTAACTTCATGGACTGTGGTGTTTAGAAGGGTGTTGATCATACACCACAATCGTGCGATGTTGTTGCTTTTTACATCATAAACAAGCTTGGCCCATAGTGTCTCTTTTGTCTCTCTTTTTAGTTGCCAAATTAGCTTTTTCCGTGTTGCTTTAAGTTGCCTCAGCTCCCTCTGCAGGTTGACATACGGGCGATGTAGCTGAAGCTTCCATACTGTTTTATTTATTGCTTTATTGAGCAGCCTGTTTTAGGCATTCTGTGAGCTAGTTCACCTCCCATGATGTAGTTCTTCTGTTATCCCTGGTATCATCTCTTCTTTTGTTGAATGGCATCCCCTTGTGCTCTTGTAAAGCTTTCCCAGCCGGCTATGGCATTCGTTTTCGAAGTTTGATTTTCTTTGCAAGAGAACCAGAGGGTGGCCCACTGATGAGATGACATCTTGGGGGTAAAATAGGACTGGAATGGAGATTTGGTACCAGAGTACTTAACAAACATTAGGACCTATCTTGCTCTTTCCATTAGAAACGAAGCAAATCATCCATGCATTTTACACACTTTTCACCTTCTTCCAGGTAAGAACAACACCTCCATAGACAACCTAATGAAAATCATCACTGCAAACTCCTCCCCCAAATCCAATGATTTATTCCTGGGGGATTTCAATCTGCACTGGGAGGATCCTAACGATAACCAGGTTAATGTCTTTAAAGACTTCCTACATGACCAAGCTCTCACCCAAACCTGCACTATCCCAAACCACAGCAAAGGATCTACAACAGAATGGATCATCTCTAAGGAAAAGGAAGTCAACGTAATTGCGATATCTCCATGCGATTGATCAGATCACCATTCTATTTCCTTCCAAATTCCAGGAGTTATAAAGGAAAGATCTACACAATTTGAGAAACCTAAGAGAGGGATTGGAGATACAAAAGACATGGACTATGAGGAACTGGCTGAGCGCTGTGAGAAGGACCTTCCCCCACCCTCCAGCATAACAAAAGTTATTGAACTCACAGACCACTACAATGCAACAATGTCAGAAATAATCGGTACAGTGGCTCCTCTAAAACTGAGAAGAATCATACACAGAGACAAAAACTCTTGGCTTAGTGGCACCCTGAACGAGGACAGGAGAAACCTTAGACTAACTGAACAGAAATGGAGACAACGCCCATCATCCCCTCAACTAAAACTTCTAAGAAAGACCGGAAACGCATAAAACAAAAGCATTGTCAAATCAAAAAAAAGAATTCTTTCGATTGGATCTGGAGAACGCTTAAAAGAGACCACGAAAACTCTTAGAAATGGTAAAACTACAGACGAATAAATTGGCCAAATCCTCGAAAGAAGCTACAAAACCCCTAATAAACTGTGAGGAATTCTCATCTTTCTTCACAGACAAACTTAACTCACTGAGAAGTGAGCTTAATGCAGCCGCTACCAACGTACCTTCGCAAATCGATGAACCTGCACACTCCTCGCAAGCAGATCCCAAAAATTAAGCGCAATGGTCCTCTTTCAAGTTATATGACGACATCAACATCTCCAAAATACTCTCATCTACAAAGTCCAATAACCACTTCAATGATCCCCTCCCTTCGAAACACCCAATTTGTCGTACCCATCTTGACAATGATAATCAATGCATCTCTGTCAGATGCCTCATTTCCAGACTGCCGAAAAATGGGGCAATTCATCCCGATCTAAAAATAAACGACTTTGAACGCTGCTGACCCAAATAATTTCAGGCGAGTATCCAATATTCCCCTATTAGCGAAAGTGCTAGAAAAATGTGTACATCACCAACTTAGCCATCACATCTCTAAATGTAATCTTCTCGATGGCTGCCAATCTGTTTTCAGACCAGACCATAGTACGGAAACTACAATACTTCATATAGGGGATGACAACTTGCAAGCTACTGACCAAGACAAATCTTGCTGCTTAATTCTTCTGGACCTTTTGTCTGCGTTCAACACCGTAAACCATTTTAAACTGCTAGATCGACTCAGAAGTAGGATGGGGCTGTCAGGAACAATCCTCAATTGGTTTGAATCTTTCCTGGGGAACAGATAGCAAAGATTTCTAGTAAATCAAAAGCTATCATTGCCGTCCCCTATTACAATTGGTGTACCACAAGGATCAACTTTTCCACAACTCTCTTCAACCTCGACATGGAACCCCTGGCTGAAAAACTGCGACACGCCAACATCCAGTTTCATATATATGTGAACGACACACAGCTCTACATTATAGTCTTGTCACTGGAGGAGATCAAGTCAATGAATGAAGCTCTGAAGATGACCATGCATTGATCATGACCATGACCATGCCTTGGCTAAAAAGTAATCAGCTTAAAATGAATGTGCAAAAAACAGAATTCCTACTAATTCCCCCCTTCTTCCCCAAAATCTCTTCGGAAATAAAGGAATGGAACAAACTGATAACCATGCTTAACTGCACACCAATCTTAGTTGACTCAGCCAAATCACTAGGAATCATGCTGGACAGGAATCTGAACATGTGAACCCACATAAGCTTGTTGGCTAAAAACACACGGTACCACCTTAGTTGTCTTAGAAAACTGAAACCATTCCTAGAAACGTCAGACCTCAAAATGGCAGCTCAGGTTTTGGTCATCGCGAGGATCGAATACGGATGTTCAACTCCATCTGGCCTGCCCAAGATCTCAACAGCCCGGTTAAAACCCTGTCTCAACGAAGCTGCAAGACTCATATTTGGATCCATCTCTCCGTACTTAAAAGCTCTGAACTGGCTTCCATACAAATCCAGAGTACAACTCAAACTGGTCTGCATAGTTCATAAGGCACTTCACTCAAAAACACTGGCGTATCTAGCTCAGAAAGTGATGATATCAGGTGGAGGCCAGAACTCCCGGGGCGCAAAAGATCTTATGCTGAAACAGAGCTTTCTCAGGAGCCGCACCCAGAATCTGTTACTGGCAACCGCCAAACATTAGAATTATGCCGTCCCATTCAAAAATCAAGGAGAAGGCTAAGATATTCCTAATGGGTAAATTTCTTCCTTAACTCTCCACAATCATTCACCTTGCGTCTATCCATTGACTCTTCATCCGTTCCCACCGGTTTTACAACTCAGAAGAGCCCTCTATGACTTCCTGAACGAAGCGCTCTGATGATCTACACAATCTTTTCCAGGTTGCTCTGCTCGGTATGCCACTGAGGCGAACCCTCAACTAAACTTCGAACTATGAGTCCTTCGATTGTTAAAAAGGAAATTTATATTTTGACCTTATCGGTCAGTCTAAGATACTTTGTAAGCACAGAGATCTTTTACTGCCACTGTTTGTGAATATTGCTTTATATTGTTCTTCATTCGTAAGTTTTTTATGCGTTCTACTGTCGCAATCGGGATCCGTATATCTCTGTTAAGTGCTCTGACACCCTTTCGGGTCACGTTTGCCCTGTATAAAACACATAATAAATATATAAATAAATAAATACAAGGGAAGCTATATATATACTGCGAGAGGAAGACCCACATGGAGACAGGAAATACAGAATCTCTGAAAAGGTGTACTACGGGCATACAAACTAGAAGACTCTTTGAATAAATGGGTTTGATGGAAGATCACAAATTCCGACTCCCTTACTGTACTTCTGCTGATGGTGAAATGCACAAATGCAGGGAATCACAGAAAACTAACACTGGTAAGAGGCCACATCAATGTCTAAGGTTGTGCTATACAAAATTACGCAACAATATATGAACGTTGAAAGAACTTTGGGACTTTTGACAGAAAACTATTAGTAGAGAAACAAACTGGAAACCTTGTTAAAAAACAAATTGATTGAATGTTTTTATAGATAACACTTATTTCTGAAACTATATAAAAATCAATATTCGTAGCCAAAAATAATATTTTAGCACTATGTGTAGGAAGTGTGACCAGCACGATGCAATAAGCCTCTTGCACCAGAAGAAATGGTCAACTTCAATAATATTGGTATGGAAATAACAGCAATGCTTCGAATGAAATATTTCCAAACAATGTTATGTTATATTTTCATGGTTTTATAACATGCACAGCTACTCAAGGAGTGTCCGGCGCAAGACCAAGAGACAGCAGGAATAAAGGAGAAGAATAAGAGTCGATAACACAGATCCAGCTCAGTTGAAAAGGAAGGTTTTTAGTTTCTTTCTAGTTTGGGTAGAATTCTACAGGCTGCGCAAGTCAAGAGGGAGCCAGTTCCATGCCATAGCTGCCAAATAGGCCTGGGAACTACCACCCTTTCTTTTCAAGCGGAATCTAGAGACAGAAGCCAGGAGCATTTTTGAAGAACGCAAGCATCTGCTGGTGAGTAGAACTTAAAGCGTTTCCTGAAGTAGAGGGGGCCATATTCATTAAGCGCAGCATAGATTGTTACAAGGGCTTTAAAAGTGACCCTTGCCTTTGCAGGTAGCCAGTGCATGTTGCAGAGGTGTTACCTGACACTGGTGCATTTGGGAGGTCAAGAAGCAAACTAGCAGCGGAATTTTGAACCACCTGTAGTTTGTCAATTAGATAGGCGGGAAGGCCCACGTACAGTGCATTCGCATAATCGATGAAGGAGGTAACATGAGCTCGAACAACCGTTTCCTTAGCTGCTAAGGGCAAAAGGGGCAGAAATTTTCGGAGAAGTTGCAGAGTGCCGAAATAGGTACCAGTCAGTTTATTAATTTGGTTACAGAAACTCAACTTTTCCACAAACCAGATCCCGAAGTTTTTTACAGGGAGTCCTGAAGGTGAGGGCCTGGGAGACTCATCAAGCCAGAAAGTGTGCCAAACCTGATGGGGAAAATCTACCAAAAATAAAATTTCAGTTTTACCTTCATTACATTTCAGCTAAGCGCACGTCAGCCAATTAAACACCGCAGCTAAATAGGTTTTGACATGGGCAGTGGATGTCTGGTTTTTTCAAGTGAACAGTAGCTGGGTGTCGTTGGCATAGGCAACAACTTTAGCTCCTAGTTTTTCTTACAACTGAATGAGAGGAGTCATATATAGGTTAGACAAAAGTGGGCTAAGTACCGACCCTTGCAGATCCCATGCCATAAGAGCTTTCTAAAAACGATTTCAGCCACTCACCGGCGGCACAAAAAACTAAAAAGTAAACAAAGTATTACGTAATTTATAAGGTAGACTTTTGAATACAAGAATAATATCAAAACAATATTCAACCCTTTCCCTTCACTGAAATTTCCCAGACCCTCGCAAAGATCACAACAAGGTGCCACATGTAGCATGTAAGGTCGACAGTTCTACCTGCAATGACCTGTTTTTAATACGCACGTTACAAGGTTGATGCAGTTTTTTATCCTACTCCGAGCTATACAGTGAGCGATGTTCAGTATAATAATACCATCCGTTATTCAACTCCTAGAAGGCTATTCAGTCTGTTGGTTTCGGTATGTGAAAAGTCGATGTGACGTTACCCTTTTCCGATTCATAGGTAAATAGCTTACTAAACTTGCAGTGAAAGGCAGTTACTTTTTGTCATCTGGTCCTCAATAACACAAAGTGGTAGTTGCAATTCAGGAGTTAGGTGAACACTTTACACAAAAGTTTGAAACGTGTTATCCTGGTGCACACAAAATTAACCTTTTCGAAGTCAAAAGTATTTAAATTTAAGATAGCGCTGCTCAGGTCACAAGGCGTCCTGCCCTTGTCTTCAAGTAACTCAAAACGTAGAGTAGGAGGGGAACTCCCTTCTACAACTGAACGCGCTGTTTTGCAGTAGAACTCAAAAGATTCTTTTCAGTCTTTTACTTATTTTCAACACATCAGTTTTTCATGTATAACACATCATGTAAATGATCAAAAGTTCATCTGTTTGGTATAATGCTTTTATTATTCCATCTTAAGCATTTTCGTTATATCCAGTTAGACATTCATTTTAGCAAACCCAATGCATTTCGGGTCTGTCCAATAGACCCTTCATCAGGGGACTACGAATAGAAAAGAAACAGGACCTGTTAATTCACTATACTAAATAAACACAAAAGTGAGGGCACATATTGATCTACATTTCTAGTAATAATAGAATCCAAACTCGTAAACATAATGACACATCTTTTCTGAGATGCTATTTCTTGGTTATTCACCACAAAAATCGGCGTAAATGTAATAAGCTACTTGACTTCCTAATGCCATACTATTAAATAGCATTCAAGACAATAATGCATTCTCAATACAGCTGTACTTACAAAAGACCGTCCGGTCTGGTGCCTACGTTCGGCGTCTCTGTGTTTCGCGCCAGCACTAAACAACTCAAATGCTAGTTCCGAGCACGTGATCGGAAAGCCTTCCAATCACGGCGACGAGGCCCTCATCATGTGACCTGTTCCGTATTAGCTTCAAGGAAGTGATGGGAATATTTACGCGCTAGCACAACAAAAGTAATACAAAAGTGATATCGGTGGAAGCTATATCTCTAAAATGAAAAGACAAAAAGAGGCCATTGCATAGAAGTGGCTATAGATATATGTACAATAAACGTGCCAATATGAAATTAATTAAAAACGATACTTTCATGAGCAAAAAAGGTCTAACACACCTTAAAGAACACATCAAGGGTTTAGGTATGGTACAAACCCATATTGGAATGTTTATAAAAAACATGAATGTTCAATTCTGTCATTAAGCCCGATAGGGTGGCTTGAATTAAGTTTTTTGATCCAAAAGTATTCACTTCTGAGTCTTTGCTTAGTAGGGTCCATGTCGTCACGTGGTAGGATTTTCTCTAAGACCATAAATTTTAGTTGGGAAATTTGATGGCGTGCTTCAAGCCAGTGACTTGCCACTGTAGATTTTGGATTCATTAATCTAATATTGCTTTTATGTTCAGTTATGCGTTTTTTCACTTTTCTTTCCGTCTGTCCTACATAGGTTTTTCCGCATGGGCATTTTATGGCATACACACAATTCATCGTGTCGCATGTACTATTGTGTTTCAGTTCAATAGGATATCCTTTGGTGGGGTGAGTGAATTGGTTTCCCATAATTACATTGCCACAGTGGGTGCAATTTTGACATTTTTGCATGCCTCGGTAGGTTATAGTTGGTTTCTTGGATGTGTTCAACATTTCTTTGATGTTCTTAGATCTTTGAAAAGCAAAAGTTATGTTATCTTGATACAGGCCTATTAGATCAGGTTCTCGTTGAATGAGGCCCCAGTGTTTATTCACTATTCTTTTGATTTTAGTTGCATCTGTAGAAAATTTCAATACGCACACTGTTTTGGTTTCTTTTGTTTTCTCCACTTCTTTCAACATACTGGCTCGAGATTGTTTAGCCACTTTGTTTACCGATGTTTGCAGTACATCATTAGGATATCCTCTAGTTTGGTATTTTTTTATTTGTTCCTGAAAATTTTGTTGCAACTCTGTTTCATTGGACGTAATTCTTTTAATTCTTATGAATTGCGACGTGGGCAAGTGCTTTTTCAGTGTCATGGGATGAAAACTGTGAAACAATAATGCAGAGTTCTTGTCTGTTTTCTTAATGTGGACATTAGTAATGATACCATCATTCATTATGGATACTTTCACGTCTAGAAATGCTATATTATGCTCATCTATACTATGGGTAAATTTTATCCTTTCGTTGCAGGCATTTAAGGCAATGATGTTATTTTCCAAGTCTCCTTTGGTTCCTCTCCATATTATGAATAGGTCATCTATGTACCTTTTGTACATGATCAAGTGGTTTGTCCAAGATGGATTCTCTAGAATGTGTTCTGTTTCGAATTTACTCATAAAGATATTCGCATATGAGGGGGCCCCCCCAAATCCCATTGATGTTCCACTGCTTTGGTTATAATATTTTCCATTCCATTCGAAGTAGCTACAGAATAATGCAAATTGCATGAGTTGTATGATGAGCAATTTTTGTTCTTCCTGTATATTGCTTTTCACAAGACTCCATTCCAATGCTTCTATGCCCTCGTTGTGGGGGATAGAGGTGTATAAGGCGGTAACATCTATAGTGCATAGCAGATATGTTTCATCAGTTTTTAGCACAAGCTTGTTCAACATGTTCAAGAAGGCTGTCGTATCCTTGATATATGTGACTGCGTTTTGTACAATAGGCTGTAAAAACCTATCAATGAATTTTCCTATGGGCTCAGAGATAGACCCACACGCAGAGACAATGGGTCTAAATGGCGGGTTAGTCAGGTTTTTGTGTATCTTCGGTGTCATATACAACTTAGGTCTTCTCGGGTATTTAGTTTCCAAAAACTGTTTAGTTTTTTCATTAATCCAGTTGTTTTCATGGGCATCATTGATAATCTTTTTGAGAATTAATTGGTATTCTTTGGTAGGGTCCGATTCTAGTGGAAGGTAAATATCTGTGTTGTTCACATGGTCATTCACTTTTTTAGTATAGAAATCGGTGTCCATGACTACAAGGGCACCTCCCTTGTCTGCCTTTTGAAATGTCAGTTGTTTGTTGTTAGTTAAATTTTTTAACGTATTCCATTCTTTAGATGTGAGATTGTTTCTTTTAGGTTTACTGTAGGTTATTTGTTGTACCTCTGTGAGAACTGATCTTTCAAAAGCTTCAATGGTTTTGTGAGTGAATGGGGCGCAAAATGTACTCTTGGGGCGAAATTCTTTTTCCCAATTAGTTTCAGCTTGAGTATCCATCGAATCTTTAAAGAAATATTTTAATTTTAGTGATCTGAAAAATTTAAACAGTGCTATGTCTGTTTCTGCTGCATTCGAGCGGTATGTAGGTACAAATGTCATCCCTTTATTAAGTAGATCAGTTTCCGCTTGTGTGAGTTGTTTGGATGAAATATTCACTATTAGTTGTTTTTCGTTTTCTCTTTCTGGCTCCTTGTTCTTTCTGCTATACTTTTTGCCGTTTCCTCGTCTTGTTGGTTTGTGCTGATTGGTGGAGCGTTTGCCGCAGGGCTGATCTCTAAAAAACTCACTTGAGGAGTGACATTGCTTGTAGAAGGTTTTTCTCCTGTGAGGTTTATGGTTTTTGTTAAAGGTCTCCTTGTAGATGCGATGTCTGAGTCTGATACTATACTCTCTTGAGAGGATGTTGTAGTGGTTTTTTTTGGTTGTTGCTGCTGGGATTGCCATTTTTTTTGATTGTAAATATCGGCCCAAGTATAAACCTCATCTAGTTTATAGTCCAAAGTGTCTCTGCGGTATTTACGAATCTTTCTTTCATTCACTTCTTTAGCATACTTATCTAGTTTATTGTTCACATCTTCTAACGTTTTTTCCATGTCTTCAATTGTACTGATTTGTGCTTTTAATGTTTTGATTTCTTCTTCGATTTCCATTAATGCTTTAGACAGTTCTTCCACTATGAGCAGAATCAAATCCAACGAACATTTGTTTAAAATTTGATACCAACGTTCAATAAATTTTTTGCTATTTTTGCACAACATGGGCTTGAGGGCAATCCTTAAGCCCCTGGGTATTCTTTGGTTTCTATGGTAATGGATGAGTGTGGTGGCATGCATCCTCTGGTTTATTTCTTTTTTACTCAAGTATTCAAATTGGCGTATTAGCTGTGCCGTAGTGGTTTTCTGTGAAGTGAATTGCCTGGTCTCCTGAATCAAATCATAAATTTCTTTTGCTGCTTCAGCGGTAAACGCTAAAGTTTCTGCTTTGTTGGTGGTGGTCAGTGCAATGTCGTCTAATTGCATGTTTGTATGTTTGTGGGTGCTACCACGGATAGGAAGGGCTGCAGGTAATAACTTGAAACGTGTTATCCTGGTGCACACAAAATTAACCTTTTCGAAGTCAAAAGTATTTAAATTTAAGATAGCGCTGCTCAGGTCACAAGGCGTCCTGCCCTTGTCTTCAAGTAACTCAAAACGTAGAGTAGGAGGGGAACTCCCTTCTACAACTGAACGCGCTGTTTTGCAGTAGAACTCAAAAGATTCTTTTCAGTCTTTTACTTATTTTCAACACATCAGTTTTTCATGTATAACACATCATGTAAATGATCAAAAGTTCATCTGTTTGGTATAATGCTTTTATTATTCCATCTTAAGCATAAAATGCCCATGCGGAAAAACCTATGTAGGACAGACGGAAAGAAAAGTGAAAAAACGCATAACTGAACATAAAAGCAATATTAGATTAATGAATCCAAAATCTACAGTGGCAAGTCACTGGCTTGAAGCACGCCATCAAATTTCCCAACTAAAATTTATGGTCTTAGAGAAAATCCTACCACGTGACGACATGGACCCTACTAAGCAAAGACTCAGAAGTGAATACTTTTGGATCAAAAAACTTAATTCAAGCCACCCTATCGGGCTTAATGACAGAATTGAACATTCATGTTTTTTATAAACATTCCAATATGGGTTTGTACCATACCTAAACCCTTGATGTGTTCTTTAAGGTGTGTTAGACCTTTTTTGCTCATGAAAGTATCGTTTTTAATTAATTTCATATTGGCACGTTTATTGTACATATATCTATAGCCACTTCTATGCAATGGCCTCTTTTTGTCTTTTCATTTTAGAGATATAGCTTCCACCGATATCACTTTTGTATTACTTTTGTTGTGCTAGCGCGTAAATATTTCCATCACTTCCTTGAAGCTAATACGGAACAGGTCACATGATGAGGGCCTCGTCGCCGTGATTGGAAGGCTTTCCGATCACGTGCTCGGAACTAGAATTTGAGTTGTTTAGTGCTGGCGCGAAACACAGAGACGCCGAACGTAGGCACCAGACCGGACGGTCTTTTGTAAGTACAGCTGTATTGAGAATGCATTATTGTCTTGAATGCTATTTAATAGTATGGCATTAGGAAGTCAAGTAGCTTATTACATTTACGCCGATTTTTGTGGTGAATAACCAAGAAATAGCATCTCAGAAAAGATGTGTCATTATGTTTACGAGTTTGGATTCTATTATTACTAGAAATGTAGATCAATATGTGCCCTCACTTTTGTGTTTATTTAGTATAGTGAATTAACAGGTCCTGTTTCTTTTCTATTCGTAGTCCCCTGATGAAGGGTCTATTGGACAGACCCGAAATGCATTGGGTTTGCTAAAATGAATGTCTAACTGGATATAACGAAAATGCTTAAGATGGAATAATAAAAGCATTATACCAAACAGATGAACTTTTGATCATTTACATGATGTGTTATACATGAAAAACTGATGTGTTGAAAATAAGTAAAAGACTGAAAAGAATCTTTTGAGTTCTACTGCAAAACAGCGCGTTCAGTTGTAGAAGGGAGTTCCCCTCCTACTCTACGTTTTGAGTTACTTGAAGACAAGGGCAGGACGCCTTGTGACCTGAGCAGCGCTATCTTAAATTTAAATACTTTTGACTTCGAAAAGGTTAATTTTGTGTGCACCAGGATAACACGTTTCAAGTTATTACCTGCAGCCCTTCCTATCCGTGGTAGCACCCACAAACATACAAACATGCAATTAGACGACATTGCACTGACCACCACCAACAAAGCAGAAACTTTAGCGTTTACCGCTGAAGCAGCAAAAGAAATTTATGATTTGATTCAGGAGACCAGGCAATTCACTTCACAGAAAACCACTACGGCACAGCTAATACGCCAATTTGAATACTTGAGTAAAAAAGAAATAAACCAGAGGATGCATGCCACCACACTCATCCATTACCATAGAAACCAAAGAATACCCAGGGGCTTAAGGATTGCCCTCAAGCCCATGTTGTGCAAAAATAGCAAAAAATTTATTGAACGTTGGTATCAAATTTTAAACAAATGTTCGTTGGATTTGATTCTGCTCATAGTGGAAGAACTGTCTAAAGCATTAATGGAAATCGAAGAAGAAATCAAAACATTAAAAGCACAAATCAGTACAATTGAAGACATGGAAAAAACGTTAGAAGATGTGAACAATAAACTAGATAAGTATGCTAAAGAAGTGAATGAAAGAAAGATTCGTAAATACCGCAGAGACACTTTGGACTATAAACTAGATGAGGTTTATACTTGGGCCGATATTTACAATCAAAAAAAATGGCAATCCCAGCAGCAACAACCAAAAAAAACCACTACAACATCCTCTCAAGAGAGTATAGTATCAGACTCAGACATCGCATCTACAAGGAGACCTTTAACAAAAACCATAAACCTCACAGGAGAAAAACCTTCTACAAGCAATGTCACTCCTCAAGTGAGTTTTTTAGAGATCAGCCCTGCGGCAAACGCTCCACCAATCAGCACAAACCAACAAGACGAGGAAACGGCAAAAAGTATAGCAGAAAGAACAAGGAGCCAGAAAGAGAAAACGAAAAACAACTAATAGTGAATATTTCATCCAAACAACTCACACAAGCGGAAACTGATCTACTTAATAAAGGGATGACATTTGTACCTACATACCGCTTGAATGCAGCAGAAACAGACATAGCACTGTTTAAATTTTTCAGATCACTAAAATTAAAATATTTCTTTAAAGATTCGATGGATACTCAAGCTGAAACTAATTGGGAAAAAGAATTTCGCCCCAAGAGTACATTTTGCGCCCCATTCACTCACAAAACCATTGAAGCTTTTGAAAGATCAGTTCTCACAGAGGTACAACAAATAACCTACAGTAAACCTAAAAGAAACAATCTCACATCTAAAGAATGGAATACGTTAAAAAATTTAACTAACAACAAACAACTGACATTTCAAAAGGCAGACAAGGGAGGTGCCCTTGTAGTCATGGACACCGATTTCTATACTAAAAAAGTGAATGACCATGTGAACAACACAGATATTTACCTTCCACTAGAATCGGACCCTACCAAAGAATACCAATTAATTCTCAAAAAGATTATCAATGATGCCCATGAAAACAACTGGATTAATGAAAAAACTAAACAGTTTTTGGAAACTAAATACCCGAGAAGACCTAAGTTGTATATGACACCGAAGATACACAAAAACCTGACTAACCCGCCATTTAGACCCATTGTCTCTGCGTGTGGGTCTATCTCTGAGCCCATAGGAAAATTCATTGATAGGTTTTTACAGCCTATTGTACAAAACGCAGTCACATATATCAAGGATACGACAGCCTTCTTGAACATGTTGAACAAGCTTGTGCTAAAAACTGATGAAACATATCTGCTATGCACTATAGATGTTACCGCCTTATACACCTCTATCCCCCACAACGAGGGCATAGAAGCATTGGAATGGAGTCTTGTGAAAAGCAATATACAGGAAGAACAAAAATTGCTCATCATACAACTCATGCAATTTGCATTATTCTGTAGCTACTTCGAATGGAATGGAAAATATTATAACCAAAGCAGTGGAACATCAATGGGATTTGGGGGGGCCCCCTCATATGCGAATATCTTTATGAGTAAATTCGAAACAGAACACATTCTAGAGAATCCATCTTGGACAAACCACTTGATCATGTACAAAAGGTACATAGATGACCTATTCATAATATGGAGAGGAACCAAAGGAGACTTGGAAAATAACATCATTGCCTTAAATGCCTGCAACGAAAGGATAAAATTTACCCATAGTATAGATGAGCATAATATAGCATTTCTAGACGTGAAAGTATCCATAATGAATGATGGTATCATTACTAATGTCCACATTAAGAAAACAGACAAGAACTCTGCATTATTGTTTCACAGTTTTCATCCCATGACACTGAAAAAGCACTTGCCCACGTCGCAATTCATAAGAATTAAAAGAATTATGTCCAATGAAACAGAGTTGCAACAAAATTTTCAGGAACAAATAAAAAAATACCAAACTAGAGGATATCCTAATGATGTACTGCAAACATCGGTAAACAAAGTGGCTAAACAATCTCGAGCCAGTATGTTGAAAGAAGTGGAGAAAACAAAAGAAACCAAAACAGTGTGCGTATTGAAATTTTCTACAGATGCAACTAAAATCAAAAGAATAGTGAATAAACACTGGGGCCTCATTCAACGAGAACCTGATCTAATAGGCCTGTATCAAGATAACATAACTTTTGCTTTTCAAAGATCTAAGAACATCAAAGAAATGTTGAACACATCCAAGAAACCAACTATAACCTACCGAGGCATGCAAAAATGTCAAAATTGCACCCACTGTGGCAATGTAATTATGGGAAACCAATTCACTCACCCCACCAAAGGATATCCTATTGAACTGAAACACAATAGTACATGCGACACGATGAATTGTGTGTATGCCATAAAATGCCCATGCGGAAAAACCTATGTAGGACAGACGGAAAGAAAAGTGAAAAAACGCATAACTGAACATAAAAGCAATATTAGATTAATGAATCCAAAATCTACAGTGGCAAGTCACTGGCTTGAAGCACGCCATCAAATTTCCCAACTAAAATTTATGGTCTTAGAGAAAATCCTACCACGTGACGACATGGACCCTACTAAGCAAAGACTCAGAAGTGAATACTTTTGGATCAAAAAACTTAATTCAAGCCACCCTATCGGGCTTAATGACAGAATTGAACATTCATGTTTTTTATAAACATTCCAATATGGGTTTGTACCATACCTAAACCCTTGATGTGTTCTTTAAGGTGTGTTAGACCTTTTTTGCTCATGAAAGTATCGTTTTTAATTAATTTCATATTGGCACGTTTATTGTACATATATCTATAGCCACTTCTATGCAATGGCCTCTTTTTGTCTTTTCATTTTAGAGATATAGCTTCCACCGATATCACTTTTGTATTACTTTTGTTGTGCTAGCGCGTAAATATTCCCATCACTTCCTTGAAGCTAATACGGAACAGGTCACATGATGAGGGCCTCGTCGCCGTGATTGGAAGGCTTTCCGATCACGTGCTCGGAACTAGCATTTGAGTTGTTTAGTGCTGGCGCGAAACACAGAGACGCCGAACGTAGGCACCAGACCGGACGGTCTTTTGTAAGTACAGCTGTATTGAGAATGCATTATTGTCTTGAATGCTATTTAATAGTATGGCATTAGGAAGTCAAGTAGCTTATTACATTTACGCCGATTTTTGTGGTGAATAACCAAGAAATAGCATCTCAGAAAAGATGTGTCATTATGTTTACGAGTTTGGATTCTATTATTACTAGAAATGTAGATCAATATGTGCCCTCACTTTTGTGTTTATTTAGTATAGTGAATTAACAGGTCCTGTTTCTTTTCTATTCGTAGTCCCCTGATGAAGGGTCTATTGGACAGACCCGAAATGCATTGGGTTTGCTAAAATGAATGTCTAACTGGATATAACGAAAATGCTTAAGATGGAATAATAAAAGCATTATACCAAACAGATGAACTTTTGATCATTTACATGATGTGTTATACATGAAAAACTGATGTGTTGAAAATAAGTAAAAGACTGAAAAGAATCTTTTGAGTTCTACTGCAAAACAGCGCGTTCAGTTGTAGAAGGGAGTTCCCCTCCTACTCTACGTTTTGAGTCACTTTACACAAAAGGACACACACACAACTAATGAGATGGCGAATTGGTAAAATGTTAGAAGTACTCTGCATTTGATCGCCAATTTAAATGTCTACATTTTAGAACACACTAATATTGCAATGAATTTTCATAGCTTTTGAAAGACGAGGGTAGGAATATAATGTAATGATGATACTTGTAAAGCGCACTGTTACCCCATCTCGGGGTGTCCTGGCGCTGAAGACCACTGGGGAACCCGTCCTGGCTTTCCCTGTGAGATGGTCCCTTCTGGGTATCTCCAAGGTGAAACCAGACATTCCTGGCGTCTGTGGGGGGGCCGTTGTAGAGACGAGGCAAGCTTAATGCTCAGAGTTGCCGAGTGTGATCCCTGGTTAGAGTAGGCACCGAGGCGAGAATTATCAAGTCCGTTGACCCTGGTCCACGACCCTGTTGCGTCGGGAATTGAACTCTGGTCCCGGGCTGTTCTCTGCTTCCGGGTCTGCCGCCTCTAACCAGTGAGCCACACCACTCCACAATATACTGTTTAAAGCCTCAAACCCGTGACCTGGAAAATGAACAATAAACGCAGATGGCTTTCATTATTTCCAGGACAGCTTTATATTCTTTTAAAAGTATAACAACTTTTCTGATTTAGAAAATTAACATGTCAGGAAAGCTAATGTAGCAAAGTTAATGGAACAGTTCCTTTGAAGATCACTCCTTCATGTAACACAAATTTTACGAAGACACGTCATGTTTTTTTTTTTACCATGGAATACGTTAAGATTTAATAGCCTCGAAGTTCTTCCATCTCAATATAGGGTTCTCATGTCCACTTTCTCCTGTGGAGTTAGTTGAAAACACGTGGTACTTATTTGCAATGGGAACATAATGGTATTACAGGACATTCCAACACATCCCGAGGTGAACCCACGTTCCACAACGTGTCTTGGACCAGACTTTAAAGAGTCAAACGCAGCTGGAAAAGCAGCACTTGGACCTTCATTATACCACCAAGAATTTACATGCTTGGAGAAAAAAAATCAGACTATTTATCCATGCCAGCATCCAGGGTGGATATTATAGGGGCACGTGCTTATACCTGGTGCCCTGATCCTGGGGAGTGCAAGGGATTTTAGCTGCCCTGGCAACAATGCTCAAACTGGCCCACAATCTTTGTCTCCTCGCGCTATCACTCTTTGCATCCATCCGTTCGCTCTCTACTTCTGTCTTCTCCCTCTCAGGTCGCTTTCTTCCTTTCTCCCTCCCTCTATCTCTTGAAGCATCCTGTGCCTGCTGCAATTAACCTCCAGGAGCTGTGGCAAGTTACAGAGGCACCAGCAGTAGCCCTAAGCTTTCAATTCTTGCCTCCAAGGGCTCCAGCTCACCGGGGAAATGCCTGGTGGAATAATAGGCCTGTCCAGCCCCCGTAATGAAGAGGATGTTCTGAAACAACATCTCTAGGTGTCACTCAGAAGGCTGTATTTTGGTGAGCCTGTACAGTAGTGACATTCATGCATATGCTTCTGTCTTAGCTCACACGTCAGACTCCAGTGTGCAGTGCAATGCTAGACATGAACATACACTTATCAAAGTAAAATCCTTTGTATGGTTGTACGTCAGGTGATCCAACCAAATAGATGGTGGATGTTTGAATGTTTCCAAGCACTGTCTTGAAACACAATTAAAGAGCGCAGAACTAATGTAGTAATGCTTAGATGCATTTCACTCATGCTCACTCTGGGTTACATACCGAAAAACATCCAAACTGTGTCGTTCAGCATAGCCCAGTACCAGTTTTCAGGTGTCTTGGACTACTGCAAATGTATAGAGCTTAGCCTACATTCTTGCTGACTTGCCTACTCCAGCTCATCTTATCTACGTAGAACTTAGTCTTACTTCAGGTGGCTTAGCTATAACACTCTACCACTTCTGGACTGCAGTTCAAGATCATTTTTAAAGATCTGAGTCTCACCCTCGAAAAATTCTTACTTACTTATCAGCAGCCATGTTATCAATTGTTGATTATTGTTAGAAATTGGGTTACTGGTTGACTGCGGTATTCCCTAGTCAAGCAGTAACCACAATCCTAGTTAGGGTAAGGGGCAGGCAAACCCTAAATTAACCTGTGCTCACCCTCTTGTAGCTTGTCACAGCTGTGTATAAAGCATTTGTACAACACTTCAAATAGTAAAACAGTGAAAACACCACACAAAAAGATCCCCCACCAGGTTAGAAAAATAGATCTGACTTTAATTAGTAAAACTAAAATGAAAAAAATCCATTTAGTAGAACTGGAGATATTGAATTTTAAAGTTCATTGTAAAAAATGGGGGCACAAATCGCTATTGGGGAGATATGGTCTCCCCGGACCGGGACAAAGTCACAAATTCAGGCCTGCTGTGATGAAGCACGGCCCGGCTACTGAGACCCAGTTAGACCTGCTGAACAGAGTGCCTTAAATCCTGGTTGAGAAGCATTGTGTGGATCCGCGAAGATACATTGCACAGCCAAGGTGATGCATCGGTTCAGAAATGCGAAGAGGCTGTGTTGCGAGGTCCTGTTGCATCGACATCGAAGATCCCTTCGACGGACTTGTGATGCGTAGTCTAGTGTCAGGGATACAATGCGTCTATTCCAATGAGACGTGGAGTTGCTATGCGGAGTTTCAGCTAAGGACTCAAGGCTGCCGTCGCCGCTCTGCAGCCGAGGTTCCGAAGGTGATGCATTGGTCTCAAGATGCGGATAGCAGCAGCAATGCAAGTCCTTTCTGATGGGTCCAATCCTTGCAGCAGCGGCGATGTGTTGGTTCTGCTTGGGGGATGTGTCGCTCAGCCGAGGAGATGCATTGGTTCTACTCCGGGATGCGACGCTTAGCAGAGAAGATACGTTGGTTCCGCTGGCAAGTACCTTAGGCCGATTTCCAAGCATCCAGGACTGGGGTGGCACCACTTGACAGGGAAGACTCACAAATGGCAGAGTCCAGGTGCAGGGGTTGGAAGCCTGCTATGTCTTTGAGGTTTCATTAAGGAGGCAAAACAATTAGCCCTTGGAGTCACTCTGAGTTCTGGGGTCAAGAGATGCAGGTCCTTCTCACCCAGGCAAGATGACAGCAGGCAGCACAGCAAAGCAATGCAGAAGTCCAGCAGAGTGCAATCCAGCAAGGTGACAACCCTTCAGCAACACAGCAGCCTTCTTCCTGGTAGAGCATCCAAGGGTCGAGAAGTACTGAAGTGGTAGTGTCTAATATCAAGTGCTTATAGTATGTGGTGCCTTTGAAATGGGGGAGACTTATAAGTAAATTAAATATGCCGAGTAGGGATGAACCAATATTACCACGTTTTAATTTACCCCAGAGTACTCCCATGTGTCCTGTTTTTTATGACTTAGGAATGAGGCCGAATAAATCTATTGCAAATTTGCGTCCGGTATTATACTAGAGGCGCTTTATCTATGTAATGGTATTATGTTTCTAATGAAACGATATATTTCCACTGAAGAAAATCAATAAAATGATCTGTATATTTTTCTAACATGGTGTGACCTTGATTATGTGATTTGTCTTTTCTGGTTACAGTGAGCTCATCTCCATTTTTTTCTGTATATTGGCCTCTAGTTGAGCCATTTAAATTAATTTCAGGGGGCAGACTAATTTTTGTGTTTTTAGTAAACACTAAATGAATACTTCCTGCCTAGCATCAATTGGCACTGTTATGAAGAAGGAAATGCCACACTCTGACAGCAGAATTCTGAAATGCTCTAAAGAATAGCCCGGTTATCCTCATGCCAATGGAAGCAAGACTCTACTGGTCCATATCCCTAATATTAACCTGACGTAGAGAATAGTATTCTTTATGCAAAAGTATGCCTCATCAAAAGTGTTTGCACTGAAGTAAACCAAAAGTGATGGGTAGGATGCTTGAATTATTCCCAGTCACCAGTAATTATGTAGGTCCACATGCCAATCCATTGATTTTTTGCCCACTATGCCACCTCAGATTAGACCCAGGCATATGCAAATAGGCTTAGATACTGCTCCGGCAGAAACAGCCTAGCTCGGACTGGGAAGCCGGGTCCTCACTGAACCAGAACACAAGCACCACAAGCCCAGTTTGCTTTAGTTCTTCAGTCAAGCGCAGCTTGGTTTTAATGCCGTTGGGACCCATGTCTGGGCATACCCTTTTCACTGAAGTAAACAAAAAAGTGATGGGCAGAATGCTTGAATTAATCTCAGATACTGTTAATTACTGAGGCCGCATCACAGCTCATAAAAGGTCTTTGTAAGTTTAACAGGATCACATAGAATCGACTCTCACTCTGCCTTACCTGATAACAAAGATTAAGACATTCAGTGAAGCATGCATGGCATGCAGTAGCATCATCCCCAGTCTTAAAATCAGAAAACAGAAGAAGGAGCATACAAGATAGCATGCTATCTCCTACTAGGGTCCTAGAATCTAGTGCCCCATCTGTTTCCATATGAGCAAAGGTTCATACTTTCTTCACGTCCATAAGGAGTTTAAAGCCCCTCTCTTGAGTCAATTCCTCATCAGAGGAAAACCACCTAGATGCTGGACTTCTGATGAAAACCTATCACTAACTACCCTCCCCACCACATTTCCTCTTACACCTGAAGCTCTAAAGTACTTTCACTGGCTAACCCCTTCCTCTAGGGATCAACCCAGCATCCTTCCCCTCTCCACTGTAAACGATTGCCTATAATGTAATGTTCATGCTTTCAACTTCCTCGCCATTTTCTTCTTAATTTCCAACTGTGAAAGCCCCATCTAGAATGGTGGGGGGGGGGGGGGGGGGGGGGGTTGGGGGGGGGGGTTTTGGGTCAGAGGGCAAGGGTTCCTGGCGCTGGTCGCGGTCAGGTCGCGGACAGTCACGTATGCACCAGTGGTGCATCCCCACAGCGGCCACCATTAAATAGGTATCAGGGGGAGGGTGATCAGCTGGGAGTCGAGAGTAGGTGTGTCATGATGGGGGGGAGGGCCCTCGAAGGGAAGCAGCAAGAGGGAGTAAAAAGAGACAAAAAAGAGAAAACTGTCATGTGGCAACAGAGGCAAAAGGGGCAAAAGAGAAAAAGCTGCCGGGGAGAAAAGAGAAAGGAGGTCATGGAGAACAGGGGACACAAAGCGGAATAGCAGAAGAGCAGGGTGCTCTTCCACTAGACCATCAGGGTGGAGGAGGGCATTGAACACCTAGCTGAGAGGAGGTCGGGCTGGAGCTTAAGGGCAGACCCTTAACGGTGGAGCTGCAAGGGGGAGAGCAGTGACACCGACCAGGAAGGTCAGAGGTCTTGCTCTTCTTGCATTGCAGCTGCCGCCATTAAGTAGGGTTCGGGGGGAGGGCGATCAACTGGGAGACGGGAGCAGCACGCTGGGGGGGGCAGTGAGGGCAGGAGGAGCGGGGAGCACGGGAAGTGTAAAACAAGGTAAAGAGAAAATAGGGGGAAAAAAAAGAGAAAAGAGTCAAGTGGCAAAAGAGAAAAAGTGCCAAAAGAGGCAAGAGGGGCAAAAAAGAACAAGTGGCAGGGGAGGAAATAGAGAACAGGGGACACAGAGAGGAATAGCAGAAGAGCAGGGTGCTCTTCCACTAGACCATCAGGGTGGAGGAGGGCATTGAACACCTAGCTGAGAGGAGGTCGGTTGGGCTGGAGCTTAAGGGCAGACCCTTAACGGTGGAGCTGCAAGGCGGGAGAGCAGTGACACCGACAAGGAAGGTCAGAGGTCTTGCTCTTCTTGCCTTGCTGCGGCCGCCATTAAGAAGGGTCCGGTGGGAGGGGGATCAGCTGGGAGGCGGAAGCAGCAGCCACTGGGGGGCAGTGAGAGCAGGAGTGGCGGGAAACAAGGGAAGCGTAAAACAAGGTAAAGCGAAAATAGGCAAAAAAGAGAGAAGAGTCAAGTGGCAAAAGAGAAAAAAGTGCCTAAAGAGGCAAGAGGGGCAAAAAAGAACAAGTGGCAGGGGAGGAAATAGAAAGGAGCAAAGGAGAACAGGGGACACAGAGAGAAATAGCAGAAGAGCAGGGTGCTCTTCCACTAGACCACCAGGGATGAGGCGCAGGCAGGAGCCAGCAGCATGTACAATGGGACCCCCTCAAAAGTTCAATCGTGGCCAAGGAACAGAGGGGAGAAGAAAAACATCACTGTGAAAGGTTTGTTCCTTCAGTGGCCATACACTTCAAACATTGGTATACATCCTACTTATTAGAGTTTTGGTGACAAAATTATTTTGGACAATATTTATTTGAACATTTCTTTTATTCTCATTTCATATGGTTTCTTATTATTCAATTTGTAGAAAATTATTTCATCATGAATACATTTTTTTGAAAAATATTTTTTCTTTTATAATACATGTAAACAAATATCACAAAAATAGCTATAAATATATACAAAAACATATAACACAAGTTATCTAAAAAGACACCACCTGATACCAAAACCGCAAACTGAAAATCATACCGTTCTCACAACCATACTTCATTCAAACCACACTCAAGAAAAGAGAGAGAAAAGGGGAAAAGCTGAGTTACAGTTGGCAAGATCTAAATGCCAATTCTAGGGTCTCAAAAGACAATTAGAGGCCCCTGCACCAGGAGCCTGCAGGTGGAGGAGTAAGGGTTGGGTAGACCCGTAACGGTGGAGCTGCGCAGGGTGAGAGCAGTGACACTGACCAGGAAGGTCAGAGGTCTTGCTGGATAGTAATTATGTGGTACTGAGTGTACTGGAATTATGTTTCAGCGATTAAGCCACCAAAAAAGGTCTATTCCCACTTTGCATGTGGGTTGTCTGCAGAGCCTGGTCTTTTTTAATATTCACAGATTCAGTTACAGAATCCTCATACCTGTACACCTATGCTGTCGCTTCTGACAGTTCTGCAAACCTGGCCTAGGTGCATGGTCTCGTGACTATGAATCTTACATCGGACTCATAGTCCCCAGCCAGGATCTGTAGACCTCATGGGCGGTGCTAGAAATCATGAACCCAGAAGCATAATCTGGATTTTGTTTTACAATTTAAACATTAGTGTGTCCTTTTGGCCACCTCACATAGACGTGGGTGTTAGGGTGTGCTCACCCTGCCGCCCTATGTGCCCTTTCAATCTTATTTTCAGGAAAAGAGGATTGTGTCCCTGCATCCTGTAATGAAGGCAATAAATATCTTCTTGAAGTTGCCGGCCAGCCAATCATACCATTTCGGTTTCACTGATCCGTCAATCAGAAAATTAAATTGGCAGGCAGTAAAAAAAAACACACTCTTGGCCTATCAGATTTATTTATTTTTGATCCACAGAGCTCTATGAATACAGGTATGTAGGTTCAAGTAATGAAGGGTCCAGATCCCTCTGACATCTATAATCCAAGGTACTTTTTAAAAGCAAATTTCTTGAAAACTACTAACCAGTTTGACACCAAACCAAGTAAAGCTATTTCCTTGAGTTAAATTCTACCTTCGTGCCTAATTTGGTTTAATCTCTTTCAGCCATTTTTTCTCAAGAAGCAAAGAGTAAATGGAAAATTAAAATTAAATTGTCTCCTTTGGGACTCCATTTTTTTGGGCCCTCGCTTGACGGATCTGCTTAAAGAACCCAAAGTGGATGTATTTTGTTTTGGAATATTTAGTGCAAATTCATCAAAAGGTGCCAAAGTAATTAGCAAAACAAAAAATACCTTTTCAGGGAAAGCCTGATAAAACCATGTTTATGTGTAATAAATGCTACTGCTACAGGTATATAGATTTATACCATGCCAGTAATTGTCAATTGGGCCCAATGACACATCTAATTTAAAGCAACTGTACAAATAAATGCTCATCCACACTATTAATAATATAGTGCAAATCTCAAATTCCAGTTTATTACCACACTAAGGCAAAATTGATGTTAGAAAAACACTGTCTATAGCCTCTCATGTTACAATTACTTTACACAGGAAAATTACTCTACTAATATTCAGGATGTCTCTTCAATATAATTTTACCTCATTGCTCAACTGAAAATCCTTTCATCCTGAATAATAATCTCTTTTTTAATTTGAATGCATGTTGGACCTGGCCCTTTTTTTGCAGGATTATCCTCAAACCTTTTGCCTTCTTCCTCCTATTTGCCTGAACGTCTTTTGTTGATTTTAGGACTCTGGGCACTTTACCACTGCTGACCAGTGCTAAAATGTAAGGTAATTGGTTTCTCCATGATTGGCATATTTCATTTACTAATAATTCCCTAGTACAGTGCACTGTGTGTGTCAAGAGTCTGTAAATCAAAAGCTACTAGTGGGACTGCTGCATTGACTGTGCCACCACATGAGTAGCCTCACAAGCATGTCTCAGGCTTGCCACTGCAGTGTACATGTGTGCAGTTTTAAACTGCCCTGTCGACCTGGCAAGTGCACCCACTTGCTAGACCCAAACCTTCACTTTTATTACATGTCAGGCTCCCCTAAGGGAGGCCCAAGGTAGCTCCATGGGCAAGGTGCAGAGTATTTAAATGGTAGGAAATCTACTGCTGTGTTTTACATGTTCTGGTAATGAAATACTGCTATGTTAGTTTTTCACTACAGCAAGGCCTCCTTCTCCCATAGGTTAGCATTGGCGCTGCCTTGTAACGTTACAAGTGATCCTGGGAGCAGATAGAGATTTGGAGTCTCTGGACTCATAATTTTTGGTGAAGTTAGTTTTTGAATTGTACATTTGAAAATACCACTTATATAAAGTTGGCCATTTCTTGCTTAACCATTCTGTGCCTCTGCCTGTCTGGGTCAGGATGACAGTTGGGCTGTTTGTGCATTCACTCTAAACAGTCATGCAAAGGGAGCTGAGGATGTGCCCTGCATATCCCCATGGCCCATCACCAGGCTGATGGGTCTTCCGGAGCTAGAGTGGTGTGAGGAGTTGTCACTGACACCTGAATATGGCCGTGCCTGCCCTTACACAAAGCCGTCTCCACACCCCTGTAGTGTGTCTGGCACCAGGGAAAGGCAGGGTCTTGTGAACTACAATGACTTTCCTTTGAAGTATGCCTACTTCAAAGGCAGAAATGGGTATAAGTACTGACCACTGACAGGAAGAAGAGCTGGAGAAGCTACTAGCAGGGACTGTCACTGTGCTGTTTGCCTTGCTGTGTTGGCCAGCTGCTTTGCTGCTTCTGCCCTTTGACTGAAAGGGCTGGATTTCTGGACTCGGGGGGATCAGTGGCAGTGATCCTCCTGGACCTGAGTGCAGCGTTCGACACTGTGAATCATCAAGTGCTACTCCAGAGACTTTCGGACGCCGGAGTGAGAGGGACAGCGCTAAACTGGCTTAGGTCATTCCTTAGTGAAAGATCTTTCCAGGTATGGGAAGGGGACGCACGGTCGGCATCCACCCCCGTCCATTGTGGTGTGCCTCAGGGCTCCTCTCTGAGCCCTACACTATTCAACGTGTATATGGCCCCCTTGGAGGAGGTGGTGGCTCCATTCAACATCAAGATCGTGAGCTACGCCGACGACACCCAATTGGTGTTCGCCCTCTCCCAATCCTTGGAGAACTTCCAGACACTCCATGCCTGCCTCTCACAGGTCCACTCCTGGATGGGGGACTCAGCACTCAAATTGAATGGGTCCAAAACTGAGATCATGGTGATGGGACCTAAAAATCCATTCGTTCCCAGCCTAGCCTGGCCCAGTTGCCTGGGGTGTCTTCCGGAACCCAAGGATGAAATCAAGAGCTTGGGCATCTGGATGGAACGAGATCTCTCCCTCAGAACCCAGGCATCCAAACTCGCGGGTGTCTGCTTTGGTCTTCTCAGATCAATACGTAAGATACTGCCCCTTATCCCTTTCACCTCGAGAAAGCTCCTGATTCAGAGTCTGATTATGTCCAGGCTGGACTTTAATAATGCGATTTACCTTGGGGCCCCTGAAAGCACTTTGAACAGACTCCAACACGAACACTCTATAACATCCCCATGTCCTGCTCTGCCAAACCAGCACTGAGGGCACTACATTGGTTGCCAATACGGGAGAGAGTGAAATTCAAATCCCTATGCCTTGCACACAAAATCTTGCAAGGCAAAGGCCCTCCCATCCTTCAGAAGATGGGGATCCCGTACAAAGCGAGCAGAACTCTACGCTCAGACTGTCAACACCTGTCTGTCATCCCCAGGGTAAAAAAGGCCCGTTCAGGAGGAAGGAGATTTTCAGTCAATGTTTCCACCCTCTGGAATGCTCTCCCCATAGGTTTGCGCGCTGAACCGTGTCTTTTGCGCTTCCGTAAACAACTTAAGACCCTCCTCTTCTGTTAATTCATCCTCGTTCACGCTTTTCCTGATGTGGTTGGTGGCAAAAGCGCAGGGATGCTCCAGGGTAACCGAGCGCTATACAAAACCGATCTAATAATAATAATAATAATAATAATTTGCTTTCTGTATCGTGCTTCCAAGGCTCTCCAAGGGCTTGAATTGAGTTTGCCTTTTGTTAGAAAGTCTCAGGGCCATCAAATACTTCATCTGACAGTACCTGGGCTCTTTCGCAGAGTCCTGTCTTGCCAAGTGGGGCCAAATCCAGTTCCTGGGATCTTGGTAGTGGTTACGAAGAGAAAATCCATGCATCGACTCCCAGCATCTTTCAGATCCGGCACATCGCTGCAAAACCTGATGCATTGTCACCAGCACAAGAGCGTAGTCCCTGCTTGACGCAGGCATCAGCTATTGTTGTGGCACATCAGAAGAACCGCCACTGCATGAGTTTCGAGCACCGCATCACCGAAGTCCGAAACGCACTGCTCCAACTCACGTTGCCTACTTCATTGCTGTGGAATCGACACAACGGGACCTGACATCGACTCTTCATCACTGGGCACCGATTTCCTCATCGACACCGCACCGCAGTAAGGATCATAATGTCTGCAACCAATGCATCACCTCCCCTGCAGAGTAAGGAGCCGACTCATCACATCCTCTGCCTAGCAGTAAGGAACCAACTCATCACCTCCTCTGGCAGTAAGAAACCAATATATCACCTACTGTTTCAATGCTTCACATCCCCTGTCTTCATACCTTCTTTAATTGTTGACGCTCTTAAGGTACTTTGTCCTAATCATGTGCATCCATTGATTTCTATGGACTAAACTTGCTTAATATTTTCACAATTATATTTTGACTTGTGTATGTTGCTTTTTCTCGTTTTGGTCCTGATTAAAATTCAGATAAATATTGGCTAGTTTTCTAAACTGGTGTGGACTCCTGTAGTAGTGTTTTCACTATGTTACTGTGTGTACAAATACTTAACGCATTTCCTCTGAGGTAAGTCTGACTGGTCATTCCAATCTACCAAGGGGCGAACAGGGATTATTTTAGCTGTGCGACTCCCTTACCCTGACCGGAGTGAGGGTCCCTTCTTGGACAAGGTGCACGCCACTGCCAACTAGAGACCCCCTTTCTAACAATGCACATGAACATAAGCCAAATACAAACCAAAGGTGCAGATGCTTGGAGAGTAATACACTGTTTGTTATTATATTTGAGGGAGAGGAGGAGCACTATGACATGCTCATGGTTTTGCTTCTCATGAGTAATGGCACCTACCCACACTCAACAATGGTGATACATAAAATATTACTCACTCCAAATCTGCAAAATATAATATTTATGCCATGGCAGTGAAAGTAACAAAAGGTGTCTCAATAACACATGCACTAATATACATACAAAGATACTTTCATTACTACAGTCCAAATGTCAAATTTCAGTTTATTTGCCTCAGTAGAGCAAAACTGGCTTGAGAAAAACACTGTTTAGTTTGGCACATATTGAATATTACAATTACTTCATACGAGGAAGCAGATTTCCATTACCCACTCAAGGGTTTACCTCTCATGACTCCTGGCCTCTCCCCTCTCTCAACTTTGGTAATAATAAGCATTTTACGTGTGTTTATGTACGTTTGCTGTTGATAGACACAAACACTGTAAGTTGTCTGGAAACAGACAATCAACACTGGCAAGGTGTTACATTAATGACTGACTAAGGCCTTGCTATACAAAAATGATATAGCATAACATGAAAGTGCAATGAATGCTAGTGCTTTTGATAGAAAACTATCGGTTGAGTAACAAATTGAAAACTAGTTATAAGAACAATTTGGCTGTTGAATGCTGGTTTTTGAGATAACACTTATTTGTAAAACTATATAAAAAGCATTACAGTAGAAAGAGACAGAGAAGGACAGGCAGGGTTACATTTTACAGCTCTGCATCCAGCCAGGAAGGCCACATTCACCTAATTGGAAACACCACTGAATACAATATAATTAAGTGAGTCTAGATCAAGAGAACAAGGCAGTACTTTTTCTACTGTGACTTCCACAGCACCCCTCAACCACCGACACGAACGCATTGCTTAATTTGTAAAAGAATAAGGGCCCGATGTAGGTAATCCCAGATTCGGTATTTAAGAACTGGCAATCGGGATGTGGGTATTTTTACCGAATTCAATACCGAATCGGTAAGTTTCTGTATTTACCGATTCGGTAATTACCGAATCGATATTTGCCATCGATTCCTATGGGCCTTGAAGCCCATCGGAATCTCTGGCAAATACCGATTCGGTATTTTACCGAATCTGTAAAATACCGAATTGCCAAGGGGGACAGGGTGTCACTTTGACACCCTGTTGCACCCCTGTTTCTGGCTTGTGTGCCATGTGGCACACATACATGCCCTAAGGGGCACTGGCACAGGTGTACATGCACAGATGTGCATGTCACAGAAATTCTTAATTTTCCACCCAATAGTATTGGGTGGTAAATTAAGAATTTCTAAGGTCCTGTGGCACTGCAAACTGTGCCACCTACATATGGATTTACAGAATCTGTATATTTACCGATTTGGAAAAATACCGAAGCGGTAAATTTACAGAATCTGTAAATATACCGATTCTGTAAATTCCGAGCCACCTACATGTCAAAAGTCAAATACCAGTCGGTAACGGCCGAAATCGGCCGCTACTGACCGGTATTGGGCGACCTACATCGGGCCCTAAGTGCTGAAACCCAAAGTTTTGCTAAGATGCCGGCGACCAGCGCTATCCAATGTCAGGTTCCTGGTTAATCTAAATTCCACCTTATGCCTCTATCACCCACCACAAGACACTACCGGCTCCTTTTTCTCACTTTCACAGGTTATTTTTATCACCGCTTTCTCCCTCTGTGACTGTTTTCCAGCCTTTCTTTCCCTCCTTCTTTTCATCTTGTATGTTTTTCTCTCTCTTGCTCTAGGTCAAAGTCTGGGGAGGAAAAATAAGTGCTGGTACCCAAAAACGAGTGCCAGTGGGTCCCACCTCCAGACATAAGCTCAAAATGATCACTGCTAGTACGTTTAGTTTTGTTACTGATGTCTAATGATTTCTTGAATTCGTATACAATTATGAAAGGTATGCTTTCAGTTCTCTGGCAACTACATGAGATTCCTTCAGATGCCTTGTAATCGTGACATGTTGGTATTTTATCCATATTATCTTATGTCCGTTGTGTGTGAGCGTATTTCAATTCAAATGTTAATGAAATGATCAAAGGTGATTTAATATCATGTTTAAAACACGTTGTGAATTAACTTAAGAAGTTGAAATCAATTTCAAAAGTAATATTAACTTTTGAAATGCACTTTGGCTGGCTTCAGCATTGGACCCTTGTCTTTCCAAACACTGCAAACCTGAACTAGAGTGTCAAAGAGGAACGCATATTTGTTTAAGAAAAGCTAAACATCTATTTATCCATTACAAAAATGCGGACACTGACACTGCGAGATTGGGAATCCCTTCCAGGCACGTTTCTGTATTTTTTAAAGGATCAGGGCCGGCCTTAGGCATGTGCAAGCTGTGCACCTGCACAGGGCCACCAAACCCCAGGGGCCACCACGCCAATATATATCCTTAATATATTTATCCTCTGAGGACGGATACATATTTGTGTGGCGGCCCCTGGCAGGGATTTGGCGGCCTCCGGCTCAGTTCCACTTCTAAACACCCTGACCCCCCCCCACCCCCCCCCCCCCATCCCCCTCTTTACTGGCCTCTGCACTCTGCCCCACCCGGACCCCCTCTTCTGGGGCCCCCTACCTACGCTCCTTGCCCAGGGCCACCATGACCCTAGAGCCGCCCCTGAAAGGATGTCTGGACATATGGCTTTAGTATACTGCACAGAATGTGCATATACAATATATGATAGTGACAAATGGGAGTGTGATGGAGAACATTTAGTAGAGCCCTCGTACGTCAACTAAAATACAGATTATTGGCCAAACTGTGGATAGAAAGTAAGGATAATACAGTTGGGTACGGTCAAGTGGAGCACACGTGTTTAATGATATGAATGGAGCCATTCACAATGTAGAAAGTCTTGTACGTTATTTCTCATCAATTTTATGTGGGATTGTAAGAAATTGACTCACTGGTTGAGAGGGGTAGAACCCTACTCACGCAGCAACCACCATCCTTGTCATGTAGAAGTCACAAGCAAACCCCAAATTAACCTGTGCTCAACCTTCTGGTAGCCTGGCACAGAGCAGGCAGGCTTAACTCAGAAGCAATATATAAAGTATTTATGCAGCAATTCACAGAGTGATAAACTCGAACACAACACAAGAAAAATCCCACGCAAATTTAGACTAATAGGATAAAATGTGATAAACAATTTTAGATAAAATGGAGCGCAAGCTAGCTAACAGAACCTAGTTAGGTTCCTGAACAAAGTACCTTAAACCCTGTTTGGGAGCAATGTGAGATCCTGCACTGAGGATGCGTCGCACAGTGACGTTTCAGGGGGCTACGATGTGATGTCCTGCGTCATCGTCGCAAATGCTGTCAACAAGGAGCTTGAAATACCCGGGGTGAACAGTTACTCGTACACATTTCTCCATACATTTCGGGGTTGGACACCTCTGTCTGGTTGGCACGCATACGAGTTAAGCTAGGCATTTTCTCGTGATACCAGTTCATATGCAAAGGTGTGCGCTAACTCCCTTAATTGAGTTGTATACATTTTGCCACAGGCTGGTTAGCAGCACCAACAGTTTCTCTTCTTTGATTATGTGAGTAATTGTATGATTCGCTGTGCAACTAGAGATCGGATGTATTACAGAACCACAAATGCCTTTACCACACATGCCTTTATCACGCGTCCTTAACATGCAATGCCTTTACCATGCATTCCCTTTAGCACCCAAGTCTTTACGACGCACCCCCTTTACCGCGCATGCCTTTCCAACAACAATGTAAGTATAGATCAGGTAAGTAAAGCCTCTTTTTAATATATATGTATATAGGGGGGGTTGAGTTTAGGAGTTGATGAGGAAAAAATGTATCAATGTATATACACACACATATATATGTACATAAATATATATATTCCATTATTGAATCCTAAACTCAGACACCCCTAAACCCCAATTATACCCTTCCCACCAACACCCTTAACCACCCCCTAAAACCTAAAAGCACACTTACCACATAGTGCCCCTACCAACCTTAAATCTAAAAATACCCTTACCACTGAATACCCTTACCCACTACTAAACCCTAGAAACCCACCTACCACTAAATACCCCTACCCACCCTAAACCCTAAAAATACCCTAACCACCCAATAACATACCCACCCCTAAACCTTAAAAACGCCCTTATCCCCTAATGCCCTTACCCACCCCAAAACCCTGAAAATACCCTTACCACCCTAAAGCCCTACCCACCCCTAAACCCTAAAAAACACCTTTATCACCCAATAACCTTAGTCACCACTACACTCTAAAAATATCTTTATTAGTAGTCTTTTTCCTTTGGAGATCGATGTCTTTGATTCTTTATTTTTGTATATTTTACAGTTGTTGGTCTATTAGTAATATATTCCATTGCACTGTGCTCCTGAAAAACAATAGAACATTATTAAAGAATAAGTTACATGGATGAACAACCTGATCCTTGGTGAAACATAGAGTCTGTCACATGGGATTAGCTGAAATATCTGAGAGTGCTTCAGTACTTTTAAGATTAAGGTTGCATTTTTTCAAGACTGGACATATATATTAACACTGCATATTCCCTGCCCTAAAGTGTATCATTGTTTATGTAATCATTTCACTCCTACAATTTAAAGTAAACTGGAGTTTACAGAACTAAGGTATGCCACTGGAAATGTAACACGTTATTCATCACCCTGGGAGAATGGACCTCTCTAAGCAGCTGTATTTTCCCAGCAGGAGAGTACTGTAGGGCTCTGTGGCACAGGCTTCATCCCCACCCCAACTTCCAGGGGCTCCATTTAGCCCAAGGTCAATGGATACCTGTGAGATATAATAATAATAATAATAATAAATATTGGAGATATGGGAGACTCAGAAGTCCCTCCTCAACTTCTCCAGCAAGAGAGCTGCATGACTTAATTTGTTTAAAAAAAAACTATGCTGGTGCCCAAAGCACTGCTCAGAAGGCCGGAACCAATGCAATTAAACGTTGGCATGCCAAATACCAAGGCCGCAAGTCTAAAATCCACCTGAAGCCTCTTAAATCCACTACCAAACACTCCCTGCCCATGTTTTCACCCTTGCAGGTTTTTGCTTTTTTCCTTTGTCACGATTTTGCCGTTCTTCACTTTTGCCATCTTTCTAATCTGTGTGCTTTCCTTCTTCTTGAGCTCGGTAAATATGTGATGCAGAAAAATAAGTGCCGGTCCTCAAAAAGTGCAGAGTGCCCCCACCGGCA
Organism: Lissotriton vulgaris; assembly: GCF_964263255.1. Taxonomy (NCBI): domain Eukaryota; kingdom Metazoa; phylum Chordata; class Amphibia; order Caudata; family Salamandridae; genus Lissotriton; species Lissotriton vulgaris. The sequence continues at coordinate 2,112,660,453 of NC_141689.1, read as the reverse complement.
ACCACTGGGTCACATTAAGCCCTGGAGGGCCATCATTTTGTGTTTCACCACTGCTGCCCAGGGTTCAATGGCATACGTCAAGTCAAGTCAAAGAATCTTATTTAGCGCACATATCACCAGATAGGTCTCATGGCGCTTACAGATATTCCAGAGGCTGATGGTCATATCCGAATTGCATTATTTCTGGTCAATAAGGTTGTCCTCAATAGAGAGAAGATGAAAATGCAACTTGTTCCAAAGATGGGGTGCGTGAAAAGAAAAAGATCGTCAAGAATGAGATCGTCAACATAAAACTCCTAATTTGCAAAACTTAAAAAAGTAGGTTGAGTCTAATCCGTATATTGCCTGTAGACCGTTAAACTGCATCACCCCCTGCGATCCTAACATATCACCCATCTTGCTTATCCCATGGTTTCTCCATTCAGAAAAGACAGCACATGAGAATATATTGCCAGGGAGATTGGGATTGTTACTCAATCTAGTATATGCATTGTATCTACCTAGACCAATTTTTTTCGTGAATGCAGTCCAGATCTTGTGGGCGGCCATCACCGTTTTAAATTTAGTCCTTTTAAAATAACTGTAATCAGTAAACTTCAGAAAGAGGTTCTCAGCGTGATCTCCTAGCACTAATGCATAAATTGCTAAAGTTCCTAACTCATCTTGCCCTTCCATTTCTGCCCCTCCAAATAAACCTGCCATATATTGAAGGGACGCTGCCCAGTAATACAATCTTAAATCAGGTAGGGCCCCCCCACCTCTCTCCCTAGGGAGTGCCATGAATCTCAACGCCCTTCGGGTCTTTCCATGTGCCCGCACAAATCGGTTTATCTTATGCTCAAGGGCCTTAAACCACTTTGCTTCAAACAGTAAAGGTATGGTCCTGAATAAGTACAAACATTTCGGGAGAAAGATCATTTTGACTATTGGTTCGACCTACTATTGAAAGGTGTATGTTGTGTAGCCTGTCTAAGACCTTCTTAGCTTTATTTATTACCGGTGTTATGTTTACCTCCACAAGTTTATCTAGATCTGACATTATTGTTACCCCTAAATATACTCCACTTTGCACCACCCTATGATCTGAACAGTCCACTTTACTACTTTTGATAATCTGTGTTTTTGCAGTATTCAAAGCATAACCGGACACCTCTCCAAACTGTTGCGCTTCTGCCTCCACCAGACCTATAGCTTCTGTGGGTTTTGGAGTGACAATCGCCACTTCATCGGCGTAGGCCAAGATTTTACATTGCCCCCTATGGGTATCTACTGGACAAATGTTATCATTTAAATCTATACGCAGTATATATGGGTCCATATAAAGGGCAAACAGAAGCGGGGAGCAAGGGCACCCCTGAAGTGTACCCCTCCTAATCTGGAATGGGAGCGTGTACCCTGCGTTTACTCGTATACGAGCAGTTGGAGCTGCATATAGTACCTGCAGAGCCTTCACCAAGCCCCCCCAAACTCCGCCCTCCTCAAAATAATCCACAGGAAGTCCCAGGAGACCTGATCGAAAGCTTTTTCTGCGTCTAATAACATCACCGCCATCGGGTCTCCTGCAACCTCTGCAGCATCAAAAAGGGTAATGACTTTTCGGGTATGATGTGTGGTACCTCTCCCTGGTATAAACCCGTGCTGATTAATACTCACAAGAGAATTAATTACTTTCACAATTCTAAGTGCAAGGGCCTTGGATTACATTTTTGTGTCCGCATTCATTAGGGTTATTGACAAAAACTGGAGGGCCGGCGGGATTTGGGCTGAATCCTATTTTGGATATTATACAGGATGGCACAGACTGTACACTTAAAAGATTGTACTCTGAATTAATAGAGCATCAAGCAGATGATCTGGGAAAGTATGAAGAAAAATGGATGCAGAAGTTGGTCGCAGAGAAGGAACTTTTCCGTAGGTCATTGGAATTAGGACAGACACTTTTGTGTTCAGCACCACTTCAGGCACAACATATAAGACATTGTACTTTCTGTATCATACGCCCTCCAGGATAGCACAATGGGGAGGGGTAGCTGGTATCACGTGCCCAAGATGTGATAGTTCTGAGGCTGATTTAGTCCATATGTTTGCTACCTGTACCCATTTAAAAACTATCCGGGATGAAATTGAAGTATTTCTTAAGAGGTCATTAATGATAGAGATTGCCCAAACGCCAGCAGTGGTACTCCTTGGAATAGATGATAATTCTAGCCAGACCCAGCATGAATACTTTATCTTTGTGGCTATGGCTGTTTTAAGGCTGTGCATTGCCACGGTTTGGTTGGACCGTCTACCACCCACATTCCACCAATGGCTAACTAAATTACTAGCTACTTACAATCTTGAGAAAGCAATATATGCAAGGAGGGGTAGAAAAGGCAAGAAATTAAGAAAGGAAATATGGGAACCTGTACAAAGGTGGAAGGAGAGAGATCCAGGGTAGGATGTATTGAAAACTAATGTGTCTAGGATTTAATTTATTTCATTGTTCTTGTTTTGCTTTACCTTGCATTGTCTATTTCATTTGTATTTTCTGTAGTTGTGTATTGTATGCTTTGCCATAGTCTTCCATTTCAAATTTGATTGAATATTTGTGCCCTGTACAACAAAAAGAGGGGTTGTATATTCTGTAGTTGTGTATTGTATGCTTTGCCATAGTCTTCTATTTCAAATTTGATTGAATATTTGTGCCCTGTACAACAAAAGGAGGGGTTCGGGGGGGGAGTGGGGGGGGATGGTAAGTCGAATACAAATATATATATATATTTTTAAAGAAAAAGATCATCAAGAAACCGTTGGTGAACGTGCGCTTAAGAATTTTTTTTAACATAACATCGTCCCCCGTTACGTACCGTGCAGACTCGCAGTGGGGTAATAAAAGATTTTGAGCTGGACCGTAACTATCTTTCTGGCGGGTATCTTTTAGGCTTTTTCGCTAGATAACTGGGCCCAGTACCATAGATACTTTTATGAGTTAGGCACAGGATTTTAAAGTCCCCTCTTTTTCTTATTGGGAGCCAGTGGAGGGACCTCAAACTTGGAGCTGAGGGGGATCTTGGTGGTAAATTTAGGATAAGTCTGGCCGCAGTGTTCTGCAGGATTTGCAATTTAGAAAAGAGGTCTTCATTTAGGGAAGCTAATAAAGTGTTCCAATAATCCATGCAGCTTACGATTAAGCCCTGGACCAGAGGCTTCCTGGCTTCAATAGGTAGCCATTTAAAAAATGTGCGTAGCTTCCACAAGATCCATTAACAAGTACCTAACACAAGATTCACATGATTTTTCATGGGTAGCTTGTTGTCGATAATTATTCCAAGATTACAGACTACTATTTTTGGGGACGGGCATGGGCCCAATGCCTGAGGCCACCAGCTGATAGACCAGTTCTCTTTGGCCCTGACTAACAGAATGATCTCAGTCTTACTGCTGTTTAGCTGTAGTTTGTTATTGCCCATCCAGTTGTTAATGTGGGTCATACAGTTTTTAAAATGGATCATTGTGTCTGTAGGGTCCGGGCCAAATGTGATCAACAGCTGGGTGTCATCAGCATATGACACAACCTCAAACCCATGAGACCTGATTATCCTGGCCAGAGGTGTTACATAGAGATTAAAAAGCATAGGGCTCATGATTGACCCCTGGGGAACTCCTATGCTTACTGGTCTGCTGTGTGAGGCAGGTTATCTAAATGAACAGTAGTGGAAAGGTCTTTTAGATAGTGTTTAAACCAGTCCAGCGCTTTCCCTTGTACTGCCACCTCCCAGAGCCTTTGTTCTAAAATGTCATGGGAGATGGTGTCGAAGGCAGCTGACAGGTGCAAAAGAACCAGCATAGCTGATTCTCTTTTATCCCAAGCCAGCCTGATGTTATCAACCATCTCTACTACTGCTGTTTCGGTCCTATGTGCTCCGGAATTCTGATTGAGATGAATCAAGAAGTCCATGACTTTCCAAATGGAAAGTAAGTTGTTTACTTACCAAGGATTCAAGCACCTTCCCGAAATAAGGCAGTAGCGAGATGGGACGGTATTTGCCTGGTTCTTCTTTTTTCTTTTAGGATAGGTCCGACCTCAGCTGTTTTCCATCTTATCAGCCTCATCCCTTGGTCTAGTGACATATTAAAAATCTCAGTTAAATGTGTTATTAACAGGGGTGCTAATTGCATAAAAAAGCGAGGTGGAAGAGGATCTGCTGGGGAGCCTGATTTGATCTTAACAATGGCTTCTGAAACTTGTTTACAGGTAACACCTTTAAATTCAACCAGCAGAGGCAACAATGGTTAGCTATTCACAACTATGTGCAAGTCAGTGTTGTTGACATTGTCTCAAGGTAAGGAAGGATCTCTATATAGCTTTAACATTTTCGTTGAAAAAGGGGGATACTGTGTCGATCCATTCTTGTGTGGGGAAGGGGGCGCTGGTTGGCCTGGGGAGTCGTGAACTCCTTCAGAATTTTATATAACTCTTTATTAGAGTTTGCAGCATGTTAATCCTCGCTTTTAAATACGACTTTTTGGCCTGTTTGATATTATTTAGATAAGTACAGTGGATCAGTTTGTATCTAATTCGATCTTCTAAAGTTTTGGTTTTCCTCCAGTGCGTTCGGCAATCCTGCTGGAAAATTTCTCAGTTCTTAATGCTGATGTAAACCATGGAGATGTTTTGCCTTTGATCTTGACCCTTGACAGGGGTGCTACTGTGTTCAAGGCAAATGTGATACCATCTTCAAAAGCCGTAGTTGATTGATCTACATTATTTGTATAAAAAATGTCTTCAGCATTAAAATAGGTGGAAAAAGATGTAGGATTGACTTTATGCCAGGGCCTGATCAAGGTGAAGTCATTATCCTGGCGGATTATAGGAGCATCCATAGGAATGATACATTTTAACAAATGATGGTCCGACCAGAGTAGAGGTTGAGGTTGCTCAACTGTAAGTTTAGTTGAGTTAGCGAACAGTAAATACAAGGTATGACCAGCCTGATGGGTAGGACCTAATACCAGCTGCTCCAGTCCTTATGTCTGAACTGTAGTTACCACCTGGTCAGTATCGGGATCCTGTGATAAATTTGCATGATAATTAAAATCTATGAGAATGAAGGTATTTGTGGCTAGAACATATGGTGCAATAAGTTCCAGGAGAATGTTTACAAAATAGTTTTCTTGGCTTTGGGGTCGGTAGACTAAAGCCCCTGTCCATGTTTCAGACGATTGGGTTAAGAATTTAAAAAAAAAGTATTTCAGCTTTGTCCGCATTGCAGGAATCTAGTGTGTTGATGTTTAGTTTTTCCTCTGTGGCCACACGTTTCATTGCTGAAACTGCCTGTCAGCTCTAAGTTGAGGGAGGGATGCGTTCGACTTTGCAAAATCTTACTGTGCCATTAAGAGCCACTAGCAGAAATCAATATCTAGAGGTCTGACTCCTTTTAGAAGAATTAACTTTGGCCTCACAGTCTTGAAGCAGTATTTATTTTGTAATTATATTGTTGAGATCACCGAGTTGTTTCATGGCATTTAAAAGGAGGACAGGAGTAGACAAGCGGCTCCTCTCCACCGAGGGGCTATTTATAAATATTTACAATTTCCCGGATCACTGACAGAATATCGATCTCAAAAATATTGAGGTACAGAAATATTGATACAAAAATATTGATGTCCAGAATATGGAAGTCCTATCTATACAATGGTAAGTACACAAATATCAAGAAAAAAATATAATTGTCTAAAATATCGTTGTTAAAAATATCGGGTTTTATTTAGGCTTAAAAATTCATGAAAAATAAAGGAAATATTACATACAATTAAAATAAACATAGTTAGAATCAATAGAAAATGTTTAAAATTATAAGTATTACATATAATGTAAAAATAAATTAAACACATATATATATAACATTTATTATATATATTTACTTACTATCATTATTAAATAATGAGTGTATTAAATTATAAATTGTTAGAAATATATTAAAAATTATAATATATATATATATATATATATATATATATATATATATATATATATATATATATATATATATATATATATATATATATATATACGATCCAACCAATCCAGGTCAAGAAAACGGCAAGCACTCCGATGTGAAGATGTTCTCAAAGTTTATTTATTTTCCAAACCCCCCTTCACCCCTGACAGACGCGTTTCGCAAGTTAGCTTCGTCAGTGTCAGTTTGTGCAAACATTCAGAAGCCATTTTAAACCCTCCGCTTTTTTTCATTTCATCAACATAGAAGATGGTACATTCTATGGAAACGGCAGCCATCTTGTAATGTAGTATTACAAGTATTGTACCTTGGTTAAAATGGCTTAGATAAAGTGCTCAAGTGCAAATTAAAATAGTTGACTACGACAAACTTTACATTAATATTGTGCACACTGTAATCATGTATCGGATTATCTGTTCATATATGTACATTTTTGAAAGTGGAATCCTTTTCAATTTACAAGACTAGTTATGTGGGGGTGTATCCTCTAGTCCCAAGGGGGATATTCCCATTACAACGATTTGTATTTCTTTTTCTTATCGTTTGGTGAAGCCCTGTATGGGCTTGGATCCCAAAAATGTGTATGATACAGATATTTACATATTGACAGGGCATTAACCAGAGATTATGCAAGCATAGCTCAATACCTCCCTCCTAGATATATACATATTTACAAGGAATTCATCATGAATCATACAGGTTTGTGGAAAAAACCTTTTTTCTTATGCACAATAGACACCAAGAGTGTTGCCTCATTCTATTTTACAGATGAACTCACATTTCTGCATCATTATTGAGGCCCCACGGTACCATCGTTTTTAGGTCCAAAATGTATTTTGACTGTGTGATGCGGAGTGTCTTTTCCCTGTCACCACCACGTTCTGATTTTAAGACTTGGTCAATGCAGTAAAACCTGAGTAAATCCCTATTGCTTTTGTGAAATTCAGCAAAATGACGGGCTACCGGATAGGTCTTATCATTGTTCGCGATAGCCCTCATATGCTCCAGGATTCTCAGTTTGGTAGGTTTGATGGTACTCCCTATATAGCGTTTGTTGCATGGGCACTCCAGGCAGTATATTGTGAATTCTGAATTACAGTTTAGATGTTTCATGATCTTTCTATTAGGTTTACCCTCTCCTGTTCTTCCTGGATATTCTTTTACTTTTTTACTGTGCTTGCAGGCTTTGCAGCGCAAACACGGGAAAAAGCCTATGATCTTGTTAGCAGCTACGGTTGCTTTGGGGGGGGGGGCGTAGTGGCTATGCACCAGGTGATCTGAAAGTGTCTGGCATCTCCGGTAGGTGATCATGGGTCTCTCGGAAATATGCTTTTTCAGGATGTTATCTGTTTTTAATGTGAGCCAGTTTTTCTTAAAAGACTGAACCAGATCACCCGATTTGATATTAAAGGTGGTGATCATTCTGACCTGATCGTTCTCATTTTGCGTCTCCTTCACCAACATGAGATCCCTTCTGTTGACGGTATCTGCTTTAGCGGCTGCCTGATTTAGTATGCTTTTTGAGTAGCCCCTAGCCTGAAATCTATTGCTAGCATCCCTTGGGCATCTCTAAAGTCTGTTCCGCTGAGCAGTTCCTTTTGAGGTGCAAATATTCGCCGTAGGGTATGTTTCTGTGAAGTAAGGAGGGAGGCTGCATCACACATGAGCGCCGTCGAGTGATCTCCCAAGCTGCAAGGCCATTGTTTGACAAGATTTTACACGGATGCCTGACCGTGGGGAGATGCACCATCGTTAGCTGGCAGAGACAAGGAAAGCCAGCTAAGTGAGGCTTCAGGATTAAACCCTTTAAACCTGCTGAGCACGGCGCTGAATATGCTAATTAAGTCTGCCTGAATGAAAAACAACCTACAAAGGTAATAATAAGATTTAAAAGGTGAAAAAACATTGAATTATCATCTGACTCACGAACTGAGAACTAAATGTCCCATCATGCACCATAATGCCTTGAACTGTGCCATATATCATTGGAGGGAGGTGCAAGAATGAAATTAAACCGGAAATGGTATGCAAGGCTCAGAGGTTTTTTTCATTCACAGCCCCAGAAGAAGATATTTGTACCTTGAAACGCGTTGGGCAAAAACGAAAAATTATGTGAAGTAAGGAGGGAGGCTGCATCACACATGAGCGCCGTCGAGAGAAGCCAAAAAGAAATCTCCGCTGTGCCCCGAATCCACTCGCCGGGAAAAACGCTGTATCAAACCTAAAGGGTGAGTGCGCAGATAGCGAGCACCTGACATTTGTTTGACGGCTAAAAGGGCGTTGTGGGCTGTTTGAGGCATAAGTTTCTGCGGCATTGAGGAAGAGGGAAAGCTAAGTGTGGGAAGTTCTGAGATTAAGTCGGCACCACGCTAGCGGTTGGTGGAAGAACGCACAGACGAGTAAATATTGAAATGTCGCTTGAAGAGGAAATGAATGAACGCGAGCGGGAAGCGCTACTAATTTTTGATGAAGCAACCACTGGTGTAACGGCTAAACAACAATCTTCAAAGGCTCGCAACGAGAAGATGCCAGATGTCCTGGTGCGATTGAAGCGTCTTGAGAAATTGTCCAGGGGGGAACTCTCTAAATGGTGGGAGTCAAGATCCCTACAACGATATTTAGAAGTAGGGAGAATTCCAAGGGGGCTAAGAATACTTGTAGCCCCGACCTACGAAGACCCCGACCCGCTAATGTTACAAGAGTGGGCGGACAATAACCAAGAATCATCATACCGCATGTTAAGAATTTTAATTAAATATGCGGAAAAAGATCGTGCGAAGATGTTAGAGGAGATAAGTCAAATTAACGATAAGTTGGCAAAAGAAGATAACCAAGAGCCGATAACCCTTTACAAAAAGGAGATGGGGGAACGTATAAAAAATTAGCAACTTCCATCAAAGAACGTAAAGCTCAAAAATTTATAAGGGACAAAAAAGACTATGACCGTGGGCAGATTTACACGTTTGCCAAGAAGTTTGAAAATGTGAGGAGATTGAAAATGAGCGGCGCAGCCCAAAAACAGCAGATAGCTCAATCTGGGGTGAGCAGTGTACCAAGCTCGGATGTGGTTACCTCAGCGGAAGAAGGTCCGAGTGGGGAAATGGAAGAAAGAAACCCCACAGTTATCGATGAATTTGGTTTTTTTCAGGAGGACCGGCGATTCAATCTCCGCCCAAGAACCAAGGTCAACTACGCCAAGCCGCCAAGAGCAAAAGGCAAAGGCGCAAAAGGTGCCAAGGTGCAAAACAAAGAGCAATAACTAATGCACAGCTGTCACCGATCATTGTCCCAACTGTAACTCAACAACCACCATCAATAATTAATTTGACAGATCTGAAACTCTCCACTGAAGAAGAGCAGACACTCAATTTGGGACTGTCATTCTGCCCAGAAGCTGAGTTTAATTACGTCCAAACCCGCATTGACATCTTCAAGTTTGCAAGGCTTTTGAAACTTAAAAAACATTTTTCTATGAACCCGAGCTCGAGGAGTGGAGTTCTTAACCCTAGTAATAGCGAGAGCTCATTGGGTGAATTGAATGTACAGGATATGGACCTCATGTTGGATTTTCAACCTTCTGTCAGAATATATGGGAATGATGCTAATGAGGAAAACTTAGAGGAACATGGACCACCTGAACCTTTGGAACTCATGAGCCATGCGGATGAAGTGGCAAGGTCCGAAGGACTGGTCATCAATACCAGTGACCCGACTGGTTTCCGTCCAAGATCTCGGTACATTCCTTACACTGCACGTGACAACATTGACATTTTCAATGATTTGGTAGTGAATGATTTAAAAAACCTGGAAAAGTGTACTAGTGTATGCAATAAAAAATTCAGCAAGCAAGAAAAAGCTCAGGCAGCCCTTATTGAGAAAATCAAGCAGACTGAAAATTGTATAGTACGAAATGCCGATAAGGGCGGGAATGTGGTCCTCTGGGACAGGCAGAAATATATATCTGAAGCCTATAAACAGCTAAACAACAGAGCTTGCTATGTGAGAATTAAACAAGAGATTATGTTTAATAGTCATGCACAGTACAATTCAGAACTAGAAAATTGGTTTGGTCAGTCCTTGATTACTCATGATGAGTATAAATATCTAAAGATAACCAACCCAGTTACTCCAGTGTTTTATTTGCTCCCGAAGGTGCATAAGGATGCACGTAACCCCCCTGGCAGGCCGATTATTTCAGCCATAGGTAGTGGGTTAGAAAACACCTCTACGTTTATTGATTCATTTCTTAATCCTCTAGCTTCACAACTGCCGTCATATATTCTTGATACAGGGGATTTCTTGAAATCTATCTATGACATACCCTGGGAGGAGGACTTGATTTTTGTAACGATTGATGTCACCACATTATACACGAGCATTAAGCACAGTGATGGACTGAATGCTATAAGACACTTCCTAGGGACAAGACCAATCAAATTGTGGGCTCATACGCAAATGTTGTTGTCAATGGTTTCAACCTGCTTAAAGAATAATTTTTTCATCTTTAATGATGAACAGTTCCATCAAACCTGTGGCACTGCGATGGGCACCTGCTTCGCCCCCAGCTATGCGAATTTGCATATGGGCTGGTGGGAGGAGCAGGTGATCCGGAAGCAGTGCCAAACTGAATGGGAGAACAACATCCTTCATTGGAGTCGTTTTATTGACGACTTGTTTGTTGTCTGGAAAGGCTCTATGTTAGATCTAAACCTCTTTCTGGCAAAAATACAAAAGAATAGCTTGAATTTGAAGTTCACTAGTACCGTCAGCACTGAATCTGTTAACTTTTTGGACCTTACTGTTTACATAAAGGATAATAAAGTACAAACTAAGATATATAGGAAAGAGACCTCTGGAAACACTGTGCTACACGCCAGTAGCTTCCATCCTACATGTCTAGTAAACAGTATCCCTTATGGGGAGGGTCTAAGAGTCCTTAGAAATTGTAGTGACCCTACAGACAGAGAATGTGCTCTAGCTGATCTCCAACTGCGCTTCAAACAAAGAGGGTACAGTGATAATTGTCTCAAATCATCCTTTAACAAAGTCAATCAAAAGACCAGAGAGGAAGTTCTTTTCAAAGACAAGAAGATGAAAAAACAGGAAGGGAATGAATGCAGGGTGATCACAAACTACAACAAATTGCATGGATCTGTGAGGAAGATTTTAAGCAGGCATTGGCATGTCATTAAAAATGACCCAATTATTGGTCCTGCTTTAACCACCAGACCTCTGATTACCTTCCGAAAGGCTAGATCCTTTAAACAAATGCTAGTCAAAACCACACTGACTAAGGTAAAGAAAAAAGAAAAAAACAAAATGAGCAATTGGTTGTCCAGAAAGGATGGGTTCCTGAAGTGTAGCAAATGTAAGGCTTGTGAACATGGGAGAAACACGAGTGCATACAAACCAGGCCTCTCTAACAGAATGAAAAAAATCAAAGGACAGTTTGACTGTAAAACGGAGTTTTCGATTTATGTTTTATGCTGTGGATGTAATCTACAGTATGTTGGTAGTACAATCAAACCCGTTCATCAACGGGTACTACAACATTTGAGGGCGATTAAGAATGCGGATAGGTCCTATCCAGTCGCCCGACATTTCAAAAAATTCCATGAAAAAAATGTGAGCAGTCTATCCTATTTTGTAATTGATTCCGTGCCCTTGAATGAAAGAGTGGGGGATAGGGTGAAAGAACTACGCAAACTGGAGTCATGGTACATAGTTGAATTGAATACAAAAAGCCCGTATGGATTGAACATTGAAGAAGATCTATACACCCACCTATGAATTGTCTTGAGTTCAATGTCATTGTTATGTGGTATATTTAGCTTCCTGCAAAGCAAAGTTCACTTCTCTAGGTGAAAGTTTGTAGAAATATGTGTTACTGTTTGTAGATTTGTGTCTCCACAAATAACAAATAGAACTGATTGGATTCGCCCACTGGGGCTTTACTCTTTGAAAAATTCTTTTGATTCTTTTATGTGCATTAGTGTTATCATTTGGGATATATTGGACTTGGATGTTAATCATTGAATATAATTTGCTGTTACTGTAGTTGCGGTAACTTAATTGCCCACTTGGGCTGGACGCCTTTTTTCAAAAAATTGTAAGAAGATCCTTAATCAGGATCGAGGTTTGAACAAATGAGCACGAGAAGTTTATTGCTTTCTTGTTCACATGACACCGTTCTGACTACTTAAATTTGAGGTTTTATTTATATTGTGATTGATACTTTTGTTCAAATAGTCCCGTAAAGAAATTTCTTGTTTGAATAATATGCACGAAAAGAATCTATGTAAATACCTTTTCCAGTCCTATGGTTTTGTTAGTCACGTGATGTATCACGTGAGTATTGAGCACTTTAAATGTGTGTATGTGTTTGACAAACCTTATCGTGACCAAGCCTGCTGGGTCAGGCGAAACGCGTTGACAGCGACTAGAAAATAAAAGAAAGGTTTTTGCACCACGTTGTGTCGTCTCTTCGAAGATTGTTTCGAGGTTCTGAGCACTATATATATATATATATATATATATATATATATATATATATATATATATATATATATATATATATATATATATATATATATATATTACCTACTGGCTATCGCCAGTAGGTATATATAGTTAGAATTTTTTCCCTATGGGACTTTTGAAAATTCTATGTCTAATAACTTTGGCGTTTGTGGACGGAATCGGCTGAAATTTTCAGGAAAATGGCACATTTTGTTTCTGAGCAGCCCCTGAAAATTTGGTGGGGTTTCGTCAAGGGGGGGCTGAGAAAAAAGGGGGGTCCCAAAACGCGTTTTTCCCATTCATTTTTCCATAGGGCGGTTGGACTCACTTTTAGCTCGAACGGCTGAATGGATTTGCACGAAACTTGGCAAAATTGTAGGGACTGTTAGCCCGATGTGCCTTTGCTAGGTCTCAATATATGTGCTCCAGTAGTTTTTGAGAAATTAACGTTCAAACCAAGATATATATCTGTAACAGCGCTCTGGGCAGCGATCCGGTCCGCTTACTTTTCGCTTATCGGAACTTTGCGCGCAGAAAGCTGATTGGCTCTCCGGTGTCTGTCAACATTCTAAACAGTCCGGAGCGGACGCCATCTTGTCTCTCGGTAGGATCGAGAGAGAAGAAGAGGTGGAAAACGAAGGGGGAATTTAATGAAAGGGGGCAAGGTATCCCCCTCTTGACCCCCTAGGAATGTTGTTGGGGTTATTAAAGGGTCCCGTGGGGAAAATTAAAAAAAAAAGATTTTTCACGGTAGAAGCGCGGCCGCGAACTGGTAGCGAAACGGGAATTCGCCATTTTGTGCTTCGTAAATTAAATTACTAGTTATAAGTGGGTGCGGGAGACGTATCCTAATCCCCTATGTTTCCTGAGGGTGAGGAGGCTGATATATGTTGATACATCTCTTCCAGCGGCTGTGCGTGAGCTTTTTTTTTTTTTTGCTGCGTGACAGTCCGGAGCGGCCGCCATCTTGTCTCTCGGTAGGATCGAGAGAGAAGAAAAGGTGAAAAACTAAGGGGGAATTTAATGAAAGGGGGCAAGGTATCCCCCTCTTGACCCCCTAGGAATGTTGTTGGGGTTATTAAAGGGTCCCGTGGGGAAAATAAAAAAAAAAAGATTTTTCACGGTAGAAGCGCTTCACGGGCCGCGAACTGGGCCGCAAACTGGTAGCGAAACGGGAATTCGCCATTTTGTGCTTCGTTAATTAAAGTACTAGGTATAAGGGGGTGCAGGAGACATATCCTAATCCCCTATGTTTCCTGAGGGTGGCTGAGGAGGCTGATATATGTTGATACATCTCTTCCAGCGGCTGCGCCATCTTGCCTTTTTTCGAATGCCACAATTTTGTCGTGCACGGCAGCCATTTTAGATGCCAGGCTGGTTCCAGGCTATCACCTAACCCTGCGGATGTAGTTTATGGCCCCAGCTGTAGAGAATTCAGACATGCCAATCCTCCCGATTCAGGCGTGTGAGTACTGATTTCAGTGCTAGTCTCCCGCCTCCCGATTTCTGCAAGCAAAAACCCGGGGGCATATTACGAACAACTAGCGATAATTTTTGTCTCTAACTTGTTTAGAGACAAAAATTATCGCCGCACATCGGCGATTTTTATCGCAGATAAACCTTGCTATTATCGCAGAAAAGTCAGCGATATTCATGTATTATCGACCTAATGCTCTTAGCCATGTTATCCACCTCCCATTGGATAACATGGCTAAGAACTGCTCAGGGCAGGTGTTAGATTTTGGAGATATTCGCGCTTAGCGCGAATATCTCCAAAAGTTGGTAATAGAAGGTAGCGATGTTAGGGACTGTTTCCAGTCGCTAACATCTTGGCACGCCACTTTGCATGTCATTAGTGATAAGTATCACTGACATGCAAAGCGGGGCCCAAGATGGTCGCTATCTCCTTTTAGCTGTCACTAACTGGTGTTAGCGACAGCTTGATAATAGGGAAATAATTGTATCTCCGCTTTCATGGTTTTTAAAGCCAAAAAAGCGGAGATAAACCCCCTTGATAATATGCCCCACGATTCCTTGGGGGTTTCAGCTGACAGGGCTTGGTATTGTGTTACATGGTAATTTTTCCATGAAACGTCAGAGGGTCGATGCAGGGGTTCTAGAAGAGGTGATAAACCATTTAAGCCTCATGAACAAGCGCATGGTCTTTTAAAGATTTGTGAAGTACTCGGGGCGGCGGTGTGTGTGTGCCCTCTTTCAGGAGCGGGCGGGGGGGCACTGCCAGCAACTTGCCAGGTCAGGTAGTGTTCAACACGTGCATCACCCTTTCTCTGCCTGCTATTGCGCTCCATGCTTCGGAAAGGTAAGAAAAAGAACGTGCATTTGAGTTTGAAATGTCCGATCCTGCAGCAGCACACTTCCAAAGCCCACACATGACAATAACCCGATTCAAGGCCCCATTCACCCGTTTTTAAAAAAATAGATAACACTCCAACAAAATAAGGTTATAAAACTTTATTAACTACTAACTTTAACGAACGGAACAAAAACTAAAAACATTTAAACATTTCTCAATACAAAAAGCAACAATGGTTAGAAGCTGTCTTTTGTGCGAATAGTCCCAAGGCAGCACAACGTGCAGAGTTCTGGACGGCACCCAGGTGATGTCGCCTGGGTGCCGCACTGGTTTAGGGATCCTACAATGCTGCTCCGAAAATTGGCGTGGGGCGTCCCGGGTGGGGCGGGGGGAGGCCTCGTCAGTAGCGGTCTGTTGTGCGAATAGTCCCAAGGCAGCACAACGTGCAGAGTTCTGGACGGCACCCAGGTGATGTCGCCTGGGTGCCGCACTGGTTTAGGGATCCTACAATGCAGCACAGAAAAACAGCGTGGGGCGTCCCGGGTGGTGTGGGGGGAGGCCTCGTCAGTAGCGGTCTGTGTCCAGTGTCACATGGCTGACACAACATGTACGACAGGCACCCAGGTGATGTCCAGTAAACTGCCGCACTGGTTTTGGTATCCTACAATGCTGCTCCGAAAATTGGCGTGCGGCGGCCCGGGGGGGGGGGCGTGGGGGAGCCGGCGTGAACGGGCCTCCCCAGGTGGCGGCCATCTAGCTGAGTTGCGCTCGCTCTTGCGGCCACAGCGTCTCGCTCACCATGTTGTTGAGTTGCTCCCACTCTTGCAGTGCAGCGATAGGCGGCTGCCACATGGCTCTTAAAATGGCGGACAGCTCCTCGGTTTTAGGCCTGGTCCACTGAAATGGTCCTGGGACACTTTGGAACTCGGACGCTTGCCTGCTAGGGCTTGGGTTCCATTCTCGAAAAGCGTCCCCTCAGCCGTGAAGATTGTATAATAGTCTTGGGGGCCCCCGACTCCCGCAGGGTTCCGGTGGGGAGCGGCTGCCATGATTGCTCGCGGAATGACCACGACGGAGCCACGAGATGGTGGTGCTCTCATGCTGACGCCAGCTTCAGTCTGAATGATCCAGAAACAAGGTGGGGCTTTCATCGTTTGGGAAAAAAAAATGTTCTAAACCAATGAAAAGTGTTATTTTTAGGTCATATGACCAAGCCTTCCATCTTTAGGAAACCAAAAGTAAAATGAACCAATGAAAAGTTTTATAAACAAGTCACATGACCTGTTATGCGGCATAGGGCTACAAAAAGCGTAGAAAATCCGTTGGCACGTGAGGCGGCGTCAGTAGCGGACCGATGTGCGAATAGGCCGAACGCAGCACAACGGGCCGAGATCCGGATGGTACCGAGGTGGTGTCCAGCTAATTGCCGCACTGGTGTGGCCATCCTACAATGCTGCGCCGAAAGACGGCGTGTCCAGCTGAATTGCGGTCACTGTTGCGGTACAGTGACTCGAACGCGCCGAGATCCGGATGGCACCGAGGTGGTGTCCAGCAAATTGCCGCACTGGTGTGGCCATCCTACAATGCTGCGCCGAAAGACGGCGTGTCCAGCTGAATTGCGGTCACTGTTGCGGTACAGTGACTCGAACGCGCCGAGATCCGGATGGCACCGAGGTGGTGTCCAGCAAATTGCCGCACTGGTGTGGCATCCTACAATGCTGCGCCGAAAGACGGCGTGTCCAGCTGAGTTGCGGTCACTGTTGCGGTACAGTGAGTCGAACGCGCCGAGATCTGGATGGCCCCGATGTTGTGTCCAGCAAGTTGCCGCACTGGTGTGGCCATCCTACAATGCTGCGCCGAAAGTCGGCGTGGGGTGCCCCGTTGGCTTATGAGGTGATGTCAGTAGTGGACCGATGTGTGAATAGGTCGGAACCAGCACAAGGCACCAAGATCCGAATGGCAAGTCCTGGATGTTGAGTGCCTCAGTTGAGATTTCTGAGCAGTGCTTGTAAGACTGTCTGAAGCTTATTTGCACCTGCTGCAGCTTCACTAGGTCCGGCGGAACTTTTTGCCTTTTCCTTTCTGCTTCTTTTCCTACAATGCGTTTCATCTGAAGACACGACCAGGTCCCTGAATGTGTGCAGGGGGACGCTATTGATTGAATGAACGCGCCGAGATCTGGATGGCACCGAGGTGGTGTCCAGCAAATTGCCGCACTGGTGTGGCCATCCTACAATGCTGCGCCGAAAGTCGGCGTGGGGTGCCCCGTTGGTTTATGAGGTGATGTCAGTAGTGGACCGATGTGTGAATAGGTCGGAACCAGCACAAGGCGCCCTGCACTGTTGAGCCTTTTTCAATGCCTGTTTTTTGTTGTTTCCCCTCCATCAAAAACAAAACAAAAATACAAGGCGCCAAGATCCGAATGGCAAGTCCTGGATGTTGAGTGCCTCAGTTGAGAGTTCTGAGCAGTGCTTGTAAGACTGTCTGAAGCTTATTTGCACCTGCTGCAGCTTCACTAGGTCCGGCGGAACTTTTTTCCTTTTCCTTTCTGCTTCTTTTCCTACAATGCGTTTCATCTGAAGACACGACCAGGTCCCTGAATGTGTGCAGGGGGACGCTATTGATTGAATGAAAATGGCGGCTTGACACAAAGCTGACTCAAGCGTTACTGTTGGTGCTATACAGACAAAAATTGGTTTTCAGTTTGTACATTCTTCAGGTTTTTTTTTTCCATCCAAGTCTGATTGAGAGTTTGTAGAAAAATGGCTTCAGATTTTCCACATACTACTCTTCAACATTCTTCCTAAATGTAACAATGTGAAACTCACTAGGAGAACGGCTGTTTCTGTTTCCTTTCAAAATGCTGCCACCAATATTTTCTGAATGGAAGACACCATCTTGTAGCATAAAGGGCCGAAAGGGGTTCTGGTCTGGCCGATGGTTGGTGGAGACATTTTGACTATATCTTGGACCTGCCCGGCCTCGCCCAAAATGGCGCCGGTATAAATGGGACTCGTAACTCTTTGCCCGCAAATGTATATCTAGAAAATGTTATTGTAAGTGGCCCTGTCGTATTTTAATTACAAAATGTACGTCCACCGATTCCGCAACTGTTAGACACCTTTGTTCTTGTCACCTAATGGCCCGCTCGTTACGTTCTTCTACAGTGTAAATGTCTCCTCATCATATACGATTTCAGTTTGCTCCGTGGCCGGCCCACGTGGTTATAGGCCCGTATTTGTATACTGACATTTTCACAATAAAGGTTTTTAAAACAAAACACGGTAGTAGTATTTTCATTTGTAAAGTTTTTACTTTTAGTGACTGTTTTCGAATCAGTAAAAGGCAAGTGAAATAAAGCAGTCCAATTACATGACGGATAAAAGGTATAATATGTAGGAACGCAGTAAAGATAAATGGTCAAGGGCAGTTGTGTTTTTCATGTCTGCAACATAAAGTGATCGATAAGAATCTGATAATCAGGCGTATCGGCGACTAAGACAGCAGGCCGAATCTCTTTTACTCAACGGCTCCGTCATGGAAGGAAGAAACGCCCTTTTTCTCGAAAAAGGAATATATTTTACTTGCAAGACAGTTGTAAATTTTCCGGGAAAGTACATTAGCCTGGAATATTATAACATATGTTTGAAAAAAAAATATTGTTCGAAAATAATAAAAAGCGTAATTTTTAGGTCATATGACCAAGCTTTTCATCATTAAATTAACAAAAGTAAAATGAACCAATGAAAAGTTTTATTAACAAGTCACATGACCTGTTATGCTTACGTTACGCGCTGCGCGCCGCGCCTCGGATCACTTCCGGGTGCGCTAACGCGGCGTGTCATAAAACGCATTACGCGACAACGTAGGTCAAGAATATAGTCTAAATGTCTCCACCAACCAGCGTTCAGAACACAACCCCTTTCAGCAGTCCAAAAAGTTCTGTTAAATGACAACAGAGGGGACAGGCAACAAGAACCATCAGTCAAAGAGGGGAGGGCAAGTTCTTCTCTTCCGGGTCATGTTGGGGCGCTACCGGAACTGATCGAATTGGTAGTCTACAGTGTTTCTGGATGTTTCAGACTAAAGCTGGCGTCAGCATGAGACCACTACCATCTCGTAGCTCCGTCGTGGCCATTCCACGAGCAATCATGGCAGCCGCTCCCCACCAGAAGCCTGCGGGAGTCGGAGGCCCCCAAGACTTTTGTAGAATCTTCACGGCTGAGGGGACGCTTTTCGAGAATGGGACCCAAGCCCTAGCAGACAAGCGTCCGAGTTCCAAGGTGTCCCAGGGCCATTTTAGTGGACCAGGCCCAAAACCGAAGAGCCGGCCGCCATTTTGAGAGTCCTGTGGCAGCCGCCTATCGCTGCACCGCAAGAGCGGGCGCATCTCAACTACATGGTGAGCGAGACGCTGTAGTCGCAAGAGCGGGCGGAAAACAGCTGAATGGCGGAAGAGGCACAGTGTAGCAAAAGCGGGCGGAATGGCAACTAAAACGATAAAGGGGCGCCCCACTACAGCTTGTCTTCAGGTCAAACGGATTGTGGGACAAGGTCCAGAATTGAAGAGTCATCAAAAGGCAAAAAGTTCCGCCGGACCCCGGGAGCCGGCCGCCTATGTCGGGGGCGATCTCAGGCTACACCAGTGCTATAAGACTTGGGGAGGGTGTCGGAGCCAAGCGTCTTCTCCGAGTCCATGGCCATCACACCGCCCCTCAGGGGCCTCCGTCAAGCTGTTTAGGAAGGTAACATATCACATTGTTTTCTAATGCAGTCAGGTCCACAAACGACACTCACTTACTTTGAGAATAGTGAAGCTGCAGTAGGTGGAAATAAGCTTCAGACAGTGTTACAAGCACTGCTCAGAACTCTTAACTATGGCACCCAACATCCAGAACTTATGCTATTTGAGAATGGTAGTGACATCGAAGCATCTCAGGGACCAAAACCATTAACGTACTTTCACGTATGAAAATCTTACTTGGGGAGGGGGCAGGAGCGAAGCGCCCCCTCCCAGTCAGCGCCACCACACCGTATGTTGAAAATCTGAAGCCATCGTTCTACAAAGTCAACCAAACTTGGATTGAAAAATCTAGAAAAATGTACAAACTGAAAACCAGTTTTGGTCTGCATAGCATCAGTAACAACGCTTGAGTCAGCTTTGTGTCAAGCCGCCATTTTGATTCAACAAAGCACAGGCATTGAAAAAGGCTGAAATTCTGAACTCTAAACTATGGCACCCAACATCCAGGAGCTTGCTATCCGGATCTTGGAGCCTTGTGCTGTTTTCGATCTATTCACACATCGGTCCACTACTGACATCATCTTATAAACCAACGTTATGTAAATAGTTTTTTAATAAAATGTTTTACCCTGTTTCTTTGCTGGTGTGTTGTCTATATTTTTAATATTTGCATAGGGTTTGTCGTTATTTTGTGCGGGATGGGTGATGGAGCCGAGCTGTCTTGCAGCCCTCATGGTGTGGAGCTCAGTTCATCTCACTATTTTCGTATTTCTCAAGAAGGGTTGTTCCTAATATTTCTATTTTAGCGAGGTCAAAAAGAGATCCAATTAGTGGCCTACTGATTTTGCTCGATTACTTTTATTTTTTTACACGATTTTTCACTATCTGCAAAGACTAAACAGAGTATTGCGACTTTGTGCTTGTTTGTAAATAGAGAATGATCCAAAGAGAACCAATTCTAAAACAGTAAATGCTTGGACAACAATCAATCAAATGGAGAGACAAGGAGGCACGACGGATTACAACGGGGGTAAAGGCCTGCGTTAACTACCCTTCAGTATCTGCAAAGAGAGAGTACTACTAAGGCAAAAGAGGGGAGGGGGGGGGGTGCAGCGTTCAAAGCACATCAGCGTGCATAAATACGAAAATGTTTTTATCTATCACGTACTTGACATTTTAAAGCTTTTCATATTTGCTATTAAAAAACCAATGAAATTCACAGAAAAAACCATAGGTTATAGTGGATATATAGTTAGGAATTTGCATTTACAAAACCTTGAAAATTCAATGAAAAAACCATAGGTTATAGGCCATATATAGTTAGGAATTAGCATTTACAAAACCTTATTTTACTCGCATAAAACCATTGAAATTCCATATATAGTTAGAAGCGCTAACTATATATCGCGCACCCGCAATCCACTGCTGATGATGTCACATATTACATCATTCATGACATGGTCAGTGACATCACTGATGACATCACTGATGACATCTCAAATGACATCACTGATGACAACTCAAATGATATCCATGATGACATCTCAAATGACATCACTGATGACATCACTGATGACAACTCAAATGACATCACTGATGACATCTCATTTGTCATCACTGATCACATCACTCATGTGATAATACAATGAACCTCTTCAGACTCTAATATAACCTTACATACACTCAGTATAAACAGACACTCACAGACTGTCACTCATCCATGGAGTTACTCACACACCTAGTCAGTCATGCAAAGAATCAATCACACCTCCATTTCCTCAACTATACAGTTATACACATCTTACTTATTCAAACATATAATAACACATATTTACTCTCTTATATAATCCCTGATACAAGCTCACAGTGATCGATACAGCCACTCACACATTCACTGGCTCT
The DNA here is from genome assembly GCF_964263255.1 of Lissotriton vulgaris. Classification (NCBI taxonomy): domain Eukaryota; kingdom Metazoa; phylum Chordata; class Amphibia; order Caudata; family Salamandridae; genus Lissotriton; species Lissotriton vulgaris. The sequence goes on along the minus strand of NC_141689.1, from coordinate 2,112,638,972 downwards.
TATGTTCAGTTATTTATATATCTCAACTCTCACATGTATTGTGTTTTACATACGTACTTACTTGCACATGTAGCAATGAGAAATCCATTCACTCACCAACACACCCATGCACAGTCAACCGCCCATATAGCTGTTTCCACATGCACTCTTGAACTCATACTCCTAGTGAATCAACTGCTTACACATCTATGCACAGAGTCACGCACCTCCCAGCCACCCACACACACACTCAGCCTCCCATTCAAATACTTGGGCAACCAATCAATAACCCATATGGCCACTCTTATAGCTACTGATCAACACATGCAGCAGCTTACACAACAACAAACATACTGATGCACGAATTAAGACAGTTTAGTCACTAACCCATGTACTCAGTGAGACACATTTAATCACTCACTCATACAGTCAGTCATGCACCTACTAAATTCTTCATCCAGACACTTATACATCCACTCATTCTTCAATATGTGAAACATATTTAAACTTTATAGACACATACAATCACTGGATGTTGTGATCAGTGATGTCATCAGTGATGTCATTTGAGATGTCATCAGTGATGTCATCAGTGATGTCACTGACCATGTCATGAATGATGTAATATGTGACATCATCAGCAGTGGATTGCGGGTGCGCGATATATAGTTAGCGCTTCTAACTATATATGGAATTTCAATGGTTTTATGCGAGTAAAATAAGGTTTTGTAAATGCTAATTCCTAACTATATATGGCCTATAACCTATGGTTTTTTCATTGAATATATATATATATATAATAAATTAAAATACTAAAATATTTTTTATCTTTTCAAAATAAATGTTACACTACATGAACTGAAAGGTAGAGAAAATATTGGATAGCGGAGAGGTAAAAATTACTATTACCACTCCAGTGAGTGCAACAGCAGGGAAAGTGTTGGATAGCGTAGAGGTAAACATTACTATTCACACTCCAGAGAGTGCTACAGCAGGGAAAGTGTTGGATAGCTGAGGGGTAAAAATTACTATTCCCACTCCAGTGAGTGCAACAGTAGCGAAAGTGTTGGATAGCGGAGGGGTAAAAATTACTATTACCACTCCAGTGAGTGCAACAGCAGGGAAAGTGTTGGATAGCGTAGAGGTAAAAATTACTATTCCCACTACAGAGAGTGCAACAGCAGGGAAAGTGTTGCATAGTGGAGGGGTAAAAATTACTATTCCCACTTCAGTGAGTGCAACAGTAGGGAAGTGTTGGATAACGTTGGGGTAAAAAATTACTATTCCCACTCCAGAGAGTGCAACAGTAGGGAAAGTGTTGTATATCGGAGGGGTAAAAATTACTATTCCCACTGCAGTGAGTGCAACAGTAGGGAAAGTGTTGGATAGCGTAGGGGTAAAAATTACTATTCCCACTCCAGTGAGTGCAATGGTAGGGAAAGTGTTGGATAGCGTAGAGGTAAAAATCACTATTCCTACTCCAGAGAGTGCAACAGTAGGGAAAGTGTTTGATAGCGTGGTGGTTCAAATTACTATTCCCACTCCAAAGAGAGCAACAGTCTGGAAAGGGTTGGATAGCGGAGGGGTAGAAATTACTAGTCCCACTCCAATGAGTGCAAGAGTAGGGAAAGTGTGCATTTTTGTAGGGGTAAAAATTACTATTCCCACCCCGGTGAGAGCAACAGTAGGGAAAGTGTTGGATAGCTGAGAGGAATAATTTACTATTCCCACTCCAGTAGGTGCAACAGTAGGGAAAGTATTGGATAGCGTAGGGATAAAAATTACTATTCCCACTCCAGAGAGTGCAACAGTAGGGAAAGTGTTGGATAACGGACAGGAATAATTGTTCCACTCAAGTGAAATAATTAAAAATTATTAATAAACAATTAATTAATTTTAAGAAATGTACCTCCCACCATATTCCCCTAAAAATTACACCACCAATATTGTAAAATATGACACGAATAACCCAGTAATTGATTAATTAATAATTAAATTATTAATTATTTAAAATTAACAAACCATTTCAAAAAAATGAATAATTAAGGCTCCTAGTTTTCCGTTTTAACTGATTTTATAGCTAAATACAGTCAGAAAACAATGGGGCCCATTATGATGTCGGGCGGATGGCACCGCCAGCCTGGCGGGGGCAATCCGCCTGACATCCACACTCGTTTTCCCCCCGCCATATTAGTATGGCAGGGGGGACCTCGCGGACGGAAAGACCACCTGCCGCTTTTCCGCCCCAGTCGCCTAGCGTCTATCAGACACGGCCAGCCACATTATGATGGGCGTCTGTAGGTGCCTTTCCGCGGCGGCGATGCCGCCACGGAGAGGCATGCGGTCTTAACTCTGGGGGCCCTGTACGGGACCCCAGAGTGAAGTATAGGTGGGGGGTGCACACGGGGGGGTACCTGTGGTACCCTCCTTCATTTGCATTAGCCACAATGCTAAATGCCACAATGCTAAAAATGAAGGATGTGCCCGCCACTGTGGCGGGCACATCCTAATACCCCCCACGGGACCCTTGCCCTTATGGCCGACGTTCCCGAATTCCGACAGGATGGCGGGAGAACAAAGTCCGCCTGTCATCCTAATGAGCCCCAATGTGTTTTCTCTCTGCATTTATTTTTAAACATGGATAAATACAGAAAACGTGCTTCTTTTAAGTGACTCTACGTGCTGTCTTTCATGAATTATAGCCCAACAGCTGAGCAGATGGACAGCACTGGAAATTAAAAAAAACAGATGACATTTCTTTAATTAACTACATTTGTCAACATACTTTTATATTATAATGCTAATATTTGCCAGTGGATGTACTGTTATGTAATATTTGGCAACTTAAACAGGTAAAACATGACAGACATCAAAGTATGAGTGAGCATCTATCATTTAAATAAATATGGAAATATACAGTTTTACAACTACATTTATATGCAAAACACAAAATAAATATGGATAAATACAGATAAAATGGCCCGAAAATAAATATGGATAAATACAGATGGAAATGTTAAAAAAAAGAATACCATAAAACCGGGAGCCCTAATAATAATGTAATTCACACAATTAACAGGATAAATCAATTTAAAATAATGTTTGTAAGAAACAAATGTAAAGAAATATAGAAATTCAATTATTTCCCAGCCTACTCCCCTAACACACAACCCACTCTTAAACAAATTACACAAACAACATAATTAATTAATAGTTATTAATAACCAATTAATACATAATTAAAATATATTATTTACCACAATTTACAATATACATTTAAAAAACATAAATAATTAAACATATAAATAAATTAATTACTATTAAATTACTTGCCACCCTACTCCCCTACAAACCCCACAACACGCTCCTAAAAAAAGAACACAATTTACATATTTACCAATTAATTATTAATAATCAACAATTAATAGCTACTTAATAATAAATTATTAACTAAAATTAACAATATAAAATAATAAAGGCTTGATTATTAATTAATAGAAAATATTAATTAATTCATTATAATTAAATCACGTCCCACCCTATTCCCCTATATCCCCAGGATCAGCTCCTAAAAAAATAACACACTTAAGATATTTACAAAATAATTAAGAATAATTAAAAACCAATTATTAACTAATTAATAATACATTAATTACCCCATTTAACAATATACAATATTGAATATATCAATATAAATTAATATAAAATGTGAATTAATTAATTATGATGAAATTACTACCCACCCTATTCCACCTATAAACCCACAACCCGCTACAGAACTAAAAAGCTAAATTTAATTAAAAACAATTAATAATGGGGGCTTGGCCAAGCACCATGGCTGTCAGGACGTAAAATACATCCTGGAAGGCTCAAACTTTAAAAAGCGGCTCGTAATGACCCCCAGATACCCCCATAGCCCATGCTGTTCTCCTGAGGGGGCGAATGGAGCACTAAACAGCGCGGACTCCGGGCCGTGACTGCTGGAGGCGGGGCTGAGGCTAAGTGAGGCCGTGGTCCGGGCCTAAGCTTGGAGGCGGCGCCCTACTCCTTGCGGTACAGCTGTGCGGGTCCCCGTGCTGCGGGGGACAGTACGGAGGCGCAGAGATTGCCGGGCGCCCTGTTGGCCAACCTCCAAGCGTCTGCTGAGACGTCGGCGCCTGGAGACTCGGCTCTGCAGCGGATCAGTTGAGCCGGCCGGCGCCATCTTGCTTCTGCCCGGGTCCGGCGGGAGGGCCCGGGACCTAGCGTGCCTGCCTCCGGTGAGTGCCCGTGCATAGTGGAGCCCCCCCCCGGTTGCCGTAGATCGAGGGTGTGAGCGGGGCCCTGATCCTTTGCTCCCGCATCGGCCGGAGTGTGCCGACGGTAGGCGGCGGATGCTCTCTACAGAGCTACTCACGATCTGAGCAGCCGGGGGGCCCAGGTGACCAGCCCCTACATATAAGGGGCCACAGACGTGAAGCCCGAGCCGCAGTGATCCTGGAGTGGCGGCCGGCCTGGTTTTTAGCCGGGTGAAGAGAGTGCCTGTCGAGGCTCTCCCGCATCTGTGTGCTGTGACACCTGGCTTGGAGCAGGGGTCGGGCGGCCCCCTGAGGAGTTGTCCCGAGGCCTATTGTGGGGTCTTGTACTTCGGAGTGGCCTCGCCCGGGATCTCCGGGAGCGTGGAGGAAGTTGGGCCCTGCAGACTGGAGTGGCCGGCCTTGAGACTGGAACTGTCCCTCATGACGCACTCAGGACCCAGACTTGAGCGGAGGAGGTTGTCCGGTGTGGGGGACCCGGCTTTGTCGAGGTTATAGTGCTCACCTAGAGGAGGAGGCGAGCTTATGACACCTGGCTGGGCAGAAGCGGTCAGCGATTGTGGGGCAGGACAGCGCTGGAGGGCGGCCTTGTGCATTTCTGGCCGTGAGTTGCAGGGATCCTTGCCCCGGAGCCTGTGGAACCGAGTGGAGGGGGTCCTTTGCTCGGGCGCTACGATCGACGCCTGGAGGCTGGGGGAGGTGCGCAGATCCACTGGCGACGCCGAAGCGCCTAGAACCCTTGGTATTGTGTGGTAAATGAATGATGCAAAGTCCACTGTGTAAGTAAGATCCTTTATTGTAAGTTTCATCCAAGACAAGTAGATAAGTCAAGTTAGGAAGTACAGGTAAAGAAGACCCCACCAGGAGCCAGCTGTTAGCAGCTCAGCCTGAGTTGACCAACTGCCACAGTAAGATAGCGAGAGGCACTGTGAGCCAGAGAGACACCCAGGCATTCTATTATGTCATAGACATCATGGTATAGTCTATCCAGTGAAGAACAGTAGAGAGGACATTTACTACACATCCTCTTCCCTTATGGAACAAAAACAGAATAGAGAAACAATAGGCAAAATACCTTAAATGCAACATCAGCAGGAAAGTACAAAATTGAGATGAACCAGATGTAATAATGTACAACATGAGATAAAGTTAGCATGAGGTATCCTTAGCAGAGAAATGAACAAAGAAATCTAAATATTGTTACTATATGCCTCATCCCCTTCCCTTAACGACACAGCATGGTTTCGAAAAAACAAGACCAACAGCTAAGCTAGCTGGTGACACTCATAACCTCCCCACACATGGGTACACCACAGGGTAAACACCCTAGAAACTAAGATGAGTGTAGACTGAGATGCTTGGGAGAGACACAATAGGAATGGAATGGAATGGAATGAGAATTTGTAGAGCACGTTGGTTACCCAGGGGCGTCCCAGCGCTGTAGAGAGCTTGAACTGGTTCAGAGAGGTGGAAAGGGAGAAGCGGAGTGAAGTTTTACGCCGAAGTTTTGCTGAATAGCCAGGTTTTGAGAGTTTTCTGGAAAGTGAGGAGGTTAGGTTCGGATCTGATGTGGAGAGGGAGGGAGTTCCAGATCTTGGCTAGATTGTAAGAGAGCGCTTGACCACCACATCTGGCCTTCCTGATGCGTGGTACTGAGGCGAGGTGGGAGGTTGCAGATCTGAGAGAACGGGTGGGCTGGTAGGCTTTCACCAGGGGGGAGTTGATGGGGGGGCCTGTTCCCCAGTAAGAGCGATGTGCAATGCACATGCTCTTAAATTCGATTCTGGCTCTCACCGGGAGCCAGTGGAGGTCTCTCAGTCTGGCTCTTACTGAGGTTCGGCGAGGAATGTTCAGGAGGATTCTTGCCGCACAGTTTTGAATAACCTGGAGTCTGTTGAGTGTGGATTGGGGTGCTCCGAGGTATAGGGCATTTCCACAATCGAGGCGGGAGAGGATCAGTCCTTGAACCATAATTCGTCTCGAGTGGAATGAAAGGAGAGGGAGAATTTTGCGAAGCAGTCTCATAAGCCCAAAGCAAGTGGCAACTAGCTTGGTAGCCTGATGGTTGAAGGAGAGGGTGTGGTCCAGCCAGATGCCCAGGCTCTTGATTTGCTCCTTGGGTTGCGGGGGATTACCTAAACAGAGAGGCCAGATGGAATCAATGGTTTTTGCGATGTTATTTCCAAGGAGCATTATCTCTGTTTTGTCCCCGTTAAGTTTGAGACAAGAGCCGGACATCCAGGTGGCGATTGCTTCCAGGCATTTGTTTAGGCTGTGATGAGAGTTTAGGGGGGGTCCAATGATACCACTAGCTGCGTGTCGTCCGCATAAGAGACGATTTTCACACCAAATGGGCCGACGACATCAGCTAGGGGGCGCAGATAGACATTAAAAAGGGTGGGGCTCAGGCAGGAGCCCTGAGGAACTCCACAATTAAGAGGTCTACTGGCAGAGGAGAAGTCCTTCTCAAAAACCCTGAAGGATCTGTCAGTCAGAAAAGATCTCATCCAGCTGAGAGCGGTCCCTGACAGTCCTATTCCCTCAAGACGCTGGAGTAGGATATTATGATTGACAGTGTCGAAGGCAGCACTTAGGTCAAGTAGGACGATGGCCGTGGATCCACCATCGTCCATGATCCTTCGTACCTCCTCCGTCACTGCAATCAGTGCCGTCTCCATTCCGTGACGGGGCCTGAAGCCGGTCTGGGAGAGATCTAGGATGTTATTGACTTCTAAGAAGTCGGTGAGAACGGAGTTGACATGCTTCTCGAGGAGTTTACTGAGCCATGGTAAGAGGGAGATGGGACGGTAATTGGCGGGGTTGGATTGATCAAGATTAGGTTTTTTTAACAGAGCTCTGACCATTGCTCTCTTCCATAGAGGAGGGACAATACTAGTATGGAGTGAGGAATTGAGCAGGTCTAGGATGTTGGGCGAGATCAGATGTGTAATCTGGGTGAGAGTACTGGGATGTGCTGGGTCGGTAGGTGATCCAGATTTAACCTGTCCCATAAGTTTCTCCAGCTTGGTGAGATCTAAAGGAGGAAAGCTGTTGAGATCGTGAGAAGGGGCTGTCATACACCCTGTGTTGACGAAATCTGTGGGTAGAGTGACGGGGTGGGGAAAAGAAGAATTGATGGTTTCTATTTTCTGGTGAAAAAACTCAGCTATTTCCTCACAGTGGGTCTGAGTGTTGGGGTACGAATCACTCAAGATAACCCTAAGAGAGGAAAAAAAACAAATTTCCCCTGATAAAGACATGCTGACACTAAACGTATGATAAATTCACAGCCCAAAATCATACCAACATGAAACCCTGGCCGCGAGTTGCAAGAAGGTAGACTTCGACAAGAACATAGTGCACAAACAATCTCCACAAAAAGCAGTAGACAGCGCAGAGTATGGGGAATGGACTACCCACAAACCCTCAACCTCCCCAGAAAAGGGTACAACGCCGAACAGTAACCCTGGGAAGAAAAATGGGGCATGGACTACCCGCAAACACCAACCTCCCCTGAAAAGGGTACACCGCAGGACAGTAACCCTAATAATAATAATAATAATAATAAAAGGGGTCTTATCATGCGCAAACTTAGCCCAATGGGCGTCAAGGCGCCTAATTCAAAATCCAGCTCATAACATGGACCCTACAGCTCAACCTGTGTGCGCTCTCGAGAAGCACCACGTTTTAAGGGCCTTTTTAAACAGCGCTAGAGAAGGTAAGGTCTTCATCTCCATCGGCAAGATGTTCCAAAGCTGAGGAGCAACGACGGAGAAGGCTCTGGCTCCCCATCTGGTGAGCTTAAAGCGGGGGACAACAAGTTGGAATAGTCCCGAAGAGCGCAAACACCTTGTAGGATGGTACCGGGTAAGAAGGGAGCTGATAGCGCCTTTAGATCCATCCTCGAGTGCTCTATAGGTCATACACAGAATTTTGAAATAAATTCTGTGTTGGATAGGCAGCCAATGAAGGTCTCTCCTCGCAGCAGTGGCAGAGGAGGCCCTGGGAAGATCCAGGACAAAGCGTGCAGCAGCATTCTGCACGATTTGCAGTCGATGTATAAGGCCCTTGTTGGATTCCATGTAGAGAGAGTTGCAATAATCCAACCTGGAGCCAACAAGGGCGACTGCAATCTGCTTGCGTGCTTGTGGAGACAAATAGCTGCGAATTCTGTTGAGCGTCCTGATCACGCCCCAGCAGGTCGAGACAGTCCGATTCACCTGTAAGGACATCGAGAGCGAAGTATCGAACACTACACCCAGATTTCTGGCAGACTGAGAGGGAGTGGGGCAGATGCCAAGAGAGGGGGGCCACCACTCACTCGACCAGATGTCTTGGTCCTTTCCAAAGACCAGGACCTCAGTCTTGTCGCCATTTAGCTTCAGGAAGTTGGTGACCATCCAATCTGCAACATGTTGCATACAGGACCTGAAGCTAGAGGCAGATGTTGTGACAGAGGACTGAGTAAGTGAAACCATGATCTGGGTGTCGTCGGCATATGATACCACCTCCATCCCCAGAGATCTTACTAGCCTAGCAAGGGGGGCCACGTAGATGTTGAACAGGGTCGGACTTAGTGCCGACCCCTGTGGCACCCCGCACCCGTAACCCTGGGAACAAAAATGGGCATGGACTACCCGCAAACACCCAACCTCCCCTGGAAAGGGTACACCGCAGGACAGTAATCCTGGGAACCAAAAATGGGGCATGGACTACCCACAAACACTCAACCTCCCCTGAGAAGGGTACACCGCAGGACAGTGATCCTGGGAACAAAAATGGGGCATTGACTACCCGCAAAAACTCAACCTCCCCTGAAAAGGGTACACCTCAGGGTAAGGACAATAACCCTGGGAAGAAAGATGGGCATGGACTACCTGCAAGCAGACAACCTACCCTAAATAGGGTACGCCAAAAGACACAACATCCCCCTATAAGCAAAATTGGGCAAAAACTACACACATGCACGCAACAATGGGGCATGGACGACCCCCAAAGACCCAACCTCACCTGAAAAGGTACACCGCAGGACAGTAATCCTGGGAACCAAAAATGGGGCATTGACTACCCAACAACACACAACTATGGGGCATGGACTACCCACAAATACCCAACCTCCCCTGAAAAGGGTACACCACAGAATAACAGCCTTAAGGACATGAATGGGAATTGACTACACGCAAGCACCCTGGAAAACCAAGATTACAACATCCCCCAAGAAGGGTACACAATGTGGTCCAACACAAACAAATGCATCGGCACACTCAAAACATGCAGCAAGGTGTTGACCAATACAAAACATGCAGCGAGATATGAACTACTACTGTAATTAATGAACAACATCAGCTCCGGTGAGCGATCTCTCACCCGAGGTCTTGAGTGCAATGGGAACTTGATTTCGGGATACGTTCACTTGTGGGTAGGTTATCCTTGTCCCTAGTGCAGTCCTTCAAGTAACACTTAAACGGTGATCGCTTTCGCTATATTGTTCATGGTGCTGGTGTTGGAAAGACTTTGCTCGTGTCCCACAATAGTTCAGCTCGACGCCACAGAGGCACATACACAACAACAAAGTTACCATTGTTACGCTAAAGAAGGAACTCCACATTAATGCTTCTGACATCATGTCGCAAACCGCAGCACCAGACACGCTCAAGGACATAACTTGGAACAGCGCACTGAATCGAACCAAAATGGCGGCACGCTGTTACGCCTCCGCCGGATGGTTCACGGCGAAAACGTGTTGACCAAAGTGTCGACCAGGCAGAGACAGCGTGATACTACGCTTGACGTGTCTTCGTAGCAAAGCGTCACAGGAGGGAAGAATTAGAACGTGCAGATCCTACAGGTAAAGAAGACCCCACCAGGAGCCAGCTGTTAGCAGCTCAGCCTGAGTTGACCAACTGCCACAGTAAGATAGCGAGAGGCACTGTGAGCCAGAGAGACACCCAGGCATTCTATTATGTCGTAGACATCATGGTATAGTCTATCCAGTGAAGAACAGTAGAGAGGACATTTACTACATATTGCTTTGCAGTGCGCCTGATAGCCGCCCGCAAGACCCTGGAGGTACGGAGGACACAGTGGTGGGACTGGAGCTGGGAGAGGCAAGGCCTGAGGCTTGGGAGCCTGGGAGGCTAGACGTCTGGATTCTGCTGTGGGTACTTCCGGAGTTTGGTCCTAAGAGGAACCAGATCCCTCAGAGGGGATTGCCGGGCAGCACGCAGTGATGCAGAAAGATAAGTTGTCCCGCTCCTCGCAGCCCAACACAATTTGAATTGAATTGAATATTGATTTATATAGTGCGATTGCTGCCCAATGGGCGTCCAAGCGCTGGGCATGTAGACAGAGCTGGGCAGTGCCGAAGAGGTTAGAACTCGGTGGACCTTGTAAACAGAAGGGTCTTCAATTGTTTGCGGAAGGAGAGCAGGTTCGAGTTGGACCGGAGTTGTAAAGGAAGTGAGTTCCACAACTTCGAGGCGTTCAGAGAGAACATCCTTCCTCCGGTCAGAGCTCTCCTAACTTTAGGTACCACAGCCAAGAAAGCCTCAGCAGAGCGAAGATTTCTACTTGCGTGGTAGTGGGTGACTAAGTTGTCATTGATTGCTGGGCCTGTCTTCCAGAAGGCCCGGTGGGCAATGCATAGTGCCTTGAATGCCACTCTCTGCCTCACTGGCAGCCAATGCAAACTTTTTAATCCGGATCTGACTGACTGAGTGCGGTGGATCTGTAGCAGGGTACGGGCTGCACAGTTCTGCACCACCTGCAACTTTCGTAAGGTCATCTCAGGGGCTCCCACGTATAGGGCGTTGTTTGAATCTAGCCGGGACTGAATCAGGCCTTGTACTGCCACTTGTTTGGCTTCCATTGGCAGAAGGGGTAGAACCTTCCTCAGTGTTCTGAGTAAGCCAAAACATGTGGCAGATAGCTTAGTGGCCTGAGTGGTGAAAGAGAGACTTTTGTCCAGCCATACTCCTAGGCTTTTTACACTTTCCTTAGGGGTAGGAGGGGTGCCCAGACAGGAAGGCCATAGGGAGATGAGTGGCACTGGTGATACTGGGCCCAGGAGCATGAGCTCAGTTTTATCTCCATTGAGTTTTAGAGAGGAGGATGTCATTCACTCCTTGACGTCCTCTAGACATTTCATTAGGCCTTCCGGGGTTTGCCTGTTGCCCTCTTGAGCCAGAGAAACCACTAGCTGGGTATCGTCGGCATACGATATGATTTTAATACCGTGCGGTTCGACGACCCCAGCCAGTGGTTTCATGTATATGTTGAACAACGCAGGGCTTAAAGAAGAGCCCTGCGGCACCCCACAGCTCAGTGATTTGCTGGCTGACACTGTTTCCCCGTCAAAGATCTGAAAAGATCTGTTGGTCAGGAAAGAGTCAAGCCACATCAGTGCATCGCCTGTTACTCCGATGTTACGTAGACGGTTCAGCAAGGTGGCATAGCTGACCGGATCAAAGGCTGCACTTAGGTCAAGGAGGATCACTGCCACTGATCCTCCTTGATCTAGTATCCTGCGTGATTCTTCGGTAACCGCTAACAAGGCGGTTTCAGTACCGTGCTTAGGTCTGAAGCCTGTCTGGGTCGTGTCCAATAGCAAGTTGTTCTCAAGAAATTGGACTAACTGGGTGTTTATATGCTTCTCCAGGACCTTGCTTACCCAGGGGAGTAGTGAGATAGGACGGTAACTGGAGTGATCTTCTGGATCAAGATTGTTTTTTTTAATAGTGCCCGTACCATGGCTCTCTTCCATACAGTGGGGACTGTACAGGAGGAAATGGAGGAGTTTAATAGATCCAGAATTACGGGAAGGGTGGCTTGGCTTGCCTGGAGCAAGATCTACGGGGGGGGCAGGGTCACGAGGAGAGCCAGATTTGACTTGGCGTGCCAATTGATTAAGGGTATCAAGGTCTAATGGGGGGAAATGTTCAAGATTGGCTGGTCTGGGGGAGTGGGGTGTCTCGAAGATGTTTGGTCGGCTGTGCCTGGATTTGTGGCTGCTATCGGGAAGGAAGAGTAGATCTGTGTAACTTTATTATTGAAGAATTCCGCTAGCTCATTGCATTGTTCTTGCGTTTTTGCCAAGGGAAGAGCTGTGTTCACTTTGGTGCATTTTTTTACCAAGTGAAAAATTTCCTTGGGTTTGGATTTGGCTTCCATAATTTTGTCCGCGAAGTAGGTGGCCTGAGCCGACCTAACCCCATCTCTGTAGGCCTTGATAGCCTCTCTATATTGGGACTTTTTTCAGGTAGGAAATCTAGACGCCACGCTCTCTCTCGTTTCCTACATAGGCGTTTTTTTTCTCTTAAGGTGTCTGAGAACCAGGGTGCTGATTTATGCAGCCTCTTTGATATAGATCTCCGAAAAGGGAGAATCGTATCCAGTGAGTTCGTGATCCAGCCCTCATAGTTCTTGTTTGCCAAGTTGGGGTCTTTGCGGGGGGATGGGCGGGTGGAATCTAAGTTGGTTATCCAAGACTCCATAGGTAGTTTAGCCCAATTCCTCTTCGTTACGACTTGGGGGTAGGCAGGGAAGTTTTGCAGGTGAGCCAGGTAAGCGGGACTAGGAAATGATCCGACCAGGGAAGGCGAGTGGGCTGGCCCACCACCAGCTCGGTGCAGTTGCTAAAAATTGGGTCAAGTAGGTTACCCTTTTCATGAGTAGGGGCTGTGACAAGCTGAATTAATTGTAAGGCAGCTAGATCATCTGTAAGTTCCATGGTGGTGTGATCTGTAGGGGAGTTGAAATGGAAATTAAGATCTCCTAGGACCGTGTAATTAGCAGAGGTCATAATTCGTTTGGCTATGATGTCTGGAAGAGACCTCTGGCCGGCACAAATCTCTGTGTTGTGCGGATAGGGTGCATACGGTAACCTTCTGGAACACTTTACCGCTGTCGCTAATGGGGCGGTTGGCCATCTCCAAAATGGGGATGCTGCCCAGGATTCTGTATGTCCTTCAAAATTCAATGTGCCCCCTCCCACCAAGACTTTTCAGGACCCTCAATGCGCTGCTCACTTCGCTGCTTTGGGCGGGTCGACGCAGTAGAGTGGCCCTTAGTACGGTTTTACGCTCCTTTGAGGAGGGAGGTCTGGATGCCCTGCGATTCGACCTCTATTATTATGCAGCGCAACTCCTTCCCGCGGCTAGGTGGTTTGCTGACACGGAGGTATGGGAGACGAGATTGTTGGCGGGGCGGGCGACGACGCAGGAGCTCCAGCGGGCTCTAATGCGTGGGTCCGGCGCTGATGCCGAGCTACCTTACATAGTGCGGCAAACTGCCGCAGTGTGGCACAGTTTCATTTGTAGGGTCCTACGCTCGGCGCCCTTCCACAGGGAGCTACCACTTTGGATTTTGGCTCCGTTGGTTGACCTGGAGCGGAATATGTCTTTTCGGAAATGGAAAGAGGGGGGTTGTGAAGCTCTGGTGGACTTGTACCCCTCGGAGTCCTTTTTGACGTTTGAGCAGGCTATGGAGTCATTTGACCTCGGCAGCGGGCAATACCTGCAGTACCAAGGGTTGCGCTCCATTGTGCGTGTGGTATGGCCAAGGTGCCCTGAGGCGCCCCCGATGACCCAAACCTTACACATATTATTGACCTGTGGCAGAGGACGGCGGTTAATTGCTTTACTGTATGCGGCTATGAAACGGGATTCAGTCCCCCCCGGTGCCGCCCTGTTGGGTTGCCTGGGAGGCGGATCTGGGAGAGACCCTGGACCAGGGCCAGCGCAGGTGCATTGGGTCCTTGAATCGCCGGGTGTCCCACAACGGTCGCTTTCAGCTAATCCACTTTAACTTCCTACACCGCACCTACCTTACGCCAAAGTCGCTGAATCGCTATTCGAATGATGGTAGGGATAACTGCCCCAGATGTGGCATCGAGGGGACAGTCTCTCTTCAACTGGCATGGGAGTGTCCATTGGTGGGCAGTTTTTGGACGGGGGTTGTTGACCGCATAAAGGGTAACACTGGCCTCAGTCTTGAGCTATCCCCCTCACATTGTATGCTAGGGTTAGTGCCCAAGCCTAGAAAAAGGAAACTTCCATATAAACTGCTCCAACTCATGCTAGTGCTAGCCAGGCACAGGGTTGCTATCACCTGGATGGGTAAGAGGGCCCCTATGGTCGCTACTTGGCTCAAGGACGTGCGGGAGTGGACGCTTGCGGAGGAAACCCAAGTGCAAATGTCTAGGAAGGATGATAAATTAGAGGAGGATCTGTTGCTGTGGCGCTCAATGTGTATGGAGGGTTTTGCCACTGAGGGGCACGAAGCTCCCAGTGATTCAGAGGGGTCTAGTGGTGACCTGTTTTCAGCACCTGATTCAGGGGTAGAGGGAGAGGAGGGTGAGTCCCACTATGGGGATGCCTGAGGAGTACAGAGCAGGCTGCCGGGCCCGATGTTCCTCACGATGTTTGTAATGTATGAATTAAGGTGCTTTTATACCTCATGGTCTTATTGTTTCCACATGTTGTCTGCTCTCGTATAGTGCCATAATGAGACAGGCAGGATGTATGCAACTGTTATTGATGATGCCAGGGGGGAAGTATTTGGTTGTGTGTAAATGCAAAATTGAAAATAAAGTTAAAAAAAAAACAATAATTTGTAAAAATTATTATTACATTTACTTTCATTAAACTACTTCCCACCCTATTCCCCTATAAACCCACAACATGCTACAGACCTAAAACGCGAAATGACATCATTGAACGTTTTGCAGATTTAAAATGGGAACCCTGTTTGTAGATTGTTAGAGGGCTATGGTTTAATCTTGTGTTCTCCTTTAAATTTGAGGTCCTAGTTATATGTCTGTATATGAGATGCCAGGACACGTTATTGTGCATGCATTCTGTATTATTTTTTCTGCTTAAAACATACGCTGTTCATTTTAACTGACCATATAATTTTTTTAGGGAATTTCTTTTTAATTTTTTCTTTTTTATAAAATCGATGAACTGATGATTGGACACTGCAGTAAATATTTTAGTAATAGGGTGAACTGGTACTTATGTTGTAATGAGCGTCTCTCATGGAGAGCCTCTATTGTTTATTTCAATTTCTGAAAGTCATAACTCCTTGCTATGGCATCACAACAGTTGATAAGAAAACTGATTTTCAACTGTTATATCATAAAGGCCTTTAAGGCCAGGTGAAAGGGCCCTCTGAGAGCCTGTCAGAGCAGCTCTGCTAGTCTGCTTTGACTGAAAGCAGAAAGCACTGCTGCAGGAGGGGGAAGGCAGCAGGTTTTGGATAAGGATAGCAGGTAAGATATTTATTTTTCATATTTGCGTCAGAGAGCAGATGGTATGTTATGTATACCTCTCTCATTATCCTCTGCCCCTGGGCAGTAGTTGAAAGCAGGGGTAGATGATTTTGGGATCATACTTAACATAAAATTATAGATGGGTAAAAAGTGAATTACGGAGAGGTTTTTCACTTGGGGTTCTGAGTGACATCATAGACAACTCAAGATTCACTCTCGTTGTCTATTTGACTTCGCTCAGAACCCCATCTATAAATATGTGTACATTAAAAATCTGTATATTAAATCCTGTATCCATAATATTACCACAAAGGCAGCTTTAACAGGGAAAGACCTTTCTTCTGGGAGTAAAAGTGAGATATTTGCGAGATATTTGTGGAGTTGTGAAGCCTGTCAGTTAGCAACTCTGCAGAGAATTCTTGAAATTATAGATAGCTTCACAAAGACAAAGCTACCAGCCAGATAAACAAAAAAAGGGTCGGTGCTCCAGTAGAAAACAGTTGGGTACACATGTTGGTCTGTGTTACAGGCCTCTCAGAACTTAGTTCACCTACCCCAGTAGGGCATTTGGGTCATTTACTAGTTATTTACAGCACAGAGTCATATAACTTGCCATTTCAAACTCTATTCGTACCTCACTAATAACTGTCATCTTATGTGAATTTTTTTCTTTCTTGACCTCTATATATATTGATCCGTATTTTGGAAGTGCTCATATTCTTTTTGTCTATTACTTGTCTGTTGGCCATTCAGACTCAATGGTGCTAAAACTGTAAGGTTACGTTGTAAAATTGATTCTGAAAAGCCAAAGATGATACGTCACTGTTATGTTGTTTCTTTTGTTATTGTATCTTGCTCTTTAAGGCTCGTGTATTAGAGCATTAGAATGTATCATGCAGGTGTGCTCCAGGTTAACAGGCAGTTGCTGACTGACTGTGAAGCCTTCCAGATGTATTCCTGTACTACCTGTTCTTCCTATCTTCATCTTAATAAAGATACTAAAGTAATCCAACTGCGTGGTTACTTAACAAGTGGCGACGAGGGAAACGAGGATTTATTTGGAAGCAAAGGATTTTAAAAGAAAAACGAAACGGAGTTTTTTTCGGAGGAAACGAAGAATTTAAAGAAAAAAAGAAAACTGAGTTTTCCCTTCAAGAATATCATCGTATCCTTTACTAATCTTTGCGCGCACTGTGTAGGACACTCGCAAGGTAGGGAAAAACTATTTGGTATATTTTTCGGGTCAATTGAACTGACCTGCATCATTTGAACTTGTCATTGCGCGAGTGTGAACAGCCTCCGGCGCGAGTGTTGACAGCGCGAAGTAAACAGTTCCTGCGCGAGTGTTGGCAGCCTTCGCATCACGAACATTGGGAGATCAACTTGCGTGGTGATGTCATGGCGCAAGGTCACGTAGCGTGACCTTTGTGTGGCGGCCATTTTAGGCGGAGGAATCTGTATTTTACATCGGAAGGGAAATATACACGGACACGATCTCTTCAGAGCTGGATTAGAGTGTGGAAACTTTATACTTGGAGGAAAATTTACCGAATATAATATACAAGTATACGGGAAGAACAGGTGAGGAAGTCGGGACACTTTATTAAGAAAAAAAACATTAATTGTAATATTAATAAAAATTTTTTGTGACTTTAAAAAAAAAAAAAAAGATAAGGAAATATTAAGGAAAGCAGCCTAGAGACTTGGTTTTATTGGAAACTTATTTTATGGACGGAGGTGATCAGACAGGGGCTGAAACTGAAGAGAGAATGGCTCAACACAGTTTTACCATTAGTCCTCCACAACCTTTCTGGTCCACGGGATCACAACCAGAGATCAAGTGGGTGGAATGGAAGGAATATTTCACTAATTACATTTGTGCTATCGATGAAGCAGGGAAAATGAAGGCTGAACAAAAGAAGAGAATATTATTGCATTCACTTGGTCCTAAGGGTTTAAAGACTTTTTCACGTATGCAAAAAGTTGTGAATGCAGATTTAAGTGATTTTGAAAATGCCTTGAGTGATATGGACAGGTATTTTGCACCTAAGGTGTGCATCGGTGTTATAAGACATACATTCTTCCAAAGTAAGCAAAAGAAGGAGGAATTAGTAGATGAGTGGCTAGATGATTTAAAAAAAAATTAGCAATTGACTGCAAATTTGGTAATCTTCATGATGATCTTATCAGGGACCAACTGGTCATGCACAATGACAATTCATCTATACAAGACCGATTATGGGTGAATGGAGACACACCGTTAGATGACATACTTGCCATTATGAGAAAATCTGAAATGTCGGGTAGATGTGCAAATGTAATTAAAGACACAGTGAAAGATACCGAAAAAACAACTTCAGCAGTGTTCAAGATCCAGAATGTTTCAAAAAACACAAACAGACAGTTCCAAGGGAAATCAACTAGCCTACCATTCAAGAGTCAAGGAAAGATAGGAATACAGAGGAAAGGAGATGTTACCGTTGTGACAGCCGGGAACATTTGGCCTTCAGCAAGATGTGTCCTGCTTTAAGGAAGAAGTGTGGCATATGTGGATTAGTTGGACATTTTAGCAAAATGTGTCGCAGACGTAGTAACGTTAAATGTATTTGGAGTGAGGAATCGAATGCAGGAGAAAGTGATTGTGATGATGATGAGTGTATAAAGAATATAAGAGGAAACTATATGCTCAATATTACCGATGAAGCAATGGAGGGGAAACCAATGTGTGATGTGTCTTTGGGTGGTGTAACGGTCAAGGTGTATGCTGATTCTGGTTCCCCATATACCATTGTAAACGAAGAGGTGTGGAAAAAGAAATTTGTACACAAAATAGGAGATCATTTGAATGCATCTGATGTGAGTCCAGTAGGATACACAGGCGAGAGGATAAATTTGTTAGGATTCAGATGGCTATCGTTTTTATTTAAAGGAGGGATGACAAGAGGGAAATTATATACAGCAAAGAAGGGGCCATCTGTATTAGGATGGTATGATCAGAAAAATCCTCATATCATCCTAGATCCAAATAGTAAAGACAAGGTGCTGGTACTAGATGAAGGCAGTAAAATAGAAGATCTCTTAAAGAATAAGTTTGCAAATGTTGTTAGTCAAACATTGGGGGAATTGAAAGGATTTGAACACAGGATTATGCTTAAGACAGATGCTCAGCCAAAAGTACACAAGGTCAGACCTATTCCAATGTTAATAAGGGAGGAAGTGAAGAAGGAAATTCAGGGACTTTTGTCTACGGGGGTCATAGAGGATGTGGACACGTCAGAATGGATTTCTCTGATTGTGGTCGCAAGGAAGCCCAACGGAAAAATGTGTTTGTGCATCGATTTACGCCATCTAAATAAAAACATTGTCGTAGAGAGGTTCCCCTTACCAAAAATAAATGAGATGGTTTCATCTTTAAGAGGGGCAACATGGTTCTCTACGATCGACCTCTCTGCTGCCTATCATCAGGTAGTTTTAGAACCAGAATCAAGACATCTCACGGCGTTCATTACGCCATTTGGGTGCTATCAATTTAAGAGGATGCCTTTTGGCTTGGCGTCAGCGGCAGCTGTTTTTCAGCGTTTGATGCACAAGTTATTTGGTGAAATGGAGGGTGTATGTTTTTTCCAGGACGATGTTCTCATTACTGGAAATAACAAGGAGGATCATGACGCTAAGTTGATGAGAGTGTTTGAGGTTTTGAGCTCTGCCGGTTTGACTGTGGAATTGACAAAATGTAAATTTGGTGAAAGAATTGTTTCTTACCTAGGTCATGTGATCAGTGAGGATGGTGTCAGACCTAAAGTCTCCTTGGTTAAGAATATCTTGGCTGCGCCAGCCCCTAAATCTAAAGATGAGATCAAATCATTTTTAGGGATGGCGGAATATTGCGCAAAATTCATTAAAAATTTTGCTTCGAATGTTTATAACATTAGATCTTTGCTTAAGAAAAATGCGAGATTTGAATGTACCGAGCAGTGTGAAAGGGAGTTTGTTGAAATTAAGATGGATTTGCAGAAAGTGAATTCACTTTCAAGTTTTGACCCCAATTTGGATTGTTTACTGACTACTGACGCAAGCGATAAGGGTTTGGGTGCAGTGCTTTCGCAAATTGGTGATGATGGTAGAGAAAGGATTATTCTGTTTGCATCCAGAGCTTTGTCACCAGCTGAGGGAAGATATCCTATCATAGAAAGAGAAGCGCTGGCTTGTGCCTGGGCTCTAGAGCATTTTCGTGCTTTTGTATGGGGCAAGTTGGTACATATTCGAACGGACCACAAACCGTTGGATATCTTATCTACAGAAGGGACTGCAACAGCATCAGCCAGACTTGCAAGAATTTCGATGCGTATGAAAGAGTATATTTACAAGTTGAGTTACATGCCAGGTAGGGATAACGTAGTGGCAGATTGTTTATCCAGGTTACCTACGCCTTTGGAGGAATGTGTAGATGATCCATGGGGAAGTTTTAGTGTGGCTCTGGTTCAGGATTCTGGTGTCCCTGCTATTAGTAAGGAGGATTGGGCGAAAGAGCATGGTAAAGATAAGATCTTAGTTGATATATCTAAGTTCATTTGCAAAGGTTGGCCTAAGGAGAAGTTTATTACCAATGAATTGAGACCATTTTGGGAAGTACGCTTGGAGTTGTCCTTTGAGAAAGATGTATTACTCAGGGGTGACAGGATTGTTCCACCGGTAGGTTTACGGAAAAGGATTATACAAATGTATCATGAAGGGCATTTTGGGATAGTCAGGACTAAACTTGCAGTTAAAAAGCTGTTTTGGTGGCCCAAGGTAGATAAGGAGGTAGAGGATTTTGTGAGGGCATGTTTGGCTTGTACCTCTGCTGACAAGTCTTTGAGGACTTTAAAACCTATGATGAGTGAAGGCTTAATTCCTAGTTTTCCTTGGGAGACAGTTGCTGTGGACATTTTTGGTCCGGTGGGGGAACTCAGAGAGTATGGATTGTTTGATATTGATTTTTTTTCAAAATGGCCAGTGGTTAAGTTTGTAGAGAAACTGTTCTTAAGTTTTTGGACAAGATTTTTATAATGGAAGGGTTACCAGTTAACATCTTGACGGACAATGGTGTGCAATTTTTATCGAATTTGGCAAAAGAATAGTTTGGAAGATGTGGAATTAAACATAAGACCACAGCTCTGTACAATCCAAGTGGAAATGGCACTGTGGAACGGTTCAATAGAGTAATTAAAGGAATTTTGCAAGCTGCAATTAATAAGAAGGTACAAATACAGAAGGCTGTATGGTCTTACAGGGTTACTGTGCATAATAGTACAGGGTTATCTCCTTTCGTGATTTTGAGAGGCAGGTCACCAAGGTGTAAGTTTAGCCCGGGATGGATGTTTGAAGGTAAGTTGGAAAATTGGTCTATTGACGAGGTAAAGAAGAATTTAGAAAATGTACATTCCAGGAGCAAAGTTTATTATGACAAACTTCATAGTACCAAAGATACCCAAGTCAAAATTGGAGATTGGATTCGTGTTAAGAAGCCTTTTAGAGTTCAGAAGGGTGAGAACAAGTTTGATGTGGCTAAGCAGGTAGTTGAAGTTTTTAGGAACTCAGTTAGGTTGGATGACGGGAAAGTATGGAATCTCAAGGATATTGCTTTTGATATCAGTTTGGACCATGATAGGGTAGAATCTAGTAACGATATGGTAAAGGACTCTGATTGGGTGGAGGATTATTTCGAAAATAGTGATTTGCAATCTCGTTTGGCTTTGGAGGAGAGACATGATGTACAGTCTCAATATAGTGTGGATGTCTCGGCTGTGCCTTCTCAATTAAAGGAAGGGGAAGGGTCGGTGGATAAGGATGGTGGTGTGAACCATACCTTGGTGGATGGTGTTTGTGGCGTTAATGGGAACATGCAGCCAGGTGTTGTGGAAGATACTGTTTGTACCAAGAGAAAGAGGACGCTACCTTTGTGGTTAAATGACTATGTCATGTGAGCCTTTTGGAATGACTGTTCTAGGTGTTATTATCTTTCCATTTAGTTTTATTTTTTTTATTTTCCTTTTAGTTCCTTGTATTTTGTAAAGGGTGGGATGTGTTATGTTGTTTCTTTTGTTATTGTATCTTGCTCTTTAAGGCTCGTGTATTAGAGCATTAGAATGTATCATGCAGGTGTGTTCCAGGTTAACAGGCAGTTGCTGACGGACTGTGAAGCCTTCCAGATGTGTTCCTGGCACTACCTGTTCTTCCTATCTTCATCTTAATAAAGATACTAAAGTAATCCAACTGCGTGGTTACTTAACAGTCACTAATACCACAGTCAATTTAGAGATTTTCGCAGATGCCCATTACCCAAAGATCGGTATGACTGATTACCACATCAGATCATTTTTTGACAAGAAATGTCTCCACATTGCGTTTAGGGTCTTTTGTGCCACAGGCGCTAGGCTGAGCCACACAAGTGGGATAGTGTTTTGATTGGGAGTAGTCTGGGAACGTAGCATAGTATGACATTTGTTATAATGGATTGAACTTGTTATGTTATGTTAGTAGTTTTTCTAAAGCGCAACAGCTGCCCCAGCAAAGGGGCGTCCCGGCGCTACCAAATCTGAATAATACACTGCCCAGAGGAGTTGTCACAGCTATTGCTATATTGAAGGGAAGATAAAGGTTTTAATGGCTTTTCAAAAAGCAAGCAGGTCCTCCATCCCACGAATATGTACCGGCAGAGAATTCCAGAGCCTGGCTGTCAGATACCGGAATGAACGACCTCCTACTCGGCACAGTTTAAACCGCGGGACAGCCGCAATGTGCTGTCCCAGCGAGCGCAGTTGTCGGTGGGGCACATACTGGGTCAAAAGATTGCCCAGCACCTCCGGGCACCCCGACTTCATTCTATAATTGACTTCCATTGTGAGCCAGTGAGCATTAAAAAAAAGATCATATTTTGTAAATAATGTGTGAATCACGATATTATTGGTGACCCCAAAATCGACATATAAAAATACCCACTATTGCTTGTGCACATTTAAAAAATACACAGATTTCCTTAATATCCTTTTTTCATTCACTAGCTCTTACTACATGAATTGCTGTATGGTCTGTACACAATGAAAAATCATCACAAGCTGCAGCTCAGTTGTTGGCTCTGGGTATCACATTTTTGAACATCCAACAAAAATGATATATTCCTGTGGCCAGAAAGGTCTGATGGCAGTAACAGAAGGGGGCCCATTAGTATGTCGGACGGCTCGCCACCGCCCGCATGGCGGTGGCGATCCGCCCAACGTATTCCCCCGCCCGGATGAAAATTTTCCCTGCCACATTACCATGGCGGAAGGGACCTCGACGGACTGAAAGACCATCCGCCGTTTTTCCGCCCGGTCGATGAGTCAACCAGGTGGAAAAGCTGTTAATAGGGTGGTGGTGTCTAGTAGACACCGCCAACCATATTAGAATACATGCGGGGACATGCCTTTCTGTGGCGGCCGCAATGGAGAGCCATGCGGTTCACAACATTGGGGGCCCGCTTCTGGGGGTGGGGGTACACATGCATTTGACAGTACAACGTGACAGGCATCACGTCAAATGCACAACTTGCATTTCTGGCATTGCGGCGGGCGGTGCTTACAGCACAGCCCGCCGCAATGTTAGGAATGCGGGATGCGCCCGCCAGTGTGGTGGGCGCATCCTAATGGGATGTGTGGGACCACCGCATGCATTGCGGGCGGTCCCATTTCCCGGGGGTATGGCGCGGTGGATTTAGTCCGCCCGCCATGCTAATGACCCCTTATGTCTCTTTTGGAAACTGTCCATTGGGCAAAAAATAACATATGAAAACATTATCACTAATTCCTATTTTGTCCTACTTAATTTCATTTTTTTTTTTATTTCAACAATAACTTTATTTTAGAAAACTATTACTAGTGTATGCAAATGACCCCTTGCTGAATTCAGAGTTTTGTATATTTTTCAGAAATGTATAGCTATTCGGTTTCACACCTTTTTCTACCACAAACTTTAAGTGAGTTGCAATAACAAAAATTGACTACATTTAGAAAAATGCAAAAACTGTGGTAAAAAAAAATTTGTTTACAACTTTGTTTGTGGCTTAAAGCTGGGAAGATGATGATATTACTACAGCAAACCTTTCATTGATGTCATTTTTTACAAGGGAAAAAATATGCTTTCTTGCACTGCACTTTCCCTCCATTTTCCATCATAAATAACATTTCACTATATTTTGGCTTTTATCTTCATTCCCTCCAGGTGAATCCATAGATCCTGGATATCTTTAGAATCCCCAAGACATAGGAAAAAAGAATGTACATTTGGTCTGCATACCTTTTAGGTGTGAAGACCTAAGTATGAAGAGAACCAAATATCAAAAAAGGGTTCAGCAACTAGGGGTAACAGACTCTGTGCACTAGTTCCCTATTTTTCAGAGAGTTTCATTTTAAATCTCAGCAAAACCCTGTAACTTTAAATATGCAAATGAAGGCTGTCTAATGTTTACTTTGAAAGCAAACTGTAAAGGTTTCAGCAGAGCCACTAATCCTGGGCAAAATTGAGACAAGCACATAAAAAGTGATTTAAAAAAAGTATACATCATTGTGACATGTCTAATTTTCTGCAGAGATGGAAGAACTAGGTGTTGTTTTGGAAGTTGCACCTTTCAAATATCAAAAAAGGGTTCAGCAACTAGGGGTAACAGACTCTGTGCACTAGTTCCCTATTTTTCAGAGAGTTTCATTTTAAATCTCAGCAAAACCCTGTAACTTTAAATATGCAAATGAAGGCTGTCTAATGTTTACTTTGAAAGCAAACTGTAAAGGTTTCAGCAGAGCCACTAATCCTGGGCAAAATTGAGACAAGCACATAAAAAGTGATTTAAAAAAAGTATACATCATTGTGACATGTCTAATTTTCTGCAGAGATGGAAGAACTAGGTGTTGTTTTGGAAGTTGCACCTTTCAAATGGTGGTGTAATGTTGACAGAAAGAATATACAAGTTCTGGCAGAGCCAATAGGTCCAAGCAGTGAAACCTATTGGCTTTGCCAATGCTTTTTTTTGGGTTAGATAGCGGCTATGAATGGTCATTCATCCCTAACGACTATCTTTTAATGAACCTGTAGGGTTTTCCCAAACTCATTCAAAGATGGCTACCGCAGAAGCCTGCACATGGAACCGTGGCCATCTTTGAATGCATTTGTAACATTCGAAGAAGGGCAAAGTAGAAGTGTACGCATCGTTGGTTGTCATCTTTGAATAGATTTGTTAAAACAGTACAAATCAAATTGTTTGTACCCACCACGCATGAGTGTGCTTGTGCACTCATGTGTGGCTACCTCGAAATGGGCAAAAAAACATTTTAAGATGAGCGCCTGCTATAACCGCAGAGGGTGGCAAAAAGGTAATAAAAAATTAAAAATAAAGAGGGGTGGGGGAAGGTGGGCAAATTGGGAGAGTAACAGAGGAGAATCTTTGGAGGGCTATTTAAAAACTTGCAGGATGGGAGGATTGGTAAAGCAAGAGAGGAGATGGGGGAATCAACATAGAGAGAGCGGGAAGCGGGATGGCCGAGAAAAGTAAAAGGGAAAGCAGCACATGGTGGAAGAGAGTGAGAAAACAATTAGCACTTCCATGGAGTCCCTACATAAAAAAAAATAGTTTACTAAATGCAGAAGTCAGCAGTAGGAAGAATAAAAGTAAACCAATTAGAACACAGTGAACCTAAATGGTCCTCGGTTGGACAAACATAAGAATAGGGAGAAAGAAAACAGAGCTAACCAGTCATCATCAAGGGGCTGACATAAACCTCACTCTATGGATTTTGGAAATAATAAGCCTGGCTAACAGATAGCTACAGCTGTCTGGACAAATTACATATAAAATAGCACAGCGGGCCAAATAGGTGCCTTGCAACATTTACTGATGGGAAGGATAAAAAGAGCTAACCCTGACAGGGTGGGACATAATCAACTATGAGTAGTAAGAAAGGAGCAGGGTGATGGTGGAAAGGGGAGGTAATCAAGGCGCTGGGGAGGGGGATCAGGATCAGTCGAAGAGCCAGGTCCTGAGGTCCTTCCTGAAGATGTGCAGGGTCGGGAAGTGTCTGATGTTCACAGGGGGCTCGTTCCAGGTCTTGGCTGCGATGTAGGAGAAAGCTCTCCTGACGGTTCTGCTTCTGCGGATGCGTGGGATCTCTGCCAGGGCAAGGTCGTCGGAGCGGAGGTTTCTCTTGGGTGCGTGGAAGGATACTCTCTCATTGAGGTATTTGGGTCAGATGTTGTTGAGGGATTTGTAGGCGTGGGTGAGGAGTTTGAAGATGACCTTCTTCTCGACGAGGAGCCAATGGAGGCCGTATAGGTGTTGGGTCATGTGCTTGTGACGCGGTGTCCGCGGACGAGACTGGCTGCGGCGTTCTGGATGGTTTGGAGTTTTTGTAGAAGAGGTACACAACAGACTTCTCATGTTTCCCTCATCGATGCATATGATTCACCTATGCCTTAATCTGCACACATCATCGGTGCCCAGAGTTTCAAGAGACCAATGTTGAGCATCACTTTTGATGTGACTGAAACTGTCACTTTGGTACTTTTGAGGTACAGCCAAAAAGCCTAGCTAAGTAAGAGACAGTTGGCTTCTGCCTGGCTGTGGGTGAGTTTCACTGCCATGAAAAAAGTAGCATCTTATCACAGGACGTAGGTGGTGACAGAATGTAAGTGCTAGTGATCAATAATCCCCGGCATTGGCAGATCAAGCCCAACAAAGCTGGTAGATGAATGGAAGGGGCCTAGTTTGATGTGGGCATTCTCACGTAAATTAGACGTATCCTTAAACTGTGGAGTGGTGCACTGCTCTATATTAAAAGGTTGCTGGTCAAATAAGTCAATACTGCAACTTCCGAAGCAGGCGGCTCACTACTTTCTTTGCCTTCAGACTCACTGCATACTGGCCCTTATTAAGTAGCCCAAACTGCACACATACATTGACTTCCCTAGGACCATGATTGTATGCCCTGAAGAAGTTCATTCTTATGAGCAAAACGCCGTGGCTAATATTTTGTATTTGGACACTTATGAAAATATAGAATTGATTAAGACAACTTTAACAAGACCATACGACTTATTGACTTATTTGAACAACAACCTTTTAATATTGATCGGTGCCCCACTCCACAAGCTTAGGTTCATCCATTATCTGCATAACAGTTGGCACCCAACTACGGCAGGTGCTTAGTTTGTGCACACTCAACCGAATTGAGTACTGAAACAAACACAAAAAGAACACATCAGGGGAGTGCGGTCACAGCGTCCGCAACCAAACCTTGTATCCTTAAACGGTGTATACCAAATTAGAATTACTGAGCCAGCACTGAAAGAGCACACACTGCCCACACGTAGACCAGCTTTTATCAGGGTAACCCCCACCACCTTCCCTGCCTCCTAACTCCTTCTGCAGCTGAGCTTTTTGATTTCAGTCAAAGCAGGCAAGCAGGGTTACGCTGACAGCTTCTCAGAGAGACCTGTCAGCTTGGCTCTGTAAGGCCTTTATGACGTTGCAACAATTGGTTAACTGTTGCCACGTCATAGCAGTGAATTACCAGACGTAGAATCTGATGTAAATGATAGAGGCTTCCTTTGGAAGACATGATGCTTAACTATGTTATCCACCACTTCGCGGTATGAAACTCAGAACTATGCACTAATTAATACCAGAACCACTAATTAATGCTCCCTGTGGTATGGATAATAACCAGGTGCTTTACTGTACCAAATTAACTATTCAAAGTTTGCAGCAAATACTTAGCCACTCACTTAATGTCATGAGAAATGGTTTCCACAATTTTCTTCACATTTGGGCATTTAGAGATGTGGAAAACTTACAATGAAGACTCCTAAGCGGTTTCATAACAAGGAAACAACTGCGTGCATTTCTGTGAAAAACAAACCAAAAAAACATCCCCTGGGAGTCAGCACTGTCTCATTAGGAAATAAAGTTGTGATGGCGACTTATCTCGGTCCATGAATGCTGATCACCCGCTTGGCTTGCGATGCTCGCTAGGAAACCCTACTGTTTCAGTTCAAAGAACTGCTCTTGAGACGGTTCCACACATTGTCTTGCTTTCCTGGTCCACAGCGGGGACTAACTAGTCATCTTCATTGGATAGTAATAACATGTGGTTGCCAGACATCAGCTGTGATTTGACAGACCCCTCGCTCCCTATGAAAATTCAATGAAGAGGTTTTCGTGTTTGGGCCAGCAAAACATTTTTTGATTAACTGTGCTATGTTTTACATATTTATTACATCATTAAAATTATCTATCAAGAGAAGAGCACTTTGGTTATGTGACATGAGGTCTGATAACTAAGTTAAACTCAGAAGAGAATAAAACATCCACTGAAATTTTCCTTCGGGATTATACATTGGCTTGCAGCTTTGGACTGCCATACAAGGGTACACTAAGAACTTTGAAGGTATAATAGATTCAGACCGAAAGAACACATAGGGCTCACTACGAGTTTCCTGACCAATAGGTATTATTAATTTACACCTGTCAATCAATAGTCGATATCTCAGGCTCCGTGTTTAACGGTGCGATTAATAATTCCTTTTAAGAGGTAGGCCTTCATATTTGGAGCATATCAAGCAGATTTTGGTGCTTTCTTTGAGAAAATCTTAATTTTCTACAGTTAAATTCCAGTGGATTTGACTTGCTGAAATTTATTAGACGACAAATGTGATAAGCATCACACAACTCGTAATTGCAATACCCGCCCACACAGGTGTTTGCCAGGGATCATAACTTACTGACGACCTCTTGAAGCAAGGCCATAACCTGTGGGAATTAAGAGAGTTCAGTTGAAAGGTGACTGGCACTTACGTTTGTGATTAGGAACTCGGCCAATTAGGCCCGTTGTTTGAGGGCATCAGGCGGTGTTCCACAATAAAATCACTCACAACTTTACTCCTGATAACGTCAGGAATCTATGTATTTGTTGAATAGAGAGGTAACACTCCAAAATTGATTGGTATGAAAGAGAAGTCAATTATACTCAGAGAAAAATAATTCAGTCGTAGGTAAAGTGTGCAATTGACCTTTGCGGCACATTTCCTCAGGTAAATGTTCACCTGTCATATTTACGTAAGTGGATAGGACAATGCATGAGAATACTCACTGGACAATGCAAACGTTGCAGATTCCTGGGAATCTTCCACACATTTATTGTAAGAAATTGGAAATGTACTCCAAAAGTAGAACGTCCATTTTTTAATTCGTTTTTTAAATAACTGTATTTGTTAGCATTTGTAATAAGGCAAAACATCAACAATTACAAAAATAGGCAACAGCATGCATTTTATGTGAACATATCTAGCAGGAATGGTGCCCCTTTGGATTTTAACCATTTAAATTTTTTTATTTAAAAGTCATCAGGGCCCGCTTTTCTTTTGGATACCAACTGCAGATGTCCTCGTCAATCTTCTGTGCAATTATTTCAGATTTGGGAACTTTGCGTCCTCAAAGGTTAGAGAGAGCAGCAATATATCGTTTAAGAGGAACAGTAGATCATTTGGTGGCAGAACATCCTGTTTTTTTATGTAGATGTGTTTTAAGGAGACAAACTCCTCCACCACCTCAGGTCCATTTATGAAGAGGACTCCATACACAGTGCGAATCTCATTTGAAATAGAAACATTATTATCTGGGTATTAGATTTACTTGTTGTAATGAGTATCTTAGGACTTTGTAGATGGTCTCATTAAGTCATGTACTCTTTTGGATTTTGTCTATGATTGCATTCATTAATGTTGATTACTAGTCATTCAATACAGTCTAATATTGTGCTAAAATGAGAAACCTATTACTGTTGGTTACTATTGGATGTGATTCTACTTATTTACACCGATTTGTTTTCCATTTTGGATGGGGTATAATTTCAGCACCTATCCACCGGAGGACGCCTGGCTTCCTTAGCGACTGAGGGAGTTTTGTGGTCAAATAGTTCGGTTCTTGTCATTATTTTTGATTTACCAGTTAAGTAGCCAAGTTGCCTTTCACGTACGTGGCTTTGTGATGCCATCCCCTATTTTTGGATTCATCAGTTAAACACCGTTTGAAAGAGATTTGTTTTCTCGCCAGTGCCAGAAGTGTTTTCCTGAACATTGCCCCATCTAAACGTGAGCTCCAACTTGAGGAGTCAATGCCTCAAGGGGGTCAATTGATTCTTTCTTCTCACGCTTGAGATGGGAAATGAAAGTCATTCATATGATGTAGATGACAGATTGAAAAGGCTCCCAGAGTCTGCATTTCCAGAACGTATAGCTCTGTTTCTGTATGGATGTAGGTCGCTAAAGTGTCATTGGTCAGCCACCAGGCACTAAGCCTCCACACCAAAGCACCATGGTGATCGCAGTGATTAGGAAACAGCACTATGGGGAAGTTGTTAGACCTGGCATCCTTGGCATGATTTTTCTCAAACTTTTTGTCTTCAGGCCTCCTGTTTTTGCTGGCTGTAGGACTCTTAGCACTTTACCACTGCTAACCAGTGCTAAAGTGCTTGTGTTCTTACCACAAAACATGGTAACATTGACTTATTCCAAATTGGCATCTTTAATTTACGTCCCTAGTAAAGTGGCACTACATGTGCTCAGGGCCTTTAAACTAAACGCTACTAGTGTCCTGCAGCACTAATTGTGCCACAGTTTAAAACAGCTCTTTCGACCTGGCAAATTAAATCCTTTGCCAGGTCCAAACCTTCCTATTTAACTCGTTACATGCTCAGGACGGCTCCCAGCCGTCATGAGTCACAGTAGTCATGTACTCATGACGGTCGGGAGCCGCCCGAACATTGCCTCTCTGCCCACGCGCGATTAATTCCCCATGCGGGCAAATTAATCAGTGGGCGGTGTTCGGATGGCTCCCGGCCGTCATGAGCACCTGACTACCGTGACTTATGAGCGCCGGGAGCCGTCATGAACACCGTGGCACCGCGCCAACCAGTTCACATGGCAGGGTCCAATACACTTAAAAAGTAGGACATGTGACTTCAAGTTTTACATGTCCTGGTAGTGATTTTGTTTTTCACTATGCAAGGCCTAACTGTCTCAAATGGATAATATTGGAGTTACTTTTTTACACTTTATAAGTGTAATTTCCAAATGGGAAAAGATAACCCCTTCATTATTGGTGTCGCTGGATTTGTTCTCTAATCTGCCTCTCTTCTCCTCTGTTTGCCCTCTGCTTCCCCTTCCCCTGTGTAGCTAGTTTCACCGTCATCCGTCTTCCTGCTTCTTTTGACCTCTACTCTTAATTTCTGCCACTTCTGCTCATTTCTGCCTTTTCTCTCGATTTCTGCCACTTCTGCTCGTTTCTACCTTTTCTCTTTATCTTTACCATTTCTGCTTGTTTCTGTCTTTTTCTCTCTATTACTGCCATTGAAGGTGCTCTGCAACCTCCTACCAGCCCTTCTACTGGGTATAACACTGATAGGAGGTCACTGTCCCTGATCTGGATTTGGACACCTCAAGAGTCTAAAGCCAGGACGCTGCACTCGCTCCTCCCAGCTTTCTCTCTGGGTGGCCTTGGTGGGTCTTTGCAATGAGTGGAGTTCTTGGCACCCATCCATGCGCATATACACCCAAGCATCTGCAGGGCACAAAAAGCTGCCTCACATTGGCCAGATCTGGCTCCCAGCCCCCAACATTCTCCACCTGACGCGCGTCCAAATCCTCCCTCATCGCATTTCATATCACGGTCCTCTCCCCCTAGAGATAGGGCCTCTCCAGTGACACTTGCAACCCATATGGCGTCTGCTTGCTTAGTATCTGGTGGTTTCCACATCACTGGAGTCAAGCTATCCAGGCTGATAGCCAGAAACCGGTCCTTGGATGCTTGATTCCGGTCTAGGAAAGACATGGCTTGGTAGTTCGGGCTGGACTGTTCCCATGAGGCACAGGGTCAAGGCTGATTTGCATATAGCCATTGTCTGACCTAGGGTGGTGTGGAGTGCAAAAAAACGATGGATTTAGGCCCAGACCTTTGTACTGGGGTGAATGTAAGACATTGTTCTGCATTCTGTCCATCAACTGTGTTTTTTGCAATTTTCACCCCGAGTGGGCTGGGTATGCTCAGACGTGAGTCCCAGGCTCTCCACATCACTGGAGTCAAGCTATCCAGGCTGAAGAAGACTGATAGCCAGAAACCGGTCCTTGGATGCTTGATTCCGGTCTAGGAAAGACATGGCTTGGTAGTTCGGGCTGGACTGTTCCCATGAGGCACAAGGTCAAGGCTGATTTGCATATAGCCATTGTCTGACCTAGGGTGGTGTGGAGTCCAAAAAACGATGGATTTAGGCCCAGATCTTTGTACTGGGGTGAATGTAAGACATTGTTCTGCATTCTGTCCATCAACTGTGTTTTTTGCAATCTTTACTGATGCTTGGCAGCTCTTCTAGCCTCATCATAGCAATTCACAGGAATACTTGACTTTAATCCTGACTTGTAATAGGTAAGATCTCCAATAGCTAGGTTGTATACCTCTTTCTCCTATCGAGTAGCTTTGTCCTCAATCATGTGATACAGAGACGTTATCTATCGTAATCATTTTAAAGCTAATATCTCTGCTCTCCCTCCATCATTTGAATGTGCTGGGTTCTCAATTGGTATCCAACTAACTAAAAATTATGCTCTGAATGGCCTGTTTATATATCGTCCCCCAGGCCCTAAAGTGACCTTCACCCCAACCTTCAGCCAACTAACAGAAGCAAAAGTAAACAGTTCAGACGTTACAATTCTTGGTGGTTTTAATTTTCACCTAGTTAACTGTCTGAATAAAGATAAGGTACAATTTCTAGACATGATGGCAAGTTTAGGAATATCCCAGCGGGTTAAGGGCCAGACACATACAGCAGGACATTTACTTGGGGGCATCTTCTCAGATAACCCCTTTCTTCAATATTTAACATCTGTCCCGCTCACCTGGTCAGACCACCTAGCGGTCATGTTTGAAATAAGAATGGCAAACAGTGTTCTGAACACTAAAATAAAACACAAAAAAAAGTGTAAGTCACTCCTGGCATAAATTAGATGCCAGACAGCTTAGTTCAGAATTAACGCGCACTCTGCCTTCCTCCTCCAACGGTCTTGACATTGCCACCACAAACTACCATCAGTGGCTAGAATCTAATCTAAACCAATTAGTCCCTGAGAAAGTTCTCAGATGCTGTAGAGACTCTCCTTTTGAACCCTGGTTTTCTGAAACCCTGAGATTGGAGAAAAAACGTTGTTGTAGACAGGAACGTAAATGGAGATAAAACTAAGATAGTACAGAAAAGGAAAAGTATCAAACTGCCATCTCGGCCTCCAAACAACTGATCCACCAAGAAAAAGTTCACTATTTTACCCAAAAAATTGAGGTATCAAATAACTTCTCCAAAGGACTGTTTTCTACTATAAAAAATGCGTAAGGTGTCTAGAAAACAAAAACAACATGGCAACCAAGCTTTTTTAACCCCTTGCCTGCTTATGACGGAACCACGCCCCGTCAATTCTGTGAAGAGTCTTGGCGTAGTTATCTCTAGTGATCTATCCATGAGGCCTCAGATTATTGCTGTGACATCATCCTGTTTCTTCCATCTGAGTAGGATACGTAAAATCAGCAGATTCCTCACCAGAGACGCACGTATCCTTGTCATCATGGCTCTTGTTATGTCTAGAATTGACTTTGCCAACACTCTTTACGTAGGAATTCCCGCATAACATCTCCAAAGGCTGCAGCTAGTGCAAAATCAGGCAGCTCGCCTAGTATACCACCAGCCTAAACACCAGCACGTCTCGCCGCTGTTGCGGAGCCTGCATTGGCTCCGGGTGGCTAAACGTTGCACCTTCAAACTTGGCTTTACGATATTCAAAGCCCTCTCCGACCAAACGCCTGCCTTTATTTCCTCTAGTTTGAAGCGATACGTACCCACGAGAGACTTACGCTCCATCTCACACAACTTTTTACTTACCCCGAAAATCAAACGTAAAAAACATGGTGGTCTCTGTTTTTCTTTTCTGGCCCCCAAATTCTGGAACTCCCTCCCGCCCTCTTTCTGACACTGTCCTACCTACGATTGCTTTCGTAGGACGCTGAAGACGTTCCTTTTCCAGTCAGCATTCAAGTAACTCCTGCCCTTGCCCTCCGCATTTTGTTATGAGCGCCATGAAACCGTCCGGTGACCGAGTGCGGTATAAATAATTTTAACATAACATAACATAACGCGCTGTCATGAGTCACGGGCGGCGTGTGCTCATGACGGCGTGGTGGCGTCATGCGGCTGCCGCTCCGCCCACGCGGCATTAATTCCCTTCCTGTGGGGGGGAATTAATGAGCGGGTGGGGCCGTGACGGAACCACTCCGTCATGAGCACATGCCGCCTGTGACTCATGAAGGCGTGGTTCCGTCATGAGCATCGGAGCGCCGCGCTCACTCCCTTCCCCCCTGCGCCGCGGTAAAATTTGCGCTGTAGAGAAGGGGTTAATACAATCGCCTCCTCTTTTCACACTATGGTTAAAGATGTCTCCAATACTTTATCTGTCATGATAGGAAATCCCCTCACTAGTCAGCTGAAGACCACCCCACAGAGGGTTTATATCCTACCGTTGGATTTTGGTTTTCGGGAAAAAAGTTAAAAGATTTAGCTGGTACCTAGACACACGGGAGGTGAAGCAAGTCAACCAATATAAATATTTGAGCTTTACTTGAAGGAGGAGCTTGAACTGGGCAACGCATTGGGAGGGCACTAAGCAAAAGGCTCTATTACAGGCAGGTTGTCTCTCAAGATTTAACAGTAAATTTGGAGGCTATCCCATATTCCACTACTAAAGGCTTCGGAAGGGAAGATACTGCTGCTGGGTCTGTATGGAGGAGAGGTCTGTTCCCATTTTCCTGCCTATGAATGGGACCGATTAGAAGCGGCAATTATCTGAAGGGGCAGATCTCAGGCTTTTATCACTCCCTCCAGGTACCATGGTTCAGGCCAAAAGGAGAGAGTTCAATCTACTCTGCTGGAATCTGCTGGCCTTCACTTGGGCCCTAGGATATTTCAATATCCTCTTGGAGGGAGTGCGATGAGGTGTGTAAAGTCTCCAAATTGGGCAGGGATGAGATTCAAGGTATTGAAAGAAGATGGGCACAGGAAGTAAGAATTATATTGACTGTTATTAATAACCTCTATTCAGACACTGATAGTCACATCCTGGTCCCTCTTTGCAGGCAAGCAGGTATTAAAAGAGTCTGCAGTTTTGGCGATTGAAACTAAAGGCCTGGACTATTTCAGCAACAAACCATCTATTAGTTTCTCAATCTCTACTCTAAGCCAGGACACTGTTTTTCCATACCTGTAACAGTTACCAGACCCTGGTCTGCGAAATTAAATATTAAGGGTTAGGGTGGGAGGTAACCCAATCCACTCATCCCGCCCATGTTGGGCCAGGGTTCAGGATAACAGCGGTCTCTGCCCCTGCCCCCTAAATGTAAAATTCTCTCAACCGAATATGTGTATGGACTATGTTTTTTATCTCTCAAACCGTATTACGTTTTTAAAACCTTTGTTTTTTAAATATGTTACTGTCCATAGGAGAAAAGCTGTGGAGTTGTTATCAGAAATGCGCGATGTGGTACTTGGAATTGCTCGGTTTTTACGGTCTGTTAAACAGAGTTTTAATGACAAACTGTAGTAGGAAGGGGGCGTCGGGCAGTCAAGATGGGGTTCAATTATTGATTTTAACTGTCAAAAGTGGTTTTAGAGTGTTTTATGGACAATTGTCTAATTAAACTTATTTCCTACCTACCTACTCTTTCTGCTTTAGAGCCAAACATAGCACCAAACTAACTCTGATTACTGTACAGTAAGATAATAGACTAACACTCGACAAAGGAGAAATGCAGCCTTGGC
The DNA here is from genome assembly GCF_964263255.1 of Lissotriton vulgaris. NCBI lineage: Eukaryota > Metazoa > Chordata > Amphibia > Caudata > Salamandridae > Lissotriton > Lissotriton vulgaris. Next base: position 2,112,603,516 of record NC_141689.1, on the reverse strand, counting down.
ACAGTTTGATCTCTTGACGGCTTTTAACACGGTTAGTCATGACCTGCTGATGGATCACCTTTTCTCCAATGGAATCAGAGAAGCACTTGCTTTGATCAAATCCTTCTTGTCTGGGTGTGAGCAATTTGATGCTCTGGATGATTTTATATCATCTTTAAGTCCAAACCTTTTAATCTTTACATCACTGCGCTGGCACATCTCATTAAGTTGTTTGACTTCTCAGTGGTTTCCTATGCCAACGACACCCAAATTGTGGTGTCAGTGGTGGGGAACCCTGAAGACACTGCCACAAGATTTCATGAATGCATGCAACAGATCAGTAGGTGGATGAACAAAAACTGTTTTAAGCTCAATTTGAGTAAAACCGAACTCCAGCTGTTTGGAAACAACACTTTATTCTGGTCGCCTTCGTGGTGGCCATGGGAGCTGGGTAGTTTACCCACTTCAGTTTACAAAGCAAAAACTTTAGGGTCTATGTTTGACAGTAACCAGTCATTCTCAATAGCCAGATTAATTCCATCCCATCCTCATCTTTTTACACTCTGAAACTTTTGAGGAAAGTCAAAACTTATCTTTTCAAACAGGCTTTCTAAATCTTTTTCCATCTGCACGTCTGTAGCCCATATCGCGCCAGGATACTCATGAGTAATAGTGTGCGTTACAAATACCATATAACATAACATAACATATAACATCTTTCCATATATTCCAAAGGAAAAGCAGAATGCTGTGAATTATGCCCTCCTATTGTATAAACTCGATTACTGCAATGCCCTATTCATCAGTGTGTAGAACAACCTTCTAAAAACAAATTGCAGGCAGTGCAGTACGCGGCAGCATGACTATTGTTAGGTATCCCTAAATATCAATCAGTCTCCTATGCTGTGACAAAATGACACTGGCTTCTAGTGAAGAAACCCATTGACTTTAAAGCTATTTGTGTAGACTTTAAAGCATTGCACAACTCTGGCCTTGACTACCTGAAGCAAAGTTTCCAATTGCACAGACTCCATAGAGCTCTTCCTTCATCTACTACCTGTAACGTAATTGTCTCCACAGTCAGAGGAAACAAGCATTTACAATGCAATGGTTTCGCCTTTGGAAAAGTTAGAGTTATTGGCATTGTAAATGACAAAATTTGTATTTATGTGTTGGTTTTGAAAACAGATAAATAAATGGCATTGCCATTTACATTGCCATTAGCTTAATCTCTGCAGTCACTCTGCACTCTCTAGCACTCCCTAGAACTCCCTACTCACTCTGCACTCTCTAGCACTCCCTAGCACTCCCTACTCACTCTGCACTCTCTAGTACTCACTCTGCACTCCCTATGCACTCTGCACTCCCTATGCACTCTGCACTCCCTATGCACTCCCTATGCACTCCCTATGCACTCTGCACTCCCTATGCACTCTGCACTCCCTACTCACTCTGCACTCTCTAGTACTCACTCTGCACTCCCTATGCACTCTGCACTCCCTACTCACTCTGCACTCTCGAGTACTCACTGTGCACTCCCTATGCACTCTGCACTCCCTATGCACTCTGCACTCCCTATGCACTCTGCACTCCCTATGCACTCCCTATGCACTCCCTATGCACTCCCTATGCATTCTGCACTCCCTAAGCACTCTGCACTCCCTATGCACTCTGCACTCCCTACTCACTCTGCACTCTCTAGTACTCACTCTGCACTCCCTATGCACTCTGCACTCCCTATGCACTCTGCACTCCCTATGCACTCTGCACTCCCTATGCACTCCCTATGCACTCCCTATGCACTCCCTATGCACTCTGCACTCCCTATGCACTCTGCACTCCCTATGCACTCTGCACTCCCTATGCACTCTGCACTCCCCATGCACTTTGCACTCCCTATGCACTCTGCACTCCCTATGCACTCTGCACTCCCTATGCACTCTGCACTCCCTATGCACTCTGCACTCCCTATGCACTCTACCCTCCCTATGCACTCTACCCTCCCTATGCACTCTACCCTCCCTATGCACTCTACCCTCCCTATGCACTCTCTTCAAGTTCCAACTAAATGGAGCGGTCAAATGACCACATCCTAGGAGAGACCTTGGACAAACCTCCCAATCTTAAACAAACTGCAGTGTGATCTGATAAGTGTATAGGAGAATAGTTAATCGATTTTACTACATTCTTCCAAGACTGACTGACCAAAATGAAATCAATCCTTGATTTGTGGTGATATTTATGATTGTAAAATGAAACGCCTAGCTGCTGACCTGACCTAACCCCCCATATGTCCAAAAAACCATACTGTCTCATTCTTTCTACTAGAAAAGACCTAGTTTTAGAGGCTATTTGCACACAACTGTTAGGAGATTTATCCAAAAAAGGATCTAACACTATATTAAAATCACCTACAAAAATAATCGGGGCTGAGTAGAGCAGTAAATGTAAAAAAATGGACGCGCTGTTGAGCTTGACGGTCTCTGCTTTAGTTTGTTTGCTGGCCTCAATGTATTGAACTTTTGTTAGATCTTCAGTACGGTTTGTGTTCCCTGCATCTTCAGCTAGGATGAAGTGACAGAAACAGCTCAGTTAGAAGAGCGTTTCACTGTAGAATTAAAAATCTCCCCGGCTGTAGTGGACACTCCGTTTTCCTACTCTCTCCCACCTCTGGATGCTGCCCTCCTCGTATCTCTGTGTCCAGCACCCAATACTTCAGTCTCTCCATGGAGTCACCCCCTTCCTTCATGTGGCTAGCTTCACAATTCCCTGTCACTCAATGCTACGGTAACGAAGCACCTTCAAGTTGCGGCAGTAGCCTTTTGACATATAGGCCCTATACAAACGGTAAATGAATAATATAATGTACGTCACCACAGGCCGCTGGTTCAGACACTTTAGAGGTAATGGGTAGACTACACGTGGTACTTACATTGTTCGAGGTTCTAGTTTTGCGCCAATATGTGAGAGATGGGGTGTGACGCAGCAGTGTGTGCGGTATTTACATATCTTCATTGCCTCTCCTGTTCATCCACGCTGCCCCTGGTGCCTCTGGGCGTTGCTTCCAGGCAGTGACAGTGCAGCTGGCCCCTGAAGATGTATTGCACGGTATACACACACTTTTACACATGGCAAGGATGAGATAGGGGGCCCGGCTGCACAGCTGTCAGACCGCCCCCTCCCAAACCCCACCCCCACCCCACTTCTAATCCCTCCAGATCCCAAGCAAGGCCGGTTGGCAGATTTTTATGCCCTCGGGAAGCCCAATACGATAAAGAACCTTGTTGGGGGATGGGGGGAGGACGCCTCCCTTCTCTTCCCTGGAAACAGTTAAAGGTGCTCTGCGAGTTGCCCTGCAGCCGGGTCCATGTGCAGCAGCTGCGCGGCTCTCAAAGCGCTCTTAAAGGCATACACAGAGAGGAATTAGTGACTACTCATCTGCACTGCTGGCAACCCAATGGAGACAACCAACCCCCGGAGACTTCTTTCAGGCTTTTTTTTTTATCACGGAAGCAACTGTTGGTGATGTTTTAAGAGTGGAGGATACAGCACTGATTCTTTTGCAAAGTAACTATGTTTACAGCCATCTTGCACTGGTTTGCTTTTTGGATTTTTGAAAAATCTCGGGTTCGATCCCGAGTTTCGGCATAACCTTTATGATGAGTAAGAAATCACCCAGTGTTGCTCAAAAACGTGCAAAGAAAAGGTGGATTTAACAACTTTAATATTTTATAATTGGCTTTCATCTGGCCCCGCAAGTGATGATAGAAGCTTGTAGCCAGTACAGTGGTGTGCATCTTCCATTGTGCAAATTTCCAAGGCACACATTTCGATTGTGTCCGTCCTTTTCGTGTTTCCTTCTGGCGTGGGTTTCATTGCACGAGCGGACATTGCGCACGCATATGATTTGTGATAGGCAAATCCTACAAGTGCGATAAGAGAATCCGGGCAGGTTCTGGGTGAGCTTGCATTGTATGTTTGAGCTTGTGAAGGGGGCAGCATGGACGTTTCCGGTTCAAGGAATAGAATGGACACTCTGATAGTGCATTGCACATTCTCGTGCACAACACGCAAGCACCTCTAGGATCTTCGTTATCTGGCCACCAGATTTTACTGGAACCTTCTTTCTCATCAGAGAAAAAGAAAGGTTCATGCCGGCGAGTTTAAAAAATACATAAATAAATACATTAAAAAAACCAGATCACACCGAAAACAAGTCAGGTCCCGGGCCGTGCTGTGATTGGCTGACGTCACGGGGGTGTCCCGGGCCGGCAGCCAATCACAGCGCAGCCCGGGGAATGACGTCACGGGGGTGTCCCGGGCCGGCAGCCAATCACAGCGCGGCCCGGGGCAAAGGGGCGGGGCTTAAAAAAAGAATGAGGAACGCCCCCGAATCGCGTTTTCGCAAGAAAGCGTGATTGACAGCCTCTGTCTCCCAATGGCTAGTCTCCATTTATGGAGCTAACCAATTGGAAACAGAGGCGGTCCGAACATCCCTACTGAAGACAAAAGTTTTCGAACTGGGAGGGGCACTGCCCCTCGCCAGGTCGAAACCTAAAAATGGGGTGGTAGAGGTTTTGTTACATGCACTTCCAAACTCTGGAACACTCCTGAACTGAAAAAAATGACAGGATTGCTTCCCTTTACAAAAGGTCTAAAAACATGGCTTTAACCTATAGATCCCTCATTACGCTATTCATTTGATGCATCATGGTTTCTCTTCAGTTGGTTAGTGCCTCCAGGCATGAGTGTGCTCTATAAATTCCCATTTAGTTTTCATACTCTTTGGGAGAAAAAGCCAAGGATTATGTTTCTGGTCCCAACCTTCTTCTATAATGGTGTGTAGAGTTTATTCAAGTGAAACGTGAATACCGGGTTTATGAAAGTGGTCACTCACATTCAAAGTTAGCTCCCAATAATAGGCAGGAGTCAATCTGATCAAAGGGTGCTTCCTTCATGCAGGATACAGCACCATGGCAACCAGCTACAGGGAAACTGTTACTCTAAGTCCCCACAATCCCTTGCCAAAATAGGTGCTGCTGCCGCCGGGCTCTTTCCTCTGCTGCAGAACACGTCACAGGATGCAGGCATGGGCAAGTAGCTCATCTCTTTGTTGCTGATGTGCAGTCTTGGACATGCCCTTGGCCACAACCCTTGTTTGTCACTAATATTAGGTCATTGGCCGACCTGCCTTAACTGGCTTGGTCCAGGCAAGGTAAACACAAAGAATCCTTCCTTCTACATTTAGTTGATGTGAATTAGGAAACACACACATACATCCACCTTTACAATGGTTTGTACAGAAAGGAGGAAAAGGCGAGGACAGCACATGTGGATGGCGAGGAAGAGAGGCAGCAGAACTGGCTATTACCTTAGAGGCTGCATACATACAGTCGGGACAATCAATGTCCATAGGAACCCCCGAAAGATTGCTTTCAGGTCTGGGAGAAGGGTGAGTAAACAAGAGAAAATCACAAAAACCTCCCACAAGACCTATATTACTTTTATATAGGCTGTCAACAGCTCTATGGGGCTATCCAAAATACACACTACAATTTCTCTCACTTTTTTTCTTTTTTAATTAAATGATTCCATATTTCTTTCATTTATGTTCACATACAAAAAGATAAAAGATAAACAAGTTTTGATTGATAAATCGTTTACATTATTTTTCATTTGTAACAATTTCATCAGTTGAGACAAATCACCATATATATTATTTTCTTATCACAAATAATGTTATCATTTCATTATGAACACATATTCCCTTACTTGTGACCCCACTTCCATACTAACCTAACGTACCATCATGCACTCTCATTCTCGCACCAGGCATATTCAATACCCAACTAGCTCACATAAACCAAAAAAGTCACGTTAAGGACAGATCGAAAACAGCTTCCATAGCTGTGTTGTCAGTTGGGTATCAGACATCCAGGTCAACGTACGTTTCGGTGGCACATTATCACTTTGAAGCCCCCTTCATCAGGACCACCAATTTTAAACATAAAGAATAGTGGAAAGGAAATAAGCTCTACCACAAGTTTTAACTTCTTCCAAGTCCGAGGGAACAGTGTCACTAAAGCATATGAGTACAGCAATTTCAAAGCTAGAGGTGCTGGCTCCTGCTAGGGACACTCTTGACAATTTACTTTTCATTGAGATCCTCAATAAATAATTAGCAATACCATACTGGGGAGGCATAACAGAGGATCCCATATGAGATGCACTGAAATTGGCCTTTCCATCATTTTGAACTACAGCAGGAGAGTTGAGGGTCCCGCATTCAGTGGGGACACCAAGATATATAGCGCACCTCCTGCATACTCCAGAACTCTCATGCACACCACATGCAATTGAGGAGAATCAGGAGTCCACTTATAACCCATTGCATGGAATGAGCCAGTAGGCGGCCTGCCAACTGGCTATGGACAGGTTGCTATCATCCCCCAGTACTGTCATTGCCTTGTTACCCTCATGCTAGACACACATGTTAAACGTAGTACCAACTTGGGTGGACCACAAGCACTCAGCTGAGTCTAGCACTCCGGGGAGCACCCGGCAACTATGAACAGCGCCTGTCAGGGAACTTGCAGTATTATTTCTTTACACAAAAAGAGATTCTTGGCGAAACACAATGAAAAAAAATTGAGTTTGGCACACCTGTGCCAAGGATCTTCTACCATACAGATGGAAGTTATTCTCTCTGCCATCCACGTAAAATACACATTTTACGGACAGTGACAATCATACAATGACATTGACGTGACATGTACTTATGTTGTATGGTTTTCTATAACACTTGTATACACGTTACTGAGACGAACTTGCCTCTTTCTATTCACAGCAGATGGATTTAATAACAAAAACATGGAAAGTGAAAACCTAATCTCATCCAGAGGACCCAAAGTAAAAACAGGAACGGGTCAGATCAACTTATTGAGTTAACAAATCACACGGCATAGCAACTTTACATCAATAACCCGTTCAGAACGAAGTAATCAGGAACCTATAACCAAATGGACAGAGTCCATGTGCCTCTTTAATAAAATAAGGCGATGAATGACTCGGCGAGTAAACACATGTGCCTAAGATAACCCAACATGGATACGCAGAGCATCAGTTCACCCGCAGCTCAGTGTTTGCAGGAAATGGCCTCTATCCCTTAAGAATGTGTCCTCACAGAGCACAGTTAGCATGGAAATACAGAGCAAAGTTGCACCATCTGCTCTGTGCTCCATTTTAAATAGCCCCCTGGTTCCTAAGGGGCGCCGTGGAGCCCCCCACAAGGATGTATAAGGGCTTTAAGGGTATCATGTGTGCGGCCTCTACACAAACAGCACAGCTACTGTTGCACTGTTATTGTTTCTGCAAGTTCACCTCTGGCCTGACTCTTGAGAGGGGACAAGGATCCATACACAGGAAAGTGCACTCTATCACTTCACTCAATTATGTAGTGCCGTTGAGGATCCTAAGATGCCTTATGCACCCTCACAAATATTGCCTGGGTAGTGACACCAACATTGACACCATATCCTGAGTGGTATACAGTTGGCGTAAACTTTAAATACATCTTTGTGCAACTGCTTCAGTAATAGGATGTAGAAGCACACACAGGTTTCCCCTAATTTGCATGGGGCCATGATATGGCATTTGGTGTGGAAGTTAGGATTTGCCTCCTGAACATGGATTATAAGGGGTTTTCTCGCGGGAACCTGTACTGTGAACTTTTAGCAGTGAAGGCGAACTTTCTTTGCTCGGTGCTCGGGGCATCGGTCAGAAGAAGCATAAGGATTTAAGGAAGGATGAGGTGGACAAAGAGCGGTGGTGTTTAGCTCTCCTTTATCTCTGAGTTTCAGAGTGAAAACTCACTTAGGTGGTGGAACATAGTTGGTAGCAAAGGAGAGAAAATTGAGAACGCACAGAGACCGGTGAGACGGTCCCAGGAGGATGACCCAGGGCTAATAGGAGGCACCGATCAGGATATCCACAAGTGCAAAGATCAAAGCAGAGGGCCTCAGGGTTTACTGATCATATAGATAGGTATCAAAGGTTGAACTTAAATTGGCAATGGCAGGTTAGGAAAAAGGAGGAGCTAGGCATGGGCTGGCAGCAAACAGGGATCTTGTAAGAGGGTTGGGTTTAGGGGTAGAATGTGGTCAGCTTAAACTGTCTGATATAAGTTGTTTGTATGCATTTCTGCTCATGAGGCCGCCATTGTGAGTGACCAGGATTGTGCACAGAGGATGGAGCCTGAGTAGGAAAGATAGGGCAGAGACCTTAGAAAGCGACATGTGACTAGACAACTAAGGTGATAACCACACAGGTTTAGCAACCTGGCAAGGGTGGGCAGAGTGAGAGCAGAAAATGGCACTGAAGGGCACAGAAAAGTAGTTTGCACCTGTAAAAAATGTGCATTTGTTTTTCAGACATTAAAATATCTGAGAGTTGCGCAGAGGTTTAGTCTTGGGCCCGAAAGGCGAGGGATTTGAGTCTCGCCTTGGTAGTCAGAGTTTGAATAGATGGGAAATCAGCTTTTGGCGACAAAGAGGTGGAGCCAAGAGGCACACTGCAAGGAATCTGCGGGAAGCCTGAGGGTTACGGGAGGCATAGGGAAGTAACAGGTGCTTGGGGTGCAAGTAGATACCCCATTGGTCTGCCTTCTATCCAGTAGGCAGCTTTAGAGCCGGCTGTATTTGTTATATCGTATTGTCACTTTAATTAAGGGAAGATCTCCTCCGATGTAGGTGCAAGCATCACCCGCATGAGTATTTCTTCAATGACAGGTAGCTAGAATTGGATACTAAGCACACCTGTTACATAACACTGAGTTTCTATATACTTTGAGGTTTTTTTCAGACCTATGTCAGGGACACGGTAACATAGACCCAGTTAAGGAGTCTGTATATATGAGTTTAGATGTGGCTTCAGTCATGAACATGCCTGGTTCAAGAAACAATGCCACAGATAATGGAAGCTCTGAACCTTATAGTGATAAAAGTAGCTAGGCTGTCTTTGGCTTGTCTTTTAGTTCCTCTTGATAGTTGGATTAAGGAGTGCTTGATAGACGTCCAGGAAAATGTTTAAGGCGGCCCAGATTCCCAACAACATTATCATTGGAAGTCCTTGAAGGACGTGCTCGTCATTCAAAGGGCAGCGCCAGTCTATTTCTTCAATCCATCCGCAAAGTGGGTTTGGCTGTAAGAAATTACCCTGATCAAGGAGATGCTATCATCTTTTGTAAAATCGAAAAGATGTTATTAGCTACAGGGATCGGACAGCCACTTTTCTTTGTTGCGCTCTATCCTAAATGCAGATTTTTCTTCATCAATTGTGTACTATTTTGAACCCTGTTTAAGAATGACGAATCCGCTCAAGAAAGATTAGAAACCATTGCAACGCTACTTACAAAGATAGAGCATGGAACAATAGTTGTGTAAAAAAATGACATTTCGTTTTGAACAAGATGGATGCCATCTCTGTCGCTCACTTCTGTTTCACCTCTTTGCGTGCATCTTTTCCTCAAAGGAAAGTCAGTGGATTTGCCATGGTGGGGGAATCTTGTTTTATGGAGTTCCGCCTGCTCCCTAAATAAGCTTGTGAGGTGACCCAGATTTTTGTTGTGCTATATTAAAGTTGGTATTTTCATCTGGTGTGGAGCAGTCGCACTAGCCCCCAGACAGCAATAGAATAGAAACACACATCAACCCTCTCAACTTTTAACACTCCCAGGTATTGTCACAGAGCAATCTAAATCACTTGTATAGCATAAACAAACCCAGGTGTTGGACTGTAATGGCTCAGCACAGTGTGCTACTTAAGAGACAGTTCTGAAAGAAAAATCTTTAAAAACAAAATCTTAAGAAATCCGTTTGTTAAAACCATTATTCTCGTAGAAGGTGTGAACTAACTCCAAGGTGTAGATTACAAGCATTGCTTTACAATACAATGGAGACACTCATTATTAGTCAGCTTTGGAACGGAATTACATGGGTGCAGACAACATTTCAGGACAAGTGATGTCGAACTGCATTGCTTCATTATAAAACAAATACAATTATACCACCCGAGTTATAATGCGAACCAATACGTTTTATTAATTAAACTCCAATAGACCTATTATACATGCTTATGGTAATAGATCACATACATACTTATTGGGAGGGAGGGGTGAGGGGGGGTGAGCAGACACCAGACCAAATTGAGAGTGTGCAAAAGGCCGCTTTTATTGAAACAGGTGCATATTTACAACAATACAAACCTGGCAAACGCCTCACAAAACTAGTCCTCACTAAATAAGATGTTACCTTACAACCCCAAACGTCAGGCCCGCCCCTAACACGTCACAAACCCCGCCCCCACCCAGCACAACATAATTACAATTCAAACAATACCAAAACCTGATAAACATTTAAATATCATCCCAACCCACCGCATAACATCACATTCCAAAAATTACCCACCAACAACTTACATTACCCAAAACCTTGTAACCACCCCACGAAACAACTATTTAAACTTTTCCAGCCATAGCCCAACTTTAGCAAAATCCCAACAACCTTCATGTCCCTGCTGACCAAGAACGCCCAATTTCCGCACGGCACCTGTTCCAAGCGACAATGAACACATTTTTTTACCCCATATCCACCTGTTCCGACAAATGACCCGAAAAATATGGAAGACATAAACTAAGTAAATAAATAAATGAATTAAATAAATAAATAAAAGACCCGGGGGAAAGGAAACAGAGCTAACAGAAAATAGGGAGGGAGGGGGGGAAAATTTTCAATTAATCTAATGAGCTCCCGGCCACCAGGTCATTCAGCCTAAAATGGTGGCCGGGAGGAGGAGCCAATGAAATATATAGCTGGGCTCCCTCAGTAGGAACCGAGGGAGCCCAAAACAAGCCCAAAAGCAGCCCAAGGCTGGTGCTCCGAGAACACCCCCCCCCCACTAGCCCCTCCCAATCAGCCCGGGGGTGGGGACCTCCCTACGGCCGGCTGCCCCCCCCCAAGCCCCCCTTGGGAGGGAGGGGTGAGGGGGGTGAGCAGACACCAGACCAAATTGAGAGTGTGCAAAAGGCCGCTTTTATTGAAACAGGTGCATATTTACAACAATACAAACCTGGCAAACGCCTCACAAAACTAGTCCTCACTAAATAAGATGTTACCTTACAACCCCAAACGTCAGGCCCGCCCCTAACACGTCACAAACCCCGCCCCCACCCAGCACAACATAATTACAATTCAAACAATACCAAAACCTGATAAACATTTAAATATCATCCCAACCCACCGCATAACATCACATTCCAAAAATTACCCACCAACAACTTACATTACCCAAAACCTTGTAACCACCCCACGAAACAACTATTTAAACTTTTCCAGCCATAGCCCAACTTTAGCAAAATCCCAACAACCTTCATGTCCCTGCTGACCAAGAACGCCTAATTTCCGCCACCCAGAAAAGAGGGGGGGAAGGAATTACCCTCCTCTCTTTCTGCCCCCCAAAACTAACCAACCAAGGAACCAGAAAACCTCAACCCAAAAAATTCTGAATCTTCAAGCACCTGGAGAGCACCTCTCGCAATTCCAATAAATATAAATCCATCCCTATCCGAGACAAATGAACACCATCGCTGCGAAAAAACTCCATAGTGTCATAACGGATGTCCTTATGGGACACCCGCCCAAAACCCAGATCTCTACAAAAACGGGAAACCTCCAAGTTCAACTTCCTTCGCGCCTTATCAACCGCCCTAGGCTTGATCGCACCACTCCAGGTTCTTCTAGGGACCAACTCTGTCCATAAAACATGGCAGCCCGCCCATTGTTGACGAATAAGGGAAAGATCCTTCTTCATCGCTCTCAATAAAACCACCCCTTTCACCCCACAAAGGTCATTCTCACCGAGGTGCAAGAGCAATACATCGGGACAAATACCCCCCACCAACCAGGAATTCAAGGCCGGAATAAGCTCCCTCCAGATCATACCTCCCTTCCCCTTCCACACAACATTAAACAGACGAGAATTAAAACCAAGCGTGGGACCAAAATAGCTTCTTATAGCTTGATCTTCCGCGCGCCTAATGAAGGAATGTCCCACTATCCAGATCGTCATGACAGAAGAACGGGGGCGGGCCACTGAACCTGAAAAAGAAAAGCAGCATCAAACTCAAGAAAAATTATCATCCGCAGGCGCCAAAACAGGATCAGTACGCACATAGCGCCTAAAACAGTTGGAGGACCAACGCCCTAAAGACATAATGTCCTGCTGTGACCAACCCCTGTTATGAGCTTCCGTTGCTGCCCCAATCCTGAAAGAATGCGTACTATACTGTCTCTCATCCAAGCCAATGAAACGCAGCGCTTTACGCAAAACCATGCGCAGTTGATACTCAGTCACCCTTGAACCATCCATATGTTGAAAAACAGGGCCCTCAAAGGCGGCCCCCGAACAGTCCCGCAAACGCCTGGCCCACCTCAAAGGACACGTCTCAGAAGGGGAAGAAGCTTCCAGCCAAATGCCCTTCCCCCTGCTGTGTTGATCAGTTTTTGCCTGAGCCAACCAGACGTGCAACCCTGTCTCCAAAAATTGAACATTCCCCCACCCCACCCCAATAGTAACTTTCGATCCGAGTAACTCAGAAACTCTGAAAGCACCAAAAAACATCCAAACCATAAGAGTAGAAAACAGACAAATCTCAAACTCATTCAAACAAACTGAGGGCAAAACCTGCAAAACTCGGGCCAATGTCTGCCAAGACAAAGGTTGGCGAACCATGTGTTCCCTACCCCTCTCCCTAGACCAACCTTCCAGCATGCGCTTACCCACCTCCCCTGCTGAAGGAGAATAGCCCCACAGTAATTTGCCCATGAACGCAATACCAGCCAATTTTCCAGCAATCGTCACACGTGTCAAACCCCTGTCCATCAAGTGAAGAATGAACTGTACCACATCTTCAGAACGTCTCCAGCCCGGAGCGCGCCAGCCGGCCCCAGATTCCAAAAACTCTTTCCAGGCCAATTCATATGCTGCCCTAGTGGAAACTGCGAGCGAACCTACCACCAACTGCAAAACCCTGTCTCGCCTACCGTTCACAGATGTTCTGGCATGCGGGTCGGCGTCCTGTCCGCCTCCGAGGCTAGCCCATGGAATCTCTCCCACTGTGAACGAGACAAAGCATCCGCAATGTCATTGTCCACCCCAGGAATGTGTAAGGCCTTAAAACTGATGTCATACGTCAAGCACCCCAACACAAAGACTCGCAAGAGCTTCAAGATGTGAGCATCCCTGGCCGACTGCCGATTGATAATGTCCACCACAGCCTTATTATCAATTCGAAACAGCACTTTTTTGTGAGCAAGCTTCTGACCCCACAAAGTCAACGCCACCACCACAGGGAAAAGCTCAAGGAAGGCAATACTCCTGCCTCCGTTCTTCCACGCAGCAGGCCACTGTTCAGCGCACCATCTGCCCTGCCAGTAAAGACCGAAACCATCACTGCCTGCAGCATCTGAAAAAATTTGGACGTCCCAAATCCAATTCTCTTCTCTGTACAGAGGAATACCATTGAAAGAGTGTAAAAAGGCTACCCACATCCGCAGATCCTCCTTAACACCTGCTGACAAGCGGACGTGATGGTGAGGTAAAAACTGACCAGACAGAGCTCTACCCAGACGCCTGCAAAACGTTCTACCTGCCCTGACCACCCTACAAGCAAAATTAAGATGGCCCAGCAGCACCTGAACTTCCTTCACTGTCACCTTTGCCTTGTTCAACATAACATGTAAGAGGTCCAACATTTTTGCTTTTTTATCCACTGGTAAGCGTGCCTCCATAACATTAGAGTCAATTTCGATCCCCAAAAAAGACATGGTCGCGCAGGGGCCCATTGTCTTTTCCGGTGCCAATGGCACACCTAAAAATTCCATCAGAGTTTGGAATGTTCGCAAAGCATTCTGGCATGCTGAGGAATTGGGAGCGCCTACAAAAAAGAAATCATCCAGGTAATGAGTCACAAGCTGGTGTCCTGACGTGTCGGTGAAAAACCATTGGAGAAATGTGCTAAAGGTCTCAAATAACGCACAGGAGATGGAACAACCCATTGGTAGAGCCTTATCAACATACCACTTCCCTTGAAATTGAATCCCCAAAAGATCCCAATCCCCAGGATGTACTGGCAATAAACGGAATGCAGATTTGATGTCACATTTTGCCATTGCCGCACCAGTGCCGGCAGAGACAACCAGGGCCATGGCCACATCCACTGAAGAATAAGACACTGAAGCAGCCTCACCATCAATGAAATCGTTAACCGACGAGCCCTCCGGCCATGACAAATGTTGAATCAAACGAAATTGCCCAGGCTCTTTTTTAGGTACCACACCAATTGGGGAGACAATAAGATTTTCCAAGGGCCAATCATCAAAAGGACCCGCCATCCTTCCCTCACGCACTTCTTTGTCCAATTTGTCTTGCACCACCTCGGGATGTTCATTGGCTGACAAAAGATTCTTTGACCACCGCCGCAACCGCGGCCCTGTGTAACCAAGCCGAAAACCTTCCTGAAAACCATCCTACAATAACTTAGCAGCCTCGACATTCCCATAACCCCTCAGAGCCACAGCCAAGTGAAAAGGATTAACTGGCGTATGAGCCTTTGGGCCCAGTTCCAGAAGTGTTTCCCCCCCCCCCATGTTAGATTGAGGCTGCTGTGCAGGAGCTGCTGTGACCACTGTCTGCCCCCTGTAACACGAGGCCCCCAACACCTGTACAGTGGGTGCGTTCTACCACATTGGGAGCATTCGTGCCTAAATTTGCAATACTCTCTGGGGCAATACCCTCTGTTAAAATCCCAACAGGTCCCATTGGCAGATTGGACTGACGCAGCTGCACCCACCCCTTCCCGAGTGGGCTTACCCTGAAAGGGCCGAGAAGGTAATGGATACCCGCTAGCTGTGAAAATCGTCTTACCACCCGCCGATGCCCCCATAGTGTGTTGCCACAAGTCATTATCCAACTCCCCCCATTTCGCTTCAGGATCCCAAGCCATCCGAGCCCGGAATTCCTCATCGTACTGTGACCAGGCATAACCACTGCCAGTAATCTGCGCCTTTCTGAACACATCCATATACTTAAAAAGTGCCACACAGCGCTCAGGGAATTTCTCACAGTACACGCTAGCATATATAAGAAATGCCGCTGTCCAGTTTTCGATGGTCAAAGGAACCTTTGGGCGCTTGGCCAACTCGTACTCCTCCTCCTTAGACCCCTCCTTAGACCTAACTTCCCTATGTAAGAGCTTCAATAATTCCACGTACTCCCCTTTCCAAATCCTTTCCTTAGTGGACAGCAATAAATGAGCGCCCAACGGTTTTGTGACGCCCATGTAAGGCAATTTCTTTATTTTAAGCTCCTTGCTGAGTGGGGGATCCTTACCTAGCTCCATGGTCTCCGTAACCATCCCTGAATCCACCTTAGAACCCACACCCCCGTCACTCGTACCCACTCCTTGATCCTTAACATAACGACCTTTGTGGAGCTTAAGATCCACACCCTCTGAAGGAGGATCCCCCCCGTTCCAACAGATACCATCAATGGCTTGTCCCGCGGCCCAGCAAGCTCACCTGGATTCAATAAAGGAAGTTGGGCCGGCCTCGCTCTCCATGCCATCTGTTCAACATCGTCGCCTGTCCGAGGAACCCTCACCGCGGGGCCGCTCTCTCGAGTTGGTCTGGAAACTGTAGTTTTCGGACGCACCACCACCGGTGCCTGTAAGACATCATCAGAAGCGTGAAAAAGCCCCCCCCCTTGCACCCTCAGCACGTATCTCACCCTCCTCAGGGCTCTCCTCATCGTAATCTAAAACCAAAGATTCCTCCAACCTAGGAGGGGCCAACACCTTTGACGGACTTTTGAAACCAACCTGAGGCGGGGGAGCCGACTGGACCCGTCTGTACTCCCCCGAACGTTGACCAGTTTGTACACCTTAACCAACGATGAATCCCTTTTGTGATGAGAAGAAACATTTGGAGCCAGCGAGGACGCGCTAGTCCTGCTTCTGCCAACCCCGCTGATATCCAGAGAACCTGACAATGGGGCCAGCGAGGACGCGCCGGGTCCGCTTCTGCCAACCCCGCCGATACCTGTAGAAAGAGAAGTTGGGGCCAGCGAGGTCGCGCCTGACCTGCTTCCGCTGACCGCGCCGAGATCCTGAAAGGAAGACGTTGGGGCCAACGAGGTCGCGCCTGACCTGCTTACGTTGACCACGCCGGGGTCCCTCGCCGGTACGGGGTATGCCGCGCCAGGCTCCACCCTCCCTTCTCCTCGGTGTAACTGGGCCGCACTCCACCCTACCAAGTCTGCCACTCCACGACGCTCTCTGACCTGCAAAGAAAAAGGCTGAACTGATGTGCCGGGACCCTTACTACCAGAACGGCCAAAACTATCAATACCACTAGCCATACAAAAACTAGAATCCTGAAACTGCACCTGACCAACCTCCCGAGAAACAGACCCCTTAGACCGAACCGACAACCCCCGCCGAGGAGGGGAAGGCTCCACTTCCTCACCACCACTACTCCAGTTCAACAGCTCCTGAACAATCTTAGACGCAGGTCCAGATGCCAGTCCACCCTGCCCTTTCTGCTGGTTATCAGAGCGGGGCTGCTCCATCCTCCCAAGCGATCTGCCCCCAACAGGCAAACCCGGAAAACTCAAAGTGCCCCCAAAACCACTCAGCATATCAGTCCCCTGGATGGGTGTAGCCCTGCCCGCATCACGAACCCCTTCTGCCCAGGAAGGAAAAACATCCAAACCCTCCCAGGATCTAGCACCCACCTGCCTATCGCCACTCTCCTGCAGAGGTAAATTAACAGCACCACCCACAGAAGGCTCAACGAACCCCCTGCCAGACCCAGAGACATCCTGTGGATCACACAACAAAACACGACCCGACTGCTGTCCCAGCAAACCTGCCCCTGCCCTCCTCTCCACCTGCGCCCACTCCCCCTCCCCCACAGAACCACTGAGCACAGAAAGTACCTCCCCCCGGGTTGAGGCAGGGGGGGAAAACAACAGGGGGCTATATGGCACAAAAGCAGACTGTACTGTACCACAGGCAACATCACCAGCATGCAAAACCTCCCCAGAAACACGGGCCGGCGTCGAAAAACGATCACCACCAGCCCCTGCGCTTGCATTTGGAGTTACAACCTGTTCAGTCCTCCGAGCCCCCAAATCCGTTAAATCAATAAAATGTCTATCCGGCCCAACAGCCGGCAACACGCCATCACCGCCAGCGCGAGGCTCGAGGATTCCAACGCGCGCATGCGCACCAACCGCCAGCTCCTCACTCAACTGCTCCGCGTCATGAAACACGGAGGCAGAGGCCGAGCGCTTCCTGCCTCCGCCCTTACCGGCCCGCTTGCCTCTTGCAGCGGGGTCCGAAAGCGACCTCACCGGCAGCCCCACGGACACCAGGGGAGCCGGCACCTCACCCTCCCCCAATCCCGCCTCGCGCGGCGCAACGGTTTCCCCCTCCGCATGCGTCACAGTCGCAGGGGCCGCTCTCCTAGAGCACGGGCGGCCCCTCTCACTTACCGCCTCCCTTCGTGACTTCTTCGGCGAACCACACGCCGCGACCACCGCCGCAACACGCGCCGAGGCCTGCCGCCGAGGGCGCGCCGCTCCAGGCACGTCACCTAACACCAGGTCCAGGCGTCCAGCCTCACTAAGAAGGCGGATCGCCTCAAGAACACAGTAATCTTCCCCAGACATATCTAAGAATAGAACACCACAAAAATTTTCAATTAATCTAATGAGCTCCCGGCCACCAGGTCATTCAGCCTAAAATGGTGGCCGGGAGGAGGAGCCAATGAAATATATAGCTGGGCTCCCTCAGTAGGAACCGAGGGAGCCCAAAACAAGCCCAAAAGCAGCCCAAGGCTGGTGCTCCGAGAACACCCCCCCCACTAACCCCTCCCAATCAGCCCGGGGGTGGGGACCTCCCTACGGTCGGCTGCCCCCCCCCAAGCCCCCCTACGGGTAAAGAAAGGCAGTAGGCACTGGAGGAGGGAAATAGTGGGTGTTGGAAAGTAAAATAATACCACAAGAGGATGAATCAGGGGACAGAACTGTAGTGTGTCCTCAATGATGAGAGAGGCAATGGAGGTAGTAAAACAGTCTTCATTAAGATAACTCTACCAGTAACGAACATGCGACCTCAGCCACAGCTGACTGGGCACAACCTCGGTAACAGCCGGTCTCAGGCTCAACGGCGCTCGCCTTGGAACGCTCGCAGTGATGACATTCTAAGTGATGTCACCACGGAGTGTTCCACTGCATACATTGGGACAGGAGGGTGGAGGAATAAGAACATGCTGTATGTGGGCGATACCACAAGAACATTAGTAGATAGACTGCAGTGGGATGCTGAAGAGAGACAGAAAGAAATGTGGCAGAGAGAAAAGGTGAGTGAGAAGAAGAGTGACAGAAAGTTGGGTCTCAAGGGGGAATGGAAAAGAGAGAATAGGTATGGGTAAATGATGTAAGTGGGCATCAGAGAGTGCCTGAAACAGATAAATAAGAAGAGCATCTGAGAAGGAAGAACGAGAGAGAATGCCTGGCATACAGACAACAGAAGATTCGTAGGAGGACGGAAATTATGTATGGCAGGGTTGTACAGGAGAGAGCATGAAAGAAGTGGAAAACATTATACAGACAGGGTGGAGAAGAACCACATATTAGAGTGGATAGTAGTGCCTCATGGGAAAGTACAGGACAACGTGTAAATTACAGTGCTGAGGGGAGGCAGAGGGTGAGAGAGGAAGAGAAGAGAAGCTATCTGAGAGGGACGGAGGCAAGAGAAGACTGAAGGAGTGATGTCATTGGAACACAGATTTACAGTAGAAAGCAGCATGGAGTGTACGTATATAGCACTGTAAAACAAAAAGGGAGATTTCCTTAAATTAGCCATGTCTCTCACTCGCTCCCTCTCTGTCCCACTCTCACACTTACTTGCTTACTGCCTGTTATGCTGATTGGCATTTAGGGCATCAAGGAAGGGTCTCCACTCATGTCTGTTTTGGGAGCGTTTATGTATGGTGCCATAGCTGTGGTTCAGGAGCTTTATTCCTCTTTCCACAGTACACCTCCAGGCGTTCTTTGACCTGCCTCTGCTCCGTTTGCCTTCTGGGGTCCAGTGGAGAGCTGTTTCTGTGAGGGATTCTTGTTCTCTTCTGATGGTGTACTCTGTCAAGCTCCATCCTTTTCTCATAATGATGGTGTCCATGATCTCTCTCTTGCTTGCATCTAATGAGCAGTTCTTAGTTGAAGATGGTTTACGGCTATAAAATGTGCATCATTCTTCTCAGGTTACTAGTGTGACAGTTTAGTGATGTTGCTTTTCTTCATCTGCTAGCATTCTGCTCCATACAACAGAGTGGGCAGGACACAGCTCGGGTAGAGCCTCAGCTTGGTGCTGTAGTGAGATGACCTCCACACAGTGTTTAGCATCCTGAAGACATTCTTGGCCTTCTTCAGTCTGCTCTTGACGTCACTACTTGCCCCTCCATCATATCCGATAGTACTACCAAGATAGGTGAACTCTTCAGTCATGTCCTCTCTATCCACCTTGATTGGTGAAGGGCTTGGGAAGCTGAATGGCATCACTTTTGATTTTTCATGTTGATCTTTAGGCCCACTTGCTGTGCATAGATGTTGAGGTGCAATGTATTTTTCAGCATAAATGTGTGTGTGAGTACAGCAAGGCTAGGTCGTTCACATATTCAAGGTCCTCCAGTGTAGAGACTATGGCCCATCTAATGCCTCTGGGTTGGCCTTTAAGTTGTGCATCGCATCATCCAGTTGAATTGGTTGAAGAGCAATGCTGACTTCTTCATTAGCTTGCCATGTATCTTGTCTTACCCCTTCGTTCCTCTTCCTTGTCTTGGTCCCCAGGTATAATTAGCTATTCTTCACATGTATTGAAGTGCGCTGCTCCCATTCCTTGTTGACTGCTTACAAAGCTGGCTCGGACTGATCTTCCGTGTCTGCCTGGAGTTAAAACCTGTTTTTGATTTGTAAGACAAATGCCTTGGGTTGGGGTGGCGCTGCAATTTTGCCACATTGAAGTACTGTTGCCCTGATTTTTTGTGTTCTGTTTTTCTGAGGTTCAGCTTCACAAAAGCTGTCACTAGATGGTGATCACAGCCTAGATCCGCTCCCCTTCTCACTCTAACATCTTGCAGTGATCGTCTCCTCCACTTATCAGATGGTCAATCTGGTTTCTGTCTCTGAAACTGGGTGGCACCAAATAAGATTGTGAATATAATATCATGGTAGCACAAAATTCCAACAATCGTTCTATATTGTAATTCAATGTTTCGCAAGCTTCCTTTCCCAAGGCTCTGTCATGGTTTGTGTTGTCATTTCCCACTTTAGCCTGATAGTCTCCCATCACAATCTTCAGGTCGAGGTTTGGCATCTCTTCACAATCAACTTGCATCTGCTAGGTGAATATGTCCTTGATTGCTTCTTCTGCATCATTTGCTGGAGCATATCACTGGATACTGGTGGTATTGTTGTGTCTGCTATTTCCCAGAATTTTGCTAACATATAGATTTGTGTAAAATTAGGTTTTCTTAAATTAGCAACATCTTTCTCTCACACATTCACAAATGTATTTTACTGATCTCTCAGTAAAGTCTCAAAGTGTTGCATGCAGACATGGACAAGTCTTGCATAGTTACACATAAGCAGATTGTATCAGCACTTAGTCACTGGGTCACAATTACAAAACTGGTTTGTTATATCTTCGAGGAGCACACTACAGGGGGTAAACTACCTGCCTGCAGGTCTCAATTCACTAGAGGTACCGGCATGCAGGAAGTGGGCTAGACTGACAGCAGAAGTGTTATACCTTTCAAGCTTTGCCCTTCTTAACACCTAAAGCAGTGTGCATGTGTCTTCTACTTTAGCAATCAAGGGTTTGGAACACAGTCAAGGGAGGAATCTGAGCTCATCTGCATTTCTGTCTCCCTGGCTTCTGGTTGGGCCTCATTTTGGGGAAGGGGCAGCTAGTGGAGCTAGTGGAAGAGGGACATACACGGCTCTGGATCTGTCGCACTCCCAGGTCCTGATCACAAAACAATTTTGACTGCCACTAATTCTTGGTAAATTAATGTAGTGCTGTTCCGAACACCTTTTATTTGCATATTAAGAAAACAAGATCCTGGAGGTGGCAATACTTGAAAACAATGTGTGTGTACATCTTCTTGGTTTAATTGTTTGTGTTGGTAATATTTTTACTTATGTTCTGTGCTGCTGTGTTTTTTGCTGCCTTATTGCAATGTGATTTTGTTTTTTTGTACTGTGGTAGCTGTGTTGGGTTATGTTTTGACACGGTTTGACATGGTTATGGTTATGGTTTGTTATGTTGCTTTGCCTATGCTGTTCTGTAATATTCAGTTTTTTTTTCACTTTGGCTATTTCTACAAATGATGCTATATTTCCAAATGAAAGCAGCATATATCTTGAAGATTCCTGTGACAGGCAAACCTGTACCAACGTCTAAGATGGTAAACTAGTGGTGCTCTATCTCTTCAAGTACTTAAGACATCAGTCAGCCCAAACCCAAGGCATCGACTTTAAGCCCAGACTGGCCCTACAGGCATAGGGTATTTTCCTGTGAGTCTGGAAGGGTGGAGGCCGATTTTGTTACTGGGGCCGATTTTGTAGCAGTGCAGAAGTTCTAAAAGCACTCACTGAGAGTTCCTTGTAAGTTAAGCAGTTTTGGGGCAACAGTAAAAGTATCCCGATAACTCTTTGTGATTAATGTACCTTCCTGCTGGAGAGAGATCTTTTTTCTATTGACAGTTTTGACCTCTCCAAGGTAGCGCATAGGACTAATATGCCTGCTGCAAAGAACGGGTTATGAACCCGAAACTGGTCCCAGGATACTTGTTTTCCGTCGGGCTGGACTGTTCCCATGAGGCACAGGGTCAGACTGATTTGCATATGGCCATGTCTAAACTGGGGTGGTAGAGTGAGCTAAAGAATGACGATGGATTAAACCCAGATCAGTTGACTGGGGGTGAGTGTTCTGTCCAGCGCTCTGTCCATCATCCTCTTTGGTATCGCTTTGTTCGCCCTAAATTGGCAGGGTATGCCCAGACGTGAGTCCCTTGCTCACTGTGCCACTGGATTCAAGATAGCCTGGCTGATGAGGGTTATGAACTCAAAACCTGTCCCAGGATGCTTGTTTCCGGTCCAGGAAAGACATGGCTTGGCAGTTCAGGCCGGACTATTCCCATGAGGCACAAGGCAGACTGATTTACAAATGGCCATGTCTGAACTGGGTTGGTGGACTGAGCTAAAGAATGATGATGGATTAAACCCAGATTAATTGATTGGGGGTGAGTGTTTGATTTGCTCAAGCGCTCTGTCCATCCTCCCCTTTGGTATTGTGCTGCAAAGAACGTGCACCATGTAGATCACAGTAATTTATGCATATAGTTCAGCGGGTTACTGCTTTTTCCATAGAGACCCTTTGTTACTTTGCAGTTCACAAGTTATAATTTTAATCTAGCATAGTGAGATATAAACTGCATGCAAACTGCATGGTACAAGTGAGAAAGTTATGTTTTTCCCAGTCTTTCATTACTCTAATGTTGTGAACGCTTTGTTTGGTTAGAAATTAATTCTTATTAGCAAAGCCAACCATAACCACTGTGTTACATTCTAAATACTGAGTTTTTGCTTCTCCAGACCAAGCACTCTTAATCAATGCTTACCAGTATGGATGAAATGTGAATCTTACACCTTGCAGTTCTCTTTGTAACATTTTCTGTACACTGACTTACACATGTATGATTCATGTCTCTGGATGAGTGTGTGATGTAAAGTGCTACAACACCTTACACTGCTGTAAAAGTGCTAAAAACAAATAAAATAGATGTGAGAGATGGGCTGTGGAGAGATGAGAGGTACTGTTGGAGGGTGATAGTGAGGGAATCATTGAAATGACAAAAATTGTTGTATCCTGGTGCACTGTAAGGTCATCATTAACAATGCTTGAAAAGTTAACCCCTTCCAGGCTGATGACGAGCTGGGCTCGTCATGGCGTAGCCTCCTCGCACGCTGATGACGAGCCCAGCTCGTCACCAAAAGTGCGATTTCGAAAATCTCAGCGCGCTAGCGGAATTCCGCTAGCGCGCATGAGGTTAATACAATTGAGAATATATTGAAAAATGTGCCCCAGAATGCACTATTTAAAAAAAAAATCCTCCAAATTTTCTTGAGAGGAAAACCCATCCAAGACCCTCTTGCAGCTGTCAGGCTCACACACTGTGCTTGTTTGCGTTGCACCGTACAGAGGCTGATCTAACAAAATTAGCCAGAGGTACTACTTTGGCTTCCCTGAGAGCATGCCTTAACTTCATGCTCCCAGCAGCAGCAGCCGGCAAGAATCGGCGGGAGGTTAGAGGATGCAGAAGGTAGGGTGGTTGAGGGGGGAGGACCTGGGGGAAGCAGCTATAAAAAAAAAGTTCCTTTTCCTGGCTTCCTCGCTGCATCTCTCCTCCGTAGTCCTTCTCTCGCTCTACCACAGGAAGCACACCCAGGCTCCCAGTCAGCCAATCTGATAGATCTAAGCACCGTGTTTCAGCGCTCAGACACCGATCGGAGCCCTGGGCATGTTCTCCACGTAGGATGTAATGCAGCGTGCATTGAGAGCATGCGAAGTGTGCAACTTTAGGAGGGTGCTAACACTCCTTCCCTGCTCTGCCCCCTTACGCAAAGCTGTGGGCGGAAGTAGGAGAAAATAAAATGTTAATAACATGAGTTACAGGAGAAAATAAAATGATAATAACATGGGTTATTATCATTTTATTTTATTTGTGTTTCATTGCAAAAAAGCGATGGGGTGACGCTCCTCCGCCTTAGCGGAGGAGCCGCCACTGGCTCCCGGTGCTCACTTTATGTGATGCGTCCTATGGTTCTGAACTCGAAATTGCTCCTATTCTCTCTGCGTATCTCCAAATTGTTCTGCGTGCATGAAACATGAAAAGCAGGTTAGGAGGCTGTGTAGTCCTTGTCTGAACTTGACCAAGAAGAAAGTTTGTTTGGTTTGAAACTTGGAAACAAGTAGACTACTTATTGACTTATTTTATAGTTTTATGAATCATTACGTATTACCTTTCTGTTATTCCACAGACCTAGAGGAAAAACAATGTCCAGTGTGATGAAGATAAATGAAAGATTAATGTGCATTTAGATTGATGAATAATACCCACATCCGTGGTTTTCAATAGTACCTGATCTGAAGAAAATAAATTAGAACAGCAAGTTTGGAAAGATCACAATAAATATCCGAAAACTGGGCTTACTCTTCTTAGAAACAGAGCTGCCATCATGAAGAAGATCAGACATATAAAGCAGCTTCCTAAGATGACTCTGCCAACAGTGACCTGCCATTTGGCAAGCCAAATGTGTCATGGAATGTTTAATAAAGATCTGCTTCCAAAACACATGTTTGAAAACAATTCACTCGCTACATGGTAGATGCACTTATTTTTTACCCCGCAGTGAAGAGCGTTTGCACAATTAATAAATCTGCCCTATATCTGCACAAGCAGAGACCTAGCTGCCTACTCTTCACACCAAAATTATTTAATAGGCTTATTTTTATATCAACATCACATAGGAGTCAAAGGGAAAGCTTTAGCTCTCCTAACATCCTTTTTAAGGGAGAGAGAACAATCAGTGTCAGATGGAGATTTTGTATCAGCTGCCTTTTGTCCTTCTTTGCGGAGTCCAGCAGGGGTCTTCCCTAAGTCCCACCTTATTTAACATCTACGTTACACCTCTGGCGGCTCTGATCAAATTGTTGTTTCCTTAGCCAGTAATATCAAAAATATCAACATCAGATTTAGCAATCAGTGAATGGATGAGTTCTAATTGCTTCAAACTAAACTCAGGAAAAACTGAAGTCACGCTTTTTGGTTAAGACACTTCTTTTTGGTCCCACAGCTAGTGGCCCCAAGAAAAAGGTAATTCTCCTGAATCCGAAAAGATAGCAAAAAACCTGGTATTGATGATAGACAATAAATAAATTGACATATGGCAACCAAGTTAAAGCTGTCACGAAGTCTGCCTTCTTTATCATCAAAACAGTAAAGGAAATTCTACTATATCTTCCTGTAACATTATAGAAAACAGTTATTATGGCGCAAGTCTTGTCCAGCCTAAGTTACTACAATAGCCTATCTTTAAATAACCAACAACAATTCGTCACTAAGCTCCAAGTCCTCCAGAATACAACAGCACGTTTGCTCATGGGTATCTCAAAATTTCAATCCACCAGAGAAGCTTTACGTAAGCTCCACTGGTTACCGGTCAGACATAGAATAATTTTTAAGGCCCTGTGTATCACCCATACGGCCCATCATGGCATAGGCCTGAAACACCTACAGCAGAGTTTCACCTGGTATCGTAAATTAGACATTTGCACTCTCTCAACAGAAATATTATAATTGTTCCAACCTTCTGACATGCTTCCTGGGGTGGAAGGAGCTTCATACGGAATGCAGCTAGGCTGTGGAACACTCTCCGGCTCATATTAAATCTATCCCAGACCTTTGGCTTTCCGGAAAGCTTTGAAAACATGGCTTTTTAGCTGTTAGAACCCTACCTTTCGACTGCGTTGTCAGAGATCAACAATGTTGAAGCAGCTCCAAGACACCTCCAGGTATATGTTGTGTTTTATAAGTCATTTTTACCATAACATAACATCTGAACATGATTTATTTGAGAATACAACTCAAGTGTGAGCTTCAGCTATGGGTCCTATTGAAACATCTATCTCAACTTTCATAAAAGCAGTAAATTGATGATAAATATTAAAATAAAATTTCAACTTCATCAGTAATGCTTGGTAGGCACAGAACCAAAGAAGTCTTGTTTTAGTAATTTCTTTGTAAAATTGCCTGTGAGATGTCATTTTAGTTCTCAGTTTTATATGTGGTGCAGCGATCTTTATGGAACACTATACTACGGTTGTGTAAAAAACATGTACCAGAAAATAAAAACATTTTAAGGTTTTTTTAAACATCGAATAATTTTTTAGGCAAAGAAGAATCAGTCAATGTTTGCTAATCGAGCCTATGCAGAAGACCATAGTAGACTTTTACTTATCTGCGCTTTAAATGTAACACCATTCAAGGAGACTGAAGAGTTGCAACACTGCACACAGTTGAACATTGTGCCAGAGTGTAACCCAGATTTGAAAATAACTGCCAAATTTATCAGCAAGCAAAGCCCAAATTGCATGTTTATGTTCATAAATATCCCCCATAATGAAGTAGACACACACTGATTCGTATATGGCATGGCTAAGACTAGCACGAGCAAGAGAATTGAACTAACACCCTGTGCCAGTCTTCAAAGTACTTGAATATGAACAACGGACTACATCACCCCTCCATGTGTAAACCTATTTTAGAAGTTATTATTCTTCCTCCTAGAAGAGACATCACCTTCTACCATTGTAGAAGAGTATCCACTGTGCATCTTCCTATCTGCATTCCATTTGCGACCATCCCTAGTTTTGGCCTTCGTCTGTCTCATTTAACTTGATTGATCACCACAATGGTCTACACATAGCTAAAAGAGATATCCCGATACAATTAATCTAAATGTATCAATATTATATCTGTAGATACTAACAAATGTTCAATGCAAGCATGAATACCGCATTTCCTCTTAGATTGTTATAGAATTAGGGTTGTACCTGATGTGCAAAGTCATTTTGAGATCACAAAGCCTGCGATTTGCAAAGTCCCAGGGTTAATGACTGAAAATTGGCTATTATGTGCTAAAGCCACTTTGCGATTCATTAACTGTTTACCAAATCAAAAAACTGGATTTAGAAACTCATATATAATAACACTAATTGGAAAGGGCATGTTTAAGGTGTCCCTTCCAAACAGAAATGTGTTAAGGGATGCATCAATGTTTTTGATAGTAAATTTATCACAAAGGATTGAAAAGTTACTGTCTCTGGAGTTGAGGTGAAGCACATTCACAAAAGAGATTTGTGAATGTAAAAAAAATGTTCATGGTGAGAAGGCAGTGAGCCTGGGAACCACTACCAATACTTACACAAGCTTTAACAAAAATAACCAAACTTTTTTTTGTATACAATCTGTTTCCTGCTTACTTCATTACAAAAAAAAGATTACTTTATTAAAGCAGGCCACCATCCTTGTGGTGGCATCCAATCGTAGTGAATTGCAATTTGTAACCTATTCCATAAATACTGTTGAGGTTGTTCAGATTGTGACCCACTACGAGTTGGGTTTTTGTGAACTGACCTTTTAGTACATAGGTCACTTTGCAAAATTTTTTCCATTTGCAAAAAGTTGGTAGGCAATTTCTGACCACTTTTTGCAAATGGAGATTTTTTAAATTAAGCCCCTAGTTTCTAACATTTTGTTCTTTGCTTTCTATGATCTGTTTAATGTAGTTTTGTCTTGGTATATTATAACATGCACAAGAAATGTGTCAGAGAATATTGTGGCACCAGTGTATTGGAGCCCTTTAGTTATCTATGACATAATTATTGCACCTCCATGATGTTCCGGGGCAATCTTGATAATATTTGACTCTCACAGGCATATTGTGGGCATTCCTGCCAATCCTTTCGTTATGCCTTATAGTGGATCATTTGTGACATATTGTGTCTATTTTTTTTTTTAAATCTTTTTATTGCTATTTACACCATTTGCAATTACAATTCCAACATTAACTTGAAACGTTCTACACTTTTACAGCACACGTGCACTGTTCAATATACTCTCCATTAACATACAAGGCAGTAGGCAAGGCTCAGCAAGATCCTCTGTAAACCGCTCAGTCCTTGACAGCACCCCGCCATATCCCCAAACTCCTCGGGGCAAATCCAGGACCAGGCACCCACCTCAGCAGTGCCTGCGATCCCTACAACTGCCCCCCAGTAACCTTAGTGCATGTGCCGAAATTCTCTCCATTGGTCCCATGCCTTGTCAAATTTCTGTGGAAACTCACATTCTTTATACATGGTGCATTATTGTGTCTATTCTTGCCAAATCTCTAGCTATTACTTTCTCAATGGTAGTTTATCCTTGACATATTATGGCCATTTATGGCAATATTCTGAGATCATATGGGGCCATCCTAACCTATTGTTGGCTTTGATGATAGCATTTTGGATATGTCAGTATAGTAGTAGCACATTCTTGACGGAGCGAAGGTATTCTTGAAAACTTTGGCTATTAATAGTGCCATAAACTTTACATATTGTAGGCATTTGAGCCAAAATGCAGGCTACGTACGGCATTATAGCGGTGAAATCCTTACCACAGGATTGAAATCTTTGGTATTTAATAACAGCAGCTAGAACAAAACCTTAGGAGGCCACCTGAAAGGTATGATGAGGCAGTCACCAGCAAACCTCATCTCAACTTGTCTCCTACAAGACCTCACAGAGCTGTGCTAATCCTCAGGTTTCACAGCCCCATAGGCTCTGGATCTAGACTACTGCACTATGGGTTGTCTCAAGTAAATTGGAAGTTACAGGCTCCGCACTTGGCCTACGTGAACTAACTCATCCTGAATCTCTTGTTGTACATTCATCTAAACCAGTCCGACTTACTTCTACTTCTGTATGTACACCTGCTTAGTTAAAACATAATAATGCCTGATGTATGCAGCGTTTAATTTGTAAAACTATAAGTGCTGAGGCTCCCACCAGGAGGCAACTGGCACCAGCCTATTTCTCCTGTTAGGAAGAATAGGAATGAATGGGAAGGCATTCCCTAACAGCAAATCGCAATTTGCGATTCGCTAATAGGGAATGTTAGGGATTCGCCCAAAAAATTGCAAATCCTACATACATTGCATATTGCGATTCTAAAATAGCAAATCAGTAAAATCCACTATTTAAGAATCGCGAATGCAATTCTTGATACATCTGGCCCATTTTGTCCCTGTGTCTACCACAAATGAATGTGTTCTTAACTGGTGCTCATGAAAAGTGCCGGTGATGATGATTAAGTGCTGGTGCTGAGCACCGGAAACCACTGGCTCAAATTAAGCACTGGATGCAAGCTGCTACTTACGTTATCAAAGCCAATACCTTGTAGCTGAAGTGCACACACAATCTGCCAGTGATTTTCATTAGTTGCAGCATGTGTGATTAGTGCAAAAACCACAGTTGATGGACCGAATGCAGAACAATGTCATACATTCACCCCAGTACAGAGATCTGGTCCTAGGAAGCTTGTTTCCGGTCCAGGGAAGGCATGACTTGGCGGTTCGGGCTGGACTGTTCCCATGAGGCACAGATTCAGACTGATTTGCATATGGCCATGTCTGAACTGGGGTGGTGTTGTGTGCAAAAAAACGATGGATTTAGGCCCAGATCTCTGTACTGGGGTGAATGTATGACATTGTTCTGCATTCTGTCCATCAACTGTGGTTTTTGCATGTGTGATTAGGGCGCACGTCTATGCCCCAACAAAGTGGTTGACTGGGAGCTTAAAGTTTCCATGGAAAAAGTGCTCATAACAGCCACATACCACACCAAGTGTGGATACTAGGTCAGACTGTGTCATGGGTGGGAAAATTTGGGGAGGGGGGGTACACTTATATAAGTCTCTACAAGTAAACTAAGAGTGTTCTCCCATGGCAGTCTGTCAGTATAACTCACTGTTGACACCTCTGTCCATCCACTCCTATAAAAAACATATATTTTGACCGGAAATTCTAACATTTGATTTTTTTTAACTGCAGTTTGTCGTTTTAGTGAAGTATTTACATATCTTTCTTCTACACCTGGATAGATTTTGCCCTGCATGCTCACGTAAGGGCCTCTGATACCAGATGCCCAAAATTTGCCATGAATTACCAGTATTATGTTAGGACAAACAATATTCGAGAGATGGACAACATCGACCTATGGAGGCCCAAAATGTCTCAAGAATTACTGCCATTTTGCAAGTGGCAGCACAATATCGGAAATGGACATCAAGATATCATGGGTGTGCACACATTTCCAAGAATTACCTACCATCATTATGCCAGACCCAGCATTACAAATCACTTGTCGGAGCAGGTAGTAAATAGGAGCAGATTTGCTCCCAGAATGGGGCCTCTGCATGAGGGTTGGTATGTTACTCCCCATTCTAGGGAAAGTCTGATTCATGAGCATTTATGTGCATGCTCCATCCATCATTTGTTTGCATAGCACTTTTCACCCGAAGTGGGATGGTTATACCCAGAAGTGGGTCCCTTGCTCACTGTGCACCTGGATTCAAGCTAGCCTGGCTGATGAAGGTTAATACCCAGAAACCGGCCCCAGGATGCTTGTTTCAGGTCCAGGAAGGGTCTGGCTTGGTATTTCGGTCTGGACTGTTCCCATGAGGCATAGGGTCAAGGCTGATTTGCATATGCCTGGGTCTAAACTGGGGTGGCATGGTGAGCAAAAGAATGATGGATTTAACCCAGATCTCTTAACTGGGGTGAATGTATGATTTATTCAGCATTCCGTCCATCATTTGTATGCATAGCACTTTACACCCTCAGTGGGATGGGTATGCCCAGACATGGGTCCCTTGCTCACCGTTCCACTGGATTCAAGCTAGCCTGGCTGATGAAAGGTAATACCCAGAAACCAGTCCCAGGATGCTTGTTTCCGGTCCAGGGAGGACCTGGCTTGGCAGTTCTGTCTGGACTGTTCCCATGAGGCACAGGGTCAAGACTGATTTGCATATGGCTGGGTCTAAACTGGGGTGGCACGGTGAGCAAAAGAACAATGGATTTAACCCAGATCTCGATAGGGGGTGAATGTATGATTTATTCAGCATTCCGTCCATCATTTGTTTGGGGGATACAGGCCGGAAGCATTCGTTTTGGGAATACTTTATCCTAGCACATAAATCCATCAATCTCGTGATCAATACCTGGGAATTCGCCATCAAAACTATTGTGTGGATAACCATGGATGTACTGGCAGAAGAAAAACGGTAATCTGTGAAAACACCATGGCTTGCATTTAAGGCATGATTTCGAAGAATTCCAATATTCCAATTCCAGCACCATACTAGGTTGCGGCCACTTTATTGGACGAAATGTTCAATTGTTACAAGTGTTTTTACGTAAGCATATTTTTAATTATCCACACTGATGTTAAGCCCAATGCTGCATTTTATTCTGTAGTAAAGCATGTGCTTCATGTTATTGTACATGTGTAGCATTAGAATGCCTCAGTACAGAGCCAGCACTAGGTAAGGGCAGTGTAGGCAGCTGCACAGGGTCCCACTATTGGTTACAACTATGAGACCCCCCACCGGTGCACTGCCTTTCAGAAGACTCCAGTGATACTAGCCCACGGTACAGCAGAGGTGCAGCACTACAAGGCCCAAGGAAGGGGGCCCTCTCTCCTGGACCGAAAGAGCTTCTCAGCGGCGGTTCTTCCTATAGGGCGGACATAAACTTTATTACATTTGTAAACATTTTGTTCAACTGCGAGCAGTGTCAGCAAGTGTTTTATGAAAGTGAAAGTGATAGCTATGATCGTCGAGACCTGCTGCTGCTTTGTCTCACCTCTTTCATAAGTCACTAGCCGCCACTGGCTTCGGAAATCTAATTGCTGCATCTGCACGGTAACATCGATTTGATGGGTACTTGAAGGTGTGAAGTAAATCCTGCCTCTGCGTGAATAAAAAGCAGGGTGTCTTGCAGGGTTCACAACAAAAGAAAGAATCATGTCCCATCACCGATGGGTATTACCCTCAATGATGTAGGAAAGGGACACATTGTCCTCCAAATTCAAAAATCATATTTCTGTAACACAGAAGAGTGTTACCTTAGTACGTCAGATCATATCACTGTATTGAGATGTAGTCAGTAAAAGTGATAGTTTACACATGAATTGAGAAACATTCCTGCCCCTGTCCTGATGATAATAGTATTAGTGAACTGAGAGCAGGGCCACTGGAATTATATGGCAAGAAAGGACCAAATTAGGCAGCAAGGTTTACTAACCTATGCAGTAAGAAAAGGCAAATTATGTGCCATAACGCTACACATTTGGTGATAGTATTACCTCCTTTTTTTGTAATTTCCACCATGTTATTACTATCTGGGTAAAGGTTTCATCTCATCTGTACCAGCCTGACACCCAAATACAGCAATAAACCACAGAAAGATCACCAGTCGACCTTTGTGAAGAGTTCTACACTTTGCAGCGACAAGTAGTGCTCCAGTATTAGTAACTTTTGATCCTTTTGAGCTACCAACAATATTATTTTTTTTATAAAAGCTGCTGTATGTGCAGCAGATGGCTTACTTGGCAAATGCAGTAAATCGATAATTATGAAGAAAAATCGTATAATTCCAGTGGCCCTAAGAGGCAGGTGAGGTTTCATGTGGGCTAGATTCTTATTAAACTTGGAGCACAATTATAGTCTATTACATCAAGCACAAGAGGTGTTGTAAAACAAAACCCTGACTACACATATTTGAATGAGCTCTGATGTGCCATAATGAACAAAATGGGGGTTGGTGAAATAAAGCATTAGCCCAGGATCACACAATTTGGGCAAACAGTGAAGCCGGTATTGATGCTAGATTTTCCAGTTTCTAACTGTGCAATTCAGCCACTACATGGGTATCTCTTCTTTATAACATTAAGGCTTAATGCTTCATCTTTAATTGTTGGAAGATGAGACTAAAGCATGGGAAACAGGCAGGGTCCATATTGTATTTTTGGCAGTTTTACATTGTACGAATGTTAGCTATGAACATAAGAGCGCATCACAACAAACAGATTATGTTAATTTTACTTTTATTGAGCACAGAGATTTGCTTGCATTCACGGAATGCTGAGCAAAGGCCGCTGTTCAAGCCTGGTTCCCATGATGCATCGTGGGCAGCTGTAGCCACTAAGCCACATGCCTCCTCTGAAAGCTCAGCCCATTTTGAGATTGAGGTACCAAGAGGATCTTTAGTTGAGCAGAGCCAGGCATCTGGCTTGAGATTTCAGTGGCTTGCCCACCTATGATAGCATGCAAAAGAGAATAATGGCAACATAAATAAAAAAGCATCCGGAGGGTGGATGGTGAGAGATGGATGTGAAGGAAGAGAAGAACTGATGCAAATAAGTGGCTGGGGGAGAAAAGTGGTAAAGATGTGGATGTTGGAGAAGCAGAACAAGCAAAAAGGGGCTAGGGAAAAGGGAGAGGTTGATGTAAAGGGGGCAGAGCCAGCAAAAGAATTGGAGGAAAGAGAAGGTGAGAAACTCAAATGCAGAATGTTATATTAACAATACTGGATTAGCACTTTACCCAGTCAACCTAGCTATGTTTTTAACACCTTCCCTGCTCAGGACGGCTCTCGGCCGCGACCCGTCCGAGCGTTGCTGCTCCACCCATGTGCGATTTATTCCCCGCCTGTGCGGGAGAATTAATCAGTGGGCGGAGTTTGGTCGGCTCCCAGCCGTCATGAGCACATGCCTACTGTGACTCATGACTGTCAGCCGTCCTGAGTACCCGAGCGCCATGCCCAGCCCCGCCCCCGCCCCGCAGCGAAGGGGTTAAAAGAGACTTATGTGTTCAGAGACTAATAGTACCCTAATACCCAACAGACATCTAACAATATCTCCCTGTGTACAAAAGTTCCTGAAAAGTGATAATGGACAGTAGTACACCCGGCACATCTTTAGTGCTGCGAGGTCTAATGAAGGGGCTTGATTCAGGTAGGAAAGGTGGAGAGTTCACAGTTCAGTGACAGGCCTATTGTCGGGCCGCTTGGTGAGATTATTTTTTTTATTAATACGGATAAACTGGGCTCTTTGCTTGGGCTGGCTTGGCCGCTGGGGGAACCCAAAAGACTGATGCAGCCTTCAAGATGGTGTGCACAGAGCCTATCTGACTGTGATTGTAAAGCCAGCCTACTCATTGTCATTTGCAGCATGACAATGGGCCAGTCTGGGCAAGCAGAGTAAAATGTTTGACTCCTCCCACAGCAAATAATCCCAAACCTCAGGGAGTGAATACAAGGATTGGGGAAATGTCTGCAATTGAAGAGCACAGTTAGAATTGGCCTTCTGTAGGAGGTAAGGAGAAGATGTGAGATTATGATGGTGTCTGTGGGGGAGGAGGACAGCTGAAAAGCAAGGGGCCATTCCATAGAATACATCAATGCACATGAAGTGATCGGCCAAACACTGAACCTATTCGAGTAGGTAGCCAGTCGCGTAGGTAGCCAGTAGGTTCAGGGGGGCAAATCTTGTAAAGGAGGTTGAAAGACCAAAAGTGTTTGCTAAGGTACCTGCGGAGAGACTGGAGTGGCTTGTGGATGATAAAAATGATCTTGCATTCAATAAACTCTTTAACTAAGATCCAATGGATTTACCGGAGGGCAAGCACAATTTGTTTTTTACTTAAAAAAACTAAATATGAATTATATGGCACGGTTCCGATCCTTTTGCAATTTGGCAAGTGTCTTCTCAGAAATTATGGACATGTGACTTAATTTTTCTTTAAACTGTAAGTCTCTTTTATTAGTATAGCATTATTCTGCAAGTCAAGCACCACCTCCCCCAACCTACCTTTTCTACGTTGCTACTTGTCCTTTTCATAAAGCTGTAAACTGTGCAGCAGTAAGCCCTTTTAGTTTTTTGCTTTAATGTATCTCTTTCCTGACTTAGCCCCAGTATGGCTTTGGCATTCTCTTTTTCCCTGGCCACAAACTATTTTCCCTTTTTAGCCATCTCTTCTGTATATCTTAAGTTAGTTCAGTTCTTTGCATCTCTT
The DNA here is from genome assembly GCF_964263255.1 of Lissotriton vulgaris. NCBI lineage: Eukaryota > Metazoa > Chordata > Amphibia > Caudata > Salamandridae > Lissotriton > Lissotriton vulgaris. The sequence continues at coordinate 2,112,568,678 of NC_141689.1, read as the reverse complement.
AAAAATAAGAGTTGTAGAGTTATTGCTGTGCTTAGGTGCTCAGTGTGCAGGTGTGATCCACCTTTAGTGCTTCTGTCTGCAAATGTATTAGCCTCCCTACCTGTGTATGACATTTGTACTGTCTTCTCTTCTCATCTTTTGAAATCAGTGCTTTCTTTTGTTTGCTACAGCACTTGCAGGCCAACCACCCGATCTTGCATGAATCGGTTTGTATTAATGCCCCATGCCTGCCGAAATCCAAATGCCTTATCTTCAACTTCGCTAAAGGGAGAGCTGGGGAGTCACTTGAGGTCTGTTTTTTTATAGTTCTGAGACAATCTGACTTGGAATTTTAAATCATGACTTAATCTGGACCAATTAGTGAACATGTAGCAATCATACCAGTTTTGGAGAGACCTAGGCCTAGCTTTTTCAGCCAGTTTGATTAACATAATGTATTACCACGTAATACAGCTTTAAAATATAAGTACTTATTTTATAAGGATTATTATTTATATTTTTAGCCATATTACTGATGTCTACACTAGGTAAGTAGTTTCTTGCAAAGCTGCTTTAACAATGCCAGAAACTTATTAGTCAACTGATTGCATATCCTATGGTGTCACAGCTTAGAGGGGCCTGGCATGTTCCTATTCTGTTCGTTGGCCCCACAAACCCTAGAACGGACCTGCCTGAGTAGCTGTGATTTGAACAGAAAACATGATAGACAAACACACATAGAAACACAGAAAGGCACATTAACACACACAAGCCTATCCTCTAAAAAACAGGAAATTTACTCTGCAGATTTTCTCGTACATTTGGAGTAATTTTCTGCATTTGGTAGAATTCACTTAGATTAAGAGTCCAGGATATTTACTCTGAAGTTGTGATTGTTTCAGGTTCCCTAAAGTACTTTTTGGCAAACCTTGCTGAGCTTTGATTTGCAACATTGTAAAGACATTGCTGCATGCACACTTACATAATGAACGTTTACATATGGAAAAATGTTTTGCAATGTTGCAACTAAAACTTTTTTTGTTCCACTGGAAAAAAAAAAATATTGTGGTGAATCCCTTTCGCCCGATTCCCTACAAACATTGGGCCTACCTTTTCCAAAACCCACATAGGAAACGGATTTACACCTGACCTATCCCGAAGTGAAGTTCTGATGAGTGGCGGCTCCTCCGCTAAGGTGGAGGAGCGTCGCCACACTTCTCTGATGACAAGGGAGAAGAGAGAGGGGTGGTGGCACTCTGTAAGTGCACATGAGTATTTGGTCGGCCTTTTTAGGCTTGCCAAACAGTCATGCTCACTTTGCATGCTCTCGGCAGAAAACATGCCATGGCTCCCACTGCCTGTCTGAGCGCCGAACCACAGCGCTCAGACCAATCACAACGCTGCATTGCAGCATTGTGATAAGATTAGGAAATCCCGGGTGCTTCTGTTCTGAAAAGGGGGGGCTCTTGGCCCCCCCGCCCACATGGCGGCGCGGCGATCGCCCCCTCCCTTTGTGCCCCTCGGTGGTGGGGCGTGCCCTCCTGGGCGCGCCCCACCACCGATTGGCTGATGCCCTCCCTGACCCGGATACCATGGTAGGATGTCCGGGTCAGGGGCGGGCGTGCCGGGAGGGGCTGGGTGGGGGCGTAGCCACCCCCACCCAGCCCCTTGGGGATAAAGAAGCGGGGAGCGCCCAGGAGACCCTCTTCTCCCTGGACGCTCCCCCACAACGTGTCGTGCCCCGCGCTCGGGGCTTCTTGTTTTTCGTAATCTCCTCTGTTTCTCTCCCTGTGCAGCTCTGATGTCCGGTTTCTCGTGCTCGGACGGAGGCCTGGAGGCCGCGAGGAGGATGGAAGAGCAGCTGTGCGCCGCACGGGGAGGAATGACCTGAGGCCCGAGGTTCTGCCTGGGAGAAGCGCCGGACGGCATGATGGATCGGGCAAGCCGTTGGTGGAAGTGATAAGTTAAGTGGGGGGTGTTTAACCTTGTTACTGTCTGCGTAGAACATTGGGGCAGGAACATGGCCAATGCAGTTATTTTACAAAGACCTATTCGTATTTAGCAAATGCACCGTCACAAATGTGTGTTGACTTTTAGCTGTAATGGGGGAGGGAATTTTGGTTTTTCCTCACGTAGTTTGTGTCGAGGCTTGGCCACGTTAAATAAGGTGTGGGTTGGCGGGAATGCTGCACTACTAGTGTGGGTAATGGGAAATGCTAATTGAATGCATGCATCCCGCGCAACCAGGTTGATCTGAGGGGACATAGCTCAGTGATCGAGTGCCTGCCGTGCATGTACGAAACACCGGGTTCGATTCCCGGTATCTCTGCTTCTTTGTTTGTCAAATGTGCAGTATTTTTATGGTAAGCAAATCGCGATGCTAACAAACAAGTTGGGGAAGATTGTAGAGGAGAATGATATCACCCCTTTCGTTTACCCGCGCAATCTGATTTACAGGTTATGTGTGCTGTGAAAATCACGTAATGGAGGAACAGAAACGTGTGTGGGGTTTTCTTTACATTCTCTTTGAAAGTTTCCTTGGCAAGAGCGTGCCACGTGCAAGCTGATTTATTAGTCGCCACCGGTTCCTCTTCTCAAGCTTGTCCATCCATGGCGGTAAAATTAGACCTCAGGGTGGAACTATTTCTACGGGGGAATGAGCCTCTGCGCCCCAGAGACCAAACAAATTAGCGCCTACAGTTTAAAACATGGTGCTTTTAGTGAAGGATAAGAACCCGCGTTATGCATTATCTAATTTAAAGATAACATGCTGCTCCGTGGACTGGCGGGTGCTCGGAGTTCCTCGCTTGTTCTAAATCACATAGATGCTTTAGCATTTCCACATCCACATTTCGCAACTTATAGGAAACATGTAACTGGAATGATTTCGATTCACGTCCAAACGGAGTAACCTGCGCATTTCATTTAGCGCCGGTGAACGGAAAAGAACCCGTTCTGGGCTGGATAGTGAGCGCTGGGCTTAAGCAGCGTTTTTGGGGCCTGTTTCATTTGTTAATGTGAATGCTGCTGTGGCTTGGTCGTCAGTTTGCCTCATTAATTTGCGCAGCACAAAGGCTGACGAGACGCTGTACCATCTGTTTGTTCCTTGTATGTGCTACTTGTTCATCTGCTCCCCTCCGCATCTGGCTGCCCCTCACTCTTTTTTACGCACCAATGTTTTAGATTACTTTTGCCTTGATGTTTGAAGATCACCCGCAAGAATGATTCATTTTCCTTATGTCCGCTTAGGGGTTCTGATCCTAACAGTTGGCAAGAAACATGGACATTCATCACCTCTTCGTTAATCAATATGTCGGTTGAATTACCCGATAAAACTTCGTGCTGCTTGTCTGAAGTTATAACACACTGGCCCCCCTGTTCCACTGACATCGGGCTGCCTGTCCTGATGATACTATGCACCATAAAGCATGATTACTCATGCATGACCTTAGACCTAAGGTGCTGTGGCGTATTTGGTTAAGCGCCCGTCTAGTCAAATTGTAGATCCTGAGTTTGATTCTCATCAGTGCTGTGGGTTTAGAAAATAAATAAATAAATAGAAGCCTTTCCAATGTCATGTTGCAGTAGGTGTGAACATTTTTAACATGCACAGATCCCTGCATTTACAGTCTCAATTATAATCTTAGGCGGACGATCTGCTTTAGATTAAATATAATTGCTGCATTATTTTAAGGACATTTATTAGTTCATGCAGCTGATGGGTGTCAACTTGCACGTAGTGTTTGTTTATATATATTCTATTATTTACCATCACAAGAACGCACTTTCAGAGCACAGTGGACAAGGATCATTGCAGCTTTTCCCCTTCATACGCAGGTGAAGGGACAGTCACACATTATCAAATGTTAGAGGACTGGTGTTTCCCATTTATTGGTGCCCTTAGATTCTTGGTCGGCTATGGACAGTTTGCTCCCTACTCCTCCTTGACTCTCCAAGGAGATGTGGAAATTCAGGCAACGGATAGCTAAAAGAAGTTATATAGGGTGAGTGTAGGAGCTTTGCCGCACAGTTATCACAGATGTAATAAAATATGAATAAGAAATGTCCGGCTAATAGGAGAGTGCGCGCAATTAGATGCTGGAAGCAAGCCTTGCCAATGAGCATTAGTTAATAGTCTCAGGTAATGTTCCGGAGAATGTTTATTAAAAGGGCTGTGTTGCACTTCCTAAACGGAGACCAAATGTGTTGTTTTGGCGGGATGGCTTTATTTAGCAAGCTGATGGTAATGGTGTCGCTATCGCTAACAGAGACAATGTTTTGTTTGAATGACAGACTGTGCATCCACTAGTGAGTTAATAAGAAGGGAGATAATGGTTGGGGCAGGACTGAAAACACTCTGGTTAGCAGGCACTCGGGGACATATGCAAACTCTTCATCCCTGCCCTGAACTAAATATCGCCACTAGTTACATATACATACCACCTGTGGCAGGAATTAATTTGCTTCTTTTCGCTCATTAAAGCGATACTACTTATAACATCAATGTATCTGGTGGAAGTTTTACAGTTACAGATGCAGCTCCACTGGCTATCAGTTTGGCTTCATCCTGAGAAAAGATTTACCCACTTTTGTTTTAAAGATTGTTAGAGCCTGCATCGAGTGGCCTCTATACACGGTTGAGTTACATCAAATTTAGCTTGACTAAACCAGGCGACAGGACAAATAATGCATCAGTAATTAGAGAATTAGCGGCAAGAATAAGCCAAATATGTGGCAGGATGGGACCCATTGGTGATAATATTAGTCTGACATTGTTTTCCCCTGTCTGTCCAAAGGTTGCATCGTATTAGTACGGACTGTAACACCTAAATATAGCAATATGCAACTGAAACGGCAGAATAGGAGCAGAGGCTGGATTATGTGTCAAATTAAGCATATCTATAAATGTCCAGCGGCCCGAGTAAGAAGATGCTTTATGGAAACCATGGTGGTATCGGAACAGGAGGACCTACCGTGCGTGACAATATGAAGGTTGCTAGAAAGCCTAGGCGATACGTTTGCAAATATGTATACACTGCCCTGGCTTTTGTAGTAGGTGATCACACAGGTTCGGGAAGTAGAAGTCCTTCGCCTCTCGTACATCCCTCACCTACTCTTTAATCCCCAGACCGTCCACTTCTAACTCAGTCTAGGGAGTTATCTCAGGGTCCTTGGAGGGCCTTAATAATCTCTCCAGGTATTTAGTCTCTGCTGGGCTAGGAACATTTAATGTAATGTTTGCACCATGGCAATAAATGCATATGTCCAGTAGTACAATACTAAGAAACATGTTCAGTCGGCCACATTCATTTTCACTGGTATTATGACATGAACGCTTAACTATATAACTTAGTGGGCAGACCTAAGCATTAAAAACATAACATTGAAAGCGATGCGCTCGCAATAGGATATACTTCCCTGGCTACTATAGGAGGTGATCACACAGGTTAAAGACCCAATCCTTAAGACTATCTGTTATTTTCCCGAGAATATCCTAGGGCCCCTAAGCCATCCTGGTAAGAGCATCTGCAATACAATTTCTGAACCCTCGATATACAGTCTAGACGGTGAAGGGGTAATTGTCTTTACAAGTTAATACACAGGCTGAGCATGCGGTACAGGTTGAACTGCTCTTGGCTCAAGAGAGAAGCAGATGATTGATTGCGTCACTGCCTGGAGAAGATGATGTAACCTAGCAGAAATAGCCAGGAGGGCCCCTGACAATATCCTTGCAAACTCCCTGGGGGGATTATAAAGCTGGTCGGGGCAGCCGGGTAAGTGACTGCCCCCTTTGTTTTATTCCCAGCAGCAGAGTTGAAGCCAGCAGTGGGTTTTAGACAGCGTGACCCCCTCCCACCACTCTGCCTGTGGGGGGGGGGGGCTCCTCAGCACTTGAGTCCAGACGTCAAGTATTCCTGGTCTATTCACTGCCTCCTCTGTCGGGAAGGATTCAATATATTATATGGCAATACCCCCAGTCACACGGTTTCATAGACTTTGTGTGAGGGTCTGGTAACAGGACCAAGGATCACAGTGCAGACAGGCGAGGGGAAAAGGCTGCCTACCAGCAAGGGTGGTCGACCTTCAATCCGAGGGAACAGGGTTCATGGCCTAACAAAGAGGCGCAACATACTGTGAGTCTGGGCGAATCACTTAATCTCCTCGCGCTTAACAGAAAACTAATGTGTTCTCAGGTAACGCAACTGGTACTCATGTAAAGCTCTCCGATGCCGTCATGGGCCTGTCTCATGGGTTCTTAAACGATACGTGCGGTTTGACGTGTTGTAACGTGCAAGGTAACTCACGCCTGGGTTTTTTCTGTTTCTTTTGCAGTTTCTCAAACCTGTCGACGCAGGGGAGGAACTCGCCGCGGGGCATCACCAGGCTTCAACAGCTCAACGAAAGCTGCAAGATGTGCGACGGACAATGGTGACTTGGTTGTGGGCCACTCGTGGTGAGGCGTGCCAAACATGTTTCTTTTCCTTGCAAGCGAATGTAGGAGGAGGGCGGAACAGAAGGGGTTTCCGTCCCCTTAGGGGGAGAGGGGGGGGCTACGCCCCAGGCAGTTAGTAATTCTTTTGGTCTAAGCTACTCTCCTAACAACTTACTCCCCGTCAGTGGTGATACTTCACCTGGGGGAGAACGATTTGGCCAAACTGGGTGGGCACATCCTTATGGAAGAAATCATCTCTGCTGCGTGGTGGGCGGCCAAGACATGTCCGGGTCAATGCCTTTCTTTCTAGAGAACGTAGGAAAAGGGGGCACAAACGGGGTTTTAATATCTCACTCTTTGAGAGAGGGGGCCTATGCTCAGCCAGTTAGGAAAGTCTTCCAGGGACTCTTAGCTCAGCAGCCCCCCCCCCCCCGTCAGTGGTGATACTTCGCCTGGGGGGGAGAATAATTTGGCAGCACTTGCCCGGGTTGCACAGTAGTATGGTTGCAACTTATCCCTGGTGACAGGGGCGAGAAGGGTACTCGGTCAGGGCGTTGAATTACTCGGTAAAGAGAATCAACACACTGTTAGGCAAACTATTTCAAGCCCTCAGTTTGCTGACGATTCCACATGGGTGTATCTGGGGGCGTGTAGTTCTACCTGGGGGGCAGGGTACACTGGACTGAGGCAGGGCTAATAATCTATGGGCCTGGTTGGAGGGGTTTTTTGCACAGTAAGTATGCTCCTGGTTTAGGTCTACTTGACTGAGGCGGGGAATGTCTTGTGGTCTAACAATATCTGGGCCTGGTTAGAGGGTTTTGCTAAACAAGATTGCTGATTTGGGTCTAGGTAGGGGGAGGCCAGATCGTCGGTTAACAATGCTGGCCTGTGGCGGTAAGGTCATGACCGGTGAGCAGCTATTTCAAGGTCTGAGGGGGCGGGCATCATCCATGGGAGGTTCCCGTCCAGGGGGAGGGGCCATTGGCCACTCCAAGAACTCCAGGGGCAAGGTAACTGGTGCTTCAAAGGGGCGCGGGTTGGAGTAGTCACGCTTTCCTTAGGCTGGTAGCCACCCCGCGCGCGCATACTTATGACGTCACTGGATGGCGCAGAGTAAGGGCCCTCCTTTAGTGGGTAAATGGAGTTCACGGCGTAGACCGGGTAATTACCAGGACCGGCTGCGCATGCGCACATCACTAGGTAAGGCGCAGCTAGTAGGACCTGACACCGGTTAGCGACCTTGCCATATGGCCAGAAATGTAGTATACAAAAATCAAGATGAGGATGTTAGCTTCGGTTAGGAAACAATCTGTATTAGAGTTTCTGTTAAGGTTAGCCTCTCAAACTTGTTGACAATATTGTATCTAATGTCCTGCTGATTTTTGTATAAATTGTTGATCATGCAATTAAAAACCTTTTAATTTCATATCTTAATAAATACGGCCGGGAGGTCCCGCGGCCTCCCGCCTTCCAAAGATAACCAGGTATCATGTTCATGTGTCAGGTGTTGGTGTGCTCAGATGGGGGGGGCGGCAGCCAGTCGCTGACCATGTGAAAAGGGGGGGCTCTTGGCCCCCCCGCCCACATGGCGGCGCGGCGATCGCCCCCTCCCTTTGTGCCCCTCGGTGGTGGGGCGTGCCCTCCTGGGCGCGCCCCACCACCGATTGGCTGATGCCCTCCCTGACCCGGATACCATGGTAGGATGTCCGGGTCAGGGGCGGGCGTGCCGGGAGGGGCTGGGTGGGGGCGTAGCCACCCCCACCCAGCCCCTTGGGGATAAAGAAGCGGGGAGCGCCCAGGAGACCCTCTTCTCCCTGGACGCTCCCCCACAACGTGTCGTGCCCCGCGCTCGGGGCTTCTTGTTTTTCCCACCCACCATCCCTGGAACTAAATGATTGAGGTTGTCTTAGTCTAGTTTAAGCGTAATCTGTAGGTGCTTGTTGAGATCCTTGATATGCATAAGTGATCCGTGTCTGGTTTGTATATTATGCTGATGATGCTTTCTTTAGGAATTTTTTCCCCTTTTAGTGAATTGTGATGAAACATGTTATGATATTACAATTGTGCTTAGGACTTTTTTCCCTTTGTAGCTTTAAATTGATGTTTTGATGTGTTAGCTAGAGTAGTTGTCATTAGAATTTTTCTCCTAGGTCGTCGTATTTATTAGGTTTGGGGCATGCGGTAAGGTCATGACCGGTGAGCAGCTATTTCAAGGTCTGAGGGGGCGGGCATCATCCATGGGAGGTTCCCGTCCAGGGGGAGGGGCCATTGGCCACTCCAAGAACTCCAGGGGCAAGGTAACTGGTGCTTCAAAGGGGCGCGGGTTGGAGTAGTCACGCTTTCCTTAGGCTGGTAGCCACCCCGCGCGCGCATACTTATGACGTCACTGGATGGCGCAGAGTAAGGGCCCTCCTTTAGTGGGTAAATGGAGTTCACGGCGTAGACCGGGTAATTACCAGGACCGGCTGCGCATGCGCACATCACTAGGTAAGGCGCAGCTAGTAGGACCTGACACCGGTTAGCGACCTTGCCATATGGCCAGAAATGTAGTATACAAAAATCAAGATGAGGATGTTAGCTTCGGTTAGGAAACAATCTGTATTAGAGTTTCTGTTAAGGTTAGCCTCTCAAACTTGTTGACAATATTGTATCTAATGTCCTGCTGATTTTTGTATAAATTGTTGATCATGCAATTAAAAACCTTTTAATTTCATATCTTAATAAATACGGCCGGGAGGTCCCGCGGCCTCCCGCCTTCCAAAGATAACCAGGTATCATGTTCATGTGTCAGGTGTTGGTGTGCTCAGATGGGGGGGGCGGCAGCCAGTCGCTGACCATGTGGCCAGACGCAGAGAAGAGATGTGGCAATGAGGTAGTTTTTTTTCTATTTTTACAACGCCGCCAACCCACCTCTCGCCGCGCCACCCCTGATCCGTGGCGGTTACCACTGGTTCTGACCATTTCCCTTGGGGAAATGGGCTGGGGCGAAGTTTCTGAATAACTACAAACCACGTTGTTTGTGGGTGTACCCTAAGATTCCAGTACATTCCGGTCCTGAAACGCACAGTCCAGGCCATTGGGGGATGATGTATAATAAAGGTGTGTGTGAGTAATTTTCATTGCAAGTGTAAAATACCGTTTTGTGAATGACAAACGCGGTTTTACAATTGTAAAATGGGCCATTCCCCATGATCGAACGGTGGACAATCACAGACCGGGAAGTAACTAGAATAAAGAACACAAGGAGATGGGAGGCACCTGGGCAAACACAGAATCGTACTCGGAGACCAGACCAAGGTTCGTGGAGAGCGAAGAGACCAGAAACTCCAGCTGCAATAATAAAAGCACGCGGGACAATCTTCTTTAATATGTTAGAGACAGGCACACGTATTAAGAGTGAGGGATGATCAGTGCTCAGTTTGAGCCGATGGTTGCAGGTGGGGCCCACCTGCACTTATTTATCCTCATCAGACTTTGACCCAGAACAAGAGAGAGAAAAACACAAACAGGGGAAAGAAGGAGGAAGAGGAATACAGCAAAGGTGACAAATGGAGAAAGCAGGGACGAAAAAGGGCATGCAGGAGGGAGTTTGATGGGCAGGGAGTTTCTGGGGATGGATTAGAGATGAATGAGGAGGAACTAAAACTAAACAGCCGTAGCATGTTGCACCAGGAGCAGTTTAGCAAATATTTGGGCCCCCGGCATTTATCATTTTACACAAATTAGGCACTGGCGAGGTTGTGGGAATGACAGCAGGGCAGATGGCAGCTCAGGGATATTTTGCCACAAGCCCAACAATCCCTTCCTGCTCCAGGCCAATTCAAAACAACGGCAAATGAGGAGTTTTATTGCAAAACGCTTTTTAGAATCATTTTAAATGCATGTTTTCTTCCTTTTCCTCAGTTTGTAAAAGTTTGTTTCATCTTTTGATTTGCATAAAATATACTTTCTCAACGCATGCAATAAAATACAGAAAACGATGCCAATATGTGCCAGATAGAACTGTTCCTCTACATTTCTTAATTGACTTGCCACTTACGTTTGTGGCATACTACAGAGTTTGGCCTAGGGCATCACTGAAAACTGATAAACCTGAACACAAAGATTGTTTCGAGGTTATAAGCAGTTTGTTTGACAGGGCAAAGATGTGTAGGGTCTCGGGTCAGACAGCGCATGAACTGCCTGTTGCTAGACAATATGTTACCTTACAACAGGCGTAGAGCCTGCACGCTACTTACCTTTGGTTGGCTTCATTTTCCCTCTCATTTACTTTCTTCTAATATGTTAGCGCTTGAAAGCTTCACTTGCTCTTCCTGGTTTTGTCTCTTCCCTGAAGTATGGACCCATTACATGTGTCCTTCCACTACTCCTTAGTCAGGTGTTAATTTTTTCTCTTTGTTTAAGTACTCTATGAGAGTCTGGATATTTTCCTACTGTCTCCCTCTTGTATGTCACCCCCTCCGTCATGTTCGCTGCCCGTGTGCTTTTCCCCCTGCCCTAGTGTACTTATCCCATCCTGTATTGCTTTTCTGCCCATGTGCTTCTCCCCCTAACTCCGCATTGTGCTCTCTGGTTATTTTGCTTCCTCCATGTTCCTCTCTCCATCAGTAGCAGTAGCGACGGGACCCGGGTGGTTGGATGGAAGTAGGGGATGGAGGGGGGATGAAAAACATTTTAAAAAACACCTCGCTGTGACGGGTGGACGGCTAGCTGCAGCCTCTCCTCTGCCCTCTTCTTCCTGACTCTGGTCCAGCAGCAGGATGCAGGAAGCAGCAGGAAGCTCCCAGCCTCCCAATAGCCTCACAACGCAGCAATGCAGTGTTGTGATTGGTCTGAGCGCCATAGATCGGAACTCAGCCAGGTAATGGGAGAAGTGGAGTCACTAGGGAGTGCGGGGGATGCGGACCGCACCGGGTGACACCCTCACATGGGGTGACACCATGTGGTTATGCTGTGTATGTAACACAGCTCTGCAGCCTCGCCTCTGCTCTGCTTTGCTTTATCACCAGGAGGAACCCTGAGCCTCTCTGACAGGCCCAGAGGCTGCTCTCCCAGGCTCCTTGATTTCATCAGTGAGTATCAGCCATGCCCCTCTGCTGGTTATTTGATGTTGATGGGCTCACGCTGAGCGGGATCGGATCAATAGATAAGCACAGCCGCAGTCAGTTCCTGCAGCCACCAGCGCGCAGTACGCACTGTCACAGGTCAGGGTCAAAGGAAGTTGCCCAACTAGGCCTCAGAAGGCCGCTTTGCTTATGTTACATTTCACAAGTGGATTTCTTCATGTGAGCCCCGTGCTGCCTGCCCACCCTGGACTCGGAGCCCCTCTAGCATGCTCGACAGACAACTAATGTCGCCGCAGAACAAGCTTGTCGTTCCTGAGGTGAGAGCCGAGTGAGCAGCAATGCAAACACCTTACTCGGAATTATAATGCGAACTAAGTTTGACTTTTGGTTAATAGGCTTCTCCTTTGTTTATATCCACTGCAAGGCGCGCTATATTTTTTGGTCATGTTTTCTCTGTAAAACCCTCATTTTAGACATTGTCTGCAACCCCATCCTGCTGGCCAGGCCCCCGTCCCTGCTGTGCTCGAAAGTGAGGGCGAGTGCGTCTTCTGTGTCTATTTAAGCTTATCCTGAGTGTCGCTCGCACAAATTCAAAGCACATTTCATGAGTTTATTTCAGTCACTTTGAGAAAAGCCGAGAACTGTGAGGGAGAAACCATGGGGGTGTGGGGGGTGGAGAAGGCGACGAGGAAAGGGTTAAAAGAGCAGCATGCGGGGGAGGGGGGTGCAGGCAGAGAGGTAGATGGTGAAGGCAGAGGGTAAGATGGTGCAGGCAGAGGGTAAGATGGTGCAGGCAGAGGGTGAGATGGTGCAGGCGGAGGGGAGATGATGCAGGCAGAGGGAGGGGAGATGGTGCAGGCGGAGGGGAGATGGTGCAGGCAGAGGGAGAGATGGTGCAGGCAGAGGGGAGATGTTGCAGGCAGAGGAGAGATGGTGCAGGCAGATGGTGAGATGGTGCAGGCTGAGGGAGAAATGGTGCAGGCAGGGGGTGAGATGGTGCAGGCAGGGGGTGAGATGGTGCAGGCGGAGGGGAGATGGTGTGGACAAAGGGAGAGATGGTGCAGGCAGAGGGGAGATGGTGCAGGCAGAGGGGAGAGGGAGCAGGCAGAGGATGAGATGGTGCAGGCTGAGGGAGAGATGGTGCAGGCAGGGGGTGAGATGGTGCAGGCGGATGGGAGATGGTGCAGACAGAGGGAGAGATGGTGCAGGCAGAGGGGAGACGGTGCAGGCAGAGGAAGAGATGGTGCAGGCGGAGGGGAGATGGTGCAGGCAGAGGGAGAGATGGTGCAGGCAGAGGGAGAGATGGTGCGGACAGAGGGAGAGATGGTGCAGGCAGAGGGGACATGGTGCAGGCAGAGGGGACATGGTGCAGGCAGAGGGGACATGGTGCAGGCAGAGGGTGAGTTGGTCCATCCGGTAAGTTGTGAGGGGGTGACACCATGAGTTACCCGCACCGGGTGACACCAACCCTAGTGACGCCACTGAATGGGAGCTTGGGCATGTTCTCCATGCAGCCTGTAATGCAGCCTGCATGCAGAAGATGCGAAGTGAGCATGAATGTTTAGCTGGCTCGAGAGGGCTGGCCAAACAGTCATGTGAACTTAGGAGTGGGCAAACCTCTCACATCGGAGCAGCCCAGCCCCAAATGCAAAGCTGCAGCAAAAGGAAAGATAAAATGATAATAACGTGAGTTATTATCACTTTATGTTTCCTTTACTTCACCGCTGCGAAGCAGTGGGGTGACGCTCCTTCGCAGAGGAGTCGCCACTGCTCTCCATTTAATTCTCTCTTTCTTCCCCAAGGCCTCTGTCGTTTCCCAGCACTCAACCCTCCTCTTGTTGCTTCCCTCCCTCCAATGTTGCCCCCCATCATTGCATCTCCCTGCCCCCATATTGCTTTCCATACCCTCCTTCTGTCGCCTTTCCCCTCCATGTTGCTTTCCCCCGTCTGTGTTGCTCCTCCCACCCCCTCAATGTTTTCCCCATCTTGTGCTGCTTCCCTACAACCGTGTTTTTTTTAACTAACAGGTCCCAAAAGAGAGAACTATTGACTTTGCCAATACTCGTTTTAAAAGCTCTCCTTTACTTGTAAATGGCCTGCAGGAAGGGAGAATTAGTCTGATTTGTCTTGGCACTAATTAATAATAGGAGAACGACTTGCATGCATACACCTCTGATCTGTGATCTGCCATGAGAGATAAAACGGTCAGTCTCACTATTTGAATGTTCAGTCAGTGCTTAATTTGAGCTGGTGGTTGCCAGTGGGGCCCCCGGGCATTCATTTTTGGGGACCTGCACTTAGCTCTTTTTCATGGAACATTTTCCAATAGCAAGAGAGGGAAAAATAAACAAAGGGGAAAGAAAGAGAAAGATGGAAACTGCCACAAAGGGAGAAAGCTAGAACCTGTAAGAGTGTCGGGCACAGCCTACTGTTGTCTCTTATGAATTAAGCACTGTCAATGTTTAGTCATCTGCAAGGGCACATGTTTCACTTAACTAATACTGTACTAATATTAATTTCCAGCCCTTTTATTCAAAGATCTTTAATAGCTGCATTCAATGAATGAATTACACATTATGTTTTAAACCTTGCGTGTTGCGAGCCTTTTTCATATTCCGCAGCAACACAGGAGGCTAGCATGATCAGCTCCTGGCACAGCATAAATTCACAATTCTCTTAAAAAAGGAAATCATTGGCGAGACTCACAAGCAGATGTTGACCTGAGGCTCTGTTCTCCCTTCATATTTTCTTTTAATCAAGGGCCAGATTAATTTAAATCTATTAAAATGCGCACAAGTACATTCCTTGTTATTCTCAGATGAACTTGTCCGCTGCGATTGAGCAACAGAAGGAGTTGGCTGGTTTATAATATAGTTGTATAGTGAATGGCCTGATTATTCACGCAGCTACGGCCAAGGTTATACAATTCGGACAACAAAAACCGTCATTTAACTTGGAAAATTGAGGTCTAAGTTTGGAAAATGTTGCACTGTATAAATATTTTAGTAGTCATCTTTTATGGCAGACTAACCATCAAGTGAAGTGTGGTCCCGAGCCTAGCAGTGGTCAATGCCTGTCTTGCTCTTTGTAGTCCTAAGTGCCTAGAAGGCTGAACACTGTACCCCAAACTAAGGGGCACATGGCCTCAGAAGGAGGTGGAAGGACCAGCAGAGGGTGTCCCTATAACCTCAAGGCTAAATTATCTTTTCTTAACTAGCACCAGCACAACTCACACAACTGTTGGTTAAAGTTGTTGTGGATTTAATCATTAGGCAATCAATTTGAGGAAAGTCTTCATATTTACAATTTTAGGATTTGGGGGACACACATTCTGCAAAACATGACCAGAACAAGTCCCTGGGCCTACATGGAGAAGAACAATAGTTACTTACCTGTAATCTGTGGTTCTCCAGTATTGGTGTCTTTCATAGATTCACATGCCTGAATCATTCCCCGTCGTCAGAGTGGGAGCCCACAGTACATAAAAAAGCAGTAAAATATACCATTTGTACATAACAAATAACAGTATACCCAATCAGGAAGTAAAGTAGCCCCAGCTACAGCATATAAAACTTCCACATTAGTGACTATCCAAGTCATTATGTATAGACCAAACTGCAGCCAATCGGCCACAGCTCCTCTCCCCAGAGACCCAGGCTCTCAGATTTTGTAGCACCGGAGTGTACCAGAGCAACAGTATAGATAAAACTAGCCTGAGTGAGACTCTGAGGGGAGGTGGGTGGGTGCATGTGAATCTATGAAAGACACCAATACTGGAGAACCACAGATTACAGGTAAGTAACTATTGTTATTCTCCAGTATTAGGGGTGTCTTTCATAGATTCACATGCCTGAATCAGAGTAGTTAGTTAGCAGTAATACCATACATAGCTCTTGGACGCCAAGGTACATTGTATCAATGCATGAACATAATGAAAAGCAATAACATAAGTAGGCGTCAAAAGAGCAAGAGGAGGTGGGAGAGAAATAGCAGAGGCTCACCTTATTGAAAAAGATTACGCAGGACTGCTCTTCCCACCGAGGCATCGGTATCGCTTGAAGAATCCAGACAGTAATGCCTCGTGAATGTGTGCCTGCTGGACCATGTTGCAGCTCTGCAGATTTGCAGGAGAGGCACCCCAGCAAACAAAGCAGTTGAAGAAGAAACTGCTCTCGTAGAATGAGCTCTGGGTAAGGTCTGTAAGGGTTTACCTGCTTGTTGATGGCAGAGCCCTATCGCTGAAGAGACCCACCTGGCGATAGTCTGTTTTGTCACTGCACAGCCTTGTCTCGGTCTGCCATGCGCAACAAATAGCTGATCCGTTTTCCTGATGGCAGCTGTCCTTGAAAGATAAAACTTAAGACATCTTCTGATATCTAGCGAGTGTAAAGTCCGTTCAGCTGGTGTCTGCGGATTTGGAAAAAACGTCTTAAGTATTACTGGCTCATTCAAATGGAAATCCGATGGTACTTTGGGCATATACTTCGGGTTGGTGCGCAGTATCACCGAGTCATTTGTGAATTGTAAGAAAGGTGGTTTAGATGTGAACGCCTGCATGTCACTAACCCTTCTGGCAGATGTTAACGCCAGCAGTAATGCGACTTTCCAAGTGATGAACTTCAGATCAACTTTATGAATTGGCTCAAAAGGATGGCGCATGAGTTGGGCTAGTACTATATTCAAATGCCAGGATGGAGGTGGCCGACGTACTGGTGGAAACATACGAAATAAACCCTTAAAGAATTGCTGGATAACTCTTGCGGAGTACAGCGAATTCCTACCATCTTGACGGTATCGGGATATAGCCGTTAGAAACACTTTAAGTGTTGAGTGTGCCAATCCTGATTTAGCAAAATGTAAAAAGAAGGGTAAAATCCTGTCTGGTTCAGCGTACATAGGATGTAAATTCATAGTTTTGCACTAAGCACAAAAACGCTTCCATTTAAGCTTGCAAGTTCTGTTCGTTGAAGGCGATCTAGCATTGGCCTGGACTTCTTGACAGTCTTGTGGAATGTTCAAGTGTGCAAACTCATGGTGTTGAGGAGCCAAGCTGATAATTTCAGAGAATGAGGGTCCGGATGATATACCCTGCCTTCTTGAAGTGTCAGAAGATCCGGAATTGAGGCAGTTGAATTGGTTCGCATTCTGAGAGGAGAAGAAGCTGTGTGAACCAATATTGCCGGGGCCACCGTGGAGCGATTAAAATCATACGACACGGTTGCCTTCTCATTTTTTTGATGACCTTGGGAATTAATGGAATTGGAGGGAAGGCGTAGGCAAATAGTCGCTCCCAGTTCATTGACAGAGCGTCCCCGCAAGATTCCTTGTGGGGAATCCAGCTCGCAAAATGAGTACATTTCTTGTTGTGGTAGGTCGCGAAAAGATCTAGATCGGGACGACCCCATCTCTGGAAGATTTGATCCAGTGCTGGTTGATGCAGTTCCCACTCGTGAGTGCTACTCTTGGATCTGCTCAGGGAATCTGCTAGCACATTGGCTACTCCTGGAACATGCACTGCTGTCAAGTTGATGTTGTGATCCAGAGCCCAAGTCCAGATCTCCTGAGCTTGCTGGGACAACCGGGCTGATCTTGTGCCCCCCTGCTTGTTCAGGTAATGCATGCTCGTCGTGTTGTCTGTTCGGATCAACACGGACGAGTTTTCCAGTGTCGCCTGAAAAGATTTGAGGGCGAGGAAAATGGCCCTTAATTCCAACAAATTGATGTGCCATTTCCTTTGCTGTCTGTCCCATTTGCCACTGATCGTCATCCCTTGAAGGTGAGCGCCCCAACCTTCTAGTGAGGCATCCGTGGTTACGATGAATCTGGGGACTTCTGCGAGAAAAGCACAGCCCACCTGCAGGTTGCGTTCTTGACTCCACCACAGGATTGCATTCTTCATTCGAGGCGTTAAGACGATGACATCCTCGAAAGAACCTGACACCTGCACCCATTGGTGGCTGAGTTCCTCTTGTAAGGGCCTCATCCTCAGACGACAGTTCGGAGAGAGGAGGATGCACGATGATATCATCCCTAGGAAAGATTTGAATCTCCGAACTGAAACGCACTCTCTTCTGAGGAGTGCAATCGCCATCTCCTGAATCTTCTCTTGCCTTTCGTTTGAAATGAAGACTTGAGCGAGCTTGGAATCCAGCGTTGCTCCTAGGAAAGACTTCCTTTGAGATGGTACCAGATCCGATTTCTTGAAGTTTATTGAGAAACCTAGACCTTGAAGCAGGCAAAGGCATTTCTGGACATGTTTGCTTGCTGTGGCGTAGGAATTGGCCTTGATAAGGCAGTCGTCCAGATATGGGCATATCTGAATACCCTGTAACCGTAAGTGGGCCGCCACAGGTGCCAACATTTTTGTGAATACCCTCGGGGCTGAACGTAGCCCGAAGGGAAGGACCTTGAACTGGAAATCCCTGCCAGCCACTCTGAACCTTAGGAACTTCCTGTGCCTGGGGAAGATGGGTACGTGGAAGTAAGCATCCTGAAGGTCGAGTGTTGCCATGTGGTCCCCTTCCGTCAGAAACTGGAGGATCTCTTGGAGTGACAACATTCTGAACGTTAACTTTTTGATATATTTGTTGAGGGCACGCAAATGGAGGATGGGGCGCCATTCCCCCGATTTCTTGCGTATCAAGAAAAAACGAGAGTAAAATCCTTTTCCTCTCTGATGCTGAGGTACTTTCTCGATTGCCCCTTTTCGAATCATTGCATTGATTTGGATGAACAGCTCCCTGAGATGTGCTGGGGGCGGTCCTTTTGGGGTGAATGTGGAGGGGTCTTTATAAATTCCAATATGTGGCCTCTGGAAACCACATCCAAGACCCATCTGTCTGTGGTAATTTTTGACCATCGTGAGCAATGTAGGGATATTCTTCCTCCAATTTGTTGCTGGCTGGGGCAAAGTGGTGGCAGGATGCGTTTCTCACTTCTTGTTAGCGTTGTCCTTGTCCCGATATGTTGCTTTCCCCCGGGGCTGTGAATAAGTATTTCGTCTTTGGCCGTAAGGTTGTTGCTTATAAGGCTGGTACCTTTGGTTGCTTTGGTTGTTTGAATATGGGCGTTGCTGGTAATATCCTCCTCTACTTGAGAAGTTACCCCTTCCTTTAGCACCACGAAAGGAAGATTTACGGTACTGCAGAGTACCTAACGACCGTGCAGTTTCCGTATCTTTCTTAATGGCTTGCAAAGCTTCGTCCACATGTGAGCCAAAGAGAAACTCGCCATCATAAGCCATATTTAGTACCTTGGCTTGTACCTCTTGTCTAAAGGATGTAGATTTCAACCATCCCTCTCTTCTAAGTACTGCCGCTCCCGCCAGCTGTCTGAATCCTGTGGCAGCCACATCCACTGCCGCATCGATGATTTCTGACGAAGCACACTCCCCTTCTTGCAGAATTTTCGTTGCCTCGGAGCGGTCCGGTTCAGGCAGTTTCTGAATGTACGGCGATATGTCGGACCACATTTGCCTATCATACCTGCCGAGAATCGCCAACGAATTAGCAGCTCCAACTGTGGTTGCTGCAATAGTAGATACCTTTTTGCCAATGGCATCGAGACGCCTCCCGTCCCTGTCCGTAGGAGTTGAGATCTGAGATGACGGGTTCCTTGCTCTTTTCTGAGCTGCTTGCGCAATCACTGAGTCCGTCTTTGCCTGACCGATCAGGCAAGCAGGTGAAGAGGCGGGCGCCCTATATTTCTTATCTACTCGCGGCAATACCGCAGGCGAAGAATTTGGCGTGGCCATGATCTTGAGACCTTCTTTCCAAATAAAGTCTATTATAGGAATAGACCAACTTTGTTTCTGAGACAGACTCTTAAAATCGTATAGGAAACAATCATCTTGTTTAGCCTCCATGGAAATGAGAAACCTCTTAGTAGCCTTGTCCATTATCCTATGGAAGTTCGCAATATCCACCGGTGGTGACTCAGCCTTTGGTTGTTCATCTGGGGAAGGTGTGTCTGCTTGATAATCTTCATACTCCGACGAGTCCGATTTATCCAACTCCCCTTCCACATGAGTTTCCTCATCAGTATTGTCATCCTCCTGTTGGTGGTAGGAGACCGGTGTTGATGGCCGGGCATGCTCTGCCCCTTCCGTCATCGTAGCCCCTGAAGTTTGAGTTACCCGAGGCTGTGGGGAAGCGATGCGAGAGTCGCCTGACTCCGAAGGCGGGAAACGGCGATAATAATCGCTTAACATATACTGCAAATTTTGAAAAAGTTCCGTTGGCATTTGCATCCCTGGCGCTGGTGTATTCACCAATGTAGGCGCTTGTATTTGCTGTTCCTCATCCTCCTGATCCTTTACTCGTATAAGTAAGTCAGATGGGCTCTCAGCTGCTTGAAATAGCTCATCACCAGATCCCTCTTCCTCAGAATCTAAGAGCCTGTCAGGCATTTTAAGTGGCGACATAGATGTGGACTGAGATGAACGTTTTTGCAATAGAGCCGCAGTTGTGGCTGGAGATGGTAGGGGTATGGCAGCGCTCCTTGCTGACCATACCTGAAGGTCTGTGCAAGACGACAGCTTTGGTGTGGCTGGATTCTCTTGTTGTAAGGTTAAATCCGAGTCTTGTGGTGTTGTCTTCGTCGTCGAGGACAATAGTTCCGTCGACGTCAGAGGCTGTTTTATTTTCGTCGACGTGGCGGATTTCGTCGTCGACGAAGGAACCGTCGACGGGGTTACCTTCCTCGTCGACGGGGCCGTCGACAAGACAATCTTCTTCGTCGACGAGGCCGTCGACGACAACTTCGTCGACGCGTCCGTCGACGGGGTCTTCTTCGCCGTCGAAGAGATCGTCGACGGCAGCTTCGTCGACGATCGGCAAGGTCTTCTTCGTCGACGGTAAGGCTGCCGTCGAAGACAGGGGTTTAGTCGACGCTGGTTTCATTTTCGTCGACGTCTGATCGTCGACGAGGGGTGTGACAATCTTCGTCGACGAGATGGGACGAATTTGGACATGAACATAAGTTGGAGAGGAGGCTGAGGACATCACCCTAGACGTTTTTGGTGAGTAGAAAGTCATAGTAGAAGTCATCGCAGAGGCTGCCTGACTGGAAATTGGCAGAGCAGTTGGTGCCTTAGTCACAGGTCTCTGAGGAGACACTAAAGACGCAGTCTTTTTAGAGTCTGTAGGCTTCACAGATTTCTCAGAGGATTTCTTACTTTTAGAATCAAACAATTTTATTCAGCAGGCACGTAGCAGTGAACACAGCTGGGCTGCCTACATCCACAGGCCGGCAGAGCGGAGTCAAATTGCACAGAACACAGTAACACAGCCATAGGGTCTACAACCCGGAGGGCGACCCGGCGAAGGTGGGCTAACAGCCAGGCGGTGAGTCCATGTAGGTAAGCGAGGCTGCTTTTTATCAAAACCAGAAAGGAAAACAACCCGAAAGAAACCGACCCCTCCCGCCCCCCCAATACCCAACCAACTCTAGCTTCCCCCCCCTCCACCCCTCCCACCCTCTCCGCATCAGCATAGTTCAGAAAACCCTCAGAATCCCAGGGTCAGAGACCCCGTTGTTGTCCTAAGATGACCTAGCAGCAGTCATGCCATCATGCCACAGCCCCAGGCGGTTCCAAGGGAATAAGTTGCAAAATCTGGAGGAATTTGGGGCACGTGACCTCCCGCAAGTCCCGGGACAACAGGTGTATAAAGGGTGCCCAAAGCGTAGCATACGTGTCCCCTTTACCATCCACACATAGGGAAAGCCTCTCCATCCCCAGAAGCAGCCATAGGCGCCTAATCCAGTCCCTGGGGTCAGGGGCGTCCAGTGAGCGCCACTTCGAGAGGATCACCAGGCGAGCCGCCAGGAGCGCCAGCGCAATCTGCCTACCTCGAGGGGAGCGCAAGGGAAACGCCTTAGGGTGAGGGAGGCCCAGTAGTACATATTCCGGAGCCCTGGGAAAGATGATACCGAAAGCATGGTCTATGTCATCTAAAACTGCTTGCCAGTAGCGCACCAGCTTGGGACAGTGCCAGAGCAAATGGGAAAGAGTGCCTGTAGCGCCGCAGCCCCTCCAGCAAAGCTTCGAGCACTTGGGGTCCCACCCATGGAGCCTCGCCGGTGTGTGGTACCAATAAGTCACGATTTTGAAGGCCGCTTCCGCTCCCGCCACATTCGCCGCTGTGTGGTGCGCGCGATAGAAAATTTTCCCCCATTCCTTACTCGTCAGGGGGCGGCCCAACTCCGTCTCCCAACGAACCTGAGCCTTGGAGCGCTGCGGGTGGTGGCGTTTCATAATGAAGGCGTACAGCTCGGAGATAAGCTTGCGATCGTCCTTCTTGAAGACCACCCAGCGTTCCAGAGGTGTCATTGGACGAGACATGTCCGCGATGTTATCAGGACGCGTCACCCAGTGCGCTACCTGCGAGTAGTGAAAGGCGTCAGCCTCGGTCAGCTCAAAGTACTCCCGGCGCAAAGTGGTGAACGGTATCAGCCCCTCCGGCTGAAAGAGGTGACCCACTCTCTTACAGCCCAACTCCCTCCAACGCTGGAAGACCGGCGAGGCGCTCCCAGGGGGGAAGTCCGGGTTGTCAACGATGGGCGTCAGTGGGGATGGGAAAGTGGTCCAGCCACGCCTGAGAGCTAGTCGATCCCATACCGCCAGGGTCGGGGAGGTCACCGGGGAGGAGTAAAGGCCCCAGGACCTGTGCCTACGTGGGAGCCACAGCTCGCGCCAGATATTGCGCCCGGCCACAGTCTGGTCCATGAAGAGCCAGTGCTTGCTGGACAGCAGTCTATTCCATTCCAGAATGAAACGTAGGCATGCCGCCTGGTAGTACGCCTCCACGCACGGGAAGTTAAGGCCGCCGTCTTCGCGCCGCGCCATGAGGCGGTCAATAGCAATGCGAGGGCGCTTATGGTTCCACAAAAAAGTGGTCAGCAACCGCTGGAGCTTCCGTAGAGTTCCCGGGGGGGGGGCGCAAAGGCAGCATCTGGAAGAGATAGAGGATGCGGGGAAGGATCGTCATTTTGATCGCCGCGAGGCGGCCCAACCAGGCCAGCTGCAGCCGGGACCAGTCTGAGACGGACTTAGCCGTTTGGTCAATGAGGAGCCTGTAGTTGAGAGCAACCGTTTGCGTGAGCGTGGGTGCCAGCTGGATCCCGAGGTACGGGATGGCCGACTGGACCCATTGGAACGCGAAATCGGCCCCGAGGTCCCGGACCTCCTCTACCGGCACCGAGAGGTTCAGAATTTGGGACTTCGAGAAATTGACCTTGAAGCCGGCCACCAGGCCGAAGTCTTTCAGCTCCTGGGAGAGATGTCTCAGTGAGGAGCGCGGGTGTGTGAGGGATAGGATGACATCATCCGCATAGAGGCTCACCTTGTGCTCCTCTGCCCCAAAGCGCACCCCCTGTACGTCCGCATTGTCCCGGAGGCGTTGCGCAAAAGGCTCCATATAGAGCACGAATAAGAGGGGCGAGAGAGGGCACCCCTGCCTCGTCCCCCGGGTAATCGGAAAATAATCCGACCGACAGCCGTTTACTCGAACAGCGGCTCGGGGGGAGGCGTAGAGGCAGCGGACCCAGCTAACAAACGAGTCCCCCAGCCCGAACTTACGCAGGACCGCAAACATGTACGACCAGTCAACACGGTCGAAAGCCTTCTCGGCGTCGATGGAGAGGAAGCATGCTTGCGTACGCGACCGGCTAATCAAGTCCATCAGATGCAGGAGGCGTTTGGTGTTCTCTCCGCCCTGACGCGTCGGAACAAAGCCCACTTGGTCGGGTTCAATGATACCGTCCATAAACGGGCTGAGGCGAGCGGCGAGGATGCCCGAAAATAACTTCATATCTATATTCAGGAGCGAAATGGGGCGGTAGGAGCCACACTCCTGGGCATCCTTGCCTGCCTTATGAATAACAGTGACCACTGCCTCGGCCATGGACGGCGTCACGTTCCCCGAGTCTCGGAAGGAGTTGAAGAGGCGCGTCAGGAAGGGGGCCAGCGCGGGACAAAACTTTTTGTAGAAGGCGGCCGTAAAGCCGTCAGGGCCAGGCGACTTCGCCACCTTCAGGCGGGCAATCGCTGAGATGACCTCCTCAATGCGTATCTCGGCGTCTAGTGACGCAGCCGAGGTCTGCGACAGGGGAGTGATGTCACAAGACTCCAAGTATGCTCGCACCTTGTCCGGATCCGGGGGGTCAGCAGAGTAGAGAGCTTGGTAGAAGCGCTGGAAGCTGTTCGCCACGTGTGCGTCAGCCACCTGTACTACCCCATGTTCGTCCCTGACGGCTGACACCATCGTCTGTTGCGTTTGCGCCCTCAGGCGGTGCGCCAGCATCTTACCCCCTTTGTCGCCACTAAGATAAAATTTATGCCGCAGTCGGAGGAGTGCGTACTCGGCCCTGTCAAGGTCAAGGTGTTTCAGCATGCGCCGCTTCGTCTCCAGTTCCCTCCAGACCCGTTGCGCCCCGGTCCGCTTATGTATCGCCTCCAGACCGCGAACGTCCCTCTCGAGCTCCTCGCGCTTCTCTTTGCGCGCCTTCCCCAACGAGGCCGAAATCGCGATGCATTCCCCTCGCACCACCAGTTTAAGAGCTTCCCAAACCGAACTAAGCGGCATCTCGCCGGTGTCGTTGGTGTCAAAGTAATGTTTGATCGTGTCCTGCAAACGCTCCACTACCGAGGCGGCGTTAAGCAGAGAGTCGCGCAACCGCCAGCTCCCGCGCGCTCGTGTCCCGGACCCGCCCGACAACATAACCGAGATAAGCGCATGGTCAGAGAGGGAGCGCGGCGCTATCTCCGCAGAAGAGAGTTGGGAAAGCAGGGAAGAGGAGGCAAGGAAGTGATCAAGGCGCGCATAAGACTTGTGCGCAGCAGAGTAATAGGTGAAATCGCGCTCAGCCGGGTGCAAATGCCGCCACACATCATGGAGCCCCCCCTCTTGCAACCAAAGCAGACCCCCTTTGGAGAGCGCGCCAGACGCGTGGGAGCGCGCCTCAGACCTATCGAGCGCCGGGTCCATCACCACGTTCAGGTCACCACCCACCAGGATCCCGGGATCAGGAGAAGCCAACACATCCGCGAGCGCTGAGGTCAGAAAGGTCTCCTGCTGCACATTGGGGGCGTAGATGGAGCCTACCGTGAGTTGGGAGTCCCCCCATTGGATCCTAACCGCCAGAAAGCGCCCTCTAATATCAACCACCTGGGACAGTACTTTACAATGGGCTTTCGCACTGATCAAGATCGCCACCCCCTGTCTCTTAGTGCCACAGGAGGACCATAACTGGGTGGGGAAGCGTCTGTCCTTCATCCGCCTCGTGTCTTTGGCGAGTAGGTGTGTCTCCTGCAGGAGACAGATGTCGCCACCTGACCCCTCCAACAGGGAGAGGATCGCCGCTCTCTTGACAGGGCTGTTGAGACCTCGCACGTTCAAGCTAACAACCTTCAAATCCCTCCCCATCTAGCAAGCCAGAGAAGCACTCTGCTGGGAGGAACTAGCGGCTGATGCGGAGAACCCCCCCTCCCTCCCCCCCCCCCTCCCCGGACCCCCAACCACCCCGAAACCTTCCAAGTCAACCCCCCCAAAACATACCCACCCCAACAACAACAACCCCCGACATGGACCCCAGGAGAGAACTACCAATGGGGAACAAGAGTCTGTCATTGAAGTCCCAAGGGCTGGGGGCATGGACTTACTCCCACCAGCCACCCAGATCCTGATACAGGACAATATACACGGGGAACGTGTCAGTACATTACCCATCAGTGTCCAGTAGTTCGGTCCCTCCACTGCCAGCCAGCGCAGATGCCCAGGGGAAGCAGCTCAGCCGAACCATTCAGGGCCCCTTGGGCGAAACAGTCACCTTCGACACCGAGGCCACTGCGGCGCCACGCTCCTGCAGGCTGACAGACAAGTCCGGACCCACTGGCTTGGATGACCTGCCCACGGTGTGCCATTCCTCGGAGCGGCGGCGGGACCTCGAAGAGGGCGATGGGTGCTCCGCGGCTGGGTCGGCCTGCTCCATTCCCAACAGGTCACGGGCCACCTCCACCGAGCGCACCTGTATCAGCTTCCCTTTCCATCGGAAGACTAGCCTGAAGGGGTGCCCCCAGGAGTAGGGGACACCCTGTTCCTTCAGAAAAGCCGTGACCTCCCGGAAGCCCCGTCGCTTGGCCAGGGTGGTGGCCGCCAAGTCCTGGTAGAGCACAGGGCGATGGTCACGGAACAGGAGGGGGTCATGCTCACGGGCTTTCTTCAGGATCCTCTCTTTGAGTTGGAAGTTGTGGACGCACACCAGGATGTCCGGGGGGGGGTGCGTTGGAGCCTCGGGGTAAGCCGACTCTGTGGGCTCTGTCCAGCTGGATCTCGCCGAGCTCCTCGTCTTGTAAGATGTGGCGGAACAAGCCGTCGATGTACTCGCGCAGGTCCGGCCCCTCGCCTTTCCAAGGGACCGCACGAATACGAATGTTATTGCGCCTGGATCTGTTCTCCAGATCCTCTGTATGTAATTGCAGGTCGAGGTGCTGAGTGTTAAGGCGCAGGATCTCCTGCTGGAGCCTATGGATGTCCCCCGCCGTGTCCACGTCGTGCTCCTCGAGGGTCGCCACTCTCTCCCCGATGGCGTCGACGTCTCGGCGTACTTCCCGGAGGTCTGAGGCTAGCTGCGTCCGGAGTTCCTGTATGTCCTCCTTGATGGCCGCAAAGAGGTCACGCATAAAAGCCTTGGTGGCCGGCGCCTCCCCCTCCTCCGGCGCCGCCGCTTTGTCAGGCGCCGTCGACGACCGCGGCGGAGAGCTTTTCAGCGAAGCCTCCTTCAGGGCTTTCTCCTTCTCCTTGTCTTTTTTGGTTCTGTTGGCCGCCATGGCGGCGGTGGGCTCCCAGGCGCCAAAAGCGCGCCTCCGTGCAGTCGCCGGGCGTGTAGTAGGTTCCGCAGGCGTAGTGCGCCCAGGCAACAGTGCAGTCCAGGGGCCAGCAAACGTCAATTCCGCTGTCCTCAGTAGGGGCTCACCACCCAGAGGCTCTGGCCAGGCTGATGGAGCCGGGGGTGAGGTGAGGGACTACCGCCCCCTCAAGCTGAGTTTGCGCCTCTGCCACCGCCGGTCCAGACGGGAGGGGGGAGGGGGTGTCGAATGGCGCCACGCGGGTCTCCTCACCCCGGTCAGGGCCCAGGTACACAAGCGTTTCCACAGCGCCGGTTCTGTGTCATCAGGCGCAGCACGGCGCGCCACGCTGAATGTCTCCGCCAGTCGCTCACCACCGCCGGCCCAGGCGGGAGGGGGGAGGGGATGCTGGACGGTGTCACGCAGGCCTCTCCTCACCGGCCAGGACTCAGGCACGTCTATGCCCCGTTAGTGCCGCCTCTGTCTCGGGGGGCCCAGCTCCGTGCCCCCTGCTGGGTGCGTGTCTCTGTGGGGTGCCTTCCACCGCCGGCCCAGGTGGGAGGGGGGAGGGGACGCTGGATGGCGCCACGCGGGCCTCTCTGCACCGGCCAGGACCGAGGCACATCAATGCCCCCTTAGTGCCTCTATTGTCTCCCCGGGACCAGCGCTGTGCCCCCTGCTGGGCGCCTCCGTCGGTTGCCGTGCCCCGCCGACCCAGGCGGGAGGGGGGAGGGGATGAAGGACGGAGCCGCGTGTGTCTTCTCACGCTGGCCGGGCCTCAGGCACACTCCCGCCCTCTCCTCGTCGGGTCTGTCCCACCAGCTGCAGCGCTGAGTGCCTCGGCGGGTGTCTCTGCCGCCTCCGATGGATCTCTGTTGCGGCGCGGCGCCACAGCAATGGCGGCCCGCGCGATGCGACACCAGTGCAGGCCGCTGAGCCGGGGCCCACAGTGGACAGCGCGCCGGCTGCGCGAACCACAAACTCCAGGTGCCGCGCTGGCTCCTCCGCCACCCAGCGTCGCGTCTGCCTCTCCGGGGCTGGGGCACCAGGAACCGCACCCGCGGCTGCCAGATCGTCACCGAGGCTGCCGGTGACGCTAAGGAGACAGCAGCCAGGTCCCCTGCGGTGCAAAATCAAAGCTTTGTAGGAGCGACAGCGGAGGGACCGAGAAAGACGTCCTACGCTGCCGCCATCTTGGCCACGCCCCGATTTCTTACTTTTAAAAGTAGAAGGTTCACCAGCATCTGAAGCGAGCTGGACCTGCTTCGCCACTTTAGCCTTAGGAGTAGGCACCTTACTCTCAGCCATCCTCTTTCTTGATCCCATAGAAGACCCTGAGGCAAAACTTCCTACCTCAGAAAGTGGCGCATCTTTATCCTTAATTCGCTGAAGCCACAGCAGTAGGCGACCCTCTCTATCCCTGAGGGTCTTAGGAGGAAATTTGCGACAGATCTTGCACTCCTTAGCCTGATGATCAGGGTACAAGCAGTAGATGCAGCGAGTATGCGGATCCTCCTTAAACAGTCTTGCTTTTCCGCAAGAGTCACAGGCCCTGAACAGGGACTTAGATGTAGACATGTTTAAAGCAAATCCTTACAAGTAGAGAAAGAACTGAGCAGAGCTCAGAGGGACTCCCTATCACACGACGTGCGGTAAAAAATCTGAGAGCCTGGGTCTCTGGGGAGAGCATTCTGGTGGGAGCTGTGGCCTGATTGGCTGCAGTTTGGTCTATACATAATGACTTGGATAGTCACTAATGTGGAAGTTTTATATGCTGTAGCTGGGGCTACTTTACTTCCTGGTTGGGTATACTGTTATTTGTTATGTACAAATGGTATATTTTACTGCTTTTTTATGTACCGTGGGCTCCTACTCCGACGACGGGGAATGATTCAGGCATGTGAATCTATGAAAGACACCCCTAATACTGGAGAATCTACACTTTCTCGAAACACAACTGGCATCAAGCCCATTTCTAAGCAGGTGGATTGGCTGATAGGTTCTTCAGTTAGGGTTTAACCCCTTCGACGCTCGTGACGGAACGGTTCCATCATGAGCGTTGGTTGGGCTGCGCTGGTGATGGAACCGTTCCGTCACGGCCACGCCCGTTTTCGAATCTTCAGCACAGCGCGAAAATTCGCACTGGGCTGAAGCGGTTAAGAACGTATTATCCAAGACCATTGTACTTTCCTTTGTCTCTGGCTCTGACCATTGCCAGCAAACTGTTTTATTATCAGTGAAATTCACAAATGGAGGTCTGACCTATCGAATCTGACAATTGAATTTATCAAACAAATGTGTATCCTGCTTCAGCAACTGGAGATGTCTTCCCACACGCTCTGAGGTTTTTCACAATCACAAAGGTTATTTACTGTGAGCTCTGACTGAATTAAATCAATACCAGGGAACGCTCACCAGATTTATCATTCAGTCAACCAACTACTCTTGGAGGAATCCAAGATCCAAGTAAATCTTTCAGCCTACCTTTAAAGCCAGCTCAGACTGCCTTTCTTTAATCATTGTCTGTTCTAGCCCTTTGGGGAAGTCCCGCTAACAATAACTTCTATTATACCTGCTGGCCACTTTGGTTAAATCTATAGTCACAAATGTTCTCCATTTCACTTTTTCAAAAATGTTATTGTGGTTACTTAATGCACTGCGATAGCTTTGGAAACTCTGGTTTAGTCCTTAAAATGTTTGGTCCCTTACATCTGAATGTTTAACCCTTTCCTTGCTGCCGTCGGCCACTGGCCGACGGCAGCACTACCTCCCCAGTGCTGTCGTCGGCCAATGGCCAACGCGGCCCCACCCGCGCACAGAAACGCCCGCACCGCGGCGGAATTACCGCCGCAGTTAACAGGTTAACAGGTTAATATTTGGATGCCTGGTGCTTCCTCAGAGTTAAGAGAGCTTTCCCTCTTAACTAAAAGCATGCCCAGAACTCCAAGGAACCCATTGTTTTCACTCCTTGGGAAATTGAGGGTAAAGGTGGTGAGGGAGCTCAGCAAAAGCACACACCAAAGTTTGTACCCACTCTCCTACACCTGTCAGATAGGTAATCCTGAATTAGACCGGTTAGGGACCAAGGGGGCAGAGGATTCAGTCCTCCATTTTATGTAACCACCAGTAAGATCAATTTATTCAGTAAGAGGGTTGAGAAATTGTGCTAAACAAATTGTATACACATCAGGCTAACATATAATATTTATATATGTTGGACCTGGAACTCTCTGCAGCGTCACCGCCAAACATTTTGCCTTAACTCTCCACTTCTTGATGAATTTATTTTTGCTGGTCTTAGGAGTCTGTAGTTTTACCACTGCTAAACAGTGCTAAAGTGCTTCTGCTCTCGCCTTAAAGCATGGTAGAATTTGCTTATACATAATTGGCATATTTAATTTACTTATAAGTCCCTTGTAAAGTGCACTGCATGTGTCCAGGGCCTGTAAACTAAATGCTACTGGTGTCCCTGCAGCACTTATCGTGCCACCCACTTAAATAGTCCTTTAAACATGTCTTAGGCCTGCCATTGCACAGTTAGTTTGTGCAGTTTCAACTGCCATGTCGACACGGCAAAATAAACCTGGCCCAAACCTTCCTCTTTAATACACATATTACCCCTACAGTAGGCCCTGGACAGCACAGAGGGCAGAGTGGAATGTATTTAAAAGGTTGGGCATGTATGTATTTCATTCGTTTTTCACTACAGCAAGGCCTATCTCTCCCTTGAGATAACATTGAGATTACCGTATTTGTTTGCACTTTTATATAGCGCAAACTCGACCCGAAGGTATGGGAGTGCTTTACATGAGCATCAGTTACATTACACAAGCACACATTAGTATTTTTTTTTTTTTGTAGGCACAGGGAGAATATGTGATTTTCCCAGAATCACAGGATGTTGAGCCGAGGCAGAGACTCGAACTTGGTTCCCCAATTCCAAAGACGGCAGATCTGGTTGTTACGCCTCATCTATCCCTAAATTTACATTTTATAAGTCTAACTTCCGAAATAGGAAGAGATAACCATTTTATGTTTGGTGTCTCTGGAATCCTAATTAAAAATCGGTGGTGGCTGGTAGGGAACAGGGGTGGCGGGGGAACGGGGGAGGGGTAGAAAAATATATATTAAAAAAAACACTTGCCTCCAGTCGCCCGCCGCATCTCCCCTCCGCAGTCCTGGAACCTGGAAGCACCCAGGCTCCCCATAGCCAATCACATAGATGCAATACACTGTTGTGGTTGGTCTGAGCGCCATGGATCAGCGCTCAGATGGGGACAGGTAGCCTGTGCATATTCCCTACTAGGCTGTCCCTTACTGGGCTTCCAGCTCTAGTAGTCCTGCTGCTGCTTCCTGTTGGATGGACCCAGTTCCCTCACCAGCGTCTGACCCCGGAAGCTCTCCGGAGCGGTCGGTGCTGCCCTAGCCTCTTTCCATCACTGACTCCAGACCCAACGGACAGCTGTGTGGCCTCAGTTGGCCGGGGGCGCTGTGCACCGCTGAAAATAGATTCCCGGCCACACAGATTCCAGTACCAGCGCAATGGTATTGATGACCGCGAGCTCTGGCTGACCCGCTACTTTAATAGCTCCTGGGTGGATGGGGCGCAGCTACAACGAATGGGTGCTGACAGGTAAGTGCCACCGAAGTCAGAGTGGCAGGCCGGGACTGGCTCACTTAAATAAATGTTAACAAGCGTCCCAGGTTTCCCAGTTTCACACAAGTAGCTTGTTCAATCAAGGTGTTTCTGATAGTAGTGAATTTGTAATGGCATAAATGAGACTTCAGGTACCAGACCCCAAAAAGACTGGCTGAGCTACCCACATGTAAAACTTAAGAAATACTATAACCCCCTCACCGCCCCCCCCCCAAACCCCCTGGTTCCCATTGTTTCCAGGAGTCTTTTATGGTTGCTGTTGTTGTACGACTTCATCTGTACGTGTGACTTCAGTCTCTAAATTACATTTCACTTTTGGTGATTAGCGAACTTTCTCAAATATGTTCATAGCAGTAAGCCATGTCCTATTATGGAGAATAATGCTATCAGTGGTATTTACTTACTAATCCGATCATACAAGTAACTGCTTGAAATACCACCGACACAACAACCATACCTTAGTACTCTCATAGGTACAATTAGAACACAATGTCCTGAAAGGTAAAAGTCAGTAGACAATTATACATAGCATGCACATAGCATTACTTGGGTGGGCAAGAAGGATATTACTCCTTTTTTTGTCAAAAGGTAATTATTCAGCTTTATGTGGTAACATTCATTTCAAGGTCGGATATACACAGTTAGAAACAGCACTGCATAGAATGTATTGACAACCACATGGAACTTGGTGCAACAAACATGAATAAATAGTGCAGGTGGCGACGCAAGTGAAAGAAAACAGCGTAGTCGGCACACTGTGCATAAAGTGCAGAATATTTACAGTGGGTGGCTAGAACGGCGCATGTGACATTGTGATATCACAGTGGGCAAACTTAATTTTGGTTCAGGTCTAAAGCCACTAAGGAGAAGTGCGCCTATTAGTCAGGCTGTTGGGTCGACGGCGTTTCGATACGGAGCATTTAGGATCATCATCAGGACTGGTTGTCTGATTTAGGAAGTGCTTCGAAGGATCCAAGGGAATATTAATCCTTATAACCTAGTAGAATTGGAAGATTTGAGATATCTTGGGTTTGAGGCAGCTTAGTGGGTCACCGGTTAATTGGTGTCTTCGCTGTTGGGCCGTGAGGCAGTTTGGTAGATCACCGGTAAATTGGTGTCTTCGCTGCTGGGCCGTGCTCGCTGCGAAAATTCAGCGTTTGTGACGGCCCTGTGGGTGAGCCGTGAGTAATTGACGGGGAGATCAGTGTTGCAGCCGGCCGTGTCAATCAACCGTGCTGTATCGGCGCTGAGTAGATCAGCGCGTCCGTCCGTGTGTCCGCGACACAACCATGCCTTAGTACTTTCATAGCATTCCTCTGCATCTACAGCATCAACCCATCTGATTCTACACACCCACCCTCCCCGCAACAGTTAACAAGCATTTGCATTGAAATAGGTCTCACATTTGTGAGAGTTTAAGCTATTGGCATAGTAAATGATAATGCCTTTTATTTATGTTTTAAAGAACAACACATAAATAAAAGGCATTGTCATTACAATGCCAAGAGCTCAAACTATTGCAAATGCGAGACCTATTGCATAGCAAATGCTTGTTTTAACTGCTGGCAGGGCATGATGCAACACAGATGAACGATGTGTAGTGGGGCACCTTGGTAGGAAGAATAAAAGTGTTATGAAGTGGCAAGTGCTGGGCAAGTGATAGTGCTTTTATTTGCTTATTGCATGAGGGGAGGCGAGAGGCAGCAGAGGGAGGAGGGTAATTTGGAGGGCAACACGAACAACGTAGGGATGAAGGTAGTTTCTTGGGGCAAGCTAACGAAAACAGAGGGTGGGAGGGAAGGGCTGGAGGAAGCTAGTGACAACGGAGGTGGGGAGGAATGGGGCAAGCCGATAGACAGCGGAAGGACGGTGGGTGGGAGGAACACTGTGGTGAAGTACATAAGGGGGAAAGACCAACAGACACACAGGTAGAGTGTTTAAACACAAATAAAAAGTAGTGCCTAAAAAATTAGCAGATGAAAGACAAAAATAATGCGTTCATGTTCCATGGGAGGAAAGAACACACCAACAGGAAGGAAGCCTAAGTGACGAATAAGGAAATGAGAGTGACTATGAAGCCAACCAATGGTAAGTAATGGGTGGCCTGCAAACCCATTGTTAGAAAACAATATGTCTCGAAGAGACTAGGGGAGGATTAAAAATCATTGTACCATTATCTATCTATACAGATCTTCCTAGTGTAGTGCATCGTTTATCATCATGGGGGAAAAGAGGGGCATCGATTTGTGACCTTGTCAAGGCTCCCCACACTTATCAATGGTTTGATACATAGCACATTAGCTGAGTGAGCATGCACACCCTCCTTGGAGCAGAACCCTGAGCAATAAGGGATACATGGTCACAATATATGCCTCCTCAGACTTACAAAGCACAGAAGTGCAGTGCTATGTATAGACAACGTGTCCTGGTTAAGGACGCTGGGACATGGGTCCTACTGTCAGTGGGCACGGACGGGAGTGGCGAGACTTCCCTTGACTCCGCTGTGCTTTCGAGACATGTGGCCTTTTTCCCCCCTGGTAACTATAAAGCAACATCTTGGTGCTAACCAACATCTCTGTGCGGCAAGGACAGTGCTGCTGCATTAGTGACATGCATGGCGGTAGATCCGCATAAGAATAAGTTGTGTAGAGCAATAATGTGCTGCCATCATGCTTCTGTTTGTTTAACTTTGCCCTCAGGTCCCAGAGATAAATGTCCATTTGTCATCTGGGTGTCCATGCCACGTATACAGTGGCAAAATAATATCATAATTGACCTTGTAAGCACAATGGGTCTTGCATTTGGACAGATGAGGGTTTCATAAGTTTATTGTTAAACCAGAAAACATAAATCTGAATAAATGGTTTTATTAATGGGGGTGAAACCCCACTAAGCCATCGAAGGGTGCAGGAGCGGAGCCTAAACATGGAACGACTTCCGTTCATGTTGGGGCTCTAATGCATGCAAAATCACTGAAAAGGAAATATTGAGAAGATTAAGCTGAGCTATATATATTTTTTTTGATAAAAGAACTTTACACTGTGCATGTATACTGTGTGGATGGATAGACCCCCTCTATTTTAGAAGAGCAAATGTGGGATGGGGGTTTCTTTATGCCTTGGGGCCAATGGACAGGCTAAAACAAGCATTTACAATGCAATGGTCTCGTCTTTGTTAAAGTCAGAGCTATTGGCATTGCTCATGACATTATTTTTGTTTTTAAAACATATAAATAAATGGCATTTTTATTTACAATGGCAATATCTTAATCTCTCGCAAATGCGAGACCTATTGCATTTGCACCCACACACAGAGCCACACACACAGCCACACACACACACACAGCCACACACACACACACACACACAGACAGAGCCACACACACAGACAGAGCCACACACACACACAGACAGAGCCCCACACACACACAGAGGCCACACACACAGACAGAGCGCCATACACACACAGAGCGCCACACACACAGACAGAGCACCACACACACACACACACAAAGTGCCACACACACACACACACAGAGCGCCACATACACACACACAGAGCGCCACACACAGAGCGCCACACACAGAGCGCCACACACTCTTGAGAGCTACAACGACCTGTCTGCTTTAACTCTGTTAATATGTATTATGTTTTTGTGCAACACTAATCACTCTAACTTTATGTAATCTGTAATGAATATGTAATTTGTAAATATGTAACTTTCAATATGAGTAACCGTAGTAGCTATACGTACTGTCACTTACTGCCCTGTTACAGTAATTTTTTTATGTAATGTTCATCGCTCTGTTGTAAAGCGCTTTGATACCTCTGGTGCAGAGGCTATATAAAAACGCATACATAAATAAATAACAAGCAGGGAGTCTGGTGAGGAACTGAAAAAAACACTAAAAAGAGACAATTACTACAATCATACAACGTGTCAGGATGTCCAGGGGAACATACGTCATCGAGACACAGACATAAGCCATGCATCCGTTCCGGGGAGCCTGCTAAAGTTTGACCATCACTTGGGCGCGCCACCCAGGCCCAGACGGACCCTGTTCCATGTGTGCTGCCTTGTGAAGCCACTAGCTACTAACTGGAAGTGGGCACAAGCAGAGCTGTAGTGCATGCACCCCCACCCCCCCTCCTAATCCAGTGCAGCTCACAAAGGCACGCCTCAAGGGGGTGCAGCCAGAAAGCTAGACCCCCTCTGGGAATCTCAGGGCAATCATTCAAGCACACAAAGGCAACACCTTTTCCAGGATCTAGAGTAGACCCTCTCTGGGGGCAAGGAGGGGGGCAGCACCCAACCCTCTGGCCGAGGAGGCTTGCATTTGAAAGGATGCGACAGTGCTTCAGGGCTGCGCCCCGCGGCGCCTTTGATTTCTTTCTCTTTGAACCTGCACTCCTGGAATCGGAGGAGGGGTGATCGAAGAGCGGGTGGAAGGGAGACAACAGGTATCTGAACAACTGATGAATTGGCGTGCTAGCGAAACAATTTAAATGAATATTTATTTAAGATCACGCGTCTGTCTTCTCCAAGCATATTATTACAGATGGTGCGAGTATCCCATATGTTTACGGTTATGTTACAAAACTATGCTAACCACTACAATCACTGCTATGTGAAGCCTTTCTGCTTGAAATACGACTACATTACATACATAAATAAATTATCCATGTGACTTTAGAGATGATGAAAAAGGCAGGAAGTAACTGGAGGGGGTGTAGAGGGAGACAACCACAGAAATTTTACTTTGGTGCAAGAGTCCCTGGGCTGCGGTAAGGCAGGGAGGCTGTGGCATGATATGTATTCCCCAGTAAAGTGGAGAGAGGAAACTGACAACATGACTTCATCCCTGAAGAGATATTATCAATGTATTTGTAAAACGCTTACAACGAATCCAATGGGCCGCTTAGCACTTTGAGAACCGTGGTGCGTTTAGGGATGTGGACTATTTGTAGACTGGAGACAATCTGTTTGTTGACATCAAACCTAATGGTGTTTCGTATAATTTTGAGATTAGTCAGAAGCTCCATATGTCACGGGGCAGAGAGATTACATAATCGCCGATGACTTGTTGGCGTAAAAGTATTTATTCCTACTGGAGTGGGAAATGTCGATGTCCACTCTGGTAAAAAAGCTAATTTATTCATCCATGGGGGGAGGTGTGGTGGAGAATCCATGGTCTTTCACCTGAGCGGAGGAGACATCTAAATATTTTATAGAGGAAGATCGTACTAACTCCTAAACATCATAATAACATTTTGTACTCCAGAGTGTACCTCTTAATCCGCTGTAGGAATCATAAATTGACTTTTAGATTTCCTGGGAGAGGATGCGCTCCAGCACCTTGCATTAATGTTGGGAGAAATCTCACACAAAAACCTCTTTCTGGACTGCACTCCAGAGATAACTTCACTTTGGATGCCCTGTCAGTTGAAGGGAGCCATCACAGTGTTTTCAGTGGGGAGATTAATCAATGCATCATTAATAAGCAATAGGCTCTCTGCCTCGGCTGGGAAAAAGGTAATACCTCAGCCGCTCTTTCTGTATGGCAAGAAAGAGAACTCACTTCCAAGGGGAGAACGGATTCGCAGTGTCTTTCAGAAGGGAGCTGTCCTAATAAATATACCACACCCTCTTCCACCACCCAGGGCAGATGCTGGCAGTGCTCGCTGGATCGCTCTCCCGGCTGCGGCGAGGAGCTTCGGGCTGATCTCTATGCCTGCCCCCCACTCCTAGCCCCTCTTGCTTCCTCCCTAAGTGCCTGCACTCACCATGGTACAGAGGGAGGCCAGATTACGGACTGTCATCAGTGTTTCCATCACTCCCCCGCCGCCGCCATCTTGGAAGGAGAAGTCGGAGCCAATGAATGAGCGCTGACGCCGGCCAGTCCAGCAGCAGGAGCGCCGCGGAAAAGGGTCAGGCTGCACACCAGTATTTCCCAACGTGTCCGTCGGCTAAAGGAATCCGTGCGGTGAGCGGATAGGTTCTGGCCTCCGGGGTTCCAGCCTCCGGGAATAGTTACAGACAGACTGGGATCACGAGGAGAACATCAGAACGGGAAGCGGACGTATATGCGGTTGGAAACTGAAACATTCAGTGTTTCTGGTGGTCTGGTATTACGTTGTAGAAGGAGATGGGCAAAGGCATACACAACAGGCCAAAGTAGTTATTTCCACTGAGGCACGTTAATCGAAATAGCATACATGGCGGTAGTAAGACAGGCACCGCAC
The DNA here is from genome assembly GCF_964263255.1 of Lissotriton vulgaris. Classification (NCBI taxonomy): domain Eukaryota; kingdom Metazoa; phylum Chordata; class Amphibia; order Caudata; family Salamandridae; genus Lissotriton; species Lissotriton vulgaris. The sequence goes on along the minus strand of NC_141689.1, from coordinate 2,112,531,455 downwards.
GCTGTTTGTTGTGTTAACGGTGGGAACAGGTACGTTTCAGGAGGCATTAAATGGCCATGAACCTCGGACCACGCCATGAAAGGCACCATGTTTCTCCGAGGTCCAGCAGAAATGGATCGGAGAAACACCCTGTCATTTTCAGACTGGGGGCGTGTTTTTCTTTCTCTCCTCTTCCCATTGGCTGAAATGTAAAATTACAGCCAATGGGAAGAGGAGAGAAAGAAACGAAAAAACACACCCCTCAATCCGAAAAAGACGGGCTTAAATGGAACGACAAACCTCTTCTCCAATGGCTGGCCACCGTTTAGGAAGCCAGCCAATGGAGAATAGGAACGGGTTTAAGCCCCATACTCTAGAAACATAAAATCTCGCCAGCGAGACTGCGCAAGCGCAGCATACGCAGGCCGAGACCTAAAAATGACACAGGCGGAAAGCACACACTTTTCACTATGTGCCATTATGGCGGGATGGAGTGTGGAATGAACTGTTCTTTACATCTTTGAGGTGCAGTGACGGATCCTCAGCAGCAAGCAAATGCTATGCGGCTGGAGGCTCCCACTGAAGCCACTAATGCACTATAATAACTGTAAAAAATATTTTTCTGTATTTCCACTGACAAAGATGATCTTGCAATGGATACATACATTAAGAGTGGCTACCATGTACATTGCTAGAGAAACAAGCGACAACATCACAACGGGGAGTAAAAAGAAGAAACAAGCATTGGTAAATGCATTCGGTTTTGCCCATATGAGTACAAATAAGCTGTTTTTGTTGTAAGTTGTAGCTTGCTGGGTAGTTGTACAATATAAGTTATAGAAAGTCTGTTAAAGTGTTATGACTTGTTTGTGAACAAAAAAGGCAATAGATTATGCTGTCACTCGTGGTGTAATGCGGATAAGTAATAGCAACATTTTAAAAAAGGAAATGAAAGAGGGGAATAATAGAATTAATTGATGTACTAGCAATATTTGGTGTTTAGAGGAGATCTGACAACTTTTGGGCTTGGTGTCACTGCACCTGCTGCACAATTCATATCATACCCCTAATGCCTGTTAGATAACTGCATTTGTGACTGCCTGTTTTGTTGTAAAATATAGCAAAGTTTGGTGTTTAGAGGAATTATGACAACTTTTGGCACCGGTGCCACTGCACCTGTTGCAGCATTGAAATCATGACCATAGTGCCTGCATGGTGACTGCTTAGTTAGTAGTTAAATATAGCAATATTGGTGTTTAGAGGAGTTCTGATCAATAATCTGGATGTAGTGTGGTCCCCAGAGCTTTTGGCCCCAGTGCCACTGCATCTGCTGATAGCTTCAAATCAAGTCCCTTTTAACTGCAAGGTAACTGCCTTTTTAGTAGTCAAATATAGCAATATTAGGTGCTTAGTAGTTAAGACAACTTTTTAGGTCGATGCCACTGCACCTGATGTTCCATTCAAATCATGACCCTAGTCAGGCCCGGACTGGCCGTTGAGGGCACCGGGCAATTTCCCGGTGGGCCGCATGGTTGGGGGCCGGTTTTGGGCCCCTGGGGCCGTTTTTGTTACAGGGCCGTCATGCTGCAAAAACAGCCCTGTAACAAAAACGGCCGAAAACCGGCCCTGTCACAGAGCGCGGTCGCACCTCTCCCCCCTCCCCTCTCCTCCCGGAGAGGGGGAGGGGGGCCGGCCGAGCACTTTGCCAGGGCCGGTCCTGGTTCCCAGTCCGGCCCTGACCCTAGTGCCTGAAAGATAACTACACTAGTGACTGCCTGCGGCTTAGTTGTAAATTTAGCAATATTTAGTGTTTAGTGGAGTTATTACAACTTTTGGCCCCGGTGCCACCGCATCTGCTGCACCATTTAAATCCAGCCCCGTTCAACTGCAATGTTACTGCAATTGTGACTGCCTGTATAGTAGTAAAATATAGCAATATTAGGTGTTTAGAGCAACCCTGAAAACTTTTGGGGCCGGTGCCACTGCCCCTGCTGCACCATTCAAATCATAACCCTGCTGTCTGCAAGGTAACTGCACTTGTGGCTGCCTGTTTAGTAATTAAATATAGCATAGCTCATGTATATTCACTTTATTTTTACCGTGCTTTATTTTTAACGTGCAATGTTTATTACAACATTTGGAATTTGATCATAATGACCAAATAGATTCAGTTGAAAAAAATCAATCAGATATTGTCTACGAAGAGAAAAGAAAGGTACTGAGGCATAAATAGGAAATGTCACAAACGTTCTAAGGATAAAGCATCTGTTTTACACAACTAAGTATTAAAAACAAAGCATGCCAGCATAGTTAGAGCTGTCTTCCTTTTCCATGGGAAGTAATCTTATCTTGACAGTGAATGTGGCTTAAACAGTGGCAACACCTTTAGTAGAAGTACCGTAAGTGAGTGCAGTCAGGAGAAGATAACAACAAAAAAGTTCCACACAAAAGTGAATGAACAAAGTAATTCAGCTAGGGGAACGGATAGGAGCTGCCTTTTAAGATATATTAAATACAAGATATTTCCCAAGTACAGCGCAAGGGCTGTGCAGGCAAAACCTAAAAAGTACCTCAATCTGAGCGTGACAGTGGACGGACGCTAATAAAGCAATCGATCAGTACTTGGTCCCTCCTCCATCCATCCAGGGGACAAGCAGACACGAAAAAGAAAGTGAAACCATGCACGATGACCAATGAGAAGCAAGAACACAAGAGTGACCATGAAGCCAATTAATAGTAATTTAATGGGTGGGCTAAAAAACACTTTTTAAAGGGCTCTTTTTGCAAGAGATCAATACCCAGCAGCAGAGCATGAGCGTTGCTTGCAGGCTCGACGTAAGTAGTGGGGGAAACTCCATCCACCAGCCGGTGTTGTGCTTTGTTCCCAATCCTAGCTCATGGGTGGAAATGTAAACCTAAGCATGAACATGTACTGGCCCTTTAATGCCTGCACTTGTCAATGTCGCTCCTGTGGCGGAGGTGGGCATGGGTTACAGCTCGCCGATATGAGCAAGCCCCTACCACTAGGGCACAGCTTTCCAAACTGTGTGGCGCGACACATTACTGTGTCGCGCCCCATATGTAGGTGTGTCGCGCGATGCGATTATCTGACGTCTGCCGGCAATCGGCAGAGTCAAGCTGCAGGGGCTCTTAGAAGGGGTGAAACAACAACAAAGCCCTATTAACACGCACAAGGTCTTTAAAGACGTGTGAAGTGCTCCGGTGCGGCTGTGAGCGGTCCCGGGATGCCACACCCGACGAGGGGGGGGGGGCAGCTCTAAAGGACACAGCTTTAAAGGACAAGGCACTATGGTCAAAAAACGCAAATGCATGCAGGTGCCTCCCTATTTACATCGGTGATTCTATCTGGAGAGAATCACTGATGTAAACTTTATCACATTTGCAACAGTAATGATGGAGCCCTTCATATCATACGTGAAACTGAAGAAATTGTTAGAGAGTACCTTTACGTGAAAGTAGTCAGTGAGGAGCATTTATGTATATAAGATAATATGTGCATACATGCATTACTCATATTGTTGATTTCCTGCAACCGCTGGACCACAAAAAGTTATTTTTGGGGAGGCAAGCCACTAGTATGACTATCAGGACAGACAATTCAGGCTGCATTCTTCAAACAGGTAGCATAAGGCTAACTGGCAATTGAGAAATCCAAGACTTGTTTCTTTGACAGCTGAACTGTCCAGGATCCTGCCAAATAGTTCTGGATCTGAAGGTTTTTTCTACTGTAATTTTCACACCCCGACATCCCATGATATTTAGAGATAGCTACTGAAAAATGAAACAGAGGCACGGTGTGCTAGACAGAGGATGCACTGCTGCTCGACAAAGGTGCCATACAAATCCAGATGAGGGCTGGAGTAAGGGAGCACTCTTCTCACAAAATTCAGATTTGCATGAACAGCACAAGATGAATGACGGTGAATGAATAGTACTATGCAATAGCTTTTGGGCCTACAAATGAGTGACTAGAGCTGCACCCTTGTCTCTTATGAGCTACTCCAATGATGTACAAGGAAAATCATGGCTGCACTTATTGCTGAATCAAGATCGAACAGTGCCAAAAAAGAGCAGCGAAAAGCTTTCTCCAGGGACGAGCCCCCACACGCCGGAGGACGAAACAGCTATATCGTGCTGTCCGCCAGTATCGAGCCACATTAAGGTAAGCCCTGACCATAGGAGAGATCGAGAGCACGTTCAGATCGCTACAAGCTTTCTGTAGTGCAGCAATTTGATACAATAACGCAATTAGACCTATTAGCAACTTATTGAGCACTCTGATTTTATCTCTTTCAGAGTGTTTTATTTTTCAACATTTCAAGGCGCGATTTTAAAACCACCAGTCCGAATTGCGTCGAAAACAGGCACTACTTCGTTTTAAGATATACTAAGGTAATCTTAACTAAAATCCATTTGAAAACCATCTGATGACCAATTAGTATTGCTAATATCACACGGATGTGTAGTGTAATACCTCAGTATGCTGCTAATCTCAAGACGTACTTAAAAATAACTTACCAATCTGAAATTCATTTTTCTAGAGCCTGTTAAACTTTCAACGAGATAAGGTGCCATCAACAGCGACCTTGTTTCAAGTGTCAAGTCTACCATCCAATGTAGGCTCTAGCTATAGGTAAATACTATATCTTTCCCTATTTTTCATACATGCATTTCTAGACCATTGCAGTTACCATTGTAGTGACCATGGTCATAATATATGAGGAATGAGTCTATTCTGTCTCCCCTTTTTTACCCATAGTGTGTTTACGGTACCCATTGTTCTGGGACACCTCGAATATGGTCATCAAGTGTTTATTTAATGAATAACTTCGTCAGCAATATTCATCCATCGTTCATGGAAACTTAAGGTACATAGTTGACACCACCATTTCTTTTTGCTTTATGGCGCCATTACATTATCTAACAGTGCTATCTAGTCAACTCCTGTCCCTTCTTCCATTACCATCGCTCCTTTTTATCTGGTAGTAAATAGATCGTATCTGGAAATTTCTTGTAATCACATGAAATATTATCTGATACATGACATACGATTAGTACTATAAGATAGAGTCATCTAACGGGTGCCATGTGTATAAACAGGCACAAGACTTTTTTCCACCATCATCAGAATAATAAATCCTGTAGTGCCCTCCACATGTCAAGAGCAATTTGTTACGCTAAATGTGTTTGTTACTAAGAAGACTAAGTTGATATGACCACCCTTTTAACAATGCGAATCTCATCATTAGGAATCCCTCTACCAATACCCATTCCATATTCGCATCACGTTTGTATGAAGACCCCCCTTGGGTGTTCTTGCTGCACGGATAGAATTCTACCTTTGTGAGTATACCCTGTGAATTGAGCACTGTTGCATTAGATCTGTAATGTTGTCTGTTTCTTTGAACAAATAGTTATTTTGAAACATCATGTTATGAATTTATCTATTGCTATTGCTATTGCTATCATATGCTATGAACTACAAAGATTCAGTCCAATATAGAAAAATCTAGAGGTGATTCTAATTTAGCGCTTTAGAATGAGACCTAAGGCTATTTCTCTTCATTGTAAGGGGGTGCCTTCAAAAACCAAGGTACGGGAGCCTTGAATGAGTCAGATACTGTACAATTGACAAAATATATTGCCTATTGAAGGCCTTGAGTGTACATAACAATAGTCAAGGTCAGTCCTTAAGCCAGGAATGTAGGTTTTTAAATCTATCTGTAATGATACGTGTATATGTTGTCACTATAAATCCTATGGATGTCTAGATAACAGAGATATTCTTTTAAATTGTGTTTCAGGAATTAAAATTGTGTCTCCTGAAGAAGGCGGTCCCCTGCCGAAACGCGCGTCGAGTACCTATGCTTGTTTTATTATTGATGTGATTATTTGTATGCTTTTGTTAATATATTTCCCTTATTTTATGTACTATGAATGTTATGTTAATTTGTTATAACTATTGTATGTAATTTTGACAAAGCTATTTTAATACCCGTCATATTGGTTTGACCCCCTGTCATTTCTAATATGATTTTTAAATATACAAAATAAAAGTATACTTTTTATACAACTTCTTTTATTTTTCCCTACTATTCCTTCTTGATAACTGGCCTGTCTTATCTGTACACCCATATACCTAGATGTCCTAGGATTTTTTTCACATATGTTGCTACCCTGCCCTAGGAGTCTATAGATTGTTACTACCCAGGGGGTCCTTGCTATTCGCAGTTGCAAGTATTTTCTTAGCCTCCTGGATTACCAATGTAAAATCTGGTTACATGGAGATGTTCAGATTTTGAGGCGTCAGTGCTCCATTTTCTCTGGTCATATGCAGGGTGACATCTTTATCTCTTAAATTCAGGCGGCAGTCCGCAAGTATTGGTAGTTGCTTTACCTTGGCACAAGAGTTTGTGCTAACATTCTGTGGACTTTTTCAGTAATGAAAATAACGGATAAATTCCTTCCAAACAAGTCCAGTAGGAGAATTTCAACACGTTTCAACCTCCCACATATTAGTAGACTCTGGCAGCCCTAAAAGGGGAATATATTTCACCTGGAGCATAACCATCATAGGGTATATAGTAATCCGAGTGCTAGGGTGTGTGTGTGGTGTGGTGTGGGGGGGGGGGGTTGTGTGTGCGTGTGGGGTGTGTGTGTGTGTGTGGGGGGGGTGTGTGTGTGTGGGGGGGGGTGTGTGGGGTGTGTGTGTGTGCGTGTGGGGTGGGTGTGTGTGTGTGGGGTGGTGTGTCTGTGGGGTGGTGTATCTATGGGGTGGTGTATCTATGGGGTGGTGTGTCTGTGGGGTGGTGTGTCTTATTGTGTGTGAGGCCCGAACCCACCATAGGTGGTTCAGGCTCGCTCGCTGCGCTTCCTCGCGTTACCGTGTCCCTGAAATTATTTTCACAAAAAGGTGTGTCACCAACATGAAAAGTTTGGAAAGCTGTGCACTAGGGTCACATGCCTCAGAAGGTAATGCATGACAGCAGTGGATGCATGCCTGCTACTTTGCTGTTCAAGAAAGACCCAATCAGCACAGTGTCCCGAATCAATCCTTGGGGATCCCATTGGTCACAGCAGCCCCTGCTCAGGTGGAATCTGCGGTCAGAAACAATTCAGCTGCTCATCTGCAAAATATGTTGTGACATATTAGTGAATTTGAGCATTAATCCCGGAGAAACCAGGACGCTCTCTCTTCATATGATCTGTACGAATGAGATGGCCCTTCGGTTCAACAGGCTTTTATTTGTGCCAATGAATCTATTTTTCACTTTATTTTGCCAGCCGGTGTACCATCGTTTTGATCTCCCCATCTGAATGATCTCCCCATCGCATCTACAGTCAGTAGACATTATATCAATATATGAAATCTGCTATAAAAATGATATTTCTGCGTTTAGCCCCAAATCATGCAACACCTTTTTTGCCAGAGCCCTGAACGTTGAAACTTACATTGCCTTTCCCTCCCTTGCTGCGGGGAGAAGCAGACGGCGCTGCTGGTGTCGTTTTCAGTTTTGTTCTTGAACTGGGAACACTTCAAGAACTCTGGCCAGGAAGAGTTCACCATCTCCAGGACGGGCTCACAGCCTTCCTTGGCAGCCTCGCAGAATGACCTGCAGGGGAGGTGGACCTGGCTGTGGGAAGCAAGAAGAGGGAGACAAGATAAAACAGCCGTGAGACTTCTGAATCTTCCGTCATGCTTTGCGCGTGCACTGCTTGCATTAACACATTCATTGCAAATTGTATGCATACTTAACAGTGATTAAAGGCACTGTAATGCACATCAGTGATTGCAATAGTCTGACTTTAACTAATGTGTTCATAGATGCATAGATATATATGTTTTTAATGTTTTATAAGCATCAGCAGTAGAAAATAACCTTCCATGAACTACAGTCCACTAATACCCTGTCTGTTCTTATCTTGGCACACAACACGTTTCATTGGACAATTTCACCAAGCGTTGGTTGTCCAGGCATAATTAAGAGTTACAGCTGCAAAAGTCATAATTTAGGAATCCAAAGTTTACGATTGATGCAGAAAGAGGTACACACGTGCACAGCAACAGGCCATGCATGTGTATAGCGTCTACACTCATTCATACAATATGCTCATGTCGACTTGAACCTATGTCACACTGGTGGGATTTCACAGATCAGGATTGGTTAAGATAAGTGCATTCATTTGAAGTGAGTGCCAACAGAGTCGTAGATTGGTTCCTGATGCTTCTGACACACAAAGCTGTCAAGGGGTAAGAGATGCAGGAAGTGTGAGGAAGTATAACAAACTGGCCTACTTGCATAAAATATTTTAGGAAGACTGCACACTCAGTACAAAACTAAGTTATATGGAAAAAAGGGTATTTTTCGTTAAAAAAAAGTAAATTCTTAAATTAACTTAACTCTAGCCACGTGTAGGAGAATGCACATTCAGGTTTGAAAAAAAATACACACAAGCATTTAGAACGATAGGCACCTATAAGTTATACTTAAGTAACTCATTTCCATTTGGGCAAAGGCAAAAACACATACCTGAACACCATGCATACACGCAGCTTCCATATGTAGTAGACTATATGGCTTTCATGAATCACGCTATGGTTTCTTTCCCAAACTCGCGAGACCGGGTTTATGAAAACATGAACAGAGCAAGCTTTAATGTACCCCTTTCAAATTTGCACCCAAAACCCAATTCACAATTGAGGCCTGCAGTCAGGGGCATTAGCACGAGATCCCTTAAGCTGCGTGGGTGGAAGCGCGTGGATGCTAATGTCTGAGGACTTCATTCCCTTCATCATCGTTACCCTTGGGAGCAGCACTGACATCATGTACAGTCTTCAAGGGCCCACAGGGATATAAAATAAATGAGGTTTAAGCCTTTCTCCCTAAATCCCAGAAACAGCAGTGTAAAAGGCTGGAAAGAAAATGGAGGCAGAACTATAGCCACTATAGACAAAATTGAAAAAAGCTCAAAAATGTTACTACGCGATGATTGTTGCAGCTAAGCGCTGCTTCTACGCCGATCGTATCGCCATGTCGGGCAATAATGCGAAGGAACTATTTAACATTGTTAAAAGTTATGTTGCCCCAAAAGCTATTAACAACGCCCATACCCCTTCTCTCACCTGGTGCGAAGAGCTTTCTGACTTTTTTATGAATAAAGTTAGATCGCTCCAATCGCTCTCTAACATACCAGTAGCCCAGCCCATGCAGGTGTTCGCTGATCTTAATACCGCTTCTGCCACTGAAGCTATTTTATCTTCTTTCTCCGTCATACCCCTTGCTGATTCCCTTGCTGCCTTGTCCTCTCTAAAATCGGGCTCTCCGCTCGATCCTAGTCCCGCCTTACTCATGGCCCGCGCAGCTGTAGTCATCAATCCTCTGGTGAACCAGCTGATTAACGCATCACTGGGTTCGGTCTCTGTTCCTCCCGCCTGGAAGCAGGCTTTGCTGGTCCTTCTTATCAAAAAGCCAACTCTGGATCCCCACATCCCATCTAGCTATCATCCTATTTCTCTACATCCGGTTGTGGCCAAAGTATGTGAGAAACTGGTTAATAAACAGCTGACCTCCAAAATTGAACAGCAGGGTTTGCTGCATCCAGCTCAATCGGGATTCCGTGCTTCATACTGCACTGAGTCTGCGTTGGTGGAAATTACGGAGGCCATCCGGGAGACGTTAGATGCTGGGGACAGGGCAGTGTTGGTTCTTTTTTTTTTTTTTTTTTTTTATTAAAAGTTTTTTATTTTTCTTTTACAAACATAAGCACAATTCTGCTTGCACAAGTTGTATTTAACAATTACAATCTTTTACTTGATTACTAATTTTCTAAATCTCACCTTTGAAGTATGCCATACATGATGAGACCCACCAAAATAACTTTGAGACATTTTACACAATAAGTAAGTCTAATACAAAACATAAAAGTCATAAAGACACAGTGACCACAAATTAACCAGTCCTCCCTAATACCCTCTAATGATACTATCTTTGCTTTTCTTTCCATTTACTTAATGGCTCCCATATTCTTTTCCCCAAACGTCTTCCTCTCCTCCCTTTCCGAGCATAAATATTTTCTTCTATCTTATGAGCATATAGCGTATTTGCCAACCAGTTTTGGAATTTTGGGGGATTTTTGTCTAACCAAGCCCTGGCAATTGTTAATCTGTAAACTGCCATTAAGACAAACATGAATTCTGTATACTGCTCATGCTCCTGCTCAGCCACTCCTAACATAATCCAAGATGGGGTAAGACGGATCCCAATATCCAGAGTCTTTGCTAAGAACCCCTCAATCTCCCTGATCAAGGATTGCAACTGAGGACATGTTGCAAAAACGTGTATGCTGTCTGCTTCCAGTTCATTACAGCGGGGGCAATTAATTCCTGTATTCCCACCCCATTTTGCAATCCGAGCCGGAGTAAAATAGAGAAAATAAAGTGTTTTATAGTGCTGAGACTGCAGAGGGGCTGCACTTAGCACTGTGCATCCTAAATTTAAAGAATCAAGAAACAAATTTCTTTCTACCCCCAATTTTTCTGCCCACTTCTGACTAAATTTCTCTAAATCATCCTGCTTTTCTTTCAGCAGGGCTGCGTAAAAGGACCTAATTGTGCAATCCCCCATCAATTTTATTTTCTCCATTAATTCTATTTTGTTAAAGCCTACCGGGCCTCCTGCTTTGTTCTTTAAAAAACTCCTAATCTGGAGGTACTTGAAGAAACCCCTGTTGTCTATACCATATGACTCTCGTAATTCTGAGAACTGTCTAAAGCCATCCTGAGTAAAAAAATCACCTATTTGCGTAATCCCTTTTGTTGCCCATTCTATCATAGTTTGATCAGCAAATATTTCCGCTGGGAGCGATCTATTATTAATCAGATAGACATATCTATTAAACCTCCCCATCTTAACTTTCTTTGTAAAAGCATTCCATACCGTAACTGCCGCCATAACAGTTTTAAACCTGGTTCTCTTAAAATAACTGAAGTCTGTACATTTTAGAAAACAATTATAAGCATTTGGTCCAAGTACAACAGCATATAATTCATTAGACATGGTTTGCGTACTTACATCCTCCATACTCCCCCCAATTAAACCTTGTATATATTGTAAAACAGAGGCCATATAATACAAACGGAAATCTGGTGCACCCCAGCCCCCTTTTTCCCTGGGGAGTGTCATATATCTATAAGCTCTTCGGGTCTTACCATGTGCCCAGATGAACCTGTTACATAGGGCCTCTATACTATTGAACCAACTGGCTTCAAACAACAGAGGTATGGCCCTAAAGAAATACAAAAATTTAGGCAAAATCATCATCTTAATAATGTTAGTACATCCTACCAGGGACAGATGTAAATTATTCATTTTTTCCAACTCCTTTTTGACTTGAACAATCAAAGGATCCATATTATTTTTAACAATCTTATCAATATCTGCTGTGATTCGCACCCCTAAATACGTTGCCTCTCCCACCACTCTATCATCAGTACATACTACCCACTGGTTTTTAACGATCTGAGTTTTAGTGCTGTTTAAACTATAGCCTGAAAAGTGACCAAATCGCCCTGCTTCACCCTCAATTATACTTATAGCGGCTGTAGGTCTTGCAGTGAGAACGGCCACATCGTCTGCGTATGCTAGCGTTTTCAATCTACAACCATTTAACATTAGTGGGGGAATTTGAACATTATTTTCCAGTTTCCGTATATAGGGGTCAAGGTATAGAGCGAAAAGCAGGGGGGAAGAAGGGCATCCCTGCCTTGTACCTCTCTGGATGTTAACTGCTGAAGACTGACCTCTGTTGACCCTTATCTTAGCCGTCGGGTTTATGTATAGGGTTTGTAGAGCCTTTATATATCTTGGTCCTATACCATTCCATCTCAAAACCTCCCACAAATACCTCCAGGATACCCTGTCGAATGCTTTCTCAGCATCCAAGAAAAGGGCAGCCATGGGGTCTTTTAGAGTATTTGCTACCTGTCTAGTGTGCTGAGTTGTTCCCTTGCCCGGTATAAAGCCATGCTGTGATGGAACTACCAGCGCTTCAATTACCCTAGATAGTCTTTTCGCCAAAATTTTAGAAAATACCTTAACGTCTGCATTCATTAACGTAATGGGACGATATGACCCCGGAACATCTGTTGGTTTGCCCTTCTTTGGTATTACAATAATGTCTGCACCACCCCATGATTCTGGAACAGACTCGCCCAATTGTGCCAACAACATTACATTGAACATTTCATTCAGAAGGGATGGTTGGAAGATTTTATAAAATTCTACCGGTATTTGATCCGGACCAGCTGCCTTGCCAGATGGTAAATCCCTCAAGGCCTCCACCAGTTCATTCAGCTGCACTGCCTCTTCCAATCCATTTCTGTCCTCGTCTGTTAGGACAGATGGCTCTATCTCATTTAAATAATTCCTAATATCTTCATCCCTTTCCTGATCATCTAGGGTATATAATTCCGTGTAGAAACATTTAAAAACTTCTCTAATCTGATCAGCTTCCTTGACTGTGACTCCCTGAGAGTTTTTAATCTCCTTAATATCAGCAACCCCCTCTCCTTGCCTAGCTCGAACTGCCAATATATGCCCTACTCTCTCACTGAGCTCATATACCTTCTCTTTATTTGCAACATATTTTTCCACTGTCGTTTTCGCTATTCCATCCATAGCTTCATTTTTTAACTCGATTAATTTCAATGCTATCTGATCAATGGGTGATTGTCTAAGTATTGCTGAGATAAGTGCATCCTCCGCTTCCCTGATTAGTTTATTAATTTGTACAGCTTCTACCTTTGACTTTCTTTGCATCTTAATAACATAGCTCAGTGTTTCCCCTCTTACACCAGCTTTAAAAGCGTCCCACACTATCCCTAATGCTGCTGAATCCCTATTGATCTCCCAGAATTCTTTAATCCAACTGTTCATTCTATCTCTATAAGACTGATCCTATAGTAAAGCTCTGTCAAAGGTCCATTGTCTTATCTCTTTGTTTCTCCTTAGTCCCACTTCTGCAGTTAAAACTAACGGATTATGGTCTGAAATAATCCTTGGTTCCCTATCAATCCTTACTCTATCCATTAAGTCTCTCGAAACTAAGAAATAGTCTAACCTAGCCATTCTCTGATGTGGGGCTGAAAAAAAGGTACTCCCATCCAGATTGGGGTGACATCTTAACCATGGATCTTCCAACGAGTTGTTCATTACCATATCTGCAACTGCTCTATATGTCCTTTTTTTCCTCCCTGAGTATTTCCTACCGGGGTCTAAAAAACTACTATCTTCATCATGTAGGTTTAAGTCCCCACATAATATGATAGGCTCCGGCCATTGTGCTAGTTCTATATCTAAATATTGAAAGATATCTGGATCGTCCCCTGTGGAACCATAAACCGACACAACAGTAATTATTTCTCCTCTAAATATTAATTCTGCTATGACCCATCTCCCCCACTGGTCCTCCTTCTTTCTTTTGACCTGTGTGTCATACCGCTTGCCTAAAATAGCTACTCCTCTCGTTTTTGTATTTTGATTAGTTTTTGCTAATACCTTAAAGCCAAGCTGATCTAGCAAATAAGCCTTTGTTCCTTCAATGTGTGTTTCCTGAAGGCACACCAAGTCGGGATTAAATGATTTTAGCAGGGCAGCCGTTTTAAGCCTTTTATTCAACTCATTTAATCCACAAATATTTATCGAGACTATCCTACAGGTCATTATAGTTCTTATTCTTTCCCATTTTCTGCTTACACCTGTACCAATAATTCTCAAACTGCTTCATTACTTTCTTATCAGTTAAATTTTTTACCACACAGTAGTTTAGCTTATCCCCCAAGTCGTTCACTACTCTCTTCTGTGCCTTGTGCTTGTGCCCACCACCTAAGTGCAAGTCTCTCCCCCCCCCCAGCTCCCCCCTTCCTTTTCCCCTCCGCTTCCCACCCCATTGGATCCCCCCCCCTTCTCCCCCCTTGGTACAGGCAAATAGGTCAATCCTGACCTATGTGTGGCCCCTATAGTCTGCAGAGTCGCTACTCTCTCTCATCCTGCTCCTTCAGATATTTCTCTTCACATTTTTAACCATACTTTAACCGAATTATAGCTTAGTTTCCTTTCTGTGGGGTTTTTTGTGGGCTATCTGATGGGGTTTTTTGCGGACCTCTGGCTCCACCTTCCTTTCTTTTGTCCAACTCTGTAATCTCTGCGAGATATTCTCCTGCTTTTATTTCTGATGTGAACATCTTTGTGTACCCCTTCCTAATGACTTTCAATCTCGCCGGGAACAACAAATAGGCTTCTGCTCCTTGTTTTTGGAAAGGCACTATCATCTGCCTTAGCTTCCACCTTCTTTCAACGGTGACATGGCAGAAATCTGGGCGGGCAAAAAATGTATTTCCATCTGCAGTCTTTCTAGAGTCAGGTCTTGCTTTATCAATTATTTCCTGCCTCGCTAGAAAATTACCTAAAAAACCCAGCATTGCCCTTGGCAAGGCGCTCTCCTGCCCCCCCCGGTTTCTTTTTACAAACAGAGGATATCTGTGAGCCCTTTGTACTTCAAGTTCCCACTGCCATTTTGATTCTGGGAAGGCTTCTGTTAAGATTTTGATTACATACCCTCTAGGATCTTGCCCCTCCCGTCCTTCCTCAAGTCCCAAAAGTCTTACATTATTGCGCCTCTGGCGGTTCTCAAAATCTTCTAACTTCCATTGCAAGTCTTCTACTACCTTTTCTTGCTCCATTTTAAAAGTTTTCCAATCCGTTATCTCGTCTTCTGCTTTGCTAGTCCTTTCCTCGACTTGTGTTACTCTCACTTCAACCTCTTCCTGCTTTCTATTTACTTTTCTGATAGAGGCTTGTAGTTTTTTTGTGTCTCTTTTTGCTCTTCGGCTTTCTACTCTAGCCTCAGCTTGCATCTGTTTTAAAGTTCCGAACAACATTTCCAAAGTTACATTTTGGTATTTTGCCCCTTCCTCATTTCCACCCTCATTCTGGTCTTTTTCTTGATAAGTTTCCGATGTAGCTGAGTAGTCCAAGGATAGTTTTTTATTCATACTGGTTCTGGACCCCTTACCATCTCTTCTAACCCCAGGTCTTTTCTTCTTCCTGGTCGTTAGATTCCGGGAATCATTGCTTGTACCTGAACCTGAGGACTGGTCCGTGGTAGTCCCCTCATCATCATTTTCAAGTTCACTTGCCTCTGAGGTGTCGGAACCCTCATTCACTGAGAAGAATTCAGGGGAACCTCCCCTTATAGCTCTGTCTCCTTTGCCTCCTTTGTCAGCCCCCTGTTCCTGTTCCTGTCCAAAGCCTTGTAGATCTCCTATACTTTTTGTGCTCCCCCAGCTCGGGTCAAGATGCTTAGAAACTTTTTTGTCCAGCTCTATTTCTACATTCAATAATGCGTCTAGCATTTGGAAATTGTTCTGCCTTTCAAGTCGCTCTAACGCATTACCTTTTGGGTCGCTTTTCAGACCTTCCTCCTCTTCTGCTTTCTCAGCCGCTGAGAGCCGTGGCACTTGCTGGATACTGTCTCCCGCAACGTTCAGCGGTTGCCCAGCAACCAGGACATTGACGCTGGCGTCCTCGCGGTCTGCTGCTTCTCCGGCGCCTGCGCTCAGCTCCGCTGGCAGCCACAGAGATTCCGCTTCCCTCTGCTCTCCCGGAGGAAATCCACTCGATTCTCCGTGTTGACCCAGGTCAGGCGCCTGCAACTGAATCGATGGAAGCAGTTTAGGTGAGAAGGACTCCGGTAAGGTTGCTTGGCGAAGTTGCTCCTTTGATGTCATCATCTGTGCGCGATGGGGTTTTCCTTCAGTCTCCGTTAGAGTCTCTTTCGCTAGCTTGCTCGCTGCAAACCTGGTCTCAGTTTTCTCAGGTTTTAGTTCAATCTTCTTTTCTTGCCTCTCCGTTTTCTTTAGTAGAGCGCTCTTAGCGGAACGGCTAAGTTGCTCTGTTTGCTTTCTGGCCGTGATAGCAGCAGCTGCAGTTAGAACTTTAGGAATCGCACCTTCTTTTACCGCCGAACCTTTGATCGTTCCAGCCGATGCCGATGCAGTCTTGTCCTTATCTTTATCTGGCTTGCCTCGATGCGACATTTTGCAGGATGATTTACAGGATGATTTAGCCGTCTTGGTTATTCTTGTCAAACGGCTGAGCAAAATTACCCTTGCTTTAACCACTAGATTTTTAAGCAAGCCCGAGCTGAATACCCCTGCCGTTATGCGAGTCAGAAATCCATCCAGGACCCACATCCCCGTTTTCTCAGTTCCAGTCCATTCAAACCATGGACGAGAGAGAGGAAATTAGCGACTATCCTCTACAGAGCCACGGCGGCCATCTTGCCCCGAGACCAGGGCAGTGTTGGTTCTGTTGGACCTATCTGCTGCCTTCGATACTGTCCCCCACGCTCTTCTCCTGGCCCGATTACAGAGGCGAAGTATCATTGGTGCCGCATGGGAATCGGTTAAGTCCTTTCTCAGCGGCAGAACCCAAC
This sequence comes from Lissotriton vulgaris, assembly GCF_964263255.1. Classification (NCBI taxonomy): domain Eukaryota; kingdom Metazoa; phylum Chordata; class Amphibia; order Caudata; family Salamandridae; genus Lissotriton; species Lissotriton vulgaris. The sequence continues at coordinate 2,112,514,961 of NC_141689.1, read as the reverse complement.
AAATTTGGATCTCCCCTTTTGCATCTACTACCCAAGCCTTGCAAACAGGGGCCCCTCAGGGATACATACTGAGCCCTTTGTTGTTCAATATGTATATGACCCCTCTAATCCAGTTAGCCAAGGGCCTTGGCGCTAAAGTGGTAGCTTACGCTGATGATACTCAGCTTTTATTCACCTGGAAAAAGCACGAGACTGCTACTACTCATGTCAGAGCCTGCCTGTCTGCTGTGTTCAACTGGTTTACATCTGCCCAGCTGAAATGCAACGAAGACAAAACAGAGATCCTGTTCTTTGGTGAGTTCCCTTCGTTGTTTTGGCATGACTGCTGGTCTGCTGATGCCCCTCGACCATCCCCTTCGGGCCTCCCAGTGAAAAATCTTGGGATCTGGATCTGACAGGCACCTGCTTTGGTATTTTGAAGCTTCTTGGAACATTTTTGCCCCTGCTGCCTCTCCCCGCCAAAGAAACAATAGTCTGGGCCTTAGTCACCTCACATCTCGATTATGCTAATGCATTGTGTGTGGGTCTTCCTTTCTACCTCATAGATATGTTGCAGGTTGTGCAGAGTGCCGCTGTGCAGCTGCTGCTGGACTTACCCAAACACATTAGTGTGAGGCAGCATCTACGCAACTTGCATTGGCTGCTGATAAAAGCTAGGGTCATGTTTCAAGGCTTTGGTTATAGCCCATGCAGTGTTCTACGAGTATGGCCCGGCATATCTGAGGAACCGTTTCTCGTTTTATGTCCCTAGCAGACTCTTGCACTCCTCGAACATGTACCTGGCTTCCACACCCAGAATTCGTCTGAAAAGAAAGGGGGACAGTTTCCTGTCCTATCTGGCTGCTAAGTCTTGGAACTCTCTTCCCTCGGATCACCGTAGCCTTCAAAACCCCACTCAGTTTAGGAAAAGACTCAAAACATTCCTATTCAATTAAGCTTGTTTTTATTTGCCTCTTTTTCTGTACTTGGTTCATGTTTTCTTTGGACTTGCGCCAGGACACTCTTCCGAGTAGCCGCGCGCGTTATAAATCACTGCTATCATAACATAACAATGTTATACGCCATTGCTCACAGCTCATGTGATATGTAGGTACATGTGTCCAGCAAGGCTGGCAGAGGGCATCTCGAGTGCCTGCATGGCACCTTTTTCTGCTGCATCCCTTTGCTTGCTAGTCCTGCTGAAGACAAACCAGATGTATACTTCAGAACAACCCTATGTGAATGACAGTTTTGTTGAGAATTTGCACCTGCCACATTGAAGACATTATAAAGTTGCCTGCACCCTAATGGCAGAAATTATTTTGCAATGCACGCTAGCGCGCAAGATATTATAAAGTTATCTGCTCTTTAAGTGCAGAACTTGTTTCTAAGTGCACGCTGGCGAGCAAAACATAATGAAGTTGTCTGCACCCTAAGTGCAGAACTTGTATCACAGTGCACGCTGGCGAGCAAGACATTATGAAGTTAACCTGCACCCTAAGTGCAGAACTTGTTTCACAGTGCATGCTAGCGCACAAGACATTAGAAGTTGTCTGCACCCTAAGTGCAGAACTTGTTTCACAGTGCACACTGGCGCACAAGACATTATGAAGTTGCCTGCACCCTGAGTGCAGAACTTGTTTTCCAATGTACACTAGTGCGCAAGACATTATGAAGTTGCCTGCACCCTGAGTGCAGAACTTGTTTTCCAATGTACACTAGTGCGCAAGACATTATGAAGTTGCCTGCACCCTAAGTGCAGAATTTGTTTTGCAATGCACGCTGGCGTGCAAGACATTATGAAGTTGCCTGCACCCTAAGTGCAGAACTTGTTTTGCAATGCATGCTAGCATGCAAGCATTATGAAGTTGTCTGCACCCTAAGTGCAGAACTCGTTTTGCAATGCAAGCTAACGCGCAAAACATTATGAAGTTGCCTGCACCCTGAGTGCAGAACTTGTTTTCCAATGTACACTAGTGCGCAAGACATTAGAAGTTGTCTGCACCCTAAGTGCAGAACTTGTTTCACAGTGCACACTGGCGCACAAGACATTATGAAGTTGCCTGCACCCTGAGTGCAGAACTTGTTTTCCAATGTACACTAGTGCGCAAGACATTATGAAGTTGCCTGCACCCTGAGTGCAGAACTTGTTTTCCAATGTACACTAGTGCGCAAGACATTATGAAGTTGCCTGCACCCTAAGTGCAGAATTTGTTTTGCAATGCACGCTGGCGTGCAAGACATTATGAAGTTGCCTGCACCCTAAGTGCAGAACTTGTTTTGCAATGCATGCTAGCATGCAAGCATTATGAAGTTGTCTGCACCCTAAGTGCAGAACTCGTTTTGCAATGCAAGCTAACGCGCAAAACATTATGAAGTTGTCTGAACCCTAAGTGCAGAACCTGTGTTGTAATGCATGCATGGTAGCGCGTAAGACATTATGAAGCTGTCTGCACCCTAAGTGCAGCACTTGTTTTGCAATGTACCCTAACGTGCAGGACATTATGAAGTTCTCTGCTCCCTAAGTGCAAAACCTGTTTTGCAATGCATGCATGCTGACGCACAGGACAATATGAAGTTGTAGGTATTCTCACAGTGCTAGAAGGCTGGTCTGACAGTTCAGAGTGTAGGCTGATTTCTGGTCTCTTGGCTCGGTTTTTACTGTTGATTTCCCTAATATTACCGCACACATTTCCTGCAGCATGCAGTTTCCCATAGCTTGCAAAACACCTACACAGCACCTCTTTACAATTCAAAGCTGATCCAATTTGCAAATGTGAGCTACTTTTATTAGTTATCAAATCCGTTAATGGGACCACTTTATTTTGGTGTCCGGGCCTATTTTCGTTCACAGTTATCATGTCCTTGACTGAGCACCCTCGCTGAATGTATTTTTTTCTCCATATTTGCAACAGCGAAAACGGAAAGATATCGCACATATGTGCATAAATCTCCACTATTTCGCTCTGATCCCAGGCCCAAGCATTTTATCTTTGTTGGCATTTTATTCTTCTTTTGATTGTTTTGCAGCTCAATCAGCCTGATTCATCAAGCTGAATTGCGCTCGCAAAGGGCCAGATTCTGAGAATCTGGCCCTTTGCGAGTGCGATTTTTGCATTTGGGATTCATCATCCCAAATGCAAAAATCGGTAATAGCGATTTCGCTATTTTGCGAGGAATTACATTTAAGGAATCTCTATTTGAGATTCCTTAAATGCAATTCATCATCCATTTTAAAATTGCGAATTCGCAATTTCGGCCCGCTATTTACCGCGAGGTCAAACCTCGTGGTAAATAGCGAAAACTTAGAAAAATGCTGTTAAAAGCATTTTTCTAAGTTGCATGTTGCACACACACATGTCCTTTGGACATGTGTGTGCGCAACACCTGTTTAAATTTGCAGTTAAGGGGTGCTACAGGGTGTCCTTTGGACACCCCTGGCACCCTTTAAATCGCTATCTTATTTGCGATTAGCTAATTGCTAATCGCAAATAAGGAATACACCCCATTCATTCCTATGGGCCTTTTGGCCCATAGGAATGAATGGGGAGTTATTCCTTCTTTGCGATTAGCAATTTGCTAATCGCAAATAAGGAATATGTAGGAATCGCATTTTCTTTTGTGATTCCTACATGAATCCCGTTTTGCGAGTCTGTAATAGCGATTCCTTATGAATCGCTATTAAAGACTCGCAAAACGGGTCTTTGATGAATCAGGCTGATAGTTTGTTAAATACACCAGAGCTTGGTTTCTGAAAATTAGGAGAACTTCTATAAGGAACATCAGCACTTAAACATTTTAGACTAGTACTGACTAAAGGGAATAGCTGAGCTGTAAAAGAACCAAAGCTAATTATCCTAAATGCAAAATGTCCAGGTCGGGACATTACTACCATCAACGCTGCTTAGGTCTCAACTTCCGCCCTCTGATACACTAACTGAATAATAAAATAAATCCGAAGGCAAATTCAGAAGTGGTGCAGAGAAAAGGAAAACTGCAGTTGATAACACAATATGCGTGTGAGTGCTGAGCAGTACACCAGATAACTTCCAGGCAATTCCTTCCAATAATTGTAGGTAAATTACTTAATATAAGGGCTTACTACACCGCCTACTCTTGTTTGGTTCTTAAAATATACATATTAAAATGGGCACACTGATATGGAAAAATGCACACAAAAGGGACGATGGGTTCTAAATAGTTTTCCAGAAAAAGTATCAGATAAAATGGCCTGTCACCACATGTCGGAAGCACGGACACAGATAGGGACACCCAGCTGCGCCTCGCGTCAGCGGAAGAGGCTGTCAGGACCCAGAGGCTGGTGCTCCGCTTACACTTGGAAACCATGGCGTGACGCGAGGATTTCTGAGGTCGCGGGGATGTAGCAGTAGGTCGAACTGTGGAATGTGCCGACAGCACTAGTGATAAGGACATCACCAATCGCGTGTTGGCGATATCAAAAAGTGCCTCACTGAAGCACCATCACTCCAAGGTGGCGACAATGGTGTGACACAGAAGCCATTACCACTCTACTGAGTGGAACAAGATAATGAGGATCACGCAACACTCAGGTGCCGTCAGTGTGAGAGCCTCGGTGGCGAGAGACCAGCAGCGGTTGCGCACACTCTGTTGGGACAGGGGACTGACAGGGCCAAGCAAAAGAAAAGGATGACATTGAAGACAGGCGCTAGGAGCACAACTGATAATATTACAAGTAATAATAGTCACAATGATAATACAATGCTGTGACTCGTCATTATGAATGTAATCTTGTAATCTCCGCTGTGGGTCCTCGGGGTGTTGGCTTCTAACTCGCTTATCTTCCCTAGACGGTTGGATGTTCTATATTAGAAAATATCGCCGCTCAGGCCGGAGGTATGTAGCTGTTAGGTTCAAGTGACTATATGCAACAGATAACCTATAGGTGTTTGTACAAGCAGACCGTACAAATAACCATGTGCATGGACAGAACTGGAAATGAATCATTATGTGAATTGTGAAGGTGAATGGTACAGCCTTGCAGTGACCTTGAACTTCAAAGGTATGTGCTATGTGGGGGATATCTGCAATGACCAATGCTAAAAAGTCTACATACAATAAATAAAACGAGGGCCCTATTAGTAGTGTCCTTAAACCAGCTGCAACCAACTCACATCCTAGGCAAACAATGCAGTTGGCGCCCCAAACGCATTTTTTTTTCATTTCAATTTTCTGAAGAAGAAAAAAAAAATTCCTCGAATTTGGTGCTCCAATTAGCTTGGTACCCAAATCGACTGCCCAGTGTACCTGTATGGATGGCCCTCTATGGCTGTTAGTTTTTTACTTATTGATATTACATTCTTGATACCAAATTACCCAGGCTAAAGGCTGCTGCTGCTCCTATTACCTACCTTAAATGGCCAAGACAAAGGTCTCAATATTCATGAGGCTGTCACTATGGCTAAACAATGAGTGCCACAGCGAGTCTCGGTGAAATCACTGAAGGGCCTTAAGACTAGTTCCTTTGTCATTCTGATTGGACTGTTAACGAGGAGTTACTACCCAATGCAATTACGAGCTCCCTCGGATCTAGTGGATTTGATCCAGAGAAGTTGGGAGCTGAAAGGTAAAGTACTGGGGAGAAATGAGGAATCACAAGCAATATTGAAGACTCCCACTAATTACTCACTTCTACGGGGACCCTGAGGGTCTTAATCGTAATAAGTAGTAAGTATGCCCCGCGTATTTAGTGATTCTTCTATTATTGGTAACTACCGGGACAAGACAGCAAAGGTACAACGCCAAACCCAGGGGCCCCTGTGAAGAGGCCCATAGTGTATCATATTCCAGGGATATACAATCGAACCAGAAACTAAGTAACTCCAATCTAAGCCTCACAAAGGCAATTATATGCTACAAAGAAACAAGGTTACTGTGAAGTGTGATTCAAGGTTAATAAATAAGCAACATTTCAGTAGACTATTCCCTTTAAATGTACGACTGTCCAGTTCATTCAGATGTTTATCCATGCACAGAAAGGAAAAAACAAGGAGCAAAATTATCTAATTAAATTTTTTTTGCATCATAAAGTAAAATTATGAAATGAAAAAGTCTTTCGATCATATTTTTGTCTGGCTGGTGGGAAGCGAAAATGTATTTTAAGTGTCATAGAGTAGTTGTAATTCTTCTTTAAGAGTTTGCATTTAGAGGATAATTCCCAAAGCTTTTTACAGGGGTAGGTAGGACTTGTCTTTGGATAAATGCATGCTTATGTATGTTTAAGACATAGTGTGAAACAAGTGTAAATACATTCATAGAAGGGGAATTTGCGCTGGCAAAATATAAACACCCACAAGTATTCTCCACGTACATAGTTTGAACTTAGTTGAAACTATTGGGTATTCCCAGACCCAGAGCAGTGATTAGAGAAGGTCAATGCACATGAGTTGAGCACCCACTCAGTTGTAAAGTTATGTCTATGCACACTTATCTGCACATCTAACTCGTACTTTATTAATCTAGGTATATATTGTTTGTGCTCTAGTCCCATAGAAACTGAACTAGTGAACTGCTGTGCATTTAGCCAACCGTAGTGGAGGAGTCATAGGCAAAGCTCCCCTGGCGAATTAATTTATCACCCACACTGATATTTATTTGCCTACAGCGTTTCTAGGGTAGGAGAAAAAAGATCCTACTCACCCCATGAATAAAATAATAATAGGTTCATTCATAAAAAATTGGCAACATAAATCGTTCATTTATACAGGAGTGCCAACATAAATTGTTCATTTATAGAGTGCCAAGATAAATCGTTCTTTTATAAGGAATGACAACATAAATTGTTCTTTCAAAAGAAGTGACAACATAAATCCAAGGTAATATGTTCTTCAGTTCATCTACCTCTGGTAATCATGAATGGCAACAAAAAGGTGGTGCTCGCCCCTAATTTAGGTCCTGTTTAAGGTTTCATGCAGTTATTTTAAATCTGTCACCAGTCAAGAAAGATGTGAAGTGCCAACCTTCACCGTAGGACGAAGAGGTTCTCAGATTGAACTCAAGAATCTTAGAGACCACAAGTGAACGTGGCCATTACCCCCTCATGGGTCCTCCCCGTCCCAGTCCTAACAACGTGAGGCAGTCCTGCCTCCACCCAGCCAATCACAACGCCAGTATTCAAAAGTTACATAAGCCCCTCCCACCTACCACCATGCCTGTTTTTTTTCTGCTCCGACGGCTGTCGGAACGCTGGTGCTCCCGGTTCCTGTTTCTGTTTCTGGCTTTCTTCAGGACGGTGCCGTGAGTGTTTCGTTTGCAGTTTTCTGCTTTTGCGTTATTTACTGTGTGTATTTCACAGGAGTATTTCATTTGCAGTTTTTTACTTCTGCATTGTTTCCTGTGGGTTTTTCTCTCTGCGCGGCTGCTCCGGTCCCCCGGTCAGCTGCGCTCCTGTTCTGGGGTCAGGGACTCTCCCCGTTCATGTGCTGGGCTGGGGCGGGGAGTTTTCGTGGTGTCCTGGCCCCGGGTCGTTCCGGCGCTGTGGTTCTAGTGCAGCGTCCGGCCCCCACGGTCATGGTCTTTTGACCTGGGGCTGTGGGTGGAGACTACAGGGCTGCCCATTGTAATTTTCACAGGTCTCACGTTGTGTGATTTGGTGATTGGGGGCAGTGTTGCTTGGAGGTTGCTGGGCACTTCCTTTGTTGTGTGGTGAGTTCCTGTTTGGTTCGATTGCTCGGGTTCACTCACCATGTGCGAAGGGTCGTCTTCACCTGTGCCTGCCTGGGCTGTTTCCATGCGGCATAGTTTCCAGGTTCTGCAGGTGGATGACATTTTTGCAGATCCTGGGGCTGCGCTGAATACTGTGAAGGGCTACTGGTGTTCACGTGATCTTCCTGCCTATGCTGTCTAATTACCTGGGTTGATATAGTTTCAATCTGTGCTTTTCCACAGTTGTTGGTATTGGCTGCCCAGTATGCGCTGCCAGGGCCTACTTTGCGTTGTCCTGAGGATAGGTCTTTATTAGGGTGATGCTGGGTTGTGGCCCTAGATCCCTGGATGCTGTGGGGTTTTCCGCACAGTTTGTTTACTCTGTGGTGGTTGTCCTTTTCCTTCCATGTTGTCCTGTTGGATATCCTGTCTGATGCATGGCTTGCGGCAGATACGCAGGGTTTTCCTCGTTTTCTGGGATGGTGGTTTCGCCTGGCGGACTTTATTTCTCACTTTCCTGCATTTCCATGTGTTGCTTCTTCTTTTGGGGTGCGTGCTGGCTCTTGTTCGGCCTGTGCTTCACTGTTCCTTCTCATGGGTTGTGTGGAGTTTGGCTGTTTGCGGGCCTTCCTTCCTGTCTTGGCTTGATGGGTTGAGTCTTCTCCTCGGCTGACCTGGTCCTGGCGTCTTGGTCCACTGTCTGTTTTTCTGTGGCTCCTTGGCTTTTTGGCTCCCTCTACTGACAGTCTGTGTGGTGGTGCTCTGTCTTCCTCTCGGCCCTTTCATGGTCCGGGGTGGGGGAGGCTGTGTTCCGTTTGGTTCCTGGCCTCTGTTGCGCCTACGGCTGCCCCTGGGTGTTGGTCGTCCAGGGTTTTGGGTATTGTTGTGCCCTGGGAGGGGGGTCTCTGTGACCTGGTGGTTGCGGTTGCGTCTCTTTTTCTTTGGGTCTGTGTCCCACTCCTGGTGTTCATCTGGCAGTGGGTTCCCTGTCTCCGTTGCTGTTTTTGTTACGGTTTTGGGGGCTCGGATCCGTTGTTCCTGGCTTGTTGGTCCGGTCTGCTTTCCGACTGGTGGGTCCTGTCGGTCTTCGCTCTTGGTTTCCGGATTCCACTCCGGGCTGTCCCCCTTTTTGGGCTGTTTTTACGGTTGCTCCGTTGTCCTTTGGCCCGTGTTGCATTTACCTTCTTCTTTGGGCGTCGGTCTCTTTTTGTCTCTGGGCGCTGTTGTGCTGGTTCCGGTGGCGGAGTGGGCCAAGGTTCCTCTTCCTCTTTGTTCTTGGTCCTGGCGCCCGTTGGTTCCTTTTTGCACGGTTCTGTGTCCCGGGGCTTTATACCATTTGGTGCCGCTGGTCGGTTGTTCCCCTTGCGGTCTGTCATTCCCCTCTTCCTGGTGGGTGTTTTTTATTTTTTATTTTTTTTGGTCTTCCCTGGATTTGGGTGTTGTCTGTTTTTCATGTTCCATCCGTCTGGCTGGTCCGCGGTTCCTGCGGTTTGCTGTGGATGGGTTCCTTTCTCTGTTTCGGGTGTTGCCTTTCGGCCTCTCTCCTGTTCCCCAGGTTTTTTCCGCGGTGCTGGCTCCTGCTGTGCAGGTTTTTTGCTGGTTGGCTATTCCGCTCTGCTTGCACCTGTTGTTCTTTGTACTGCAGGGTTAGGCCTGGTCCATTCATGGGTGGGTGACCACCTGGGGGGTGCTGTTGGCTTTTCCCTATGTGGCTTTTGTCCGGTTTCTGCTTCCACCCTCCTTGTGACTGTTCTGGCGATGGTGGCGTTGTGGCCTTGCTCCGGTTACTGGGGTTCTTTGTGGTTCTGGCCATTTTTCTTCTGGTTCCTGTTCGGGGCCTACGTTTTCTCGGGGCCTGTTCATCACTTTGCAGGGGGTTGTTTTCACCCTCCGGCTCGGTTCTCTTCCCTGTTGGCTCTTTTGTGGGTCCTGCTGGGTCGCCCTTCTGCCCTTTGGGGTTGGTTGCGGTTCCAGGAGGTGGTGGCTGCCTCCACGGCTGTGGTTCCTTGGGTTTGCCTGTTCCTCCGGTCCTTGGTGTTTCTTCTGATTGGCTCTTTGGGTCCTTTTCAGTGCAGGTTACATGGCTCTGGTTCCTCTCTCCCCTGTTCTGGTTCCTACTTTGGCCTGGTGGCTTTGCTCTCCCGACCTGGTGTTTGGGGTGCGTTTTCAGCTCCCTTCTCTCCTCTTGTTGTCCTTGGACGCCTGTCCTTGGGGTTGGGCGCCACGTTGGGGTCCTTGGTGGCGGCCGAGTTTTTTGATTCGTGCTGGCCTTCCCATGGCTATTTGCTGCTTGGGCCTTCTTGGGGGGACCAGTTGCATGTCTCTGTTCCTGCTGGCTTCCATGTGTTGGTCCCATGTCTCTATGACTCATTGTGTGTCTTGTGCCTCTGGTGGTTCGGGCTCCCGCAGCTCTCTCTGGGCCGTGTCTCCTCTGTGGGCTTTGAGTTTGTGTTCAGGACTGTCTGCATTTTTGTTTGTAGACGCTGCTTGGGCCGTTTCCTCCTGTCCTCTGTTTTGTGCCCTCTGTGCTCGCTTCAGCGGCGCGTTTTCTTTGTTTGGTTCAATTTGGTGTGGATTTGCATGGCCCCTGCACATTTCCTTGGCCTTCGGGCTTTCTGTGTGCCTTCCCTCCTTTTTCTCCTCCTGCATAGTCTGGGGTTGTAAGGGGGTGTGTGTAGGTGTCTGTATCGTTAACCTCTCTGTCTTTGATTTCTGCTCCTGCTGCTGCTGGCGGGGGTCGGGTTTGGCCGGACTTCATTGACTCCGGCTCCGCTTTTTGGTCCACAGCTGGTTTTTGCCCTGATGTCACTTGCTTCTGACGGCCTGGCTCTTGTGCGGCTGTGGTTGGCGTCTTTGGGCTGTTCCTCTGTGGTGGCTCGTGGCATCCCGTTGTCACGTCGGCCTTCGGCCCTTGGGTGCTGTGGTCGTCTTTGGGGTTCTTTTTTCTCTTTGTGTTCTTCCCATTGGGCCGTTCCTGTGCTGGGGGATCCTACCTCTGTGTTGGATTTTCTCAGGACTGTTTTTTTTACAGGGCCTTGCCCCTTCCGCTTTGTCTTCTCAGTGGGCGGCGGTTCATGCTTGTCGGGGTCCTGGTGCCTCCTCTGTGGTTTTTGCCCCTTTGAAGAGTCGGTTTCTTCTAGGCTTTCGGCTTCGTCGGCCGGTATCTCCTGTACTCGTGCCTTCTTGGGTTTTTGCCTGCTGTTTGGGGGGGTCTGCTGTTGCCCCCTTTTGAGCTCTTGCTGGTGGCTGTCTTGTTCTGGTTGTCAGCTACTGTGGCTTTTTTGCTGGCCATCACCTCTGCTCGTCGGTTGGGTGCTTTGGGTGCTCTGCTCGTTTCTTTTCCCTGTTGGGAGTTCCTGCCGGATTGGGTTGGTTTGTGGCTTGTTCCGGTCTTTCTGCCTGGGGGTTCTTCCCATTTCCTTTGGCAGCTGGGGGTGTTTTTCCTGTTTTACCTGCTGGGAGGGTGTCCCTTGTTCCCCCTTACTTGGTGGTTCGCTGGACTCTCCGGTTTTTCCCACCTTTGTTCCCTGGTGTTTTTCCATTTTCTCCTGCCCTGTTTGTCTCCTGTGGAGGTGTGACTTGGGGGATATGGTTTTCCGGTCTGGGGTTGGTCAGTGGGTGTGTTTGGCGGTCTGCCTGCCTTTGCGGTCCTTTGGGTCTGCCTCCTCCGTCTCTGGTGCTGGGTCGTTAGTCACGTTCTGTGCCTGCTTCCTGGGCTGGGGCGGCAGGAGTTTTCTATCCGGGAATTTGTTGGGTGGCCATCTGCTGTCCCGTCTCGTATTTGTGCTGCCTTCTTGGCTTTTTGTTTTACATGCCTCTGCTGGCTGTTTTTCTGTTGGCGTCTTGGACGTTGCTGTTCATTGATCTTTACTGATTTGTACTCTGCATGGATCCCTGGTGTCCTGCGTTTTTTGTTGGTTCTCTGCTTGTGAGTTCCTCACGTTGTTAGGACTGGGACGGGGAGGACCCATGAGGGGGTAATGTCTTATTACTTACCGGTAATCTTCATTACCCCGATTAGGGTCCTCCCCGTCCCAGTCCTGTACCCTCCCGCCCTCCCGCTGTGTTTGTGTCGGAGTCTTGTTGATAACAGGCATGGTGGTAGGTGGGAGGGGCTTATGTAACTTTTGAATACTGGCGTTGTGATTGGCTGGGTGGAGGCAGGACTGCCTCACGTTGTTAGGACTGGGACGGGGAGGACCCTAATCGGGGTAATGAAGATTACCGGTAAGTAATAAGACATTACTGATTTGAAACGCTGGAGACCAAGAAGTTTCATAACGGAGAGGAACGCTGAAGACTGATAAGTTTCTTGGTAAAGATGAATGTTGATGCATTCTAAGTATTGTGATGAAGAACGGGAAGGAAAATATCTTCGTTGGAAGGACCAAATAGGCATTCAGGAGGGATTCAGGAGGGAACACAGTAAAACAGAGGAGGGGACAAACAGGAAGGCACAGGAAAATTACTGGAAGTGCAAGAGAATCGCCATGAACTTCTACAAAGAGCCTGTAGACTGGATAGAATGTATCAGTTGTGAAGTATCCATGCCAAAGAGACGCTCCCAATTATATAAACAGGATGCCACGCATGCGCAGTCCAAGCTGAAGGACGAGACACTGCATTTGTGCAGGTGCCAGAATCATAAATCTTACTGAGTTTCTCAGAGAGCGGAACACTACTCTCCTGAGCTTGCATGATACCTCCCTCCAGGCTACTGGGGAGACAACATTCTTGGAGGACTGTCATGGTTATGGGGACCAGGATTAGTAGGGTGCTGGAAATTAAAAAAGAACCATAATTTATTTGGAGCATTAATGTTAGTAGCTGGTTCCCAGGAACAGTAAGCAATTCCATATCTTTTTCAATGAACTACCAAATGCTGGAATGTTCCTCTTATTATTCTTGAGTCACATATATGTGATGTTTCATACCCATTTGACATCTTTGTTGTTGCAGATGGTCCTTTCAGTAAGTCATGTGTATTAGGCTATATTGGGTTGAGAATTGACACATGGAAAACATTGTGTATCTTCTAGTGTTGAGATAAGGATAGTTTTATTGCTACAAGATTTATTATATGAGTAATAAGGAACAGACCCGTATAAACAGGAAAAAGGCCTTGCTTCTTTAGGGAAAATACATTTCAGGCAGAAAGCCATATTTTGTTTCCTGATTGCTATCGTGGTTCTTTTTTACTATGACAACTTGCCTTCCAGATAGAATATGAATAGGTTACATGCTTTGCCTAGAGCTAACGTACTGTAGCTTACTGCACCAGGAATTTCTTCTAGAAATAAAAGAATTACCAGATAAGGCTATCTATTCTTCATTGTGGTTTTATTTAACTCCCAGTAATTGTTGCAGAGGTTTAGACCTCCCTCTTGTTTCTTCACAAAGAACATTAGAGCTCCTGCAGGCGAATGAGTGATGGTGATAACATTCTTTTGGAAACTAGTCATGAGGGTAGTTGTATGACCAATGAGGGGGAAGAACTTCACCTTCCTTTTTTTTTCAAAGATGTCTTGAAAATCGCAATTTTCATGTGGATGGCTGACAGTCAAAGCAATATAGGCAGAGGATTTGTTGGTGTCTGTATTCTTAACATCTACTTCGGAAGGAGGGTCATGAATACAATACTGTCTACAATAGTTGGAGGGGAGTGTGATAGAACTTAGTTGCCAGATGTAGCAAATGGGTATTGTTCATTTAGTCCACTAGCATTTTATGCACTTGACTACCCACTTTTTATTTTACTTTTTACTGTATGCACAGTCTCACTACGAGTCTCACTCAGAGTAAATTCACGGTAATTGGACTGATCATGTTAATTCCCGAGTCTGCATTTTAAGATAAGGTGGCTCCCACACAGAAAGTATAAGAGGCAGTGGTTATACTGGTTATACATGAGCACACATGTGAGACTATGGTTGCAGCCTGGTATCTGTGCTCAGGTAGCCAACAAGGTTTGGTGCTGACCTAGGGTAGGTCTTTTAATATAGGTGGCCATATAAAGCGTAGGTCTCTAGTGGTTACTGGAAAATCTGTTGTGTTTTTACTAAATAAAGGTGAAATACACCCTAAAGTACAGATTCACTACATTTAGGCCTACAGGGGCCAGCGAGATATCAAACGGGTGTAAAACATGCATGCAGAATTTTAATTTACAGTTCCCAAAAACTCACATCCACATGCTCTTGGACTTTTTTTTATTTCTCTGACTCCGTTCATAATCAGATTCTAGGTCTTTGTCCCCCTTACTGGGTCAAATTAATTTGTCAGCTCTCCAACAGAGGTAATAAATCCTCCCCACACAAAAGCATAAGCCAAAGATGCTGACACAGTTCCTGGGAAAATAAGGGATGTGGTGGAAATCTGCATGTAATAATGAATTTATCACACTAAGCCTGGCCAGGGACAGCCCCGGCTCTCTAGAACAAGTGAGGAGGGCCAGGCCTCTGCATCCAAAACAGGAGGGGCTCGCCTTTGAAGTTTTGGTGTGGAGGAATCATGCAGTGATATCAGCTAAGGACAGAGCTGAGGCCATCAGAGACGCTCTTCTCAGAGAGAACTTGAAGTCACCGTTTTGGATGATCCTAGAATGCTGTAGAGGATGGTTGGGACAGGAGTGAAGGGATTATGTGGTATCACAGGATTGGCCGGAGACTCCTGACACCTAAAACTTTCCACCTCCACTTCAAAAATGCGATCGAGTGAGTTAAGAAGACTCTTGACCAGGGAGGCAATGAGGGAGAGGATTTCCCAGCCAGATAGAGAAGCCACATCATTCTCTGCGAAGATGGACTAAGGACGTTGACTCTAGCTGACTCCCAGCACTAGTCTCTCCAGGGCCAGTGGCGCTGGCCCCCTTATGCCCCAGAGGACCAGTTGGGAGAAAAGACCTGAAGTGCAATGCTTCCCCTAGGTGTGCTGTAAGATGGCCAGGAGTCCATGAGGCCTGGGGCATGTAAGCAGGAGGGAGGTCTGCCAGCTGGGGGTGGAGGGGCTGTGCAAGATTCCCCCACCAGCAGGAGACAAGCATCAGGAGCCAGGCAGAGAAAAAAGTTGGCACAGGGAGCCTTACAAATATGTGCCTTTAGAGGCTTGGATGCCTGATAAAAATTCTCCTGGGGTCTAGGACAGGCCACCAAGAACAAAACCAGTCATAACATTGACAAAATCAGCCAAACGGAGCCAAAGTTACGTAGGTTAAAACATTTGCCATTCTAAAGAAGAAAAACAAGCAAGTGGTGCTCTGCCGTATTTTAAAGATTTACCCCCAGAGTTGGCCAGGTACAGGGGTGGGTACAGGGGGGGTTGGTGCAACTATATTTAATTCCCTCCCATGCTTATTATCTGCCCCCACAGACAGATCTCCCCAGGTACTGGCATAAAGAAAACACAATAACAGTGCTGCAGCGTGAAATCCACACTCGAAGTCTCGGGCCCCAAGGTTCCAGGGACCAAAGATCAACCTGACTGGGGGTGTTGCCCGTCCCTTGTGCCTATTTCTGGGGGAGCAGGCCATGCTGGCTTCTGCAATACCTGCAAGCTTCCACTGCAGGCAGGATATGTTGTGTAGCTTCCATCTGTTGGGGAGCAAGAAGATAGATGTCACTCTTGTGCAGCACTTGGACTGAATGTGGGCAGCCAGCGGGGTTGCAGGGGCTCCCCTGTAGCCCCTGAGTAATCCAGACTGTGGGTGCCCAGGGAACCAGGCCACCCAAAATAAAAAATAAAAAAACAGAAGAAGACATACAGCAGAAATCCAAAAGAGCAAGCAAAGCCAGTCATTATGTATGCATCAGTCGGATTCTAGCACCCCACAATGTCCCTCAAGGAGGCCTATTTGCATACTTTTCTTCTTTTGGGTGTCCCACTGAGAATCTCCTGTGATCTTATGATTATTAAGGCAACAGTGGTCCCTTACAAATAATAATGCTTAATCAATAAATATAGACAAAGTCGTTGCTATATTTGAAAACGACACCCGCGATTGAGCAGCACTGCATCCTTACTATCGGTTATCGTACCGGACAATCTTGAACGTCCCTTTATTCCCGATTGTGGTCCGACTGACGTTCTTTGACTGGCCAAACCTTGGCCCTTCTTCAATCTTACACAAGCACATTGCTAACCGGAATCAAATCCAAGCTGACCCCAACAGGTCTCCTCCCTCTCCATGACCAGGCAAGTCAACAACGTTTCCTCTGCGTGCTTCAACATCCTACGCATGCTACGGAAGATCTTCTGGTGGATCCCCACCGAGACCAGGAAGACCGTCACCCAGGCCCTCGTCACCAGCCGACTGGACTACGGCAACGCCCTCTACGCCGGTACCACCGCCAAGCTCCAGAAGAGACTCCAGCGGATCCAGAACGCCTCAGCCAGACTCATCCTCGACATCCCACGAACCAGCCACATCTCCGGACATCTGAGAGACCTTCACTGGCTCCCCGTCAACAAAAGAATCACCTTCCGCCTCCTCACCCACGCACACAAAGCCCTACACGACCAAGGCCCGAGCTACCTCAACAGCCGGATCAACTTCTACGCTCCCAAACGCCACCTCCGATCAGCCAACCACGCCCTCGCCGCCGTCCCCCGCATCCGAAGAGCGACTACAGGAGGAAGGTCCTTCTCCTACCTGGCCGCCAAGACCTGGAACTCCCTCCCGACCGACCTGCGCCTGACCCAAGACCACCTCTCCTTCAGGAAGAAGCTGAAGACCTGGCTGTTCGAGCAGTAGCGGCACCCCCCCCCCCCGCCCCCCCCCCAGCGCCTTGAGACCCTACGGGTATGTAGCGCGCTCTATAAGTGTCATTGATTGATTGAACAGGTCACAGCAACAGCCCGCCCGGCAAATGAGGCTGCTTTACTATTAGGCCTACATTAAATGTCCTGATGAGAACCGTAGAATGTGTTAAACTGATCGAAACGCTGTTGACAACTATGAGCACCGTACACACATGGATTGTTTTATTTGCCCTTTAAAAGTGTGAAGGTGTCAATATTGTTTTTTTTATAATCAAAACTGTGCGATTAACAAGTTTACAGAACGTTAAGCTCTTGTCTAAGCCCTTTTGTTTGTTCCCTTTAATTGTTCCCTATCCTGTTACTTCTTGTGTGATTGACTGGGTACCAGCTTGTGCACTGTCTTGTATATTGTGTGTTATTCATGTTTTACATTGACTGAAAAGTAAATACCAAGATCTCTGCCCGGCTGGGCATGTCGTTTTCAAATATAGCAACGACTTTGTCTATATTTATTGATTAAGCATTATTATTTGTAAGGGACCACTGTTGCCTTAATAATATTGACTCCCAAGGTCCCTTGCCGACTTCTTTGGGTTCCCTTGTTGTTTTCAAAAAGTTCTGAGATCTTATGCACATAAACCCAGTAGGAGTCCTTGTGTTTAAAGCATTTTAAGCTGGAGCTTTAGGCTCCTAAGACCAGGAGTACAGGGATCCCTTGTGGTTGATCTTATAGCTGCATTAAGTGACCTATTAGTCAGTAAAGAAAGAAAGATTCTGAAATACATGTTTTTGGTTGCTTTGAATGTAAATGCTTTATGTAAAATGCTTTATTGACAGTCTTATTGAGGAACACTGCAATATTTCTCAATAAGACGTATCTCTATAATAAATGCATTTAAATAAGTATATGGCCCACACTGGTTTTAATGCTGCAGTCATAATGAATCCTAACATGCTCTGTTTTATTAATGTGGTACTACCCCAACAAAGCCAGTAGGCCTGCCATACACATACTGCCATTCCCTTATATTGTGATGTTGCATCTGGTATGGGTGGGCATGATTGAATGTATGCTGTTCAGGGCCCAGTAGGGGTGAAATACGATTTGAGGGTGTCACCAAAGGTCTTTCCATCTGCCTGATGTACCTATGTGTAAACTAATGTATAGTACTTAGTAGTGTGTGTAATAAATGTACTTTTCCTTTTTTTTTAAAAGAATCAACTGGACAATAATTTATTGAGTCTGAGAGATTCACGTGTTAGAATGGGGTCTTTGGTTCCCAGTAAGAAGATAATTGCGAACCTACTAATAGTGAATGATTCACATACTTTACAATTAACAATGCCATTTCTCACACCAGTCACTAAAAAGATTATGCCTCATTAGTAACAGCGTGCCTAGTCTTTGGTGCTTGTATGATATCAAATGTAATTGTTTCGTAGTGATTCACACAGGACATGGCTGGACTGAGAACTGAAACCGGCCCTGGCAATCTGCTCCACCGGCCTCCCTTGGGGAGGTGTGGCCCAGCTGTTTGCTAGGGACGGTTTCGGACGATTTTGTTACAGGGGGCCGAAATTGCCGGCCCCCGGTAACACAAACTGTGTCCTAGGGGCCCAAAACCAGCCCCCACCCTGGCGGCCCACCGGGTAAATGCTATGGCCAGTCTGGCTCTGGAAGCCAATGGCTTTCCATTGTCTGTGCAAACCTCCTCTGGTGACTCCTTTAGTGCCAGCTGAATCTCATTGGATGGAAAAATATGACAGTGCTGTTTCTTACTGCTCCTGAATCCAAAATGGCACACCCATTGATCTATCAGTCTTTAATAGATAAGGTTACTGAAACATATGCTGCTTAGTAATTGCTGCTTAATCATTGCTCTTTATTTTACTTGTTTTTAATTGCGCACCGTTATCTGCTCTCGGTTCCACCACAGTCGATACCGTTTGCATGGAGAGAGTTTGCTAATGCCACACTAACTGGTTGATGTAACTAGTTGATGTAAATGCTTAATGGGTTCAGCAGTCTAATTGCTGAGCTCTGGTCCACCACTTAAGCAGATGCCGACGCTTCTGGTTTAGCTTACAGGCAAGCGGGCTCCCCGACTTTAAGCTGCTTAGTCATCGCACATTATATTACTTGTTTTTAATTGTGCCCAGTTACCTGCTCTCTGTTTCACCGCAGTTGATAGTGTTTGCATGGAGAGAGCTTGTGTATGCCACACTTCCTGTTTGAAGTAACTGCTTAGTGGGGTCAGCAGTCAAGTAGCTGAGCTCCTGTCCACCACTTAAGCGGAGTCTACCTCAGACGTGCAGCGGACACTACACCAGCGTGCCGAAGGCAAGACTGTCTGCGCCCGTCTGTGACTGAACGTCGCCAAGAGCCAGGACCCCTGCTCCTATTACCGGAGAAGATAGGTACTCTTCTAGAATTACTTATTCTTCTGAAGAATTATAACAAATAGACAACTTTTATGTGGATTCGATCTCTATTGTCATTTTTTTCAGGGGCTGTTTTCCATCTCAACTAGAGGGTCCAGTGGTCTGCTTAAAATATCAATTTTATTATCTTCATGATAAATTTAAAGACAGGTGAGCCTCAAGAGTATTGGCTGATAACTATAAACATGTACCGGTGAATGCCGCTATTGATTCACTAAGCTCTATTGTCTCGTTTTTACCTTCTCAGACCTCTATGCGTTTTATTGGTGTTCTATGCAATGTAAGGTCTTTACCAAAACATGCAATTGAAATCTGGGATCTGCTGTCCTCAGTAGCACCCGAGACTGGTCTTCTCACCGAAACCTGGTTGAACTCTACTAATTTACCTGCCATTGCTTTTCACTCCCTGACAACTACCGCATGTTGAGATATATGTTTTTAAGGAGGAATTCTCCCAAAAAGATTGCTGGAAAGGCACTCTTGAATATTGCCCTGACGGGCTCAAAGAGACTTCAGTCAACATCTTACTGAATTTATTGCTATGCATGTTCTAGCACCCATATATTTATTGGGTGATTTTAACTGCCACAAGAAAGATCCCTCGAATATGGAAGCAGCACAACTTATTTCAGACCTAACTACGGCAGGGCTAAACCAGAAAGTTAGAAGGCCAACTCAAATTGTGGGCCACACCCTAGATTACATTTTTGCTACTACCCTTTTCTTTCTGTTGTGCCCCACACCCTTAACTCTGGACAGATCATTACTTAATTTTCTTCCAGATCTCAATGACAAATGTGCCTGAACACATAATGAGAGCTACGAAAAACATGATGAGACACTGGCACAAAGTTGCTCCGAACTCTATAGCTAAAGAGTTTGATTTTCTGGTAGCGTATGCAGATGCTGATGTGGATAAAGCACTATCTGACTATCAATTAGGTTTTAACACGGTGTTTGACAAGAAAGCTCCTTTTAAAATCTGTTCTATATCTAAGCATGGTACTCACACACCTTGGTATACACCAGAACTGCGAAGAGAGAAGGCACTGTGTTAAAAACTTGAGAGATGGTGGCGCCAGTCTAATATCTTGGCAGCTTATAAATCATCCATAACAAAGTATCATCGCAATATTTAAAAAAGCCTGTTAGTCACATATCTCTCTTCAAATCAGTCAGGCGGGTAACTCCTCTAAACAGTTTTTTAAAGTTCTTAGTACTTATATAAACCCTCGTGCTTGTTCACTAGATACTCAGCCATCACAAGCCATTTGTGATTTCCTTGCAAATCTTTTTTTAAGAGAAAATGAAAATGATTTACGAGAATTTCACGAGTATAATCACAGTGTGCCGCCTTCCAACAGTGCTATCGCCTTACACAAGTTTAAATTACTCTTGCTTGAGTCTATTCAGAAAGCATTGGCATCTCCCAAGTCAGGGTCTCCTTCAGACATCTGCCCTAGGATCTCTGTGGCCCTGTCCAATCAGCTAACCCCTGCCATTCGCTCGTTACTTAATGTATCTATTAGCACTGGGAAAATGCCCTTAGCCTGGAGGGCATCACAGGACATACCAGTTCAAATGAAGGCCAATAATATGTCATCTATGGACCTTACCAACTATCGACCGTTGTTGTTGAAAAATAAATCAACTGATGGAGTACCTAGAAACAAACAAGGTCCTGGAACCATCTCAATCTGGTTTCAGACCTAACCACAGTACTGACACAACTTTAATAGCAGTCACTGATTATATAAGATGCTCTCTTGATGATAAGATTCCATCATTGCTTGTGCTGTTGGACCTGTCTACAGAATTCGATACAGTCTCTCATCCTAGGTTGCTTTAAAGGCTGCAGGTGGGAGGAATCCATGACATAGTACTTCAGTGGTTTGATGATTTTTTTACTTAACAGAACACAGGCCATCATTCAGGGTTCCTATAAATCGGGTAACATAGAGCTAAACAAGAGGGTGCCTCCGGGCTCTTGTTTTAGCCCCACACTCTTTAACATCTATTTGGAGCCGCATTGCCAAAATTGTCAAAGCATTTGGATTTGAACCTCTTTTGTACGCTGATGACACACAGCTAATAATCTCCTTCGATCTCCGTTCATAAAGATCTGAACAATGAAAAAGCACGTTTTCCATTCGGGATGCAAGTCATTGCTGCCTGGATGACAGAAAACTTTCTCCAGCTGGTTACCACCAAAACCAGGATTATGCTGTTTGGCAGGGCCCAACAGCTCTGGACTCCTGACTGGTGGCCTTCTATATGAATTAGGCTCTTGGGCGTTCTTCTAGATCAGTCTTTCACTACGAAAGATCAGGTTTTGACTACCATGGGGAAGTGCCTGCTACCATCCGTCTCTGCTGTGGGACAAACATTGCTGTGCTACTTGCTGCCATTCCAAGGAGACCGCTACAATACAAACAGGGTCATCCCCTGCACTGGGGAAAAGACGCCGCATACACACCTGTCACTGCTGGGAATCTCAAGTCCCACAACCCCCTCCGCCTGCACAGATGTGCTCAACATCATTGGGGATTCAAGGCGCGCTGCAGTCCCGCAGTGAAGGATGCGCGCGGGTCACAAGCAGGCCAAGGGTGGGTCCATCCACACCCGTCAGAAACCGAAGGTTGGGCTGGGCCACCCCGTTAACGTTTAACTTATTAAGGTACTGTTCTTCATCATCCCAGTTTTTCTCGTGTGTATTTTACACAGTTAAATGATTTTTTTTTAAATGACCCTAAGGAACTGGCTCTCAACTGACTGCATACATTTGTTCTCCCTACAGTTGGTGACACTAAATGTTATTTGTGCTTGCTCACTAATAGTTGAATATGGCAAAACGGAAGGCCACAGAGGGGGACGCAGGGGTTGCTACAAATAAAAAATCCAAGAAAACTCATAACAAGCATTTGCAATGCAATAGGTCTCGCATTAGGAAAGTTTGAGCTATTGGCCTTGTAAATGCCAATTTTTTTATTTATGTGTTGTTTTTGAAAATAGCGAAATTAATAGCTTTGTCATTTACAATGTCAATGCTTTTAACTTTCACAAATGTGACACCTATAGCATTTGTAATGCAATATGTGTTGCATTTACGTGACTTAGATGTATTGATATTACAATCGACACGCGAAAGAACGGTGATGGATTAAACCCAGATCAGTTGACTGGGGGTGAGTGCTTGTATTGTCCACGCTCAGTCCATCATTTCCTTTGGTTTTTCTTTGTTCGCCCTAAGTTGGCAGGGTATGCTCAGACGTGAGTCCCTTGCTCACTTTGCCACTGGATTCAAGCAAGCCGGGCTGAAAGATGAAATGCCAGAAACCGGTCCTCGGAAGCTTGTTTCTGGTCCAGGGAAGACATGGCTTGGCAGTTCGGGCTGGACTGTTCCCATGAGGCACAGGGTCAGACTGATTTGCATATGGCCATGTCTGAACTGGGGTGGCAGAGTGGGCTAAAGAACGGTGATGGATTAAACCCAGATCAGTTGACTGGGGGTAAGTGCTTGTATTGTCAACGCTCCGTCCATCATTTCCTTTGGTTTTTCTTTGTTCGCCCTAAGTTGGCAGGGTATGCTCAGACGTGAGTCCCTTGCTCACTTTGTCACTGGATTCAAGCAAGCTGGGCTGAAGAAGGCTGAAATGCCAGAAACCGGTCCTCGGTAGCTTGTTTCCGGTCCAGGGAAGGCATGGCTTGGCAGTTCGGGCTGGACTGTTCCCATGAGGCACAGGGTCAGACTGATTTGCATATGGCCATGTCTGAACTGGGGTGGCAGAGTGGGCTAAAGAACGGTGAAGGATTAAACCCAGTGGGGGTGAGTGCTTGTATTGTCAACGCTCCGTCCATCATTTCCTTTGGTTTTTCTTTATTATTAGAAATAACAATTGTTTTTTTATTTTTTTTTATAATTAAAACTTAAATAAAAGTAATTGTAATTTTTAATGGCAATTACTTAAACTTTTGTAAATAACTTTTGTGAAGATTATGTTCGGTGTATTTTATTGTGACGAAAATCCAAGAACAGAAGTGAAATATTAACATCCTTTTGTGACATTTGTAATAAAGCTTGAAACATTGAGAGAACATATTTGAACCAGTTGTTGAATGGTTGCACGGATTGATGCTGTGGTGGTGCTGAGTGATGTTGTGGTTGCGACGAGTGATGCTGTGGCGTTCAGTGATGCTGTGGTGATGCGATAGAGTAACTATGTGGCAGGGAAGTGGGGAGGAAGCAAACAAGGATGAGCACATCACAGAGGGAAGTGGGGAGGAAGCACACAGGGTGAGCACATCGCAGAGGGAAGTGGGGAGGAAGCACACAGGGTGAGCACATCGCGGAGGAAGCACACATGGGTGAGCACATCACGGAAGGAAGTGGGGAGGAAGCACACAAAGGTGAGCACATCCTCAATGTGGGAATGAAACCATACTTTAAAAATGATGAATTTACTGGCAGTCTCGAATTTGGATCTCAGTGGGCTCTTCGTTTGGGAATAGGAGTACTGCTCGTGGGGTTATTACCATAGGACCCTTCTTCTGGAACATGAGAACATATATCACAAATCTTGAAAGGCTTCTTCAGCATGAAGGTAGGGGTGTCATGACCCACATCTTTAGAAGTTATCTTATAAGACAGGCAAGTGTGTTACTGAATCCTGGCCCCGGCCATGGGTTATTTAACCCCTTCAGCACCTAATCTCTAACCACAATGCAGCACACCTGCCACTGAGAATGGATCTGTGTTATGATGTGTGTTGAGATGGTTTGATAAGACTTCTGAGAATTTCAAGGTGGTCAGTTACTCCTGACTCCTTGGAGTGAAATGACAACAGGTTGGGTGCTCCAATAAAGCTTTTTTAAACATCACATTTGTGTGGGCGCCCGGTGTATCTTCCCCAAAACAATCTGCTACTCTATGGGACACCATGAAACTAGGCTTTGCAGTGATGCTATCCCAGCTGTCCCCAAACCGAAATGAGTTCCTGCCCATGCCGAGGAGTGTGCTCAGTATTTCATACACACGTATTGAAGAAATGTAAAGCATGTTGCTGATTTTTAACACCCAACTAAGGTGAGAAAAAAATAGATTTTGCTCCTCCCCCTTCCTTGGTGTCCTAACCCTTTCTATTCTCTGGGTTTTATTTCTGCGACATGGTTTTGTTTGTCAACAGAAACACCGGTTTCCACAGCTATAACTGGTCTGGCGCACAGTTGCTTGTTTTTTTAATACCACCGAGCGTGTCATCATCCAAACATGCTTGGACTGCAGATGTCAACCTCTGAAATAAAGGCACCGTCCCGAAAGAGGACTTGTTGGTGAGACATATGTCAATCGGCAGGGGCCAGGGACATTGAATGTGGCATGCAAAGGAAGGGGCAGGTTTCCCCAAATGTGCATTTCAGAAAATATAACAGGACACATAGAATTAAGGAGTGTCAATCCGGACATCATATGCATGCCAAAACAGGAGACTCCAACCCCACGGGTGAGCCAGTAAGGACTCACGTACTAACAGACAAGAGCTCACGGTGCACACAAACACTCTTACGACGTCTGCTTCTTGCAGTGTAACTTGCCAGACGTGGGCGAGCCCTTTAACTAGTGTAAAAAGTTCTTATAGCGGGCAGGACTGTTTGGGGGCGACTTTTGCACATTCTGCATATAGGGTCCATGCTGAGTCAGTCTCGGTGACCCAGCCGACTGCCCTCTTCGCTGTGGCTGCAGGGCAGAGGTTTCACTGGCACACAGACTTTACAAAATCCACTCCTAGTAGACTGCGCCTTACAGACAGTGTCACAGGAGTTCAGCGCTGAAAAAGGGCTATCACCGACACCAGCGCTAGAAACATACATTTTCAATGCTTGATTACAACTTACATTTGTGACAGCATAACATAAAACTCTTTCGATGATGTAAACTGCACTTCCATTGAAGAGATATACCTACAATTATAGAGCTAAATAAGTTATATCCAAGTGCGTTCTGAATGAAGAGAGCGCATAACTTAATGTGTGTGCCATGCCAACACCAGGAATGTAATCATTACATACAACCATCACTCTGTGTACACTCCAAATATAGGCACTAGGTACTAGGAGATGCAGGAATGCACCATTCCCAGTATGTACAATTGAGATGTATTGAGTGCAGTGTGCATTGCACGGGTAAGTCACTGATAATTAGTGCAATGCACACCCCTTGCACTCCATGTCTAACTTCAAGGAGGAAGTGTAGTCCGAGTGATAACATCAAATACACCTTTACGTCTATGTGCACTGCGAATGTACTAAGCCGAACTGTGGAAGGTGACAGAACCAATCACTACGCACTCCAGGTACACTGTGAATGCAAAGATAGACTTAGATATACCACTTAACTCGCATCTGACTCCCAATGTACTGCATGAATGCACTGATTGCCCTGCACTGTGAAAGCCATGAATGTGTGTGCAATAAGTCACTGTCTTAATGCCTCCTTCAATCCCTACAAACTGTGAACCGGTTGAGTCGGTGTAATATTCACCATCGCACCACACACACTGTTCACCTCTTGTGGACTGCCTCTGCACAGAATACACGAGTGAACACTGCGAATGCCACGAACACTAAAAATGATTTATATGAATTTCACTCAGTGTAAACTGCAAATATACTGAGCGGGCTTTTACTGGAAGACAGCATTGTACACACCTGCCACTCCACGTACACGGTGCACGTACAGGGCACACGCCAGCCACGAGAGACGGAAGTCCCAACTTCCGTGTGCAGCCTTGATTCCATCAGCCCCGCACTCACACGGGCCACTTACATTGATTTGTTCAGGCGTTGATATCATCTGTGAGATGCGATCCTCCGAGGTGCACTCCCCCAATTATTCCTGTCCCCTGGAAGCAGCAACAAGGTATTACCTGTGAAAGGAAACCCGGGGAGGTGTCCTGGCTTTCTACGGGCAACAGAAACCCGAGTCGCCCCTTGTTCTCTGCACTGACTGAGCAGACAACTGCTGTCAGGGAGGCATTTCAGCGGAGCAGCAGTGAAATGGATCCAAAAAAAAACAAGCAGCACAGAAAGCGATCGCTATAGTAAAAACTAGGAGGAATACGATGTACCTTTCTCTGCTGCATTCCCATTGTTAACATTTGTTGTCACAACAACCCACATAAGCATAAGATGGAGGATGGTTCTCTGTGGCTCTGAAAGCAACACGTAGATGTGAAGTACCGAGACCCGCTGACATTGTCTATAGGCTCACAGCTGTTATACATTTGCTTTTGTAATTTGCGCACTTGTAATTTTCTCCTCGTGTATCTTTACTGTTCCTATTGTGAAGCGCTCTGACGCCTTCGGGTAAAGTCCGCGCTATATAAAAACTATATAAAAACACTAAAATTAGTTGCATGAAATAATAAAAACCGCCGCAGCCCGGCTTGAACAGGAAGCCAGGCAACCTGTGTTGGGACGGGGGCGGGGCCGCAAAAAGACAGGAAGCAGACGGGAGCCTACCCCGCGCTCCTATGCTGAAGCGCTCCTGTGCCCGTCAGCCGGAAGATTTGCGTGTCAGCTAGCGGGGCTCCCGTGCTCGTGGAGAGCCCCGCCTGCTGCTGAGGATGACCCGCTGCCTGCCGAGGGAGAGAGGGACACACGAAAAGAACTCGGTGAGTGGGGTGTGAGGGGGGAGGGGATGTGTGCGCACGCGCGTGTTTGTGTGCGAGTGTCTCTGTGTCTGTGTGTGTGTGTGTGTGTGTTTGTGCGCCTGTGTGCCTGCGTGTGTGCCTGTGTGTGCGCGTCTGTGTGTGCGCGTGTGTCTGTGTGTGTGTGTATGTATGCATGCATGCATGCGTGCGTGTGTAAAAAGAGCCGATGACTGGTGGGGGGATAGAAAGTGAAAGTAACCAGCGCGCGTGTGTTTCAGTCTGTGTGGTGGCTGGCTGTGTGCGCACGGGAGCATGGGCACGGCGCCGTGCGCGCCCACGAGGAGGAATCTGAGACAGCGAGGCGCATGGTCGATCGCTGTCTCACATTCCCCCAGACAATCCAGCAAAAGGTCCATCGCTACGCTCGACCTAAAAAGGCAGGGGATAATTGTGTACTTGACAGGATTGATAATCTCTTGGTAGAATGCAAACAGATCCTGTATTTAGACCCCACTGATTCTAATCCCACCACCCCAGTCCTCCTACCCGTCACATAGTGGAAAACAACCAGAGAATACCTAGGATGTTCTTAAAATCAAGGGACCAGGGACGCAAAGTGACCGTTGATGCTCAAATTGCACCGTGCTCGCCATCTCCCGCTGCTTCTCCAGCTCCATCCCCTTCCCCTGATATACCAATCGTATGTGGAAGCTTTTCCCTGCAGTAACCATTTTTCTTCTTTGTGTGAGCCGCAGGTCAAGCAGAGCGTCAACAGAGATCTCGCCTCGTGGACAATAATGTTGCACATCAATTCACTGATCTAGCGTTGCCTGGGTGTCCTACCACTAATGAGGTCATCTTGACTTCCCTTGTAAAATCTTTAAAGGACGAGGTGGGTGTTTTAAAATCCTTGGTCGCCCCCTGTCCTCAACAGTAAATCTGCTGTTTGCCTCAATTAAATCCCCAGTCGCCCTTATTTCCCAACAGCAACACAAACCCTCAAATGGCCCACCACCTTCAGCACAGATGCCATCTATGAAGCTGTAACTACGTCCCCTTGAGAGTCTTTTGCCAAGATCAAATGCTATGAGGGCTGATGCACTAATTAAACAACATACTGGCACCTTACCACTCAGCACCTGCACCCAAGTGACAATTTGTGCAATTCTGCCTATGCACATGCCCATAGGGGTCTATATAGAATAGACCCGAAGAATAACACACTTACATAGAAGTAAGCATATAACTCTTGGCCACATCCCAATGACAAACGTCCCAAAGCTGACTAACCATTCAGCTGTAGAGACAGACGACTACCTTAAAATCAGGGCGATACATTGAATTTGTCATGTCCAGGGCTGCGATTCATTAATCAGAGAGGATATTGTTAGTGCAAAGAGATCAGTAAACACCACCCCTGGGTTTGACAATGTATAGTTAATTCTGTCCACCTCAGATTTAACAAACAACGTGGTTGCACTAGATGCAAGATAATTTCTTCCAGGCCACTCCAACATACAGTTTAAATATACCAGATCTCATGCACATAGAGGCATTGAAGGCCAAATTTCACATCTCATCCACATCAATTGACTTCAGAAGGCATCTATTGTGCGCATACATGTAACCCAGCCTTTGCCATCTAGTAAAAGTCAACCCCACATTAGTGGGCATAATGGAGAGCTAGTCTCCTCTTTTAGCACCTGTCCAAAAACATACATACCAATACCATTTAGAAACCAGCAGGAGATACCATATTGATCACTTATGCATCACCTTCTGGTATCCTTGAACCCTCCAATCATACTTTTCCTGCCATCAAACATGGACCTGTAAGTACAAGTCTGTCTGGTGTGGTTTCTATGAATGTTTCTTTTACTCCAACTATTTTGAACACAAGGGAACTTGTATGTTTCACTAAAGATGGACTTGTCCTACCCTCTCCAGACAGATTTGTCCATCTCAAGAGGTCATAGCCCATGAAACACTGCTGAGAGCCCTCTGTTACTCATTTCATGGAACATCGAGGGGATAATTGCAAAATTAGAGAATATGGACTGGGTATTGTACATAGCCAATTTTGACCTGGGTTTATTCCAGGAGACGTTGGCTACCTCTAATGTTTACAGACAGATTTAGTTCATATAGCAACAATGCCATTCACTCCACAGTGGGTAGGCCTGCGTGGGGCTCATTACATGATCATAAATCTCATTGGGCTGTGACATATTTTTTTTTACATCAGTTCTCCTGATTTACTAGCCCTTAGGATAATACCTAAGAATAGAACCCCCTACCTGGTGATAAACAGATCTACTTCCTTCTCTCAATCACTAAGAAATTTAAATGCGTCCCTGGCAGACATGTCCCCTTTCCATCGAGTAATCATTGCAGCAGTTCAGATCAGAGATATTTTGGTCTTGCATGGTTTAAGACCTGGGAATGGGCAATTCTCCTCAGACAGCGACGTGAAGCCCACTTTCACTAGACGGAATTATAGTAGTCACATCGATTATATCCTACTGGTTTTTTAAAAATGGCATGCAATATCAGAAAAGGCAGTAAGCGATCGATCGCTATGTTAGTGACCATTTTCCCATTATACTGCTCATTTTGGTCTTATTTTATTTATTAGAAATGACTCAATTATTCTACTCTTGTGTTGGATCCTTTTGTGATGTGTAGTCATTGTTTTACTGTTTGAAATGTTGTACAAATACTTTACACATTGCCTCTGAGTTAAGCCTGACTCCTCTCTGCCAAATTACCCAAAGGTTGAGAACAGGTTCATTTCAGGTTTGCTTGTAGCTTCACCCTGATAAGGATTATGATTCCTGTTTGAATAGGGTTGTAACCCCCAACTAGTGACCCAATGTCTTACATACACCAATACCAATCAGAAAAATTACAATCTAGTACTAATATTTGTACAAAATACCAGAGGCTGAGTTCTTACAAAGACATGCACTATTTTAAGAATGAACCACAGATCTACAAAATGTAATAAAAAAATTACAAACTACATATCACCTTTCATGTGTGCATAGTTAAAGTGAAATGGCTTAAAAACATATACACTGCGTAACAATTCAAAGGCAAGTGTCTATGCTAGAAACAGTTAATAAGGCTCGAGTCGAATCACAAGTTGCAAACTTTAAAAAAACACAAAGTAAACATAGTTCGAGTTCAACTACCATGGACAAATAAGTATAATGTGAAACAGCTTCTGAGTTCACTCAATGCAGAAGCGACATTTTTCTTGTTGATCCTCTGTTGTGTGCCAAATCCTTTGATTATAGTAGAACCTTTCTAAAAAAAACTCCTGGACTTAACCTTTTAGCCCAGAAAATCTGATCATTCTGTCCTCCTTCTTGTTCCCAAACAGAGCAACCTCAGAGTAGTTTTTGTATTTTTCCTTCAGTGACTTTAAGATTACTAATTGAGAATCTCCAGAACAGTTGGAAATGACTATATTTTGTGCGATATTCCCCCCGATTTTTTCCCTCTTTAACTTAACTTGTTTTATATAGAACTGTGCACGCTTTTTTTGAACCCCAACTCCTTGTGCAGTTTTTTGAGCAACCAATGATTTTTTTTTTGCAACATTAAAAGTCAATAGCCTGATTTCACAAACAGGTGCATACTAGACCTGTGCAATATTTTCTGTTATGCGTGCATAATTTGCGTAATTCACACAATTTTGAATAATGCACATATAGCAAAACATAGAAACGTAGCCCACCTTGACATTTTGCATACTTTTTGCGACGGGGTCGAAGTGTGAGCAGAAAATGTGTTACAGGAGACAGATAAGAGCAGAAACTGTGATGTAACAGATATTGTCTCTTCGAATCAGTCCCATTACCAGTGCCTTGAATGATTTAGGAATACAAGCTCTGCCAACTCAATTGTCACTGAAGCAACTATTTTACTCTATTTATTTTTTATTTTGCATAATTATCGCAAAATGTCATGAAATTTGGGAAACAAAATTACGCAATTTCTCACAACCACAAAGCAAAATGTCACTCTGTAATTTTCTCTTGCCACATATTTCTAGGCCACATATGCGGCGGATTCATAATAGACACCTACAGAGAGGCAGGGAACTCACAGTTTCAGCTTGTCCTACGGTGCAGAGCAAAGGAGGGGGGTTGCAGCTGGTTCTTTGTTATAAATTGGTGTGAATGTGCCATAGGAGGGCAGTGATGTAAAGTAAAGTCAGTATGCTTCCAGCCAATGCAACCATGCTACCTATGGACAAACAAGTAAATGAATAGACCTTGATTGGGCCATACATCTATATATATAAAAACGAATGTATGTCTGTCTGTTTGTCCTTTATGCATTACTACACCATTCATCCGATCAGCATGAAACTTTGGGAAGTTGTTGAGTACACTCCAGCAAAGGTTTCTGGCAACAACAAAAAAAAACAACAACAAAAAACATTGTTAAAAGTTGTTGAGTACACTCCCGCGAAGGTTTTCTGGGAGACATTTAAAAAAAAAAATTTGTTAAATATCGGACCCTCTGCCCCCCAGGGCCCTCATAATCTTTCCAATACTGAACGTTTACAGTTTCCGGTGCGACTCGCTTTTGCAATGACCATCAACAAAGCACAAGGACAATCGCTGCAAGTGTGTGGACTAGATTTGGAGAATCCGTGCTTCTCACATGGACAACTGTATGGGGCCAGCTCACGCGTCGGAAAACCTTCTGATTTATTCGTGTGCGCACCAGACGGAAAAACAAAAAATACCGTGTATCCACAAGCACTCGGATAAATAAACAGAATCAAACAACACTTTAAAATGTTTTCCATATTAAAATGAATAAGTTTCAATAAAAATGACACAATGTAAATTGAATGTTATCATAACAAGTTTCCTTAAATTTCCTTTCTTCTGAGATCGCAGCACCGCGCGACGGGTAAGCTAGTAAAAAATAAAATTCAATTTCTTCCTTTAAATTAGGTGCAGAAATGTATGTATGTCTGTACTCCAAAGTTCTGGTAGGGGAGTACGAGACTTAAAATGAAAGAAGGGGACTTTTCTGCTCCCTGCTATATTGCATATTTCCTAAAGTCAGGAGAGGATGTGGCTTAACAGCTAGAATGACTGACCCTGAAGCTGGGGTACCAGGTTCGAATCTGGTGGGAGGCTCAAACATCCTGTTATTCTAGGTAAATCACGTAATCTCCACGAGCCTAAAAAAAATAAGTATTTGCAATGCAATGGGTCTCGCATTTGCAAGAGTTGGATCTATTGGCATTGTAAATGATAATGCTTTTTATTTATATGTTTACATAACCTCCAAGTGCTACGTAAACACCACTTGCAGAGTTTGTAAAAACATAAATAAAAGGCATTCTCATTTACAATGCCAATACCTCAAACTCAAGCAAATGCGAGCCCATTGTGGCACCCTCTCTTAAGATTTTAACATGGTAATTTAAAAAAAAATATGCAAAATTTTGTGAGCTGGAAAGTTAGCATTTAGCCCTATATTATAGCTGTGATAAAGAAAGAGAAAGTGGAGAAGGAAGGGGAAGGTAAAAGAGAAAGAGTGTTTTAAGGAGGTTAGAAGAAAGAGATGGAATGTTAAGAGAGTGTTAGAGTACAAGAGGGGAAAAGTGCTGTGAGCCAGTAACATTTAATAGATCGTGCAGTGAGGATAAGAGAAAACGGGAGTGGTGGTATCACGGAAGGGAAATACAAAAAATAACTCAGGAAGGGTTCGGGAAGAGAGAATGTAGTTATGAACTGAGAGCGAGGAAAGGGTTACAAGGAACCAAGAGGAAACAACCGCAGTGAGGAATCGGTGCTGTGGAGAGTGCAGTGGGCAGATGCTAGTGAAAAAGCCATTTGAGGAGGGCGACAAAGTGTGGTGAGAGTGTGAACAGAAGCAACTTGTCAAAGGTCATCAAGGGCAACAAATGAGAGCCCTGAAGGAGAAAGTGTAGAGGATGGGAGGAAAAGGTGCAGTACAGGAAGAAACACATTTTATTAAGTAAGAGTAAACTAACAAAAGAAAAGAAGTTGGGGGAAAAAGAAGTTGTAGAGGAGTATATAGTGTGTGGTGAGTGACTGGGAAGAGAAAGAGAATTGGGAGGACACTGAAGTGGGGATAGAGAGAACACACTTATTATCTTCTAGGGCCATTAAATAAGAACCCTCCGTGTAGTGAGATACATGCTGGTGGGGCTAGAATGCTACATTTGACTGAGACATGTGTTTTAGAACTGTAAGTGATGCAGCAGCAGAAAGAAGCAGTCGACAGAGATGTTACTATTTTTCGAATGCAGGGAATGGGCTAGTGCAGTAAGAGGAGGGCCACTGGAAATATACAGAAATGGAGTCAAAAATTATGCGGCAGGGTGACTAAATTATGGAGCAACAGAATCAAAATTATGCAGCAATAATCTGGTTCCTCTTTGTTTTAACCCCTTGCATGCTGATGACGGCCCCCAGCCGCCATGCACTTCAGCGCTCGTGTGCTGATGACGGCTGGGGGCCGTCATAAACCCGCCCACTCGAGATTTTGCCACACAGGCGCAGAATCGCGGCCGCATGGAAGGGGTTAAAAGCAGCTCAGCAAAGCAATATATATATACTGCGTTTCACATTTATTATTAACGTGTCACTAAAGTAATGAAAGATTTGAGAGAATAGAAAAAGATGAAACATATAAAAAAATTATTTGTCTAAAGTCTCCCTGTGAGGCTGTAGCAGCCGGCAGCGTGTGTAGCAACGAACGCTGTCTAAGAACAGTCCACCAATAATGACAAACAACACCGTCAATGGCAAATAAGACCGAAGCAATGCGTGACGTAGTCAAAAGAGCCAAAAAGTTTAACAAACCCCAGTCGTCGTTCAACACTAATGGACAAATTTAAAATGCTCAAAAATTGCACCAATGAGGCTATCCAATGTTCCAATAACAACCCAACAATAATCAAATGACAAGGAATATCCAATTACGGCAATTTCTTCACGTTAATCTGTGCCTGCTCGTATTCAGTGTAGGAAAGGCACGCAAACAAAGTAATTCCCAGGCAGAGGAGGGATCCGTTATGTTTGGTATTTATTTGTAGGACAACATGTACGCATAAAAGGGCCAACGGGCTGGTCTATTACATGGGATATCAGGATGGTGTTACTGGGCCTACTGCCAACTCCTAAAAATAAAAAAACTGAGCAGGCGTTTTGTAAACCTGGGACTAGTGTTAGCCAAAAGACCGGTGATAATTGTCTGAATGCAACCAAGACCCCAGAAGCATTCAGATTGGGTACAAGATATAAATGAGTGGCCAACGGCAGAGTTGGTCAAGATGCGAATTGTAAGGAAAGACGAAAAAGCAGAGGACCATAGCTTCGCCTGGGCGTCCATGATATTGGATTTGCAGGAAGATCAAAATCACCCTACACAACACTCTCAAGACAGGCATGAAAATCATAGGGATAACTCTGGTGGAAACCCGGACTGACACACCCCAACACATGAATAATAGATATATCATATTGGACAAATGGTAGTCACAAAAAAAAGGACTGAAATTGTATGGTTCAGAAGGAAGGGTGGGGAGGATGGTTGGTAATCGGGTACTGTTTAATTTCTGCTAAAGTTCTATTAGCCGTTATGTAAAGGTACAGACACTACTGCTGGGAATGCACTTGGTTGGGGGATGTCAGAGACTGCTATTTGTGGTCCAACAAAGGCTTTTTTGTATAAAAGCATTATTTTTTAAATACAGCAGAGGTAAGACAGGTAACTGATAACATCAACTGCCTGCCCCACGTATATACACAGCCCCCAGCTCCTCGAATGTACACTTACCTCCCACAAGCAAACTCAACGTATTAACACCCAGGAAGACATCATCTGAAATAGGCATGAACATTATACGAAGCGTGTCCCTATGGTGTCTATTTCATTACAGCATTAGGTACGAAAGTAAACAGTAACGCATAAGAGTATAATTTTTTCAAATTATTTACTTTTGAAGCGGCACCCGCGCAGCTTAAGTTGTTTATAGCTAAAGAAGGGCGTGCCTCGATTGTAACCGTAGGGGATTTTGAAGAGAAGCCTGCGAGTCATCCACTGCATCACTGGCGCCTGTAGTACCATGGAGGTGGAGCACCCAAGTGTGTTACAGTGTGCTATACGGCCGAAATAAAATGAAACGAGCATTTACAATACAATAGGACTCACATTAATGCAAAACCTATTGCATTGCAAATGGGATTGTGGGTGGGCGGGGGCACGGGGGCGAGAAGGCACGAACAACGGGAGTGCAGGCGGGGTGGCGAGAAGGCACGGATTACGGGAGGAGGGGAGAAGGCACAGGCAGTAAGACAACCTCATTAAAGAAAATAGTGCTCACAATCTAAATAACACATACTGTGCAACACTCGAATTAAAGGGGCCAGTAGCCATGGAAGGATACAAATGACGATATGGTCATCATAAGGAGGGACTAACAAGCCTATAAAACCAATCGGAAGGCAGCATTTAGGAAGGACAAATACACAATCCAATGAAAGCGATGGGCGGGGGAGTGGGTGGCGCTTCCCGCACGCTGCCTAGGGGCTTGACCTAAAAATGAACGTGTCCGTCTGTAATGCAACTGCTGCTCATGTAAAGAAATGCTGATGTGAAAGTGAAAGTAAAAATGTGCAAAAGGCACTTTTTTCCAAATCCGGGCAAGCATCATTATGTCAAAATGGCGCCGCTCACCAGAAACAGAAATGGAGGGAAAAAAAGCTGATCTCACAGACGAATGATACAGTGCGAAATAGCATCTCAGTTTAAATGTGCACATATAAAAAAGAGCAGTTATGCAATCAACCCCCTGCATCTTACATTATTGTCCACTCCATTTGACTAACTTAAAGCGGGAAGCACTGAGCTTTGCTGTGCCTTAGAAATAGGATGTGCACCAGAAATATTCGTGGACCCTAGCAGGAGGCAATACAGCACTACAAATAAATGCTGCTAGTGGGACGGCAGGTGGACACGTGAGGATAGCAGCAAGAGCCACAAGGGAAAGCTTGGCGATTGTCAGGGCCACTCAAACTAGATGATAATTCGATGACCGTGGTGTTTTCCAAATACTTATGGATTCACCACACAAATATAATCTATCAGTTGCATATTTGTTAGTACGGCACAGTGGTTTTTCAAAGACTTACAGCTACTAATTGCTGTATTCAGATATATATTAAAGTAACCTGCTCAACTGATGAACATCCCACAGCTTTTTACTTGCCCCCTACCCCCTTTATTTAGTAAATAATTATTGCATTTGTTCAAAGCGATTCCAAGATGAGACAATTTGAACAGAACACCAAGTCTAGGAATCCAGTTTCCTCTAGAAAAGGAATGCAGTAGCATATTTTATCAAGGTCCATGAGCCAGGCACCCTTCCAATCACCCCAAGCTTCTGTCCCTTTTCCTCCTCTGCAACCACTGCATCTTCAGTCTGGTGAGCCGGAATATGTGCTTGAAATTAAGCCTCAGGAGGTCAAGAGGCTGATGGAAAGTATGTCAAAACCGTCTTCTATGTCTGGGTTGTGGCGTGATACTCAGTCTGCAACAGACAGTTGTTTAAAGTCATGCACACATTTAAAACATTGGCACACATTTCTTAAATAAGCCAAAGGGGTCTATGAGCATGTGAGTGGAAGCGCATCCTTTGAAATTAAAGGAGATCCCTGTGGTTAATGATGCGATTGTCAACCGTTTCTCTACTCAATGGACTCCTTTATAAACCGATTTTGGAATGCCAACAAGGCATTCTGGGACCTGTGTGGAGGAGCCTGCCTACAGCTTACTAAGTTTTCAAGTCCAGTTGGGGGCATGATGATATTACTCACTGCAAATACTAGTTCAGTAAATAGGATAAGTTTTGCATCAAAAGTTGATGTACCTGCAGCACAAAAACATTTTTTGTCAAAGAGCACAAGCTTCTACAAATGTAAGTGTAAAGAGAGAGTAAGAGGGTGGGAAGTGCAAAAACAACCGTAGGATGTCACGCAAAGCAAGGACTACTACTGTGCCACGACCTGGCTTAGCTTGAAATATTAGCCCCAAGGGAAACCAAGTGCGATATCGTCTGACATGTCAACATGTAACATATTGTGGGAGCAGAACTGGACCTCAATATTCAGGACACCCAAAATGTACCTCAGGTGGTACTGCCCCAGGTTAGACTTGTTTAAAAAGACACCCTCCCAGTCATCAATTTAGCATAAGTAACAGGGACCACTCAATACCTGCGTTCTAGGGCAGAGAAAAGTTAAAGGGTTTTATTGCAAAAATACGCAAAAATCAAGGGTACAGAACAAACGCAATGAAGGCTTCACGTCAGAGTTATACAGAGTAGTCAAGAATCAAAAAGAACCCAAGTCCTAAATGAACAGCACAATTATATAGAAATTGGATAGCATCCCCAGCTGTAAGTTCGGGGACCTTTCTCACTCACCCCCAAAACCAAAGGTTTCTTATACACATATCTTGCACCACTAAATAGAGAAAGAACAGAATCATTTTGGCCAGATCACAACCAACAACTCGTTTGGCAAAACAGAGAATTAAACTTCATTCCTAAGTTCCTAAGCACTAGGAGGAGCCTTGAAAAACTGACAGTTTGGAACACTAGGAAGGTCGCTAAAACCACACACACGGTAAAAACCAATTACATCAGCTTCTCTTTGTATCTGCAGAGCTTGTGGGGAGAGAGAATGTGCAGGGGATGAGATGGGAGGGGAAGAAAAGGCGTGAATGGCAAAGTAGCATCACAACGGAGTCAATGTTATCTAATATGGCATTTCTATATAAATGTAGCACAACTAAATTACATCAAATAAACACACTACTATATGTCATATTAGACTAGTTTCAAATGTTAATTCAGCATTTGCGTCCTGGATCATCATAAAATTAATTATTCATCTTTGTTATTATTCACGAAAATATGAACACAGGAAAAACACTGCCACAATATATGTTTGCATGTCTCACCCTTTAGTGGTTGCGATGGTACTGACATGTATTTGTATTAGAGGGTATACCTTGAGTAAAAATATCTCGCAAGCACTCATGCCTCGCCAGTGAGCACTGGTGTATTGTTTAGAGTTACAGTAAAATAGTTTTTATGCACACTGGAAAGTTTAGTAAATCAGGCCCGGCGTTGTAATATGTTTAGAGCTTAGACACTTCCTTGTTGGATGTTGTTGTATGCGTTGTGTAATACCTCACAAGTTACTTGGAAGCAAAAAAGTTGACTATTTATTATTCTAGGATCACCTTCTTTATTATTTGAATGTTCTTCTGATGAAGTCCTGAAGAATGGCAATACCTTGCTTTGCCACTCGTTCTTGGTGCTGGGTTTTCGTTTTGCAATTTTTATTGAGGTCACCTCCTTTTCCTTTAGTTCACCAAGTTAAGCATGTTTTCAGAATCACTTCCTCCAATTTCAACAGCACTAGATGACACAGAAATGTATAAAGGCCACGACAATCAATAATGGAGTGGGATTCATTATCCAGATTAACAAATGGAACCCTTACTAGATTCAAATTTTATCAGTTATCCAACTGGTGTAGTACTATAACTTGGAATCTTACAACTAATCCTAAATTTGATCTAGTAAAGAGAAAAGGGAGCTGGAAAAAAGAAGTTTCCTTTTGGTACGACGCACTAAATGAGAAAGATCAAGCCACGGAACCTGAACTTAATAAATTATGGGGAGAAGTAATAGCTCTACAACATGGCGAATTACAAGGTCTTTGGGGAGATTCTTTTAAATTGTTGCATACGGTTGTTGAATCTGCCCCCTTAAAGCGAAACCACTTGTTCACATTATATAGAGCGTATTTTTCACCCAAGAAGCTGTCCAAGTTTACGAATATGGAATACTCTTGTTTGCGCTGTAAACTTTCCAAGGCAGACGACATACATATGTTCGCTGAGTGCCCTAAATTATCTCTCTTTTGGTCCAAAATAGAGGAATTTATAATAGAAGTGTGCAATATACGGTTTAAAATTACTCCGATGACCATTTTCTTTGGGTTAGAGTTTGGATCTCCGCTTAATGAGATGAGGACTAAATTTATATTCTATGCAATGATTATAGCTAGACGAGAAATATGTAAACTTTGGAAGTCAGAGATTATTCCTACCTTCGCAGACTTTTTAAGCTATATTATATATATCAGTGAAGCTGATCTTGCATGTGATAATTCTTGCCTTGACAAAACTTGGGCGGCCCTGGTGGCCTGGCGAAACCAATGATTTATATTCCTATGATTTCACCTGGGTCCTGTGGACGCTTGGTATCCTACCCAACTGAGGGCCGTATAGACTGAGGGGTATGGAGTGGACCTAGCTCACAGTGGAGACTGGAGGGGTATCCCACCTCCTCTCCCAATCTGGAGCCAAGATGGTAGTTTTGGTCCAGTTGGACGGAACATTGCACTGAGGAGAGGAGGAGATACCCTTTCTAGAATACCCACTTCTGGTATATGAGGAATACAAAAAAAAACAAAAAAAAAAAAGGCCACGACAATCATATTTTCTTCTATCCAAATCATTCCAATGCAGCAGTGTACTATTTATACATAAATGTGTGTCAGTGGCATGAAGCACTATCTCGATGCACTTACAATATATTACAATGCCATGTTAAAAAATTCCAGCACATTGATAAAGCTCCGCCACTTTGGTCCCAACATGGCCCTTTTGGTATTCCAACAGCCAACTATGCCTGCGGGCCGGCTACCGAATATCTAAATTATCTGCAGAGGTTGTGTCTTTGAGCGGAGCGAAACCGGTCGTTCACTTCAGGACTCACTTCCAACCCAATCCAAAGTGACTTATGAAGGTCTACAAAACCCAGCAGCATCCAACAGCTCACCAAGACTACCACAAGCACGTGGGCAGCCCTCGATAAAAGGCGCCGGAACCCGGACGCCGTAAGCCGTCTACGGAAGCTCACATAGTATTTTCCATAGCATGGTTTTTGCTCAGTCAGGCAGTATAAATGATAGTATTGGGGCCCAACGGGGGAGGCAAACAGAACCTACCAGAGACTCAAAATTAGGTGTGATAAAGGCCGCTTTATTGGAAGCAGGTGCACCTTACACAATGAAAACCCTTGGCCTGCGCCGTACAAAACTGGACCTCACTAAATATGTAATTTCCTGACAAACCCCCGCCACCCCCTCCCCTAAACTGGCTCCCCCAATCCACAAACAGTAAACAATTAGCAAAAACGTCAATTTGCCTCTCCACCTGGCAAAATACCTTATTGTGCTTGACCTACCCCCGATAATCCAAAAACAGATCTCCTACACTTCCCCCATATATTAGGAAGAACCGCCCCCAAAGGCAGAAAATCACACCCACACCTGCTCCAGCGACACAACCAAACCCCACAACTTTCGAACAAACCCCGATGCACCGGCCCCCAAGAAAACTCCTTCCCAAAAAAACACTACCACACACCACAAAAAACCCAACTACACCCTGAAAAAAGGCAATCACCCCACCCTCTGCCCCCCAGGCCTCAAACTTCAACCCCCCCTACCAGCTAAAAGAAAAACCCAGGGTGGGAAAATCATTACGTCCGCCACACCCCCGCCCAGCTGGTGTGTCACAAGCCACCGAAATGGTGGCCTATGACACAAAATGGCCGGTTTTAATGTAACCCAGCCCAAATGCAGCCCAAAACTAGCCCACCCAGCCCAAGGCTACCAACTAGCCCAAAACCAGCCCACATACGGTGCTGGACTCTACCCCCCCCCCCCTCCCCCAGCCCCAAAACCCCCCTGAAGTGGCCGCCCGCCCCAAAGCCCTATTTGAGTTTCTATATGACGAGCTTGACAAACAACATTTACACCTGTATCCACGTCTGCTGAAATGTTTTTTTTCAGTGTGCTTCAGTTCCCACAGACTGAAAATGGAATTGGGCGCAGATCGTTTAGACAGCGTCATTTTTTCTCTGGCCTTACTCATACAAACTTGCATAGGCGCGCGGCGCCTCACGTCTCCCGCATTGATGTGGAATGTGCTGATACCAGCCCCTCGGACCATCTGGCCCGGGATGGACATTGAATAAATGTTTTCTTTACTAACAGGAATATTCGACTCTGGGAACACGGCATCAGAGCTACATTCTCAACACAGGAACTGCCATTGCAGGTCACTGTAACTTCATTGTCATCACTCACACGATGACACTAATCCACTCAACCAAACACAAAGTAATACCATGATCTGTGTGGAAAAGGCTAAGATTTAACTGATTAGAAAGTGAAATGACGTCAGCACTGTGTTTTCATGTAATTTTTGCACGTCCTCGCTTTCCTATGCAACCTGGGGTCTCATTACATGTGCATCACAACTTTTGCGGTACATGCCAGTACTGCAGGGTTCAGTACAAACTGAGTTGAGTTATGTGTCTCTGCCCTCTTCGGAGTTACAAACCATGAATGGAAGATAGCATGGCAATGTCATCTGTTATCCAATGGCCATGGCTGTGATACTTGGAATACCTCATTTTCCATTTACACCTGTTGACAGGTGTTAACTGAAGACATTTGTACAAGAAAAAAGTGTGACATTTACACAGGAAGGCACCCTGATTACAGCACAAACATGTGATTGAACTGGGGATACCACACACCTTCGAAAGAGGATTTTGGTTTTACATTGTTGTTAACTGTAAAAAGCAGTGGCACATATGTTGGAAGGCTGTGACAACCACAACACTTATGGAATGATCAAACTTGTTATTGGTTGTGTTAAAATAATTAAAACTAAGTAATTTTGAAATTTGCTATCAATGACGGTTCTCTGTGGTGGAATACTATTAATGTACTCTTCCACAAACTTCTAGCTGGGAGAACCTCTTTTAAGATTTTATAGCGTTAGTTAAGATCATGCCTTGTTTTCTGTCGCCCAAGGCAAGTTGGATGAATAACAGTGGCCTCAAGTCCCATGGGGAAAGAACAACGTGCTTTGTCTTCCGGCTAGTTCCTCTCAAAATTGTTAACCATAAAATTCTTCTTTACAATATGGTCTTTGGTTGCAAAGAAAACAAATATCTTAGGGCCATATGGGGTTGGGCAGGTTAACTGTAATGAAAGTATGGCAGCATTGGCTCCTAAGGCCAGTTGCACCAACAGCAAGGCTGTCACTTCATATGCAAGTGCATGCTGATCTAATGCTATGTTCCTGATATACACGAGGGAAAGTATTGGACTCTAGGGGGTCAGATTTACTCGGCGTCAAACAAAGCAGCACAGTTAAAAGTGTTGAACTCTGGGTGGAGGGGTGGCAAATGAAGTTTCCCAATCCAAAATAAACCTAATAATAAATTAACCCAGTATGGGAGAGATAGGCCTTGCTAAAGGGAAAAACGACATTAGGAGTTATTCACTGCCAGGACGTGTAAAACTTAAATCCACAGTGTTTTTTAAAGGCACTGCATCCTCCCATAAAAGCCGGTAGGGCGTACCTTAAGGGTAACTTATAAGTATTAAAAAGAAAGGTTTACGCCTTGCAAAGGGTGGTATTTAATTTACAGGCCCTGGGTACATGTGGTACCATACACTAAGGATTTACAATCAAGTTAAAGGTACCAATCAAGTGTAGGCCAATTTTACCATGTTTTAGCGAGTGAACACAGGCACTTTACCATGGATTAGCAGGGAAAAAGTGAACAGTGTCCTAAAAGCCAACAAAAATGGGTCTGTAAAAGAAGGTAAACATCTGGAGTGACCCTGCATTAAAAGCCAGGCCCAAAATTATACCCCTCCAGCCAAAATCTAGGGTAGACTAATTACTACCAGGATGTGCTTCTCTGGTGAGGCTATAGAACTTGGACAATGGCCCTCCTCTTGCAAGGCAGATGTCATTTCCCTGATCTTCCAAACCTAATTGGATCCCTTTATCAACACTCTCCTGAGCCACAGAACGGACCCATGGGGAACTCTTCCCTTTATCTATGGGCACCGTCTATGAGAATTCTAACCTTAGTTTACTCACAGATGCATCCGAGTAGGCAGGCAGTGCCATCATGGCCAATAGGGTGATATGGCCCACTCCAACCCTTGGATCAGACTTCTGTCCTAACCCAAGGAAAGCTATACCCATAAGGAAAACAATCAACAGAGGCCACCAAGTGCTGTCAGTGTCAAGAGCCAGGCCTGGACCATCCACTGCCAGGTAGAGGCTCCAAGTGGGGACCTTCGGCAGGCCTCATTTCCAGCCTGGGGGATGTCAAGGAGTTATCTATTTGCTCCCTAGGTCTCCCAGACCTCTGAGATTTCTAACAGTGGGGGCTAACAAACAATTTGCACCCTAAGCACCCCATTTGCACTCTCCTTCCCACCAGCTACGGGGTTGTATCTTGAGACTGGCTCAGCCTGGGGTTGTACCCAGACGTTGAACAGAAGCCTGGCAAGTCAGGTCTTCCGGGAGAGCCACCATCCCTCTCAAGGGTGAAACATTCTGTTTGTGTCATGCAGGAGTCTGCCTGGTGCAGGTCTCCTGTCCTCTAACTCTGTTACAGCACAGGCAGCACCTCCAGATCAAAAGTGGTCTCACCAGGGTCAGTCTATTGGTGCTCTTCTGTCAGAGCTGGCAACCCCTGATCCACTGGTCCTTCCACTGTTGACGGTCTCCATCTCCTACCCTCTACAACTGGGTCTCTGCCCCCTTGCATTAGGAGCAGTACCCACAGAAACTTGAGCTTTCAGGGCACCTTCCAACACCGGTGGTAACTAATTTTCCGGGATGCAGTCAATGGGCATTTGGGCATGTTGCAGGGATTCTGCGTAGGAACAGACCTATGCTTGGACCATAGATCATCAGTATGTAGGTTCTGAATCACCTTACCACCTCAGTGCCTATGAGCCCAAGTCTGAATAGCTATAGTGCCTCACTTGCCCTCCTCACCTTTCCAGCGAGAGAAGTGATTTGGCACTCCAGAACACAACACTATTGACCCTCTCAGGGATAGCAGTAACAGGACACACCTATTCGCTCTCTCACTCGTACTTGCCCAGAATAAGCTAAAAAAGAGACACAAAGGAAGTCTATAATGTTTATTTAAACTATCGTGCTCTAAGATGTGCCACAATTAGAAAATGAATACATGTCAATAATGTCATTAGCATGGCTAATAAATGGTATGCAATAAAAAGCCCTGTCATTTTATCTGATAGATCTGCCTAAAATCTCCAGTACTACTGAAGCTAAGTGTTTATTGATAATAGATATCTCGGTTTAGTGTCTGTCCCCGTACCTTAGCATACATAGTTGTTCTACATCTCAGCTGATGCAGCACACTTGTCTCAGGACCTT
The DNA here is from genome assembly GCF_964263255.1 of Lissotriton vulgaris. Lineage (NCBI taxonomy): Eukaryota > Metazoa > Chordata > Amphibia > Caudata > Salamandridae > Lissotriton > Lissotriton vulgaris. The sequence goes on along the minus strand of NC_141689.1, from coordinate 2,112,471,081 downwards.
TACTCTGTGTGTGTGTATGTGGTCCCAAGCATAGTTCTGTTCCTGAGCAGAATCCTTGCAACATGGTGACCAGGTCCAACATGAGGACATGCTCATTTCCCTGATCAAGGGCTCGTGCAAAATGTGTGGCGCCAGGTAAGGCCTGTACCCCTGACAGAGGGTTATTGTTTAGTGAGACTGGTATACCCAGCTAAGTCCTGTACTCTTGAATGGGGCTCGTTTGGGTTCTTATGACTGCACTTACAATGTATCCTTGTATTTTCTTTGTGCCTGGACGTTCTCCAGTCAATGGGTGTCCTGTACTCAATATGTGTCTAATTATCCTGCTGCACTAATAGGCTAAAAGTTGAGGTGACAATTGCATTGTCAAGTCAGACATAAAAATCCATAAGGGTTCATTACTGCACTCCTTCGATCTGTGCTGATGCCAGAGAAAAACAACATGGATGATCTAGTTACCGAAGACATTTTAATAGCATGACAATGTCATGCTTGTGCCGCTGAAAGTTGAAGCCTAGGGAGCTGGATATATACACGAAATGATCATAGCTGTGGCCGCGAGCACTGTTTTGTGGAAGCACACAACTTCTGCCCAATCAAAACATGTACTTCTGGCTTCCAACATGTGGGCAGAGCCAAATCCCCTGTCTAGTGATGATCACACAATTGTGTGGCAACAGCTGCGCTGTCAAGTCAGTCCATAAAAACAGTGTTGACATCTCCATGACCACTTCAATGCGTCGGACGGTCCCCGGCCGTCGGACGCAACGGTGGCCATGTGCGTCGGACGACCGGGGGCCTCCCTTTCTGCACACGTGGCAAATTCCGCCACGGTGGAATTTGCGCCGCGGCGAATCAGTTAACATGGAGTGTGTAGAGGGTACGAACTGCGGGAAAGTTCTTTTTGTTAGCTATTTAACACCTTCAGGGCGGCGCGAATTTTCGAGCTGTGCTGAAGGTTCTAAAAATGGGCGTGGTCGTGACGGAACGGTTCCGTCATGAGCACAGCCCAACCGGCGCTCATGATGGAACCGCTCCGTCATGAGCGTCGAAGGGGCTAAATACATTTATGCGTGTAAACTTTATCTTGTCAAAAACTCAAGATCTCAATGGCAATTTTATTTACAGACAACACTGGTTTGATTGCTAATTATCACTGAAAGCAGTGGGGGCACCAACTTTTAAAGTGGTCAGCTCCGCAGTGGTGGCTGGCAGCATATATGCTCAATATAAAGGTGATGAGTTTAATTTTCTTTTTTCCATCATTAAAAATGATGGTTGTTCTCTGAAGGGTATTGGTTTAGAAGTAGGTCTCTTTAAGTTAAATTTGATATTGGAAGGCAAGTCTTCCCTACTAGGGTTTGCTATCTGTGAGCCTGCAGCCTGCGAGGCTACAGTTGTACCTGGCAGAGATGTTGCTGGTGTCAGGTGGAATGAAAAGGACTTAACCTGCTCTCTGGAAAGAGGAGAGTGTAAGTATGCAAATGTGCTATGCTAATGTTCGTACTTCCAGAACTGGTCGGCGGGTCAAATCGCTATGAATGAATGAATAAAACATTTATGCAGTGCAATAAACAATGCATTCCTGATTTTGTTGATACTCTGGTTGCCATGTTCCTTCGTACTTTGGTTCTTTTTAGTATTAATTGTAGATATTATATACCTTTCACCACTCTTTGATATTTTGTATGTTTAATTCATTTGGAAGAATATGGGGCATCCGTATTTGTCTATAGCAGATGCAGTTCTGTTCTGACATTTCTAAAGGGAGATATAATAACTTACCTGTGAACATCCCTGCAGCCAAACTTGAGGCTACATCCCTTTCATGGCATCACAAGGAAGGTCTCACCCTTCCATGTAACTGTTTTCAATGGAAAACACTTAAGGGTCCATTTGGAGTCTGGTGTAGTGGACGCACTTCTGTAAATCAGGGCTGCTACCCAACCAAACATGCAGTTTCACTGCTTTATTTACAGTTGTAGGAAGTGTTGCGTTTACACTGGCAGAGCTTCAGCTGACCCCAGCAGTGAAATCCGACCTGTCAGCCTATCTGCCACAGGGCTACTGCTTGAGGCTCTTGTTTGAGGTTTCATCAACGGGAAGGTCTGGAAAAAGTAAAGGGTAAATATTATTGGAAGGCATTGGGTCGGCTCTGAAAGGCTCCAGCTCAGGCAGTAGAGATCAAGTTGACCCTTTGGAGATTAAGCGCACCGGCATTATATCATTGGTATATGTTCATCCTAAAAATGACTTGCTGGGTTTGAGAACAATCATTCAACATGCGCTGAAATATATGTGAATCACGTTTTAACTTTTATCAAAGTTCACTGAGTGAAATAAGATAACTGGTATCGTAAAATGAACTTCCTTTGCAGTCTGTATGCTTTGCAAATTTAAGTGTAACATTTGATGCTAATATCATAGAATCTACAGAATAAAGACAATTGAGTTGACTTTATCAGGGTTAAGCAGTACCTGAAATATGAATTAAGAAAATGCAACTGGTACTGGGAGATGGCTGGTTAAGCTTACCGGAATGGGACACCTGGAGATATTCCAGAAAGTTCATTTTGAAATAACTGACATGGCAAGGCTAAGTTATCCACTTGTGGGCCAAAACTACTTTTGTGAACCTGTAATGGTGATTCATTGAAGTGTGTTTTGCAATGCCCACTTTATGAACGGGAACAGACATTAGATTGGGAGAAAACATGGCAAATTCTACCACATCAAAGTCAAGGTATTATTTGCCTGATTAGAGATCATTTTGCACAAGGTAGGACTAGTGATTACCAGGCATGTCAATATTATAAATGAAATAATAACTTAATGTATGATAAAAGTTATTGAATTTCGTGTGAGTATTTACTTTAATAAACTTGCAAGCATGATATGCACTCATTTAAATATGTTTTATTTGTGGTATTTTAACAGAATTATGCTAAACATATAAGTGACTAAAAACTGAAAAACTGACCTTCTGCCAAGAGATTCAGCATTGGATTGCAAGTCATATTAAGGTAAATTTAATACATACATAAAATGTACATTAAAATATGTGTACAAAGTACCATGATAAAATTGTTCAAAACTGATCACATCAGATATTTAAAAAGGGGTTAATTGAATAAACAAAGCTCTATCTTATTTAAGTTGAATGATTATATCCTGATTAAATACCATAGCGGATCCATGTTAGATATTGATTTTATGGCATGACACGGAGGCTAACATTACACAAATCTCCTTTATTGCCAGTTCATAGCAGCAACAATTGAAGAATATAGGACTTTAACCGTGGCTGCCGTCCCACGTAAATAAATGTAGCGGTGCAACGCGCACCCACAGCATCGCTGGATCTGACAAAAAAAAAGGATACAAGGGCACATACCGGGGGCACTGAAATAAACCTAAAAAGTAAAGGAAAATCCCTTAAGAAATGGCCAGACATGCTCTGGTTGTGCCGTTGGCCATTTCTATAGGTTGGGACACAGTTTTGGAAAAACTGGAGTGACCTTTTTAAATTGTTTGACAACCTTATTTAATTGTGGTAGTTGTAGTCCAATCAACTAGAAAATCAACTGTTTACTTGTACAGAGCCATAGCAACATTGCCAATACTCACTTTCTACCATGTCCTTCGAACCTGCAGGGAATACTATAGAAGATAAACTGGAGGGACTCATAAATAAAGCCCTAGATAATGTAATGGGATCACGAGATGACACACTTAATAAAACATTAGAGACCCTATCCAAGAAAGACTGGCCAGTCGCTAGCACAAGATACCTCGAAGAGGCAAATGGGGCGGTTAAGGCCCAGAGGAAAAGAGCAGGAGGAGTAAACCTGCTTAAGGGGTTTAAAAAACCCAAAGCTTCAAACTAGACGACATCATGCCCTGGCAGGTGTCAGGGACTGTGCCTTGGGCACTTCAGGTGGGCAAAAAGAAGACCCAGAATTACCCATCCCCATCGATAGCGATGAGGGGTCAGAGGACAAAATGATACTCTCCTACTCCTCTGATGTTGCTACAGATATTGAAGAGATAGAGGTGAGAAATACTGGTGCAACGGACGAGACATCAAAGGCCTCTGGGTCAAAAATGGGCATTGTGGACCCATTTGGGGAAAGCATGTTTGGCCCACTCCTTATTATACACCCCTTATCCCCAGAATGGGTCACCATCCCAACTTGTCACGGAGTACCTCTCCTTTTGGCTTGATAAGGAGATCCCGAAAGAAGTCTGGTCTTGCTTGAGATCTGAATGCCCAAGCCCATCCCTCCCGGACAAGGTCGCATCAACCCCAGACCTAGACGTAAAGGTAGTGACATTTACTGCGAAGGGAGGAAAGGACCCCAGGAAAGGTCTCGATAAAGGGCTAAAGTCATGCCAAGACCGCCAACTGGACGTTACAGGCCCACTGACAAAAATGTTTGAGATGGCGGAGGTAGCTTACCTTGAAGACACTCTCATTGGTCCCAAAGAACTGCGCCTATGGATGCAAACAGCTCATCTGTCTCCCTGGGAATGTAAATACTGCACTATCCAAAGAGAGAAGAGAGAGCATGTTACTCAAAATAGACCCCAAACTAGTTTAACTGGCCACTAAAAAAGGAGGAACCGCCTGTTAGGGTCTACTCTTCGGGGACGACTTCATCAGGGACATGGCCAAATACGTGGGAGCTTTCAAATCAGCTCGATTCAAAAGTCCCTAAAATACATAAAGAACGTCTTATAAGATAGAATTTTTGGCAGGGCCGGGAGAACACAGGGTCGATTCCTCTGCCGTGGCCAAAGCTCTTCATGACCCTACCTGGGACGTGGCGAAAGATGTTCATACCCAAGCTTTCCTTGCCATTCAACCTTCGATCCCTAGAAACAGAGGTTCTGTGGGAGAGGATTCAGAGGAGAATGTAGACAAAGAGCTTTCTCAACAGGTAAGAGCTATGAAAGACCCTTCAGATACCCCTGTAAAAGTAGGAGGCAGACTGTCTCAATTCTGTGGAAACCAGCACTTGGTGAGTCAAGACCCCTGGGTTCTAGGGACAGTGAAGGGATACAAGACAGAATTTATAGGCACAACAATACATAGGAAAATGCCTCCGAAAATGTACTTCTCACAGGAGGATTCAACCCTTGTATCGCAAGAGGTAGAGGACTTACTGACCAAAAGGGCAATTCGAGAGGGAACAAAGCCAGGCTTTAACAGCAATATCTTTCCAGTGGAAAGACAAAGGGATGAGACCAGTGATAAATCTAAAAGAGTTGAACAAATGGATGGTTTACCACCATGTCAAAATGGAAGGGGGACACCTCCTAAAGATGTATTATGGAAAGGGGACTTGCTAACTCAGTTAGACCTAAAGGACGCATAGCTTACTATACCAATCTGGCCACCACAAAAAAATGTCTTCAATTTACCTGGGTGGGCAAACTTTGGCAGATTTGCATTCTCCCTTTCAGACTCTCCTCAGCCCCGTAGTGCTTCACCAAGATCCTTCACCACATAGCGGGTTGGCTCAGGACAAGAGGAGTGAGACTAATCCTCTACTTAGAAGATACACTAATAATGGCCCAATCCAGGTAGACAGTCTCACTTCACACAGAACTTACCATAAATCTCTTAGAACACCTGGGTTTTGTCATAAACAGGAAGAAATTTTGCATAGTACCAAGACAGGAAACACAATTTTTGCGGTTTGTCATCAACATCATACGGAGAGAATTGAAATTACCAGGGGGGTTGCAAAACCTTCGCAAGAAATTGAGAAAAATGTTATCAAGAAAGGAATTCTCCTTGAGGGCTCAAGCAAGGATCCTAGGTCTCTTGTTTTCAACGATCCAAGCGATTTACTGCGAGGCCTCAGGGTAGAAACGCGCTATAGAAATGTAATTTAATTCATTCATTCATTCACTACCGGGCACTCCAAAGACTCAAAGCGAAAACAATGAGAACAAGTCAATCTTATTCTCAAATATTGTTTCTGAGCAAGACTCCAAGAAGGAACTAGTATGGTGGATGAGGAATGCAGAAGCGTGGAAAGGCAGAGCCATTTTTAGAGAAGAACCAGAAATAGTGATAGAGCTTAGAGGGATGGGGTGCGAGATGTGGCAACTCATCGACAGGGGGACACTGGACAGATCAGGAGAAGGCGTTGCACATCAACAGCTTAGAATCACTTGCAGGTTCATTTGCAATTTGTTGCTTCGCCAAGGACCTAATGAAGTGTTCTCTGATATTACGCATGTACAACGTAACTGTTGTCAGATATGTCAACAAGTTGGGGTGGGGCCCTCTCCAAGGGCTAACAGACTTAGCCAAGGTCTTCTCTGGGTACTGCTTAAGCAGGGCATCTCAGTAGTGGCAAAACGTATCCCTGGATTAAACAATGGTGTTGCAGATAGGTTCTTCCAAAATTTCAGGTACTCCCGCTATTGGAGGTTGAACAGGGAACTCTTCCTCAATATCCAGATGAAATGGGGGACCTTTCATAGTGGACCTTTTTGCAGCCAGACTGAATATGCAACTACCCAAACTTTTTCAGCTGAAGGCCAGACCCTCAAGCCCGGGGGTGGATGCCTTCTTTCAAATTGTAAGGGTTTAACACCTTATGCTTTCCCTTCATTTGTCATGCTACAAAAGCTACTGCTACAGGCACACAGGAAAAAGGAGAACACTGTAGAGATAACACCTCTTTTGAGGTCACACGCCTATTTGCCAGTCCTATTGAAAATGAGCATAGAGTTACCAATCGTAATTCTAACAATCAAAGAGATAATTACAGGCCCAGAAGGAGAGCCACACCCACTTGCAGAACAGAGACTTCTAATGCTGATGGCCTGGAGGGTTTCAGGAGACAGTGGCAAATCCCAGGCCTTTCGGCAGATGCTTTCAGACTCATACCGGAGCCATGGGCACCTGGCACAAGGAAATCATATAGACTGGCCTGGGAGAATTGGGTTTGCTGGTGTATTTGACGGGATCACAATCCCCTTTCAACTGATCTAGTACATCTTGTTACTTACTTATCTGAACTATTCGAATCAGGACTCTCTTACGAGAACAAGTAATGTTTACAGATCAGCTATTTCAGCAGGTAACTGCCTTATAGACAGAGTTTCTGAATGCAAAATCTATTGACTAAAAAACCTTCCACAAAATACGCTGCCTATAGGATGTTAGAGATGTCCTACAGGGCCTAGTAAGTTGGGAAGAAGATTGTAGGTTATCCCTAAAACCTATCTCTTTTAAATTAATTGTCTTACTCTGCCTGGTATCATTTAGACGGACCTCAGATGTGAGCGCCTTAGACATCATTAGCGGGGCCTACCAACCTGAAGGGGTTTGATTTATCTAAAAAGATGAACAAAGACCATGTCAACTTCTGTTTTCTACCCCTTCTTCACACAGATTGAAAGACTTGCTGGAGTATGAGAAGAGGAATGTGAATGTGAGAGGAAATACGGAACAAATGCTAATATCTCATAAATCACCTCATAGAGCAGTCTTTTCCCCCACCTTAGCACAATAAATGAAGGAAATAATGAAAAAAGCAGGTATAGACATCTTTATGTTTGGTGCACACTCCCTTAGGGGTGCTTCAGCCTCCAAAGCTTTTTTTTCCAGGGGGGGGGGGGGGGGGGGGGGGGATGGTTTGCAGGATATCCTTAGGGCCACGGATTGGTCCAATGAAAGCATGTTTAAATCTTTCTATTTTAGACATGTTACAATTGTAATTGACACTATATTGAATGCACTATAAACTTGCATAATGTCAGCCTCCATGCCATGCCATACAATCTTTATTTTTCACAGCCTGGTGGGCAGAAAATCTGGATTTTATTAAAGACACAGAGGCTAAGATTATCCCACCACATTATTACCCTCCCTAATAGAGAAAGGTTACTCTTTCAGAGTAAGAGGCTTCTCTCTGATGGAAAAAAGTTTTGTTTGAAAGTTAATACCCACAGAAGTCATCTTGTTCGCAATGTCAAAGAAGGAGAACACTGCATGTGGGAGGACTGAATAGCCTATTAGAATGCTATTAAGGTTCTAAATTCTTCAATTGTTGCAGCTGTGACCTGGCAATAAAGGAGACTTGCATAATCTTAGCCTCCGAGTCTTTAATAAAATACAGATTTTCTGCCCACATGGTTGTTAAAAATCTAAATTCTCTGCTGTCAACTGCGCAAGGGTCATGATATGCAGATGTCACACTTGGTTAGCAATCAGTACGACAATGCGGTATGGCTGTGGGACCCCGTACTCTAAACATAGAACTAGGTCTTCTATACATTGAATGTTAGGCAATCTAATATTTAGCACCTAGATTGCAAACATAATAATTTAATACAAAGATATTGGGTGCATATGCTGTTCATAAATTGTATACTTCTATACAATCTATTTGTCTGTTTCTATTGAATGGTATTCTAACCAGTGTTGCTGCATCTTAAACTCTGTTTTTAGACTCTTGTTTACTTGTGTTTGCTGCATCAGAAAGTCACATTTGCTTGTGGTTATTTTAATTCGTAGATGACACTGGCACATCACATCGTTGGCGCATGACAAAGACAGTTTTGTGTTTTTTGGTTAAATGTGGTTTTAACTTGGAACGGCTGCATGTGAACGTCATCTTTATCTGGAATCCTGCTCATTCACAATTAAAACATTACATTGCTGGTGCACGGCAAGGTTGGCTTTGTTTTTTGTTTGCCTACGGCTTTTATTACCTGGTGTATGATCTCGGATGCGCCGCCTATCAAAGTTGCTTTTCTTAGTATTTGTGTTATCTCGGGTTTGCTGGACGTTAACATTGGCTATGTTGTGCTCCTGTTAACTCGTGTTTCCTATATTACAAAGTTGTCTTTTTTTTTCTAGTTGTTTCACTTATATAAATATGTAGCATATCTTGGAATACCATGTTTATATTACACTGCGGCAAAGGTGTTTTTGGTGGCAAAATAGGAAAACGTAAAAAATATTTACGTAACGTTATGTCGTTTAAAAATATGAATATATACTTTTGCTTTTTTACAGTAGAAGTGGCTTATGAAAAAGTAGACTTTGTTATTGCAACTTATGTTTTTGGTCGCTTCATTGCTTATTAATTGGTTTGAAATCCGCCTGCTAGGCTTAATGTAGGACGCTTGGAAACATCCTTCTTCTTTTAAAATTATTTATGAGTTTATTGAATACAACCATGCTTTCCATTGTAATTATGTCGTGTGCCTATGAATGTCATTTTTGTCTGCATTTCTGTTAAATAGAAAACATCGAAATGAATACATTTTATTAAGTTCTTATTTTTAAACTTTCTTTTATATTTGTTATGGGGACGATAAAATACGATAAAATAAGATAAACACCGAAATGACGAAAAACAACATTGCTGTCAGTGTTATATCTTTTATACATTTGCTTCTGCTGTTGGCACAACGGAAGATATTGAACGTTACATATAATCAACGTAATTAAAGAGTATATACTTCAAATGAATATTATGTATTTATCTAACTGTATATTAAAATGGTTGCCTGTACATTCACTTTCCATCGTTACATAATGCCCCCGATTTAACTGTATAATGCTGTACTTTGGAGAATACGTCACTTTTCACATTTTACCAGGGTGTGGCAATACAAATGAGTTAATGTTTTATTTAGGATGCAGGTTATGGGACATGAATGTGTTCATGGATGAAGTTATAATATTTATTCTTTTTGAAGTGCTTCCCATTTCGATTTTTAGGTTTCGCCTAGGCAGCGCATGCGCTGTCTCGACGAGAGATGCTGTCTACACTATGTGATGTTGGTAACCGCCTCTTTTTTCTTCGGACTTTTGATTCATTTGTTGGTGTATCACTTAAACCGCACAAGTTCCCTTCGCGTTGTGGTTGGTGCAAGCAGTCTTAAAGTCCCTCCTTTTGGAGATTGTTTACACCTACAACTATTGGCCCTTTTACTCGTATTACTTCGTGGTCTGAAGAGATACCGTGGCGTTGTTGGACTTTTTTTTAGGCGTTCTTTTGTCTCCGATAGCAGAGAATTTCCCGTAGCATGTGTTTTCTAAAGCGCTCAGCTTTCTTTCGTCTCTAATAGTAAGGCATTTCTCCTGTTTTTAGTAAACACGTTCTGATGTGCTTTCGGAAGCGCTAGGCTTTATTTCTTTTCCGATGGCAAGCCATTTTTTTCCGTGTTGTTTGCAAGCACATAACTGCACTGCACAGCAAGCGTTATATTTATAGTGGTTCGCCAATTTTAATATATATATATATTTTTACGTTTGACACAAGCGGATTTGATAGCGCGATCAGTAGTTGGCTCACGGACATTTACCTACTTACTACGCTTATTGTTTTCTGGAGCCTGTTCTTGTGTCTTCCAGTTGCCGGCATTTTAGCTAGTCCTTGACTGCCTCCTTATTGGTACTCCGTGGTAATGCATTTATTAGTGGCCGGTATGTGTGCGTCTTCCCTGAGCGCTTCACGAACACTTTGCTGCAGTAGCTCCTCTTTACTACAGTTATTGTCACCTGAAACTTCCACTTGTGTATGCCAGTTGTCAGCATTTTATCTTCCTTCTTAACCCATGTGTTTTCTAAAGCGCTCGGGCGCTCTCCTTTCTTTCGTCTCTAATAGCAAAAAATTCCTCCTGTTTTTAATAAATACATTCTAATGTGTTTTTGAAAGTGCTAGGCTTTCTTTCGTTTCCGATGGCAAGCCATTTTTTTCATGTTTTTCGCAAGCACATAACTGCACTGCACAGCAAGCGTTATATTTTTATTGATGCACCAATTTTTATATAATTTTTTTTACATTTGACATGCTTTCTCAGACTTGCATAATCGCTCGTTTGACATGCAAGTCTGACAGCATTTTATCTTCCTCCTTAACCGTCTCACCACTGCTCCACGCTAACAGATTTATCTATGGCTGCAGGGTGTTTGCCATTCCTACCTTCACAATTCTCCACCTAAAGGACGGAATTAAGCAGTTGGAAAAGTTACACTACAGGATTTCTAACAACTAGAAGTTGTAAGCACTATTTACAACTTGTTGGTGTAAGCCACTGCTTCCCCGCTCACACACTTTGCTGCAGCGGCTCCCGCTTACTATGCTTATTGTAGTACATTGTTAAGTTATCTTTCTAGTCTTTGTAGAACTCATCTGTTGATGTTCCATATTCTGTATTCTTGGGGTGTTTGTTTGTACTGTAGATTCTACACTGTGGCAGTTTACCCGTTGCTGCTGCAGTGGAGGGTCTGCTCTTGCTCTACCTCTTATCTTGGATTAAAGATCTCTTCCTACTAAGAACACTTGGCTGCTGGACTTATTTACTACACTTATTGTAGCCTGTACTTGTCCCTGTTAGTCGCCGGTATTTTATCCTTCTCCTTCACTACCTCATAATTGTTGCTCCGTGGTCGAAGGACTTCTCTGTCTCCTTATCCTTAAGTTCAGGTTTACATCTGCAAAATTTAAGATCTATTTGTAAAATCCAAAGTGACAGATGCTGCAAAGGACCAATGGGCCTATTATTTCCCTCTGTGTGCTGCTGCACACAGTATACCACAAGGAATGCGCAAGGATTAATATACACCTCTATTTCTTTAGAGACACATATATTTATGCACAACAACAAATAGAGCAACAATATCACTCTAAATACACAAACAGTGATGTGCCAAGACAGACACCACATCGCTACCCTCTAAAATACAACTAGTAAGGTTTTTTTTCACACACTGGTCAGTGCGTCACCGTTTTACCAGGCAGGGCACAGCTCTCTCTAGGGCACAGCTCTTTCTTTGCTCTGACAGCTCTCTCTAGGGCACAGCTCTCTCTTTGCTCTTGACACTGGGGCCCTGCGCAGAGAAGGGGGGTAGCGTTAATCCTTAAAAGCCCCCTGACTTCATTTTCCGATATCGTAGTGTTTTTTAGTCAGGCACGTTCTTCTTTAAAGTGCATAATTTGAAGCGACCCAGGTACACAAACACTTAGTGTAATTAAAATTTACATTCATTTATGTGTTATCTGGTTTTTCAGCCAAACGTTTAATGTTAAGAAAGTACTAAATGTTTAAGCTTCTTCCTATGGTGTACTTCTTAAGCACATACAATCTGATTTGTTTTCTTTTTTTTTGCTAAGTTACTGCCTAGTTTAACGTTTGCTTAATTGTAGCCAGAGCCAAGGAGTTCACTGGTCTCTTTTTAGTGTATGCTTTTCTAGTACAAACGAACACATAATTGCAAACTTGCTGCTTGGCTTGGTGTTAAAGCTGCACCCCATTCATTCACAGTTCTTCCTCACATTGTGTGCTTTACAAGAAGAACAACACAAGGAGCTTCAAAGTAGCTGCGTAGCCGTCTTCTTGGAGACGCAGTTAAGTATTTCACACCTTCCCAAAACAGCCTGCACATGTTCAAGAGGCGGTATTGTTTCCTGTTGGTGCAGGGCTGCCCTGTCTCAGTCTTATCTTACAGCATCACTGTTGTAAGAGCTTATCTTCATGGGCCAGTGTGTGACATTTATACGAGGCAGGGCTCTCTCTGCTCTAGGCATTTGGGCTGGGCGGGGGTGGGGAAGCTGGGGAACAGGGTGGTACTGTGATTCCTCACAGGCCCCCTGTCCATTCTCATAATAAGAGTTAACATCTGCAGGCAGGGCTGCTCTGTCTCATCATCCTTCATGAGTCAGTGAGCCTGGTTTATATTCACTTTCACCAATATCATTTAACTCACAGTAAATCTGCATACAGGGCTGCTTGATTTTAGTTTCATGATCTTATCATAATTGGGCACCATAGTACTAAATAATAAGGTTTATCTTCACACACGGGTCAATGGTCACAGTTTTGCCACGCAGAGCACAGCTCTCTCTAGGACCAGTGGTAGAAGTGGGTGGGGACGGAAGGGCATGGCATGCCCCTACTTCTAAAAATTATTTCTGTTCGTTCCCCTACTTGTTTCTTTCAAAATATCGTCCCGGGACGGCAAGCGATAACTTTTTCATTCAGCTTCCAGAGGCTGCTCGCACTTCTCTGTTGAACTCCAGAGGCTGCAGCAGCCCCTCCCTGAGCTCGCACAGACTGAGGGCAGGCCCATTGTCATTCCGATTGAGGTAGATTATCCCCTTTCGAATGACAATGCGCTTGCCCTCTGCCTTTAGAATATCAAGTTCCAGTGAGATCAGAGTTGGTGATTACAGAGGAACTTTCCCCAGACAGAGTACTGTGGGGAATTTGACACCTTGTGTAATTTGTTAATGTTGTACACATAATGAACTGGGCAGGAGCAGTGACTGGACAGAAGAGACTACAGGAAAGGAGAGGTAATGGGGCAGGAGAGGTGACCGGGCAGAAGAAGTAACGGGCAGGAGAAGTGACAGGGCAGGAGAAGTGACAGCGTAGGAGAAGTGACAGCATAGGAGAAGTGACGGGGCAGGAGAAGTGATGGGGGAGGAGAAGTGACAGCGTAGGAGAAGTGACAGCATAGGAGAAGTGACGGGGCAGGAGAGCCAACATGAAAGGAGAGGTGACTGGGCAGGAGAGGTAACTGGGCAGGAGAGGTGACTGGGGAGGAGAGGTAACTGGGCAGGAGAGGTAACTGGGCAGGAGAGGTGACCGGGCAGGAGAAGTTGCGGGCAGGAAAAGTGATGGGGCAGGAGAAGTGACTGGGCAGGAGAAATGACAGGGCAGAAGAGGTGATGGGGCAGGGGAGGTGACGGGCTGGAGAGGTGACGGGGCAGGAGAGGTGACGGGGCATGAGCTAGAGCGGTTACCGGGCGGGAGCGATGAAAGGACAGGAGCGGTGAAAGGACAGGAGCGATGAACGGGACAAGATCAGTGAAAGCGGCAGGAGCAGTGAACGGGGAAGGAGCAGTGAATGAACGGGGAAGGAGCAGGGAAAGGGGCAGGAGCAGTGATGGGGCAGGAGAAGTGACGGGCAGGAGAGGCGACAGGGCAGGAGAGGTGGAGTGGAAGGAGAGGCAACAGGGTAGGAGAGGTGACCGGGCACAAGAAGTGACGGGCAGTGACATGACAGGCAAGTGATGTGATGGGCAGGAGAGGTAACGGGGCAGGAGAAGTGACGAAGCAGTAGAAGTAATAGGGCAGGAGCGGTGATTAGGCATGAGCAGGAGTGGTAACCGGGCAGGAGCGGTGAACGGACAGGAGCAGTGAACGGGGCAGGAGCAGTGAACAGGGCAGGAGCAGGGAATGGGACAGGAGCAGTGAATGGGGCAGGAGCAGTGAATGGGGCAGGAGCAGTGAACGGGGTAGGAGAAGTGACGGGCAGGAGAAGTGATGGCCAGGAGAAGTGACGGGCCAGAAGAAGGGAGGAACAGGGAAATTGACGAAGCAAGAGTGTTGATCGAGCATGAGCAGGAGTACTGACTGGACAGGAGCTGTGAAAGGGCAGTAGCAGGCGTTTCCCAGGGTGACTGGAAGAGTAGGGGTGTGGAATTTGACTAAAAAAGGCTCCCTTTTCCCCTGGTGTCCCATCATGCACCCTATCCACCCTGATATCGACCAGGCAAGCCGATCCTCCTACTTCAAGCACAAATCCCGTTGTACCCCCTCTTGCCTGCTCTCTTTCTCAGAAAACTGACACATGCAAAGAATAATGACCAGCTACTATGTAACCTACGGATTTCCGTCCCGTTCAATATTTTCCTTTAGACCAGAACGGAGTCAGTCAGATGGTTGACTCGGAACCCCCCCCCCCCCTCCCTAACTCTGTCACCGAACGAGCAGCTCTCGCCCGTCAATGATCTCCCAGTTTGCGAGGACAGCCATGGGTTGGGTTAACAACCAAGGGAAAACATAATCAAGCACACGAGACAGCCACGAAGAAGAATAGTTTACTACAGCCCATTCTCCTTCTTCCCAGCTGCACACACATACCATTGTGAGACATCACCGCCTTTGTGTACGAAGTAAAGAACGCACAATGCCTCGTCCTCTTTACCTTTCTGAAAGAAATGACCCTGTGACAATGCCTCGATTCTCTGTCCTCAGATACTAGCAACTCTGTAACTTGTCACCACAATCGCCCCGATGCAATATGTTTGTCTATGTGTAAATGCTATTCAGGTTATTCTTTAAACGAGAACAAGTATGCTATGTCTTCTGTATGACTACATCATGAAATGATTGAATCAAGTCTAAGGGAAACTCCTTCTTTTTGATTGTACTCGTATTGTATAAAAGTGCTGTTACGTTCCAGGTAGAGTAGACTACTCCTGAACCCGCTTGGTGAAGGAGCTCTCCCTTAACTCGAGTTCTGGAATAAAACCCTTTCAACTCGAAGACCACGGACTCTGCTCCTCATTTTATGCATTACCATTTTCTTGGGTAATTATAGAAATTCCGAACGGCGTAAATAACTAGCTTTTTATTTACCACATTAATTGGCACCCGAACAGGAACACTCCCTCTTCCCTACGCGCCGGAGATGTAAGTCGGGTCCTTGTCCCTTCCATACTTTCGACGGACTTCAAGTGCACAACAGCGGGGTGTTCCCGCTAACTCCCTCGAGACGAGGAGGAGGCAGACTGCGACTGATCATCCACACGAGGCGGTGAAGAAGATTGCGGAGCGTCCCAACCCAGAGCCTGACCAGTGAGAACGCCGAGTCCGAGGTCTTTGGAGCCCCGAATTCCTGCGCAAGCGTCAAGAGTCCGATGACCAGGTCTTCAAGTTTTGCTTCTTGGTGAGTACCACTGGGATAGTATAAAGACGGGTTCCATTTTTGGAAAACGGTAAAGACGTGTTTCATTCATGAAACCGGTACGGTTGCACTATATTCTAGTGTATAAAGTGTTCGTTTTGTTTTTGTACATTCCAAGTCTTTTAAATCGTAATTGGTTGAGTTTAAGAATGCCTCTGTTTTCCAAATTACATACGATCGGCACCAAAAAGAATCAATTAGAAAAACCAGTTAAAGTTCCGCCTACAGATACACCTGGATATTTTATGTACAACAAACATGGGTTGAGTGCCATATTATTTTTAGACCTTTGGGTAGACTATACCGAGAAATTAGAGATGGTGTATAGGTGGCCTGCCACAGGTACATGGGATATAGAATGCATTATCAGAGTGGAGGAAGAGTTATGGAAAAGGAAGGCGAGGCCCTCACAGACAGAAGCCATTGAGTTATGGCGTAAGGAAGCGCATAGGAGGGCCCAGAAAGAACTAGGGAAAGTCGAGGAAAGTAAGAGAATGTCGGAACAGGCTAAAGAAAAGCAATTACAGGAAGAAGGTGAGAAAGTACTAGCTGAACAGGTAGAGAGAGAGAGAAATGCCCTTGTTACTGGTATTTATCCCGTTTTGTCTGAAGAAATTGTAGTAGAACACCCCAAGTCCCCAGTGAAAGTAATTCCCACTGCTCCCGAAAATTTCCTCCCTGCCTATCTGTCCGAACCACCCCCCGCTTATGTAAACATGCCTAGAACACGCCCGTCCATGCATGCCCCTGAACTAGTGGCCGGTGGTTCTACTTCTGATTTAGGAGTGTCCGGGAACGGGGCCGAGGATAAAGACGATGTCCCGCCTCTTGAGTGTCCTTACGACCCCAAACCCGGTAATGGCCCAATGGCCACGATATCAGAGAGATTAAGACTAGTCGTGGGTCAACTCCAAAAGGTCCCTGATATAACTAAGCATTTGGATAGAGTTTACGAATTCATACGGACAGGTGAAGGTCCGGATACTCTGGTCCTGGTCATGAAAAACAGAAAAGTTCCCATCAGAGGACTGCTCCTACGGTTCATCATAAATTGTCTGATCCGGGAACTAGACCCGGGTAATGGAAGCGTAGACTCTGAGTTAATAGATCTTAGCGATTAGATACACAGAGGAGCACACGATCTGGGACATCAGATCGACAAAGTAACTAAAAGACTGGTTAAGAAAAGTGTCACTATTCACTCTGAGAAAATCACACAAGAGGACGACTCAGAGGAAGATGAGAGTCCGACACTAGATAAAATGAATTTCCTGGGTGTAGCGCGACATTGTCCTGGCCCCAATTGGCGAACCCCACGAGTGTCGCAGAAAATTAAAAGATTAGATCCTTCTTCGGAAGATCTTTTTCAGTCCACAGAAAGAGCCCTAGATGAATGGATGGACAATGAGCCTCCCCTTACACAGCAAGAAAAAGAATTGGCCCGGTCTGCCACCCATTGGATATCACAGCATCGGGTATATGGCCCAGATATAATAGCGCAAATGTTTTTGGCTCTCCCCCGAGCAGAACAACGACTAGCAGGTATTTATATGGTCCAACACCTGGCTACCTTACACGAGAATAACTTCCATCGACCAGACAAACTATACAAATTGTTACAAGAAGTAGTGACAGATAGATGGAGGTCTCGGGGACCGGAATTGATCAACACCATCCTGGATCTGCACCTCCGTTTCCTCCAACTTACCTTAGCCTCATCAGATCATGAACCTTACAGTATAGGCCAATATCCCTTACGAGAAGTCCACCCCATACCCCAGCCAGATGGTACACTGCAACGAATACATGTGCATACTCCCCTAACCAAGTTAGAGATAATGGAAATGAAAAAGATGGTGCCCTCTCACGAAAAAGATCCCGGAGGATTTCATAGGGAGTTGAAAGATATCCTCCAAATGGGTAGGTTTACATATCCAGATATAATAATACTCCTTAAAGTAATTCTACCTACAGGCATATTTGACAAATTGAAGGAAAAGGATTGGGAGGTGGGTGGTAAAAAGATCACGTGGACTGCCCTAAAACAAGAAGAGACAGACAGAAAACCAGGTGAAGGTTTAGGTGAGCTCGTAAGAGAACTGCCCAGTCTCCTCATACAGGTCTTGCCTCTGTTGTTGACAACGAAAAAGGAAGATTGGGATGCCATTTCTGCCTGTAAACAAAAGCCAGACGAGGATACAGGTGATTACTACACCACATTAGAGAAATGTTTTTCTATAAATAGTGGTCTCGCACATAGCAGCGAGGCATATCCTCATCTTTTTGTGTCCAAATTGGTGGACAACGCCTTACCCCCCCATAAGGAATAGAGTGTTGAAAATCGAGAGTACCTGGCAAGCAAATAGTCCTTCACAAATGTTACAGATGTTACAATACCACCACAACAGAATAAGGGAGGAACAGGAACAAGAAAAGAAAAGAGTAAAAGACACAAAAATGAAAGTACTGGTTGCACAGACGGCACCAGTAAACACAGGCCCCAAAGGTAATGTGGGGGACAATAAAGGTACTTGTAACTACTGCAAGCAGCAGGGCCATTTTGTGAAAGAATGTCCAGTTCTGAAACATAACATAGCGACAGGAAAGACGAAAGAACGCCCTCTCACTCCTAGAACAGGTAACACTCAGCAGCCTCAAACCATTATGCCGCCACAGGTTCAAACGCCCGCTACTGCTGCCACACAGATGTACCAGTACGCCCAGTCAGATTACCCCGAGTTTGAACCATGTGCATGAGACAGCCTTGAGAGAGAAAGTGACTTGCCCCTTATTCCCGTTCCAGTAGATCAGAAAGGTCCATATGTAAAAGCTCACTTACTGGGACAAGACAGAAAATTCCTCATAGATACGGGGGCGAGTAGGACTACCATAAGTCATAAGGAAGTCCCAGAGGTTCCTCTCTCTGGCTCACATAATATATCTCTGGGATTTTCAGGAAAACCGATCATAAACAAAGTATCTGAACAAGTCTCTTTAGGAGTGGGTCCTCTGACACGTACTACTGATCTATTCCTTACGAAAACGTGCCCAGAGAATTTACTAGGAATTAAAACACTTAAAGAACTAGGGGCAGTGATATGCTGTTCACCGGAAGGAGTAAAATTGTTCCTATGAGATTTCAAAGGACATTTCACAGTCAAAGAATTCGACCCCAGACTAAAAGACATCCCGCAACATTTGTGGGCAAAAAGCTCGACTGATGTCGGATACATGGACATCACCCCACATCAAGTCACGCTCAAGGAAGGTGTAGTCTTCCCCGTATACGACAATATAAGATTCCACCCGAGGCTGAACAAGCCTTAATAAAAATAATCCAAGAACTCATAGAGCATGGTGTGGTGATCGAGACTGATTCAAATGTTTGCAATTCCCCAATACTTCCGGTCCTCAAAAGGACTGACCCTCAGGCACCCCCGGTCTACCGACTGGTGGTTGATCTCCGAGAACTGAACAAATGTGTGATCCCACAATATCCGGTGGTCCCAGATATTTCTTCACTATTGACTGCCATAGATCCCGAAGCTGCATTTTTCACAGTCATCGACTTGAAGAATGCATTTTTCAGCATTCCTATACATCCCGACAGTCAATATCTTTTCGGATTCAGTTTAAAAGGACGAAGCTTCAGGTTCACTAGAACTCCCCAAGGCTTTACAGAAAGCCCAAGCATCTACAGCCAAGCACTAAAAAGACAACGTGACAGTATCAATATGCCTGCCAACACAGCATTGATACAGTACGTAGATGACATCCTTGTCACAGCAAGGACAGAACCAGAATGTGAAAAAGCATCTCTCACAGTCCTACATTTCCTGACAGACAAAGGTCACAAGGTGTCTCCCTCAAAATTACAGTTCTGCGCACAGCAAGTAGCTTACTTAGGATATTTGCTGTCGAAAGAGGGTAGGCAACTAACACAAGAACGAATCCAACTGATTTCGACAATTTCACAGTCAAAGTCACAGAAAGAAGTTCGCGCATTCATTGGTCTCACTTCATATTGCAGACAATGGATCCCTCAGTATGCCCACATAGTCAAGCCACTTATACAGTTAACCACAGTGGAAGCAGCCACTCATACAACTCTCCCTTGGACATCAGAACACTCCCAAGCATTTGAAGCTCTGAAACTAGCCCTGTGTCAAGCACCAGTTCTGGCAACCCCGAACTATAGCAAGCCTTTTACCCTGTTTGTGACAGAACGTGACGGAACAGCACTATCCGTCCTCACACAAGACCAAGCAGGAAGAAACAGACCCTGTGCTTATTTCTCTAGCACATTGGACCCCGTAGCACAAGCTTTGCCTGCATGTCTGGAATCCGCTGCGGCTACAGCCCTGGCTATAAGACAAAGCGATTCAATAGTGTTAGGACATCCCCTGATAGTACAAGTACCACACTCTGTGGAAGTCCTTCTGAACAGAACACAGACACAACACCTGACTGTAGCAAGACTGACAGGATACGAACTAACGCTCTTTCAGCCACACATAGAGATCAGACGATGCAACGTATTGAATCCCTCTACCCTTTTGCCCTCAAGCTCAGATGACACGACACAACATGACTGTGTGGAGATGATCGATGTAGTGACAAAACCAAGACAGGATCTAACAGATGTTGCACTCCCAGATCCTGATGTAACACTTTATGTGGATGGGTCATGCATGAGGACAAGTGCTGGAGAGTTAGTGGCAGCCTATGCAGTAACAACGGACTGTAAAGTTATAGAGACCCAAAGAATTGACATCCTGTCAGCCCAAGCAGCAGAGCTCATCGCTCTGACACAGGCCTGCATATGGGCAAAACAATTGAAAGTGAACATCTATACCGATTCCCAATACGCATTCGGTGTAGTTCACAATTTCGGAGTGTTATGGCGAGAAAGAGGTTTCCTTACCTCACATGGGGCCAAAATACAGCATGGCCCCCTGATTCAAGCCCTACTAGATGCCATACACCTACCTACAGCCATAGCTATTCTGAAGTGCAAAGCACATACCAAAGCTACAGACACCATATCTAAAGGAAATGACCTAGCAGACCAGACTGCTAAACAGACAGCCCAGAATCCAGTGAATACATCAGACTCCCAGTTACCCACACAGACTGCCACTATGATAGTGAGGGACCCCTTGAAAGATGTGCTAGACATACAGACGACACATTCCACCACAGATGAAATAAAGAAATGGACTGAACAAGGAGGGGTCCAGACTGATCAGGGTTGGATGACCAAAGACCGAACAGTATGGTTTCTCCCTGATTCCATGGTCCAAGTCATAATTGACACGGCCCATAGTCCCGCCCACCTAGGCGAGAAAGGTATGCTTGATAGTTTACGGAACATCTGGCTTAACAAACATCTGAGAGCTGCAGCCAAACAAAAAGTAAAAACTTGCATGATATGTTGCCAATTTAATCCTGGTAAAGGTGTACCAGTAGAACAAGGTGGATTCCAGCCTCCTGATCATCCTTTCGAAGTCCTCCAAATGGATTATATCCAGATGGACAGATGTAGAGGGTACAAATATGTACTAGTAGTAGTGTGTACACTGACACGATGGACTGAAGCATACCCCGTCCCAGACTATGGTGCCCAGACAACCGCTAAGCAATTAGTGAGAGAATTCTTCCCCAGGTATGGGTTGCCAAGGGTCATTTATTCGGACAACGGACAGCCTTTCTCCTCCAAATTAATGGAGGCTGTTTCTCTTTTATTGGGATATTCCTGGAGATTCCATTGTGTCCGACACCCTCAGGCAGCTGGCCTAGTCGAGCGGCACAACCAGACTTTGAAAACAAAACTAGCCAAAGTATGTGCAGAAAAAGGGATAGACTGGGTCACTGCCCTCCCGGTCGCTCTCTTTTATATGCGAATGGTGGCACATTCCCGGACGGGACTGTCCCCTTTCGAAATAACATTCGGGAGACCTCCTAAAATCTGGGGTGTCCCTTCTCCTAGAAAACTGACTGACATTGATTCTAATATGTTGACAGATTACCTGACTTCCTTGATGTCTGCACTCCAATCTTGTCGTTCACAGGTTACAGCAGCATTTCCAGACCACACCACGCCTGGAGAACATACCATCAGGCCCGGCGACTGGATCCTAGTACGGAATTTCGATCGTACCAGCCCCCTGGAGAAGAGATGGACAGCTCCTAAGCTGGTCCTCCTGACCACGAGGACAGCCGTCAAAGTAGAAGGACGTAAAGGATGGCTCCACGCTAGCCACTGTCAGAAATGTTTTGGACCTACACCCACAGACACTGTGCCCTGTTCAACGGCTATAAACGCCCTGGATATACTTCCACCACTTCCAGAACTCACTCCTCAACAGGAATACCGATCGCAGCTGCGATCTCACCAAAAACAGACCAAAGACATTACACCTGATCGTAACGCACCGGTGGCTAATTAAGCCCAGGAACAAGCTCTTGGTGAAGCGGCTGCTGGGAGACGTTTTTGATCTCGTGTCCAGAGACATTTTGATATTAAATCCATAGACATCATGAGGAGAAATGACGCGGTGCGTCAATGGAAAAAGACTAATTATGTAAAATTACTGCAGAGCAGGTTCTCGATTTTTCTTTTTACAATGTTGCTTGTTTGCTGTGTAGCAGCCTGTCTGGGATGGATCTTATGTACAGTTTTCCCTCCACATTCTTCCACGTTTGTAAAGAATACCACTATGCATTCCTATGTTGATCTTCCCCCACACCTCGAGGACAGAAGAAAGGAATTTATAAATAATACATTCATTTCCACCCTCCATAAACACCAGCTCATAGTCAACAAGACCAACTGTTGGGTTTGTGGCTTGATGCCACATTCCGCTCATAAGGGAATGTCCTTTTTCTCCCTCCCGTTTGGTTATTCAGGGTCCGCCTATACCTTAGCCATGATATTCTCTGCCTCAGTCAGAAACATTCCCCCGACCAAATTGAAAAACGAAAGTAATTGGAACGAGGTAAAGACCAAAATAGTAAAGGCGGTTTCTAAAATGGTGGATCTCACTGTTACCTGGGGGAGGGCCGAAGATCACGAAAATATCAGTTACTCTCAGTTCCATGACATTGCTTCCTTCAGAAATGTTTTCCGTCGATCAAAGACGGACAGATAAAGGGGGTTGGGTAGTACCGCAAAACGGCAGGTTTTGCATGAGGGGAAAAGGAAAAGGGGAAGTAATGGGGAACAGCGAGTGTGACAGGACATACACACTGCCTGCTCCCGATTTTCCGACCATAGTAGCTGCCCCAAACACCTATTTCATTTGTGGACCCCATGCGCGCACCTGGTTGCCTCAAGGCTGGTCTGGAAAGTGCTACATCACATTCCTATTACCACCAACTTACACAGCCCCTGCCAATTACCACCTGATTGACCCTCTGACCCAAGTTAGAAGACAACGAAGGGGGGTCATAGATGCAGAAGATATTACAGGACAAGAAGCTGGAGACTTCTTTAAAGGTTTCCTCCCTTTCTGGGGACCTATGGCAAATAGTCGCCACATCCGGCAACTAACCCGTGTAGTTCAGGCCGCCATAGATGAAACAACTGGCGCCTTAAATAACATTACAGCTGAGGTAGCTGCAGACAGGCTCATGACACTGCAGCACCGTATAGTTTTAGATGTCCTGTTAGCCGACCGTGGTGGTGTGTGTAAGGTAATAGGGTCCAGTTGTTGTGTATTTATTCCAGACAATGCCCCATCAGTTTATTCTGCTATCTCCTGCCTTCATGTTCTATCCGACAAATTGGATATGGACACCGGCACATGGTCCCTGACCGGCTGGTTGTGGGATCTCCTGTCCACCTGGGGTTGGAAGGCACTAACAGTCCTGGGCCTCGTTTTTGCCACTATCTTCACCTGTTGCCTCTGTGTCCAGTGTGGCCCCGCCCTTTGCGGACTGTGTGCCACTTCCTGTACTCCTCGTCCACGAAACAGAGGAAAGAAAAATGAAATGATCATGTTACAGGAGCAAGTATACGACCTGATGAATATAGAAATTGATTAAGAATTTCTGTAATAGGGTTTCTATGGGACAAGGAGGGAATGTGGAATTTGACTAAAAAAGGCTCCCTTTTCCCCTGGTGTCCCATCATGCACCCTATCCATCCTGACATCGACCAGGCAAGCCGATCCTCCTACTTCAAGCACAAATCCCGTTGTACCCCCTCTTGCCTGCTCTCTTTCTCATAAAACTGACACATGCAAAGAATAATGACCAGCTACTATGTAACCTACGGATTTCCGTCCCGTTCGATATTTTCCTTTAGACCAGAACGGAGTCAGTCAGATGGTTAACTCGGAACCCCCCCCCCCCCTTCCCTAACTCTGTCACCGAACGAGCAGCTCTCGCCCGTCAATGATCTCCCAGTTTGCGAGGACAGCCATGGGTTGGGTTAACAACCAAGGGAAAACATAATCAAGCACACGAGACAGCCACGAAGAAGAATAGTTTACTACAGCCCATTCTCCTTCTTCCCAGCTGCACACACATACGATTGTGAGACATCACCGCCTTTGTGTACGAAGTAAAGAACACACAATGCCTCGTCCTCTTTACCTTTCTGACAGAAATGACCCTGTGACAATGCCTCGATTCTCTGTCCTCAGATACTAGCAACTCTGTAACTTGTCACCACAATCGCCCCGATGCAATATGTTTGTCTATGTGTAAATGCTATTCAGGTTATTCTTTAAACGAGAACAAGTATGCTATGTCTTCTGTATGACTACATCATGAAATGATTGAATCAAGTCTAAGGGAAACTCCTTCTTTTTGATTGTACTCGTATTGTATAAAAGTGCTGTTATGTTCCAAGTAGAGTAGACTACTCCTGAACCCGCTTGGTGAAGGAGCTCTCCCTTAACTCGAGTTCTGGAATAAAACCCTTTCAACTCGAAGACCACGGACTCTGCTCCTCATTTTATGCATTACCATTTTCTTGGGTAATTATAGAAATTCCGAACGGCGTAAATAACTAGCTTTTTAACCACAGGGGGCCAGTTTAGTTTGGTGGGGACCGGTTTTGTACAAGTGCTGGAGTTTTAAAAACACTGCAAAGTTCTTTGTATATTCAGCAGGTTTCAGTCAACAATACAAGTGCCAAGATAACGTTGGTGATCAATGTACCTGCTGGAAAGAGATGGGAGCATGTTTTGTCTAGTGGCTGTTTTACTCATCTAAGGTAGCGCAGAGGGGTAATATGCCTGCTGCAAAGAACATGTACCATGCATATCAAAGAGCAATATGTTATGTGCATAGTTCAGTGGGTACTGCTTTGTGTTCACTTCCCGAATGAAAGGACACTTGAATACATATGGCCTGGCAATTCGGGCTGGACTGTTCACATTGGGCGCAGGATCAAGACTGACTTGCATATAGCTGGGTCCAAGCTGGAATGGCATGGTGAGCAAAAAAACAATGGTTTAGGCCTAGATCTCTGTACTGGGGTGAATGTATGACATTGTTCTGCATTCTGTCCATCAATTGTTCTTTTTGCATTTGTCACCCCAAGTGGGACAGGTATGCTCAGACATGAGTCTCGTGCTCTCCATGCTACTGGAATCAAGCTATCCTGGCTGATGAGGACTGAAAGCCCGAAACCGGTCCTAGGATGCTTGTTTCCAGTCCAGGGAGGACATGGCCTGGCAGTTTGGGCTGGACTGTTCCCATTGGGTGCAAGATCAAGACTGATTTGCATATGGCTGGCTCCAAACTGGAATGGCCTGGTGAGCAAAGAAACAATGGATTTAGGCCCAGATCTATGTACTGGGGTGAATGTATGACATTGTTCTGCATTCTGACCACCAGTTGATCTTTTTGCTATATTATGATTGAGCAGCTAGCTGGCTGACATGAATATGAAGGAGCTTTTGTGGGTTTCCGTGAGTCTAGATTCTCGTGAAGAGTCCCTTTTTCTTCTGAGACCTGCTTAACACTTGTGTACAGGAGGCGCCCTGTATTCATGTCCTCAGTGTTTGAGACAAAAAAGAATCATGGATTTCTGAACAATGAGAGTAAAAGCATTAAGGTAACATGTTGTTCCTGCTTATATTTCACACGCTTTACATAAACCTGTATTCCCTATGAGAGTTTGCTTTTTCCTGAATTAAACCTCAAATAAACATGTTTATCCATTGTTTTAATTAGATAACGTTATAAGCTGTAACTGGTCAGTGAAATGCTAAATGTACTAAAAATTAGTGGGTTTTGCTACTTCTAGCCACACCCCTGACTCCGCCCACTGATTCAATCTTCCGTTATTCCCGCCCCCTGATTCTCCACCCACAGTTCCCCTACTTTTTTTCCCACTTCGACCACTGTCTAGGACACAGCCCTCTGTCTGCTCAAGGCACTAGGGCCCGGCGCGAGGAAGGGAAATAGCGTTATTTCTTAAATTCCCCATGTCTGTTCTCATATTGAAAATAACTTACTTCAAACAGCGCGGAGCACACCACATAATGCACATAAAATGAAAACTCTTATAATTTATCACACAGACACATTAAATATGCAAGCGCAGGGCTGCTCTATCTCGTTATCCTTAAGGTCAGGTTTGCATCTGCACAATCTAAGATCTAATTTTAAAATTAAGAGTGCCAGCTTCTGCAAAGGACCTGTGGCCTCTTACTTCCCTATTTGTGCTGCTGCACACAGTATACCACAAGTGAAGTGCACGGATTAAAATAGCAGCGCTTTCACTTAAAATACCATAACTATTCTGACACACACAGTGATGTCTGAGCACAAAGACAGCAGCACTATCCTTTTCAATACCATAAGTAATCTGCAACTACTGAGACAGCAGTGCTATCTCTCCAAAATTACAGCCCATGCTAATAGTATACAATCCAGAAACAAATACACAGTGTCATTGTACGGACTATTAATGCTTATCTTCACACACAAGTAAATGCGTCACCGTCTCACCCAAAATACCACAACTATTCCTTAAGGTCAGGTTTATATTTGCAAAATCTACAATCTAATTTTTAAATCAAGAGTGCCGGCTGCTGCAAGGAACCTATGGGCCTCTTATTACCCTATTTGTGGTGCTGCACACAGTATACCACAAGTGATGAGCAAGGAGTAATATAGCAGCGCTATCACTCAAAATATCACAACTATTTTGACACGCACAGTGATAACTAAGTTATTTATGTGTTATGTTGTTTTTCAGCCAAACATTTAATGTTAAGAAAATAGTAAATGTTTAAGCTCCTTTCTATAGTGTACTTCCTACGCACATACAAACAAGCTTTTTTTTTTTTTTAGGTCGAGCATTCAAGACCTCTTGTACATACTTTAGTATATACTTATATGTGTATGTACATTGTTGGCGCTGGAGCTCAGCCCTAGGACTTCGTCTGCGTCCTCTTAGGGACTTTTTTTCTGTTCAACTGCCTCTATTTAACTGTCTTGATGGAAAACGACCAGTAGAGGTCAGTAAAATAACAGACTCACTTTAGCATGATCTAGCTTCCAGTCCATAGAAATTGTCTTCCATGAGCACCCGTATACAATAATATTTTGTTTAAATCTTGTTGAAATGTGCACTGACTCACAGCAAGCGAGTACATACATTTGCTCAACAACCTGATGCTGTTCGTAATCACTTCAAATCACAGTAATGAACAACGTTGACATTTACTTTAATTTTTATATGGATATGGAACGTGCACAGGCACTTTTAAACCCACTACTTTCTCTTTATTGGCTCCAAATTCTATCGTATGTACGCAGTGACTTCTGAAGCATAAAAGCATGGAGGAAAATGCCGGATTACAGTTTGTGAACACGAGGTGATGCACGTCATTTTGGACTGGAAGGAATTCACCCGTGAACCACCACTACTGTCTAACAATTCTTCATTTTGATATCTTTTTATTTTTTTCTGAATAAGAGTGCCTGTTTAGTACCTTTCTCCACAAATATTATGTTGTTATCCGTAGAATAAAAATAGAATGAAAAAAGAAGGTGGTGTAATTTATTTTCATTGTATAAACAACAGGAGTATCAACCCTTCAACCACGTTGGGATTGGGGTAAGTATTAGCAAAACACATATAGTATCCCAACTGGTGTAAGTATTAGAACAATTAGAGAGGATATGTAAAGAACATTATCAGAGAGGAAGTAAGGAGACTCGATACATATGTCGAAAGTGGCTGGGGCATCATGTTTATCTGGACAAACAAGGTATTTTACAGTTGTAGAAGCACTGTAGGTACATAAGTAATACAACCCCAATTGTACTTGATGCGTAAAAGGTGCATATGATGAGCAAGGTGGCGACGCAAGTGACAAAGTGATCAGCGTAAACGGCGCAATGGTGATTTGGTGTCAAATATATACAGTGGTTTATACAAAGCAATGTGGCTGCAATTGGTTTCACACAGGTTTGTTTTGGATGTAACTAGTGCCACATTGTGGGTAGAGCCTTTTATTAGGCTGAATGGTCGACAGCGTTTCGATCCGCGTAAATTGAGATCATCTTCAGGACTGGGTTGGATGAAGAACAGTGCTGTGAAGAGCTGGCAAGGACTCTTCTGAGGGTGCCGCTGGGCAATCGAAGAATCCGAGAAGCCTGGGTGCCTGGTTGTTCGGGAGTAGGAGAGGGACAGAGGACATCTAGTAATAAGCCCTTGGGTTTCTGGTTGGCAGAGGTATGGACCCTGTCCAAGAAGGAACCACAATCCTAGTCAGGGTAAGTCAGAAACACATTGAAATAACCTGTGCTCTAAACACTGGTAGCTTGGCATAGAGTAGTCATGCTTTAATTCAGGAGGAAAGTATTAGTGCCCACAACACACAGTAACACAGTGAAAACACCACAAAAAGACCTGACGTAAATAATTAATTTACTCTCTTAATTTCTATGCAGGTAAGTACTTAATCAATAATAACTCAATCAGAATGAAAAAAGACAGAGTCCGTGGTGTTAGAGTTTCTAAGGGTTTTATTCCTCATAAAGGAATGGTCTGATCAGGATATCATGTTCTGACCACCACAGGGGTGTCAGAAGGGATAGAGCGCTCCCGTTTATTAACAATACATAGCTTATATACTTAATTCATATCATAAAGAATAATGCAAGAGGCGTAACAGCTGAGAGAAGACAAGATAACAGTATACACGTGATATTAATACGTAATCAAGAGGCGTGAACTAGGCGTGAACCAGAGGTGTGTGCTAGAAACGTCACTGATAGGTGACGCAAGTGGGTGGCACCAAGGGGTGGTGCTAACAGAATTGTTGCGATGTCAGCAGAATTTGGAAGCTTGGATGCGCGCGCAGCTGCATGACGTGTGATTGACGGGGTGCAGGGGACTTGACATTTACACTGACGGAAAGAGACAGAAGTCTGGCATGTCAGATCAACTTGTACTTCTATCATATCTGATATCTGATGTTTAGGAACCATACTATCTGGACGGAAAGGTCTCTAGGGCAGAAACTATTCTATGCTAACTGTGGATGCGTGTATGAGCGCCTAAGTGTCTACATGAGAAGCGTGGGGGCACGGGGCCTTCCATGGAAGCATGGTAACAGAGGCTATGAATTACTTGCATTGAGACAGGTCGGCCCTTTGGCTCTGCAGCTGGAGAGGATGTTTACAGGATCTAGTAAGCAGGAATGTATTCTCGGGGAGCGGAACAGATAACTCGAAGGTTATAGTCAGTCTTGGCAGAAAGCAGGCTGAGCTGAGCGCGAGGGGCCGCGCTGAAAGTAAGTCAGAGTTCACGGGTACAGAGGTAGCCTGGGCAGAGGCTGCCAGAGTCAGGAGCCACAAAAGAGGTTCGATGGCAGAAATTCAGGGCCTACTCTGCTGGAGCAGGAAAACACGTAAAGTGTACTACAAAAAGACGGTGGCATAGCATACTTAGGAACGGACTATATAATCCATTCATGGTGGATCTGAAAGAGGACAAGTTAACGTTGGACACAAATGTATTTGCGTCTTCATAGCTGGTACAGGAGGGAAGTTACATGCACTTTAAGCTGGTACATGGAGTCGGTGGGGTACGCGCTAGGGAACATAACATGACCAAAAATTTAATTTTCCTCATTCCCTCCTTGTTCCCTACGGACCCTTCATGAAATATCGATCCTCATGAATCGATCAGTTTGTTCTTGTAACATCATTTGTTCTTCTTTCTTTCGATTATGTTTTGAGAGAAAACTGGAGTGTTCAATACATGACGTGGCACACAGTCCACAAATCGCTGGCCCACACTGCAGGCACAGGCAGCAACTGAATACTAGGACTAGGCCAATGCCTAGGAACGATAGGATCTTCCATCCCCAAGCTGTTAACGTTGTCCAGAACCAACCGGACCAAGTCCAGGTGCCTGGATTCTGATGTATCTGATTTGCAATTTTATGAAGACGGGTGATAGCTTGATATACAGATGGTGCGTTTTGTGGTATGAAAACACAGCAACTTGACCCGATGACCTTACAGGCTCCACCTCTATCTGCCAAGATGACGTCAATAACAAGACGATTCTGAAGGACAACAACCCGCATGGCGGACTGCTCTTCTGTTAAGTTACCTAAGGCGGAGGCAGTTTCATTCACTACTGCTTCAAGTGTTCTAGTTAATCTGCGTATTAATTTACTATTCTGGACAGGTCCTAAAAAGAAAAAGAATCCTTTATTAAAGTCGGTGTACTGTTCCCATGCCGTTTCTGTGTAGTCGACAAGTGGGATGTCTCTTCTGGGTCTATTCTTTACTAGATTGGTATTTCTATGGTAATCAGGAGGAGCTAGAAAAACAGGTGGCAGAAGGAATGCAATGTAACAGGTACCATCCCAATCTGGAGGTAGACGTATGTATGCGGTATGACCACAAACAAAGTAAGAGTGACTAATAGCTTTAAAAGACGACTTTCCATGATCACTGAATTCGACCACAGTAGTGCATTTACTATGACCTAAGTGTACTGAACCTTTCTTTTTGATGCATAATTCACCAGTGACTGGCAATACTGACATAATGGGTAGAACTGGTGCAGCTTCGGACTCAACAGTGAGAATCATAAGGCTAATTGTATAATTACCTAATCCATATACTTCATTTTCTAGATCAGTTCCTATTCTGGTGGGGAGTCCCTCCTTATCTGGGTAACAGACGTCGAGCAGGACCAAGTTCAGATTTCCCCAAACCCAGCCCCCATTGAAAACAGCAATGTCGGGATCTAAAGAATTAATTATTTTAAACCATGCTCCGCAGGAGCCATTGTGAGTGAACGGATATGGAAAGAGGGGCAGGGCTCCCTTGTAATTCTGGTAGGGAGGGAGTCGGCCACATATCCAGCAATTTGTAGCATTGTTAGTTTGATGAGAATGATGTAACATACTAATGAATGTGTTGTTGCGCAGCGCAAGTCTGTAGGAAAGCTCGTGTGGAGGTAACTCACTAAAAGTGTGTTCAGCAGATACATTGTAAGCAGATTGTTCACGCTTGAAAATAGGGTAATAGATAGGCAATAGGATGCTGACAACAATAATTAGAATACTAAGAATAAACATGATTAATAGTGTCACTATGCAGTGACTACGAAGTGATTTACAATATGTACGTTTCTTTGCCTCTCTCTCTCTCTCTCTATCTCGATCTAGGGGATACATGTCAGAAACTATTTAACCGATTCACCTAGGGGAGGACTTAAACAATTAAACTGTCTGACTTGCTAGATCGTAATTTCATGCGATAATTTTCTTGAGGAGTTTTTTCTCGTTCAGATTCCGTAAAGTCTTTTTGTTTGACACAGTCTTTGGTGGGGGTGGATGAGTCTTGCTCAGGTTTCAGTCCAGAAATTTTTTTTATATGACTCGTGTGGACCCACCCCTTTCTTCCTTCTATTTTCACTGCCGTCCTTGTTGTTAGAAGAACGGTCTTCGGGGACTTCCAGCGGGGCTCCAGCGGACTCTTTCTGTCGAAATTTCGGACGAGTACCGTATCACCAGGACGGACGTCGTGTGGCTTTACATCAGTGTTGTCGGGGAAAGCTGCGGCAACCTGTGAACGACATGATTGGAGTGCAGACATCAAGGAGGCAAGGTAATCTGTCAACATGTTAGAATCAACATCAGTAATCTTTTTTGGAATGGGCGTCCCCCACATATTCGGTGGTCTGCCAAAGACCACCTCGTACGGGGATAGCCCTGATCTCGAATGGGCGACCATTCTCATGTAGAATAGTGCCACTGGCAGGGCGACTATCCAGTCGACCCCTTTCTCCTGACATATTTTGGCAAGGCGGATCTTTAGTGTCTGGTTATGCCTTTCAACAAGGCCTGCGGCTTCTGGATGTCGGACACAATGGAACTTCCACTGGTATCCCAGTAATAAAGAAACTTCTTTCATTAAGGCAGATGAGAATGGCTGACCGTTATCTGAGTACACGACACGAGGCAAGCCGTATCGTGGGAAAAATTCACGAACCAGCTGCTTGGCAGTGGTCGGAGCAGTGTAATCTGGGACTGGGTATGCTTCGGTCCAGCGGGACAGAGCACAGACAACTACGAGAACATATTTAAATCCTCGACAACGGTCCATCTGGATATAATCCATCTGGAGGACTTCAAAAGGGTGATCGGGAGGATGAAATCCACCTTGCTCTACAGGGACGCTTTTACCTGGATTGAACTGACAACAGATCATGCAAGTACGCACTTTCTGTTTTGCGGCTGCTCGTAAGTGTTTATTGTTCCAGAGATTTTGTAAACTGTCTAACATCGCTTTCTCTCCTAGGTGTGCTGGGCTATGTGCTGTATTTATCATGACTTGAACCATAGAGTCAGGGAGAAACCATGTAGATTTTCCCTTCGTCATCCAACCTTGATCTGTCTGGATCCCTCCTAGTTCGATCCATTTCTTTATTTCTTCTGCAGTAGCATGTGTCTGAATGTCGATAACATCTAGTGTGGGATCCCTGACTGTCATACAGTTTGTCGGATCTGTTGTCATTGTCGTATCAGTTATCTGAGTGTCGGTCAGTGCTGTATGTTTTGCTGTCTGATCTGCCAGGTCGTTACCCTGGGAAACAGAATCTGTGACTTTAGTATGTGCTTTACACTTCATGACGGATATGGCTGAAGGCAGATGTATTGCTTCTAACAGTGCTTGAATAAGAGGACCGTGTTGTATCTTGGCACCATGAGAGGTCAGAAAACCTCGTTCTTGCCACAGCATGCCGAAGTCGTGTACGACTCCGAACGCATAACGGGAATCTGTGTATATGTTGACATTTCTGTTCTTGGCTAGAATACAGGCTCGGGTCAGAGCGATGAGCTCTGCCGCTTGAGCAGACAGTGTATCAATACGATGTGTTTCTTTAACTTCAGTTTCAGTGGTCACTGCATACGCGGCCACTAACTCTCCTGTACTTGTTCTCATACATGAACCATCCACATAAAGTGTCAGGTCTGGATTTGTCAATGGGACATCTGTTAAGTCTCGTCGGGGCTTCGTTACTGCATTAATGATCTCTATGCAATCATGCGGAACTGGATCTGTCATATCTGTAGGTAACAGTGTTGCTGGGTTCAGGATACTGCAGCGTCTGATTTCTATGTGTGGCTGGAATAGTGTCAATTCGTAACCTGTCAGTCGTGCTATAGTCAAGTGTTGAGTTTGGGTTCTGTTTAAAAGAACCTCTACAGAATGTGGGACTTGTACTGTTAACTGATGACCTAGAACAATTGAATCGCTTTGTCTGATTGCTAACGCTGTTGCTGCTACTGACTTTAAGCACGCAGGGAGTGCCTGAGCTACTGAATCCAATGTACTTGAAAAATAAGCGCAAGGCTTATGTGAACCTGCTTGATCTTGAGTGAGGACAGACAATGCTGTACCGTCACGTTCTGTAACAAAAAGTGTAAACGGTTTGCTGTAACATGGTGTCGCCAAAACTGGTGCTTGGCATAAAGCTTTCTTTAATTCCTCAAAGGCTTGTGTATGTTCCTGAGTCCAAGGGAGGGCAGGCGAAGTTGCTGCCTCCTGTGTCGTTAACTGGATGAGTGGTTTAGCTAGAAATGCATATTGAGGAATCCATTGTCTGCAGTATGAGGTGAGGCCTATAAAGGCCCGCACTTCCTTTTGTGTCTGGGGTCGCGGCATATTTACAATTAACTGAATGCGATCGGGAGTGAGCTGTCTCCCCACTTTGGACAGCAAGTGACCCAAGTACACAACTTGCTGAACACAGAATTGTAGCTTCGACGGAGACACCTTGTGTCCCTTGTCGGCCAGGAAATGTAAAACTGTCAATGATGCTTGTTCACATTCGGGCTCACTTCGTGCGGTGATCAGTAGATCATCGACGTATTGCAGTAAAGCGGTATTAACTGGCATTTGAATACAATCTAGTTGTCTTTTCAGTGCTTGACTATAGATGCTGGGGCTTTCTGTGAATCCTTGAGGTGCGCGGGAAAATTTGAAACTTCGTCCATTTAAACTGAATCCGAAGAGATATTGGCTCTCCGGATCAATAGGTACACTGAAGAAAGCGTTCTTGAGGTCAATTACAGTAAAGAACGTTGCTTCTGAATCAATAGCAGTCAATAGGGAGGAGATATCGGGGACCACAGGGTACTGTGGTACGATGCACTTGTTCAGTTCTCGAAGATCAATCACCAGCCGATATACTGGCGGTGCATTGCGGTCTGTACGTTTAAGAATTGGAATGATGGGTGAATTACAGATATTGGAGTCGGTCTCGACGACCACCCCCTGGGCAATAAGCTCTTCAATGATTTTCAGTAAAGCCACTACAGCATCGGGTGGTAACTTGTATTGTCTGATTCTGGGTAGGACAACTCCTGTCTTGAGTGTAACACGATATGGAGTGATATGCATACAACCTACATCAGCTGGGCCTTTTGCCCATGAGTGATCTGGTACATTTTTCAATCTGACATCAAAATCACGTAAAACATAATGACCCTTGAAATCCCGTAGAAAGAGTCTGACTCCCTCCGGGGAACAGCATATTATAGCTCCTAGAGCCTTCAGTGTTTTAATTCCTAACAGATTTTCTGGACATGATTTCGTAAGTAACAAATCTGTAACTCGGGATAATGGACCCACAGCTAATGGTACTGGTTCCGATACTTCATTTACAATAGGCTGTCCTGAAAAACCAAGGGATACATTCTGTGAGCCTGAGAGGGGTGCCCCTGGGACTTCATTGTGACTGATGGTAGTGCGACTTGCCCCTGTATCAATTAAAAACTTTCTGTCTTTTCCCAATACGTGACTATGTACATAAGGACCTTCTTGATCTACAGGAATTTCAATAAGAGGCAAATCACCTTCCCTCCCTAGGCTGTTTCATGTGTATCGGGGGTAATCTGGATATGCAGATTGGGCATACTGGTACATCTGTTGTGATACTTGCTGAGTCGCGGCAATGGGCTGTGGCTGTGGTACTGCTACTGTCTGTGCTGTGTGAGGTGGAGCATGCATAGGCTGTGTATTCTGTATTGGCTGTACATTTTGTGAAGTCTGTTGCTGGATCTGATCTTGTCTAGGCGGATGCGGTCTTTCTTTAGTTTTACCTGTTGAGATGTTATGTTTCAGGACTGGGCATTCATGTACGTAATGACCTGGCTGTTTACAATAATTACATGTCCCTTTAACGGGAGCTGTATTGTGACTTGTCTGGGCCCCACCTTTTCTCTGGCCGTCGGCTGGGACCGTCTGAGCTACCAACATTTTCATTTTTGTGTCCTTCATACGCTTCTGTTCCTGATCTTGTTCTTCTCTAATTCTGTTCTGGTGATATTGTAACATTTGTAACATCTGGGATGGCGTATTTGCCTGCCAAGTACTTTCAACTTTGTACACTCTATTTTTAACTAACGGTAGGGAATTCTCTACTAATTTTGATACAAAAAGGTGTGGATATGACTCGCTACTAGGTTGTAGGCCACTATTTATAATGAAACATTTCTCGAATCTGGAATAGAAGTCACTAGTATCTTCATCTTGTTTTTGTTTACAGGACGAGATTGCGTCCCAATCTTCCTTTCTAGTTGTCAATAATCTTGGCAAAACCTGTACTATCAAACCTGGTAATGCTTTAGTCCTATCCCCAAGGCCTAACCCTGGGATCCGTTTACTTTCTTCGTCTTCTATTTCTGCCCATGCTATCTTAGACTCTCCCACCTCCCAATCTTTTTCCTTTAATTTCTCGTAAATGCCCGTGGGCAACAGTACTTTTAACATTTTCATAATATCATCATACGTGTAATCTCCCATCAGTAACATGTCTTTGAGCTCTCTGTGAAAACCTGCAGGGTCTTTATCATGACACGGAACTAATTTCTTCATTTCTAACAGTTCTAACTTAGTCAGTGGTGTGTGAACATACACACGTTTCAGGACGTTATCCGTACCCATAACTGGGTGTACTTCTCGTAAGGGATTCTGACTTTCAATGCCACTACCGCATTGCATGTAATACGTTTTCCTCTCTGGAGGCGGCGGGGGAACATATTCAGAGCTTATGAAGGTGTTATACTTACGTCGTTGTTCTAGAATTATTTGTATTAACTTGGTACTGAAACCTCTCCATCTATCCATGAGTAGTGCTTCTAATGTTTCGTGTAAGGGACCTGGATCAGAATAGTTGTTTCTGAACTTGATGAGGAGGTGCTGAATCATGTATACACCCGCTATTTCTGCTCTTCTGGGGAAAGGTTCAAGAATGTCTGCACTAACGTATCATCATTATATATGTCTGGGTTTTCGGCCCATAACACGGCTGACCGGGCTAGTTCCTGTTCATCCATAGAATTGAGTACATGGTACCCCACTCGGTCTCGAAGCCCTTTATCAGTTTCCTGGAACTGATGTTCAGAAGAATTCGGGTTTGTTAAAGCAGAGAAAAGAACTCTCTTGCTTTCCGGACGAATACCTTTCCTAAGGTAGTTTCCCTTACCTACATACGCTATAGTATCTGTAGACCTTCCTGGTGCTTCATGTTCTTCTTCCTCCTCGGAGGAAGCTTTATCATTCCCTTCCTGGTGTGCAATTAATACTGCCTTTCTAATTTTCTGGGACATACTGGCTATGCAAGCCCCTCTATCATGTTTTCCTTCGGCTATATTTTGACCCCACTTGTTTAGTCCGTCTAATTCACTTTGATCTGTCTCGGGCCTGTCTCGTTCTCTTATTAGACAATTTATGAAAAATCGTAATATCTGGGCTTGAATGTCAACTTTCTGTTTATGCATGGCTTCTTTTACACTGTCAGGGTCTTTCCCTGTCTGAACAAACTCGTATATTCTATCGAGACGCTCCTTCATTCCTACATAGCATAGCAAGCTATCGGTGGCAGATCTTAATCGTAGTGATGCCAATATCATTAGATCGTTTTTTCCGGGTACTGGATCATATCTGCAAACTGACATGTTTTCCTTTAATGCGTCAAGACGCGACAAGTGGGGAGACTGGAAAGGATTCTGCGTGTCCCTTAAATTGAATCTGTGTGTCGGTGGCGGGGTCTGAGGACCCGCAGTCGCACCTCCTGAGGCGGATGCTTGGGCATTATCTCTCCGCGGAGTCTGTATCTGAACTTGAATTTGTCGTTTAGTAAGATCAGGGAGGACTTGTTTCGGTAGGTCAGTCTTGAGTGCGGGAAGTGGCGGAGCTGGCGGAACAGGGGAGGTCTGTCGCTGTACCGGCGGAACATGATCTGGGGGCGTAATGCCACCCCCATCCCTGTCAGTAGGCAGGGCACGAACAGGCAGATTGGTGTAAGCTGGTACTACATCCTCTAAATATGAATTTAGGAATATGTCTTTAGTAGTTTTATGCCTTACTTTAGTCGGAACTAATGGTGTCGGTAAGTTTTTTGGTATTTCTGATAGGGCTTCAGATGTGCCATCTGCTGCAAGATACATACCGTTTACAAGGTTATTTCGGGCACGGTCTATTTGTTCTGTCTTTACTCGGATCCCTTCAGTAACTAATTCGTTTTCTTGGTCTTTCTCTGATTCTTTAAGTCTGTCTTCTCTACGGAGTGCTTTGTCAGCACGCTTACGTGATTCCTTACGCCAAAATTCTATGGCGTCCTTCTGAGATTGTCTAGCTTTCTTTTTCCATAATGCTTCTTCTACCCTCATGATGCACTCGGCATCCCATGTTCCGGTGACAGGCCATCTGTGTCTTTCGTCTAGGTGTTTGGTGTAATCGGCCCATAAATCGAGATATAATATGGCGTCTATGCCATGCTTCTGGTACATAAAATTACCTGGAGTGTCCCTAGGGGGAATAGGAATTTCTTCCTCCAGTATCCCTTTCCTAGTTCCTATCTGCTTTAACTTGTTAAAAAACGGCATTTTGCTTACTTATTACTGAATGCTCAATCCTTATTCCTTAATACTCTTGACAACTAGGTTATACGAGAAACACAATAATACACGTTTAAACAGTCACATTCATACCACAACATTAATCACATAAGAAGACATTTAAACATAGATGACTACCCCCCTATACTGGATGTACTGCTCAACAGTACAGATACACTGGTGTAACAGTGCAGAAATTCGGAATACTAGATATACTGCTAAACAGTACAGATACACTGCCTAAAAACAGTGCAGACCGGACTTGCGTACCCAAACCCGTCTAGATACGACCCAGCAATGGTACTCACCGGGAAGCACGGAAACAGAAGGCCTCGGAAAACTCGACTGGACTCGACTCGGTACTTCGGAAAACTTCGGAGAACTTCGGAAAATTTCGGAAAACTTCGGAAAACTTCGGAAACCTGGTGGGCCTCTTGACACCTCGGACCTTGCTTCTTTCGGCTAGGCTCTGGTCGGGATCCTCCGCACTCCTCACCGCCTCGTCTGGGCACTGATCGCAGTCTTCGTCACCTCCCTGAGTCAGAGGGAGATGCAGGAAATCCTGCCAGTACGCGTAGGTTCCTTCTAACTGATGGCAGGGGACACAGCTTGCAACGCACCAACCGGCGCGTGAGGTGGGGGAGGGGTCCCTGTTCGGGCGCCAAAATGACGTAAATAATTAATTTACTCTCTTAATTTCTATGCAGGTAAGTACTTAATCAATAATAACTCAATCAGAATGAAAAAAGACAGAGTCCGTGGTGTTAGAGTTTCTAAGGGTTTTATTCCTCATAAAGGAATGGTCTGATCAGGATATCATGTTCTGACCACCACAGGGGTGTCAGAAGGGATAGAGCGCTCCCGTTTATTAACAATACATAGCTTATATACTTAATTCATATCATAAAGAATAATGCAAGAGGCGTAACAGCTGAGAGAAGACAAGATAACAGTATACACGTGATATTAATACGTAATCAAGAGGCGTGAACTAGGCGTGAACCAGAGGTGTGTGCTAGAAACGTCACTGATAGGTGACGCAAGTGGGTGGCACCAAGGGGTGGTGCTAACAGAATTGTTGCGATGTCAGCAGAATTTGGAAGCTTGGATGCGCGCGCAGCTGCATGACGTGTGATTGACAGGGTGCAGGGGACTTGACATTTACACTGACGGAAAGAGACAGAAGTCTGGCATGTCAG
Source organism: Lissotriton vulgaris (assembly GCF_964263255.1). Taxonomy (NCBI): domain Eukaryota; kingdom Metazoa; phylum Chordata; class Amphibia; order Caudata; family Salamandridae; genus Lissotriton; species Lissotriton vulgaris. The sequence goes on along the minus strand of NC_141689.1, from coordinate 2,112,431,746 downwards.
ATCAACTTGTACTTCTATCATATCTGATATCTGATGTTTAGGAACCATACTATCTGAACGGAAAGGTCTCTAGGGCAGAAACTATTCTATGCTAACTGTGGATGCGTGTATGAGCGCCTAAGTGTCTACATGAGAAGCGTGGGGGCACGGGGCCTTCCATGGAAGCATGGTAACAGAGGCTATGAATTACTTGCATTGAGACAGGTCGGCCCTTTGGCTCTGCAGCTGGAGAGGATGTTTACAGGATCTAGTAAGCAGGAATGTATTCTCGGGGAGCGGAACAGATAACTCGAAGGTTATAGTCAGTCTTGGCAGAAAGCAGGCTGAGCTGAGCGCGAGGGGCCGCGCTGAAAGTAAGTCAGAGTTCACGGGTACAGAGGTAGCCTGGGCAGAGGCTGCCAGAGTCAGGAGCCACAAAAGAGGTTCGATGGCAGAAATTCAGGGCCTACTCTGCTGGAGCAGGAAAACACGTAAAGTGTACTACAAAAAGACGGTGGCATAGCATACTTAGGAACGGACTATATAATCCATTCATGGTGGATCTGAAAGAGGACAAGTTAACGTTGGACACAAATGTATTTGCGTCTTCATAGCTGGTACAGGAGGGAAGTTACATGCACTTTAAGCTGGTACATGGAGTCGGTGGGGTACGCGCTAGGGAACATAACATGACCAAAAATTTAATTTTCCTCAGACCCCACATCAGTTTAGAAAAATAGAGAATGATTTTATAAATAAAACATGACCAAAACAACAGACATCCAGTCAGTAGAAGTTAAGATATGATTTTTTTAAGATTAAATGCAAAAATGGTGCTTAGAAGCAAATACGCTCAGAGAGTTTATTGATCGCACTCGACCGGGACAAAGTCAAGAGTTCAGGCCACCTGTGATGGAGCACAGGCCAGCTACAAGACCCATGCAGGGCCCACTGAGCAAAAGTACCTTAATCCTTGTCGCAGTACAAAATGTGTCATTGTGATGTTGTGCCGAATTTCTCAATGCAACTGCGGCGATGCGTTGGTTCCATTGAGCAAAGCGCCAGTTCAGAGTGTCAGGGTTCCAACTATGACACGCCGGGGTAGTCCACGCTGGTGGGACAAAGCGCCGATCTTCTCCACGCAGTGGTTGCTATGCGTTGGTTCCAAAGGAGATGCAGCGGTTCTGAATGCGATGCGTAGTTCCACTCCCTGCAACCGCAATGGTGCGTCAATCCGGATTTTGCAGCAGGCAATGCATCGATCCCACATGGCACAACAATGTCAATGCGCAGGTTCTGGCAAATGCAGCACTTTAAACTCACTTCCAGGGGCCCTGGACTGGTTTGGCACCACTTGGCAAAGCAAGACTTAGAGTAAGTAAAGTCCAGGTGCTTTGTTGAAGATGAAAGTGTAGTCTTCGATATCCATGCGACATCCGAAACAGGAGTGAAGCCAACTAGCCCTTAGAGAGTACTTAGGTTCTGGAATGTAGAGATGCAGGTCCAATCCTTCTTACTCCCAGGCAAAAAGCAGCAAGCAGCAGGCTAACACAGCAAAGCAGCACAGCGGTCCTTCTTCCTGGTTGACTGTCCTCAGTTCCAGAAGTGTTCTGAGTTGGGGGAGTCAGAGGCCAAGTACTTATATGCAGTTGGGCATCTGAAGTAGGGAGATTTCAAAGAGATGTTTTGCAGTGCACAAGACCCTGTGTTACCTGCTCTGGCTCCAGACTCACTCCAGGAGTGTATGCAATAATTGTGTGATGCATCCCTTTCAGGTATAAAGTGTGAGAGCCTCCCTCCTATTCTACTCAGGATGATCCACCAACATGCAGATGGCTACTCAGTCACACCTTCCCTTCCTTTGTGTGTGGCTGTCAAGAAAGATTGCAGGAAGCCAGCTGTCACCCACCCCAGTTGTGCATTCCAGACACATACAGAAGGCATCAAATGGTCTAATTAAGTAACTGTTAACTTTCTAAACGTGGCATTTTCAGAACTGCAATTTAAAAACCAGATTCATCATCAGTTGTGTTTTTAAATTGTGAGTCCAGGGACCCCAAATTTGGGTTTAACATCTATACCCAATTGGGAATTACACTTATACAATGTAATGAGGCAATCCCAATGTTATCCTAAGGGAGAGATAGACCTTGGAATAGTGAAAAACTAAATTAAGAGTATTTCACTACTAGGACATGTAAAACGTAAAAGTACATGTCCTACTTTTTAAATACACTGCACCTTGGGCTGTCTAGGCCCTACCTTAGGAGTGACCTATATGCAATAAAAAAGGAAGGTTTGGCCCTGGCTTGTGGGTTCACTTGCCAGGTTGAAATGGCAGTAGAAAATACCCATACAGAGTCTGCAGTGACAGGCCTGAGACATCATTTTTTATTTTTAGGTTTAAATCTGTTTATTATTATTGAAAGACAGTGCAGGAAAATACAAGTAGCAGTATGGGCACACCAAATACAGACAGTAAGGCTGAGGTACAGTGTGCAAGGCAATACAGGCAATAACAGCCATGACTAGCACTGCACCAAGAGAACAACAGAACCAAAAAACCCAAAAACAACGTCCCCCCACCCGCAACCCCCCCCTCCAATCTCCCATCTTCCCCCCTCCCCCCACCCAGTCCAGAGCTCCCCGCAGTCTCCCCAAAACGCATACTTCCAATGCCGGAATATCTCATGCTGTGCATGTCTCAGGGTCAGTGGTTACAGGTGCCGTTAGGCGCAACAATCTGAGATACCTAGGGCAGGTGATCTCCGTAAATTCAGTCAGAAGTAGGGCTCTGAAAGGTTGCCAGAGGTCCTCAAATTGGTCCCCTTTCCCTGTTACAGTAAGTGACAGCTTCTCCATGCCCAGCACATGCTACAACCGGTGAAGCCAGCCCGTGGCGGTAGGGACGATGGTGGTACGCCAGTGTGCCAGAATGTTCTGTGAGGCCGCTCCAAGGGCTATGGCTATTTGACGGCCCCTGCGGGAGCGCAGTGGGTATGTTAGTGCATTAGGGAGGTCTAACAGCACATAAGCGGGAAAGCGAGGAATTTCTGTCTGGAAGTGTGTGTCAACTTCATCTAGGATATGAGCGGGCAGTCCCACAAAATGTGCATCAGAGTTCCGGTGTGCCCACAACCCCTCCAGCAGAATTTATCTTTGGTAGGGTCCATTTCGGACAGTCGCTCAGGGTTGTAGTACCAGTATAGTTATATTTTTGTGAGTGTTTCGGTAAGCCCCATGTGGTACGCAGAGTGCCTAGCTCGGTATGCAATGCTCTCCCACTCCTTATGACTCAGGGATCTACCCAACTCTCTTTCCCACCGCACCCTATCCGGGTTGTAGATGTGTGTGGTTGGTGTCTGTATCAGTTTGTAAAGGTCAGAGATGAGCTTGGAATTGGAAGTACGGGAGAAAAGCCATTTCTCATACGGAGTGAATTTTCTAGCAGCCGATCTCGCACTTGCGGCTGTAACGCCCAGTGACGCACCTGCAAATATCTCATACGCTCCGATTCAGGAAGGTTATACTCTTGTTTAAAGAGCTGGAAAGGAAGCACCCCATCCGGGCCATACATATGATACAGGAAGCGGCAACCTGCCGGTCTCCAGTGTGTAAAGACCCCCCTGGCCATTCCGGGAGTAAAGTCAGGGTTATCCACCAGGGGTGTTAGTGGGGAGGGGAACGTAGTCGAACCGTGAAGTGTATTGGTCGCGTCCCAGACTTCCCAAGGGGACTCGGGTTACTGAGGAGGCGTAGAGGTTAGCCGGTCTATAAATTCGAGGCAGAAATGGGACCTCCTGCAACGGTCGCCCGGCCACCGCCTGGTCCTGAAAGAGCCAGTGCCTGTCGGGCTCCCACTTGCTCCATTCCACCAAGTAGCGCAGCTGCTCCGCCTGATAGTATTTATGCAGGTCAGGGACCCCCAAACCTCCTTCCTCGGGGGCCAAAGTTGCGAGTGTCCTCTTTAGTCGGGGCTTCCGGCCCTGCCAGATAAAATTAGCGAGATCCAACTGGGTTTGAGGTATCCAGCCTGTCGGAGGCCGAAGGGGCAAGGCACGGAAAAGATACAAGACCTGTGGCAGGATGGTCATCTTAACTGCCGCAATGCGACCTAGCCAAGACAGGGGAAGATGCCTCCACCGCTCCAACTCTCCGCGGATACGAGCACGTAAAATATTGTAGTTGGCTGTGACCATCCTGGTCAGGGTTGGGGCAATTTGGATTCCCAGGTACGGAACAGTATCTGTGGCCCATTGTACGGGCAAGAGGGACTGTAGGTAAGCTCGTGTCGGAGCGGTAAGAGACAAATCTAGTGCTATAGATTTGTCTGTGTTCATCTTAAAACCTGACACTTTAGCAAATGCCTTAAGTTCAGTAACACACGCTGGCAGTGCTATCCACGGATGGTCCAGAGTAAGTAGGACATCATCAGCGTAGAAGCTGATGGTGTGGAGATCACCTCCGAACTTGATGCCCAGGGCATCCTGACGCTGCCTGATCCGATACGCGAGAGGTTCCATATAGAGAGCGAAGAGCAGTGGCGACAATGGGCACCCTTGCCTCGTCCCTCTCTCAATGGGAAATGCGGTGGAAGTGTAGCCATTGACTCTCACTACTGCGGAGGGCCAGTTGTAGCAGTTGAAGATTAGGGTTCGAATTTTCTCTCCAATCCTGAACTTGGCTAGCACTATTTCCAGGTAGGGCCAGTGAACCCATCGACCGCCAAGATCATGTATTCCCCAGGTATTAGGGAAGCTTTTTCGATCAGGTGGGTTACTCTTTTAGTGTTGTCAACTGTCTGGCGGTCAGGGACAAAACCTGCTTGGTCAGGATCCACCAATCCCGGCAGGTGGGCAGCCAGACACGTGGCGAGGATGCTGGTGTACAGCTTGAGGTCGACGTCATATGCCCTGCATCTAGTTCCGTCCTTGCCTGGCTTGGGAATAACTGAAATAGAAGCGCGCAGGAGATCCGGTGGGATGGCTCTGGGTCCGCAAATGAGTTAAATAGGCGAGTGAGCAGCGGCGCCAGGGCGGTGCAGAAAGTCTTGTAGAAGGAAGGGGAATAGCCGTCCGGTCCCGGCGCCTTCCCCACCTTAAGCCGAGCAATGGTAGCGATCACCTCCTCGATGCGAATCTCTCTCTCCAGCCACTCCGATTGTTCCGGGGCTAGAGACGGGAGTGTGGTTGAGTCCAGATTTGTGCATCCTCCAGCACAGTAGAGCCATCAGCGCATATGATTTCTTTCACCTTTTGACGTTGGTGGGCTATTCTGAGCCGACCTGCTAGTAACCGCCCACACCGATCCCCCCGTGTAATAGGCGTTTTTCAGCCTCAGAGCTGCATATTCTGCCCGGTCATTATCGAGAGCTGCGAGGTGTCCCCGCGCCACTTTGAGATGCTTCCAGACTTTTGGGGCTCCCGTCCGCTGGTGCATGCGTTCGAGTTCCTTCACCTTTTGGGTGAGTTCCTCTCTTTTTTCCCTTCGTAATCGGTTGTCGGCCGAGGAGATTGCTATAAATACTCCCTGGAGGACAGCTTTCAGTGCGGCCCATTGGATTGCAAGCGGGGTATCGGGATTCGCGTTATGTCGTAGAAAATCTTGTATGGAATCCTGTATCTGTTTCACTACAGCCTGTCTATGCAAGAGCATGTCCCGAAGGCGCCACACTCTGGGAGGTGGTAGGGACGGCGGGGCAGTAATAGTCATGGATACCGGGGCATGATCTGATAGAGATATGACTCCCATATACACCGCCGAAGTAAGAGCGCACACCGGACTCGTCACTAGGAGGTGATTTATGCGGGCGTAGGATTTATGTGCCGCCGAATAATGAGAATATTCTCTCTCCCTGGGATGTCGCTGTCGCCACAGGTCGTGTAGATCAAGGTCCCGTAACCTGTCAGTGCAGTCAGTCGAGAAGCTTTTAGCATGGAAAGTGTGTGGGGAAGACCGGACCAAGGCAACGTCATTCATGTCCCCGCCTATTATAATGTGTCTGTTGGAGGACACCGCTATTTCTGTAAGGGCGGCGTGTAGGAATTTCTCTTGACCCTCATTGGGGCTGTACAAAGAGCCTATCGTGAAGGCCACCCCACCCAGGACAACGCGATACACCAGGAGTCTGCCCCTTATCTCTGCTATTTTGTGGAGGACTCTCCCTTTAAAGTGTTTTGCTACAAGAATGGCAACCTTAGTGGCCCCATAGGAGAAATACTGGCCCGGGAATGCCTGCGCGCAGGTCGGTGACAATCCCGGGCCAGTAAGTGCGTCACCTGGAGGAGGCAGATGTCTGCACGTGTACTTTCCAAAGAAGAGAGGATTGCTCGCCTCTTAACCGGGTTATTAAGCCCTTGTTCATTGAGAGTCAGTATAGTAAAGGTGTTAGGCATTGTGACGTGAGAGGGTGTGCGCTGAAACTATGGTGCTCTGCTGGCTATTCTCGCAGGGATTGTAAAGGGTACCTTCCGGACAATAGGAACTGGGCTGTGATGATGTGCAATCAATGTGTATGTGCAAGACTTGAGCTCTGGACTCCCCTCCCCAACCCTCCCCCCCTCCCCCCAAACTCCCCTTAGACTCCCTCCCTAACCCCAACTGAGCAATTCCCAAAGAACAAAAAAGTCCTGGCCCAGTCACAAATTCATGGAGGCCCATAGGTCAAGTCAGTATTGGGAAACCTGGCCTTGGCAACTGACGGCCCTCAAGCCCAGATCAGCTAACTCGTAGTCCAGATCTATAGTAGGATAACGTAGAGGGATGTGGCAGCAACAGCCCCATCGCCCCCCCGGCCCCTTCCCCCCCTCTGCATGATTATATTGCGTTATATCTACCCCCAAATCTCAAGGCGTCACTCAGGGCTCGAGGTGTCTTTCAACACTTCTTGGATAGCTGCCGCCTGTTCCTCGGTCATTGTCTCTGGGTCGGGTTTGAGGCCCTTCATAGGATGGCGGTGTCGTCTCACCTGTTACCACCCGTCGGCCTGCGATGATGAGTGTCCTTCGCGCAACCACTGTGACGACGTTCCTCCAGGCGAGTCCCCCTCCTCTAAGTCGATGCCCAGCAGGGTGCAGGTGTCTCGAAGGGAGCGCATCTGGTGCAGGGTTCCCTGCCATGTGAAGATGATCCGGAACGGGTGGCCCCAAGAGTACGGTATCCCTTTAGTTCGGAGGAAGGACGTAACTGCATGGAAGGATTTCCGTTTTTGGAGTGTGATGGCCGAGAGATCCTGAAATAATGCTACTGAGTGACCCCGGAAGCTAAGAGGCTATTTCTGGCATGCCTCTCGCAGGATACGCTCCTTCAGAGGGAAATCTGGAAGAAATGCCAAAATGTCCGGTGGAGGGGCAGAGGTCCGCCTCGCCATCAACACTCGGTGTGCTCGGTTAATACGGATCTCGAAGTCAGACGGCTCTCCGAGGATCCCCCTGAAGAGTTCCTGTAGGTAGCAGGACACGCTGTTTCCCTCGGTTTTTAAAGGAACACCCCGTACGCGGATGTTGTTCCTCTGGGAACGGTTCTCAAGGTCCTCTGTGTGCGCCTAAAGGTCCACCTGCTGTTCCCGGAGTTGGAGCACCTCCTGCCGCAAGAATTCAACCTCTTCGCTATGTGCCTGATCCGCGGATTCCACTGCTGCCACTCTCTCGCCCAGACCATCCACATCTCTGCGTAGTTCACGTTGCTCTCCGGCTAGGTCTTGCTTCAAGGCTGTGAAGTCATCACGCAGTGTATTGAATAAGGATTCCAGGAAGGCCTTGGTGATAGGGGCATTCCATCCTCCTGCGGCAAGGCGTCGGTCAGGACAGTGGGTGAGGGAGGCGTGCGGGTCTTGTCCCCCTTCACCACACTCTTAGCGAGCATGTCTGGTATCGTGCGGCCAGTCCTGCGGTTGGTGTTGGCCATAGTCTTAGGTCTCCGAGGGGTGCAGGCGGGTTCTCCCGCACAAGCACGGAAGAATTTGGACAGTCACCAGGAGACCGCTCAGGGAGGCAGGGGGTAGTAGGGTACAAGGGGTCCTCCTCGGGTGTAGCGCTCACAAGGCTCGTCTGGGGGGGTGTTCGGTGGTGCCGGGTAGCGGGTTATGACCAGAGGGAGTTCCACTCACCGCTTCTCCCGCTTTCTCATAGGCGAAGACAATGTCCGTAGGCGGCCAGAGTCGGCCGGACAGCTGTATTGGCCACAGTCAGGGGATCCGTCGCCTCCGACTCACAGGGGGGGGGGGGCGGGCAGAGCCACGTAGCTGGTCGGGCTCGCTGCCCATTACATCGCAATGGTAGTTCCCGAGGGCACGGGTCAGGGTCTTCGCCGCCACCAAGGCGCGGCCAGGCCGGTCAGGTTCTAGCTCTTCGGTGGGTCAATCGGTGCTCTTGTGCAGAAGTGGGAGGCTTCGCCAGCAGTAAAGTCCAGGGCTCTGCATTACCCCCACGCGCTAGAAATGCCGATCTCCCTGGTCACTATCCAGTAGGCTGACAGGCAGGGGCCCAGTTCCCGGGTCAGCCGTTCCACTCCCCGCTCACCGTGCTCTCAAGTTGGTCACCGCTGGGCCTCAACTCCTCCCGTCAGCCGCAGTCGTCGAGTGGTAGTCTCGCTTCCCCTGCCAAGGGGGGCCACGCAGCAGGCGGCCAGCGGTGATACAACTGCTAGTCTCAGTCTTTTGAGGGGCAGCCACCCCCGGCACCGTGTAGGGGGGGGCCCTCCTCTGTGTGCCCCAAGCAGCTTCATTCACTCTGAGCATGCAGCTCCGCAGGGTACGTCCCGGTTCACAGGTCCGCCAGCAGCTCCTCAGTGCCCCAATCAAGTCTCGCTCACTGCAGGCCGCACAGCCGGGGCCTCGAGTTTCGCGGCGGGTCCCGTGCCGCCGAAGGTCCGCACCACACGGTCTGTGTGCTCTAGCGGGCTCCTGAAGGCGGCGCTTTGTGATCGGCGATAATTGAGTCGCTTGACTTCCCAGGCCGGGTCCTCCTCTCCTCCAGGGCTGCCGAACAGGCTCGCGACCCGCTCCGACCAGGACCGAGACCGGGGCCTCGATTTTCGCGGCCAGTCGCGCCGCAGGAGCCGGTCCCAGCCGCCACTCCCGGGGACCGCCGCTGCCAATTCGTGGGTCTCCGTGCAGGGCAGGGCTCAGTTGCATTTGTTCACCAGCGTATCTTACGGTCGGAGCCCTCCTCTGAGCTCCATTTTCGGATCGCTGTGTTTGCCTCCCGCGGTTTGGGCGGGAAGGCGGTGTAGCCTCAGGCAGGGCTCGGCTCTCCGGTAGGGCAGTTCAGGCGACCGGAGCTCGTCTAAGCCGAGATCGTTGATCTCTCCAGCAATACCTGGAATATTAGGTGCTAAGGGGATTAGAGAAGCTTTTTTAAGTGGTTCGAAGTGAGTCAGGGCCGGGGAGCCTCACGATCCGAGGTCTGGTTCGGTCACCATCTTGGCCACGGCCCTCCATTTTTTATTTTTAAACATTTTTTATTGGTCAAATGCAGATTTTAGCGGAGTTCTGTAACCAAGAGACTTTCGTAGCATCAATATACAGTGTCATGAGTTGACAATTTTCCCAAGTTATTAAATAAAACAGAATAATGAAAAGACTTGCAGATAAAACATAACCACTAATAAACAATAAATATATAATACCTCCCACCCCTCACCCCATCACACTGTTGAATCAAGCAAAAGAAAACAACATGTATTGTCGAAGCAGCAGTTCTACACTCACTATGAAATATTTCTGAGAGGACACTGTGCCACCCGGGATATGTATGGATCGACCCCCCCAGTAATAGGGAGGAGAATACTACAGCCTATGCGATCCCTGCACTGGAACTGGCTCCAATTCCAACCCCCGATATTCTGCCCAGCGCTTCAAAATTTTGTAATGTTTGCGCGGGCACCCCCTTGCTATAAAAATGGGGACCTCAAGGCCCATGCAAAAATCCAGTCCTGCCTTCCACACTGTGACGGAGGGTGCAGCTGTCACCTTCCAGGCTCTAGCATTGTCGCATTTGGCGAGGGTGAAGCCCAGGAGCATAAGGTAACGTTTGTAAACATTTCCTCCTATATCAGCCATAACATGTAGGAGCACTAATTTAGGGGACAAAGGAAGATCCCAACCTAAAACCTATGATAGGCAGGCCATTATGCCCCGCCAAAACCTCGCCAGCGCAGAAAAATCCCATAGAGTACGCATGCAGCAAAGACACTCCCGGGATGCCACCAAGCCAGCCCTGTACATCCCGACTCTAGTAAAATACACCCTATGGAGGTATTTAAACTAGAGTAGCCGAAGACTCAGAGCTATGGCCGCCCGCGAGGGGAGGCGAGGGACTCCGTCCAGTCCTCCTCCTCAAGGGAGCCCACATCGTCCTCATATGCCCCACGAAGACGCTGTAAAGATGGGGAGCAGTGCGTGACCAGAGACTGGTACATTTTAGATATTTTGTGGTCTTGTAGGTACCCCATGAAAACTTTTGCCCCCACCTGACTGAAGTCAGCCAGCTCTTTCAGGCCCACCAAGCTCGGAGAGAGAGCATGCCGAAATTGCAAATATTAAAAAAATTGCGTATGTGGCATTTGAAAGTCTTTCTGCAAGTCCTGGAATGATTTCAAGACCGGCCCCGCATAACATCCCCCAGGGTAGAGATACGAATATTGTCCCAATCTCTGAAACCAGGCAAGGTCACCAGCTGCGGAAGGCACCCATTTTACCACAACGGAGTCTCCCGAGTCAGGCGGTTCCACCATCCCATCCTCCGCAATGCCTGCCTCCATTTCCGAAAAACCAGCTGTGTCACACTCGGCAAAGAACACCGCAAGGGCGCAGAGTATAGGAGCATATGCAACGAATGATCGCCCATCAGTCGACGCTCCACTGCATATGCCAGATCTGACCACCATTCATTGAGGACCAATAAGTGGGAAACCATATAGTATGAGAGAATGTCAGATGTTGCGAGCCACCCACAATATGTGGACTGAAAGCAAGTGCGTAGTGCCACCCTGGCAGCCCCACCACCCCATAAAAACTGGCCCAAGGCCGTATTGACCTGGCGAAACCACCCCGAAGATATGGGATATGAATGGTTTTGTAACTGGTATAGCAGACAAGGAAGAGAGCCCATTTTAAAGATGGCCGAGCAACCATATATACATAGAGGCATGTGAGACCAGATTTTAATATCCTTGCGCACCCTATTCCACACAGACACTAGGTTTCTATCCCAGGCTATCAACCGCGAGTCAGAGAGGAATACACCCAAATATTTCAGCCCCCCCGTGCAACACCCGCACTGTGGAGGCCCAGGCATCAGGATCGTCCCCCCCGCCCAAGACCCACAGAGAAGACTTCCGCTCGTTCATATAGAGGCCAGAGGTCTATCCCAACACCTGCATGATGCGCAGCAACCGCGGGCCAGTCCTGTCCAACTGAGTAAGAAAAAACAACACATCATCCGCATATGAAGCGATGCGATCCGACAGTCCATCGTCCCATTCAAGGCAGGCCACTTGCGCATCGATATGCACCCATGCGGCCAGGGATTCCATTGCCAAGGAAAACAAGTGGGGCGACAAGGGGCACACCTGCCTGGTGCGTTGACCGATGAGGAAAACCGATGAGACAGAGCCCGCCACTCGCATAGACGCCGTGATGTCCATGTAGAGAAGAATTAAATAGGACAGGAAGCGAGGCCAGAAATTCAATCTGCATAATAGTGCTAATAGATACTCCCAGCTCAATGAATCAAAAGCACGATCCATGTCTGCGAGCAATAATGCTGCACACACCCCCAGACCTCTGGCTGCCGCAATTGCTGTGTGCGCTCTGCGGATATTAAGGCGGGTCGCCCGTTGGGGCATAAACCCCGCTTGATTCGGATGAACTATAGAAGAGATATGGGGATGAAGACGATTGGCTAAAGCCTGGGCCAGAACCTTAGCCTCGGCGTTGAGAAGGTAGATAGGACGGTAAGATGCATGCCTACCAGGTTTATGAAAGACCACCACCTCTGCATGCCGCCAGTCGTCTGGCAGACAACCAAGCTCCCTGGCCTCCTCCACCACGCTGCGATAATGAAGGCCAAGCTGCAGGAAGTACTGCTTAAAAAATTAATTTGGGAAGCCATTAGGACACGGCGCCTAACCAGGTCGCAACTCCCGTAGGGCAGAGCCTAGCTCATCCTCCGAGAAGGGACAGTCCAGGTCCGCGCTTACCTCGTCGGTCAAAGCTCTGGGTGGGAGATCATCCAAAAACCAGCCAATAACCAAAGCTGGCAGGCATTCCCTAGGAGCACAGAGGTCTACATAGTATGTCGCAAAGCTTTCTGCGATGGCCGACGGGTCTGACAATGGCACCCCATCCGATCAGACAATACCCGGGAGGACCATGGAGCCCATCGCCCCTTGACACAATCTACGCAAGAGTTTACTCGACTTGTCTCCCCATTGGTAAATCCTACTCCGGGTTGCCAACCATGCCTGGCGAGCTTCATCCAGCAAAAGGGAAGAGTAGTCCTGTTGCGCAAGCGATAACTAGAGGTGGACCAGCCGCCCCTCTTCGTCTCTGCTGCGCTCTTCCAGCTCCAAATTTTTTGCTTCCAGCCGGATAAGGGACTCCCTACGGACAGTGCGCGCCGCTGTGCAAAAGGAAATATCTAACCCTTGAAGGGTGGGCTTCATTGCCTCCCACAAAGACTCCGCCGCTGTCACCGAACCCACATTGTGCAATAAATACTGGTCGAAGGCTCCCTCCATATGTTCCCTATACTCCTCATTTTGGAGATTCCATGCAGAGAGGTGCCACTGGAAAGGCCCACGTGCCACTCAAGCACGCAGAGTGATGGCCACTGGCCAATGACCTGAAAGCCCTCGAGGGAGAATGTCAGCCTCTGCCACCCTGCCAGCCGCCCCCGAGACACAAAGATATAATCAATATGAGAAAAGGAATCATGGACAGCCGATAGATAAGTAAACCCCTGGGTCCCGCCGTGTAACCTCCGTCATGGGGAATGAAGCTTGGTGGGATGGCAAACAACCAGGCCCCCGTCAGGCCTCCACCGATCAACATCCAACACATCATTCCAATACCCGCCAACCACTGCCAGGCCCTCTGGAATGTCCGTCCACACAGTCACCAGTTTCTCAACAAATCCTCAAGACAACGGTGGTGGGATATAGACACTACCCAATATCATGGACTCACCCATTAATGTACCCTAGAGAAAAAGGAATCTACCCTGAGTATCACACCACGTCTTAATGTGACTATAAGGGATTAGTCTAAGGATCAAGACTGAAACCCCCCGGGATCCCCGCACAAAGCCTGAGTGAAACACTTGCACATAAACAAAGCGCTGAAAGCACAGTGCTTTTGTCCATATAAGGTGCGTCTCCTGCAGCATTAAAATATCGGCACCAGCGCATTTAGCCTGCTTAAAAATTGCCCCGCGCTTAATCTTATCCAGCACCCCGCTAACATTCCAGCTCAGCAGCGCAGGGACCCCAAGGGGTCTAACGATCTACACATAATGGAAGCCATGTGCTGGTATCAAGAACATGAAGAACCCCGGTGGCCTAAAACAAGTAGTATAGCAGGGCCCCGACATGCAATTAGATTTGAACACAACAACCATTCCCAGAACAACCCAACCCACACCCCCTCCCCCTCCCCCCACCCCCACCCTATACCTCAAAAACAATGAAGTATCTGTTGCTGCAGGCAGAGTAGGCCGACCCCAACAGGAGGTACTGCCCCTCACCCTCCAATGGATCCCCAACATACAGTCCATCATCCTCTGGCCCCTATCCCTGCCCGGAAATATCCAACAGAAATACCGGCCATATACGAACTCCTCTGGCCAACTCTAAGCTTTCTAAGAACCTGAATCACAAAATCACAGAAAACAATCAGTAAGCTGATGCAGCTTGGCCTGAGGCAGATCCCAAACGTAATTTGAAAACGGTCTATAGCCAAGTAAAAGTACAAAAATAAGCTAAACAGTCCATATAACAACCACAATTTTTATATTATAGTAATGGCAACCAACAGTATGTAGACTCATCACCCAAAGATGTATATGGTTGTTTAATTTATTATTTTAGAAAATTGATATAGATAAATCATCTTTTTATAATTCTTTTTTCATTTTATGTATACATGTTTCATATAATTCATTTGCAATTCATAGACATTTAAATATAAGGTTAAAAATACAAGACAAACAGACAGTGAGCATTAGACAAGACAGATGATGGAGGCAATGCGGCAGGGTAGTTCACAACGCAATGGCACCCGTTTTCCGCCCGGTCGAGGAGTCGACCGGGAGGAAAAACTGCACCGATGGCGGGCGGTCCCATTCCCCGAGAGGATGGCAGGCAGACATAGTCCACCTGCGACCTTAATGACCCCCATAGTGTAGATTTCTTGTTTGAGTTCATCCATGGGGAGAGGCGTTCAGAAACACACTAATTAATATAATCCTGTAGTCTAACAAGTCTGATCACTATGTAATACACACTATCCTCTACTAAATCAGCAAAGGTATGTGGATTACATTGCTCCTAATCCCAGCCTGAGTTGTTAAATTGGCTTAGCATGCACATACAGAGAGTTTTTGGAAACCTAAAACTGGGCTGTATTTGCTTGTAAACCTGTAAAAAAATGGATCGGACGTACACACTTTGATCAAATAAGAGCTGAGGGTTGTGTGAACGTGTATTAGTTGCAAAATTTGCAAATTAGCTGTTAGATGTTATGCACTTTCAAAAGACCCTCCCATTGAGCTGCCAATGCTAACCCACAACTTCCAACATTAAATGGTCAAGCTGGGGACTTTTTCAAATGCACTAAAAGGTGGCTACAATGTTTGATTTTTATTTTGCAAGGACCTCGCTATCCATATTCCAATTCAATAAAATACACAGCAATTCTATCTAAAATGGTGTATATGTGTATGTGTTATTTGTATAGTACAACCTTAACCAAAAGGCACCAGAGCACTGTATAGTGTCAAAGCCAATGAGTTATTGGAGGGATATCTTACTTCTGAAAGTGGAGATGGGATGTTTATTCATCATGACAGTGATCTTTAAATAGGTTAGAATTCAGACATGTGGCAGAAATTTACATAATTCTGCCAAATGCCTGAATATTCCAGCAACAATATTAATTGACTGCTTTTATGTTTTTTTGTTAGAGTTGTATTTTTTTAATTTAGTAGATGCCGCCTTCAAAGAAAAATGTAAAGTGCTGGAGGAAACAAAGCTATGAAATTGCTTCTATGGATTGTTTGATACTTCAGGACTTGGGTACTTTAAATGCTGCTAAGCCAAGTCTGTCTTTTTTTGGTGGGCACTATGACCTATCTGTAACTTGTTTTCTAACATTTTCTGCATTTCAACAAACGCTGACGAGGGGAAATTAAATAAATAATACATTTCCCTTCGTCGTTGTCTGTCGGAATTTGTTTCGATGGGTAAACAACACTGGCAGGGTGATGGATTACCCAACATTAAAGGGAGTCACAACTTTTGGCAAGAAGACCATTTGAGTCCTCAGTACCAGTTTGACCGAAAAAATGGTGGTGTATGGTGGTTGCACCAATAGTATCTAGAGCTCACTCACGTGACAAGCTGAAGTGATCGCAATGAATACAGTCTTGAGAGTTAACAGACTCAAAGAGCAGCTGTATGTCAGCTTGAAGGGGTGTACTCATGAGAAATATCAAGACCAAGTTAATGTATGCCAAACCTTCAAAAAACTGCCTCACAGCAGGTGATTTTAACGAAAACGGTTGGTCTGGCAAACATAGACAGCCCCAAAGAATCAATAAATAACCTTTAACAGTGGCCACCACAAGGCCTTAATGGCTGAAAGACAAAATGAACAAGAGAACATGCAACAATTTGGCTTGTAAGGCATCTGTCTTCCAAATTCCACTCCAGTCAACAAATGTGTCCTGGTTCTGGGCATAAATTGACTTTGTGGAAGGACATCTGGAAGAGAGAATGACATCCACCACTGCCAGTAGTAACTCAAATGCAATTAATGGCTGCTGGACAATCTCCACACATAGAGGTGTAGATTGCAAAGAGTCGGGTGAAGGACCCTGCACTGATGCTGCTGCAGGAGTTCCTCTCAGAGTGGGAGCCTTATGTTACAGCAGATACTCATACCCAAAAGTTTTGGGTACCACACTCTCTTGGCCACATTCAAGGCCACTGGAGTGAATTGGCCGTGATCATTCCTAATCTTTGTCAGAACTTGCACAGAAAGAGGTAGGGGTGGAAAGGTGTACAATATTCCTATGTTGCATTCCAGCCAGAATACAGCCACTAGTAAGTGTCTTTGCAGAAACTCCAACACTGTGCTTTCTCAATGAAGGTGAAAATATCTAGCCAATGTTCTCTTCACTGTAGGAAGATTTCCTGTGCCACCTTGGGATGTAGACTCCATTCATAATCTACCAAAAGCTGCTGGCTGAGTTCGCCTGTCCTGACATTCAAGGATCATGCTAGGTGGTTCACGACCAATGAAATGCCCTGAAGATCCACCCAACTCCAGATTCTCTGAGCCTCCTGGCATAGAATCCAGGACCCAAGTCCACCCTGCTTGTTGCAGCACCACATGGTGGTGGTGTTGTCTATGATAACCTGCACCAGCCTCCCTTTCATGGCTGACAGGCACCAGACAAATGGCCCACAAGTCCAACAGATTGATGTGGAGCTGGGATTGCTTCAGAGATCAGAGTGCCCACATCTCTACCTTTCCCAGATGATTTCCCTAACCCAGCAGTGATGCATCTGACACCACAAACAGATCTGGGTGGGGAAATGATAGGGCCCTGCCGCTGGACTAATTGGGTTCAAGCAGCCACCGCTACAGATTGTGAGGCATTTTTTCCAAAATCTGGATGGCGTCTGCTCTGTCAGTTTTCCTTGGTACAGGATCCACTGGAACTCCCAGTTACATTGCAGAGCTTGCAAGGGCCACCTGGCGTAGTCGAACAGGGAGATGTTGGAGGCAAAGAAGCCTCTGAAATACTCTGAGCAAGCGTTTTGGACTGAGGCTGAAACATGGAGACCAGAACTCAACTGTCCGAGATTAGCCTGGGCAGACGCAAAGCGTTGAATTGCACTGTTTTCAGAAAAGCCCCAATAAATGGTAATCTCTGCAATGGAGTGAGGTGAGGCTTTCTCAGCCTCCAAAGGTGTGCTGCGACCACTGCTACTACTTCATAAACACCTGAGGAACCCTAGGGAGCACAAGGGGGAACACTGAAAACTGGAAATGCTCCTGGCTGACCTTGAACCACAGGTAACGTCTGTGGGACTGCAGAACGGGTATTTGAAAATACACGTATTGCAGGTCCAAGGACACCATCCAGTCTCTTAGGTCTAGAGCAGGCATGATCTGAGCCAACATGCTCATTTTACATTTGTTATTTAGGATGGAATTCAGAGGTCAAAGGTTCAATATAGTCCAGATGCCTCTGTCCTTTTTCAGCACAAGGAAATAGTTACAGCAAAAACTCTCTCCTCTTTCCGAGTCCAGAACCTTCTCTATTGAACCTTTAGAGAGAAACCAGAAAAGAGATGGCTCCTCTGAAAGTCAATTGCACCCTGGGGGGAATGGAGGAGCAAACAGAATAAGTAAGGCATAACTATGTTTAATGATGTGTATCAGCTATCTTTTTGATGTAATGGATTGCCATCCTGGGAAAGAATAATGGATCCTGCTCCTTAATAGGATGGTTGCGTACAGCTAAGGGCAAACTAAAGTGACCTACAGGCTGTTGCCGCAGGGAAGGAGGAGTGGGAGTACTGATGCCCCGTCTGGCCTGCGCAGTGCCTATCAGACACTTGTCCAAAGCCTCAAAATGACAGAGGTGACTGGTACAGTAGTTGGGGCACCTGACACCTGTCTGGACGCCAGCCCCTGGAGTAGCCTCTGAAGTTCCTAAATTGATGTGGAGTTAATAGTCCAGGGAGCTTGCCACTGCTCTACTGTCCTGAAAATGTTTCAGGGCAGAGCCAGCTGTTTCGTGAAAAAGGCATGAGCCATCAAAAGGCATATCTGAGGGAGGCTAGTGCATCGCCATCAAACTATGTGAGATACATCTACATGTGATGGTGCAGCACAATGATAGTGCAATCTCCCATTCTAAGGCAGTGAGTGCTATCTAGGCTTGCACAAATCATGTACTTGGCCGTGTGCTGGCCATCATTAATTGTTTCTACCTGGACAACCGTCAAGATCTCTCTGGCCATGTCCCAGAATAGCAGCCCATCAAACAGACTGCTTTGACTGCACAAGGCTTGCCAAAGAGAACATCCATTTCCCAAACGCCCCTATTCTTGGGCTCCCTAATGTGACATTGATCCACATTCGGTCCATCACCTGTTGTGTTTGCATATTCCGCCCTAAGTGCGCTAGGAATGCCCAGACGTGGGTCTCAGGCACTCCACACCACTGGGGTCAAGCTAGCCGGGCTGATGAGAGGTGTTACCTCGAAACCGGTCCGGTCCTCGGATGCTTGATTCCGTTCTGGGAAGGACATGGCCTTTGTAGTTCGGACTGGACTGTTCCCATGGGGCACAGGGTCAGAGCTGATTTGCATATCGCCATTGTCTAACCCGGGGTGGTGTGGAGTGCAAAAAAACGATGGATTTGGGCCCAGATCTTTGGACTGGGTGAGTGTGTGACATTGATCCACATTCGGTCCATCACCTGTTGTGTTTGCATATTCCGCCCTAAGTGCGCTGGGGATGCCCAGACGTGGGTCCCAGGCACTCCACACCACTGGGGTCAAGCTAGCCGGGCTGATGAGAGGTGTTACCTCGAAACCGGTCCGGTCCTCGGATGCTTGATTCCGTTCTGGGAAGGACATGGCCTTTGTAGTTCGGACTGGACTGTTCCCATGGGGCACAGGGTCAGAGCTGATTTGCATATCGCCATTGTCTAACCCGGGGTGGTGTGGAGTGCAAAAAAACGATGGATTTGGGCCCAGATCTTTGGACTGGGTGAGTGTGTGACATTGATCCACATTCGGTCCATCACCTCTTGTGTTTGCATATTCCGCCCTATCTAGAGCAGTCGTAGGGAAAGAATTGGAGTTCACTTACTGGCTGAAGACTGAAACACTAGGCACTCTAACTAGGGAATTGGCTCTGCACTCGGGGAACCTAGAGGAGACCCACTTACTTTGTGGCCCCTTTGTGCCTTTCCTTGGATATGGAGTGGCAGCTTTTTATGTTTGTGCTTAGATTTCGCTTTGGACTTACTGGAGGACTTTCATTGTGAGGAAGACGTCCCACAAGAATGGCCTCGGGAGTGAGATTAAGACCGCTCCAGTGACCTGGAGCTTGGTGGTTTCAACTTCTTATTTTGATGGGCATACAGCTTCACATTTCGGTCCTTGATTGCCTTCAGATGTATGAGTGCATGTCGTAAAACTTTGCATTGTGTCCCAAGCCCAAACACCAGAGACACACCTGGTGTGAGTCCATTTGTTTTCTGCACTCATGGCTTGTCTTGAAGCATGTCATTTTAGGAGAGGAGGTCTTTCCCTAAAATACTGATTTTTAATGTTTAAGAAATCTGTGCAAGGACGTTGAAAATGGGAGCAGAGTTCTGGATCTGCATTGGTAGACACAGAAAGAAAGGAACTGACATCAGCATCAAGAGGATGACGCTTATATGCCCGTCCACTGGTACAGACCCAGTGCGGAGTTGCTTGCCACCCCATAACAGCACACAAGAGCATTGCTCAAAAAGTTTCTGGTTCCATCGTGGCCCAAGGGGAGTATTTTGAGTGGAGGGATCTATGGTTAGAAGTATCCATAAAAATGATAATTTCAGTATAGGACCAAATCTGAGCACATCATCTGACAAGATTTTTTTTTAATCCCTGTGTCAAATTACTCACTATTATTTAACTGTCAAAACACTATTGAACTTTATAAATGCTCACAGAGACGCAGTCCAGAAGAGAAACATTGTTAAGGAAACACAAATATTTGCAATTTACTCAGTTTTGGGATTGGTATTGCTAAAAGAGATATTTTTCAGCAGTCTCCTTTGCCATGTTATATTGGAATAATAAGAATTAGAACTCGTGACTTACATTATGATTGGTTTCAGACCAGTTTAAAATACATTAAATCAGGACTAACTGCATAAAGAGTTCTGCAAATACGTTTAAATCATTGTTTATTTAATTGCCAAGTTGGCTGAATAATACTTTATTTGGGAATGTATAGTTTGATTAATATGATGTTATTTTTTGGATCAAAGACATGCTTCTGTTTTAGATCTGCTTTTTTTCTTTGTATGACTTCTGCTCAACCTGGAAATAGAATGCTAAACTGCAATTTCGACTTGCACAGGCTCTTTTCTGTTGCTAAAGTTAACTATATATCAGTATTGTCAACTGAAAAGAAACACCATCTGAAAAGTAATCAGAATGGAAGTGTAGAATTTGAGCTGTAGAAGCTCAAAAGAAGGAGAACCCCGGCAGAGCGGGGGAGACATTTCTAAAACCGCCGCCACCGCCGAGAGTCTTACTTACCTAAAGACACGCACAGAAGCCGGCAGACTTCACCGCCACTACCGCCGCCACCGCCAAGAGTCAAGGGACATCGGACTCCGCACCGCCGCTCCGGGAGACTTCAAATCCCGGCAGGCATCGCGGCGGCGCGTCTGAGTGACGCGGTAGCGCCCTGTGAGCGCCAAACAGAAGCTCAAAAGAAGGAGAACCCCCGCGTCGCGGGACGCGAGCGGGACGCCCTGGGCGAAGCCCGGGCAAAGGGCGGGCCCTCTACGGCCCTCATCAGCAGGAGGAGGCAGGGCAGGGCCTGAAACTCTGCACGAGGATCACAAGGGACCCTACTGAACAAGTAAGACTGTTTTTGTTGGTGATACATAGCCCCCTGTGTGCTTCAGCAGTTCAGGCTCCTTGTTATAATCATCATTATGTCCAAAAAGGGATCTGCACCACCAGCTAACACAATGAAAAACTATTTGGTTCAAACAGTGGAAAAAATTAACCTACAGAGGAGAGAATCCCTGGGACTGAGTCAGTCACCTGACCTACATTGTTTGTCCCCTTCTCTAACCCCCTCACCTGAGGACTCAGTGTCCCTGCAGACTTTCCCGGATGCTTGTTTCAACTGTCCTACTACGCAGGAATCCGGTTCTTTAAATGACAAGGAATTATCTGGATCTGGTCCTGAGGTTCTTATAGTGGACCTTGGAAATAAATCTGACAGTGATGTGGATCAGGAAATTCGTGCTACCCCTACAGATGAAGATATTTCAATCTCTGAACAATTTTCTCGGTTAGACTCTGGAAAAACTAAAAACCCGCCGAGGCGGGGGGGACTAAGATCTGGGACCAGGAGGAAGAGGGTAAACACCCCAAAAGCAACCCATAAGGAAGCTGGAGGGGGAAGTGTTAAGCCTAATGTCAGCCATGATGAGGACTTGTTTGACAGAATTGCTGACTTAATAGATATGAAAATTAAATCCATTGTTAAACCATTGCTCTCTAAAATTGACAAATTACAATCTGAAGTCAAAAAACTGGGAGGGCAGATGAACAAATTAACAGAGGGCGTTGATAATGTCATGATGTTGATGTCAAACCTGGGCAATAATAGTAGAGAAGTTGATGATCAAGAGGGGGAGAACATAGTTGACGCCCCAAACAACCCACCACCCCAGCTTCCTGATCCAAAAATTAGTGGTTCTAATACTAGTAGAGGGGACGGTCCTTTAACGGTTGAGATACCCCCTGCACATGCTCAGCCAACTGACCCTCTTCAATTTATAGTTGAAGCTTCTCCTGTTGTTTTAGTACTGGCAAATGTACCACCTTTAGAAGCCGGTACTGAAGAATCCCCTTCCTCCCTGTCTAATAAAGCCCTACAGTGGCTTACAACTAACATGAGATTAGCCCCTGGGGGGGGACAACAGCTGGCTCAAGAGATTAAAACCGCTAAAAGGGTTCCATGGCTGGGTAATCGCCCCAAAAAATTTAAGGGGGATTGCGTGGCAGTAAGCTTTTCACATTCAGGCGTGTTACCTAACATTCTCATTAACTTTCTCCCACCACAACGCAGGCAGGGTTCTGTTGTACCATTAACCTTGAAATTCTTTTATGGTGAGCAACAGAACGTTACATACCCTAAAACACCAGCCTTTGGATGGGATTCTAATTCTGATTTAAACTATAGATGGGGTCGAGAACATCACCGTAATATTGTAAATCAATCAGCACCCCTAGCTTATCAGAATCCTTTTGCTCAACCCATCTTACTGTCTAATCGTTTTGCACCCTTATCCTTTTTGGATCATAATGATTGACTTCTGCCAGAACATTCTGGACAGACAGGGAATAGTGTGCCTGTCCTCAGCATGCTTACCTGGAACATAGCAGGTATTAAGACTAAAGCAGATAATGCAATATGGCTAAACTTTATATCTAAGTATGATGTTATTGCTCTACAGGAAACCTGGGAAACAAACAATAGTTTTTCTCTTGATGGCTACAGTTATTTCTGTAATCCTGCTGTGGCTAGCACAGCAGGAAGAGCGAAGGGAGGCCTGTTAAGCCTCTTTAAACTTGACATCAAAGGTAGCCTTAAGAAATGTGACTCAGGATCTGAGCAATGTCTTATTGTTGAATTGTCTCGTGTGGAATCTCCCAACATTTTGTTTATTAATTTTTATAATTCCAATGCTGCTGACTGTACATCACATAGTCTAGGTAGATTGGATGAATTTTTGTCAGCCTATAGCGAAGATGTGAATGCATTTGAAATCATCTTCTTAGGGGATTTTAATATACACCCTTGCTCGCTTATGTGTGTTTGCGATGACTCAGAATCCCCTCCTAATTGTGCAATGGTTCATCTTGAGCATAATAAACAGGGGGGTTGTCTAGAAAACTTCCTCGCAAGTTGGAACCTATACGAATCCAGTTGTGGGGAGGGGGGGGTCAGGGCCCCTACTTTTAAGGGCTCAGACAATGGCTCTATTATTGATTATATTTTTATTTCTGCATGTTTTTTATCCAAAGTTTTAATGTATAGAACTGTGGTATCCGCCTTTAGCGATCATAACCCAGTTTCCATGGACCTAGTAGCGTCTGAACTTTTAGGGCGAAACTATGGTCCTTGTTATGAAGAAAGAACACTTAAAGTTAAGGACCAGGGACGGAGACTGAAATGGGATAGTATAATCCCAGAAACCTTTGTTCAAGAAGTTCTTTTAGAGGCTGAGGAGGAGGTCGGAGTGTGTTTATCTAGTGAAGCTAATGATGGGGTAGTGATCTTTGCATTTAGTAGCATATGTAGCAAGATAAACGGCAGGCTCTCTGTGATTAGTAAACCAAAGTCGAAACCTCTTAAAAGATGGTTTGATCACGGATGCTCAAAAGCACATTCTGTATTGCTCAATGCTCTAAAAACTGTTCCAAAAGATCGTGACCTCATCAGTAATAGCAGAGCTTTATATAAAAAGGCCATTGCTGTAAGGAAAAAACAGCTTAAAGATGAAGCCTGGTCACAACTCACAGATCCAGCCATACTAAAAAATAGTGGAGAATTCTGGAGGATTGTTAACCAACCCCTACTCACAGGGGAGGATAACTCCCCCCTAGAAGCTAATATTCCTGATGAGGGCTGGATTAAACACTTCAGAGACATCTACTCAGACCACTATAACGCTGAGAACAGGGCACAGGAAGCGATTACCATTCCAATAGGGAATTATTTGCACTTTGAAGTTGAGGAAGTATTATCGGCTATTGATTGTACTCTGAATAAAAAGGCACCGGGACCAGATGGTGTCCCTGCTGATGCCTTTAAATGCTTCCCTAACTTCTGGTCAAGACTGCTTTGCAGGGTCTTTAATGCTTTAAACCGTGACAATATCCCTAAGTCATGGAAAACATCAATAATTATTCCTGTTTTTAAAAAAGGAAATAGGCAGGATCCTGCATGCTATAGGCCAATTTCACTGATAGATTCCTCAGTTAAGATCCTAGGGAGAGTCTTATTAGTGAAATTGAATGAATGGGCCACTGAGAACAACATCTTGAGTAATGTGCAATATGGGTTTAGACCCAAAAGAAGTACCCTGGATCAGTGTCTTAATCTCCACCTGCTGATCGAGAAATACACCAGGGCTAAGGATGGGTCCATGTACCTCGGGTTCATGGACCTCTCCTCTGCGTTTGATATGGTCAATAGAACTAAGCTCTGGCGAAAATTACTTGACATGGGCCTGGATAGATCCATAGTCAATTTATTGGCTGACCTCCATTCTGGCCTTACCGCTAAAATTAGAGTATCTACAAATGGAAGGTGTACAGATGTTTTTGCGTCTGAAAAGGGAGTCAGACAGGGTTGCATACTGGCCCCACTGTTGTTCACGTTATATGTGAACGCCCTGGAGCCTGCCCTCAGGGGCGTTACAAGCGACATCCCACGTGCAGGGGAACACCAGTACCAATACCAGTTCTCCTTTACGCGGACGACGCGGTTCTTCTTGCACGAACTGGGGTGGGGCTTCAACGACTCCTGGATGCTTTTGAATCGTTTATGGGCTCCCTTGATTTGAAAATTAACGCGAAAAAATCACAGGTTATGCTTATGGGCCTGGCCTCAAGGAAACCTTTTCATAAAACCTTTTTCTGTGGGCAAGAAAAGCTTGCACGCGTCTCCTCTTTTCCCTACCTGGGGATCACCTTTGATGAGAAAGGTAGCTGGGCTCCTCATGTAAAAAGCAGAGCAGCCATGCTGGCCAGGACATCCGCTGCCCTCCATGGGTTCTCTAAAAAACTGGGGGGTAGGCCAATTGCAGCTGTCAGCAAGATATACAAAGCTAAATGCATTTCAGTTGCTTCATATGGTGGCTCTTTGTGGGGACATAGGGGAGTCGATCCCATACAGACAACGGAAAATACATTTTTTAGATCTGTTTTGGGCGTCCCACAGTCAACCCCGTCCTATACTGTTCATATGGAACTGGGGGAAGGCTACATCTCAGATTTGATTAGAATTGCACCTTTAATCGCTTGGCTGAGGATGTGGCTTAACACAGAAATCCCTCTAAATCATATCATAATGAGGGACTGTTTGACCCTAGATAATGTACACAAGATTAGGTGGTTGATGTACATTAAGGATAGTTTTTCGAGGTTGGGGAGGCCTGAACTATACTCTGTTATTGATTCTATAACATCCAAAGATATTGCTTACACCAAGGTGGCTATGAAGGAGCTCCTATCCCTGGAGAGGGAAGAAACTGAGCTGAAGAAACCCTGTGTCAGGGCCAGCTTATTGTTGGCTATACCTAATGGTCCTGACAGTTACCTTAATGTGGTGACCCATCCCTACCACAGGTTCATTTTAACTCGTTTTCGATTTAATTTGATACATTTTAACTTGGGTTTCTACCCCGTTTGGAGTACCCCTGAAAAGGCACCGCCCTGTTCTTGCGATCATTTCTCTGAGCAAAGTACTATGCACTTTATAATGTTTTGTAGTTATTACAATGAAGCTCGGAGATTGTTTCTTGTACCTATACTCAAGGAAGCAGGATTTATTTTAGTCAGACCTGCTCTTATTTATCTGCAAATGTTACAAACTCCCAGGATTATGTTTCATGTGGCTTGTTTCCTGGTGAGAGCTATAAGAAGCAGGAATATCAGACTTAAAAACGTGTCTACCTCCCTTTGTAGTATAGACCTGCACACTAGTTAGTCTGTCTGCCGGTGACCATTGGCCAAGATTATTCAGAAAGCACTGTAACAGGGCTAGTAGTTGCCATTTCTGAAACATTCAGATGGGGACATACTTAGTAATTTTTAAACCTTCTTTGCACTTTAGCACCTTGCACTTTAGCACTTTGCACTTTGTATTAATTTTATAGTTACAAAATGTAACATGGTGTACGATGGTTTTTTAACATGCTAATCTTAAAATGTTTTTTAACTGTTTTTAATGTATTTGTCGTTTGTGTTTCTATGTATATATTTGCCATTGTCTTTGTATGATATTAAGTTATCGCAATAAAGTATTTTGACTGACTGACTAATATGATGTTATTTTTTGGATCAAAGACATGCTTCTGTTTTAGATCTGCTTTTTTTCTTTGTATGACTTCTGCTCAACCTGGAAATAGAATGCTAAACTGCAATTTCGACTTGCACAGGCTCTTTTCTGTTGCTAAAGTTAACTATATATCAGTATTGTCAACTGAAAAGAAACACCATCTGAAAAGTAATCAGAATGGAAGTGTAGAATTTGAGCTGTATTTTTTTTTACAATTGTTTCACGTTACTCTGGCAAAGCATTCCTTTTCCCCATCCCTAGCATTCCTTACGGAAATGAAACTACAGGTTGCCATAGTGCTTAATTTGTGAAAAACTTAAGGCCAACGCTTAACGACAGTTCAAGCTGCTCCACTTTAGAATGGTTTTGCTCAAAGTGAATAGTACTTGAAGTAATTAATTTAGTTATGGTATGGTTAATGAGAGCAGGGAACGGAAGGTATAACATAATGGGTCGTGGGGAAGGGGAAAAAGTGGCTACCCCATATGACTCATTAATCTGTGTGGTATGGAGTCGTGCAGAAGGAGGAAACATTGGAGTAGAACATAGGAGGGGATATGGTGGTATATGAACATTATTAAGTCTTCTCAACTTTTTTTGCCTGTTTTTGTTTCTAATTTTGTGATTCGACTGTATACATTCGTGGTCAACTGTTTATTTGTCTTTGGGCTGTAAACACTTGAGTGACTAATTTTCTCTGAAAGGAGATATTAAGATGAATGCTTTCCTAATCTCCATTTTGCACGAATGATTACATATTGTTACAATGGTTAAGGACAAACTTAATATTGTGTGCTATTGTTATTACTGGAAACCCCAGTCTTAAATAAAAAAGGGTAGAATCTTTTTCGCCTCCACTTCCAAAGTTTGGAACTCTTTTCCAACAGCAATATGGACGATTATCTCCTTTATAGCTTTCAAGAGACAAATTAAATCAATTCCTGATGAATGCCATACCCTCTCCCAAAGCCTGCTAATTTATGCTTCCTGTCCTGGCAGCCCTAAACTGTCTCCTCTGCCAGAACCAGTTGTTTTTTGCAATCTGGACCGTGCTTGTAACACCTCAGCTATTGAAACGTGTACATTGTCTACATGAAACATATTGTGAATAATACACCCTCCCTATCACTGTATCACAGCTAATCTTCACACTTGCACTGCTTTGATAATTTTACTGCCCGGAAAGCATTTTGTCAAAACCGTGCCTTGTAGACAATTTGGAGCAACGCTTTTTGAGTTGATTCATTTTAAAGGCAAACAATTTCTAGAAACATCCCTCTTTTCCTAAGCCAATCTACTCATTCTGGAAATGGCAAAGAGCGAGTGGAAGGTATCTGGTTGGAAACTATCCATGAATGATAAAAGGGACTGGCCGGTGAAGGAAATTGTGCTCCAGCTGTGCCCTCAGAAGTGAATGTTGATTCTTTGTTCTTAGCTGGACCACCATAGCGACTGTATATTTTAACGTTAACAAGGTGGTAACCTAGAGATGCATTGGATTCCATCACCATTAAACTCCGAAGCTTAATGTCTGAATGAACCAGGGTGAAACATCTGTAGCTGGCCTCTCCCAACAGTTTGTTTCATCAGCAAACTTACTTTCCCCAGCCAGTCCTATGAACCAGCCCCAACCTCTGTAGAACAATAATAAATCATGACTATGGCATGTGTAACAAAGCAGCACGATAGGATATCCATTAAACTATTTTTCTTAGGTAATCAAGCACCCTTCTCTGTGTATCAGTAGTTCATGGGAGAAATTCTTGAACTAGAATTGCACAACAGACATAGGCCATAAAATCCCAGAGCACTTGAACCTGTGGATGGACAGATCCGATGACCATGCAGAAACTGAACTAATAGGAACCCAGGTTTCAAAGAGGTTGTGACTCGACTCATGCAGTGTGTACCCTACTCGACTTACTACTGTCACAAAATGTTGTAACCCCCAAGCTTTTGATATAGGAAAAGTTTTGGTTATACCAGAAATATCACGCAATAGCCACCTTACACACATCAAAAATGCTGTATCAATTGTGCCCCCACACAGCCCAACAAGAGCAGTCTAAAGCCTATCCCAGTCAGCTGATTAACAATCATAGCAAGGCAGGGTCGACGAATTCTACAAAGCAGCGAGGTCAAACCTAACAACTATGCCTTTCCCGGCGGCCTTCCTGGACAGAAATCACTGCAATACCCTGAATAGACTTAGACTGCGTTTGCCTCCAGGAAGGCCCCATTGCATTGTGGCAGATGTAGGCTCTGCAAGTTTCATATCTTTTTGAAGACTTCAAACGCAAACCCCATCATGCCACTAACACGAACCAGCAAAATGCAGTGTGTACGCTTGCTTCCTCATTTAGAAAAAAACTGCATTTTAAAAGCAAACCTGGCAGCTACACATAGGCCTTGTAAAAAAAACAGATGCAAAGCAATTCAGGTTATAGACCTTTCCCTATCACAGAGATTTGACAATATTTATTTGTAAGTATGTTAATTATCCCCCCACTGGCAAAAGAATCTAAGCACCTCACATAAATCTCTACATCCTTACCCTCTAAAACTCACACTTACCATTACAGCGGTCTTTATGTCCGCACATAAATATTACCATAATAAACTCAGGCTAAAAAACACTCGGAAATCTGGTTTAATGCGGTATCTATTGTGGTACAATTCTGTTTAAGTAATGCAATAAAATAACAACAACATCATACAGGCATTTACAAAACGAAGTCCACCTGATAATTTATTAAAAAAACGAATGCATGTAGTGAAAATAAAACGAGAATATTTAGTTTAAAAAAATCAAGCAGAGTATTATCTAGATACTCATGAGGAGGGGGTGAAAATTCCAATTGCCTCGATTTCCCTCCCCTCTGCCTCACATTTAGTGTTTGTTGCATGAACTTGCAGTAAAAATACATGAATCGTAGTCAGGCATGTCACTGACCGAAGAACACTTTCATTGAAGGATTATTCCTTCATTCACTGCATTGTTCATGTGATCCATACGTAGAACAAACTTTTTCTGCCACATGAGCAAGACTTCCCCGATTAACAACTTGATGTAGAATTTTAAAGTAAGGCTGCAAATCAAGTCGACATTACATTTTCTAGGACAAGCACTCACCACATTACTGCATATTCTCTCACATACTCCATCACCCCATCAACCACCACAGCCTACCTCTGCTCACTACAAAACACCCTCCACCATCGCCATGTCCTTTTTTGAGTCGTAGACCTCCAATCATAATGACGAATTACAACAATCTGAAAAAAAAAATGTGCCCTGGTGTTCTCTCCCATTAAAAAGTTTCCAATATGAACGTAAACGTTTGGTCACCAAACTGTTATCCTGACCTTATGTGGCTCATGCTTGTATCATCTAATGCAGGGGTCTCCAAACCGGTCCTGGAGGGCCAGATCCATGCCAGATTTTTGGGATATCCCCATTGAGATGCATGTAGTTATTTTAAAAATCTGGCATGGATCCGGCCCTCCAGGACCGGTTTGGAGACCCTTGATCTAATGTATGACCTCATGACCAGCAACCAAGTACACATACAAAAGACATTTCCTTCAGATACGATTGAAACTTTGATCTGTCCAAGTGTAGGCAAGTATTTTTTCTTGACAACGGAATGCTGGCAATTTTATCATCAAGGACAGGCATTGAAAGATGAGAAATCCAAAGTGGATTTGTGAAATTTCACCAGGCAAGCAACAGGCACCAGTGACAGCAGTGATTCCACACAAAAGCGTTGAAACTAAAGTTGACAAACTAGGAATAGTCATTATTTCTAGTATCAGTCTCAAAAAACCTGCATCTTTTTACATTCCTCGTATCTGGACCCCTGTTCTAAGTGGAACTTTAAGAGAATATGTTAGTGGATCGACAAACGACAATGATATCTGCTCCGACCATGGCTAAAGCCAAAATGGACAAAAGCTTCACCCCTCCATTGGTAATAACAAGTCCGAGGTGCGTAACTTCTCTTTTTTCAGAAAACGTATTTGTAATTCCTAAATTTCACACTTAGTCCAAAGTTGCATTGCTCAAGTTTATTTTATTTGCATAGTTACTTAAAACCATTGCAATAATAACACCAACAATAAAACCTTGAGTATATACTTAATACCGTGTTGCATATATGTTAGGGTAAAATCTTTCTCATATAGTAAAATCAGTTACATTTACTTAAAAAACTGTTATAATAACAGTGCTTAAAATAAAACCATAAATATCAATTTTGAAACATATTTGTTTCATTTATTTATTTATTTCAAAGGTTTTATATAGCGCTGCTGGACCCGAGAGTATCAGAGCGCTTTACAAGGAAGGTAAAAACAAACATTGAACAGTGAGATCAAACAAGTCAAGTGCGTCAGAGGAGTATGGACATATAAATTGAAATGTATACAAATATAAAAGGGAGGAGAGAGATGGAAGTGAAGCGAGGGTGAGATAGAGAGGGCAGGGGTATAGCGGAGGGGGGAGTGGAGAGCATAGTATGAGAGAGAGGAGTTATCAGGGATGGTGTCATACTACAAGTATCACGATACATTGGGCATCTAAAGTGTCCGTGACATTAGATACCCCAGTATTTGTTGAGAAGCAGTATTTTGAGTTCTTTTTTGAAGAGATGGTAGGAAGGAGTTGCAGCGGATATCCTTTGGGAGGGAGTTCCAGATTGTGGGAGCGTTACCAGAGAACGCACAGGATTGGGTCTTATGATGTTTCAGTCTGGGTGGGATCAGGATAAGTGAGTTAGTGCTTCTCAGGGATCTGGAACAACCTGCTTTCTGAAGTGTTGTTGCAAGGTAGGAAGGGGTGTTTTGGTGAAGAGCTTTGTGAGTGATGCAGGCAATTTTGTATGTGGATCTTCCTTCTATTGGAAGCCACTTGAGATTTTTGAGGATGAGGGAGATGTGATCAAATTTTCTGCAGTCGGAGATGAGTCTAGCCGCAAGGTGGAGGACAGATTTAATTGGGGCAAGATGGATTTTAGGGGTGCCAGCCAAAGTGGCGTTGCCATAGTCGATCCTGGAGAGGACCAGTGACTGGACAACAAGTTTGAAATCTTCTGCTGGAATAAAAGGTTTGAGTTTTTTGAGGTGGAGAAGGGTTAGAAGAGTGCTTTTGGAGGCATTTTTGATGTGGGGGATGAGTTTGAGATTTTGGTCAATACTGATGTCAAGGGACTTAACAGTATTAGAGGAGGAGAGAGTGCAGTTTAGTGCTTTGATGTCCTTTACCCAGAGTTGGATGGGAAGAGGATTGTTTTGGGGGGAGAAGATTATGATTTCAGTTTTTTGGGGGTTTAGTTTGAGATGGTTCAGATGGAACCAGGTTTGAATTTTAGTCAGTGTCTCATTTAGGTGAAGGATGTCTTTGTGAGATTTGATCTTGTAGTATAGTTGCGTGTCATCGGCATAGAGATGGTAACTGATATTAGAGTGTTTGAGGATGAGGGTGAGTGGTTCCATGAACAGATTGAATAGGGTAGAGGAGAGGATGGAACCTTGCGGTACTCCAAGTGAAACAGGTTGTGGTTTGGAGAGGAAATGGCTAAGTTTGATTTGTTGGGATCTGTTTTGGAGGAATGAGGAGAACCATTTGAGTACCGTGCCTTCAAAGCCGAATCGATCTTTGAGGGTGTTGAGAAGGGTAGGGTGGTGAACGGTATCAAATGCAGCTGAGAGGTCAAGAAGGATAAGTATAGAGGATTCACCTTTGTCAAGGGAACGATGAATATCATCCATGACATTTAGCATAGCAGTTTCAGTGCTGCAACCCTTTCTGAAGCCGGACTGGAAGACATCAAGGAGGTTGAATGAGATAATGTGTTTCTCTAGTTGCATTAAAACACATTTTTCTAGGGCTTTGGAGAGGAAAGGAAGGTTAGAGATGGGACGAAGGTTGTTTGGATCATTGGGGTCCGCAGTGGAGTTTTTGGGAATGGGAGTAATTTGGCCAAGTTGGAGGGATGCAGGGACACAGCCTGTGGAGAGAGAGGAGTTGATAATTTTAGACCAAATAGGGGCAATGGTGGATTTGAATTCTTGAGCTAATGTGGCAGGGAGAGGATCTTTGGAGTGTGTAGAAGGTTTAAGTTTGATAATGATATTAGTGATCAAAGATTCAGATACTGGGCTAAAATCATTCCAGGAGGCGTTGTTTTTAGCGGGAGAGTTTGTTGTATGAAGGGTATTATGCAGGAGTAGATCAGGTAAGGAATCAGATGTATCAGGCGAAGTGAAAGATGAGATCGACGTCGACTTATGAGTGTATGGAAGAGTGTGTAGGGTAGTGGTAGGTTGGGGTGCGAGAGGGAGGGAAGAGAAGGATAGTTCAATCATGTTGATTTTGTTCGTGAAGAAGCTAGCTACTTCTTCGCATTTGTCTTTGGAGTCTAAAATTTTAGGAGGGCCAGTGGATGTTTGTTTTTTTACAATATTGAAAAGTTCTCTAGGGCGGTTTCTGGCTCGATCAAGCTGAGATCGTAGAAAGGAGGCTTTATCTTTAAATATGTGTTTTTTCTATTGGGCACGAGCAGTCCTAAGAATAGACAGATTCGCCACTGTAGGGTGAGATCTCCAGACCGTTCACAATGTCTAAGTGACCGCCTTTCATTATTAAGTTCAGAATTGAACCAGGTCTTAGGGGGTATATTTTTTTGTTGTTTGAGTTTGATAGGAGCAATTTTGTCTAGGGCTTCAAGAATATAGTTGTTATAATGGTTGGTTAGGTCTTTTGTGCTTTCAGAGAGAGGTGGCAAGTCTAAGTGAGCCTTAATTGTTATTTCGAGTTCACCGGGAGGAATACGGTGAAGGTTGCGTGTGGATTTTTTGGATAGTATGTTGGTGGGTGCTGGTCGAGAGGTATTTTTGATCAAGGTGAAAAGGATGAGGTAGTGGTCAGACCAGTCAACCGGACAAATATTTGTAAGGGAGGCTAGATCGTTGGTCGTTATAATGGAAATCTTTCTTGCTGTCAAAGTGCCACTGAAAGAGTGCAAGAAGAGTCAGACGAGCCTTTGAGGAAATGGGAGCAAGTACAAGAGTTTGTAAGCAGAAAGTGCCTTGTGCAAAGGCTGAGACTAAAAGTCAGGGGGGACATGGTTGGGCGCTGCTACGTATGAGGAAACATAGACTCTTGCCCGACCTGAGTTTAGCGCCCAGGTGCAAATAATGCAGTAAATCAGAAAGTGCTGTATGCAAAGACCAAGATTTGGAATTGCTCAGGTCTTAGTCAGAAGCTGCTGTGCCTGGAGTGGTAGGCGGGGACCCTAGCCCAACATCCCAGCTCCGAGTATGTTGCAGAAAGTGCTGAGTGGTGAATGCAGCAGGTGGTAGTTCATAAGAGCAAGGCGTCAAGAGTGTCAAACGTCTACTCAGCATATTGTGCAGTTTCCTTGCTGCTGACCAATATTAGGAATTTTACCAGTTGACAGTTCAGCTGTGGATCATCAGGAGTGAAACAGGCTAACACAACCTGTCCCATGTTTAATTCCGTCTTTTGCTAAACAGAGCATTTAACATGTGTCGTCTTTCCTTCAGCAGCACTGCACAGGTGCATAGCAGATGCGGTCAATCCTCAGTATCAGTGCCACACAAGTGGCAGATCTTTGTTATGGATTCTCTCATCTAGTGGGGACAATGGGTGCTGCATGGTAGCAGTGCCAGAACATATTATTTTAAAACTGCTCTTTGATGGATCTAGGAAAGCTGAGGCTGAAGTATTTTTCGGGGGTTATGCAGTGTAGGTGTTTAATGTGTGCCCTAGCTGAGAATGTCGCCTGATCTTCTACTAAATAGAGGAGTTTTATTGATTTCCACACTGCTTTTTTATTAACACAGAGTGAGTGGTCTACGTTTCCCATAACTAGGTCAGTACTGTCCTGGCCAGGGATTCTTTAAGATATGCTCTGGCCAGCGATGAATCCCTTTGTTGGAGCTCCTGCTATAAATAGCGATTGAGAGTGCCGGGAGCCGCTTTCCTGATTTTCCCCCAGAAGTTGATAAATGCTCCTCTCCTCACCGGGGACTGCTTTTGCAGACCGAACTCCAGCCTGATTTGTGCTGGTGAGGTGTGCTTTGGTAGGCTGAAGAGGATCCTGTATGCTTTCACTTGTGTGCAGTCTAGGATTTTGGCATCCTTGCCTCTTTGATGTTCACTGTCATATGTTATTGCTGGCAGTATGGCTTGCACTACACGGAGGAGAGGGGAGAATGGTGGTCCTTTTAGTTTTGATTTTAGACTCTATAGTCAATCAATTAATGAATCAATCAATCAGTGTTTGTTAAGTGCAGCTATTCACCTGTGAGGGTCCCAAGGTACTGCTAAACAATGCTAGTGTTAGGTCTTTACTTCTTATGGGGCCCCTTTGTTGCCTGCTTTGTCTGCTATCACCCCTAGATCTTTGTAGTCTGTAGCTGACTGAATTCGAGTCTTGCCCCGGAACCATGCCAGAGGGTTATTCCTGTTGCTGCCAATCGCCATAGTACGTGTCAAAGTTGATGGTCAATCTCCTATTTTCGGAATATTCCTGTGTTGTGTTTAGAAGGCAGTGTAAGCCTAATTTAGTATGACTGCCTCTGGGCATAGGAATTCCAGCTGTTGAGTGCCAGTGTCAGATCTGCTAAAAACAGTTTGAAATAAGTGGGGGCCAGGACACAACCGTGCTTCACCCTTTGTTAGCCGAGATTTGCCTTGAGAGATATGTTCCTTCTCCCAACTTCACTTGTACCCCTGTGTCTATGTGAAGAGCGTTTGGCAAGTTCAGGAGAGTCAAAGGAATACCCCAGTGCGCCAGTTTGCTCCAGAGCCTGGTCCTCTCTTGGTCGAATGTCGCCTTCAAAACCCAGTTTGGTTCAGTGGTATAATTCCTTTTTCAGTTGCCCACATTGGGAGTTCCTCCAGTGAAGTCCCTACAAAATATTTTGCCTCATTGTTGATGGGGGCAATTAGGCAATAGCTGTTTGGCAAGGAGCTGTCCTCGGTTTAATGTACTGGAGATATTAGTGACCCTCTCCAAGAGGTTGGAATTGTGCTGCTGAGTCTGATTTTGAGGAAGAGTGGCTCTATTGCTTTTTCCCAGAAATACACGTTGTGCTTAAAAATCACAGTGGGAATACCATTGGGCCCTGAGGCCCTCCTCTCCTGGCTTTGATAATTTGTCACTTGATTGAGTTTTTTCTGAGTGACCTCAAGGAGCTGGTCAGTTAGTTTGCTAAGTGGCTGATGGTCTTCGGAGAGGTGTTTCACTGAGTACATGCTGGTGCCAGACTGGTTTCTAAACATGAAGTGTCTGGAAGGCGATGCTGATTAATGTGGTCCCCATGCATATTTGGCTTTGTGATCGGTGACTCCCCATGTAAAGGGCATAGGAGCTTCTTGATTGTTCCCCGGAATCGCGTACTGTCATTGTACTTGATGTCTGCAAATAAGTGTCCCCAGACATCTTCCTCTTGCGATCTGCTGATGGTCCACTTCAGTTTTTCAGCGTTGTTTTTTGTTGTTGTAGTGCACTTTGCATAGTCAGTTCCTTGGGATTGCCTTGAAGGGACCTTAAAGTGCTGTTTATTGATTTATTAAACTGCCCGAGCAGAGTCTTTTGGGCCTTTGGAATGCACCTGTCATGTTGGATGTTTGGGAGGCGTATGTTTTGAGCAGTACAGCAAACGTTTCCCCCAGCTTGGTGGTAAAGACTCCCACCTTCCTATTCCACTGTCTGCTGTACCCACAGATTCATGTAGTAATGCCATTGTGGACTGAAATAAATGCTCTATAGTTGCCTGAGCAAATTGAATCCTCTTGTAGTTGAGCATGAAGACGGTGTTGGGAGGTTCCTTTGCCTTGTTGAGTATTGGCATGCTTGTTGTTAGGGTTGTCTCTTGTGGGCGAAGACCACTGTTGCCAATGTCACCTAGGTGGAAATAAACGTCACTTTGGAAAAGTGGGAGAGACACAAAGGTGTAGTCTATTGCTGTGCAGGTAGACACGGGATAGTAGGAGGCCACCAGTGGATTGTCTTCCTGAAACCTGCAATTGAGAGCTCTTGGATTTAGGTGCTCCAGATCGGCCAGTAAGTTTGTTCCAATCTTGGTCAACCTTCCCTGGTTGTTTTTTTTTTTGCAATGGGATATCCCAGATTGAGGTTTGAGCTACAGCGGTGTCATCTGAAGAGGCACCAAGGTGGTGTAAGTTCAAATCCCCAGTGAGGATAATGTTCGCCGTTTCTCCCTCGCTTATATGTTCCACTATATAATCAACCAACTGCTTGGCAGCTTTGGCTTTGTGTTTTGGGTGGATGTATGCATTTATGATTGTTACCTCAATAGCCTCGTTCTGAGCTGAGGTGGTGATTTTAACGGCTGCTGATGGTTGTCTGAGCGACAGTCTCAACAGTGCTGTGTGTTGTTCTGGACTGCTCTCTCCGGTTGGAGATCCCTGCTGCCCTATGTTGGTTTCCCTATGGTCTTTTATTTGATATTTGATATTTGTGGGCATTTGTAAAGCGCGAACTTTCGCTCCGGAAGGAGCATCTTGGCGCTGAGCAAGCGTGTAAGTGATAGTGATGAGTGGTGAGAAACTAGATCTAGATTGCTGCCAGTACAGAGGTGTCTGATTGTTGATACACCCATGTCTTCAGGAGTTTCCTGAAGAGGCTCTCCTTTTCGATTTGTCTGAGGTTAACAGGCAATTTGTTCCACGCCCTTGCTGCTAGGACGGTGAAGGTTTTCCCACCCCTAGTTTTGTAATTGAACCTCTGGATTGTGATGAGATTGGTCCCAGAGGATCTCAGGCATCGTGTAGGGTTGTAAAGCATGAAACGATTAGCAAGGTAATGAGGACCTGTATTTTTCGTGGATTTGAACACAGTGAGAAGGAGTTTAAAGAGGATTCTTTTATGAAGTGGCAGCCAATGAAGGGAGTTTAGTGCTGCTGAGGCTGATGACCTTCTAGGGAGTTTCAGTACTAATCTGGCAGCCGCGTGTTGTATGCTTTGTAGCTTCCTAAGAGTGGACTTCTTCACTCCAGCCATTAAACCATTGCAGTAATCGAGTCGTGAGAGTATTAAAGCTACCGCGGCCGATTTTCTAGCTGCAATGGGGAGGAAGTCGAAGAATTTCATTAAGGATTTAATAAGTCCAAAGCAGCGCCCAGCAGTGATCCTGATGTGGTCATCGA
The DNA here is from genome assembly GCF_964263255.1 of Lissotriton vulgaris. Classification (NCBI taxonomy): domain Eukaryota; kingdom Metazoa; phylum Chordata; class Amphibia; order Caudata; family Salamandridae; genus Lissotriton; species Lissotriton vulgaris. Next base: position 2,112,394,461 of record NC_141689.1, on the reverse strand, counting down.
AAGAGAGGGATGAATCAAATTGCACTCCCAGATTCCGCGCAGAAGGCACTGCACTGGGTGGGGCCTCTGATCCTCTGGGCCACCATTCTTTCGGGCAGAAAGATAGATCTTTACCCAGCGGTATGATTTCGGTCTTCGCACTGTTGCACCTCAGGTGGTTTTTGTTAAGCCAATGGAATACATCAGTGAGACAGTTTCGAAATCGCAAATCTGCGTCCATACACTTTTTGTCGATGGTGACGACAAGTTGGGTGTCGTCGGCGTATGATGTGACGAGGATCCCATGAGACTATCACAGCGAGAAGGGGAGCCATATAGATGTTAAAGAAAAGTGGGCTTAACATGGACCCCTGGGGTACTCCTAATGTAATGGGTTTTTCGCTGGATAGGTAGGGACCCAATGACACAGTCTGGGACCTGTTAGACAGGAAGGATTTTACCCATGCCAACACTGTGTCTGTCACGCCAATCTCTCGCATTCTATTGATCAGAATGACATGAGAGATAGTGTCGAACGCTGCTGTTAGGTCAAGCAGGATGAGGACGGCTTGCCTTCCCTCATCCTGCAGGAACTTGATGGAATCAGATAGTTCTATCAAGGCTGTTTCGGTGGAATGGCCGGAGCAGAACCCCGACTGCTGAGGATGCAGGATGTTGTGAGTCTCTACAAATGTTTTTAACTCTCCATGCACTAACTGTTCCGTGATCTTACCTAGAACAGGTAGTAGTGAAATGGGGCGCATGTTGGTAAGATCAGTTGGAGATTTATTCTGCTTCTTCATCAGGGGCTTCACAATAGCCTTCTTCCAGTCGCTGGGCACTATCCCTGACTCAAGAGATTCATTGATGATGGTATTGATGCTGGGATTTCCTACCTCGATTAGATGGTGTAGGATACTGGGGGGACAGGAGTCGGTTGGGGCTCCTGATTTGCAGGCCAGAATTGCCTTGTGTGTTTGCTGGAGGGAGACAGGTTTAAAGCTGCAAAGAGGGGGATAGTTATCCGTTACCTCATGAGGAGTAATCGAGGGAGGAGGAAAGTCTCTCTGAATATTAACAATTTTATCCAGAAAGAAATCTGCGATTTGATTACACAGGATTTCAGACGGTGGAATTTCGGGCATGAGGGCTTTGGGATGGGTAAAAGACTTGACTATTGAGAAGACAGTTTTTTGAGTTTGGTGAGCTTCATTTATGGCCTTAGTGAAATATTCCTTTTTAGCCGCTTTTATGCTGGAGAGGTATGATTTCCTCTGCTGAACATAGAGCGTTCTTGAATGATCAGTCCAGATTTGAGGGATCGGAGGGGACGTGGTCAAGGTTGTAAGATTAGAACAAATGCCGTCGAGAATATGTCCCGCACGATGGGTAGGAGCAGTAACAAGTTGGGATAGTCCAAAGATGCTTAACGAGTGTTGGAAGGAGATGGTATGGGGGTCGACACATGATTCTAAATGTATATTCATATCCCCTAATAAAGTGAAGTTGGGATAGTGTAGCATAAAAGCCCCGAGAACATCATCTAAGGAGTCCAGAAAGGGAGTGGCATTGCCAGGAGGGCGGTATATCAGTCCCCCCGAGAAGGAGGTGGAGGCATTAATTTTAATCGAGAAGCCTATGCCCTCGCTTCCTTTAAGGTGGCCAAGGTCAAATGTATGACAAGGGAAGGTTTTCTTAATAGCAAGTGCTACCCCGCCCCCTCGCCCAATAGGTCTGTCCCGCCTAAAGATAGTGAAATCTGAAGGGAGGGCAGTTGCCAGATCAGGATTAGATGAATCATTGAGCCACGTTTCAGTAACAAAAAGAGCATCCAAATCGTGACATAGTATTAAATCATGAATATCTTGGCAGTGGCAGGATAGGGACCTGGCATTAATGAGACCTCCCTTAAAATTATTGGGATTATACTTTGATGGGGAAGACGTTTCATGTGCTTCTAATGCTGTCACAGGGGACGACCATTTGCAATGTAGGCATGAAAAGGGGCCCCAGAGGAGGTCGATAGTGGGGCAACCCTTACAGTGATCCTTTTCCTGGGACAGGGACTGGGACAGGGACTGTGACAGGGGTGAGGAGAAAGTCCGATTGACAGCACTCCTGACATCACTATGTTACTGTTTGACTCACCTCCTGTTCTCATGTCGCGATTACTTCCTCTGAGGGGACCTCTTTTGCATGTCAGTGTTGTGCGCTGGCTGAAAGTGTAGATCTGCTGTGGAAAATAGCTGGGACCACTCAATAGTTCTTTACAGAGCCTTGTTATTAAGGTGCCTTTTCAGTTGGATGTTGCTAAGGAATCCCTGAAAGCTCTGATGATCGGCTAAGTTGCCCGGTTGATGTGTCCATTTATTTTTCTATTGTGTGCCTGAAAATTGGGTAGATGGCTATGTGGTGTTGAACAGGTTTTTTGTTCCGGCCCTTCCTCCTCTGGGCCCACTTTCCCTTACATTGATTTTTGTTTTAGTTTGCAAGGTGTCTTCTGGGGGAAGTTTTCCTTCAACAGTTCTGTCTAAACTAAGGACTAAGGAGGCAGTGGCACTTGGATGGCCCTTTTTCGGGTCTTAACCACTTGTTGGGAATTTGTTTAATTAATTATAATTAAATTACTTCCCACCCTATTCCCCAATAAACCCACAACACGCTACAGAAAATAAATTACTAAAATTAACATATTTTTCAATTAATCAATTAAAATTAATTACCATTTATATTTTAATTAATTGCCAATTAATGATTAATTAACAATTAATTCTAAATAAATACAAATAAATAAAATAACATTTAATTAATTATAATTAAATTACTTCCCACCCTATTCTTCTATAAACCCACAACCCGCTACAGAAAAGTAATTACTAAAATTAACATATTTATCAATTAATCAATTAAATTCATTACCAATTATATTTTAATTAATTACCAATTAATAATTAATTAACAGTTAATTCTAAATAAATACCAATAAATAAAATAACATATTTAATTAATTATAATTAAATTACTTCCCACCCACCCTATTCCCCTATAAACACACAACCCGCTACAGAAAATAAATTATTAAAATAAAATATTTTTCAATTAATCAATTAAAATTAATTACCAATGATATTTTAATTAATTATCAATTAATAATTAATTAAAATGTAATTCTAAATAAATAACAATAAATAAAATAACATATTTAATTAATTATAATTAAATTACTTCCCACCCTATTCCCCTATAAACCCACAACCCGCTACAGAATTATATTACACAAAAATTTAAAATTAATATTAACTTACCTTAACCTCATAGATGCTATTAAACACCTCTCCCCAGTGCTGCGCTGTCCATTGGAACTAGTGCTGAATGGACGTCCAATGGTCGTGCGCAGCACTGGGGAGGTAGTGCTGCCGCCGGCCAATGCACCGAGGCAGCACTTAAGGGGTTAAATTCGATATTTTTGTTGTCTATAGTATGTCTAGTCGATATTATGTCCATTCTATATTTTTGATTCAATATTATGTCCATTCTATTCGATATTAAAATTTTCTAGTCGATATTTTGGTAGTCTATATTATGTCTAGTCGATATTATGTCTATTCTATATTTTTTACTCAATATTATGCCTAGTCGATAATAAAAATTTGATATTTTGACTCTATACCGATGGATGGCAAAGTAAATGGAAATCAAGGAGGATGGAGGATGAATGTATGGATTAAAAAAGGACCAATTTTTGGATGAAACATTTTATTGATGGATAATTAAATCAAATGTTGGGAGTATAGTTGGATTGATGTAGATAGATGAAAGCATAGATGATAGATGTCTGTATGAATAAATGGAGTGACCAATACACGGATAGAATGGTGAAAGATTAAATGATGGATGAAAGAATGAATTGATAACAGAATATAAAGGTGGATCGTGGATATCAGTGGGTGGATTCAAGGGTGAAAGGATGAATAGATGGATTATTGGATAGAAGAGACAAGGGAGCTCTTCTAGGGAGGGCCAGGCTCACATGCCTTGCTTGCTTGGTGCCATCAGAACATGAGTTCAAAGTGGGGGGTATTTTAATTTTTTGGCTACTCCCCTGCTTACATCAGACGCAGGAGAAAAGTGGAGGTCCCCTGGTGAGCCTGGTGCAGGGATGCAGAGTACCTGAGAAAGAGTCTGAAACATCGAAAAATCCAACCACTAACATCAGTTTAAATGGGTCAGGAGAGTGTGATGGGCCACGAGTTTTTACAAGTGAGCTTCAGTTCATATCTGCCAGCACACGGACAAAAATAGATGGAACAGTGATGAAAGAATTGTTAGTGGGTTTGGATAGGAAATTCCTAGAACAGCGTGTGGCCTCTTTCTTCATTCAACCCGTAGTGGTTAGCAGAACCAACTCGGAGCATCAGTAAAGTAGCAAATGAGTTGCCTAATAAAATAGCCAACTACTGATATTTATTTCACAAAGGAAACAGTTTTGTGAATTAAATTTGCATTAAAAAGTTGCAAATGTTTTTCATCGAGGGAATGTTTAAGTGGGAAATGTATTTTTCACTTGCTTAGCACATTACTGTTTTTGCACTGCAAGTTCCGCTTTGCTATCATGTGAACTGTCACTGGGCAAATGTCATTAGTGACAAAATACATTGTTGAGAGAAATACAGCATTCGATAATTTGATCAAGTTTTTTACTGCCTATATTAATTACAAATATTTACCAGTTACAATAAATGTAATATTCCCACTGATAGTACAGGTTTGCCTAACATACTAACCAACGGGTAGCCACAAACATTTTCCCAAGGGCCACAAGGTATGCTCTTTGGTGTACCCGAGGGCTGCATTGATGCCAGCACGGTAGGGGTGCAGCTTTGTAGGGGCGCAGTGGCCTACGTGGTCGTGTGGAAGCGAATCATGGTGTGGTCAGTGAGTCATGGAGTTGTTTTGAGTGTTGCATTCCACCCTGTCCTCTAAATTAAGCCCCTGGTCTTGAATAAGTCATAGATTTGACAACACCATGTTGTGCTGTCTCTGAATGTATATCCCTCTACCGCACCTTGGGGTTAACCGTCTCTGCTTGCAATTGTTATTTTGAGAGAGTCCAGTGTAGAAAAGAAGTATCCTGATTATTAAATCGAAATGAAATAGAATTGCACATGTGAAACTAGAAAAACTAGAATCGATCCTGGCCTCTCCGCTTGACTAAATAGTGTGATCCTAGGCAATTGTCTAATTTCAGTTTGCCTCCTTTTACTTAATTATGACATATAAGAGCACCTTGAATTACATGAGTTCAAGATATACACTGTAGAAAACATTCTATTGTATTTGATGTAATGACCTATAATGTTGTTCATGTGTAATACCAACCCAGGCCACCCAGAGGTTTCCATGTGACAAATGACTTGCCTCTAAGTTCACTAGTGCCATTGATGTACGAGTGGAAGGAAGCTTGAATGTTGCTACATTCCTTTTTGAAAACTATCAGTTTAAAAAAATACATCTGAATGTACTGATATAATCCGATGTACTAAGGGGAAACACGCCTGCATGTTCATGAAATATTACCTTTTTAATTCTGAAGAAACTGCATCATATTTTCTCTCTGTTTGTTTCAAGATTTCTTTAAAAATGAATGTGTTCCTGAAGTTAAGTGTTGAAGGGCACCTAATTTGCATCTTCTCTTACACCCTGGTAAACTTGTAAATAAACACTTGCCCCCTTTGTTTCATATCCTTCTGAATGTTAGTGCTGTCTCCCGTAAACAGCAGTCAAGTGCAGTTGTTCAGCTGGGGGATGCATGTGAAGGTCAGGCGGCTGCACGTAGAGCACTAACCAAAGACAGCATGGATTTTCTTTTAATCAACTAGTCCGGAAACGCTAGCACTATTTTTGTGTGTCTTCTCCCCGCCCCTTTCAAAACCTATAAGGCCAGCAGGCATCACTCTTTAAATATGCCCAGTAATGTTTACAGCCTGAACCATAAGGCATTTTCAATAGAATAATGTAGAGAGGCGTGTCATTCTGTCCCAGCACAAACTAAGAGAAAAATTCAAGGTCCAAAGTACTAGGAGCAGGACAGAGGCTGAGCCAAAACTAGAGAAAGAAATGTGGGGGACAAAACATTGCAGGCACTTCCACCCACCATGGTAAAGAAAAGTCCAGTGCATGCAAGCTTAGCCTTAACTGCTGCCCTCTGTCCAAAGCTGAATAATTCCTAAAAAAGTAAAACCCTAGAGTTTTCAGCGTATGACCTGACCTCCAAATAACTAACCCTGGGCATAGTACTCTAATGGAGCATACGTAGATTGTACTAATTCGCACTCCGCAAATTGCACGTAGCACAGTACAAAAACTGTGTTTTATCACCAAGCGTAGTAGTTAAATCAACAACACCCTCAGATGCTTTGACAAAGCAGTTTTACATGCTAAAAATCATACAACCAATTCACAAAAATGAACTTTTTCAATGAAAACATTAGGCAATGAGAGAGGTGATGATTTTGCCCCCCCCCCCACCTAGGGGAAGGATCAAGAAGATGCCTTGAATACAAAGAGCATAAACAAATAGCACATCTTGTTGAACTTCGATGGTGGTCCCATCCTCTTAGGACCACCCCAAGCACAGTTATTGGCAAAAAATCAGTCCCAACCAAAGGCCCTGCAAAGCATTACAACCAAAGGCCCTGCAAAGCATTATGGGATGAGATTAGCAGTGGGCAGAGAATATTATAGTATCCAATATCAAAATAGTTCTACAAAGAGTTGCAGTTCAACTTGTCATTACAAGATGTCCCTCACGAGTCAAATGCAAAGGAACAGAAGGTGGCGCTGTTGAGCTGTGCAAGCGGCAGAAGCTGCGAGAGGAGCAGGCAGTGAGCAGCGATCAGCAAGTGGAGCGGCGAGAGGAGCCGAGGGAACCTGAACCCTGAGCCTGCACAGGAGCCCCGAGCCTGACCCGGAGTGCCGGAGCCTGAGCGAGGGGGCACCCGAGCATGAGCACCCGAGATTGAGCGAGGTGAGGAGCAGCAAGTGGCAAGGAGGCGGAGGCGGGCAGCGATATCGATGAGGAGCCCGAGGTTTTAGCCAGTCCGGGGCTCACCTGCCACACAGCTCCACCGTCATGCTGCAGCCCCGCCTTGCTCCTTCTCGTGTGTGCAGGGCCAGTGACAGTTTCTTGCTCACAGCTTTTGCCTCCCACGTTGCTTTTGTTGCTATATGCCCTGGTTGCCCAGGCTGTCCACACTGTCTGCTGCCTCTTGCTGTTGCCTTGCCAATCACACCACCATCCATCACCACCTACTACTGCCTACCTGCTTGACCATTGATCAGCTGACTGCGGCTCCTAAAAAATACTAAAAGAGAGCAAAGCAAGTGGGACTGCCCTTTAGTTTGCAGCCGCAGCAAGTGGAAGCCCTTACAGCGTCGCAACCCAGTTAGACCAGGTACATCCTGTTACAGCCGGTGATTTCCCTTGTGTGTCCCCCCTTCCCTCTCTCCATAACTGGTCCCTCGCCAAAGGGGACAACTAGCACCCGGACAAATATTATGAGGCAGTAACTGCAGGGCTACAGTTTCACATGTTGAGATGTGCATTTCGAAGTGAAGCGGAGGAGCGGGAGAGGGGATCAGTCAACAAAGACACCTACAAAACAACAAAGCCACCCAATCAACCACTTAAACAACTTAATCAATCAACTATTTCATCCATTTCAATCATCCAAACGTTCAATTAATTAATCCAATCCAATCAATCAGATCGATCAAGCTAAGTGGTTTCTAACTGGGCCACTTAAATGACGCAACTGGGAAATCTAGCGGGTTACTGCAGCTATTAAGTCCTATCAAATAAAGTCATCACAGATCTGTTTTGATCTAATCAAACACCCCAAAAAGGTTCCCTAGGTGCTATAAAACTACAAAAAAATCATGAGGTCAGGGCGTGTACGCGGGGCGGTAAAAAACCGCAAAAGCACAAGTAAAAGTACAAGGAGCGCAAGTACCACAAGCAAGCTGAAAAGAAGGTTGAAAATATCCGCCGACCGTGAGGGGGAACCTCATGCATAAATCTGACCTGCATTACAGGCACTATATTTGTAATAACACCTGAACCAAGTAACACAACACAAAGGAACACAATGGAAAAGCATCGTCTTTTTCAGCAAAAAAAACAATACAAAATTTTGTTTTTAAAAAAACCCGGGTGACACCCTGTTCTCACGCCCCACCACAGTTGCAGGGCTTCAGTCTCCACTCCCGCCCACACGACAAGAGGTCAGCAGTAAGGGAGAGAGGTCTGAGGTGATTGAGGAAAAAAGAGGCAGGGGGGAATCGCTGGGATCTGTCAGCACCAAGCCAGCCATATATGGCCAAGACACCCCTGAAACTCGAATTCTAAAAGCCCCGGAGACCTCTGAGAAAAGACTTGAGGAACGATAAAAAGTGGCAGTTCAAGAGGCAACACATGTAAGAGAAAAAAAACTGAGACAAAGGGAACAAAGGGACCATGGGAACACTTCACAAAAACATCAAGCGAAAAGGTAAACCTGAGATTACTCCATGGGGCTCTAATGTCACAAAGCCTAAGCTTACTGACCAATTCAAACACAATGGGGGTAATTGTGTGTTAACCGACCCATTAGATATACATGAGCATGAAAAGCCAATAGGAGATCCACTGATGAGAACTAAATTTAACCTAACAATGACCGGCTCGGAGGAACGGAAGACCACAGGGGGTGCACTAGAAAATCTAAAGGAAACCCTGGTCACAGAAGAGGAAGTTCAGTCCGATCCATCTCAAAACAAGAAAATAATAACCAAAACTAGATTGACAGAAGACCTGGATGACCTGGATGTGTCAGAGCACTACTCATATCTCAAAAAGGACGAATGGGAGGCACTCCTGGCAACCTACCAGGACGAGTCTTGCAGGGGCGAATCCCCCATAAATTCTCATTTTAAAACAGAGGGAAGCAAGGAAAACGAGATGCACCACCCAGCAGAGGGGCTGCTTGCACCACTAAATAGCATATCTGAATGCACAAGGGGCTCACAAAAAATCCATCAGTGTCACATAGAAAAACCATTGTATAGCGGTGACATTGGCAAAGATGCGGAGCAAAAAGAAGACCACGGAGGCGCCTGGGCAAGTCTGCTTAAAACTGTGCAGCTTCTTGTAGAGGCTCTGCAATATCAGGCTGACAAAATGGACTTACAACTAACGCTACTGAATACCCTGGCAGTTTTTGTGGTAGCAATCGATGGCAAATTGGGCACGCTAAACACAACACTGCAAAGTTTCAAGTAGCACGTGCCTGTTGAGCATCGTGTATGCGGATGCTGCCCAATTGTGGACAAACTAGCAACCCTACCATCAATGCTGACGGACTTATGTTCAGAACTGAAAAAAGGATTGAATCAAGTACAACTACAGCCTAGCCGAGGGCACACCCCGAAGGGGTCTAGGAACGATTAAGTGATTCAATGGAATGTGCCTGCACAAATGGATCAATCAATAACAATGAGCCAGAGTCTTCTAAATATTGCTTAAAATGAAATCAGCAAGAAAACACAAACCTTGAAACTTAATCAAAGTCATTTCCCAGAGCTTGCCAACGCAGACAGAGGGGAAATGAAATTAAACACAAAGCAAAGACGGGCACTAAAACGGAAGGGTAGGACTCAAAATCAAAGCCTCACTATGGACGGATGTCAATGACTCTTTGGGGCAACGCTAGTGCAAAAAAAGCCAATGGACCAAAATAATCTAACTTTAGAAACATCAAACACAGTGTGAATTACCAACAGGACGAGTACGTTTCAAAATCCTCTAAGTGGGAAACAAGAAAGCATTGCGCTCAAGTCTGTGTGTGAGACAGAGAGAGTCGATTCACCCCAGCTTCAGCCAAATGGAATTACCCTCTGAAATTCTGCTGAAGGTGAACTCAGAAATAGAATTGAAACAAAAACAACAAAATGCTCTCAATTGAATGAGACAAAGCAAGACTTTGCACCCTATGAAAACCCTCAGACTTCAATCACCCTTGATTCTATCCCTGAAGGCAGAAACATCACTTTGGGGAATTCGCTCAACCCCAAAAGTAGACACACCATCAACAAGGAAGACGAGAAGGCATGGAATAGGCAACTCTTGAATAAAGGAATAACCAACTTCAAATTACCTGTCACAATCACCGAGTCATCCCAAGTGCTCAACCATACCAGGCATAAAACTTCAAGGAAGTATGGAACATGGGACAGATAGGGTCCCTCAAGTACAAGCGGCCCACATGGACTGGGAGCGAGTGGGAAAAGAATCTCCCCAAACAGAGGCTGGACCATCTTCCACAGGAGGCCAATACAATGTACTCAAAGGGGTAGGAGGGATTGAAACAAATGTCATCTGGTTCATCCCAGAATACAGCCCTAAAGGAAGGCACGACGTCTTGAACTGAGGAAATATTTTGCAGCGCCAATCCCACATACCATCTCTGTCAGAGATGAGGACGACAGACTTGGAATCAATAGAGTTCATTAAAGGTATGGATCACTCAGCAGGAGAAAAAACAAGAGCAACATGGACCACCTCAAATACTGTACATAAAATTCTCCTGGAAAGTGCGATTTTAAAGTCTTGAGGGATAATCATTGCTCCGTACACCAAACCAGGCTATCCAGATCCGTTAAACCTACAGCTTACGAGGGGATCTTAGGGGATTGGAAATAGACAAGTCATGTCGGTACTAAAAGGAGCACTAGGGCACTGCAACATGGACATAGTACAACAGCTGGAGGGACCGAGAATTTTTCGTAATCCGCTTACATTTCAAGAACCATAAACAATAAAAGGGATTGATGAGAGCTCTTCTCCTCTCAGAGGTCCAATGCAAATGGGTTAGTACGGCTTTGCTCCTGGAAAGTAAATTGGCTCCTTAATAAAACAGCAGATCTAGAATTTGGTACCTATGTCCGGGCCTTCGATATAGTAGCTCTGCAAGAAACCTAAGCATTGGAGACGCCACATCTCCAAGGTTTTTTACTTTTCTACAAAGGATCAATGAAGACGGCAAAATGTGGCCGCCTGCATGGAGGTTTAGTCATATATGTTGCAAACACAATTACTCACACTGCCCGCACATGTGGTCCTAAAACTCAATCATCACTAGCTGTAACTGTATCCTTACCATCAAAAACAAACACAAGGAACAGTAACATCACGATAATAAACGTGTACATCCAACCAAAAAATTAAATTAAACTAACTAAGGAAATGTGCAGTTTTGTGGAAATGTGCATAAGAGAAGGCCCTAATGCTGACCTCATCCTCACCGAGGACTTAAACTATAATTTAATGGGTTCCTCCATGGATCAAGACATACTCCAGCAAAACACAATTTGGAACATCCCGCCGCAAGGAGAAGTACAACTGGGCAAACAAACAAAGTCAGGGCAATCAACTTTGGAGGAGCTGGAACATCTAAATCTAGGGGCATTAAATGGTAGAACAGCTGAAGATAACCCTCAGTTACTTCGTTCAGCTCTAACAGAACAAGTTCAATACTGGACTATACCTTTGTCTCCCTATGTTTGTTTCAACGAATTCCATCGTTTCGGTTAGGCAATAAAGGTGACAGCGATCATCGGCCGCAGGAAATAGAGCTAAGAACCATCACACCAGCATTTGAACGTTGCCGGGTGCCACAAGGGGCAGATACCACTATTGACTTAAAAAGAATAAAATGAAAGTTAACTGCTGGCAGCAAGATGCTGGCAATTGCTAAATACCACTTTAATGCCAGAGCTGGAAAAGGGGAAGTTCAGAAATGGCTAAACTTTCTAACAATGATGGAAGTATACGCGTCTAAGATCAAACCATTTAACCAGCAAAGGTTCAGCGGCACGAAACCTATATCGATTTCTTCAAAGCAAGAAATCAACCATGCAAAAAAACATATCTATCAATCTTTGAGACACCTCAGGCACAAGCCCGATGACAAAAATCATCTGGAATTACTACGGAGACAAAGGGCAGATCTGAAAAAACCGAAAAGGAATGTCAACAGAGCCATGGAGGAGGAATTCTGGGTAAAAATATTTGCTAACGTTAAACATAATAATAGCGCAAGATTCTGGAATACTATACATCAATTCATCCACCAAAATCATGATGGCATCTCCTCGAATATCACAGAGGAAGATTGAGTCAAATATCTAAGTTCCCACTTCCAACAAAACAGTGAGCTCAGTGAACAGGACCAAAATAGTAAAAAAGAACTAGACCGCCACATAACCAACAAGGATGGGGCAGATTGCAACACGATCGATTCTGGGAATAGAAGGGGAGGCTTTTCACCTGATGAATTGCAAATAACTCACGCAACAGCAATTAAACGGCAGATAGGCAAGGGGAGAAGGGCAGGTGCGCCTGGCCCAAATGGAATACCACCAGCTTAATACAAACAGGAGGCAACCTACTGGGCAGAAGCACATGAACCACTGTCACCACTGTGACCCTTGACCCTCGGGTAGGTCACTTCGCCACCGCTGAAGCTCCGCCTGCCAGTCATCCTGCCGCCTGCTCCTCCCTCCAGATCGGCTCTCTCCTACCCTGCACGAGCGCCGACTGGACTGCCTGTGCCTTGATTGTGTGCCCCGTGTGCCTGCCCGCCCCCTTCTCTTTTTTTCTGTACCCCCGAGTGAGTGAGTGACTGAGTTCTTCCTGGTTCGTCCACCGGGCTCCTCAGCCCTGTTTTTCCCGCCGCTGCCTCCCGTGCGGCCCCACCCCCCACCACCCATTGGCTTCTTCCCTCCCGCCTCCCAGCTGACCCCTCCTCCCCATCTTCCCTCTTATGACGCCCCCAGAGCGACCACGCAGCGGGCGCGTGCAGCGGGTGCGCCGATTGTGCGACGAAAGGCGCGCCAAAGGCAAGCCCGTCTGCGCCCGTCTGCGCCTGGCCCCCGTCGACGCCAGACCACATGACGGACCTACGATGCCGCCACCCTCAACGCACTCAACGCCGGCCGAACCCCCTCCTGCTACCGAGCCACCCCTAAACGCACCCACGGACCCGTCACCTGCCAAGCCTGCAAATTCACCTGCCTCTGGACCTGCAACGCACCCGCCAAGCCGAGCACCAGCAGCAACCACCTCAAGTGCATCCTGCTCAACACCCGCTCCGTCCACAGACACACCGTCGAACTCTGGAACCTGCTCGACACAACATCTCCAGACGTCGCCTTCCTCACGGAAACCTGGATGAACGCCTCCTCAGCGCCCAACATTGCCATCGCCATCCTGGACGGATACAAGATCACCCGGAGGGACCGGATCAACCAGACTGGAGGAGGCATCGCCATCGTACACAAGAACACCAATCTCATCACGACCAGCTCCGACGACACCTTCACCACCGCCGAACACCTCCACTTCCAGATACACACCAACCCCAAGACCACACTCAGAGGCACCCTCATCTACAGACCCCCGGGACCACGCACACAATTCAGCGAAGACATCACAGACTTCATCAGCCCGCACGCCCTCCCCTCAGCTGACTACATCCTCCTAGGGGACCTCAACTTCCACCTGGAGAACAACAAGGACAGCAACACCACCACCCTGCTGGACAACCTCGCCAACCTCGGACTCGAGCAACTGGTGAACACCCCCACCCACTACGCCGGCCACACGCTTGACCCAGTCTTCTCCTCCAGCAAGTACATCTCCTTCAGCCACTCCACCGGACTTCATTTGACTGACCACAGCTGTGTCCACTTCATCTTCAGAAGAACCACAACCCACCACCACCCTCAACAGGTTCGTCGCAGAAGCTGGAACAAGATCACCGCCGACCAGCTCACCACCTCCCTCAGGCAGAACCCTCCCGCCAGCACAACGGACCCCAACAAAGCAGCCAGCAACCTCACACAGTCGATCACCAACTGCGCAGACGACCTCGCACCACTGAAGACCCCTCCCAGCAGACACGGCAGCAAGAAAGCCTCTTGGTTCACTGACGAACTTAAGAACTCCAAGAAGAACTGCCGCACCCTCGAGAAAGCCTGGCGCAATGACCAGACCACAGACAACATGACTGCCCTCGAGCACGCTACTCGCAAACACCACCAGCTGATCCGCACCACCAAGAAGACAGCATTCAAAGAACGACTGACCAACAACGCCCACAACAGCAAGGAACTCTTCAGCATCGTCAAAGAGCTCTCCAACCCCAGCGCCGGAAACAACTACATCACTCCCTCGCAAGACCTCTGCAACTCACTCGCCTCATTCTTCCACCGCAAGATCTCCGAAATACACAACAGCTTCGGCGCACCAACCACGCACCCAACCACCGAACCAACGCCCCCCACCACCACCCTATGCGCCTGGACCCTGGTCAGCATCGAGGACACCACCCGCAAGATGAACACCATCCACTCCGGATCCCCAACCGACCCCTGCCCCCAGCACATCTTCAACAAGGCCGACTCCATCATCGCACCCCAACTCCGGGACATCATCAACGCTTCCTTCAACACCGCCACCTTCACCGAGAGCTGGAAGCATGCCGAGATCAGCGCCCTCCATAAGAAACCAACAGCGAACCCCACCGACCTCAAGAACTTCCGCCCCATCTCGCTCCTCCCTTTTCCTGCCAAAGTCATCGAGAAGACCGTCAACAGACAGCTTGACGCCTTCCTCGAGACAAACGGATCCCTCGACCACTTGCAGTCCGGTTTCCGAGCCAACCACAGCACCGAGACCGCCCTCATCGCAGCCACTGACGACATCAGATCCTTGCTCGACAACAGGGAGACAGCGGCCCTCATCCTCCTGGACCTCTCCGCAGTGTTCGCCACCGCACCCTAGTGCAGCGCCTCAGGCACATCGGAATCCAAGAGAAGGCACTGGAGTGGGTCATCTCGTTCCTCGCAGGAAGAACCCAGAGAGTCCGCCTCTCCCGTTCAGATCCGAGGCCACCGAAGTCATCTGCGGCGTACCACAGGGATCATCGCACAGCCCCACCCTCTTCAACATCTACATGAGCCCCCTCGCAGCCATCGCACACCAACACAACCTCACCATATTCTCCTACGACGACAACACCCAGCTGATCCTTTTCCTCACCAACGACCCCACCGCCGCCAGATCCAGCCTACACGAAGGGATGAAAGACGTCGCCGAGTGGATGAAGAACAGCCGCATGAAACTGAACTCAGACAAGACGGACGTCCTCATCCTGGGGTCATCCCCCTCCGCCTGGGACGACTCCTGGTGGCCCCCTGCCCTGGGCACCACTCCCAAGCCAACGGACCACGCACGCAACCTGGGCTTCATCCTGGACTCCTCCCTCTCGATGACCAGACAAGTCAACGCTGTCTCATCATCGTGCTTCAAAACCATGCGCATGCTCCGAAATATCTTCTGATGGATCCCCACTGAAACCAGGAAGACGGTCACCCAGGCACTCGTCACCAGCCGACTAGACTATGGAAACACCCTCTACGCCGGAACCACAGCCAAACTTCAGAAAAGACTCCAACGCATCCAGAACGCCTCCACACGACTCGTCCTGGACATCCCCCGACACAGCCACATCTCCGGCCCCCTGAGAGACCTGCACTGGCTCCCCGTCAGCAAGAAGATCACGTTCAGACTCCTCACCCACGCACACGAGGCCCTCCACCACCTGAGCCCCAAGTACCTCAACAACCGCCTGACCTTCTACATGCCCACCCGCCAGCTACGATCAACCAGCCTCGCCCTCGCCACCGTTCCACACATCCGCAGAGCCACCGCCGGAGGAAGATCCTTCTCCTACCTGGTAGCCAAGACATGGAACTCCCTCCCCATCCACCTTCAGCTAACCCAGGACCATCTCTCCTTCAGGAAGCAACTCAAGACCTGGCTCTTCGAGCAGTAGTGGACCCTCTCCCCCAGCGCCTTCTGGGTGAGTAGAGCGCTATATAAATGTCATGATTGATTGATTGATTGACTGTTTAGAGAAATTAGGATGCTAAACGCCCTGCCTAAATCTTGGAAAGGGTCAATCATTTCCCCAATTTTCAAATCTGGTGAAAAGTCAGCCCCACAAAACTACTGACTAGTGGCTTTATTAGACAATGAGGCAAAATATTTTGCTGGTAAGTTATTAGAGGATCTCCAGGAATGGGCCGCAGACAAATCTGCAATCCCTTTACAACAAACTGGATTTGTAAAATCAGTCAGGACTACAACCAACATTCTAAGCAAGGCAATGCTTATGGACAAGGCTGAAGACACACGGATAACTCTATACCTATGTTTTATTGACTATAATGCTGCATGTGATCATGTCAATCGCTCTAAATTATGGTCCAAGCTGCCCAGATGGGGGCTGCCACAGCCCTTATTAAATTTGCTAATAATCTTTCACACAGACACATGGCTGCAGGTGAAGTTGGATGACGGAACTTTCTTGTTGAGGCGCATCCCAACGGTTAAAGGGCTGAAACAAGGTTGCGTCTTAGCACCGACTCGTATATATAGCTGACTTAGTACCACTCCTGATCAGCTGCAACTCACATGCCCCAAAACTAGGAAATATATTGATACCCTGCTTCTTGTATGCGGATGACATAGTCCTTATTAGTAAAACAAAAGTAGGTCTACAACGTCTCCTAAAGGAAACTCTGGACTTCTCTAAAGCAAATGACCTAACGATCAACTTGGCTAAAACGAGAAACTAAAATTAAGGATACCGCTGAATACAACACCTGGGCGTGAAGTTGGATAGCGGGGATCGCTTCGCATCACCGAAGAATAGCATTAGGAGCAAAGGCCAAATACTGGCTTCCACTCTAAAAACACTAAATTCAAAGTTGACGGGACCATCAATCCTCCCTTTGATTGAGGTAGTTTGGGCAGGACTGCTGCCAACAATCACTTATGGCAGAGAAGCCCAGAAAGGCAGAGACGCTAAAATATGTGACGCCGTAGTAACAACTGTATATAGGATCATCTTTGGGCTGCCCAAACACACCTCACCGGCGCAAAGTAGGCTTGAATTCGGTGTTCGAAAACACACAGTTGCAAGGCAAGGAGCATTCATCATTGCATGGGACAAAGTACGAAAAGCTCCACATGGTACACTAAATGAACAGCTATGGAAGGAGATAGAACAACATTCCAAATAACCTGCTGCGGAATATCTTTATAGAAGTTTAAATGGGTTGGGCCTATGTCAGCTTTGGGAAACATCAACAACCACTATTATTTTCAAAAAACTAGTGTGGAAAACAGTGAAACAACTTTCCTTGTTGGAGGACAAGGCCACATTGACATAAAAGGGCCCATGGCTGGATGACATTAAAGACATATATGGAGTCAGCTGCCCAAGCCTATTTCAATCTGGGGTATGACAAGAATATAAAAGTTGCTTTCATGAAGTACAGACTGGGGCTGTTACCCTGCAGTCAACATCTTGCTCCCTGGTTAAGAGAGAAAGCGGGCACTGTGTGCCGCTGATGTGGTTCAGCATCGGAAGATCTGCTGCATTTACTGTGCTCTGGCAAAAAACTGCTTAAAGAACGGAAACAACTGTTGAGGCGACACTTTCATCAGCGGGGGATTCACACCAGGAGGCAAGCTCTACTGGCATGCTTTGCACCGAACGATCCACAACTGAATTGCAGCCTGGTAAAGTATCTGAAACTGTGCGATAGTTAAATGCCTGAAATGGAGACATAAGGAATTTATATGGGGAACACATGGGCAAATGTCCTGAGGCGCACTCAAGAAATTCCCCTCAAAGAAATTAACTTTTACATCTGCAGTATGCGGAGGTCGGACAGTACAGTACATGAGGGCATGTCATATGGAAAAGAGGGGTGGTTCGGCAAAGTTAGAAGGGCTTGTCAATGGTTGGCAAAAAGTTTGGTTGGATGTTCTGTAATGCTGTGGCAGCAATTGGACAAAAATTATACATTTCGCTGTTAAAGCTGCTTCATTTTAGAAATGTCATTCTTTTTATTTTTTAGAAGCTTTTAAAATTAAAAATTATGAAGGAATGCGTTGTAAATGTATATAAATTGTGTTCTTTTCTTTTGATAATGTTGGCGTTTTGCAACGGTTTTAAATAACTATGCAAATAAATTTATACCTTATTTAAATGCAGAGCATTGAAATTATTCTTACATCAATCTGCAGTCCCACTAGTCGTTACTAGATGTCCCTCACGAGTCAAATGCAAAACCATTGAAACCCTTTCATCAAGCATTTGCATTTGACTCTCAAGGGACATCTAGTAACCACCAGTTGAACTGCAGCTCTTTGTAGAATTATTTTGAAATTGGATACTATATAATATTCACTGCCCACTGCTAATCTCATCCTATAATACTTTGCAGGGCCTTTGGTTGGGAATGTTTTTTTTGCCAATAACTGTGCTTGGGGTGGTCCTAAGAGGATGGGACCACCACCGAATCGTTCAATAAGATGTGCTTTTTGTTTTCAAGGCATCTGCTTGGTACTCCCCCTAGGTTAGGGAGGATCCCAAAATCATCACCTCTCTCTCACTGCTTGCTAATTTTTCAGTTTCACTTTTGTGGAAGTACTATATGCTCTTTAGCATATAAAGATAGAGATACTTATTTTATCATAACTGGCACTGTGCAGGATGCCATTTGCAATTATTTCACAGTGCAGACAAGTACACAGTGCCATCAGCTACGCTATGCAGTACTACGTGTAGTACAAAGTATACTACGTGAAGCTACGCAAACTACGCCCAGGGTTACAAATAACAGAGCCGTATAACTATCACTGCAATGCTACTGCAGAACTTATAATAAAGTTGCGTTTTGGAAAGAAATGGCATAGTTTATGTGTACAAAATGTAGTTCAATCTAGGTTGTGAAGTCACCTCACCTTTAAATAACATGCAAGGCACAGTGCAAAGTACCACACGAGCTACTTCCCTAGGAGCAGAACTACTCTAAACGCTCAAAGTTATGTGGAATAGAGAATACATGCAGTCTCTCACACATATGTACCAACTACCAAGAAAATGCACAATCTCCGGCCTTTTTCTCACTGCAAGGGACCCGTAGGCCAAGCAAACAAACCACCTGCTTACTGAAATATTTCATACCTCACAGGAGGGATGGACATAAATGGAATGAAGCTGCACCAGTCTCAAACGTTTGTCTGTCTACACATCTCTAGGGGCCGACGGTCAGTGATGCACACCCAAAAGCAACTTTAGCTAAGATATAAAAGTTTAGTCTCTCCTCACAGAGCCTAACTTTATCTGTGTTTGTTTAGTCCACCTCACACAACTGTGTGCTGCAGCTCGTCGCACCCCAATGGGAGGATGGGACACTTCTTTAAACATGTTCCAGCAGAAGTCTCCTGAAAGCCATTCGCACCTGTGGAAATTGAAGATCGAAGGCATCTGGACAGTCTTGGGGATTGACGGCCAACATTTCCTTGATCAGTTGTTTAAGGAGGGCATTCATGGACTTTACCTTGAAGAGTATGAGCAGCTCCATTTCAGTGTTCTCCAAAAGGGCCTCTCCAACTGGCACAATCGTGGTGCCCTGCTTACCCAACTCTGCAGCAATTCTTTCTTGGTCTCTGTGTAGACGATGCACTCCAGCATAATAATCCCAAAAGCAAATATGTCTGCTTTAGCAGTGTAATGGCTCTCCCATATATCGGTGCCTTATAAAAGTGTGTGCCACAGGCATTAGAGAGGAAGCACTTGTTAACACTCACAGGCTCTTCAGAGTTCAGGCATAAAGTGCAGCACACTTCGCTCCGGCCAAAACCTTAAGGCTGGGTTCTAAATCGCTAGCACCGGTCCTGCTCTTGGAGATTAGGATATTGTCAGGATTCGGGTCCTGGTGGAGGATTTGATTCTAGTGGAGGAAAGGAAGGGCATTACTGAGCTGCAGCATGAACCTGGTGTTAGCCTTACGGTTGGACTTGCGGGTTAGCAGATACTTGTTCATATCCCCCATCACAGACATACATCACAAACTACAGGTAGTGTGTGCTTCTGGGGTCAAACACTATCTCACCCTTCAAGGAAGACTCCACCAGTAGGAGCTGGAGCTATGTGACATCCTCTGTACTATGCCGTCCTCCTGCAAGATGCGCTGCTCTAGGTGGATCACATAAGGATGCTGACTCTGAATGCTGCTGAGAGCCCAAAACTCCCACAACACCAGTTGCATATTTTCATGTGCATGACAGTAGATAATTTTTACTGGTACCTGTGCTGAAATCTTCCTGACAATAGCTTTGTACACTACACCTTAAATGTCACGGTCAACATCTCGAATTAGATCGTACTTCGTCTGGCTACTCACCATCTTCAAGTTTAAAGTTCCTTGGCGGGGATCTCCTCACTGCTGCCAGTGCCTTGGGCTTTCTCGCTCCTTTCTCCCTCTCTCCCGAGTGCTCGCCACCGCTCTGAGCCAACCAAGAAAGGGTACAGCAGCTCATGCACCAATGGAGACCAGCGACAAAGCTCAAAAGCCAAACTGGACCACTGTGCACATGTTTGAACCCTTGTGCCAGAGGCTTGCCTGGAGGTATCTACTTTTTGTTCTAGACCCTCAAGCAGAACACTTGGGATTCTGGAAGGTGCCAGAGTTGATGAGAGATTTACTCATTCCCATTACAAGGGAAAGGGTTGACAAAGACCCTATTGCCACATGGCTTGCTGCCCTATGACATAGCAGGAAAGGCTTATCATTTGAGCATTTGAACGCTGGAACTTGAATTCAGGATGGGTGCAAGACTTAGGAATATGCACAAATCTTAAGAAAAATGATGACAAAATGATTCATGGATTCAGGTGGATGGTTACACTGCACAGCTAGTATTGTCCTATGGTTTCTTAATCGATTAGTATATATTTTTGGTTCATCCACCTAAGCAATTATTTTCAAGAGTGTTGCAAATGGGTTCGCCCATTTTGTCCACCAGGGTTTTTCACTTTTCATCACCCATTTTTTGGACCTTTACTGTTGGTAAGTCTCACTACCTGAGTCATATTCACAGTAATTTTATGGTAATTAGACTGAACATGTTTACCACCAGTGTCGACTTTTAAGATGAGACAGCTGCAGCGCAGCTAGGGTGAGGTGCACTTGGCTGGTTACATTTTAAATGTGTGCACACATGTGTAAGCATGGGTGCTGACTGTTCATGAGAGACTACCATCATGAGCAGCCTGACAGCTGCACAAAGTAACATGCCTCTGGCAGTTTTAAACATAAATTCAACCTGTGGAAATAACAATTTTTACAGGCCTAAGGCTTACTTTGAAATAATAATAAGTTACCCTTAAGTAGGCTGTATTGCCTAAAAAGGCCGGGTGCATGGTATTTAAAAATAGGACATGCAAATGTTAATGCTGAACAGGTCTTTACAGTGAAATATCCCCAAAAGCTCGTTTTACAGTAGCAAGCCTGGATGCTTCCACAGTGAAACTCTGGGCTACATTGTTATTTTTATTAAGTGCTAAATTCAGATTGATAGCAGCTAGAGAAACAACTTCAAGTACAGTTATTCAAAATCCAATGCAATGGTAAATCAATTTTTATCTAGCAATCAAGCAATAGATACAGTTTTTCTGTCTAAAGCGTGTAAGAATTCAAATGTCACGGACAGCTGGATAGTTCGCCTGCAGTGAGATATGTATTGTTCCCAGACAGTAGACAAGGGCCATGGGTGTGGGGAAGGAGTTTCCCTGCTTGACAGGATGGCCTGGAGGCTATGCCCAGCAGCTGCATTAACTTCAACGGGACCTTCCCTGTAAAAGCCAGATGTAGCTAACACTTGGGCCCCCTATGGTCCTTCTAGTCAAGATGGCTCCTAACCCAGTGGGTTGGTAGAGCTGCCCCAAAACTAGTTTGGAGTGACCACAGTGAAATGTTTAGCCATTATTAGAGCCGCACCTCTGGATGGGCGCAGGAGCTCTGCACATGGGAAAAAGGGTTCTTCCATATTGGATTGTCCTTGAATGCTGTGGTGGAGAGTTGGGACGGGGTGGAGAGATCATGTGGCATTGCAAGATTGGCTAGAGGTGCCTGGCATCTAGAACTTTTGACCTACCTGCATAAACCCCTGTACAAGGGAGAGATGGCAATCAGGACCTCTGACCTGAACATGAACGACCCTAGAATTATGTACAGCTGGAAGGAGAAGCTCCCTCATGCCTTTACAAGGAGTATTTCTTCAGCTGCCTTCCAGGATTGGATGGGTCTCTCAAAGGACAGTAGAACTGGCTCACTTATGCCCATTGAGGGTCAGTAGAGGGACAGTTTGGATTCGCCCACCCCCAGTTGCCCTGCAAGACAATCAGGAGGCCAAAGAGAGCAAAGAAGAAGAGAAGGCTGGTGCAGGGAGCCAGTGAAACGAACTACCTGCAAAGTGCGCCCATTTAGCGGCCTGGAAGCCTATTTATTTATTTTATTTTGAGGGTTTTATATAGCGCGAACAAGACCCTTGCGAGTATCAGAGCGCTTTACAAGTCAAATGTAGAAAACAAGATGTAGAAAACAAAGATATAGGTGAATCAGATATACATAGCTTATACATGTACACATCAGCTATCATGAAAGACAAAATGACAGCTATTGAGCACCAAGACATAGATAGATATAATATACAGTAAAGCTAGCAAAAGGACAGAGTTCATGTGAATTTAGCCATGAGGATCGCTTTCACTTCTTTTTTGAAGGAGGCAGAGGACGGGTTCGTTCTTGTTTCAGTGGGCAAAGCGTTTCAGATCCTAGGAGCCATACCACAGAAAGAACGGCTATAGGTTTTTTGAGCTCAACACCAGGAGCAATACATGCCATAGATCATCAAAAGACAGCACAAAGGAGTCAAGAATATTCACTGTTGACACCCTTTAAATAAAAATAAAAAACTTGCATTGCTCCGCTGCACCTTAAGAATTTAACCCTGTGGTGGGGCAGGACACAGGGTCAGCACATGTTTAGACATTTTAATTTTCCAGTGCGGTGGCATACATGGGGTCGCCACCCAAGACTCTATTTCGGAGGGGAGCTGAGAAAAATTGCAATGACCTTGGTGACACATGGCCACATGGCCAGCGGGACAGCCACACGCCGTGAGGGGAACGGCAGGAGAACAGGCGAGCCGCGAACGCCGTGAGGGCAACGGCTGTAGTCGGGGGGCTACACCTCCCAGCACCACCTGGGGGCCGGCGCACCTGACACGCCAGCAGCGCGCCCGGAGGCGCTTCAAGAGGTTCGCACTCGGCGAGACCGGCGGGGAGATGAAAAAAATTGCACGGACCTTGGTGACACACGGCCACACGGCCAGCGGGACAGCCACACGCCATGAGGGGAACGGCAGGAGAACAGGCGAGCCGCGAACGCCGTGAGGGCAACGGCTGTAGTCGGGGGACTACACCTCCCAGCACCACCTGGGGGCTGGCGCACCTGACACGCCAGCAGCGCGGCCGGAGGCGCTTCAAGAGCCTCGCACTCCGCGAAACCGGCGGGGAGCTGAGAAAAATTGCACGGACCTTGGTGACACACGGCCACACGGCCAGCGGGACAGCCACACGCCGTGAGGGGAACGGCAGGAGAACAGGCGAGCCGCGAACGCCGTGAGGGCAACGGCTGTAGTCGGGGGACTACACCCCCCAGCACCACCTGGGGGTCGGCGCACCTGACACGCCAGCAGCGCGCCCGGAGGCGCTTCAAGAGCCTCGCACTCCGCGAGACCGGCGGGGAGCTGAGAAAAATTGCACGGACCTTGGTGACACACGGCCACACGGCCAGCGGGACAGCCACACACCGTGAGGGGAACGGCAGGAGAACAGGCGAGCCGCGAACGCCGTGAGGCAACGGCTGTAGTCGGGGGACTACACCTCCCAGCACCACCTGGGGGCCGGCGCACCTGACACGCCAGCAGCGCGCCCGGAGGCGCTTTAAGAGCCTCGCACTCCTCTCGCCCCGCGAGTCGCGCGCGGGAGTGCCCGGGTGAAGCCCGGGTCAAGGGCGGGGCTGTCTGTGGCCGTCAGGGGCAGGAAGAGGCAGGGCAGGGCCAGAGACCCTGTGCAAATTATCCGGTGACCCTCATCTCCCCAGTGACTGGAAGTGCTGATGGACTAATTGTAACTGCTGTGCTATTAACATTGGGTGTTGAGTCCATTGGCTTAGTTTGCGAATAGGTTAGCTCTCATTAAAGCATACTTGTACTCATGCCGGGGTCAAAGAAGGACAAGGCTATTGTGGGGGCGGGCCCCATTGACAACTTTTTAGTAAAAATGGTAAATAAGATCAATAATGATAGAAGGGCTTCCCTGGGTAGAGGTAATCGTTCAGATCAGGATCAATCCATGGAGGGTCCTTCCCCCCCGGAGGTTCCTTTAGAGACTGACATTGTCACCGATACCGGACCCGTGGTAGTCAACGCAGTAGAAGCACTGATTCACCGGGCCTCAGATATAGAAGTCCTTGACAAGTCTCTCTCAGATTCGGAGGAGGAGGTGCTACCTGCCCACACACACACTAGACCCGTTAGAACTTGCAGGAAGCAGCAAAGCAAAAGGAGGGGAAGGCACACTTATAAAAGAAGGGTAGATACCCATCTGCCAGTTAACCACACCTCCCCGGAGTCAACTACGATCCTGGAGGGTAAGAACGAGGCAAAAATAATCCTGAGCCCAGATCAGTTTGGCTTGTTAATTCGTACCTTAGAAGGCAAATTCGAATCAAAACTAGCGGAATCTCTCCAACCTCTAGTGTGCAAACTGGATAATGTTACTGCAGAGGTAAAAAGACTAGGAGGACTGTTAGCGAAACAGTTAGCCCACATAGATAAGGTTAACCCCCCACCCCCCTCAACTAGAATAGATCCCCCTGAGAGTGGTGGGAAGAAGGTAGCCAAGGTGGATAAAAAAATGCATGCCCCCCACTTCCACCAGTTAGGTCAGTAGTACACCCAAAGCCAGGGCCTGTTACCAATCCGATTGCCGCCCCAAGTAGGAGAAGCAATCTTATTAATCACCCCCCGGATTGTGCCCCCTATGTAATTGTATTGGCAAACGTCCCGCCTCAAAACTCGCTTTCGGTTGAGTTACCTGAGGAGTCACATGATTCCCTCAAAAATAAAGTTGTATCCTGGTTGAGCTCAAATTGTGGTTTTCCTGCAAAATATGCAGGAGAAATTATTACAACAAGGAGGGCAAATTGGATTGGTCCCACACGCAAAACCTGTAGCGGTGATTGCGTGATAGTAAATTTTAAATATACTCAACATGTGGCCACAGTCCTGCTAAGGGCAGCCTCGATGACTTACGATGACAACAGCATCTGTGTGCGTCCTTTGGGATATTTTTATAATCATCTTACAGGAGCCCCCACCCCTAGCCTAGGATTGAGTCCCTTTACACCGTTTGGGCCTCGGTCCACTTGTCTAAGTCAGGGACTAGGTAGGGAGAATTTCTTTAGATTTGGTCCTCACATCGCAACACATAACAGGTTTGACGCACTCTCAGGACTTGAGATGTGCGATTGATGGGGCCGGAGAGGGTATGGTTGATGAAGCTATAGTGGACCCTGCCCCTATGGCTCCTGTACCTTCTTCTGCTAACGATGGATATAAACCGGTAATGGGTACCCCTGACAAGGGGGATAAGGTTAGGCTGTTAAGTTGGAATATTGCCGGTCTATGGTCCAAGAGAGGTGACCCCAACTGGTTAAACTTTGTAAAGCTATATGACATTGTCGCCATGCAGGAGACTTGGGATATGGAATGCGATTTTTGGCTGGATGGCTTTACTTCATTTTTTGTACCTGCTTTGCCCTCTCCAGCGGGACGGAATAGAGGGGGTCTTTTGATGTTGGTCTCGGTGAATGTAAAGGGTAAAATTATAAAGGTTGATTGCGCCACACATAATTTCCTTGTTATAGAGGTAACCTAGGTTGATGGCAGCAAAATACTCTTCGTAAACTGTTATAACTCACCACATGGCTACCCTGCTAATGAGCATGTAGAGTGGCTAACAGATTTTTTAACTGCCTATAAGGAAAAGCAAACCACTTATTGTCATTTTATTTTGTTGGGTGATTTTAATGTACATTTGTGTTCAAATTGTGACCTAATCGATTCAGATGGCCCTGACAGTATTTCCCCCCCGCACTTTGAACATAGCCAGAAGGGGGAGGTTCTTGAAAACCTACTAGCTAGTAATGATCTGTATGAGGCAGAGTTTTATGATAAAAGTTCACGTGTAGCCACATATACTGGAAGGGACTGTGAATCGATAATAGATTACATTTTCCTATCGTTAGGTCTTCTTAAATATGTGATTTTATATAATGCTTTATCCATGCCATCGAGTGATCACAACCCCGTGGGGATGCAGTTAGCTAATGGTTTTTCGCTCCTAAATTCTTCTGTTACTCCACAGGCTGTATTATCAGTTAAAGCTAAAGATCAGGGGAGGAGGATCAAATGGGGACAGGTAGTACCAGGTGATTTTTTCCTTAACATAACGTCAATGGCTGCAGAAGATTTAAATACTTGTGTCAATCCTCTCTCTAAGGGCGAGGAGGTTCTAACTTCCTTTGAAGGTATCTGTCGGACAGTGGCCATGAATTTAACAGCTAAAGGCCAGGGACATAAAAATATACCGGTAATGGGCTGGTTTGATATTAACTGCAGTAAAGCCCATAACCTCCTTAAAAAAGCACTTAATGCTCGTCCGAGGGATAAAGTCTTAGTGGTGCAGCTCAGAAAGGATTATTCCAGGGCAATCAAAGCACGTAAAAATGAATTAAAGTGTGAAGCTTGGGCTGAGCTCATGGACAAAGCTACCCTAAAAAATAGTGCCAAGTTTTGGTCAATTATTAATACCCCATTGTTCTCTCGTGACCAAAATGCAGTGTTGGAACTTAACATCCCTGAGGAAGACTGGTTTAGCCATTTTGAAAAAATCTACGGTAGTAACATGGAGCAGGAATCTTTTGAGGTCCCTGCGTCCAAACTCCACTTGGCGCCAGTTAGATTTGATACAGTTGAAGTCATTAAACCAATCGAGGGTACCGCGGGTCGAAAGGCCCCGGGCCCTGATGGGGTTCCCTCTGATATGTTTAAGGCAAACTCTTTGTACTGGGCTGATATTTTAACTAAAGTTTTTAATGCCTCAGCCATTGTGGGATTTCCTAAATCTTGGTCCAGAGCAACTATAATCCCCGTGTTTAAAAAAGGCCAGAGGGGAGACCCAAGATGCTATAGGCCTATATCATTGTTGGACTCCTCTATTAAAATCTTAGGGAAAGTTGTCCTGGCTAGAATAGCATCTTGGGGCAATGGGAATAATATTTTGACAGATGTACAATACGGCTTTAGAGCAGGGAGGAGCACGGAGGACCAATGCCTCAATCTTCACCTCATAATATCCAAGTACACGGGGGCAAAAAGGGGATCCATATTCCCTGGCTTCATGGACCTATCCACAGCCTTTGATCTAGTTCATAGATCAAGGCTGTGGACTATGCTTTTGAAAATGGGCCTTGACTGCTCATTGGTGCATTTCCTGGCGGAGTTGCCTAAAGATCTGAATGCCTCCATTAGGATGACAACAGAGGGGAAATGTACAGCGAGTTTTAGGCCCTGCAGAGGGGTGCGCCAAGGCTGTATTTTGGCCCCCATGTTATTCACGTTATACGTGAATTCATTGGAGGCTAACCTAACAGCTGTCACTCAGGATATTCCGTGCATGGGGGGTGCGCCAATTCCGGTGCTCCTCTATGCCGATGACGTGGTGCTGATAGCCAGGACCCCGATTGCCCTGCAAAAACTGCTTGATTCCTTTGGATCTTTTATGTCCAGTCTAGATTTGGTGATTAACAGTGCCAAATCCCATACAATGTCAGTGGGTTGCTCTAAAAGTAAAGATAAAACCTTTTTTTGTGGCAGTGAGGTTATCTCTAGCGTAAAGGTTTTCACCTACTTGGGTGTAGTATTTGATCATAGGGGTACCTGGATACCACAGGTGACATCCAAAGCGAATGCGGTGAGAAGTTCTGCCTCCGCAGTTTTGGGGTTCGCTAAAAGACTAGGGAGGAAACCCACAGAGGCGATCCTGGCTATTTACAAAGCCAAGACAGTCTCCATTGCAAGATATGGGGCTGCAATTTGGGGGTTTGTAAAATCTGACCGCATTCAAACGGAGGAAAACAAATTCTTGCGGTCACTGCTGGGCCTACCTCAGTCAATAGCGACATATTCCCTACACCTTGAGCTAGGTCTGGGATACATCACAGACATGTTAAAACTAGCACCGATCCTGTTATGGATTAAGCTCTGGCTAAATCCGAACCTTAGTCTTAATCATAAGATCATAAAAGATTGTCTCAAACTAGATCACATGAGGGATATTCAGTGGTTGTCCTATGTAGAGACCTTGGCTGTGAAGCTAGGACGCCCTGAGATTTTTGCTAGACCATAATCCCTGTGTAAAGCAGATCTAGTGTGGGTGAAGATTAACTTCACTAGGCTCTGTGTTGCCGAGCGTGAAGCGGAAGAGTTAGGTAAACCCTCAGTGAGGGCACATGTAATGGTAACCACATCTCATGAGTTGGCTCCTTATTTGTCAGTGGTGACAAATTTTTTCTATAGATGGTTACTGACAAAATTCCGTTTCAATCAAATCCATATGGTTCTTTGGGATGTGAAAGGTTGGTGTAGGCTTGAGGATTCTACTCCATGTAAATGTGATGACCAGTCCGCTCAGGACACTGCGCACTTTTTGTTTTTTTGCCCCTGGTATTCCGAACCCCGGAATCGGTTTGTAAAACCAATGCTGAAAGAGATGAGATTTTCGCAGTATAAGCCCGCATTGCTATTTCTGCAAATGATGGATACCCCCGTAATTATGTACTGTATCACCAGTTTTCTGGCTGCATCTGTAAGAATCAGGAGATCAAGATTGGACTCTTAACGCTGAAAGCTAACTATTCTGTATCATGTATTTAATAATGGATTGTTGGGCTCAAATAGAAATGAATTTGTGTAATTATCTTTTAATAACGGGTTTTAATTGCCATTATGATTGAAATTGTATTAATTGACTTTTAAACATGTTTTAAATAGTTGTATAAATGTCTAGTATACTTTTATGATTTTAATTAATCGAATAAAGTGGTTTTGACTTGACTTGACTCTCTTTCGTCCAAGAGACCCTAACCCGTATGGCCAAATGTTATTAACGGAGGCCATGCAATCCCATCTTACCAGGAAAACAGTGATAGAGCGGAGGGGTGATGCAAGATAAATGAGTTCCTGGCACTCCATCCCCAGGTCACTGAAGCTAGAAAAGTGCATCGCTCCCACCGTGTGCAGGAACAGAGTTAAAGTTGCTCCCACCATGGTACAGGAGAAGCAGAATAGAGGTCAGCTCCTGCACACTGCACCAGGGGTGTGCGCAGAAGTGGGGGGGCTGGAATGATGGTGGGGAGGCCTGGAACTCCCTCTGCAGTCCCTGATTGCCCAGTGCTTGTTGGTGCCGCGGGTAGGACCAGGGCACCCAGTTCCAAAAAGAAGAGAAAATTGTGGCACCAACCCACCCTTGGGCCCTAAACACTACAAGAAAAATCCTCATCTAATATTACTGTTTGAGCTAAATAGCACCCAATAATGACCTACGAAGGGACAGGAAAACTACTAATGAACAAATTAAGTGTAAGGGTTCTGGTAGTGCGGCAGCCCCCCAGATGTAGTTTATGAAACTACACATAAGCCTTAACAGAATGCCCCCAGCAGAGGCTTACCTAATTTGCAAGCACTTCTAACAATAGAGCTTTTGCTCTTCAGCTTGGGAGAGCAGAGATCCCTTGCGGTTGGTTCTTTGGCTGGATTATGGGGTCTAACTGTGCAAAAGAAAGGCTCTCACACATACCTTTTGTTTGGAAATGGTTTACCTATAATTGTATTGATGAAATGGACAGTGCTTATGATTAATAGGGAAAATATTTCAATACGAATATTGATCCTATTGATTTTAAGGATGAAGCCTAACATTTGGTTGCTGTTTTATTCATGTGGTGGCTCCTTGACACAGTCAATAGACTTGCCTTATATTTTAATGTGGTGACCAGTTAATAAAGCCAATAGAATTGCTTCATATACTGATGTGATGACCCCTTGACAATGTCAATAGACCTCCTTCATTTAAAATTACATCCCCTTATATTGTGATAGGACATTTGGTATAGGTAGGTAGATGTGATTTGGGGATTCATGACCCAGTAGGGGTCAAATGCAAGTGCAGAATTTCAACAAAGGTCTATTTGTAAATTAATGTGTAATATTTATTAGTGTGTGTGTGATAAATGTATCTTTCCTTTTTCAAAGAAAAAGCACTGACTAGGCAATGATTTATTGAGTGTTGACGTTGCGTGCCAGTACATGGAGATTACTAGCCCACATCACTTTCCCTGAGTAGGTCTTGGACTACTCTGCTTCGCTACCCTGAGAGAGTCAAGTGCTAAAATGGGGTACTTGGTTCACAGTAAAGAGACAATTGCGGACCTATTACCAGTGGTGTAGGAACGGGGGTGCGGTGTGTGCGGTCCGCCCTGGGTGTCATCACTGAGGGGGGTGACAAAATGGCAAAAATACGTGTTTTAAACACATTTTTGCCATTTTGTGAAGCCAGGGGTGACAAGAAATTTTCCGCACCGGGTATCACCAGACCTTGCTCCGCCACTGCCTATTACATGCGCAGGGCTCAAATCTTGTACCACTAATAACACAGTTTCTTACAGAAATATCACTTTTTCGACACTTGGACTCCTGTGTTTCAAACCTTCCTAAATCTCTTTCACAACCTGCTGATTTGGGCTGACTTAGACATGGTCATTTCTGTAAGGCTGCCCTTATTCTACTGCCCTACTGCACCTCTGACTGGTAAAACCTACGTAGAGCACTGCGAAGTTCAAATATGGCTTTGCACTTAATGAATCGCTAAGATAATTACTGTATTCTCTGTCATCACGAGCATCACCAGCAGGATTTGAGGCAATTTATCTATATACATACTACAAGAACATTTGTGCTGTCTGAAGTGGATCACAATTGGATGGATGCAACTGTTGCTGTCACAAATTGCCCTGTATCATTTTTAAGTAATGTCAGTAGTTGTATTTGCGGCTCTTTTTTGCTCTACCAGAAACCGGGTCAATCAATGTAACTTTGACTCCCTACACCTGTCAAGCAGCAATGTAATACTAGTGCTTGAGATCGAATGCCTGCATGGGAACCGATGCAGATTAAATGAAAATCGCATTGTCGAAAAGATTGCATTATTGCAATTCTTAACTGTTGTACTGGGCAGTAAACAGCATTGACTAGAATGTGCCCCAACCTGCACAAATACGGCTGCATCAGCCAAGCTGGGAAAGTGCTTCATTGGCTCCTAATGGCTACTAGGATCAATTTCACATTCTGCATTATTCACCAAATCTACTGGGTGAACTTTCCTAAGTAATTGCAACCACTAGCCCCCCACTACTAATCAACAAAGCACTAGGCCTAGGCGGTAAATTCTGTTCCCACCGCGGAATTTGGGTAAGTTTGTGTTCCGCGGAGAACGTGGAAATGCCAATAATTCCGTGATACATGGCTTTGTGGAATTTTGTGCTTCTTTGCGCTCTCAAAATGCGTGTTCGCAAGTTATAATCCCCTAAACATATAAACAGCGTTCGCGAACAGGAAAAAAACATCGCGAAGGGGCAGAACAAGCAATTCTGTGTGTTCGCAGAACTTTTATGTGCCCGCAGAGATTTTTTACCGTTTTGCGGAGCTTTGCGCAGCGTGACTATGCAAATTCTGCCCACCCCTACAAAACACCGCTGCTCAACGACTGCCCACCTCACCGCCCGCAGAGGCTGCTCCTTGCTAGTTCATAGCCCAGACTGTTGAAAACCCTGAACAAACCTGTACGAGGTTCAGCATACATCAGATAAAAAGGTCTTATGAAATTGACCTACAACTCATCTTAATGCGGTAAAGAGATACCACGGAGGAAATTAGACAGGATTCAGCTTCACTGATGATACTCTAATGATCCTTTCATATGATCAATTCTGACTATCCTCAGGTCAGAGGAAAGTGATCGGAAAAAACTGTATGCATACACTAGCAGCCCGTCCCGACCTTGTCCCGGGGCAACAGACTTTCCCGACCCCACCCGCCCTGACATTGTGCAGCAGCCCGGGCCCCCACCCGGCCCGTCCCCGCCTGTCCCGACCCCCTCCTGCCCCGACCCCGCCTGCCCCGACATGGGTCCCTTACCTGAGCCGCTGCTCCTCCCGCCTGTCCGCTGCTCGCACCGCCACAGGCCTGTCCGCTGCTCCTCACGTCACCGCTCCTCCCCCGCTCCATGTCTGCCGCTCCTTGTCGCGCTCCTGGACGCCGCTCCTCCCTGCGCTCCTGACGTGAGCACGCACGTCGCGGCCGGCGCTATTTCGGAGGGACTACTTTTTTTTACTGTAAATCTTTTAAATAACGTTTTTTTATTTTATTTATATAGCCTATAACCATCTACACACCCTGACGATTCCAACGGTGTATCGGGTGTGTGGATTGGCGCTTTGGTTCCCGAGATTACCCGCCTCAAAGGCTGAAAGTTCTTCCTTTATTATAGTAGTATAGATAACACATGTATAGCATGCACATGGAGTTTGCGTTGTATCTGCACCTTCTGGAGTTTGCGTTGTCAATATTCTTTATTTTTATATGGCTGTTTAAAGGGTCTATCAGGCTGACAGGAAACAAAACCTGTTGATATAAATGATTTTTTGGCACTTCTCTACTGATTTGCAAACTATGGTAATGAACTCTAAGAACCTGTGAACAACCTGTGTTTTGTAAACACACCGGTAACCTTGAAAAACCTCTTATGTTCATTAGAGGCACGAGTAATATTCTCCCGTTTCTAAATGGAAGCAAACAGAAATACAGCCTCCGCCTTTATTGTTGCAATAATCTAATATGTTCTGAAGTCCTTGCAGCAAATCACCCATGAAAACCAAGATCTAGCTAGAAGAGCCAGTGGCTAGAATCCTAATAGCAGAAATGCAATAGAACAACTGAAAGGTTTGACCATTTATCATTGAGAGATCAAGTGAGACATCGGCACTCAAAAGGCCACAAAGGCAGAGCATGAAATGCGTTTTTTTAATAGGAGTCAAAGTGTATTATGTTTACTGATGGTTATTGAGATTAATAACCTTCGCTGTCTCCATTTCCTTCAGATCAGGTGATGCTTCTGAGAAATGCAGAAGTATCCTTGAATCGTGCTCACAAGGATACAGGCAAAAGGACATAGGCTGATGAGTGTCCTTTGAATGTGCTGCAACTGGGATTCATGTGTGAGCATGGCTGGAAAGCGCTTCTAGATGCGTGTATGAGCATGCGTGGGAAACTGCACGCAGGTATGAGCATGCGCATAAAACTCCTGTTTCTAGATCCAGGTATGAGCATGCACAGGAACCTCCCGGATCTAGATTCATGTGTGATCAGGGCTGGAAATCGCTTCTAAATGCGTGTATGAGCATGCGCGAGAAACTGCACGCAGGTATGAACATGTGCATAAAACTCCTGTTTCTAGATCCAGGTATGAGCATGCACAGGAACCTCCCGGATCTAGATTCATGTGTGATCAGGGCTGGAAATCGCTTCTAAATGCGTGTATGAGTATGCGCGAGAAACTGGATGCAGGTATGTGCATGTGCGGGAAACTGGATGCAGGTATAAGCATGTGCATTAAACTCCTGGTTCTGGATGCAGGTATGAGCATGCACAGGAACATTCCAGATCTAGATTCATATGTGATCAGGGCTGGAAAGCGCTTCTAGATGCGTGTATGAGCATGCGTGGGAAACTGCACGCAGGTATGAGCATGCGCATAAAACTCCTGTTTCTAGATCCAGGTATGAGCATGCACAGGAACCTCCCAGATCTAGATTCATGTGTGATCAGGGCTGGAAAGCGCTTCTAGATGCGTGTATGAGCATGCGTGGGAAACTGCACGCAGGTATGAGCATGCGCATAAAACTCCTGTTTCTAGATCCAGGTATGAGCATGCACAGGAACCTCCCGGATCTAGATTCATGTGTGATCAGGGCTGGAAATCGCTTCTAAATGCGTGTATGAGTATGCGTGAGAAACTGGATGCAGGTATGTGCATGTGCGGGAAACTGGATGCAGGTATAAGCATGTGCATTAAACTCCTGGTTCTGGATGCAGGTATGAGCATGCACAGGAACTTTCCAGATCTAGATTCATCTGTGAGCATAGCTGGAAATCGTTTCTAGATGCATGCATGAGCATGCACTGAAAACTGGACGTAGGTATGAGCATGCACATAAAACTCCTGGTTCGAGATGCAGGGATGAGCATGCGTGGGAAACTCCAGGTTGTAAATGCAGGTGTAGGCATGCCCAGGAACTTCCCAGTTCTAGATTCATGTGTGATCATGGCTCGTCTAGATGCGTGTCTGAGCATGCCCAGAAAACTGGATGCAGGTATGAGCATGCACATAAAACTCCTGGTTCCAGGTGCAGGTAGGAGCATGCACAGGAACCTCCAGGTCTTGTACTTAGGGCCGTACTTTCGTTGATCCTTCTTTACTCCTGAGCTCTCTGTCTTTAGCGCCGGGACACCCCTTCGGGGGTAGCCGTGCGCTGTATAAGCTACTTAAATAAATAAATAGATAAATAAATAGATTCATGTGTGATCATGACCGGTTCTAGATGCTGTATGAGCATGCATGAGGAATGGATGGTACTAAAGCTAAACAACACTGGAGGGCCAGGAACCTTCCAAGCAGAAACACAGTTCTGCGACAAGCAGCAACATATTAGTTCACTGAGAGAGACATCAATGTTTGCAATGAGACTGCCTGCGATACCTCCAAGAGAGGAGTGGAGTGCTCACGAATACTCTGGTGGCAACCTTTCAACATGAATATTTGATTAGCGACGAGTTTTCAAAGCATGTACTTTAATTTTATTGAAATGCATACGTTGAAAATTTACATATATTTGTGTACACCACTTGATGACTTACTTTCATCTTGAATTTTGTGAAACCTTCTGCAAGCTTCCTAGAAACACTCATTTACATTCAGTTGTACATTTCTTCATCATGGAAGACTAGTTGGAGTGACCACTGTTAACGGGCATATTCCCTGTTAGTAACAAAAGGATGTATCGAAACTCTCTGCAACCAACTTGAGAAAAGTTTCAGAATATCGATGACCAGCAAAGGGATCACGTGCTCATGTAAGAAGGTTCCTGTTCATCCACGCCTGATTCAATCAATTTGATTCACTAAAACACAAGGAGTAGCAGAAGTGACATCACACTCACTGACTGCCTATGAAGTAACAGCGTTGGGTCCCGGTCCCATATGAGGCCTTAAGAGTAAGCTTTACTTCGTTCCTGCTGTTCTTCGTGGGTCGATAGCAGAGGTGTCATGCAGCGGGGGCTCCTCCGCTATGGCAGAGGAGCATCGCCCCCCAGCATAGAGCCAATTTTATTTTCATTTTTTTTCTTGCCGTGCTTGAGTCAGTAAGCCAAGTCTGGGTCATGACGAGAGCAGGGGGAGCAGTAGCACACACTTTAAGTGCGCATGACAGTTCGGCCGGTTGTCTAAGGAGGGCCAAACCATCACGGGCACTTTGAGCTCTCTCCACCCGCGCTGTGTTGTACAGCTGGGTGGAGTCGAGGCACAGGCTCCTAGGACCCAGGCCAGTCATAGCGCTGCTCTCTCTTACTGTATTACCAGTATGAGAGCTGATCAGTGATTGGCGTCTACGAGCCAGTGGCATCTAGAAGCATGGCAGTGTGCACCAATCCGTGGGGAATCGGTGTCCGACTGGAGCAGAAGAACCCCGAGATGATGGCTGGCAGCAGGTCTGATGGCTCAGTGGACTGATGCGTCCACTGCAGGGCCCTGTGTTCAACCTCATGGTCCCAGGTTCAAATCCCTGCTGGTTCACTCAGCCTTGTATCCATCTGAGGCGGTTAAAATGAGTACAATTGAGTTGGGTAACAATAAACATCTATTATTCACCGCCAGGATGCCTTCGGGTGAACGAGTCGTGCTTTACAAATACACCTTATGAAAGTACTTTTGTTGTTGTTACTTAAACCCTCCACCCACATCTTCCCTCCACCCGTTAAGAAAAGCAGCAGCTACTGGTGTCAAGGCCTGTGTCAGGGATATTAAAGGTCAGTCAATGAGCAAAGATGAAGAGAGATAAATGTGGCAAAATAATGTATTCACGAGGGACGCACTTTTCCTGGGAATGGCAACTTTGGTGTATTTTGCATAGAACATAAAGGGTGCTGAGCTAAAACATTACTCCGTGAATTGTTGCAGGATGGGTGGCAAAACAGATGAAACCAGTCAGCATTTCTCTGGTGCTCTCCAGCTCTTAACTGCTGAAGCACTATTAAGATTAAAGGCAATATGTGAAACATCTGTAAAAAATAATGTCAGCATTTCTACTCGTAGGGATGCACTACGTAAAATACATTCCACTTGTCTGTTTCAGACACTAACATTAGCACGAGGATGGGTACTGTACAAGATGAAGGAAAGCATGGCAGAGGCTGAGGAAAACTGCTATCCTAAAAGTGGCAAAGCCGCAAAGGGGAAGGGATCAGGAGGGAAGGGGGCACAATATGAGGGTCTCCCACAATAAAAAAAAACAAATAGAGGAGCTCTATATAAATGAATACCCATCATTCAGGGATTCATAAAACATTGGTCATAATGGCATTCACCATGATGTCATTCACCATGATGTCATTCACCATGATTTCATTCACCATAATGTCATTCACCATAATGTCATTCACCATGATGGCATTCATCAAACTCCCATAGATCCAAACTTCAGCTTTGCCTTTGGCTCTTATGACAATGCACAGCAGTTGTGGTAGCAGCAACAAAGTCACAACATAAAAAGGCCTTGTACTTCAATGAAGAAATACAGAAGAGCAAGCTTTACAGCCTAATTAGTGTTGTATATTTATAAAGTTTTACATTTGACTGATTTCCGACCCAGCATTATCTGCCTTTCAAAAGCACTGACAGATCACAAACCATTCCCCTTACTTACTGGTCATCCATGGGCACAAGCATCGTACAGGATATGTGATTCACGCCCGAGCTTCTTGTGGCTTTTCGAATTCACCAACCCAACATTCACCAACCCAGCATGAGATGTTTGTTCGAGATACAGTAAGTGACTGCCACAATCATCATGAAGATCTGGGTATTTAATAGGATGATTCACCCTAGCCACATGACCCTAAAGGGCCACGCTTGCTACATTAATCCAACTACACCCTATCTGTAACAGCTATTTAGAGGAAGTGCTGGTAGGTAACCTACTCTAGGCCAGGTTCACTAACTTTGCAGAGGAGCTGGCATGAGAGCTGACTGCCCAGACCCTACCTTAGTGGCCTTTTATTGACACCAGCCAGCCCTTTTAGAAACTGTCACCTTGAATTAACAGCCATTTAGACACACCGACAATATATAGGACTGTCTTGGAGTCATTCATAGCCACCTTTCAGATGGGACACAGAAATGTGAACAGTTATACCCATAGACTTCATGTATTTATGTAGTATATAATAAACTCATGGGCCAGCGTAGTATTCAACTGACTCTTCCCTAGACCCACCAGCCTTTCAGAGGAGAGCTCAAAGAGTTAAAAAGTAGATCTTTTATCACTTCACATGGCTCCAGTGTGTGCTATGCATAACTGTTGCCATAGAAGACCTGGATGCAACATGATGCTAGCACAGTGCACATGAAAACACAAATTATGATACAGGCACTGGTGATTCTTTTTGCGATCCAGTCTATATATATTGAACTAAGCATTCATTTTAACAGTGTTCTTGACGGGGGGGGAGAGGGGGAGGTTCAAGGAAAGAATGCAGGTCTGCAACGCAGGATGATGTAATTCCTGCAAAACTTGTAAACCTGAATTAGGTGCAAACATCCACGTGCTGTCTGAATTTGCACGGCCCTTGGAACAAGGGCCAGAGGATTTAATTAAAAGCAATAACCGCAGAATAAACCACCCCAAGTTGGCTTTAAATGAAATGGCAGGAATGCCACATAGCATCAACATGAGTGGTACATGGGAAATGTATCTGTTCTATTTACCCTTAAGCCTTTTTCAGAAATTGTTATACAAGCTAGTGGTGTGTTTGTATGGTAAGTGTAACTTAGTGTAACTCTGTCCATCACCACACCCTTTTCCAAAATTGATTTTGTCCACACTATGTGTGGGAGGGTATACTCAGACGTGAGTCCCTTGCTCATTGCACCATCAGGA
Source organism: Lissotriton vulgaris (assembly GCF_964263255.1). Classification (NCBI taxonomy): domain Eukaryota; kingdom Metazoa; phylum Chordata; class Amphibia; order Caudata; family Salamandridae; genus Lissotriton; species Lissotriton vulgaris. The sequence continues at coordinate 2,112,356,065 of NC_141689.1, read as the reverse complement.
TTCAAGCAAGCCGGGCCGACGACGGCTGAAATGCCAGAAACCGGTCCCCGGAAGCTTGTTTCCTTCCCAGTATAAGAATTGGCTGGGTAGTTTGGTTTGCCCTGTTCCCATCATGCACTGGGACAGGAACAGACTAATTTGCATGTAGCCAGGTTCTGAGCTGGGATGGTGCAGTGAGCTAAAAAGCGGTGATGGATCAAGCCCTGACCTCTTGACTGGGTAAGAGTATTCTGCATCATTCAGAAACTCTGTCCATCACCACCCCCTTTTCCAAAATTGATTTTGTCCACACTAAGGGGTCGATTAGGATCGCGGACGGACTTGCGTCCGTCCGCGACCCCAGAGCAGGAGGGAACCTCCGCATGGCATGCGGAGTTCCCTCCTGTGCAATTAGGATGTGACCACAAGGGTTGCGGTCACATCCTCTATTTTTAACATTGCCGCGGGTGCAGCTTCAAGCTGCACCCACGGCAATGTTAAAAATGCACGCATTGCATTTGCATGCAGAAAGAGGCAGGCACCGCGCGGTGCCTGCCGCTTTCTGCATGCAACTGCAGGGGGGTACCATAGGTACCCCCCATGTGCACCCCCCACCCCCCCTTCACCTAGGGGGCCCGCAACGGGCCCCCGCAGTGAAGTTCCGTATGCTTTTCCGCGGCGGAAAACCCGCCGCGGAAAAGCATACTTTACTGGCCATCCTAATATGGTGGACGGTGTCTTCCAGACACCGTCACCATATTAGAGCTTTTCCGCCGCGGTTGTAATCCGACCGTGGCGGAAAAGCTGCGGACGGAAACCAGGACCCACCAGCCATCCTAATCTGGCGGTGGGTCTTTGGTCAGTCCGCTGCGGATTTTCCGCATCCTTGGGGCCGGCGGTGGCTTCCGCCGGCCCCGAGGATGCGGAAAATCCGCAATCATAATGACCCCCTATGTGTGGGAGGGTATACTCAGACGTGAGTCCGTTGCTCATTGCACCATCAGGATTCAAGCAAGCCGGGCCGACGACGGCTGAAATGCCAGAAACCGGTCCCCGGAAGCTTGTTTCCGTCCGAGTATAAGAATTGGCTTGGTAGTTTGGTTTGCCCTGTTCCCATCATGCACTGGGACAGGAACAGACTAATTTGCATGTAGCCAGGTTCTGAGCTGGGATGGTGCAGTGAGCTAAAAAACGGTGATGGATCAAGCCCTGATCTCTTGATTGGGTGAGAGTATTCTGCATCATTCAGAAACTCTGTCCATCACCACCCCCTTTTCCAAAATTGATTTTGTCCACACTATGTGTGGGAGGGTATACTCAGACGTGAGTCCCTTGCTCATTGCACCATCAGGATTCAAGCAAGCCGGGCCGACGACGGCTAAAATGCCAGAAACCGGTCCCCGGAAGCTTGTTTCCTTCCCAGTATAAGAATTGGCTTGGTAGTTTGGTTTGCCCTGTTCCCATCATGCACTGGGACAGGAACAGACTAATTTGCATGTAGCCAGGTTCTGAGCTGGGATGGTGCAGTGAGCTAAAAAACGGTGATGGATCAAGCCCTGATCTAGTGACTGGGTAAGAGTATTCTGCATCATTCAGAAACTCTGTCCATCACCACCCCCTTTTCCAAAATTGATTTTGTCCACACTATGTGTGGGAGGGTATACTCAGACGTTAGTCCCTTGCTCATGGCACCATCAGGATTCAAGCAAGCCGGGCCGACGACGGCTGAAATGCCAGAAACCGGTCCCCGGAAGCTTGTTTCCTTCCCAGTATAAGAATTGGCTTGGTAGTTTGGTTTGCCCTGTTCCCATCATGCACTGGGACAGGAACAGACTAATTTGGATGTAGCCAGGTTCTGAGCTGGGATGGTGCAGTGAGCTAAAAAACGGTGATGGATCAAGCCCTGATCTCTTGACTGGGTAAGAGTATTCTGCATCATTCAGAAACTCTGTCCATCATCACCCCCTTTTCCAAAATTGATTTTGTCCACACTATGTGTGGGAGGGTATACTCAGACGTGAGTCCCTTGCTCATTGCACCATCAGGATTCAAGCAAGCCGGGCCGACGACGGCTGAAATGCCAGAAACCGGTCCCCGGAAGCTTGTTTCCTTCCCAGTATAAGAATTGGCTTGGTAGTTTGGTTTGCCCTGTTCCCATCATGCACTGGGACAGGAACAGACTAATTTGCATGTAGCCAGGTTCTGAGCTGGGATGGTGCAGTGAGCTAAAAAACGATGATGGATCAAGCCCTGATCTCTTGACTGGGTAAGAGTATTCTGCATCGTTCAGAAACTCTGTCCATCACCACCCCCTTTTCCAAAATTGATTTTGTCCACACTATGTGTGGGAGGGTATACTCAGACATGAGTCCCTTGCTCATTGCACCATCAGGATTCAAGCAAGCCGGGCCGACGACGGCTGAAATGCCAGAAACCGGTCCCCGGAAGCTTGTTTCCTTCCCAGTATAAGAATTGGCTTGGTAGTTTGGTTTGCCCTGTTCCCATCATGCAGTGGGACAGGAACAGACTAATTTGCATGTAGCCAGGTTCTGAGCTGGGATGGTGCAGTGAGCTAAAAAACGGTGATGGATCAAGCCCTGATCTCTTGACTGGGTAAGAGTATTCTGCATCGTTCAGAAACTCTGTCCATCACCACCCCCTTTTCCAAAATTGATTTTGTCCACACTATGTGTGGGAGGGTATACTCAGACGTGAGTCCCTTGCTCATTGCACCATCAGGATTCAAGCAAGCCGGGCCGACGACGGCTGAAATGCCAGAAACCGGTCCCCGGAAGCTTGTTTCCTTCCCAGTATAAGAATTGGCTTGGTAGTTTGGTTTGCCCTGTTCCCATCATGCACTGGGACAGGAACAGACTAATTTGCATGTAGCCAGGTTCTGAGCTGGGATGGTGCAGTGAGCTAAAAAACGGTGATGGATCAAGCCCTGATCTCTTGACTGGGTAAGAGTATTCTGCATCATTCAGAAACTCTGTCCATTACCACCCCCTTTTCCAAAATTGATTTTGTCCACACTATGTGTGGGAGGGTATACTCAGACGTGAGTCTCTTGCTCATTGCACCATCAGGATTCAAGCAAGCCGGGCCGACGACGGCTGAAATGCCAGAAACCGGTCCCCGGAAGCTTGTTTCCTTCCCAGTATAAGAATTGGCTTGGTAGTTTGGTTTGCCCTGTTCCCATCATGCACTGGGTCAGGAACAGACTAATTTGCATGTAGCCAGGTTCTGAGCTGGGATGGTGCAGTGAGCTACAATACGGTGATGGATCAAGCCCTGATCTCTTGACTGGGTAAGAGTATTCTGCATCATTCAGAAACTCTGTCCATCACCACCCCCTTTTCCAAAATTGATTTTGTCCACACTATGTGTGGGAGGGTATACTCAGACGTGAGTCCCTTGCTCATTGCACCATCAGGATTCAAGCAAGCCGGACCGACGACGGCTGAAATGCCAGAAACCGGTCCCCGGAAGCTTGTTTCCTTCCCAGTATAAGAATTGGCTTAGTAGTTTTGTTTGCCCTGTTCCCATCATGCACTGGGACAGGAACAGACTAATTTGCATGTAGCCAGGTTCTGAGCTGGGATGGTGCAGTGAGCTAAAAAACGGTGATGGATCAAGCCCTGATCTCTTGACTGGGTAAGAGTATTCTGCATCATTCAGAAACTCTGTCCATCACCACCCCCTTTTCCAAAATTGATTTTGCCCACACTATGTGTGGGAGGGTATACTCAGACGTGAGTCCCTTGCTCATTGAACCATCAGGATTCAAGCAAGCCAGGCCGACGACGGCTGAAATGCCAGAAACCGGTCCCCGGAAGCTTGTTTCCTACCCAGTATAACAATTGGCTTGGTAGTTTGGTTTGCCCTGTTCCCATCATGCACTGGGACAGGAACAGACTAATTTGCATGTAGCCAGGTTCTGAGCTGGCATGGTGCAGTGAGCTAAAAAACGGTGATAGATCAAGCCCTGATCTCTTGACTGGGTAAGAGTATTCTGCATCATTCAGAAACTCTGTCCATCACCACCCCCTTTTCCAAAATAGATTTTGTCCACACTATGTGTGGGAGGGTATACTCAGACGTGAGTCCCTTGCTCATTGCACCATCAGGATTCAAGCAAGCCGGGCCGACGACGGCTGAAATGCCAGAAACCGGTCCCCGGAAGCTTGTTTCCTTCCCAGTATAAGAATTGGCTTGGTAGTTTGGTTTGCCCTGTTCCCATCATGCACTGGGACAGGAACAGACTAATTTGGATGTAGCCAGGTTCTGAGCTGGGATGGTGCAGTGAGCTAAAAAACGGTGATGGATCAAGCCCTGATCTCTTGACTGGGTAAGAGTATTCTGCATCATTCAGAAACTCTGTCCATCATCACCCCCTTTTCCAAAATTGATTTTGTCCACACTATGTGTGGGAGGGTATACTCAGACGTGAGTCCCTTGCTCATTGCACCATCAGGATTCAAGCAAGCCGGGCCGACGACGGCTGAAATGCCAGAAACCGGTCCCCGGAAGCTTGTTTCCTTCCCAGTATAAGAATTGGCTTGGTAGTTTGGTTTGCCCTGTTCCCATCATGCACTGGGACAGGAACAGACTAATTTGCATGTAGCCAGGTTCTGAGCTGGGATGGTGCAGTGAGCTAAAAAACGATGATGGATCAAGCCCTGATCTCTTGACTGGGTAAGAGTATTCTGCATCGTTCAGAAACTCTGTCCATCACCACCCCCTTTTCCAAAATTGATTTTGTCCACACTATGTGTGGGAGGGTATACTCAGACATGAGTCCCTTGCTCATTGCACCATCAGGATTCAAGCAAGCCGGGCCGACGACGGCTGAAATGCCAGAAACCGGTCCCCGGAAGCTTGTTTCCTTCCCAGTATAAGAATTGGCTTGGTAGTTTGGTTTGCCCTGTTCCCATCATGCAGTGGGACAGGAACAGACTAATTTGCATGTAGCCAGGTTCTGAGCTGGGATGGTGCAGTGAGCTAAAAAACGGTGATGGATCAAGCCCTGATCTCTTGACTGGGTAAGAGTATTCTGCATCGTTCAGAAACTCTGTCCATCACCACCCCCTTTTCCAAAATTGATTTTGTCCACACTATGTGTGGGAGGGTATACTCAGACGTGAGTCCCTTGCTCATTGCACCATCAGGATTCAAGCAAGCCGGGCCGACGACGGCTGAAATGCCAGAAACCGGTCCCCGGAAGCTTGTTTCCTTCCCAGTATAAGAATTGGCTTGGTAGTTTGGTTTGCCCTGTTCCCATCATGCACTGGGACAGGAACAGACTAATTTGCATGTAGCCAGGTTCTGAGCTGGGATGGTGCAGTGAGCTAAAAAACGGTGATGGATCAAGCCCTGATCTCTTGACTGGGTAAGAGTATTCTGCATCATTCAGAAACTCTGTCCATTACCACCCCCTTTTCCAAAATTGATTTTGTCCACACTATGTGTGGGAGGGTATACTCAGACGTGAGTCTCTTGCTCATTGCACCATCAGGATTGAAGCAAGCCGGGCCGACGACGGCTGAAATGCCAGAAACCGGTCCCCGGAAGCTTGTTTCCTTCCCAGTATAAGAATTGGCTTGGTAGTTTGGTTTGCCCTGTTCCCATCATGCACTGGGTCAGGAACAGACTAATTTGCATGTAGCCAGGTTCTGAGCTGGGATGGTGCAGTGAGCTACAATACGGTGATGGATCAAGCCCTGATCTCTTGACTGGGTAAGAGTATTCTGCATCATTCAGAAACTCTGTCCATCACCACCCCCTTTTCCAAAATTGATTTTGTCCACACTATGTGTGGGAGGGTATACTCAGACGTGAGTCCCTTGCTCATTGCACCATCAGGATTCAAGCAAGCCGGACCGACGACGGCTGAAATGCCAGAAACCGGTCCCCGGAAGCTTGTTTCCTTCCCAGTATAAGAATTGGCTTAGTAGTTTTGTTTGCCCTGTTCCCATCATGCACTGGGACAGGAACAGACTAATTTGCATGTAGCCAGGTTCTGAGCTGGGATGGTGCAGTGAGCTAAAAAACGGTGATGGATCAAGCCCTGATCTCTTGACTGGGTAAGAGTATTCTGCATCATTCAGAAACTCTGTCCATCACCACCCCCTTTTCCAAAATTGATTTTGCCCACACTATGTGTGGGAGGGTATACTCAGACGTGAGTCCCTTGCTCATTGAACCATCAGGATTCAAGCAAGCCAGGCCGACGACGGCTGAAATGCCAGAAACCGGTCCCCGGAAGCTTGTTTCCTACCCAGTATAACAATTGGCTTGGTAGTTTGGTTTGCCCTGTTCCCATCATGCACTGGGACAGGAACAGACTAATTTGCATGTAGCCAGGTTCTGAGCTGGCATGGTGCAGTGAGCTAAAAAACGGTGATAGATCAAGCCCTGATCTCTTGACTGGGTAAGAGTATTCTGCATCATTCAGAAACTCTGTCCATCACCACCCCCTTTTCCAAAATAGATTTTGTCCACACTATGTGTGGGAGGGTATACTCAGACGTGAGTCCCTTGCTCATTGCACCATCAGGATTCAAGCAAGCCGGGCCGACGACGGCTGAAATGCCAGAAACCGGTCCCCGGAAGCTTGTTTCCTTCCCAGTATAATAATTGGCTTGGTAGTTTGGTTTGCCCTGTTCCCATCATGCACTGGGAAAGGAACAGACTAATTTGCATGTAGCCAGGTTCTGAGCTGGGATGGTGCAGTGAGCTAAAAAACGGTGATGGATCAAGCCCTGATCTCTTGACTGGGTAAGAGTATTCTGCATCATTCAGAAACTCTGTCCATCACCACCCCCTTTTCCAAAATTGATTTTGTCCACACTATGTGTGGGAGGGTATACTCAGACGTGAGTCTCTTGCTCATTGCACCATCAGGATTCAAGCAAGCCGGGCCGACGACGGCTGAAATGCCAGAAACCGGTCCCCGGAAGCTTGTTTCCTTCCCAGTATAATAATTGGCTTGGTAGTTTGGTTTGCCCTGTTCCCATCATGCACTGGGAAAGGAACAGACTAATTTGCATGTAGCCAGGTTCTGAGCTGGGATGGTGCAGTGAGCTAAAAAACGGTGATGGATCAAGCCCTGATCTCTTGACTGGGTAAGAGTATTCTGCATCATTCAGAAACTCTGTCCATCACCACCCCCTTTTCCAAAATTGATTTTGTCCACACTATGTGTGGGAGGGTATACTCAGACGTGAGTCCCTTGCTCATTGCACCATCAGGATTCAAGCAAGCCGGGCCGACGATGGCTGAAATGCCAGAAACCGGTCACCGGAAGCTTGTTTCCTTCCCAGTATAAGAATTGGCTTGGTAGTTTGGTTTGCCCTGTTCCCATCATGCACTGGGACAGGAACAGACTAATTTGCATGTAGCCAGGTTCTGAGCTGGGATGGTGGAGTGAGCTAAAAAACGGTGATGGATCAAGCCCTGATCTCTTGACTGGGTAAGAGTATTCTGCATCATTCATAAACTCTGTCCATCACCACCCCCTTTTCCAAAATTGTATGGTAAGTGTAATCAGGGCTGATTTATTTAAAACATGGACCCAAACACCATCCATAAGGCATGTGAATAATTGTGTATAGCCCTGCCCAGCAAAGTTATGGCTATGAGAACCTGCAAGTGAATTCATATATCAAAGAAAGGAGACAAAACAATATCGCCAATTCTTTTTACAATAAAATTAGAGTGATAAAATAGATAGTTTTCAGGAACCCGACGTTGAAAACAAGGACCATGGAAATCTACTCATGATTGCCAAATTGTGTGATCCTGTGCAAATACATTATTTCACAAGGCCTACTTTTTCTTTATTACCACATATGAGCACACTTTTAAATACCTGAGTTCAGGATGCGCGCTGTACAAGTACTCTGGACCATGTTAGGGGTTACATGGCCACTGATTTGCCTCTTCACTAATTGTTTGTGGCTGGCGAGTCATGAAGAGTTCTAAAATCTACCACTTAATAAATGTCTGTCAATGCAGTGATGTAATCTGATGTACTTAGATTTTAACGCTACTGCATGTTAAAGAAATACTGTTTGTTGCACGAAACACATGGCAAATGTTTTCATGCCTTAGCACATTCACAGACTCTTGGAGCCAAGCCAGAACCATGGCTTGGCTCTGGCTCAGTCTGTCCAATTAATTTTCTTGTGCACTCTCTTTTATTTGTGACTCAGGCTTAGCACATGGGGCATTCAGTCACTTGATACAATGATTTGTAAAAGGCATGGAGCTTCCCCACATATACCAATTTGACAACTCTACTATCAAGGCTACTTGCAGCAGAGATGAAGAACTCTGTGTGCAGTGAAAATACGTTTAACAATAGTGATCCCAGGGCAGGGAGTCCAGGTACATCATTGTGCAGTACGTGACCATAGTCATGAGTTCCAAGGGGAAATTACCAGGCCCAGGAGTGAGGAGCAGTAGCTTCAGCGGGGTTGTGACACCCCTCGAAAGCAGTTTTAGTTCATCAGTTGCGGCTGGGGCCCCTGAGTTGCGTCTGCTATATCTGTGCATAAATTATGCAAAAAAGAAGCAGAAAACTCCGGGTAGTTCCCAAGTTTAGATGGAGAGCAGCTACTGTATAGATCACCCTACAACACCAGCGACACTCTGAATTTGCTCGATTCAAAATGTCTGCTTTTCTAGCAACGTTTTTAAGCATTGGATTAGCACCGTGCCATCAACGCCGAAATAGAAAAAGACAAAGTATTTTGCCAGTTCTACAGAAAAGACTTTAAGCGTAGGATTATGGCAGTGCAATCCACACCGAGCTGTAAAATGATAAAAGCCTTTTACCACTCCTGGCACAGTATTACAGCTTTGAATTGGCAAAATAACAAAATAGTCGTAAATGTGCACCTACAGAAGTACTCCATGAAGGGGTGCAAAATTACTCCTATTTGGAATTAAAAAACATTGGCAGTAGTATGCCTAGAAAACTCTGACATATTTACAACAAGGGGTGGTGAGGGACAGAGTCTCTGAATTAAGCAGAAAGCTCTCACCCAGTCAAGAGATCAGGGCTAGGTCCAACACCGTTTTTTAGCTCACTGCACCATCCCAGTTTCAGAACCTGGCTGTATGCAAATTAGTCTGTTCCTGTCCCAGTGCATGATGGGAACAGGGCAAACCAAACTACAAAAGCCAATTCTTACACTGGGAAGGAAACAAGCTCCCGGGGACCGGTTTCTGGCATTACAGCCGTCTTCGGCCCGGTTTGCTTGAATCCTGATGGTGCAATGAGCAAGGGTCTCACATCTGAGAATACCCTTCCACGCTTAGGGTGGACAAAAATATTTACAACAAGGGGTGGTGAGGGACAGAGTCTCTGAATTAAGCAGAAAGCTCTCACCCAGTCAAGAGATCAGGGCTAGATCCAACACCGTTTTTTAGCTCACTGCACCATCCCAGTTTTCAGAACCTGGCTGTATGCAAATTAGTCGGTTCCTGTCCCAGTGCATGATGGGAACAGGGCAAACCAAACTACAAAAGCCAATTCTTACACTGGGAAGGAAACAAGCTCCCGGGGACCGGTTTCTGGCATTACAGCCCCTGAGTTGCGTCTGCTATATCTGTGCATAAATTATGCAAAAAAGAAGCAGAAAACTCCGGGTAGTTCCCAAGTTTAGATGGAGAGCAGCTACTGTATAGATCACCCTACAACACCAGCGACACTCTGAATTTGCTCGATTCAAAATGTCTGCTTTTCTAGCAACGTTTTTAAGCATTGGATTAGCACCGTGCCATCAACGCCGAAATAGAAAAAGACAAAGTATTTTGCCAGTTCTACAGAAAAGACTTTAAGCGTAGGATTATGGCAGTGCAATCCACACCGAGCTGTAAAATGATAAAAGCCTTTTACCACTCCTGGCACAGTATTACAGCTTTGAATTGGCAAAATAACAAAATAGTCGTAAATGTGCACCTACAGAAGTACTCCATGAAGGGGTGCAAAATTACTCCTATTTGGAATTAAAAAACATTGGCAGTAGTATGCCTAGAAAACTCTGACAGTCTCAACTTCCCAGGCATATTGCTGGCAATCAAACACCCAAATATTGATTGGATGAAAGCTTACAAATAGTCTAACTAGTGCACTCACTCTGGGTACTATTCCAACATATGTTTTTTGCCCACTGTGCCACTCCAGACTAGAGGTGGGCGGAAGCGACTATCGCGGAGAGGCACGGCGATTCAAACCAATCGCCGTGCCTCTCTGCAATATTTCCGTTACGCGAGCCCACCCGCCCGCCGCCCGCTTGCCGCCCGCCTCCCGCCCGCCTTATTAAATCATATTTAAAGGCTAAAATTAAACTTAAATAAAACTTACCTTATTGCGCCGCAAACTTCCCCATCGAGGCTTCATCTTGGAAACTGCACCTGCGCGGGAGCCTACGCATGCGCATTCCTCGCCACGACTGCGCATGCGCAGGCTCCCGCACATTTCATAAGGCGGGCGGGAGGTGGGCGGAAAGCGGGAGGCGGGCGGGGGTCCAACTTCTGTTCCACCCCCGAATGTGCGGAGATTTGCTGCAAATTTCCGCCTTGTATGCGCAAGGGCGGAAGGGAAAATCTCCGCAGATTCCGTGGGCGGAACGGAGATGTCCGCCCACCCCTACTCCAGACCAAGGCCCACCTAATGCAAATCAGTACTGATCCTGTTCCTCATGGAAACAGTCCATCCCGAACCTCGGTCATCACACCCCTCCACCCTTGAACCCACTGCTATTTTAAATGAGAATTGTGAGATTCACACCACCAAATCTCACTATGACACACCCCGGAAAATAGGGCTCAGGCTGGTGTACACATAGCAACAAGGGAGAGTAAAGGACGTAGATAAAAGTTGGGGCAATAATGAGACACAAACAGGCAGTAATCCTGGTTTTTCCTTGAAAGATCCCTCTCAACAAAACCTATGCAGAAGTCATGGCCATTATCTCCAGGGGTGGTCAGAAAGGCATTGTGGCTTTTGATCCTTCATAAAGATGACGCACAAACAAATGATACACGGAATGCTGAATAAATCAAACATTCACCCCCAATCAAGAGATTGGGGTTCAATTCACCATTCTTTTGCAACCTGTGCCATCCCGTTTTAGACCCAGCCATATGCAAATCAGTCTTGAACTTGCTCCTCATGGGAACAGTAAAGTCCGAACTTCCAAGTCAGGTCCTCACTGGACCGGAAACAAGCATCCTGGGACTAGATTGAGGATATCATTCCTCACCAGCCAGACCAGCTTAAATCCAGTGGCTTAATGATCAAGGGCCCCTTGTCAGTGCATACCCATGCAGCTTGGGTTGAGAAATGCTGCGCAAACAAATGATGGGCAGAATGCTGAATATATCAAACATTCACCACTATTCAAGAGATCTGGGTTAAATCCATTGTCCTTTTGCTCTAAATGCCACCCCAGGTTGGACCCAGCCATATGCAAATGAGTCTTGGCCCTGCTCCTCATAGGAACAGTCCCGCCTGATCTGCCAATCAAGGTCCTCCCTGGACCGGAATCAAGCATCCTGGGACTGGTTTAGGGGTATCAGCTGTCATCAGCCACCAGTTTGAATCTAGTGGCACAGCGAGCAAGAGACCCACGTCTGGTCAGACCCATCCCACTTAGGGCGAAATATTTTCTGGATACACTTCAGTAAATTGTGTAGCTGGGCTTACATGCCACCAGGCCAAAAGCAATAGGAGGTGTGCTGAATGAGGAGGGATCCACATGTCTCATTATTTAGAGTTTATTTTCCTCTTTTGATCTTTTTTTCCCACACCACTTAACCTTTAGCAAAGGATTGCAGTCAGAGACCTGTATCTAATTTACCTTTGTTTATGTTTCAGTATATCTAAAATACACATTACAGATCAGTGTTCAAAGTAGCATAATATCTGTAGCTAATCCCTCAATATTAGATATTCTGAGCATGGATTCTATTAAGTCCCCTTTTGCTGTACGGTGTCATTATGCAGAGGAAGAGTGTATTTGACTGGTACTACAGGAATTTCTTTGTATCTTTGTAAACATAGTTGAGCGATTAATAAGAGGTGGACTATGTTGGGACACATATGGTTTTTCCATTACTAACTTTAACATTTGTGAAACTTGGGGGCATATTATCAAGAACGGCATTAAAATTATCGCCGCTTTAGCGGCAGGAAACTGCAGCGGCGATAATGGGCTTGATAATATACCCTTGTGAATTCCCATAGAAGCCCAGGTTCTGCTGTGAACCAGGGTTTCTATGGGAATTCACAAGGGCATATTATCAAGCCCATTATCGCCAATTTAGCAGCAGTCTCCTGCCGCTAAAGCGGCAATCATTTTAACGCCGTTCTTTATAATATGCCCCTATGTTTTCTCAAATGGAATGATGCATTCTTTTCAAAAGATACCAGAACTCCTAGCTGCCAACCCCTTGGTTCCAGCCACTCTGAAAACGTAGCCTACACAGGTCATTTGCTTTTCTGAATATTGATGTAATGTATGACTCTCTTTAGTTACAGGGGCTTAACATAAAAAATAAGGGCTAGTTTATTCAGTAAGATTAGCTATATTTTGATGCGCAATGAGGTGCAATGTTTTATGGAGTGTGTATCAGAACATCTTGTGCCAGGTGTGTCTGTTTATATGATTTTGTTGTCAAAAAGTTCAATAAAAGAGCTCAGATAGATTGAAGACAGAAGTGAGGGAGTAGGTTTCAAGATATACACACTACTTAGAAACCACTCGAGCAGAAGAACATTTTATATAAACTGTTGATTTAAAGTGCTTCTTTTGAACTTTCAAAGATATGATAACATGATGATAAGGTTACCAATTTAATAAACCTAGATCCTGGAAAAGAACACTAAGAAATGTAAACATGTGCCGGAGAGGAAAACATGACCTGAGAACGTGGTGTGTTTTCAATTCATAAAGGTGGAATTTGAAATTCCCTTTGGAACAACTAATAAGCATCCATCTTCTTGGTGGTGTGATAAGATGGCAAAAGTACTTCGTATTTGTATAACTGCTAATGCCAAAATAAACGTTGATAACGTCTTTAAATCACAGGGTGAGACATTCAGTGATTTTATATGCAAACAAATAATTTTATTACAAAGCAGAACCAATTTATTAGTGCTATACAAGCTGACAGGAATGTAACAGTTTGGAATATTCTGTAACAATGTCAGAAGGGTTATTCTTCACATTGTGAATATTATTTCGATTTATGAACAGGGCCGCTCTTTTTGAGAAGCCGAATTTAGTTGCTAACAACTGCACAGCAATATTTCATATTCACATCATAAAACCACAAGGAAGAGGATTGAACAGTAGCAAGTCTCTTTAACCTTACAACATGTGGAGAATGTGGGAAGACTAGACGCATGGCAATAACTTATTTTACAGGGAAAAAAGCCTGTAAGTTGATGCACTTACACTAGATGATTCTTCTCTTGGAAATAATAGTGATTTTCTATACTTATAGAGTGTTCTGTCCCACTTTAAGAAATTATTTCCTAATTGGAGGCGTTCATTTTCCAAATAATAAGCAAGATAAACTCCCTGGATTTTTAAGGGCTGGTCTTTCACCCTTAAACCCAAGAGTACTATACACAATGGGGACACCGCTGCTGTACCAACATTTTTTAAAGCATAACACATCTCCTGTCGGTCACTCAGCAAAAACGGAATGCTCTTGTGATCAGAACATAAATAGAATCACTTCAGATAACTAAATGCAGATAATTCCCAAAAATTCATGCACCCAGAAAAATGTTTTAATATTCCACCATAAGCGGTATTCTATACATATTGTTTTCTGTAGGAAACTCAATCCTACAGTAGTTATGTTACCAGGAAATCAGTGAAATCACTAATTTCGTTTACATAGGAGAACAAAGTAAGGACTAAGCAAGGAAAAACCTTTTTTAATTACTTACATTGAGGTGAATATACGACATGCATTATCTATACAGACGTAATAATCAGGTGCAGTACAGTGTAAAAGAAAGTGCTCAACTTAGTAAATGTTAACTGTGCAACAAACGTGAACAGCAGGCTGAATGTAAAGTATACTGACATGACTCCAATCTAGTAGGTTATAGAGGATTTGTCAAGTTACAAGGAGATAATTAGTCCTGTCACTAGTTTTGACTTTTCGACCTAAAATAACAAAACATATGTGGCTGTCTTCAGGACAGGGCACGTAGCGACTGCAAAAAGTGGAGTTTATCTAATGGTTAATAGGAGGCAATGTTCACTACTGACACATTCCAACTAATATTTCGGTGAACAATGCCTACTGATAACCCAGCCTATATGGCAGTCAAGAACACAGTTAAACGTTTCAGCTTGTATTTTTACCTCCGATATTGAATTCAAATCGAACTCTACTTTGAAAACTTATTTTCTCTATCTACCAGGGAAGTGCACAAACAGCTACTTTGCTTTGAATATTAGGTACAAATTACTCTAAAATGTGGATTATGGCCTGCTGGCTTTCTATCCACCATTATACCTCATTATCTCTTCTGTTTTAAGAACACACACACCCATACTCAAAGTTGCTAATCTGACATTACAGCCCACACACATATACTTTAGTTTCATCCCAAGGTTCTTTCCATGTCTTTTTCCTCCCTTCCTCCTTCCTTCACTTTCTCCATATTCCATTTCTGTTAGATTAAATTCTGACTGTAGGTGAATCAAATAAAATGTAGAAACAAACCCATCCAAACAAAAGGAAACTTAGTTCACATTTTTAACCCACGGCAGCTATGTTGTATCCTGTTGCTAGGACAGCTTCAGTGATACATACAACTATTTTGCTTTGGAGTCTAGGGGCGACTTCTGTTTTCAGTGTCTAACCAACTAGAAGTGATGTCCTGCAATTTAAAAAACTGTTTCCCTATTAGCACAGTTAAGACCAGTCACCATCTGTTCTAACTTCCTGAGTCTTGGATTTATGTAATAGTAGTAACATCTTATTTCTGGAAAGTGGAAAATTAATATAGCCTTAAAGCCCGCCGTAGGGCCATTAAAGTCCTGCACTAGCGTTAGAGGCCTGAGTTAAAGACAAGGGCCTTTAACATTGAAACAGACCTTGAATGGCCGGTGTAGCCTGCTACGGAGGGCTATGAGGCTATTAGAACATGCAGAATGTTCTAATTAGTAAAACAAAGGCCTCACGAGCCCAAGGGGTTGAAATACCCTCGGGGTCCATGAGGCCTTTGTTCACAGTAACAGCTGTGAAAGGAAAACATTCGAATGTTGATGCTCCAGGATTTTACCAGCCATTAGAAGCCCGGAGCACTCCATTGTCTTCAACGGAGCTCTAACAATTTTAATGTTCTAATGATCTTCTACCATATCTGAGGCTGCTGGAACCCTAACCATAGAGAGCCTCACGTGCACCGGCTCTGAGTAATTGCAGGAAGAACACATAGTGATGATGCAAGATTTTGAAAATCGTAATACACTACACATTTACTGATTAAAGACATGAAAACCTGAACGTACACTTTGCACATGTTAGACACAGTGACACATGAAACTAAGGCAAGTGTACTCTAAGCACCATAAAAGTGTGCTTTAAAAAGTATGGCGAGGAAAACATACATGCCAAGTAATACTACATATAAATGCGTTGTACTAATACAGATTTTATGAATATGTTGTTTGTTAACATTTACTGATTAAACTGCTGTTAATAAAGTGGCCTAGGATTGCCTTCTATTAGAATGCACCATTTAGAAAAGTTGGTGCAAAAACATGAAGAAACTAGGTACGATCTTGAAATTTCACATACTAATACTAAATAATCTATAGTTTATGAAAAGTAAAACACATTTTGATATATGAATTTAGAAAATGATATCCTTATATGAATGTTGAGACATATCGTGGTAGTAGTGTATTTCTAATGTTAGCTATTTCCATGTAATAATGTTTGGTGAAAGTTATACATATTCCTTATTCAAATTGATTTTATTACATTATGTTTGATTTAGAGTTTATTTCATTTAAATTGTGTAACGCCAACTTAAAGGATCATTTGAAAATTATGTTTCTCCAATACTGACCTTTTTCCTGACCTAATACAATGGTTCTTTTACAACTCGTGAAATGTTGCTTTATTTGTTCAGTACATGTAAAACCTTCGACATTCCTAAACGTTTCTTCATAGTTCACAGTGAAATATTCCTGTGGGAACAGGATTTCAGCTATTGCTATAGATGGTTACATTGTATTTCTTTTTTAATGATGTTAGGCCAATGTGGACTTTCAAATCTCTAGTTTTTCATGACTAGCATGGGAGAGTATCTTTCTGTTGTAAGTGTCCTAGGTGACATTATGTGAATCTAAACATATAACAGTCTTTCGATGGTGTGATACTACATCACTGGAAGTCTGTTAAAACGTTATGAAAGAAGAAACACCAAAGGAGGGGCAATGCCTTACTTTTCTCTTCATTTGGCGTGTTTATGTGAGGTTACAGTCGATAGCTGAACTCTTTGCCGATCCATTTCAATTTAATTTCCTTGATTTCTTTTGCTAATTGACTCACCCTTTATTGACTTTAAATCTAAATCCTTAACCCTTCCTTGTAAGACTTGAGCAGTTAGACAGACAACAAAATATCTATCTGCCTTTAGTGGTAGTGGGACTAAGTAGCTCTGTAAACTGATTTTTATAATAAGCATCTGCAAATGCCTAGCCTAAATGTTTGATGATTTAATGCAAGCTGTGCTACTTTTAACAGAAATTTTCAAAGGTTTGCTTATTGCTTAGGATTTTGAATCTTTGATACAATAACCAAAATAATCAAATATCTGTCTGAGTGTATTATTGAGTCTTGTTGGTTCTTCCATTTAAACTGTGCTGTTTTAATTAGGACTTAAATGTGTTATAGGGAGAATCAGCGAGCTCTGTCAGAACATCAAGTATTAGATCTTTTGTTCTGTGCTGCTGTTGCAGAGCTTTTGGTCTGCAAAACTCTAGCCTGACTTAACTTCTTCAGGAGGTTGGGTCTTCCAGTTGCTATTCTTTATTTTTACTGTATGGTTTTAAGAGTGGTGTACCTAAATCTGGTCTCATATTTGTGAGTTAGCTGTCAATTAATGGCCTCATTGGACAGCTAACATGGTGTTTTGGCCACCCTATTATTAACTCCTCCCATCAGAGGAGAAAGATTCATCAGAGGCTCATTGCCTCTGTGGAAACTGGGAAGTACTGCAGATTGTCTAAACGTAAAAGGACAAGTACGGTTAGAGTTATTAAGAAGGGTAAGCATACAATACAAATTTACCACGTTTGCACTGCAACAGTAGTAAACCCCAATAATCCTCAGAGATTATCAGCAAGCAAAGTTACTTGCAGTTTTAGCTACAGTTTCCTCCAAACTCTGTGTATTCCAATCACTATGTGAGAGAACCCTAAGAATAACCGATGGAGCTGGCACATGTATTATCATCACAACTGGTCCTCGTGGTTCTTCCTGTTGCCACAGGGTCATGGGCACTTCAGACCACCCTGGGTGTGCATCTTTTCTGTTGAAACCATCCCTTCTTGCCAATATTTCTCATTTGAAATCATTGTTGCTGCTCTCACTATAGAGGTCCTGTTAGGGTGGGATTGTCCCCTGCATGGTATACAGTCCTGTTCCCCTGCCCTATATGCCCAACTTCAAATGTGTGGAATCCAAGGTTTTTAATTTTGAATCTAGTCTGAGTGCGAAGGCTAAAGCTGGTTCCTTAAGATGAATGAGGTACTGAACCTGGAGGAGGACACCAAGAATGCCCTCATTTGTTTGACAGTGGACTAACTGCCCTTTCATGTGGTTAGCATTTAGGGCAGCGATGGTAGCCTACTGTGTTTTGTGAATCAGTTCTTGTAACCAAATCTTGTTATCTGTGCGACAGTAGTGGAGGCCTCCTGGCACATTCATCTACATTTTCTTTACTATGATCTAACCCTAGAGCTAATATCCCAGTGCATGTTTATTTGTATACTAGCAGCCCGCCCCGGCTTTGCCCGGGGCAGAAGGGGGCTGGAGGCAGCATTTTAAGCCTCTGTGCACCCCTCCCCCCGACATTGCCCAGTCCGCATCCCTCCCGCCTCCTGCCCCGACATTGGCCATACCCCCTCCCACCTCCCGCCTTGAGCCTTGTGCCTCCCGCCCGCCGCCCCGACATGGGGCATAGCGCCTACCGCCTCCCGCCTCCCGCCTTGAGCCTCCCGCCCGCCTCCCACCTCCCGCCCCGGCTTTGTAACCCCCCCCCAGGTCCCGACTTACCTCATTCGCCGCTCCTCCCTACGCTGGAGTGTTTACCTCTCCACTGCTTGAACGCTTGTCAGCTACCTCATCCGCTGCTCCTCCCCGCACTGCCACTGCTCCTCCGCTTCTCGCCGCTCCGCAGCTCCTCCCGGCGCTCATGTTCTCCCCTCTTCCTGTTGCTGGTGAACTCCGCTCCTCCCCTCACGCAGACGCTCCTCCCGGCGCTCATGTCCTTGCTCTTCCTGTTGCTCGTGAACGACGCTACTCCCCTCATGCATACGTCGCGGCCGGCGCTACTTGCAAGGGACTACTTTATTTTTATTTCTAAATATTTTAAACAACGTTTTTTTTTTTTTTTATGTAGCCGATGTCCTTCTGCTTGCCCTGAGGTTTTCTAAGATGTCTTGGGTGTTCAGATTGGTAGTGTAGTTTTCGAGTTTACCTGGCTCAAAGGTGCAAGTTCTCTCTTTATAATAGTAGTATAGATGTGTGTGGCATGAGTATTGCATACATTGTGTATGAATGAACCAGAGTAATGGGACATGTGGGTTCCATTTTAGGAAGCCTGTTCATGTGCATAGGATGGAGGTAAGGTTGTTTCCCGGACGGTGGAACTATATTAATGTTGTTCCTGAAGCTGAAGGGAGGAAACCTCGATACTAAAGAGGGAAAGAAGAAACAGGGTTCTTTTAGAAATCCAATTTGGTATTTTTAATACAAGGAGCTGTTGATTTGGCATAATACTTCCATTTGGTAGATGCTGATGGGAAGGGTAGAACTGCAGTCTTTGTTGTCCCCGAACACAGGAAAACTGTCACACACGCCCTCAGCAGTAGCAGATTGGACTACAGCAATGCACTCTACGCCGGGATCAACAAGAACCTCACCCGCAAACTTCAGAATGTCCAGAACGCCGCCGCCAGACTAGTCCTCAACCTACTGCACCACTGTCCCATCAGCCAAAACCTACACTGGCTCCCCGCCGAGAAGAGAATCACCTTCAAGCTTCTCACCCACGCACACAAGGCCCTCCACAACACCAGACCCGCCAACCTGAACCACCGCGTTGTGTTCCACACTCCCCAGCGCTCTCTCCACTCGGCCCAGCTCTCCCTCGCAACGGTACCTCGGATCAAGAAAAGCAGAACAGGAGGGTGTTCCTTTTCCCTCCTCCCGGCCAAGGCATGGAACTCTCTCCCTCTCCCCCTCAGACAGACTGCATCGCTCCCTAAGTTCCTAAAGGACCTCAAGACCTGGCTCTTCGATGGAACCCAGTGAACCTCCGGATTCTGTGGTACTCCCCTGCCCCCTCTCCCTCAACGCCTTGAGACACGTTCCAGCTGAGTAGCTTGCGCTATAGAAGCCCCTGATTGATTGAATGATTGATTGACTGGGAAGGTTACTTTCGGGGAGGCGAGTCTTTTGTCTCTTTTCCTAATCACAGTTCAGTATGGATGTCGATAGCCAAGTGCAGAAAACTCACACCTCTTTGTGCCTTTGTTATGGGTGCTTCAAAGTGGAGGAGACCCTGCTGTGAGGAGCACCACTGTGATTAATAGGTTTTAAAAAAAAGGTTTGGTGTGTGATCATTTGATTTTTCAAATAAAGTTTATGTTTGTGATATATGGATTTTGTAAATAAAGGTCTTGTGCATGTACATATTAAATGAAATGTGTTTTGCTTGTGATTGATTTATGTATATATGTAGCGTAGCATTGATTGTTTTCTTTGTTAGACTCCCTTTTAATGCAAGAGAAGTATAAAAGTTCTTGGTTTTGTATATAAATGTGTTAATGTGTTGTGCACTGATGAAGGCTAAAGTGAAATCAGGGGGTAATACAGAAACATATGTCAACATCTTTTAAACAGCCTACAGCTGTAATCCACATAAGGAGGAAAATACACAACTTGCGCCTCCAGGACGTTCGGACTTTGTGTCTACAGATGAGGCCTTTTAACTTAGGACTACATTTCTGGGTTGGATTTATTCTATAGTGGTGGGGGCTAAATCAATATTGTTACATTGGAATTTCATGTTAATGCTGTTTTTGCCTTCTCTTTTAAGATATTTCAAAATGATTTATATATGTATTAATTTATAAGAAATACATTGTTGTACTGATGATCTTGAAGACTAATTATATGGTTGGGCTGGAGAGAGTTGGTGTTCGGCGTTGAAGATAAGTGGGTACTCTTTTGCCTTTTAAGAACGACTATCTGGTGTTGTTCGTGGTGAGGAGCATCATTATACATAAAAGCTGTGTCTAGTAGACTGTGTACAAAAGATACATGAAAGAAAACAACCCAACCCAACCTGTTATGAAAGTGCAGTTATGACATGCTTTATCTATATAAAAGTGTGAGCTGGTGACCCGCTTGTTGCTCCAGTTCCAAGTTCTCTTTGTCCAAGGAAGACAGTGCTCTGCAAACACCCAATGGACTGCTGTGCAAATATACCTAGTGTCTTGAAAACAGCCAGATCCCCAGAGGTAAGACCTAGAGCCTTACTGAAAGGAAGAGCTGTCTCCCTATTCTGAAGCACCTGAAGGGTGATCTGCCTGAGAAGAAGAGGGAAGGAGAGTGTCAGTCTTGTAGCTGATGCTGTCTACCAAGGCAAAGATAAGCAGTTGACCCTGAAAACTCAGAGTTCATCCTCCCAAAGAGACTCACGAGAGAGCAACCATCATACTACCAAATCAGAGCATCATCTCTCTTGCCTGAAGCGGCTGCACCAGAGCAGTGCCCAATCAGAATGAGCAGCATGCACTCTAGCAGTATCCCGAAGTTTGCCTGAAATGGACTGTGTCACTGTGATCACGGAAGTGGCCTGTACCACTGCACTGATCTGAAGTATGTCTGAGCATACTGCACCACTGTGACTGGAAGAGGCTTTTCAAATGACTGGAGAACACCAGTGGCTCCATATTCAATCGGCCATCTAGAACATGAGGTAGCAGATTCACAGACAAGACCAAGGTTCTGATGTATATCCAGCTCGCCCATGTTCCTCCCAGAGGACAGAGCTGTATTGTCTGTCTCTTGGAAGGCAGTTATAGTACCCAACCACAACCATCAGTATAAATTAATTTGCATTGGTGAGATTTACATGCTGGACTAAGATTGTACAGCTGAGTACACAAACCAAGAGGGGTAGTACAACAACTGCGCCTAAAACTTGCCATGCCATAGCCTCTGCCTAGTTAAGTGAAGGTGGGGGGAAGGGAACCTTGACCCTGGATACAGTGACCGCATGCCAGTAGATTTTAGTATCTGCATATTTTAGTATGTGTTTCATTTTTGAGAGTACTAAAACAGTATTGTGCTGCTGGGTGATTGCGGAATTCTGAGCTTCATGCACTCCCACTTTACTTCCATGAGAAGCTTCTGGCTGCTCGCCATTATAACCACTGAGAGTCAAGTACAGAAGGGGATGTATTGGCCCGGTTTGCAGAATCGTGGACAAACAGTCCCTGGGACACAGAAGGCAAATTCACCACACTGAGGAAAACACAAAAGTGATGGGTGAATTGCTTTAATTAATCTCAGCTACTGGTACTCTAGGCGCAGTCCACTCCACTGATCTTAGCTCACCAAGCCATCTACAATAGTAACCAGTCATATGCAAGTCAGGCTTGGGCCTGCTCCAATAGGAACATTCCAGCTCAAGTTGCAGGGCCAGGTCGCCTCTGAAAGGGAAACAAGTATCCCCAGACCGGTTTTAGCTATTTGCATCGTCAGTAGGGTGCAGTTTAAGTCCTTTATCATAAACAAGTTCAATGTCTGGGCATACTCACCCCACTTAGGGCATCAAACTAAGGAAAATACAAAAGTGATAGGTTGATTTAATCTCAGCCATATGTCTCAGCATAAAGCACTGTCGGTCTGCACAGAATTCACTCTTGCTATCTGGATATTGTTAAGGTGTAAATTCTTCTAATTTCTACTGAAAACTGTCACATTGCACACTCATTCTGCAATGCATGGGTTTATTTCCTTCAATCCTTGCTATTAGAGTACCTTTCCATCAAAAGAACTATATTCTACCTAGCAATCCTTGCCAAGCAAACAAAATTCCACATTGGGTAAAGTCAATGTCTGTCATCTCATGAAGAAGACTAACCTCAGCACACTGTTGCTATACAACAACCTTTCTTGCATGTGTGCCCTTGCTATTTTGGAGCTCCCTACCTACATGTTTACTATTCTGGAACCTGTGCTACAGAATACTGGTTTATTCCACTGACTCTCTCCTCTCTCGTCGCAGCTACTTTGTCATGTATTCTGTTGTATCCTATATCTTCCTGCTGCTCAGCTAGAATGCATGTGATGTGGAATGTTGGATGAATAGAATGTTAGAGGTATGTGAATGTCAGTTGGGTGAGGCTGAGCAGCAGGACAGCTGCTCCTGATGGGGTTTTATCTATCTATCACTTTATCTTATTAACTAACATCTTAACTTAAATAAAGTAACTTGCTTAATCTACATGGAAGTTCCAGCTTCTTTTTGAATACATCATTTAGCGATGTTTTGATGAAGAATCCACGTGTGCAACTTCAAGGTAACTGGTTACCTAACAGAAACTGGACTAAAACAGTTGATACAACTCAAAGGTTGTTTGGAAAATGGAACCGGACAGGTACAGAGAATAGAAGCAAAGATAAGCTTAAGGTAAATGACCTTTTATTGGAACTAAAAGTATGTGTGTAGCGCTCTCTGGCACTCAAACCCCATCAGTGACCCTGCCATCGGTCGCCCCGAAACCCAGGTGTGCCAGATCTTTAAATGTTAATCAAGGGCTTAACACCAGCCGAAGTGTAATTTATTTGAGGTTCGGGGGCAGAAAATCGTGCCTCAGTGTAATGTATCTGATGTCAGTTTGCCATCTGTTGCCATAAGAAAAGGCCTGCGAGTTATAAAAGCGTCGATAAAGGACTTAACTCCAGCCGTTTGGTAATTCGTGTGTGGTTCGAGGGCAAGAAACGAGCTTCGGTGTTTAAGTATGTAATGGCAGTTATCCGATGTGGAATAGTGGAATGGAGTTCTGCTGGCATGCTATTACACATGAATTGAACTCATCGGATTTTACAAAGGAAGAACTTTTGGACTGTTAATCCACTGTTGTGATGTTTTTCATCTTGGATATTTAGTCAAAGTGAAAATCGAGGAGTCAGGAGGCATGTGCCGATGTGATGGCGTATGTTAACGAGATGGTGTATGTTAACGAGACGAGATACCATGTTGATGAAAGAAGGGGATGAGAAGAGATATGGGAGGTGTTTGCCGGAATACCGTGAAGGTGAAAGGAAGTGAAGAGGAGAAATTTGGAAGAAATTAATTTACTGTAATTGGTGTAAAACAGGCCAGTTGCCTTTCATGGTTTTTAGCTGTTTTTAACCGTCACTGTTTTCACGAGATAGTCAAAATACTTCCAGGTTTACCTCATCGGTGTCTTCCTCATCTTCCTTTGTGACGAATCAACACTCCATGTACGTCGGATGTTTAGTGCATGTTTGTGCCGTGAACCAGCCGACCTTACGTCGATATGCGTGCCTCCATTTTGCAAATGGAAAATAAAGAGATACATCGCAAAGTCAAAAGATCGCCGTAGTTGGTGTCGCAATGTTGTTTACATTGAATGACGCAGAGAACCAGGTACTGTCTTTTCTCGAATTTACAGTCAGCAATGTGACCAGGGCACGAACGATATGTTGACGTTGCTAACAAGAACATTTACCATATGGAACGGATTTTTGAGAAGTTTTTTTTGTTGCCACAAATGTCCACCACAAATCATTAAAATGCATGACACTTTACTCGAAGATTATCGGGTGTGAGTTTAGAGTCCCTCTAACATGTTAGGCAACAGTATCCTTCGAAAAGGTATAAAAATGGCCAAGAACACAGAAGAAGTTTAAAGTGGTCAAAGATGGTCTGAAAGACCATGTTGTGGACAATATCCCAGAACTGTTACACAATGGAAAGTCAAAACAAGGGGGTCAAAGAGCCCAGTTTGGGGACACAGGTCCCAGATTATGACCACAACGGGGGTGTTGTGTATGAGTGGTGTTGGGTTGTTAGGCCACTCATTGGTTTGAGTTGTGTATGAGGTGACTGCAGTGTGTTTAGTCTCTCATTATTTGTGTAGTTTGGTAGTAGGTGATTAAGTCACCAAGAGCTCAAGTTGGAGACTAATGTCCTTTAACTTGATCCACGACAGGTGTTGTGTATGAGTGGTGTAAAGTGGTTTGTGGGTCATGAACCCTGTGTTGTTTTTTTTTTTGCTTGTCCCTCGCACGTCAGGGTTGCGATGGGAATATCTGTTGCCTCGCACGTCAAGGTTGCGTTGGCAGTGTCCCTTGCACGTCAGGGTTGCGATGGGAATGTCTTTTGCCTCGCACATCAAGGTTGCATTGGTAGTGTCCCTCGCACGTCAGGGTTGCGATGGGAATGTCTGTTGCCCCACGTCAAGGTTGCGTTGGCAGTGTCCCTCGGGAATGTCTTTTGCCTCGTACGTCAAGGTTGTGTTGGTAGTGTCCCTCACACGTCAGGGTTGTGTTGGGAATATGCTTTGCCGAGATGGCTATGTTGTTTGTGGTTGAACATTATTTGGTATTGTGTTGTGTTGAGTGGCGCATGAATGAGTTTTGTGAATGTTTGTTCATTTGTCTTGAGCGTACACGTTGTTTCCTGATATATATTATGTTAAGGTGTGTTCCTGTGTGTGTTGCTCGTTGTACCGGTCTGGCCAGCTGGTATGATTTGTGGCATATGGGTTTGATGGTGTAAGATGTAGGATAGTGGTTTATTTCAGGAAGTTATGTGATGCTCTGCTCAGATTATAGTGTAGTGTGTAATCCCTAGCATAGTTGTGTGCGAGAGGAGATGTTATATATGGTCTCAGGATATATCTTCTGTTATATATGGTCTCAGGATGTATCTTCTTTGTCAGTTTGATGAGCTGTTGTGGTATGGTGTGTGACAGGACGTATCTTCTATGTTGTTTGTGACCGGTTGGGATGCGAGGTGTGTGGAATTGTATTGCATATTTATTTATTCATTTTTATAATTTACAAAGCGCAAACGAATGCCCGTGGGTGTCTTGGCGCTGTGATTTCAGTTTAAGTCTCAGCAGGGGAGGACGGAGCAGCTATCAGGAGTAACAAGAATAGAACAGGTTACTGGTCAAACAACCATGTCTTCAGCAATTTCCTGAATTGGAACAACGATTGACATGATCTAATCGATAATGGAAGCGAGTTCCAAAGTCTTGCTGCCGTAACTGTAAAACGTCTGTCTCCCCACGTAACTGTCCTAGTACGCGGTACCACGAGTTGAAGCCGTGTCAAAGATCTTAGCTGTCTAGTTGGATGGTAGGCAATGAGCGCTCTCTGAGGAATTCTGGCCCTTATTTATGAAATGCTTTAAAAGTTAGACAAAGAGTTTTAAATTTAATCCGATTTCTGATTGTCAACCAATGGTAATTCCTGATGGTTTGGCTGATCGGGTTAAATTTGGGGGTGCCAGAGAGAAATCTTGCTGCCGCATTCTGAATTGTTTGTAGTTTGGCAACTACCCGGGCTTGAGCATTGGCAAAAAGGCAGTTACAATAGTCCAATGAGGAGAGCACCAATGAACTCACCACAGATTTTTTTGCACTCTCAGGGAGAAACGGAACTTCCTTATTAGCCTAAGTTTGTGGAATGCAGAGGATACAGTTTGATTTGCATGGGTGACAAAATTGAGCTTTTCGTCAAAAATGACTCCCAAGTTCCTAACCTTTCTGATGGGAATTGTTAGAGCTCCCAGTGACGGAGGCCACCAAACTGACGACCATAATGGAGAGATTTTTCCGAAGATGACCACCTCCGTCTTCTCAATATTGAGCCTGAGGCAGTTATTACTCATCCAGTCTTTAATTGCTAACATGCCTTCTTGAAAGCGAGCAGCTACCTCTGTTCCATCATTATTTACAGCAAACACCATTTGGGTGTCGTCGGCGTATGAGGTAAGGCTCATCCGGTAGGTTTTAATTACTCTTGCTAAGTCCGACACATAGATGTTAAAAAGTGTCGGACTTAGGGATGAGCCTTGGGGGACTCCACAGGGTAGCGTCAAATCGGCCAATTATTTATTGCATATTTATTATTTGTGCTGTATTTTAAATTTATTGAGTGTATTGTTTCCAACTTATTGACTATATGTGCTTTCCATATTGTCATTATCTTAATTGTTTCATCTATTGTATTTCATAATGCAATTTTTCCCCAACGAAGGGAGATATGTTGTATCCTATATATTCCTGCTGCTCAGCTAGAATGCATGTGATGTGGAATGTTAGATGAATAGAATGTTAGAGGTTTGTGAATGTCAGTTGGGTGAGGTCTGAGCAGCAGGACAGCTGCTACTGATGAGGTTTTATCTATCTATCACTTAACTAACATCTTAACTTAAATAAAGTAACTTGCTTAATCTACATGGAAGTTCCAGCTTCTTTTTGAATACATCATATTCCAGCATATCAGTTATTGAATTCCATTAGAATTACAGTTGTTGAACACAATATACTTTCACTATACACCAGAGGTAGGCATTGACTTTTAATGCCCACCCCCATCACATTCAAATTATTCCTTGTCTACAAGTCAGTAACATCACCACCACACCGTACCGTTGACTAAGATTAAGATCTCTGGTGGACAATGGATGATGTTTTTCTGAAGTGTCCATGGACAACCTCACCTTCTCTTATCCTGAAAAGACTGTTCTCACCTCCTAACATTTGTGTCTACACTTTCTTCCTGCCCCATTCTGCTACCACAACATTGCCCTCTACTCCTTCTTTTAATTCAACAGGGAACTCTTCAACTGTCAACATAACCATTTCCATTCCCTCCTTCTATGACCAATGTAGACCATTTCCATAATTGCCTCCAGTTCCCATCACACATTTTTATGTCCCTTTTTCCTATGCAAAACTCTGTTGCTTTGTAACTAGGTGTGCACTACAGCGATACACATCCTCTTGCTCAGGGGACTTATCATTCTGGCATAAAATCACTTTTTTGAGTCAGCCTAGCATGGTAGCATGTTAACCACATCAGCGCGGCGCAGATTCCTGCGCTCTGCTGAACGTTCTAATGAGCCAACGGGCTCATGACGGAACGGTTCCATCATAAGCACAGGCCAACCGACGCTCATGACGGAACCGTTCTGTCATGAGCATCGAAGGGGTTAAAGGAGAGTTCAAGGTAAACCACTGTGACACCGTTGGTAGCTATGAAAAAGCAGCAGGCCATTTCCAGAGAAGCATAATGTCCCAGTCAAAGTTCTTACTTTGGATTTAGTCTCGGAAATGGAAGTAAAAATCTTCCAGTAGAACAAAGACCAAGGCTGTGGTTGGTGAGTGGCCATTGAAGTTGCATACGTCATCCTCAAGCTTCTGCTGAAGCCTTTTGATGTTGGCACCCAAAACTTGGAGCTGTAGCTGCCAAGCTCGCTGTGTGGGTTGGACAGATTTGCCACGTCCAAAGTTTTATTTTCACTTTCACTTTTTAGAAGTCAAAATCTTCAGAATGACAAGGCTTGGATCTGTAACTATGCAGGGCTTAATGAGGCTGGATACTTTCAACACGAGAAATGCTAAACTTGCTTTCACATAAAGCTTTGAGCGGGATGAACTTGGTTTCTCAGGATGTGATCTTTCTCAGCAAGCCTCATCACCATGTCCGATCCTCTCAAGTTTGAAAAAATACCCAAGTCAAACTATTCTGCAGCTGCGAGGAGAGTTCCTTCATGTCAGTCCTTCAGCCCGTAGCTTCTTGTGTACAGGCTCCTAGTCACCAGGTTTATGTCTAACCATGTCTCCTGTAGGGTGTAGTTCTCTGTGTGCTTTTCCTTTGTATGTCCCTGAAGCAGGCACAAAGGAGAACCGCTGTTTGGTCCTTGTAGAGCAGTTCTAGTACATGGTTGCCAGCAGGAGTCAGAAATCCTTGAGTAGTTGAGTGAGTCTTCTTCTTCCAGAAGGAGTCAGTAATCTTTTTCCAACAAGGTTTTCTTCTTCAGATGGAGTTCTCCTAGGTCCATGGAAGAATCTGAGTATGTGGCATATTTCCTGTGAACTAACAGGTCATTGGAGAAATCAGCACTTTTCTCATGGAGCGCAGCCTCCCTTTGCAGTAATTCCTGTTTGCCTTACTGTAGAATTACCCAAAAGCCCGTTCTTCACTATGGTAGGACCGTTTTGCCACCAGGCAGACCTCTTGTCAGCTCCTTAGTCACCCCCCTATTTAGAGGAGATCTCCTCCCACCTGACATGGTCCACATTGGCTCCCTCTACCACTCTGAATGGAGATTGGTTGTCTATGAGGGTCCCTGCAATGAATTGGGCAAGCCCTGCATCCCTCAGTTAATACAAGTAGTGTCAAGGCTGTCTTTAGTTCTGCCAGTTGTGTCTGTCTGTCCACTCCATTATAGCTAATTTCTAGTACGTGGTCAGCAGTTGCCGCAGTGTTCTTCCTAGGCATTGTCTTCAG
This sequence comes from Lissotriton vulgaris, assembly GCF_964263255.1. Taxonomy (NCBI): domain Eukaryota; kingdom Metazoa; phylum Chordata; class Amphibia; order Caudata; family Salamandridae; genus Lissotriton; species Lissotriton vulgaris. The sequence goes on along the minus strand of NC_141689.1, from coordinate 2,112,327,244 downwards.
GGCCAGAGCCAATTTATGGCAGTTTTAGAGCCTGGTCAGCGATGTTGCAACCAACTGCTGAGCAGGGAGGTACTAATCACCTTATTGCCCAAACCTGCAAGGCACTGACAGCTGCTAACTAACTCCCCATCTTGAGATGCATTCCAGCCTACAGCTTCAGCCAATAAATATTGAAAGGATAATTAATTGTTATTATTGTCCGCAGATGTGAGTAAGAATGCCTGCTTATATGCATTAATGCAGCTATAATTGAGTTGGATTTATCAACATTCAGCATTGTTAACATTTCCAAAACAACTTTAAGAAAATAATGTAAATGCATCAGTGATGTTTTTCTACGTTTCCTGCACTTCAAAGATAGCCCCAGCTTAGTAGATGATATGTTGATATTAGGAACAAAGGGTAATTGAACACATCTGTGACTTTCCGCTGCGTTGTTTGTACTTAAGATATATTTTCAGCTCGGTAGACTCCATGTTGACGCTGTGATGGGAGTCCTAACAACGTGGATGTGCTGGAGTTTGGTAAGCATTCCAGATGTTGTCACTTTTCCCTGAGTAAACTGATACAGCAGCAGCACCACACATAAGAACCAAGGAGCCCATCACCTACCCTCACTCCAGCACAAAAGAGGGTAGGGAGGGCAGTAGCCTGGACATCCACCGAGAGAGTCACTTCTGCCTTATTTTCATTGCTGTTCGCCCCATGGGCCTGATTATCATATTGTCTGTCCCAGTAATTATGTCTCCTCCATACAGATTATGCTCCCTCATCTGGTGCTTTGAGCAAAATGGGCAAGCTCCTCGCCTCTCTATTTGCCCACTCTAACAGCCTGATTCATGATCGGGCCGTTTTGCGAGGCTCAAATAGCGAATCATAAGGAATCGCTATTTGAGACTCGCAAAACGGTAATCATGTAGGAATCGCAATATTAATTGCGATTCCCACTGATTCCTTATTTGCGATTAGCTAATTGCTAATCGCAAATAAGGAATAACTCCCCATGCATTCCTATGGGCCAAAAGGCCCATAGGAATGCATGGGGAGTACTCCTTATTTGCGATTAGCAATTTGCTACTCGCAAATAAGATAGCGATTTAAAGGGTGCCAGGGGTGTCCAAAGGACACCCTGTAGCACCCCTTAAATGCAAATTGAAACAGGTGTTGCGCACACACATGTCCAAAGGACATGTGTGTGTGCAACATGCAACTTAGAAAAATGCTTTTAAAAGCATTTTTCTAAGTTTTTGCTATTTACCGAGAGGTCTGACCTCTCGGTAAATAGCGCGCCAAAATTGCATTTTCGCAATTTTCAAATGCTTCATGAATTGCATTTAAGGAATCTCAAATAGAGATTCCTTAAATGTAATTCCTCGCAATTTAGCGATTTAGCAATTACCGATTTTTGCATTTGGGATGCTGAATCCCAAATGCAAAAATCGCACTCGCAAAGGGCCGGATTCTCAGAATCCGGCCCTTTGCGAGCCGATTTAGCCTTCATGAATAAGGCTGTTAGTTGTTAACCCACTTGGTGTGCCATATGTGCATGTTTATTTAGCAGAGTTGCTCTTTACTAATATATAATGTTGTTGCCGTTATTTCTATTTAGTCAGCATTTTCTGTATTGGAATACTCTGCCTTGAGCTAAGAAGATAAACTGCAAAAAAAGAGACAGGTTTGAAACAATGTTTTGATATGGAGGTCACAAACACAGGGTCTATGCAAAGCAAAGAGCTAAGGCCTAGATGTAGGTAATAGCAAATTACCAAATGGTAAATACCGAATTTTACCGATTCGGTATTCACTATTCAGTAATTGCTATGTAGGTAATATGGGCCAGATGTAGGTAATTCATATTTACCGACTCTTAAATACCGAATTTTACCGATTCGGTAATTAAGAGTCGGTAAATATGAAGGGGGAAGATGTAGGTAATTCGATTTTCAGAATTACAGAATCGGTAGGATTCGTTATTTACCGATTCGGTATAAACCGAATCGGTATTGCCCATTGATTCCTATGGGCCATGAAGCCCATAGGAATCAATGGGCAATACCGATTCGGTATTTACCGAATCGTTAAATACCGAATCCTGCAAGGGTGCAGGGTGTGTCACTTTGACACCCTCTAGCACCCCAAGGGCATGTCTGTCTGTTACATGGCTTAGGTGTGCATGCACACATGTGCATGCACACCAGGATTCAGTATTTTACCACCCAATTGGATTGGGTGGTAGAATACCGAATCTGAAAGGCCTTTGGAACTCAGAAGAGTCCCACCTACATCTGTGTTTTACCGAATCGGTAAAATTACCGATTCGGTATTTTACAGAATCGGTCAATTTAGCGATTCAGTAAATTTACCGAATCTGTAAAATGATGCCCCTACATCCCAATCACCAAATACCGGTCGGTAACGGCCGAATTCGGCCGTTACCGACCGGTATTTGGGCTCCTACTTCTGGCCCAATATTCGGTAAAAATACCGAATCTGTAAGATTCGGTAATTACCGATTCTGTAATTACAAAATCGGTATTTGCCATTGATTCCTATGGGCCTTGAAGCCCATAGGAATCAATTACAATGACAGAATCAGTAAAATTACTGAATTTGCAAGGGTGACAGGGTGTCACTTTGACACCCTGTTGCACCCCTGTTTCTGGCTTGTGTGCCATGTGGCACACAAGCCCTAAGGGCATGTCTGTGTGCCACATGGCACAGGTGTACATGCACAGATGTGCATGTACACTGGAATTCGTTATTTACCATGGAATAGTATTCCATGGTAAATAACGATTCGGTAAGGGCCTGTGGCACTGATTACAGTGCCACCTACATCTTGATTTACAGAATCGGTAAATATACCGATTCTGTAAATAAAATGCCCCCTACATGCCAAATCCCAAATACCGGTCGGTAACGGCTGAAATCGGCCGTTACCGGACGGTAATTGGCAACCTACATCTGGCCCCAAGTAGCTTACTTTCAAACGTGTAAATCTCCTTAACCTCTTGGCCACAGCGGTAATTCTGCCGCGGAGCTGGGGGGAAGGGGAAAGCAAGGCGGCACCATGCTCGTGAGGGCACCACGCCGTCATGAGCCACGGGCGGGCTGTGCTTATAACGGCGTGGTTCCGTCGCCGACTCCGCCCACTCACTAATTCGCCCGCACAAGCGGGGAATCAGTGCCGCATGGGCAGAGCGGATGCAGCATGACGGAATCACGCCAACATGAGCATACGCCGCCCATGGCTCATGATGGCGTGGATCCGTTATTGAGCAGGGAAGGGGTTAAAAGTAAGGAAAAAAACAAAGTGGAAAAAAAGGTTTTTAAGGAAAAGAACCTTAACCTACCACTGGGTGGCATGCTTCATCACTGGGTTCCTCCTCACACCATTGACGCATGTGGTTGTGGTGTGGGCTACAACTCTTCAAAAAGGAAGGAGAAGGAGCACTAATATGTAGTCTATAAGAGGTTACACCAATGTACAATGTGTGGTGTTGGTGTGGGTGGACGGAGTGTAAAACAGAAAAACTTGGAGGAATGGTTAAAAATGCCTTCCGGTCGACTTATCCCTATTTTCAATGAGTGTCCCTGATTAGAATATTAAAAACAGGAGAGGGGATATAACTTTACCCCACACATGACAATGAGGTCAACATGATTCTTCCAATCCTAATAACCCCACTAAGAGGTGTTTGGCATTCTTTAGGAGCTAGTCTCTTAATCTGATCACTGAGCAGGTAAAGTGCGTGTGAAATACAGAACAAACAGTGAACATAAATTCAGTGGTACAAGCGCTGGACTACAATCAATGTGTTTTTGACCATCGTTGTCAGCATCCATAAAAATAATAAAGAGACCAACCAAATGCAAAAAAAAATACGCAACTGTAAATGGCCCAATTGCAGAATTGCTCCGTTTCTGATTGTAAAAAGACATTTTTGAATAAACAAATGCCCGACTGTGACTCAGTACCCTATTAACGAATCACAATTTGAGTTTACAATTTGGTATTACGAAGAGGTGTGTTTAGGGCATCCCTTCCTAGCAACAAATAGCAGTGGCATGTATGAATGTTTTGCGACCAAAAAGAGGTCCCAAAACATTCACAAATTACTGAACGACCCAATTAAAAAAAGAATTACCATAAAAAATGTCTTCTCATTTTTTGTTCTTGCAATGCTGACAACTTCTTCCTGCCTGTTCTAATGCTTGTTTGTTACAGCTTTTTTGTCATGGGAGGTGTTACATCCTGTGTGTTACCCCATTGTTATCATATTATTATCATTTAATGTTTGGTTAGTGTTTCTAGGCAACCACTGTGATTACACTTCTGGAATCTAGCGTGGGGATTACGAGAAGCTGAGAAGGACACAGTTGATGAGGATTTGGGCTGATCAGGAGTTGGTTGTGCCAGCTCAATAAAGTACAACTTTGATGGTTCCCTTAAGTCTCTTCTTTCCAAAATTGGAGACGAGGTTGGGATGCCACCATCATGGAAAAAGCTTTCATCCAGGGAACTGCAACTGAGGAGCGGGTTTGGGCAACATTGTGACTCCTGATGATACAGGAGCTGCCGTACTGTGTACATGCACATGTGTTTATTCTGAAATAGGCATCTGAAGGAAATTGCCTGAGTCAAAGTTTGCGGTTTTTGGAGCAGTATTTGGAGGCAAGTAATGAGAGCACCCAATGGACTTTGGTGTTCGGATTTGGATATTTGAAGTCTGCCACAACAAAGTACTTACGTGGATGCAGCAACGTCACGGCTGATAGGAGTCTGTGGCAGGATGCCACGCAGCATGAGGCTCGAGGAGGTCTGTGATGTTTGAACGGGGTGCGTGCGGTTGACTGTAAGAGTGCAAGCCTGTTTGTGTTATGCGCTGCTTTGATGAGCAAGTGCAACGTTCAGGCAAGTTATTGACTTCGGAAGGCACGCTTGTGTGCCGCCATTTTGGATTGGCATCAGGGTTACAATTGCCGGCATTTCAGTTTCAGTATACTTCAGCCTGAGACGGATAAGTGGCAAGTGCAGCAGTTATCACAACGGCGATATTGAGAAGGTCACTGTTTTTGCTGACAGGTGAAAGGTAAGGGAGTACATTTTAATGGATGATGAGCACAGTTTGAGCCTGTCAACACCTTGTCAGAGTCATGTAAGCTAAAAGAAATTGGCGCCTGTCAACACCTTGTCAGCGACAGGCACGCTATAAGATATTACAGTACTGTGTTTTTTTTCTTTTCCACCTTGCTGTACTCATTTGAGTATTATTTTTGCAACTATAGAGTACTTTTGAAATCAGTTTCTGATAGTCATGTCGGGGTTGGTGTAATTGCAGGGTGAAAGTGATTTGTGTGTGTGGCATTACAGCTTCCTAGTAACCATTGCTATGGTTATGGTCGCTGTATGCTTCTTAGTGGATGTTCTCGTACTAGCTGGATCTGTTAGAGACAAGGCATCCTGATGAGTAGATGTACCTGCTTGCTCTAGGAATAAACCTACCTTATTTCAACGTATTCAGACTGGATCTAACATTACATTATGGCGACGATGGATAGGATCTGAATTGGATTTGCCTGACAATCCGCAATTCCAATTTTTTGGGGAACCTGAATTCCACTTGAGCAGTCTTTGGAGCAAGCAGGAGAGAAGACTGCGCAAAACCTCAGATCATTACAATTTGTTGCCGTACCACTTTCAAAGAAATCTCCATTCTGATGAATTTTGATCTTTAATAAGTTTGTTTGTGATTACTACAACAAACTGCCGCTGCATACATCAAAAATGTAGGTGAATTTTATTGCCAGACTGTTTGCAGAGTAACTTCTGGATTGGGGAACGGTGCTTCTCTTGGGAATAGGTAATTATACTTTTAAATTGCCATGACCTATCGAGGGTGACCATTGTACCAACTTCCTTTAGCCGCATCTTTCGAGCGGCGGTAGTGTTCGACTTCCATTGTGTCTCCCGACCTCTTCAGCATTCCAGGATAGGAGACCAGGAAAATCCATTCCAGCCTATGACAGCTTCGTTCTTCGCCAGCTGAGGCATGCAGTAGGAAGCAAAGAATCCTACAGGCATCCGTTCAAGCTAGACGAGCTCCATCACAGTGTAGGCGTCATCACGCAAGGTCATGCAACGTGACCCTTGCGTGGTGGCTATTTTGTTATCCTTGGTTACCAAGTAACCCCCATACCGGGGATTTAGCACAGCAATTCAAGTCATTGGAGTATTTGATACATCGGTATCCTTGAATTTTACACAGAAACAAAATCGGAGGCAATCTTTATTGATTTAGCACCTTCAGGCAACATATGGTACTGTATTACATTTATTTTCTAGCTATTTCAACAGTGATATGCCCACTATATAGGTTTGTGCATACTTCTACTCCTAATTACTGAATTCTTACTCAATACTGGATTTTTTTTCATACAATATTGCCTTGAATATACATGTTTATACTTTTCATTGTATACAAAGAACTACAAATTATACCCATATATATATATATATACATGTATATATTTACAGAAAAGTTATCTTGGCAGCGATAGCAATATATATAACAATTTATGTATTTTTTGTTCATTAGATTAATTATGGCTACGCAAGGTTATGGATTAATTCCTAAAGTTCCATTTCTTACTCGTCCTGGTAAACTTGTATTGAAATGGTTAGACTGGAAAAAATACTTCTTTAATTACATAGCTGCTTTAGAAGAAGAGAGTGAGGATGACATTTCAGCTTCTAGGAAAAAGAAAATGTTGTTGCACAGTTTAGGACCAGAAGGGTCTTGGATTTATTATAAAATGGAAAAAAACAAGATCTGGTGGTAATGTATTTTTTTAAGCTCTTGAAGATCTTGATGCTCATTACCAACCTACTGTATGTGTGGGAATTGGCAGATACAATTTTTTACAAAGGAAACAACATAAATCTGAATGTTGAAGATTATGTGTCTCCTTTGAAGGAATTATCTATTAATTGCGATTTTGGTAACTTACATGACAGTTACATTAGAGATCAACTAGTCATGCACTCCAATAATGCTGCTATACAAGAAAAACTATAGGTATTAGTACACTCACCTTTAAATTAAATAATTGCTATACTCAAGAAAGGCAACATATGGTACTGTATTACATTTATTTTCTAGCTATTTCAACTGTGATATGCACACTATATAGGTTTGTGCATACTTCTACTCATAATTACTGAATTCTTACTCAATACTGGATTTTTTGTCATACAATATTGCCTTGAATATACATGTTTATACTTTTCATTGTATACAAAGGACTACAAATTATACCCATATATATATATACATGTATATATTTACAGAAAAGTTATCTTGGCAGCGATAGCAATATATATAACAATTTATGTATTTTTTGTTCATTAGATTAACTATGGCTACGCAAGGTTATGGATTAATTCCTAAAGTTCCATTTCTTACTCGTCCTGATAAACTTGTATTGAAATGGTTAGACTGGAAAAAATACTTCCTTAATTACATAGCTGCTTTAGAAGAAGAGAGTGAGGATGACATTTCAGCTTCTAGGAATAAGAAAATGTTGTTGCACAGTTTAGGACCAGAAGGGTCTTGAATTTATTATAAAATGGAGAAAAAAAACAAGATATGGTGGTAATGTATTTTTTGAAGCTCTTGAAGATCTTGATGCTCATTACCAACCTACTATGTGTGTGGGAATTAGCAGATACAATTTTTTCCAAAGGAAACAACATAAAATTGAATGTTGAAGATTATGTGTCTCCTTTGAAGGAATTATCTATTAATTGTGATTTTGGTAACTTACATGACAGTTACATTAGAGATCAACTAGTCATGCACTCCAATAATGCTGCTATACAAGAAAAACTATAGGTATTAGGGGACTCACCTTTAAATTAAATAATTGCTATAGTCAAGAAAGGTGAAATGTCAAAAAGATGTACACAAGTCGCACTTAAAAACAATGAAGAGAATAAGGTTGTTAGCAAAGTTTCTAGTAACACAAATGAAAGTAAGAAATTTGACAAACGGAATGATAGAGATGTCAATAAGAAATACACTTCCATTAAGAAAAATTACAACAATGACAAACAACTCATATGTTACATAAGGGTCATAACGCAAATGAAAAATCGTGTCCTGCCTTGAAATCCAGATATGGTTATTGTTTTATTATGGGGCATTTTACTAAAGCCTGCAGAAGGAGAATTAAGAAAGGTAACAAAGGTAATAAAAAGTAATAGGATGTGTTGAGAGTAAATTGGAAGAACAGGATGACAATGAACTCCTCTAGTGATGATAGCATATTATGCATAAATGACATGGATAATGAGGAAAATGTTTTATTAAATATCAGTGGCACAGGTAAGAAAAAAATAATTAGTGATTTAAACATTGGTGGAGTTGACTTGCAAATTGTACCTGATTCAGGCTCACCTTACACGATTATACAAGGTAAGGTATGGGAAAGCAAATTTGAGAACGTTCTCAATTTGAAATTAAAACCTCCAGATATACAACTAGTAACATTCACTGGTGAAAAAATACCCATGGTAGGTTAAGTGGAAGTACATTTCAAGTTCAAAGACAGGAATGCTATGGGTAACCTTTATGTTGCAGAAAAAGGACCATCCGTACTGTAGACAGTGCAGAATGGCTAGCTCCATTAGTCGTAGCGTGCAAACCTGATGGCCAGTTGCGTTTATGTATTGATTTGAGAGATCTCAACAAGAACATAGTTGTAGATAAATTCCCCTTACCAAGAATTGATGAACTACTAGCGCAGACCAATGGAATTAAATGGTTTTCAACAATTGATTTAACATAAGCGTACCATCAAATTCAGTTACACAACAGCAGCAGAAGCTTAACAGCCTTCATAACCCCCTTTGGATGTTATCGCTTTGTATGTTTGCCTTTTGGCCTTGCTTCTGCTGCTGCCATGTTTCAGAGGTAAATGCGCAAATTATTTAAAGGATTAAAAGGCATAACATATTTTCAAGATGACATACTAATCATGGGTTGCAATATGCATGAACATGATGAAAGATTAAAGAATGTTCTTCACATATCTGAAAAAGTTCTAACAGCGGAACTAAAGAAATGAAAATTCAGGATGAATTCTGTAACATACCTAGGTCATGAAGTAAGTGGTGAAGGGATCTCTCCCAAAAAGAATTTAATTGAGGCCATTAAGAATGCTCCTGTACCAAAGTCCAAAGACGAAATAAGGTCATTTCTTGGTTTAGCTGAGTTCTACTACAAATTCGTACAGTATTTTGCCACAAAGACTTACAATTTAAGACAATTACTGAAAGCAAAACAAGAATTTATGTGGAATAAAGATCTTGAAGTAGACTTTATGAGGATAAAAAATGATCTTGCCTCAGCTTTTCATCTCGAGCTTTTGACAGCCTTGCACAATGTATCATCACCACTGATGCTATTGGAAAAGGTTTAGGAGGAGTATTATCTTAAATTAATGTCAGAGGTGAAGAGGTTACAGTTGCTTTTGCTTCGAGAGCACTTTCTCCCACTGAAGAAAAATATTCAGTTATTGAGAAGGAAATGTTAGCCACAGTATGATCAATGGAAAAATTCAGGCAGTTTGTATGGGGCACTAAATTCATTTTACACACTAATCATAAGCCGTTGCTCAAAGTTTTAACATCTGATGGTGCATTAAAAGCCACTCCAAGAATAGCGAAAATGAACTTAAAGGTCTTGAATTTTACTTAATAAGTTGAATATCTTCCTGGAAAAAGGAATCAGGTGGCGGGCTATCTAAGTAGATCCCCTTTACCATATGAGCATACTGAACAAAATGATTGGGATGATTTCAATGTGGCAGTGATATTTGATGACACCAAAGCTATCTCTAAAGAAGAATGGAACAATGAGTATGCAAAAGATGAGGAATTGAGTAGAGCGAACATCTATATTACTCATGGATGGCCCATCAAAAATGAAAGCCAAGGAGAATTGAGAGCTATGTGGAAAATACAAAATGAATTATCCATTGACAATTCTAATTATATCTGCAGAGGAGAAAGAATTGTTGTTCCCGTGACACTACGATCCAAAATCCTAGAATTAAACCATGAAGGTCATTTAGGTATCCTCAAACTGAAAGCAAGAGTAAACATGTTATATTGGTGGCCAAGTATGGACAGAGATATAGAAACATTTATTAAAAAGTGTTCTACTGCCAAGGCTCTGACAAGACCCAACAAGTATTTAGACCCACACTTGGCACTAGACTTCTGCCTGATTGGCCTTCGGAAAAACTTAGCATTGATTGGCTAGGTCCCATTAATGATGAAGAAGGCAATCATAAACATGTTCTGGTGGTTATTGATGATTTTTCCAAGTGGCCAGAAATAGAATTTACTGAAAACTTTGATTCAAACAAGTCATTAAATTATTAGAAAGTGTGTTTTTGCGAGAAAGAATTCCAAAGAACATTTTAAGTGACAATGTACCACAATTTTCATCTGATAAATATATGCATTTTTAGAAAGAAATGGTATTTGTGGGAAGAAAACCCCTGTTTATCATCCGGCAGGGAATGGTATTGTGGAAAGATTTAAGAGTTTATAATGGGCAGCGTACAGGCGTCACTTAATGCAGGATGAAATTGGGAAAAAGAACTGTTCAGTACGTTGTGGGCTTACAGGATCACACCCACAGGTACTGGATACAGTCCGTTCAGAATCTTACGTGACAGAGAACCTTTTTCTAAAGAAAATGTGGTAAATGGTCACCAGCTGTTGTTAGATCCAATTTAAGAAACATGCATGACACTTGTAAAGCTAACTTTGATAAAACACACAATACTAGTGAGAATAAACCTACCTTATTCAACTTCTTCAGACTGGATCTATGATTACAGTGTGCAGGCTTCTTTTTTCACAGTTAAAAAGTCCTACAATCAGACATGTTGACACAATATATTCCCGCTTCACCATCTTTCTCACAAGATGCTGGTTTGACCTCTATGTCATGGCAAAATTGGGAGGAGATGTTCCAAATGTATTTAGAAGCAATTGGTGGTGACAATTATGAGGCAAAAAGGAAATCAGCCATTTTAAAACATTGTTTGGGCGTAGAGGGAAGTAAAGTATTTAAAACTTTAGCTAAACCTGTGGTAGTGGGTAACAATGTGGAATGGTCAGATAATGAGGATGCGCATGAGGAAGCACTTATGGCACTTGAAGATATGTTTGGATGAAAAGTCAGCATAGTGGTGGAGCGACTCAAGTTTTTCTCATGGGCACATGAATCTGGAGAATCTATTGGAGGATATGTGACTTCTTTAAGGAGGTTAGCAGTCACATGCAAGTTTAAAGATCTCTGAAACAAGATCATCATAGATCAATTGATTACTAGAATTTCCAATCTAAGAATTCAGGAAAACCTTTAGATCTCAAAGTCCCTTCTCTGGACAAAACTATTGAAATTGCTAAATGAATGGAAAACACATCATCTTATGTCAAAGAGCTATGGGGGTTAGGAACTAAACGCATGACCCATGCTGATTAAATGTTTGAGGTATCTTTGGTAGAAAAAAACATATGAAATCCCGATGAGAGGAAGGTTAGTGTAAAACATTTTGAGTATACAAAAAGAAAAGCATGTTACTGGTGTGACAGTGTTAGGCACAGTGCTGATGCTGTTAGTTGTCCAGCAGCGAATAGCAGGTGTTTCAAATGTAAAAAAATTGGCTATTTTTCAAGAGTGTGAAGAATGGGAAATTTCACAGAGAAAAGAAAGTTTATGAGTTTGATAGAGAGTCCTGGCAAGCAACGGAATGGTGAAACCGATTATGGTGAGGTTAAAGATTTAGAAGTATTAATGGTGAGTGAGGGGTTGGATCAAGAGGGTCAGCTAGTGAAACTCACTGTATTGAATTGTGACAAGTGCCACCCACCAAAATGTACAGTACTGATTGATGGAAAGGAAGTACATATGTGGGCTGATTTGTGTTCGCCGTTTAATATTATTGACAAGTCTATATGGCAGAAGTTGGGATCATGCGATTTAAATTCAACTGATGTGTTGCCCGAAGGGTACTCTGGCAACAGATTATCTGTGATGGGGTATTTTAAGATTGAACTAAAATTTCAGGTGCGAAAAGAAGAAGGTAAAATATATGTTGTGGAAGAAGGTAAAGCCCTTCTTGTTAAAAGGAACAGCATACATTGGTGATGATATTGAATCCCAACTATACTACAAATTTCTTAATCTACTCAAGACAAAATAAGGATGTTTAAAGAAGTTTAAATATCGCAATATACTCAACAAGGGAGCTACACCTAAAGTGCACAAGGTGCGGAATATTCCCCTTGCATTAAGATATTCTTTGAGGGAAGAAATGCAAAGGTTATGGAGGGACAGTGTTATAGAACCTATACAAGCCTAAGAATGGCTTAGTCCCATTGTGATCATAAGAAAATCTGATGGAAAAATCTGCATGTGTGTGGACTTCTGGGATGTCAACAAATGTATTTGGGTTGACAGACAGCCATTGCTTTATATCAATGAGATGCTTGCAACTGTCTCTGGTGGAAGATATCTTACCACGTAAGACTTGTTGAGAGCATACTTTCAGGTGCGACTGCATGAGGAATCAAGGCATTTGACATCATTCATCACACCAAAACGGATGTACCAATTTATTTGCATTCTTTTGGATTGGCTTCTGTGTCTGCTGTGTTTCGAAGGACCATGCAGCGGACATGCCAAATATGCTGGTTTTCCAGGATGATGTGTTGGTATGGGGAGAGACCAGTTCCCAGCATGATCAAAGACATTCTTGGTAAATTGGAGAAGATGGGTCTTACTATTGGTCTTCAGAAATGTTAAATTCTAGAGAACTAAAGTAGAGTATCTCGGTCACACTTTAATGCCAGATGGGATCAAATCCAAACACAACTTGGTGGAGGCAATTGAATAAGCTCCAGCTCAACAAGACACGGATCAGTTAAGATCCTTCCTTGTTTCCTTGGTCTTGCAGAATATTATGCTACATTTGTGGATCATTTTGCAGAGAGAGTACATGTTCTGCGTGATCTAATAAAGAAGAATGCTGCATGTGTATGGTCAGAATAGTGCCAACTAGCATTTAACGCAGTGAAATCTGCCATAGCCAAGGCAGTCACACTAAAGCCAATTGATCCAGAGGATAAAACTACTGGTGTCACCTGGGCTAGTAGATATGGTCTTGGTGCAGATCTCACACTTATAGCTTCAGAAAATACATACTCCACAGTAGAAAAATAAGTGTTGGCCTGTTGGGGCTGGTGTGCAGCATTTTTGAGTTTATGTGTGGGTTGCGGACTTTGAGCTTTGCACTGATCATAAACTGTTGGTGGACTTATTTACCAGGGCAAATAGCAAAACGGGTGCACCATCTTCAGGAATATGTTTTCACTTTGACATATATTCCAGGGGTGAAAAACATCAATGCTGATTGGATGTTTAGATTGCCATTAGATAGTGAAGAGATGAATGAGGAGGAATGCGCAGTTGATCAATTGTCAATTGATTGTGATCAGATTTTGGTAAAATTGATGGAGAGAATACCTGCCCTACTAGGTTGGAAGAGTGATGATGCCTGTTGGAATATAAGAATGCCTGGGATGAACTGCCTGTGACAGCTATTATTAAGAGTTGATGAGAAAAGTTGGTGGTGCCTAAATGTTTATGTGAGAGATTGATGAATATAATGCACAAAGTCCATCGGGGATAATCCACCATGAAGAGGAAAATCAGAATTTTTTTGGGTCGCCAGGGATGGACAGATACATTGAAAAATGCATCCCATACATGTGGAGTTACAAGACACGTATTGTGCAGGAGAGCACCTTAGATCATGTGAAATTGCCTGATCGGGTTTGGGAAAAGTTGGCCATTGACATAGGTGGTACCTTTAACTGTTTGGGGATAAATGAATGATATGCTCTGTTGCTTATGGATTTTTATTCCAACAGGCCTGAGGTGGCATTTGTAAGAGAGGTCAAAGCTAGTATTGTGAATACTTTTTGTGAGAAATTTTCCGGACGGAAGGATGTCCCGCGGAAATACTCACAGACAATGGACTGCACTTTGTCTCAAGAGAGTTTACAGAGTTCCTTGAGAAATGAGGTGTTAAGCATTGTAGGGCTCCTTTTTATCATGCCCGGGAAAATGGTCTTATAGAATGCTTTAACAGAGTTTTGGGAGAATGTGTTCAATTGGCCATGCCAAGCAATTTGAATTGAAATGATCAGGTTATGGAAATGTTGTGGCATTATAGAACAACGCCAACTTCTGCTACTGGAGTAACTCCTTTCAGTCTATTGTGAGGTAGAGTACTATGTACAGTGGCAGTGCCAGCATGGATGGCAAGATGTGGACATTGACAAATTGAGGATAAGGAAAAATAGTTTTTTTGTGAAACTGAGGAGAGAGAGAGTGGATGGAGAAAAACAGTGTGCCCACCAGAGGAGAAAGGAAGCAAGATTATGATATAGGCCGGAAAGGGCATGACATGCAGATTAGGACTAAACCAAAAAGTCAAAGGGATTATGAATGTTCATAATTAGCCCATGTGGAATAAGGATATGTTACTTAATTTTTTTGTTTAATTCTATTTTCACAAGATAGAGGGATGTTATCGTATTATTATCATTTAATGTTGGCTGTGCGTTCCTTGGCAACCAATGTGCTTCCGCTTCTGGAATCTGGAGTGGGGATTCTGAGAAGCTGAGAAGAACACAGTTGCTGAGGATTTGGCCTGAAAGAATATTGATAGGGGGGTTGACCCAGTTAAAGTTACGGGGACCTGGGTTAGTAAGCGAGTAAAGGAAGGGGTCCCAGTAACAGGGAAACATTAACCAAGGAAATAGAAATAAGTCAAATAAACAACACTTCAGTCCACATTGTTTAATTCACAATGGGATGTTATAGTAAATATACGTAATTAACACAATAATCAAGCATTGATTAATTACAGTGCCCCAAAGGGTAGAAGAGGGGAGGGAAATGTGATAGTGATGGGAGTTGGTGAAGAAAGGAAAGAAGATTCTTAAGTGACGGTAAAATCAACAATTGAGACTTGTTCCGCACAGTTACAAAATCTGTACCAAAAGCAGGACCGACAGGTTCAAGTATATTTAGACATATATCATACTCCAAATGTTCAATAAATGAAACCAATGGGGTGTGGAGTTGACAGTAAAAGGCAATCAGATGTCGACGTTTCGACCCTCATACGCGCAGATCGTGTTATAATCTTGCTGTGGGGTCTTCATCAGGACTGCGAGATGAGACCTGAGCCGGATTAGCTCCGTGACCGACACAGCCTTTGAAGCACCGCCGCCCGACTGCCTATGAACACGATCTCTGCCGGACGTGTCCTGGCTACGGCGTTTTGGTTACGTGTCCCCCGCCCTCCAGTCCTGATGAAGACCCCACAGCAAGATTATAACACGATCTGCGCGTATGAGGGTCGAAACGTCGACATCTGATTGCCTTTTACTGTCAACTCCACACCCCATTGGTTTCATTTATTGAACATTTGGAGTATGATATATGTCTAAATATACTTAACCTGTCGGTCCTGCTTTTGGTACAGATTTTGTAACTGTGCGGAACAAGTCTCAATTGTTGATTTTACCGTCACTTAAGAATCTTCTTTCCTTTCTTCACCAACTCCCATCACTATCACATTTCCCTCCCCTCTTCTACCCTTTGGGGCACTGTAATTAATCAATGCTTGATTATTGTGTTAATTACGTATATTTACTATAACATCCCATTGTGAATTAAACAATGTGGACTGAAGTGTTGTTTATTTGACTTATTTCTATTTCCTTGGTTAATGTTTCCCTGTTACTGGGACCCCTTCCTTTACTCGAGGATTTGGCCTGATCAGGGGTCGTTTGTACCAGCTCAATAAAGTTCAATTTTGATGGTTCCCGTAAACCTCTTCTTTCCACAACGGTTTGTGTGGACCTAAACAACAGGTGGTGGAGATTGGGAAAGAGTATCTGAATTATAACACAAGCAGCGGACGGACACTGGGGGAGAATTAATAGATGTCATATTCTGAGGGAAGACTGCGGTGATGCTGAGGTGGTGGTGTGCTGGAGCGGAGGTGATGTTGATTGATACCAAGGTGGTGCAGAGTGATGCTGAGGTGATGGTGTGCTGGCACGGAGGAAATGCTGAGTAATACAGAGGTGGTGCGGAGTGATGCTGAGGTGGTGCTGAGTGATGCTGTACTGAGGTGGTGCCGTGCTGATGCTGAAGTGGTGCTGCATTGGCGCTGAGGTGGGGCCATGATGGTGCTGAGAGGGGGCGGCGCTGGCGCTGTGGTGGGGCTGTGCTGGTTATGGTGCACTGATGCTGAGGTGGCGCTGTGCTGATGCTGAGATGGTGCTGTGCTGATATGGAGGTGGTGTTGCGCTGGTGCTGAGGTGGTGCTGTACTGATGCTTAGTTGGTGCTGCACTGGTGGTTGTACACTAATGAGGAGGTGGTGCTACGCTGATGCTGAGATGGGGCTGAGGGTGCAGTGCTGATGCTGAGGTGGTGTTGTGCTGATGCTCAGGTGGTGCTGCACAATTGCTGTGCTGAGGTGGTGCTGCACTGATGTTGAGGTGGTGCTGTACTGGTGCTGAGTGATACTGAGGTACAGTAAAGTACATAAAAGAAGGTAGGTTGATGGCCTAGTATTGGGAGTGGGGCCCAGATGTGGTGTCAGAGACGGAATAGTGAGTCTAGGAGCTACAAATTTTAAGGTACTGCTTTTCACAAGATGTCACAATCCAATTCCTCTCCCATTAATATTCATTAAGCATATGTGTTGGCACTGCAAAGGGAAATTCTGTTTGCAGAGCAATGTGAAACTGCACAACAACAAGCCACTTTTGTATATCAGGCTATATGTTCATGACTTGCTGTTACTTGTGCCCTTAAAAGTTGCACACACCATAAAACGTAGACTTGAACCTAATTATACTAAAAGGGATCATTTTAAAAAATCACACACTCAGGCCCTAATAGACTTCCCTCAAACAACTATAACGATGACCCACTTTTTACCATCAGGTTCACTGAATATTTGCCAGCATTGGCAAATACAATAGGTTTTGGAGGGCGCTAGTGGGTGCGCTTGCAAGATGACCGCACTGTAGTGAGGCTCCAGCGGTCCAGGTGGAAATCTGGCAATATCCTTACCCATGCCCAACAGCGGTGTCAAAGGATAATAAAGGTAAAGAGCTCTACGGACCCGTTATCAAGAGAGCCAAAGGCCGGATTGCAGAGCACCAACGCCAGGAGATAAAGCTGTGAATTGCTCCGAGCTACTGCTAAGCACAAACTTAACAATGCTGCCGCCGGGCTGGAAATCATTTGAGTCTGCAGCATCTTGGATTAGGAAGGCTTTCCCCCCCCCCTCGAGTGCAGAGATCTATGAAACTTGTGCTGGACGAGCCAAAGCACGGCTTACAGACATGCCAGAGCAAGGAGGTAAATACGCGCACTGCTATGAGCAGCCCGCCAGGCATCAAGAGAGGCGACGTCACTACTGGGCTACAAATCACCGAGCCTGCGTCGTCGTGGAGTGGAGAGGCCCTCCGAGTGAGAAGTGGCAACACGAAGTGAGCAGTGGTGCGGGAGGCACATAGATTGCAAGGCGGGGAAGAAGACGAAAAGAAGGCAACCAACAACACAAAAACAATCATTTGCAATGCAATAGGTCTCACATTTATGAGAGTTTGAGCTATTGGCATTGTAAATGAAGATGCCCTTTAATTATGTGTTTTGAAAAACTGCAAGTGGTCTAGAAACATGCACTTTTTACTTATAGTCCTTGCTTACAAGAAGCAAGGCTGGAGATAACAGCGCCTTTTTTAATGGCAGCCTTGCTTCTCGTAAGCAAGGACCATAAGTACAAAGTTTCAGGTTTTTAAAACACAAATAAAACGCATTGTCATTACAATGCCAATAGCTCAAACTCTTGCAAATGCGAGACCTATTGCATTGCAAATGCTTGTTATTCCTCCATTCTGCCCATAATCGAGGGCTGTACAGTGACCCCCATTCAGTGCTGGTCACAGGGACAGTAACACGAAAGACGTTGGTGGAAAGGGGTTTTCCCCCTAGCTCGGAAGTGCACTAGGTGTATCTGAGCCCTGGTGTCCCCTTGTGCTTAAAGAACACAAAAGATCCTATGAGCTGTAAATGAATATAGACTCACCTACACTAGATACATGGCTTCCCAGAATGCCTTCACCCCCTGTCGCCTTCTCTATAACCTGAGTGAGCAGGGATGGGGTCGTTTTTTTAAGTTCGGATCAAAGGTAATTGCCCACCACTTACACATTCTTTGTATAATGAGATGGGAGTGACTGCAACGAACCCAGAGGGGCATTTGTGCTTTGTCTTTGGTATAAAATCAAAAAACAGACGAAAATGAAGCACCAGGAAAGGGGGGGGGGCTCGGCCACCACGAACGTATGGTGGGTAGCGGCCCCACCTCCCCTGTACTCTCGGTGATGGGGGGTGCCCACACCCCAGGGCGGGTCGCGGCTCGATGACACGACTGGGGCGCCCCATCACCGATTGGTGCTGGCCCCCGCTGTTGACCCGGAAGCGGTGTAGTGCTTCCAGGTCAAGGGGGGGGCCTGGTAAGTTTAAAAGGCCTGGGGAGCGCGGGAGGCGCCCTCTTTGAACCCGCGCTTCCCAGGCTTGCTCCTCGCCTCCTCACCGGGGGCTAAATAATTTTGTTTTCTTTTTTGCAGGCTTCGTCGTGTCGGCGTTGTCTGCAGTGGTGATTCGTGGCAGGAGGACGCATTCGTCAACAAGGCGGAGGAGCCCGGGAATCGCGACCGTGACAAACGCAGCACTGGGGAGCTCAGCGCATTGCGGTCTGGCCTGAGGGGAGCACAACACACGTATTCGGTTGCGAGCGAGTGAAGGTAATTGTGTCGGCGCTTGCTTGGCTCACGCGGGGCTGTTTCCTCGGTGCCTCACGCCCGTATTAATATTGCAATCAAGGGTGATTTGCCAGGCCTGGAGATAGCTGTACTCGGGGCTTGGCAATACTAGGGTGCAGAATTCGTGGGAGTGAAACGCGCAAATTAGGTGCCGGTTTAAAGTGCGGCCGATTGCGGACCCAAAGGGGAGGCACTCCCGGGTAGAGAGTGTTCTGGCCTGAATTTGGGCGAAGCAGGGTGGACCTGGGCAGGGCTTGGATGGGAGATCACAGTGAATAGCTCCATTCTGTTAAAGGGGAAAGTGCAGGCTATAACTGATAATTGTGCAGCAGTGATTAGGCACATTTTGGGGTGAATTTTAGCTTTATTTTAAAAAGGACAAGGGGACTGTTTCATTTTTAAAGGTTTGTAACACAGTGGACAGCTGAAATTTTTTCACTTCTTTTTCCGAGTCAAGTATGCCACAAGGAGTTCCATTTTAATATTGCAAATGTGTAAATTTTGAGGCAGTTCTGTTGGGTCAGTGGAGGTTGCCCACTGTTACAAGGGGTCACTGTCTGTTGGTGCTAGGATTTTTTCATTAATTATGCTTTCATCGTAGGTTATCATTCAGCGTGCGCCACGGACGGAGCTGCGGGAGAGTACACGGTGGACGTTGGGACCTGGGGACACAGACAGGCCTGCATTTCACTGCTTCTGGCGGGGTACCAGGCTAGAGTGCGCTCGCCCAAGCACCCAGGCTAGCTGGTGTGTTGCGGTCACAGTTGCGTGGTGCATAGTTGGTGCAAAGTTGGAGCCTGTGAGCCTCCAACTTTGGTGCAGGTACAAGGCACATAGTGCCCATAAGACGTGCTGGGCAGTGTAGGGTGTGATCCACTGCGAAGGAATGTCTGGTAGGCGGGGTGCAAGGGCTTCCCGAATGGAGCTCATGTTTCAGACCATGATGTGCAGAATGTAAGCGATGGACAGGAGATTAGGGAAAGTAGATCAGTTGGGAAAGACCGTGGCTGAAATGGGCGAGAGGCTTGAGGCGCAGGCAGGGCCATCAGGGAGACCCAAGCGGGTAGTGGTGCCCCCTAAATCAAGGGGTGAATTAGACACCTTAACCTAAGCGTGTGAGGGCCAAGAGGACTTATGGTCGGCATCCTAGGCCATGTGGGAGGGGGGCCCCCTGGGGCAGTTACTGAGCTGGTACCGACCGCACCTGAGGCTCCCGCACCAACCTTGCCATCCCCGATAGGAGTAACCAGGGACCTACCCCCGCCAGTGGTCCCTCCAGTATGCCCGGTGGTAACCCCGGTGCCCTCGACGCCAGCACCTTTCCCGGTCAGTGAACCTCCTGGGGCTGGTCAGGTACCCCCTGAATTGGCTGTGCAAATTGCGGCGGTATTCCCCTGGTTGGGGATTGGGGGGGGTTTTACCCTCATCTGCTGATCCCTCGGCGGAGGCCCAAAGACTGGTGGCTAAGATCATTTTGGCTAGGGGTGATGGTGGAGTGCCAAGTACACCAATTTCTCCCCAAACAGGTTCTGCCAGCGATGCGGGGAGAGACAAGATCGTAGAACCTACGCGAGTCGCGGAAAGTGGTAAGGAGGTTGCTTTGCCGGTATTGGGCGAAGGTGCAATACCCTCCCGGGGGGAGAACCTGGCGCAACATGTGTCACAAGTAGTGAAAGAACTGATTTGGGCAGACAAATATGTTAATATATTCTCATTGTGCTCAAATCACAAAAGGATTTGATGTTTCCTAGCGAATGGCGGTCCCAGTTGTCTAAATTCAGGATAGAGGAGACACTGATTAATTGGATCAGAGCCTTTTCTGTATTTATGGCAGTTACCGCTGAACGTTTACCCAACCTGCAGGCAGAGATGGCTTGTTACCAAAGTAGAATTGCAATGTTCAAGAGGAAGCATAGGGGTTGGCGGATGGAAGGAATATGACATTTCTTTCTGGAAAGCTAGGGAATTTAACCGATCATTAGCCTGGGACAAGGTAGACTCCATTTCCTGGCATGGCCAGTTTTCAGGTGGTCACTCCACAGGGTCCACAGGGGTTGCCATAAGCTGGAACAAGGGATATTCACCCAAGCACCAGCAGACTTTTCGGCAAACGCAAGCCGATGGCATGATGGTCCGTGTATAATACTCACCCCAAGAACTACACGGACCATCATGCCATCGGGCAACTGTGTGCCACGCCCACTGGGGGCGATGTTCTCAATAAAATAATCAGAGAGACAAAACTGGTGAGGCATTCATTTTTTCTGTGTAGCCCCCAAGAGGAAGAGGCGTTCTGCCTCGAAACGCGTCGGGAATCAAGCAAGGAATCAAGAAACAAAATGGATGCAAAAAACTGCAAGCAGCCTCGAGGCTTCTAAACCGGATGGTAAAGAGCTGCATTGTGTGACCTTTGTAAAGCTCAGGGCATTTGAGTGGAAGATTAAGTACACGGCAGTCCTGTCCGTGGCAGAGGAGCACCATTTCCGGTGAACTATATGGAAAGGCTAGGAAGGAAACCCTTTCTTTCCGTGAAAGCATGTAGCTCTAGGCAAAACGAAGCCTCCGTTTTTGAAATCCAGCCTACTTAAGGATATAATAACCTTCATAAAAAAACACAGAGACAATGAACTTTCAATATAATACTCACCCCAAGAACTACACGGACCATCATGCCATCGGGCAACTGTGTGCCACGCCCACTGGGGACGATGTTCTCAATAAAATAATCAGAGAGACAAAACTGGTGAGGCATTCATTTTTTCTGTGTAGCCCCCAAGAGGAAGAGGCGTTCTGCCTCGAAACGCGTCGGGAATCAAGAAACGAAATGGATGCAAAAAACTGCAAGCAGCCTCGAGGCTTCTAAACCGGATGGTAAAGAGCTGCATTGTGTGACCTTTGTAAAGCTCAGGGCATTTGAGAGAAAGATTAAATACACGGCAGTCCTGGCCATGGCAGAGGAGCACCATTTCCGATGAACTATATGGAAAGGCTAGGAAGGAAACCCTTTCTTTCCGTGAAAGCATATAGCTCTAGGCAAAACGAAGCCTGCAGTTTTTTAAATCCAGCCTACTTAAGGATATAATAAGCTTCATAAAAAAAACACAGAGACAATGATCTTTGAAATGAACTTTCAATATAATACTCACCCCAAGAACTACACGGACCATCATGCCATCGGGCAACTGTGTGCCACGCCCACTGCGGGCGATGTTCTCAATAAAATAATCAGAGAGACAAAACTGGTGAGGCATTCATTTTTTCTGTGTAGCCCCCAAGAGGAAGATGCATTCTGCCTCGAAACGCGTCGGGAATCAAGCAAGGAATCAAGAAACGAAATGGATGCAAAAAACTGCAAGCAGCCTCGAGGCTTCCAAACCGGATGGTAAAGAGCTGCATTGTGTGACCTTTGTAAAGCTCAGGGCATTTGAGAGGAAAAATATATATATATATGTATATATGTATATATATATATATATATATTTCTATGGCGCGCACTACCTCTTTGCAATGTAACTTCCACTTTCCCAATAACATGTTTCCGCCCCCACCTTCCATTGGATCCTATTTTATGTATTCAGTTTTCACATGCTCCCCACGAGCTGCCCAGTCAGCGCTTCTGGTTAGCGACGATGATCCTGCTACAATCAAAATGTTCTGCGATGGGGACGTGTGGATTATTGTGCCACAGTATTTTAACATCTTCTGTACATAGTTTGGGGAGACCATTTTGGTATTCAGTAATTTTATCTGAGTTGGTGATTCGGCTCGAGTTCTCCTGATAGACTCAAATATTTCACTAAAGTAATCAGATCTAACCTTTTTGATTTGCATAAAAAATAACACAACGTAAGGGTGACCACAATGTGCTCCCTTTAAAATACTGAACAGTACTTATTTGGTATGGGATCCTATTAATGCACATGTTTGAACAGTGCATAGCACAACAATAGCAGGTTCGGAATGGGGTTGGGGGGTCACAGTAAGAGAAAGTTTCTCCTTCATCCACTGAGTGAAACTAGGTGGGCAGGATGGCGTGTAACCGATACAAGGAGGCCTTTAAATTGTCTCAGCAGGAAGACGTCTATTGTGTGGCTAATTAACTTCACAGCATGCAAGCTTCCACGGGCGGCAGGGGTGGGCAGCGGGTGACCAGGGCTGTGCGTAACATTAGATGCTTCCTCACTCATTCATTCAGAAATACTATCATGTAGCACGCACCATCAACTAAACTGGGTCGAGGCGCGTCAATAACTAGTGTGGCGCTAAGGAGAGCAGTGAGTACAAAACACTCGGCTCAGTGCTTCAGTTGTATGCTTCACACTTTCACACACAATTCATGTTTTCTGCTAAAGTGGGACTAGAAATAAAATGTAAGAGTTCAACTGGGTAGGTTTGCACACTGGGCTTGGATTGCATTGCAAATGCAGGTTTGTTTTGTTATGCTGCATGTCAGGATTAGTTGTGGGTTATGCTCAACAGAGCCAGCGCGCAACTAATCCTGACATGCAGCATAACAAAACAAAGACGCATTTGCAATACAATGTCAGCACTCATGCTTTAGCTGTAACATCTTAAGCTAAAGTTTGGGTGCCTCGATTGCTTCAAAAGTAAAGAAATCAAAAAAAGTTTTTTCTATTTCTTTACTTTTGAAGCAATCAAGTCACCCGTGCTGTAGCTTAAAATGTTACAGCTAAAGCACGAGTGCCGAGATTGAAACCAAAGTAAACAAAGAACAAGGCAGGAGGGTTACACTAAAATCTAGCAACAGGAAAGTTCCTGACAAATTAAAATAAAATGCCTTCCACGCTGCAATATACGTGCAAAGGACACGAAAAGCATTGTAAAAATGAAAGTGGGCCTGTTGAGCTAAGATATGAAGACTGTCTGACGGAGTCTGACGAGGTTAATAAAAAATGTACTTTAATTCCAGCGTGCTGAAATATTTATTACCTTAATCACTGTTTAGCGCCTCAAGCCAAACTCTTGTGCAGATGCTAGACAAAGCGCGCGGAGCGGCAGAGTGCACACAGAAAGTGATTGCTCACTCATCATTGGCCTGTTTTCGTTACGGTGTTGTGCTTAGGCAAGGCAGAGAATATAAGAAAGGTTCAGTGTACGTGCAGCGCTTGAACGAAATAAAACTAGTATTAAATGCGTTTATAAAATGCTTGTAAAGTTGGTTGGAAATTAGATGTGTAGCTAGTGTTGCTGTTAGCTATGCAGAACATCAATGCTCTGACCTTCTGACATTGAATACTGCAGCAGCATTCTTTGGTGGAGACTGTATGTCACAGTAAAGATAGCATTGACTTGTCTAAGTGAAACAAGGAGCAACAGGAGGTGCTTGTGGGGGCTGACAGTGCAAGGAGAGATTAGGCAGCAACAGCAGAAAACTTTTAAAAAACAAGGGAGAGCAGAGGAGAAGCACACAAGGGAAACAAGGACTGGGCCAGAAGGGAGGGGGAAATGCCAGCAGGGAAAGTAATGGGGGGGGGGGGGGGAAGCACGCGAGTGGTGCACGTGCAAATGGTGATCACTTTTGTGGCCGCTTTGATGTTCTAAGTGGCCGCGTGGCTCACTGAGAACATCAAAGCGCCCGCAAAAGTGATCATGCAGGCTGACAAATGGTGCGCGTGTTCGGCGCACGTGCACTGTACCCGATCCGCCTGCAGCCTTTGGGAGCACTTTTAAAAGCCCCTTACTTAATATCTCGCATAGCATCGCTTACGCGATAGCTAAGCGAGACCTAACAAGAGGAAAACAGACACTCAGTCTCTATGCCAACCAAATAAAAGCTGAGAAACTGTAGCCGAGTGCTAACGCTGCAGAGGCCTGTAAGACATTAATAGGCCCCAAACAACATTGATTGGAGCAGAGGCTTAACTAACCGTGGTATGCTCACAATACATACGGGGGATGCTCAAAGTTAATGCTCTACACAGTGGCGCCTACAGTATTATTGAATAATGGAACATTATTAATAACAGCAGCACCACATGAATTGCAGTTAGATCGCTTAAGCTAAAGCAAAGAATAACATCCCCTTGTGTGTGGACCCCTCCATTTGAACCGAAAACCTTAACTTTGCTGAGGGAGGGGGGGGTGGAGAAAAAAGGCACACTGTGCGACACAGGACAGAGTGGGCATTGCTCAACTGGGAAAAACACCTGGGCACGGACAGAGGACAAAGAGAATTCCCTCTTCCCAACAGCTTATAAGTATAAAGTCTCCCATCTGGAACTAAATAAGATGCAGCTAAATTGGGGGACCGAAGTTTACTACTGTGAGGAGCATCGATAGAGCCGAAGCAGGAAGATGCAGAACACACTGGACCACGCCATGAGGATGATGTGAAAACACTCCTGCTCACCATGAAGCAAAGTCTCTCCTTCACAGAGACTAAAATGGACACAATGTCAGCCGGCATGGAGTCTATGGCAAACAAATTTGAAAAGTACAATAGTCGTCTTACAGAGACAGAACACTGAATATCAGAACTAGAAGGTACTTCGGACAGCAGGAAGGAAATGTTTCTGTTAGAACTGTCTAAACACATCTTATGGGCAAATAGCACAAATTAATTTAGTCATTCAGTAATTTATTTAATCAAAAAAAGGCACGATTGTTCATTAAAACGGCTCATACACACAAAAATATCAAGTGAAAGGGTGTTGAACCACAAAGAGGAGGCTACACACAACTTACCTTGTCTTGTCCTGAAGAAGACCCATGTTCGATGCTTAAAAATTAGCACAGATTCACAAGGGTCAAAACGTCGACACATACTTAGAAGCATCTAATTCCACTGTGACCATTATAAATTGTTCAAAGAAAATTGTGAGAATATATATCTGTTTTGTACTCTGTACCTGAATGTTATTTTATTTATATTTGTATCCAATGCAATTGATTTGATGTATGTATGTTACACACGTTTTTTCACTTTGTCCCACACCCTTTCACTTGATATTATTGTGTGTATGACCCGTTTTTAATTAACAATCTTGCATTTTTTGAATAAATAGATTATATATGACACAATTAATTTGTGCTATTTGCCCAGAGCATGTGTTTAGCATAAGCTTGGCGGTGCCTTTAAACTTTTGATTTGCTAATGTTTAACAAAAGGAAAATTAGTACCATTTGAATTAGCATGTTGCATTATCACGCCTCGCTAATTAGATGTAATAATATGTACAAGTTTCTGTGTTTAACATG
Source organism: Lissotriton vulgaris (assembly GCF_964263255.1). Classification (NCBI taxonomy): domain Eukaryota; kingdom Metazoa; phylum Chordata; class Amphibia; order Caudata; family Salamandridae; genus Lissotriton; species Lissotriton vulgaris. The sequence continues at coordinate 2,112,301,021 of NC_141689.1, read as the reverse complement.
TCTTTCTCTCCAAATTAGCTGTGAAATGCCACGTCTGCAGGCTCTTGACAATCTACCCCACATACTGTGTATCTGCTGGAGGCTAAATCTAGAGCAGTTATTATGATTTTATGCAAAGAATTTGGGTGCCAACAGAGAATTTCACAGTGTTCTATAAAGATTACAAATGTCTGGGGAGGAACAACGTGTGCTTACTTGTTATTGCAAAGATGCTTTTGGCTTCTCTAATAGCTTATTGTTAATTTGACTAAAGGGATTAGTGGATCACATATTGCAAACATCTACAAAAATCCAAGTTTCACTTTACCAGTCAATTTAACTGGTGCAACGCTACTTTTTAAGGAAAACTGCGGTTGTCAGTATTGTTTGGCAGCCTACAGAGGCTGCTTTCCGTGGCAGTCATTTGTAGCTCAAAGGTCATATGTTTAGCTTAATTTAGAGCTGCTTTACTCTGATTAGATATTCATAGCGGGACATTGCAAGAACTGGCTGTAACCACTGATTCTGGTTCCCAAATACCTGTCATCGCCGTCACTGATGCACCTCGGCAGAGCCAGGCTGCAGCCAAACATCATGATGTGCTGATAGCAGCTCAGGCGGTGGAGATAGCTGAAGAACTTCAGAAACTTCTCCGTTTCACTGCTCCTCAGCATGGAGAGCACGGACACTCGAGTTGTGAGGTTGTACGGCAGCACTTGGCAATGGCTGTTTGTGATGTCAATGCAGGAACCTGTAAAATTAACAGAAATTATCATTTGGCGATGGGAACTGTTTACAGTTTTCTGCAAAAGAGGTGACGAGCATTGGGCTGATTTGCATGAATACACACACAACGATACTGACCACAGGGGTTTGCATTCAGTCGAGTATACTTAGCATCCAGAAGTAGATGCATTTGTAAAGCAATTCATGAAACTCACTGATCTCGTTATAAACATGTTGGCTAACCCCTTGTTGAAACAAGAATTGGCAACGCCAATAGCTTGACTCTTCCGTCGCGAGTGAATTTAGGCACTTAGTCATCATAGATGCACTCTGTCACTCATCCACCAACGGACTTACATTCATCCACCTACCCATCCACAACAAAAAAAGTCACAAAAACTCAATAAGTAAATGGAAGATGAAACGATAAAAGTAGGAAAAAGAAACATGCCATCACCTAAACATGACGTGCATGTGCTTGCAATACAAAAATAACATTCAACATATCAGCGTATAGGCGTCTTGCAATGGTATTGTACATAGTGTTTGGTTAACTCAATAAAGTTCCACCATAACTGCTAAATTTAGAAGCAACTTGTTGGCCACTTTAGAATGGTAAAAACAATGATACATTTTGCATAATACAGTTCCAAGATGGCCCCTGGTAAACATTGTACTTGCCAACTATCTTCGAATATTAAAATGTACAGCATATCACTGTTGCACTGATCAAGGGCAGCCACCAAAAGTTTGGAAGGGGTGCAGCTATAGTGGTAGCCCGCACTTCTCAGAATTCAACATATGGGTCATAGGATATGGTTGCCAACTTTCATAGAACAGCTGCCCAAGGTACAAAACTAACACAATCAATTCATGATGGAGAGCCACCGCAATAATCTTTACAAGTAATACGTAGGTTAAGTTCTAGTGAGTGGATTCCAAGAATAAAATTTATGTCATGTACATTTTACAAAAATGATGGTGGGCAATCATTCGATTCCATAGTTAAAATCCTTTTTTTTATTTCAACAATGTAGCACAGAAACCAACAACGACCAACAGAATACTTCTACGCATGATGGAAATCTTGCAGTGGCGAACCAAAAAGGCACTATGGACAGTACCTTTCTGAGATGGTCACTCAGTTAGAATAGTGGCTGCACAGGATGCAGCATACAGCAGATAATATGGAGCGGCAAGTAAGTAACCCAGTAGGAGCTGTGTGAGGAGCAGAGCCAAAGCCCTCTCCCAAAAGTCATAAAATTACATTCATGTCCAAAATTACACTTGCCAAAACAATATACAACCCTTCCTAAAATATCATAAAATGGATTCTCGGAGTGCTAATTTCCTGCCCGAGGTTTTATCACAGGGTGTAACTAATACCAAAGTTCTTGCAGTCTGTGGTAATTTGTGACAGTCCGTACAACAAGATACATGTCTACAATCTTTCACACAGTATAATGACAATTCACCTGTAAGCATTAACATGTTCTTGTAACAGTAAATAAATCAGGTCAATTGCATTTGTCATAATAGACAGATGAAGTCTTGATACATAGCCAGTCACCATGGCCAACTCAGCGTGCCATGCACGCTCTCTTTTTCAGTTGGAGCGCACAAACCCTACACAATCAAAATTTGTACTCAAGAAAGCCAACATTTGTGCTTAGCCAAACCCCTTCTCTCATTAGTGTTTCTTAAAACTCTTTATTTTGATCACATAAGCTGTGGCAACAGCTGTGCTATCAATCCAGAGCTAACAAGCATTGGCAAGGTCAATAGTAAAGTGTAATGCGAGTGCTGAGCTGTGGCTGTGCAAATGTTTGATTGTAAAGTATTTTTACATGAAAGAAGAAGAAAAAAAACTTTTAAAAATACTAGCAGAAATTTGAAAGCACATATCTTATGGTATCTCTAACCTGTACGCTGAATTCAATTTTTACAATTTTTATACATGACATTCTCTGTTCTTCTATAAGGGAGTGTCAGAATGCTAAGAGAAACACTTGGCAAGGTCTAATTTTCTTTCTACAGGATTCAGCCATTTTGTCATCTGTAGTACCCCAGGGAGCCTACTTATGGGGCTCCGGTTGAAGTCATGTGAAGTACACCTTCTGCCTCAGATTCCAGTAGAAAGCGTGCAGCAGCCAGCAGATGGCCCTTTTCGACACCATATAAGCATTTGTGTGGCATACACACATGCCACACAAGACCAGCATGGAATGGAATGCAAAACCTAAAATAAAAACAATTGATTCAGTCTGATCTTCAGCTATACTTCATAAAAATATTCCTGTTGTTGTGCGTTTAAAGACAAGCTGGGAATGGTGGGGATAAACGCAGAGTGAGTGGCAGCATTTAAGAGGGTAAGCAACACACGACGAAAAGTGCTAGAATACATATGCGCTTTCGTGGAGTGTTGAATGAAAAAGACAAAAAGTAGTTCCCTAAATGTGAGCTGTTGGACACGCCTTTCCTCCATTCAATAGTGTAATCCAACGCAGGGAGGCACTATGGCTATTGCTAGTGTGCCGCTAATTTAATTCTTCAACAGGGCGTGACTAATTTGTTCACGTCTGACAGAATTTCTATCCATCTTGATGTGAAGGCTCTTGAGCACACCTTCCCTCCCTCAATCAGTCATATAGAGGAACCTGAAGCATGAAGAATTCCAGCACTGCGTACCGTAAACAAGTTCCTTCTAGCTCTGCTGGAAGGAACCAGGGTCACTACCAGCTCCAGCACCCCTGGAAGCTGCAGTCTGGAGAAATACAAAATTGGTGTTGCATCCATAGAATGCCTAGGACATACCATGTCAGGAGAAGGAGTAAAATCAAAGTACAACTTAGTTGATTCAGTCAGGTTACCAAAATCAATAATGCATCATAAATTTCCCCAATATATGGAACTTCAATGTAAAATTTAAGACATTACACACCACGTATGCCTGTAACAAGGACCAGGGTGCTGCCAGGCCCCAAATTTCCGAATGTAATGAAAGAATGTAGCTTTTGCTTCAAGAACGCCTAAGGTTGCAAAATATTATTATTCTGCAGTTGAGACTGAGGCACTTGCATGGTACTGGGCAACTGAACATTTTAAATTCTATTCGTGGGCCTACCTTTCACACTGAGAACAGAGCACACACCCCTAGTATCTGTATTTTAACACAATAAGAATGCAAGAAAATACAACCTACGGATATTTAAAGGAGTCTTAGGCTTGTAAGGATTCAATTTTCAAGTTAAATATGTTGCGGGGGAAAAGAACCACATTGCTGGTTGCCTTCCTCGCATGCCTGTAAATAGTTGTGCACTAGAATTAAGCATACCAGAGGAAGCTATTTTAACAGTCTTTATCCCTGTCTTTATTAGGGAAGAATGGGAATATTGCATGGAGAAAGAAAAAACCTTGAGATGTGTCAAGAACAAACTAATGAATGGATGACTGGAAAGGTGTAAAATGTAACCCGATGAACTTCAACCTTTTTGGAAAGTGAGAAATGAGATTTCCATGCCTGGTAAACTCGTTTTTAAATCAAATAAGATAATTCCCCCTGTGGACATGCATGATCGTATAGTTGAAACTGCCCATGAGTGCCAAGTGTGTAGGAAAATGACAAAAAGCACAAGATCAGATCTAAGTATGTTTTCCTAACATAGATTCAATGGTAGAAAAAAAGTACTTGATTGTTATGCTTATAGTGCCAGCAACAAATCTAAATCTACATGCAAAGCTCCACTTCCTCCAGCAGAAGTTTCCTCAAAACGTTGGGACAAGCTGCATTTGGACATTATTGGGCCAATCAATTTACCAAAGGTTTTAACAAATGTCATGTTTGTCATGGTGGGCTATCATTCTCATTGGGTCACCACCCTTTCAGTTAACAGTATTAACACATTTGCTCTAATAACATTTTTGACAGATACTTTTGCAAAAGAAGGTGTTCCCAGCACCACAGTCGCCGACAATGGATTTTAATTTGTTTCAGAGAAAATTACAATAAAAAAAAGTGTATATGTCACATAAAGCTTCCTATTGTCCTGAAGCAAACAGTCTTTTAGAGAGAACTAGCTTACCCGTCGCGCGTTGCTGCGATCTCAGAAGAAAGGAAATTTAAGGAAACTTGTTATGATAACATTCAATTTACATTGTGTCATTTTTATTGAAACGTATTCATTTTAATATGGAAAACATTTTAAAGTGTTGTTTTAATTCTGTTTATTTAGTCGAGTGCTTGTGGATACACAGTATTTTTTGTTTTTCCGTCTGGTGCGTACACAAATAAATCAGAAGGTTTTCAGACGTGTGAGCTGGCCACATACAGTTGCCCATGTGAGAAGCACAGATTCTCCAAATCTAGTCTTCACACTTGCAGCAATTGTCCTTGTGCTTTGTTGATGGTAATTGCAAAAGCGAGTCGCACCGTAAACTGTAAACGTTCAGTATTGGAAAGATTATGAGGGCCCTGGGGGTTCGGGGGGCCGATATTTAACAATTTTTATATTTTATCTTTTTGCCAGAAACCTTCGCGGGAGTGTACTCAACAAGTTTTAACAAATAGTTTGGTTTCATGGCGATTGGATGAATGGTGTAGTAATGCATAAAGGACAAACAGACATGCTTTCGTTTTTATATATATAGATTAACAGGGTGTAAGTAGTTGACAAAGTGAGACAGCAGGAGAACAATTACACAAATTGGTACGACAACAAATGGAGAACTGTACATAGAAATTGGAAGGTTAGACAGTGGTTTGTTATTAAGAAACCAGCTACATCTAGATATAAAAGTCAAACAAAATGTAGTGATTCTAGAAGAATTGCGCACCTGGAGAATGGACAGGGCAGTCAATTGACTTGAAACACTAATTCCGACAATTGTGGAACCCACATTAGTGAATAATAAGCGAACAGTAACGAATACCGACAAGATAGTAAGAGAGTTTTGACCACCTACATGGCACAGAGATTATAAAATGCCATAATAACTCTTTGGCTACCTACTGAAATTTGTCTCATCCTTTTTCTGAGTAAGGAGATGTGCTTTAAGCAGTGTTAAGGTATCCCTTGTTTTGTCTCTTTCACCTCCATCATCAAATAGAACTTTCTAAATGCCTATGATGCTCTTTTAAAACGTTGGTGTAGAGCACATATAGAATGGTTAGTGAGGTGAGAGCAAACACTCAGTTGATGAACCAGAGAGGAGATTAGAGGCACTTTGTACCAAAGAGAAAATAAAGCATGTTTTTCTCCCTTACCGAGTCTCGCAGTGTTGCTACACTCGCATTTGCTCGTCACGCCTGGTCGGTGTGTGTTTGTAGAAGAGTTGGAAATCTGGGGTGAGATAAAAATAACCATAATTCCAAAGAAAATTCACAAGGAATATGTGTATCTTGTGCTGTAGAACTAAAATGGGGAATGTGTACGGCTAAGCTTGTGCTCTGTGCAGAGGCAACTATTGCTTTGAAAGGAAGTTGCTGCTGAATAGAAGATTTACCCTTCTCTCCACAAAAGGATTTGGGTGAATGGGCATTCCTTGCTGAAACTGGAGAAATATTGTCACCACTAAAAAAGGCTAATTGGTTTTCAACATTTGATGTAGGGCCTGTCTCCCATCAAATGTAGTTGCACCTGGAATCATGTAAGATGGCAAGTCTTTTGACACGATTAGGGAATACACAACAGCCATATGACTGGCATGTGGTTCAGTATGGCTGTCAGTGGAATTTCAAAACAATTAGAAGGAATGTCTGGTGTAAGTTATTTTCAAAATGATATCTTAGTGCACAGCGTGAAGGAGGTCAACCATGGGTCCAGGTTACATGGTGAATAGGGCAAAGTGAGGAAGTATAGGTTGTACGTTTTAAAAGAGAAATTGAGGAGGATTAGGGAGCCAACTGTATTGCATGCTTTATCTGAAGAGTTGTGACACTATTATGTTGTATGACGCTGTCAGAAGACTGGGTGCAGTTTTGAGCCAAGTACAATTAGGTAAAGAGGTAATAATACATATTATTGTGATTGTTGTGCAAGTGAGGATTCCAGATGTGAATGGTGAGAATGTGTTGGACAAGGTAGTATATTACCATGAAGGCGATACATGAGCTGGCAAAAAGGAGACAGAATTCCCATAAAGAAAAAAGGATACAAAGTCACAATTGTCTAATCCATACCATAGCCTGGCAATACTACCTTGGAAATAATTAGAACTTTGAAGTTTTTATTTTAGTAGATGGAAATTTAAAGTAAGTAATTAAAATAGGAAAAAGGAACAATCTGAGTAGATATGGTTCAAAGTAAAGAGGCTTTTTATTACCCACAGCATCCAGAAAATCATTTAATATGTAGTAAGCAGCACCAAAAAGTGGTGTTTCCTTTCATGCAGTGTCATGCCATAAGAGCAAAGAAGAGGTAAAATGAAGGTTGTCTGGTACTCATCAATGACATTGAGTAAAATTAAGTTTTTAGCAGAAAAGGAAACAAAACAAGGAGGCTGATTAATATCATGACAAATCTAGGAATCCCAAACCTCCTCATTTGGGGTCAACCTTTATAAAATCATTAAGAAAGCATAGGTTTTAATTTTATTTGAAAAGTTTTATAAAGCAAGAACATGACCTTTACAGGTATCAGAGCGCTGTACAAAGTGGCAAAAGCAAGAGTAAAACAACACAATAGAACAAATGAGGTAGTTAAATAACTACACAGTCAAACAAAGGGGGGAACAATCAAGGTCAACGGGCAGGGGATTCAGCCAGTCTGGAGGAACCAGTAAAGTTTCAGAAGGTCAATAGAACGAGATAAAAAGTGAACAGAAAAGCATAATATAATTCAAACAATCAGTATAAAAAAAGTATCAAAACTGGAGAGAGAGGAGGCTTGAGAAGGTAACAAGGTTAGTGCTGTTGATTTTCACTCAAGATTAGCCATTTGACATGTTTCTTGTACAATGCAATGGATGGGTTGGATCTGATCTCGGGAGGAAGAGGGTTCCAAATTCTTGGAGCAATACCAGTGAAAGCACAATTGTAAGTTCTTTTCTATTTGAATTTGTGAGGTTTCAAAAGTAGGGTGGTCGAACTTCTTAAGTTTCGACTACAGCTAGATACTTCAAGCTTTTTAGCCAAGTAAACCAGGGTGTTGTGATGAATATCTTTATGCATCAGGCAAGCTTTCTTGAAACGTATCCTAGCTTTGATAGACAGCCTATTTAGTTGAATTTAGTCTAGCGTGATGTGGTCATGCTTTCTGGAGCCTGTGATGAGCCTGGCCGATTTATTTAGAGTGGCTCTAAGGGGAGCCAAACTAGCTTTAGGTGCCCAGCAAGGGTCACCAAACCATATTCCAGACGAGAGATAATCAGAGATTGTACTGCAAGCTGGATTTCCTAGGGCGGAAGGAAAGACTTGATTTTCTTAAGGGTGTTGAGCTGAAGATTGGCTCCCTTGATAGTTGCACTGATGTGATCCTGCATATTAAGGTGTTTGTCCACGGTAATACCTAACGATTTAGCAGAGTTAACAACATGAGGGGTGCAGTTAAGAGCAGTGAGTTGTTGAAGCCAGTCCAGGGTAGGTGCCGAGTGGTTGCGGGAAGCAATCAAAAGGAATTCTGTTCTGAGAGTATTTAGCAGAAGATCGTACTGGGTTGGCTATTTTGAGTTGTAAGAGTGCATCATTTAAAGTTATTATGCCCTCTGGAGAGGAGAACTTCAAGTACAGTTGTGTGCCATCAGCATACATGTGGTAACGGTTCAGAATATCGGAAAGTGGTTCCATAACAAGGTTGAAAAGAGTGGGCATAAGTGCGAAGCCTTGAGGAACTCCAATAGTGACTGGGGTACTGGTTGCAAGGGAATGGTTAACTTTGATTATTTGTGTGTAAGAAAGAGGCAAACCAATTTAAGACAGGGCCTAGAAGACCCATCCTATGTGGAAGAAGACCAATCAAGTTTTCATGTTTGATGGTGTCAAATGCTGAGGACAAGTCAAGAATGATCTGAAGATAAGGGACATTTTTGATCAAGGGGTCTCAGGGCGTCATCAACAATGTGAGTTAGTGCTGTTTCAGTACTGTGCCCTGCTCTGAATCCCGACTGGTAGAGGTCAAGGAGTTGACATTTCTCTATGTGGTTGCAGATCTAAGGTGTGGACGCATTTCTTGAGCAATTTAGCTATTCATGATGCTGGTGATAGGCCCGTAGTTGTTAGGATCAGCTAAATCGGTGTTAGGCTTCTTAGGGATGGGAGTGGCTTGATCAATCTTGAGGCAATCAGGGATCCTCCCCTGTAAGAGAGATTCACAAATGATCCGGGACCACAGAGGGAGAATGTCTGAATTGAAATCTTTAAAAAACGTATCTGGTAGTGGATAGCTGAAGAGATTAGAAGGTTCTAAGGACGCCATAGCGTGGAGCAGCTCTGTGTCATATGGAAGAAAAAAAGAATTCCAAGAGGCGTTGTTTTTGGGAGCACAACCTATGTGGTAGGATGCTGCAGGCTCTACTGATGGTTCCGTAGGTACATCTTATGATGCAGTGTAGTTCAGAGGCCGCAAATTTGGAGTGGCAGGTTGCAGCTCCAGTTACATTTTTCTTGTCTTTTCTGAGAAGTGTGCGGAGAAGTCCTCCCCACTAGGAAGGGAGATCATGGGTGTTGAGATGTGGTTGGAAGAGTGGTTAGCTTGTTGCTTGATGATTTCAAAGAGTTTTTTGGATTGATTTTCAGCACCCTCAAGCTGAGCCCTGAAATGGTCGGTTTTAGCATTGCGAATGTGTTTGTTGTAAGTGCTTCTCATCTTCCTTAACTGTTTGAAGCATGTAGTGGATGGAGAGTTTCTCCAAAGCCTCTCTGAAAGCCGAAGATTTTGACGTTCATCATTTAGGGAACCGTTAAACCATGGTTTAGATTGTTTGATTGGAATCCTTTTGAGTTGCTTTGGCACAATAGTGTTGAAAATATTAGCCAAAGAGCTAATGTAGTTGTGGTACTGTATTTCCGGACCCTTCTGTTCCACCGGTCCCGGGGTCCGACACTCACGTTCAAAATATCGTCGTACCATGACGAATTTGGTATCTACGGACCGGTAATGATTAGGACATTACCCCTATGCATTTGCGTCATGATTGAGTGATGCTAACACCCTTAAATCATGGTTTCCGTCCCAAACCCTCAGACTCCATTTTGTAAACGGCATCCATCTTATGACTTGCCCTCATATATAGTCAATTGATTAAGACCGAGTTTGATGTGAAAGGACACGTCTACCGTAGCTGACTTCCCCATGACCTGGCCGAACTGACTCCATTGCCTCCAGCCAAGCCTGTTTGGGCAGCTCCTCGCCCAGTGGCCGAGCAAGATATCATCTAGGCACAACATGTCATAAACCATTCACTACATACAGACCATGTTTTCCATACACATACACCTGTCCATGCTTCTTGTTTATGACCCGTTTTATGATGGGAGGGTGCTCGACCTTATTGGTGTTTCATCGATATCTGATGGGAATTCTGGATCTGGCGGGGTAATCCATCAGAAACTGGAAATCCAAAATATGTGCTGACCAGCATGACTTCGCTCTTTGTATTGTTGTAGAAATATGTGTATAACCATATCATAAACCCAAGAATTCTTGCCTGCAGCTGTTATTCATGTATATAAGGCGAAGGCTGGTTCTGTAAAAACGAACAGTCTCCTGAGAACTTACGGCCCGTGTTGTCGTACTTCTAGGACACATGTTACTTGGTTGCAGCCAATAAAACTCGATCTCTGACTTCAACTAGAAGACTATGTGTTTCTGTGGTCCGGAACAGGGAGAATTCAGAGGTCCCCGGGTGTTACCCCTGGCACCACCTGGTTCCTAAAAACCCGGCACCTCAGTTGCCGCCCAACGTGGGGCGGTATCAAGCGGTGACGGTCCAAGCCAGATGTTCGTGAGGAGCTTCGTGTGAAAATTCCAGAGGACGGCCAGCCACTTCAGCGACCCCTGCATGTCGACGTGGTTCCGAAGGTCTTTGCTGCGAGGTTCCCCGCGTCCCGACGGCTACGAAGGACTGCTGCCCTGACTATCGCCCTGTTTTGGACCCAGTGATCCTTGGTAGAGCGAAACGATAGACGAGTCTTCTAGTGACGTCACCGATCTTCAATATTCAGTTAAGTATAAGTGGAGCGTCTCCCAGTCCTTAGTTTGGTTCTTAGTTTTGGTATCCCAGAGATACGGTTTGTATTGGTTCTTGCAAGCACCAAAACCGAGGGATTCGTGTATTCACGATAATATCATAATTAGATAATCCCTTGAAGTTTGAAGCTAGACTAGTGAGCGAAGATGCCTGGTCTTAGCAGACTTGGAAACTTGTTTTGTCTTGGTTATAGTAAGGACTCCCGATTAGAGGATTCGTGTCCGGTTCCTCCAATTGGAACTCCAACATATGAGTTATATATAAAGCACGGAGTAGGTCCTATCACGTATAATGAAGTATGGATAAAATACACCCGCAAGGATGGTGTTTTAAAATGGCCCCAATATGGTCGTTTCGACTCAGAAGTATTAGACAACCTCGAGGTCAAATTGTTCAAGAAGAAAGCCCGGCCGGCGATGTTTGACTCTTTTCGCTTATGGCGCAAAGAAGCCAAACAGAAAGAAATAAAATTAGCAAAGAAAAATAAAAGAGGTATGTCGATGGTGCAAGCCGCCATCGCATACAGGGATAATGAGGAAGAGCAGGAAAGTGAACAAATGCTCAGAAGCAAGAAACTAGCAGTAGATACATGCTACCCGATGTTACCACATGGGGGACAAGACTCAAAGGGAACATCCGAGAAAGATCCATTAATGTCCCATTTATTGAACTCACCACCCCCATACACATCGAGTATTGTTGGACCGCGAGGCGTATTGTTATACCGCGCCCTGGCGCGTGAAAAGCAGCTCTTGCACAAGCACCAGCTCCTCTTCAGCTGGTTCCTACTTCTCCGGCGCAGCCTTCTCAAGGGCCGCCGCCTTTGCTACATACTCCATCTACTTCTACGACTTTGCCTACTGCTCCAACTATTCACTATGATACTACGTCTGCTACTGCCTCGACTTCCTCTGCTGTTGCTTCAACTTCCTCTTTACATCAGCCTGTCTTTTCTGGCGCATCTGCCTCGCCGCAAGCTTCTCCTTCTGTCAGACAGAGAGTGGCAAGTACTGTCACTGGTCTATTCTCGCCCTTCTTTGGGTCGTCTAAAACGACCCCTAAAACAGAACGTAGACAGTTGCGTAGTCAATTACCCGACTACGAGGAAAGAGAAGTGCTGAATGAGTTAGCGCGCAAATGGGTCACTGATACTGTAAGATATGATGTTCAGTCTGTTATGGAAGTCTTCCGTCAGTGAGATTCATCCACTCAAAGATATGTATTTGAAGAGATGTGTGTGTACCTCTGGGAAGATTTACGAGACAATGACCCAAAACGCAGAATGCAGGAACTAGCCCGCATGCGATTCAAATTTTACGAAGGCATGATAATAGGTGCAGATGTTGAACGAGCAATGGATCTGTTGTTATCTTATAGGAGTAAGGGAAACAGCTCTAGATCGTTTGATGAGGATGATGTGTCTGGTAGGAAAAAGGCGCGACAGTATCCCATGAGAGAGGTTCCTCCAGTATGGAGGGAAGGTGATGCGAATGCACAACCACCTGTTCCACCGCATTTCCAGCGTGTATGGGTACATGTCCCCTGGAAAAGATCCGAAGTTTTAGCACTTAAACAGACACTACCTGATCCACGTAAAAACCCAGCAGGATATTACAAGGAATTATCACAAACTGCCAGCTCATGTGTAATGAATTTAGCAGATATAGACATGTTGTCTGGGAATGTTGTTCCGCATCCTTTATGGAGTAAAATTCGTCATGCAGATCATGATCAAGAACTAGGTGACTCATGGGCTAATATTACAGCTACTGATGCTAGACAAATTGGTGGTTCTAAACCCAAGCCTTTAATAGCAGACCTTCCCGGTAGGATTATCGCGTACATGAAAACGTTAATGCCTGAATTACGCGTAAATTGGGACAAGCTATCTGCATGCAAGCAGAAGAAAGATGAGAATGTGTCTGACTTTTTCACGAGATTTGAGGAGACTTTCACTGATCATAGTGGTCAGGACATGGCTACCGAGGGTGGTCAAAGATTGTTTGTAGACAAATTCGTACATAATCTGCTTCCTGAACTGTGCAATAAATTGAAAGATTCAGAGAGTGCTTGGGCTGTTTCCACGTCAGCGCAGATTTTAGCCACAGCCCAGTACTATGAAAATAGACGCAAAGACGAGCTAGATAAGACAGACAAGAAGACTAAAGAACTAAAAACTACAGTTCTTCTCCAGCAGGCCTATCCGCCTCGCACTCCTAGTCAGCCCAATTATCAGCAACAACAGCAGTATTCGAGAAACGCGCAAGGAAACAAGTTTTCCCATCAGCGTTCTCCGTATGGCCCGAATCAATGTGCATATTGCAAAGAAGAGGGTCATTTCAAAAGTAACTGTCAAGCTCTTGCGCGACGCTTGAACGGTGTTTCCGGCGCAAGAGGTAGAGGTGTTCAACAGGCCCCTAGAGGTAGGGGCCGTGGAAGTTTCTCCCAGAACACCATTTCTTTTCCGCCTCAAAATTCTGTGAATAGCTTTGACCAACAGAATAATGCGTCCTCCAGGTCAGCTCAGTACTATACAGACGACTATTACCCAGAAAACGAGAATGAGGGTAATAATTGCTAGGACAGCCATGGACAAAGAGAGGGAGTTGTTTCAGTTCCAGTAGATCAGAATGGACCTTATGTCGAGGTGATTACATCCGGAGTGTCGGAGCCATTTCTGCTGGATACTAGTGATACAAAAAGTTCAATTATGCACTCAAAACATCCTGGCGCACCTTTGTCCGGCGAAAATAATGTTTCAGTAGGTTTTTCTGGCGCCCCTGTTAGAAACCCGATCTCCAGTCCCATGCCCCTTTCTGTTGGCCCATGCGAATTAGAAGCACCCCTCATTCTTACAACAGGTTGTGGCGAAAATTTGTTAGGTTTGGATTTGTTGAAGAGATTATATGCAACTTTGTACTGTTCTCCTTCGGGAGTACAACTCACCCTTGGTAAGAAAGTGATTTCCCCGATGTATTTGTCAAAAGAAAGAATTCCAACTGAATTGTCATCTCTTCCAGATGTACTTTGGGCGAATGGTTCTAATGATGTAGGTTGTTTAGAAATAGCACCATATGTCATAACATTGAAAACTAATGTTAGGTTGCCACTTATTCCCCAATATAAAATATCAAACGAATGTGAAAAGGCTTTGTTAGCGATCGTCTACGATCTGATTGCGAAAGAGGTCATCGAAGAGACTTCAGGCAACATTTGTAACAGTCCTGTTTTGCCTGTGTTAAAGCGTACCGATCCTTCACAGCCCCCTGTGTACCGATTTGTGATCGATCTAAGGGAAGTGAATAAGATCGTTGTACCGCAGTTTCCAGTCGTCCCCGACATTACTGCCTTATTGACCATGGTTCCAGCCTCAGCCAATTGGTTTTCAGTGATTGACCTGAAGAACGCCTTCTTCAGCATCCCGATTGCCGAAGAGAGCAGAGATATCTTTGGCTTCAATTTAGGAGGACGAAGCTTCCGCTTTAAACGCGCTCCTCAGGGCTACTGTGAGAGTCCATCCATATTCAGTCAGGCTCTGAAAACACAACTCGATACGATTGTTCTACCTGGTGGCGCGACTCTGATTCAGTATGTAGACGATTTACTGATAACTGCAGATACTGAAGAGATTTGCAAGCGAGCTACGTTGTCATTGTTGCGTCGTTTATGTGACATGAAGCACAAGGTCTCGCTTTCCAAATTACAATTTTGCCGACAAGAAGTAACCTACTTAGGTCACATCTTATCGAAGGAGGGAAGGAGACTGACCCCAGAAAGAATACAGGCAATTGCAGAATTGAGTGTCCCAAGGACACAAAGAGAAGTGCGTGCCTTCTTGGGCATTACATCGTACTGTAGACAATGGATACCGAACTTCTCACTATTGGCCAAACCCTTGCTGGCATTAATGCGTAAAGACACACCCAATCCTTTGCCTTGGTCTGAGGATTGTCAGGCGAGTTTCCATGAGTTGCGTGAGGCATTATGTTCGGCTCCTGTGTTGGGAAACCCCGACTACAGCAAGCCTTTTACATTATATGTCCACGAGAAGGAAGGTTGCGCATTATCAGTCTTGACACAGCACTTTGGGGACAAACAACGCCCATGTGCATATTTCTCCGCGACTCTAGATCTTGTAGCTAAGGCATTACCAAGTTGCTTGAGGGCCACTGCCGCAGCGGCTGTCTGCATCCGACAGTCGGCTGGGTTAGTCATGAATAATACTCTGACCGTAATGGTCCCACACGCAGTAGATATCCTACTAAACAGAACGAAAACGCAACATCTAACTAGTGCTCGACTATCCAGCTATGAATTGACCCTGTTAGCAAGTCATATTCACATAAAAAGGTGTGATACAATCAACCCTGCTACATTATTACCCATTCCAGCAGAGACAGATGAGGTCGACAAACATGATTGCTGCTTTAGGACAGAGGAAGAGACAAAAGGGAGAGTAGACTTACAGGACACTCCCCTCCCTGAATGTAACGATAATCTATGGGTTGATGGTTCATGTTTCAAGTTGCCGAATGGTGATACGACTGCAGCATATGCCGCGACAACATTACACACGATTGTAGAGACAGCTCGCATCCCCCAGAATTCTGCACAAGCAGCGGAGTTAGTCGCACTCACAAGAGCATGTGTGTTGGCGAAAGGAAAACGAGTGAATGTGTACACTGATAGTCAGTACGCCTTTGGCGTAGCCCACAGTTTTGGAAGATTGTGGCGTGAACGTGGGTTCCTGACGTCACATGGCGTGAAAATTCAACACGGCCAGCTAGTACACGACCTTCTCGAGTCACTGACCTTGCCCCTACAGGTTGCGATTGTGAAGTGCAGCGCGCATAGAAAGATCCGAGATGATGTTGGTCGAGGGAATGCATTTGCCGATGAGGTCGCGAAAGAGACTGCAAGGAACACAATGAGTCGGATGTATGTCGTAGGTCCTGCTAGATTGACCCCTGATGTGGGTATGTGTGAAGACACCATCGAAAGCGTGAAATCTATACAAGCTGATGCTACTGAGAAAGAGGTGAATGAATGGAGAGAAAGCAAGGGTAGGTTAGACGCGAATGGTTGTTGGGTCGAACTGTCAGAACATCAGCGATGGTTGTTACCTAACGCCTATGTGCTCGCAGTGGTAACGATGGCCCATGGAATGGCACACATCAGTGTGAAAGGAATATGTAAGCTGTTGGCCCCAGTATGGCAGAATAGTGGTATCCCAAAATGTGCAGAGAATCTGGTCAGAAATTGTATGGTGTGTTTGAAGCACAATCCCGGTAAAGGAACCCCAACCCCAGCTGGTCATTTTGCACCTCCAACGTATCCGTTCGAGGTCTTGCAGCTCGATTTCATTCACATGGAGAAGTGCAATAACCTTAAATATGTCCTTGTTGTCGTTTGCGCCTTCTCCAGGTGGGTAGAAGCGTACCCCCTTAAGAACAACACTGCATTGTCAACTGCCAAAGCACTTGTCAAAGAATTCTTCGCTAGATTTGGCATGCCTAGAATTGTCTGGAGTGATAATGGAAGTGAATTCGTGGGACGAGTGATGAAGAGAGTGTGTGAGTGTCTAGGCATCCACCAAAAATTTCATGCTGCGAATCATCCCCAATCGGCAGGATTGGTAGAGTGCTATAATGGCACGTTAAAATTGAAACTGGCCAAGATCCAAGCCAGCACAGGTCTCACGTGGCCAGACGCCCTACCTTTAGCACTCCTGTCTACCAGGATGATTGTCCACTCCAGATTAGGACTCAGCCCACACGAGATCGTGTTCGGGCGCCCAGCAAATATATGGGGAGTACCGAGGCCCAGAAAGCTCAGGGAAATAGAGTACCCTGCACTGTTTGACTATTTACACGACTGATAACTAAACTGCATGCTTTACATCAACAGGTCCACAGCTCCTCTCCACCGGTGTCTGACGATCCAGGCCACACCATCGAACCTGGCTCCTGGATCCTGGTTCGGAACTTCAGACGAACAAAGAACGAGGAGCCTCGCTGGACCGGACCTTTCCAGGTTTTGCTGTCCACCCGCTCTGCAGTACGTGTCCACGGGAAGAAACATTGGGTGCACAGCGCCCACTGCAAAAGGGTCCCGCTCCCACTTCCATATGACCGATGGGACCAGCACGGAGTCGCTGACTCCGAAACTGAGTTTATACCTCGTTTTGTCCCCTTCAGCGATGCACGATTAAAAGGAACTGGTACCGACAAAGAGAGCGATTGTATTTTGCGAGGATCTGTGCCACCTTCGATGCAGTTGGACACTTCAGAACCTGAAACATTGTTTGAAGATCACACCGTAACTGGAAAAGAACAATATAATCTGAGGTCAAGACCAAGGAACTGACATAACCGCGTTAATACGATTTCCCCCTTTTTCCCCATGAACTATTTTTGATTTCACAGCTCTCTCACCCAGGGAACTAGCTCATTTTTGATTTTCGAACCGCCATCCGGTTCTGCTGCTAGGGCCGCTGTTGAAGTCTGAGGAGTGCAGCCGGGGACGCCTAGGTCAACGGTTCTGGTCGGTCTGAGGGAATTACCCCGGACTGGACAGAGCGCACATCTTGGCAGAAGCAACCTCCCACCGCGGGCAGCAACCAGAGGATGGAGTTTCCGAGGGTAGAGAGACCTGCTAGACACATGAACTTTAAAACGAAAATATGTACTGTGATAGCCAGGAAGAAATTCCTGATAATATGTATTCTGATGATATGTAGCATAATGATGTTCTTGATTGGTTACACCCTATCCACGTTTCAAATCACCTTTGTAAACAACACTCAGCCCACGCCTTCTCCGACGCCTCTTTAGACTCCTTTCACCCTCTCCCTGAACACGAGTCCGCCAGAAGACTAGAGTTCGTAAATAACTCCTTCATCCAACTCCTACACCAGCACCAGTCCATAGTGAACACATCAAATTGTTGGATATGCGGACTCATGCCGCACACGACAGAAAAGGGCATTCCATACTTCATCCTACCATTCAGTTATTACGGTTCTCTGTGGGCTTTCCAGACCATGTTCCTGTTCGCCCTAGAACCATACCTGCCCCGTTCCGCGGAAAGCGATTCCAGCAACAAGGCACTAGTGGTAGGAATAAGAAATATGAGTAGGGATGTTGATACGTATCAAATGATTCCTAAAGATGAACTCACTCCTTACGGCCGTTGGAACGTGACTAAATATGGGATCTCTTTGAATAAAAACCAGAAAACAAAGAAATCCTCCCCGGTCTGGATAGTACCCCACCGAGGTCACTTATGTCTGAAAGGTATTGGCAGGGATCCCAAAGCGCAGTTGGGGAAGAGCACATGTACGGAAACATACGTATTTGCCTCCCGAACTTCCCCTCCATTCTTGGCGGCTAAAGGCACCTATTTCGTCTGCCATGACAAAGCCTATACATGGTTGCCCCCTGACTTCTCGGGCACATGCTTTATCTCGTTTCTGCTGCCACCCACCTACACGGCCGGGGCAGATTACCATCGGACAAGGACAGTTAGGGGTGTCGTGAGTCAAGACGACACCGCGGGTCAGGAGTTTGGAGACTTCGCAAAGGGTTTTCTGCCATTTTGGGGGCCTATGGTGAACAGCAGGAACATTCGACAATTGACGAGGATAGTTGAGTCCGCCGTGACTGAAACGGCTGGTGCCCTTAGCAATTTGACAGCTGAGCTTCAGTCGGATCGACTTATGACCCTTCAGAACAGGGTTGCCCTAGATGTCATACTTGCAGACCGTGGTGGTGTATGTAGAGTGATCCAATCTAGTTGTTGCATTTTCATCCCCGATAATGCTCCGACAGTGTACCAGGCCATCTCCAAATTACACAAAATCTCTGATTCCCTTCACGTAGAGAAAGGGGATTGGTCCTTGCTAGGGTGGTTCTGGGAACTGATCTCTGTCTGGGGATGGAAAACTCTGATCTTCATCGGGATGATCTTAGCCGTTCTGTTTATGTTCTGCCTGTTTGTACAGTGCGCTCCTGCAATATGTGGCCTCTGCGCTACTTCATGTGTAAGGAAGCCTGTATCAAGGGACGAATTGAGCAACAGAATGATGCTACAACAGCATCTCCATGAATTCAATAATACAGATCTGGACTCAGATTAGAGTGAGTTATTGCCTAATATGAGGGCAAAAGGAGGGTCTGTGGTACTGTAATTCCGGACCCTTCTGTTCCACCGGTCCCGGGGTCCGACACTCATGTTAAAAATATCGTCGTACCATGACGAATTTGGTATCTACGGACCGGTAATGATTAAGACATTACCCCTATGCATTTGCGTCATGATTGAGTGATTCAGTGCCTCGGGGGGGCGGGGAGCCAGCACCGCAACCCCTGCACCCCTCGTCGTCCTCTTTGCACGTGCTCCGCCAACCACCAGTGGCGCAGGCTCCCTGGCAATTCCACCTCCAGGAGGGCGGGACAGGTGCCCCCCGCAGACCCAGCTCTCCACGCGGTCCCTGCGGCTCCGTGGACGGTCACCGAGGCCACCAAGGCCAGGTAGGCGCCTCTTCCCGCCTGCTACGTCAGTGCTTCGTGGGGGAGGGCAGCCAGCCCCTCGCCCCCCGCTCTCTCCGTCGTCCTCTGCACCTGCCGGTGGTGACTCCTCAGACATCGGATGATATCCTTGGCTGAGACGATTCGTGAGACATTGGCCACACGAGTAAGGTACTGGGGTTCGCAGGCGGGGGGGGGCGCTTCTGGACGCTATGCAGTGGGGTGCGG
Source organism: Lissotriton vulgaris (assembly GCF_964263255.1). NCBI lineage: Eukaryota > Metazoa > Chordata > Amphibia > Caudata > Salamandridae > Lissotriton > Lissotriton vulgaris. The sequence goes on along the minus strand of NC_141689.1, from coordinate 2,112,281,375 downwards.
ATGCCCCCCGGGACTTCTTACTGAAACCTTGGGGACGGGGGGAGTCGGGGGAACTCTCCTGATTGTTTTTAGGGGAGGTGGGGCGGGGCGGGGGGCTTCGGGCCTGTCTGGAGCCGGCATCGCTGCCACTCCAGCCCTATTTTGTAGTGATACGCTTTTTGATACTTGAGTTTGGATGGGGTTTCCACGTTGGTTGTCTGTCCGGGGGTGTGGGAGTTGGGGTAGTTTGGTTATGCAAGTTGGGGGGGGGACGGGGGGGGCCTAGGCGTGCTGGGGGGGTTGCCGAGAGAGTGGATGGGGCTTGGTGGACTCTATCATGGGATCCGACTTAGGCTACAAATGTCTCACATGGAACGTAAGGGGGATGCACTCGATGCATAGGCGTCATAAGATCCACTCCTATCTGGTCAGGCGGGGCATACACATCGCCTTCCTTCAGGAAACTCATCTGCTGGATAAAGAAGAGAGGGCACTGCAGCGGCGCTGGAGGGGGCAGGTCTTTCACACTGGTTACTCTGCTTATGCTAGGGGGGTGGCCATCTGGGTACGGGCGGGGGTACCCTACCAGTGCACACAACAGGTAATTGACCCAGAGGGGAGATACGTAATGGTGCGTGGCAAGCTGGACGGGAGGGACCTTAACCTGGGTTGCTTGTACGCCCCAAATGTGGACCAACCTGCATTCCTCTCACTACTGTCCAAAAAACTAGCTCAGTTCCTGGTGGAGCCCTTGCTCCTGGGCGGCGACTTTAACAGCGTGGCCGACGTTGCTCTGGATGGTTCCCACCCCCCCCTTCCGAACGCACCAGCTGGTAGACTTGCACTCGCGCGCTCGGCCTGGCAACGCCAGTGGGGACTGGTCGACTCCTGGAGGGCTAACCACCCGTCGGACAGGGACTACTCATTCTTCTCCTCTCTCCACGAATTACATGTCCGTATTGACGCCTTCCTGTGCTCGCACGACGTGCACGCGGAAGTATGCCACAGTGAGTATCTCACGCGCTCGATCTCGGACCACAACCCGCTACTCGTGCGGCTGCGCTGGTCGCAGATCCGCCCGAGGATTCCGGCTTGGAAACTCCGCCCTGAGGCACTCGACGATCAGCTCTTCCGTACCACGATTGCCTCGGGCATCGAGGCATATTTCCAGGTGAACGCGGGCACGGCGGGTTCGGCCGCGACGGAATGGGACGCCTTTAAATCGGTACTGCGGGGCCAGTGCATTGCGACGTCATCGGGAGTGCGGAGAACGCTACTGGAAGAAATTGAGAAGGAGGACGAGACCCTACGGAGGCTGGAGAGGGAGAGGCCTGAGCGACCGGACACTCACGAGGCCCTGCTGGGGGCGCGGGAGGCGGTGGCGGCGTCGGTGGAGCGTCTCCGATGCTTTGATTACAAGGCCTACCTCACGCGAGCGCACTCGGAACGCGACAAATCGGGGGCCCTCCTGGCCTGGCTGGCCAACCCGACCCGCCGGAGCTCGGTCATCCTTGAGCTCAGAGACCATGCGGGGACGGCGAGATTTGACCAACAGGGGATTAACGCGTTGTTTTACGACTACTACACAGAGCTCTACCTCAGCAGGGTCCTCCCTTCGGTGGAGGAGGTCCGGGCCTTTCTGGAGGGTCTTGACCTGCCGGAACTGGAAGAGGAGGTCGCGAAACGACTCGGGGACAAGATCGAGGAGAGAGAGGTGCGGGTCGCCATCAAGAGCATGGCGAGGAATAAGACGCCGGGCACCGATGGATTCCCTACGGAATTCTATCTCACCTACGCGGATCTCCTAGCGCCCCGGCTGACATGGCTGTACAACGAGTCGAAGCGGCTGGGCTGTCTCCCTGCGACCACGAGAGAGGCGCTGATTGTCCCCCTACTGAAGCCGGGTAAGCAGCCATGGGACAGATTGGCGTACCGCCCACTGTCCATGCTCAACCTGGACTACAAGATTCTGAGCAAGATCTTGGCGACGCGTCTGCTCCCCCACATGCCCATGCTGGTACATGCGGACCAATCGGGTTTTATCCCGGCCCGAAATACGGCGCTTAATGTGCGGCGACTCCTGCATATACTAGAGGCCGACACCTATGACGGCGACGAGGCAGTGGTGTTTGCTGTCGACATGGAGAAGGCCTTCGACAGCCTGGAATGGCCTTATCTCTTCCATGTTCTACGAGCGTTGGGCCTTGGCGAAGGCTTCGTAGATTGGACGAGACTGCTCTATACGAACGCGACGGCGAGGGTCCGGACGGGGAGGGTCATCTCTGAGATGTGCGGGGTGGGCAGGGGCACCCGTCAGGGTTGCCCTCTTTCCCCCTTGCTGTTTGCCTTGGCTGTCGAGCCCCTTGTGGCGCGGGCCCGGCTGGGCAGGGCGTATCGGGGACTGGACGTCTATGGCCAAGTACACCACATCGCACTATACGCAGATGATCTGCTGATGTTCCTGGCGGACTCGGCGGACTCCCTGCGTGGAGCTAAGACTCTCCTGCAATCGCTGAGTGCAATCTCGGGCCTCCGAGTGAACTGGGCGAAGTCCCACCTATTCCCGACCCGCCCACGGAGAGCATGCCCGCAAACTACGGAGGGCGTGACTTGGGAAGAGAGGAGCCTGCGATACCTTGGCACCTCGATCTTCCATGACAGAGCCGATATCCTTGAGGGGAATATCGGTACGGCGATCAGGCACACTAAAGGGAACTTCGACTTTTGGAGCACGCTCCCATTGTCACTCATGGGACGGGTGGCGCTACTCAAGATGGTAACCCTGCCGCGGCTGCTTTACTTCTTCGGGACCCTCCCGATCTGGATCCCGGCGAGCTACTTTCGACGGCTGCGATGGTCATCGGTTTCCTGTGGGGGGCGGGCAGGCGCAGGGTGGCCCATGCCACACTTCTCCGCCCAAGGGCGGACGGAGGTCTAGCAGTGCCGGACTATGAGCTCTACTACTTGGCGGCGCAGCTGCAGTGGCTGACACAGTGGGTGGCGCGGGCCAGGAGAGGGGCGGACGGATCGGGAGAGCCGGCGGGTCCGGTCCAGGTGTTGTCCCGGATTGTCCTGGGACTTCCGATGGGGGATTTCCACCTCACTCAGGAGTTTGCGACGGCCCGGAAATGTTGGAACAGATATCGCCGGAGATGCGGTGTTACGGTTCCGTACGCACCTGAGATCCCACTTAGACTCTGCGGGGCGCTTCCGCATGGGGGCTCGTGGCACGGGCTGGACGGTTGGGATCAGCAGGGGCTGTCATCCATGGGTGATCTGTACGAAAACGGGGTGATGTTGCCCTTCGACCTCCTGCAGGACCGTTTTGAGCTGGCGGGTGGAGACTTCCTCCTCCATGCGGCTTTAACGGCGGCGATCCGCAAACACTGGGGGGCGGGCATGTCAGAGCCGCCATTGTCCCTGGGCTGTCAGTACGTCGTGATGATGGCGGGGACGGTCAAGGCTGTCACGTGCCTGTCTCGACGCATGGTCTCGGAGTCCACCGCTCCCCTGCTGGCCTTGAAGGCGAAATGGGAAGCCGATTTGGTGACTGAGATCCCTGAGGAGGCCTGGAATGGCATACTGGAGGGGGCCCGGAATGGCACGCGCAACGCAAGGTTCCAGCTGGTGCACTTTTATGTCCTACATAGGGCATACCTGACCCCTGATAAATTACATAAATACTTCCCGGCACACCCGGTGTCCTGTCCACGTTGCCCGGCGGATCCCGCCGACTTCCAACACTTGTTCTGGTCCTGTCCTGAGCTGGGGCCCTTTTGGGAGGAAGTAGTGGAGGTTCTGAGGGAGGTGACGGAGAGAGACCTGCAACTCACCATGGCACATTGCATACTACACTGGTTCCCACTGTAGCATGGTTTCCGTTCTCCCACAGAACTGTGCATAGAGATCTAGAACCTCAGTGAGTTAGGATGATCCAAAAACTCATCTCAGTGTCAGAAATCTCTTTACCTAGCTAGCTACAGTGTCTCATGGATCATTATGGAATGATCCATGTCTTAGACAAACCAGAACATGATCTTTAGAATACCTCAGGAGTCGTGGAACACATGAACACTCTTTCGTTAGATAATCATTTCAAACCAAAACTGAGAGTCAAAGAACACAAGTGCAAGTTTGAAATATTTATTATTCAATGCAAAGTTCTCAAACGCAGTATCTTGTATAATACCAAAATGCAGATTATAAAAATCAGAGTCAGCAGCATAGTCACTAATCCATAGTAAGCAAAAGGTGCTAGCATGTTATAATGCAATTTCTATAGAAATCTATATCACCTATATTTCGCGCACCCTATCTAGCATATTATATTATATCTAAGAAGGTCTCATTCGGGCTTTAGCAGGGCGGCCCCATACCTCTCAATGTCAGTAGGAGCAGTTCACATCAACAGCTACCAGCTCTCTTCATGCGCAGCACCAAGTGTCTACGTTCATTCCGTGTAACTCTATCTTAAACCCGCGTAGAGCCCAAAATGTTGGCATCAACATTATTTGTGTTATGTCTAATGTCTAAAGTGGTGCGAGGATCAGACTTCCCAGCAACCTTGTGTTAGGTTAATCTTAGAGTGTGCAGCTCTCAGTGTGCAGACAGTTGTACCAAGTGTACAAGGCAAGCTGATAGCATAGGAATAACATATTATTCTCAAATAAAACACCTCACCGCTTCTAGGGTGAAAGCTACAACAACAAGTAGGTGTCGTGTGCAAAACTGAAGCCGAAGGCAAAACGGCTGTTTAAACATGTAATACACTCATGCTAACTTAACGCAATATATGTAATGAAGTATCCATATGACACCCCCCCATTGATCCGAGCACCGCCAATCATAAGGGAAAAGGCAATACTAAATCAGATACAAAATTTGAAAGCAAAATTCAATAATCTTGAGCTAAAATAAGCTAAAAATATGTATGAATGAATATGTATGAATGAATATGTATGAATGCCTACAGTGGCCTCAAATCTAAAAAATAATAAAAGTCTTGAACCAAAAGTCTTCCGCTAGGTCCAAAAATTATGAAATGTATGACCAGGTCGCATCCTTTCAAATGTTTGTAAGAGAAAAAACCAAGGCACTTATCCGATATCCAAAGTCATGTGCCACCTAGACGTTATCTCCAGCGACATCACGTCCGTGAACTCTCCATCAGCTGAACATAGTCCATCCCTCCAATTCAGCGAGGGGAAAGTTATATTTCACAACAAAGCATTCCTTCCAGGCAACTCACGATTGGAAAGTATATGCAAAGAAAGTTGCAACAGCCTCCAGTATGAAATCACTGCCATCATCCGAAAATAGTTCAGCCATCCAATTTAGCAATGGGAAAGAACATACGTGCTCCTCCATCATCGGATCCTCCTGCAACGTCAGAGGACAACTCGGTGGGTTCACCAGATCGCTGTGTGTCAGAAAGGCATTCGCCGCTGCAGAGATCTCCCATTGGCCCAGAACTCCATTTATCGCTGCCAAGGCCATAACTCTCTCGCCAGAACAGATCAGCTCGTGAGCCACAACGGGACGCATTAGCTGATCAAAATCGACGTCAGGAGTAGTCCTCAAGCATAGGCATAAATCAATGGCCCAATCGAACTCGCAGCTCAGGCAGTGAAACACAGGTTGGACACACGTGAAGTCGGTGAACCGAAATGACAATCTATAGGCCGTGCTTAATGCTGCAAGCGGCAATGTTCCATAGTAATTGAGCATCCGATTACGACACAGGGTCAGGAGACGTTGAACGGCGTCTTGCGCAGGATGGGCATCCATGTTTTATGAAGAAAAACACCAACAGAAATCCTGCGGCTACAGCCAGCAATACAGGTATTCCACCAAACAAACTCCCAAAAATAGTGTGGAAAAACGTGGGAATGATACCAAAAACTTTTTCAAACGTAGTCACGAGGCCACTGCTTACTAGTTTAAAAAAATGTGCCAGCCCAGTCGTTGAAGAAGCATTAAAAATCTGGTGTACCAGCTCGCAGAAATGAAATGGCAAATCAGTGTTTAAAAGCGCCTGCACCTCTGTGCGGGTGTTAGCTATGTGAAGGACATAAGTTTCCCGGGCCGAACTCAGGGTCACTTGTTTTTGAGACAAAAGAGCCCTTATTCTGCTTAAACCATTGAATTTCGCTTCCAAGGTTGGGATCCGTGGCCAGATGGAGACATCTGAAGAGCCATGCGTGGGTGGGTATAGGACGTTCTTGCAGCACACTACACGCTCTGATACAGTAACTATATAAGCCACACCAATTAATAAACCACAACATAATTCGTTGTTTAAAAGCAAATAACTACCATTTGTTAATAAAGTAAATGTGGGAACTACTGCTGGAACTGGCGTGCCTTTTAAAACACATGCTAAATTTGGGCGGTCCTGATTACAAGAACCGTGTAACTGAATGTGTCTGCATATTAATGAATGGTCAGGTGACTGTGTGCATTCCTCACCATTAAGATTCACTTCTTTTCCATCTTTCAGACATCTGTATGTGTATGGTAATGACCATGCCTCATGTAGGAATGCATTGCCTAGTGGCTCATATCGTCCTATAGCAATATACCGCATACAGTTAGTAAATTTATATAAAGGAAATGGTAATGTAATTAAACCATGAATAAGCCACGTGGCAGTGGTTGTTTCAGCAACAGAGAAAGGTAAGGATTCTAGCTTCTCAATATGTAACATAGAAAACGATGCATCACGCATTGAAAGCATGCGCTGTTTATCAGTAAGATTAAAAGGGGCAAAAAGTGATGAAACGTTCAATGAGGTCCAGGGAACTCGACCAGCCTTAATTGTCTGTAGAGTCCAGGCAAACTGCATTACAGAACGTAATTGATTTTGACCATGGTATAACGTGGACACTTCATCATGTACAATATCAACAACAGAAGAAACAATATTATCCAATGTGTAAATTCTGGAAGAAAGCGTGTTAATACTATTATCGACCACTGCAAGCACTTTTTCCAAATTGGCTTGATCAATAGCCCTCAGGCGTTTAGCTGCTTCGACCCTTGAAAATTTCCAAATTTCATTGTAAATAGCATAAATAAAACGTTTAGACCTACCCATAGTCGGGCCTTTTATAAAATCATTTAACTCTATGTTCTCATTCAACTGGGACAGATGCAGTTTAACTGCAGCTAAAGTGGAATGTTGTAACCAGTTCTGACACAATTTGCCTACTGAATAAGTTGTAACAGTGTGATCTGAGTCAAACCTGGGATCTGGCCTGATGCGTGTAAAACCCTCAGACAAACCCAAAAAACGACTTTGGCAAGAATCAGAGCTTCTTTGCCATAAAAGCCACCCATCCGGATCAAAACTGGAAATATTAAAAGAGGAATTCTGCAAAAGTGCTTGTACCTCACTTATGGGCAATGTAGTGAAATTACTCCAACCTGAATATTCTTCTAAATCAGGGATAGTAGGGGTATTTAATTTTTTAGATGTAGCCAATCCAAAACATGTTGTTTGGGAAATAGTCGAATTTAAAAACAACATGTGATTCGGGATGAGACATGCACGATGCAAAGCCTCAGGGCCTTGTACCTGCCAATCTTTGGTACCCCAAACCGATTTAAGGTCAATAGCATCCTTCCATAACTCATAGCCATCCACAGATAACCTGTCTAGAAAGGACTTTGAATACAACAATTTTGTGTCAGTCAGTCTAACTTTTGGCATGGATTTCTGTTTCACCTTGAAGTAAAAAGACTCAGGATTTGATTGATTAAAATCTGTAAAGTAAGAGTATTTTCCCAAAAAAGTACTTGAGCTCCCCTGTAAAGGAGCAGGGCAATGTTCCCACTGAGTGTAATTCACAGGAACCCGCCTGGAACTTGTCTTGTGCAAGAAATGATTTCCATAATGTTGGTAACAAAATAAATCACCATAATTGACAGAATCTAAATACAAATCCTCATCATCAAAGGCCGCATAATATTTCAAATCAGAGAACAATGTTTCTACTGTCTGAAGATCCCAATCATCAGAACGAATATTTTGCTTAATCACATCTCCCATGTTTACTCTAAGCACATTAGGAACATTAATAACTTCTGTGGGGCCATGTATCTGAAACCTAACCGCATCCCACACAATCCCATCAAGGACAGGCCAAGCAGTAATTTGTACTGAATGTAAGTCTCTCTTTAGTCTGTGTGCTGAATGCGAGGAGGAGTGAGGGGCCAATGTTCCATTAAGGTACCGAATTCCTGTTCTTTCTTTCACATAATGGCCATCAATCAGGCGGAAAAAATAAAACACAAAACCAATTGACATAAAAAGATAAAATGAAAATAGTATCAGCCAAACGTAGGTCCAAGGAGGGATTAAAAAATGTTTTTTAAATAACGTGGCATATTTTGCAATAGTCGATGGTTTCTTCGAAAGTTCCGAAACAGAGTCAAAAGAGAATCTGGACTGGTTAGCCAAACGAGCATTTAGATCAGACATAGATAAATCAGCAGGATCTGCATATGTCCGCTCATCAATGTTAGCAAGAGAAATAGTATTTAATAAAGGATTTGATATAGCAGGCATCTCGAGGGACACCTCCTGATCTGCACCAGATGTAATAGCCAGCACAGAGTTCCTCACCATGGAAGGACAGGATGTAGCCGGCGTCATACTATGAAGAATCGGCCACCCTGTGTATCTTGACATTGTCAATAGAAATAAATCTGTTTTCTTTACGACCTGGAAGTGGTGGTAAAATGACTGTTCTTGTGCCCTTCACTCCAAGGACTCGAACCGGCGTTCTAAATGAGGGACCAAACTCTTTCTTGTTATTGATCTTCTCTCGCACCAGTTCTCCAACTTGGGGTAGCCAGCCAACTACCGGGATCTGCAACGCATCATCCGACGTGGAGGGCAAGTGTTCCTTCGCAAGACTGTCTCTGGTCTTTTGTAGATCCTGTAAAACATTGCAATGTTCATCTACGTCAAAGGTCGCGGCCTGGGCCTGGCAGTCTGCACCATCAAGGTCAGGGACGTACATCTTGATACCAAAGAGCATTTCGTATGGGGTCCGCCCACCCAGAGACCTTCTAGGGAGATTATTAAGCGCACGCTGCACGCCATAGAGGTGGGTCAGCCAATTTCTACCAGTGCCTATAACACGTGCTGTCAAAGATTGCTTTAAGTCGCGGTTCATTCTTTCTACTACAGAATTGCCCTCAGGCCTGTAGGGGCTTGAAAACTTCACCTGTACTCCCAACGAAACCATAGCATCCTTATACGCCTTAGAGGCGAAAGCCGGACCCTGGTCCGAATGGAAAGTACCACAAGCAAAGATTCCCACAAAGACACGCAAATCCTTAATGACAGTTCGCGAATCAGCGCTTCGATGCGGCCATACCCACACAAAGCGTGTGCATGAGTCAACTGCTACTAAGATGTATTTATACGCAGTATCAGAAGAAAAAGGACCGCAGTGATCCAAATAAACACAACCAAGCGGTTTATTAGAGATGTACAACTGTGTCTGAGGCGGACGCGCAGCAGTAGAAGGCTTAATCTGCTGACAAATGTCACACATAAGGACATAATCGCGCGTCTGTTTGTACAGTCCCCGCCACCAGAACCTCTGTTGTAGCTGTGATACAGTGGCTGAGACGCCCGCATGCGCAGACGCCACACCTTCATGAGCCGCTGTAATCAGAGAAGCTCTGCGATCCGAGTTGGGAACCAGACGCTCTCCAACTTCAGGAATTTTCACATAAGGAACCTTATCGGGACTTAAGTGGTATGTGTACTTCGAAGGGAACCCCGCAGGATATTTACCTCCCTTCGCCGTGGCAGCAACAGCCGCCAAGATGTCATCATCTATTTTGCTTTTGGACCTTGTGACTGCTGCAACTAAGTATTTCGATACCGCAGACTTCGCTGCTTCATCAGCAAGCGAGTTGCCAACAGCGTGGACTCCCACGCGCTGGTGGCCGAGAGTATGAATCACAAACACGAGTGGCAGTTTCTCTTTAAGTTCCGCCACTCGGACCCAGATCATTTTATGTTTTATTGTACTACCTTTGGAATCACGAAAATCATTCTGAATCCAAAAGAACAAGTTCTCATTGTAAGACTGGACACAGTAGTAAGAATCACTTACGATTAGAGTCGTCACACTAGGATCTGCGTACTCCAATGCGAGCATAAGAGCACGGAGCTCTGCTAATTGTGCAGTGCAGTCTCCAAGCGTCTGCGTGTGCACGACACTGGACTTGAACTCATCGTTCACCATTGCACCGACCACAATGGCGCAAGCGGAAACGTAGGCATGTTTAGAGCCATGCGCAACCTGCGCCGAACCATCCGTGTAAATGATACAATGGAAATCCTCCAACGGCCGCATTGCTAAAGGAGCAGGATGAACAAATTCATACTGTAAATACTCCTGCGACCGTAAAGCGGCGTCAAAAATAAACGTGACATCCTGAGATGTCAAGGATGTAGCCCACTGAATCCACCGAGGGTGCAAAGCTTTAGAATTAGGTACACTGGCTTTCGTGACCGCCTCCAATGCAGGACACGGGGTAACAACCAACATGCGCTTTCCCTGCGACAGGGCACGTTCTTTAAGAATTGCCATCTGCACAGCCGTTAAAACTTTCTCTACAGTGGAAAAACGCAGTTCAGCCGAAGTGTACAAGTGTGACTTGTAAGCAATAGGTACAGTATCCCCCTCATTAAAAGTCAGGTACGTGAAACCCACCGTCCCAGGGATAATTCTTATCACCAGGTTAGTCTGGTTATCACGGGTCTGTAAGTAGTCAGAAGTGAGCAAATCAGCCTGCAAAGATTGCAGAATGGCTGAATGCTCAGGCAGCCAGCATGATTTGGAAAAAGATGGTTGTACCAAGGCATATAAAGGCTTGATACGCTGGGCATATTCCGGAATGTATGTCCTACCGAAATTCAAAAAACCCAGTAAAGACTGCAATTTTTTCAGCGTTGTCGGAGAGCGCAACTGCGCGCACTTCTCCAGGAAGTGAGGAGCTAAACCCTTTCCCTCATGGTTAAGTTCATAACCCAGAAACAACACTGTGTACTCCGCAATGTGTGACTTTGCAAAGTTAAACTTGTAACCCATGTCTGCAAAGTTACAAATTATGCTGTTTACTCGACACAGATGCACCCAAAGCTCGTCGTCTGTGAGATAAATGTCATCCACATACGAACATGCAACTGGATCGAAACTCTCCAAAAGAGAGACTATGCGGGCGGAAAACACTCCAGGACTATTTTTATATCCCATTGGGAGTCGTTTAAACAATTTTTGTACGCCGCCGCACGTAAAACTGGTCCATTGGGAACTGAGACCATCTAATCTATGTGCATAAAAACCATTGGAAATGTCAAGCGTGGTTTTGAACCGTTTACGCTCAAGACTATTCACTAGGGCAGAGCCGTGAGTATTCTGTACCGCACAGTTACGGCAATGCGAGTTCAAATGCCGGTAATCCAAAACCAGACGATATGATCCGTCCGGTTTGTTAACAGTAAAAAGGGGATTATTCATTGGTGACACACATGTTTCAATTACACCTTGATATTCCAATTGTTCAAGGATAGCCGCGACCGAAGCTTTAGCTTCACGTCGTATGGGGTACTGGGGTTGTGGCTGAGGCTGTGACCGTAAAGGAATCTCATGGCTAGGGGACAATTTATCCCAGCCACACTGATTTCGGTACACAGCCGGCGCAAGCGCCAGAGCCCACTCTTCTGCAAAATGCAGCGCTTCCACTCTCGGTACAGTGTGCGCGAAACTGGGGAGGATTACCTCCTCCCCTCGCGGAGCTGCGAGAACAAAAGGTGGGGGCCAGTCAGCCTCCGAAAGCAAAATGTCATACGTATCTGAAAGGTTTTCCCAGAATACCCCTCTTACTTTTCGCTGCATGTCACCTTCAATTAATAGGACAATTTCAAAAAGTCTTTCAGGGGGAGCAACATGTGTATCAGCTGTTTCGATTACAACATAAGTGTCAGTCGCTGTCACCTTCAACAGTGGACGGAGGGCCTCTCTCACTATGGTAATCTCCGCCGCGCTGTCCAGCAAGGTCAGAGCCCACGTCAGATTCCGAAGCCGCGTTCTCACTATCTGGGGCATATCGATGCGCCGTTAAGGCAGCGACTTTCTTCTTGGCAAACTGCGGTCTCTTTGGCGTAGAGTCGTCCCGCTGGTCCCCTTCACTCCGCGTGCGGGGCTGGCCACGTCCTTGCTGACCACCCCTGCCCCTGCCGCCCCCTCCACCACCGGTTGACGGAGCCGATGAGTCCTGAAAGGAACGAGGAGAGCGTTGGTCAGATGCCTGATATCTGTCAGGCGATTTAATCGTAGCGCGATCGCGCAATTCATAAACTCGCTCTGACTGCGCAGGTTGTGAAGGCGCCGGACTAGAGACCGGTGTCTGTTCTTGCTGTTGCTTACCCTTATTCTGCTTTTTGGGCCAAGTTTGTTTTTTGGACTTGGGCTGTCCACCTGTTTCCGAAGACTGCCCCTGGGGCTTCTTCTTTTCTTTTTCAAGAAAAACCTTCGCACCCTTAGAATTGCGGCCAACCATTTTATAAGCCGCCACAATAATTCTTGCCAGCTGACGGGGTTTCTCGGCATCGGGTACTAACGCCAGACCATTGGCCACCTGAAAGTTCACTGCATCCCCTTTTACATTGGCAAGGATAATACCGCAAACTGTCTCAAATGAACCGTTCAGGCGCATACCCAACTCAACCGCCGACTCAGGTCCGTGATCATCCTGAACACGCTTGAGGATCTCAGACAGGTTCGAAACTGAAGGTGTGCCAAAGCACCTCGAGTAAACCGCTGCAAATGTCTTACCCCATGTTTCACAGTCAGCAAGTTCCGGGGCTATTTCCTTCGGTAAACTAAGCGTAAGAATCCGGTGTTTTTCACTCGGAGTCGTATTAGGAAACACAGCCTCTAACTGGTCGAATTTCTCGGCAAGCCAGTAAGGAAATTCATCCGTACTATCTGGCTTTCTGCCCATAACGGAATTCACCAAGACAGGACTGATTTTCAAACCAGCCTGTTCTGCTCGAAGCTGCGCACCTGCGGGGGCTGCGCCTTGAATATTACGACTAATGTAATGTACAAGCGCTCTAATCACTGCAACCGAGACCTCATGAAGACGTCTCAGGTCCGCTACGTTACACGTGGCGCGATTAGGATGAGGAGTAAATCCACCCAAGGCGGGCCAATTTGTGCCCGGAATGGACAAAGGACCTAACCTCGTAGCGTTCAAAGAATGGGGTAGGGCGCCACCAAACCAAACTCCGTGCTGCCAAGCGTCTATAGGTACTTCCAGTGCCCTGTACGGAGCATAAGCCGCCGGTACTGCCGAGGCAGTGTATGAATGGAAGACGCCCGAATTAGCGTCCACAGCCGGAAATGTTACCCAGGAATAAAATAATTCGTACGGGTACGCATGTTCCGCACTCACCACTAGAACCACAGCCAAGCCGTCCACAGGGACATTGTATGTCCGCAAGTGGTCGCGAACCGCGATGCGGCTATGCTGCGCAATTTCCACGGCCATGGTAGCAAAGGAAGTGAAAAGAGACAAAGAACAGTATGTAGCACAACTGGGTAGTAATTCAAAGAAACCGTTTACAGAAGAATTCAAGCTTGAAAAGACCTATTTCAAAAATAGGTAGGTTTTTCCGACACCACCGTTTACCGGAAACGGGTATGAAGGTGTTAAGGTTTGAATGATATACTACTCGAGTGTCATGAAATACGGCCAACCAATCCGTTGGGCGCCATGTAGCATGGTTTCCGTTCTCCCACAGAACTGTGCATAGAGATCTAGAACCTCAGTGAGTTAGGATGATCCAAAAACTCATCTCAGTGTCAGAAATCTCTTTACCTAGCTAGCTACAGTGTCTCATGGATCATTATGGAATGATCCATGTCTTAGACAAACCAGAACATGATCTTTAGAATACCTCAGGAGTCGTGGAACACATGAACACTCTTTCGTTAGATAATCATTTCAAACCAAAACTGAGAGTCAAAGAACACAAGTGCAAGTTTGAAATATTTATTATTCAATGCAAAGTTCTCAAACGCAGTATCTTGTATAATACCAAAATGCAGATTATAAAAATCAGAGTCAGCAGCATAGTCACTAATCCATAGTAAGCAAAAGGTGCTAGCATGTTATAATGCAATTTCTATAGAAATCTATATCACCTATATTTCGCGCACCCTATCTAGCATATTATATTATATCTAAGAAGGTCTCATTCGGGCTTTAGCAGGGCGGCCCCATACCTCTCAATGTCAGTAGGAGCAGTTCACATCAACAGCTACCAGCTCTCTTCATGCGCAGCACCAAGTGTCTACGTTCATTCCGTGTAACTCTATCTTAAACCCGCGTAGAGCCCAAAATGTTGGCATCAACATTATTTGTGTTATGTCTAATGTCTAAAGTGGTGCGAGGATCAGACTTCCCAGCAACCTTGTGTTAGGTTAATCTTAGAGTGTGCAGCTCTCAGTGTGCAGACAGTTGTACCAAGTGTACAAGGCAAGCTGATAGCATAGGAATAACATATTATTCTCAAATAAAACACCTCACCGCTTCTAGGGTGAAAGCTACAACAACAAGTAGGTGTCGTGTGCAAAACTGAAGCCGAAGGCAAAACGGCTGTTTAAACATGTAATACACTCATGCTAACTTAACGCAATATATGTAATGAAGTATCCATATGACACCACACACATCAAAGAATAAAGTCACTAGCAAGTTTCTGGACTTGGGGCTCCTCCTGGCGAAGCGGGCCATTACGTCCCAATGGAAGGCGTCCCGGGGCCCCGTGGTAGAGCGCTGGAAGGCTGAGCTGCTAAAATGGGCCAGATGTGAGGGTGAGCTTCGCCTGCAGGCCGCGCTCAGGATAGACAATGACATGGCACTGGAGAGAGCCAGGGCGTGGGAGGGGCTGGTCCTAGATCTCACGCTCCTGGACGTGGAAGAGGAGGACTCCCCGGTGCATAGCCCGGCTCTGGCGGGGCACCCGCCTGACGGGGGGACGGCTTAGGCCCACTTTGCTGCTTCACTGCCTTTGCGTTCCAATGTGATGATATACGAATGTTTGCTGATGAATCCTGGAGCCATGCTTCGGATCGGATCTTGGTGGAGGGGTGGAGAGCTCGGTTGGTGATACTCTGGCACGCCTGGGGGGGTGGGGGGTCCGGGCAAGGGTAGGGGGTGGTCAGGGGGGATCCTAGACGAGGGTAGCGGGGTAGGTGGGGATGAGGGTGTTACGGGGAGGGGGGGTTTATGCAAGGAGGATGTACAGTGACTCTTGGTTCAAACTGGACTTGGGACAAGGGAGAGGGAGTGATAGGACCCCAAAAGCAGCTCTGCCATTTCCCACTCACCTGGTGGCTACAGCCATATTCAGAATGCTCCAGCGCAGTTTCTTTATACCCGTGACTTTGCCGCTCGACCTCCGGGGTGTGAGCTAAATGGCTGTGTGATACAAGGGTGAGGGAGCGGCGCTTTCACTGAGCTCCAAGGGGAATGGATTAAATCTAACGTATGCCTTTCTGATTTTGCTGCAATAAAAAGATATTTACAAAAAAAAAAAAAAAAAATAAGGTTGAGGGTGGCACCCTTGTTGTGGGTAGGTCCCTTGCAGACCTCTATAAAATTGAGATCAGAGAGGAAAGCCTTAAAGAAGCATACTAAAGGATCATTTGTGTCATTCCAATGAAGGTTAAAGTCTCCAAGGAAGATATGGCTGAGTTGGTCCAAACGTGATTTGCTTGATGAAGAGCAGATTATCCCCAGGTGGATGATAAATCGTGTGGAGCACACAGACAATTTTGCCATTATTCTAGATTTTGGTGACTAGTTGCTAATACGAGGACAACAAAGCATATTGAGATTGCTTTATAGTGAGGCTGGAGTGATGAATTGAAGCAATGCCCCCCAGTTTTAACAAGTCAATTGCATTTGATAATGGCATAATCCGGAGGGATTAAGATGTCGAGAACTGGGGAAGAGGCATTATTAAGCCAGGTTTCAGTGAGAATCAAGAAGTCCAGATTTTGAAAAATTAGGAGTTCAGAAATATCAGCTGCATGTTTCACTGCAGATCTGCAGTTGAGTACCATCAATTTGATGTGAGGGTTGGTAGTGACCACTTCATGGTGAGAAGTAGTGATCTGAAGTAAGTTTTCCATATTAACTGATCTAAAGGTGACACTCGGTTCTCTGTCTGGGTCAGAGGAAATAGTTGGCATGTTGATTGTTGAGTTAGAGGAGACACCCCCCCAGAGCCATTGTATGAAAGAAGAAGAGCAAGAGTGTCCTAAACCGACAACTGAGGCCAAAAACTTGAATCATGGTTAGGAAGAGGCCTAGATCTCGCACAAGGGCTAAGAGGGGAGATGATAGAGAACCGTTCCCTCCCGCCGTAATGAACTCTTAGTGGATTGGGTTGATCGGTCTTCCGGGTGGGGTATAGATTCCAGAGCTTCTCCATTTTCATGGAGAACTGTAAAAGGGTATGCATGATATCTTTGACAGCAAGGATCCTGCTTGAGGTTAGCCATCTTCTCCTCAAGGTAAGGAAGGTTATTGCCATCAGCGGTGGGCCAAGAATGAGGAAGTGGGTATGACCCATTTGTGAGAGGAGTGTTGGATGGCAAAGTATGTCCTTCACTACAGTTACAGGGGGGATTGAGTCCCGCTTGAGAACTATCTAGACATCCAAAAAGGGAGGAGGATTAGCATGAAGGGGACTAGGATTCAGTGCAAGGGGGTGGGTAGAAGATCCATGAGTAGTATTAGTTATGGGCAAGGTGGCTTTAACAAAGCGATGGGGGACACACAGGGGGAGGAGGAAGGGAAGTGTGGGTACAGAGGAGAAGTACTGGGGACAGCAGCAAGGTGCAAGGCCATCGAGTTGGTAATAGATCACAAACAATTGTTATGTCTGTTTATTTAATGACATTTCCCCATTTATTAGCCTATTTCTCAGCGTGTCCTTTTAAGCCCAATTTTGGTAAAGGAACAGCTTCTGATATACTCACTCAATCTTAATCTTTAGCCAGAGATTACTATCTCTGACAAAAGTAACAAGAATCATCTGCATAAATTAAAGGGCCTGAATTATGGTTTGAAGAACAGTACTCCATCCTTAACGGTGGTGGAGGGCATTACCTTTGCACCCTGATGGACTACTCTCTGCCATATTGAGAGATTACAACCGGCCAGCCGACATCTCTGTACATGACACTGTGGTTCCTTTCAATGTTTAAAAATTAGATGGACTCACCGGATCACCTTTGGGACGGACGATCACAAAATCTCCTTGTTGGCAGACGACATTCTTCTCCCGGTCACCAAGCCTGAAATCTCCCTTCCCGCAATGAGCCAGGAGTTACTACACTTTGAGAAGGTCTCGGGCTTTAAAATTAACTCCTCAAAATCCTCGCTCTTAAATCTGACCCTCCCACGGGAGACCCAAATTGTCCTCAAGGAGGCTTCTCCCTTCCACTGGGCCAAGAAGTTTATCACGTTCCTGGGGTCCAACTCACTCCCAAGCTCCAGGACTTATTCAAGGCTAACTTTCCGCACCTACTCCGCCAGCTAAAAAACGATTTTAAAAGATGGGGTGCTGCTTATCTGTCCTGAATAGGCATGATCAACACAATTAAAATGAACATCTTGCCTCGACTCCTTTACCTCTTTCAGGGACTTATCATTGTCCCTGACAAAATGTTATTCCCTGACTTGAAATCGGTGCTCCTTAAATTCATTTGGCAAGGTCAGAGGGCGCGATTGTCCTATCATTTACTGACGTGAGCCCGCGGCAAGAGGGGCATAGCCCTCCCAGACTTTCTAACATATTATAGAGAGGGGCAGCTGCGAGTTCTGGCTGAAATGTCAATGCGAGAGTCAGAAAAACTTTGGCTACATATTGATAGACAGGTGACGGGCAGAACTATTTGGGACTTTCTCTGGAGACATAAGTCAGACAGGCTACTAAATGCATACTTAAGTTTCCCACCCTCCACTACTCTACATGTGTGGGTGTGGGATTCAGTCACCAAATCTCTCACTCTGACTTTGTTTCCCTCCCCCTACACCACACTAAGGATTTCCCCCCTGCTCTTCAGGAAGGGCCCTTTGACCTATGGAACGAAGGAGGCTGCCTTACGATTTCTGACTTGTTTCAAGGGGGCAATCTACGCTCCTTTCACGATTGCATGAACCGATTTCATCTCTCCCTCTCCGAAAGATTTCACAACACACAACTGATTCACTGAGTCCTACAACCTCAGATACGGCAAGCGGCCACCAGGGAACTCCTCCTGATAGAAAAATTTGTCCAATCCGGTTTGACGAGAAAAGGTTGTATTTCCTTCTTATACAAGCTCCTGTTCACTCTATCCCCACAGCGCACACAGCGACACAAAACATTTTGGGGGAACATGCTGGGAACACCCCCATTGGAGAAGCAATGGGAATCCCTCTATAGGGACATAGGGAAATTCAATACATCAATGCACCTCCGAGAAGCCCATTATAAGACATTGTACGACTGGTATCTTCACCTGCATAAATTACACTCTATTTTCGCGAACACTTGAGACCACTGCTGGCGGGGTTGTGGCCTACTCTGGGATTTTAAACGTATCTGGTGGAGTTGTCCAATTATACAAACATTTTGGAAGGAAATCTTGGCTCAAATAAAACTCATTTTGGGATACCCTATAGGGGAGTCTTTAGAACATGTGCTCCTGGGCCTCCATGATCTGCTACTCAAATACCAGACGCATGATGATTGACCGGTCCTCTGGGTGTGCTTGGGTGCAACCAAAATGGCAATAGCAGCAGCTTGGAAGAGTCCTGAGGCCCCTTCACTCACCCAATGGCACGCGCGTCTCTGGAGAGCCTTGGCGATGGAGCGCCTAACAGATATAGCTGATTACACCCGGAAGGGCTTTGACTATATATGGGGACCCTTGGTTAGCTACCTATCGGAGGGATTACCTCTCTTTGCCTGTAGCCCACGGTTCAGAGCCTTACACCTTTTTCTGATCTAGACAAGACAGGACTAACCAACCCTCCTCCCCTTGATCCTAAATTTGAGAGGACTCACCACGCTGGTCGTGATGCCCTCTTGCCTGGCGTGGACCGCCACCCCCTCCAACATCACTACTTAAGAATCTCCAAACTACCTGGATGACACTGTTGTTGAGTTTTCTTTTTGGTGAACTTTGTTTTCTTATTCTTGTTGTTTCTTCTAATTCTTGGTTAATTTACTGCAGCAGTCAAAGCAGCCAACCCCTGGAAGCAGTAGGGCTGCTAAGGTACCTATGTCACACAATGTCCCCTATGTCTGTTAATGGGGGATATACAAAGGGTCCACACAAGAGTTCGCTTTGAACCTAAGTGCTATGTTAATGCATCTGGTTTGAGTACCGATACAAGGGAGGGGGAGATACCGAGATTGTTTGAAACTGTGTTCATCTGCTGTAGCTAACTAATGAGGTTATCTCTACCTACTGAGTTTATTCAATGTATAATGACTGCCAATGTATGCTGTGTAATACTCTCTGCAAAATTGCTTAGTAAAAATAATTTGACAAAAAATTAGATGGACACTCGCTAACAGTTTTGACCCCCATTCAGTAAACCTTTCCAAAGTTTTATTTTTCAGAATTAAACTGCCAAAGCTGTAGTCTGCTTCTGTAAAAACGACGAAATTTCACACCTTAAGGGTTTTCGCCCAGTATGCAGGGGTCATTATTGTTTTTTTCTGTTCCTCACTCCCAGATTCATCCTGGCAGTGAAAGACAGAAAATAAAAGACAATACACTAACGACCCAAAATAGGGAGGGTTTGTTTAATGGCCTTCCTTTGATTGCAACTACTCTGTGAAGCAATTGGGGGAAACCTTTTGTTGACAGAGCCAGCAGATGCTCTGTAAATGGAAAACATAAGGTTCCCCAGTCTCTAGAGGAGTATCTGCGACAGAGTAATATGTATGGGTCTGTGAATGGGTATGTGAGGAGTTGTGTGGGAGATGGTGTATGAGAGTCTCTATGGGTGTGTGAGTGGGTGTGTTAGTGATTCTGTGGATGATGTAATTTGAGATGTCATCATTGTCATCAGTGATGTCACTGATCATGTCATGAATGATGTAATATGTGAGGTGCATTTCGGGCGTAAATTATAGTTAGCCCAGGTAACTATAACTGCTGAATTTCACTGGATTTGTACAGATAAAATATGACACTAACTTTAATGTCCCTGTGTTAATTCTGTTTGCTAAGTATAATGTCCATGTAACCTTTGTTTTTTTCAGTGAAATAAAATATATATATATATATATATATATATATATATATATATATATATATATATATATATATATATATATATATATTTTTTTTTATTTATTTATAAAACGCTAATAATAGTTAAAACTCTATTCTTGATTTTTTTTTTATATGACTTTGATTTACTTTCTTTGTACCCAATATAATAACAAAAGATTCTACTGCCCAGTGATGTTTCAGGAAAAGGCTCTGTCTCACCAATAACTTTCGGTAGTTCAAACACTCTAGACCACCAAATGTTTTTTTTTCTAGAGAAATGAAATTATGTTAATATTCCCTGATTTGTGAGCAAGTCATAGGCTTTGCATGCCAATATTCATCAATGTGGTTTCCATTAACTGATGCCAGGGCAAAGAAGGGCTTCTCAGATCCTCGATAGGTCACGGAGAGCTGATCTGTAGGATAATTGAGCAGAAGTACACCAAAGTTTAATCCAATGAACCAGCCTCTTAACACTAGAATTACACACAACTGAATCTTAGCCCAAATCCATGTATAAGAGAATATTTAGGTAAACTAAGAAGTGTTACATCTGTTTATGTTTACGTTTAGGGGATTTATAAACCACAAAAGTTACTCAACGATTGTCCAGGAGCTGTAGTAGGCACAGATCCTTGGAGTCACAGAGTTAAAATGCAGAACTGAAAAGCCACGTTTTAAGCAATCTTTTAAAGACAGAAACGGGGGAGCGTGTTTCAGTCTTTGGTAGGAAGGTGAGAATAGCAGCTACTTCCTAAGTGTTTCTTTCTGAACTTGGGAATCACCACCAGCAGAGAGTTAGAAGAGCACAGGGAACTGGGAGAAAGATAGGGAATGGTCCTCTTAGCTTGGTATTTGGGGCCAGAATGATAGAAGGCTTTATGAGTAATAGTAATTTGAACCTCACCTGCTCTTTGATAGAGAGCCAATGCAGTTCTCTCAGGTGCGGTTGGATGTGCATTCTTCTGGGCAGCTTTAAGCGAAGACAAGCCGAAACATTCTGCACCAACTGCAATCTTCTCAGGAGATAGGCCAGTAGCCCTAGATAAAGGGAGTTAGCATAATCAAGCCTAGAAGTGATCAGTGCCTGGATCACTGTTTTCTGCAGCGGTGCGTGAGGGTTGGAGGAGATGGAGAAACTTCTTTAGGCTCTTTAAAAGTCTGAAACAGACGCCAACAACACTTGCTATCCGAAAACCACAGGTGGCTGCCCTGTCAAACCTCCCTCCCGGGTTACTTGCCACTGAGGCAAGGGCTGGTGGAGGCGGAGCTTCATTGTCCAGATGTTAATATGCCAGCACGGTGGAGAGGTTCCAAATAGCAGTGTTTCAGTCTTGCTGACGTTGCAGTGCAAGTTCTTATTGTGCATCCAATGAAACACTGCCGCTATGCAGTCTTTAAGATTGCTCAATGCAGTGGGGGCTTTTTTATCAAGTGTGAAGAGCAGTTGTGCATTGTCATAGTAAGAGACTATCTGTACACCGACGATTCAACAAAGGACACCAAATGAGCCATATAGACATTAGGCTTAATGCCTACCCTTGAGGTACCCCAAAGCCCAACGGCTTTGGTTCAGAGATGAATAGATCCATCCACACAGATTGAAGCCTAACTGAGAGAAAGGAGCACAGCCAGGTCAGATCTGGGTTTCCCAATCCTATGTTCCTGATAAGCTGTAGTAATAGAGGATATGATACCGTATCAAGTGCTTCAGATAGATCTTGGAAAATCAGGGCTACCTGATTCGTCTGATCCACAGCCGCTTGATAGTGTCAGTGACCTCCAGCAGCATGGTTTCGGTGCTGAATCCAGGAGGGAAACCTGAGTATGAGGGATGCAAAAGCCTGATCCTTTGTAGGAAGTGTGATAGTTGCAGGTTTATAAGTATTTTCAATATCTTGGCAAAAGCAGGCACCAAATATATTGTTCTGAAATTGGACAGGTTTGGTTTGTTCGCAGTAGACTTCTTTAATAGTGGAGTTGGTTTGGCCGGCTTCCAGCAGCTGGGAACTGAGGCCAACTGCAAGTCTAGATTTAGTAGCTGATTTAGAGGGTGATTAATTGCCATGTTGTTTGCAGCAAGAATATGGGGAGGACAGGGATTATTTGGGGAACCAGACTAACAGGACACCAGAGCCTGCACTGTTTCTTCCATGGAGGTAAGAACACACTCTAGCATGGAGGGGCTCTTCTGAAAAGGTGAAGTCACTCGAGCCATACAATCGCTATTGCCTGGGGAATCAGAAGGAGACAACTGAAGAGAGTCAACTATCTGTTTTAGCTTCAAGTCAAAGAACTCAGAGAGTTGATTGCACAGCTTGAGCCATGGCGTCCTTGGATCAAGAAGAGCATCAGGATGTGTGACTTTTTTAAAAACAAATTTACATAATTCACCAGCTTTATTTTGAGCGGTGTCAATTTGAGTTATAAGAAAATCTGACTGAGTTTTCTTAAGAGCCTGATGGCTCTTATGTAGGGGCGGTTTATAGATTATCTTGTCCTCATGAAGATATTGACGTCTCCACCTTCTCTCAAGTTTCTTACAGGTTTTACGTAGGGCTTTTTAGCTCCTCATTGAACCAGGCAGGAGATTAAAGTTTAGCCACTGAGTTCGTGTCAGGAGATTTTAAAAGGGCACTAGCGTTGGCTGCCTGGGAGAGCCATTTGTTAACCTGCTGAGTGTGAACCTCAAATTCCCCAGTCATACACAGTGGAGATATGTTTAGAGCAATTGTGCCAGGTACATATTTGAGATAATGTGCACTAGCAAGAAGACAGCACACACTTGTGTTCTGCACTCATCACATGATGAGGCTGCCGCATGTCTCGATCTGTGATCAGCGACTAAGAAGGCCTGTAGAGCGTACAGATTGCATCAACTTTTCTGCAGTTGCAGTCGCCCGTTGGAGTGTTCCACAGTCTGTGCAGAATGAGGACATTTAAGGGCAGCATGGAGAGTATGTAAGATCACAAGGGAAGGAAACTCTCTTACATGGCATTTTTCTTCTAATGCTGAAGCAACACAATGCTGCTGAAGAGATAGCCCTGGCTAGCCTTAAGTATAGACCTCTGCAAGATGGTGGCTTTTTATAGATTGTTGCCTGACGTTCCCAAGCCAGGTAATCTTTTTCCTGTGACTTAATTTCTTGTTTAGATCATAGAAAAGGAAACAATGATAAGCAATAGATGCATGAACACATTTGCTACCTTATTGTTCGTCGTTTGCTATTATTTTCTTTCTTGACTTTTGATTAATTCTTCTGAAGCTACATTTCTTTTCGATTCTTATCTCCGGAAGCCTTATGCTAGGCTCTTTTCTCCACTTTGCTTTACATGATTCCTTCAAAGGTGGAACAGGTGAATAGTTCGAAGAGGGATAAGTGAGATTGTTCACAATTCTAAAACTTCCCAAGGAGAGTTTTCTGCTTCAGAGATCGCATCAGAAAAATAATACCTCCAAGCCTGCCTGCAGAACTTCTGGTTTTTAGTTCAGCTTGCAAATAGAATTATATTCAAGTCTTCACTACCTGTCGAAGCCTTTACGGCATCTATTGACTGCTGCTGATTCTGAAGAAAACCAGAGAGGTGATGACAAATTACTATGAATACGCTTTTGTTTGCATGGCTCAAGGCTGGATTAACCTGTAGTGACACATTAATTAACAAATGACATATCTGAGTTCATGTCTGGGCCTATGCGATGGTAGTAACATACCTAGAAGAGTAATGCGAAGCTCTCTTAAGAGTATCTACTATTCCATCTCTCAAGCTAAGAATACCACGTAAAACTATTATTTCCTTAATTAAATATATCTTAATGAGTAGCTTTAGCTGGAACACTTGAACAGTTGTGCTGACCTTTTCTCAAAATCCAGCCTCAAAAGAGGTAATGATGCTATTTGAACTCACAGATCTTCTAATCTGCTTTTTAGGTTTCAACTGCCCAGCTCTTGCGCTGTGCTTGTGAAATCTCTTGTATTTAATAGAACTTAAAAGGGGGCTCTTATCAGTTCCCAATGCTGAATTACACTGTCCATTCGTTTCTGTGTGAAATATTTTGTTGTTAACTTCCCCTGGCTGAACACATTTAGATACTTCTTCTAAAGCTGTTCACATTGTTTAAGTGCCATTCACTGAAAGATAAGATATCTTCCCACAGAAAGGACAGACAGCTTCTACCACAATGCTGGAATAGTTGTTTTTTTATTACTTAGTTGTGTAAAACTGATGCTTTAGCGTTAGAACATTTGTGGCATTTCCTATTTATGCCTCAGTACCCTCTTTTGCACTTTGTAGGTATTATTGGATAGGTTTTTTTTCAACTTCATCTATTTGGTCATTATGATCACATTCTAAATGTCGTAATAATCAATGCATGTTAAAAATAAAGTTAATATACAAGATGTTAGAAACGGTTAGTGTGGTGCAGAGCGGGCGGGCCAAACTCCGGAGGAAATGTGTAAAGCATCCGCGCAGCACTCACAGGCGACACACCAGGCACACTACAAAAAGAGACTCCACACCAGGTTAGGTGAAAAACTGTATGTGCATTGTAAAATAAACACATCAGAAGGGAATCACAGGTGCAGATAAACTGTGCCAGCAGGCACCGGGTATAATTCACATGGGACTATTTACAAGGCAGGGCCAATCGGGCCGCTGCCAGCATCATCACAAGGTACAAAGATAAGTATAAGGAATACATGTAAAGTCCATCAGCTTTAGATGAGTAACCGCCAGTAGCTGCTGGCAAACCCATCCACGTAGCATAAATTGCTTTAGGCCTATGTCAAATTGGCATTAGGCACAAAACACAAACATCTCGGCCTCTCAGTAGGCATACAACATATCTGGGTATGACGCATGAACCATGGGCCTAGAATAAAAACGTCAGGTCAGCCTATAAACACATTATGCGCACACCCACCTTAGACTGGGGCCTAAAACCTATGCACATGAAGGCATGCATCATTTTGGTATGAGGCATAAACTTAGACCATCATATCTTGACATTCGACATAGAACGGAACATCACGGCCTGGTATCAGGCATCAACACTTTTGCCTCAAGCCTGAAATGGAAACATCTTGGCATGAATACATTAAGCATACTTGCAATTAGCATAAAAGTATTAGGCATAACTGTCTGAGTTACGTTAAACAGGCAGAACAGCACTTCTCAGAACATTGGCACAGCACCAACAGTCCGGGGCATGACCCGTAGGTCTCAAATTAGCATTTGCCCCCTTGGGCATGAAGTAGGAGGCAGCCACATGAGCGTAAACGACATTAGGTCAAACATAGAAATGCATTAGGCATAGACATAAGCCTTAGGTATAAGGGCCACCCTATCAGCTTGGGGCGTAATCACATACGCTATGCACCCATCAGCAGGAGAAACATTAGGGTATAAACACCTGGGCATGCAACACCTCCTTAGTAGCGGGGGGCATGGCCCATTACGCAGAACACCAAGCTGGTCAGCATTAGAGGAAAAGAAGCCATTAGATTAGGCATAGGCATAAACATACATGCAACATCGGGCATCCAAATAGGCCTAGAAAGGTAAATGGCATAATCAGATTAGTCCTGAATCACGTTAGATATGCCACATTAGCAATGGGCCTCTAACGCCAAACCGCTGCAGCTGCCCATTGTCCAGCCGGGCAGCCATAACCAGTAGCGAGGACGGGTACAGTTGGAGTCCCTTCAAGCACTCAGAATTCAACGAAATGTCCCCGTGGTGCTGGGGGGAGGAAACAAGCATTGGGCACATTGGCGCCCCCTCCTCTGGGGCACGGAAATACAGAATTCCCCCAACGTTACAATAATGAAGGGGCACTGCGCACAACACTTGGAAGGCGGCCCCCTCCTCTCCTCCCAAATCGGTCCCGCAGCACTAGCAGTCCAGGCCCATTCACCGGCAGTCCGGGGCCTCTTCTTCTGCTGCTCCGGGGCTCTTCCCTCGGCAGGCGGGGCTCTCTTCTGACATGGGAGCCCCGCCAGCAGCAGCACCTTCCTTGCGGCTCTCCTCGTTGGCGGCCACGACTCCGCTCTCACCCGGGTCCCGGTCCTGGGGGCCCTGGACTTCTCAGACTGCACGATGGGGTTCTCCTCATCACACAGGAGCCCCACTCAGAGTGTGCAGGCTTCCGGGCTCTTCGGCCGTATCTTCCTGGGCGGCAGGCACAGGGCTTCCCTCTCCCACCCGGAACCCTGCCAGCAGCAGCGCCTTCTGGGACTCCACCGGGGCGCGCTCCTGGGACCAAGGGCGTGAAAGGGGAGCTTGTGAGGCTCCGGACAGCTTCTAGGCCCCGCCCACCACCAGGCTTGAGCTTCTGGGTCACCTCAGGCAGAGCGACGGCCCTCTCCTTGTCCCCAGCCCGGGTTGCGGCGGTGAATTCTTGGCAGTTCTGAAGTCGGGGTGGGCTCCCGCTAAATTAGCATAAAAACCGCTGGGTAGGCTCCCACCGGTTTTAATTAGGCAAATGGGCGGCAATACACGGGGAGGGTACCCGCTTAATTCAAAGGCATGCAAAGCCCCGCCACTACGCGGGGATGGACACCCGCTGCAAAAACAAAGTACACAGGCGCCAGAAACGCGGGAGGGACACTTGCCACTCAAATCAGCATTCAAGAGCGCCGCAAAAACACGAGGTGGGCACCCGTGATAAAGGTAAGCCCAAATGCAGCAAAAGCACAGGGTAGGCACCCGCCAGCAAAACTAGGCAAACAAATGCAGGCAGTTTTGGGGGAACCCAAATATAGCGCCTGGACAGCACAGCACTACAGGAATCAGCTCCTCTTTTCCTGGGCCGGGCTGGAGGCAGGAACAGTCACTTAAAGTATAGCGCCCATGTAGTATGCATGTATTGTATTCTTTAGTAATTACTAGGTTGCTTTAAGGAATGTCTCACTTATGTTCTATTTGGTGTTCTTAGAATTGTATGATGATATGTTATTCTCATTCTGAGCCTGTACTCTTAAGTTACTGGTCGTGGGTTATTTACTCTTGGATTAAATGATAATTTAAACATAACATTTCTTGCCTACTCGGATTTATTCGCATGAAGAACTCACTACATTTATTGGCGACGATTTGTTGGAGAATTCTTCATTTTTTATGAAACCCACCGACAGTAAGAATTTAAAGATTTCTCGAAGAACTGCCTTTAAAAGGAGAAATCAAGAAATCGGCTTTAAGAAATCTGCTTTCTGCAATTTATCATTACTACGGAACCCTTAAAGATTTGGAACTGTGAGTTTTATTTTTAATTTCTTTTCAGTTTTGAAGATCTGACTATCTTCAACTGACTATTTCGTACTTACTCAGTTGTGTTTCTTTGAACACCGTGCTGTGTTCTTGGCTCGTGACATTCTGCGTCTCGCGATCTCTTTACGATCTGAGCTACAGAGAACAAAGTACGTCAGCTCTTTGACGACAACACGCAGGAGCGTATATCGTCATTTCCTTATTGACGGAAACACACCGGAATGTCAAAATGCGTGTAGCGTCATTACGCTAATCACGCCAGCGGCCATTTTGTGGAAGTAGAAAATCGCGCATTGAATTACTCTACAGTTACTAAAACTTACAAGGCGATTAATACTAAATAAAAAAATAAAATAAACGGCAGCGAAAACGATCGTTTGGACCGAATTTTAGTTCCTGCGCAATTGCTGATATTTAACAACTTCTTACAAGTAAGATTTTTTTTTTGTTTTACATTTTTTAATTGGTTCCACATGGCTTCTTCAAGTAACAATAACAATGGAATTGTTGCACCTCCATCATTTTTAGTTGCTCCGGGCAAGCCTCCTACACCCTGGCATAAATGGTTACGTGTTTTTACTAATTACTTGGAGGCAATAGATGCTTTGGATTACCCTCCTTCAAGAAAAAGGGCTATTCTTTTTAATCACTTAGGAGATGCAAGACAACAATTATTTGATAATCTAGCTGTTGTTCAAACTCCAGTTGATGATGACACTTGGAATGTATATACTGAAGCTTTAACTCGACTTGGTAAACAATTTAAAGATGATCCATCTGTCATGGTTGAACGTCATGTTTTCTTTAAGAGGAAACAATCACAAGAAGAATCCATAGAAGATTATTTAGCAACATTGCGTGTCCTTGCCTCAAAATGCGACTTTGGTACATATCTTGAAACGGCTCTGCGAGATCAATTGGTGTTCAATTGTTTCAACAAAAAGATTCAAGAGCGAATTTTAACTTGCAAAAATTCAACTTTGGATGAGGTGATCGTGATTGCAAAAAGCATCGAATGTTCAGTTGTGTCATCAAAAATTTTAGCTGAACAAAATTCTTCTTCGTCAACTGTTTGTAATGTTTCGCAGGCAGCTAATGATAATTCTACAGTTAATGTTGTTTCCAACCGTTCAAGTGGTAAAAAAGTGTTTGAACAAAAATCCAATGTATTTTGTTACAGGTGCGGTTCAAAATTTCACGTGGGAAACAACCCTAAGTGTCCATCACAAGGTAAAAGGTGCTCTAATTGTAAACGCATTGGTCATTTCTTTGCATTGTGCTGTTTACCTAAGGATAAGTCAAAAGTTAATATGGTGTATTCTGAAGAGGAAATTTGTGATGCTTTGAATGTTTCTTCTTTATCTTTATCTTATGTTCAAATTAATGCTTTGAGCGGTTTGAATGTTAAAGGTCCAATTTGTAAAATATTAATTGGTGTGCAAAGTGTGCAAGTTATTGCAGATTCGGGCTCACCAATTACCATCTTAGATGAACATACTTTTCATAATTCTTGGGAAAATACAAAATTACTTCCAACCGATGTGAACCCTAAAGCATTTGGTGGGTTTGATATAACTATGCGTGGTTATTTTCCAGATGATATTGACTTTAAAGGGAGAATAATTCACACCAAGATCTATGTGGCGCTTAATGGAAAATATATTTTGGGTTGGCAGGATCAGGCTAATCTTGGGATTATTTTAAAACCAGGCCATCCTGAACCTGTTGTTTTAGGTGAGTTACCTATTTTTGCCATTCTAGACAATTGCAATGATCCTATTTTGTGCAATGTTTTGGAAAAATACAAAGCTGTTTTTGATGAGAGGATTGGTTTGGTAAAAGACTTTGAGCATACCATAAAATTAAAGGAGAAAGTTTGCCCTGTCATTCAGAAGGTTCGTCCAGTTCCTCTGTCTGTTAAACAAGATTTGAGGAAACACATTGAATCTTTGGTGGCACAGGACATTATTTGTCCTGTGGAATCATCAGAATGGGTTTCTGCGGCCGTTGTAGCAAGGAAACCATCTGGAGAGATTTGTTTGTGTGCAGACCTTCGAGTTCTCAATCGCAACATTGTTGTTGACGTGCATCCTCTTCCAAAGATTCATGATATGCTAGCTAACATTGGTTGTAGCAAATATTTTTCAACCATTGATTTACGATCTGCATATCATCAGATTCCATTAGCTAAAGTGTCCCAGCCTTTGACAACCTTTGTAACACCTATCGGGGTTTATATGTATAAAAGACTTCCGTTTGGCCTTGCCTCTGCGGCTAGCATTTTTCAAAGGTTGATGGATAGCATTTTCAATAATTGTCTTGGAATTCAAGCATTCCAAGATGATATCTTAGTGCATTCTGATTCTTTAGATCAACACTATATCTTAATTGAGAATGTTTTGATAACTTTGCAAAATCATGGACTTACAGTCAACAAAAAGAAATGCACATTTTTGGCTAATGAAGTGGATTATTTAGGCCACGATTTATCAAAGGAAGGAATTAAACCAAAATTCTCACTTTTAGAGGCTATTAAAAATGCTGCCTGTCCATTAGACAAGGACTCGTTGAGGGCGTTCCTTGGATTAAGTGAGTATTATGCTCGTTTTGTCAAGGGGTACGCTTTAGTTGTTCAACCTCTTAGAGATCTTTTAAAAAAGCATGCTAAATATATTTGGTCTACTGAATCTCAAGTTGCTTTTGATTCAATTAAAAACATGATTCTCTCTGCTCCTGCTATCAAACCATTTTCACATGGTGTACAGTGTATCATCACTGTTGATGCTAGTTCCCGGGGGTTGGGTGCTGTTCTCAGTCAAATGATTAGAGGTGAAGAATGCACGATTGCCTTTGCTTCTCGTTCTTTGACATCTGCTGAAGTTAACTATAGCACAATTGAGCGCGAGGCATTGGCATGTTCATGGTCTGTGGAAAAGTTTAAAATGTATATTTGGGGGACTAGATTTCAATTATACACAGATCATAAACCTTTAATTTACATGCTTGGTGAAAGTTCTTCTAATAGAGCTTCCTCTCGTTTGGTTAGATTACTGGCTAGACTCCAAGAGTTCAATTTTGAAATCAAGTATCTGCCGGGCGGTAAAAACATTCGTGCAGATTGTTTATCACGCATTCCTTTACCAATTTTAGGATCTGTCAGTTCTGATCTTGAATGCGTTTTTTCCATAGATGATGCTCTTCAAGATTTTAAAATCACCAAACAAGATTGGTTTCAGGGAATGGAGAAAGATTCTTGTTTGCAAAATGTTAAAAGATTATTAGTTAAAGGTTGGCCTATGGACAGGAGTATGTCCATGGAGGAAAAACATTATGCACAAGTTGCATCTGAGTTGTCTGTTTCTGGTGACGTCTTATTTAGACAAGACAAATTTGTTCCACCTTGTGGAATTAGACAATCTATTATCTCCTTAGCACATGAAGGACATCCGGGGATCACTGGCACAGTTAATAAAATCAAATCAACATATTGGTGGCCTGGCATTGACAATCAGGTAAAATTATTTGTCAATCACTGTCCACAATGTTTGTGTTCTGACAAACAATGGAAGTTGTCCAATTCACCATTAATACCTGTAGAATGGCCTGAGGCACCTTGGGAGAAGATTGGCCTGGATTTCTCTGGTCCTTTTGCTATTTTTAATTTTGAGAAAATGTATTTAATTGTTGCAATTGATTATTTTTCTAAATGGATTTATTTTTCATTTGTTAAAAATCCTGATTCCATTTCTGTGATTTTGTTTTTGAAAAGTTTATTTTTCATTGATGGTACACCTCATGAAATTGTAACCGACAACGATTCACATTTTGTTTCAAAAGAATTGAATGTGTTTTTAAACAACTCAGATGTCAAGCATACGGTGGTTCCCCTCTATAGTCCTTCATCAAATGGTTTGGTTGAAAGAGCAAACCGTTTGTTGAAAGTAGCTGTGCAAACTGCTTGTGCAAACAGATTGGATATTTCTGAATTTCTTTGTAAGAAAATTTGGAATTATAATTGTACCCCACATAATACTACTGGGGTTTCTCCTTTTGTTTTACTTTGTGGTCGTAATCCAACTTCTAAACTTAATCCCTGTTGGCTGATGAAAAACTCTCAAGTCAATCTTGACTTATCTAAAGTACGTGATCGTGTTAAACTGAAACAAGAGTGTTCAAAAATAACTATGACAAACGTATGCATGTTGCAGAAAAATCGTTAGGTGCAGGAGATTGGGTTATTATCAAAAAACCTGTAAAAATTGCTAAAGGTCAATCCAGGTTTTCTGCTCCTGTTAAAGTTGTAAAAGTTTCTCGTGCAGCATCTCTTTTGCACGAAAGAGGTTGGTGGAACAAGAATGCTCTTATTAAGGTTACTGATGAACAAGCCAAAATCATTTGTTCCAACAAACAGGATTCAAGTTTCTCAGACAATTTGGATTCTGATTGGTTTGGTGTTGGTGAAACTTCACGTGTTCCTTTTAATACTCCTATGAGCATTTCTTCTGATTCTGTGTTGGCTGGTGGTGATTCAACTAGAAATGTGCCACTCCCTTTGTCTCAACCTGTTTTAAATGCTGATGGCAAAGGGGATGGTGTAGGTGTTGCTCGTAGGGTTAGATCTGTACCTGTTAGATTTCGTGACTATGTCTTGAACTAATCTCTTCTTTTATTTTGTCTTTCCTTTTATTTCTTTCTTCTTCCTTCTTTTCTTTTCTTAGGGGAAGGATGTGTAGTATGCATGTATTGTATTCTTTAGTAATTACTAGGTTGCTTTAAGGAATGTCTCACTTATGTTCTATTTGGTGTTCTTAGAATTGTATGATGATATGTTATTCTCATTCTGAGCCTGTACTCTTAAGTTACTGGTCGTGGGTTATTTACTCTTGGATTAAATGATAATTTAAACATAACATTTCTTGCCTACTCGGATTTATTCGCATGAAGAACTCACTACAGCCCACCAAATATAGTGCTCACCTACCCCTGGCAACTGGATTATAGCGCTCTCCTTACGCCGGGAATGCAGTCAGGGTCCCACGAGGCGCTAGGGTCAAGGCAGGGAGCACAGTCCTTTAAGTGCCCATGGTCCTCACCTCCTGGCCAGTCAGGCAGACACGGGGCGCTAGGGCGGGAGAGCAGGCAGGTAATGCTGGGTCAGATCAGCAGTCAGGGGGCACTCATCAGTATAGGACAGCTGTTCCTGTATATAGGCTACCCTCATAGCGTTGCACTCCTCCTGGCATACAGTCTGCACTCCAGTACAGGCTCTCACTGGCCCTGTGGACAGTAGAGGGGGAACAGATGGCTACAGGGGCCAGCACCCAGGCCCTTGGCGCAGTACCTCCTGGCAGTATGTCCCCTCACAGTCAAGTCCACGCTCAGACTGAGCACATGGCATCTCTACTGCTCTACATATTCACCCCTCTTCCCACCTACCAGAAAGGGCTGGAAGCTACTAGAAGGTCCCTGGCAGTTCCAGCCTCAACTGTCACTGTGGGGGAAGTGTAGAGCACCTTGTCACTTCAAACACTACAAACCAACCCACCTCAGGCAGGCGGCACAAGCAGACAGAAATGGCGTCCATTTTAAAAGTGACATTTTACAAACGTGCATTTCTACAATGGTGGAAATAAAGTGCGTACACCATTGCACAACATTTATTATTTTCAGTTCAGACACACCATGTCAGTAAAAAGGCTAGGGGGAAAAGTGAAAAACTTTAGGATAATAAGGGCCAAGTCCAACACAAGAGCTATGCTATACTTTACTACTAAACAGGCAGCCACAAGTGCAGTTACCTTGCAGACAACAGGGTCATGATTTAAATGGTGCAACAGGAGCGGTAGCACCGGGCTATAAAGTTGACGGAACTCCTCTAATCACATCATATTACTATATTTGACTACTAAACAAGCTGTCACAATTGCAGTTACATTTCAGTTAAAATGGACTTGATTTGAAAGGTGCAGTGGAACTGTGGCCAAAAGCTCTAGGGACCCCACTAAACAGAAATTATTGCTAACATTTAAAACTAAACTGGCAGAGACAAGTGCAGTTATCTTGCAGACAACAGAATCATGATTTGACTGGTGCAGCAGGTGCAGTAGCACCGGGGCCAAAACTTGTCACAACTCTACTAAACACCAACTATTGCTAAAATATACCTCTAACAAGCAGTCACAAGTGCAGTTATCTAGCAGGCACTACGGTCATGATTTCAATGCAGTGGCACTGGGGCCAAAAGTTGTCAGAACTCCTTTAAACCGTAAATATTGCTATAATTAAACCCCAAATAAGCAGTCACAAATGCAGTTATCTTGCAGGCAATTGGGGCATGATTGGAATGCTGCAGCAGGTGCAGTGGCACTGAGCCCAAAAGTCGTATAATATTGCTATTACATCAATTAATTATATTATTTCTCTCATTTTTCAAAATGTTGCTATTACTTACTGGCAGTATACCACTAGTAACAACACAATATATTGCTGTTTTGTACATATACAAGTAATAACACTTTAACAAACTTTGCATAACTTATATTGTACAACTACTCAGCATGCTACAACAAACAAAAAGCGTAATATTAATCACGTAGGCGAAACCTAATGCATTGGCCAATGCTTGTTAGTGTTGTGACCAGTTTATTGTGAACATGCAGAGTTTAAGGCTAATTACACCTTCTCTCCTATACTTCCACTCACCCCATTGTGAAAAATTCATGTTTAAGTAGGGCTAAAGGGAGAGACAAGAAGGGGAAAGAGAGACAGACACCTTCAGGTTGGCTGTCATAAAATCCTGACTGTATTGGACATGGCACAGTGTTTCTGATCACAGCCAAGTCTCCACCTAGTGGTGAGAGAACAGGAAAGAAGCCAGAACTAATATGAGACGAATCAAAGTCAGACATACACCCAAACATTCTAATTCTGATACCCAATCCAGC
The DNA here is from genome assembly GCF_964263255.1 of Lissotriton vulgaris. Lineage (NCBI taxonomy): Eukaryota > Metazoa > Chordata > Amphibia > Caudata > Salamandridae > Lissotriton > Lissotriton vulgaris. Next base: position 2,112,246,799 of record NC_141689.1, on the reverse strand, counting down.
ACAGTAGAGTCTAAAAAGATGTTATTCCTAAAAGACTAATTCGACATAAGGATCATAAATTTCTGTTTTACTTTTGTTGATCATCTTCTGTCACTTCAAAGAAATGAGAACTAACTAGTAATGTTATATTCGATATCGGTGCCATAATATAGGTCCAGGGAACATTGGACACTTTCCGTACATCAGCTCCCGTCATTTCATATGAACGAGCCTTATAAGGACATAACTCCAAATGAGGAAAGACTGCCTTGTATGGACATAACGTCGTTAAAGGTCTGCAGCCTTTTATGGACTAAACATTTCACCTAGTTCATGACGAGGGTGGGTTCTGCCCGATCGATACTGCTAAGATGTCATCCTTAGCAGATAAGAATAATTAACGAGGACATTCTCCAGGAGGTACACTTCACCTCTTACATCGATGCACAAGGTTTAATCCCCAAACGTCACCTCATACTGAACAATGAGTAACACACGTACATAGACTGTATAAATACAGCACCACTTGCTATCAGTAATCAGGAGGGAACCGAGACTTCACGGCTGACACACTGACCAGAGACGCTGCAGCTCCGGCATGACATCGCTCCAGCTGGCAGTGGTCTAACCATCCCTTGAGGGGTGTCCAACTCGAGACCAGGACGGAGTCCCATACTCTCACTATTCAGGTATGGGTTTGGACTAAATCCTAGTGGGGTTCTTGGCTCTTAGATTCTAGGCTATTAGGCTCCTAGGCTCATTAGCTCTTTCGTACCTATTCACATGCTAGGTACACTTAGGTACATCTAGTCAGGCATCTTAGGAGTACGCACTTTATTTTATAATGCATTTTATATTCATGTATATTTTCAAAATCGGAGAACAATACTATTCCTTCTTATTCACTGTACTGCTGGATCTATATCTGTTACTGTGTTACAGTCGTAACAGCGCACGTATTCTACATAAGAAGAACTACAGTACAATAAATTCTTATTGTAAATACGTTCGACTGTTTCTTCTCTGTTTCTCTCTGAGAAAAAAAACAAGCAAGCACGAGTGACTGGGTGAAAAGTAATATATTGTTTCCACGAGCCTGAGGTTATTGTGTTCTAAAGTTGCACAAACTAATCTCTCTGATAACAGGAGATTCTAGTGGCACTGCGAGCTAGCTAATGCGAACTATAGGCTAATATATGCGGCGGGGGTGTACACAGAGTCAGTCTGCCACCAGGCCCACAGTATATGTTATCCATAATCGTCGTAGGTCCGGCATGACAGGGTACTTTTTTGGACTACACTACAGTAAGACCCATTTATGTTTGAGAAATAAAAGTGGTGTCATCTGAGAATAATCAGAATCAAGGGCCAGAGACAAATCATTTATATAGAGACTAAACCCTGCTGTTGCAAGCATATAACCTTGTCTAACACCACTAAGGACTGGGAGGTCTCTGATGGTTATGCCACTAGGGCGCTGCGTCTGGTCCTAGTGAACAAACCTAGAAACTTTGAAGCCCTATCAACTTTCTTTCCGGATTGCCCAAGAAAAGGGAGACTCCTCCCAGTAACTATAATGCCATCCTTCATGTAATAGTACACATGAAATGATTCATGTGTCACCTTAAAAGAGCTCAACTTAGGAGAAAAGAAACATGAAAAGTAAAAAAAACTTTCTTTGGGAATCTTGTAGCTCTTTATTGAAGATGAAAAGTTCTGCAGAAGTAAATAAGCACAACATCCAACTCCCCCAGCAACAGGGTAGAGAAATTCCAAACAGGATTTTGGCTGCAAAAGAGCAAACATCTGGGACACAAATAGTAGCAAGTAGGCAATGAATGTACCAAAAGATCTTGGTACATCTGACACATGCATAACTAGTCAATGCCTTTTTTATGTATTCAATTCTTTTTTTTTTATTTAAACCTCTTCGGAGATCAACAATATAAAATGGATACACAATCAGTACAATATTATAACAGTCTATATTAATAACTTCTTTAAAATAGTGATAAAGAGATTATTTTTTTTTTTTTTTTTACAAATTATGACACTAATTCCTTGGGAGGTTATCTAATTAATACAATCAGGTTGTTGATATTAAATAAATTATCTATAAAACATATAGGTTTTATAAAACAATATCAAGTTTCTACCAGGACTTTATTTTTTATGTATGATTCTAACAGGAACTGACTTCACTGGAGGGACTCAACTTCATCATGAATTGGGAACCTCAGGCATAATACCTGGACAGGGCATCTTTGTAGAAAGGTCCATTGGTAAGGCTTGACCTTGCCCCTTTTTTCACCACAAGATGTCGACTGGGCACATGAAAAAGACCCACCGCTCCCCAAGTTTGATACCTTTCCTCTAAGGCAAGGCTCTGAACTCCAACCATCGCCTTCCCCACCTCTGTGCCATGCAAGCCGCTGAACACCCCTCCAGGTAACCACAACCTCTAAATGCTGCATGGTATAGGGCACCCAGCAACATGTAGAGCGTGCACTCCAGAGACCAGTTTGTCTGAACCCTCAGTGCTTCATGGAATCTCTGAGTGTGGATGTAACACCTAGCAAATGTATTAATATACAGGTATTTAATTGGACTTAGCAGTTGGATAAGAACACCAATGTCCTGCTTTTCTTAGGACACTATCAAATTAACATTATAGATCTACAAATACTCTGTGAGACAATTATTTTCTTAATTAAACATATCTGAATAAGTAAGATTTAACTGGAACATCTGATCAATTGTGCTGACCTTTTCTCAAAATCCAGCCTCAAAAAACATAATGAGGCTATTTAAACTCATTAGATCTTCTAATAAGCTTAGTAATGTTGTGACCAGTTTATTGTGAACATTTAGAGCCTGAGGTCAATCCCTCCTCCCCAATTGGTCCTTTCACCCACTTGTGGATATATCAAGCTTTGTAAAGAGGATCCTTACATAGGGCAAAGGGGAGGCGAGCGGGAGAAAGAGATAGAGACTACTTCTGGTTGGTTGTCATAAGATCCAGACTGGATTGGACATGGCACATTGTTTTCGATCACAGATAAGTCCCCAACTATCGATGAGAGAACATAAGTCAGGAAAGAAGCCAAAACTAAGATGAAAAAAATGCAAGTCGGGACTTATCAGTGCCAGTAGATGGCTTGCTGTAACTAGCTCTTGGTAATACTAGGAGTCCTGCTCAGCAACCTAACTAGGATGAACATCACTGCATCAACGGTACTGAGGGAGCTTGGGAGAAGGGAGACACATGCAGAACGATGATCATGGCAAGTGCAAAGAAACCAGACAAACTTAAATAGGGATGAAACCAAAGGAGCTGAGAAGGATCAAAACAGCAAAGGCAAAGGAGCAGAAAAAACAGGGTGCGAACTCTATCAACAAGTGAGAGAATCACAACAACCAGTGTTGCCAGACAGCTTTCCATTACGCATGCTAACTCTTACATACCCTGTCTGCCCCATATGACCTGAAAATGTTTGTATTAGCCCTACTGTGATGACGGCAGCATAGCGGACTCTGAAGTTGACATACTATTTGTGTATTGCTGAATTCTCCATTCCCCTGTTCTCCCTCCTTCTCCATGTCTTTTGTTTTCGAAGTCTCTTATGATCTAACCTGCCCTGTGACCTGACAAGTAATAGTTCACAGTATATATTTTAGATGGAAAGGATCAAATATATAGGGTGGTAATTACCCATATTGTCTTGAAGAATCTTTTTAGAGATCAAAATAATCTCTCTCCATGCCATGTTGGGAGAGCAAAGTAATGTTAGGAGGCTCTAAACAATTGACCATCTCCAATATATATGAACTCCACACTTACACATTAAAATTATATATAGATCAACAGTACGATGCCAAGACTAAGGGTGTTTCCAGTCTTCCAAGAAGCTACAGCCCAGGATACATCCTTTTATGTCAAGGTAGGTTAAAATGTATGGGCACTACTATTGATTTCAACCCAACTACTACTTGGAATCATTGGTTCAAGACCAACCAGAACGATGCCGCAGGGGTAAATATACAAGGTGGAAAAATGTGAGTATCAACTATCTTAAGTAAAGAGTATTTCAGGAATAGTGGGGGTATCTCTGTCAAGGTTGTCTTAATCTTGCATATACTTGATAGGTCTGCATACAGACTATTTATACCATCACAGTGAAAAATGTGGCCCAATCATACATGTTATTTGGAAAAAGTTTCAAACATTACCAGATGTATTAATACATGGTATTTCTACAGTTGTGGATGCACTTGCATCTCCAAATATTACCACTAGTAACTTTATAGGTTTATGTCAGTCATACATAAATAGGAGTCATTTTTTGTAGCGGAGGGGAATACTTTACCCTATGTAGAAGTGTGAATTGAAAAGAATACAGCCATCAACAGAGGAAAATAACCCTCCTGACAAACATGAAAACTAAAAAGCATATCTATATAGTGTGACAGTCTGTCCATATTGGATTGAGGATCAGGGTGTGCACTGGAAGCAGGTGGGTGGATGTGAGGGGTGTGACCCCAGTTGTCTAAGGCATCAGATGTGGTCCTCTAGCTTAAGACATACCTCTGTTAGTGAGGGTTTGTATGAGCGGCATGACTCCAGCATGGTGCCGTGTATCCACCTTCCTTAACACACAGGTATTCCTTGTGAAATTACATTGGAGAGGCCTTTCAGGTGGATGTAAATGTGCACATGGTCCATTCCCCCTTTTGACAGCTCTCACATCGCATTGAGGACTGTTTTTCAAAGTACTTGTCCTCCCAGAGGAAAGCTCCTGCCACCCCTACCAAGTCCCTCCCAAGGGTAGGGACAGGAAGCACCACCCTCATGAAGATTTCACCCACAAGTTGTCGCCCCATCTTCACAGAACAAACCTCAAAGTTTGTATATATTCACCCATGCCATCCTGGGATATCTATGGTAAGAGATATTTTGTCAACAATTTTGAATCAATACAAATTGCACCCACCTTCTACTTGTATAAGCTCATGTGTGCCTGAGCCTGAAGGTAGGTGCATGTGAGTAACATCATGGAACTTACTGGAGAATGATGATCAAGTGCTGTTTACCCTTAAATCACCGTACAAACATCCACACAGTGTTAGCAGATTCCCAACGCATACGAGTACTTTTATTAAAATAAAGATTTTCCTACAGTTCTTTTTAAAATAAAAATAAATAGGGCATGGGTTGTGGGGTTGATGTGAAGAGTTAAGCTGTAATATGTCCTTAGGGGCAGGAGAAAAAAAAAGAAATAGAGCCTGAGCTCAGGGAGGGGAGACTCAACTTGGAGTAAGGTGGGCGACAGCAACATAAACGTCAGGAGTGTCATGGGAAATGTCTATATACACAATTTAATTGGGAAAATTAAGCACATCAAGGAAAATGACCAAACGAAAAGTTCAAACAAATATCCAGAAGTTTCAAAATACTATCCAAAATCAAAAAAAATGTTTGCAGATTAATATTGGCCGGAACTGTGGATGCACCTGCATGGCACCAGCCTCGAGGGAAGATGAAATGTGCACTAGACCCTTGGAGCAGGGAGGATGGAGGTGAGCTGAATCTCCCCGGACTTCAGCGGCTCTGGTGGTTGTGGTTATTAAACTGGGGCAGCTGCTGCATATAGCTGTCTGGAGTGGGAGGGAGAAAGGCCCTGTCATCTGGGCACTGCAACCTATCGTTGAGCTAGGAGGCAATCTTGTGCTCTGTGGACAGAAGTGACCCTATTACTCTCACAGCACTCGTCAATAGTCTAGCACAGTGGAGTGATGCACATCTTGGAGAGGGTGTCCTAAAGAGAGACAAGGTGTGGCATTTACTGAGCTGAGCCCAGGGGGAACATCCTTTACAACGCAACTTTTACCACGCAGTGCTTTTACATCGCAACTTTTACAACGCAAACCATTACAACGCATTGCGCTGGGGGACGCTCTATTTATTTATTTTATTTATTTTTCACATTTGTAAAGCGCACTGTTACCAGCCGGTGTCCTGGTGCTGACTGACCACTCCTTGCCCTTGGCCCGAAAGTTTTACTGTTTAAAAAGCCATATTTTCAGGGCCCTCCTGAAGGACATTAAATTTGAGGCCAGTCTGAGGACCACTGGCAAGGCGTTCCAGGCCTTTGCTGATCGCAGGGAGAAACTCCTACTCCCCCAGCGGGCTTTCCTGACTCTAGGAACCACAATCAGCCCCTGATCGGCTGACCTGAGGGCTCTTACTGGTTTATACCATTGGAAGAGCTGGGTCATACAGTGGGGGCCTATTCCTTTGAGCGCCTTAAAGACTACGCAAAGAGCTTTAAATGTAATTCTTTTGCGCATTTGCGCACCGGTAGCCAATGTAATTTCCCCAGATCCTGGGCGACCGGGGAAAATTTGGGTGTACCCGTAATCAGGTGGACTGCTGCAGTCTGCAGGATTTGCAGTTTGTTAAGCAGCCCATGTTGAGCATTAAGCAGCAGGCTGTTACAGTAATCCAACCGAGACATTATTAGTCCCGTCACCACTGTCTTCCTGTGCTCATCCGGGAGGAAGGGCAAAACTTTGCGTACTGTTTTCAGGACATAGTGAGTTGCTGAGGACAAGGCGTTTACTTGAGGCCTGAAGGACAGTGTCTCGTCCATCAGGATCCCCAGGTTTTTCACCTTAGCTACTGGGGGGAGGGGGTGAGGTACCCATTTCCTCTGGTCACCATCTTGGAGACCAGAAATTTTCTCTGGCCCCAAAGAGAACTTCGGTCTTTGAAGAGTTCAGCTTAAGGCAGTTCCCTGTCATCCAGCTACTGACCGCTCTCATGCAGTCCTTGAACCTGTTGGCCGTGCCTTCCACTCCCCCCGGTAGCAGCGACACCACAATCTGCGTGTCGTCTGCATAAGATGTTAAATTAAAAACGAAGGATCTGATGACTGGGGCCAACGTGGAGACATATACGTTAAAAAGGGTCGGACTCAGGGATGATCCCTGAGGAACCCCACAGGGGAGCAAAAACGGGTCCGATTCGAAATCTCCCAGAGCCACCACCTGATTCCTGTTGGAGAGGAAAGCCTGCAGAATCTTAAGGGCTTTCCCCTGCACCTCACAGGCCCTCAACCGATCCACCAATAGTACGTGGTGGACCGTATCAAAGGTCGCAGACAAATCCAGCAGGATCAGGGCGGCTCTGCCTCCTGCATCCATCACTGATCTAATATCTTCTGCCGACTTGATTAGGGCCGATTCTTTACTGTTCCCAGTGAGGGATCGAGATGTTGCCCCACACCCAAGAAAGTGCTCAGCTGAGTGTTCAATATGCCCTCTATGATCTTGGCCGGCAGCAGAAGTCTGGCAATGGGCCGATAGTTGTTCAAATCGGCCACATCCAAATGAGGTTTTTTTAAGAGGGGCAGGATGGATGCCTGTTTCCAGCGGGAGGGAAACTCCCAACATGTTATTGAATAGTGGGGTGAGCTCTAGGATAGGGAATAGATTTAATTTACTATCCAACACCTTTCCTACTATCCACGGGGACTGGAGTTGGAATAGTAAATTAAACTATTCACTATCCAGCACCCCTCAACATTATACGTTGTAAAGGCATGCATTGTAAAAGTTGCGATGTAAAAGCATGCGTGGTAAAAGCATGCGTTGTAATGTCTTACATCCGAGCCCAGATTCTATTATTGTTAAACGTGGTCTTCTGCCTTAAGGCCAGGGAGCTGCATGTGGCTCCAATTGGACCTTTGGGCAGGATGAAAAGCTGTTAAAGAGGACTGCTGAACCCAGCCAGCCTTCCCATTTTGACTGATCATCTGTGTCTGTGAACCCCAACCCTTATCCTGGTGCATTTGTCAACATGAGTAACTATATTTCTGGCATGACGTTCCATGGCAGATTGTGTGCTCATGCACTGTAGTGTTGTAGCTTGCTGGAGGAGGTAGAGTTGACTTGTGGGCCTGTGCCCTCTGTCTTTTAGCTACAAACAAACTGAGCACTAACATCAAAAGGACATAGACCAATCAATGCCAGCCACTCATGCCTTTATACCCACGCTGCAAGACCTTGGCACAAGCGGAGTCAAGGCGGGTCAATTGTTCACTGAATGTATCGCCCCTTTATGTTCTAATCATAAAACCTAAACTATATTTGCCACATCAAGTTCTTCATGATTTTGCACGAAGTTGAAACAAATAGCTGTTCCAATGAAGCCTCCCAAGCAAGCTAAGATGCCTGCATGAAAAGATTCTGAAAGCCCTGCAATAACCAATCAACAGCTAAGGCAAGGGATAGTACAAATTGACAAATGACAATTTGCCTGATGACAAATTGGATGCTAATTTAAATGGCATTACCATAAAGTGTGATTTACTGGAAACCAAAATCTATGAAGTGGCAATTGACTTGGGTCTTCTGAGAGAGGACCAGAGAAATCTGGCAGAAAGAGTTTTACGCCTCCGCCCGACTCATCTTGGACATCCCCCGACGCAGCCACATCTCCGGCCATCTGAGGGACCTGCACTGGCTCCCCGTCAGCAAAAGGATCACGTTCAGGCTCCTTACCCACGCACACAAGTCTCTCCACGACCTGGGCTCCAAGTACCTCAACGACCGCCTAACCTTCTACACGCCCACCCGCCAGCTACGTTCTACGAGCCTCGCCCTCGCCGCAGTACCACACATCCGAAGAGCCACCGCCGGAGGAAGATCCTTCTCCTACCTGGCAGCCAAGACATGGAACTCCCTCCCCATTCATCTCCGGCTTACACAGGACCATCTCGCCTTCAGGAAACAACTCAAGACCTGGCTGTTCAAGTAGTAGCGGACCCCTCCCCCAAGCGCCTTGAGACCCTTCTGGGTGAGTAGCGCGCTATACAAATGTTATGATTGATTGATTGATTGATTGATTGATTGATAATGAACATGCTCCAATTGCTACATTCCCAAACTATTGCGAACCAGGGGCAGATCTGTGACCACATAGAAGGAATACAGTTTGTTGGTTGGTGAACAAAAGACACAGAAGGCAGGTACAGATATACTTCGCTTTACGTTTCTTCAAGATACACATCTCACTAAGTCAGAAGGAGAAACCCTGAAACAAAGATGGAAGTACCGAATTAACTTCATTTCATACTCAGGACATGCCATAGATGCAACAAATAGACCCAGAAGAGCGTTATTTGTCTGTAAGGCCAGCTGGATGGCACACACTTGCATTTAGTAAGCTTAACTTTGCCCAGCTCTGGGCAAACAGCATTTTCTACAAATATCTAATATAATCCCTCTAGACCTCCATTTCTTTTAATTAGGCTTGTAATAAGCTCATGCTAAGGGTGCAAAAAAGAAATCTACTACACATAGAAGTTGTTTCTTATTTGTGTTTTCCACATTTTATTTCTTTTATCCATTTTGTTTAAGTTTTCAACACATTGCATTTCATTTTTTATAAAGTATGTTACATATCATAAATAACATTATATACGAGACTAGAAAAATTGTATGGACATTAGTAGTCTAAACTAATTAGATATTCCAACATTTACAGTCCCCCACACTCATTCATACCTCTTCACACAAATCTATCTCTTACACTCCATACATACACTCTACCCACCACACCTCAAAACTACATACACAGATGACTTCATAGGGGTGAGCTACTCCAGCCTCTAATGCTGTGTTGTGAGCTAGGGTGTTCCTCTCAAACTGTTCAACGTGCGTTTCGATGGCCTGCGTTATTTTTCATACCATCTTCTTCAGGACCTGTTACTTCTGGGATTTGTAACGGCTTGGATGAAGGGGGAAAAAATAATGATGCTTATTCTGTCAGCCGACTTATTTCAGGTACATGTGTACATGTTTATACAACCAATCAAGGTGGCACAGTTGAGTGTAAACGCCCTCTTAGTAAGGCATGCACTAATACAGTAAATTTGAAAGGCTGACAAGTCAACGTAAGCAGATGAACAGATGGTGCTTTACTGAATTTTCGCTATGGATGTTTAATATGTGAGAGTAGATGATTTACACTCTCCCCCCTTCCTTTGCCTATAGGTCAGTGTGGCTTTCATTTTCCGAAACAGATTTCATGTAATTTGCAATGAGTAAATACATGTTACGTTACTATGATAAGACCCTCATTAGTCATATATATATATATGTATATATATATATATATATATTCTCCCAATCCTGGCTTTCAGCATTCAAGAAGAACAGGCACCGACTCCGTGGATGTAATCAAAGGTTTCTTTATTCACCAATAACAGAGATCAGACGCGTTTCGGCGGATGGAACCGCCTTGCTCACTACATCTATATATATATATCCACATTAAATTAAAAAAATGTTTTTATATCATTACAGTTCATTGCGCTATTTTCATGTTTATTTTTCGTATAATGTGTTCTTAGAAAAGCCAGATCTTGTTTGGTAAGTCTGCCTGGGTGTATACCTTTGCACAAAAAATTTGTTTTCCCTGACCCAGGAGCCATATCCTAACCAGGGGGTCCTTGATACACTACACAGTATTACCCACGGTGTACCCGTGTGGGATTTTTGCGATTTATCTTTTCTTTTTTTGGTTGTTGGAAATCTTTGGCTAATATTGCGTGTTTTTATATCTCTGTTTTAAGAGTGTCAAATTCTTGAATCTTTAACCCAACTCCATTCGTCTTAGATTTTGGCGTAACATTTATGTAATAGATTCAAAATAGAATGGCCAACCTCCAAACTTTTGGCTTCTCAGACGAAGACTTCGCCACATTAGTGGGCACTAGTGGAGATTTTGGTAATAATCAGGCTAGTAATCCACAAAATAATAGTGATCACAATAAATTATTAAATCTCCAAAAGAAACTCATTAGAATAGAGGCCCATGGAGAGTTTATGCTGAATTATCTCAAGAATGGCATAATTCCAATGGGCCTAAGGGTCCGTAACATCCCCGTAAATCCCCTTTTCGTAGACATCAAAACTTTCCTAATTAAGTGGAGTATGATCGCGAGCCGGTGCTCTAGGGACCTTATGATTTTGATCATATCTACATCTAAGGAATTGGCTGTTGAAATAAAAAAAGAAATACAGGAACTTGAAGATAAAATTAAAAAATCTACAACTATAGAGGAAGCAGATAGACAACTAGACACTATAAAAAAAGACATTTTATCATTCTCTGATTATCTGGAAAAAAACAAAGGAAGATACATTTCTGAAAGATAAAAGGTTCTATACTGTGAAAAGGACATATCCATATATCCATATATTGTAGAAGGTTCCTTTAAAACTGATTCCCAAACAGGAACATACAACCCTATTTCTCAACATAGAGTCAATAACTTCTCAAACTCCTCTGCATCAGATTCAGAGGAAGAAGGCAATATGGGGTATCAAGACGATAGACCCTACGAACCCAGAAATGGCCAAAGAAACAGTCGCCAACCTTTTTTAGGCCAACGGGGGGGGGGGGGGGGAGGGGGGGGAGGAGAGGACGTCAGAGTGTCAGGTTCCAGAACCAGACAAGAGGCAACTATCAGACCAATCAATATGCCCAGGAACCTCAGCAATACTTAGAAACAAGGAACAAACAATATTGGAGAAACGGGATGTAATCCCAATATTTAATCTATCTTCTCATACCCTTGAGCCTCCAGATTTATCTCTCCTCACCAAAGGTTTATCCTTTGTTCCACATACTAAAGTAAATACATTTGAACTTTATCGCGATATCCATTCGTTTTTTAGAAAGATAAGACTTAAAAAGTTTTTCCAAGAAAGTGACCCCGTGGAGTTAGACACTATTAGCAACAATATTGTAGCCTTACCATCTACCTTCACCCCTTTGTTACAACAAGTAGGTCCTGAAATGGCCATCTTTGAAAAGGTAGTCCTGAAACGATTGGATCAGGCCCAAAAATTCATCCCAAAACCTAGATATAATATTTCAAAGGAAGAGCATGATTCTCTTGAAAAGTTGAAAAATGACAAGTCAATTGTAATTAAAAGCAGTGATAAAGGGGGCGGTATAGTCCTATTGGATTGCAATACATATGAAAATAACATGATCAAAATGCTCAGTGACCCTATCTTTTATAAAAAGATTAAACCTAACCCAACAGAAAGAATAGTCAAAACTATAAATAGACTAACTCTAAAGGCTCTGAATGAAGGGACAATAAATAAAAAAGAATTTGAGTTCTTAAATACTTCAGATAAGAAGGTATCCTGCATATATGGATTGCCTAAGATCCACAAGGACCAAAACAATCCCCCTTATCGCCCAATTGTGACAACAATAGGAACACCCCTTGAGGCTCTTTCTAAATATCTGGACAAGATTCTTCGTCCATATATCTCGCTTTCGCCATCATATGTGAAAGACACAGGCGATATAATTACTAAGGTGGAAAACTTGACATATAATGAATACAACGATATCCTAGTGACTCTTGATATCGAGTCGCTGTATAGCAACATACCCCAGATAGGAGCTATTGAGGCCACAATGTGGTTTATCGACTTACATCAGATCCCCTGTTCTAAATCCTTTATTAAGGAATGCTTGACACTAGTTTTGAGGGAAAATTTCTTTGAATTTGGTGAAGATTTATATCTACAAATTAAGGGTGTAAGCATGGGGGCCTCTATGGCCCCCTCAATAGTTAACATCTACATGACCCTCTTTGAGAGTAAATTTATTTTTAACGAGGTGGCCCCGTTCTTCGAGTCTGTTTCCCATTGGTACCGATACATAGATGATATCTTCTTTGTATGGACCGATGGGGAACAGACTCTGAAGGAATTCCTCCAATGGTTGAACCTGACGGATGAGAATTTACGCTTTACTGCACATATCAATAAATCCAAGGTTGAATTTTTGGATATATACATAAAAAACAATGATGGTGTCCTTGAGGTGGATTTATACACAAAACCTACTGCTCGAAATACCCTTTTACATTTCCAAAGTTACCATCCAAGGTGCCAAAAGGACAGCATCCCCTTCTCTCAATTTTTGAGAGTTAGGCGTAATTGCACAAACATAAGGGATTTTGACATCCAAGCAGAAATTATGAAACAGAAATTTATCCAAAGGGGATATCCCCATCGTCTTGTTAGAGTGGCCTACAAGAGGGCTCGTTTCTACGATCGTGATGCCCTTTTATATTCCCAAAAGCAAAAATCTGACCCGAAATTGGTGTGCATAACCAAGCACTCAACTATGGATTCTACAGTCAGACAAATAATTAATTCCAATTGGCATTTGTTGAATGTACTTGATAACCAACAAAAATTACCTAAACCAATGTTCGCACACAGGCGAAACAAAAATTTAAAAGATCAAATAGTGCGCTCTAGATATGGAGGTAAAACAAAAAATAACTCCTTTCTACAAAAATCCATTGAGGGAACCAATGCGATTAGAGGCACCTCGCGTTGTGGATCTTGTCAGTCCTGTGGCACCATTATACCTGGTGAAAACATGAAATTCAATAAGGGTAATATTCAGGCAAAAGAACTATGGACTTGTAATACCAAGAATGTAATCTATTTGATTACATGCCCATGCAATCTAGGGTATGTGGGAGAGACGTCCCGCATGATAAAAACTAGGCTGACGGAACATAGGTCAGCCATCAAAACACAGAAAGTATCGGCACCACTTGTGAATCACTTTATTGAATACAAGCATGCACCAGAAGATCTGAAATGGCGCATTCTAGAAAGAATCCATTTATCGAAAACACAAGGAGGAGATGAAATACGTAAAAAAAGAGAAGTCTTTTGGATTTTCACCCTCGGGACATTCAACCACGGTTTAAATCAGGATTTACCATGGGAGAATGCGATAATATAGGGATGAACCAAAAGTAGTCAATAGTAATTTCTTCTCAAAATGTCTGTAACTACATAAGTAGAACTTGTGCGAAATAAAGTCTTAGGATAACTATCTAAAAATGAATACTAACTGGCTTAGATAACTTCCGTGAACAACTAATTAATAGGGGTTGACGATGTCGATCGAAAAACATCCTGTAATAATGATAACACCAAAAAGATATACCTCTAATAGATATTTTGAAAAATACAGCAGTAACATAAGATATATAAGTATAAAAACCCTACGTGGAATACGGTTCCTTGGCCAGATCGGCATACCCCTTTAAATAGAGGCGGGGCTTAATTTGCATGATCAGCAAACCACCGGCTATAAATAGGAGTAGAAAAGGAGCTTTGTGAAACCTTCTTTTTCTTTACGAGTTACCGACGGGAGCACACGCGAAATACGAACCTGAAAACGGTAAGAGCTTTATAACAGGGCACAAGTAGCAATGAAGCGTAATAACTTAAAGCGGCTTAGTAGCTGTTTGGCGCCGTCTCTAAACTAAGTTCTGCTCTGTTTCCTCTAGAGCTAGTGAGGTTTGCAATTGACATAATCAACTACCCCGCCGAATGCAAAGTGTTTGAATCGCCGGATAAGGGGTAAAGATTAAAAGGGGAAAAGAAACGTAAAGACCCGTAAACAGCTCTCCTAATCTCAAGTTGAATTAAGGTAAAAGACCATCTTAAACTGCTAAAAGACGATGGTATATACAAATTATAAAAAAAGTCATTGAATATACCACCTATTTTTATGTTTGTCTTGATATAAACAGGCGTGTCTACAAACAACGCGTTTCCAGCGCGGTGTGCTCCTGAACAACTTTGTCTGCCTGTCAGTATTTCTTTAAAATCGACAAGTCTGCACAACAATACCTGCACAGAATTGTCCACTGTTTACGTTGTGAAAATTACCGCTATACAGAGGTAAAAATGAAAGAGTGTTAACCTAAAATAATTAGAAAGAAAAATTACGCCATTTGAAAGGATGTAACACAATGTATTTTTAAAACAGGTCACCGTGTATGTGAACAAACTTTAGGCTGCAGTGACGGATAGATGGAAATTGTTTGAAGTTTTTTACTGAGATGGTGAAACCTTAGAAACCGGAAGTAGGTGTGTTAAAGCAAAAATCAGATTTGACTTTACTTCGAAAGAATTAATAAACTTGTCTAGTTAATGCCTGATCAAAACCTTATTTCAGAACTATCCGCTCCTTAAGAATATCGTCTGGAAGATTATTGAAGTTAGAAGTGAGATGGGAGCAGTGAATTATGTTTAAACAGGTAATTTTTTTAAAAAAAACATGAAATTATACAAATGAGACTTGTAAAGAGTAGGGAATGAATATCGAAAAAATCTTGTAAGATACTAAAATAATATCTCTCTCCCCACACAGATTTCACATGCCTACTCCTATATAGAAAAGAAGGTGCCTCACTCTCTTCAACCAAGCTATTAAGTGTTATAGAATAATAAGCAATTTAGGTAAGACGTGCTTCTGGAACTAAGATAATAAATAAATAAATATGGATTAAAACAATGAACGGTCAAAAGATAGAAAATAGCATATGTTATAAATCCTGGTAAGAAAAAGTTTTTATCTTTCTATCCTTGGACTAAGTATGGATATTAAATTCTGATAATAAATTAAGAAGGTAATGTTCATTGAAAGTATAATTTTTAGAAATAGATGGAATCTTGTTTTACCTAGATGATTAAAAGTCAGTAATAATGATTAGGTGACAAATTTAAATTAAATATATGATGAGAACACTAGTTTTAAATAAACTAGAATGATTTGCTTGAGCAACAAAAATTGGTTATATGGGGGGTGTACAAACACCGAGCGTTTACAGATAGCTTACTAATGAATTGTGAAACATAACCAATGTAAAGATAAATAGGGAATAAATTTAGAAAAATGAATGGAAATACTTAAATATAGTTATCGAATAGACACCTTAAAACGTTACACCCTAAATGTTACGCTGATACCTAGATGAGAGTATTTTATATGTGTTTTACCTTTGATTTGTTCTGAGATGTTTTAGAACCATCATGAAAGACTGAAAGAATCTCGTACTACAATGTAGTAATAAATGTTTCCAACTTTTTATCTTTAGTAACCCTTTCAAAAAAAACTGTACAAGTCTGGCTAATAAGTTTTTTATCAAAAATGGTGAACTGACCAGAATCACTAAATGTATAAATTTAACAAAGATGCAATGCACTGAACTTTTGATGTCAACTAAAACGATGTTTTATTTTGTTTAGAAAAGTGGCTGAATATTCATTGTCCTGATGAAGACAAAAAATATTGTCGAAACGCGTTGACAGATACAGCCCAGTCCGCCAGAATCAGGGATAATTTTTACTGCTGATTGCTGATTGTTGATTAAAACTTGTGATTCTCTTAAAAAGAATTATATCAGAATTTGTTAGATGTTATTGTGTAAAAATATATCATGTATACAGGATTATATGTATTTATTCACTTTTATTAATATAATTAAAAAACAATTTTTTTTATATCATTACAGTTGATTGCGCTATTTTCATGTTTATTTTTTGTATAATGTGTTCTTAGAAAAGCCAGATCTTGTTTGGTAAGTCTGCCTGGGTGAATACCTTTGCACAAAAAAATTGTTTTCCCTGACCCAGGAGCCATATCCTAACCAGGGGGTCCTTGATACACTACACAGTATCAATCTAATTATGCCATTTCCACCTCTTACGGTTCCGGCCCTTCTCTCAGTCAGTAGAGTTTGCCTATCTGTAGCTTTCGCCTTCCCTTTGGCTTGTTGGAGTACTGTTTTCGAATAGCCGCGCGATTTAAAGCGTTCCACGCCTTTCTCTGCAGCCTCTTCGAAGTCTTTCTCCAGGGAACTGTTGCGTTTTATTCTCAACAGTTCCCCGTAGGGGATACTCTTGACAAGGAATGCTGGGTGACTACTTCGTCCGTGCAGGACGGAATTCCCTGCCGTCTCCTTTCTAAAGAGCGCGGTCTGAATTGTGCCTGAATCAACGAAGATTCTTAGGTCTAGAAAGCTGACTTCTTTCCTGCTCATACTGTGGGTGAATTTCAGATTCAAATCGTTTGTGTTAAGGGCCATTATATAGCCTTATGCCGAGGATTCTGATCCCATCCAAATGAGGAAGAGGTCGTCGATGTATCTCCTCCAGCAAATCACCCTATCGACCCATTCGGTTTTGTCATCTGCCCAGGCCACCTGCTTCTCCCACTAGCCCACGAATAAATTCGCGTAGCTGGGGGCGAAGCAGGTGCCCATAGCGGTCCCCCTAACCTGTCTGAATCTCTGATTCTGAAAAATAAAGATGTTGTTATTCATACAGAAAGATATGAAATCCAAAATCATTCTGCTGTGCTCCAGGTAGTGGGAGGATCGTAAGTTCAGAAAGGTCTTCACTGCTTCAATCCCATCAGAGTGTCTAATGCTCGTATAAAGACTGGAGATGTCCAGAGTTATCATCACCGTCGTTCTCCCACTCCACATCCTGTATTTGTCTGAGGAAGTCCTTTGTGTCTTTCGTATATGAACTCAGCTGAGTTACCCATGGGGCCAAAAAAGAGTCAATGAACTTTGACATATTTTCAGTTAGTCCTCCAATGGATGACACAATCAGTCTCCCTGGTGGTTTAGTGGCGTCCTTGTGTACTTTTGGGAGATGATAAAAACTGGGTAATCTTGGTTGTTTGTTCTGCAGGAATAGATATTCTTCCCTGGCTAGTATTCCTTTTCCATACCAGTGTTCAATAAGGGAATGATATTCTCGAATGCTTTCCTGATATTCATGTTCCGTTGTCGGCAAGTAGTTCTCGCGGTCCTTTAACTGTCGTAGGGCTTCTTTACAGTAGTTATCACGACGCTGGATGACTACGTTTCCGCCTTTATCTGAAGGCTTTATCACGATTGAGTCATCTTTCTCAAGGTTTGAAATAGCGTCTCTCTGATGAATTGAGAAATTCCACTTGATTTTTTCCCTGTTGGACTCTTCTTGTTTGTGTCTGTATAGGTATATGATTGGATATGATAGTGTTCTATTGATGAGTGACCGTATGTATGAGTGATTGTATGGGTGAATGAGTGGATGTGTGTGTAGATCTAGAAATCAGTGAGTGCGTATGTAGTTACTGGTATTGGTGTGTCAATAATTTCAGGAATGGTAGTTTGTATTTAACACTGGGTGTATCAAAGGTTAGATTAGAGTGTGAGGAGGTGCATTGTATTATCACATGGATGATGTCATCAGTGATGTCATTAAAAATGTCATCAGTGATGTCATCAGTGATGTCATTTGAGATGTCATCAGTGATGTCACTGATCATGTCATGAATGATGTAATATGTGACATCATCAGCAGTGGATTGCGGGCGCGCAAGTTATAGTGAGTCCAACTCACTATAACGTGGGAATTTCAATGGTTTTGTATGAGTAAAGTGTCCAGCTAACTATAACTGGTGTTAAACCTATGTTTTTTTCAGGGAATTTCAAAGGTTTTTTAAATGCTAATTCCTAACTATAACAAATGTGAAACCTATGGTTTTTTTAGTGAATTTCAATGGTTTTTTAAATGCTAATTCTTAACTATAACGATTGTGAAACCTCTGGTTTTTTCACGGAATTTCAAAGGTTTTTTAAAAGCCAATTCCTTTCTATATCGAGTTTGTAACCTACGATTTTTTGTATTTGCTGTTTTGCGTAAGTATTAATTATTAATAATTTATTTTTGAAATAATATTTTTTCAATGTTTTTTTTTTTAATAATTTTTTCCTGGGGCGCTCAGGGTGCGCGCACCAGTAAGCTCTCCCGAGAGCGCACGGAGAGCGCAATTTCTGTGTTCGTTAAAAAAAATATGTATGAAAAGTAAATAATAAAGCAAGACATTTAGTACCATATTATAAAAGCAATATTTTTAATTTACGAAATGAAAATGAATTTACATTTCCGTAAAGCGATCAAAATGTCACTCAGGCGCGCCGTGTAAGCGCCCCCGGAAGCGCCTAAGTTTGCGCCGCGTAAGCGCCCCCGGAAGCGCTCCGGTGCGCGCAGCGTAAGCGCGTCAAGTCATGTGACCTTAAAATAACTCTTTTCATTGGTTGCTAACAGTTTTTTTACAAAGAATGAAATCCCCACCCATTTCCTTCACTTCGTCTTTCACTTTTGAGACTGAAAGACCTGTTTTTTGCTATTGGATCTTTCTTGGATTACCATGGCTGCCAGAGAATGCAGCAGTGATGATGACAGAGAGACATTTATTGATGAAGAGGTTCCTCCACTCCGGGTAAAAGAACACTTCACATGGAAGATTTTTTCCATTCCTCATGATCAAAAAAAAGTAAATGCTCCAAAGGTGGAGTGCCGGATTTGTCATACTGTCCTCTCACGGGGTGACCCCACCAAAAAATATTCATTTGGGAACTCCACTATGATTCGCCACGTCGAGAGGAGGCACCCCCAGAACTTTGCCCGGGAGAGTGTCAGAGCTCTGGCTCAAGAGGCTCCCAGGGATGGTGCCTCTACTTCAACTGGAGGACCAACAACATCGGTGAGGGGGCGACCAGAAGAGCTGATCCCCAACATTCAGCCTGCATTTAATGAAGCCTTAATTAAATGCAAAAAATGTGATCAGCTACTTTGTTATGGGGAACAAAGTGTAATGCTCATGGTTCGAGCAATTGACCAACACTGCTGCCAACCCCAGTCCTAATTTAGATTATTTTTTTTGCTCCTGTTGAGCAGTTTCCAATTCCCTGTTTTTGTTTCTGTTGAAAAAAAAAGGAAAAAAGAAGAAAAAAAAAGTTCTTTTCAGAACTACCTCCAATTCTCATCAAAGAGCTGTATTCTTAAAAAAATGAAAAAGAGTAACTGAAGTGGAGTGCAGTGAGAGAAGAGAGGAAAATGAGTGAGAAAGCAAAGAAAGGGACGAGAGGGGAAGGGAAGTGAAGAAGGGGGACTGAAAGAAGGTGAGTGTGGGGAACGAGAGTGAGGAGGAGAGTGAACATGGGGAATGTGTCAATTTAGTGTGAGACAAGGTGAGTAAGGCTGTGAAGAAACAGAGAAAGTGAAAAAAAAGTAAGAGTAGAAGACTGAAGACCTCATTTATGAGGCCATGTGTCACTTTTACGCCGCCGGTGCGTCATTTTTTGTGACGTACCAGTGATGTAAAAAATGCACCTTCTTTAGTCATATTTACAAAGTGACGCATTTTCTTTTTTTAAATTTGTTTTTATTGCAGAATTAGAAACCAGTACACATAATAGATTAACCAGTACACTCATGGTGTCCCAATGCATAGTTAAAGTAAGCAGAATATCTTACACAGCCATTTAGCCCACAACCCGGAGGCCGGGCGGCGCAGCAATCCGTACTTCCAGCAAGAACATCACAGTGATCATCCCATAGGGATATCTGGTCAATAGCATCATTCTGTATCTGCATTTTACCCCCCTAAACTCCCAACCCTCCCCCTACACCAGCCAGCATTCTCTAGCGATCCAACTGAGCGACTTCATACTTGTAATCCTGGTCCCATACCCATCTACCAATGGACGCCTATTGTGTCGACCTAGGGTGTCTCCACATCGCCCTCGCAGCCTGTCAGGGCCTCTCAGTACTCTTGGAAACATATCTAACCCTAGGTTCAACTGCAGTGCCTCTCTGATCATGGCCTCGGTGCCTAACACTTCCCCCAAACAACGCCCTCTCCCCCCCCCCTGCAACCGCTGCTGATGTGGGCCTGGTCTTGCTAACACTACTGTGGAGCTCGCTACAGATCGAGTGATGCCTTTGCTCCTTCAAGCCTCATGGAGCCCCAGGTATACAATTAGTCTATTCTTCGTCCTCCACATGTAGTCACGTAACACCTGGACTATCATCTCCCACGCCCTTGACATTTCCAAGCTCTTTTCATTATCGATCCTGACCGCCTGTCTCATCCGGAGCACACTCTCACATTCGGACCATTTCAGCAGTTCATTCACCCATCTCCTCACCGATGGTCCCTCCTTAGACTTCCAGTGCCAAGTAATTTCTCTTTGCGCCAATATAAGCCCCAGATCAATGAATTTGCTCGTTACTTTTGTGTTCTTTGTGTGTGGAAACCAGAGCAGTAGACACGCCGCCATGTCAAAATCCACCTCAAAATCCACCTCCCGATCAGTCACCACATTCAGGAGTTCCCCTACTTCTAGCCAATACGTCCCCAATTTTGGACAGCCCCACAACAGGTAATCTATGTCAACCTCTGATGCCAGGCACCTCGGGCACAACGCTTCATGCACCCGGAAGTACCTTTTGATCTTTAACCCAACTCCTCCCACTCCAACAGCGGAGACCAATCACCTCCATGTGGCAGCGCAGTCAACATTTCCAGTGGTATCTCTGGGGCATAAGGCCAGGACTTCTTTGTCCTCTTCAAACTCCTGTGCCAACACAACCTGAGCGTCTTTTCTTCTATAGTAAGGCCCCTCAACTCTAGCTTCTGTTGCATAACTATGTAAGCCAGGACGTGACGTTGTATACCAGTCCCTCGTTCGCGTTCCGGCCCTCTAAATTCCCTGGCCACGTGCTGCGTGAATATTTGAAGCTGCGCCGCCAAATAGTACAGCTCAAAATCGGGGACTGCCATCCCCTCTTCAAGCTTGGGTCTAAGCAAAGTATTCAATGCTACTCTGCGTCGTCCGTGACCCCAGAGGAAGTCCGTTATCAACATCCTTAGTTCTTTAAAGATCCGCTGAGGGATCCAGATGGGCAGTGTGCGGAAGTAATAGAGCAACCTCGGGAGCGCCACCATTTTCAGTAGTGCCACTCGGCCCAACACTGACAAAGGGAGAGAGGCCCAGAAGGATATACAACCTCTCAAAGCACGTATACAACGCCCTATGTTACCCTCCAACAGATTCGCGACCTCATGGTAGATGCGGACTCCCAAATATGTGAAGCAAGATGGCTCCCAGATCACACCCAAATCACAAGGGGGACACTGTGTGTCCGCCCTAAGCGGAAAGATACAAGTTTTATTCCAATTCACCTTAAGTCCCGACAACTGACCAAACCTAGACAACATGTCCATCGCCCCCACTAGAGCCTGTCCCACATCTGCCAGGTACAATAACAAATCGTCCGCATACAGAGATATGTAGTGCAATTGCTCACCCTGTTCGATCCCCTGATACATGGCTCCCGACCTGGCCCGTGCCGCCAATGGTTCCACTGCTAGTGCAAACAGCAACGGGGACAACGAACACCCCTGTCTCGTCCCTCTACGGACCGGATAATCCGAAGATACAATTGCGCCCAGGCGCACCCTTGCAGTTGCCGATGAGTACAACACTCTCGTCCACCTACCAAATCCCTCACCAATACCAAACTTCCCCAGTACCTCTTCTAAGTAAGCCCATTCCAGGCTATCAAAAGATTTTTCAATATCAACTGATAAGACCGCCGGTCTTCCGTTCGTGTCCGCGGCACCATCCAATATCCTAATTAGTCGGCGTATGTTTAGCGTCGTGTTCCTAGTAGGAATGAACCCTGCTTGGTCCCCGTGCACCAGTCTAGTCAGGTGTGGAGCCCATCTGGTGGCCAGGATACGGCTTAATATCTTATAGTCCACAGTCAGCATGGACAGAGGCCTATAGGACGTTACATCAGATGCCTCTCTACCGGGTTTCAGCAACGGTACTACCAGTGCCTCCCTCATTGATCTGGGCAGGTACCCCAATCTTCCAGCCTCCGCATACACCACCAATAGTCTGGGCGCCAAAATATCCACGTATTTCTGATAAAATTCGATCGGCAGGCCATCTACCCCAGGCGTTTTGTTCCTTGCCATTTGTTTAATGGCCACCCTAATTTCGGTTAGCGTTATAGGCCCTCCCAACTCCTTCGCATCGTCGTCATCCAGCACTGGGAGTGGTACTGAATCCAGGTAAGCCCTGATTTCCGAGGCCTCCACTTCTAAGTGGCATTCATCAACTTCGCGTAATAAGACCGAAAACGCTCCATCACCGCTGCCTGCGAATAAACCATCTCCCCTGGCTCAGTTTTTATGCTCACAATTAGGCAGCCTCTAATTTCCGGATTAGCAATCCTGGCAAGTAGCGTACCTACTTTATCCCTCTCGGCATGCGCTTTAATGGCGTATTGCTTATAATCATAACTCCGCAGCCGTTCCGTTTCAGTCGCCACTACCTCTTTGGCCTCTAATAACCGGGCTTGTAAGTCCGGTCGTTCAGGTCTACGCCGTTCCAAGTCCCTTAACACCTCCTCCGCTTTTGCAAGTGCATTCAAAACTGACTTTCGTGCATTCGAGAACCTGCCCATGCATACTCCTCTCACCACCACTTTCATCGCATCCCATTCTGTGGACCTAGTAGTGGCTGAACCCTCGTTTTCCTCAAAGTAGTGTTCTATGCCCTGTTGAACCGTGTCACTAAACACCGAATCTTCTAAAGTGTCAGGCCGAAGCCGCCTTGTTGGAACTGCTGATCTCGCACGCTGCCACTGCACTAATACCAACAAGGGATTATGATCTGAGATGGTCCTGGTCAGGTATTCTGTGTGGGTGACCATGGCAGCCAGGGAGCCACAACATAAGACCGAATCGATCCTAACGTGTAACGCATGGAGGGCCGAAAAAAAAGAATAGTCCCTACTATCAGGATGTTGCTCCCTCCATACATCTAGCAATCCCCACCTCTGTTGCCAATCCTTCCTATGTGCGGCTAATCTGCGTACCGGGGAATCAGCCAGCGGTGGGTGCGACCTATCAAGTGCCACATTAGTAATCGAGTTGAAGTCCCCACCTAGGATCACGGGGCCTGCCAGGAAAGAGGCCAGTGAGCTCGTAAGGCCATCAAAAAAGTGAGCCTGATCAACATTTGGGGCGTATACACTGCATAAAACCACATCTCTGCCATATAACCTCCCCTCCACCACTGCATATCTACCCTCAGGGTCCACCAACTGGTTCGTAACCTGGAACGGTATGCCTGCCCTTACCCATATCAGCACCCCTCTAGCAAACGCTGAATAAGTGGTGCCAAATACCTGACCCCGCCACCTCTTCTGTAGTGCAGTGCATTCTTGTTTAGTTAAGTGAGTTTCCTGTAACATTGCAATCTGGACACCCCACCTCACCAGATAAGCATGCACTTTGTGGCGTTTGACCATTGTTCGCAGTCCCCGGACATTCCATGTTAGGCATTTCAAATTAGGTAACGTCCCCATGGTAATCATTACTGTACCAATTACAAAGTGACGCATCTAGGTAGATGCGTCACTTTGTAAACCCCTGCGCCACATTATACCTGCGCCAGGTGTAATGTATGCAAAGGGGGCGTATTGACGCAAGAAAGGGTCGTAGAAGTGACGCAGTGAAATCTATGAGATTTCACTGCGTCACTTTTTGGACACCGTTGCGTCAAAAACTTGCGCCTGCCTCACAGCAGGCATAAGACTGACGCAGGCCCTATCACATGGGGCTGGCCCCATGTGAAAGGATGCATTGCTGGAGTTGCATCACTTTTGTGACACACTCCAGCAATGCATCACTTTTGCGCTTACAGATACGTCAGAAATACTGACGTATCTGTAACTCCTTGCGACATAATGCATCATACATTAAATATGACGCATGAGTAGAAGACTGAAGGCCTCATTTATGAGGCCATCCATCACTTTTACGCCACAGGTGCGTCACTTTTTGTGACGCACTAGTGGTGTAAAAAATGCACCTTGTTGAGTCATTTTTACAAAGTGACGCACCAAGATAGATGCGTCACTTTGTAAACCCCTGCACCACATTATTCCTGCGCCAGGTGCAATGTATGCAAAGGGGGCGTATTGACGCAAGAAAGGGTCGTAGAAGTGACGCAGTGAAATCTATGAGATTTCACTGCGTCACTTTTAGGACACAGTTGCGTCAAAATCTTGCGCCTGCCTCACAGCAGGCGTAAGAGTGACGCAGGCCCTTTCACATGGGGAAGCATTGCTGGAGTTGCGTCACTTTTGTGACACACTCCAGCAATGCATCACTTTTGCGCTTACAGATACGTCAGAAATACTGACGTATCTGTAACTCCTTGCGACATAATGAGTCATACATTAAATATGACGCATGAGTAGAAGGCTGAAGGCCTCATTTATGAAGCCATGCGCCACTTTTACGCCACCGGTGCGTCACTTTTTGTGACTCACCAGTGGTGTAAAAAATGCACCTTGTTGAGTCATATTTACAAAGTGACGCATCTAGGTAAATACGTCATTTTGTAAACCCCTGCGCCACATTATACCTGCGCCAGGTGTAATGTATGCAAAGGGGGCGTATAGACGCAAGAAAGGGTCGTAGAAGTGACGCATTGAAATCTATGAGATTTCACTATGTCACTTTTAGGACACCGTTGCCTCAAAATCTTGCGCCTGCCTCACAGCAGGCGTAAGACTGACGCAAGCCCTTTCACATGGGGCTGGCCCCATGTGAACGGATGCATTGCTTGAGTTGCGTCACTTTTGTGACACACTCCAGCAAAGCATCACTTTTGCGCTTACAGATAAGTCAGAAATACTGACGTATCTGTAACTCCTTGCGACATAATGCGTCATACATTAAATATGACGCATGAGTAGAAGACTGAAGGCCTCATTTATGAAACCATGCGTCACTTTTACGCCACTGGTGCGTCACTTTTTGTGACGCACCAGTGGTGTAAAAAATGCACCTTGTTGAGTCATATTTACAAAGTGACGCATCTAGGTAGATGCGTCACTTTGCAAACCCCTGTGCCACATTATACCTGCGCCAGGTGTAATGTATGCAAAGGGGGCGTATTGACGCAAGAAAGAGTCGTAGAAGTGACGCAGTGAAATCTATGAGATTTCACTGCGTCACTTTTCTTGCGCCTGCCTCATAGCAGGCGTAAAACTGACGCAGGCCCTTTCACATGGGACTAGCCCCATTTGAAAGGATACATTGCTGGAGTTGCATCATTTTTTTGACACACTCCAGCAATGCATCACTTTCCTCTAAACACTCTACTTTATTTTTTTTCTCTTTTTTTCACACTGTTTTTCCCCATAGTGCGCTCAGGGTGCGCGAACCGAAGAGCGTACCCGGGAACGAACCCAGCGCTTACCCCGCGAAAATTTCAACAACAAAAAAAAAAGGTTTTTTTGCCCTTCAGGGTCCTTCTAGGCCCCCCTCAGAAAACCTAGGGTGTCTACTCTGCCCCCTTTTAATTATTTCCCCCTTTCTTTTTCTCCTCTTGTGTCTCGATTCTACCGAGACACAAGATGGCGGACTCTCCGGACTGTTTAGAATGTTGACAGACACCCGACAGCCAATCAGCTTTCCGC
This sequence comes from Lissotriton vulgaris, assembly GCF_964263255.1. NCBI lineage: Eukaryota > Metazoa > Chordata > Amphibia > Caudata > Salamandridae > Lissotriton > Lissotriton vulgaris. The sequence goes on along the minus strand of NC_141689.1, from coordinate 2,112,220,561 downwards.
TCGCGCACTCCCGTAGCGCGCCTGGTGCGCTCCCAGGAACACGCACCGGTGAGCGCCCGCAGCACGCCTATAGATATATATGTGTTTTTGAAGTTAATTTTCTAAAAAACCACTGGAGAAAACACGTTTTGGGACCCCCCTTTTTTCTCAGCCCCCACTTCTCGAGGAGCGCAGCGGAGCTGGCCAAAATTTGGGAAAATTACACACAAATTCCTCAACCAGTGCCAGAGTTATTCCCAATAGAATGTTGCGGATTTCCTAAGGTAGGCAATCCTAACTATAACTACCTACTGGCGACCGCCAGTAGGTAATATATATATATGTATATATATATATATTTTTTTTCACTGAAAAAAAACAAGGTTGCAGCGATGTTATAATTAGGCTGACATGTCAACCACACAAAACCAGAGAAATTCAGCTGTTATAGTTAGTGAGCTAACTAGTGAGCTAACTATAAATTGCTCCCCCCCCAATCACTGCTTATAACCTCACATATCACATCACTCATGACATGGTCAGTGACATCCCTGATGACATCTCAAATGGCATCACTGATCATATCACTACTGACATTATCTAGTGAGTGTAAGAGGTTTTTAATAGTTCATGATTGTTAAACATATATACTAATGTACGATAAAAGTTAAAGTAGTATACCGGGTGTACTACTACTGAGTGATACTGCTTCTAAGAAATATAGTGTGACTGTATATATCCGTGTGTGTATGGGTATGCGAGTGCCTGTATGGGTATATAAGTGGGTAGGTGAGTAGCTGTGTGGCTGAATTGCTGTGTGAGTGGTTGTATTTGTGAGTGGATGTGTAAGTGACTTTAACGGTGAGTGAGTGGGTGTCTGCATGGCTGTATGAATGAGTGACTGCGTGTTTAAGTGGCTGTATGGGTGAGTGAGTGGCTGTTTCAGTGGGTGTTTGGTTAAGTGAGTTGGTGTGAGAGTGGCTGTATTGGAGAGTAATTGTCTGTGTGAATGGACGTATGGGTGAGTGAGCGGATGTGTGAGTGTATGTATGGATGTGTGAATGGGAATGTAAGTGGTTGTGTGGATGTGTGAGTGAATGTGTGAGTGCTTGCATGGTAAGTGAGAGGCTTTTGTGAAAGATTGTGTGGGCGAATGACTGGGTGTGTCAGTGACTGTGTAGCTAAATAAGTGGACATGTCAGTAGCTATATGGGTCAGTGTATGAGTATGTCATTGGCTGCATGGGTGAGTGACTGGTTGTATGAGTGGCTGTACGAGTTAGTGAGTGGGTGAGTGAGTGCCTCTATGGAGGAGTGAATGGGTGACTGAGTACTGGTATGGATCTGTTAATGGGTATGTGAGTGGTCATTTACTCACTCACACATCCACTCACTAACCCAATCAGCCTCTCAACACAGCGACTCACTCACTCATACAGACCCTCACACACTCACTCCCACAAACACTTACATATCCATTCACACATCCATACAAGGACTCACACATGCCCGTACTTACCCATACAGCCATTCACACTGATACCCACTCTCCAATACAGCCACTCACACACCAACTCGCCTAATGAAACACCAACTCAAACAGCCACTAACTCACCAGTACAGCCACCTAAATACCCAGTCACTCACTCATACAGCCATTCAGATATCCACTCACTCACCCATAGTCACTGACACCCACTCACTCACCAATGCAGCCACTAACACAGAATTTCACTCACCCACATAGCTACTCCCACACCCACATACACCCATACACACAATGATGCATACAGTCACACAGTCACTTACCAGATATATTAAAAGTAGTATTGCTCATTTGTAGTTAACCTAATGCAGTACTTTAGTTTAAAAATCATAACAAAATACTTATACTCACTGGATGGTGTCATCTGTGATGTCATTTGAGATGTCATCAGTGATGTCACTGACCATGTCATGAGTGATGTAATATGTGAGGTCATAGGCAGTGCAATGCGGGGGCATAAGTTATAGTTAGTTCAGGTATCTATAAATGCTGAATTTAGCTGGCTTTGTATGAGTGAAATCTGAGCCTAATTATAATGTCCCTGTAACCTTTGGTTTTTTTCAGTGAATTTCCAAATTAAAAAAACATTCTATTTCCTAACTATATTGACCCCTTACCTTTGCTTTTTAAGTGAATTTAAATTTTTTTAATCAGTAGACGCGTTTGCAGAGTTTTAGAGAAAGGGGGCATGCTTCTGACTAGCTCTCAGGAATCCTGCTGTGTCAGGCTTACTGGAGGTAACACTAGGGCTTCTGGGCCCCAAGAATCCTCAGCATCCAAGAGGACTTCATCCCCAGCCAGCATTACGCCAGGAGGAGTGTAGTGGAACCAATCCATACCCTGCTGATGAACCCATAACTACAGCGAAACCGGTCCTGTGTTCCTTGTGTTCCAGTTGAGGGAGGGCCTGGATTGGCAGTTCGGGCTGGACTGTTCCCAGGAGGAACAGGGTCAAGGCTGATTTGCATATAGCTGCGTCCAAACTGAGGTGGCATGGCAAGCAAAAGAACGATGGGTTGGAATGCTATGGCAAGCTATTGCTATTGGTTCGACTTATTGCAAGCAGCCTCACATCACCTTTTGTGCGTTTCATGCACCGCCATACGTGGCATGGGTAAAGCCAGAAATGGTCCTGCTCCTCCTTAGAATAACATGCTGCCCAGAAGATGTAGTCCCCGAGGTGTGATAAGGCTCAGGAGGGGGCCGAGAGGACTCCTACCCTATTTAGGTCTCGCCTGAGCCAGCACACATGTGCTGCTCTGCGAGGCTTCTAGAAAGCACTTCCAACTCGTGCGTGTGCTTTTCTTTACTCACACGCTGCTCACCTTTGCGTGCATCTTTCTAAGAAAGACAGCATGCAATTGGCCAAAGGTGGATGCATGCACCACCTTCTCTCTTCCTTGGCCTAGGGAGCTCGGGAGCGAGCAGCGGCCCTCATTGTGCCTGTTACATAACTTAAATTCTTTTGAGTATGCGCGCGCGCACCACTCGCTGGCTTTTAAAAAAAATTCCTTTTAGCGTGCGCGCACCACTCCCGGGCTTGTTTTTCCATACCAGATCTCCCAGCCTCTTCCTTCTCCTCCCCGGACTCGTTGGGTTCTGCAGCGACCTTCTTGTACTTGGCTTCAGGCCCTGCAGGAGCATTGACGCTTTTAGGCAGTTCCTTTTTTCATCGCTGTGTCACAGTGCTTTTGAGTAGAAGCCTTTTCCTATAGCTCTTCCCCTAGCCCCTCCAACATACCTGGAACGCCCTTAGGAGTAATTTTTACTGAAATTTGCCCATGGGTGCTCCACCCAGCGAGAGACTATAAAGTAAACCACCAACTACAGAAGAGGGGTATTCAACTTCTTTGGAAAAATGCTTTCCCTTCGAGTTCAACTTATATTGCAAGTAAAAGCCACATTATGCTACTTTCTCGTAATGATTGCTTTTCTGCTTTTGTTGTTTTTTTTAGGCATTTTAATGTTTAAACCATTGTGGTGAGTTTGCAGTTGGTAGCGTTCAACTTCCAAAATGTGTTCACGGAGCAGTGTTCTCCCACCCTTAATACCTGTGCACCAACAGGCGTGCAGGGCTCCGTGCTCTTTACAGGAACTGCTGCTCTCAGAGCGCAGACCCCGAGTCTGCAGGTGCATAACTATGGTGTTTTTTTATCCCGAGTTAGGTTTGGTTTTTATTCCACTCCAGCCCCTTCAGCTTATTCCTCCTTCTCCACGGACACCTTAGGGCTTGCTGTGGCCTTCCTGGCATTGGGTTTAGGCTCTCCAGGAATATTGACGCTTTCAGGCGGCTACTCTTTTGCACCCATTTTGGACTCCGTTTATTAAAATGCTTTATCTTTGGGTCCAACTTATAATGAGAGTAAAATTCACATCACACTATTTAGTTTTTATTAATTTTTTCGTTTATTTTACATGCTTGTTGTTTTTGTATGTGATGTTAAGGTAGCAAGTGTGTGCTCTGGAAAGTGCCTCTGTATTTTGTTTTAAAACCTATAGTAGGATGCATTGTAATGTCTTCTTATACATTTTAAAGTATATGCTTTTATTTTGCTTTTGATGTCGTTTGGCAAAGGCAATTTAAAGTTCGTTTGGTAAAGGCATTTAAAGCTAGTTTTGTGTACTTGGCACTTTGCTTTATTTGCTGAAATGTTTACCTTGGGAGCATTGCTCTTGCTTTAGCTGTACCTTATAAGCAGTGTGATTTCCTGTGCACATCTTGTTATTTTAAGTATATTTTAACAATGTTTCCCCCATACCACTAATGTTTTGGTTGTGCAATGTTTCAAGAAATGCCCATACCAAATGGCAGCATACACTTTGTTCAAAGCATTAAAGGGAATTTGGAGGTTTGTTGTTGCTTCTTTGCAGTTGGCAGCACTCCAGTTCCTACATTTGTTCACGGAGCAGCACTCTCCCCCCCTCACTACCTTTAAATATAGTGCCTCTGCAATAAGTATCTTACATTGCTGCCAAGGTTTCAGATTGCTTATGTGTGACATTTCCAAACTTTCATTGTAATTATGAGTGACATTTAGCGATCATGAGTGACATTTTCTTTGCAAGCAAAATCAAGCAATGAAGACGAGGGAAAAAAACATCAGAAATTGCATGTATTTTTTTTTAAATGCACATCTTCAGGTGACATTCGCCATCTTGGAATCGTAAATGTAAAAAGGAGTATTGAGGGCCAAATAAGCTTTGAAACCAACGCCGGATTTGCCACAGTGCATGTGCTCCGTGCACGTTCACAAACCAGCTACGTCACAAACCACCATCTGTCTCTCAGTGCCTCACACACTTCAAAGGCTCCGCTCCCCGCCCCCGCCTGCACTTCGCACTCCCCTCCCTCCTCCCACGGCCGCTCTTCCCATTCACGCGCTCGTTACCATTTGCTCCAGAGCCGCATTTCTCCTCCTCCTTAATCACAGCAATGGCAAGAGCTTGTTAGAAAGTGAGCCACTGTATCGTGGCTGAAGAATGCATCCCAGGTCATGAATCCTAACTTAGAATTGTTCAAAAGCCGTTTTTAGGTAACATTCTCTGTTGTTTCATGTATCCAGTGTCCTTATTTTTACATTTCTCATGTGCATTTTATTTTAAAATAATTGCGGTTTGGTCTCTAATGGCTGTTCAATTAATCGAGGCGCTATAATAAATATCTCCGACTCTGGTCTGAGTGGTGAAAACCTCCAACGCGAGCTGCCAAAGCTCTTTCATAAGTCAATAAACATGAGGTCACACTGAAGCGCCGTTTGCAAACCTTCACCTAATTGACTGCTGAGCTTTTGTAGTTTTACAAATATGTCTGCACTCGTTTCGTCTCCATTCACAGATTAGAGAGCTCTTGTTTTGCTTTCCAGGGCACCCGTTTCACGATACTAACAATGCTGGTTCCGTTTGGTGGTGGGAATGCTCATTTCATGCATTTTAAGAGCATGAGCGTTTCTGTAAAGTTAAGGGGGAGCATCAATATTCATCTTAGTCTTTTGCCCAATTGCATGTGTTTTGGAAGATTATTTTTTCAATATCGGCATTCATGGTGATGTGCCTCGCTTTGTGAGGGTTTCTGGACACTGCCTGTTTTCCCTTAAAAATAAGAGTTTTCGAGCCTGTGCTGCCTTTCGTGTTTGGCACATGTTTTATAAGGCTCTTTCATGACATTCCTCACTAGGCCCCCCCCCCCCACCCTCCACCCTTCCCCCCCCCCCCCCGGACGGTGAGAAGTTGGTTTGGTGTCTGTTATCAGTCTTTATCCACGTTCTTCTGATTGATGCATTTTCCTCCAACACCGGAAGATAACAGAATCCGCTTTTGCCCGGGCGTGTCACAATTCTCATTGTCAAGTTTCACAGTTTCTATCTACATGGGCGCCTGCTTTTATGTCACTTTAGCGCTTGTTCCTTTTTTATCACACTATATTTTGTTTTAGGGCAGTGTAACCGGATGCAGCCATTACGATCATTAGATCCTTTCATAGCTGCATGCAACTTGCGCTTTAACTTCTACATACTTAGCGTGCACTTTAATTTTTCTATACTAAGTGCAGCGTCAGGTGCCTTACGTGATTATATTAAGGTAAAGTGTGATGATGAGGAGAAGTACCTTTGGGATGGCTGTGTGCTGTTACTTCCTCTGCCTGCACGAGAGAAGTTCTGCAGCAACACACACAGCAGAACAACTCATACCATTCACAGCACTCTTCCAGATCACGCAAAATCATTCAGCATGCCATGCAGGATGTTCAGTTTCTGAGCACTCTGAAAAATACAGCAGCCTTTTTTACATTGCCTTGGCAAGATTAACCTACATATTTTCAACAATCTTTATCACTCGTCGCCACCACAACATCACTCTGCGCTATCACAGCATCAATCTGTGCAACCATTCAACAACAACTGGTTCAAATATGTTCTCTCAATGTTTCAAGCTTTATTACAAACTAGCAGCCCGCCCCACCGTTGCCTGGGGCAGAAAGGGGCTGGGGGCAGTACACCCGTTCCCGCCCCGACCCCCTCCCGCACCGACTCCCTCCCGCCCGATCACTCACGCCCCCCTCCCGCCCCGACTCACTTGCGCCCCGACTCACTCGCAACCCCCTCACGCCCCGACTCACTTGTGCTCAGATATTTTCATTTACTGCTGCCTCCTTCTTGCCTCCCCCTGCATCACACAGTCTCACTTTCCCTTTCCTTACCTGTGCCGCGGCTCCTCACTGCACAGCCGCTCGTCACTGAACCGCCCTCCTCCTTCGTCGTCATCACGCACGTCGCGTCGCGGCCAGCGCTAGGTCCCGGCCGGCGCTACTTTCAGGGGACTACTTTGTTTACAAACTTAATTTTTTTAATTTACTTTTTTATTTTATTTATATAGCCTATGTCCATCTACACACCCTGACATTTTCATAGATGTATCGGGTGTGTAGATTGGCGCTGTGGTTCCCGAGTTTACCTGGCCAAAAGGTGCAAGTTCTCTCTTTATAATAGTAGTATAGATGTCACAAAAAGATGTTAATATTTCACTTCTGTTCTTGGATTTTCGTCACAATAAAATACACTGAACATAATATTCACAAACGTTATTTACAAAAGTTTAAGCTATTGCCATTATATATTACAATACCTTTTATTTAAGTATTAATTTTTTAAAATGTTTTAAAGCCACTGTTATTTGTAATATCAATACATCTAAGTCACGTAAATACCACACATATTGCATTACAAATGCTATAGGTGTCACATTTGCGAAAGGTATAACTATTTGCATTGTAAATGACAAAGCTATTAATTTAGCTATTTTCAAAACTAACACATACATAAAAAAATTGTCATTTACAATACCAATAGCTCAAACTTTCCTAATGTGAGACCTATTGCATTGCAAATGCTTGTTTTTTTACTGCTGCTCTACAGTATTGACACAGCCTTTTCCAAAGCTCGTATGCTTCTGAGTTAAATAATGTGAGTACCATTATATTGAGTAACAGTGGATGTCCATACAACGCCTGCAAAGTCTGTAAACACCATGTGGAAATCAATTCATCTTTAATTTTAATTGAATTCTGTGCTGCATCGCTCAGTTTAATGAGAGGAAGCATCTAGCCTTTAGCAGGTGTCTAAGGGCTCAGATTTATTAGCAGTTGAAATCGTAGGCTGCCAGTGTGGGGACACTCCGTTTTAATGTCACTGAGTGACAGGCTGTTGCCAGTGTGGGGAGTGTATGTGTAATGACAGTGAACATGTGGTCCAGTGCTCTTTTTAGGTCGAGCCTAGCACATAATCAAACATCACAATTACACTCTATTCAATGCAACATAAATACACTCCACATAATACCACTCAGTACCACATAATTACACACCACATAATTACACTATACTCAATGTAACATAAATACACTCTTCATAATACCACTCAGTACCACATAATTACACGTCACAAAATTACACTATATTCAATGCAACATAAATACATTCCACATAATAACACTGTGCCACATAATTACACGCCACATAAATACTCTACTCAATTCAACAATAATACACTCCACATAATGCCACTCAGTCTGACACAGTTACACGCCACATATTTACACTCTACTCAATGCAACATAAATACACCCACATACGACTCAGTACCACATAATTACACTCTACTCAATGCAACATAAGTACATTCCACATAATCCCACTCAGTACCACATAATTACAAGTCACATAATTATATTCAATTCAATCCAACATAAATACACTCAACATAATACCACTCAGTACCACATAATTACACACCACATATTTACACTCTACTCAATGCAACATAAATACACTCCACATAATACCACTCAGTGCCACATAATTATATGCTACATAATTACACTGCACTCAATGCAACATACACTCCACATAATACCACTCAGTGCTACATAGTTGCACTGCTCCGAAACCAACGCGGTTGATGATACGAAAACGCGAAGAACCTGTAAGCGGGACAATTGAATAACCCCCACTACAGAGTAACAGGAGCTATCAAGATAGAGCACAGAGATTATAGAAGCAGTGCCTATATTGATGATAAAGCGGTACGACAAACCACTTGGAGGAGTGGAGAGGGAATCAACACCTCTTTTTAATATAAACTGTGATACAAAGACAGTGAAATCAGTAGGAGATATCTCCCCTGTTTAGAGCATTCTATCGCAATAGCTGATGTGAACAGCTTGCGCTACCATATTGAGAAGTGAGACGTGGAGCGCTTAAAATTGTGAATAAGATTGTTTTTAAATTGTCCTGAGGAAGGTGGTGCGCACAGCAGGATCCACCGAAACGCGTTGACACATTTTTAACGTATTTTTATTTGTGAACTTTTATTATAATATGCTCTCTTTTTTGTACATGTTTGAACATTAAATGTATATTTGTTGAATAGAGGATGTTTACCTGATGTATGCATTGCATTTATTTTGATGAAATATGTATAACTGTATGACTAACTGATCAAAATTTTAATCATTTGTGGTTCTTTGTCTTCATAAATATAAAAATAAAATATTGAGACTTTTTCTTTTGGCTACGTATTTACCTTCTGTAGATTGTAAGTGCTTTTTGTGGTTTCACTTTTAGTAAAGATTTCTAACAGCTGAATGAACGATTTGAGCGTCAGATGAATTCTACAGGTCCATAGTAATAGACCTGAGTAAGGAAGGTGCAATATTGTTGAGTTAAGGTTAGACAACCATGGGAATCACTTTTTTTGACTACATAATTGCACGCCAGATAATTACACTCTACTGAATGCAACATTCACTCCACATAATACCACTCAGTGCCACATAATTACATGCAACATAATTACACTCTACTCAGTGCAACATAAATACACTCCACATAATACCACTCAGTACCTCATAATCACACGTCACAATTACACTCTATTTAATGCAACATAAATACACTCCACACAATACCACTCAGTGCCACATAATTACACACCACGTCACATAAATACACTATACTCAATGCAACATAAATACACTCCACATGAATGCACTCTGTGCCACATACCACCAATCAACATAAATGCACTCTACACAATGACACAATTTCACTGAGCATAATTTCACTCAGCACCACAGTTCCAGGACACACAATTCAACTCCACACATTTCCAATACACACCAAATACCATATTTCAACTCCACAATCCACAACGTACCTCAAAATCACACCATATAATGGCACCATCTGAGCACCAAACATCACTCAGCACCACCATTTTGCTTCAGCGCAACACCTAAATATCACCTAAACATCAACTAAGCATCACGTCAGTCTGCCCTTGGAATATGGCATCTGTTGATTCTCCCCTAGTGTCCGTCCGCTGTTCATGTTCTAATTAAATTACTGTTTTCCAACCTCCACTTCCCCGTTATTTATGTCCCGCTCCCCCAGGCAGAAAGAAGTTGCCAGCAGACAAGTACAAAAAAACTAGAAGACATTTTTAATGTTAATATCTTGGTTAATCAGGTTGTTCAGTTGTATATAATGTCGTCTTGATTTGTATAAAGGTAACAAAAATGCCTAACACTTTTTATTATAACTTTTCAACATGATGCACAGCAGCCACAATGCTCTACAACATAGCCAAAAGTTCTGGCTAAGCACATAAGGTCCCAAAGGCGAGGCCTATTGGCTATGCCAATGCTTGTTTATTATAGTTGGCCATGAGGGATGGGTCAAGGTGGGCAGCACAGCCCTCCTCCCCTTAGAATTTGTCCCTGGCTGGATGGGTCCCCCCGAGCCACAAGACGAGTTGGGGATGGGGGCTGCATCCCCCCTCAGCTGTTAAACTGTATTTTAGCCTGGGGGTGGGGTCCCCGAGGCCTTTTAAGGCTTGGTGTGGGTGGGTGTTACACCCACCCCTTTTTATTGGATTTTGGCTCCAGGGGATTCGGTCCACAGAGCAAATTAAGGTTTAGGGAGGGAGGCTGCATGCCCCTTTCCCCTTAATATATATGTTTTGGCTGCGGGGATGGGTTCCCCAGTGCACATAGGCCAACCATGTACCGTGCACACCAAGGATTGTGCGTGGTGTGGGGTTGGCAGCCTGCTGTGGGTTTTGCCAAGCCCTGCAGCCAACCCTACACCATGCATGAACAAAGGTTGTGCGCTGGGTGGGGTTTCCTGTCTGCAGGGAGTTGGACGCAGGGCCTGGCTGCAAACCAGGTCCTGCGACCAACCCCATACCATGCATAACCAAAGCCCATGCATGGCGTGGGGTTTGCTGCTTCCAGATGGCTAATATGAGAAATTGGACGCAGAGCCTGGCTGCAAGCCATGCCCTGCAGCCACACCCACGCTGGCACGATGAAAGACAGTGCACAGCGTGTAGTTGACTGTGGGTGGGTTGCTAACCCCCAACTGTGCACGACCTGAGGCAGTGCACAGCGTAGGGTTGGCTGTAGGGCCTAGTCTAGTTGCAGGCCACGCCCTTCGGCCATGTGCGGCAGGTGGTTGGCTTTACGTAATAAAATACTACTTTTCATTTAAAAAATCCTTTGAAAATTCACTGAAGAAACCAAAGGATAAAGCAATGTTATAGTTCAGTGAAATATTCAGTACCAGTGTAACATTTTAAACTAAATAAAACACAGAAATTCCCCAGTTATATTATTGGGTAAATATATTGTGTGCCCTACGGTAACTATAACTCGCGTTCCCACCATGCACTGCTAATTACCCTACATATTACATCACTCATGACGTCTTCTGTGACATGATTGATAATATCACTTCAACATTACAACAACATTATTGATGCAAAACTGTGCATGGGTGGGGCATGAGTTATAGTTACCTTATGGCACAAGTTATACTTACTTGAGATAACTATAGCTGGTGAATATCTGTGGGTTTATTTTGTTTAAAACATACCGTTGTTACTGAACATTTCACCTAATTATAACATTACTTTAACCTTTGTGTTTTTCATATATATATAATTGTGTCAGAACAATACCCTTTCAGGCAAAGAGTGACGCATAAATTATTCAAAAAAAGAAGCAGAGAACTTTGGGTATTTCTCAAGTTTAGGTGAAAAGCAGCTTCAGCATAGAGCACTCTCAACACCAGCGACACTAAATTTACTCTCCTCAAATGTCTGCTTTTTTGTCAAAGTCTTTAAGCATACGATTAGCACAGTGCCATCCACACCGAGATGAATAAAAGCAGCCCCTGCAAGTGTTTCGCTCCCATTAGAGCATCATAGAACATGTCACGAGAGATGTTATATGTGAGGTCATAAGCAGTGCATGGTTGAGGTGCTGCTAACTATAACTGGTGAAATTCTGTGGTTTTTTTTTTAGTTTAAAACATTCATGTTGTTATAGACAAGTTCACCTAACTATAATGTAACTTTAAACTACGGTTTTGACAATGAATTTCTAAGGTTTTCCTTTAACAGAAATAGATCTTTTTATCGCTGCTAACTACAATGTTATTTTAACCTTTCTTTTATTCAGTGAATTTCTAGTTTGTTTTTTTACCGTAAAGTAATATTTAATTAAGATAGATAAATCCGATCACCTGCTGTGCATGGCCTTCGGCCATGAGCGGCGAGGGTTGGCTACAGGACCTGGCCCTGGAGACACAATAGCCCAGGGTCTTTTTTTTTTAAACAGGAGTAGGGCAGAATGGCCCCCTACCCAAGCCTCATTAGGCCCTGGGGACCCCATCCTCCAGTGCTTTTTGTAAAGGGGAGGAGGGTTACATGGCCCCATCCCCAAGCCTCATTAGGCTGTGGGGACCCCATCCTCCAGGGTCATTGTTTTTTACTAAGGGGGGGCTCGCATACAGCCCTCCTCCCCAGGCTGATTTAGGTCCCGGGGACCGTATTCCCAAGGGCCTGTCATGATTATCAGGGGGAAGGCAGCATGTGGCCCACCTCCCCGGGCTGGTTTTGACCCCATCCCCAATGGCATGGCATCATTTCTAGGAGGGGGGCCACCTACCCATTTTTTATATTTTCAACACAGCGGGGTCGGCTCCCTGCCTTTAGAGGCTCGGGGAGGAGTGCACATGGCCCCTTTCCCATCAAAAATTTTTTTGATTGAGGTGTGGGCTCCTCTGGCCTCCTGAGGCTCAGGGAGGGGGGACAGGTGGCCCACCTCCCCTTGTTTAATGATTTCGGGCCCGGGTTGGGCTTCATGGGGCTTCTGTTGGTTCGGACAGGGCCAGCATTCTGCCTCCTCATACATACGTTCAGCCTCGGGGGTGAGCTCCCCGGGAACTCTAATGGCTCAGGAAGGGAGGCCACGGGTGGGGGGGCCTCGCATCTACCCTTCCATAAACATAGAATCAGCCCTGTGGGTGGGCTTCCTGTGGCCACTGGAGGCATGGAGAAGAGACTCATGCAGCCCACCTCTCCTTTATGGAAATATCCCCGGGGTTGGATTCCCAGTTCTTATACTAAATAAATGTGGGCATTTATTTTTTTGATCCTGTAAGAGTCTTGAGCAATCGTGCCCTTTTTGCTGTTTCTTATCTTTTTTGGCTCCACAGGGAGTCCCTCTGGGTCGCTCCATGTGACCTAGGGGGCCAGAGTATTTCTACTCTGCCTCCTTACTTTTTTTTTTTACTTAAGTTAGAATCTGAGCCATACACACTTCCCTGTGATGTGCCACAGTGCTCGTCTCTAAGTCCTACATATATACATTACGCCTTTGGATATTTTAATCAAAGCATTTGGGTTTTTGATGGTGTCTTACGCCGTCGATACCCAAATAGTTGTATCATTCTCTAATTCAGACTAGTTCAAGTTCAAAAGTACTTTATTCGGTTAAAATTATTGACCATAAAGGCATACAAAGTGCAAAATTCATTTACATTAGAATAACAGTAAAAGTTAAAAGAAAAGTACATCAGTTTTCCTTACAATCAGACAATACAGAATAGGTAGGAGCAATATCCTTGTCCTATCAGGGTAACATATCTGAGCCACGGAGTAGGTTCTGGTAATTATAGGAGGGTATCTACTGGTAGCTAATTGATACAGGGCCCCTCCTGCCTCCCGGGTGGTTTCCCTCTACACTCCACCTTGTGGTTGGAGAATACGCAGTTCTAGGGTAAAAATCCCACAATTCACGTGTTGTTATTGGCACATCTCCTATTTGTGGCTCCCTGCTTCGCAGCTAAGGGACGACCAGGTTATCCCGGAAGTTACCTATAACCAGGTCTGTGTTCTTGGGACGGGAGCCTATCCACCCCACCCTTCTCACATTTAGGATTCTCCCGTTAATATTGGAAGGAAGCGGTCTATTCTTTGTCAACCAAAACTGGACTTTGTTTTTAAGGTCTTGGTGACCTTCAATTTTTCGGGTATTGAGCTCAGGCACTCCAGAGAGGACACATACGTAGGGTGCTGCCTCTGGTGGTAAGTTTATGCATTTATTACTCGCAGCTAGCCCCTCAGAACATTTGCCTACTTTCGACCTCCCAGCTCTGGGAGCAGAGCTAAGGGCCATTGTCGGTTCTTTGGCTACCTCCTTGCTTTTAAAAACTGATCGTACAGGATCTGATGGCTTATTCTGGCCAATTTTGCTGTATACAGTGGTGTCAGACATTTTTGAGGCAACTATGCTCTGAAATTGGTTGTTTGGCTTGTTTGGCTTGGTATTTTCATCTATTGTTGAGAGCTTTTCACCAATTCTCTCTATCCTTTCAATTAGCGGGGATAGTAGGGTTTATACCAATTCTTCAAAGTGGGCAACAAGATAGATGGTATAAGGGATATAGGGGTTTCAAGTGTTTGACATGCATTGGGAGTCTCGGGGGTGGTGGTGGCAGTAACCAAAAGGGGACTTAAGGTTATTTTTTGGTATTTCGCTGGTCTCCCCTTGTGTTTCAAACCTTTGCATTTTGTGCTCTGGGTAGGGATCTGAGGATGTGCTATCCCCTGAGTGGTAAATGTATCTGTTAGTACGACAGGAGTTTCCAGGGGACTTTTATTAAGTTGATGCGAAATCCTGAGATGGGGGCTTCCAATACCCGTAGAGCACGTTGGGGGACCGGTTTGTTCAATTCCCTGTTCTATAGGGATATACCTGGTATTGCAGATAGCATTTAATTCCCTCTGTAGTAAAGAGTTTGGCGCGTCGGTTGAGATCGGAGGGGATCATTCGCAACATATGGTGTCTTTAGAAAGGCTGTGTTCTATTGTCTCAAAAGCCGATGTTACCCTAGTTATACATAGGTCCAGTGTCCCCTTGAGTGACCCTCCTTGAGGGGCGGATTGTTTAGCTGGCCCTTTGGAGGTCATGGTGCAACAAGCTTATGACCTAACTACACACACCTAGTATGGGACCAATGGATATCTAGGTAGACAAAGACAAAGAGGCTACTGGAAAAAATAATAAACAAGGACATTTGCTGTTAGGCTCTAGATGGTTAGTCTCTGATTGAGCATACCTTAGTTCATGTCATTAGTCCTGCGAGACCGACCAAGATGGGTGTCCCGACCGACCTCCTCTGGCCTCTGAGGGTCACAGAGGGCCCGCCCTTTGCCCGGGCTTAGCCCGGTGTCCCGCTCGCGTCCTGCGAGGGAGGGCAGTCGATAGTTTTATGCGCCTCCTCGCGCTACGATGAGGTCACGTGGTTCCCTGGGCTGCTGGGGATTGCAGTCCCCTGACCTGCACTCCATGCGGCGGCCGGCGCTACCCCAGATGGAAGTGGGAGCGGGCAGCGGGAGGCAGGCGGCAACCCCAGCAGGTCAGACGGCGAGAAGGGCAGCAGCCCTCCACCCGGGCTCCCCAGCGGCAATGTCAGTGGCAACAGGCAAGTCCCAAGGTGCTCCCCCCACACAGCAGGGCTGTCGATAGTTTTATGCGCCTCCTGGTGCTACAATGAGGTCACGTGGTTCCCTGGGCTGCTGGGGATTGCAGTCCCCTGACCTGCACTCCACACGGCGGCCGGCGCTTTCCCAGATGGAAGTGGGAGAGGGCAGCGGGAGGCAGGAGGCAACCCCAGCAGGTCAGACGGCAACAAGGGCAGCAGCCCTCCACCCGGGGTCCCCAGCGGCAATGTCAGTGGCAACAGGCAAGTCCCAAGGCGCTAATTCAGACTACAAACTAGGTGATACTTTTCGAGATTGCATGTCTGCAGTTAGAAATTGAATGGGCAACGACTGCTTCAAATTAAACTCTTCCAAAACAGAGGTGATGCTGTTCGGGCATTACACCTCCTTCTGCTCCCCATATTGGTGATCACAAGAGTTTGGGACTCTACTAGTTCCCAAGAAAAAAGTTAAAAGTGTGGACATCATTTTGGATAATAGTCACAAGAATCAGGTGTCCACAGTTATCACCTCCTACTATTTAGTTTTAAATATAATTAAAATTAAAAATAAAAATTAAAGGCAGTAGTCATTACATTTATTCTCTCCTGTACTGACTGTTGTACTGCCCTTTATCTAAATCTACAAATGGGCCTTTTAACTAAAATGTTGCAAAACTCAGCTGCCAAGATGTTGCTGAATCTTCCTAAATTCCATTCTGCGACTCAGGCTCTAAATGAGTTACACTGGCTCCCTTCGAAAAAACTTGCTATTTTTAATGGCCTTATTGCTAGCATTCTGATCCTTGAATGTTGAATTTTAGGTGGTACACTCCAAGAAAAGCTCTCCGTTCTAGTAACACCAGAAATCTGGTGGTTCCCTCCCACAAATGTGTCTCTTGGGGAGGTGGCAGCATCATTAGAGGCACAGCCTTACACTGGAATACTCTTCCCCTTATTATTAAATCTGTATTGACTCTCATAACTTTTAGGAAATCTTTAAAGGCGTGGCTTTATAGGAATTAGTCAGGGTCCCTATCAGTGTCAGAAGCTGACGCCAAGATGCCTCTGGGCATATCAGCGCTTCACAAAATTTCAAATCAAATCAAACGTCAGGACAGGGGACTAGGGCCAGATGCATCAAAGGGTTTTGCCCATTCTGTGTCTATGGGAAAATGTGTTCATGCATATGGCACAAAGTCCTCATTTTCTCATGCTGTTTGATAGCCAATCAGAGCGCTCGCTCTTGCGGTAGTTTGACTCCTGCGGGAATGGGATGGCCTATGGTAAATAAAGCACCTTAGGCCAATTCAAAATGCTCAATTTTTTTTTATGGGGCTCCCGCTGGAGTTTCTCGAGACTCTTGCGGACCCAACAGCGTAAATATACAATAATTTTCACCCTACGTTTCACAAAACCTACTGAGTGAATTTACACCAAATCACACAAAGCACAATCTGCGGACCAAGATATAGCTTCCAGCCCAATTTGGTGTCATTCCGTTCAGCAGTTTTTGCTGTAGCCTTGTCTATAGAAGTCTATGGAAAATGCATGGGATTTTTGCGTTTAATGGCCCCACTTTTTTCTTGGCCCCCGCTTGACCGATCACTCAGAAACTTTCCAGGAAGGAACCGAGGTGGATGAACTTTTTCCTGGGAAACTTTTGTGAAGATTCGTCAAATGGGTCCAAAGTCATTAGCAAACCAAAAAAAAAATTCTATAGAAAACAGAGTTAACTACAACTGCTTAGTGGCGACTGCCACTAGGTAACTGGAATATATATGAAGCTTCCTCTCTCCTAATGCCCATTGGCTGGGGCAGTGTGATCCCTCTGCGGCCTGGAACCGCCGCATAACATGTAACCAAAAACGCCTAGAAGCTTGAGGCCGCACAGCACTGCAGGTGAGTAACAACTCTAATTAAACCAAGCAGGCAGCTTAACATCCCTTTTGAAGTCCATGGCCTGACATGTTTCGATGCCGCTGTTTGCATCTCCTCCGAGGCCGTGTCAGCGGAGGTGATTAGTGGCTACTGCATCTCCCCTGCGTGTTTCCGTAATAGGGGGCTTTCTGTGCTCCTCCTTTGGTGGCAGTTCATTTTTAAATGCAAAATGCACGCTAGGATTTGAGTTCTCATTTTGCCAATTAACGCCCTCTAGTTGGTTACCTCCGCTGCAGCAATTATGGACAATTTTTCTCATCCCTCCATTGAGCCTTGGATGAGAGTCTGCCGGCTTCATTAAAGGTTCCCTGTAGCTTCAGAAAGACAAAGCTTCCTCTCTCCTAATGCCCATTGGTCGCGGGCAGTGCGATCCCTCTGCAGCCTGGAACCGCCGCATAACATGTAACCAAAAACGCCCAGAAGCTTGAGACCGCACAGCACTGCAGGTGAGTAACAACTCTATTTAAACCAAGCAGGCAGCTTAACATCCCTTTGAAGTCCATGGCCTGACGCGTTTCGATGCCCCTGTTTGCATCTCCTCAGAGGCCATGTCAGCGGAGGTGATTAGTGGCTACCCCATCTCCCCTGCGTGTTTCCATAATAGGGGGATTTCAGTGTTCCTCCTTTGGTGGCAGTTCATTTTTAAATGCACGCTGGGATTTGAGGTCTCATTTTGCCAATTAACGCCCTCTAGTGGGTTACTTTCGCTGCAGCTAATTATGGACAATTTTTCTTGGCCCTCCATTGAGCCTTGGATGAGACTCTGCCGGTTTCATTAAAGGTTCCCTGCAGCTACAGAAAGAGGAACCTTCCTCCCTCCTAATGCCTATTGGTTGCGGGCAGTGCGTCAAGCCGTGGACTTCAAAGGGATGTTAAACTGCCTGCTTGGTTTAAATAGAGTTGTTACTCACCTGCAGTGCTGTGCGGCCTCAACCTTCTGGGCGTTTTTGGTTATATATATATATATATATATATATATATATATATATATATATATATATATATATATATATATATATATATATATCTATATATATATATATATATATATATATATATATATAAAAGAATTCTCGCCAGACGCCACAGCGCCACCAACTCGTTCCTGTCGGCAAAGAATGACGAAGAGTGGAAACCCAATCTTGGTGCTTAAAACAGAGGTGCTTTATTAGTGCATTTCAATGCTCAGCATGCCCGCCATGATGCGTTTCACCTGAATCCACAGGCTTGATCACATGATGTGTTTTTTGGAATAAGGGGAGGTATTTATAGTTGATACAGAGAGCGGACTGTTTCCATCACTGTTTACTTTAGTGATGGTTAAAAAGAAAACTGTAAAAAGACTATGGCTGGATGTTAATTAAATCTGCATGTAATGCAAAAAAAACCATAATACATCACATCCCACCATCTACACAATTTATACAATACTATAAATATGTGCAAAATACGCAAATGAAAATAAATACATATGTAAAGATTCATTAAAAACATATTTACATATTATATTATTTACGTTTTTAGTTTCCAAGTTAAAAAACATGTGCAGAATATATCCCAAGTGGGATAATATAAAGTGCCTGTGCAATGTTCTCGCAACCTGTAAACTACTAGTACCTCCTCCTATAGTGCAAAACAACTGTGCAAATATAGTGCAAATATAACCATAAAGTGTCTAGTGTTAATTTAAAAATTCATTGTTTAGGAAAAGAAGAGCTGCTTAAAAAATGTATTTGTTTCTATTACTTTCATTAGAGGTAGGTTATACTATTTTTATTGACCTCCACTCATGATAGAGAATAGAGGAGTCTCCTCGGTGTTACCTGGATAAAGCCTTATATGATTGATTTCGCTCGATAGGACTCCCCGAGGAACTATAAACATGTATACAGATCCTCACTTGCGTTGAGGCCCCCCGGGGTTCTACTATCAAGCTCTAATATATATATCTAGTCTCCAGGACCCGTAATAGCGCATCTCTATTACCACCCCGTTTCAGTGGCATCACACAATCAATGATGTAATATTGTAGATGTTTTGGATCACTGTCCTGGGTGTTCTCAAACTGTCGATCCACCGGGTATGCTTGGTCTTTAGTAGTGATGGCCCTTATGTGTTGCAAGATCCGCTTGTAAGCCGGTAGTCGGGTACTACCTACATACCGTATCTCACAAGGGCATTGCAACACATATACTGCAAATTCTGTTTTGCAGGTCAGTTGTTTTGTTATAGCCATACCTGCACGCTTTACAGTTGGGGCACTTTTTGAATCCTTTGTTTAGTGCCATCCAAGTTGCAGATATGGGCTGTTCCAGGTAGTTTTTAACTAATCTATCAGACATGGAAGTGGATTTCCTATAGGTCAAATTAAGTTTCTTCCCCACTGTGTCTCCAATGACAGGGTCCCCTGTCACCAGGTTCCAGTTGCAGGTAGAGATCTTTCTAATCTCTTTAAATTGTCGATTGTATGTGACAATGACCCTGGGTTGCTCTGATGTGATTTCCTCAGTAGTTACATCGTCAGACGCTCTAGGTGTGAGGGCCTGTGTTCTAGTGATGTTATTTGAACGATTTATTGCTTTCTGTATAATGGCCTCTGAATAACCTCTAGCCAAAAAGCGCCGTTTGCTAGCTTCTTGGGCTTTAGAGCATTCCAATTCAGTACTGCAGATCCTTTTGATGCGTAGCATCTCCCCAAAGGGGATGCTGCGTATCAGATGGTGGGGTGCTGACTAGCCGCATGTAGGACAGTATTACCTGCCGTTGGCTTCCAGTGTAATCTTGTAGCCAACCCACTATCATCTTTGTACACCTCTATATCAAGAAAAAAGACAGAAGTTTTACTGATTGTGGATGTAAACTCTAAGTTTAAATCATTGATGTTTAGTTCCACAAAAGATTGTGCATGCTGTAAGGATCCCTGCCAGATCAGGAACAGGTCATCTATATATCGTAAGTATAGGGGGACATGATTCTGCATAGTTGTTAGGTGTTGTCCCATGAGGACCTGTTCCTCCCACCAACCCATGTGCAAGCACGCTAGGCTAGGGGAAAAACAGGCCCCCATAGCTACCCCCCTGACCTGTTGATATACCTGGTTGTTGAATAGAAAATAGTTTTGTTCTAAACAAATCCTGATCATAGATAACAACATTTTGTTATGAGCAGAGAAATTAATGGCAAGTTTGTTTAAGTAATGGTTAACTGCCTTGATTCCATCATTGTGTCTTATGGAGGTGTACAGTGAAGATACATCTAATGTAATAAACAGACACTCAGAATTCCACCTCAAATTCTGCAATTTAGGGATAAAATCCGATGAGTCCTGTACATATGATTTCAAACTTTTAACACTGTCCTGCAAGAAATAGTCAATGTAAATTGAGATGTTTTCAGTAGAGCTATTAATTGCGGAGATAATTGGACGTCCCGGTGGTTTGTCCATACTTTTGTGGGCTTTTGGTAACAAGTAAAATGATGGTATCACTGGTTGTTCTTTTTTGAGAAAGCCAAATTCTTCCTTTGAAATTAGGTTGCCGCTTCTCCATGCCACCAGTTTTGAGTTCTGGTCTTGCCATGCTGTTCTAATTGCGAAAAGGTTGCTTTTCCTGTAGAATGACGAGTCCTGTAATTGTGATTCCGCCTCCTCAATGTACATTTGACGTGGCCACAATACAGTGTTGCCGCCCTTGTCTGCTTGACGGACAATCATGTTTTTATTTGAATCTAGTTTTTTCACCAAGTTGTTGTAACTCGGATTCATTTTATTTATTGCGGCATGTTTCTGGTTTGCAATAATGTACAGTTTTTTCAGATCTTTCGTGATGAGTTCTTGGTACACATCTAAGTTATCGTGTGTCATGGTTGGTAGGAAGACGGATTTGGGTTTGAAAGGGGTACTGCACATGGCTCTGTCTACACTTGATGTTGCTAGTGGAACCAACCTTGACGGACCCGATTCTTCCTGTAAAGCCCAAATCTCATCAAACCCTATCCGATCTCCTGCTTCCAATAGAGTTGGGCTGCTCGATATTTCCCCGACTTTTTTTTATATATATGTATATAGATATATATATGTATATGTATATGTATATATATATATATATATATATATATATATATATATATATATATATATATATATATATATATATATGTATATATATATATATATGTATGTATGTATATGTATCTGGATGGGTGACTCAGATGATGAGTTCAGAAGAGGGGCTGGATCGGTGTAATAATTCAAAGATTTTCATGAGAACGAGTTACATAAATGGACAGAAGATATCGAGTATGGAAAATATGTCTTACTTAGATCTCTGCAGGGGAGGCTGACATGCAGCTAAATATTCTTTCCTATGTGAATGATTCTCTTTTTCTCGATCTAATGGGAGACCTGCTATTCATTAACTGGCCTCTATCGATCATGCTTCAGGTATGCTGACTTTGATCATACCAACGCAGGTTCCCATGCTCATTTTACAAAGCATTAGCTAAAACCTTTCGTCACCTGAAAAAAAAAGTAGACGAGATCTGCCATCAATAGAGCACGATTAGTCAGAGGTCTCGACTTGCCCGTGACAGCAGGTGCCAAGCAGACGTTTACGTCAATTCGTTGAATGTACCATACAATTATTTAGAGAGCATTTTCATTTACATTCTGATTTACATATTTTTCTAATTTGACAACTTGCTCGTTCACTCGCTGCTTGATATAAGATACATTTCAAGTGTAACTTCTGAATAAGAAACTTAACTCACAAAAATGAATACCCTTTCTCTATGGATCTGGTTGTAATACAGCCCAGGGTGATATCTAGCTTTATGCATCTTTATTGAATTACGGACATATTCTTGCTAGTCCGTGGCATTTTGATGTTTGCAACTTGGCCTACTAAACTAATGTTTTCACACTGAAAACCAGAGACATTTCACAAGCTAATCCTTTTAGTTGGCATGTCCTAACATTGTTTTGAAATGAACGAAGCATTCAAAATGTGCACTTTTTAAAGGTTTATGCTCGTATTATGCCTTGTTGTGATGTTGCTACTAACAGATTAAGCTCTCTGTCGCAGACACTATTGTAACCAGTACTAAGTAAGAAATCACTGGTGGCTGGTGGCATTACAAAGTGGTGTATCATAAAAGGCGGAGATAAGTTTTACGCAGTGAGCAAGAAAAGCAAGTGAGACCGACTGACATGAGGAGGGTTCGGGGAGTTGTCCTCCTCTAGAAAAGTTTGGGGGGGAAAAAAGAAACATTTTGAATGTTAAAAAGAGTTTAGCAAGAAAGCAAGAAGATTTATGAAGCAACTGTGAACATATATGATTAAAATGAAACATTTAACTTTGATGGGAGCATTCGTGCAATTGTAACTCTGACTTTCAAAATGGTTCTGCCCTGCCCATTCAAAATCTTAGCGCCCCCCCTTCACTAAGCTCAGATCCGGTTGGGCCCCTGTAGAGGTACCCTCTCACATTTCTCACTGACAACCAGTGGTGAGGCTGGACATCATTCCAGAGCTGGCTGTCACCTACAGGTGCCGCTAATTGCATCCAGTCACTTTAGACTCCAGACTTGAAGACTCCTGAATTTCATCTTGACACTCGTAAGAAAGGCAAACTTCAGCCATCCTCAACTATCCACATGGCCAAATATCTCACACCATGCACATAGGCTGCCGGGCCCTGCCACAGCTGACCATTAAACAACCCTCCTGATGATAGGGTGCACCTGTCAGTCGGTCACCCCAACTCTACAAGGCCACCTCTACCCAGTTTACTCTCACCTTTACAACAAACACTCTAGTGACCTAATCACTACATTCAAAAACCCACCCAGATCTAAAATCATAGACATGTTGGCACTGCAGCAGCAATTAGAATGTCCAATTATTTATGGTACCTCTTTTGGCTTTTTAAAAAAACAATCTCTTTTTTAAATGCAAGCAGAGGGAAATACCATTTATTTAGTAACACCAGGGCAGTCATTGTTTGCAGATGTGAGAAAAATTATTTTGATTATAAACATAATTGGATTGCGTCTTCATGGCTCTGCTGCTTTCAAGTTTTATTTGTGTAATGCAAATACTACATATATACATAAATGCATGAGGCGTGGCTAGGCCAGCCAAGATGACGGACACAACTCCTTGAGGCTCAGTTCAACGGCCCGCAAATCGACAGACATACGGACTTGGGCCCCCGTGGCGGATGGCTTGGGCTCACTATAAGTGAGGGCACACCTTGGTTCTACCAAAAGCGATCTTTGAGGCACCTGGCAGGCTCTTTCATGCGCTTTCAGACCAGGTCCTATCAGGTCTGGCACCCACTCAGACCTGATAGGCGCAGGACAGGCTCCGGCCTAGGTCCTCTGCCCCGTTTGACGAATCTTCACAACCCGGTGCTGGACCCTAAGGAGACTGTGGCCCCAGGTGAGGAGCAGTGCCCCCCCCCCCTCCTTCGGCGTAACACCACCCCGCCACCTGCACACTGCTGAAACCTACAGTGTCCCTGGGCCAAATGCCTGCCTGTCCCTGGTAGATGAGGAATGGGCTGGGGCCTAGGCCACCGGAACGGATGACCCGGTGGTGGACCCGTCCTCGGTGAAGCCTAGAGGCCAGGGGCCCCCGTTGAGGAACGGTGGGGCCACCCTTTGATGCACCATTACCCCCGGCCACTGCTGAAACTCACCACAGCCCTCACAGGCCCGAGCATGGTTGTGCCCCTCTCCCTCCATTAGAGGGCCAGTCCCTGGCTAGTGTGAGCCAGGGGAAATGGGATCGTGGAGGTGCCTGGCCGCCTCCCCTCTCCCAAGCATCAGCATTCAGATCAGAGTGCAGGGAGAGGGCCGGTGCATCCCACAGCAGCCCTTGACTTTGTGAAGTGGAGACCCACAATGAACCACGGCCCCCCATCCATGACCGCAGACTGTGATACATCACAGTGTGACACGCAGGGTCACTGCTCTTCCCCCCTCACCTCGGCTTTCTGATCGGTGTGCGCTAGGAGATGTGCCTTTGATGGGGACAACTGTTCGGGGACTAGGCCACCGCTGCACGCCTTGCACTGACACTAAGCCTGGATCCTCTCTCAGAAGCCTCTCCAGCAGCACATTGCAGCCTTCAGGGTCTGGCGCCGTCCCTCTTCTTGCTCCCCCACTTCTGGTGTGCAATGAGGGGACCGGGCCAATATCAGCATCTTCCCTTCATTGGTTGGCCTCGACTAAGGGTCTTCTGCAACTTCCCTGCAGCCAGGTGGAACCTCTTCCATTCCCCCTCATTTCGGCACTCATGTTAATGCTTGTGCGGTGGACCCACCTGGCCGCAGAAATAACTGGTACAAACTGACCAGATCACTGCACTGCAACAAATTTCCTACCACCATTGTGAAACATGTTTTCAGCTCTACCAGTCACGTACCGAGGTGACGGAAGTGCCACAACAAGCAATTCTTTGTTGCCCCCACCAGACACAACCAGCGGCACGCGTGCTGTATTCCCTCTGGTCATCCCCACAGGAACCCCTTGCTCCACATCGGCACTCACTCGGTTTGCGTGGGTAGAGGAGGGACCACAGCAACCACCAGGGATCCCCCTTGAGCCAACTTGGAGTCCAGCGCTACAGACACCTACCCTATTGCCTCACCCACCTGTGTATTGGGGGCAACAAAAGCGGAGGAAGATTCCCTTAGATGCTGATTCCATTCTGCCAGTCCCCCGGCAACTCCATCAGACAACCACCTTAGACGGTCTTCATCACCTTCATAGGAGCAGGGAGTTGCAGGAGCCATCCTGGCATCATACGATTGCCTGGGCAAGGAGACACTCTTTGTCTCTTCATCATGGGCTGACACGGTTGACCACTCCAGGCCCATCTTCCACCAGCGCAACTCCACCATCAGACATCCCAGAAACACCAATGGTGGATCCTGCCCTGAAGATGTCCACTTCCAACCTGTTTGACCAAATGTTGGCGGCCACTGAACAATCCTGAATCACAATAGAGACATAGTTTGGCATACTGACTACCAAGCTCAGCTTCCTCTGCAACAATCACTGAAAACTCTCAAACAGTCACGGAGGGCAAGTAAAACTTTGCTACTCTGCAACCAGCAGTGGAAGACAACAAATGCTTTGTGCATGATCTCCAGGATCGGTTGCAAAGTTTTCCTTTGTGTTGTGTGTCTCCTGCTACAGAATGATCTGGGCTTTCTGATGCTTTATGTAGGAATAGATTGTGTATCGTTTGCGCGCCATATGCATTCCACATACATTAAGTGTGAGGAGGTGAAAATCAGAGTTTGAAGGTTGCATCTTGATGCATGTAGGGTGGGGGATCTGGAGGAGGTGGGCTTGTCACTGGGGGTAGCATCCTATTTGTGTCACTTCCTTCATGGGGGTATGTATTCCTACTCTGCCATGGTAGGCCAATCTAAGGAGGGTAACTGAGGGTGAAGAACTATGATATGGTTAATAAGGAAATGAACAGGGGGCCTACTGAAACAGGTAGTACCCCCAAACAAGTTGTCTTTACTTAGGTATAGTGGGAGGTGACCAAGTATTTCACTTTGTTGGTCTCCAGTGCTTCCCAGGTACTAACACGCACCAAGACTTGGCACCTTGGACAGCTCAGTCACTTCATACCATAGGTGACCTGTTTATGGATGGACATTTCCTTTCCTTTGACCAGCTGATGTCAGACTATAACCTTCCTGTAGTGAAGGAAGATTAGAAATCAAGTAGTCTCGAATATTTATTTATTTCAAGTAGATGGTACAAGGTGGTGAGTTCAAAGGTGGTAATTAAGGATTATAAATACAAACCCTACCAGGAGCAGGCTCCTTTCAGCTTAGCCCCAAGCTCCCAACTGAACTCCTCAGAGCCAGGGAAAGCAACATTCTAATACATCATCAATAAATGCTAACATTCCACAAGGTGACAACAGTGGATGAGCAAAGAAGAAAAGAGACAGGCACTAAACTTCCCCTTGGCCAATTCCGTCTCCACAGACAGATAGTTCATACCTCCTGTGTCCTTTGGGGCACTGCAAATGCGGAACCTTCCACCAACTGAGTTGTGCAGATTATCCTTACATGGGAGATGGCCGGCATCTCAGTACTTGGCTCTACAAAGCCATTCGGGACTTAATGGTGGTCCCCCTAGACTCGCTTCGGCAGAAATGGGATGACGACTATGGGAGAGTCCTGCAAGACAAGGAGTGGACACAAGCCCTGGAATTTCCCTGACAAGTTTCTCAGAATGCTTGTTTCAAGAACATACAATACTTTCTTCTCCACAGAGCATATCTTACCCCAGCTCAAATAAACCATCATGTCACCAGCGTGCAGGCGACCTGCCCACACAGTCGGGCGCTGAGGCAGACTTAATGCACATACTATGGTCCTGCCTGACCCTTCAATACTACTGGCAAACTGTTCCTGACACTCTACAGGAAGTCACGGAACTGCCATATAAACACACCTGAGAAGCGTACTCTCTGGGCACCTTCAGACGGCATAAGAAAAAAAGTACGTATTCAGTTTGCTTCACTGGCACTCATTCTTGCCAAGTGCACTAACCTCACAATGGCGCTCTCCAACAGCTCTGCCACAGGAGGCCTGGTATGGTATAGTTCGTAAATGGGCAATGGCGGAGGAAGACTCCCTTGATTACAAAGAAATGGGACATTTACGAAAACAGCATATCCCTTCACACTGGGCTACCCTCCGAACACAATTCCTGCAGCACAGCAAGAACGACGACCTACCCCCAACTTCATGGATGCGCTACTCCCATTACTACCAGTATCTCTAAATCTTACTTAATACGCGCAACACCACGTTGTGGCTTCCTTTCCCCTCCTCCCTAATTTCTGGTCCTCCCTCGCTATACTCATCTCAAGTCACTCCCTCCCAACAGAATTTCATATTCTTTTAGTTCATTAATGTTCTGTAACGATCAAAGTTAGGATGATGCTATAGAAAATGTTTTTCGACTTTTGCTTTAACATATCTGGCTCTGTGCCTTTCAATTTAAGATATTCCCAGCAAAGATGTATTCTACAGAGCTTTTTTTGTTGCAGTTTTGCATAGCACAAACTAGACCTGAAGGTATTGGAGCGCTTTACTTGAGCACTAGTTCCAGTACACAATGTCACATTCATTCTACTAGACACAGGGAGATTAAGTGATTTGATCAGAATCACAGGATACTGAGCTGGTTGTCAAGAATATAACTTGGTTCCCCAGTTCCAAGGTTGGCAGCTCTGGCAGTAACCTTGCATCCTGTCTTCTAATTTGGGGAGGGGGGTGGGGATGATGGGGAAACTCAATTAATTTAGCAGGCTGTCATTCTGGCGCAAACACATTATTCCACAAGAAAGATTGATTGTTGCCTTTTATTGTTCTGATATTGGTCAGTGTACAGAGCACTGATTTTGAGAGTAAAGATGCATGGTAAAAAAAGAAACTCTTTAAATTGACATTTGACCTTCAGCTTTAGTTGGAATTGCATGGCTGTGTTATACCGAGTTGCCTGTTAATATGATGGATAGGTTGCTCTACAGAATGCGCGTCTTCAGAGGAACCATCTGCGATGAAGAGTTGGACTGCGCAGACTCGAGGAGGCACACAATTGGAATTCGATCTGCTGGCTGCCCTTTCATACAGTTGCGTCAAGTCTGTTTTGCACTCTGGACAGTGAATTAAATGTTCTTGTTTTAGGGTGCACAGCATGTACTCTCAGTGCGCGTCATCGGCAATGGACTCCAACAAAAATATCTGATGCAGTTTCAAACACATTGGAATGTTTGGCTAACTGCTAAACTTTTTTTAATATTCATTAGCCACTCTTCTTTAGGTTTATTCTCACTGTTCCAGACGACTGCCTACGCCAGTATTCGTTTACAAAAGCGGGAAGAAGTCACCGCTTCCTCACTCAAGCACCAGGCCTGCTGCTCTGTCATTCAAGAAGACGGCTGCTTTCTCTTCTCCCCTCATGCTCAATGCCGTCACAGGTGCACGAGGGGACAAAAGCAGCGCAATCACGACACATGACCAATCACTGTGTAGCTTCAAAATAAAGCCACGCAGTGATTGGTGATGTCCTTTCATCCCACCCCAGCGCTGCCTTGAATGCTTGGGCCTAAGGGACAGGCTAACCTGCCCAGACTCAATCCATGCTTTCCTATCACGTCTTTTAATAATTAAAGCTGCATGAGTGCAAAGCGAAGATTGGTCCGAGCAAGTGAACCCAGCGCTCTAAAGGATACCGACACCTGTGGCGTGTTCCCCCATGCCACTTAACAGAGCATGGGTTTGAGCCTTGAAATGTGTAAGTCGAGTTGGTCAAGGTCAGAGGCCTGTCCGACCCATCATGCGCATCACACCTCAGCTGATGCTGCCAGTCATTTTTGCCAATCTCCTGGATTGGCCATCCATCCCTGCAGGCTGCCCCAAATTTAAGATGGAAGAAGCAGCCAGAGTCACATCATTTTTAGGTCGAGCATTCAAGACCTCTTGTATTTACTTTAGTGTATACTTATACATGTATGTACTTTGTGGGCTCTGGAGATCACCCCTAGGAATTGTCTGCTTCCGCTTAGGGACTTTTTTTCTGTTCAACTGCCGCTATTTAACTGTCTTGATAGAAAATGACCAGTAGAGGTCAGTAAAATACCAGAATTGCTTTCTGCTGAGGGACTTTCTTTTAGTTTGTATTTTTCTGGCAACTGCCTCTATTTATTTTTCTTGATAGAAAACGACTAGCAGAGGTCAATAAAATATCAGAATCTTTTTAGCATTCTCTAGATTCCAGTCCACAGAAATTGTCTTCCACAAGCACCAGTAGACAATACTATTTTTTTTCAAATCTTGTGATATGACCACCGAAGGCCCTGATTTTCCCGCTGAAAGGCAATATTTATCTCCATGTGTTCCCATACCTGGCGTGTCACGCAGTTTGGTGCTCACTTTCCCTCCATGTTAAAGAACAATAGATGTTTCAGCACCCAGGCTAATGTTATTCATAGCTAAATACATATAGGGTCCCAAAGGCGAGACCGATTGCATTGCAATGGCTTGTTTAAATTATACATGCAACAGCAGCTCACACTGGGGGCCACATTCCAACGCAGTAGGGAAAGAAAAACCCCTGTAAGTAACTTATATTTGTAGTGACTTTAAATCTGACCCTTTCTCTTGTTCAGATGGCCATCTTGTCTATTTCAAGTCCATGCTCCAAATTCAATGGATTTCCTCCCTATTCTTGTGCTAGTCCCACCCCTGAGGCATTTAGGTTTCACCGTGCTTTACGATTCATTTTCTATTCCCTTCCACTTCTTATATCAAGTACTTATTTTTCTTTTTGCATGTTTTTCTAGCATTTCAGCTTTAGCACTGAATGGGAGCGCACATCTGGCTCTTGTTAAGGACTGGACACTGGTAAGGCCCATTAAGTCTCCTTCATGACTGGCAGAAGAAATGGCAACTTCTCTTTCTAAATTGGAACAAAGAGAGAGGGTTTTAAGAGACACTGGAGCCACTCTTGGTCTCCCTCAGATAATCATAAACAACGAAAGAGTGAGGCCAAAAACTCCAGAGCCAGCAAGAGGAGTCACTCTTGTTTCCTAAAAGAACCCTCACTCACCAACCTAGTTGGTGACATGCTTCATTATTGGGTTCCCACCACAGAGGCCGAATGCCCCTCAGGTGTGCTATGACGCCTAATTACAGCAGAGCAGGGTTTTTTTTTATTTGTGAGTGATAATAAAGTGATTGTGCCAAAAGGTTAAAATTACCTTTATTCACTCTAAAACATTTCTTTAATGCTGGAGGAATACGGTAAATGGGTAAACATTTGTGGCGGATGTTTGAAAATAGGGTAGATTGGCCAGTTAAATCCTATGAATAGAAATAATCTGGTCTACATGTTTCATCCTCCTCGTGCTGTTTGTCTGGCTTTCGTCAGGACCAACTGCCACCATGGTATGCGCACGCTAAGGCGCACCCAAACCAGAGGCAGTGAAGGGACCGAATAACTTACGGTTATCGTTGCTCCTTTAAAAAAAATTTGAAGGCAGAGAAATCTGTAAGACAAAACAAACAGACAGACAGACAAAACACGTGCCAGTAAATATGCTTGTATAGTCATGTGATTTGCTGAGTGAATGACAAAGCTGAGGCTGCGTTGTGGTGCTTCATCGTAGTGCAGCCATAACACATATCAGCTAGCTGCTAAGGTGACATAGGTGCTTAAGCTCTGAGGACTAGTTATGGTTGTCAAGTCCTAACCTGGTCGTCCAGGGCGGTGTTATTATCAGTATTGGTAAACTGTGGTACTGGCGCGCTACTGACTATGCACGCTAACTAGGGCATTGCCGATACCTGCCGACTTGGGCAGAGAGTGGTGGTGAACTTGACTAGGTCAAAAGTCTCAAACAAAATACCTGCGGTGGCGGAGTTGATAGGATACTCACTCCGTCAAAGCCAGACACCCGTTTGGCACCTAGCGACTCCCGTCCTGAGGATCTTGCGGATGACGGGGTTGCTGACCGGGATGTGATTTAGACTCCAACTTTATTGAGCAAATTAGGTGTAGCCCTAGGCACAGCTTGTTAGCGCCTGGGCACAGTTTTGAGTGCATAATTGTCCCACAAACCCACGAGGGGCTCAGAAACTGCATCGCTCATGGAACATATGCTGGGAGGTAATCTAACATTGTTATGCAGGCAATGAAAGAAAGTAAGCCAAAGGGGGATGCTGTGGGTTGCACAAGTCCTAAGCTGGTAAAAGGGATGGATCGTCCCATGGGTCTATCATACCTATGTATGCATAAAGTTCACAATACAGTGAGAACAGTGTAAAATAATCGAACATTGTTTTGCAGAATAGCAAGAAACAAAGCCTGCAGGGGGATGATGTAAATTACTAAAGACCCAAGCTGGTAAACGGGGGGGGGGGGGCAGAGGCGGGGGGGTTGTACACCGCCCCACGGTATGTAATGCTTTTGTATACAGGAAGTCCACAATCCTGTAGAAACAGAGGAAGAGCTGTGGTAGATGGACACATTCCCAGATACCTCAATCCACATGGGCAATTGATAAGGTATATTACGTTGATGGAATTGCAATTTGTGTGGGATTTTTGTGTCGGACGGGTAATGCCACGTAACCTTTGGTAGGCCCCAGGCATTGAGTACAGATGGATTGTGGTCTTGGGGCGGGTGTGTATTAGGGTGTCTCTGAGGCTTCTTGCCCTTTTGAAGGAGAATAAGGGTTTTTCCCAATACCTGTAGTTGCTTGTCAGAACCGTCCAGAGTTTTCTTACAGACTTTGTTATGGCATTGGAGCAGTACTGTGTGTAGTGACACAGGTCAGAGGTACTTCATCAGTATGCTTAGGATTGTCCTCTAGGATGTTCCTAGGTTGAATCTTGGTCCGTTTGCATCTTTTCTTTAGGATTCTCTCTGGATAGTCACAATTGCGCAGTTTGCTGGTTAGCTCGGCCAACTGGGTGTGATAATCGGCCACCTTGCTGAAATTCCGCCTGAGCCAGAGGTATTGGCCGTAAGGGAGATTTTCCCGCAGGGCATGCAATGAAAACTGGAGAATCCCATTAAGTTGTTCTTAGCCGTGGGTTTGTAATACGTCTTGCTAAGTAGTTGCCCTTCCACCTTCGAAATAGTGACATCAAGGAAGACCATTTTCTTTTTGTCAAAGGCATGCGTGAACCTCAAATTTGGGTCACAGGTGTTGATCAATTTTAGGAAATCCTTTAAGGTGTGCTCCGGTCCTTGCCAGATGATAAAGACGTCGTTGGGGCAAAGGTACTCCCCATTGAAGTTCCTGTTGTCTGGAGGAACAGGTCCTTTTTGTACTTGAAAAAGTTCTTTTTGAGTGCGAGGGTGGCGCACTCAATGATAAACTGTTTGGGGGTTTGGTAATCCCAGGTGGATTTATTTAAGGTCTCACTGAGTACCTTGATGGTATCATCTTGAGAAATACTGGTGTATAAACTTTCAATGTCTAATGATACCAAAATAGTGGAATTCTCATCCACTACTAGGTCTTGTAGAAGGGCCAGAAGACTCTTGGTGTCCTTTAAATAAGTGCAGGATTTCTGTATCAGAGACTTAAGGAAGAAATCGCAAAAACGCGATAATGGCTCCAAAAGTGAACCTATAACCGAAAAGATAGGACATCGGGGGGGGGGGGGGGGTTCTATTTTTGTGCGTCTTGGGTAAGATGTAGAAGTATGGGATAATCCCCTCACCTGCCGTCAAAAAGTCAGCTTCATATTTATAGATGTGGTCATTAGTTACTGCACAATTGTGAAGTAGTGTGGCTCACTGGTTAGAGGCGGCAGACCCGAGAGCAGAGGACGGCCCGGGACCAGGGTTCGATTCCCGGCGCGGCAGGTTTCTGGACCAGGGTCAGCGGACTCGATAATTCTCTCGCCTCGGTGCCCACTCTGATCAGCGATCACACTCGGCAACTCTGGGCATTAGCTTGCCTCATCTTCACTAACGGCCCCACCAGACCGCCGGGGATGTCTGGTCTCACCCTGGAGATACCCATTAAGGGACCATCTCTCAGGGAAGCCAGGAAGGGTTTCGCAGCGGTCGAAGCGCCTTGGGACCCTACGGGTAAGTAGTGCGCTATATAAATGCCAATACAATTGACCAGATTGGAGATAGTGGCCCTGAGCTGAGGGGAAGGGTCGGTATCCAGCGGATTAGAGGCGGCAGACCCCGAAGCTGAGATCGGCCCTGGACCAGGGTTCAATTCCCCGCCTCGGCGGGTCTTGGGCTCAAAAAATTCCACGGACTCGATAATTCTCGCTCTGGTGCCTTCTCAACTCACAGGTTCACACTCTGCGACTCTGGGCAATAGCTTGCTTAATCTCCACAACGGCCCCTCGCGGCGGGATGCCTGGCTTTCACCTTGTGGATACCTTGCCGGGGTTATCTCACAGGGGAATACCAGGACGGGTTCCCTAAGCAAGCGCCGGGAAACCCTTTGTGGGTAGCTGTGCGCTATATAAGCTCAAATACATTTACATTGTAGTTCTTGCAATCATCCAAGAGGTGCTTGCATACAGTGTCATAATCAGCCACATTCTGTATAACCAGACCCTTCCCTTATTTGCTGTTTTAATCACAATATCCTACTACTGCAACAGCTTATATGCAGGACTCAATCGCTCTGTCCTGCATAAATTGCAGATGGTCCAAAATGCTGCTGCCCGCCTGGTGTTAAAATGGCCGAGGAGGTCATCTGCCTCGGCTGCTCTCAAGGCCCTACACTGGCTACCCATTCACAAGCGCATACTGTTCAAGATCTTGGTGATTACCTTCAGAGCATTCCACCAAAAAGGACCCAAATACTTTCTCCCCTGGTTCAAACGGTATGTACCAACATGCTCCCTCAGATCAGCAAGCCTGAATCTGTTACGGATCCCCAAATTCAGACTCGCAACAAGAGGAGGAAAATCCCTCGCAACACTGGGCGCAAAGGCCTGGAATAAACTCCCACCCAATCTGCGCCTGATCTCTGCTGAGAATAATTTCCGTAAGGCTCTGAAAACCTGGATTTTCAACCTGTCAGACACGGTCTGTATGACTCTGGTTTAGACACAGTTGTGTTTCAGTATAGAAGAGACAGATGTGCGAATTTGACTGTTGCCGGCCTCCCACCTTAGGCTACGGGCTAAAAGCGCCAAGATGCTCCTTGGAGTGACAGTCGCGCTATATAAGAGCATACTTACATTACATTACATTACAATATCCATATTGGATTGTAAGGATCGCAGGGCATTGTACTCAGCTGTATTCAGATTCTTAAAGTTCAAAGTCTCCTCAAATTTCTCGATGTCATTAAATACTGCCTGCTCAAAGGTGAGTATTTCCACAGGGACTGTGTGTGGTGATGGGTTGAAGGTGGACTTAAACCTGAGCCCTGTGTCACCTGACGGGACAGGGAGGACAGGCGATCCTTGTTTCTCAAAATAGGCTTTTAGTTTGAGCTTCTTGAAAAACTCGGATAGCTCACAGTTCAAGCGAAATTTATCAAGTTAAGCAGTTGGCACAAACCCATGACCTCTTTCAAGTACCTTCACTTCAACTGGACTGAGGTTCAGATTACAGAGGTTTGTAATTAGACTCTCTGGAAGCTCGTCCCGGCATGCTGCTCCCTGACTGGCTGCGGGTATTGTTCCCCACTGTGTCTTCCTGTTCCCAGTGGACTTGGTTGGTCCCTCTTCTTCTCCCTGTTCCACTTCGGCCCCTCTCTAAAAACAGAGGTCTGTAGGTGTTTTGTGGGAAAGGTGGGACTTGCATGAAACATAATAGCCATGCTTTTAATAATGCAAGGTTACTAATTTCTTTCTCCCAAGTGTGTGACTATAAACCACCGCCCCCACGTGGATCCATGGTGTAAGGTTTCGCTACACCAGAAGTAAGCTCTGTATCCATCAGGAATTCAGTCTACCTTTTTAATTTTAGATCTCACAAGCCTCATTTTTGTTTGAGACTTTTTACCTAGTCAAGTTCACCACCATTCTCTGTTCTAGTTGGCAGGTAAAGGCAATGCCCTGGTTAGCGTGCATAGTCACTAGCGTGCCAGTACCACCATTTACCAATACTGATAATAACACCGCCCTGGATGACCAGGGTTAGGACTTGACAACCATAACTAGTCCTCAGAGATCATGCACCTATGTCACCTCAGCAGCTAGCTGATATGTGTTATGGCTGCACTACGATGAAGCACCGCACAGCTGCATGAGCTTTGTCATTCATTCAGCAAATCATGTGACTATACAGCATATTTACTGTCATATGGTTTGTCTGTCTGTCTGTTTGTTTTGTCTTACAGATTTCTCTGCCTTCAAATTTTTTTTAAAGGAGCAACGATAACCGTAAGTTATTCGGTCCTTTCACTGCCTCTGGTTTGGGTGCGCCTTAGCGTGCGCATACAATGGTGGCAGTTGGTCCTGACAAAAGCCTCGCAAACAGCACGAGGAGGCTGAAACATGTAGACCACATTCTTTCTATTTATAGGATGTAACTGGCCAATCTACCCAGTTTTCAAACATCCACCACATTGTTTTTATCCATTTATCTTATTCCTCCATCATACTTTTTTTAGGGTGAATAAAGGTAATTTGAACCTTTTTGCACAATAATTTTTGTCACATGTGACTGTGAACGCAGTAATGCCAGTGTGTTCTAGGCAGCAAGGGTGCAAAACCATATGTCAAGCACAGTGTCCTGCAGCATGGTGCCTGACTGCAGAAGGAGTTCACCTTCTCTTGAAAGCATATCATACACTACAAGGATAATCTTACCAGGGGATCAGAAATCAAAACAACATTGAAATAGCAGGGAAACACACACTTCTTGAACCTCAAATGCTGGTTGGCTTAGTACCATAACTGGTGAGTTTCAGACAACCTACAGCTTCAGTTGAGATAAATGAAAGACAGAAAGAATCTTCAGAGTATGACACAACTTCAACTGAAAGACCACAGGATTGAACTGATGAATTCTAACAAATGGGCCATAAATCATGGTTGAAATTTAACTGGTAGTGTAAGTCCAGGTTGAAAATGAGAAGCGAGACAAACAGATTGTCCAGTAGCAAAAGGAGAAGAATTTGATATTGATTTATGAGCATATTCCATCATCCGGGCCTTAAAATTACATAACGTTTCAGTAACAGCTCCTGTGCAATGTGTCTGTAACTGATTCAAATAATCAGTAGTATCTGGAACCAAATCATCAGAAGGAGAAGAAAAAATATCTTGTGGATGAAACCCGGGCATACAAAAGACGGATAAAATGTTGGTGGCACTAAGAATTGCATTGCTATAAGAAAATACTAGAACTGGAAAAAAGGAAGCCTAATTATCTTTAGTGGTATTACAAGTAGCATCATATAGTTCGCTCAATTTGCTGATTTGAGTGGAAATGATAACCAGAAGAAAGATGTTTTTCAAATCCCAATGCCACACACACAGCTCTCCAAGAACAAAAAAGCTCTATCAGAAATTATACTATTAGGTAATCCATGAAGTTAAATGTCCTGGCGAATGCAGCATCTTGAGGAACGTGACTACTCTTTCTTTTCTGCCTTGCATGACCTACATGTACGCCTGGATGCTATGTTGTGCACGCCAGACATACATGCAAAAGTACTCCACAGTGAGTACTTGGCCAGAACGATATCGGATCGCAACCCTTTAATAATAACGATTAGGTGGGCGCAGGAGAGACCTGCAATAACGATGTGGCGCATAAGCTGGAGATACTGGAGGACACTGCTTTCCATGGGGACATAGAAACAGGCATTGAGCAATACTTTGCTGAGAATGAAGGGACAGCATCAGAAAGAGCGATAGAATGGGATGCGGGGATTGTGGATTGCCAAACAGGCAGGTGTAAGGAAGACATTGCTACGAGAAGTGGAGGCAGCGGAAAATAGGCTGCGAGGGGCAGAGAAAAAGAGACCTGGGCGTTCGGAAGTACAGGATGAATTATTTGAGGCAAGAGAGGGATGATGAGTCAGATAGAGATGTTGCACTGTTATGATCACAGGGCTCATCTGACTCGAGCACATGCTGAGCGGGATAAAGCGAGTACACTGTTAGCTTGGCATGCTAAGCCAGCACCACAGGGCACGCCTATCGTGGCGCTGCGTTCTTCCGTGGGTACGCCGTTCTACACGCAGAGGGGGATTACTGATCTGTTCCTAGAATATTATGAAGGGCTGTATAGGAGCTGCTTGATGGACTCCGATGACGCAGTGGAGGAGTTTTTGGCGGATATTGCGTTGCCCCGACTGGAGGAAGAACAGGTGGAGCTACTAGGGCAGGACATTACGCTGGGGGAAATACGAGGTACCATTAAACATATAGTTCCTAACAAGACACCGGGCTCAGATGGCCTGCCTATTGAGCTTTATTTAACTTATATTGACGTACTTGCCCCAAAATTGTTGATGGTTTATAAAGAGACACGGACAGTGGGGAGGCTTCCAATTTCTATGAGGAGGCTGTTGTTATCCCTCTTCCGAAGCCAGGAAGGGACGCCTTAGACAGGTCGGCGTATCACCCATTGTCTATGCTGACGTCTGAATATAAGATATTAAGCAGAATATTTGTGGCGCGGCTTCTACCTTACATTGTGCAATTGGTCCACCGTGACCAGGCGGGCTTTATCCCGACTCGGAACACGGCCGTCAATGTGCTGCGCCTGCTTCGTATATTGGATGCAGACCATGGGGACACTTCCAGTGCTGCAGTGCTCTCAGTGGACATAGAGAAGGCATTTGACAGCCTAGAGTGGCCATATTTATATCACACCAAGCACTCCTTTGACCTTGGGGAGGCAATTGTGGGCTGGACAGGACTACTGTGTAGAGATGTGACAGCCAGGGTGGGGATGGGGATGACGGTGTCCTCTCCCTGTTCAGTAAATCGGGGAACGCGGTAAGGATGCCCACTGTCGCCACTGCTATTTGCATTGGCCATCGAGCCACTACCAGGGCGTGGCCTTGCGGGGCATGGCACAATATATATCCCTATATGCAGACGATTTGTTAATTTTCCTGGCCAATACGGGGGAGGAGCTGAAGGAGCGAAGACACTGCTGAGAGTGTTTGGAGAGATTTCGGGGTTGGGGGTAAATTGGGGGAAGACCTGTCTCTTCCCAGTGCTTTTGGGAAAGGCAGGGCCTGTTCCGATAGCGGGAATTCGGTGGGAACCATCGTGTTGACTACTATTTATCATGCCCCGGCAGATTTTCAGGAGGGGAATGTGGGAAGGGCCCTACGCGGACTGCAAGGGAGCCTGTCCTTTTGGAGTACGCTGCCACTATCGGTGGCAGGGAGGGTGGCGCTCATGAAGATGGTGGCGCTCCCCCGCCTGTTATATTATTTTAGGACATTGCCGCTTTGGATACCGGGGTCAATCTTTAAGCAGATTCGGTCTATGGTTAGTGGCTTCATATGAGGCAATGGTAGAGGGCGAGTGGCACTGTCCATCATGATGAGGCCCAGAGCAGAGGAGGGTCTGGCGGTCCCTGACTTTGAACTATATTACTTGGCCGCTCAGCTGCAGTGGCTCACGCAGGCAGTGGCTCGAGAATTCCGGGGCCCAGAGGGTCAGGAGGGTCGGTGGATTCTTCGTCATGTGCTCTCATTTATTATATTGCAACAACCCTTGCATCTTGGGTCGCTGACTGCTGAAGAGAGGACGTTGCAGCAATGTTGGGACCGAAGCCACCGCAGAGCTAGCATTAGCCGCCCGTATGCACCGGAGATCCCTCTGGGCTTGTGCACTACGCTCCCACACGGGGGAGACTGGTCGGTGCTAACACATTGGGAAATGATGGGAGTCCAGGTCATGGGGATTTGTATGAGGATGGGGTACCACTGCCATTTCAAACACTGCAGGAAAGGTATGACTTGCCGCGAGGGGCTATTTGCTGCATGAAGCCCTGGTTTCAGCTATATGGTGCCACTGGAGGGAAGGGCTTTTCGAAACCCAGACTTCTATGGTGTGTCAATATGTAGTGATGGCCGCAGGGACATTTAAGGCAATCACATGTATCTACAGGAGGTTAGTTACGAAGGGCTTGCACCCACTGACGGAGTTACAGGGAAAGTGGGAGGCAGACCTGGGGAAGGAAATACCGGAAACAACGTGGGCCCAAGTGATCCGAAGGGCCTGGAAGAGTACGCAGACTGCCAGGTTTCAATTGATACATTTCTTTATCTTGCATAGGGCCTATTTAACCCCGGCCAAGATTAATCGATACTTTAGGATTGAAACTGCCCAGTGCCCGCGCTGTAACTGTAACTTAACTCATTTGCTGTGGTCTTGCGGACAGTTGGGATCGTACTGGAAGGAGGTAGTAGAACTGTTTTGTGGACTTACTGAGCCCCACATAGATACCGACATGGAAACGTGTATATTGCATTGGCTTCCTCATACTTCTAAAACAAAAACCACGAGTAAGTTTTTGGACCTAGGCCTACTACTGGCTAAGAGCAAGATCACAGCCAAGTGAAAGTCACGCCGAGGGCCTACCATAGATGATGTGCTGTGAAATGTATGGCCTACAATGTGCATAAGTTAGCGTAAGGCAACTGATAGCCAGCTCCTATTAGAAAGGATAGGTGTGTGTTCCGTTGACCGCAGTACTAGAGTCTATATGTACTTGAGGTGTAAAAGAGGAAAAGATTAATGTGGGAAGTTATAGGAGCCCAGGAGCTGATGACATGCCGTAAGGTGCATTGTTTATTGATAAAGTATGAGTATTTTGTGTGGTTTTGTAAAATAATCAAAACAGATTTAAAAAAAAAAATCCATGAAGTTAAATATATCAGTTAAAAAACACCAGGCCATTCCTTCAGCTATTGGTAATTTGGACAAAGTAAAAAATGGACCATCATTAAAAAACTGTCTACTGTAAACAATATTGCACAAAGCACAAAGCCCTCATCAGCTAGAAGATCCATTATAAAATCTATAGCAATCATATGTCAAGGTTCAGGAGCCACGTAAAATAACTCTACATAGATCCAAAAAGCTTAGAATGTAATCATGCACTAATAGGGCATGCATAAGCATATCATTGAACATCCGAATGAACAGTTGGCTGCCAAAACAACTGTAAAACTAAATCTAATATGGTCTTAACTACTATATAACCGGAAAATGCAGAGTCATGGAAAACTGTAATCAACACAAACTGCTTTTTAACTGAAATGAATTTATTTAGCCCAGAGCTACTTTAGTTCAATGAAAATCATGCAGAGCTACTAGTGTTATTAACACTGAATAGTGATCACACCAGGCAACATTACATTAGTGGCCACCCCATGCAAGAATGCCAGAGGTGATAACCTCAGTGCATCAGGCAGAGTTCTCAGAAGTAATGCAGTGTTATGAACCCCAATGTACCCCAATATAGACCTGGGTAGTTGCACAACCTTTTACCTACATTTGTGCTACCTTGCTCTACATAATGGTTCTGGCGCCGACCTTTTACCTATTTAGGTGCCGAATAAATGTAGTGTGCTTTTCTCCGAAAACTAGCCTTATTTATTATACATGAGGATTCTTAGGCTCACAGCAGCATTACCATTGTCTGCATAATACCTCTGTGTAAGGGTCACCTCTATCGTCATGCTTGGCCGACATGCCCACAGAACCATAACACATCTATGTAGAACCCCTGACGGTACCGTTTGCGTATATAAGTACCACATCTTCGCTGGGCAAACTAGAGGAGAAAAAACTTCCATGCTGCATCGCTGACACGAGACGGTGAAGTCCCTGCACGCAGACACTCCAGCATGGAGTGGTCTGACATCCCTTGCGGAGTGTCCAACTCGAGACCAAGACGGGGTCCTTAGCACTCTCACAGCAGGTAATGGTGTTGGCTCTTTTCTAGGGGGATTCTTGGCTATACACCTACATACATGCTTGGTGCACTTAGGTACATCTATTTAGGGTTTGTATCGTAGAAGTACGGTCTATTGCTGTCATGTATCTATATGCCTGCATATATTCACTATTTTAGCACTATGGTAGAATTCTACCTTTTATTTACTATATTGGAGCTTGTAATCATCTATATCTGTTTCTGTCTTATTGTTGTTGCAGCACACATAATTTATGCTGAAATAATACTGGTTCAATAAATACTTATTGAAAACATCCCCACCATTTATTCTGTGTATCTTTCTGAGACAAAGTGAGCACCAGTGACTGAGTGAAAAGTACTGTAAAGTACTGTACTGTTTCCATGATCCCTGAGGGGCAAAGGTTGTCATGTTCGATAGTTGCCAGAAACGATTCGCTCCTTGGTAAGGTTAAGGGGCTTATAGTGCCACAGTGAGCTAGCTGGTCTACAAACTAGCATATCCCTTGGGGGTGTCAGGAATCAGTCTAAACACCAATCACTTAGTTTATGTTGTTTAAAACGTGCAGATCCTATATAGATTTGTAGTAACTACACAACAGCAGGAAAGGTTTTATCAACTTTGAATGTAGATATATTTTGGAAAAGTAACCTTTTTTCTCCAAACACATATTTTCATCTTGAATATACACTTCTCTGTTTTGGTATACCTATGATAATTCATCCAAGCAATAGACTCTAATTTAGTAGGTTGGGCTGCACATAGGGGAGCTACTTACATGTAGCTGGAGAGCTACCAGTAGCAGGGGCATTTAGATGAACATCTTTCAATTCCTGTGGATTAATTTAATCTTGAGTCATTTTGAGTTTGTCTAAAAAAGTCTTAACCACTCCAACCATACATTGAGAGGGAATTACAGCCTGGTCTTTAGTAAGTGATGACTCACGGCAGCAACAGGATTGAGCACCCGACAATAAATTATTTGAACCAGGAATATATGCCCATCGAGCTTGATAACACTGCTAGTTGAAATGTAAATTGGTTTTCTAGTTCCCATCAGAAGATATCCCTATTAAGTACAAGTTGTCTTCATGGCTAAGTGTTCTCTTTCAAGAACTGAGCAGTTCCATTCAGACACAGAAAACCATGAGATAAATATAAAGCAGGATGTTTTTATTAATCACCTTCTAGCTCTTGTAACAAAATTGCTCCAACTGCTCCTTGAGAGGCAGCTGTTTCCACAATAAACGTGTTGAAGTATCATGATGGCATAAGGTTGTGTTTGCGTAAACATGTGTTTAATTGTGAAGTCATCTGTTGTCTTTGCAACTTCTTAATAATTTGATGATAAAAACTTTCAAAGCCAAGCAAAATGACTCTAAATTCAGGATACTCAACGTCTTACTTCTCAAACTCACATTTTCCAGGTTTGCAACAAAAATGATGCTGTATAAAGTCTGGCTAACACCCAGCTCATATGTTCTTAACATTCCACAACAGTCTTTAAAACAATAGAATATCATACATATAGAGGAAAAATAACTGATTAAAGACATCAGAAAATATCAAATCCGTAAAATCCAGTAAAATGGCAGAAGCACTGCACAGCGCAAATGGAATAGTATGATATTCAAGATACTCAAATGGACTACAGAAAGCCTTTTTCCATGTCGCATTCTTTATGCACAACTGTAGGAAAGTCATTCTTTTTGCTCACACCAACCCCATTTTTTGACTGTTGCTGGTGGTTACTGACTCTGAACGTGCCCTGGGCTCCACTGGTTGGTCCCAGGGCCAGTGGTCTGTCTTCTAAAGGGATATGGTAAATGGTATGATTCTTACTGGCAAAGGCAAGCGACCTGTAGGTCCTTAGTATATGGAAGTAAATGTAGATTTTAAAGACCTCCTTGGACCTCGGGCACTTTAGTGGGCACTGCTGTGGAGTCTGGTGTCATTTTAGAGCCTTGCTTGTCTTGCAGGCTGGTTTCAAAATAAAACTATGTCCCAATTCGGCTTTGTAATTGAAAGTACTTCCAAAGTCCGAAACGACATTTGTATTCCTT
This sequence comes from Lissotriton vulgaris, assembly GCF_964263255.1. Lineage (NCBI taxonomy): Eukaryota > Metazoa > Chordata > Amphibia > Caudata > Salamandridae > Lissotriton > Lissotriton vulgaris. The sequence continues at coordinate 2,112,177,777 of NC_141689.1, read as the reverse complement.
TTACGTCCCCCCTAAGGTCTGCCCTACGATATGGTGCATTGTTATAAAAAAAAACAGACAATATACGCTGTATATGGCCTGATAAGTAAAAACAGCCTAAGTCGTTTTCCCTATTGTTGTGCTGCTAGACCCATAGGCTAACATGGAAAGGCTTTATTATGGAGCAAGCTAGGCACATCAAAGTTTCAAAATACAATAAATCCAATAATCTAACAACTTGCCAAGGTCAGATTTATTATAATGATTACAGGAAAGTGATTTTTGAACATGCTGTCCTGAAATTACCTAAATCAGCCTGGTAGGAGCCTCTTCTGACTAATCAGCCTTTTACAGCCTGAACAAAGATGCTTCCTGAGTAGGTGTGAAGAGCTCTGGGGCTGCAACAATACATCCAATTGGTGGAGGAGGTTTGGTTACTGGAGGACCCAGGGAGAGTAAAGGGGCTGGAGAGATTAGCTGAATCGCAAAAGCAGGAGAACAGATGTCATAGAACTGAGGCCAGCACCCACTTCCATGAACTTCAGCGAGTTGGGGGCCCCAATTAGATTAAGAAATGAGCTGGAAGCGCAATATTAGCCACATCTCTGGGTTGGGTTACTCAGACACACATACCAAGGAGAGAATCCATATGCAAATCAGTCTTGACCCTGAGCCCCATGGGAACAGTCCAGCCTGAACTGCCATGCCAGGTCCTCCCTGGACTGGAAACAAGTATCCTAGGACCGGTTTTGGGGTTTCACCCCTCACCATCCAGGATAGTTTGACTCCAGTGGCATGGAAATCACAGGACCCACATTTGGGCATACCCGTCCCACTCGGGGCGACAAATGCAAAAAGAACAATTGATGGACTGAATACAGAACAATGTCATACATTCACCCCAGTACAGAGATCTGGGCCTAAATTCATCGTTTTTTTGCTCACGATGCCATTCCAGTATGAACCCAGCCATATGCAAATCAGTCTTGACCCTGTGCCCCATGGGCACAGTCCAGCCTAATCCTTATAGTTTATAGCTGAAACGTCCATTTATGGTTTCATTGCACATAGGCAGGCAATGTGGTGCTGAGGTGAATGCATTGAGAGGCAACACATGGCACTAGCCTAGGTCCTCTTTTTTGCCGCAGCCTAGTGACCACTGATTATTCTTTTACACAGGGAGGATGGGATGCTCATAAATTGAAAACCATTTCACTAGCTGGATCCTATTCTATTTATAGAAAAGATTAACACTTAGGCACTTATTCTGCAAATATCAGAATACACCAACAACCATCAACAACACCAATAGATGGTCTACTAAGCAGTCTATCTGGTACATAGAAGACCTTAGACCTGCTAAACAACACTGTAAACATCTGAAAAGTAGATGGTGCACCAGCAAGGACATGGCCAACAAGACCATCTTCAAGACAGCCTTAAACCTCTACTACAGACTCAAGGAAAAGGGCCTTAGTCTCATGCATCAAATCAAGCTTGAGTAACAGCAAAGAACTCTTCAACATTGTCAAAGAATTTCCTAACACCTCAGCTGCAACAAACAATATTACCTCCTTAAAGGAACGCTACAAGTGTGCAACCTTCCTGCATGACAATTGCCAACATCATCTACAGAAACGTCAAACCCTAGACCAAGATCATCGACTTCTTCAAGTAACACAACAACCCCACTACAACCACATACATCTGAGTAACCGATTGGAGCCAGCTCGCCCCCTCTGGGCACCATCTCCATTATGAACTCAGTCCACTCAAGTGCCCCAACCAATCCATGCCTTCAGCCACATACTAACCACCTTGTTCAACAGCTCAATTGTCACTGCCAGTGTCACAGAGGACTGGAAACACCATGAAGTCAACACCCTACTAAAGGAACCATTAGCAGACTCCAGCTTACTCAACAACTTCCGACTGATCTCCCTGCTCTCATTCCCAGTCAAAGTATTTGAAAAAGCCATCAAGCAACAACTCTCCTCACATCTGGAATAGAAGCTCCTACTCAAATCCTCCCAGTCCAGATTTGAGAGCAACCACAGCACCAAGACAGCTCTCATTGTGGCTTTCAACGACATCCAAGCTCTACTCAATCAAGAAAAGACTGTGGTTTTGATCCTCCTAGACCTCTTGGCAGCCTTCGATACAGTCACCCACCACACACTCATTTCAAGGTTGCACAACTTGGGCATCAAAGAAACAGCTCTCAAATGAATAACATCTTTCCTCACTGGGAGAACAGAAAAAGTCTGCCTCCCCCCCTTATCTCCAAACCCAAGGAAGTCATCTGTGAAGTACCCCAAGGATCCAAGGATCCTAGCTCAGCCACACCCTCTTCAACACTTACATGGCACCTCTGGGCAGCATCATCAAAACCCAGGGACTCAACATCCTATCCTATGCCGACTACACACAACTCATCCTCTCCCTCACCACCAGTGCTTGTTTTGTATAAAAAAAAAGATAGTGCAAGGACTCTCGTCAGGAGGCCACTGCAGCTTGTACCACACCGCCAATGCCAGTACCAACACAACTACAAACCATCACACTCCTCCAAATGTGTCAATTCAGGCTATTTAAGGCCCCCGTAGCTATAAGAATGGCTAGGGCAGCAGGTAACAGTAATTTTTAATGTATATTAAATTTATAATTAACTGTTGTTGTGGTCCTCTTTTAATTCGTCAGACTGCGCCACTTAGTGACAGACTCTCACAAGCACTGGTGTTAACATTTAAGTGCTGGTGCCAAGCACCGGAAGCCACAGGCTCAAATTAAACACTGTATACCACCAACACAAAGACCAACTTCCACAACTGGATGACAGATGTCGTCAACAGGATGAAGAACAACAGCCAGAAGCTCACCTTGGACAAGACAGAAGTACTGATTTTCAGATACAAAAGCTCCCCATGGGGCGCATCCTGGTGGCCCTCAGAACTCGGACCGACTACTACACCCACAAACCATGCTAGGAACCTAGACATCATTCTGATCAATAATCTAATCATGATGACACAGGTCAACTCGGTCTGCTCCTCCTGCGTTCTTCGTACGATATTCAAAAGGCTATACCAAAGCTACGTCACCCAGGCCCTCATCTCCAGCAGCCTGAACTATGGCAACACTCTCCACACGAAGAATCGCAGATCACTTTCTCCAACGACAACAGATCTCACAGAACACCGCAGCCAGACTCATCCTGGATCTTCCTTGATGAACCAACATTACCCCTACCTAGGGGAACTCCACTGCCTCCCTGTTCAGAAAAGATGCCAGTTCAAACTCCTGACCCACACATACAAGACCCTGCACATTTGCGGACTCCCCTACTTGAACCACCGCCTGAACTTCCATCAACCCACCAGAGGCCTCTGTTTCGCAACCCTTTATCTAACCCTCACCCCCAGCATCAGACGTACCAGATGAGCACAGAGGATGCTCCTTCTCCTACCTACCGGAAAAAGACATGGAACGCGCTATTCTATCATCATTGGACCTCTTCATCTCTTTAAGCATTGCCAAATTCCCTGAAGACCTGGCTATTCAGCTAATCAGCTGGACCCTGACGGCACCTGGATACCCTCATGGGTGACAAGAAGCACTCTACAAATCTACTGATTAATGGATTGGTTGAATTCGGGGGTTATATTTACCCAACCAGTAAACATCCATGCCACAGAATGAAGTATATACCAGACGAAACCAATACCTCCTATTCATAGTTCTATTCTGAGGCACAAATCGGAAATTACACCTGGAATCAACGTTTACTACATCAAAATCCTCATGCACAGAAATGTTTCCACACATTTACCCCTATTCAATTTTGGCAGCTGTGATATGTTCAAAGGTGTTAGGAGAAAATTGGTAAGATGCAGTGTTTACTGCAAAACCAGAATGCCAATCAGGGGACCACATCTAGATAGGGCGTTGAGTATGGCTCTGCAATCTGTCAACATTACACTAGCTACTGCACAGATGAGTTCAGAGGCAGTACAAAAACTGCAGACACTACTAAAAGTACAAGAATGCATTTCTGGGACAAAATAATTCTTAGAAGAACCCTCATCTCGCCCACCCCAAAAAGATTGATCATGTTAATACAGTACCATAGGAGAATAGATTATGAATACCCTATTTGAGTTTGTTGAAATGATAACTGCTATTTCTTTTCATTTATCTTCTATACTTACAAGTATTTGGGATCTTAATTAATGTTACCATGAGGCACAGGGTCAAGGCTGATTTGCATATTACCATGTCTGAACTGGGGTGGTGTGGAGTGCAAAAAAACGATGGATTTAGGCCCAGATCTCTGTACTGGGGTGAATGTATGACAATGTTCTGCATTCTGTCCATCAAATGCTGTTTTTGCATTTGTCACCCCAAGTGGGATGGGTATGCTCAGATGTGAGTCCCATGCTCTCCACACCACTGGAGTCAAGCTTTCCTGGCTAAAGACGGTTGATAGCCAGAAACTGGTCCTAGGATGCTTGATTCCGGTCCAGGAAAGACATGGCTTGGCACTTCGGACTGGACTGTTCCCATGAGGCACAGGGTCAAGGCTGATTTGCATATGGCCATGTCTGAACTCGGGTGGTGTGGAGTGCAAAAAAAACGATGGATTTAGGCCCAGATCTCTGTACTGGGGTGAATGTCTGACATTGTTCTGCATTCTGTCCATCAACTGTTGTTTTTGCATTTGTCACCCTGAGTGGGATGAGTATGCTCAGACGTGAGTCCCATGCTCTCCACACCACTGGAGTCAAGCTATCCTGGCTGAAGACGGATGATAGCCAAACACCGGTCCTATGATGCTTGATTCCGGTCCAGGAAAGACATGGCTTGGCAGTTTGGGCTGGACTGATCCCATGAAGCACAGGATCAAGGCTGATTTGCGTATGGCCAAGTCTGAACTGGGGTGGTGTGGAGTGCAAAAAAACTATGGATTTAGGCCCAGATCTCTGTACTGGGGTGAATGTATGACATTGTTCTGCATTCTGTCCATCAACTGTTGTTTTTTCATTTACAAAGTCATCACCACCAACAACTCTCGCATTACTTACTGACTTTATAATGGTATTTGATCATGTACAGCGCTTCGCTGCCTTTAGGCTAGGTTCACACTATGGAAATACCATATACAAACAAATATTGAAAGGTATGCCCCCTTCGAATTTCATAGCCTGCACAAAGCATCTAAGTGAGCATCTTCACTTGCATTTTTCTGGGATTCCTACACTGAATGAAAGGGGGGAAAACAAATGGACAAAGGGATAGTGTTTTGGATATCACCGATCATACATTTCAAGTGGCTTGGGCTGGTGTAGGGAAAATCTAATAACAATGTATTTCCACATAGTTCCACTGACTCAGGCCAGTGCACCATGTTAGAGCCGTGCACTGTTGGAATTGCTATGGGCACTCTGGGCTGCAGACTTGAAGGGGCTGTTCCATGGACATGATACCCAGGCTGGTATTGACCTTGATGTAGAGGAACAGGATTCAGTTTAATATGCATTTTATCCTTTCCAAAGGACAGCATTCATACAGCTCACATTTTCGAAATGTGAGTCATGCAACATAATCCCAAAACATATTCTGGGAAAGTGAATGTCCCAGATATTGGTCACCGCTCTCTGGAGTACCACTAAAAAGCGTGCGACCCCGCATGCCAATTCAACTGCCACCTAATCTCAGACTACCTGTAGTCTGCTGACTGGCTGTACCAACTCTTTTTTATGGCTTAGGGTAGACTTTGGGTATATCCACAGTGCAGAACATTCTAATACTTTGCTGGTGGAAAAGCATAAATCAAGTGTACCATCTCCCAGTGGTTAGTCCACAGAAACTAAAGAATAGTTAACTTGACCAGTCCCATGGGCATCTAAGGATTTATCTCTCTTCACAATACCTTCACATAAACTAACAGTGTCCATAAGCGTTAATGCTGCTGTAGCTCTTAAACAAGTAATCTCTCAAATAACGTTTAGGATCATATTTTGCCTCTAGAAAATGCTAAGACCTTTAACTTTTAACTGTGCTATTTTTTGCTGTTGTGCTCAAACTTATACATTTTTAAAAAATATGGCTCTGATTGGAAATGGACCATTTTGATAATTTTTTAATGTTAATCTGATTCAGTTTCTCACTACAACCTGAACACGTCTTGACTGCTCAATCTCTCTTTCCAGTGGAGAATCAAGACTCAAATAGGAACACTTGGTATGAAATCAGTTGATAAATAGTACCCAAGAACAATGGGGAATCGGTGAGGCAACACGTATGCACATAGACAAAATACACACCTACTGAGAGTCAGCGAGAACGAAGCATTGTGAGTTATGGGCTGGCGGTAGGTGTGGACTGGCATTTGGCTGGAAGTGTGTGTGGGATGGTGCTTGGCTAATGCTGTGTGTAGACTGGCACTTTGCTAGCACTGTGTGTCAGCTGGTGCTTGTCTGCCGATGTGGGTGGACTGCTGCTTAACTGGTGGTGCGCATGGACTGGTGCTTGGCTGGCAGTGTGCATGGACTGGAGTTTGGCTGGTAGTGTGTGTGGCTGGTGGTGAATGTGGACTAGTGCTTGGCTAGCAATGTGTGTAGACTGGCACTTGGCTGGCGGTGTGCATGGATGAGTGCTTGGGTGGTGGTGTGCATGGACTGGCGGTGTGTAAGTGTCTGGTAGCTGGTATGTGTATGGACTTGCTTGAGGTGTGTTTGTCAGATGTCTGATGTTTGATGTTTGGGTGCCTGTTGGCGTATGAGAATGATGGGCCCTTGAATGGCGTTGTTTGTAAATGTAAGACTTGTATTATGTTTGGCCCGCAGCTAGCAGTGTGAATGGTTCTCCGTGTGTAACACATGAAAGGCGTTTGAACGGACTGTAAAGTGGTTGGTACCTTGATGTGGCTTTACAGCTCACAAACTGAAAGCCAATGGTTCTCTGAACTGATGAAATTATTAACAATGACTTTTGCTGAATTTATTTCATACAGTCGTTGGAGAGTAAAGTTTTTTTTACAAACAATTTACTTACTCTTGTGCCAAATCCAACCAGTATGCATGCGATTGACTAGTGGATGGGAGTGCAATAATGTTTTAGTGTTTACTTTGAGTGTATACTCTCTCCGTAGTGAGCACCTTCCGTCCTCGTATGTGTTTTTAGAAACTGGTCACTAAGGGAATATTATGTCATATGTATTGTGTAGATCCCACAAGGGGTACTTACCCAGAAGCCCTTGAAAATTTGATTCATTGATCAAAAAAATATTTGTTCCTCACATTTCTGTGTGGGACAGTTGTGGGATGACCGGGCTGGCACAAATTTCCTACCACCCAGCGTTCTCCTAGGTCTCCCTATAAAAATACTACCTCACTTGTGTGTGTGGGCCAAGTTCCAACCACAGGGAAGGGCCCAAAACCTGCTGTGGCAATATCAAAATTATCTATCACAAAACAACCTGGTTTTACAAGGGGGACCACATGCGTTTTTGGTCCTGGGCTCTGCGGCAGTCTAGGGAAACTCACTAAACCCAGGCATTTCTGAAATCTAGACACCTGGGCAAGTCAGGGAGGTGTGGTGTGCGTGGATCCCCTAATATTGTCTTACCCAGAATCCCCGGTAAACTTCAACTTTAGCTAAAAGGTCACATTTTCTGCACATTTCTGTGTGGGAAAGCTGTGTGATCACCGGTCCGGCACAAATTTCCTATCTACCCGCGTTCCCCCAAGTCTCCTGATAAAAAGGCTTCCTCACAAGTGTGGGTGGGCCAAGTGGCAGAGACAGAAACGGGCAGCAAACACAACTTTAGACGCATCACATTTCTCCACTGAAAAACAATGTTTTTTTGCAATTTGGGTAGCTGTGGATTTTGGGACCTAGCTCAGCTGGCACCTAGGGAAAACTACCAAACAGCACATTTTTGAAGACATGACATCCGGGGTAGTCCAGAGTGGGGAATCTTGCTTGGCTGTCTCCAGTTCTTTTTTACCCAGAATCTCTTGCAAAACTCAAACTTTGCCTAAAAATTACATTTCCCTTGCCTTTGTGTGAGAAAGAGTCCTGAAATCTGCAGGCAGCCACTGGGCATGGATAGGTTAAGTGGACAAAAGCATATGGAGGCCTAAGCATGTACTACACCAAATATGCAAAAGAAAAGCCTTAGCACTGGGGGTGAGGGGGAGACCTAGCACATTCTTGATGCCATCTTTTCCAATGGCCCTAAAATTGAGGTGAATATAACTATCCCAGTTCCGTGGTCAGATCACTAGGTCATTCAGTTTTTATTGACAAAAACACATACACAAACACTGTCGAACTGCAGCTTAAAGTAATGCAGGAAATGGCCAAGGCTCAAACCGGATAAACTGGTTAATACCCTAGAATCCTCTATTCCTGCCCTAACAGAAAATCTACATGAGGCCGATATGATTTGGTCAGATTGGATCAACCAAGCGGCTGACCATGGTCTTCATAAAGCTAGACCAAGAGCACATTGCAATCTTAAAAGAGCATTATGGATCAACAGTCAATTAGCCTCCTTGAGGAAGAAGTGCAAGAAAATTGAAAGAAGTTGGAGGAAATCCTATGACCCCAACCTTAAGATCCAGTATAAGAACGCAATTAGACACTATCGCGAGAAAATCAAGCTAGCACAGGCCAAATATTTTGAGGAGAGATTTACTATGGCGTCCAACTCTCCTACAGAATTTTCCAAGATTGTCAAATCTCTGACTACTATAGAACATGGTGTCTCCCCTCAGCAACCCTCGAAGGAGAGACGTAACGAGCTAGCTACTTTCTTTAAAAACAAAGTAGACAGCATCTGCCATTCACTGCAAGGGAACAATAGAGGTTGTCCCACAACACTGCAGGATAACCCAGATAGGTTAGACCAATCTCAAGGAGCAGATCATATGGGGCAGGAGTAGGGTATGCAGAGGTGCTGGGTCTTGGGGAGAACCTGATTTGATATTTCGCAAGACAAGACAGGTAGTTTCCTTACTCAAGGCAGTGAAGTGGTCTAGTACAGCTCCTGTACTAGACCACTTCACTGCCTTGAGTAAGGAAACTACCTGTCTTGTCTTGCGAAATATCAAATCAGGTTCTCCCCAAGACCCAGCACCTCTGCATACCCTACTCCAGGGTGGGGACACCACCCTTTCCACTACAGCAGAGCTTCTTTCTTTATCTCTCAAAACCGGGATAGTACCTAAGAAATGGAAACATGCTATAGTTAGACCATTATTGAAGAAGACCCATTTAGATTCCACTGTACTGGTGAATTTTGGCCCATCTCACGGCTACCCATCCTCGGAAAAAATAGTGGAAAGCACGTCAATCACACCCTTTCACAGTTTCGGGAGGAGAACAATATCTTACACAAGACTCAGATGGGTTTTCGGCTGCAACACAGAACGGAGTCTGTTCTCCTCGTGGTCACCGAGGAGTTTAAAGGGATGCTCAATCAGGGGGCGCCACCGCAATTCTGCTTCTTGACCTATGTGCAGCTTTCGACACGGTGGACCACTGCATCCTGATACAGGATCTAAGCGACAGATCATTCCAGATAATGGAATCTACCTACCTATCAGATACACTGCTGGGTACATGCGGAGTCCCGCAGGGCTCCTCGCTCAGCTCCACATTGTTTAATTTATACATGTGTCCATAAGCCAAAATTCTTCAGGAGTTCGGACTACCAATTGTATCATACGCGGACGACAAACAACTTCTAGTATCAGTGTCGGAGCACCCTAACACCAATCATTTCCAACTGGTACCGTGCATGGAAAAAGTGGTCAGTTGGATGGCCAGCCGCAGCATGAAGCTAAATGGTGATAAAACATAATTGATGATCCTGGGGGAAAAGAAACGGGCCCTGGACTACAATCAGCGTCCACAAGACCTGGTTACGTCCCCATCCCCAAAGTGTCAATAAAGAATATTGGGATGTGGCTGTACCATAACCTATCAATGGAAATACAAGCAAAACAATCTTGCAGCCACCTGCTTTGGTATACTCCAAATGATCTGTAAGATCTTAACACTTATTCCTGAACCGTGGTCCAGGACTTGGTAGCCTCACGCCTGGACTACGGCAACTCCTTGTATCTAGGCTCCCCAAAATATGTTGTAAACAGATTGCAGGTAGTTCAAAACACTGCTGCTAGGCTACTTCTAAAAATACCCAGACAGGACTCAGTGAAAGCGTCTCTGAAACAACTCCACTGGCTGCCCATCTAAGCCAGGATCAAATTTAAATACCTCTGCCTGGCTCACAGAGTTATGAATGAACGAGGCACAGCCTTGCTTAGGACACTTATTACCCCATATGTGCCTAAGAGATCCCTTAGATCATCGTCAGACCACCTTATGAAGAGGTTCAGGATAAAAAGGTCAAGTTAAGGAAGAAGATCATTCTCGTAGCTAGTTCTGAAGCTTTGGAATTTCATGACCAGGGAACTGAGACTGCTGAAAGATGAACACAGCTTCAGAAAAAAACTGAAGACATGGCTGTTGCCATGTTGATTTGCTAAGTCTTCTAACTACCACCTCCTCTCCTTAGTGCGGGGAAGCCCTTAGGCAGCCATGCGCTCTATAAATCCCCCAAACATAAACTAGCAATGAAGGAGTTATAAGAAAATACACCTGAACAAAGATATCCTTTCGTCCTACAGACCTGTATTCAGAAATACAGTCTGATGGAAGTGGGATATGTTCCTGACCCTTTTTGTTGAGTATCCTCAAGAACTTTGCTCTAGATATTCAATGAAAGAAGGGAAAAATTGCTAATGTTGGCCGGCTTTTTTCTGGAGAAGACTATGGCATGATGCAATGACTCAAACTGTGTAGTTCTTTTCAACAAATGGGGAGCCAGCGACACAATAGATTCAGTTGATCTATGCAAAAACAAGGTACTAAAGAATGGTTTGATATAGTTTGATGCACACCGTAATACATTTAGTAAGGTGCAGGTTGGCCCTTGAAAATATGGAAAGGACAGATCAATTGAAAATCTGTAGCAATATTAGGCAGCTTAAAAGAGATAAAATTGAATACTGAAAGATGGAAAAGTGCTGACTAAGATTAAATTAATTTATACAAATAGAGTTACTTCGAAAAATGTGGGCAAATCTATTTTTGGTCAAAATGTCTTCCATGTTTTCCTAAATGTTTGATAAAAGAAATCTGTATGGATGAATATATATCAAGTTTCTATGAAGAGTGTATTCAAGCATATTCTCTTAAAAGGTATGTGATACATAGTATTCTTTTATACTTAATAACCATTCACAACATTCCAGTTATTTAGGCATCACATTTAAAAATCTTTATCTTGGTCACTGACTTTTCAGCGAACTATATGAAATGGTCTTGCAGCCTTGAAAAGTTAATTCAGACTTAATTATCAATGTGTAGCTTATCCAGGGGATCCCAATGATAAAGACAATTGCTGGTAATATTATTCTAAGTGTTTTATATGAAAGTAAAATAATACTTTAGGACAACAACCTTAATTATATGGTTCTTGAAGGTGTGATCTTAAAAAGATCGCTCTACCATCTAGTGCAATATTACAGGCAGAAAAGATCTGAGGACTGGTGGAAAGTGTCCTAACGGTTGACAAATTAATTGAAGAAGGAAACTCTGCAATAGATTTAGGTGATAACACATGAAAGATTGTGCTAAAGAAACGGTTTATAGCTAGGATAAAGAGGCAGAATTTTAGTATCTGCGGAGTGGAAAATCAGTAGCTTACCCTCAAAAATATTTAGAACTTGAAAGAAGCATGTGGTACGTAAATGAATGTCTAGACCCCTGGATTAGAAATATGTAACTTCAACTGAGAATCATGGTTCACTTAGGGTGTTCCTCATCACAGTTTGGTATTTCTATACAAAGATATAAAGGTACCTGTTCTTGTGCCTTGGGAGGCTAAGGTACAAGAACGCATCCTCCGTTGGTCTGTATGTAGATGACCAAATTTGCACTGTATGTATTGAAGTCCAGTGCTCCTAAAATATGAAGTTCATTCAAATAAAAATGCTATTAAATTACCCACCAACAGCTTTCACTTTGATTGGTGCTTGAGGGGCATAAGTCATCCCCTGTGCACTGATCAAGATGGGAGAGGACCTTTGAAAAGGCTCCATTGTCTCCATTCCAACAGTTCCTCTCCCAAGTGGATCAGGGCGTGGGATCGCCCTGGAGGGTGATTGCCAAGCAGGGGTCAACCCACTAAGGACTGCTTTTGGTGGAGCAGTCCCTGAAGACAAGGCAACATGCAACATGCCTAAAAATGTAGCTATAGTCTATCTGCCACCCCAAGGGGGAGGGTGACTGGGGATTGTAGATGGCCTTTAGAAACCTGGGAGGTTTTTTTTTTTTAATAAAAAACAGAATGAGGTGGGGTGGCCTGCCCAGACGCCGGGCAAGACCTCATCCCCCCAAAGGCCCTAGAAGTCTTTCTGACCATGCTCCACACAACCCACACAACACAGGGTGGCAGGTTGATGAGTTTACCCTTAATCCGCCCCAGAAGGGATGCCGAAAGAGAACTAACCACCAGGGAGTTTTTTTTTAATGGGGTGGGGACCCTGTCCTGTTAACCGGCTGCCTCACCACCTAATGGTCCCAACAGTCTTTCTGACCCTCCCCTCAATGGTCAGGCTGGAGGTTTACCACGAGAAACCGGAGAATTATTGCCATACTTTTTATTTGAATGATTATTTTTTGTTTTGGAAAACCATGAGCAATCTACACAAATAACGCCTTGTTTGAATTTTAAATGTTGTCTACTTTTTAGAAGCTTAGATCTTTCTGGGTACACTTGTGGATGTCATACCTGCTTCCAGCACATAATGCAAGTGGAATAAACCCCCCAAAACTAGGAAAAATGCAAAAACTGTAGTGGTTTACAACTCTACCTGTTCCTGAAAGCTGGGAAGAGGGTGATCTTACCAAAACAAATCTTTAATCTTGCTATTTTTAGAAGAAAAAACATACACTTTCTTGCACAGCACAGTTTCCTGTTTTTTTTAAAACAAAAAAGTTTTGTTATATTTTGACTATTCTTTTTTGTTTGGTCTATTGGAATTCACACACCTTTGTTACACTTGGAAACCCCAACATGTTGGGAAAAAGAATGCAATGGCAATGCAATGGAGGCCCTTTTGAAGGTCTATAGCACTAAATGCATCCCCATTGCTATGTATGGTGCTCCAATTTGGGGCTATGTAGAGCTAGAGCCCATACAGAGGGCAGAGAATAGGTTTCTCCGCTCCCTATTGTCAGTTCCTACATCCACCCCAAGATATTCTATCCATGCAGAGGTGGACTTGGATTGATCTTTTGGTTAAGGACATGGCTCAATAAGGAGTTAACTCTGAACCACTCAATTATGGAGGATGTCATGTCCTTAGATCATTATAAAAAGATCCCATGGCTGGATTACTTGAGGAAGTCCTTTGACCAAGTGGGGAGACCGGAACTTTTTGAATTCCCCTCACGCACCAGCAACATGAACGTAGCTTTAGTCAAGAGGCAGTTCCTGACTTTGGCAAGATCAGCCAGCAAGGAAAAAGAACTACAGAAGCCCTCGGTGAGGTCTCATTATATATTAACTAATTCCATTTCCATGGAACCCTACCTCAGCATTGTCACCAGACCTTTTCACAGATTTCTTTTGACCAAATTTAGATTTAATTTGATCCACTATCATTTGGGTAATTATCAGTTTTGGGCTAGACCAGAGTCAGCCCCCCCATGTTCCTGTGATAATTTTTCAACCCAGGACACTATGCACTTCGTTATGTTTTATTCTTTATTTTCAGTTCCCCGTAATAAATATTTGTTACCAATTCTGAGGGAGGCTGGCTTCACACACGTCAGACCGGCACTTCTTTATCTTCTGTCCATGACCAACATTCGCACTATGTTTTGCATGGGAAATTACTTGGCAGCAGCATCACGCATTAAATCCAGCCACGATACATTAGCCAGCATTTAATGACTGTTTACCTCCCATGGCCCACATTGATACCTTGCTTGGCACTTTGCCTTTTTGCACAAATCCCCTTATTAATTGTTTTTATTGAATGTAACAGCATAAACTCTTGTAAATATTTTTTACCATTTTTAAAAACCAATGTATAGGAAGTTATTTTTGTAAATGTATCACCGCATTTTAATGTGTATGAAATGTATGTCTTTTTATAGTTTTATCAAAAATCGAATAAAAGTATTTTGACTGACTGAATGCGCATTTGGCCTAGTTACATATTGCAGAAAAACATTCTGATGGGTTAGGCACGCACTGCCCAAAACATCAAACATGAATTGGCAAAGTCAAATGGACCTTCCATTTTGGCTGACTGGCTTTGACAATGTTTTTCGCAGAAGCTGTATAGCATTGGCAAAAATCAAAATGCTTTTTGCTGATGCTGTATAGCACCAGCTAATAAAAAGGCATACTGAGGCAGCCGCATCATTACCTAGGTATGTGCATGTGTGATGACATATGCATGCATGAGTCACCACACAGGCGAGACCTAAAAAAACGCTCAGTACTGAGACGGAAATCTTCAGTATTTAAGGTTTCGTTGTGAAGGTATATATGGTAAAGGCATATGTGTAGTAAAGAAATATATGGACAGTTGGCAACAATGTACGTGGAAACAGCCATGTTGGTAGGCAATCGACGTTGTTAGAGGAAATGGAGAGACTCTTCCGCTTCCTCACAACGACGTGCGCCGCCCCCTCAGACAAGCTGCCTGCACAAACCACAAGGAGAGAGGTAAGGGGGATTGGGCCTAGAGGCTACTATTTTAGGGGTTGGGGGCAGGGGAGGTTACACAGGGGGAGTTTATAAGGTTTAGGGTAGGGAAAGGGCTGGGGGCCGGGGGTCATGCAGGGGTAGTGCTTTCGGGTAGGGAAAGGGGTGGAGGCGGGGGGGGGGGGGTTGCGCAGGGGTAGGGTTTCAGGGTTCAAGGCTGGGACCAGGGGGAGTCGTGTTGGGGTAGGGTTTTAGGGTTTAGGTCAGGGGAAGGGTATTTTTTTTAAGAGGTGGGCTGTGCCAGGATCCGGAATTAGGGTTTAAGGTAGGGGTTAGGAAAACCTTTACCAAGTATATGCGTTTATCATACATGCTTTTACAACGAATTTCGTTGAAAAGACATACGTGGTAAAGGCATGGTCTTTGAAAAAATATGTGTGGTAAAGGGTTGCGTTGTAATGCCATTTGTGTTGTAACGCATGTGTGGTAAACACATGCGTTACAATGGAACGCGATGTATCGCTATACAATCGCAGCAGCACACCAAAACACTCTTAACATCACTGGTAGGCAGGTTAATGTTATTCAGTAATGGTGCCAGCAAGCTGCCTTCAATTTTAGAGTGTGGGACTGGCCTGGCCAAGCTTAGGTAGGCTGACCATAGAGAACTTGCTGGATGGAGGTATGAACTTGTTTACTTGTCCAGTGTAGTGGGACCCTGCTCACAATAGTCAATATTGTGCAACATGTTAAACATTTTCAAGCATTTTCTCCAAACCATGTTGTACCTTTATTTCAGTTATCTATACTGTCTGTAGAAGACAGGTCTCCCTCTTTTCATTGTCTTTCGCCTTCAAATTCTATGATGTCATAAGTATCTGATTTGATCAGAAGTTAGGTGCTGGACACTATGTGGACGGTAAGTTGCTAAATACCTCAACTTCTGCAGCACAATCAGAGGATCCCAGGAAGGACAAATCCATACAGGAGGAACCCACACATTCCCAAATCCCTTAAAGAGTTTAACCACCAACCCCAAAAAGTCGTTCAGATTATTCCAGGGACCACAGAAAGCACGAATGGCAGCCAATTGAACCTTTAAAGTGGAAATGCTTAAACTTAGAGCAAACCCATCCTGCAGGAACTCTAGAACCAGAGCAAGAGGAGCATGCAAAGGGCCACCATCAAGCAATAATGATCTGCTGGTACATATCTGTGTCATTATCAACAAATATAGAAAATGTGTTCTGTTGTAAACATACAGATTTTTTTCTGAACGCGCTATACTATTGCAACATTTTGACTGTGTTTCTATTAGAAAACATACTTGCACAGAAAGGACCACACATTCTAAGTACCACGAGTCAATTTCCTGGCACACATCTTTTGTATACAAACCCTGAAGGCTTTGGCACAAGGTGATTACTTTTACAAATAATATTCCATGTGTATTTGGTCTTTCTTTTACTAGTAATCGTAAATGAACATGTTTATCTCGGAAAGGAAATGTTTGCATTTTGTTTCTCAAACTACAGTTGCAATCCGGAGACACTTTTTATGAGACTAGAGTTAAACATTGCATGCAGTCAACATGAAATAACTCTGTTGGGAAATAAAAATGTCAAGAGTACCTTGTTTGGAAAATGGAGCAATGTTCTTTCCCCAGAAAGTCAGAACAGTGAGACACAGAATTTAGTGTGGCGTAAGAAATTGGGTTACTGGCTGAGGAGGGTGAAAGCCCCACTTAGGCATCAACGACAATCCTTGTCAAGATGAACTACAAAATCCACTACATTAACACGTGCTTAACCCTCTGGTAGCTTGGCACAAAGAAGTAAGGCTTAACTTAGAGACAATTGTAAAGTATTTATGCAGCACACAGACAGTAAAAGGGAAAACACAACTAAGGAAAATCTGAATCCAATTTAGAAAAATAGAGTAAACTGTAACCAGAGATATTGAATTTAACGTTTTAATTGAAAATAGCTACAAAAAAGCAGAAAACGCTGCTTGCAGGTATCTGGCCATGGGGGTTCTGGGGAAAGTCACATGTTCAGTGATGTAGCACGGGCCAGAGAAAGGGACCAGGCTAGTCCCACAAAAAAAAAATCCTTCTCAAGTCCTGGCACAAAGGGTTACATTTGCATTGGAGGAGGCTGCGAGGACAAGGCTTTCAAACAGAAGAGCAGGACGGATGGTTGCCCTTGTAGAAAGAAAAGGAGGTAGAGCATCACAGATGCTTGTCGCTGTAGTGAGAAAATCCAATCTTCGCTGGAGCTTCACATTGGTCGGGGGCGTCATCACTGTAGCACAAAGTGCAGGTCTCGCTTTGCTGGTTGTAGCAGTCGGTCACTGTTGGCGCAAAGAGCTGATCTCACTGGAGCTTTGCGCTGGAGGTCATCGTGGGCAGCAGTTTTTTTCCCCCCGAACTGGTCCATTTGCCATTGTGAGGAGCCCAAACTTCAAGATGTTCACCTTCTTCTTCACAATGAGCTCTCACTGATGCCAGCCAGTGGTCCAAGACCTGGAGAGCACCCCTAGCAGAGATCAGCAGCAGGGCTCAGGCAGGTCCAGTTGCAGCTGTTCAACTGGGCATTTGCAGGCAGACCTCTAAGCTAGTTGTGTTCCTGCAACTCACACAGGAGGTCATCAGTCTGATCCTTGGAGTCACTCTGGGTGGTCTGGGATCAAGGCAATGAGGTTCAAACTTCCTTCCTCAGATAGCAAGGCAGTCCTTTATGCAGAAGGGCCGTCCTTCTGGCAGCAGGGCAGTCATTCTACTGAATCTTCCACAAGTCCAGGAGTATTCTGAAGAATGGTTCTGGAGGTCCTCTTTTTATACCTGGTGCCAGCCTTGGTGTGGGGTAATACCCTGAGCTAATGCCAAAACTGGTTCTGGTACGTTTTTCTCCTTTTCCTGGTATGGAGCTAGGACTTTCAACTGTGAAAAAGGACTTTAGGAGTTGTCCACTGCCAGGGCATGTAAAACTTAAAAACACATGTCCTACTTTTTCAATACTATGCATATTGACCTCTGAGTTTTTAGGGCCTACCTTAAGGATGACTTAAAAGTATTAACAAGCATTTGCAATGCAATAGGTCTCGTATTAGGAAAGTTTGAGCTATTGGTATTGTAACTGACAAATTTTTTATTTATGTGTTGGTTTTGAAAATAGCGAAATTAATAGCTTTGTCATTTACAATGTCAATAGTTATCCTTTCGCAAATGTGACACCTATAGCATTTGTAATGCAATATGTGTTGTATTTACGTGAGTTAGATGTATTAATATTACAAATAACAATGGTTTTTATTTCTTTATAATAATTAATACTTAAATAAAGTTATTGTAATTTATAATGGCAATAGCTTAACTTTTGTAAATAACTTTTGTGAAGATTATGTTCAGTGTATATTATTGTGACGAAAATCCAAGAACAGAAGTGAAATATTAACTTTTTTTGTGACATTTGTAATAAAGCTTGAAACATTGAGAGAACATATTTGAACCAGTTGTTGTTGAATGGTTGACAGATTGATGCTGTGGTGGCGCTGAGTGATGTTGTTGTGGTGACAAGTGAGGGCTAATGTGTGAGGGGGCAGTGTGTGAGGTTGCAGTGTGTGAGGGTGCGGGGTGTGATTGTGCTGTGTGCCCTAAAGTAGTGTGAGTGAGCAATGTGTGAGGGGGCAGAGTGTGAGTGGGCAGAGTGTGAGTGGGCAGTGTGTGAATGGGCAGAGTGTGAATGGGCAGAGTGTGAATGGGCAGAGTGTGAGTGGGAAGAGTGTGAGTGGGAAGAGTGTGAGGGGGCAGTTTGGAGTGGGCAGTGTGTAAGGGGGCAGCCCTATAATACTGAGGTCTAAAGTAACTATCGTTTAGATGTACTACAGTTTATTTATAGTAGTAATTATTAGTTATTTATATTATCAAATACTTAACATTATCTTAGGACTGTCCAAAATAATATTTCATCCCAATACTTTTCTATAGCGAGTTTTATTGGAGCCTCTTTACACCGTTGGCACGTTTAGCTATCAACAGTGCCCGACCCCTTCTCTTGTGCAGTGATCTCACCAGCATGCCAATTATTGAAAAGGAAGCCTCGTCACCACTGTAAACATCCGACAGTTTCTATGCCAACTACCATCCAAGAGACATGTGACGCATCACAGACTTGCAGTACAGGCTAGCATTCAGCTACACCAGAAGAGGGAACCCCTGTATCCGATTAACATGACAGCAGGACCTCGGGACACTTAATGACAGCTGTGGAATCTTACATCCGATTACAAAAGAGGAAGTAGTTGTGGTGCTTTAGACCCACTTCAGTTAAATTGTTTCTTATTAAGGACCCAATGCATGTGTAACATCGTAAGCCAGGTCTGCCATGCATTGCATCT
Source organism: Lissotriton vulgaris (assembly GCF_964263255.1). Taxonomy (NCBI): domain Eukaryota; kingdom Metazoa; phylum Chordata; class Amphibia; order Caudata; family Salamandridae; genus Lissotriton; species Lissotriton vulgaris. Next base: position 2,112,158,606 of record NC_141689.1, on the reverse strand, counting down.
CACCTCCTTAATAAGCGCGAGCCGGCGGTCCGGGGCTCACGCCCCCCACTTGCAGTCTTCGTCCGGCCAGTACTTCGCAGCGCTAGAGCCCGGCCCAGAGGCCTCCTTCGTCCTTGGGCCCCTACACTCACATCCACGGAGCACAGCGCAGCAGCAGTTTCAGGACACGTTTCCAGGTACATTCCTGCCTCTTCCTCTATCAGTCACCCCCGCCCCAGACCGGGAGACCAGCCTATGTTCCCTCTTTTGTGTTGTTCAAGACAGTATAGCCTAGAAGGGAAATTTAATTTTTTTCGTAGCAAAAAATACATATACCCTACGTCTGCGACAGAATAACAACTTTTAATAACAGATGTAAGGATGTAAAGTAAACATACGTGTTTAATTTACGGATAGTTACTCTGGAACAAATGTGCCTGGGGGCATAACCCAATAGTTCTAGCGCCTCATGCGATACGGTCACACACTGGCACTGGAGCACGTCTAAAGAGGTCTGCAGCAGTTTCATGATGCTCAGGTAAACCAAAATTATTCACAAGCCTTTGGAGAAGAGACACTTGAAATGGAGAAGGCCTCTGCAGATGTGAGTCAGTGCAAATCTTTGTGAACATGGAACAAAACTGTGACCGAGTCTCTCCCTGGTGGCAGTGCCAGTGGGCCGCTCTCAGAGTGTAATGGGCCCATGTTTTGCGTTTCCTCGGGTCCGATGGTGTCTATTGGGGTCAGCTGGTATTGTATAATTTCTACTCAGTAGCGTTCTTGTTGCATTATGATGGTATGGTAATATAGTTCAAAGTCCAAAAAACGCACGTGTCACACCTGTGAAATTGGTCCGTTGTAATTTCCAGCGGAGTCTTCAGCAAATTATGAGCGGTACAAAACGCAGATTATCGTGTACCACGAGCATCTGCGATTTGTACCATAATAAAACATATTTTACTCTATTAAATCTGCTGGGCTGTATAATTACATATCAAACGAACCCTAATGAAAAATATAGCACGAGAAACTAAAATCAAAACGATTAAATGAAAAGACAATGGCATAAGTTGTCACTTAGGAGCACTGGGGTTAGCGTGGAAAGGGGCATAGCAGGCACATTACCTACCAGTGCTGACATCAGCTGATTCGTGCATCAGGTGCCGGTACTGGCATCTCCCTTCCTAATGCACGGGAATTCCTGTTTTTACTTCCGGGAGAGTGCATAGAAGGGGCAATTGGAGTACGCGGTCTGGCATAGAAAGAAAAACCCTGCACCGACAGCTGTCTTATAAACCAATCTGCACTGGCACAGGGGGTTGGGGGGGGGATGGGAGGTGGTAGCAGGAAGTTAGAGGTAGTAGGGCGGGCATGGATAAAAAAGGCTGCCGCATTAAAAGCACACACAAAACTCGAGGCACTTGTCTTTATGTTCAAACGGCTTGGAGTGTTTGTCATCACTGATTAGTTGTGTATGACTTTGTCTTAAACACATTCTTTTGTGGAGAACGCTGGGACGACTGTACAATGCTCACGTTCAACTGTGTTTCACAAGAATTTGCTCAAATGCGTTCTAAACGTACCTAACCATGTTTAGATTTGTTCCAGTGGAAATCCTTTTGATTCGGTTATACACATTAGCGGGTGGGTAGCAATAGGGTGCTCCGGACAAGTGTTAAGTGCTCCAGTAGAAATGTCTGCTCCCTCTGTCTTCAAATATTCGTAACCCCACACTGCATGGAAGCTCTTATTAGTTTGTCCTTTGTGGGATGGGTGCTTGGGGGTATGTGTTCTTGTGTGACGTGTGCCTGTGGGATGTGTTCTTGTGTGATGTGCGCTTGTGTGAAGTGTGTTCGTGGCATGTGTGCTCGCGTGTCCTGCTCTATGATGGCCCTATACAGACATGTGGTGTAACACGCGCCTCTCCCTCTTGCCGCCCCACACAAGCCCCTATGCCGTGCTCACCAAGGACACCATGCCGCAGACCTACAAGCGGAAGCACTCCTGGTCCCGCGCCGTCTTCTCCAACCTGAAGCGGAAGTGCCAGGAGAAGAGCTTCGAGATCCAGAATTACGTCACCAAGCCGGACCGGAAGTAGCTGGCCGCTATGCTGGGGCTCACCGACGCGCAGGTGAGAGATTCTTGCTGCGTGGGGCGACCTGCGTGCGCCACACTGGAGAGAACGAGGGCCTCGCAAAGGTGATGCACTTTCTCTTTGGCCTTAGCACACCACGCCCCCCGGCTGAGGCTGAGCTCTGCCGCCGGAGCTGCTCGCGCCGCTTCCCCAGGCTCCCGCACCCTGGGCTCCCGCACCCCAGTGCCGCCTCTGCTGCTCCCCGGCCCCAGCATGGTCATAGCTGCGCCCCCGGGGCACCCCCAGCGTGGCCCGGTGTGGGTGGCCTTCTACAACATCGAGAGCACGCTGGGGAAGGGCAACTTCGCCTTTGTGAAGCTAGCGAGACACTGCATCACCAAGAGCGAGGTGAGTGCCTGTGAGGACCTAGAGAGGGATTCCTATGCAAGCCGGGCCCCTGGATCACTGAGAGGGAGGGGAGTACACGTGGGGAGCGAAAGAAACAAAAACAAAAGCGGACACTTTGGGGGAAATTAATAAACATGTGTGACAGTTGCAGGAGGTGTGTGTGCGTGCGCGTGTGTGTGCGTGCGCGTGTGCGTGTCTGCGTGTGTGTGTGCTTGCCTTCGGCCGGCCTGCGTCAGCGCGTCCACAGACGCTGGTCGGCTCGTGCAAACCTCTATCTCCCTTCAGAGCCAACTCCGCGACAATAGGTCTCGAGAGCGAGACCTAAAAAGGAAGGGTTAGGCCTGACAATAGGTTTATTCTTCAGGTCAAAATGACTGGATAAACTGCACTGTTGGCTTCAGTAGCAGGCCTGAGACATATTTTACAGTGCTACTTTAGTGGGTGGCACAATGAGTGCTCCTGTCCACTAGCAATGTTTAATTTGCAGGCCCTGGATACAGGTAGTGCCATTTACTAGAAACGTATATGTAAATAAAATGTAGCAATCAGGTAGATGTCAATTGCACCATGTTTTAGGGAGCAACAACAAGCACTTTACCACTGGATAGCAGGGACACAGTGCAGAGTCCTAATGCAAACAAAAACGGGTTCAGCAAGATGGGGGTGCCCTGCAAAAAGGGCCAGGTCCAATGTAGTATGTGTTAAATAGTAATGTTTGTCAGTCATCTCTATATTTCCTACTCTGGCCCGATTATGACTTCCCTGGAGAGGAAATTCAGTGTGGAATTCCTCTCTGCCTGATCACGACTGCCCAGTGTTCCTGCATCCAGTTTTTCCAGGTGTGGAAACACAAGACTCGATTTTAGCAACCAGAAATTCTGGCTCATAAAATACCTTCAGGCTTTGAATTCAACAGCAGTCTGGCCTCAGACCACAGCTCAACCAAACCTGTTTTTCTGGGAAGGTGGGAGCTTCCAACTCTCTCCCTTCCCCCCACAACGGAACAATTCATCCTTTTCCTTCCCCTACCCTCACTACACTCTCTCTCAACCACACAGAGAAGCCCTGCTTATATTTACCACATATGGAGGGGTGTTGGGGTGTTACCTTACCCAAAGACTAAATGCTTGTGCAGTTTGCTCCACACCAATAAGGTGCAACTCAGAACCTGAATAGTAAACCATACAGGGGTTTTGGTTCTGTTGAGCACCTACTAGTCAGGTGGTGCTGAGCCTTTGTCCAGTTCTCTTTCAGGTATCTTCCGACATGTAGGAGCCCACTTAAGGAACTAAACACAACCTGATCCTGACTTTGATGTACAAAAGAACTTTGCACTCCAAACCAAACACTGTAGAAACTAGCTGGCAATTGGCATTGCAAAGGGCAATATCAACACTGCAAGCCTTTCTGATTCGGTATAAAGGGCTGTAGAGCAGTGGTATAGCAAAGTTGATATGGGCCCTTGTACAGGATATGAAATGTCCCCAAAACTTGTCACTGCCCCCAGACCTGAGCCAACCCTACAATTAAAGCATTGCCGTGCTGCCATGGGAGGTGGGATACGAGTAGATATCTTTTTTTAAAGAACACATTGTAGACCTTATGAGGGTTTATAACCGCCCAGCACCCCAATGGGGTTTTGGCAAATGGAGCATTTATTCATCTACAGGTCAGTTAAAATACTTGACATATTTTACAAGATCACTTAAGAGGGCTTTGGAGGAGGGAGTTATTCCTGTGGAAATGTGTAATACTGCAAAATGGTGCCTTTTAACCATACCGGGACAAATGTTCAAAATTAAAAAACATGATCCACTGGGCTCTTTATAAGGCATATGATAGGATTTTGTCCAATGGAATGTTCAAGAAGCAATGGTGGCACTTTAAAGCACACAATAACTTTTTTAGGAAAATGTGTCCAAATAATACATTTAAAGACGTTTGAGCCAGCAACGCTAGTGAAACTAAAATGGATATATAAATAATACAACAGGGTGATCTAGAGGGATTCCACTCAAAGAAAAGAAAACTATTTTAAAAATGGTACCTTTTGAAGCCCATAGTAACAATTTTCAGGGTGCTAGGAGGTGTTCCCCTAAGTAATCTTTAGGAAATGTGACATATGGTTTGGTCCTCCAGTGGTTCTCCTCCTTCCTCCAGCACAGAACACAACAAATTAAAATCAACGCCTGCCACTCCAATCCTACACATGTCCCTCTGGGCGTCCCCCAGGGCTCTATTCTCTATCCCTCTCACTTCAACCTCTTTATGGAACCCCTTACCCTCATTCTAAAACAAGCTGGAATCAACTATCACCTCTATGCTGATGACACCCATCTCTACTATAAGATTAAATCCCACTCCGATGTACTTCATTTAAACAATACCCTGAGCAAGATCCAATCCTGGTTCTACTCCAACTATCTTAAACTGAACCCTAAAAAAACTGAAATGTTTCTCTTCTCTCCAAGAAACAACCGGCTCCCCATCCAAGGCTGGACCAAGGATCTCAAAGCCCTCAATTGTTTGCTCACCTTATCTGATTCGGCGAAATCCCTAGGTTTCACTCTTGACAAAAACCTGGCTCTTAAGGTCCACAAAAACAACACGGCTAAAGGAGAACTTTTTACACTCCGACACCTCAAGAAAGTGAAACCCTTCATTCCTCTTGATGACTTCAAATGGGTTGTCCAAACACAAGTCCTCTCTAAATTTGACTAGAGCAACGCTATCCTAACTGGAACCCCTAAAATACACCTAGCCCCCCATAGAGCTGTGCTTAACTAGGCTGCCAGGCTCATCACTGACTGTAAATGATTCAACCACATCTCTCCGGCCCTTAAAGCCCTAAATTGGTTGCCATTGAAGGAAGATGCTTTTATAAGACTGCATGCATCATGCACAAAGCTCTTGCCCAACAATCCCCGGTGTACCTAACTAATGAACTCAATAAAGTGGGCTGCTCCAGACTGATGAGAAGCACCATGCCGCTCCTCCTCTTCCCTCCGCTTTAAAAAAAGAAAAAAACACTCAATCTCGGTCTTTCGTCGGCAATGCCCCGAACTTCTGGAATGCCCACCTGAGGGACCTGTGCTGAAACCTCTCCAACCTCAGCTTTAAAAATAGACCTAAAACATCACCTTCTCATCAAATATCGGGGTCCTTAATCACTCCTATGACCTTGCTTTCTGTTTCCTCTGCATTGGTTATCTTTCTGTTTTTCCTGGCTCTCACTTCGCTCTCCCTTTATACATATCATCCTGTTTACTCGGACCTTACCCTCTCTTGATCACCACAGCCCTTCTCCTACCATGACCCCACCTCTCCTTTCATTCTTCCCCATTGATACTCTTTTCTCTGCCCTAAGTTGTTCACCCATTTATATTTTTTGATGTTTATTGCCCGATAACCACCCAGAATTTTCCCCCCTTATCTTAATGTGAGATGTTCCTGCTTGTTTGGTTTACCCTGAAGAATTGCTCCTCTTTATTACTTCTACTCATGTAAAGTGCCTTTAACCCATTATTAACTTATTGTGATATGTACTTGCTTCTTTTGTTTTTACCCTGAACAACTGATTTTCTTGACTGCTTTTTCTCATGTAAAGCACCCTGATACCCCCTGGTCTAGCCAGCACTGTATAAAACCTTTCAAATAAATAAATCAATAAATAAATACATACGTTTGTAGGCACACTGCCGACGGTACTATGTTTTCCTGCTGATAGCACCTAATGCATCTGTACATTGAAGAATATTTGTTGGCGGAGTTTGAGATAAAAGTGGCATTTTAAAAGGCACCTTTGGCTAAATGCTTAATTAAAATATGAATGGATTTATGTGCCAATTGTAAAGGGGACCTGACCATGACAGTTATATAATGCTTGCAACTGGTTCACATTGGTGCCAAATAATGAGTGCTAGTTACCTCCAGGATCTTTGAGAAGACTCATCAAAGCCCAATCTGTGACAGTTCTCCAGTGAGCCCCCAGTACACCCAAAATCTGCAACAATACCCCTCCAATGATACTAATTAGCCTACAAGAGCATATTCTAGACCCACGTATGCAAGTTGTTACCAAATACATAATATATCCCTGTGTTAGCAATTTGTGCCCAATGCTACCAGAATAATATAACTGTTTCAAACACACATAATAGAGCAAAACACACACATAATTTCCCTATGTTACCCCCCTCAACCCGCAGAATATAATGCATTCAAATGACAGGCGCATACTTCTTCTTCTCATGATATTAGTGGTTAGTTAGGATATCCACAGGCACAAAAGCTTAATATATATTATCCGAAATGCCAGAACTCAACATCAGCATCAGTAAATTGCTAGTCCATGCAGATAGATGCCAGGTTTTCACAATGTTACAGTACAGCGCATTTGTTACATTCCGCTATATTGCTGTAATGCATAGACTTGTCCAACTTCCACAGCGTAACAGCAATGCATGCTTTATAGTCCATTCTGACCTACAGACAAGGGTTGAATAGAGATGCATGCTTATAGAGACCTACACAGAGGTGTGACAGAGCTGCATGTCTGTAATGACACACACAAGCTTTGCGCACTTCTGAGGACTAGGCGAGTTTAGCTGGAGCTGTATCTTCATAGTGACATGCACATTTTGACAAGATCAATTCGACCTGCCCATCATTCTGTGCCAGGGAATGTATTGATATAAATATCAGACACCCTGAACACTGTAGGATAGGTAGCATCAATACAGAAGTTACCCGTCCTGAACATTACCGTTTCTGCACACTGTGACAAGGACAGTTCCACTATAGTGGTCTAGCCATCCCGCATGCTGTCACAGCGACTGTGTCATCACTATAGCAGCCAGCTACCTACATGCTGTAGTAGAGAGACTCTATAACTATAGTAGTCAGCTGTCATGCATGCTGTGATAGAGGTAATAGTGCTACGAGTTGGCAGTCCCACAAACTGTGACCGTGACTGTGTGCCTGTAGTTGTCACCTGCACACTGTAACTGGGATGCTTCTATTTTCTCTAATCTGGACATTGTCACAGAAACTGCACCTTTTTAGATGACTATTTGTGAACCCAGACCATGTGAAGGAGTTTGTATCCAAGGTGGCCATCACTGGTAAGTAGAAATGAATGTATCCGGATATCTGAAGAGATCTCTGAAACAGATGAAGCCTGCACTTTTTTACTAGGGCTTCATTTCCACCCATAAACTGGGCCTGAATCTTCACAGTGCTGAGGAGAATGCGATGGTGGTGGGAGCATGTTTATGCATTTATCAACTGTGATATAATAGAGATCCTAAATTGCATCAATTTGTTTTTTCATCCAGAACGGTTTATTTGTCTGAATTCAGGGAATTGTAATCATGCGCTTAAATGAGAAAAATCTAAATGGCAACCGTGAAAATGCAAAGATTTAAGGGAGGACTGGCAAAGCTACAATGTTGTCTCCTATGCACATGGTCATTGTATCAATTTCAGGGAATCGAGAATCATAACACAACCAAATTTAAGTTCCAACAGTGCATGTCAGTGGTGGCCCACTGGATGAGACGAAACTTAATGGGGACATAAAAAGATTCTTCTGTTCGGCAAACGCTCACTTGCCTGGACTCCACAGTGGTCGCCTGAGGAACTGGGGTCTCCTCCTCCTGCACCGGCCTACAATTTAGAGATCATTTTTTACAACCAACTCTCCTTTTCTATTCAAAGCAATCTAGTGGCTTCTACCTGCTTTCATACACATTGATTGTCATACAAAATATTTCCATTGCTTAATATTTCTTTACGTAAAACAGTGGTACAAGCTCTCTTCATATCCTGGATTGACAACAGGACATCTTTATATGTTTAGTGTGTGCAGGTAGATCAGAAAGCGAAGCCTTCTTATTCTTAATTGTCCCAGAAAGGCTTCTACCAATGATCACCTGAAGGCCTTACAGAGGCTTCCTGTGCATAAACGCTCCATGTTTAAGCTCCTACATTTCACGCATAGAGCACTGCACAGTATGAATCTTGCCTACATTTGCATACGAGCGGCTGTTCTCTCTTCTTCACTCTGTCTCCCTGTATCAAGTGGTGGTCCTTAAGATCAAGCTATGCAGACAAGGAAGCAGATTCTCTTTTTCTGCCAAATGTAGGAATTCTTTTACACTACATATTGGAAAACATTCTACCCCTATTTATTTTCAGGAAAACACTTACATCTTGGCTTTTTCAACCACAATAATGTGTCACTCGTCTATTGTTCTAGATTGGTATTGAGTCTGACAGATGTCAGAAAGGTTGCTGGGTAAATAGCTGCACTATACAAGCTCACATTCAATCATTCACAGGAGAAGGAAAAACCTAAGGACTTTTTTGCTTTGAAATGGTTATAATTTGTTTACCCTCACAAGTCAATCAGGCCACATTACTGGTCTACATGTGTATGAAGAAGATCTGTGCCTTGCTGCATTCCAATGGAAGCCCATCTATGTGAGCAGCAGAAAACAGGGGTAGAAGCAGCAATCCCTGCTGGAGGACAACTGCTCATTCATGACTATCCATTGTGAATGCCTCTATTAGGAGAACATGTTCTTACTTCGGGCATGCTCTAATATCTGCCTAAGTTGCAATTTCTACAGGAAGGATACTTCACAGTGCTTATTATGCAAGTATGCGATTCAAGCTGTGGGTGTCTGCCACCAAACAATCGTAGACCTCTCTGTGACCTCCTCCTTCCCCTGCCCAAATCCACTTTGCACACGTCATAAGACTGGCATCTGAGTTCATTCTTTAGCCTGGCGTTGCTTCGAAAAAGCTATTTTAGGATTTCAAAAACAGTACAGTTGGCAAGTTTCCCAGCTCCTTGCATGACTACCTTCTCATGTTCAGGGTATTTCTTTGCATTGTGCCAAATGCAAGGTGTTTTGTAATGTTTCAATTCTTGCTTCGGGAAGGAAAACTCTTGCTCCCACTGTATTGAGTAGAGCTCCGATAAACAAACTTTGTTGAGATGGAATCAACTGAGACTTTTTCAGGTTTAGCAGAAAACCCATCTTGGTGAGACATTTGACTACTCCTGCCACATCAGATACTACATTTGAAAGAGAAGAGGAGACAAATAATCAACAATCCATGTATGGTAAGATTTTAATACTCTTTAAATGCAACACTGCTACTATTGGAGCCAACACCTTCATCTAGACTTATTGCAAGATTGTTAGGCCGAAAGGTCTAAACTGATAATAGTTCCCGGCTACACAAAATCAAATCAGAGGCTAGCTTGTACAATGTAATGGTACGTGAAAATATGCATCTTGGGGCGCTAGCATACTCCTTAGATCCCCTCATGTGTAATCACCTCCTGAAGGAACATCATCCTGAACAGAACTTTTAGGACATAGTGGTTCAACACTTTTAAATCCATCACTGGATGATAAGAGCCATCTGCCTTCGGGCTGAGGAATAAGATGGAATAGAAATCTTGGTTTCTCTCTAATACTGGGACTTTCCACTTGCCATACAGGTTGAGAAGTCTCACCTGAACTCTGTTGCCTTAATAGTCAGGATTTCCGTCTTTGAGTTTGTGGCAGGTGTGGTTGGAATTTGCCATCCAATGCAGCCCCACAACTTCAGGCTCTGGTACGAAAGTCTGTGAACTTTGTGCCTCTTGGGCCAACTTTCTTTGAATAAAAGATTTCCTAGATGAAAAAGGCATAAAGGTTTGAAGAATTTTCTTCTCTAATGCTGTCTTTTTTTATCAAATCATTACGTTCATCCCGAGCAGTTTTCGCCCCATAAGTCGAAGCTTGGGAATCAGGAAACTCTGGGAAGGTTCCAATTTCCAAAGTTACACCATAGTGACCACTGAGGTTCCCATTACTTTAGAGGCTGAACATCAGCTGAGTCAAAGGTAGAGTTTGACAAAAACTTTATTAACAGTTCCAATTCCCTAGTATAGCAGCAGGATCTTCTCCTGCTTCCAGATAATAAAAAAGGTACTGAAACTCTTTCAGAAGGGTCTGAGCTGCATGAGCATCATATGAACTAGTTTTAATTGCAAAATTTGCTGCCACAAAAATTATTTTTAGACACTCTCTTTTTGTCACCTGGATCAGGTAACAAAGCTACTACTAAGACCCACACAAAAGCATTTGCTGGCAAGAGGTGGGGCCTTTTACCAGCAGGTAGGAAGGGGTTATGAATAAACATAGAAGAAAAACTTGCTTGATTGAAGTCTAGCAGTTTGGGCTGTATGGTTCCCATTGGAGCAGTAGCAAGACAGATTTGCATATGGCTTGCTCCAAACTGAGGCGGCATGGTGTGAAAAATAAAGACTGGGAAGCTTCCCCAGGTAATAACCAGTGGATGAGATTCATTCATGCATTCCATCCATCACTTTTTTGTATACTTCAATGTGCCTCCTTAATTGGTAGGAGTATGTCCAGAGGTGGTTCCTGTGCACACTGTGTCACTGGAACCAAGCTATGTGTGGCAGATGGGCCTCAAAAGGGCGAAAAGGGTTTCATGTGTTCTGGTTCAGGGAGGACCTGGCCTGGCAGTTTAGGATGAACTATTGGTGGAGGATCCAGATTGATTTGTATTTGGCCGGGTTCAAAATGAGGTAGCATGGTGTGCAAAACAACAATGGACTGGGATGCAGATATCAGTAATTATCAGTGGCTGAGATTAATGCAAGCATTCCATCCATCACTTTTCTGTATACTTCAGTGGTACGGGAGGAGGCCCACCTCCTTATAACGGAAGGACTGGGATGTGGGGCACCGGTTTGCCATAAAGAAAGGCACAGCTGGACGAGGAGGATGAAGCAGCAGAGCTCTGTGGTGAAGAGGATTGGTGAGGCATAGCATGGTAATGACAACTGAACCATGCCCGCGGAAGTGAGCGTAGTTCAAAGACAATGCAATACACTATAAGTATTTAAGGATCATTAACAAAAGCTTTGATATGTAGATCCGTCAATTTTAAGAAAGTCTCACATAAATGGAAATTGAGTTAAGAAGTGGAAAAATGTCGCTCAGTTTACTGAACCTTACAAGATGTGTGTGGGAAAGGGGACCTTCATCAAAAATTGGGCCCATTTCGAGGCAACAAAAAAACACCTTTGCACGTGTGAATTCACAAAACAAACTATCGCACAAGCATCATGCATTAAAAGTGCAAAAAATTAGTAGCAGGCAAGCACCTAACCCTCTTGCTTAATTTGTAAATGTGGTCAGGCCAATTGGTGTGGCTGGCACTTACCTGTCCATTCACAGAGGAAGCTGAGCAGATATACATGTGTCTCTCCTTTTGTGGTAGTACTGACGTGGTACATTATTCCCTCAGGGGAGTAAAATACGGCTTCTGAGCACTGATTAACTGGATTACATTCCTACCCCTGTCTAATTGATGTTATTCTTTGCATTTCTGTCCCGCTCTGGCCTCCAAGATATGCAGAAGGAAGTGTACTTTATTTCACTTGTTAGAGAGGCAATAAGAATGTTGACATCACCAGGCCCTGTTGCTTTCCCCACATGGATTATGGGCAGTCTGTAAAGAAAAAAGCAGTGTGCACGCATACTCATGGCAGGCTGTCCAGCTACGAAAAGAAAATGAGAGCATCATCTCAAGACACAGATTCTTTTGTGAGTCAGAACCTACATATAGAGAGAATAGACACATTTGAAAGAAGCAAAATGATCCTCGCAATGTGCAACAACTTTTGTGATTTAAGACATTGTATTTGTTAGAGAAACAGTAACTAAAGAGGAATGAGTAACATTCTGTAATTTGGTAATCCACACACATATTAACTATGCATGAGATAGTTATGCATAAGCAGCATTGCTGAAACTGGTTCAAACTCAAAAGTTGAAACCTGTGTAACTTTTTACATGAGAAACTACTTTAATTGTTTACTGTGGCATGGTCACAATGTTGAATGTATTTCTGACGCGCATATTTATTCTCTATCCTTGCTGGTTTTAATTAAAAACACACATAACTCGTATATGTAAGGATATAGGGAGACTGAGGGAATGAGGGAAAGAGAGGGTGGGAGTCATATTTCAGAATACCAGACAATTCCTGTGAGTGTTTACACAACATGTAAGCTATGCTAGTCATATTTTTATGGGTTGCATACTCTTTTTGGATACAGGAGCATGCAACACATAAAAATTGAGTAGAGGAAATTACAATGTTTTGGCAATAAAATGTTGTAATAATAATATTTACTATGGGATTTGCACATTGTTTATCCTTGGTTCCCTTCCTTGCCTATCCCATCTGCTTGCTTCTCGTTCAAGTTCCTTCCCTCCTCCACTTGTGTTTGTCCCTCTCCTAGAGCATAGTCTTTCCAGATGACAGGAATTCTTCCACTGCTTACATTCAGGGAAAAACGTGTTTCTTTTACTTTCAGGACTTCGTGGGAGTGCATGTGATTTCTTACTCTATCCCCATCCCTGTATGTCACTTCACATTCACCCCTCCCACCACCTCTCACTCTTTGAGTTGCTCTACCCACCCCTCCATGTCCTGCTTAGCTTTTTTTACAATACCTCCACAGGGCTACACCTCTGCTCCCTCTCTCCTCCACACATCTCATTGATGGAATTAACTTGCTCCCTTCTTTACCTGGTTCCTCCACCCAGCACTCTTCTGTCACTTTCCCACCCCTTCTCGCCTGAATTGTTTTTTAAAAAAAAGTTTTAGCAGGGCCTTGCAGCAGAAATTTTCAACTGGGCTGTACCTTTCTGTAAGGTGCATCCCTGTTTTAAAAAATGAACATTCCAATATGGAACGCACAAGAAGCTGAAGGCCTGGCTCTCCACATGAGCACATTGAGGACCACAAATCTACACCCTGCCCAAGCGCCTGGATAACCCCTCGAGTGATATGTGCACAATACAAATCAATATAGCATAACAATATGGGTATTCACCATCTTCAAATGGTAAACTAAAAATAAGCCAAGATGCCCAAGATGTCATGACGCATTTGCTCGTAAGTTATAATGCTGGGACTGGATTTTCAAATGTTTTCGCATTTTAAAGGCGAGTCCTATTTGATTTGCCAGTGCTTGATTAAAGAATGCAAACATTGATGAAGATTAGCCACAGTGCAGTATAAGAGGTAATGACTTTACCCTATGAACAGGGTACCTCTACATAGCAGTAATCACAGTTTTACATTTTTCCTAAAACTGGTCTATGAACTTTTAAGGCCAGCATCTCTTTATGATTTAGTTAAAAAATGTGCGTTGATAAGAAAACATATTTTGGTTACTTTTGCAAAGAAAATGGAAATACACAATGTATGATGTAGGCAGGCTGAAATTGTTTCCATTTTATAGAAAGTCAAGTAACACGTACTTTTGGTCTCTCTGTGCACAAATTGAGCTAAACAATGTGACAAATATGGATTATTATTATTGCAATGACACAGATAATTGATGTATTATTATTTAAAATCCCTATGGTACCTGAAGATGTTTCTATACTTCTCTCTCGGTTTCTATAGATCTACTGCTATCTATAAAGGTTTGTCTATTTATCTGAATCCTTCTCTGTCTCGTTCCATGTCTGTTTCTGTGATATTGTATTTATTCCTCTCTGTGCTTCCATCCCTGTCTGTGTCACACTTTCTCTGCCGCCTCCTTATCTTTATTATTATTATTGAGTTCTTGTATAGCACATAGCTACCCATTGTGTTTCTCAGTGCTTAGAGGACAATATCCGCATATGAAAAGAGGGCAAGGCCACAGCTTTCTACTAGGTCCACCAAAGGGTGGACATAAATTGTGAAAAGCATTGGGCCAAGGGCAGATACCTGCAGAACTCCAGAAGTAAGTGAGTGTGAACTGGACGCCACATTTGTTGAAAAGATCTGAAACATAAGATCCACCAAGAAAGAGGATTACCAGGCCAAAACAATGCCCTGGAGACCCAATTTTTCCAACCTTTCAACGAGAATCACATTAGACACAGTGGCAAAACCACGCTGAAGTCTAGTAAGATCAGTGCGGCTGTGCCACCCATGTCCAGGAGCCGTCTAAGGTGTTCTGTGACTCCAAGTAAGGTGGATTCAGTGCTATGCTCTGCTTTGAAACCTGACTGGGAGTGGTGAAGGGCATTTTGGCCTTCCATAAATTAGGTGAGTTGAATGTTGACATGCTTCTCCAGTATCTGGTCCAAAGTTGGACAAGTTAGATAGTTCCATGTTGGGGGGGGGGGGATTTAACAGGGGGGGCACCATTGCATGCTTCTAGGCTTTGGGTTTAAGACCCTTGTATAGGGGAGAGTTCAGCAGTTCAAACAAGAGAGACATGAGGTGAGGACTCAAAGTGCTCAGCTTGGCTGGGAGGGGGAGGAACGAGTGGGGAACCTGATTTAATGGACAGCAATAGGTCCAGAAATCACCATGATTCTAGGGGAAGTAAGAAGTATAATCGAGTCGGTGACTGACTCGTAGCCGGGTTGGAAATACAAATTGAGCTACTACTACCAAGCTGGGGCTTGCCGGTTCTTACTGAGGCTAGTCAAGCTGAATATCTGTTACTTTCTCAACAAAGAAAGCAGCCAGCTCTTCTTTTTGGGTTTGTGACAGTTAGAGGGGACTTTGAAGTGTAGTTTTGGGCAGTTTCAGGCTTTTCATATTTTTTGGAATAAAAGGAGACACAGGTATGTCTACATTCCATATGGAAATGATTCAAGGCTATTTTATATTTTAATTTTGAGTTTTTATCATATGACTTCCTCCATTCCCTTTCAAGTCGCTAACAGAGTTTCTTCCTCTAAGGTTGCTTAAACCAAGGGGCAGGAAGGTGCTGCCTGGACACAGATTTTGATTTGACCAAATTGCTTTGGGTGAGCAAGAAGAGTGTCGCGTTCCAACAGCTGACCGCGAAATGGGGATTCCTCCTGGTCCGCGCTGAGAGGCATTCCAAGCCACTGACGCTAAGATGACGAGTCACCCTGATCTGCTCTCTTGCGATGTATAGCGAGTCCTATACTTCAATACTCTCTCATGTTGCGGACAAGAAAACAGGAAAGTAAGCAGCTTTACTATCCGCGGTTCCACGCTGATATGCTCTAAAATGTATAATGTTGCATTTGACCTGCATCACAAAAATCTTCTCCTGCACCACAGGTAACAAACAATTTTATTAACACCACTCAGCTTCCAGCACATATCGCGCAGCGTAAGCACAAAATAACAATAGCTACTGCAGCGGCACACTTAAGGATATAAATGATTTTTCCGTCGCTCACAATAAACCCGTGGCAAACTCGAACACCCCACAATTTGAACTCGACACTCTCTATCGATTTAAAGTATCTTGGATATGTGGAGTCTTGTTTTACAGGTTACTGACAACCATGAGCCCACTCAATCCCGCGATCGGAATCCAGACTTCCACAGAAGTACTGTAGAGGTGGCTGAAACAGAGACAGGGGTGAGGTTGAACTTGCTGTCCCAAACACAGCTGGTTCAATGTCCACAAATCATCTCCAGTGAAGAAAGCAGGAAACTCGTGGCTAATGATATATAAAGTTTATTACAACTCAGAGAGAGTTCAACCTCAAACTACAACGGTACCACCACAATAACGTTAAACTGACATCACATTCCAAACAGAACAATGGAATGTCAACTCCTGGGGAAGGGGACAAGTAACATGCCACATGTTAAATATATATATATATAGGCAAAATAATACATGAGGCAATAGTTTCAGTCCAGGGAATTCCTGGCCTTAAACTATAACCCCATGAACAAGATCACTCATTGGTTACATTTTAAGTTGGTTGTTTCATCTCCTTAGAGAGTTGAACACTCATCTATGGTTATATTTCTTTCACCACTCCGGGCCCTGAGCATGGGCAGCATGGCGGGCTCCAGCTATGGAGTTTTGGAGCAAGTGGCCGAACAATGTGGTGATGTGGGGACAGAAGGACCGCCCACAGTGTCAGTGCGCAAGGCAAAGAGCGCTCTTTATGTTGCACCTTGACACAGAGTGGAAGGAAATCCCTTGCTCTCCCAATTTTGTGACCCAGTTATTGGAAGACCTAATTTGGGATGCAGGTGGCAGAATGTTACTCTTTTGGGCACAAGACTGATTATTACGCCAGGTTGTTGCCAATTTTCGGCACTTTAGGTGATTAGGTGGCTATTATCGTCCCCACAGAACTCAAAATTCAGTGCGCATTTCCACTTTTGGAAGTGGTGGGGCAGGTTCCCCTGGCCTCAAATGCTTAGGGGGTGCAGGGGGGTCACGTGGTCTGTGGCCTTCCCTGTCACACTGCCTCCACTGGGGTTTTGGACACAATCTAGGTTTGTGATGTGACCCACAGCTGCAGCAGAAGTGCAGTTGACCTGGAGTCGGAGGTGAGGAGGGCTGCTGCAGTGCCCAGCTCTGCAGAGGGACAGTGACACCAGTCCCGGGACGGACAGGTATTGGACAAGGAGTTCTGGAGGAGCCAGGACCCATCCAGAAGGAGGGAAGAGAATGGGCCTAGAAGACCCTGGTTTGTTCACGGCTGGGGCAAGCCTTTGGCGACATCATGGAGTAACGTCTGGTGTGAGGTTTCCAATGGGCTCTCCTTTTGGGGCGGAGGGGCTTCGGGAGCTGAGTGAGATAGATGGGAGTATCAGTGACAGGGTCTCAATGAAAATCCAGGTCATTGTGGTTTTGCTCCATGAGGGACAAGAGAGGTGGACGAGAAAGATGTGGGTGATGCTGGTACCGACCCCCCAAAGGTTGCATATCCTTATGCCCAGCACTGGGGCCAATCAGGGAAAGGGAGTTGCAGACTTTGTGGCAACACTTTTAGATGACAGTCATTGGTAACTGGGAACTGCAGAGTCCTGGGACAATGTAATTAAGGCACGATGTTAGGACTGGGCCCAGGTGAACCAAGGGAGGACCCCAGAGACTTCACCATGGCAATGCCCTGCCCCTCGCTCACTCTCCAGGAGGGATGTTCTTGCATAGGAATATGGAGCTCAAACAGGGTCCGAGGCAGCAGGAGGAGGCGGATAATTTTAATAAAACCCCTCACTACTTCACTCCTATCATCACACACTGCTTTTTTTTCAGTAGCCACCTTAACTTTTGAATAACACATACTACCCACTTTTCACATCTATCGGTCACGGTAACATCAGACCGGCCGTTTTGTCTCCTGGGTAAGGAGAACCCAAATGATGAGAAAGAGGGCGGTACAGTGTGGCTTCTGATGGGAACAATTTTCTCCACATGCTCTTGAGCCTTGACTTGGCCAGCATAAACCAGCGTGCATGGTGTGTTCTCACTGGTGTTATCTGTATGGTATTGGTTTGGTGATCCATGTTGAATGACTTACCCTTTTGACTCCCAGGTACAATTTGGTGTTATGCTTATCCTTATGCCCAGCACTGGGGCCAATCAGGGAAAGGGAGTTGCAGACTTTGTGGCAACACTTTTAGATGACAGTCATTGGTAACTGGGAACTGCAGAGTCCTGGGACAATGTAATTAAGGCACGATGTTAGGACTGGGCCCAGGTGAACCAAGGGAGGACCCCAGAGACTTCACCATGGCAATGCCCTGCCCCTCGCTCACTCTCCAGGAGGGATGTTCTTGCATAGGAATATGGAGCTCAAACAAAGTCCGAGGCAGCAGGAGGAGGCGGATGGGGCTATAAGTGTTGCAGGCAGCACTCAAAGGGCTGCAGTTGAGGAGCCGGGTGGCAAATAAGTGTGTGCAGGCGGTGGAACACAGGACTGCTCTCAGATGATGGTAAGGATCAAGGATTTGGCATTGTTTAATGAGGGGCGTACCTGGGGATGTGGGCAAAGGGCCATGGGATACTTTGGCTAGGGTGGATGGTAATGATGGCCGGGGTGAAGGGGCCTTCTTTTCAAGGGCACAGGGTCAGATTCTAGCTTGGGGTGAAATCAGGACATTTGTCCGGAGCAGTTGAACAATTAGTGGGAATTGATACCGGAGCACACGCGCCCTACGGATATTTGGTCCCCCCTAGAGGCATACCTACGCGCTCTGGCAGATCAGGAGGAGGTCAGTGCTTCTGAGAACACGGAGGCCATGACTGAGACTGCTTCTGCAACAGAAAGAGTACATTGAGAAGGGCCGCTGGCCCCATGTGTGATACACGTATGCACACTCACACTTGCTCCAGGATGTGCCACTGTGCTGATGCTATCACCCTCCTGTCTCTTTTACTGCCTTGCATTCCTGCTGAGGTGTGTTCCCTTCTTCCCTGCCCCCTCCTAGTTCTTTTCATCATGCTGATATTCGGTTACAGCGGAATTACAATGCATAATTGATGTATATGGAAATGCACGACTCTGCATTCTCTGTGCCGCTATTGATGAGTACCGTGATGCATTACTTTAGTTGAAATGCAATAAAAAGAATTTAAAAAAAAGAAACGCCTGATGTGTTAGTCATGCACCTTGGGAGGAATGAGAAGAATGACTTGTCCACTGGGTTGGAACAGCTGACGTCCATGAAGCGGGACTTGGAAATGCTAAAGGTCAGCTGCAGTTCCACTAATGTGATTGACTAGGCTGGTGCCTAGGAGTGCGTGGAGGAGGGTGCAACCACAAGATGTGATGCAAAGATCGCGGAAGGAGCTGAACAGGGAGATAACTGGTTTCTGGAAGGTGAGAGCGGTGTGGGTTATGGCGCACTAGAGTATTCTGTTTGAGTAATTCCACCTGTTTAGCCATGATGGGGAGCATTTGCCTGAGCAGGGCAATAACTTCTATTTGAAGGGTTGAAAAGATCCTTGGAAGGGTGGATGAATGACCAAACAAAGCATTGAGTTGTGGGGGAGGGTGCAGAAATAACACCTTAAATGAGCGCCTTTCTTGTGTCAGTGGAAGGCATACTCTTCAGCGGACGGGGAGCATGTACAAGCAAAGAACAGAGGAGCCAAGATTTGGGGCAAGGACGAGGGCTTGGTCCAATGATCAGGCAGGCTGAATAAGATAGTTAATGTGGGTTCCAATGCGAGGACCACAAGGGGGTTAATGTGGGATCCAGTGCAAGGATTGTGTGTAGTTCAGATGTGTTTTGGGCGGCGGGATATTGGGGGTAGGAGTAACTTAGGGGATGCAGGCTGGATAAAACCTTGTGTTAACCCAGTTGGAGGACTAAGTACTCTGCTTGCCAGTTGTAAGTACAGCAGACTTTTGCACTAGAAGCAAGTGGAGTGGTGTGCTCATTTCTTCTCAAAGTAGTTTGTCAAAATGATTTCTTTCTAGAAAAATAATTGCACAATTGTGATGATTATATGGACTCAGCACTCAAACCACAAAACGTCTGATGTAAACACAGCTGCATCTTATAAACAGTTTTTGTGTCACTGGTGTCTGAAATTGTCAGCAATAAAAGCAGTTTGTGCTTTTTTAATTTAGGTTATTTATTAAAATACTTCAGGCAGCGATGAAAAACACATTACATGGTACAAGATGGGGATGTTAATGAACAAGTGCAATTTACCGCTGGTAGATTCAAATATAGTTACAGCTTTCAACTCTGACAATTTAAAATACTCGCAACCCATGCCTGCTAGCATAATCCTGCCATACCAGACACGCATTCAAATACCACGAAATGCAAAGGTACGCATCTGGTTCAGCACATGGCTTTTGTACAGCAATAAGAGCAAATGGAAACCAACACTACAGTTGAACGGATTTTTGGAGCAGCAAGTAACAAGTTATATTTTACCATTTGGATTTCACCATTTCCTCAGAAGCAGTGCCATTTTTAAGGATAGTTGTTGCAATCTGATACCCTCTTGTAGTCATTGGTGGTGGCAATGTACTTGGACACATGGCGAGAGTGGCCATAATGTTGCCCTGGCCACTTATGCTCCTTTATGGCGAGTAGAATAGTGAAAATGTAACCTATAACTGTGTAAAAAGACATAGCTGAGTGGAGTACTATGAAACACTTGCTTAGAAATGTAGAGGAGTCAATCACTATAATAAAAACTGAATAACCATTACTATTTTTATTAGTCCTAGAGATGTTTCTGTCATCCATTCAGGAGAACTATCCATCCCTCACATGCTGACCCTGCTTTAGCAAATGCACCACGCATGACCAGACATCACTACACAAGTAAAGTTTAGGGAGCTCGAGCAAAAATATGAACGGGTTGACCTCTGCAGATCTCCACCTCCCCCCGACCCCCCCCCCCCCCGTCCCTATTTGCTGTAGCCATGACGGGAAAAATAGTGGCTTTAGAGTTGCAAAAGAAAAAGGGCTGCTCAGAATTTGTCAGGAAGATTTTGGACATTAGATGGGAACTGAGGTGGCTGTAATGTCTGTTGTCCATGAGCTGAAACAGATTTCCGACCATCCTTTCTGTTGTACCCTCTTAAGGACCATGCTATGGCTAAGTCCCTCTAACTTCATTGGCCTCTTTCTTAATAAAGAGATCTCAGTCTATGCAACTTGCCCATTTTATATCTAAATCTTAATCATACAGCTGGCTGGGTATACTTCAGGATTCATCCATCTCTACAATGTGATTTATCTTTTATGTGCAACCTCTTGCTTGGCTATATCACGAGTTCAAACTCATATTTTACCTACACAAAGATGAAATGTAGATGCTTTTCAAAATGCAAGTCCAAGTATCACCTCTTAACCATACCCAGGCCCTGGATAGGTATCTTGGCCTAATAACAGTTTACTGTTGGAGATTGTGCTGCTAGTTATTAAACTGACAAATAATTGGGACAACAGGTTTCAGCTTCTGTACCTTGGTGGCCGTCTTCAACCTTACAAAGTAGTAATTGATTCAGAACTTTCTTTGAACTATAAGTTTGTTGCATTTCTTAAATCCTGTTTTGATCAATTAAAGTTTGTTCAAAGAATATTCTGATTTGTCTCCTTTGCACAAAAAGCATTTGGGGCCAGATGTACGATGGCAAATTGCGAGTCTTTTGCGACTCGCAATTTGTAAGGTGCTATTTTGGATGTATAACTGTGTTTAACACACTGTTAGCGATTCCCAATGGGGTCGCAAATAGAGAGGCTCATGAATATTAATAAGCCTTTCGCAATATGCGAACCCACTGGGAATGGCAGGCCCTCCCAGATATGGTGTCCTGCTGGGCTCAGCAGACCACCATGTCTGGGAGTGCTTTTAAATAAAGCTGTTTATTTTTTTTAATGCAGCCCGTTTTCCTAAAACGTTTTTGTTTCTTTTTTTAAGGGTAGGCAGTGATCCTAAGTAAATAATAAAAATAATAACTATTATTATTATATTTATCTATGCTATTTTTATCTAGCATGGTCAATACACTTTGCAAGGGTGTCAGACCACTTTTCAAGCCGGAAAAAGGAATGTTTTTTTACTTCACCGAAGTCACATAAGGAGAAACATATCACATAATTGTTAAAAACAGGATAGGAGAACTGCTCTACAAAAAAGTTGGAATCGCCAGTGTCTGTATATGGATATACTTATCAAGACTCACTTCATGTGTCGACAGTTTGGTTAGTTAGTTCAGTTTTTGGTTATGTGCAAGTACTTACAAGAGTGCATTTGGGATTCCTCTGTGTGGCTATTATACTGTTGGTTGATGCCTGGGTGGATAATCCATGTATTGATCTATGTACTCTGTACCACATTCGTTAAACATGTGTGCCTGTGCATACTGTTTTTGTTTCGAAAAAGTTATACAAATATATATATATATATATATATATAGATATAAAAAAAGACTAATTTCATGCGTCCAATGTCTTTTGTCTTGTTTTATTAGACGAAGCAGGAGCAAAACAGAATGAATAACTTAGTTGATTCACATTATAGCTCCTTGTAAAAAAGAGCAAATTGAGCTGGTGTGTGTATGTGTTTATGCATATATTTGTATGTAATAGCCCCTGCTAGTTAAATGATGGCGCTAAACCTTTACACCGTAACTATCTTTCAGCCACATGTGATCCTAACTTACACTCTTGCTTTATTTGTACATTATTTCACCTAGCCTGCTTGTAACACTTATGTACTATTTTTCCTCTTTATGTGACTTCAGTTAAGTCTAAAAAGATGTTTTTCTCCAAAGTGTAAAGTGATTTAGGACTCTATCAGGGAGAAACTTGACACCCTTTAATTGCATACTAAGTGTGGAGTGGCACAGTGGCTACTAGGTGGAGTTGCCCTTTCCTCTAGCAATCAAGAAGGAAACGTAAAAGGTCTTAACTATGTTCTGTCCATGACACTCCTGGGGGACAGGGGCAAAGATGCTAAACTTCCCCAAGAAAGACTTGTCCTCTGCAGCTATGAATTGATGGTTTCTCGCACACTAAGCTTTTTCAAGCGAGATTCAAAGCTACTATGGGACTACTGAAAAGAAGTATCTGACCAGGACCAGTTTTCATCAACTAGAACATCCTGTTTTGTCCCAACTGGGAGATTTTAAGAACCACAAAAGTAACCACAGAACGTGAGAGTGGGACAATGCAGTCACCAGGGCAGCAATGAAACATCTGAAATCTCAAAATCAAGCTTTGTTGTACCACAGCTAAAGGCTTTTGTGGAACCAGGATTTGACTTGACTTTACTCAAGGAGTTGGACTTCTATAAAAAAGATAACATCTTTTGACTGTGTGACCTGTCAAGTATGCACTAACCCTGCTTTATCGAACTGCACATAGGTCCCAGTCAACTGCCACTATATTGCTTCTTAGAGATTTTTTTAACTAAAACTTACAACTATTTTTGGTATATATTATTCATTCATTTTTGTCCGTTTTACTAAACTGATTTGGGCTTAAATACTTAACATGCTTTTCTCCTGGAAAATGCCTCCTGCTTGAGCTTGCACTAGGGGTTGCCCAATGTGTTCTCATTGAAACTATTTTGATCTGGCATGATATTGCATTAGCAAGTTGGTGGGTAACTCCTCTTGAATGCATAAATGTAAGTCTCGCAGGGACATTAGGCCAATTATTATTATTATTATTATTATTGCATTTATTGAGCGCACAGCTACCCGGAGGTTTCCCGGCGCTTGCATTGGGAACCCGTCCTGGCTTTTCCCTGTGAGATAGCCCCTACAGGGCATCCCCAAGGTGAAAGCCAGGCATCCCGCCGCAGGGGGGCCGTTGTGGAGATTAAGCAAGCCTAATGCCCAGAGTTGCAGAGTGAGAACCCATGATTAGAGCAGGCACCGAAGCGAGAATTATCGAGTCCGTGGACATTTGAGCTCAAGACCCTGCCGCGTCGGGAATTGAACCCTGGTCCCGGGTCTGACCTCAGCTTCCGGGTCTGCCTGCTCTACACCGTGAGCCACACTTCTCTAAATGAATAGATTTTATATTACATCTAAGAAGGGCTTGACAAAATATATATAATATTATATATATATATATATATATATATATATATATATATATATCTTTTTAATCCCCCATTGTGCGAAAACAAATTGCTATGAAAGTCCTCAGAATTTGTTGCCTGATACCATAGAAAAAGGCTCATCCATCAAGAACAGACCAGCTCCAGCCATTTGTGTGGTACTCCCAGGTGACTTGAGCTTAGTGAGAGCCACACAAAATGCAGAGGACTTTGCCAGTTTATCTAGTTTTCCCCTGACCGCGTAAGAAGCATGCGCCACAAAATCCACCTAGTTAAAAGGAGAAGTGGCACTGGAAAGTTTTTGTAGACTCATTTTGCCCACAAACAAATTATTAAGCACAGGTTGGTTTGGTCTATTTTGAGTTTTGCAAGAGATATTAGCCCAGACCTATTTATCCTATTCATAAGTATCCATAAGAGCACATCTGAATTATGATATCCCATCCCCTTTTTCAAAACTGACCTAAATGATTCTGCGCTCTCTTTGTTCCTCCGTACTTGTAACACTTACCTAAGAATTCGTTTTCCTAAATCAAGTGGAAAGAATATGTGCTGAAGCATGGATGTGAAGAAAAGCACATCATCAGGACATGTATGTAGTGAAAACACAAATCTAGGAAGGGAAACCAAACACTGATAAAAATCCCAACATAAAAATGCCTAGAAAAATAAAGGTTGTATCCTTTCCCTGTACAGAGCAAGAGAACTGATTCAATAAAGGAGAGCTCAGAGTTAAATAATATGCTGGCATGTGCTGCAAGAAATAATGTGATGCATGATGCCAATCATTTCACTCTTGGTATAATCAGATGTAGTTTAGTCTCTGATTGGGGTCTGCCTCCTGAGGCACAAAGTTGGAGAGTTATTTTCCGATAATCAGGAGCACAGCCATAAGTTAATTTATGGAACAGTGTCAAACCCACTAAACATAACTCTTTGTCCAAGCAATCAGTGCACACTTTTGATCATGGGCACACATGCTCAATCAAAGGTACATTGGCCACTTTTCGTGCTGCAGCGGGTTGACAATCTTGCCGGGTGAAGTCAAAAGCAAACCCCAAATTAACTATTGCTCAATCCCTGGTAGCTTGGCACAGAGCAGTCAGGTGAAATTTAGAGGCAATGGGTAAAGTATCTATGCAACACTTCAAACAGTAATCAAATAAATAAACACACCGAAAGGGACCCCACACTAGATTAGAAAATTAAAGAAGAATTTAAAAAATAAAACGACCAAAACAACAAAAATGTCATCAATAGCATAGGAGATATGCAATTTTAAAGATCTAAGTGAAAACAGAGCCAATAAGTGCCACTACCAGCAATCTGGTTGTGCAGAACCAGGAGAAAGTCACAAGTTCAGGCAGACCGTGATGGAGTGTGGTCGGATACACGGACAAGGTTAGTCCCGCTGAAAAGTTACCTTCTCAGTCCAGCACAAAGAGGCATGTTTGAGGTGGAGGGGGCGGTGAAGAGCAGGCAAGCATGAAAATGAAATTTGTAGAGCGCAAAACATTCACCCGAAGGTGTCAAGGCGCTAGCTCATCAGAAAGAACCAACTGGACAATTTAAAGCCGCATCAAAGATTAAACAGCCAAATCTTCAATGCCTTCCTGAAAGTCAACAGGTGTGGTTCCTCTTTCAGACTCAGTGGAAGAGAGTTCCACAATCTGGTCGTACCAACCAGAAAGCTTCTTCCACCACACGAACACTTTTTAAACCTGGGGACTACCAGATTATAGGCATGAGATAAACGAAGATGTTGCCTGTAAGATGTAAGGCTGTAGATTCTGTTTGAAAAAGGAGGGCCTATATCATGTGTGGCCTTAAAAGCTATACATAGAACCTTAAACTCAATCTGTTTCTTCATTGGCAACCGGTGTAATTCTTTGAGCACTGACTAAACGGATTTACATCTTGGAATATTCAGCAGAAGACGTGCAGCAGCATTTTACACAATTTGCAGCTTGGACAGGCACTTTTTCCGAAGGTTTATGAATAAGCCATTACAGTAATCGTCTCTAGAAAGAACAAGAGCTGAAAACACTAGCTTCTGAAGGTCAGTCAGAATAAATGGAAGAATCCTTCTAAGTAGCTTTAAAAAAGGAGATGGATGTGACCTGGTTTACATGGCCTTCGAAAGAAAGCGTAGAGTCAAATGTGACACCCAAGTTCTTCACCTTATTCGTAGGACTCAGTAACAGACCCAACTCTGAAGGCCACAAAGCAGGGGACCAGAAATTAGTGTGGCCACCAAAAAGTAAGACCTTAGTCTTACTAGAGTTCAGTGTCAGACAATTGGTGGCCATCCAGTCCTCGACCTGATGAAGATAGGTGTGGAACTTTGCAGCAGTGTCTGCAGGCGAGCCTGTCACTGGAACTACGATCTGGTTATCATCGGCATAGGAAATAGGTGAGAAACCCAGAGACCTGATCAACCTAGCCAGAGGTGCAACATAGATATTAAAAAGGGTGGGGCTCAGCGAAGAGCCCTGTGGCACTCCGCATGGCAGGTTGAAGTTTGGCAACTTGAACACAAGAGCCACAAATTGTTCCCAGCCAGACAGGAATGATTTAAGTAAAGCAAACACTTTCTCTTTAATATCAATCCCTTTCAGAACTTCCAATAGTTTTTGATGATTCACCGTATCAAATGCGGCAGAGAGGTCTAGCAGCACAAGTGTTGCATTGCCTCCTGCATCAAGTGTCTGCATAATCAATTCTGATGCTGAGATCAGTTCCAGCTCGGTGCTGTAGTGCTTTCTAAACCCAAACTGAATGGCATCCAGAAAAACATGCTTCTTAATGTAATCTGGAATAACACAATTCATGGCTTGTTTTTTTCCACCATCTTTGCAGGCAAAGGGAGTCTGGAAATTGTTGGGCGGTAGTTGTTAGGATTCGCCCCATCTACATTTTGCTTCTTCAGAATGGGGAGAACATATGCCAATTTCCAATTGGAGGGGAATATACCAGAGGAGAACATTTGAATTAAAATAGGAGACAAATGCAAGGCGAATAATTCTGGTAGGAGATGGAAGATTTTAGACCATCACAGATGGTCGTCAATGCAGCACGAAAAACAGGTGGTGGATCACAGATGGTTGTCATTGTAGCACAGAGATCACGTTGTTGTTGCAGGTGGTCAGGCCAGAGTATCGTGATGGTGCTCCCATTGAGCATTTGGTGCTGTGGCATAATGGGTTGGGTTGACAGAACTTTTGCTTTGAGGGCTGGGCAAACCACAAGGTTTTGGCGGCAACATGCCTGTTTGCGAAGAGCCGAAAAACTTCAATTCAGCTTCACTGAGGCCACACCAAGGGTTTAGGACTTGAGGGGCACCACTTGGTGGTCAGGGGCTTGTTCCGGCTGGATCTGGGTGCTGGTTCAGGTGGTTGGGAGCCTGGTATCTTCCTCTAGCTCTGAACAGGAGGCCATCAGACTAGCCCTTCAAGTCACTCTGGAGCTCCTGGGTTCAGGTCCAATTACCTCTGACTTAGGCAGGAGGGCAGCAGGACAAAAGGGCAGAGAAATGCAGCAAGGCAGCAGTCTATCAAGGGAGCAGGACAGCAGTCCAGCAGAGTGGCAGTCCTTTCAGCAGACCTTTCAGCGGTCCTTTCAGCAGGACAGCATGGCAGAGTTTCAACAGGTTCAGAAGTGTACTAAAGAGTTGGTATCTGAGGTCCAAAATGTATACCATGTGCCTCTTTTGAAGTGGGAGCAGCTTCTAGAGGTTTCTCTTTTAAGTGCACAGGGTTCCTCCTCCCCTGCCCTGGCTCCGGACTAAATACTGGGGGTGTTCAGCCCTTTGGGTGGATGCGGAACACAGCTTATTCAAGTGTAAATGGGGCTGTGCCCAGTTCCACCCCCTCATCCTGCCAGTGATGGCCCATCCAGGCACACCCAAGCCCTCTATTATGTGTGGTTGTCTAGGAGGAATACACAAAGCCCACCTAGCTAAAGCAGGAAAATGGCAACTTTCTAAAAGTTCACGTACAAAGTGGTTTGGCCTATTGATCAGCTGGGTTGGTGCCACTAATATATTGTATTTCTACAGTATACCCAAACTGGTAATTATTTAGTCAATACTGCTTCACTGTAAGATCATGTAACCTAATCTTCATTTTACTTTTTTTAATTTAGAACATTTATAATATTTTAGTAAATTTCACAAAAATGTGACTTATCATTCAGACAACATTCAAGTATAAGACTCATTATTTAAAGCCCTTGTCTGAAAAACATAATTTTCACACATTCACATAACAAAAACATTAAAGTTAAACCAGTCTTCTAATTTACAAAAGTGCTGGAGTTTCTATTGTTAGTCTATTATTCTTGTTCAAGGACTGATACGTCTGTTTAAATCATCCCCTGGGGGTTCTACTGCACAATCTATTTGTGAAATGTACTAAAATACTATAAATGTTCTAAATAAAAAAAGTTTAAGTTAATTAAATAACTTGACCTTACAGTAATGGAGTGTTGACCAAATAATTATAGGTTTAGGTATGTTGTCGTATTACAACTTTATAAAAGGGGCATTTTCAAATTTGTCATTGAAAATCTGACTTTACCTTAAGAGAGGATTTTTCACTGCAATTCCAAAGGCACCAAACATGAACTGTGTACCTGTTCCAATTTGGAAGGTACAGCTTATTAAATGTAAAAGTTAACACTAATGTTATCCTATGGGAGAGGTAGGGCTTGCAATAGTGAAAAACAAATGTAAGAGTTTTTCACTATTAGGATATGTAGAACTTAAAAGTACATGTTCTACTTTTCAAATACATTGTACCATGCTCTATGGGCTGTTTAGGGCCTAGACTAGATGTGATTTATATGTATTAAAATGAACGTGTTGGCCTAACAAAAGGATTACTTTGCCAGGTGGAATTGGCAGTTTAAAAACTGCACACACAGACTAATGTAATGGCACGTGGCCTGCGACACGTTTGTAAGGCTACTTAAGTGGGTGGCACAACAAGTGCTGTAGGCCCATTAGTAACATTTACTACACAGGCTGTGGGTACATGTAGTACATTATCACTAGGAACTTATAAGTACATTAAATATGTCAATTGTGTGTAAGCCATTTGTACCATGTTTAGAGGAGAGAGCACAAGCACTTTAGCTCTGGGTAACAGTGGTAACGTTCACATATTCCTTATATGTGTGCAGGTGTGCATTTCCTTAATGTGTAAAGAAAACCCAAATTGCTTCTTTACCTGGTCTGTGTGTTAGAGAGGGGAGTGTAAAGGGATATTATTGTTACCACTATGTGTTTCTGTGTTGAAAGAGACTCTGGGGTAGTTGTCTGTGCTAAAAAGCAAATAATGCAACAAGAAGTGAGGCAATATTCTACATATCTCTGATACTCAAATCATGGGATTTTTCATCTGGCGCATTAATCTCACTATCTGTGCTTGCTAATATGTGATAGATTCCATGGTTCTGAATTATATTTCCCCTCTCAAAAGACCATGTGACTGTTATTGTATCAAAAGTAGCATATAGGAGGCGTGGCTAAAATGGCAGCGGTGTAACAGCTCAACTCCGGATCTCCGCCAGGCGAGGCCCTTCCTGGCATGAATCCGGCATCCCCAGTGTCGTAAATGCCCTGACGGGCCCTGCGAAGCAGGTGGACCGGTGGACCAGATCACTGGGAGTGAGACTACCCATTGGAAAGGCTGCCGCAGAGCTCCCCATGACCCCGGGCCGAGAAACGCAGAACGGCCGGAGGAGACCAGGTCTGCAGAGGAAGATGGCGCCTAGGAATGTCGAATGGACTCCTGGCGTGTTGTTGAGCGTAGGAGGGGCAGGAGTTCGGAAGGGCTGCCCCGCTGGGCCCTGCAGGGCCCCTGGAGCACCGATGCCGGACCCGGGCCATGAGGCCGTGAGGAGGCCAGCCCCGGGGGAAATCAAGTTCAAGTTCAGATATTTATATAGCGCACTACTCACCCAGAGGGTCTCAAGGCGCTTGGGAGAGGTGGTGCTATTACTTATCGAATATCCAAGTTTTTAGTTGCTTTCTGAAGGAGAGGTGGTTCTGATTAAGGCGGAGGTTGGTGGGGAGAGAGTTCCAGGTCTTGGCCGCTAAGTAGGAGAAGGATCTGCCCCCCATGGTGAATCTATGGATGCGCGGAATTGCTGCGAGGGCTTGATTGGACGATCGTAGTTGGCGGGTGGGGGTGTAGAAGGACAGTCGCGTGTAGAGGCATTCAACAGTAAAGGAGATTCCCGGTGTGCAGCAGCTGTTGCGGGGGGCACCCAGGAGTCCAATCTGGTCCCCCACACAATTAGGTGGCCCCTACGGCAAGCGGTGCTCCCCTGAGGCCCCAGAAGCATAGGTGGGGACCAGGGAAAGTGCAGAGACCACCCCGAGTCCAGAGACCGAGCAACCTTCCCCAGGGGGACGCCAGTAATTAAATAGTGAACCGCAGAGTAGACGCATCAGCGATGGTCTGAGGGGGTAGCTCAGGAGACGGGCTGAGCTCCCCACACAGCTGAACGCCCTTGAAGTTGTTCTGCATCCCCTTAGGGCCTCCTGATCTTCGCAGCTGCAAAGGATATGGTACTGTTGGCAGAAACTTAGTCGCCCCCATGCCTAGCAGCGTGATATGGTCTGTAAACTGCCTGGGGGGCAGTTGCCCCCGATTTCCTGATTTCTGACGATGGCTTTGGGTCTAGCGAAGAAGGACACGTCCAGTAAGGATCTCCTGGCAAAGGCTATCACCATGAAAAACAAAATACGCATTGACTCCCCTCCCAGAGTAACTAGCGATGTGCCCCTAACTTCAAACTTGGCTAACACCATGGAACAGGTCACCCGCCAGTTCTTAGAACAACTGTTCGGCAACCTGCGTGAAGACTTTGCGGCCCTGCATCAGGAAGGGGCATCAGACATTAAATCCCTCAAAACAGATTTATCAGAGTTGGGAGACAGAATGGATGCCCTTGAAAGAATGGGGGACAGCAGGGAAGAAGAACTCCACAGCCTTACGCTGGAACTATTGGAGCTAGGGAACAAAAACGAGGAGTTGTGCTACCCAGCTGCGGTCGGTAGTAGGAGTTCCTGCAGGGCGGTGACGTGGGGAGGGGGAGGGACAGGGTTGGGGGTAGTAATGTATGGATTACGGAGTTTAACAGGTAAGTAAACATATAAATAAATAAAACGTTGCATGCACTGCATCACCAAATGCGATGCAGTGCGCGCAATGAAATTCATTTTATTTATTTATATGTTTACTTACCTGTTAAACTCCGTAATCCCACAAAGGGGTACGTAATTGAATTATAGGCTACTCACATACAAATCCAACATGGTGCAGCTCTGGAAATCCATCCAGGATTTCCTAGGAATTAACAACAACAGCTCTACACCAATTCTGCTACTGTGGGACTGTGGGGCAGTTCTTGCCCATAGCAGCTTGATTAAAGAAAGAAAGGAAGACCAAGCAAGAACCGCTAGAAGGTATAATTAAGGCACTAGAGGGGGTTCATCAATGCCCTGGCTCTGTTCAGGAATTGCACCAGTTTATGGTGGCACGGAAACTATTGCAGGCACTGGACACTGACAGGGTGGAACTTGCTTTCTGCACACTAAGAAGAAGTATTACGAAGGGGGTAACAAGGCAGTAAGAATATTAACATTCAAGCTGTGAGCACAAGTGGATTAGCGTCAGGTTGAGGAGATTTAGGAGCTGGAGGGCTGGAGACTACGGTCAGACAACCTTATAGCAAGCGAATTCGAATGTTTCTACTCTGTGCTTTACACTGCGGAAACACTGGACTAGGGATCGGCACTGAACTATGTTACGGGGCCCCAGTGACCCAACTCCCAGAAGTAGAAGCAGCTCAAATGGATGCTGAAATTAGCTCTGAGGAGGTATTCCGGGCCATCTAAAACCTTCCTACGGGCAAAGCCACCGGACAGGGCGGCTTTACAGCTGAATTTTATAAATCATTTGCGCTTACAGTGGTTCTGTTCCTCACTCATCTCTGTAATTCGTTTAGCGTCTGGGCACCTTACGCCATCTATGCGGATGGCTTCCATAGTAGTCCTCCCGAAACCGGGCAAAGATACAAGGAGCTGAACATAGACCTTATATTTTTTACCAGTGTGTTGGCTGCATGCATGCCACCTCATTGATCTAGACTAGTCAGGGCTTATCACTGAGAGGAATCTTAGTGATGAAACTAAGAGACGTTGCCATATTCTAGACAAATCCCATTGTGCCCAAGTACTGGCCCTACTTCTGTCAGTGGACGCTGAAAACGCTTTCAACAGTACATTGGCCCTACCTACAGATGGTACTTGCCAGATTTGGAATTGGGGAGAAATTCCGACGTTGGATTAACTGCAACTATGCCCTCCCAGAGGCCAAAGTTGGTGTGAACAGAGCCTCCTCTAATCCATTTAGAATATCTTGGGGAACTCAACATGGGTGTCCCCTATGCCCATTATTGTTTGCACTCTACATGGAGCCATTCGTGGAGCGTGTTTGCCAGTGCGCTGGAATCACCTGGATACTAATGGGAGACAGGGAACATAAAATATCACTTTACGCAGATGATGTGCTATTAATTTTGACAAAAACATTTACATCCCTGCCCACCTCCTGCAAAAAATGACAGACTTCGCCAGGGTGTCAGGCTTTAAGGTCAATCTGCAGAAAATGCAGGCTCTCAGCCCTACGATTCCTAGAACAGAAAGGCTACGACTTTCAGACTTGCTCCCCTTCAAGTGAGCCTCAGACAGGGTGTCATACCTGGGCCTCCGAATCTTCCTCACACCTGAACACACAGTCCAAGAAAATGATACCCTTTTTAATAAGTCGAGATCGGAGCTCTCAAAATGGAAATTACACATACTATCTTGGCTTGGAAGATTGCAGTCAAAATTACCTTACTCCCTCAGATCTTATATGTCATTCAGATGTTGCTCTTGCAACCCACACCTTGGTGTTATTCAAATTGCAACATTTTATAAATGCCTTCCTATGGGATGTGAAGAAGGCTTGCATGGCTTGCAGCCAGACGTACCTTAAGCAAACAGATAGGGGACTAGGTGTCCCTCACCTGGAAAGATACTATCAGGTGGCTCAGCTCCGCTACATGATAGAACAGTAGGGGAACGGCTTCCGAGAAGCACTGGGTTTTTATCAACCACTGGTTCACTGTTTGGAAATCGCAGAAGATGCTGTTAGCATAAGCTGAAGCCATTTTAGTTGCGGCACCCATTTTGTTAGCCATGTAATTCTGCCATCTTCACTGTTGCCTGCCTTTATAATCTCCTGGAGTCATCAATAGTAGTTAACTCCTTCAGTACTGAGCCAGAGCATTGTGTAAGCTCAGAAAGGCCAGTATTTGCTAGAATACTAAGCATGGGTGAATTTTGCGAATTCGCGAATTTGTGAATTTGCGATCCGCAAAATCCGCGAATTTGCGGATTTTGTGGATTGTGTGGGTAAAGGCCGGGCGGGAAAACGGTGCACATCGCTAGTGTGAGGGGCAGGGCCAAACGGGCGAGGCTTATATGCGAGTTCACATGCCTCTTCTGTGCATAAAAGGACAGGCACGAATCAGAGAAGCTCGTGGTCACAGGAACTGCACAGGGATTGAGCTTGTGAAAGTCAATAATGCAAAGGCCTCCATCAAGCATCAAAGCTAATTTTCGACGATAGATATGGGGAGAAAGCACACCTGCCCAGCCTCGACAAAACTCACATTTTTGGGGGGCTGATTAACTTTGCCATCACACCGAAGAGCGCAGGGGTCCCTTGAGTGAGCTGTCTGCCAGTGCCCATCATCCTGTAACTATTTTAGGATGGCACCGGCAAGCTGCCAGCGCCATCCTAAAATAGTTACTAAATTAGCTTCATCAGGAAGCACTAATAGATAAAACTTAGTAACTATTTTAGGATGGCACTGGCAGCTTGCCGGCGCCATCCTAAAATAGTTACAAGTTCAACAGGCTTGAACTTTTGCCCCCCAAATCCGCCGCTCGCGGATTTTGCGGATTTTCGGTAAATTTGCGGATTGCGGATTTACCGTAAATCCGCGTAATCCGCGAGCGGAACGGATTTTGCGCTCACCCTTATAGAATACACCTGTCTTAAAATGTAACTGTCAGGCTGTTCTAACTGATGTAAACAGATGTCTCCCCTCCCACTCTGCTGACAAAGTGGTTTCTATCTGTCCATGTTAGTCGATAGCTATTCCTGTGTATGCCTGTATCTTCTATTCGAGTGTCCATGCTTTTTTGTGCAACAAACCGGCTATAAAAGACCCTTGGTTTCTGTATTCCTTTTACTACCTCATGCATGTCTGAGGCTGTTGTATTGATGTAGTCTCACTCATGAGTGATTAATAAAATTGTTATTTGATATTCCAGCTTCCATGCCAATCTCTATTTTGTTGGTTTAACCCCTGCGCTGCAGGGGTAATTCCCCTCCGGTGCGGAGGTGGAGCGGGGCCGCGGTGCTCGTGACGAGCCCAGTCCATCATGAGTCACAGTAGAGCTGTGCTCATGAAGAGCTGGGCTTGTCACGACTCTGCCCACTGATTAATCGCCCGCACAGGCGGGGAATCAATCACGCATGGGCAGACCGCGTCAGTTATGACGAGCCCAGCTCGTCGTGAGCTCAGCTCTACTGTGATTCATGACGAGCTGGGCTCGTCATGAACATGAAAGAGGTTAAGGACCAGTGGACAGATAAGAGTGAACCCCTGCAACAGTGGACCCCTAAAAAGGCTCATTTCCACAGCTGGGATGTATGTGTGGAAGGTGCCATGGGTCTTAAACACATTTCGATCTCCTGGAGTATATATCTCACCCATAACCAGGGCAGCAGTGGGGGATTGGGACAAAGTGCAAGAAAAAAAGACATCTTTCTACATCGACATCCTCCCTGATCCCATTCATCAGTCACCTGGAGTTTCTCCCGGCGGCGACCGGGAAAGGTTACCTTAAATGGCAAGGAGTTAATTGTAAGAGACTAGGAGACCTCTTCGACGAAAAGGGAGTGATGGACTTCACAAAGCTTTGTTTCGGTAATGGACTGCCCCTTGACGTCCACTGGAAATATCTTGCCCTGAGACACTAGGTCACACAACCCCATATATGCCCACATTCCAGCCAGACATTGCCAAAATTAAAAAAATGGTTTGTTACCTGCCACTCCAATAAGCGACTCCTCTCTGATATATACACATTTATCACAGCACGTCTACATCATGCCAAATCACTGGTGCAGAGCAGATGAGAGAATGAATGTGAGTGCGAGTTTTCTAATAACACCTTCAATGCTAGAGTAATTCTCCCTGGGTGCTGAACTCCCTTGAATCCCCTTGTTCATGACGAGCTCAGCTCGTCATGAGCACACGAGCAGTGTACTGCATGACGAGCTGAGCTCGTCATGAGCATGGAATGGGTTAAGGAATGGCAAGATATCATACATAGAGCAAGGGCAAACCCATGCAGGACCACAAGTAAAGAAATGTTTGTCAAAATTGCTAATTATTGGTATTATACTCCGGTGAGAGTTGCGTGGTTGAGGACTGAAGGGGACACACAGTGTTGGAGACAATGTGGACAGGAAGGCACTTTAATGCACCTATTATAGGGGCTGTCCCAAAATCCAACAGTTTTGGTCTACTGTAATATCGGACATTGACACCATTTACGAGACAGAGATACCCAGATTTCCTAGCTACATATTACTGGACATGCTTAACGCCCTGACCTTTCCCTTTTCGTGTAAGAGCTATTGCTCTGGCCCTGGGAACAGCCATGCAGACCCTTTTATCCCGGTGGGGCAATGGTGTAATCCCAACCCATTTGGACCGGGTACATAAAATGTGGGAACTTTTGTGGCGGGAGTTATGGGTACACTACCTCCCTTTGATAGAACAGAGAGTTCCACCATTCTATTTCTAATGGGCAAATTTATCGAAATGACATCCCCAATACAACTACATGTGCTCCGCCTCACTCAGGCGATACAAGAGGAGGGGTGATTCACTGGGATAGACTGTGAGGGGCTGCTGCAACAGTAAGACATCCAATGGGGATGATGTTCATCTCTGCTGCTGAGATTTCTTTCTCTCTTTCAATTCTAAAGTCTGTTCCACGCCTCCTACCCCCTCTTTTTTCTTTCACCTTTGTGAGAAAGTCCCATCTTTCTTGCATTGGTATGCCCACACTTTTTCCTGAAATGCTGATGTGCTTTGACTGAGTTTGCCCTGGGCTCCTGCCAACCAGGTACCCAGGGCCTGTGTTCCTTCCCTAAAAGTGTGTTGAAACTAAAACCCAATTGGCATCTCTGGCCAACTGTCAGCCCCTAGTAAATGGTACCCTAGGTACCCAGGGCATGGTGACCAGGAAGACCCCTAAGGGCTGCAGCACTTATTGTGCCACCCTTAGGGGTCTTGTACCTTGACACCACACACTGCCTTTGCAGGCTGAGTGTCTAAGTACAGAACTAAACAGTGAGTTGACATGGCACACATCCCTGTGTGCCATGCCCACAAGACCCACTGACCTGGCATACCTCAGTCACCCCTCAAGCTGGGTGCCCTATGCCAGTGGTGTGGGCACAGGTGCATGAGCCCTGTGCCCCTACAGTACCCAGGGCCATTCCTTGGCACTGTAAGTGCAGTGCTGCCATTAAGAGTATATGGTGCTGAGAGGTCGACATTACGAACTCCACAGCACCATGATGGCCTCACTGAAGACTGAGAAGTTTGGTATCAAACTTCTCAGCACATTAAACCCAAACAGATGCCAATGTGAGATTTAATGTAAAATGCACCAGAGGGCATCTTACAGATGTCCCCTGAAACCTAACTTACAATCCACATCTGTACTGAGAGGCTGCTTAGGCTGCCACACTAGACATGTTGCTGGACCCCTGGGTGGAAAGCCTCCCTCTCTCCTGGGCCTGCAACAATGCACATCCTGGGCGAGGTGCTAGGTCTCCTCCCCGAGGATTGCCTTACTGCTCGACCAAGCTACCACTTTTGAGAGTAAGGTCAGCTCTGACTTTAACCTCTGTTATACCTCTGGGGTTTGTGGTCTCTAGACACACTGTACCTTACTTTGGTCCAGTGTATATAGAGCCACTTTCTCACAACCTTGGAAATAGTTATTATCCTCCCTTGGCCTGAGGATGTAGGTGGTTGCTGTTGTTCTTATTTTTTTCAAAACAATAAAAAGATTTAAACCAAAAAAAAGTAGAATACAGAAAATGAGCTTTTGGTGATGTGGTAACTAAAAAGTATTTAAATAGCATATACTGGAATTAACCCTTTCGGTACTCCTGACAGAATGATTCCGTCATGAGCACCAGTGCTCCTGTGCTCATGATGGAACCATTCCATCATGAGCACACTTGCACAAAATTCCTCTGCTATAAACATTAGAGGGCTTTCCTTTTTTTCTTTTCTGCCTTGAGAGGTGGGGAAGAGATTCCCTAACCTCCCAAGCCTTTTTTTTCTTTCAATGTAATGACGACCGGGGGCATAGCGTGCTGTTGTCATAACATTGAAAACAAAACTTAGTTTTAGTTTTACTGTTTCGGTGCTCATGGGGCTATCTCAGCCCCCTGAGCACTGAAACACATAGGAGAGGTATCGTTGGAAAGGGGAGAATCTCTCCTTCCGAATGGTACCCCTCCCTTGTGTATCTCTGCTTAGGGATCACCCCAGGAGGTCGATCGCCAAGCGGGGATCCACCCAGTAGCCACCAGGGAGGGGGGAACATTCCCTTGGGCAAGGGAAGTTGCTCCCTCAAAATATTCTGGCATAACCAGTCTTTCTGCCCCCCCATGGGGCAGATGGGGGCAGTAGCCCCCAATCTGCCTCTACCGGGGGGGGGGGAGAAAGCACCATAGACACCAGAGATTCTTTTTTTTATAGCCAGGGGTGGTGGCTTCCCACAATGGGCATGCAAATGCCCCCATCCTTTCCCCCCCAAAAAGGCAAAAGTCTTTCTGGCCCCCCAGGACGCAGATGGGAGCAAAAGCCATTTTTATCGGGAGACCTGGGGGAATGTTGGGTGGTAGGAAATTTGTGTCAGCCTGGTGATCCCACAACTTTCCCACACAAAAACGGGCGAAAAATTCGATTTTTTCAGTTACATTTGAGGTTTGCAGGGGATTTGGGGTAGGAAAACGTATGGAGATCAATGCTAGCAACACCTCCCTGGATTCCACTGGGTGTTTTGTTTTCCGAAATGTGTGGGTTTGGTAGGTTTCCCCAGCTGGCCACCGAGCCCTGGACCAAAAACGCAGGTGCCCCCCTTGCAAAACCAGACTGTTTTCTGATAGATAGGGGACATCTGCGTTTTTGTTTTTCAAAAGTGTATAGGTTTGCTAGCTTTCTCTGGGTGCCGGCAGAGCTAGGGTTCAAAATCTACAGCTAGTCAGTTTGAAAAAAAGGGTCAGTTTTCACTGTAAAAATGTGGTGTGTACACATTGCATTTTGGGTTGTTTCCTGTTGCGGGCACTATGTCTACCCACACAAGTGGGGTACCCTTTTTAGCGGAAGACTATAGGGAATTTGGGGTGGGTGGAAGTTTGTGGATCCACATAGATTCCAGAACTTACCATCAAAGAAATGTGAGGAAATTTGGTTTTTTTTGCACAAAGTTTGAGGTTTGCAAGGGATTCTGGGTAACAGAACCTGGTGAGAGCCACACAAGTCATCCCCTCCTGGATTCCTCTGGGTGTCTAGTTTTCAAAAATGTATAGGTTTGCTAGGTTTTCCTAAGTGCCGGAAGAGCTAGGGTTCAAAATCCACAGCTGGGCACTTTGACAAAAAGGGTCACTTTTCACTGTAAAAATGTGGTGTGTCCACGCTGCGTTTTGGGCTGTTTCCTGTAGAGGGCACTAGGTCTATCAACACAAATGAGGTACAATTTTTATTGAGAAACCTATGGGAACACAGAGTTGTAGAGCAACTGTTATTAGCTATTAACTTTCTATACATTTCTACCTTCCAAATGTAAGACAATGTGTAAATAAAAAGTCACTTTGAACAATGTCCTATAATTCACATGCTAGTATGGGTACGCACAATTTTGGAGATGTGCAAATAGCTACTGTTTCTAAACTCTATATTTTGTTCCCAATTCGGAAATTCTTAGATGTCTTTGATACATATTTTTCACTCTTTATATTTGACCAAATGAATTGATATATACCCGATACACAATGAAAAACAATTGCAAGACTCAGCTCAGTTATTGGCTCTGGATTCCTCTGGTTCTTGGTGAACCTACAAGTCTTATATATCCCCAGAAGGGTCCAGTGGATGTAACAGTATATTGCTTTAAAAAATGTGTCATACTTACAGGTGAAAAATTTCAACTGTTAGTTTCTATAAAAAAAAGCCTTGAAGGATCTATACAAATTACACCTTGCTTAATTCATTGAATGTTGTCTACTTTTCAGAAATGTATAGCTTTCCAAGATCTATTATTGCCTTCACACCTATTTCTACCACTAACTGGAAGGAGGTTGAAAGCAAGCAAACTAGCAAAAATAGGCTATGTGAAATTAAATTAAATTAAATGAAAGTCGGTATTGATAAAGCGCACGTATACTCACAGAGAGTGTCCCGGCACTTAAACTGCCAGAAACTGCAACAAGATAAACTTGGCTTAGCAGTTCTGGCTGGACTGTTCCCATGAGGCACAGGGTCAGACTGATTTGCATATGGCCATGTCTGAACTGGGGTGGCAGAGTGGGCTAAAGAACGGTGATGGATTAAACCCAGATCTGTTGACTGGGTGGGAGTGTTTGATTGGTTCAGATGCTCCATCCATCAACACCCCCTTTTGTACCGCTTTGTTCGCCATAAGTTAGCAGGATATGCTCAGACGTGAGTCCCATGCTCACTTTGCCACTGGATTCAAGAAAGCCTGGCTGAAGACGGCTGAAATGCCAGAAACCGGTCCTAGGAAACTTGTTTCCGGTCCCGGGTAGTCATGGCTTGGCAGTTCGGGCTGAACTGTTCCCATGAGGCACAGGGTCAGACTGATTTGCATATGGCCATGTCTGAACTGGGGCTGCAGAGTGGGCTAAAGAACGGTAAAGGATTAAACCCAGATCTGTTGACTGGGTGGGAGTGTTTGATTGGTTCAGATGCTCCGTCCATCACCACCCCCTTTTGTACCGCTTTGTTCGCCATAAGTTGGCAGGGTATGCTCAGACGTGAGTCCCTTGCTCACTTTGCCACTGGATTCAAGCAAGCCTGGCTGAAGACGGCTGAAATGCCAGAAACCGGCCTAAGAAGCTTGTTTCCAGTCCAGGAAAGGCATGGCTTGGCAGTTCAGGCTGGACTGTTCCCATGATGCACAGGGTCAGGCTGATTTGCATATGGCCATGTCTGAACTGGGGTGGCAGAGTGGGCTAAGGAACGGTGATGGATTAAACCCAGATCTGTTGACTGGGAGGGAGTGTTTGATTGGTTCAGATGCTCGGTCCATCACCAC
Source organism: Lissotriton vulgaris (assembly GCF_964263255.1). Lineage (NCBI taxonomy): Eukaryota > Metazoa > Chordata > Amphibia > Caudata > Salamandridae > Lissotriton > Lissotriton vulgaris. The sequence goes on along the minus strand of NC_141689.1, from coordinate 2,112,118,265 downwards.
CCCCTTTTGTACCGCTTTATTCGCCACAAGTTTGCAGGGTATGCTCAGACGTGAGTCCCTTGCTCACTTTGCCTCTGGATTCAAGATAGATTGGCTGAAGACGGCTGCAATGCCAGAAACCGGTCCTAGGAAGCTTGTTTCCGGTCCAGGGAAGGCATGGCTTGGCAGTTCGGGCTGGACTGTTCCCATGAGGCACAGGGTCAGACTGATTTGCATATGGCCATGTCTGAACTGGGGTGGCAGGACGGGCTAAAGAACGGTGACGGATTAAACCCAGATCTGTTGACTGGGTGTGAGTGTTTGATTGGTTCAGATGCTCCGTCCATCACCACCCCCTTTTGTACCGCTTTGTTCGCCATAAGCTGGTAGGGTATGCTCAGAGGTGAGTCCCTTGCTCCCTTTGCCACTGGATTCAAGCAAGCCTGGCTGAAGACGGCTGAAATGCCAGAAACCGGTCCTAGGAAGCTTGTTTCTGGTCCTGGGAAAGCATGGCTTGGCAGTTCGGGCTGGACTGTTCCCATGAGGCACAGGGTCAGACTGATTTGCATATGGCCATGTCTGAACTGAGGTGGCAGAGTGGGCTCAAGAACGGTGATGGATTAAACCCAGATCTGTTGACTGGGTGGGAGTGTTTGATTGGTTCAGATGCTCCGTCCATCACCACCCCCTTTTGTACCGCTTTGTTCGCCATAAGTTGGCAGAGTATGCTCAGACGTGAGTCCCTTGCTCATTTTGCCACTGGATTCAAGCAAGCCTGGCTGAAGACGGCTGAAATGCCAGAAACCGGTCCTAGGAAGCTTGTTTCCTGTCCAGGGAAGGCATGGATTAGCAGTTCAGGCTGGACTGTTCCCAAGAGGCACAGGGTCAGACTGATCTGCATATGGCCATGTCTGAACTGGGGTGGCAGAGTGGGCTAAAGAACAGTGATGGATTAAACCCAGATCTGTTGACTGGGTGGGATTATTTGATTGGTTCAGATGCTCCGTTCATCACCACCCCCATTTGTACCGCTTTGTTCGCCATAAGTTGGCAGGGTATTCTCAGACGTGAGTCCCTTGCTCACTTTGCCACTGGGTTCAAGCAAGCCTGGCTGAAGATGTCTGAAATGCCAGAAACCGGTCCTAGGAAGCTTGTTTCCGGTCCAGGGAAGGCATTGCTTGGCAGTTCGGGCTGGACTGTTCCCATGAGGCACAGGGTCAGACTGATATGCATATAGCCATGTCTGAACTGGGGTGGCAGAGTGGGCTAAAGAACGGTGATGGCTTAAACCCAGATCTGTTGACTGGGTGGGAGTGTTTGATTGGTTCAGATGCTCCGTCCATCACCACCCCCTTTTGTACCGCTTTGTTCGCCATGAGTTGGCAGGGTATGCTCAGACGTGTGTCCCTTGCTCACTATGCCACTGGATTCAAGCAAGTCTGGCTGATTACGGCTGAAATGCCAGAAACCGGTCCTAGGAAGCTTGTTTCCGGTCCAGGGAAGGCATGGCTTGGCAGTTCGGGCTGGACTGTTCCCATGAGGCACTGGGTTAAACTGATTTGCATATGTCCATGACTGAACTGGGGTGGCAGAGTGGGCTAAAGAACGGTGATGGATTAAACCCAGATCTGTTGACTGGGTGGGAGTGTTTGATTGGTTCAGATGCTCCGTCCATCACCACCCCCTTTTTTACTGCTTTGCCCCTAGATTGAGCGTAGGGTAGTGTCTTAGGGATTTTAAAATTTAGAAGAAAATGGTCAGACCATACCAACTGTAGTAGGATGCCTTTTTCAACCTTAATGTTGGAGAATATCTGATCTAAGGTATGTCCCTTTTCATGTGTGGGAAGGTGCATATAAGGGGACAGATCGAAAAGCTCTAAGCCTTATTGCTTATCACAGTCTTATTGCCTCAGAATCAGAAGGGGCGTCCATATGAATAATAAAATCTCCTAACAATAGGCAATGCCTATATTTAGTAGAAATTGGGGAGATGGCTTGACTGAGTGACTCGGCAAACTGCCTACAGGACCAGGTGGCCTATAAATAAGGACACCAGCAATTGACTGCTGGTCCGAAGCAGCAAACAGAATTCTCGGGCTTTCAGCACCCTCAATGTCCTGCACAGGTAGAACAGAGCATGAGATGAGAAAGTCTTTTTAAAAATCAAGCCAATTCGCCTTCTTTACCCACAGGCCGGTCCTTTCTAATAATCCGATACTCAGGCGGAATAGCCCCCGCAATCGTGGGGTTTGAGCCCTCATTCAACCATGTCTCAGTCACAAACATTAAATCAGGGTCAGACTCAAGTAGGAGGTCATATAGTAGAGCTTCATGTTTTTTAATGGAGCGAGTTTTCAGGAGTAGGACCTTCAAAAGGCTGTTATCCCCTGAATCCCGGGACAAACCTATGGCATTCTTCTTCCTAATTGCACTTCTTCCATTGTCCCAGTAAAATGCCAAAATTGTGTAAAAGCCTTTGGTTTTCTGACAAACGTTTGCCTGTCCCTGAAACCTGGGAAGATGGTGATTTCAGCACAACAAACCTGTTGATACCATTTGCAGGTAAAAAGCCAGAAGCTTTCTTCTGTAGCACTGTTTCCCCATTTTTCAAAATAAAAAAACACATTTAGCTGTATTTTGGCTAATTTCTGGGTCCCCTCCAGGGGAATCCACAAACCCTGGGTACCGTTAGAATCTACAGGTTGTTGGGAAAAAGGGGCACAAATTGGCGTGGATACCCTATGAGGACAAAAACTTACAAGGGCCTAAGCGAAAACTACCCCAAATAGCTCCAAAAGCTTGGCAATGGGGGGGGGGGGTCTAGCAGCGGAGGGGTTAATAAATGCTGTTAAAGCTAATGTCATATATAACCTTTCCTTGTACATTGGGTAAGAGTTGCACATTGATTACATATTCCTACTCTTGAAAGCAGAAATTAAGTGATTCCTAGGCTTCATGAGAATAACTGATACCCTGTGCCCCCCCTTCATATCTAATATGAATTTTGTTTTTATGTCAACTTTTATATCACCAGCTCCGGCATGTTAGTCAATCATGTGGATATTTTGCAGAGCAGTATCCTATTGTGCATAAGGCACTTACTGCACTTCATTATTACTGTGGGGACCTTCTGGGTGCTTTACTCTTCTACGCGCTATATAGTATTAATGTTCTTATCTGTATGTCTTGCACACCCTAGATGTTACCTATTCTAAATGCTGTATTGCCTTTTGAGTGCCTGCTCTTTAAGCTTTGAGTTTCTTTGTTACTCGTGCAGGGTTTCCTCAGTGGCATCTTAAGGATTTTGCGTACATCCGCAAATTTCATGCATTCACTGTGAACCATATCTGAGATATAACAAACTAAATGGGTCAGGAATATCAACTCTCCATACTAATACATCCAATTTGAAAATAAGAAATAAAATTACTTGTCCAGTGTCGAATGGCTTAGTATCCTGAGAGCTTTATTAAAGCTCACCACGTCTACTTCTTTGGAATTACATTCTAGGTCACTGGTTCTCAACCTGTGGTGCGGGGACCTCTGAGGGTCCACAAGGGTTACTCAGGGGTTCTGAGACAGTGTTACCAAAATGTAATAATACTAAAATAAATACATCAAAATCAATAATGTATATACAGATAAAGCAATATTGAAAATGTGGACACGCAAGGCGGCGTAAACGTGGCGCATCCCTACGTGGCATTTACGTCACGCATCTATGGAGATGCGTCACGGTGTAAGGCCCTGCGCCACATGAAACCTGCGTCAGGTTTCATGTTGGCGTTCCGGTGCAGGGGGGGGGGGGGGGGGGGGGGGGCGTTCCATCGCAGGAAGGCCTTGGAAAGTGACTCAGTGAAATCTACAAGATTTCACTGAGTCACTTTCCCAAAGCTGATACGTCAATTCCTTACGCCTGCTTGAAGCAGGCGTAAGGAGTGACGCACCATATAATGTATGGGTGGCCCCTGTGCATTGCAGGAGTTGCGTCGCGCTTGCGACGCGACTCCAGCAATGCGCCGCCCGTAAGCCAAAAGATGCGTCACGCATCTGCCCTTCCTTGCACCATGGTGCGCCGCATTGTAAATGCGGCGCATCATGGGTGGCGCAAGGATGGATTTGCGTGACGTATCTTTCCTGGCGCATCTCTGCCGATTTGCAGAGATGCGTCAGGTAACATAAATCTGCCCCTTAGTATCTGCTTAGGGTGGGGGTACACAGCTTCCAATAGTGATATAGTGGGGGGTACCCAGAAGTCAAAATGTTAAAAACGACTGTTCTAGCTAGTGTATTTCCAAAAAGATGGATCGCCTGTTTTGACCACAAGTTCGTAATCTTTTAAATCTTTTATGTTGGGATGTAAATATATGAACAGTGCAAAGAACTATAAACGTATTGTATGTCTTCTTCTGCTAATATCATAGAACTGCTTTACAATAGTATAACCCTATGTTTTCCAGACTACCCAACAAGGACAAATGCCCTTGTCCAGTTGTCCAATTATCCATATTTGTGCTTCATGATCGATTACCAATGTGCCTTTTTAGCTATATTTGGGGGGACAACTGATCCAAACCTACAACTTCTCTGTCCAACTGGTCTCCCCAATTCGAAGCCTTCAGGCCGTAGCCCCCCCCCCCATGCAATATATTAATATGTGGTAATACTGAGGATACATGATGCTCTGTAATTATGTAAGTCCTTCTATGTCTGAAAGGGTACCATCTTTCTTGGTTGATACGTCAGTTTATGTCTATTAGAATTCTCAGAAGCATTGTATCAGGAAACACGGGTTAAATGTCACCATTACACTTCCAGAATCTCAGCCTCGAGCAGCAACATCAGTGCTAAGGTAGGCAAGAGACACAACACGTGTCCTGCAGCCTTCTGTGCTTCTAGGAAGCCCAGAGGCTACATATGCAGTAGAGGACTAGACAGACCAATCCTCTGAACAAGAACTGGAGCTGTTTTTAGCAGGCAGCATGTAACTGTATTGGAGGGGCGGGGTCCAAATTTTAAATTCATTTAATAAACATGAAAAAAATGATTGATACGTCCTAAAACCTAACATACGTCTAGACACAGTCTACAAACATAATGGTTTCTCTGTATATAATTATATGTTCGTCTAATCTAATTAATGTGTATTCTAAGAATTGTCTGTGATGATCAAAGTTAAATTGGTGTGGTGCAAACTTTCTGATGATACCACTCCGACTGATTGCAAGTTCTCAATAACGTTCAATGGCCTACGTGAGCTGGGATAAAGCACCAGGTGTCTATGGCGACATTTAGATTTAGGCACAGTAACCCTGGAACCCGCAGGATTCTGAGCACAGTAACATATAATGCTTAGTAACTCGGGTGGAGAATCATAGGTAACTCTGACCCGAGAATCCACTAATCGAGGAGATGTAGAGCTGTGTAGACGTGATGGCCATTACTAGCCCTTCCAATACCGTTTGAGTAATATCTACCCCTAAGCACGTTTCTTTACCATTGCAGACCCAATCAAGCTTCATTTAGTAATAAAGATGGTGATTAAACTGTATTTAATTGTACTTCAGGAGAGGACTCTTCGAAATGAATGCATTTAATAATCAATGCTGTTTTGCATTAGGTCCCCACAACAAATTACAAAATCAGAAATGCACACCTAATTTTAATTTTTACTCAATATTAGTTTATGGAATTAAAGCGTGATCAGGAATCATCGGATTTTTATTCAGCTCGAGGCATTCACACTCTGCTTTGAAGTGCTAAGCTCCTGGAAAGGTTGCTTGTTTCCCATGCAAATCATATCTTAACGTCAGATTTTCCATGCCTGTAGCTTGCATAAATCCCACAGTGCTGCTCTGCGTTCCAGTAAACAGCTGTGATTTGATCTGAGGTGAACTGCTGTTGATTTAAAATTCACTGACAAATACCTTAAAGTGTTTCATTCGAGAGTGTCTGATCTCCACCCTAGAGCTGGTTAACCTACCATAGTTGTTTTGGTATTTTCTGTTGAAGGTTTTGTTCTACACGTACAATTTGAAAAGTTGTGGGTCATTTTGGCAGGAGCAATTATTTTACGTTGCATGCTAGCTTCTTGGCACAAACTAAGCACCAGCAATTTTGCATAGTCTTCACGAATACACATGAGCCAAGTTCTATACAAACATGTATAATGCTCAGTTCACAAAAGTTTCACTTGATCAATAGGTCTTAGGACCGACGCATTCGGCTGGCCACCTGTTGGTCCCAGTTTTCACAAATATACCTTCCCTTACTGTCCAACCCCCTGTTCCGATGGGATGGTCAGATCATTACCTGGTCTTCATGTCCATTTAGGGCATTGCGCCTGTGCGGAATTTAGATAAATGATTTTCTCTCAAACGCCTTTGGCACAAATTGAATTGGGACCTATTCCTAGCCCACCTTTCTGCCACCACCCCAGCTCTACCCTAATGAGGCTAATTCGGTCTTCACCGATTGGATTAGCCAGCCAGTGGGCAGCCTTATTCCAGCTAAATTGTCTATAAATCATAAATCGTAAATCCAAATCCAATCCATGGTACAACACTAAATTTGCTGAACTACGTAAAAGGTTGGAGACAACCTTGATAAGGGATTTTAACCCAACCTTTAAGGATAATTACCGGGTAGCCATAAGGAGTTATCACAGGGCCATTCAGGTTGAGCGAGTACATCAGCAAGAGTTCCAACCCGACGAAGAGCATCTTTTCCTAGTCTCATGCCTTAAATCCCAGAAAGACGCCGCGGTCCACTGATCACCTCTGATCAGCAGTGTGAATAACTCGCCTCCTTTTTTGTCAGGAAGATAGAAGAGATTTATAAATGCTTTCCTACAGACCAATTCGGCCCCCCTGAGGTATCTCACAATCACACCAACGTTATACTAGAGGCTTTTTCTCCTATGGTAAAATCTAGTCCCTCTCTGCAAACTTTTAGATCTAGTCCCTCTCTGCAAACTTTTAGATCTGCGCTTAAAACCCATCTTTTCACACTTGCATACCCCTAGTGGCATTCTGTATTCTCTGTTTATTGATTTTGATAGGTGCCTTGATACCTTCGGGTTTAGCCTGCGCAATACAAGTTGCTTAATAAATAAATAAATAAATATTCCTTCGGATCAATTACTCGCCCTATGTTCTAAAATCAAGTCAGGCTCTCCGGCCGACCCACTGAAGCCTGACCAATTTCAGAAATTTCTATCCGCCATCTCACCTCTTTTAGAACAGGTGATCAATGGGTCTCTTAGTACAGCGGTCGTGCCTACAGCTTGGAAACAGGCCAGGACGATACTGCTGCTTAAAAAACTCTCCTTAGACCCAAAAAAGCCAGAAAACTTTCGGCCGATTTCCCTGCTACCTTGGGCTGCAAAGATCACAGAGGCTTATATTAACTCTCTCCTCACGGATCACCTGAATTCAAACAACAGCCTTGACCCTTCCCAAAATGGCTTTCGCCCTGGCCACAGCACAGAGTCGACGCTCTTGGCTGTGACAGAACACCTTTGGACAGCTTTGGATGGGCAGAAGTCGGCACTGATCCTTTTTGATATCATGGCCGCGTTTGATGCAGTATCCGACGCTATTCTGTTGCGACACCTGGAAGAGGCTGGAATCGTTGGCTCAGCCCTGAAGTGGCTGGCCTCATTCCTTGCTGATATGATGTTTCAGGTGATAGCTCCCCCTATACCTCTGGCATCTTTCCCATTGCTTTTTAATTTATATGTACAAATTCTGGCCGTAGTAGCCAAGAGCAAAAGGCTGACCATGGTCTCCTATGCTGACGACACACAGTTGGTGGCGGCTCTCTCGAGTGACTCTAAGCAGGACACTGTTACATTTTCAAGACAATCTTGCAGTAGTCGCCGAGTGGATGACCACCAACTGTCTCCAACTTAATGGCAACAAGTTGGAGGTGTTGCTGGTAGGAAAGGACTATGGTCTATGGAATGAGCTCTGGTGCCCCAAGAGCCTAGGCACTGCCCCCTCCCCCAAACAGGCAGTGAAGATCATTGGGGTTTGGATGGATGCTTCCCTTAACTTTCAGACTCAAATTAAAAAGGTGGCAGGCTTCTTTGATGCCCCTACCAGGCAGATTATCATTCAGGCCTTGATTATGTCAAGACTTGATTACGCAAGCTCGCTGTATCTGGAAGCGAACAAGACAGAAATACTTAGGCTACAGAAAGTTCAGAATGCGGCCACAAGATCTCTCCTCGGTCTGCGCAGAGCCTGATCAGTGACAAACGCTATTCGCTGTCTCCACTGGGTGCCTGTGGCTAGGTGGATTGAGTTGAAGGCTCTCTGTGTAGCCTTTAAAGTCCTGAAATTTGCCTCTCCTAATATTTTGACTAGGCCTGGGCGGTAAATTCCATTCTGCTCGCGGAATTTGGGTAATTTTGCGTTCCGAGGAGAACGGAAAATTACCCAAAATTCTGCGTTCCGCGATTTCGTGACATTTTTGCTTGCTCCCGTTCTCAAAATGCGTGTTCACGAGATATTTCCCCCCGAGCATGCATACAGCGATTGCGAACAGTAAAAAAGCATTGCAAACAAGCAATTCCGCAGGTTCTTGTAATTTATGATTGTTCGCAGAGATTTTTTACCATTTCGCAGAGATTTGCGTAAGCGATTACGCAAATTCCGCCCACCCCTAATTTTGAATGACTTGCTTTTGCCCTCTGTTCCGTCCCACCAGCTCCGCTCCATGGGACAACACCTGGTGGTGGTCCCCCGGGTCAGGAGGGTTCGTGCCGGAGGTTGTTCTTTTCGGAACAGATCGGCCATCCTTTGGAACATGCTGCTGGCCCATATTCGGGGGGATTAACAATTACCTCGAATTCAGGAAGGCCATAAAAACCTTTCTCTTTCCTACTCCGTAGGCCTCCTTGGGCCCTCCCTGACCTTGGTCACCTCATTGCAGACAGTGCTGGGACGCCTCTTTGCTGGGGCAGCTGTCACTCTTTATAAACCCATTAACATTATAGATGAAACTCGGAAGGCAATACATTATAGATAAAACTCGGAAGGCAATACCGGGGTGGGGTTACACTGCTACACCACATTGTTTTGCAATGGGGCAAAATACCTATATTTTGGTGTAGTTTATCACATCACTGAAGCAACATTACCACACCGCACTTAGCGGTTTTACTGTAAAACTGAAAATGAACACAAATAAAGACTGTTTGTACCACACATATACTTAAGAACAGTGCTAAATTACCCCGACACCATAAATTATTAATTTACTTATTTTCTGCCCTGTTTCATATAGCACACCCACAGCTAAATTAATGATAGAGCAATTTACAGGAGAGTGGTGTTGGGACGGATATTTCCCCTGGATGACTCAGAGCGGCCCTGAATTACCCAAAGACCGAGCCTCTGGTGATTTTGACTCATTTTCATGTGCCTCGTGACAATAGTCAGGGGCATATATCATGGATTGCAACCCAGAGCAGGTCTTTGTGAACTGGAGCGCGAACCACAGAAGCGTCATGATTAAGCATGAGTATTGTCAGCTCACAGTGGAGGCCTGATAGTGGTGGTACTGATGTGTTAATATGGAAGGACAGGTCTTTTTACCTTAAAACTTCACAGTCGGTTACACCCCCCCCCCCCCTTCTGAATGCATGCCAGTCCCCTTAAACCTTGTCCTTCAGTGCATCAACTTGTGCGTGGATGTCATTTTGCATTTTCTCTGAGAGAATGTTGTACAAAATCGAGTATGAAGCTGAAACTTTTGGCGAAAAAGAGACAGCAGTTCCTTCTGAAGTGCAGAGATAGTCTTTACCCACCTCCTTGGTCTCCCTACATGTGAGGTATTATCCACATCAGGTTGATTGGTGTAGAGTGTGAAGGCTTTTCCCTCTTTTGTTCCTGCATTATGAGTTTCTCTCAGACAAAGACTTCTAAACCCATATGGGGAGAGTCAATACTGTTGCCCTTCAAATCCAAGAAAATAAATTCTTGAAAAACTTGTTGGCAGTCCCTGTCAGTACAGTAAACTACATAGTACACAAAGAGCTAACCGTACCATACTTAAGTGATTTAGTAAATATGGCGATACAATACAATACATCTGATGTAGGTTTCAATGTTTCAAACTTTGGTCACAAGTTTGAGTTTAGGCAGATCATCCCTCATTCACCCATCAAAGGGCATTATAATGAATGCCTTTGAACCATGTAACAATATATGTGTATTGTCTGTCAATGCCACCAAGAAACATCATGGGTGCACGTGTGGCTCACAAATATGCTTTTTAAGGTTTGCACTATTAACAAGCATTTGAAATGCAATAGGTCTCGCATTTGCAAGAGTTTAAGCTATTGGCATTGTAAATAACAATGCATTTTATTTATGTTTTTAAAATCAACACATAAATAAAATGCAATGTCATTTCAATTCAATTTGTAATCTTTATTCGATGCTTAAAAAGACACCATAAAAGCACATGTACATTATACACACATTAATAAAAACAATTTCTATTAAAAAGAGGATAAATGTTAAAAATTAGCTAAAACTGTATTACAATTTAGACTGGTAGGGAAAGGAATTCATTTTTCGGGGATCTGATAATATTATTTATTTTAAAAATAATGCACTGAAAAGTATTTTTTATTGTATGTACGCTTTTTAAGATATTGTTATATGTCGAAATAAAGCCTTTTTGACTTGACTTGACTTGACTTGAATATTAGAGTCCAATTTCTCTGGTATTTCTTAGCCGAAGTGCTACCCGAATAAAGTTTATAATACAAAATAGTGTGTGGGCATCTTCTGCTTCTTGTAGGAACTTCACAGCCAATTTTGCTTGTCTTAACTTTGATTCTTTAAGAATCCCCACTAAAAACTTGCGTCTTGGAACTGAGTAAAAGGAACACAATAAGACGAAGTGAAGGGTATCCTGCGGAGACCTGTTGTCGCGGCCGCAGGTACCCTTCTCCGCCACGGTGTGAGTGAATCCAGGAGGAACCGCAAATAGGTGCTGGAGCATGTAGAGTCTGAAACGAGTCATATGATAACGATCCTGAGCATTGTACATGACCCTCAGGTATGGTTCCATTCCCTGCTTCGCAGTGAGTTGACAGTAAGAAAAAACAGTAGGTTTATACCTTTCTCTCTCTGTCCTGATCATCCGTAACCGTTCTGGAAAAAGTTTTTTTACCATTGTTTTACTTTCAACAGTTAGGGCTTCTGGGGATGTGAAAAAGTTTATACAATCAATTTCTTCTAGAGAGTCCTTAACATACTTTAGCCAGGGGATGTTATGTCCTTTATCACGTTTGAGGCAGTGTCATTTACAATGGTAATAGCTCAAACTATTGTAAATACAAGACCTATTGCATTGCAAATGCTTGTTTCAATTACACATGGTTACCATCGACTTTGAGTTGATGGTAATAGCATTTTCTAAATGCACAATACACATTTAGGAAATGCTTTGTACATGTGCATTGGGCATTCTGCGATTCCCAAACAGCTGTTATACATGGCAAAAGGCTATTTAGCATTTCTTAACGTGCCAAAATAGCAATTCGGCCCATTAAGAAATGTTAATACCTTCGTACATCTGGCCCAAAGAAACGAAAGAGAAAACACCTTCAGGCAATTCATTCCACCAGGTTGGCGTGTGCGGAAAAAAGGCATCAGAAGAAGATAGAAGAGGCAGAAGCAGGAATATCAGCAGCTGTCACTTTTTCCGTTACGCCATCAACTTTGGCTTCTTCTATTGCATCAGCACCACCACCACCACCACCACTACTCGCTGCACCTGTCCCTCCAGTAGTACCTTTGACTTTTTCTGCTCCGTATGCCCCTCCATAAACACCTGGTGCGTCTGTCTCTCTAACAGTACCTGCTCCTGGTACTGTCATAATACATTTTATAAGACAGTACCATGCAATTGTAGAGCCATGTGGTAGTACAGTAACATACTGTTACCTCTGCCATACTGTCATTGGTGAGGAAGAGAGGGATAGGACTATCAATCGTGAGCTTGTCATGGCTCACCAGTGTCCTCCCCAAAAGCCTTAGGTTTTTTGCCTTTGTTGTCCTCCTGTTTCCTGTTGAAACTATTGTATGGGTGGTCATGTTGACCTTGTAAAAAAAAATACGTTTCAGAATAAAATTAGAAAGAACGAATGAAAAAAGTTATTTCAGAACTAACCAAATATATCAAAAGATAAAGAGCTTCTACAAATATTAACCAGAGTGTTTTTTAGGTATCTGAAATATTAAATTGTAATTCATGCAGAGACATATTGTAAGTGTAAGATAAGTTACACATGCGCCTTATAGTGGTTTCATAGTAGATAGTAAGCTAATATTTCACTACTACAGTGATGTATGACTTGCCTTGATGTTCGCAGCCATTATGTCTTGGGTCTCTTCCACGTTTGAGTGATGGTGGCCAGGTGCTTACATTTTTTCTTGATGGAGTCATTTGCATCCTTCAGCCTGGAGGCTCTGGGTTGGTGAGCATTGCGGTTACTGTGTCTGGACAGTTACAGTGGGATGTGTGGGGCAGAGACTTGCTTTGCCCCACAACCAACCAACGCACACCATGACCGAACAACCACCCCCCACCACCACCCTCCACGCCTGGACCCCGATCAGCACCGAAGACACCATCCGCACGATGAACTCCATCCACTCCGGATCACCGACCGACCCCTGCCCTCACCACGTCTTCAACAAGGCCGACGCTGTCATCGCACCCCACCTGCGAGACATCATCAACACATCCTTCGACACCGCCACCTTCCCTGAGAGCTGGAAGCACGCCGAACTCAGCGCTCTACTCAAGAAACCAACAGCGGACCCCACCGAACTCAAGAACTACCGCCCCATCTCGCTCCTCCCGTTTCCAGCCAAAGTCATCGAGAAGACCGTCAACAAGCAGATGGCCGCCTTCCTCGAGACGAATGGATCCCTCGACCCCTCACAGTCCGGCTTCCGAGCCAATCACAGCACCGAGACCGCCCTCATCGCCGCCACCGATGACATCCGAGCCCTGATGGACAACGGAGAAACAGCGGCCCTCATCCTCCTAGACCTCTCCGCGGCATTCGACACTGTCTGCCACCGCACCCTAGTACAGCGCCTCAGCAACATCGGAATCCAGGACAAGGCGCTGGAATGGATCATCTCCTTCCTCGACGGAAGAACACAGAGAGTCCGCCTACCACCGTACAAGTCAGAGGCCTCCGAAGTCATCTGCGGCGTCCCTCAAGGATCATCTCTGAGCCCCACCCTCTTCAACGTCTACATGAGCCCCCTCGCGGCCATCGCACGCAAACACAACCTCAGCATAATCTCCTACGCCGACGACACCCAGCTGATCCTCTCCCTGACCAACGACCCGCCTCCGCCAGAGCCAACCTGCACGAAGGGATGAAAGAGGTAGCCGAGTGGATGACGACCAGCCGCCTGAAACTGAACTCTGACAAGACGGAGGTCCTCATCCTGGGCTCTTCACCCTCCGCATGGGACGACTCCTGGTGGCCTCCCGCCCTGGGCACCGCACCCAAACCAACGGACCACGCACGCAACCTGGGCTTCATCCTGGACTCCTCCCTCTCCATGACCAGGCAAGTCAACAACGTCTCCTCGGCGTGCTTCAACACCCTACGCATGCTACGGAAGATCTTCTGGTGGATCCCCACCGAGACCAGGAAGACCGTCACCCAGGCCCTCGTCACCAGCCGACTGGACTACGGCAACGCCCTCTACGCCAAGCTCCAGAAGAGACTCCAGCGGATCCAGAACGCCTCAGCCAGACTCATCCTCGACATCCCACGAACCAGCCACATCTCCGGACATCTGAGAGACCTTCACTGGCTCCCCGTCAACAAAAGAATCACCTTCCGCCTCCTCACCCACGCACACAAAGCCCTACACGACCAAGGCCCGAGCTACCTCAACAGCCGGATCAACTTCTACGCTCCCAAACGCCACCTCCGATCAGCCAACCACGCCCTCGCCGCCGTCCCCCGCATCCGAAGAGCGACTACAGGAGGAAGGTCCTTCTCCTACCTGGCCGCCAAGACCTGGAACTCCCTCCCTCCCGACCTGCGCCTGACCCAAGACCACCTCTCCTTCAGGAAGAAGCTGAAGACCTGGCTGTTCGAGCAGTAGCGGCACCCCCCCCCCCCCCCCCCCCCCCCAGCGCCTTGAGACCCTACGGGTATGTAGCGCGCTCTATAAGTGTCATTGATTGATTGATTGATTTGCCCATGCCTGCGGCTTACTCTCAGTTCTCCTGCTGTGCTGTCACCAGGTCACCCTCCTTTCCTCTTGTTGGCTTGATTGTGGGGAGGGATGTACTCCATCAGCAGAGTGAGCCTTCTCTAGTGTGTCTTTTATGCCTGGCCACTCTTGATTTTCCCTCCTGGGCTCAGTGATTCGTCAGGATACTCAATGTGAACCAGCAGGTCACACTTCCTTTTCTTTCTGATCCATCAGCATGTACCTTCTTTCCATGTATGCTATACAACGCTCAGTACTTAAGTGTTTTCTCCTTCTTCTGGGTGCAGCAGCATGCACCTTCTTCGTAACCAGCCAACAGTGCCTCTTCAATGGCCGAGTATCTTTGAAGTCCAGCCGTAGGCCTCAGGTGTAGGGCTCTAACTTGGCAATGGATGATCAGGTTAGTTGCTTATTCAATTCTCCTCGTCTGTTCCTGGACAGCTGCTGTCTCTCTTGAACCATGGCAATGGAGCCTACAGTCACTCTAGCTTGACGTGTGCTCATCTTGCCGAGCTTCCTTTCCTGTCTTAGTGGGGAACAAAAGCAGGTGTTACAGGGTTGTCATGGGATCCAGCTTGTCGCTTCTGCTCACAGCGGTAATGGCAGGGGGTGCACGGTGCACTCTACAATCCCATTAGGGCAGCAACGCCTAGATGCTTCAGCCCAAGCTATGAAGAGGGAGGCAGGGAAAGGGCTGCCCCTGCAGGTACTTGGGTGGGGAGAATATAGCTCTGTATTCCTCCTCTTATGGGGACACCAGCAACTTTGAAAAGCGGTGAGGCTCTGGCACACAGCCTCTTCAGGCAGCATCCACCGGTCTGACCATTGCTTATGTAGTCTATCCCGTAGTGGCTGGCTGCGGGTATCATGCCAACCTCTGCCATGTCACTGTTCCTGAGAGCAGTGGACTCACAGTTTGTCTGCTGGGTGAGACTGCCTCCCATGGGCATATCCTGTGGGCGCATTTCACGGGCCACAAACCTTCCACCTTGCCGCAGTCTGCATTATCTTTGCCAGCTCCTGCACACACCCACTGGGTTCCTCAGCTGTTGTGGTGGCTTCCACCCATAGTGCATACTCGGAGAAGTGTGGCTCAATGGTTAGAGCGGCAGACCCTGATGAAGAGGTCTAGCCCGGGACCAGGGGTCAATTCCCCGCCTCGGCGGGTCTTGGGCTCAAAAATTTCCACGGACCTGATAATTCTCGCCTCGGTGCCTATTCCAATCATGGAGTCCCACTCCGCAACTCTGGGCAATAGCTTGCTTAATCTCCACAACGGCCCCCACAACGCTAAGGATGCCTGGCATCCACCTTGGGGGTGCCCAGGAGTGGACGCCTCACAGGGAAAGCCAGGATGGGTTCCACAGCGGTATTCGCACAAGCGCCTTGAGACCCTTGCGGGTGAGTAGTGCGCTATACAAGTATCAATTTACGTTTACACTGTGAGGGCTGCAGTTATTTTTAGCAATGTCCTTTCTTGGGTAGGGATAGCAGCCTCAAGCAGGTTGACTTGTTCCACTGCAGCCTCCCTCACCATTAGGGCTGCAAAGATGGCTGCAATATCTTGTCCTCTTGGGACAGGATTTGGTGTTTTGTCTACACCACTCAATTCTACTGATGTAGAGCCAGTAAAGTAAAGGTAACAAACCATCTGCTAGATTGCTGTGTGCTACCTTGGAGAGGCCCGGGCGATGGCCTGGAGGGTGTAGAGTCAAAATATTGAGTTTTTAATATCGACTAGACATAATATTGAGGAAAAAATATAGAATGGACATAAGATCGACTAGACATAATATAGACTACCAAAATATCGACTAGAACATTTTAATATCGAATAGAATGGACATAATATCGAATCAAAAATATAGAATAGACATAATATCGACTAGACATAATATAGACAACAAAAATATCGAATTTAAGGTAAGTTAATATTAATATAGACAACAAAAATATCGAATTTAAGGTAAGTTAATATTAATTTTTATTTTTTGTGTAATATAATTCTGTAGCGGGTTGTGGGTTTATAGGGGAATAGGGTGGGAAGTAATTTAATTATAATTAATTAAATATGTTATTCTATTAATTGGTGTTTATTTAGAATTAATTGTTAATTAATTATTAATTGGCAATTAATGAAAATATAATTGGTCATTAATTTAATTGATTAATTGATAAATATGTTAATTGTAGTAATTTATTTTCTGTAGTGGGTTGTGGGTTTATAGGGGAATAGGGTGGGAAGTAATTTAATTATAATTAATTAAATATGTTATTCTATTTATTGGTGTTTATTTGGAATTAATTGTTAATTCAATATTAATTGGCAATTAATTAAAATATAATTGGTAATTAATTTTAATTGATTAATTGATAAATATGTTAATTTTAGTAATGTATTTTCTGTAGCGGGTTGTGGGTTTATAGGGGAATAGGGTGGGAAGTAATTTAATTATAATTAATTAAATATGTTAATTTAATTATTGGTATTTATTTAGAATTAATCGTAAATTAATTATTAATTTGTAATTAATTAAAATATATTTTGAAATTTATTGTAATTGATTAATTGATAATTATGTTACTTTTATTAAATTAATTTCTGTAGTTGTGTGTTTTTAGGGGAATAGCTTGTGGAGTAATTTAATTGTAAGTAATTACATGTTTTAATAAATAATGTATTGAGTTAATTTTTAAAAATACTTTTAAATTGTTAATTATGTTATTTTTAATAGGTAAATAATTATTATTAGTAGGTAATTTTTATTATTAAATAATTTTTATTTGTATTTTAAATTGATTATTTAATATATTTAACACAATTGTAAAATATTTTAATAAATTTGAAATTGGTGTTACTATTTATATTATTTATATTTAAATAAGAAGTATTTACTTGCCCTACTTTTGCACTCACTTTAGTTGGAATAGTAATTTTACCCCTACGCTATCCAACGCTTTCCCTACTGTTGCACTCACTGGAGTTGGAATAGTAATTTTTACCCCTACGCTATCCAACGCTTTCCCTACTGTTGCACTCACTGGAGTGGGAATAGTTATTTTTACCCCAAGGCTATCCAACGCTTTCCCTACTGTTGCACTCACAGGAGTGGGAATAGTACATTTTACCCCTACGCTATCCAACGCTTTCCCTACTGTTGCACTCACTGGAGTGGGTATAGTAATTGTTACCCCTACGCTATCCAACGCTTTCCCTACTGTTGCACTCACTGGAGTGGGAATAGTAAATTTTACCCCTACGCTATCCAACGCTTTCCCTACTGTTGCACTCACTGGAGTGGGAATAGTAATTTTTAACCCTGCGCTATCCAACGCTTTCCCTACTGTTGCACTCTCTGGAGTGGTAATAGTCATTTTTACCCCTACGCTATCCAATGTTTTCCCTACTGTTGCACTCTCTGGAGTGGGAATAGTAATTTTTACACCTACGAAATCCAACACTTTCCCTACTGTTACACTCTCTGGAGTGGGAATAGTAATGTTTACCCCTACGCTATCCAACGCTTTCCCTACTGTTGCACTCTCTGGAGTGGGAATAGTAATTTTTACCCCTACGTTATCCAATGCTTTCCCTACTGTTGCACTCACTGGAGTCGTTACAGTAAATGTAACCCTTTCGCTATCCTTCGGTAAAAATATTGTATATGTTTTGTAAATAATATGTATATATATATATATATATATATATATATATATATATATATATGTATTCAAAAATATATATTTTTTTAAGTTACATTAATTCGATATTTTGACAGTCTATATTTTTTACACTCGATATTTTGGAGTCGATATTTTTGTACTTACCTGTTTGAAGATAGGAAGTCGATATTTTTGCAGTCGATATTTTGACCTCGATATTTTGTCCTCTCGATATTTTGTCTGTCGACGTTCTGTCAGTGATCTGGCCTGGAGCAACATGCTGGCGATGGGGGCTGGGTTAGCAGATGGGGATGTCGATCTGTGGCCCCACAGAGGATTGCTGACTGCCCCCTTTTTCCCCGGGCCGCCGCATTGGTGAGGTAAGCTGGGCACAGATTGAAGCTCCCTGTGGAATCTTGGCCGAGCTGCTGCCTGATCCTGTAATGGCAGCCAACTCGGACAGGGACCCACATGTGTGAATGCCAACGGCCTCAGAGGATTGACTGTGCACGAAGGGGAGCTCCTGCTGAACGACAAAAGCTTTGCAGCATCGCCTGCTATCACTGCTCTACCGGGAGAGTGCAGACCCTGCCAGCTCCACAGCATCCAATGAGGCCCAAACTCATCTTGACTACTGTCCCGGGATGCCGGTCAACAGGTGGGGGATTTGAGGTCAACTGACAGCACTTTTAAGCCCATGGGGGCAGCAACTTTCCTAATTAACACCTGAAGGAGGACTGAGCAGGGGCTGGCGCTCCAGGGGTAGAGACGCCTGCTCTGCTGCCTGACCACTGAATGCAGGCCAATGTAGATGGCAACCAGTGAGGTGATTTTGACACAGGCATCAACGGTTGGACCAAGAGCTGCATGAGGCTTCTGATATGCCAGTGACACCTCCACATACCACCCACCAGTGAGATCCTGCTGGGGGGGGGGAGGGTACTCAACCTTCCCAATCTGCAGCTGTCATCGACACAGTGACCAATACAACAAAGAGTGTTGAGTCCTCTGATTACTGTCCATCTTAACTCCTCCCTAGCTGCGTCACTCACAGCCCAACAGCACGGAACCTACCCGGGGGGCAGAAGGACTCACTAAATAGCTATAAGCCACTGGTACGGAACACAGAAGGCTTCTGAAAGAAAGTCACTGGTAAACACAGAGTTGAAATATAGCTAGTACTGCAACACAACTTTATGTGGGCATCCACACTCTAAGCATTTATCCCAAGACCTCCACTCCAGGTGCAACGAGGGCTGTCGTGTGATCCTGAGCCCACCTGCTTGACTCTTATTGTGCCTACCTTGGCAGCCATACCGCTAGGGTCCCTGACCTGCACATTTTGCTAGCCTTTATGCCGCCAAAGAAGACGCAAGCCAACAGGGTATCCAGTTTCTTCACCCCGGTGGAAGTACGGGATCCTAGCACTGACAGTAGCCCCGGCAAAGTGATCGCCTTGACAAAAAAGGACCTTCTCTCCTCCCACCAAGACTTTGAGAAAGAACTCAGAGCTGATAATCAATTCCTGATTGGTTACCCTCCTGTCCAATATGGACTCGGTTGGCGCACTCTTTCTCGACCTCAAAATAAAATACCAAGACCTACAAAAGAAACTGAATCTTTTGGAAACCCCCACAGAGCATTTGCAGTTCCAATTCTTAAGCACCTTATTGAAGAGTGAAGGTCTGGAAAACCCATCCTGAAAGGGGGAGTTCAGGGGTCTGACTTGGAGGTCTTCATTTTGGGCAAGTTGTTGGAACTCCTGGGACAGAAGTAGATGGAGGTGAGACTCGAGCGGATGCACAAGGTGGGCCCACTCACATCTGGCAGAGGGAAGCGGCTGAGGGATGTCCTTGCCAAACTTCATTGCTTTAAGACCAAAAAATTGGTTTTACCAGAGGCCCAAAAGCAAGTTTCCGTATTCTTTGAGGGAGAACTCTCTGGAGAACTCTCTTCCAAGGTATAGCCCTGCCGCGCTGGCGAGATGCCTGCAGTTTAAGCCGACCTCCTGCGCCGAGACCATGCCAGATACTGCTGCATATACACTCTCCGCAATCCCTTCGAATATCGAAATTCGCAGCACCATTTCACAGACCTGGAGGATGCCTGATCCTTACAGCTCCCAAAGTGTCTGACCTCTTACCCTCTCTTACTATGTCAACTAGAAGCTGACCTCAAATCCTGGGCCTCTTGATACTAAACTTGGCTACGCTGGATTCATGCGGTAAAAATGGCAGTGCTACCAAGACTTCTGTATCTCTATCTCTTCCAGGGCCTCTACATTGAAATCAAGAGGGAATTCTTCTCCTTTATCCGCTCGATGATTAGTAAATTTGTCTGGTAAGACAGAAGGGCCTGATTGCTGCATAAAGTGGTAACGCTTCCTAGAGATGCAGGGGACTGGCCCTACCTGACTTCCCAATGTACTATAAAGCAGCTCAATGAAAAGTGTTAAGAGTGTTCTCTGAGGGAGCCTGACAAACATTGGCTCCACATGGACAGAGCAGTGGTCGATCGGACGATATGGGATGTCCTGTGGAAATTCAAACATGAGTGTCAGCTCAATGCCTATTTAAGCACTCTAACCAGGACCATTCTGAAGCTATGGGACAAGGTGACTTATTCGCATGGTCTGGCGATCAATATACCCAGTTGAAACACTGGGTACTCCAGCCTGCAATGCGATTAACAGCTACCAGGGACCTTTCTCATATAGAGAAAGTTTAGAGAAATTTTTGCGCCACTCAGGGGGCACCCGAGGCTGTATTTCCTCCCCCACCTCACTCCTAACCTCCATGGTCCATGCTTATATTACTTGCCACATGACATTCTGGGAACAAACTCTAGGTACACTGATTACTATAGAACAACGGCGTGAACTCTGGAGTGATATCGCCAGGTTTAATTGCTTACTAGTTCTTAGGGAGACCCATTATGAAGAGATCTATGATTGGTACTTACACTCAGCAAAACTAAAGAAAATATTTGCAAATACATGTGATCGTTGTTGGAGGGGCTGTATTAATGTTGATGTTAATGAGACTTTATTAAGCACACAAATACCCAGGGGTGTCTTGGCGCTATTGACTGCAGTGTTCCCTCCCAAGAAATCAGTTTAAAACAAGATAAGTTTTTAACTTTTTCCTAAAGATGGTGCGGGAGGCTGCTCCTCCATGCTCGGCTGGTAGCGCGTTCTACAGCTTTGCGGTACCATAAGAGAGACTTCGGCCAACCCAACCCATGGTGCGTATTCTAGGAACTTTCATCAGTCTTGTGCCTGAGGACCACACCCGTCTGGCCGTTTGGTACCAGACAAATAGCTTTTTAAGCGATAAAGGTCCTGTGTTATTCAAAGCCTTGAATGCTAAGCAGAGAGCTTTAAACTCAATTTGTTTGGCCACTGGAAGCCAGTGGAGTCAGAGAATTTCCTTAGAGATTGAGTATTATTTGGGGATGTTACCCAACATCTGAGCAGATGTATTTTGAATAGTCTGTAGTTTTTTAAGAAAGTGCTTACGCATGCCCAGGTAGACACCATTGCAATAGTCCAGTTTAGCCTGGACCAGTGCGGTAACTACAAAATTTCTGGAATCGGTAGGGATGCATGGCATGATTTTCCTAAGTTTTTTTTATCAGAAAATGGGAGGCAGTGACAATAGCATTGGTCTGATGTGATAGTGCTAGCTTATTATCAATCCCCACTCCTAAATGTTTTGCCTTTTGCACAGGTTCGGGGGCTTCGCCCATCTCTGCCGGCCACCAAAGATTGTCCTATCTAAGGGTTTAAATCACCCAAGATAATAATCTAGGTCTTTTCAGAGTTAAGCTACAGGCAGTGCAATTGGAAGAATTCCGCCACATCTGGTGTAATTGCCTAGCGATACAGCCCTACTGGGCTGAGATTTTAGCACAGATGAAGGAGATCCTAGGATACCCCCATCTGCACACTCCGGAATTTGCCCGCTGTTTTATTCTTGGATTGCCACCCTACACCCTCACCAGGGAACCCGGCTGGGTCTTCCTGTGAGTACTTTCCTTTTAAACCATACCCACGGTTGGCACACTCCGCTCACTCAGCTGAGCAATTGATAGTCCAGCTGTCCCTATAATTATAGGTCCTGATGAGGTCCTACATTCCATAAAGGGTTGAAACGCCGTCAACAGTAAAGATGAAAGCGAACCACTGATTCAGCACTTATGATTTTATACAGTTGCTGTGTATTTTTGTATAAATTCAGAAATGGTCGGTTTCTGTAGAAAAAATCCTTGAAACCTTTTAAATATTGTCACAAATTGTCACGTATTTTTTAGGTTCATGTTTCACTTTGGACACTTTGCACAACTGCCTAATTCAGTTTATTATTTGAGTAATACATACATATGTCAACAAAACCATTGGTGTATGTGTTTTTTTCTTTCTGACATCACTGCAAACCCTTGTATCACGATTACGCACTTCTGCATTTGACACTTGCCTCTTGTTAACAATGTGTACATATGAGCAACTAGATTCTTAGATCCCAAAAAAATTTCTCTTGTTGAGCTATTGCTATTTCAAACTCCTCTGGATCTTCTCCCTCGCGGAATATATTTTCTGGTTGATGGTCGAACACAGTCTGTCCTTCAAATCCTGAGTAAAAGCATATCAAGTACTTTTTCCCTTCCAGGTCGGTATCTTTGGGCATCTATAAATCATAAATAGGCTTTTAATGTTCTTAACTCTTCATTCTGGATGTGGGCCCTCTGGCTCTTGCAAAAACTGTGACATTATGTTCTGCATAGTGAATCAAATAATCCACTACTAAACAACGGGTTGTTATACATTACTGTAAAAATCCAGAGTCAAAATAAGGATGTGGCTCAGATTGAGTATTTCTCCAAGTTTCTTCTCTGTATGTTTTTTATAAAGCATGCAGATTGCCGACTTGCACAAGATGTATAAAAAATGTACATTTAATTACAAGTTTTTTTTAAATGTGCAAACCACTGACCTGCACCTAATATCAAAAGCACCTTGCGTAGCTATGACTGACCTATGAATTCTTGCTCGATTTACGAAGTCTTTCTTGTTCCTAGTTGTGTACTTGCATCATGTGGCACACTGCTCTATTAATAATTCTGGAGCAGAGCAGAAGAAGCTTTGCCTCCTGTACCAGACCAATGTGTGGCAGTGCAGCAGTCTATGGAAACGGTATTCATGTTCTTGATGCAACTGGGGAACAACTGCTGTCCTGCATCCTCCAACGCTCTTGCTTACACCACCACACTCCATGACACCTAATCACTTCATAATTCTGCTGCATGTCATGGTGTGTCATTAACAATCTGACAGATATCTTACTTCATCATATTCCATTTTCTCCTACGGGGACTGCTGGGGCACCTATACTTTCTCTCCTGGCAAGCTTACAGTCCAAGAAGGCCCTCCTATCTTTCCAGAGGACTGTACACAATATGTAGTGAGACAGTAACTTGGATGTGAAAGCCAGGGCGAAAATCTAACCCTTCTACATTCTATGAGAATACACTGACATGATGGGCAAGCAATGAGCTTCTGGGTAGTAAAGCAGTGGCTGGTATTTCACAGTGGGTGCTGTGTGGGAGCATGGCCCACCCCTGCAAAATGTAGAGGAGTGCTACATTGCCCTTCTGCATCCACTGGGGTTAGTAGCATTTCCTGTGATGACTCGCACTGCAAAACGTTCGTACCGCCTTTTAGGAGCCTTCAAGTCTCAGCTTATTTCTAATTCAGTTTTGTCTACTGAGATTCTCTGTTTGAAAATGGTGCAGGGACCACAGACTGACTGCTGGGGTCATGGGCCTATCCTTGGACTACA
Organism: Lissotriton vulgaris; assembly: GCF_964263255.1. Lineage (NCBI taxonomy): Eukaryota > Metazoa > Chordata > Amphibia > Caudata > Salamandridae > Lissotriton > Lissotriton vulgaris. Next base: position 2,112,094,511 of record NC_141689.1, on the reverse strand, counting down.
TCAGCCCATATTCTGCTATGGAACTTGTTTCACTTCCAGCAAATATCTGTCCGGCCATGGGCCCTCTCAATGCGGATATATTATCGGATGCGGCTAGAACTGCGACATAGGGTAGGAGTTGTGGAGGGCTGTGCTTTCGGCAGTTCACTTTCAAGCAACTCACTTGATTAGCTAGGAAAGTGCTAAAAATATTTTACCTCTTTCATAATCAGACACTCCCCTGCAAGCTTGCAACCATTCATCCTCCTATAGGTGCTGTCATACAGCCAGAGCTCAGCTGAGGGACATCAAATGGCTCATTTAGCCTTCCTGGCAGCTATACAGTGTTTCTGCTGCTTTTGAGGGTACACTAATGGTGGGAACCACAAATGAATCTGCAGCAGCACTTCTCAAACATATCTAGACAGGAGAGCTAACATGTATGCCTACTCTCTCATACTGGTAGTGAAGCGGTCCCTACAACAACCTATTTTACCTTAACTTTACGTGCAGAAACAAATCCAGATATAACTGATGGGAAGTCAAAGACTGCCATAGGTCATAGCCCTCTAAATATTGCGTTGACAGTTGTTCTTCCCTCTGCTACTTGTTCCAAATTATGAATCTTACAAAGGTTACTGACTGTTATGACCACAGCGTTGTTCTCAAAGTTGGAAAACACAAATAACTGGAACTGATGGTGGGAAGAAAGGATGGTGTTTGCCTGTGCAACTTTGATGCAAATTCTAAACTCCGCTATACTTACTTGGTTGGGTCTTTATCTCGGCCTGAGGTTTGAAATATCAACTCACAGTGCAAACATCATTCTTTCTTTTTGCTTACAAGATGGTAGCAGAGTATGGTTCTCACTCAAACGTAGAGAGTTAGAATTTGCCCCAAAGACAATTAAAATCTGCCTCAGCCCAGTTCACCTACCTGGGATTTCCATGCTCCGGTATGGAAGACCGCCGATGTTTCGGCATTCCTAAAGAGATTGCAGTGTCTGAGGAGTGTGTGTATAGTACGGTGATGCGTCTTTAATTGTATGTTGTTGGGTATTACGGTGTTTGTGGGTTGTGATGAGCTAGTGTGCTGCAACGTGTTGTGTCTATTTTGAGTACAGAAGGGCTCCGTGTTTGATGTTTGAGATGCTGTTTTGTGCATATAGATTGTGCTTTAGAAGAAAACACATATGTTGTAAGAGTTGAAGTTTAGTTATCGGACTTGTCATAGTTCCAGATACCAGGATTTCGAGGATAAAACAGAGTATATTACGTTATCACTTGTCTGTTAAGGTTTGTGATATCAGACCGTAAAGTGCTATTGTCTGCATAAAAGATAAGGACCTATTAACTTCTATCGCGAAGATGTAATAACTGAGATTGGTGTTTGTTATTATTATATTTCTTATATAGCGCCAGAATCGACCCCCGAAGGGGTATCTCCGCGCTTGCCTTGGGAACCCGTCCTGGTTTTTCCCTGTGAGATAGCCCCTACAGGGCATCCCCAAGGTGAAAGCCAGGCATCCCGCCGCGGGGGGCCGTTGTGGAGATTAAGCAAGCTTAATGCCCAGAGTTGCAGAGTGTGAACCCATGATTAGGTCAGGCACCGAAGCGAGAATTATCGAGTCCGTGGACATTTTGAGCTCACACCCTGCCGCGTCGGGAATCGAACCCTGGTCCCGGGTCTGACCTCTGCTTCAGGGTCTGCCTGCTCTAACCAGTGAGCCACACTTCTCCACTTGGATAATCCTTTTGAGCAGAGGGGAAGACCACATTCGTTAGGGTGATTTCCTGCTGGTCAAAATGTCACTTTATGTGTGTGATAGCATTAGGTGGCATTATTCCCCTGTGATTTTAGATTGACTGTGAACTTTGAATTTGTTTTAGCAAAACAGACAAGAGTTATGGTTTGTTTAGTTATGGTTATTGCAAATCTGACTGCTGTAGGGTAAGGGCTGGTGTGATGTGCTGCGAGTTAAGTTATAGGGTGCCACTCTGCTATTAGTCAGTTTGTGTGTGTGAGGCGCTCGGTGAATGATCGCTACATCAGAGGGTACCATCCTGTGAGTGGTTCATTCTGCAGTGTCATGCTGAGATTGAAAGTTAGTGCTGTTGTGTATAGCTTTGTGATTTGCTGAGAATCACATTTTTTTTCAGTTCAAGTTTGTTGGGGTTGTGTTGTGCTGCGTTTAGAGAAAAAAGTACCCTTTTAAAAGAAATTGTGAGCTTTGATTAGTAATGAAGGGAAAATTACCACGCCACCCATTGCATATCAACCAATTTTGGTTTTCACATGTGCATTTGGCTTAAGCAATGGAATAAGATCACTGCAAATGAAGGGTCCTTGCTGTTTCCTTCATATGGTATTTACATTTTTGAATAATCAGAAATTAGAGGAGAGTATTGTATGAGATACTGCCCCCACATAAATCAGCTTAATATGTAGCCTTGAATGCATGGAAGCATGCAACACATGCCAAGTAGAAAGAAATATCAGACTAGCGCTAAAAGGACTGTTGTAGTTTGATGGAAGCGCAGTGGGATGCAGAACATCAGGCATAGAGAAAATATGTGATGGAGGGAGTTAGGATATAACGCGTCCTAACTACTGAAAGTAAAAGGAGAAAGAAAGTACAAGAGGGGAGTGAGATTGAAGCAAAGCAAAATGAAGTTAAGGACAATTACTCAGGTGATGGCTTTATGGATGATTTGTTGGCTTCTCGACCCCTTTCCGTATAATACTGTCCAGCCAGAGGGAGGAAATCAACTATTTCTAGGGAATCAAGCAGTAGGAGGACCTCCACCCATAGTTTGCCTAAATGCGAGTACACCAGCAGAACAAGGTCCCCCAAAGGGAGGGTTGGCCATTGTTACAGCTTTGATCAAGATTAAACTAGTTCAACCGAAAGTGCCTACAAGCACCGTTGCTGCCACCCCCTATCCGCTCCTCCAAACATAACTCCTCCCATTGTCTCATGCACTACTGCAGATCCAGGCACGAGGCCCCGAAGAGTGACAACCCCCATTGCGAGTGGGTCTGTTGTGGAGGTTGATGAATACTTTTAGCCAGATACCTCGGAGGATGAATAAGTCCTGGAAAACCTGGTCGATGTTGTGAAAACACAGATCAAACTAGTTCAGACAGTTTCTAATGATTCCGGGTCTTCATCAGTTTCAGGGATCCAGGACCTGATCAATCACAATGACGGTGCCAGAGAGGGGAAGAAGAATGCATGCTTGGTGCAATGTTTAAAGTAGACCAAAGTGGCCCATATGTAGCTGTAGAGGTAAATGGTATGTTATAATGAATGTCAAAAATGAAGAAGGCCTGCTCATGTCAATGAAAGCACCCGCAGATAGCTGTTCAGTGTTGCGTATGGAAGGAGGAATACAGGCCTAAGATGTCTTCGATAGCAGGATGAAAAAAATTCACAGATGGAAACCGGACCATGGGAATAGGGAAGTAGAAAAGAGCTTCAATAAAATAGAGAAATATAATTAGGCATACAACAAACGGAAAGTCACAGGCCCGCTTGCAAGAATACGTATCTGAGAAACTATGTAGATAAGGTAGCTCAGAGGTGCAGAATAGATAGGAGTTTAGGCAGCAGGTGTGCAGGGAGTAAAGCATTGCTAGGCTTCAAGTACAAGGCAAGTCCAGGACACTGGCAGTGTGGACGTATAACTAATGATAAGATGTGCACCTGAATCGCTTTTAGTAGACATGTGACTAGCTGTGGCAGAAAGTATGACCTTTTGATAACAATATTGTGCTTTACCAGCTGTACGTCTACCATGCAAATGCATGATGTATTCATGGTAAGTTGCATTGTAAGTCAAAAAGCAGATTCCAGTTCTTCAGAGCTGACTGACCTTCTGCTTGCACTCTTTCTGGTTTTTACATTAAAGTCTGTACGATTTTGCCAGCAGAAGTCGTGTCATCTTTTTCTACATTTGTCAACATTTGGAGGAGCCAGCCAAGGAGGTCATCTTAACTTTTGCAAACTGCACCCGAGGGAGCCGCTGCCTGCCGTCGGTTAAAAAGAAACTGGGCAAATATCAGGTAAGCTCACGCCAAGTGTTTTAATTTTGAAAGGCTGCCTATTCAAGAGACGTGTGGGTAAGATCGCAGGCCGCCATCAAAGGGGGGGAGTGAGATCGAACTTTGCAGCTTAAATTTTTAAGATTGCATGATTCTGTGGCAATTATAGTGTAGAAATGCATGCAGGGTTTTTTCTTGTTCTTTTGGTAGGATGAAAGATATGTTTGTAGTAAGGAAATGAGGCGATTCCAGGTACATGCCGGGAGACTAGCTAGTGCGGAATCCCCTTTGAAATAGAAGGGAAAACATACTCCTTGGGGGGTGATCTAACAGGTCAAATGCCCAGATGCATCAACCTTTTTAGGAAGTGCAAACGGTGCGATTCGCATAAATCGGCCTTTTGCACTTCCTAAATTGGTTACTGGGATGCATCAAGCATTTTTTGGAAATCGCTTTTTTTGCGAGTTCCAAAAAATGCGATTGCTGTTAAGGAATCGCACATTTGCGATTCCTTAACAGCAATGCATCATCCCCAAAACATTTGCGATTTCCAAAATTGCAAATGCAAATTACCACGAAGTTGAACTTCGTGGTAATTTGCAAAAATGTTTAAAAACGCATGAAAATGCATTTTTTAAACGTGTACGTTACAGGCACACATGTCCTTAGGACATGTGTGTATGTAACTCACATGTAAAAGTGCATTTCATGAGTGCAGGGGGGGGGTCCTTTGGACCCCCCTCTCCACCCTTGAAAGGCTTTGATGCATTCCGAATTGAAATTGCGAATTCGCAATTCCCATTCATTCCTATGGGCATTTCTGCCCATAGGAATGAATGGGAATATCGGATTCGCTATTTGGAACTCGCAATTTTATTGGAATTCGGTAAAAATTGCGATTTTTACCGAATTCCAATAAAATTGCGAATTTAATGATGCATTGCCATTTGCGAATCCTTAATTGCGATTCCTTATTTTTCGCAATTAAGGAATCGCAAATGACAACGTTGATGCATCTAGGGGTTAGTGCATTACCCAGTAGACAAGCTCCTAGACCAGACACTTGTCCGGGGGTAATCTGACAGGTATTAATCAGGAGACAAGCTCCTGGAAGAGATGCTCCTTCAGGGGTGATCTGGCAGGCCCTAGTGCATTACTCAGGAGACAAGCTCCTAAAAGACACATTTCTTTCGTGAAATGATCTAGCAGGCTACCAGTGCATTACCCAGAATGAAACATCTGAAAGGAACATTCCTTTGGTAGTGCTCTTAGGCAGGTATCCCGGACAGATTCAGAGAGCCAGATTAGGAATACTGCCGGGACTGGTTAACAACAAGTGTGTGAAGTTGGACGTGGTAAAGACATGGTCATTCGATCAGCGCTGGCAAGCCTTACTCTGAATAAGTCCGATATCGGCTCCCAGAATCCCAGATTTCAGAAATTAGGAAGGCGTCTTTATGGATGAGCGGTCAAGGCTGAGGCATCCGTTTTCGAGTCTGACAGACAAAGGGACAGCAAATCGCGGGCGTCAATTGACTTTACCCTGAGCATAGCCACACCCTTGTTTGCGAATCCGAAAAGTGCATGAGGTGTAAGTAGATATTTCTTCATGAATAAAGAAGACAATATAAAGATTACAGCATTGCATAATCATAAAGGGCAAATAGTAGGTTGTCTACAATCTGGTATAAGTGAGGAAGAAAGGCAGCGAGAGTTGTTGATATTTTTGGTATTCTAGTCCAGACCCCAAAGGTGTCGTGGAAGTGGGGAAACATTATTTCAGATAAAAGTGCAGCAAGTCAGGATAAAACGCCACAAGATAAGAGTTAAGATCAACAATAACTTCCTATGAGAGCGTCTAATAATTTACCATGGCAGGTCACAGATGAAGCTGTTTTAGAATTTACGTTTGTATGGGGTCATGGAGAACCCCTGTGCCCGTGAAATGGCCCTCAAATTCATATAATCACAGAGTCGCCTATCATAATAGAGCCCTTCTTGAGGCACTCCTCACAGATATTTGTGATTCTGGAGTGTGAAATATGAATGGGAGCCCACATCCTTGAGCTCCGAGGATAATTGTTTATATGGGGGATTTGGGGGGCAGCCGAGCCTCGAGGTCTGCCCCCCGGGCAGGTTTGGGAGGGGGAAGGGGTCTCATGGGCGCGGCCATTTTGCCGCCGGATGGGCTGCCTGGGAGAGCCCAAAGGCAGCCCAAAAGTTACCAAAAAGCCCAAAAAGGGCTACTTAAGGGGGCTTCACTTCCGCCCAGCCACCATTTTAGGTATTGTAACCTGGTGGCTGGGTGTTAAGTATTGTAGCTTGTTCTCGGTTGAGCTCCGTTGGTCGTTTGTCGGTTTCGAATCGTATGATGGCAGGCGCGGAAGATATACGTGTACTTGAGGCCATCCGCCTGCTGAGTGAAGCAGGGCGGATGGACCTCTTAGTGGGGCCGCGGGAGGCGCGGCGGGTGAGGCAGGCGTCGTTTGGGGTGGCGGCGGCCGTCCTGGCCTGCTCGCCACCGAGGAAGTCGCAAAAGCTGCAGGTGAGTCTCCAGGGCCGCGCCGATGTCAGGAGCGCGGCCCCGGATGACGGAGGGTCGCGGGCGAGGCGCGTTGCCAGGGGCGCCTCGCCGCGTTTCCAGGGAGCGGTTGGAGGCGGGCGGGGAGGCGGGCGGCGGGAGGGCTGCTGGAGATGGAGGCCGAGCGGGCGCGCATGGAGTCGCGCGGCCGCCCGGGTGTTGGTGAAGGTAGCGGGGGGGCCGGGAGGGGTGGCGGGGCCTCGGGGGAGAGCGGGAGGCTGGGCGAGCGGGAGGGAGGGAAGGGAGGGGCGGGGGACAAGGAGAAAGGAGCGTGGGCGGGGCAGGGGGGGAGAGGAGGCAGGCAAGGACGGGGAGGAAGCGTGGTAGAGGGCCAAGCCATGAGGAGGCATAACGAGAGCCCCTCGCCGGCCCGGCAGGGGGCAGGAGAGAGGGGCAGGAGCGCTGGGAAGAGGGGGGGGCAAGGGGGAGGGGCGGGGGACGCAGGCAAGGGGCGGGGCAAGGTGGGGACGGCTGTGGGGGGGATGGGGGATGAACAGGGGCTTGGGGGGGGTCCCCGCTTCTTTTTGATTCAGAGGATAGCGAAAGGGAGTGGGAAGGGCTGGATGTGTTTTCGTCATGGGAGGAAGGGATCAGAGAGGCCCGCATGGCGGCGGCGGGGGAGGGGAAGCAGGCGGGGGAGGCGAGGCTGGAAGGGGAGGAGGCGGGGCCGTCGGGGCGGGCAGAGGTGGTCTATGGGCGGGGTGGCGGCGGGGAGAGGGCAAAAGGGGGTGGGTCGGGGACGAGGGGGTAACCGCGGGCGACGCAGGGGCAGGAGTAGGGGGGCTCTGTTGGAGCGACGACGAGGAAGAAGGGGGGGCAGGGGAGGGCTGGGGGAAGTGGCGCTGGGCGGGCGAGGCGGAGCAGTGGCAGGGGACCAGCACACCAGCAATACCTTTTTTATTGCAGGGAGATAGCCGCGAGGGGGAGCAGACTTGGTACGGCTTGGGGCGGCCCAGCGACACCAAGGAGAAGGGAGGGCGGAGCTTCCGGCGGCGAGCCTGGAGACCACGCGGGATCACGGCGCGGCTGGCTCAAGAAGGCCCCAGGCGGGCTCGCCGGTCCCAGCACCCACAGGGCCCAAGCGGCTTGAGGAACAGCAGCAAACATGGAGCAACGACAAGGAGGACTATTTTACTTTGAGTGAGGGCAGAGGCGAGAGGAGGGCCTCTGGCAGGTTTGAGTCGGCGCCGCCAGCGGCGCGCCGGAAGTATAGGTGGGGAGGTGTGGAGTTGATGGAAGAGGAAGACAGTGTAGAGGAAGGTGAAGTGAGAGAGGGGCCGGGCGGACGGGGGTCCGGTAATGTTGTTGGTTCTTTGTTACAGGTGTCACGGGGCCTGGGTGCCGCCGCGGCCCGGACACAGTCGGGAGGCAGATCAGCGTCGGACAGGAGAGTCGAGGAGCGGCGAGGGGATGCTTTGCTTGCAGGTAAAAGCAGGGAGACGCCACGGATGGTGTCAGTGGGGGTGGGGGGAGGAGGGGAGGTGGGGGCGGGAGATCGGTTATGCAAGGGGAGGTATGTGGTGGACCGGGGTGTGGGGACGGATGTGGCTGCGCTTGGGGGAAAGGGCGGGGGCACAGCGGGGTTGACGGCGGAGGAAGGTGGAGAAACCGGAAATAGGGGGCCATGCAGACAGCGCAGCAGCGGGCAGCGCAGCAGCGGGCAGCGCGACGGCGGAGGAAGAGGGCGCGAAAAAACCTGACAGCAAAGAATTAAAGTTTAAACGACTTCCTTATATGGGGTCACGAAGCCGCTAGGGGCGCATTTGATGGCAGCCACTAAGGAAAAGATATGGAAGGGAGAGTATGTGGAATTGTTGAAGCTGTTACACAGGGAAGTTCGGTCGAAGGAAGGGTCAAAAGAGGAAGAGTACGAGCTACAGAAGCGCCCGAGGGTGCCGCTTACAATTGAGAACTGGACGGCGGCATTTCTGATTTTCGCAAGTGTGTATTGCGAGAAATTCCCAGAGAGGTCGGTGTCCCTGTTTAAGTACATGGACGTTATCCGGAAGGCGCAGATTACTGGGGGGGGTTTGCGTGGGCGCAGTACGACGAGGAGTTCAGGGCAAGAATGGCGTGGGACACGGAGGCGAAGTGGGGCGAGCTGGATTGCGATTTGTGGCAGCACACGATGGGTCTGGCGGGGTCGGGCAAAACTATCTTTACCGCCAGCGGGCTCCCGATAATATATCAGCCCTTTCAAGGGCGCCCCACCCGAGGAGGGGTGGGGGCGGGAGCCAGGAGCCAGCCCGGGACCGCGGGGCCCTGCTGGGACTTTAATAAAGGGGCGTGTGCCAGAGAACACTGCCGTTTTCGACACGAGTGCTCGGGGTGCGGGAGGTATGGGCACCCTGCGACACGCTGCTGGGGCCCGCCCGGTCAGCAGTATGGCGGCACACACACGGCGGCGGGAGCGGCACGACCCGGGAGCGGGCAGCAGTCGGGAAGCGGCCGGGTGGAAAAGGGCCTGGGCCAAAGGGCTCATACGCCGGTTAGAGTGGATAAGTTGACGGCGGCCCTACGCAATTACCCAGACGCGGGGGCCGCGGAACGTCTGCGGAGCGGGTTTCGAGACGGGTTTCGGCTGGGTTACGAGGGTCCTCGGGTGCGTCGATGGGCGGACAATTTGCGTTCAGCGCGGGAGCACCCGGAGGTGATACAGACTAAACTGGACAGGGAAGTGAAGGAGGGGCGCATGGCGGGGCCTTTTGAGGACTGGCCGATGACTGACTTGATAGTGTCCCCTATAGGCGTAGTGCCCAAGAAGGAGGCGGGGCAGTTCCGGCTCATACAACATTTGTCGTGGCTGGACGGCGGGTCTGTAAATGATTTTATCAATGAGAGCGAGGCCACAGTGGTGTACTCCTCGGTGGAAGCGGCAATGGCATTGGTGGTGAAGGAGGGAAGAGGCGCAGTGATGGCCAAGTGTGACATCAAGTCGGCTTTCCGGTTACTGCCTGTTCACCCAGACGACTGGGGCCTACTGGGGATCCAGTTTCACGGCCGCTGGTATGTGGACAAGGCGCTGCCGATGGGCTGCTCAATGTCCTGCGCGCTTTTTGAATGTTTTAGCACGTTCCTGCAGTGGTTTTTTACGGAACGCACGGGTCACCAAGGAGTCACGCACTACCTGGATGACTTTTTCTTGGTCGGGGCACCGGACTCCACGAACTACCAGGTGGCTCTGGACAGGTTTCAGGAGATCATGGTGGACCTGGGGGTGCCGCTGGCACCGGAGAAGACAGTGGGGCCAGGCACGGCGCTGTCATTCTTGGGCATCGAGATAGACTCACAAAAGATGGAAGCAAGGCTGCCGGCGGACAAAAAGCAACAGATGCTGGGGCTGCTGCAGGTGATGGTGGCCAGGAATAAGGTGACAGTGTTGGAAGTACAAGTGCTGCTGGGGCACCTCAACTTCGCGTGCAGGGTGGTGCGGGTCGGTAGGACGTTTTGCAGACGTCTGGGCCGGGCTTTGGCGGGGCGGAGGCCTCCACATCATCGCGTGTGCGTGTCGGCGGGGGTGCAGGAGGATTTGCGGATGTGGCGTTTTTTCCTGCACCAGTTCAACGGAGTGCCCTTACAGCGGGACGTGGACTTGGTGTGGGATGTGCAGATCTTCTCGGACGCTGCGGGTAGCGAAGGTTTCGGGCTCTACTGGAACGGGAAGTGGTGCGCAGAGAGATGGCCCCCGGAGTGGTCAGGGAGCGGGAGGAGCATTGCGTTTCTGGAACTCTTCCCTTTGATAGTGGCGATCTGGCTGTGGGGAGAGGTGCTGGCGCATCGTCGAGTGACGTTCAATGTGGACAATATGGCAGTGGTGCAGGTGGTAAATCGCCAGTCCGCCAGGGATGAGCAAGTGCTGAAGCTGCTGAGAGTGTTTGCGCTAGGCTGTTTGCGCTATGATATTGCTTTTCGCGCGGTACATGTCCCAGGAGTTGACAATGACATTGCGGACGCTCTGTCTCGTTCGCAGTGGGGGAGATTCCGTGGGTTAGCCAATGACGCGGAACGGGACCCGACTCCACTGCCGGCGCGGATGTGGGACATAGGCAACACCGGATGTTGCAGCTGGTTCTAGGATCCTTGGCAGAGTCAACCAGGACAGCGTATGTGGCAGCCTGGGGGGAGTCTGTGGCGATTGGGGCGCGGTGGCGGCCGCCGGGCAGGGACAGGCAGGAAGAGGTGGTACAATACTTGCTGGAATTGATTGGACGGGGGTTGTCGAGAGTGACGATAGCGGGTAAACTGGCGGGGATCAGTTTCATGGGTAAGCTACTGTGGGGATACGCCCCATCCGCAGGTGAATTGGGGTCCAAGATGTTGGAGGGTTGGGCGCGGGAATGCGGGGGGGGGGGGGCGGTGCGGCGGCCGGTGTCAGTGGAAATGTTGGGCAGAGTGGTGTTGATGCTACCGCGCGTGTGCAGGGATGACAGGGAAGCATGCTTGTTTGGGACACTGATGGTGTGGATGTTTGCGGGGGCTTTCCGGGTGTCGGAGCTTTTGAGCTCCAAGGCTGAACGGGGCGTGGAGTGGGCAGAAGTATAAGTGACGCAGTCGGTGGTGCGCTTGTGGTTGCGTAAGTCCAAGACGGACCAGAGGAGTGTGGGGGCCTGGGTGACCATGGAAAAGGGGGGAGAAGGCAGTGAGTGCCCGGTGCTTTGGGGCAGGAGATGGAGAGCTGCAGGGGATGCGAATGGTCTGGTGTTTCAACACGCGAATGGGAAGGGGGCGACGGGGCGTCAGTTGTTGGGAGTGTTGCGGAAGTCATTGGCAAGATTGGGAGTGGATGGGCGGCACTTTGGCACGCATTCCTTTCGAATAGGGGCGCATCCGAGGCGCACCGACGGGGGCAGGGGAGGGGAGCCATTATGCGCTTGGGTAGGTGGACATCAGATTGTTATCAACGCTATGTGCGCGGCGCAGAACCAGCGGGAGCGCGCGTGTTTGAATTGGGGGGACAGTGTTGATTGACATATGTTTCTAATTCCAGGTTCGGTGGCGGGACCCTCGTCCCGGGAGATGTTGATCTGGATTGTGGGTCACTCGTTTGTGAAGAGGGCGAAGCTGCAAGCACAAGACAGCTATTTTGGGGATGGTTTGGGGTTCAATCCAGATCTGTTCAAGGTGGTTTGGTCGGGGAGGGGGGGATGAGATGGAAAGAGCTGGTCACAACCCTGAATGGTTTAGTGTGCGGGGGCGGTGCCCCGACGTGTTGGTCCTCCATTTGGGGGAGAATGACCTGGTACAGGAAACAGGCCTGGTGCTGATGAGGGCGATGCGGCGGGATCTGGCGAAGCTGCGCAGGTGTTGGGCAGGGTGTACGGTGGTTTGGACCGAGTTGGTGCCGCGCAGAGTGTGGCGAGGAGCGGTGAAGCCGCAGGCGGTGGATAAGGCGAGACGGAAGATAAACGTGGAAATGGTGCGTTTCTGTCGTCATTTGGGTTTTACGCGCATATGGCACAGGGACATCAAGTATGATGCGCCGGAGATGTTTAGAGGAGATGGAGTGCATTTGTCCCGGATGGGAATGGATCTATACCTGTTGGAGCTTCGGGAGCTGTTGGCGAAGTTGTTGGGGGTGCGACGGGAGTAATGGGTTGGTGACGTGCGCGGAGATGACGGGGTTGGGGTGGGGGGGCAGGGAAAGGGGGGATGAGGTGTAATCACCTACCCCACTTTCCCTGGGTGGCGGAGTTTGGGTTGATGTTGGCCAAGTTTGGCTGGAGTTCGGGTCTTTATCATGATGTTTGGGGATTTGGGGAGCGGGAGAGGGGAAAGGGAAAACAGTTTTGGAGTTACATTAGAGGGGCTTAGTTACAGTTGCAATAAGGCAGATAGGTCTGTAGGTATTGATAGGTTTTGGAGTTAAGATGTAGGGGAGAAAATGGATACATGAGGATGTTATGGAATTGTATATCTGTATATGCAGGGTGGGGGGATTGTATCATGTGGGGATCGTAGGGGTGGAGGGAGACAGAAACCTAAGGGGTCAGGTAACTCGATGTTTAGAGAGGTGTTAGTTTTGTGAGGCGGTTGCCAGTTTTAGTACATGTGATGTGCACCTGTTTCAAATAAAGCGGCCTTTTACACACAAAATGGTAGTTGGTCTTGATTGCCCCCTTCATCCCTCCCAAGGGGGATTTGGGGGGCAGCCGAGCCACGAGGTCTGCCCCCCGGGCAGGTTTGGGAGGGGGAAGGGGTCTCATGGGCGTGGCCATTTTGCCGCCGGATGGGCTGCCTGGGAGAGCCCAAAGGCAGCCCAAAAGTTACCAACAAGCCCAAAAAGGGCTACTTAAGGGGGCTTCACTTCCACCCAGCCACCATTTTAGGTATTGTAACCTGGTGGCTGGGTGTGAAGTATTGTAGCTTGTCCCACCCTCCCACCCTTAAGAGGGGGTCACGGGGGGGGGGGGAATTTGGCGGCCAATATCTGGTCAGGTGGCGGTGTTTGGGACAGGTGCGCAGGTGAGGTTTTTGCTGTATGGATTTGTCGCTTGGAGCAGGTGCAGGCGGAGTTTGGGTTGATGTTGGCCAAGTTTGGCTGGAGTTCGGGTCTTTATCATGATGTTTGGGGATTTGGGGAGCGGGAGCGGGGAAAGGGAAAACAGTTTTGGAGTTACATTAGAGGGGCTTAGTTACAGTTGCAATAAGGCAGATAGGTCTGTAGGTATTGATAGGTTTTGGAGTTAAGATGTAGGGGAGAAAATGGATACATGAGGATGTTATGGAATTGTATATCTGTATATGCAGGGTGGGGGGATTGTATCATGTGGGGATCGTAGGGGTGGAGGGAGACACAAACCTAAGGGGTCAGGTAACTCGATGTTTAGAGAGGTGTTAGTTTGGTGAGGCGGTTGCCAGTTTTAGTACATGTGATGTGCGACTGTTTCAAATAAAGCAGCCTTTTACACACAAAATGGTAGTCGGTCTTGATTGCCCCCTTCATCCCTCCCAATCATGATAATATTGTAACATTTATTGCGCTAGGCACAAATCCTCTTAGACCCCTTATAAATGTACTTGACCAGGATATGACTATGGATGAAGTGTTACACAGACTAGCGATAAGTGCGATTGATGTTCATCACTTTGGTCTCACAGTGGTATGTGTGAAGTCAGGTAACACTGTATAGGGCCAATATGCGTTTTAACTACTATAGGTTTGCGATAAGTATTAAAAAAGGAGACCGGTTCAAAAGGGCACACAACAGTGGGCTAATGAACACGGGATTATTAACTACACTTTTTAGAAATAGGAAACACGTACACATCCTTAGGGGACCATGGAGATCCCTCTGGAATATATGATAAAGACCTTTCCTTCGGACAAAAAGATACAAAAGTATTATAAACAACGGCATAAAGGCACTAAGGGCCACAGCAAGCCATGGCCAAAGGTTGGGACATTTGACGAAGACATAATTGAACACCCATTGACTACATTGTTTATTTCAAGTCACGTGCACGGACGGGACACGCTCCAGGCTAGCAAGCAAGTAATCTACGCCTTTTAGCAACATTAAAAATTGTGTGACATGAGGAACTAGGTGTGCATCCTAAGTTATACCCCATTACGTACGACGGTTAGTTTGCACCCATGGATAAAGTTTTGTTGAAACATTTGTGAAGTAAAAAGTTGAAGAGAAAACATCACCGGAGGTTCACTTTCCCGATACATCGGGACGCTTTGAGACATTTAGTATTCTCAGAAAATGTGGACGTTTACCAATTGTGGCAAAGTCACAAAAAACAGCATGGATGTATTTTATGCAAAGTTAATGGGAAATTGCAATGTTTATTTTTGTGACTGTAATCATGTCTTGTTAGGATAAATAATGAGAAAGACAGGTGCGCATTTGCATTTATATTTTCAATTGCTGAAGAACCTTAAAAAAAGCAGTTAGAGAAATCGTATTTTGTTTAGTTCCTTGGTTTTATCACATGGTTTAATTTAAATAATATATTGAGACTGACCATAATGTGTGACTTTCATAAAAAACAGTTAACTATAGTTAAAATGTGCTCACATTACCACATACAGTCATTGCAGGCCTGATTTGAAAGACTCCATATTAAATTAAATGTTTTTCTGCTTGCTGTCTATAATTGTTTGCTTTTTTCATGCACCAAGAACTACTGTCTTCTTATTAGCTAGATTGTTATTGCTAGAGTTCAGTGTGAATGTTGTTGCTGCAACATTTTAATGATTTGGACAGAGAATCTCAGCTCCTGCATGAGAAGGAAGCAGAATGAGAAGAATCCTCTCTTGTGCGTTATCGACGAAGGTCACGGTAATGGAAGATTCCGCATTGTATTACTCATGAGAAATGGGCTGAAACTGACTGTTACATGTCGGTGTAGTTTTGATTGGTTCCTTCTCTGTAGGAACCGTAGGTGTGTATCTTTCTGTTGGATTTAATGATTAAGTGTGTATTTGGGGTTTTAGAGTATTTGAGAGATAGACCTACCCCTGTCCACCTCTGGAGGTCGACACCCCTTTCCAACTCTCTTGAGACCCAGAGCTCCTTTTCTTTCTGCTCATATTACCGCAAAGTCAAACCTCGTGGTAAATAGTGGAAACGTAAAAATGCACTTTAGTGCATTTTTCTAGGTTGTATGTTACACACACACGTCCTTGGGACATGTGTGTGCGTAACACCAGCGCCCAATGTCATTTCAGGGGTGCAACAAGGTGTCCTTTGGACACCCCTGCACCCTTGAAATCGCAATTTTAAAATGCGAACCGCTAATAGCGATTCGCACATTGATATGTCTTCCTATTCATTCCTATGGGCCTAGGAATGAATGGGGAGTTATTCCTTATTTTCGATTAGCAAATAGCTAATCGCAAATAAGGACGCTGTAGGAATCGCAAAATAAATTACGATTTGTACATGAATCCCGTTTTGTGAGTCTGTAATAGCGATTCCTTAATAATCGCTATTACTGACTCGCAAAACGGGACTTTGATGAATCTAGCCGTAAAGTTTTCTGACACCTGCTGCTTATGAATTCCCCAAAGTTGCCAGGAACATTAGCTTAGCACTGTGGAGCTTCCCTTTATGGTACCAGAATCTGTTATATTTTGATCTCTCTATCTTTAAGTAACTCAACTACATATTAGCTGTTTGACTTACCAGGACTACATCCACATATGCTGTATTCAGGTAATTTTTGATTTATGACTAAACCAATTTGATTTGAAGTTGTAACTTTACTACTGTGTTAATAAACCTTTATGTTTGCAAAGTTACTCCTCTCTGCCATTACTGGGGGGCAAAATTGTGCTTCACTGTCACTGAAATATTATTGAATTGATAATCCAAGCCTTAGTTTGAGTTAAAGCCCCGTCCAAGTAAGAAAAGAAGAGTTAAGTATTTGCCCCAAAATGGCATGATACAAACACCGTCTTTTCTATCCCCGATCAGCACTTCTGGCACCTCATCTAACTAATATCTTACATTTTTTGACACTAAAGTAATAATGATTTACAGAACAATGGAATAAACTCCAAATTTTGAAAAAGGCAATTTTATGGCTCCATCTCCCAAAAACTATCTGAAGAGGTAATGTGCAATTTAGCAAAACAACTGGACCGCTATCTGTAAAAGACCATGGCTTAGTCCTGCCATGGGACAGTTATTGCTAATCAGTTACCACCCCAAATCCCGAGTTGGTAAATGATCAAAATCTTGTGGTGCATTTGTGTTCGCAAACAATTCATATATTTGGTTTCAAATTGCAAATAAAAGGACAGCGCCCCTTTTACGCTTCTTACTGTTTAATATTTGAATTAGGCCACAAAACCCCTTTTTTGAGACACATAGACTTTTCTTCCACATGAAAGGGCTTTTAAGCAATATAAAAACCCCCTTTACGATTGCAAAACCTGTGAATCACAAGGTTTATAATCACTAAAGGACCTTGAACTTCAAGTCCTTAGTTCTCAATGTAAGCAGGTGCAAAAATTGGTCCTTCCACGATAGCGTTGATTTATTGATGTTTTGTTAGTTTTCTTCCTGACTTACAACCCATGTTTGAAAACCTTACCTAGCCACCTTAGTTCTCCCTTCTGAACTTTACTATAGATTTCTCTTTCCGTTTTCCCCTTTACCTCCTGACTCCTTGATTTAGAATCACCATCTCCCAATCCCTCTACAACTCTGTGCCTTTCTTCTCCCATTCTCAATCACCTCCCACATTCTTATTTTCCTCTCTACTTCCAGCCTCTCTCCTCTGCCCCAGGCATTTCTTCTCTTATTCCTTTTTTGTCTCTCTTTCCTCCCCTACGACTATGCATTCTCTCCCTCTCCCGTGTTTCTTTCTCAACTTTATATACCTTCTGTTGTCCTATGAAGGGTGTACTTTACTACTTTCTTTTGTTGCCTTATACTCCAATTATACTCCAATTACCTTAATGTTCTATTCCACTTGATGTCCTTTAGCTCTGTCTCAATCTGCTTAGTAAACACAAGGAGACGATGGACTGAGTGCTGAAAGTCTTCAAACACTCACCCCCAGTCACAGATCTGGGTTGAATCCATCATCGTTCTTTAGCTCAATTCACCACATCAGACCCAGCTATATGCAAATCAGTCTTGACTCTGTGCCTCATGGGAACAGTCCAGCCCAAACTGCCAAGCCAGGTCTTCAGTGAACCAGAAACAAGCATCCTGGGACCAGCTTTGGGGCAACATCCCTCATCAGCCAGGCCAGCTTGAATCCAGTGGCAAAGTGAGCAATTTGGGCTGGACTGTTTCCATGAGGCACAGGGTCAAGACTGATTTGCATATGGCTCGGTCCGAACACAGGTGGTAAAGTGATCTAAAAAGCAATGATGGATTCAACCCAGATCTGTGACTGAGGGTGAGTGTCAGTGTCTGTAACGTTTCAGCACTCCGCCCATCATCTCCTTGTGTTTGCTTTGTTTGCCCTAAGTTCGCAGGGTGTGCCCAGACTTTGGTCCCTTGCTCACCTTGCCACTGGATTCAAGTTGAGGAGGGGTGTTACCCCAGAACTGGTCCCAAGGTGCTTGTTTCTTGTCCAGGGAGAACTTGGCCTGGCAATTCGGGCTGGACTGGTTCCATGAGGCACAGGGTCAAAACTGATTTGCATATGGCTGGGTCCAAACTGGAGAGGCAAAGTGAACTAAAGAACAATGATGGATTCAACCCAGATCTGTGACAGGGGGTGAGTGTCTGAAAAGTTTCAGCACTCCGTCCATCATCTCCTTGTGTTTGCTTTGTTCGCCCTAAGTTGGCAGGGTATGCCCAGACATAGGTACCTTGCTCACTTTGCTACTGGATACAAGCTAGCCTGGCTGATGGTGGGTGTTACTCTGAAACCGGTCCCAGGATGCTTGTTTCTGATCCAGGGAGGACATGGCCTGGCAATTCGGGCTGGACTGTTTCCATGAAGCACCGGGTCAAGACAGATTTGCATATGGCTGGGTCCAAACATGGGTGGCAAAATGAGCTAAAGAATGATGAATGATTTAACCCAGATCTGTGACTGGGGATGAGTGTCTGAAAAGGTTCAGCACTCCGTCCATCATCTCCTTGGGTTTGCTTTGTTCGCCCTAAGTTGGCAGGGTATGCCCAGACATAGGCACCTTGCTCACTTTGCTACTGGATACAAGCTAGCCTGGCTGATGGTGGGTGTTACTCTGAAACCTGTCCCAGGATGCAAAGTTTCGGGTCAAGCAAGGACATGGCCTGGCAATTCGGGCTGGACTGTTTCCATGAAGCACAGGGTCAAGACAGATTTGCATACGGCTGAGTCCAAACATGGGTGGCAAAATGAGCTAAAGAATGATGATGGATTTAACCCAGATCTGTGACTGGGGATGAGTGTCTGAAAAGTTTCAGCACTCTGTCCATCATCTCCTTGGGTTTGCTTTGTTCGCCCTAAGTTGGCAGGGTATGCCCAGACATAGGTACCTTGCTCACTTTGCTACTGAGTACAAGCTAGCCTGGCTGATGGTGGGTGTTACTCTGAAACCGGTCCCATGATGCTTGTTTCTGGTCCAGGGATGACATGGCCTGGCAATTCGGGCTGGACTGTTTCCATGAAGCACAGGGTCAAGACAGATTTGCATATGGCTGGGTCCAAACATGGGTGGCAAAATGAGCTAAATAATGATGATGGATTTAACCCAGATCTGTACCTGGGGATGAGTGTCTGAAAAGTTTCAGCACTCTGTCCATCATCTCCTTGGGTTTGCTTTGTTCGCCCTAAGTTGGCAGGGTATGCCCATAATTGGGTACCTTGCTCTCTTTGCCACTGGATTCAAGCTAGCCTGGCTGATATGGGGTGTTACCCAAAACCGGTTCCAGGATGCTTCTTTCCAGTCCAGGGAGGACTTGGCCTGGCAATTCAGGCTGGACTGTTTCCATGAGGCACAGGGTCAAGACTGATTTGCATATGGCTGGGTCCAACCTGGGGTGGCACAGTGAGCTAAAGAATAATGATGGATTCAACCCAGATCTGTGACTGGGGGTGAGTGTCTGAAAAGTTTCAGCACTCCGTCCATCATCTCCTTGTGTTTGGTTCAATCTGCTTAGTTCCAGCCTTCCTTCGCCTTCCTCCTTATTTGCCTTCAAAGCAATTACCTGTTTTTCGTCCTGACATTGTTAAATCTTTCAGCACAAACGTGTAAATGTATATTATGGTAAATGAATTTATATACACAACATATACTCGAGGGTGTCTTAGCTAAGCATAGTATTGGAGCATGGTGGGACTTGTGGGACACCCCCGCGCCGCACGGCCACCAGCTGCTGCGTGTGTTCCCCTCTGCCTGCCTTCTGCCTCGCTGACGCCGTGGTCGCTCCCCTCTGGTTTCCCAGTTGTTTTGCCCTAAATTTGTGCTTGTCTGCTTCTGCCGTCTGCTCGCGTATTTTGCTGTTTTTCCTCGTTTTGCCCGTAATTTGTGCTTGTCTGTTTCTGCCGTCTGCTCGCGTATTTTGCTGTTTCTCCTCGTTTTGCCCGTAATTTGTGCTTGTCTGTTTCTGCCGTCTGCTCGCGTATTTTGCTGTTTTTCCTCGTTTTGCCCGTAATTTGTGCTTGTCTGTTTCTGCCGTCTGCTCGCGTATTTTGCCGTTTTTATTTGTTTTGCCCTAAATTTGTGCCTGTTAATTTCTTTGTATCCCCTGTGCCGTGTCCAGTTTCCTTCCTGATTGGCCGCCTACCTCGCCGCCCTCCGCTCTCGCTTCCCGCCACCGACATTGGCCCCGCCCCTTTTTCTCTTCTGTTCCCTCCCCGCTCCCGCCTCCCAGCTGCTCCGCCCACCCGCGCACTTCGCCTTAAATGGCGACCGTGCGGACGCGCAGCGGTCACGCGCAGCGGGCGCGCCGATTGTGCGCCGAAGGCGCGCCAAAGGTAAGCCCGTCTACGCCCGTCCGCGACCGGATCGCGACCAGCGCCAGGACCCCTGGCCCACGAAGACCCCGACCGACCCGCCTGACGTACTCCGCCGCCACCCTCACCGCTCTCAACACCGGCCGACTCCCAGATTGCCATCAAGCCTCTCCACGACGTACCCACGGACCCTTCAGCTGCCACGCTTGCAAGTTCACCTGCATCCGGACCTGCCTCGCACCAGCACCCACCAAGCCGAACACCAGCAGTACCCACCTCAAGTGCATCCTGCTCAACACCCGCTCCATCCACAGACATGCCATCGAACTCTGGAACCTCCTCGACACCACAGCTCCAGACGTTGCCTTCCTCACGGAGACCTGGATGAACGCCTCTTCAGCTCCCGACATCGCCATCGCCATCCCAGAGGGCTACAAGATCGTCCGGAGGGACCGAAACGCCAACCAGATGGGAGGAGGCATCGCCATCATCCACAGGAGCACCATCCGTCTCACGACCAGCACCGACAACTCCCTGACCACCGCCGAACACCTGCATTTCCAGATCCACACCAACCCGAACACCACCCTCAGAGGCACCCTGATCTACCGACCCCCTGGACCACGCACACAATTCAGCGAGGACATCGCCGACTTCGTCAGCCCACATGCCCTCCCCTCCGCTGACTACATCCTCCTGGGAGACCTCAACTTCCATCTGGAGAACAACAACGACCGCAACACCAGCACCCTGCTCGACAACCTCACCAACCTGGGACTCAAGCAACTGGTGTCCACCCCCACCCACCTCGCCGGACACACACTCGACGCTGTCTTCTCATCCAGCAAGGACATCAACTTCAGCCACACCACAGAGCTTCAATGGACGGACCACAGCTGCGTCCACTTCACCTTCAAGAAAACAACGACCCACCACCACCAGCAACAGACCGCCCGCAGAAGCTGGAACAAGATCACAGCAGACCAGCTCGCCACCTCCCTGAGCCAGCACCCTCCTGCCAGCTCAGCGAACCCCAGCCAGGCCGCCGACAACCTCACGAAGTGGATCAGCAACTGCGCGGACGAACTCGCCCCACTGAGGACCCCGCCCAGCAGACCCGGCAGCAAGAAAGCCCCATGGTTCACCGACGAACTCAAGAGCTCCAAGAAGAACTGCCGAGCCCTCGAGAAAGTCTGGAGAAGGGAACCGACACCGGACAACAGGACCTCCTTCAAACTTGCCACCCGGAAACACCACCAGCTGATCCGCGCCGCCAAGAAAACAGCATTCAAGGACCGGTTGGACAACAACGCACACAACTGCAAGGAACTCTTCAACATCGTCAAAGAGCTTTCCAACCCCAGCGCAGGAAACAACGACATCACCCCATCGCAAGACCTCTGCAACTCCCTGGCTTCATACTTCCACAACAAGATCGCGGACATACACAACAGCTTCAACAACCAACCAACGCACACCATGACCGAACAACCACCCCCCACCACCACCCTCCGCGCCTGGACCCCGATCAGCACCGAAGACACCATCCGCACGATGAACTCCATCCACTCCGGATCACCGACCGACCCCTGCCCTCACCACGTCTTCAACAAAGCCGACGCTGTCATCGCACCCCACCTGCGAGACATCATCAACACATCCCTCGACACCACCATCTTCCCCGAGAGCTGGAAACACGCCGAACTCAGCGCCCTACTCAAGAAACCAACAGCGGACCCCACCGACCTCAAGAATTACCGCCCCATCTCGCTCCTCCCGTTTCCAGCCAAAGTCATCGAGAAGACCGTCAACAAGCAGATGGCCGCTTTCCTCGAGACGAACGGATCCCTCGACCCCTCACAGTCCGGCTTCCGAGCCAACCACAGCACCGAGACCGCCCTCATCGCCGCCACCGACGACATCCGAGCCCTGATGGACAATGGAGAAACAGCGGCCCTCATCCTCCTAGACCTCTCCGCGGCATTCGACACGGTCTGCCACCGCACCCTAGTACGGCGCCTCAGCAACGTCGGAATCCAGGACAAGGCGCTGGAGTGGATCACCTCCTTCCTCGACGGGAGAACACAGAGAGTCCGCCTACCACCGTACAAGTCAGAGGCCACCGAAGTCATCTGCGGCGTCCCCCAAGGATCATCTCTGAGCCCCACCCTCTTCAACGTCTACATGAGCCCCCTCGCGGCCATCGTACGCAAACACAACCTCAGCATAATCTCCTACGCCGACGACACCCAGCTGATCCTCTCCCTGACCAACGACCCCGCCGCCGCCAGAGCCAACCTGCACGAAGGGATGAAAGAGGTAGCCGAGTGGATGACGACCAGCCGCCTGAAACTGAACTCGGACAAGACGGAGGTCCTCATCCTGGGCTCCTCTCCCTCCGCCTGGGACGACTCCTGGTGGCCTCCCGCCCTGGGCACCGCACCCAAACCGACAGACCATGCACGCAACCTGGGCTTCATCCTGGACTCCTCCCTCTCCATGACCAGGCAAGTCAACAACGTCTCCTCGGCATGCTTCAACATCCTACGCATGCTACGGAAGATCTTCTGGTGGATCCCCACCGAGACCAGGAAGACCGTCACCCAGGCCCTCGTCACCAGCCGACTGGACTACGGCAACGCCCTCTACGCCGGGACCACCGCCAAGCTCCAGAAGAGACTCCAGCGGATCCAGAACGCCTCAGCCAGACTCATCCTCGACATCCCACGAACCAGCCACATCTCCGGACATCTGCGAGACCTTCACTGGCTCCCCGTCAACAAAAGAATCACCTTCCGCCTCCTCACCCACGCACACAAAGCCCTACACGACCAAGGCCCGAGCTACCTCAACAGCCGAGTCAACTTCTACGCTCCCAAACGCCACCTCCGATCAGCCAACCACGCCCTCGCCGCCGTCCCCCGCATCCGAAGAGCGACTACAGGAGGAAGGTCCTTCTCCCACCTGGCCGCCAAGACCTGGAACTCCCTCCCGACCGACCTGCGCCTGACCCAAGACCACCTCTCCTTCAGGAAGAAGCTGAAGACCTGGCTGTTCGAGCAGTAGCGGCTCCCCCCCCCCAGCGCCTTGAGACCCCACGGGTATGTAGCGCGCTTTATAAGTGTCACTGATTGATTGATTGATTGATGGTGGAAAAGACAGTTTGCAAGTTAAAAAGCCAATTTTTAAGACATTTTCTGAAGGCCAGCAGAGAAGATGAGGATCTGATAGTGGGGTAGCAGGGTGTTCTAAAGTTTAGTGGCTCCTGCGTGGAAGCGGCTGCTGCCCCATCTAGTTTTCTTAAATCCAGAGGGTGTGACTGTGTAAGAGGCCAAAGATCGGAGATTCCTGGTAGGAGTATACAATGAAATGTATGGACCTTAAACATCACACTAGTACAATGGAACATATCCACCAAGGTATAGCCACACACTTGTAACTTAATAAGTTCATATGTTGCTCACTCGAGTGAGCAATATCCATCTTTTTTAAATTACAAACACCTTCCGTTGTGACCTAATCTAAGAATGTGTGATGCATTCATTTCATAATCACTCACTGAAAATACAACAGCAACACCGATGGATGGACCATAGTTGGAAAACAAAAGGGCTTCTAGGATATGATGCACATCATGAGATGGCTAGACACTCTATGAACATTAGACAAACATCTGACTCCAGGATACTGGTAATCATATAATGTTTTGAGGAATATCAACTTAGCAGATGGCATGTGAAAAAAACAGCCATGTTCATCGCTATTGCCAGGACCCCTCAAGATGGGATCCAAAAGCGACCCCAGACAGCTTTGACCTATTTGGGTGGGTATTATCCCTGAGGTGCAACATGAGTCGAAGGGCGCAGTGAGCCCAGGGCCCAAGTCTGTGCATCCTCGTTGACAGTATGCAATCTCACTTAAAGAAGCAAAAAAGTGGTGAGTGGAATGCTTGAATGGATTTCAGCGTCCGGTGATTACTCATTCAGCCCGTTATTAATGGTGGCATTAAAATGCTTGTCATTAATTCAAGCCTTCCACCCATCACTTCAAGGGCACCGAAGGCAAAAAAGTCTGCCTGAGCACCAACAGCCCTCCCACCTTTCCGATGAATGGAGGGAGGACCCCGCCGCTGCCACATACACAGCCGTCTATGAATTCAACTGGCTCTTTGAACTCTTCTTAGAAACAGAGAGAACTCTTTACACCCAATTTCTCTTTCCCTCGTCTTCCAAAATAGTTATGTAAAACTGCGACTTGAAGAATGTCACACAAAGGCACTGTTGGCAAATATTCGTTTATAACTCCAACTGAGTGTTTCATTTCCCTTTACAAAGTCGGTTCGAATTAGGGGGGACGTCGTGATACTTCTCGGAATGCGTACTTCGAGCAGGAGCATTCAAGCCACCTCTCATTAAATTTTTCCTGAAATGAAAACCTGTTAATAATTTTAAGGCTTTCTTCCCATTTTTTCATGTCCCGCGACCAGACTAAAACATGACACCGCGGACGCTGCTTCCAGGGAATGATGTGTTTTGGTGCTTTTGTTTCATTACATTTTATGCACCCTGGACTTGTAGGTTTCCTCAATGCCCCCTGAGTGTGATTTTATTTCCTTGCATAAATAGTGAAAGAGAACCACACAGGATGACAAACTGTTTGCCAAAACAGCGCCAGGCGCTACAGAAGGACACACATCTCCAGTGCAGAGAGGACAATAGACCACATTCGAAACTAGAAGAGGCACCTGAGACAGGAGAAAGGTCGAGTATCCCTCCCACACCTGTCCAAGTGCTAGTTTATAGCATTTTAACACCTAACCTACTACAGGGATTGTCCTATGTGAACACATTAGCAGAGAATCCATTACAAAAATATCGACAAGGAAGCTCGTCTCAATGTTGGCCAAAATGCATCTCTTAATGTTTGTGAATGATCCATCGACGTAATGGCTAGAAAATGAGTGTACAATAGACATGGACAGCATTAGAAATGGGGTTGTATGTTGACTGAGGTGTGAACCTTGGTCAAACAGCAACTACAATCCTAATCAGGTTAAGGGTCAGGCAAACTGTAAATTAACCTTTGCTCACCCTCTGGTAGCTTGGCACAGAGCAGTCAGGCTTAATTTAAAGGCAGTGTGTAAAGTATTTATACAACACTTTAAACAGTAACACAGTGAAAACACCACACAAAAAGATACAACACAAAGTTAGGAAAATAGCACCTAGTTTGATAAATAAAACAAGATCAAAACGACAAAGATCCAATACGTAGAACTTAAGATATAAATTGTAAAATAGCACTTAGAAGCAATGAGCACTAACTTGGGATATAAGGTCGCACAGGACCGGGACAAAGTTAAAAGTTCAGGCAGACTGAGATGGAGCACGGGCAGGATACAGGAAGCCTGTGATGCCCGCTGAACAAAAGTACCTAAATCCTGTTTGCGTCGACGAAGATGCGGGGTGTAGCCAAGTAATCTATCGTTGTCGATACCGCAGCAACCAACGGGGATGTGTCGATTCTCTGTAAGCAGTAGGAGTGACGCGTTGATTTTCTCCATGCAACTGGAGCGATGCATGGTTCTGAAAGCGATGTGCAGCTTCTGAGATACATCTGTTCCAAAGGTGATGCGCAGGTTCTTCCACGTAGTTCCGAAAGTGATGCATTACTTTAGAATTCATAGCACCAGGTCTGTTCCTACAACAGTGGTGATGCATCAATTCTGCTCTCGCGGCAGAGGATGTGTCGGTTCTGCTGGAGCAAACACCTTAGGCTCACTTTCAAAAGGTCCAGGACTGAGCTGGCACCACTGTCAGAACGGACTCACAGATTGCAGAGTCCAGGAACAGGATCGCTTGAAGCCCTTTATGTCTCTGAGACTGCAGATCAGAAGGCCAGCCAGCTAGCCCTTGGAGTCACTCTGGGTTCAAGTGATGCAGGTCCAGTACTTTTCATCCAGACAATAGAGAGCTGCAGGCAGGGCAACAGAGCAAATCAGGAGTCCAGCAAACACCAGTCCAGCAGAGAGGCAGTACTTTGAGGAGCTCTGCAGTTCTTCTTCCTGGCAGAGTGGCCAAAGATCCAGAAGTGTACTTATACCAGTTGGTTTTTTAAAGTAGGGGGGACTTACTTCAAAGACACGGCTTAGAGGTGCACAGATGTCCTCCCTTGCTGTTTTGGCTCCAGACTCACTACAGGAGGGTATGCAGCCCTTTGTGTGAAGACAGGACACAGCCTATTCAGGTGTAAGTGAGGCTGGGCCCAGCTCCTCCTCCTATCCTTACGGGACGGCCCATCAAGTCACACCTAAGCCCCCATTGTATGTGGCTGTCTAGGGGGGAATACGCAGAGCCCAGATGTCACCTACCCCACACTGATCACAGACAGGCAGCAGGAATCCAAATGGCTAAAGTAAAAAAAATGCCAACTTTTGAAAAGTGTCCTTTTGAAAATTGCAATTTATAATCTAACTTCACCATAAATGTGAGTTTAAATTTTGATTCCAAAGACACCAGTCTTGGAGGTAATGTTTTTCCCAATTGGAAATGACCCTTATACACTATAATAAAGTTTTTCACTACCAAGATATGGAAAACTTAAAAGTACATGTCCAGCCTTTTAAATACATTGCACCCTACCCTCTGGGTTAGACAGGGCCTTCATTAGGGGTGATTTATTATATATATTATGTATCTGGTCTTCGTGGTTTAAAAACATCAAAAGGAGCAATCACAATCAGCAGTGCATGTATTCGGAAGCAAGAGTTATGATATCGAAAATGTGCTGGGTTTGCATAAACAATGGTAGAAAGCTTAAACTGTTATAATTACAGAACATTTTCTCTTTGTAGTTTTCGTTTCTTTCATGTTCATACATCACGTGATCTGCTAACACTTTATAAAAGGTGAGCTCAATATGGCGCCCAGTATGTTTGACAAAGGCTGGTGCCTCGGCCGAAACACGTCATGTTGGTTTTAATTGTGGGTATTTTAGGGTTCAGGGGTAGGTTTGGGTTTTGAGGTACAGGGGTATTTTAAGGGTTCAGGGCTAGGTTTGGATTTTGGGGTACAGGGGTATTTTAGGGTTCAGGGGTAGGTTTGGGTTTTGGGGTACAGGGGTATTTTTGGGTTCAGGGCTAGGTTTGGGATTTGGGGTACAGGGGTATTTTTAGGGTTCAGGGGAGGGTTTGGGTTTAGAGGTAAAGGGGTATTTAAAGGGTTCAGGTCTAGGTTTTTGGTTTTGGGGTACAGGGGTATTTTTAGGGTTTAGGGATAGGTTTGGGGTACAGGGTATATTCATAGGGTTAAGATGGGTTAGTGTTTAAGGGTGTTTGGGTATTTTAAGGAGTAAGGTTGAGTTATGATAATGGGGTGCAGGGGTATTTAAAGGGAGCAGGGTGGAAACCCGGAGCTGGAATGTACAGAACCTGGGAAGAAAAAACAATGAAATATTGGGCACAACGCTTGCTTTTTTTCCCGTAATCCTGCGCCCTGCACACGCCCCGCTCCCAGCACACGATATGAGACATGGCATGAAGGGGGGAACGTACCACACGCCCCCAGCGTTTGTCACGCCCCCAGCACACACCCACAGCACAACGCAGACACGCCCACAAGGGACTACTTTTCTGGCACAGTTCTTTTAACCTTTAAATGTATATGGTGGGTGTCTGCATAGCCTATGTCCTTCTGCTGCAACTGCCCTTTACAACGCTCTATTGGGTGTTGTGATTGGTGCTGTGGTTCCTGAGATTACCTGCCTCAAAGGTTTGGGCTCTCTCTTTATTATATTAGTATGGATTCGTAATGAGATTGGTCTAGTGGCTATTCAATCCTTCTCACAAGAGCAAAATATCCAGTTCGCTAACCATAACAAAATGTTATTGGATATTATACGGATCTGCTTAAATGAAAACAACTTCATGTTCGGTGATGAGATCTACCGCCAGATAAAAGGTACGGCTATGGGTTTTTCATTTAGCCCTAGCTATGCCTGTCTCACAAAGGGGTGGGGTAACGAAGCATGGCATGGAACACCAATAAAGATCATCATGTGAATAAAATAGTCAAATGGCTGCGTTACATCGATGACTTGATTATAATTTAGGATGGGTCCAAAGAAGAATTTGCTGAATATTTTGGCATCCTTAACAATACAGTGACTGATATAAAATTCACATACACCTCCAGTAATAACCGGGTGGTGTTTTTGGATATTGAAGTCTATATCAGTAACAAAGAAGTACACACAACATTACACCGGAAGGCAACTGCCACTAACTCTGTATTACATGCTGTTAGCTATCGTCAACCGAGCTGGATCAACAATGTACCATATAGTGAATTTTTAAGGACGCAAAGGATCTGCTCAGAAGAATCAGAATGGCAAAAGAATAGCAAGATAATTGCGGAAAGATTTAAGAGGAGAAAGTACAATAACCAATTGGTCATGGCATGTAAACAAAAACATCAATGCTAGCACGCACAGAACTGATTGCAAAAAAACAACCATCACTGAATAAAGAGACAGACTCTCAAAAAATCAGGTTGATGACTACTTATTCAACAGAGAATAAACAGATTAAAAACATTCTTCGGAAAAACTGGAATATACTTAAATCAGATTCAACAGTTGCCAAAATCGTGGATGATACTCTTGACGTGACATTTCGCAGAGCTACAAATTTTAAAGATCAACTTGTACACAGTCATTTCACCAACAAGCCTAAGCAAAAATCTTGGCTGAGGCCTACAGGATTTTTTAAATGCACGTAGTGCAAAGTGTGTGCCTAAACAGACATCTCCTGAGGTGGAAGCCGGGATAAACGCTCGACATTTTTAAGCATTTAAAATTCTAAAAACTGCTGTTTTACCTGTGATTGCACATTGCCCTAGGCACTCCCCTCTCCTCTAGAGTCGCTCGATCGCACACCGCGCAGCCGATGTGAACGCTGCCGCGGGTCAGAACAACTATTTGCTGCCATTAGCGAGGTAAGTGAGGCCACGTCCACCGCCCTGAGGCTACGCCCCTCCCCTCCCCCCAAAAGGATGTGCCTGGGCCAGACGCGCAGCGGACGCGCGCTGCGGGCGCGCCAAAGGTAAGCCCCTCTGCACCCGTCCACGCCAGGACGGGCCCAGGGCCCAGTCCCCCTGCTCCTCTCACCTCGTCACCCATCAGCTACTCCTCAAGCACACTCCGGCAACTCGCTACACGTGCCCATGACCCCTGCCTCCATTCAATCTCTCCCGATGAGCATCAAAACAAATGCAATCACTGCCCATACAGACTCACCCCCCACTCTTCCCCCAAAGTTAGGACAATCAAAATGGCTCTGCTCAACTGCAGATCCCTCCCCAAACACAGCACCTAGATAAACCTTCTAATATTGAACAACAATATCGAAGTGCTGTTCCTCACGGAAACATGGCTCAACACAGCATCCGACCCAAATATAGTCCAAGCCATACCCCCGGGCTACATAATTAAACACCTATATAGACCTCAAGAGTCAGGAGGCGGCATAGCTATTATCACCAAAGCCCACCTCTCCTGCCAACTCAAGGACAGCCCAATCCTCGACTGCGAAAACACTCACTTCTCCCTACATCTCTCCCCAGAGAAAACTCTGTTGGGTCTTCTAATATACCGACCCCCGGGCACACTTGGACAGTTCCCTAATTCACTGGTGGAGACAGCCACATCACTAGCCTGCTTATCTGCCAACTTTACAGTGCTAGGAGATCTTAACATTCACTTTGATTATCCAGGGAACAAAATAGCCGGAGACCTCAAAGAAGACCTTGCCGCACTCAGCCTCTCCTTGAAAAATTCTCAGCCCACTCATAACAAGGGCCATCTCTTGGACCTTATCTTTTCCAACATCCCGGAACTCACCACATCTTCACCCCTATCCATTCCCTGGACAGATCACCACCTTATCCTCCTCAAACTCCCAATCTCCACCAAATTCACTCACAGCCTCCCACCCCAAGCACCCTCTTGCCCGTGGCAAAAACGAGACACGGATGCTTGGACCAGCCAGCTGATAGCCTCCAACCCCACCTTGAACCCGGACCCCTCACTAGCAGACACCCAAATCCAAGCTTTGATAGAATCATCCCTTGACGCGGTCCTTCCCGTCAAACACCTCCCCAGTAAGAGGGGATCATTCAAGTCACCCTGGTATAGTCCAGAACTGCGTGAACTACGAAAAAAATGCAAACGACTCGAACGTCTGTGGAGAAAAGATTGGACATCAAACAGCAAAGAAACCTATAAATCGTCCATGAAGCAATACAAAACCCTCATGAAAAATACGCAAGCAATTTATTTCGAAGGGAAAATTCTCGCTGCTTCCAACTCCTCTAAGGAGACCTATTGCATAGTAAAATCTCTCATGAAAGTTCCTGAACCGCAGCCGGACGCTGATCCCACCGGCGCCAGATGCGCCCAACTCGCTGAGTTCTTCTCATCTAAAATCCTCAAGATCCTAAAGACCTTCCCCCCAACCCCCCAATCGACCTCCCAGCTGGGCCCAACGACCAAGACGCCGCCCTCCTGAATGCCTTCCTCCCATCTCCATCGAGAGGTTGGTGGCCAATCTTAACCATGTGAAGAGTGGATCCCCGGACGACCCAGCTCCCATGAGTAAACTGAAACTAGTAGCTGATAAATGCCTCCCTCTCCCGTGGGATAGTCCCAGTCAACTGGAAAAGTGCGACAGTACGGGCACTCACAAAGAAACCCCACCTAGACCCCCTGGACTCCTCAAACTTCAGAACCATCTCCCTCCTCCCAGACATCGGCAAAGTGACAGAAAAAATCGTAAACGAACAGCTCTCAATATTTCTAGAGACCAACAACCTCCTTCGCCACTCCCAGACAGGGTTCAGACCGGGACAGGGGACTGACACCACCCTCCTGGCCGTAACAGAGGAGACAAGATCCATCTTGGACGCAGGGGGATCATTGGCAGTGATCCTCCTGGACCTGAGTGCCGCCTTCGACGCGGTGGACCACACCATCCTCCTCCACCGCCTACAAAAATCTGGCATCACTGGGACTGCCCTGGCCTGGTTAAAATCATTCCTGGAACATAGGACCTTCCAAGTGGCCGACAGCTACGGTCACTCCAAAGCTCTCCCCCTTAACTGTGGGGTTCCCCAGGGATCCTCCCTGAGCCCCACTCTTTTTAACGTTTACATGGCCCCCTTAGACGACATAGCCTCACCATTCGGCATAAAGGTGGTCATGTACGCCCACGACACCCAACTAGTCGCCTCAATCAACCAGGCCGATCAATCCATGGAGAATTTAGCCGCCTGTCTGCATAATATATCCAAATGGATGGGTGACTCCTGACTTAAACTCAACAGCGAGAAATCTGAAATTATGCTCCTAGGCGATCCAAACAAACTTCCCAAAACCCTTGCCTGGCCACCCAGCATGGGCACCCTCCCCACCCCCCCACACCAAAACAAGAAATCAAGAGCTTAGGCTTGTAGTTTGGCTTGCCCTGTTCCCATCATGCACTGGGACAGGAACAGACTAATTTGCATACAGCCAGGTTCTGAAACTGGGATGGTGCAGTGAGCTAAAAAACGGTTTTGGATCTAGCCCTGATCTCTTGACTGGGTGAGAGCTTTCTGCTTAATTCAGAGACTCTGTCCCTCACCACCCCTTGTTGTAAATATTTTTGTCCACCCTAAGCGTGGAAGGGTATTCTCAGATGTGAGACCCTTGCTCATTGCACCATCAGGATTCAAGCAAACCGGGCCGAAGACGGCTGTAATGCCAGAAACCGGTCCCCGGGAGCTTGTTTCCTTCCCAGTGTAAGAATTGGCTTTTGTAGTTTGGTTTGCCCTGTTCCCATCATGCACTGGGACAGGAACAGACTAATTTGCATACAGCCAGGTTCTGAAACTGGGATGGTGCAGTGAGCTAAAAAACGGTGTTGGATCTAGCCCTGATCTCTTGACTGGGTGAGAGCTTTCTGCTTAATTCAGAGACTCTGTCCCTCACCACCCCTTGTTGTAAATATTTTTGTCCACCCTAAGCGTGGAAGGGTATTCTCAGATGTGAGACCCTTGCTCATTGCACCATCAGGATTCAAGCAAACCGGGCCGAAGACGGCTGTAATGCCAGAAACCGGTCCCCGGGAGCTTGTTTCCTTCCCAGTGTAAGAATTGGCTTTTGTAGTTTGGTTTGCCCTGTTCCCATCATGCACTGGGACAGGAACAGACTAATTTGCATACAGCCAGGTTCTGAAACTGGGATGGTGCAGTGAGCTAAAAAACAGTGTTGGATCTAGCCCTGATCTCTTGACTGGGTGAGAGCTTTCTGCTTAATTCAGAGACTCTGTCCCTCACCACCCCTTGTTGTAAATATTTTTGTCCACCCTAAGCGTGGAAGGGTATTCTCAGATGTGAGACCCTTGCTCATTGCACCATCAGGATTCAAGCAAACCGGGCCGAAGACGGCTGTAATGCCAGAAACCGGTCCCCGGGAGCTTGTTTCCTTCCCAGTGTAAGAATTGGCTTTTGTAGTTTGGTTTGCCCTGTTCCCATCATGCACTGGGACAGGAACAGACTAATTTGCATACAGCCAGGTTCTGAAACTGGAATGGTGCACTGAGCTAAAAAACGGTGTTGGATCTAGCCCTGATCTCTTGACTGGGTGAGAGCTTTCTGCTTAATTCAGAGACTCTGTCCCTCACCACCCCTTGT
Organism: Lissotriton vulgaris; assembly: GCF_964263255.1. NCBI lineage: Eukaryota > Metazoa > Chordata > Amphibia > Caudata > Salamandridae > Lissotriton > Lissotriton vulgaris. Next base: position 2,112,061,823 of record NC_141689.1, on the reverse strand, counting down.
TGTAAATATTTTTGTCCACCCTAAGCGTGGAAGGGTATTCTCAGATGTGAGACCCTTGCTCATTGCACCATCAGGATTCAAGCAAACCGGGGCGAACCGGTCCCCGGGAGCTTGTTTCCTTCCCAGTGTAAGAATTGGCTTTTGTAGTTTGGTTTGCCCTGTTCCCATCATGCACTGGGACAGGAACAGACTAATTTGCATACAGCCAGGTTCTGAAACTGGGATGGTGCAGTGAGCTAAAAAACGGTGTTGGATCTTGCCCTGATCTCTTGACTGGGTGAGAGCTTTCTGCTTAATTCAGAGACTCTGTCCCTCACCACCCCTTGTTGTAAATATTTTTGTCCACCCTAAGCGTGGAAGGGTATTCTCAGATGTGAGACCCTTGCTCATTGCACCATCAGGATTCAAGCAAACCGGGGCGAAGACGGCTGTAATGCCAGAAACCGGTCCCCGGGAGCTTGTTTCCTTCCCAGTGTAAGAATTGGCTTTTGTAGTTTGGTTTGCCCTGTTCCCATCATGCACTGGGACAGGAACAGACTAATTTGCATACAGCCAGGTTCTGAAACTGGGATGGTGCAGTGAGCTAAAAAACGGTGTTGGATCTAGCCCTGATCTCTTGACTGGGTGAGAGCTTTCTGCTTTATTCAGAGACTCTGTCCCTCACCACCCCTTGTTGTAAATATTTTTGTCCACCCTAAGCGTGGAAGGGTATTCTCAGATGTGAGACCCTTGCTCATTGCACCATCAGGATTCAAGCAAACCGGGCCGAAGACGGCTGTAATGCCAGAAACCGGTCCCCGGGAGCTTGTTTCCTTCCCAGTGTAAGAATTGGCTTTTGTAGTTTGGTTTGCCCTGTTCCCATCATGCACTGGGACAGGAACAGACTAATTTGCATACAGCCAGGTTCTGAAACTGGGATGGTGCAGTGAGCTAAAAAACGGTGTTGGATCTAGCCCTGATCTCTTGACTGGGTGAGAGCTTTCTGCTTAATTCAGAGACTCTGTCCCTCACCACCCCTTGTTGTAAATATTTTTGTCCACCCTAAGCGTGGAAGGGTATTCTCAGATGTGAGACCCTTGCTCATTGCACCATCAGGATTCAAGCAAACCGGGCCGAAGACGGCTGTAATGCCAGAAACCGGTCCCCGGGAGCTTGTTTCCTTCCCAGTGTAAGAATTGGCTTTTGTAGTTTGGTTTGCCCTGTTCCCATCATGCACTGGGACAGGAACAGACTAATTTGCATACAGCCAGGTTCTGAAACTGGGATGGTGCAGTGAGCTAAAAAACGGTGTTGGATCTAGCCCTGATCTCTTGACTGGGTGAGAGCTTTCTGCTTATTCAGAGACTCTGTCCCTCACCACCCCTTGTTGTAAATATTTTTGTCCACCCTAAGCGTGGAAGGGTATTCTCAGATGTGAGACCCTTGCTCATTGCACCATCAGGATTCAAGCAAACCGGGCCGAAGACGGCTGTAATGCCAGAAACTGGTCCCCGGGAGCTTGTTTCCTTCCCAGTGTAAGAATTGGCTTTTGTAGTTTGGTTTGCCCTGTTCCCATCATGCACTGGGACAGGAACAGACTAATTTGCATACAGCCAGGTTCTGAAACTGGGATGGTGCAGTGAGCTAAAAAACGGTGTTGGATCTAGCCCTGATCTCTTGACTGGGTGAGAGCTTTCTGCTTAATTCAGAGACTCTGTCCCTCACCACCCCTTGTTGTAAATATTTTTGTCCACCCTAAGCGTGGAAGGGTATTCTCAGATGTGAGACCCTTGCTCATTGCACCATCAGGATTCAAGCAAACCGGGCCGAAGACGGCTGTAATGCCAGAAACCGGTCCCCGGGAGCTTGTTTCCTTCCCAGTGTAAGAATTGGCTTTTGTAGTTTGGTTTGCCCTGTTCCCATCATGCACTGGGACAGGAACAGACTAATTTGCATACAGCCAGGTTCTGAAACTGGGATGGTGCAGTGAGCTAAAAAACGGTGTTGGATCTAGCCCTGATCTCTTGACTGGGTGAGAGCTTTCTGCTTAATTCAGAGACTCTGTCCCTCACCACCCCTTGTTGTAAATATTTTTGTCCACCCTAAGCGTGGAAGGGTATTCTCAGATGTGAGACCCTTGCTCATTGCACCATCAGGATTCAAGAAAACCGGGCCGAAGACGGCTGTAATGCCAGAAACCGGTCCCCGGGAGCTTGTTTCCTTCCCAGTGTAAGAATTGGCTTTTGTAGTTTGGTTTGCCCTGTTCCCATCATGCACTGGGACAGGAACAGACTAATTTGCATACAGCCAGGTTCTGAAACTGGGATGGTGCAGTGAGCTAAAAAACGGTGTTGGATCTAGCCCTGATCTCTTGACTGGGTGAGAGCTTTCTGCTTAATTCAGAGACTCTGTCCCTCACCACCCCTTGTTGTAAATATTTTTGTCCACCCTAAGCGTGGAAGGGTATTCTCAGATGTGAGACCCTTGCTCATTGCACCATCAGGATTCAAGCAAACCGGGCCGAAGACGGCTGTAATGCCAGAAACCGGTCCCCGGGAGCTTGTTTCCTTCCCAGTGTAAGAATTGGCTTTTGTAGTTTGGTTTGCCCTGTTCCCATCATGCACTGGGACAGGAACAGACTAATTTGCATACAGCCAGGTTCTGAAACTGGGATGGTGCAGTGAGCTAAAAAACGGTGTTGGATCTAGCCCTGATCTCTTGACTGGGTGAGAGCTTTCTGCTTAATTCAGAGACTATGTCCCTCACCACCCCTTGTTGTAAATATTTTTGTCCACCCTAAGCGTGGAAGGGTATTCTCAGATGTGAGACCCTTGCTCATTGCACCATCAGGATTCAAGCAAACCGGGCCGAAGACGGCTGTAATGCCAGAAACCGGTCCCCGGGAGCTTGTTTCCTTCCCAGTGTAAGAATTGGCTTTTGTAGTTTGGTTTGCCCTGTTCCCATCATGCACTGGGACAGGAACAGACTAATTTGCATACAGCCAGGTTCTGAAACTGGGATGGTGCAGTGAGCTAAAAAACGGTGTTGGATCTAGCCCTGATCTCTTGACTGGGTGAGAGCTTTCTGCTTAATTCAGAGACTCTGTCCCTCACCACCCCTTGTTGTAAATATAGGCTTTTGGCTCGACCAGGACCTCAGCTTCAGAGCCCAAGCGAGAAAGACAGCTGGCACCTGCTTTGGGCTCATGCGAGCTGCCCGGAAGATCCTCCCTCTTATCCCCCCCCCAGTCTAGGAAAATTCTGATCCAGGGCCTTATTATATCGAGACTGGACTATGGAAACGCCCTGTACCTAGGCGCCCCAGCAGCTGTCATTAAAAATCTACAGCACGCCCAGAATGCCGCAGCAAGACTACTCACAGGGACGAAATCAAGGTGCTCGGCTAAACCCTCCCTCAAGTCACTTCACTGGCTCCCCATTCAGGAGCGCATCACCTTTAAAGCCTTATGCATCTCTCATAAAATCCTACAAGGCAAAGGCCCACCTATACTTAAACCACTCATCAAACCCCATAAATCTACCAGACAGCTCAGGTCGGACTCCCTATTTCTGGCCAGTGTCCCCAGAATAAGAAGAGCACACACGGGTGGGCGCCGCTTTGCATACAACGCCCCTAAGCTCTGGAATAGCCTCCCCCTTAGCATCCGCAAAGAAAACAATCTGCTATCATTCCGCAGACTACTGAAAACCTGGTTGTTCCCCCAATAATCCTACCCCAGGAGTACTGTCAGGCTGTTACTATAGCGCTGGGATGCCCGAGGGTAGCTACGCGCTCTATAAATCCGAAATCAAATCAAATAAAATCAATAGTCAAAAATATGAAAGAAATAAAAGGGGCGTGGCTTGGACGCTGGAGGGAATGGCAGCGTGAGCCCGGAGCGCCGCGCCTGACCCCCTAATCATCCTGAAAATAAGAGCGGTGACCCGCGTGGACGAAGTCATCCACGAGCTGGCGACAACGTGAAATAGTGGCGGCACCCTGGTAGCTGAGAAAGGCGACCTTCGAGCGTCGCATCGACCCGAGCTGGGAGACGAGAGGGCTCGAGGAAGGAGGCGGCACAATATGGTGGACGCAACCGCGGCTAGTGCTAGTGAACACTGAGGCTCCACTGCATAGGGGGCGATTGGAAGAAACTGTCTCGGGAGAGCTGCGGGGACAACTGTAGAACGCCCAACAGTGAATGCAGAAGGAGCCAGCGCTCGGAGACACGCGCTTCTGCACCTGACTCCACAGCTGCCTAACGGTACCGGTGCACCCCAAGATGGCGGCCGACAGCTTCACCGCGGACGGAGGGGGACGGCGAAGTTGCCGAGGCGCCGAGGTGAGGCGGTGAGCCCTTCAGGCAGTGGCACACCCAGACCGCCGCTCTCGCACGGGAGGTGACGACAATTTGCCCCGGGTAACGAGAGACCTCATGAGGAGCTGGGAGGCAAGAGGGCTCGAAGAAGGAGGCGGCCCAATATGGCGGATGCAGCCTCGGCTAGCGCTGGTGAGCACTGAGGCCCGGCTGCGTAGGGGGCGACTAGAGGACACTTGCTCAAGAGAGCTGCAGGGACAACTGTGGAACGCCTGTCAGTGAGCGCGGAGGGAGCCAGCGCTCGGATATACGCGCTTCTGCACCCAACTCCACAGCTGCCTAACGGTACCGGTACACTCCAGGATGGCGGCCGAGGGCTTCACCACGGACGGAGGGGGGCGGCGAAGAGGCCGATGCACTGAGAAGGAGCTGTGAGCCCTTCAGGCAGGGGCACATCCAGACCACCGCTCTCACACAGGGGGTGCCAACAATCTGCCCTGGGTAACGAGAGCGCCCATGAGGAGAGGGAGATGCGCGCAAGATCACACGGACCCCGGACGGAGACCGGTTATTGGCCGCAGCGCGGTGGAGTTCTGCAGGAGACTCGGCGATGTGAGTGGGGACCTCTGTGCCTGAGGTGTGCGCAATTTTACCGAGGTGAGCTGCGTCGGACTCCCCACACTGCTCTGTTGCAGAACGACGGAGGATCGCCGGCGCGGCATACTAGGACCACAGCGGAGCAGGTGCCAGGATATATAGTTGATTTCTCCCATAGGCAGCGGGAGACCTGAGGGCAACGGAGGGGAGCAGACTAATTGGCCCTGCGATGGGAAGGAGCCCCGCAGCATGTAATCTCTGCAGGCGACCCTGGAACCTACAATTACCCTGAACTGCCGGCATACAATCTGGAACTGGTCGGAGAGTCCTGGTCGTTGCGCCCCACAGGGGCCCGCTTATAAAAAACTCACACAGAGAAGGACAGCACCTTGGAGACACCGCAGAGCAGGAGTTCGGAGACAACAACGGTTTGGCAATACCTGGGGTTGGGGGCCAGCGAGGACACCGGTGGCGCGGCCCTGCACGCCCGGGTCCAGCACACAATCTAAAAGCACGGATTAGCCTTTGCAAACGACCCGAGGAGGAAGTGGAGCGGCGCCGAGAGGAAGAGCACTTATGCCTAGAGTGCCACTTAGCACCATGTAAAGCACCACCAGAGCGCTCGCAGGGAGCTGGATACCTACCCAGGCACGGAACTGGCCTACTACGAAGCACCACAAAGACCTCAGACCTGGTTGAGAGAACTGCGAGCTGCGGACGGAGGCGGTGGAGAACCACATGGACGCAGGGGCACCTGCTCTGACAGACCCTGCTTGACAGCGTACTGCTCGCGTTGTGGCGGCTGTAGAGCTCACGGGTGGAGAATCACCGGACCCGCGGGGCCCTTGGCTGTACACCCCCACGCTGCTTGGGATTGCGGACTCCTCCCTTGCACTGAGGTGTTGACTGGCTCGGCGGGTGCTCTAGAACGATGGTGCGGAATAAGGGGAGAGTGGACGGGGCCACATCTTCGGATCCACCGGAGGGTGCTACCCTGAGGCCTGCGGACCTGCAGCAGCTCCAGGATCGAATGGAGGCCATTGCAGCAATGAGGGACGCCCTGCAACAGGATATTGCACAAGTGGCGACATGGCTGGCGCTCCTACGCGCAGACCATGACAAACTTAAGGACAGAGTCAAGACCACTGAGGACACTCTGCAGGAGCTGGTCCCTGCTCACAAGTCAATAGAAGTGAAGTTGGCGGACGCACTGGACCGAATACAATCACTAGAGAGAAGGGCGTAGGATGCCGAAAACAGAAGTAGGCGCAATAACGTTCACTTAGTGGGCCTGCTCGAGACGTAGTACCAGAAGGCCTATTATCCTTTTTCACACTCGAGAGGGCACATCGTGTCCCGGCTGGACCTCCCAAACCGGGCCAGCTGCCTCGACCAGTAGTAATCAAGTTGCTACACTATAAGGACAGGGACTTGTTGCTGCAGAGGGCCCGAGATGCGGGCCGTTTCAGGTGGCTAATAGTAAAGTGACGTTGTTCCCTGACTACACTTACGAGACACAGTGGCTGCGTGCCTCCTTCTTGTCCATCAAACGTGAACTAAGAACTGAGGGCATACAATACTCCCTGCTCTTCCCGGCCAAGCTCAGAGTGGTGCTGGATGGCAAGACGCACTTTTTCCTCACATCGGCGGATGCCTGGGCTTGGTGGGAAACATACAAGGCGGGCACGGACGGCGTAAAATACAGGAAAGAGGAGGAACAACGCCAGCCGCAAAAGCGGAAATCGCAGAGACTCCGTGGGCGACGACGGGGATCTCAAAAGCCTTCGGTGTCTCAAACGGACGAGGAAAAGAGAGCGGCGCTGCAAGCAGTAGTGAAACTATCAGGAACTGTCACAACCCCATCTCAACGGGCCACAGAATGCGAAGGCCACATCACGGGCTCGGAAACGGACCAGTCAGAGGTCAACAGCATCAAAGGCCCGATAGTGACGCCGCAGACATCAGAGGAAATCTTGGAGGCCTGACACGAGAACTGACTGCGGTGGACACTTACGATAACTGGGGGAACCTATGCTAAGTGATACAATTATATATTGCTCTGCAAGATGGTTCACCGCAGCTATTTCTGAGGGGTTCAAAGGGGCAGGGGGAGGGGACCGCAGTAGCCGCCTTCCGGTCTAGAGCCACACCCTACTAGCCCTTTTGGGCTACCACAGTGACGACCGTGATATAGATGGGAAGTTTAGCTGTTGTATTTACGTTTGGATGGGAGCTGATAGTGTGATATTGGGTCCTGTTCTGGGGGGGATGGGGGAGAGGCTAGTTTGGGATGCTCTCCATTGGGGATTACTGGTCCTTGTTTTAGACGAGGTACGTGATGAGCTGGGGACATGTTGGGGAGTTACCACCACTTGCGCAAGGGCATGGATTTGTTTTACACTACATCAGCTGCTGTGGGACAATGGCTAATATGGGTACGCTACGATGTATAACCTGGAATGTGCGGGGGTTACACACTATGGTAAGGAGACATAAAGTAAACACTTATTTGATCCGTAGGGGGGTCCATATTGCATTACTCCAAGAAACGCATCTGACGAAACAGGAAGGAGTGGCGCTACAGCGCAGATGGAGAGGGCAGGTATTTAACACCACATACTCCGCGTTTGCTAGAGGAGCACTGATTTGGATCAGGGCCAGCACCCCATTTCAAGTGACTAGGCAAACCATAGACCCTGAGGGCAGATTTGTAGCGGTAGAGGGTAAACTGAGAGGCGGAGATATAGCCTTATGTAGCGTGTATGCACCAAACACTGACCAGCTGTCCTTTTTGACTCGTCTCTCTGGAGCAATTGCGCACTATTTAGCAGGCCCAGTTCTGATAGGAGGGGATTTAAATTCAGTGACGGATGTTACATTAGATAGATCTCACCCATCGCTGAGAGACTCCCCAGTACACCGACTCACGAAGGGTAGACTAGACTGGCAGGAGAGATGGGGACTGTTGGACGCTTGGCAAACACAGCACCTAACTGGAAAAGATTATTCATACTTCTCCAGCCTGCATGACTTACATGTTCGACTTGATGCGATGTTGTGCTCACCACTGGTGATGTCGACGGTCGCGCGAACTGAATATCTTGCCAGGACAATCTCGGATCATAACCCCATGCTGCTTACGTTAGATTGGATGACTGAGATCTCACAGGTTCCCACATGGAAGCTGCGTCCTGAGACATTGGACGACCCACTGTTTCACACAGCACTAGAGGTGGGGATAACGCAATATTTTGCTGAAAATGATGGTACTATGGCGTCCAGAGCGATGGAGTGGAACGCCTTCAAGGTCGTTCTTCGGGGCCAATGCATTGGGAGCCACGCAGGAGTGCGTAAGGTGCTGCTGGGAGACCTTGATAAAGCGGAGGATAAATTGCGAGGGGCAGAGAGGGCGCGACCGGGCCACCCTGAGCTCCAAGGAGAGGTCAGTACAGCTAGAGAAGCAGTGGCGATTGAAGTGGAGCGTCTCCGTAGCTTTGATTACAAAGCTTACACATTGAGGGCGCATAATGAGGAGGATAAAGCTGGGACGCTGCTCGTGTGGGTGGCGAACCCCGCTAAACGAAGCTCCCCGATCCTGGCGCTGACGGGGGAAGGAGGACGCATGATTTATACTAAGGCGGAAATTCTCCACAGCTTTCAAGGATATTATGAAACACTTTATAAGAGCGCACTAGAGGGACGAGAATGCGACATTGCCAATTTCCTCGATGGATCACACCTACCACAATTAGACCAAGAACAGGCGGATGACCTGGGCAGGGACATAGAGCTGGGTGAGATTAGGGAGGCCGTGAAACTTGCCGGGCCTAGATGGCTTGCCCATAGATTTTATAATAAATACCTGGACCTGCTGGCACTGCGACTCCAATCGGTATATAATGAGGCCAGAAATGCTGGATGCTTGCCCCAATCCATGCGTGAGGCCCTAGTGATCCCCTTGCTAAAGCCGGGGAGAGAGAGCTGCAGCCAGGCTTCTTATAGGCCACTCTCTATGCTTACCACGGACTACAAAATTTTAAGCAGCATATTGGCAGCCAGATTATTGCAACACATGCCCGGATCAGTCCACAAAGACCAGTCCGGATTTATCCCTTCACGTAACACAACTATGAATATCAGGAGACTTATACGTCTACTGGATGACGCTCACCCGGGGGTGTGGGCGCCCATGGTTCTGCCCATCGATATCGAGAAAGCGTTCGATAGCCTAGAATGGGAATATCTGTACAGAGTCATGGAACGGTTTGGCCTTGGGGAAGGTTATATTCAGTGGACGAGAGTGTTATACACATCGGCAGTAGCAAGGGTGTGAGTGGGAACCCTTATCTCGCACCAATACCCGGTTGAGCGCGGTACGGGACAGGGTTGCTTCCTGTCCCCCCCTATTGTTCGCTCTGGCAATTGAACCTCTCGCAGCTGAAATCTGAATGGGAAGACACTACAAGGGTATAGCCAGCGGAGGGGAACAACAGTTCATTTCCTTATACGCAGACGACCTATTATTATTCCTCGAGGATGCGGAGGAAGCGTTGGAGGGAGCGGAGAGGCTTCTCTCGCGCTTCGGAGAGATATCAGGCTTGAAAGTCAACTGGTCCAAGACCTGCTTATTCCCTGTGCTCCAGGGAGAGCTGCGACCCGCTCACCGCCCCTTGTTAACCTGGGAGCCATTATGCTTGAAATATTTAGGGGTCTACGTGTACCACACAGCGGCGGATATGCTGGACGGTAACGTGGGACGCTGTATACGAGCGCTGAAGGGCAGCATGGCATTTTGGACCACACTCCCGCTTTCGGTGACCGGCCGAATCTCTTCATTGAAAATGGTTGCTCTGCCGCGCCTTCTATATTATTTTCACACGCTACTCTTTCGACGTTTACAATCGTAGCTGACCTCGTTCTTATGGGGCTCGGGCAGATGCAGAGTTGCACTCAAAACGCTCATCCGTCCGAAAGACGAGGGTGGCTTAGCGGTACCGGACTTCGAGCTCTATTGCCTCGCTGCCCAGCTGCAGATCTTCACGCAGGAGGTGGCGAAGGTGGTTTGTGGCCCCGTGCTTGAGCGAGATGGAGGCACCCCGAGACATGTCCTCGCCTATATTACCCTGCAGCAGAGGCTAACCCTGAACGACTTAACCCTTGAGGAGCGGACATTTCGGCTCTGCTGGAACCGTTCCCAGCGTCGTGCGGGCGTACAACATCCGTACGCGCCTGAGATACCTCTCGGAATGGTATCGGCGCTCCCACACGGAGGGGACAGGTCGCAGTTACAGATCTGGGAAGACGCGGGGCTGCAAGTCCTTAGTGACTTATAAGACGATGGAGTCTTAACACCGTATCAAACGTTACAAGAGCAGTTTGGTCTCCCGAGGGGAGGTTTCTTGCTGCACGCTGCGGTGACCGGGGCTATGCAGGCACATTGGAAGGAGGGGCTCTCCGAGCCCACAACGACCATGGCATGTCAGTACACCATGATGGCGGCGGGAACTTATAAGGCAGTAACATGCCTGTACTCAAGGATGCTGCAAGAGAACTTGCCGCCCTTGACAACGCTAAAGACCAAGTGGGAGGCTGATTTGAATCAGGAGATCCCCAAGACAGTTTGGACACAGTTGGTGCGGCGAGCTCGGAAGGGCACGAGGAACGCACTCTTCCAACAGATACACTTCCACGTCCGCCACAGGGCCTATTTAACACCCAGCAAAATTAGAAAGTATTTTTGGAACGGCCGAGGCCGCGTGCCCCAGATGCAATTTGGAGGGAGCGGAATTTGGCCATATGTTTAAGTCCTGCCCTGACTTGAGAGGTTATTGGGGGGCAATTGGTGACACGCTGAATGAGGTAACAAAGAGACGACTACAATTTGATATGGCTGTCAGTGTACTACATTGGTTCCCACACACCCCCAAGAACAAGATTACAAGCAAATTTATAGACATGGGCCTGCTCTTAGCTAAAAGGGAGATCACGAGACTATGGAAGGCGAAGAGGGGGCCCACACACAGGAGATGGCTTAATGAGTTCTTAAAGTGGGCGGCTGCTGAAAGTACACTAAGATACCAAGTGGCGCGCCGGAGATCTGACGACAAGGCGCTAGACGCAGCAGCTGCGTGGGAGACACTACTACAGGCATTACGGGATAGCACATTGCAAGAGGATGGGGAACTATAGGACCTGGACGGGGACACTCCCCAAGTCACACCAGGCACAGCGCATACCTAGACAACCTGCAGCTCCTGATAACACCCATAGATGTAGACTGAACTAGCTCTACTGCATGGGTGGTGGGTCCTAGGGAGGGAGGGGGCAGTTGGGGGCAGTTTTCTGGATTTGAGGGGGGTGAGGGAGAAACACTAAAAAGCAGACATGAGACCTACTTGCGAAAAGGATACGACTGGAATTGCACTACTGCTTCTGACACATCACTGCTCAACGCCACCCGACCTCTGGGTTGTGGGCTCCACGGCTGTGTAAGATACTGTACAATGTTAAGCGACACCAGATATCAAAAAAACAATGTTTAAATGGAAGTATTATGTGTATAATAAGTCTGCATTAAAAACTACTTAAAAAAATGAAAGAAATTGAAATGGAAAATAAAAAAGTTTGGGAAATCAAACAACTCATAAATTGTGAAAGTCAATTTGTGATCTATATGGTGGAGTGCCCGTGTCACCTGAGATACATAGGTAGCACTAGATGCGATTTAGAGAAAAGAATACTAGAACACATTAGAGCAACAATTAACATTGACAGGAGCAATGCCATAGCCAAGCATATGGAGAAAGAACACAGTGAAAATTGGAAATTATTGACTTTCTTTGCTTTGTAACAAGTGGAACATCAGGCAACCGGCGGGGATAGAGAAAAAAACTTACGCCAAAAGGAGTCCCGGCACATATTACATTTTCTAACTCTGACCCCATGGGGGTTGAATCAGGATCAGGAGTTACATTCACATTTAAGATACATTGATCATCTATAGTTGTTTGTACATTGGGTGAGACAATATATAGGAGAGATACATGTCTCAACTGCACCAAATGAGGTTTAGACATGTTGCCTCCCTTTGTGTGTGTTTTTAAATGTTACATGGTCGTAGTAGCATTTTTATTGAGTTTGGAGTTTAAATTCTTCCCTTTGTTTATAGTCCAGGGATAAAAACCGCAATGGCGGAGATGATAAACGACCAAAGTTGGGTAATTGGCTATATGTATATCAACCAGGTGCAAGCAAATTCATATTTGATGGGGAAATGTCCCAAAAAAGTTTAGTTAGGATCGCTAAGGGAAAGTACAGTTAACTGAGATCACGGGGCACGTCAGATAAGTGGGCCCACTGGAGGGCAGGATAACGATCAGATGAGATTCTTTGACTTATAAGAGAATAATTGTAATCGTGCAACATCAAAGCAAAGTAATGCTAGGGAAATAAGACGACCCAATTGGAAGGGTCTATAATAGCACGAGGCATTTATGGGCCCCTGATAAAACCAGGAAATCAGGGTTCGATCCTGAGGTGGTTACGTTGTTAAAAGTTTAATTCTGGTTGGACAATTTTTGTTTCCTTAATATTTGTGACTTTGGTGATAGGAATTCCCATTACACATTGATAATGGCTGAGTCTATGCATAGGATGAATTAAGAAACAAGTATGATTTGGGAAGAATGATATAATGTTAGCCACACTGAGTCGGGCTTTTTTGGAATGGAAAATAATCGTGGCACTATTACCAAAATCAAGGTTACAATGTGTAAATGCATTGAGTGTTTTCTTTTAATTAGTCCAAGGTTGTGCAAAAAATTCAAGAAGCAGGTAGATGGCATGAGTATGAATACCAGTCTGCACTAGTGCCCAATATAGGATGTGATGTCATATGGTTAAATATGGCAGAAATGGAGGATTGCTTTGTGTGTTTTTTTCCAGTGAGCAAGGTCTCGGCTGAGACTGAAATGCGTAGGGGCTGTGCTGACTTTCTGCTAATAAAAACACCCTGGAATTGTACCATACTGGAGTATTGGCAAACTTATTTTGTAAAGAGGACAGAGCTAAGAGTGCAGAGAGGAATTCCTTTTGGGAGAATTGTTGTTGATTTGAAATGGATTGGTCCTGCCGTACTCGCAACGCACCACCAGAGATGCACCCACAGGGTCAGAGAATGGAGCCATGCAGGGAATTATATATATATATATATTATATGACTATATAATTGGTTATGAATGCTTTATTCACGCATCATTAAGCGACAACCACCAATGAGACCATTTGTATTTGATTTTAATTGTTTTCCCTGGAAGTTATTTATTTATTTGCTTTCTTAAAGTAAAAAACAATTTCGCAATTACTCACTTAATTTAGCCGGTCAGCATAAATGAATTATATGTGTTGGCAGAATTCAGCAACTTGTACAACGCAAAGAAAGTCTTTTGTTCAGTTCTATTGATTTTATGGGTCTTGTGATGAGTCACATGGTACCAGTGCACTTTAAATGTTGTTAGTATTTGCAAAACTTTATTCGAGACCAAGCCTGCTGGGTCAGGCGAAACGTGTTGAAAGCGGCAATAAAGAAAATGTATTCTTCACCACATTGGCGTCGTCTCCTCTGCGTATCCTGTGTCGAGGTTGAGTTTGGAATACGTATCCGTGCTTTTGCTCGTGAAGCCGGAAGACGACGCGCCCTCTGGTCAGGTGACAGCAGAGTTTTGTGAGCACTGGAGGTGATTGTTTGCTGCCGTCCCCTCACGCAGACCGAGCTTGAGTAACCGGAAAGGAGTTCCCTGCTGTTCCGAACTATATAAGGCCTGAAACCTATGGTTTTTTAACACCTTGGCTGCTAGGTGTTTTCCCCCTCCTGTGCTGGAAATTGCCATTTTAGTGACACCATGACGAGCTCAGCTCGTCATCAGCACACGACACCCGTGGGTGATGACGAGCTGAGCTCGTCATCAGCATCGAAGGGGTTAAGTGAATTTGCAAGGTTTTTTAAATGCTAATTCCTAACTATATAAGGCCTGAAACCTATGTTTTTTTAAGTGAATTTGCAGGGACCCCCTGAGAAGGGCTAGAGGGTTGGGGGGTCTCTACCCTGCCCCCTTTTCGTGTTTTCCACTCTTGCTTTGTGCTCTCTTGTGCCTCACTTCTTCTGAAAAACAAGATGGCTGCTCAGGTGGACCCAGAAGGATAATAACATATATAAACGTTATCCGCTAATAGAATTAGCATTTACAAAACCATTGAAATTTATTGAAAAAAAATATAGGTTTCATGCCTGATATAGTTAGGAATTAGCATTTAAAAAACTTTGCAAATTCACTGAAAAAACCATAGGTTTCAAGCCTTATATAGTTAGGAATTAGCATTTAAAAAACCTTGCAAATTCACTTAAAAAACCATAGGTTTCAGGCCTTGTTTTGGGCTCTCTTGTGCCTCAGTTCTCCTGAAAAACAAGATGGTGGCCAACACTTCCTGGTTTGGACAGTTTGGAATGTTGACAGTCGACTGCCAGCCAATCAGAAACTCGCTCGTGCACGTAAGGGTTTGCGCACGTACGCGTACGGTGAACGCATATAGATATATAATTTGCTCAAATTCAATTTTCTCAACAACTACTGTAGGGATTTTCATCAAATATAGAAAAGGCACTACTGCATACCTGTCCCTACCATTTTGCCAAGTTTGGTGTAATTCTGTTCAGCCGTTCAGGCTGTAGCCATGTCTAAAGGTCCCATAGAAAATGCCATTTGAAAAATTTCAAATGCAATTTTCTCAAAAACTACTGGAGGGATTTTCACCAAACATAGCAAAGGGACATCTGCATACCAGGCCCTACCATTTTGCCAAGTTTGGTGTAATTCCATTCAGGCGTTCGGGCTGTAGCCGTGTCTAAAGCTCCCTATGGAAATTAACATGGGGAAAACACGTTTTGGGACCCCCCTTTTTTCTCGGCCCCCGCTTGACGAATCCCCCCGAAACTTTCAGGGAAGGATCGGAGCGGAGCGAAGCAATTTTAAGGAAAATTACACGCAGATTCCTCAATCGGCGCCAAAGTTATTTCCAATAGAATGTTGGGGATTTCCTATGATAACTAGGTCCTAACTATATATACTTACTGGCGGCCGCCAGTAGGTAATATATATATATATATATATATATATATATATATATATATATATATATATATATATATATATATATATATTCACACATGAAACATAGGTTTCAGGTACATTATAGTTAGAAATTAGCTTTTAAATCCTTAGATATTCACTGAAAAAACATAGGTTTCAGGGATGTTATAGTTGGACATTTCACTCGTACAAAACCAGAAAAATTCTCCTCTTATAGTTAGTTCAGCTGACTATAACTTGCGCCCCTACAATGCACTGCTGATGACGTCACATAACATATTCCATCATTCATGACATGGTCAGTGACATTACTGATGACATCTCAAATGACATCACTGATGACATCATCCAGTGACTGTGTGTTTGTTTAATGTTTAAATATGTTTTATATATGCCAAGGTGTATTGAAGAATGAGTTGGTGTATAAGTGTCCTAATGGAGGATTCAGTAGGGGCATGACTGTTTAAGTGAGTGATTAAATGTGTCTTACTGAATGGATGGGTTAGTGACTAAACTGTGTGAATGTCTGTATCAGTCTGTCTGTTGTTGTATAAGCTGCTGCATGGGTGGTCAATAGCTACACTAGTGTCTATATGGGTTATTGATTGGGTGATTCAGTATTTGTATGGGTGCCTGTGTGTGTGTGTGGGTGGGTGGGAGGTGTGTGACTCTGTGCATTGATATTTGAGTGGTTGGTTCACTGGGTGTATGGATTTAAGAGTGCATGTGGCAACAGCTGTGTGGGTGGGTGAGTGTGTGTATGGGTGTGTTGGTGAGTGAATGGATGTCTCAGTGGTACATGTCCAAGTAACTACATATGTAAAAGGCATTGTTTGTGAGAGTTGGAGTATATAAATGACTATACATGAGAGTCAGTGATTGTGAGAGTGGCTGTATGGATGAGTGTGTACTTGTATCAAAGATTGTATAAGAGAGTAAGTATGCGTTTGTTTCTGTATGAATAAGTGATGTGGTGTTTGTATAACTGTATACATGATGAAATGGAAGTGTGATTGATTATTTGCATGACTCACTAGGTGTGTGAGTAACTCTGGATGAGTAGTGGTGTGTGTGTCTGTATAGGTGTATGAGTGCATATGATAGTGTTGTATTGATGAGAGACTGCATGTATGAGTGATTGTATGGGTGAATGAGTGGATGTGTGTGTAGACCTAGGAATTAGTGCGTGGGTATGTAGCAACTGGAATTGGTGTGTCGATGGTTTCGAAAATGGTAGTCTGTATTTTACAGTGGGTGCATCAAAGGGTATATTAGGGTGTGAGGAGATGCATCAGATTTTCACGTGAATGATGTCATTAGTGATGTCATTTGAGATGTCATCAGTAATGTCACTGGCCATGTCATGAATGATGTAATATGTGACGTCATCAGCAGTGCATTGCGGGGGCGCAAGTTATAGTTAGCTGAACTAACTATAACGGCGGATTTTCTCTGGTTTTGTATGAGTGAAATGTCCAACTAACTATAAAGTCCCTGAAGCCTATTGTTTTGTCAGTGAATTTCAAAGGTTTTTTTAATGCTAATTTCTAACTATAACTTCCCTGAAACCTATGATTTTTTCAGTGAATTTCAAAGGTTTTTTAAATGCTAATTTCTAACTATAACATAGCAGTCTCGATTTCAGAGTGGTGGAGAAAGGTGGGCGTGTCCTCCAAGCACCGTTTAGCAATTTCACTGTGTGGGATTTACTGGAGGTAACAGGAGGGGTAGTTAGCCCCAACGTCACCTTTGGGGGTCAACTACCCCTTTTATTACCTCCAGTACGTCCCACACAGCAAGATTGCAAACCTTTTATATCAGGCCTGTCCCCTCCCTGCACCACTGTGCCAAAGCACCCCCAGCACGTTGTAAGTGAAGGGATTAAGTCCCCTTGAATCCTAAGGGTCCTTGGGGGCCAACAAGCCCACCAGGTACTCCCAGCTAACGACACAGAGCTTGATTGAAAAGAGATGTTCCAAGGCGGGGCCTACGGCGAGTTGCTGGTTCCTTTTTAGGGGTTTCCCAAAAATTATAATTTGGGAGGGGGGCAGCATTGGGTTTTTTTTAATTATGCGGAGGGGGGCAGCGTAGCCCCCCTCCAAAGGCCTATTATCCCCTGGGGCCTGGACAGCTTTTTCATTTTTATGAGGAGGCCGCGCGGCCCCCCTCCGCAGGCCAATTATGGCTCCAGGGACCCCATCCCCGGGGCCGGCCTGTTCTTTTATTTATTATTATTTTTTTTATGTAGCAACTCTGTCCTTGCTTTCAAGGCGACTCTAGTTTTTGCTGTTTCTATCACATCTTGAGAATATCCTCTGTTCATTTTGAGTGAATCAATGAAGTTTTGGAGATCTGTGCGGTCACCCTCCCAGATTATAGAGAGGTTATCGATGAATCTTGGCCAAAATTTGATGTTCTTAGATTTTTGAGTCTCCAATACTTCTGTTTCACAGACTGCCATTAATAAATTTGCGTAAGTTGGTGCAAAAGATGTACCCATGGCAGTCCCCTGTTTTTGCAAAAAGATGTCACCTTGAAACAAGAAGATGCTATTTGGCAGTCAGTATGCAAGCATATATACATGGAAGATTTGGGACTGGTAAAATCTGAACAGCTGCAAAGGTGGCTTGGAAGCTGATTCCACAATCTTGGAGCAGTGTAGGGAAAAAGGCCATATCTTAAGGCTCGGACAAAGGGAATTGACAGCAACCTCTCATTGCTGGATCTTAGTGTGTGAGAGGGACAGCAGTAATGTAGTTTGTATTTGGGATACAGATGAGACCTGCCAAATAAGGCTTTATGGGAAAGACAACAGATCTTAAAGACAACACACATCCTGACTGGAAGCCAGTGATGAAAATTGAGTATGGGGGCAGAAGGAGAGCCTGCCGGAAGATTACAGCCATCCGAGCAGCCGTATTTTGCACCACATGCAATTTAGTCAGGAGGGTGTCATTGACTGCAATCAGCAGAGTGTTGCTGTAGTCTAAACAGCTGATGATCAACGCCAGGATCAACGTTTTTCTGGTAGAGGAAGGAAGCCAGGGAAAGACTTTCCTCAGGAGGAACAGCAAGGTAGCAAAACATGACCCTCTTATGGTGGCTATATGACTTTTCATGGATAATTCATGATCAAGTTTGACACCCAGATTTTTTGCTGATTTACTTGAACGGGGGCAGGTCCCAGTTCAGAGGGCCACCAGTCTGGGGACCAGAGACATTGGGCTTTGCCAAACAAAAGAATTTCCATCCTCTCACTGTTCACTTTAAGAAAGTAATACAATGCAATAAGGCACATGCAATAATGAGGTGAGTCCTTGTGGACAGGTGTCACAGGTACTGGATGAGGGTATTTTAAACTACAGGCACTAAGACACCCCTTGGATTTTATAGTACATGCATATTGAATAATTGAAGCACAAAATGGGGCAGTGACATATGAAATAGCTACCATGTAATCTATGTGTATGATCAAACCCTTTAAAAGCAAATGGACATGTCCTATTGTGCTTATTGGTGTCCATTCAGATAGAACCATTTGCTTTCGGATAGATTTCAGGTGGGTCAACAATGTCTCAAACTGTCATGCCTACCCAATGCAACGCAGTACAAAAAGGGGTGCTCACTGCGCCACTGGAGTCAAGCTATCCTGGCTGAAGACGGCTGATAGCCAGAAAACGGTCCTAGGATGCTTGATTCTGGTCCAGGGAAGACATGACTTGGCAGTTCGGGCTGGACTGTTCCCATGAGGCACAGGATCAAGGCTGATTTGCATATGGCCATGTCTGAACTGGGGTGGCTTGGTGAGAAAAGTAACGATGGATTAAACCTAGATCTGTGACTGGGGGTGAATGTTTTGCCATTGTGCAACATTCCGTCCATCATCTTGTGTGTTTTGCTGTTTACCCAATGCAACGGGCTAAAAATATATTTAACTATAAGGTCTGCTAAGCACATAAGTACTAGAACTGGGTGAAATTAAAATTATGCTGGTGTAACTTGCATAATGGTTTGGAATTTCACTTGAAGCCACCATGTGGTAAAGATTTACCATAATTGCAGCATTTGCAGTGAAAACTTACTGCAAACATACAGAAATACAGAACACGCGTGGCTGTGATTCCTGCTTCCTTTATTTTGTTGCACCATTATTTTAGGTCTAAATGCGTCCTCCTGTTAATTTTTAATGGGAAGATTAATTTAGAACTAAAATATAAGGCTAAATGATGGAATGCATTTTGCATAATTTTGTGAAATTTCCTGAAATTTCATGTAATTGCTTTAAAGCAAATTACATGAATTTTGCACACCTCTAATAAATACCTTTGACCTCACCAAAGGGTACTGGCAAGTATCTATCTGAGAAAGGACTAGTCATAAAACCATTTTTTGACTCCATCTGGGTTGTTCCAATTCTGCATCCTTTCATTTGGGTTAGATGGGGTACTTTCCGAATTCAAATGACCAATGAATACCATTCTGGCACCACATCAGTAGTTTTCCAGCTGCTTACCAAGATGAGGAAAAGAGAGGTCTGGCAGGAGATATGCTGGCATACTGAACTATGCTCTGATTCTCCCTTCTTGTTTTTATCAGGCAATGGGGGTAAAGGGGACCGAGAAGGAAAAGGGAAATGAGATCTGGTGGCAGATGCACAGTGTGTGAGCTCTGCTCTGCTAGGTTCTCCTTGGTAATTTCAGGGTACAGAATGTTACTTCATTTAAGCAACCACAGCTATACAGTAACCCAAATGCAAAAGAGGAAACCCTCGGACACCTCCTTGTATGATCAGCAGTGACCTAATAAGTCTATATGGAGAAAGAAAAGGACTATTGAAAAAGAATAAAACTGGGTCCAGGGAAGAGGGGGGGGGGGTCATTGGACACTTTGTGAATAACTCCTGACTAGAGAAGCAGATACAAAATAAAGGACTTTATAAAGGGTTAATAGCAAGACCTGTGAATACTTTAACGCATAGCCTTCTTTCATCACCTTATGATGTCAAACAGAATATAAATGTGTAATGTTGAACGTATCACTGGTGTTGCTGACTGTCTTTATCTCACATCCCTTCTAAAACATGCCACTTCAGCCATGCCCCTATCTGCTGTTCTTTGTCTTACGCATGAGACATATCCCATCTTCTTGACACCAATGGTTACGACACACTGGCAGTGCAGTATAGTTCTACCTTTGCAACACTGCCACAGCAGGACCTCCAGGCCACAAGATGCTGCCACGCAGGTTGATGCATCACCATAGCCTTTAAAGGGCAGGGTGGTACCCCTACTGCACAAGTCAGGGGTGGGAAAGATCCCTGTTCAACACTCATAAGTAGCTTTCTTTGCTAGAAGATGGGACACACACGAAAGAATGTCACAACATAATTGTTCTGTACATTAGTATTTTGACCTTTTCAAATAATAGCCCTGCTCAAACATAATTCCAGATTCGGTGAAGACGGAATGTGGTCATCTCCCATCATTATAACATATGTCTCTGTTTAGGGTTTTGAAAGTTAAAGTGCAAATGTGTACAATGGTTCAAGATTCATTCTTTTGCTCTACTGTTAAATAAACGGAGAAGAAAACAATTCTGAATGTAACAGACTTATGATCAATATACAAGTAAGTGAATGCAGAATGTTACATGGACCATATTTGCTTGGAGGGCCATAGGAGTCGTTTGTATTTAGAACAACAGGAAAGAAAGGGTAACAAAACATGTATTTTCTCCTTTGCGCCCTCCCACTGGAATACCCTTGATGCTATTTAAGATTAGCGCCATCTCTCTAAACCTCCATAAAAGAACTGAAAGTCCTACTCTTCTTACTGCAGACACACTATCAGATTTATCCCTGTCAAGAAAAAAAACAAATGCAAGCCCACGAAAACGAAGCATAGTGGCGTACACTTGCATGTGCGGTGATTGCAATTAATGATTGAAACATTCAGTAATAGCGTCAGGAAGTGGGTTCTAACCCAGGAAACTTCCCTCTGATTTTCTTTCATTTAGACATGTGGTTAATAAACATCTGCTTTTAGTAATTCTCCGCAACGGAATACTTTCCCTACCAATTACTGGGGAAGAAACTCATATCAAGAGTCTGTTCTATTTTACTTATGTTCATTCAGGTACTTTTCAAATTAGGCACACTTTAAGTGGCTTCTCAGTTATTGTGGAGGAGCGTCGCCCCACTGCTGAGCGACAGCAGAGGCAAACGTAAAAAATAAAATGATAATAAAAACCATTTTATTTTTCTTACCTAGCCATTGCCAACCAAGTGTGAGGGCTGGGTCCATCCTGACAGGCGTCACGACAGCGAGAGAGAGGAGGAGTGGTGGGGGCACTTAAGTGCCCATGTCGGGTTGGCCTGCTGTCTTACGACGACCAAACTGACATGCGCCCTTATCTTTCTCCAACTTAGCTGTGTTGCACAGCTGGGTGGAGAACGTGCCTGAGCGAGCTTCAGATCTTTCCTTTCAGGCTAATCATGGCGCTGCTGGTTAATAGTATTATCAGCATGAGAGCAGAGTATGGATTGGCCCCTGGAAGCCTGTGCAGTGTGCACCAGCATCGGGGAGCGTCAGGAGAGGAGCACCGAGGCGTCGGCCGCAGCGGCAGGTAAGTCCCTTAATTTATTATCTCCTCCTCCCCCATTACCCCCGTGTTTGTGTTGCCTCACCACTTTTATGTTAGAGCAGCCGCCACTGCCTGAACCAGCCTTAATAGAATTCAGGCTTTTAACTGCCTTGCAAGGTCAATTAGTTGCCCTGCTGGACAGCTGGCAGTTCAAAGTCTCTCACCCTAGAACCATAGGTGGATAGGGAAGATTTGAATTTTCCTGCAGCAGTAGGGGACAGGTGTGAAATTATGCAATCTCAGTATGCAGATTAACAGCACGTCCCAGGTCCAGCAGTTCCAGGATGTAGAATGGGGAAAGGTAGAACAGGCAGACCTGTCACTGACATGCACAATCAGAGCATGGCTCAGAGGAGAGGTGTGCAGCAATTTTGCTAACAACACTACCTTGCCCTGCACTACCTGTCCCAGAATGCTGTGCAAGAGGATGGGCTGCCAGCGATCTGATCCAAGGAAGTACTAGTTAGGCGCGAAGGGTAATGTGCAACACTGGAATGGGATTTCCGGTTCTACAGCTCTCCACCTCCATTTTTAAAACTCTACATAGGGAAGAAAATCGAGGAAAAAGAGGAGCAAGAAAAGCACCAGGGTGAATTGACCCAGTAATGAACTACTGTCTGGCGTGAGGGGACACTACTTTGGACTTGTGATACATTTATGAACACTATCCCCAGAGCTAAGGGCACCAGGTGTCCAATTCCCTCTCGGCCAGTTGAAGATGGATTTGCTGGGGACAATAAATCTGTGGACTGGTTCTGTTTGTGGATGCTCAAGGAGTGGATACTGCAGGTTCCTGAAGGGGACCCTGAAAGTGTCGGGGTGCTTGGGGAGTGCAGACTGTGAGAGTGGAGTGCCTGGGAACCAAGGGGTGCTGCTGCACAAAACACCTCTGAGCAGGAGACTGCCAGAACAGGAGAGCATGTCCAAACCACACAGCTTAACTGTTCCCAGGATGAGAAAGCAGCTGTGTCATAGGCTGTGCAAGGCATCAAGGAATTCGGATGTAAAGCTTGAGGGCGCAGGAGGCTCTCAAGAGCACTCCTAGAGGCTGGAGCATACTACCATGAACATAAAGCAGAACACCACATCTAAACGTTACCAAAGGGGGTCAGAGCTATTTGAAAAAGTATCTACCCCTCATGTATACATTTTCAAATGTGCAGCGGGTGACCTGAGGTTCAGGTCATCCCACCACTATTAACAAAGCAGGATTATTGGTTTCCCCTAGTAGCCTGTGAAAGGTTGGGTTCCACCAGGGGACCACTGCAGTGCTCCCAATTATCGAAAGAATTGTTTCACCTCCAGTGACAGCTAGTAGGGAACAGTGGCGGGGGAAGTTGGAGGGGATTAGGAAAAAAGAAATACAAAAAGAAACGAAAGCTTACCTGGTGGTTGCAGTTGCCAGCTGCCGCCTCTTCTCCATCACCGAAAGAACCCAGGCTCCCATACTCCCCTGACCAATCACAACGCTGCCTTAGAGCAGCGTTGTGATTGGTCTGAGTTCCTTGGTTCAGCACTCAGAGAGGAACTGGGAGGCATGGTATGTTCTCCACCCAGGCTGTGCAATACAGGCCCGAGATGCCCAGCCAAAACATAATGCACACTTAGGTGCAGTCACTACTCCTCCTCCCCCATCGTCATAGGAGCCCAGCACCGCCTAAACTTAACCGGCTGCAGTAGAATTGCAATACTAAAATTAAAATGATATATAACCTAATCGGTTCAAGTTCGCGCTATAGAAAACTCTAAAAATAAAATAAATAAATAAATAAACGTTCCGTTATTATAATTTTCTTTTCCTTTGCACCGCTTTAAAGCAGTGAGGTGATGCTCCTCCTCTTTGAGGAGTGGGTACCCCGAGCAGTGGGAGCAGTGACTGCCTCATATCTTTGCTTCTCAGGGTTAGATTGGCTCTGTGACAGAGCAGAAGAAAGAACCTTTGCCTGCCTGGCATCCACAGCCCGTGTGCAGCGGAGGGGTGTTTGTGACCATAAAACCTGAGCACGCCACTTGGACAGGACAACACGATTCATAGGTATCCAGAAGCGTAGGGAAATCACATGAGCAGAAGCTTGGCCACAGCTGGCACATCAATATTGGAAAAAAATAAACAAAATTAAAATATAAGACTTACTGGCCCATGAGGCTGTATTGGGGCACCACAGAAAGTGTTGAAGAGTATTGGGGGGCAGCAATGGGGGAGGACAGAGCCATAATTTGCTATTTTGCACGTGCAAATTACCACCAAATCCATTCAGGTGGTAACCAGTTGCAAACTATTTTAAGAGGTCCAGAGTGCCTCAGAATGTTTCACAATGGCAGCACTGTACGTCACAGCAAAAAGGTGTAGAATACAAGCAGGAGCACAGAGAAGGAGGAAGAGACAAGATTGCATTATCAGAGCACGCATCACATTGCTTGGGCAGACAGAGGAAGAAATCTATGATATATCTAGATTAAATTCAGCCTTGATCTTAGATCTGCTAGCCGAACTACATTTACAACTGCAGCGTCAGACACGCAGGCCCAATGCCATTCTCACACATGTGCAGGTTCTATGTTCACTGCACCTCCTAGCTTCAGGGAACTACGGGAGTAATAGCTACAGCAGGAGGGGGCCCCCAAAGTGAGCTCTCATGCTTTTTCAATGTGATCCTGGATGCAATGTTGCAGAGGATACACCAGTACCTATGATTTACCACAACACCACTGGAATTGCAGCAATCCAAATTTGATTTTTACCACCTAGCCCATTTCCCCCATGTAATTGGGTGCATTGATGGAACGCGTGTAGCTCCATGTTCCCCTCAGTTAATGAGTACGTTTACAGGAACAGGACATCCAAGTCATATGCAATGCCTCATGATAACTGACATAGTGGCAAGGTTTCCAGGTAGTACGCATGATTCATTCATCTTCAGACACAGCAGCATACATACACGTCTCCTATGGGGTGAATTACGCAAAGAATACTTGCTAGGTAAATGTATGCATCACAGTCTGGCAGACTCTCTAGATAAGGAGAAACATTACAGTGAGTAATCTATTGCCTTTTCCCCTGTGGGTGACAGCACACATGCTGTGCGCTCCTTCATATTCACCCCAGCTACTCCAAGTGAACAGCGATACAATTCTGCACACAAAAATACACACATTTGATAGAGAGGATGCTTGGATTACTGAAGAGTAGGTTCCACTACCTACATAAAAGTGGAGGTGCACTGCAGTGCAGGCCTGGGATGTGATGCAGAATTGTGGCCACTCATGCCATGTTGTACAAAATTGTAACTTCCAGAGGCATACCATTGGGCCTAACAGATACAGACAAAGATGATGAGCCATGTCAACCTCGTCAAGCAGCAGATGTGCAGAAATAACGCTGATCTTTTTTTAAGCTGGGTAGTGATGAGACAATGCACTACATGGTTTCACTGCTAATGTGATTTATTATTCCCAGGACACAGGTATTGTACATGCACACTTTCAAAGCAAAATAATTATAGTGAGAAAGATATGTCACACCCAAAGAATATTGCCATAGAACTTGACTGTCAGCCCTGACAACTGAATGCTAAAGGTTACCTCACCAAATGGCATTTCAGGGCTCAAGGCCGCACTATTTTCTGCTGTCACGCACTCCAGTGGCTCGGTCTGCATGCTCTAGGCCCTCTCTTGATGAGCCTCTAAGGAAGAATTATGTCTGGAACTGTACCTTCTGCATTCTGTCACTGGTGCCATAATGCTACTAAGGCTTGAAGCCTCCTCACTATCCCCACCGAGTACAATACTACCACCAACTGTAGCACTTTACAAATGCTCGAAAGCATTGGTGGCATAACTCAAACCCCAGGCCACGTCATTGCTACAAAGGGTAATTTCTACCTGCCTGGCCAGAGTGCATCAAGATAGGAGAGCTGTGGTGTTTCTCAGGTGGTTGATGGCCCTAGTGTAGCCATCTAAATGGCCAAGTAATTGGTGGTGCCATCTGTGGTGGAACACATGGTCTTCTTGCATTACATTGCACAGTTTCCTTATGGCATCTGTCATGAGCCTGAAGCTGTCCGAAGTTTCCCGCTGTCATTCCACCACTGCTATATTGAGCTGTATAATGCTGTCCTACAACATAGCTGTCTCCAGGCCACATCGAAAACAGATGATCCATCGCCTTCCTCAGATTGCCTTTGTGCCATTGACCTGCGCCTACCAATGGTTCTGTTGTAGCGCTGCATGTGGACCTGGGCTCTAGGGTTGGGTGTATGCTCAGTCTGCGTTGTGGGCAGATCAGGTTGGCTCTCATCTCCTTCCATTTCAAAATCAGGTAATGGTGCCACTGGGGTCCTGCGTCTTGTAGGTGGAGGTGTTGGATGTGATGGGGCCACTGTGATGTCATCTCCTGACTGTGCCGGTGTCTCTACAGGGTCATGGTATTCACTTTCGTCTGGCTCTTGTTCAGGTCTATCTGTGACATTAAACAGTACTCATTTAGTTTATGGTTATTTACATTTATGCCACATATAACATTGTTTGGTCTAATAAAGCTATTTAGCATCACACAGAATGTCTAAACGGCACTTGCTTGTTTTAGTTAAATGCACCTATGCTAATGGGACTTTCCTCCCTGCCTTCCCTCTTTTGTTTTCCGACTATTACTACCATAATGCATTCCAGTGTTGCATGTAAAAATATGGACTGGGGTGGTATTTGAACCCTTCTGCCTCATCTCCCTAAATGGTGTTTTCATTACATTTACCATGCAAATGTTAATTAGCA
The DNA here is from genome assembly GCF_964263255.1 of Lissotriton vulgaris. Classification (NCBI taxonomy): domain Eukaryota; kingdom Metazoa; phylum Chordata; class Amphibia; order Caudata; family Salamandridae; genus Lissotriton; species Lissotriton vulgaris. The sequence goes on along the minus strand of NC_141689.1, from coordinate 2,112,035,372 downwards.
TTCATCTTACCTTGGGTGGTACCGGGTGGTGCGGAGGTGTCAATCTGCCTGGCACCAATGGCGGCTTCAGGCTGAAGGGTCAACTCCAGCAAGTCCTCTAGAGGTGTAGATGCAGATTGGCTGGATGGTCCTCCCCAGTCTTCTTCACCTCTGTAAGCCTGAAGCAACCTTTTTCTTTGCTCTGCTCCACAGATCATACCAACGCTTATGAACCTCTTAATGGGGTGCTGCGGGACCCCAGTTGGATTGATTTTTGTTTGTATGTCCTTCCATATTTTTCTTTCTTCACACTCCGAGCCATCGAGTGAGTGTTTTCCAAATAATTTATTGTGGCTCTTCACCACTTCCTCAAACAGAACTTTCAACTCTTTCTCACAAAATCTGTGCTTTCTTTTGTACAGTGCTTCCTCCTGTCTCCAGACGCCATGCTCAGGCTCAGCTCTACAAACAGACTCCTTTGTGCTGGGCTCCTGGATTCTGCCTCCTCCTCTCACTCAGTACACAGACAACAGAAGGGCATGCCTCACTTCCTGATTGTGAGGTCATCATGCTGCACAGAAATGCAAGATTTGCTAATTTGGGGTTACCTAACTTCTAATCGCTATTCTGAGAATCACAATTAGGCGATCGCTAATTGTGAATGTGTTTTTTACCAATTGGCTATTTTTTGTGATTTTTGTTATACATTAGATTTTGTGATTACCAAATAGCAATTCGGTAAAGTCTCTATTTGGTAACCACAATTTGTTTTTTTCATACATGTGGCCATTAGTGACCTGGGGAGTACTAAAACTGATTTTAAAATGGCTGGGATTTTGTATTCATTGGAAGTGTTTTTGGACCCTCTGTGTTTATGGGTTTGAGTGCTTGTACAAAAATAAGAAATATGTTTGTAATGAAGTGTTCATTGCTGTGAACTGTTCATTAGTGATCGTATGTCAGAGACAGTAGTTCTGTTATTTCAATCTTGAAAGACAAAATATCATAATTGTGGTAATGCACTGAAATGGTCATGCATAGTAAAATAATGAAATGCTCACTGATCATTGAACTGTTAACATCCCTTGACAAAGACAGCAAGACTGGCTTTTTAGGTTTCGCCTGGCCGTAGCACTGCTCATCGCAGTGCTACGGCCAGGCGAAACTTAATGTTATCTCAGTATTGGGGACTTGAAACCGCCCCTTCTTCCATTGGCTAGCTCCATAAATGGAGGCTAGCCATTGGAAGACATTGTTGTCAATTACTCTTTCCCCATCAGGACGCGATGCAGGGCGTTTCTGGGTCTTTTTTTAAGTCCCACCCTCTCCTATTCCCATTGGCTGGAATTTTACCTTCCAGCCAATGGGAAGGGGAGAGCACGAAAAACACCCCCCCCCGCCCGAATCCCTACAGGGCGCACTGTGCTTTCAGTCGACAACTCGTTTTATTTCTGTGCAATGCCACGGACTTAGCCCAGGCACGCAGCTTTCCTGTCTCCCTCTTGCCCTCCCATGGTATCACTTCTCACCACGGTGTTCCATTGTTGATATAACCCTCGCTCTGGCCTTCCTTTTAAACAACAAAATATTCTCTCTCCCCCACTCTCATTACTGCCTTCACAGTACACCCTCCCTCTGTTTGGGGTCGTGCCCTTCTGCTCTCACTTTGTTTATTGCCCCTCCTTGTCTATGCGCGGCTCTGTCCCGACCCTTCACGCATTCCCATCCCACCCCCGTCCATTCATTCCCCTGTCCTCGCCCTCCCTCTCTTCCTTGGCCTTGCCCTCTCTCCTCATTTCCTTCACCAGCAGCGAGGGCGCCAAGTTTATTTCCGCACAGGGCGCTACCCTGGCAAAGGCTCTCTGTTGGCATCGAGTCTATGTGGGGATCATAGCTGCATCAGATACATGTAAAGTCTCGTCATCCCCCGCCTACGTACCCCCAGACACACCCGACCCTCGCAATCAGCCGAAGGTTTAATAATGCTCCTTCCGCAAACCCAGGGTCACCGCAGAGCGCCCTCACTGTTACTTTTAAAAGAGTTGGGCGCAATAGCCGTGCGGCCTGTCAGCAATAAAATATTAGCAACCTCCTTGCAGGAATATTATCGAATACAAGGAACGGCAAGGGGAAGACATATCCCCAAAAAATTTAGTATCCATGCGTCCAGTTGCGGCTAATTTTCTTTCCCCGTGTAGTAGCCATGCACTCCAATATAAATAATCCGGATGAGCTCACGAAAAAAAAAATTCATCCGCGCCTTACTTAACGTTTAGTCTTTTTAGTCTTTTCACCCTTTAACTTTGACCAGCGCATCACGCCACCGCATAAGCGCCCAGTTACCGTACGTGCACGTTGAATAGATAATACCGGTTGGAACAGCAGCTTGTTCTTTCTCGCAGCGAGGCTGACGGATGCGGCTCGCCTGTTTTAGAAGCTCCAGAATTCTCTTAAGGTATTTGTAACCAAGAAGGGCATTGACCTTTTTTATTTACTGTTAGCGCGCATCTCTGATGGATACGATCGGCTGATTCTACACATTCCTCTTCTCTGACAGATTGATGAGATTAATAACACACAACTCCGCACTGTCACGCTTACAGCGAGGCCGACGGACACAGCACGCCATTCTATTAATCTGAGTTTCTACGATTTACAAAGGTATTGGGGAACATGGAGGGGTTGCAATTCCGGCCATTTTTAGCCGTTTTTTTTTACAGTTACAAGCATATTTACTTCAATCATCTCTTCTCTAAACAGATTGATGTTATTAATGACTACTATCACACCACGCCCACGCACCGTTTCTCCAAACCATGGGTGAGTCATCATCAGTCACTTGGCTACTCCCAGTTATTAATATTTTCTACTTTACTAATGTGATGTCTAAATCGTCCCTTTGTATGTTTATTCACAGTACTGGGAAATGTTCCCACAGCCTCCTGATATATTTACAGGATTACTTATTTTAACCAATTTAGGATTGATCAACTCTTGGTTACTCACCTGACAGATCCCATGGTGTGTCCATTTTGAATTTCGAATTTCGAATTCAGTAAGGCAGTTTGAATCGGTTGAGGCACCCACCCGTTGATAGATTCTATCTAACACGGCCACTCTTATCTAATCGTATCATGGTTATTTTCAGATGCCCCTTGCCCCCGTCCTGGAGAAGACCCGCCGCCGAGGACTACATTAACCCTTATGCACTAGGGTCGAAACGTCGACGCCCCCGAATAGGCACACACCCTTCTCTTGACCCCCTACACTTGAAAAACAGAAGAGATTACACTGTGAAAATAACAGTCTAAACAAAACACGTCTTACTGTATGTATAGGGGTAGTCCTGAATTGTGATGAGAGACTGTTTCTTACTTAACACTGAACCTCATATACTGAAAGTTATTTAAAACAATTATTGCCTTTCTTTTCTGCCCTTTTCCTATCTTCTATCACACGAGCACTGATCTTTCACATAGCACTTCCTTTCTGATGATAACCATGTGGATATGACATTGTATGTGTCTTTTTGGATAAAATACCATATATGATTGATTAAAACTGTGTTTTCAATCACTACCCTAGTGACCTTGTAATTTAAATTCATGTTTCTTTAAATATTGTACGTGCCTTATTGTATATAACCATATATCTTGTCAGCCGTTTAATGCTACAACTTAAAATTTTAAATTCATCCAAACAGAGTAGCAACAAATAATCCTTTTTCTGCATTCAGTTGATTGGCTTCTAGCGCCTGCTGGCTTCTCACAGGAGGACGTGCTTTCCAAAAGCATTGATACTCTGCCACTATATATAAGAAATTGTATTCAGATTTGTTTTTTTACATTAGTTAAATTCCTAACAAACTCAAGTAGGAGGAAAACGTCCTAGAAATTAGCCCATAGAACCTATTAATACTGAAATACTATAAAAGGGATGAGGTAAATGGGAAACATTTAAGACTACAAGAACAATATCACAACGGGAGAAATAAGAAAAGCTACTGACACAGAGCCCGACTCAAGGTCTGCACTGGTATTACCACTCAAGATGTGAGTCATTCATGACTATAATGACCACAATACAATGGAAGACATGAGAAAAAAAGGCTACTAAGTACCTGCATACTAATAGCACACAGATGTGACCTGTTTCAAATTAGATCATGCTGTATGAAGCTGCTTCGCAAACTTATATCTGAAGTGAATTGATAGATACGTAAACATACAACACATTGATGTATTTAAAGTTAAGAACATTGTCATAATTTGAAGGGAAATGTTTCCACATTATGAAGGAAATTCATGAATACAAGAAAACATTGCAGTGCTCTTGTTTTTAAAGTAGTTTGCCAAGAAAGCGTCCACAAATCACACACAGGAAGGGTTTTATACAAGAAGCCAGGGGGAAATGTGGATGTACATCAAGATTATGCAATAGAAAAGAAAGCACAGGAAAGGATGATTTCTATGTATCTTGATGTGGTGACCAAATTCATTGATCTGATGAGCAAAGTGAATATGGTATACTGCCTTGAAGTTACTTATGAAATATTTGTATTGCAGATTTCAGGCCTACTGTTGAGCTATACTCCAAGTCACCAGTGTTTTGCTTCAGTTCCTAAATGAGGTATGTAGGTATTTATGTAAGTTCGAATATGGTAATCAAACCCATACATTTTCACCCAAATTTAATGTAAATTAACCCACAACTTTTATCACTTGTCTTCCAAATAAGGTATTCTCTTAGCTTAAATGAAAATCGTGAAATACATTCACTTGTACAATAGTCAGGACATGTTGATGTCCCTCACAGAAGCTTTATGTAGAGTGTGGCCTAATTTGTTGACCAGACGGCTAGACAATGGACTTTACACTGAACAAATAATTATAAGCAATGTGCTGTATTTATTATTTTCAATATGCACATTTGACACATGGTTTGAAGAGGCGCCTACCTTCTTTGCGGTCCGTTCCCATCCCAACCGTGGAGCTCAAAGGAGTTACTGTCGGTGGATATGAAGTCCAGTCCAGTGGCTGGTTGGTTGTGTCCGTGACCCAGATGTCTTCCTCAAGTGTACTCGTTAGTGGCCATGAAGAATCATCAGTGCTGGATTCTGTGGTTAATATTTCATCTGCTGGGCTACTTTCTGTGGCCATGCTTGGGGTAAACAATCGTAGCGGTAAAATGTCCCCAGCTTTAGTAACGTCTGTTTGTATTTTGTCAGTAGAAGGTGATGTGGTGATCCAAGAAGGAGAAGGTATCCTGGATTCCTTTGTGGTCAACTCTTTTAAACCATGTTTAGATGTGTTTGTAAACGGAATGTCAGATGGTTCAACACCACCTCTGCTGGTCAACAGGTTGCTCTCGTTTGCTTCAAAACAATTTTTGTTTATCACACCTAAAATGAAATATACGTTCATAGTCAATATACATCTTACATATCCACACAGCCAAATAACATCATCAGCGTCCCCTTCTTTACTCTGGCATATTGGGATAACAGCGTGTATAGCATGACTCATTACATCCCACAAGTATAATACGCATCAGACTGAGGTATGGACCAAATTCAGTGTCCCACACGTGCTATTTGAATGTCCAGATGCGCTTCACTTGGCTGGCACCTGTGTGCAGACAACTGGGCACCTCTAGCCATTTGACCGCTCTGAGGATACTGAGATCGGACCCTTCCACACTCTGTGCTTGTGCACTTGCAAACATTTTGGGGCTGATTGGGCGAAGAGAAGATCTGCTCTGAAATTATCATGATTTGTACTTTGATTATACAATTTGTAATGCACCAGCTTTGAGTTTATTGATTTCATCAAGTTCTGATGTTATGGTATTTTTAAAAAGTGCACATGCCGTCTAACCTATATTTTAAATGATTTTGTGTGGTTGTGATATTTCCTTATTATCAATGTATTATGTATTACATCACTTCTATTTTATTTATAATTGCATTGCATTTTATTGACTTTTATGGCTTCACCGAAATAAAGCTATTTTTGACTGAAGCATGCATGTAAAGTGGAAGGGGAGCACAAATATCCAACATTCTTACTGGCTTCAGTTTGGACGTGTGTGGTGGTAGTTCCCCCCCTTATAATACTGAGTTTGCTTGCAGACATGATTTGCTGGTATATTCATGGGTTGGTAATCTCTCATTTAAAAACAGTTTCTACCACATGCAGCCGCAGGAGAATGTCCCTTCGCATAACACACACAAAAACACACATGCGCACAAATTCCCAGCAGTTGGGCCGTTGTTTTCCGCAGATCTCTCTTTTAGCCCCCCTCTCTTGGTCCCTCTCCTACCCCTTCCACCTCGGTCAAAACACTCGGTGTTAAAATTAACAGCCAGCTCACTCTACATTCACAAATTAGCTCCGTGGTATCCTCTTGTTTCCTCACTCTCCGCACTATCCGCACTATTTCCCGCTTCTTCTCCCCCCAGGCACTTAAGATCATCATGTGATATCGCGATTGGACTACGCAAACGCTCTCTACCATGGCATCCCCGCGTACAGCCTGCGTAGACTCCAGATTATTCAAAACCAGGCAGCCCGGCTGGTGTATGGCCTTCCTCGTTATCACATTCCACCCCCCTTCTCAGGGAGCTTCACTGGCTCCCTGTAAAAGAACGCTCCCATTTTAAGATTGGCTGTATGGCCTTCCAGGCCCGCCAGGGCACTGCCCCCGCTTTTATTTCCTCATTAATCCACCCGTATATACCTGCAAGAGATCTTCGGTCTTCTTCCAAGTCCCTTCTTCAGACCCCTCGCTTCACACGTAAAAAGTGGGGCGGGGCCAGCTTTTCCACCCTGGCTCCAACTTTTTGGAACTCACTCCCTGACCACCTCCGCTCTGCCACTCAGTACCTCTCCTTTCGTAGAGATCTGAAGACGTTCCTCTTCAGCCAGGCCTTCCCTTCTTAAACCCCCCTAAACACCTCCCACTTTCCTTTCTTCTGGTCTCTCTCCCTCAGTTGCCAATCCCCCTAGCGCCAAGAAACCGCAAGGTGTACGTTGCGCTCTAGAAATATTTTAAATTAGTCTGCGCACTCGAAAACAAATTGTGCAGTCCCTAACTTTCCTGGCCTCTTGTACGGGGTGTTATATCCCTATCATTCTGGGATGCTGGAGTCGAGTGGGGGCTCCTGTTAAGCGCTGTAGTGCTAACGGAGTATATGCAGTGAGCTGTGGACAAACAAACACGTGCTGGCAAGCTGCAAAGATGAATGCATCTGTTCTGCTACTAACACTGCCCAGTACATAATATGGAAATGATAATGTGGTTGGAGCTCTGGCAACATACTGCACCCGGCGTGCCAGCATTCATTGTGGTGGGTTCGCTGTGGATTTGTGACTGCATTACAGCTGTCAATTATAAATGATTATACAGTGCATGCCTCTGGCTTTTGGTCTTAAACCCAACACCATCTTTTCTTGGCAATAGAAAACTCTTCTTACATCACTTGAGAAGCTGGCAGAATCATTATTTTTTAGACTACTTGTAAGGCGCACTTTCTATCCATTTGGAGCTTATGCCTACACACAGGAGCTAGCAAAACACCGGGTTCTGTGCCTATAACATCCGAACAAAAAATGGGGTTTGGCATAGCTTTGTGGGGATATTAAGTTGCTCCACATTCTGGGTGCGACGACAGCAAACCACCCAGCCACTTTCCCACAAAAGTGGAAGTGCCATGCTGTAAACGCTCATGCCCTGATGAAGTAGCTAGTTGGTGGGCCCATCCAGTGTGGCACATCTTTTAGAAATGCTTCGAAGACAGACCATTCAAGCACTTATAGTTTAGGCATAGTACTTTGAACGTGAAGAAGAGGTCCATGCAGGCTCCTGAAGGGAACTCCACAGAACTGGCTGGGGCTACTGCTGAGGAACGTCAGCATCACAATATGAGCTCTGAATGATTACACATCACACTGGCCCTCTACTTAAAGAGGAATCCGCGAAGAAAGCATTACTCGCCATTACATTAATCCAAAGTTTTCTTTAAAATGATAATGCATGCTTCCACAATGTCATTGATATGTTACTTTTCCTAAAATATGTTTCCTTTTTATGAAAGGTGCTTTTCCTGTGAAGTTTGCACTCTCTCTTCATTGATTTCACATTAAACACCAGTCTTTGATTTGATTACGTCATGTTATTAACATGAGATACACATATGTAAAGGTTTCTGTTTGGTGACACTGTAAACATAGGATGCTGCAATTATGCGGCCTAGTGGCACTTGGTGTTTCTCCATCAGGAAGGTGAAGGAACGTCTGAGTTGTCACCAGCAGGGACTTAAACTGATTCGCTATCCTCTGCCGTTCCGTCGACCATTCCATGTATTTTCTATTTGCTTACACAAAGCCTTCCGCTGAACTCAAGTAATGAGAAACGGAGAGACACAGACAAGGTATTTAAGGGAACATAATTAAAGCACTAAAGATGAAGTAAACACAATAAATTATTCAATTTCTCAAAAATTACAAAACTAAACTATGCAGAACAATTCTGCTTCGCGATTTGACTGTTAAATGCGAAATTACATTCAATCCGTAATTTTGGTGTTGATCACTTGTACTAAAACTGGAATCCAATTTAAAATTAGCATGACATTTTATAAGAAGCAGGCATGGTTTTGCAGTAGGACTGTCAGAATTTCAGTGTCGTGAGATTTTGTCATGTTCTTATCGATGTAAGCGGTTCATGGTCATAGTATCTGAAATGTTTTTTATTTTTCGTGTCTATCGCAGTGTGTATTTATTTATGCTTCCTGTACCTTTATGCTCTTATCTAGACCGAATAAAGTTACTTTGACTGACTGACAGTTTAGTATCATAACTGAGTGACACTGTAATGGAGCGATTATGATGTATCCCATAACTGACAGCTCAACACCACGTCAGGCTGTCCTGTACTGATACTGCTGAGTTAGAAGTGGGAAGTTATTAATATTTTTAACAGACCTCAAAGACAGTCTAGCTACCAGCAGAGTCAAGGCAGCCTACAGCAGTAGAAATTCTACTAAGGGGACAAAGGCATATTTTTGTTTTTACAATGTGAGAGGTTGATTTCTGTTTCCAGGCCTCAGTCGATATAAGAGATCAACAGTTCCAAATCAAAACAATCATTGGCTAAGTCAATGGCTTGGAATATGTGTTTACAGAATTATTGAAAACAGTATAGTGTTAGTTATTTGTTAGAGAATATGTGTTTAAAAAATGTAGAAATGGGTTAATACATGTACATATTTAACTAATTTATCTAAAGCACCACGGTGGAAAATGTAAATTAATTTTAAAAATACAAATGTTGCATAACATATGCGGAAATAACTGCGTGATAGAAATATAGCAAGACATGCTCGCTTCGGCTCTCATATCCTGATACTGCTTCTACGTATGCAGTGATTTCGCTGCAAACATTCTGATGTCACACCTTTATATGAACGAATTTCTAAATGCTTTTAATATGGATACAATGAAATGGCAAAAAAGGCAAAATAACAAAAAAGCCTGCATGTGTTACTTGCACATGGGGCACATTTATAAAGGTACTGCAGGTTGCCTCTCTATGTCTCACAAATCTCCCACCCCACCACTGTATAAAACTCCAGCTGGTTCGAAAAAGGTTAAATCCAAGTAGTTAGAGGTGTATTTGAATAATCTCAAGTTATGTCAAATCCTGATGTTTTTACATGTATCACAGTATCTGTAGTTATGTGCACTTCGTCCAAATTTAAATCTGTATACACCTGAATACCGAGTCAAAAAGATGGGGTGACATTTTGCCCCTGACAGAGGACAAACTAGCTTCTTTATGCTTGCTAACCAAGTGGCCCATGTCATGTATGACTCCTTACATATTTCTGGCTTTGAGTGCTAGAATTTATGAGACTCTGTATTCACTTTTAAAAGCAAAATTCCAAGTGCTAGGACACAATGCACTGCTGCTTAACAGTTTTGGACCTAAATGAAAGGTTAATACATGATATGGAACAATAGGTAACTGTGTGCAAGGTATGTGTGCAACGTGGAATTGTTGCCCGGAAATCCGAGAATGGCCTCAGCTGCATTGCACACATGTTCGGATGTGAATGCGACCTGCATGGTACACAGTCAGGTTCATCCTGTTCATCTGCACTGAGTGCTTAACTACATGTATCTTGCATACTGGTTTGGACATGAATAAGGTCTTGGACCTGTCTTGTCCTGTTACCTGGAGTGGTGCACACCTTCAGTGACAGATAGTAGACTCCGGTCCCCGTCATGGGTTTAGCACATACCCATGTGAGTGAGAGCATTAAGATGGAACCAGGACTCTGCCCAAACAGACTGGTCCACCAATGGTGGTAAGAACTGAGCAACTGAACTAAGCCAAAAGTGAATAATTTAACTATAAGGGTATGATTGCCACTTAAAATCGAGGGGACGACCTACATCTGATCCATAATCACACTGCTGCCTTAATCCCAGGGGAATAATGCTCTGACCAGAAAAGGGGGTATTCAGGGACAGATAATGGATAGATCTGCAGCACAATCTCCGTGCTTGGAACAACAAATTGTACAATGCATATATTGGGTGTGTAGTATTCCCTTCTAGTGTGCATTAAAGCACTTGCTTTTCTGAAAGTAAAAAACTGGGCTGTACAATCATTTGTTGAGCTCTTGTGTGACTGTTAATCTCTGAGCTCCAAAAACCCAACACTGCAACCCTGAGAACACTGACTGCTACCACTGAATATCAAGTGCTGAAACAGATGCACTTAGCCCAGTCTGCAGAGTCATAGTTGGACAGATGTATTTTGATTTTACATAGTACCAAATTGTCCGGGCCCTGCAAGGAACATACATTCGAACAGCATAGTATATAAACTCTAGGTCCTGAACATTACCAACCCACGAGATCTGCAAAACATCAGACCATAGAAAACACCCCTCCCCCCCCTAAACGCGCACCTTACACACCATAAAAACATAGTGTAGACACATCAAAAGAGTTTCCATCTACGTCTGTAGAGCAATGGCACGTTAAACTGGTAAGCAATTCACTACTAGTCTCTCGATAGGGTCGCGGGTGCCTGGCTGCACCATTAATGACATTAATGACAAGTCGATACCCCTGCACCTGGCCCATCTAACCCAAATCTTTCCATGCTTCTGCGGACAGCCCCTTGCCTGAAACACCGCAATCTCAGTTGACATGCACATATCTATGGCCTTTTTCCAAGGAGTTATGCTGGGCGGAGATGAAGCCTTCCAATGCTGCGCAATGTCTTGCTTAGCCAGTGTGAGGCCCAAGAACAGAAGGTGTTGTTTATATCTGTACCCCCCCCCAATGTCTTCTGTGCTGTGTAAGAGCGTCAGTCTAGGGTCAGAGGGAAGGTCCCATACCAGTACCCTCCCCATGCAAGACAACACGCCTGACCAGAAGAGCTGCAATGCCCTGCAGCTCCACACCGTGCGTATGAAGGACCCCTCGTCCGTGCCACAGCGGAGAAAAGCAGCAGAGAAAGAGAGGGTGGCCCCTATTTTCCAAAGGCGGAGACACGTGTAATAAATTCTATGGAGATATTTAAATTCCATAAGCCTATATCTGAGAGAGACGGCGGCATACCTGGGGCTCACCAGCGCCTCGGTCCAATCATCGTCCATCAAGGTGGGCAGGTCCGCCTCCCACGCCGCCCGGGTCCGATGTATAGTGGTCTTGAAGCGTGCAGTGAGGGTTTGATACATTTGTCGGATTTTGTGGGCCCCTAGGTCTCCCATAAGCAACCGACCTTCCAGTGGGTGAAACTCGGGCAATGACTTAAGATGTCGTATCAAGGGGGGAAATGCGTGTCGGAGCTGCAGATACCAATGAAAATGCGTCTTGTGAAGGTCGAAATCCACCTGCAGCCCTTGGAATGATTTAAGTGTGGACCCCTGCATAATGTCTCCAAGAGTGGATATCTCAATATCATCCCAACTGCGAAACCTCTCAAGTGCCCAGACAGGCCAAAGATGTGTTCCCTGCCAGAGGGGAGTAGCGCCGGTCAACATAGCCCACCACCCCATAGACTGAACCACCCACCTCCATATCAGAAGAACTGTCCGGCAGGCCGGGGGAAACACCTCTAAGGGCGAGCAACTGTATAGGAGATGGAGCAGCAGAGCATCCGCCATAAAGAGCCTCTCCACCGCATATACCGGATCCGTCTGAGAACCATACCACCATTCATTGATCACCAGGAGGTACGAAGCCCATTAGTACGCCCGGACGTTGGCCGCTGCAATGCCACCGCAGTACGTGGTTTGGATGCACGTCGCCAACGCCACCCGGATCACGCCCCCTTGCCAAAGGAACATATTCAGGAGCGCATTTATTAGGAGAAACCACGACGGGGAAATAGGATATGGGTAGTTCTGTAGCCGATAGACATGGGTGGCAGCGATACCATTTTGAAAATTGCGGACCTGCCGTTTAGCGAAAGGAATAAGTGGGACCAAATCGTCGTCTCTTCTCGGACGGCGGGGAGCAGGGGAGCTATATTATGCGTCCACGCAGCGTGGGGGACATTGCATGATGTATACCCCGAGGTACTTGCAGCCCGCCTCTGCGACAATTAATTGCGAGGCCCAAGCCTGATTCATCTGTGCGCCACAGATGGGGAACAGGATAGATTTGGACTGGTTAGCGCATAGCCCCAAAGTCTCCCTAAAAATCTGCACGATTTGGAGCACACGGGGTCCTGAGGCCAACGGGTTACACATGAAGAACAGGGCATCATCTGCGTATAGAGGCAATTCTGTCATAGTCTGCATTTCTTAGTTCTTTAATAATCTTGCAATATTCAGACACTTCAGCCCATCAAACATGTTTCGTTCCCACCAAGAACTTTTTCAAGGCTGTCATATTACATACATGAAAAAGGAAAATAAACTCATATATACATTTTAAACATATAGAATTAGATAACTACATACGGCTGGAACTCAGTAGATAATTGAATCTATTGATTGAAAAAAAATTCTAATGTATGTATGTGTTATATTGGACATATTTTATTTACAGATGTACAAAATATTGCAGTCTTGAAAAAGTTCCTGGTGGGAATGAAATGCATTTGATAGACTGAAGCACTGTCTATCATGTGGCAGCTGCAATCTTTTTTTAAAATTTAAACAATCATTCAAATGGACTTTTGATAAATGCATCACAGTGAAATATAAAAGGAAATTAACACAATCAATGATATTTGTCATGGCTGGAGATTGTGAGTGCCTCCCCATCAAGATACGTTGGTAACCTTTTGTATTGCAGTACATTAGGGGTTTTAGACGGGCCAACCCCAGGGGAAATAGCACATCTGTTTGTTTAAACCTAATGACAAATATGGGAATGCAGTAATTTATGCAACAGCTGTCAGTTGTACATTAATGTTTTCATTTGAGTGGTATCATCAGCAAACCCTGTAGTTTTACTGTACCCTATTGGTGCAGCTCACATTTGCCCATCCTTTAAAAAATCACAAGTAAGTCATAACTTGATAACAGACACATGGCATGAATGAGCATTTAGCACTTGATTCTTATCTGATCTAACAATATTAAAATAAGAGTTTAAGATGACCTTATTTCTAAAGTGAATTGTTACACTTGGCATGTCTTGGCGTGTTTTCTCTGAATTTTTGCCTCTACCATTTGTATTTTTGATACTGTGCTGGATTTTATTTTTGCTGGCTTAGATGCTTTGGGAGCTTTGCCACTGCTAATCAGTGTCAAAGTGCAAGTGCTCCCGAGGGAAATTGTTATTATGGTTGGTTATCCATGATTGGCATATTTGATTTACAGGTAAGTCTTCAGTACAGTGCACTCCCTGTGCCATGGCCTGTAAATCAAATGCTACTAGTGGGCCTGCAACACTGATTATGCTGCCCACATGAGTAGCCCTGTAAAGGTATCTCAGACCTGCCACTGCAGTGTCTGTGCGCAGTTTTAAACTGCCATGTCGACCTGGCAAGTGCACCCACTTGCCTGGCCCCAAACTTCGCTTTTCTCACATGTAAGGCACCCCTTAGGTAGGCACCTGGTACCCTCATGTGCAGGCTGCAGTGTAGGTAAAAGGTAGGACATACTGGTGTGTGTGACATGTCCTGATAGTGAAATAATGCCAATTTCATTTTCCACTAGTGAAAGGCTATCTGTCCCATAGGCTAACATGGGAGTTGCTTTGTAACATCTTACAAGCATAACTTTCCATTGGGAAGTGATAAAGAAATAAAGTGTAGGCTCTCTGAATTCAGAATTTAATAACACATCTTTCTAGGAAGATGGTTTTTAAATTGTGTGTTTGAAAATGCCACTTTTAGAAAGCAGTGTTACAGCAAACAAATGATGGAGGGAAGGCTGACAATGCAAACACTCTTCCCCCAGTCAAAAGATCTCGGTTAAATCCATCATTCTTTTGCCCACTACGCCACCTCAGTTTGGACCCAGCCATATGCAAATCAGTCTTGACCCTGTGCCCCATGGGAACAGTCCAGACCAAACTGTCAAGCCAGGTCCTCCCTAGACTGGAAACAAGCATCCTGGGACAGGTTTCAGGGTATGTCACCCTTCTTCAGCCAGGCTAACTTGAATCCAGTGGCACAGTGAGCAAAGGAACCTGTTTGGGCATACCCATCCCACTTAGGGCAAAAAGTGTTACAGCAAACAAATGATGGATGGAATGCTGACAATGCAAACATTCTCCCCCAGTCAAAAGATCTGGGTAAATCCATCATTCATTTGCCCACTATGCCACCCCAGTTTGGACCCAGCCATATGCCAATCAGTCTTGACCTTGTGCCCCATGGGAACAGTCCAGACCAAACTGCCAGGCCAGGTCCTCCCTAGACCAGAAACAAGCATCCTGGGACCGGTTTCAGGGTATGTCACCCTTCTTCAGCCAGGCTAGCTTGAATCCAGTGGCCCAGTGAGCAAGGGACCCACGCCTGGCCATACCCATCCCACTTAGGGCGAAAAGTGTTACAGCAAACAAATGATGGATGGAATGCTGACAATGCAAATATTCTCCCCCAGTCAAAAGATCTGGGTTAAATCCATCGTTCTTTTGCCCACTACGCCACCCCAGTTTGGACCCAGCCATATGCCAATCAGTCTTGATCTTGTGCCCCATGGGAACAGTCCAGACCGAACTGCCAGGCCAGGTCCTCCCTGGACTGGAAACAAGCATCCTAGGACCAGTTTCAGGGTATGTCACCCTTCTTCAGCCAGGCTAGCTTGAATCCAGTGGTACCGTGAGCAAGGGACCCTCGTCTGGGCATACCCATCTTGCACCATCTTGGTAGTTCTCCACTGGAGATCAGACATCCCCACTTTCTTACAATCATCTAAATGAGGATTCCCAAATCTTTAAGAATTCTCTTTTTTCAACACCTCTTTCTCACTCTTCTTCCCCACTGTCCCCTGACTCCAAGCACGTTCTGGAAACTGCTAGAACGATCAAAGAAATGAATAACTCCAAGATCTCACTGCTAAATTTACTTGACGTCTATCTGACCATTTTCAACTACTTTTCTTGAATCTCTTTCCTTCCTTGTCAATCGCTCCAGACTACCAGCTATGTTAAAGATTTAAGAAACAAGGCCTTTGCGCATGCGCTAAGCCAAGGTAATTTGCTCCGTCTTTATGTCCTAGCAGGTGAACTGCTGAGCGACTCGGATGAATGAGGAGACATTATGGACCACATAACGTCATCCGTGGCCAGATTAGAGGCTACATTATTCACTGGCAACAAATCAGTAAATAGTGGAGGTACCAACCTCGTGGCAATTTTGTTATTTTCTTATACACCACATGTTGACAAGAGGAGGACCTCATAAGCATTTACATTTCTCTGCTACACCAGGGGCAAATGGAAACACTACCTTTATCACTTGTCAGTTTCATGTCTGTATAGCATACAAGCACTAGATCGGAACTCTTTCTAATACTGACCTGGCTTGAATGCTATTGGTTGTGTCAGAAATCTGAAGCTAACTATTCTCAGTGCTTTAAATTGGCCGGTACTGAGTTTTTATTTTGAGAGAGAGAGTACCTTAGAGAGTTCTTAGCAGATTGTACAAAATGTGGCTGCGCGCTTAGTCCTTAAACCTCCTCGTAAGTCCTCCTGGCCACTATTTAAGCCCCTTCACTGGCTTCCCATTCACCAAAGAATAAAGTTTAAGCTCTTCTGCTTTGCCCATAGAGCTGTTTTTGGCAAGTGCCCGAGTTTTATGGCAGATAAGTTTAAACTGTATCGCCCGAACCGGTATCTTAGATCAGAAACTAAAGGACTGCTATCGGTCCCACGTTTTAAGAAAAATCTAAATGGAGGTAAAACGGTTGCCTACTTGGCCCCAAAATACTGGAATTCCCTACCAGAGGAGCTACGTAAATGCTCCAGCTTCGCGCGCTTCAGAAAACTACTGAAGACGGAACTATTTAAGGCCTAAGTCATGGAAACTATGCCAGCCAACTCTGTCTTCGATGTTAGCGCGGAGATAACCCTGCGGGGGTGATTTCTGCGCTTTACAACTTCCTTACATACATACATACCTGCACCTCTCAAAAAAGACAACATACTTTTATTGGAGACTACTAGCACTTCTCAATAACAAGCAGATACTCTGCATTAGAGTACCTGCACTTCTATTTTCCCATTTCAAGCACTGACTATCAGAATTAAGATGTACTACGGCGCCGATAGAAGTGTACAACTACAGTACACAAAACATGCACACACTGTGCTGAGTTGTGCATAATTCGCCATTTTTGCCGGTGCTAGGGAGCCATAAAAGGGTTTACTAGGCCTATTCGGTCCATGTTTTAAAGCTGCTTTATTAAACACAGGTCGGTGGGGGCCTCAGTCTGGGTTCACCTTGGGGCATTGCAGATTCAACACGTTCTTCCATTATCCGGCCATCACCGCAGGGTGGCTCTTAAATATTTAACATGTGAGAGTCTCACTAGGAGACACTTTAAAATTCAGTCATGAAGAAATCAAACAGATGCAAAACATTCGGGACTCTATTAAGTACTTCCTTCACTTTAAAGAAAATAGTGTATACTGGGTTCTAAGAAATAGATGAAACATTGATCCACATACAACACTTTACAAGTTCATTTTATTATTAATAAAGAATGAATCATGGTCCCCAATGTGCTTTTAAACTGTGAGGGCTTTGCTTCCTGCTGCCATGTTTTTAGAACAGACAGCCACAAATGCAACCTAATTCACAGGCATCAATATACTGTGTAATAAAAGAGTGGGCTGCAACTCTTGGGAGCTCTTAGAGTCTGATACGTGTGCGCTATCCAAAAAAAGACAAAGAGGGTGAAGTAGTCTGATGAAACGATTTAAGGTTGTTATTACTCAAGCCTTGCTTCCATTCAGTTCAAATCGGATGAGCCTCCATCTTCAAGCTGCCCCCCAGGTAGGTTGTTGCCTATCCTTGGCACAGTCTCAGGGCTAGCCTCAGGGCTAGAGCTATTTTCTTTTGTAACTCGCACTTTATATTATGTCAAGCTAATAAAGTGAATTTCTCTAGCTTGCTTTGTATGGGAAATGAAATAATCTACATGAAATAAATTAACACAGGCTTTTTCGTCCCCAAGAATGGACTGAGACTACAACCATTCAGGTGGTAGACAAAGCCCTGTCAATCACCGATGGCGGTGACCATCATCACCAAGCCCCGTGAATCACAGAAGGTGCTGATCATCACCGCCAAGCCCTGTGAATCACTGACGGCGGTGACCATCACCACCAAGCCCTGTGAATCACCGAAGGTGGTGACCATCACCGCCAAGCCCTGTGAATCACTGACGGCGGTGACCATCACCACCAAGCCCTGTGAATCACCGAAGGTGGTGACCATCACCGCCAAGCCCTGTGAATCACTGATGGAAGTCACCATCACCACCAAGCCTTGTGAACCACAGATGGCGATGACCATCACCACCAAGCCTTGTGAATCCCAGACGGTGGTCGCCATCACCACCAAGCCTTGTGAATCACAGATGGTGGTGGCCATCACCACCAAGCCTTGTGAATCACAGATGGTGGTGGCCATCACCACCAAGCCTTGTGAATCACAGATGGTGACCACCACATCACATCATGATCGTTGTGGCAATGTCAGCTCTCCCTAGTTCAGACGATGAAAAAGCAGATTATTGTGACCCATGGAGTACCACTGGGAGCTTCCTTTTCCCATTTCACCCCATAGTGGTCAATATGTTTCTGCCTGTGTTAGACTCCAACAGGAGTTCTTAGGCATTCATCAGGACCAGCAAATAATTCAAGTCACTTGGCATGCAACAATGAAGGTAAAATCAATCAATTAGATGACTATACAGGCCGTGTCCAAATGTCACGGAAACAATGCGTGGTAGTACACCATCTCCATCTTATGGCGGAGATACGCTTCCACCTCTCTATTGCCAAAAGGTTCCGCTCGGCCTCAAACGGCTTTTGGTACGGCTACTCGCCGTTAGCTGCATAATAGAGCACAAAGACCTGTACCTGTGAAACAAATAATATCATGAATCTTAAATGTGCACTGCGCATCTTTGTGTGCTGGGACTTCTTGCATTACATTTTTATTTCACTGCAACGAGGTCAAAGGAACGTTTAGCATGAACACTAAAACAATTTAAAAAAAGGCCCGATACTCATCCTAACTAAGACTAAGGTATTTCCCAACTAGCCATCTATCGCGTGCTGATGTATGTACCACTGCAGCAGCGTGATATCAGCTGAGCTCAAATGATCACTTGCCAGGAATGCAGAGCAAATGGTGCACCTCTGGCTCACGCTGTAAATAGACAGGCAGCTGACACGTTATGTGGTCGGGCAGCATTCCCAGGTCTGGGCACATGTTATGCTCCATAGCAAGTTAGGAAGTTAAGTGTTTCTCATTAGCAGGATAAAGTAGGTACCCAAAGACTTATGCTGGGATGTTCTTCATCACTGTAAACAAACTTGGGGTGGGAACAAATCGGAGAGTGGTGGGGACATGAGTAGGGGTAACACAGGAACTACAATGGAGTACTGAAATACAAAGAAAAAAAAGTAGTTCTGAAAAGTGAGCAGTGGAAGGGCAAACGTCAGCCAATCAGAAAGATAGAAAAGAGGCTATGCCCCAGGGGGGCGAGAAACTACATATGCCATTGAATAAGACGCCAGCAAACGGGAGTGACAAAATAGTCAACTAATGGCAAGCAGTGGATGGTAGTAGGGTCACTGTAAGTTTACAATTGCTATTTCGCTAACAAGCTTGTGCTGTCTGATTGGCTCGACCTAAGAAATCTGCTTTTTAGCTTTGGATGAAGACTTCTTTGTGTATGTAAGACAAACATACTATTATTGGAAAAGAGCTCCACTGGAGGTTTTCAGGGATCTAGAAAGATGATGCAGGTTTTTGCTGAAATTCGTCCATCACACTTATAGGTGTCCTACGGTGTTTGCATTCACCTCACAGAAGCACGGTGTCAACACCGCTATACTGTGAACAATCAGTCCTCGCAGCGTCGAATTCCTTGTCTTGGAGGAGTGTTGTTTAATCACTTACATATAGTTATGCAGTATTTCTATTAGTAAACATCGTTTAGTGTTCGCTCTAGCCACACCTCATCTATTGTACAGTATTCTCGAAGTATGGCACAGTCATAGAAATGCACTTACATTGAAATATGTATACTAATTTATTTCATTCCAAACATAGATCAATAGGGATTTTTTTTCTCACAGTAAGGCAGCCTCTAATTACCAATAATATAGTTGTTGTGCTAGTAGTAGTGCTACAACTAGCATTAATACTACTTCTGCAATTGTAGCTTCTGATAATACTGCCCTTAAAAAAGCTAACAACATGACTATTCATGTTGTGACTCCTACTGGTATAAATGCTGCCACAGATTCTATTCCTAGAAATAGACCACTTTGTACTACAAGAACTACTATGGTGCTACTACACACACTAGCCAGTCCTATTTCAAGAAGTGATATTGCTACTACTTGCAGTTGTGCTATTACTACAGTTACCTATATGACTACTTGTGCTTTCCATGCTGCTACTACTACTATACTTACTACTGTCACTACTGCTGTTAACATTAAATCTGGTACAATAGCTCAAACTACTAGCATTTCCACACCTATTGCAGCTTTTTTAAATTTCATTTAAATGTAGAGCCCAAACTACCCTAATGCTTCTTGTATGGTGGTACAGAGGATGGCTGTGGGGTTGGGGGAAGAGCTCTAATTCTCAGATTTTATCTGGTATGTTTTGAGATCTAAGAAATACCACTTTAATGCAATTCAAGTTTATTGCTCTGTGGTTGTTGCTGGAAAAAAAGACAAAACAATTAAAAAGATTTTAAAGAATGGTACATGCACCATTCATAGCACCCAAAACACTACTATATCTAGTAATACTACTGACAAAACTACTTTTGTCGCCTTACTTGTCTATTACTATTAGTACTACTGTTAGCACCCGTTCTAGTTGTACAACTAACACTACAATACAAAACCCCTATACCAACACTCCCTTTTGTGCTAGTTAAGTTCCTGAACAGCAGCTCTGCACTCCCTTTAAAAAGAAGTATCCCCACCTAGTTACCACATCATATTTCTTTTTTGTGGCATCTTCCACAAAGTCAATGGAAAATGTCTAGGTCGTTCAATAAAACTAGCTCAATAACAACTGACGTTAATTATCAGGAGACAGAATGAGTTTGCAATCTATGAAAGACACAGTGAACAAAATGAGAAAATAAACCACCCGTGAGTGAATAGGCTACGAAAAGAAACAATTCTGTTGTGTTTTCATGTGCTATAAATGGTATATGTGTTAGCACCTGAATGGGATAAGATGGGGAGAGGGTATCCCTGTGACTGCTGCAGAGAAGGGCAGCGCCACCTACCCGCCTTACACAACAAGCAGTGCAGTTCCACAGTGCATTACCCTGAATTCCTAATCCATTCAGGTAAATGTATTGAACTGTTCAATGAATTTAGGACTCTGGAGGAGTGCGTGTTCACACATGAAAGGCGCAGCCTCACCTGCTAGAGCAACATATACCTTTCCTTTAAAATGTAACTAAATATATAACAAGCAGGTTCAACGCATTTGTAAAATAATTACAATCTATGTTGAACCACCCAGCCCTTAATTAAAGCTCTATATTGTCTGCACTCTCAAAAATAGTTTTCTTGTAAGGAGACTCCCACCTTCCCTCCAACTCCACCACCGCACCGGAATAAACCTTTTACACAGCTGTTCTTAAGCATCTCATGATCAGGATCCTGTTATTAATAGCCGCCCCTGTTGTTTTTTCACCAAACGCTGGAATGTAAAGGCACCAAACCAGCATGTGCTCAGAGAGGCTCCATCTTATCGGTTATATTTCTTGTTACAGTGCTATGACCCGGCATAAGCTTTTTCACACACAGATGATTGTGCAGCTATTTCAGGCAGTGGATATTATGGATACAGAGCAGTTCTTGCATTTAATAAAAACACAACTTTTTTTAGCAGCACGAGGAACCCTAAAATAAAACCACATGTTTACATAGACGATCACAAGGACATGATCAGGCATTTCTGAAGCAAGAGGCTTGTCATTGGCTGGCAGATTTTACATTTGGCAATGCTTGTTTGTCATGCTATTGTTTGTTGAGCTGCCAGGCCGTCGGTCGGCCAGTACAAAAAAATTGAGTAAAAGCAAAAACTTTTTTTATTTAATCGCAAAACGCACACATTGACATGCATAGTAGTCCCTGACAAAGGCACTGTGAAGGGACTACTTTGTGCAAACAGGCGCTCCCTGTGAAAGAAAATATTGCAATCACCCAGAGTGAAAATAGTCAATGGCTAATGAAGTGGGCTGACCCATTCCCCCATGCTGTGTGCTCTAGTGGGTGGAATAAAACGTGAATGACACCACAACAGATCAATCAATGAAAAGTGCTGACAGAAAGTCACTTTAAGTATTATATGTACATCATTTTAGTAAAAATCTAAAGGTCTTTACTGACGCCAGGCTTACAACTGAAGGTTGGCTAAATCAACCTGGTAGCATTTCTTATATTTGTCAGAATTATACAGTAGAGTTAGATGCAGAAAATGTTATTGGCCGAGTATGTACCAAGGCCCGTGTTCTCTGGCATAAACATTGAGAAAAGATTAAAGAGCATAGCTAAGCAAAGGCTGGGTCTGTATTGGTAGCACCATACCCATACTTACATGAGGGCTTTGACTCAACACTCAGGGGATTCAATGGACTTTCTAGGACACGGGATAGGGAGACACAGAGATGGGGAGAGCTGGTTGATAATGGCTGGGGGGTGTTGGCAGTAGTCGGAGGTAGAGAAGGCAGCATGCCAGAGTTTTCATAGCAATGTGGGCAGATGTGTTGTGCAGACTGACTATGGAACATGCCAGAGCAACTTTGTATCTTCATCATCATTGTCATTTACCACAGCAGGATGTCTCCAAAACGTAGGCTCTGTTGTCCACTTAGGGATGTATACTAGCATGCATAGCCCTGTTAACCACAATCATCTCCTTGTCTGCAGATAAACTGGCTTGTAGGCAGCAATGATGGGGATGTAGAGTCCAAGGTACCCACAAACATCGATGGAGCCTCTGTGGAAGAATCCCAGAGATGGCAGCATGGACAGCCTGCAGGTGAGCCACCATTTTGAGTATAATTCACTGTGTCCATTGCATCACCATTCACATTGGACTTACTCACTAGGCTATGCAATCATAAAACATGTCACACTCACACAGGAGGGTAAGTAAGTACCTACATTCTGGAGCACTGAGACTGCTGTACAGGGGAGACCTGCTAAGTGATCTTCAAATCTGAGATACAGGGTTCTTCTGAACTTTAAAAAACTGCCCCAACTCTCAGCCCCATGGGCACTGTATGAGGGGCAGTAGCCACAATCAACTATAAGTTCACTTTGGTTGTGACCCAGAGGCAGTCAAACCATTTGCTTTACAGGTGGAATGCCAGTAGAAAAAAGCAAATCTAGAGATCCTACATACTATCGGGTCCCAAGAAGGAAAGACAACTGGCCAGGTCAGGAAAAAGAGCAGAAAGGCCTGGATTTACCGATCTAGAAAGGACCTTTGACCCTACAATATGCTACAAATGAAACAGTTCTTGCTATATAAGATATATTTCAGCAGTCACATCATCAAATGTTTAGGATTAATCCACTGCTTTTGATCATCAAGCTTCTCTAACACTTCTCATATCCTTATATACACCTGGGACTACTTTTGCTTTATTTTTATTCTTATCCAGCGTGTAATTTGTAACATTTCTTGCTGACATTTTTGGAAGCATACTAATTTTTGTACATTTACATATGCCTGTGCTTTACGTTTTGGGAGAAATCGAAGTTTAAATGTAGACGAATCACCCATCTAGTCTTAAGGAGTGCAGGAAGTGATTAGCGAGATGCTGGAAGGAACAAAAATATCAGTCACTATAAACATGTTTCTGCAACTAAATTATAGAAGTGTTTGACTTTCTAATTCATATTGTAGGAGGGCTCAGTCTTTATTCTGGATTAAAACATAACACAATGACTTAGCTGATACATGGCATTAGTGGGGCTGGTCGTTCTCTGTTTCTTGTAAAAATCACTCTACATTATAATGCTTAGTAAGACGTTATCCTTGGCCCCCGTCGCCCTGCACAGTTTTGCATTTGTGTTAGTTGTAATTTTTTCAGCGTTACTTACTTGAGGTTTGATGTCACATAATCTTTTCCTTTCCCTCATTTCCTGAATATCTTCAACATGCTTAGTTATCACACTGTCATTCTGAAACTGAATCAAAGATGCGTTTGCACTTGTAGGTCTTAATCCCTCAAAAAGGGGAATATTTTCTACCTCCACGCGCCTCCTCTTCAGCTATCCATTTTTATACTTTAAACTCTTTCATTCTTTCATATCCTACTTTCTATTCATCTTTTTTTACAGCTTTACTCTGATGTGCCACCTTCAACTCGCCAGTAATGAAAATATGAGGTGTTCCTTCTCTTCCATCTTCAAAACACTTACCATGGACCATTGTCTTATCATGCCCTAATTATTGCAGTTTTTTTATTTTCTGATCTTTCTAAGAAACTTTAGTCCATTAACATCCTCTCTTCAGTCTGCAGCCAACACTTTCTCACTTATTCCTTTATATAGAACGCTTCTCGAACGTTCCGACTACATAAAAAAAAAAACACACACAACTACGCAAAAAGCCAGGAACTACAGGGAAGCATGAAAAGGAAAACACACAAAGAATTCAAAGACCCTGACTCCTGCATCTGTTTAGCAATTTCCTTTTAAAAGGAAGCATTCCATCAACTTTTCAACCTATCTGTAAAAAAGGGAAACAAATCAGACTCAAGCAACTACCGAATAATATCATTACCGGGCTTGGAAGGAAAGATCTTTGCCAGAATACTTTTAGCAAATTTAGACACTTGGGCCAATGAAAACAACATATTAAATTATATGCAGATGGGATTTCAAACCGGTTACTCAGTTCAGTTCTTTAGCTTTATTCGACTTTGTGTAAAATCATAAAAGCATACATTTAAAAATATTCATTACAAAAATTACATATAAAAACACAAAGTGGAAGAAAGATAAAACAATAGTCCATGTAGCATGAATAAGTTCCTTGGTTACATAGTAGAATTCATGATTTCCCATACCCATGGCCAATGAACATTGTAACAGGGTGGTTGAAGGCGGAAAAGCCATGGCCACACAATGCACGCGTATTTCTGCCCTTAGTTTTAGTCTAGGGGTATATACCATGCTCGGGTAGAAGTCGCGTAGGTCCCAGATGGATATAGAGCCATCACCTTCGCGGGGGTACAAAGTTAGCAGGTAGGGAACGACTGAGCTGCTTCTAAATTTTATTAGAACAAGGTCACCATCTATATCTTTTTGTAGGGGGCCTAGCCAACCCACCCTTCTAACAGACTTGATGGTACCGTCAAAACCTAGGGGCAGGGGCCTGTTTATAGTTAGCCAATATCTGACTTTGTTAAGTAAGTCTTGTTCCCGCTCAGTTTTACCATGTTTAATTTCTGGGACACCCGCAAGAACACATACAAAGGGTGCAGCCTCCGGAGGTAGCGGTATGTGAGTTGTATTCTTGTTAGACTCTACTTTTGTAGCAGTATGTTGTAAGGGGCCCGGTTTGTGATTAGCTTTAGGTGCAAGAGGTGGTGGAAGGATAGGGACTAGGGGGCGAGTTTGATTGTTACTTTTGGTACCAGGTGGGTTGGGACCGATTGATGTTAAAGAATTTTCAGTGCGGGTTTGGTTGGCCTTTAAACATTTCTCTATTCCCGACAGCCTATCCTCTAATGTGGTAGTTTTGGCAATTAGTGGAGAAATGAGTGAGCCAACCGTTTGTTCAATCTGGGCCAGAAAGTTCGAATTGAAGGAGGTTATCCATTGGTCTATTTTTTCTTCCAATTTTTGAAGGGGATTAGTTACAGGCAATGGAGAGCTAAAACAGAGTTTTTGTTGTTTTGATTTATTCCCTGTGGGCTTGACCCCATCCCACTTCCTTTTGCTAGATGAGGACTGCGAAGAAAACGTGTTTGGGGTATTAACGTTTTTGGGTTGGGCCATGGGGCTTACGATTGGGGTTGACATACTGGTTCGTTTGGCGAGGCAAGGGGAGGAACTTTTGAGTTCATTTCCGGGTTCCACAGTGGCATACCTTGTTTTGCAGAGGGAATTTAATTCATCCAGCAGCGAGAGATGTTGCAGTATGCCATTGGTTGGATCGGGTGATTGGTTGATGGATATGCTAGCCTTGGCAGGTTCATTCATGTTGGCAGTGGCGGAGATTGTCTGCATAGAACTTGTGACCCTGAGTGCAAGCTTCTCTGGCTGAAAGATTTATTGGTCACTCCCTTGTTTGTCATCATGGGGTGTGCATGTGTTAGGCTATCACAAGGTTATATATAACAAGGTCTCAAGAAAATTTGAGGGTGTTAGCGTTTTCAACTAGAGTTCAGTTTGTGATCCCTTGCCAAAATGTCAGGAAAGCCATAAAGATATTACCTTGGCGGTGTGATGGGGTCAGGGGGAGTGGCCCCGACCCGGCCTCCTCTGGCCTCTGAGGGCCACAGAGGGCCCGCCCTTTGCCCGGGCTTAGCCCGGGGCGTCCCGCGCGCTTACTCGCAGGACGAGGGAGCAGGCGAGTCTTTATGCGCCTCCTGGCGCGTGGGAAATGCGCATTGAGCCCCTGTGGCTCCGGGGCATGCAGTCTGGCAAGTGGTCTGTGGCGTTGGACCGGCGGAGCAAAGCCCGGCCGGTCGGTGAGGGCGGGGGGGCGGAGCTAAGCCCAGCCGCGATGCAAGGAAACACCCACGAACACCGATGGACTCTGCAGCAGGCGAGTCTTTATGCACCTCCTGGCGCGTGGGAAATGCGCAATGAGCCCCTGCGGCTCCTGGGGCTTGCAGTCTGGCAAGTGGTCTGTGGCGCTGGACCGGCGGAGCAAAGCCCGGCTGGTCGGTGAGTGCGGGGGGCGGAGCTAAGCCCGGCCGCGATGCAAGGAAACACCCACGAACACACCAGTTACTCAACTCTTGATAACATCTTCACTCTGAATCCAGCTCCAAACAACAGCATCTTGGCATTCTTGATGGAGTACAACAATGCATTCGATCATAATGACTGTTTGTGGCTCTGGACCAAATTCCATGCTTGAGGCATGAATAGCTCACTATTCAATTTAATATTCGAACTGCACAAGGACACCTGGGTCCAGGGGAAGCTAACATCAGGTGGAAGGCCATCACACAAAACTTCTACATAGAATGGTCTTACACAGTGGTGGATATTGGCACCATTATTCTGTCTCTGCATCTCAGACGTACACAGATCTCTAGACTGAAGAAACATAATTCCACTCTAACTAGAGATTGATTATAGTTCCAATCTGCCTTATGTGGATGGTTTAGTTCTGCTGTCCACTGCCCCTCTAGGGCTTCAATTGGCCGAGGAAGGTAACCAGAATTATCTTCACATATATCTTTTTAAAAAAATGATAATAATGTTGTTTTCAAAAACAAAACTTAATCTTACATCAAAAACAAATGGATTTCACATATAACAGGAACATTTGTGAACAATAACAATCCTAGGCCACTACAGGGCTATATTAACATCTCAAGCACTATGTGTAAGAACATTTAATATATATTGAGAACCAGTGTACAACACATTTAGATTAAAACTTTCATTTTATTAGTATATTTTCATATAACGGTTAAAATGTTCTGACATAAACACAGATCACTAAAACGACCATAGTGCATCATGATAGACACTTGACAGTTACAAACAGTTATACATAACTAATATTAACACTTGACAAAATTTAGACATATATCTCACATCTGGACTTCAGTTATCTATCAGACATATCAGGCCTTACAAGTATCCTCGAACTGACTGTGGTCACACAGGTTTCCGAGTATCATATTTATCATTCAAGAGAATTAGTCTTTTCATCTAGTCTCTTTTTACCGCATATCCTTGAGCCAAGGATATGGTGAGAGCATTACAAACCTCACAGCATCTATTCATGAATCGCTTCAGCATGGGACTATTTACCGTACCCTACAAGTTGGTATACTCTCATTAAACTAAAGACATTCATATCACTATTTTTAATTACTGAAATCCTGATCATCAGTTGGGACCAAGTACCCCACTTACAAAATTTAGGCATATGTGTCACATCTGGACTTCAGTTATCTATCAGTTATATCAGGCCTTACAAGTATCCTCAAACTGACTGTGATCACCAAGATTTCCGAGTATCAGATTTATTGTTCAAGAGAATTAGTCTTTTCATCTAGTCTCTTTTTGCCGCTTATTCTTGAGCCAATGATATGGAAACTAAAGTGATTTAGAAAAGGGGGTGGTGATGAACAGAGTGTCTGAGTTAAACAGACCACTCTTACCCAGTCCAAAGATCAGGGCTTGATCCATCACCGTTATTTATCTCACTGCCCCATCCCAGCTCAGAACCTGGCTATATGCAAATCAGTCTGTCCCTGGCCCAGTGCATCATGGGAACAGGGCAGACTAAACTACCAAGCCAATTCTTCACCAGAAAGGAGACAAGCTACCGGGGACCGGTTTCTGGCATTTCAGCCTTCTTCGGCCCGGCTTGCTTGAATCCTGATGGAGCAGTGAGAAAGGGACTCATGTCTGAGTATACCCTGCCACACCTATAGTGGCCAAAAACGATTTAGAAAAGGGGGTGGTGATAAACAGAGTGTCTGAGTTAAACAGACCACTCTTACCCAGTCCAAAGATCAGGGCTTGATCCATCACCGTTATTTATCTCACTGCCCCATCCCAGCTCAGAACCTGGCTATATGCAAATCAGTCTGTCCCTGGCCCAGTGCATCATGGGAACAGGGCAGACTAAACTACCAAGCCAATTCTTCACCAGAAAGGAGACAAGCTACCGGGGACCGGTTTCTGGCATTTCAGCCTTCTTCGGCCCGGCTTGCTTGAATCCTGATGGAGCAGTGAGAAAGGGACTCATGTCTGAGTATACCCTGCCACACCTATAGTGGCCAAAAACGATTTAGAAAAGGGGGTGGTGATGAACAGAGTGTCTGAGTTAAACAGACCACTCTTACCCAGTCCAAAGATCAGGGCTTGATCCATCACCGTTATTTATCTCACTGCCCCATCCCAGCTCAGAACCTGGCTATATGCAAATCATTGGTTCACAGAAAGTGAGAAACCCAATTGTACCCTTGAGGGCTTGGGTAGTTAAGTGAAAGGGTAGGGAGGCCTTCAAGGGATTTGATTCAAAGCAGAGATCAGTTGTTCAATTTACTATAAGGCTAAAGTTAAATAACCTAATGTATAAATCATGTAATTAAATACACACAATCAATTTATAAAACACATAAAAACATATAAACATATAAACAACAAAACACAAAGGTGTATCAAAAAAAGAGCTTTATCAGAAAGTTCATTAAGTCAGCAATAAATCAAAGGAGCAGGTAAGGCAATGCTGATATGAAAAGCCTAGTAGCAAATAATCAATAATACAGCAAAACCTAGAAAAAACATCTATCTCAGAGAACAAAGTGAATCAAACACTGTAGAGATAAGATGAAGGTCGACGTTTCGGTCTCTCTACAACAAAATTATCGAGACCATCTTCAGGACTGTTGTCATTAAAACACTACTTGGTTGTTTTTTCCCCGTGTTTGCAGTCAGATTGATTTTGACCCGACTTCGATTTCCAAGCAAAATTAGAACCGAAGCTGCCAAGCGCCCATTCAACCATCTTTTGGATAACAGCACCAGCCCACAAGATCCCATATCTATGGACATAAATACTCTATGCTAATAAAAAGGCTCCTTGGTCACCAAGTTCCATACCAGAGAGATTGTTTAAGCATCCTCCATTGTTTGAGCCAATCACCATCCAATACCTATCTACCAGGGTATCCGTGGCGCTCTCACCTACGCGACAACTGTGCTCTCTTACATAGGACTCTCGTCCAGGTTTCCAACGCGTAACTTTGCCTCAAGACCAACAGTGTGGTATTTCATTTAATTTGGATTTCAGCACAGCTTATAGCAGTGTTTTAATGACAACAGTCCTGAAGATGGTCTCGATAATTTTGTTGTAGAGAGACCGAAACGTCGACCTTCATCTTATCTCTACAGTGTTTGATTCACTTTGTTCTCTGAGATAGATGTTTTTTCTAGGTTTTGCTGTATTATTGATTATTTGCTACTAGGCTTTTCATATCAGCATTGCCTTACCTGCTCCTTTGATTTATTGCTGACTTAATGAACTTTCTGATAAAGCTCTTTTTTTGATACACCTTTGTGTTTTGTTGTTTATATGTTTATATGTTTTTATGTGTTTTATAAATTGATTGTGTGTATTTAATTACATGATTTATACATTAGGTTATTTAACTTTAGCCTTATAGTAAATTGAACAACTGATCTCTGCTTTGAATCAAATCCCTTGAAGGCCTCCCTACCCTTTCACTATATGCAAATCAGTCTGTCCCTGGCCCAGTGCATCATGGGAACAGGGCAGACTAAACTACCAAGCCAATTCTTCACCAGAAAGGAGACAAGCTACCGGGGACCGGTTTCTGGCATTTCAGCCTTCTTCGGCCCGGTGTTGGATCTAGCCCAGATCTCTTGACTGGGTGAGAGCTTTCTGCTTAATTCAGAGACTCTGTCCCTCACCACCCCTTGTTGTAAATATTTTTGTCCACCCTAAGCGTGGAAGGGTATTCTCAGATGTGAGACCCTTGCTCATTGCACCATCAGGATTCAAGCAAACCGGGCCGAAGACGGCTGTAATGCCAGAAACCGGTCCCCGGGAGCTTGTTTCCTTCCCAGTGTAAGAATTGGCTTTTGTAGTTTGGTTTGCCCTGTTCCCATCATGCACTGGGACAGGAACAGACTAATTTGCATACAGCCAGGTTCTGAAACTGGGATGGTGCAGTGAGCTAAAAAACGGTGTTGGATCTAGCCCTGATCTCTTGACTGGGTGAGAGCTTTCTGCTTAATTCAGAGACTCTGTCCCTCACCACCCCTTGTTGTAAATATGGAAACTAAAGTGGCTTTCCTGAAGAAGAAGTCTTGGACCCGAAACGCGTGTAGAGAAAATCAAGGTCTTTTCATTACTACAGCCACTCTGTTATATTCACAAAATTATTTTTGATCTGTTTGTTGTGTTATATAAAAATATTGATATTTGTTGTTTGTGAAGTGTTAACAATAGTTATGTATAACTGTTTGTACCTACCAAGTGTCTATCATGATGCACTATGGTCATTTTAGTGATCTGTGTTAATGTCAGAACTTTTTAACCGTTATATGAAAATATACTAATGAAATGTACGTTTTAATCTAAATGTGTTTTACACTGGTTCTCAATATATATCAAATGTTCTCACACATAGGGCTTGAGCTGTTAATATAGCCCTTTAGTGGCCTAGGACTGTTATTGTTCACAATTGTATTTTCCTTGTCCTAGGTACTTCTAGTATTTTCAGGGGGTCCCTCTTTTTGACTATACATATAACAGGAACACCATTATAGCAATCTAGAAATACCAATAGATAACAAACTAAAAGAGTAAGCACCTCTGAACTCTTCGACCTCTAGATGTCAAAATTTATCAGGAGCACTGAATCGTTGTCTTTATTCCTATGATGGGTATGCAACTTCTGAAGCAGTGAATGCACTTCCAACCAAAGCTGATCAACACATTTTTATGACTTGACAGTTTTTGGGGGACAGTTAGACAAACATGTAGAAACACACCAAGCAAATTGTTTACAGAAACTACTCAATCTTCACCAATCAATTTCACAACATAGTGATGCAGCATAAGCATGCTAACAAATATTTGTCTTTCTTTCCTTAGTCTACTCCCATTTACTTTTCTAACCATACTGGACTCATTACTATGGGTGGTAATTAGGATGCCTAAACTCTACTTTGGCTGTCTAATGGGAACCATTAATTGACATCCAATTTACAGGTTAGAAATCAGATTTAGATATACCACTCTCAAGAACATACTGCAGATATAAAGACTAGCAACAGGAAGTCCCATTCTTCTAAAGAAATTAAGACGAGGAAGGAATATACAAACCAATAACTCTGCAATTGCTACACAGAATAAGAGAAGTAACATCTGGTGTTCTGTCAGAGCTTGATGAAACTTCCTACAATGCATTAAATCATTAATCACAGTCAAATGGACAACTCAACAGGACTCAATGGCAGCCTCAGACAAAAATGGAATAATTTGGTTATTGTATTAGAGATGCAAAATTCATCATAACCATCATTTTCTTAAGTTCAGTCTAAAAGATAATAGCTTTCCTAATAGTGCCAAGAATTTAAGCAGGCATTCAAATCATCAATAGCCACAGAGTTAGAGGAACCTACCACCAAATAAGTGGAAGGATAGTTCAATGTCTAACAGCTCAGATTTTAGGAGGATGGGTAGAGTCCATTAAGGGCAAGTCTATTAGCATAACTAACAATAAAGAAATGAGAAAGGGTTCAGCAGAGAAGAATCAGTCCATATGTTACCTTGACAAGGCAGTCCAAATCTAGTTAAGAGTAAAAAAAAAATCAAACTGCATAGCATTCTGGTCTGCTATGCAACTGCGACTGTGATTGTGGAGCGGTGTGGCTCACTGGTTAGAGGCGGCAGACCCGGAAGCAGAGAACGGCCCGGGACCAGGGTTCAATTCCTGACGCGGCAGGGTCATGGACCAGGGTCAATGGACTCGATAATTCTCGCCTCGGTGCCTACTCTAACCAGGGATCATACTCGGCAACTCTGGGCATTAAGCTTGCCTCATCTCTACAATGGCCCCCCACAGACGCCGGGGATGCCTGGTTTCACCTTGGAGATACCCAGAAGGGACCATCTCACAGGGAAAGCCAGGACGGTTTCCCCAGCGGTCTTCAGCACCAGGACACCCCGAGATGGGGTAACAGTGCGCTTTACAAGTATCATTACATACATACATACATACATTGTGATGCGCTGCGATGCAATGCGATGCGTTGAGTTGCATGCATGCTCCTCCTTTGGGGTTTCTTCTTTTATAAGTCCTTTGGTAAGGTCCAGTGGTGCAAAATCACACCACCATTGAAAGACCATCACATGGATATGGCCACATCATGTCACCTAAGCTGATTGAAACATTAAGCTGTTTTCCTATGCTAGTCATGAGAAACGAACGTTTGCGATTCCAGACAGGCCTAACATTGCTACAAAAGGAATAAAAAGTTGCAGCTTATGGACATAGCTACAATTCTATTTCCACAACAATATTGTGCTGTGAATGTTGGAACAAGTATTAAAAATATGTCAGGAGATAGAAGTGTACAGGACAAAGAAGTTACATTAGACTTTGCAAAGAATGATCCATTGTTTTAAATGAAGGGAAAGGTCAACATCAGAGAAAAGGCATCTCGAAAAAGGCCTTTAAGTTAGCATCACACATTTGAATGAAATAATCCTTTAACTTCACTTCAAATATAATGAAATTAAATCAATTTAAATACAGAATGTATAAACCTTCACAAATATTATTACACCGAAATAACTAACGTTAGAAATATCCTACTACTACAAATGTTTACATTATTCATATAAATGCATGTTTTTCCAAAAACATATTTCTAATATCGTTTGAAGGTTTTCATAAACTATAATGTCTTTAATAACATTTGATAAAATATCAAGGTTGTAATTCATTGCTTGCAAATTTTTGCCCAATGTTTTCTAACTGGTGCACATTAGTAAATAGCATCAAAACACTAAGGCACTTTACTTACCATAACATTTCATTAAGATAGATTAATACACATAAGTAAATCATTAGTGCAACTTTGTTCATGGTTATTAATGTTACCTTATGTATGTTTTCTTCATCTCAAATTTTAAAGCACGCTTTTACTGTGCTCTTACTACACTTGTCTCTGTTTCATATATCACTGTATCTGTTGTGCACTGTGTACTTTCAACCTTTTGTGTTCTCTTTGTATAAATGTGATGTGTATTATGATTTTTAAAATTTCACTGGATCAATAGAATGCAATTAGAATCTTTCCTTATGGCAATATTTGTAACAACAGAAAATACATAATCTGCCCTATATAGAGAAAGTTTCAGGTCTGCCCCAGACACCCTCACATTTTTAATAAACTCTGGAATAATTCCTATCTCTTTTGCCAAAAAAGAAACAGCACAATTGCTGAAAAATATAACCTAGAAATTGAGAATCAGATGTCAAATGCTAAATAGAAACCACTCATTCAAAAATCCACGAGACAATGATTGAATTGAACCGAAAATGTAGATATTTAACAGCATGATATTTCTTGGGAAGATCACATTACTTAACTTCTTTGAAGGTACAAGTAAAAAATGAGTTCCTTCACCATCGACTACTATCCATCCCTATCACAGAATGTGAAAGTTCCTTGAGGGGAAACATGGAGCAAAACTGTCTGCCACCTATATTCCCTTAGCTCAGGGACTAATGACCATCTGCCCTGTCTTTGGCTGGCACTGCTAGACTGGCCCAAAAACGGATTCATTTGTAATGGGATGATCATGTAGTAGGATGATCCATTCAGCTGGCACACTAAGCTTCAGCAAAAAAGCAAACACATCATCAGTTTAGTAGTGCGCTTTTGGAGAATTGCAAGAGACTTGGGGCCAGATGTACGACCATTCACTTTTGCAAGTTGCAAATCGAATCAAATTGCGACTCGCAAAAGTGAATGTACAACAGGGTCTCAAACACTGTTTGCGATTCCCAATGGGGTTGCAAATTGCATGCCTCAGTAATATTCATGAGGCAAGCGCAATTTGCAACCCCATTTGGAATGGCTAGCACTCCCAGGGATGGTGGCCTGCTGGGGTCAGCGGACCCCACTTGAAGTAGGTGGTAAACTGTGAGTGTTTAGCAGCCGCAAATGTTAATGTTAATAGTGCTTGTAAAGCGCTAACAATCATCCTAAGTTAGGATATCACGGCGCTATAATGGCAGTAGTGAATGTCAGTGATAGGCAGATAATAAAATCTATGTTTTAATCAGGTTTGGCGAAGAGAAATGTTTTTAATTGCTTCCTGAAAGACAGGTAGCAATCTGTCAGTCTAAGATTCACGGGCAGCTCATTCCAGCTGGTCGCCCATCCTTGTTGTTTTCACATGGGTAGTTCTAGCTCTTGCTGTTGTTTGGGAACGCAAATTCCTGGATGGTGCATAGAATTTAATTTTGTTTTTTAAAATGCATGGGCCAGTATTGTGCAATGCTCTATGTGTTATGCACAGTAGTTTAAAAGTAGCTCTTTGCCTCATTGGCAACCAGTGGAGCTCTCTTAGGCAACTCTTGGCTGGATCGTATTTTCTTTTGTTGCAGATTGCTTTTGCCGCAGCATTCTGCACGACCTGTAGTTTAGAAAAAAGATAATCAGCCATTCCCACAAACAGAGAGTTTCCATAGTCCAGCCCTACTCATCAGTAGGGACTGGACCAGGATCTTTTTACACTCAGTAGGAATCCATGGAAAGACTCTTCTAAGCATTTTCAATACTGCAAAGCCTTTACCACAGATTGTTGATACATGGATTTTCATGCTCAGAGTGTTATCCAATGTCACACCTAGATTTTTTGCCGTTATTGTCGGGCTGGGGGGAATGCAGTTGCAAAACAATAGTACATGGCATTGAGACTCGCTATTAGGAAAGGACGCCCCTTCCTAATAGCGAGAGTCACAAATGTTATTTTGCGAGTCAGTGACTCACAAAATAGCGTTTGTACATGCCAGGACCCTTTTTTGCAGTCGCAAACGGCCGATCCACCATTCACAAGTTAAAAAAAGGATCGTACATCTTGCCCTTGGTAAAGTGCAACACCTGCATACATATACTTGCCAGTTAGTAGCAGCATTGTAAGAACAATCTGGTGTTCTACCTTAATTATTTTAACACAATTAGCTGATTATTGTGAATATATATACTAAGAGGTGAATAATACATTTATTTACCTTCTTTTCTATAGTCTGGCATGAATTTTTTATGGTTTTAAAATTCACGTCTTACTATTTTAAGTTGAGAATGTATAATGCTGCAATTGTAATGTTGATATGCTCACATTTGAATTTATTGTATTATGATTTTAAAACAAATAAAAAGATGTATTTCCAATTAGAGAACTCAACGATAATGAACAAATGTACGATAATGACCGTCTTTGAGACTCCAGATCTCACCCTCACGCGCATGAACCAGTGCCTCTCCCTCCTCCCCCTTCCCAGACCCCTCTCCATTCCCTCCCTGTACAGCACCACTTTAACGCAGCAACCCGATCCTTAGGATGATCCTGAGTCATAGGATCTAAACATCGTCGATCCCTCAGCGCAAGTGATGGTGCATCACTCTCTATGGTTCAACCAAATTACTGTTTCCATCTAAAAAAACTTGCAAATTACTGCTGTGAACCACAAATACTCACTGTATATATCTGTTCACCAATTGCACTTTGTGCTGTTTTCGCTGTTCACACATTGTCACTTGCGTCGCCACTTTTTGTGTCACCAACACAATTGAGCACCAAGGTCAATGTGGGTTGCTTTCGCATTTTTTGCCTACAGTGCTGCTACAACTGTACCAACCTTTATTGTGTTCTTTAAATATATGATGCCAAGTGCACTTTTCAACAAAATTTACTCAGAGTCTCTCTTTTTCATTTCATGCAATGTGTTGTACATGCATTTCTAATTGTCCTCAATAATCATACCTGTTGAGATACTGTTGTTTTTCCTCATGTACCTACCCACATCTCAACGTGGTTTATGGGTCATACACCTGTTGTTATATACAAAACTCTCAGAGAGTTTGTCGTGGTCTAAACAAACAGTTTCAAGGACGGAATTGACGCTTCCTGTATGTAAAGTCAAAGCCCAACTCCAGCCGCTGTAAAGCAGGTGAAGACAACAGAACCATTGGAAAGGATTTACATGTCAATGGTTGAGAACCTCCTGGTCAAGCCCTACATAAAGGTACCACACTGCCATGCAAGATAAAGTTGTACGTACATTATACGGAGTGTTAACACTGAAAGCAGATTCAACCTTCTTTAAAGTGCAGCTGCTGATAATAATAATTTACAAAAAAACGCTGCAAGGGTGAGATCAACCAGGTGCTGGAAAATGCAAATTGACATTTATAAGAAAAGAAATAAATGACTTACTGATTATACTAAAGAGAGTCCTAGTACTACAGCACTCAGTGAAGTTGGCTCAAGGAGAAGTGATCAGGGTTTTGCTTACGGAGCCGCACATAGCCGAAGAGGCTAATTCACAAAATTGCAGAGTTGGGCTCACCACAGCTTCACAGGTCTCCGTAAAATATGGAGTCTAGAGCGACTCTCAAAATAGTGAGACTTTTCAGATGGCAGCGAATAAAGTCACATTTCCAACTTCCATTAAAGATCAGTAGAGGCCAGCATGTCGCAAGGTATCACAAATGAGTTGCCTAAATTAATTCGAAATGATCCATTCGCAGTGTCATTAAGTTCCACACTGGTCTACAACGCTGCTGCACTCCTGAAACCACCACCACTACCTTTCGATACCACCAAAAAGCTAAATATTGGAAATAGTTGGACTGCTTGAATAGAAACATTTGATGATTTAATTGATGCACTTGAAGTGACTGATAACAAAAACATTATTAAGTATCTTATAAATCTTGCTGGTGATGGTGTGAAAAAAACCAAATAAAATGCCACAAACTGACGAAGAAATGACATTGCCAGAATAAAGAAACGCTGAATCTCAAGTTCAATCTAGTATCAAATGTTGATTACGAAAGATACATTCTCAGTCAAGAATGCCAAAAAGTTGGTGAAACCATTGATGAATTTGTGGAGAGACTTGATATGCTCATCAAAAACTAAGTTCAATTAATTGAATAATGAGGAACATATCTTACAGAGTTGTTGATGGATGCTTGTCACATTTATTTACAGGACGACTGCCAAGAGAAACTCTTTGTCTGGAGTGAGAGTTGATCGCTGCTAGAGCGGAGGAGTGTGCTGAAAGACAAGCTGCTGACAGGGAGTCCAGAGGTTCCCCAAGTGAATCAGTCATGAGTATAAAAAGTATGCAAAAGACAGAAGGGCACAAAGGGATGTCTATACATAAAACAGGTTTAGTTTTATTTGTGGATTTTCATTTCTACACAAAGTTAAATGTCCCACCATTGGACAGATATGTAAAAGCTGTGGGAAAGAGAACCATTTTGTGATGGTTTGTAAAGCAAAGGAAAAACTACATGCATCACGGCGCAAAGAAAAAATGGCCTCCAGAACATTCCAGAGGCAACGTTCGACTCACAACCACAAGGCCAAGCGATTACATCAATTAAGTCAATCCGACACTGAACAAAGTCGATCTTTAACTAAATGTTCGTCAAACAGTTTGTCTGCCTAAATATCGAGTGAAAGTGTGAAAGATGGTTACGCCATGTCAATGTTTATCTCAGTGAAATGTGCACGTCAGACTGGCTGTATGTGAGGAAAAGTGTCAGTCAAAGAAAAGTCGACATGCCAAGGCACCACAGTCATACAATATGGTTTTAAAAAATGACATTGAAAATAAGTGATTGCTCGATACCTTTCATCATCAATAGTGCTGCATCGATTAACATAAAGACTGCAGAGAAATACAAGAAGGCCAGCCACGCAGTTATGCACCCTTTGAGAGTGTGCACTCACCACTTCTCCCAGTCTCGGACCACAGCCCTGCCCGCCCTAACCCAGCCCCAAAGCAGTCTGCCAGCCACCGAAAAGCCCATTAGCCCTTTAGCCAGTCCGGCCATGGCTACAAACAGATAAAACTTACCAGTATTTATACATCCTACCCGCATTCAATTGTACCCATTAAAGAACACATTACATATTTCTTCACAGAGGTAAGAGGATTACTTATTTATGATTTTTCATGGCCTCTCAAAGTAAAACTGAAGTGGTGTGGCCCAAGAGAACAGACATGTCAAAACATTTTAATTGCAATGCACCAATACATCGCATGCCAAATCATCTATATCACTTTAATTTCTCGCTTTCATCTTTCTATGCCTAACTTTCTCTATAACTTTACCTCCTCTCTCCTATCTCCCGGGCTCTCATTCTTTCATTGTTTCTGCCTCTCTCACTAACATCTGTGTTTAAACCCCTGTCTCATCTCATTGTTGTTCTCTAATGTCATTCCCTTACTATCTTTCTCATTGTTTCTTGGTACCCTGTCCTTTTCTTATCCCTCTCTATTTTAATCTGAATGTCACCTATTTTCTCATCCTAAATCCATCTCTTCTAGAAATCCATTCATGCTCATATGTATACATCTTGTTCCCACTCTTTTGGCACACTCCCTCAAAATGTCACCTCAGATTTTCTCACACTTCTATTACTCCTGCCTTTATTTCTCTTTGGTGTCTTTCTACCTATATATCTTTCATTGGTTCAGTTTGTTTTCCAGTTTGTCTCTGGCCTCCATCTCTCACAATCATTCCTCTCACCTCTATTTCTAGCTTTTCCTTGCACTTCTCTACCTCTCCCAGTTTCCTTTCCACTTCTACCTTTCAATCCACCTCCAACTCCATTCTCCCATTTCCTCTAGACTGCACATCTCAAAACCTCTAATCTCTGTACCCTCCACTCTCCCTAGCCACATCTTTTAGCTCTAGTTTTTACCTCTATACTCCTCTTACTTTTCAGTTTTCCACCGCTTTTACTTCTCACAATTCCCTATTTTTTCTCTAACTCTTTCAATCCTTTCTGTCCTCACACTTTTTTTATTTTACAGTTCCTTTCATTTCAAACTTTTCTTTCCAATTTTGCATTTCTTGGTTCATTTCCCCAACCATTGCTACTTCTTTTTAGCTCTTGTTATTGCATCTTTACAAACTCCCACTTACTTTCTCCCGTTAGTTCTTCCCAATCTTTTCATTTTCTGTCCTTAACTGTCTTTTCTTCTTTTTTAGGTTTTGCCTGGCGAAAGCTGCGCACTGCACAGCTTTTTCCCGCAGGCGAAAACCTAATGACTATAGTATGGGGCTTGGATTCCGCCCCCGTCTTCCATTGGCTAACTCCATAAATGGAGGCTAGCCATTGGAAGACACGTTTGTCCGTCAATGCAGGACCAGATTCGGGGGCGTTCCCGAGAATTTTTGGCTTTTGGCTACGTCACACTACGTCAGCCGAAAGCCAATTCTCGGGAGCGCCCCTGAATCTGGTCGCTGCTATTGGCGGAATGCAGTTTTCATTCACTGGAATGGGAATTCTACACCCTAACTGC
Source organism: Lissotriton vulgaris (assembly GCF_964263255.1). Lineage (NCBI taxonomy): Eukaryota > Metazoa > Chordata > Amphibia > Caudata > Salamandridae > Lissotriton > Lissotriton vulgaris. The sequence goes on along the minus strand of NC_141689.1, from coordinate 2,111,995,387 downwards.
ATTACGAGAAACGAAAAAAACAGTTGCATTTATGTCCTTGCGACGTTCTAAGAAGAAGAGCCCCCGAAAATGTGTTGGATTTTGTTACATCAATTTGAACTATTACAATTAATTTCCAAATAAAATTAGTTAAACTATTAGAAAAACAATTGTATGAGTTTTTTCTCTCATTCTGCTCCTGGAGAAATAACCGGGCAAAACATCAAGATGGCCGTTTGTTTCCTCGTCTTCGTCACCCCTAAGGAGTAAGATGTACAGCGTCTGCTACTGCTCAGCACGGGCTAGTGTTTGATGTCCTACTTCTGTGTTCGCGGCCTTAGGGCATCCCTAGAAGGGAGGAAGTCACTCCCTCTTTTATTTGTGATTGGCCAGATTTGAGCTGGGCACTCCGGCTCCTTGGCAGCCAATTGGCCGCGCGCTGGCCGTGGCTGCTGCGTGCGGAGGGAGCCGAGGCCTAGGCTGGGGCAGGAGCCTTGCTGGATTTGTTTTGTCTGCCGCCATCCCTCGGTCCCTTCGTTGGGGGCTTGCGTGACCCAGCCCCGCGCCCAAAAGGGCGTAGAATGCCACTAGCAGAAGGCCCATGAGGGGAGCCCCCGGTAAGTGAACTGAGCAGCCCTGGGAGGAGGTGGGGACCCAGCTATGGACAACCAGGTGAGTGGACTCCTGGAAGGCGAGGTGGCCGTAAAGGCTCAGCTGAGGGGTGGGACAGTCTGCTGCTGGATGTAAAATAAGCACTCCGTGTGAGCCGGGGTTCTTAGGCTGCTGACAGTCGTGCCTGGGCAGTTGAAATGGAAGAGGACAAGGGGCTGAGGGGTGTGTCTGTGGCCTGGGTCAAAGGTCAGGGTCAAAGTGTTTCAATAAATGACAGCCATGTGCATGGACAGGCGAGACGAAGGAACTATACTAGTCACGCAGGCAAGGATGCTTGTAGGAGCAGGAGGTTGGCAGGCAATACTGTGGGGGCAGCTATTGGCAAAGAAGTAAGTGCTTGCTGGCAAGGGTGTGAAAGCCATGATTACCAGTGTGATTGAGCTGTCAAATGGGAAAGAGGGTAGTGAAGGGGCAGTGATGTTCATTAACATGTCTCTGCACATGCTGGGACAATGGGGAGCATTGTCTGGGAGTGTGCTGCAAAGTGACAGACTTTTGGGGAGTTCTAGCTAGGAGTGTTCAAGGGACTTGTTTAGGTGTCAACTTATGGACAACCAGACATGGCAAAGCTAGCAGTATTTTGCTGTTAAGGATCAGAAAAGACTCTTAATACATCTATGGAAAGTCAGATGTCCGGCAGGTAGCCCGAGAGAAGGGTTAACTAGTTACATATTACCGTTCTCGAGTCTTTACCAATGCAACTTTCGGTTTGGGGACCCCCCTGTGGACTGTCAACTCTAGATTTAGTGAGAGCATGAAGGTCCATTACGATAAGGGGGCTCTCAGTGTGTGGGGGGCTCTCAGTGTGTGGGGAGGGCTCTCAGTGTGTGGGGGAGGCTCGCAGTGTGTGGGGGAGGCTCGCAGTGTGTGGAGAAGGCTCGCAGTGTGTGGAGGGAGCTCGCAGTGTGTGTGGCGGGCTCGCAGTGTGTGGGGGGCTCGCAGTGTGTGGGGGGCTCGCAGTGTGTGAGGGGGCTCTATGTGGGTGTGTGTTGGGGGGGCTCTCTGTAGGTGTTTGTGGGTGTCATTTGCGAAAGATAAAGCTAGTGGCATTGCAAATGACAATGCCATTTATTTATGTTAAAAAAAACATAAATAAAAATAATGTCAAGAGCATTGCCAATAGCTCAAACTTTAACAAAGGCAAAACCATTGCATTGTAAATGCTTGTTCTCCCTGTTTTATTGCTCATTTTTTACTTTTACATTTATATTTATCCCTTCTCCTTTTTGGTACCTCCCCCTTCTCTATATCCTGGCTTCATTCTCATATTCTCTCTCTTGTTTTCTTTGTTCGTCTGTCGATATGTCTATCAGTACAGTAACTTCTTATTTATTTATAAACCCCAGACAGAGCGCTGAGATTAAAGTCGAGAAGCATATTCCTCACCATAACCAGTGCTACAGAAAAGCCATAGCACAGGTAGACAAAAATCCTCTCAAACAGCAAACATAACAAAGGTAGGAGTAGACCAAGTATTAAGCACCCAAAAAAACAGGTGCTCAGTGGGCAGGAGTGGAATATTTCCTCACACAGTGAACACAAGTAGCAGAACAGTGCAAGGCACTCACACACCACAGGCCTGGTATATGTACTGGCATTGCAGAATTGACACACATGCAATAAATACTGCATGGGAAAGAGCGCAAGACTCTTTTGTTCAAATTGATGGAAAGTGGTGCAAAGTCTTAGAAGAGCATTTACTTTCCAACACAAAAGGTATTCTGTGTTGGAAAGCTGCTCTTTTCTCTGTACCAATAGCGCTGTGTACTGCTTTGTGAAAGTGGAGTTACATGGGTGTAACTAGGGCGGATCTGTGCAAGTACCCATAGTTTTAATGCAAAGCTAACCTACTAAGATAGGCAGATAATGATTTACATCAGTAAGTTATGCCTTCTTGAAGCAGTTTTACATTTCTCCCATCATTCTGCACATCACACATGAGCTACACTCTACAGGACACATCCAATGTGTGGAATGCTTTCAAACGTGTCTATGCATTCGATTTTGCACTGGAAAAGTAAGCTTCCAATACATATAATACGTTATACATCACACACGCCTTTGCACTATGGTGCTAAAGTTGTGCTTGGCACGAGGCAGATTGATTGTGCACCAGCACAGGGGATGACAGCAAAATGCAGTTTTTTAGCAAATAGGGCTCTGCGGTTCTTTCTCCCCCCTTACACAACGCAATAATATAACTTTGGCACCTGTGCTGCAATGTATTCAGTAAATCTGCCCCAAAGTATGCATCCAGCACAGATCAGCAGGTCATGCTTCTCACACAGAGGAAGTTCAGCCAAGGCAGTTTCCAGGCAGGTATCCTTCTCACAGGCAGGAAATAGCACACAGAGCCTCCCATCAAACTTCCCTGTCACTAAAGAGGCACAACAAAGATAGGACCTGTGCAAAGCTTACTTCATACACAGAAGATTTACAACACAGGAGCACACAACACTCGTCTCACAAACAAATTGAACAGTCTTGAAGCAGATGTGGAAGCTTCCCTAGCAAAAGTAGACTCTCTGCAAGCTTCTTCCGCTAAACCTGATGACAAAAATGAGTACAGCATATGAAACAACAAAGCTCACTCAGAAAACTAATCAAGTAGAACATGGGCTCCAGTTAAAGGTTCGTTGTGCATATCTGACACATAACACAATGAGATGGGTGACGCCTTGAAGCAGTCCTCTTTTTTTAAATCCAAAAGCACTTTGGAACCTGGGAGATTTTTTTAACTACATGCCTATAAAGATAAAAACAAAACAATGAGTTCGGAAAGCACAATGATATTGACTTTACAGCTGGAATTGGTTTATGGTGACACACGTGAAATTGGGCCAGTTGACCACTAAATGGGCATGCCCACACAAGCACATAGTCTCAAAATGGCATGAGGGGAAATTCGTTTGAGATTTAAAATAAATACTATGCACCTCGGTTGTTGGTTTTTGGATGTAGTTCATGGAGTACTGCATACTTGCATTTTAAATGTAATCTATATTATATACATAATTTCTAAATTTCATTTATCTTTATTTTATAGATATTTCTCAGTCAGGTATAGGGTTGCCATCTGGCCAGTTGTCTATAGGAAGACTGGCATTTTAATGTTCCGGCCAGTATTGAAATGAAGAAGATGCATTCTTCCCTCTTATCAGTACACACTTCAAACAACAAATATTACAATGATGCACTTTATTTATTAATTTGAAAATTCTTTTGTTTAAACAGTCGCAGGACACATCAATATGATTGACATAGATACAAAGGTGAAAACAATACATGGTGTGCACAGTTGGAAAGTGAGGGGGTTTCCTCAGCGAGTCCTCTCTTCTCACATCATTTCTTCCCAGCCCTGCAGTTCAGTTCCATCAGAATACCAATCCCTAGCTGTCGTTTAGCCCTGCTATACTACCCCCACAGTGGACCTACATTTTTTCCAAATTTTGGGGTACTATTCTTCTTTCATAAACCGCCTTCTCCAGTCCATATCATGTTCTCAGTCACACACCCTTGACGGGGTCGCCACCCCCATGCTCAAGCGATATTTCTCTTTGCAATCGACCGTCAGCATGAGCCAAATGCTGAGATGTTTGGGCCACTGCTCCTCCCCTGTTATGCACAGAATATGCTATCATGCCTCCAGTGGAACCCGGAGACCCGTGGCCGCAGCTATGACTCCAGTTACTCCCTACCAGTAACGCTGTATATCTGGGTACGTCCATGTGATATGGAAGAAGGACCTCTTCTCCCTGCACCCTCTGGTGCAATGGTCTGAGTCGCACCAGCCTCATCTCTGTTGTAGTTACCTGGAGGTACCTGATCTATGCAGAATACAGATCGGTGCCAAGCAAAAATGCGCATGAATGACTCTCATCGTATTGTAGTGCCTCTGCCCATTCATCATCCAACCTCTAAAAGCCCCAAGTGTGTCTCCCACACTTCCGTAAGTGGGCCCAGAGGGTCTGACAAGCTATTAAGAAGTTTGCGGTAGGTGCAGGAAATGGCCTTTTCCTCATTCAGATCAAGGAGGAGCTGGTACTCAAGAGGAGTACTCTGGAATCAGTTAGCCCGAACGTAGGCAACAACACAAGGTATGTTGCAACTGTAAGTCCCGAAAGCCCTCGATTTCGGCCATTTGATATTCGGACTCCAAATCGTCAAATGCGATCTTTGCCCCCTCCCACCAGATGTACCCCAAGTTATCAATCCCAATAAGGCTCCAGCGGGGAAGCCCTGAGGGCGTCCCACTTCTCTTAGTCCATCACTGGTCCTTAGGGAATTTGAGCTTTCAATTTGTCCTCCCAGGTCAACAATTTTGTTGCTACCCACCAAGCTCACACTACCGCCTGAGTGTGTACTAGAGGTTCCCTCTCATGCTCTTCCAATAGAGCACCCCTAGATAGCCCATTGGTCCTATGGCATGCCAATCCAGCAGGTATGCCACCTCCGAGGTGTCTGAAAACACCCAGCCATTTATGTTTATGAGTTGGGACACCTGATATCTGGAACCGCCAGTCCACCTTCATATACTCACTGGAGCTTCCGCAACGCTGTTCACAGGGTTCTTCCCTTTCAAAGCAAGGTTCGAAGTTCAGAGTCGATTGTCTGGAAGACGTTATGCCTGATTCTATAGTGGGTGTTCTGGAGTACATACTGCAGATGCAGGAGGGCTATCATCTTAAACAAGATGGCCTGACCCATCAAGGAGATTGGTAGCTGCAGCTAGTGGGTCATGTCCTCCAGCAATCTCCGCAGCTGCAGGAGTGATATGGATACACAGATAATGAAACTAATTTTTCCTCACCCATGCCGCTCAGTGAGATGCTGGGGGGGAGGTCCCCAGTCAATGGAAATACCAAAGATTTGTCCCAATTGAACTGATAACGAGAATAGCTGCCAAATAGCCTGAAAATGTGCATAATTCAGTAAATTGAATGTCGGGGTCTGCGCAAAATATAGCAGAACGTCGTCTGCATAAAGAAAGATACGCTCATTCCAGCTCCCCTGCTTGCAATACCGTATACAAGTGGATCCTGGTGCACCAACGCTACGAGTGACTCAGGGGTCAACACAAACATCATGGGGAGAGGGGGCATGCCTAGTGGGTGCCCTTGTGTAGTCTGAATGATCTGGACACCACCCCATTTACCCTGACATGCGCCAGTGGGTCCTAATATAAAAGCCAGACCAAGTCACAGAATTTTCCCCAAAAGCCCATTTGTGTCAGAAATGCAAATCGATAGGGCCACGCTATGCTGTCAAATGCCATACGGGTATCTAACTAATGCAGCGTCGCTGCCTCATGCAGCTGGGACTCCATCATTTGCATGACTTCATAGAGCCATCAAAAATGTATCCTGGTGCTTCGTTGTGGCATAAACCAGGACTGGTTGGGATGGATGATGGAGGCAATGGTCAGGCGTAATCTATTAGCCAATGCTTTGACCTGGACCTTGGCTTCATAATTTAGCAAAGAGATGGGTCTATATGAACCACATTGGTCTGGAGGCTTATCCTTTTTCAGGATAACTCCTATTGTGGCCAGTCTGCCGTACTGTACGTTCTGCATTGCTCGGCCTATCTCCTCTACCGTCAGGTTCTTGTCTAGTTTCCCTCTTGAAGTTCCCACAGGGAGATATCTCGGAACAGGCCAGTAGAGTCCTACCAGGATCTACTTGCGGCCGTCTGGTACATCGCCTCGTAGTAATCCACGAAGCCCTCTGCTATTTCCCTCCCAGTTGTATATTTGGGTGTTACCCAGAGGTTTAAACTCCTGCACCGAGTTCCTGCCTTGGTCTCTTCTTTCTAGCCATGCAATCAATGTATTCGCCTTGTCCCCCAATCATATATACAATGCTGCGTGGCAATGGCTGGCATTTGAGCACAATTCTCCTCCAGGTCTTTCAGTTCTCACTGTTTGAGGTGCAAGGGGTGACTCAGGGAGGGGTCTGGGTTTCCATCCCGCGCCATCTCGGACTCCAGCACCTCAACCTCCTTTTCCAGTGTCTCGCACTGAAAGCACCACTTATTCTGAGCCCCTAATATCACTGCCTGAGCATATCCCCAGACCTCCACTTTGTATTCCTACCACAGGATACAGGGCGAGTCAACTGACCCCGAGTTCTCTAGGAAGTAGTATTCAGTCCATGTTCCTTATCTTATCTGTGAATCCTCGGTCTTTAAGATGCCGAGAGGCAATACGCGATGGGAGGCTGAAGTCACGTGATGGGCCCTAGACCTGCACCTCCACTGGAGAATGGTCTGAGATGCCCCTGGCTCTCTGCCCCACCCCGCGGAAGTGTCCTACATTTGTGCATTGTGTGAAAATGTAATCTAGGCACGACCAACTGCCATGAGCTGTTGATAGGTGTGTGTACTGCCAGGGTACAGGATTGTGCGCGCGCCACAGGTCGCATCGCACCCACAATCTCCTGGACCCGGCTCCAATTGGAGGACACACTCCAATGCACATCTGGGGCCATTGTAGCCGTCATGTCTTGTCCCATTATCAAGGCCCAGGGGGCAACACCTTCAGTACCCTGCCAAGCTTTGGGAAAGTGTCTGTGTGCAATTTTGGTTCTATGTATACAGAACATAGATTTAGTGTTTTGCCTCCCCATGTCCCCGTGAGTGCAACATATATACCCAAGTGGTTGCGCTATTATTTCCCCGGCAAGAAGGAGATCGTATTTTTCACCAGATTGGCCACTCCTCTAGAACCAAATGTGAATCTTTTCATGGGCTGTGAGTCTATTCATTTCCAGGCAGCGATCTACCTTAAGATGGATTTCCTGCAGTCGGACCACATCCAGGGACAGCCTGTGAAGATACCAGAGAACCAGGGTACCCGTAATCTTATCACTAAAGCCTTTGACGTTCCACATCAAGGCTGTTAGGGCCATCGCTGAGTGTACCGCCACACCCTGCCTAAGGCGAATCGGGTGCCCTCTTCCCATGGTCCACTCCTTCACCTCCCTCCCTCTCTCTGTGTTTGGCTGTCTCACATGCATTGGTCCTGTGCCCCCATAGCATTAACTGCAACCACAAATCTGAAACAATCCCCAGTCTAAATACCCCCCTCCCAGCTACCCTGCAGGGTAGGTCTAAAACTACCCACTTCCCCAAGGTGCAGAGCGCCTGTCGCCCAGAAACAACTATCACCATAACTTGTGGTTAGCTAGTCCTGCTGTATCTAACCATTTTGCAGACTCTACCTCCTGCGTGTTCTTGTACCAGTTTGTGTCTTTCTGTAACCCTCGGATATCTGGTCTGCATTTACATGTATACCAGAATAGTGTGTCTTCCAGTATTTGTACCTTGTAGGTAACAAGGACCCCCTGATGCGGATGAGACTCCTGGGTCAGGGACAACAATTTCTTGTAAAGGTAAATACCCAGGCAGGCTAGAAGTACAAGAGCTGGCTGAATGGAGACAATATTTAAATACATAAAAAATGTAAAAAATGATTACTGCAATGCACTGAAATGATATAAAAAAAGATATACTTTAATATAGATATAAAAGATAAACGTATACATAAAATTAAATAAATTACACAATAGACATATTATATCATGAAGTTCATTTGAATCTTTTCAGAATATATTAAAGACTTCACAAAACATAAAAAAGGTTCTTTTTCTTCAATAATCTTCTCTAATTGTAGAGATTATGGCTGTATATCGTGTGTCGTATTTGTACGGCAGGTCAGTGTCTCAAGAAATTGTCTGCGGAGGCCCAGCCCGAGCAAGGCAAAGCCCTCCTCTGGAGTATGTACATTCAAGGCCTGGGGGGCAGATCCCACACATTCACCCCATAGGGCTCGGAGAGCGTACCACACAACAAGACCCTTCAGTGGCATTAGCCTCTTGCATGGCATGTGGGCCACCCTCCCTGAAGTCTTGTCGCCGCATCCGATTCTCCTCCTGTCCCTGAGGCATCTTTATCACCCGGCACCCCTCAAGCCAGTCCCATATCTCCTCAATTGACGTGAAGTACCAGGACCTGCTGTCCCCCAGCACCCAGAGCTTTTCAGGGAACAGCATCATGTATTTAAGGTTTTCTGCTCGAAGTGCTCTCTTAATCTCCGCAAAGGTGCGCCTCTGTCTCTGCACTGTTAGTGTGAAGTCAGGAAAAAATTCATATTGTGGCATTGTCCTGAGCAAAGTTTTCTTGCACTTGGGCAACCTGTAGAATCACGTACCTAATTCTGTAGTTAAGGATTCTTGCTATGATTGTCCAGGCCTTGGCGGTGGGATTGGTCCTCTGTGTGCACTTTCTACCGTAAAGAATGTGGAGAGCTGTTTGGGTTTGAGTTTCTTGAGGATTAGTTTCTCCAAGAATAAGTCCACACTGGGCTCCTCAGTGCCCTCTGGAACCCCCACCACTCCTATATTGTTTCTCCGGGCCTGGCTTTCCTGGTCTTCCAACCTCTCGCAGCCGGCATTAATAGCGGGTGGAGGGGTGAGGGAGGGTCGCACAGAGAGGAACAGGAAGGAGGCAGCCTCCATCCCCTCCCTTAAGCCAATCACACTGCTGCAATGGTAGCATTGTGATTGGTCGGACGCCGACCAGCCATGCGCCTATGGGGAGGCCACTTTCTCCATGTAAGATGCATGCAGTCTACATGGAGAAAAAGCAGAGTGCGCATGACTGGCTTGGTTGACCCCAGAGGGGTGACCAAACAGTCAGCGCCCTCAGGGTGGGCGATCCACTCCTCCCCTGCCCTAAAGCAGACTCTCCCACTCGTCCGAAACCAATAAAACCCTTCTGCTTTCTCGCAGTGCAAGAAGCAGAAACATAAAATGGTAATTTTACCATTTTATGTTTCTGCTTCTCGCACTGCAAGAAATCAATGGGCTGATGCTCCTCCACTCTAATTGAGGAGCCGCCTCCCTTCCAAATTTGCCACTATGAGTTTGTGCTGATTAATCAATAGTTGCACTGCTTTTTCCAACTGCATGTGGAGGATTGAAGTGTGTCGATTTTCTACTCCCCCACTGAGACCTTTTCTGATATTTTGTTGACATCCTCATGGAACAGGATGACATCCACAGTCACCTTCTCCAACCTGGGCTCCAAGCCTGCTTTTTAAATCTGGGATGGGGGCCCCTAAGAAGGGCAATGCTAAGACTTGTCCTTCCCCAGCTGCCAGGCCTTCATCTGCCACCTGTGGTCGCACCACAAATGTTGGTCTATCTTATTGGATTGGTCTCAATGTCACCTCATTCACTTCCCTGCGCTGTTGAAGCAACTGTCGGGCCCTACACCACTCTTGTCTCTTATTGCGCCCCAGCTCGAACACCACTCACAGAGCGCGGGTAGCTGCCTCCCTAACCACCTCCTTCACTGGTACGGCTCCAGATTGCCAGGAGCGGGTGGGGGTAAGAGAATTCACCCCCACTATCCGCCAGCTCCTCAGAGCACACCCAGACTCATGGGCTCCCTCCTACCGTTGTCCAATTGCCTCCCTTGGCAGGCTCCTCACTAAACTCAGCAGGCTCAGGGCTCACCACTTCAGGACTCCCCTGCTGCACCGGTCACCTGGAGGTGAGCTGGCGCCAAGGCAAGTGGGCTTCTCCATCCCCGCCCCCTCTGAGGTTCCTTGCCAGCAGGCCTCCTCCACCCACGGCGGTCTCTGCTGAGACTCAGTTTCAGCAGATTGGGGGGGGGCAATCCCACCGCCCCCACAGTCTGACACTCTGCTGCACTGGCCAGACTTCAACCACTGTTGGCCTCCACGCTTCCCCCTTCCAGCATCACCAAATACTGGGCTCCCCATCGGCATGTGTCCCGTACAGGCAAGGCCCTGCCCTCCAGCAACGGCGTCTCTCTGCAGCTGCGGGTGATCCGCACCGCCCTGGGTGTCTCTGCTCCTAGACGGGGGAGCGGACAGTTGAGCAACTTGGCCCTCTAATCCGGTTTGGCGGTGTTGGGTACGACCAGCCTCTCCTCACCCGGCAGTGTACTGGGTGCAGTTTCAAGCAATCCTTCCCCAGTGGATCACACTTCCTCACTGGATCTCGGTGGGCAAGCCAACGATGTTGACAATGTCAGCGCTATGCAGCCCTCGGCCTCCACTTCTTCACTGAGGGTGCAGTAGGCATTCACAGACACCCCAGTAAGCTCCAAATCTGGAGTAGGGCGGTTCAGTTTGGAAATTATGGGTTAAAAGAAGCACCACCGCAGAGCTAACAATTTATGCAGCCATCTTAGCCAGTGCCAAGCTATGCCCCCCAGAAGGATGATCTTTAAAACATACTCTAGAGCTGCAGTAATATCCCTAATTGATAAATAAAGTCATGTTGCAAATGAATACAAAAAACTTTAGGTTTTAAATATTATGGGAACAGTAAATTGTACCTCTCCTGAATTTAACTCTTTCCCTACTGTTGTATAAATTGGAGTGGGAACAGTATACTTATTATTTATATAGCTTAAATTTTTATTAATATTGTTTAAATGTATATTATTACGATGTGTTTGTGTATTTAAATGTATATATATATTACCTACTGGCGGTCGGCAGTAGGTAGTTATAGTTAGGACCTAGTTTCCATAGTGTCCCGAGGAGGTTGGGACGTTGGGGTTTGAACTGGGTGCTGTTGGATCTACAGTTGGAGCTGATGAAAAGAGGAACACAGGTGCCTTCAGTAGCGGTTTTAACGAAGGCTTTATTGGGACGTAAGTTTTTTTCATTAAACACAGTCTTGTGAAATGGGACAAAGAAAGGTATTCCTCTTGCGTTGACTCTTTGGGTTCGGGACGTCTGATGGCCGTAGTCCACACCGGGAGTCGTCTTTTGGTTCCGCTCCGGTACCGGCAAAGGAAAGGAAACGAGGGTCAGGACAAAATAATGATGTGATACGTTCTCAAGGGAGTGAGGGAATAACCGTCGTGAGCTTGTGCACTACTTAAGTCTACCCCTAACAGGTGGGGAAAGGAAGTGCTCGTGCAGGGGTGGAGGATAGAGGGCTTTTCTACAGAAACATTCACTGCTGTTTCCTCCGCCCGACCCAACCCGCTACCCGGCCCCGTACCTCTTGGAGCCACGCTCCTCCCGTGGGAACGTGGCGGGGCGAAGCGTGAAACCGTTGGCCTCCTGGCGTGTCGTTCTCCTTCTGGTCCGAGTCCTGGAAACTCCCGTCTTCTTCCATGTGTGCCTCCGCTCCTTGGGAAACGCCGTCCGATGAGGTTTCTGTCTTTCCGGCTTTTGACGCCGTTACGCTCTCAGGGGGTGGAGACTCGTTACCTTGGTCAGAAGTTTTAAAGGGACCTTCCGAATTACTGATTGGGATCCAGACTGATTCGTCCTCTTCAGTCCACGACGCTGGTGTATTCTGTGGGGACAAGGGGCACGGTAAAAGAGGTGTGGCTGTCCACCATTCTGCAGTAGTCTGAGGTTCTGGCCCCCGTGCCCCGTCACATTCCTCCCCCCCTGGCTTCTCCCATTCGGGGAGAGGGAACACCCTTGAAAGGAAGTCCGCGTTACCATTGTCTTTTCCTTTACGGTGTTGAATGGTAAAGGCATACGGTCGAAGGGACAGGAACCACCTCAAGACTCTGGGGTTATGGCTACTGTTCTGATGTATCCATCTCTGGGGCGCGTGGTCTGTATGAAGGATGAATGGTTTTCCCTCGAGATAATATCTAAGCTTTTCTACAGCCCACTTTATGGCCAGGGCCTCCCTTTCAATAGTGGAATACCTGCATTCTCTCGGAAACAGATTCCTACTTACATACAAAACAGGATGCTCTATGCCATCTTTGCTGACTTGGGACAGAACAGCACCAATACCCACATTGGAGGCATCTGTAGCTAGAATATATGGTTTAGCATGATCAGGAGAGGTCAATACTGGTGCCGTAGTCATGGTGGATTTTAAGAACTGAAAGGCTTTTAAGGACTCAGGTGAGGGCTGCTTAAACTCGCTAGGTCTTGTGTCTTTTCGAAGGAGGTCAGTCAAAGGGGCTGCTATCTCAACAAAGTGAGGTATAAACCTACGGTAGTACCCCACCAGTCCTAGAAAAGCTCGTAGGTCTCTTTTGTTAGAAGGAAAAGGGACGGCCGCTATTGCTATTACTTTCTCACTCTGGGGAGCTATGGACCCTTCACCCAAGACATAACCCAGGTAGTTTACAGTATGGAAGGCGGCTCTTGATTTTTTTGCATTAATGTGCAGTCCCGCTTTCTTTAATGCAGAGAGGATGGTTGTCAGATGCAAAAGATGTTCTTTCCAATCTCGGCTGTAAATAACTATATCGTCTAAATAGGCCGAGCTGAATGCAGTGTAGGGCTGTAGCACTAGGTTCATTAAGCGTTGAAAAGTCGCTGGAGCCCCATGTAACCCAAAGGGCAGAACTGTAAATTCGTAAGCTCCATCGTCTGTTACAAAGGCCGTTTTTTTCCGATCTTCTTCCCGAAGGGGCACTTGCCAATACCCCTTTGTGAGGTCGATAGTTGTTATGTATCGGGCATCACCTATCTTTTCTATCAAGTCATCAACCCTGGGGATGGGGTAGGTATCAAAATGTGACACCGCATTTAAAGCACGGAAGTCCATACAAAACCGTTTGGACCCATCCGGTTTGGGGATCATCACTATGGGTGAGGACCAATGGCTCTGGGATGGCCGTATGACACCGAGTTGTGGCATATCTTGGACTTCCTTTCGGACCGCATCTTTTCGGGCAGCTGGGATCCTGTACGGTCTTTGTTTTACAACTTTACCAGGTAGGGTCTCTATGCGATGTTCAGCAAGATTAGTTTGTCCGGGTAAGTCGGAGAAGACGTCAGAAAAGGGTTTGAGTGTCTCGGATAACTCCTCCTTTTCTTGATTGGACAGCTCTATATTCACCACTAGTTGGTCCAGGGTTGAAGTCTGGGCCACAGCCGTCTGTGCTACCAAATGTCCCTTCCGAGGCGCTGGTCCCAGCCATTCTTTGAGCATGTTAATGTGGAAGGTTTGTGTCTTGGATGGGGACAAGCATAGCCTGTAGGTCGTAAGTCCAATGGTATCAATTATCTGATATGGTCCTTGCCATTCATGTTTCTGCTTGTTCATGCTAGAAGGCAAGAGTACGAGGGCCCAGCTTCCTTTTTCCAGTTTTCTCAACTTCTTTCCTTTATCATAGGTTCGTTTGTACCTGTTCTGCTGGACTTCCAAGTTAGAATAGGCTAGCTCTTGTAGCTTTCCTAGTTTGGATCTTAAGTGGCTCGTGTAATCTAACATTGACTTCTGTTCTTCTACTTCTTCGTTCTCCCACATGTCCTTGGTTATTTCCAACAAGGAACGTGGCATCCTTCCGTATAGGAGTTCAAAGGAGGAACACCCCAGGCTACTTTGTTTCTGGGCCCTAATAACATATAGCGCTATGGGCAAAAGCCTGTCCCAGGAGGGTCCTTCGGCAGACAACATTTTCTTCAGAGTGGATTTGAGGGTTTGATTATACCGTTCCACCAGACCGTCGGTCTGTGGATGGTACACCGAGGTCTTTAGATGTTTTATATCAAGGGAAGTACAGACCTCTTTCATTAACTGTGAAGTAAATGGTGTTCCCTGATCAGTTAGTACTTCTTTAGGAAACCCTACTCTTGAAAATAATTCTACAAATTTTTCAGCGATGGCTGCGGTTGTGGAGGTTCGCAGCAGAAATGCTTCAACAAACCTGGTGGTGTAGTCGACTATCACGAGGGCATACAGGTATCCTCGACTCGACTTTGGCAAGGGGCCTATGATGTCCATGCCGACCCTTTCGAATGGTACTCCAATAATGGGCATCTTTTGTAGCGGAGCCATGGATGGTCGACGGGTATTTTGTCGTTGGCAAACTTCACATTTCGCACAATATTCCTGCACGTCTTTATATATCCCGGGCCAAAAGAAATGTCGGGTTATGCTGTCCGTAGTTTTTTCTTTCCCTGCGTGACCGGCCGACAGATGTGCATGTGCAAAGAAAAGAACCTGCTCTCTAAAGGACTGGGGTACCAGCAGTTGTAATTCTCCTTCCGCTCTGTTTTGTCTATACAGTAGGTCGTTTTTTGTCAAAAAACGCGGATAGGAGGAAGTTGCTAGATCACCGGCAGCATGGGCAGCTTCCCAGGCATTGACTAAGGTCCTGTCCTCACTCTGAGCAAAACGGAAGCTTCGATCAATAACCCAAGGCTCGGGGGACAGGTATGCAGGAAGGCTACTACTCTGTTTTGTTTGGGATAGGGTCTCTTTGAAGAGGGACAAAAACTCAGGGTTGTCTGTTCCTAAGATCATGTCTTCAGGAAGAGAGTCCACCACCCCTACCCACACCTTACAAGGTTCCCTATTTGGAAGGGCTATCGTAATAGATGCTACTGGGTATGGTTTTACATCTCCGTGTACACACCTTATATAAACGGGCCCCTTTGGATTCATTTGTTCTTGTTTAACAAATCGGGTTTGAATTACTGACTGCCTGCATCCTGAATCTAGCAAGGCTTTTACAGTGTAACCATTCATCCTCATACTCACATAGAAGGTGCTGCCCATTTCAACGGAGTACATCACTGTCCTCGGGAGATAGCCGACTTCCATCGGTTCCTCTGGTGGCTTACGTTTGGGACACATTCTCGCGATATGGCCCCACTCTCCGCATTCGAAGCACTGGGGACCTTTGTTTGGTGGAAGGATCATACTTGCGGGGCGTAGCAGTCGAGGCAGTTCTACTCCGCCCTTAGGTTTTTTCTCCATTTTGGATGGCGGAAGCACTTTCTGAGTTTTTTCCCGCTCCCACGTAAGGGTTTTAGGTTGAGCTCTAGCATATTGGGAAGCCACTTCGATTGCATGTTCTACAGTAAGTCCCACATGTTGACGCAACCAGCGCTGTGTAGCGTAAGGCAGGGCTTCCATGAACTGCTCTAAATATATTTTCTTTAGTATGTCCTCTTTACTACAGAGATCCGGGCGCAACCATTTGTCGGCTGACATTTTTAGCCTAAAAAAGAGAGTCTTTGGGTTCTCCCCTGGAATGCCTCTTTCTTTCCTGAACCGCACACGATAGGCCTCCTGATCCAAACCCAAATGGTCCAGGATCACCATTTTGATGGTGGAATAAGGGGTTGTGCCGAGGGGGTTAGCAGCCTGATAGGCGGACTGGGCTTCGCCGGTGAGAAGAGGTGCTAAGAAAAACGGCCATTTCTCTTCTGGCCAACTCAGTGCACGTGCCGCCCTTTCAAAGTTAATCAGGAAGGCGTCCGGATCTTCACCTGAAACGTATTTCTGTAGGGCCACACCTGGGGGATGGGGGGTATGTACTCTAACCTCCCCTTGGACGACTTGTGGCGCAGGGGTTATACTCTTTAGGCTTTCCAGTTGAGCTGTTATCGTTGTAGTGAACATATCCCGGTCTGCCTGTGCGGACGTCATTTGGTTTTCCATCGCTTTTTCCAATTTCTCCTGTCTTTTAATAATATGGTCAATTAGGGCCTCTATCTTTTCTTTACAGACGGATGGTGATCCCACTTCTGACACCAGTTGTCCCGAGGAGGTTGGGACGTTGGGGTTTGAACTGGGTGCTGTTGGATCTACAGTTGGATCTGATGAAAAGAGGAACACAGGTGCCTTCAGTAGCGGTTTTAACGAAGGCTTTATTGGGACGTAAGTTTTTTTCATTAAACACAGTCTTGTGAAATGGGACAAAGAAAGGTATTCCTCTTGCGTTGACTCTTTGGCTTCGGGACGTCAGATGGCCGTAGTCCACACTGGGAGTCGTCTTTTGGTTCCGCTCCGGTACCGGCAAAGGAAAGGAAACGAGGGTCAGGACAAAATAATGATGTGATACGTTCTCAAGGGAGTGAGGGAATAACCGTCGTGAGCTTGTGCACTACTTAAGTCTACCCCTAACAGGTGGGGAAAGGAAGTGCTCGTGCAGGGGTGGAGGATAGAGGGCTTTTCTACAGAAACATTCACTGCTGTTTCCTCCGCCCGACCCAACCCGCTACCCGGCCCCGTACCTCTTGGAGCCACGCTCCTCCCGTGGGAACGTGGCGGGGCGAAGCGTGAAACCGTTGGCCTCCTGGCGTGTCGGTCTCCTTCTGGTCCGAGTCCTGGAAACTCCCGTCTTCTTCCACGTGTGCCTCCGCTCCTTGGGAACCGCCGTCCGATGAGGTTTCTGTCTTTCCGGCTTTTGACGCCGTTACGCTCTCAGGGGGTGGAGACTCGTTACCTTGGTCAGAAGTTTTAAAGGGACCTTCCGAATTACTGATTGGGATCCAGACTGGTGTATTCTGTGGGGACAAGGGGCACGGTAAAAGAGGTGTGGCTGTCCACCATTCTGCAGTAGTCTGAGGTTCCGGCCCCCGTGCCCCGTCACACATAGGAAATCCGCAACATTCTATTGGGAATAACTTTGGCACTGGTTGTTGCATCTTCGCGAATTCCTCAAAGAAGATGGCCCACTCCGCTCTGCTCCTTCCCTGAAAGTCTCGGGAAGATTCGTGAAGCGGGGGCCGAAAAAAAGGGGGGTCCCAAAACGTGTTTTCCCCATGTTAATTTCCATATTAGGATTAGACACGGCTACAGCCCGAACAGCTGAACGGAATTACACCAAATTTGGGAAAATGGAAGGGTCTGGTATGCAGATCACGCTTTTGGTTAAATGGTGTAAATCCCTCCAGTAGTTCCTGAGAAAATCAAATGAAAATAAATATATATATCTGGGCGGAGCCTAACCACACATCTCATTGTGAGATCTGATTGGCTGTCCGCACTTCATCCAAGAAGTGTTGGCAGCCATCTTGGGACCAATATACATGATAGCACCTCATTAAAAAGCATTGCAGTTATTAGAAGGTTTTAGGACTTTAGTTACATTATAAATCATTTGTTGATGGTACCATACTCATTTTAGGAATTGTGGTGTGTTCTAAGGTGATTTTACCATGCGAAAAAGCCTTCTGCTGGGATATCATGAATCATGTTTGAAAGAAAACTATTATCTCATGCTTTTCCCAAAGTGGTTGTGAAGGAGATTTATAAGCTAAACTGAAAGCATATTTTCTGTAAATTCACATTATCTTTCTCAGTCATGTGAGAATGAAGTCTGACATTCTCAGTAAAACATGTACATCCAACAAGGACAGAGACTGTCAGTTGATTCCTTTGTGTTCTACTGCAACTTCCCAGAGTGTTCTAAAGAACAACTAGAGCGCTAACAGTCCTACTTATTACAAAGGTAAGGCACACCTGAAGCCATCTTGATTGGAATAAATTGGTGACTCTTAAAACATTTAATTTAAAAAGGAACATAATGAGGGGGTATATTTTGCCATAGAAAGTATGATTAGTGCTGCAGAAAGAAAAATTAGGGCACATTTTGAGTGACTTCTCAAATCCTCTTCTATTTCATTAAAAAATTCTGACATGCAGTCTCCCAAGATGGCCACCAGAGACAAAAGAGCCCAAATGTAGCCCAAATATCACCCAGATGTAGCCCAAGTATAGTCCAATGACAGAATGCCCCAAAGTGTTCTAAAGAACAACTAGAGCGCTAACAGTCTTACTTATGACAAAAGTATGGCACACCAGAAGCCATCTTGATTGGAATGAAGT
Source organism: Lissotriton vulgaris (assembly GCF_964263255.1). Classification (NCBI taxonomy): domain Eukaryota; kingdom Metazoa; phylum Chordata; class Amphibia; order Caudata; family Salamandridae; genus Lissotriton; species Lissotriton vulgaris. The sequence goes on along the minus strand of NC_141689.1, from coordinate 2,111,977,148 downwards.
GGTAAGTCTGAAAACATTTAATTTAAAAAGGAACAAAATGAGGGGGTTCATTTTGCCATAGAAAGTATGATTATTGCTTCAGAAAGAAAAATTAGGGCACATTTTGAGTGACTTCTCAAAGCCTCTTCTATTTCATTAAAAAATTCTGACATGATAGAGGAGGAGCTACGTCAGCAAGCAAGATGGCTGCTTAGGCTCCCGGCTCCGTCGACCCTCGTAACCCGCCGTGATATCCTGCATGTTATCCTGACTTAACGCCAAGCCTCTGTGTGCATGAACTGTCCCGCACTCCGATGGTGAAATCCGGAAACTTTTATCATCTTGTTTGACGGAGTTACATCGAGTGTAAGTTTGCGGCCTGCTCCAGCGGTGAAGCCGGGTCCTGAAGTACTTTCACAGCCGGGCTGTAGTGCAACAACATCGGCCAGGAGACTCAGGCTGGGCCCGGTCGCCCGTAGTGGAGGCTTTGTTTCAGCCCGGATTTGGTGGCGATCGCCTTCATTGCTCAGTATCAACGCAGAAGTGAGTCTGCGTGCTGCTGGCTGCGGGTGGGGGCCCCCGTCCCACGGCCCCAGTTTGCTCCCGCCGGGGTTCGGTGGTTCGGGGTCACTGGCCTGTGGCCTTAAATGGGTTGACCGTGGTTGTGAACAAAGACTGGTCACCCTTCGCAATTGCACGTTCGAGATCCTGTCTATCCCCCCCCGTGGGTGCCGGAATCACCCGGGGAGGTGATAGTGATTGATACCGAACACGATATTATGGATCGAACGGTGCATGAACCATCGCTGCGGCTAATACTGGCAGAACTTTGGGCATTCCGCTCACATGTGGATACTTTGCTGGGCAGGTTGGATTCGCGCCTATCTGACATTCTCTTGGTGGAACCGGGCAAGGCCTTGTTGTTGAAATGGGATTCTACAGCCATTCAAAACGCGGCCATTTTGACTCCGTGCGAGGACGCCGTGAAGAAACGAGTAATGGAATCATCAGATGGTGCCCTGGTAGACGGTGTTCCCGAGGATGGCATGGTATTGCTGAACTTTTCACTATTGCTGGCTTCGGAGATATCGTCAGGCGTTCCCCTTCCGGAGACTTTTGTCTGTGACTTTCCATCTCTTTTGTGGTCATCTTCTCCTTTCCTGGCGACGCTGCGACTCCTGTTCAAGACACATTGGGACTATTCATCTCGGAGGGAGAGTTCGTCTGCATCTACGGTTCTTGAGGACTCACTTCTTGCTGGTAGCCATGGGCTGATTTTTGCTGACTCTTCTCTTCTTTATTGCTCCTTTGTCTGCCTCTGGGTCTCGCTGGAAGGGGTTCGTGTTTTTGTTCGGAAGGGCCAAGGTTAAGATCGGCTGGATCGGGATGGGTTGGCATGGCTTTTACAAGTGTTGGACCTGCAACTGTTTGCTCTGCAAGGCTGGGCGGTGACTCACGGTACACTCTAATTTCTCTAAATTGCTGTCATAAGGTTATCTTTTGCTGATAGGGGGTGGCTGTTTCAGGCGGGGGGTCTAAAGGGGCTGGGAGCCCACATGGATAGGCCCTCCTCCATTCTTCCTTTTCCTACCTTTGGGGTTTTAGTTGTTAGGGGCAACAGGCACGCTGCTAGTGGGGTTAGGCTGTAGCCATTTGCAGGGGTGCACGGTGGGGGGCTGAAGGGGGCGGGTTTATTTTGCCTTTTTTATTTTCTATGGCCTTTCTTCTTTCTTTTTCTCTTTGTAGGGTCAGTATAACTACGAATCATTCGGATTCTTATTGTTTGCTTGTACTTAGTGCTTTCGCTTTCATGATATCTTGATTTGTGGGTGGGCAGGCCTTGAGTATTGGCGCAACATGGAAATGCATATTGTATGTTCTTTGTATCGACCTAGATGCTGTGGCACCAAACTTCCATTATAGTGGTCATTACATGTATATCCTGTTTTTTTACCCTGCCCCCTGCTTCTTCTGTTTGATTGTATGGCACCTGATCCTCTCTTATATAATATAAAATGAAACCTCTGTCTTATCCTGAACTTTGACTACGCATTCCAATACAGGCTTTACTTTGAATCGCTGCCGGACCTTTGGGTTGACGGCTGATGAGCTGTGTCCTATTGTGCTATTAACAACTTTTGATCTGTCTAGCGGCCGGCCCCCGTGGTTGTAGGCCCATGCTTGTATTTTTACTAAATGCTAAAATTAAGGTTTAAAAAAAAAAAAAGAATTCTGACATGCAGACTGAAACATTCACTTTCAATACCAGCAGCAGACTTCCCTGTTAAGCAGTAGCTTTACTACAGTGATCTAATAAGCAACTAGCGTGCTAAAATTCTGAATTCTTGGCAAATGTGTGTCACATCTGAAAGCCTTCTTGATGGAATCAAAGTAGAAAACTACTGAGGAGACTGTAGTAAATGAGGAAATTAGGAAACTTCATAACAAATAAGTCTCCCAAGATGGCCACCAGAGACAAAAGAGCCCAAATATAGCCCAAATATCATCCAGATGTAGCCCAAGTATAGTCCAATGACAGAATGCCCCAAAGTGTTCTAAAGAACAACTAGAGCGCTAACAGTCTTACTTATGACAAAAGCATGGCACACCAGAAGCAATCTTGATTGGAATGAAGTGGTAAGTCTGAAAGCATTTAATTTAAAAAGGAACAAAATGAGGGGGTTCATTTTGCCATAGAAAGTATGATTAGTGCTTCGGAAAGAAAAATTCGGGCACATTTTGAGTGGCTTCTCAAATCCTCTTCTATTTCATAAAAAAATTCTGACATGCAGACTGAAACATTCACTTTCAATACCAGCAGCAGACTTCCCTGTTAAGCAGTAGCTTTACTACAGTGATCTAATAAGCAACTAGCGTGCTAACATTTTGAATTCATGGCAAATGTGTGTCACATCTGAATGCCTTCTTGATGGAATCAAAGTAGAAAACTGAAAGTATTTCCTACTGAGGAGACTGTAGTAAATGAGGAAATTAGGAAACTTCACAACAAATAAGTCTCCCAAGATGGCCACCAGAGACAAAAGAGCCCAAATGTAGCCCGAATATCATCCAGATGTAGCCCAAGTATAGTCCAATGACAGAATGCCCCAAAGTGTTCTAAAGAACAACTAGAGCGCTAACAGTCTTACTTATGACAACAGTATGGCACACCTGAAGTCATCTTGATTGGAATAAAGTGGTAACACTTAAAACATTTAATTTGCAAAGGAACAAAATGAGGGGGTTCATTTTGCCATAGAAATTATGATTAGTGCCGAAGAAAGAAAAATTAGGGCACATTTTGACTTCTCAAACCCTCTTCTATTTCATTAAAAAAACTCTGACATGCAGACTGAAACATGAACTTTGAATATCAGCAGCAGACTCCCTGGTGAGCAGTAGCTTTACTACAGCGATCTAATGAGCAAATAGAGTGCTAACATTCAGAATTTATGGCAAATGTGTGACACATCACAATGCCTTCTTGATGGAACCAAAGTAAACAAGCATTGAAAATGCAATAGATCTCACCCCCGTTTAAGTTAAAGCAATTCTGTTTGTAATGAGGTGGCTTTTTAGCTTTGCTTTTATTAGAGTTTTTCAACTTTCATGTAAATAACATGCATATGTATGCAATATGTATATGTATGCATGCATTTATATTTGTATTTATATAGATATGCAGATTATATATGTTTATATATGTATGTATGTATTCAGTGAAAACAACCATAGGTTTCACACCAGTTATAGTTAGCTGAACATTTTACTCATACAAAACCATTGAAATTCCCACGTTATAGTTAGTTGGACTCACTATAACTCGCGCGCCCGCAATCCACTGCTGATGATGTCACATATTACATCATTCATGACATGGTCAGTGACATCACTGATGACATCACTGATGACATCTCAAATGACATCACTGATGACATCATCCAGTGAATGTGGTTTGCTTTGATATTTAAATATGTATTATAAATACACTACTTTGCATTGAAGAATGAAAGTGTCGGGGGGATTCGTGAAGCGGGGGCCGAGAAAAAAGGGGGGTCCCAAAACGTGTTTTCCCCATGTTAATTTCCATAGGACGATTAGTCACGGCAACAGCCCGAACCGCTGAACGGAATTACACCAAACTTGGCAAAATGGTAGGGACTGGTACGCAGTAGGGCCTTTTCCATATTTGGTGAAAATCGTTGTCATGTGATCAAGGCAGGGATCTGCCGAAATGCATCGTGAGGATCTTGGTGGCGTTTAAGAAATAAAATTCAAGCACCAAACTGAGTCTGTCTTGTCTTCTATGCGAATCCGGCTGGAAGTTGCAATTGGAGCGAGTCTTGTCGAAATATATATATATATATATATATATATATATATATATATATATATATATATATATATATATATATATATATATATATATATATATATATATATATATATATATATCTCGAAGCTTGTCACTCAAGGGCAAAGAAATGCCGAAATACCAAGTAACAAAGAGTCGACCCAAAGGCGCTGGTGCAAGGGTGGTTTAATTCAATGAAGCCAGCGCTGCCGCCATGACGCGTTTCGTCTCCGAGGAGGCTTGATCACATGACAAACTGCATAACAGTTATATATATGGCTTTTCTAAAGGAGGTAACTCTTAGTGTGGTGACAAATTTCGGCCGGCCTCGGTCGAGGAAAAGCCCCCCCACTATCCAAAGGGTTAAACTGCATGTCACAGAATGAGCAGTGGCAGGAGGTTCGTGGTGCAGACGGAAAGCATGGCACAGAGTGACTGGGACAATTCCAAACCCACTCGGGTTTCTACACCTTGGAATAATTTTCACTACATGGAAGCAGCTCACTGGAGTAATTTATTGTGACTACAAACACCAGCAGGCTCAGGGAGAGCCAACGCCCACCGGGCGGGTGTTGAGGGTTGAAAGCTGATTGCTTCACGCAGTGATTCACAAGCCTCTGAGGAAATGCTCCCTTGAGCATGAAACGCGTCAGGCTTTATTTTTGAATTGGACTTTGTTCTTTCTGCTCTGTGCTGCTAAACTGCATAATAAAAACGAGGAACTCACCTACCTGCATGTGGGCTTTTCTAAAGGAGGTAACTCTTAGTGTGGTGATATATATATATATATATATATAAGCAAAATAAATTGTCCTGTCGCAGCGGGAGCACTGTCCAGTAGGTGCCAGCGTTGAGACCAGGACAGTGTCTCAAAAATTATTCAATACACAGAAATGAAATCTGCTGACGCACGCCATCAATCCAAGCTTACTCCCCACCTCTCGAGCTCACCATCTCTGAAAGTTCGGTGGCTCCCTCCCCAGGGGTGGTGCCAGCTCAGCAGCAGGACGGCCGCCTTTACATCAAGCTCCAAGGGGAATGTCCAAAATGAGCGGCACACGAGAGTAAGAAGCCTTACCCCACAGCTTTGTATTGGTACGGTGATGCGTGAGCCTTTTTGACGTTTGAACTGCCCATGAAGAAGTGTATTTACGAAACGCGTTGGACAACAAGAGTCACGTGTTTATAATGAACTTTGCTCATGCATCACCGTACCAATAAAAATCTGTGGGGGAAAGCTTCTTACTCTTGTGTGCCGCTCATTTTGGACATTCCCCTCGGAGCTTGATATATACATTTGTATGTGATTTTTTAAATATATTTAGTAGAATGTATTTTTATATATTGCTTGTACTTGTTATGTATAATTAAATTGGAAATATTATAAATTCTTTTGTACTTTGTTGCACTTTTTCAGTGTTTATGTGTATGCAAATATGATTGTTGTATTGGTAAATTTAAAAAAAATATAATGTAAGTTAAAATTATTATTTTTAAAAATTGTTTTACCAAATATATGTATTTAAAAATATATATATATATTACCTACTGGCAGTCGCCAGTAGGTATATATAGTTAGGATTTTTTCTCTATGGGATTTTTGAAAATTCTATGTCTAATAACTTTGGCGTTTGTGGACGGAATTGGCTAAAATTTTCAGGAAAATAGAACATTTTGTTTCTGAGCAGCCCCTGACAATTTGGGGGGGTTTCATTAGGGGGGCCGAGAAAAAAGGGGGGTCCCAAAACGCGTTTTTCCCATGTTAATTTCCATAGGGCGGTTGGCCTCACTTTTAGCTCGAACGGCTGAATGGATTTGCACGAAACTTGGCAAAATTGTAGGGACTGTTAGCCCGATGTGCCTTTGCTAGGTCTCAATATATGTGCTCCAGTGGATTTTGAGTAATTTAGGTTAAAAAAAAGATATATATCTGGGCGGAGCCTAACCACACATCTGATCTGATTGGCTGTCAGCACTTCATCCAAGAAGTGTTGGCAGCCATCTTGGGACCAATATACATGATAGCACCTCATTAAAAAGCATTGTAGTTAATAGAGGGTTTTAGGACTTTAGTTACATTATAAATCATTTGTTGATGGTACCATACTCGTTTTAGGAATTGTGGTGGGTTCTAAGGTGATTTTACCATGTGAAAAAACCTTCTGCTGTGATATCATGAATATTGTTTGAAAGAAAACTAATATCTCATGATTTTCCCACAGTGGTTTGGAAGGGGATCTATAAGCTAAACTGAAAGCATATTTTCTGTAAATTCACATTATCTTTCTCAGTCATGTGAAAATGAAGTCTGACATTCTCAGTAAAACATGTACATCCAACAAGGACAGAGACTGTCAGTTGATTCCTTTGTGTTCTACTGCAGCCTCCTAGAGTGTTCTAAAGAACAACTAGAGCGCTAACAGTCCTACTTATTACAAAGGTATGGCACACCTGAAGCCATCTTGATTGGAATAAAGTGGTAACTCTTAAAACATTTAATTTAAAAAGAAACAACATGAGGGGGTATATTTTGCCATAGAAAGTATGATTAGTGCTGCAGAATGAAAAATTAGGGCACATTTTGAGTGACTTCTCAAATCCTTTTCTATTTCATTAAAACATTCTGACATGCAGTCTCCCAAAATGGCCACCAGAGACAAAAGAGCCCAAATGTAGCCCAAATATCACCCAGATGTAGCCCAAGTATAGCCCAATGACAGAATGTCCCAGAGTGTTCTAAAGAACAACTAGAGCGCTAACAGTCCTACTTATTACAAAGGTATGGCACACCTGAAGCCATCTTGATTGGAATAAAGTGGTAACTCTTAAAACATTTTATTTAAAAAGAAACAACATGAGGGGGTATATTTTGCCATAGAAAGTATGATTAGTGCTGCAGAATGAAAAATTAGGGCACATTTTGAGTGACTTCTCAAATCCTTTTCTATTTCATTAAAACATTCTGACATGCAGTCTCCCAAAATTGCCACCAGAGACAAAAGAGCCCAAATGTAGCCCAAATATCACCCAGATGTAGCCCAAGTATAGCCCAATGACAGAATGTCCCAGAGTGTTCTAAAGAACAACTAGAGCGCTAACAGTCCTACTTATTACAAAGGTATAGCACACCTGGAGCCATCGTGATGGGAATAAAGTGGTAACTCTTAAAACATTTAATTTAAAAAGGAACAAAATGAGGGGGTATATTATGCAATAGAAGGTATTATTAGTGCTGCAGAAAGAAAAATTAGGGCACATTTTGAGTGACTTTTCAAATCCTCTTCTATTTCATTAAAAAATTCTGACATGCAGTCTCCCAAAATGGCCACCAGAGACAAAAGAGCCCAAATGTAGCCCAAATATCACCCAGATGTAGCCCAAGTATAGCCCAATGACAGAATGTCCCAGAGTGTTCTAAAGAACAACTAGAGCGCTAACAGTCCTACTTATTACAAAGGTATGGCACACCTGAAGCCATCTTGATTGGAATAAAGTGGTAACTCTTAAAACATTTAATTTAAAAAGGAACAACATGAGGGGGTTAATTTTGCCATAGAAAGTATGATTAGTGCTTCAGAAAGAAAAATTAGGGATCATTTTGAGTGACTTCTCAAATCCTCTTCTATTTCATTAAAAAAATTCTGACATGCAGACTGAAACATGCACTTTGAATACCAGCAGCAGACGTCCCTGGTGAGCAGTAGCTTTACTACAGTGATCTAATGTGCAACTAGAGTGCTAACATTCAGAATTTATGGCAAATGTGTGACACATCTGAATGCCTTCTTGATGGAACCAAAGTAAACAAGCATTGAAAATGCCATAGATCTCGCCCTCGTTTAAGTTAAAGCCATTCTGTTTGTAATGAGGTGGCTTTTTAGCTTTGCTTTTATTAGTGTTTTTTCAACTTTCATGTAAATAACATGCATCTGTATGCATATAAGTATATGTATGCATGCATTTATGTTTGTATTTATATAGATATACAGATGATATATGTTTATATATGTATGTATATATATATATTCACTGAAAAAACCATAGGCTATAGACCATATATAGTTAGGAATTAGCATTTACAAAACCTTGAAAATTCACTGAAAAAACCATAGGTTATAGACCATATATAGTTAGGAATTCGCATTTACAAAACCTTATTTTACTCACACAAAACCATTGAAATTCCATATATAGTTAGTTGCACTAACTATATATCGCGCACCCGCAATCCACTGCTGATGATGTCACATATTACATCATTCATGACATGGTCAGTGACATCACTGATGACATCACTGATGACAACATCCAGTGACTGTATGTTTCTGTAAAGTTAAAATATGTCTTACATATTGAAGAATGAGTGGATGTATAAGTGTCTGGATGAAGGATTTAGTAGGTGCATGACTGACTGTATGAGTGAGTGATTAAATGTGTCTCTCTGAGTGCATGGGTTAGTGACTAAACTGTCTTAATTTGTGCATCATTATGTCTGTTGTTCTGTAAACTGTTGCATGTGTTGATAAGCAGCTATATGAGTAACTATATGGGTTATTGATTGGTTGCCCAAGTATTTGTATGGGAGACCGAGTGTGTGTGTGGGTGGCTGGGAGGTGTATGACTCTGTGCATAGATGTGTGAGCAGTTGATTCACTAGATGTATGGTTTCAAAAGTGCTTGTGGAAACAGCTGTATGGGCGGTTGACTGTGTGCATGAGTGTATTGGTGAGTGAATGGATATCTCAGTGCTACATGTCAAAGTAAGTACATATGTAAAACACAGTACATGTGAGAGTTGACATATATAAATAACTGTGCATAAGAGCCAGTGAATGTGTGAGCGGCTGTATGGATCATTGTGAACTTGTATCAGGGATTGTATAAGAGAGTAAATATGTGTTAGTATATGTTTGAATAAGTAAAGTTTGTATAACTGTATAGTTGAGGAAATGGAGGTGTGATTGATTCTTTGCATGACTGACTAGGTGTGTGAGTAACTCCATGGATGAGTGACAGTCTGTGAGTGTCTGTTTACACTGATTGTATCTAAGGTTATATTAGAGTCTGAAGAGGTTCATCGTATTATCACATGAATGATATCATCAGTGATGTGATCAGTAATGTCAAATGAGATGTCATCAGTGATGTCATTTGAGATGTCATCAGTGATGTCATTTGAGATGTCATCAGTGATGTCATCAGTGATGTCACTGACCATGTCATGAATGATGTAATATGTGACATCATCATCAGTGGATTGCGGGTGCGCGATATATAGTTAGTGCAACTAACTATATATGGAATTTCAATGGTTTTGTGTGAGTAAAATAAGGTTTTGTAAATGCGAATTCCTAATTATATATGGTCTATAACCTATGGTTTTTTCAGTGAATATATATATATATATATATATATATATATATATATATATATATATATATATGTGTGTGTGCTTAAATTAGCAAATATTTATATATATGTTTAAGTATTATTTAAAAATATTTAATTTATAATATATAATGTTATATATTTAAATATTTAAGTTGTACTTTCTTAAACTACATTTATGGTCAAACACAGTATTTCTGTACATATTTTTCAATATTTACCATCGTATTGGGAATCCACAGCACTCCGACAAGATCTATTTACCTTAGGATTCAGAACCTTAGTGTTTGGGGATCACTAACGACCAAACTCAACAAAAGTTAGTTTCAGGTCTAAAGGCGGGACAAGCACTTTCAATAACAAACACGTATCGAGGGCAAAAATAGGTACTGCTAAAGAGAAACGGCAGAAGAATCAAAAGGTGGCCTGTGTTTGGGTCTGACTCACTGAGTAAAGGGGCACCAATAATATGAATTTTAAGCTTTAGGCTATTTAATTGCACAGCGCCTTTTTGTACATTACCTGAAATCACCCTACCTTTCTTGAACTTTGACGCAAGGGCCCGCCGAAACATTATATGTAAAAACCTTTTTAACTGGACATGGAAGGAATTGGAGTTTTGTTAGCTAAAGTACTCATTCTTGTGCTTTAGTATCATGGATTTTTACTTTTTTACCTGTTATGCAATGGTTTTAATTAACTTATGCAAATAAATTCAATTCAATATTAGTGAAAAGCAATATATTTCTTGATATTTTTATACTTACAATTATATGTATAGGAAAACAATATTTTTGTGATCAATATTTTTGACACAATATTTATGGTTTTGATATTGTGTCAGTGATATGCTCTAGCCTTCATTGCAAAATTCTAAAGTTTTTTCTGAGGATGTCATGACTAAGTTCATCATCTGACTTTGCTGGATTTAATTCCATTTTAAAATCTCCAGCCAACACCATTACTGAATGACCATTCTCAGCAGTAACAGAAGTTAGATATATTTTTTTACAGCCTAACTGATAATTCACTTAAACATGTGGTTTAAATATACACATTTGTAAAAACATAAATATTTTACAATTACTGATATTTTATTGATATTACCCCAATCGTACTCTTACAAGGTAATAACCAACCACAAATTATTTTAAATATTTCACAATTACTAAATGTATCCTCAGTTGTACCCTTACAAGGTAATAACCAATCACAAATAATTTTACATATTTCACAGGTTTTTGATAATTTTGTTCATTGCATATTCAACTGACCCCCTGATGGTCTACCCCCATTCTGACAAAAGGCAGGTTTATCTAGCATTATGAAACCTTCGAGCACAGGCTACTCCCGCAAACAGACTCTGTACACTTGCGGTGAAAAAAGCGAAATATATTTTCGAATATGGATTAGAGTGAGTTGAAGTAGAAAGAAAATATCTCACAAAGTCATGCATTTTTTTTCACAATTCAGAGGGAAAAAAACTTTGTACAGGCAAGTGTAAATATGGTAAGTTTGTAAATCATCACAGACAAAACAAACTATTCACACCACTAAAGTAAAACAACTTCTTCTTCTAACCCATTTTTATTATTGGCTCCATTGGGTGTTAGTTAAACCACAAACAATGAGATGCAATGTACATTGAATAATGATGCTAAATGTGCATTTATAAAGCCTGGTAAAACATTCTGTTTAATAAATATGATTTTAATGTCTTGGTATAAATCAGCATTAACCCTGTCACAGATATTTTAAAACGATTTTTATTGGCATTTTCAAGTTTCTTACAAGTTACAAAATCTATGATTCCATACTATTCCGTCAAACCATGTTCATTTACAACTTCACACTGCTATTGTTAGTAAGCTGAGGCATCCAGTTACGTTATTATATGGCATTGCCTTTTTATTGAGTATTTCACACTATGTATTCTTATCAATAAATGCTCTGTAAGAAACTGGATCACTGGGTGATTGGGGTGAACCCCTACTCAAGCAGCAATCACAATCCTTGTAAGGGTAAAGCCACAAGCAAATCCTTAATTGACCTGTGCTTAACACTCAGTCAACGCCAGCCGAACAAGAGCAGAATAAGCAAAATACCAAGGTGAATACACCAAAACCAACTAGGAAGCAAAGACAAAAGTAAGAGCAGACAAGCGAAGATTCATCCATGGTTTTGCCACAGAAGCCCAAGAAGCAGCAAGCCATGGAAACTCAAAAGAAGTCCACGACATGACAAGGAAACTCTACGGCAGATACAGGAAGCCAGAAAGACCTGTTAAAGACAAAGTTGGCAAGACAATTATGGGTAACTAACACCAACAACAAAGATGGGTTGAGTATTTGAAGAACAGCTGAGCCAGCTTGTACCGTAGTCTCCACTAGGCATACATCCAGCTGACAAGGACATGCCAGTCGACTGTAGCAGACCAATCAAGGAAGAAATACGTCAAGCCATCAAACTTCTTAGAAATGGGAAGGCAGAAGGACCTGAGAACATTCCTTAGAGGCACCAAATGTAGAAATTGAAACATCAGTGGACATGCTCTATCCCATGTTTGGGAGGATCTGGGAAGAAGAGAAGGTGCCATCAGAGTGAAAGGAGGAATATCTCATCAAGATCTCCAAAAGGGTGCCCTGAGCAACTGTACACACTGCAGAGGGATAACTCTAAGTGTTTAACTGAGTCATCCTGAACAAAATGAAGGAACAACTCAACGTTCGGTTGTGAGACCGGCAAGTTGGGTTCCACAAAGATAGATTCTGCACAAACCAGATTGCAACATTGCACATCATCATTGAGCATATTCTGGTCATAGCCTGGACCATGAAGGCATACACAGCAATGAGAAGAAATAGGATTCAGTGGGCCCCTTGGATGGAGCTCTGCGAACTGGACTTTGCAGAGAACGTGGCCCTACTCTCCCATATCCATCTGCAGATGCAAGAGAAGGCCAAAAATGTTGCCAAAACCACATTAGCACAACTTGGCCTCAACATCCACAGGGGAAAACCCAAGATCATGAAGGCTAATGGGCCAGCAAAACTGCAGTCACTATTGCAGGTGATGCACTGGAAGAGGTTTAGGCCTTCACCTACCTTACATACAAGCATAGCAGCACAGACGCCAACATTATGGCAAGAATCTGTAAAACAAGGGCTGCCTTACTTCAGCTAAAGAAGACCTGGAGCTTCAATGACCTTACAATGCAAACCAAGATCATGGTTTTTAACACCAACTGAAAATTGGTACTTCTGATGGATCAGAAACTTGGAGGACAACAGTGACCACCACCAACAAAGTCCAAACCGTCATCAACGCCTGCTTGGGTAAAATCCCCTTGCCAAACACCATCAGCAACAACGACCTTCGGCAGCAGACTTTCCAGCTCCCTCTTCATAAAGGAATCATGAAAAGACATTGGTGCTGGATAGGTCACACCCTACGCAAGCCCACATCAAACACCACCAAGAAAGCCCTGACCTGGTACCGTCAAGGGAAAAGGAATCATGGAGGGGTAAGAAACACCTGGCGCCAAGGCTTTGACATGGACTGTAAGGAGATGGGTTGCTCATGGAGTCAGATTGAAAGAAAAGCCCAAAACAGAGCCGGCGGGAGAGTACTTGTCGATAGCCTATACCCCAGGAGAGGTAGTAGGCATAAGTAAGAGTGGAGTCAAGTGGCATAAAGTGTTGTGGAGTGGTATAGAGTGGTGTATGTACAGTGGAGTGGTATAGAGTAAAGTGTCAAGAGTAGAGTAGCATAGAGCAGTGTCACAGAATGGAATGTTGCAGAGTGGAATGCCTTAGAGGTCAAATGCGTAGAGTAGAGGGGCATAGAATGGAGTAGAGTGTTAGAGAGTGGAGTGGCATAGAGTGAGATAGTATTATAGAGCAGAGTATTGTTGTAGAGTGGAGTGTCATACGTAGAGTATCGTAGAGTATCGTAGAGTAGAATGTCAAAGAGTGGAGTGTCTTTGAGTGGAGCAAGGAGGAGTAGAGTGGAGTGACTTATAATAAAGTAAAGTGGAGTGGAGAGAAGTAGAGTGTCATAGAGTGGAGTGGTGCAGAGTAGATTGGCACAGATGGGAGTAGGATGTCTTGGAGCCTCATAGAGAGGGGGTTGCAGAGTACCATAGAGTGTTTTAGAGTGGAGTGTCACAGAGTGGAGGGAAATAGAGTAAAGTGTCAGAATGGAGTGGAGTAGCATAGAGTAAAGTGGCATAGAGTACAGTGGCTGGCATAGAATAGAGTGGAGTGGAGTGGAGTGTCGTAGAGTGGAGTGGCATAGAGTGGAGTGGAGGTGAGTGGAATAGAGTGGAGTAAAGCGGAGGAGTGTAGAGAGGAGTAGAGGTGAGTGTTGAAGAGTGTTGTAATGTGGAGTGTCGTAGAAAGGTGTGGAGTTGTGGAGTGGCGTAGAGTGGAGTAGAATGGCCAGGAGTGAAGTGACATGAAGTGTCATAGAGTGGAGTGGCATAGCGTATCGTAGAGTGTCGTGGTGTATATTGGAGTGCCACAGAGTGGAGGGGCGTAGACTGAAGTTAAGTCTCGTAGAGTAGCATGTCAGAGTGGAGGGGCGAAGAGTGGAGGGGCATAGAGTGGAGGGGCGAAGAGTGGAGGGGCATAGAGTGGAGGGGCGAAGAGTGGAGGGGCATAGAGTGGAGGGGCAAAGAGTGGAGGGGCAAAGAGTGGAGGGGCGAAGAGTGGAGGGGCGAAGAGTGGAGGGGCATAGAGTTGAGTGGAATATGGTAGAGTAAAGCAAAGTGTCAGAGTGGAGTGACGTAGCATAGAGTGTTGTGGAGTGGAGTGAAATGAAATGGTATAGTGTGAAGTGGCGTAGAGTGTCGTAGACTGATATAGGGTGGAGTATCAGAATAGAATAGAGTGGAGTAGAGTAAAGTGGCAAAGAGGGAATTGTATAGAGTGGAGTAGTTTTGAAGAGTAGAGTGGTGCAGAGTGTAATAGAGTGTTAAGTGGAGGGTCATTCAATGGAGGGTCATATAGTGTCATGGACTGGAGTGTAGAGTGGTGGGGCACAGAGTGATGAGCCATAGAGTAGCGTAAAGTGCTGTGGAGTAGCATAGACTAGAGTGGCGGAGAGTGGAATGGCGTATTGTGGAGTAACGTTTTGCAGTGGTGTGTAGTGGCGTAGAAAAGAATGGCGTGGAGTGGTGTGGAGAGGCAAAGAGTGGTGTGGAGGGGCGTAGCGTGGAATAGAGTTATGTAGAGTGGCATAGTCGAGTAGAGTTGATAGAGAGGTGTAGAGTGGATTGGCATAGAGTGGAGTGGCGTAGATTGGAGTGTCATAGAGTGGAGTAGAGTCGTAGAGTGGAGTGGCATATAGAGGCTTAAAGTGGAGTACAGTGGCCTAGCATGAAGTGGTATAGAGTGTTGTAGAGTAGGGTACAGTGACAGAGTGGAGTGGAGTGGAGTGTCAGAGTGGAGGGGTATAGAGTAGAGTAGAGTGTTGTACAGTAGAATGGAGTGAAATAGTGTAGAGTGAAGTAAAGTGTCAGAGTGCAGTCAAGTAGCACAGAGTGGCATAGAGTGGAGTAAAGTGGCATAGAGTGTCTCAGAGTGGAGCGGCAAAGAGTGTTGTCGAATGAAGTGTCGCAAACCGGCAGGGATTGTCATAGAGTAGACTGTTGTTTAATGAACTGACATAGAGTTGAGTAGAGTGGCCTAGAGTTAAATGGCATAGAATGTAGTAGAGTGGAGTGCTGAGAGTAGAGTGGGATAGAGAGCAGTGGCATAAAGTGAAGTGTGCATGGTGTGGTACCACACTGCCATTACAGACACAACACATTCTCAATTGAAATGACCATTACATTTGTGCATACAATTATATTGATAAAACTATACGACGCACAAAAGATTTTGTGTGAAAATGGCATCACCTAGTGTATTGATTTTTTTGATCATACTAAAAAAAATTGTTTCCACCAGACTTTGGGATTACAACATAATGTGCTTCATTTGTACTTTCCTAATTCTGATATATTCTGAAATATTTCCACAGTTTATTTACAGACATGTAAATGTTGTTTTATGCTAGACAAAACCCCTTTCTTTCACACCCCCAGTATGCAGCAAGATAGCCACATAAATCCTGTCACTTTGAAGTCAGAGAAAGAAAAGTACACACCAAGCTCTCTTGGAAGACAGAGCCTGACATTTGACTTCTGTCTTATTATGCTCTGCAAATGTACAAGATAAGAACAAAATTGAAAGGCCTGTTTACATAAAGCGAGCACTTGTGGAAGAATAGGGTAAATGGGATATGCTCCACAGGCGGGACAAAGACATGCTGGACAGCATAAAAGAAATGAAGCCAGCAAATAAAAAAAAAGCAAATGTGAGTTATAAACCACAAAGTCAATGGTAAGCAAAGGTTAGAACGCATTCCCAAGGAAGCTTTCAGAATGTCCCCAACAAGTCTTTTCACAACCCAGTATGCTTCAATGTATTAAGGAAAAAGAACTTGCTGGTTGATGAATTCATGTTGTACTTGAGAAGGATGTCAGCAAGGGTCCTTCTCAGAGACCACGTGCTGCAGGGCCTGGGGGTCACTGGCACTCGATGCATGGTCTCCCTTGGAGTGTGGGACAGCACACATACACAGCTATCTGTCACCCTTTCTTTTTCCTGGCCTGTATAGCACACATAAAGGAGAGAGGCAGAAGAGAAAGTGAAAGTACACATATTGCACTTCTGTGTGCAGCTGGGCTAATGGGCCAACTTTACTTCACCCTGCCTTCCACTGAGAGGCTACAGACACGCAGTCACAATTGAAGGGAGCCCGTCCAGTAGGAACTCCTTCACCAAACTCTGCTGTAGGACTTATATTCCTGATGTCTTTGGTAATTTAGCTTTAAGAGGCCCTGTGAACAGCGCCCCCACCCACATGCATCATGGGGGTGACATTAAGCCCCTGATTACAGGCTAGTGTATCCAATTGGTTTGGTTACTATTTATTGAGATAAACACTCCGTTTTTGTCTTGCCTTGTTAAATCTAATAACTGTTCCCCTGTTCACCCTATTATAGGATGGAAGACAAGTTGTGATGTTTAACATCTTAATCAAATAAAATCTCTATCCATCTTCCAGGAGAGTTCGATAGTGCAAAGCAAATTTATTGTTTGGATATGGGAGATTAATACTTCTGTTTACAAACCAGTGCCCAGATCTTTCTAGGATTTTAATGTCTATTCATCACAATCACACCATATTTTTTTGATTTTCAGCTCATCTTTGAAAATACACAATTTCTACTATGAATTGAGAACAAACATCTGATCATTAGGGCTGCATGATTTTTTGCAGCTCATGTACTTTTTTTTTTAACCGAGATGGAATTCTATAGAAGTGGACACGGCACTCCAATGAGATTTTACCAGCAAAATGTACAGGTATAGCCACGCCTTTTTTAATTTCATGTTTTATTAAATAAAAACAGCAGATTAGGAGCAATATATCCCTTGATATACTGCCTTAGGTTAAATTACTGTAAAAAGGTGCCCAGCAAGGTAGGGAAAATGTAGCTTTAAGCATAGTCAACAATATTGAGCAAATCCTTTTTTGGCAATGGACATCTAGATATAGTGTTGCCATTATTTAAATGCAGACTACTTGAAGAGCCACTGGAAGGCACATTCGTATTCAACCCCCCCCCCCCACCCCCCAAACTAAACAAGGAACTATGTTATGTTGAAACCAAACATTGAATGTTTATTAAAACAGTGGACTCTTAGAGTGAGTACTGCAAAATGCCACGGGGCCTAATCTGCAAATCATTAAAGGTGATTTAAATCCATTCGAAAGGAAGGTTTCAAGGGCATTTCTTGTAAGATATTCTAGTGATTAAAATCAGATTCTGAGGGTGATGAAAGTAGCAAGAAAGTAAAACATTTTAAGCAAACAAGTGGCTCTGCTGTCTTTCAGATAACTTACTTCAAACATAGGGAAAGTACTGAAGACCATTGAGGATTTTTTCTCATGAGCATTGCAGAAACATTGGAAGTAGCTGCAACAAGTGTAATTTTCATTAATTAAAAACGACTAATAAAATATATTTTGATTCCATCAAAGCGAAAAGCTCTTCATCAACTACAAACTACTCCAAAGAGACAACCCACCAGTCTTCCATGCTACGCAGGTTCATATTACTATTACACTCCCAATTGGCCTGTATCCGGAAAACGTGAGCATTTCCAGAATCAATTACCTCGATCATCTTTTGCCACATATTCTTAAGGGGAAGGAATTTTTATCCCCACCAGTCTTCTATATTTGACTTTCAGAAGGGAAATCTCTGTTTCTTTTTTGTTAGAATGCAAGTTGTATTACACGTACCCTCTTGTGCCAGCAGTTCTGCTCTGAGCACTGTATATTCAGGTTAAAACCAGGATATGAAAACTAATTAACCTGGTAAATCCAACCTTTTTATTTTGACGTCCCTCCATTTCTACACTACAGACCAACTGACAAATTAGAGATTTGTACCTTTCCAGTGTTTCATGGGTAAAAGAAAAAGCCATTATTAAATGTAAATCATCAGAGTCTTGTATGAATTCTATGAGCATAACACACTCCTAAACTGGGGACATAAGATGATCTACATGTTCAGAATGTCAATATTACCACAGTTAGTTTACAATGGACACTAAACTGCATCCGTATTAACAAAACTGGAGAAAAAAGATCATAATAATCACCATAACAAAAGGTTTGTTTGGCATGAGAGGCGTTCTGATTCCCACCATGCAAGCATAGCAATCCCCATTGTGCCAACATTTGGCCAAGTTTAATGCGCTTGCCAGTATTCAGACACAATATTGTATACAAAAATATCAAGATGCAGTAATATCCAGCTTTTAATATAGTGATCCACAAAGATCGTGATGTTGGAATAACATTGAAAAAGAATATCGATATTCTAAGGTAAGTAATATTAAAGTCAAAAGTCTTGTTAAAATCATTTAAGAAAATATCTCTGCTTTTAATATAGATGTTAAATATATTTAGGTTGTTATTATCATTTACAAATATATCCTTATTAATATTGTTTTCTAATATTTTAATGTATTTTAGTATATGTTTTAATAGTATATGTTATAAATTGTTTGTGTAATTTTTGTTAATGTTTTTTCATACAGTTTGCACTTTTTTAGTTATTTAGGGTTGTGAGGTTTGTAGGTGTACAGGGTGGGAAGTAAATTAATCAACATTAATAATTCATTTTTAATTGTTAGTTATTGAATTAATAATTATGTAAATTGTGCAATTCATTAATTTTTTAAGTTATGTTTTAGGTGCGGGTTGTGGGGTTTGTAGGGGTACAGGGTGGGAAGTAAATTGATTATAATTAATTAAAAATATTTGTAATTATTAATTATAGGGGTACAGGGGGAAGTAAATTAATTATAATTAATAAATGCTTTTTAATTAATAAATATAATCCTTCCTGAGTCTAACACTTTCCCTACAGCTGTACACTGGAGTGAGAATAGTACATTTTACCCCTTATGAGTCCAACATTTTCCCTAATGTTGCACCGACTTTAGTGGAATAGTAAATTAACCCCTCCTGAGTCCAATGCATTGACTACTTGTGCACATATTGGAGTGGGAATATTAAATTTTATGTTAGGACAGGAGGTGAGGATTATGCATTACTTTCTTCACTCTTTATTAACAGCACGTTCAAAGATAAAGTAAAAAAAACACATAACTGAACTACAACTCCCATGAACACTTGGAGTAACCATGGCTATCAGTGCAATCGATAGTCCATATAAAATAGGCAATGTCGTAGTCCTTCCTCTTTCTTCACTGCTGCCTCCTCAGTTAACTCCCTCCATTCCTTCTTCCTGATTAAGGGGGTTAGAGTTAGGGCTTATCTGGTGTTTGCAATTTTTGCGTTGACTTTGGGCTTCTCTGTGTTTCCCATGACACACTCTGTGAGCGCTTCCATTCACAGCGGCTTCCCCGCTTCACTCCCGCGCAGTAGGCTCTTTGGCCCGAACGCGTCAACTTCTTGCTCCGGCGTAGGTGCGCTAGGTGGCGCGCTTTCGTGCCTCTAACGTGATTCAGACGCACCATAGAGCAGCTCGCTGCTCTCCGGTGGTCGCATCGCACTTGGGAAAATTGAGCCTGTTTTCCCTCCAACCCTCGCCGGACACCGCGCTGCGGTAGGTCCTACAGGCTAGGCCCACTAATAATCTTTCATTTCCCTCGTTTCCTGCTACCGGCAGTCCAGGGGTTTTTGTGTTTTTTTTTGCAATTGTTACTCACCTGGACAGGAACTTTTTGGAACATGGCGAGGGGGCTGCCCCCATTAATAAAAAGGCGTATTTTTTTGTGCTCCTGCCCTCCATTTAAGATGCAGTCCCAGCGAGACCATCATTATAACCCTATCTTTCCTCTGAGGAGGAATCCCCCCCCCAACAGCGCCTTAATGCAGTGATGGACAAGCTCCTTTTAAGGGCCATTTCCCAGGCGCTGGCCCCCTGCAGGAGAGTGTTGATAAACTGTCTGTCCAGGACTTCAAGGGCACAGGGAAACTGGGAGACAGGGCTGGGCCTAGTGGGATGACCTGGGTTCACCTATGTAAGGCTAATAAGTATGACTCTGGCACCTTGAAGGCTTCAGCCGGCTAACTGAAGTCTTTCGCAAGAGTGCGTGAGCTTTCAAAGAGGCACCCCACCGGGAGACAGACATACCTGGGGTACCAGATTTTGACTGTGAAGAGGGGTTCTCCGACATGGGGGAGGGTGATTTTGAGGAAGAAAATGCCTCCTCTGATGAGACACAGGATTCGGGCAAGTTTTGGCGCCCACAGTCATCCAACTCATACCATTGTGATGGGGATGGTGCCCCTTCGGACATTTTTGACCCCGAGGGTATTTTAGGCCGTGTTTGGCGGAGTGGGTGCCTGACAGGAAGGTGGCTGAGTACGTGGGCAACAATATTAGATAGCCATTAAGCAAGGAGGTGAGGGCCGCCTCAGGTCAGAATGCCCCCGATCATCACTGGCCGACAAGGTCACAGCTACCCCCGAGATATACCCCAAGCTGTGCACCTTCTTCAGTAAATATATGAGGGATCTCAAGAAGGGGATCGATAGATCCTGGGAAGCCTGCCAGGACAAACTCCTGGACGTTGTGGGACCATTAACAAAAATCATAGAGCTTGCAGAGTGGTCAAAGGAGCCAGGTCAGCCTCTATCCACGGACGACATGGCGGGGTGGGGGCAGAGGATGGTATGCCTCCTGGGCAACGCCAACTGCTCCCTCTCGCAGAACGTCGTCGCTCCCTACTTCTGAAGACAGACCCTAAGTTGGGGGAACTCTCATCCTGAGAGGCAGATCCCATAGCCCAGGGCTGCATCTTCGGCCACCCCTGTGTCAAGGAGCTAGAGAAGTTTGTGTCGACGTTCTCAGCTCTTGACAAAGCCCAGGTGTCCATGGAGAAGATCTTCTCTGGGAAGGTTTTTGGCGAGGCCGGAAGCGGCAGAGGTCGCTCCTGCTGCCGCCAAACCTACCAAGGCCCTAACAGAGCCCAGACAAGATGAAACAATGGCTGGCAGAATAGCCAGCAAGAAACCTTCTACCCCCCTTCGGCGGAAAAGACCAGAACAATAACTCCAGCGGATACAGTGGTAAGCATCAGTCTGTTAATACCTCTTCGTTTGAGAGGGAGAATAAGCATATTTTCTCACAAGTGGGCAGAGATAACCTCAGATGCTTGGGTTATGGAGACGGTAAGGGGGTACAACATTTATCGAAAATTGTATCAATATAATGACGACTGTTACTCGTCACAACAATGTATGAATTTTGCCAGAGCTAATGCTTTACCATCCCTGTCTAATGACCAAAAAATAGATCTTGAAACAGTAATTTCCTGGGAAGAAATTGAAAATGCATTAACATCGTTAGCAATAGGAAAAGCAACGGGACCTGATGGTATCCCATTGGAATTCTATAGGGTTTTTAGGAATATTATAAAACAAGACATACTCATTACTTTTCATGAGGCACAGAGAGGTTTTCCACCGGAGTCCTGGGCCCAATCACTAATAATGACATTTCTTAAAAAAGATAAGGATCCGTTAAACCCCGCGTCATACAGACCAATATCTTTGATAAATACCGATAGCAAGATATACTCAAAAATATTAGCAACACGAGTGTCAAAAATAATAGCAACAATTGTATCCCGATGGCAACATGGGTTTATCCCAAATAGGGATACAGCAGATCATGTACGGAGAGTTATTGCTATCATGGACTGGGCTGAAGGTACCAAAACATCAATTGGGATCACCCTATTGGATGCCGAAAAAGCATTCGATAGGGTGGCATGGCCCTATCTCTGGGAGCTGTTAACTATAAAGGGTTTTGGTCCAGGGATTGTAACTGCTTTTAAAGCTTTGTATAAAAATGCGATCTCATCGGTAAAAGTTGGGGCTACGAAATCAGCCTCATTTCCCATTCAACGTGGAACACGCCAAGGATGCCCATCCTCCCCTCTCCTTTTTGCTATTTACATTGATATTTTCCTTAATAAATTAAATCAAGACGAACACATTGTTCCTGTGGAAGTGGGTGGTATCAATTATAGAGCCCTTGCCTATGCAGATGATCTAGTGGTACTCACCAGTGATATCGAGAGGGCATTCCCCAGAATCGAAGAACTAGCAGCAAATTTTGGTTCCTTTTCAGGATACAAACTGAATTTATCTAAAACACAAATAATTTATGTGGGTCAAAATCCTCCGCTTCTTAATAATATAGTCTCTGAAGCAACATATCTGGGGATTAAATTAACTACTCCTATATCAAAGATTCCTAACCTTAATTTTGTCCTGATCCGGAGGAAGAATAGATCATCTGCATTTATCATTACATGGCAGGAACAATGTGTTAAAAATGCTGATTCTGCCTAAATGTATATATTTATTCAGAACAGTTCCACTGGAATTCCCGCTTGAATATTTTAAACAACTTGAAAGAATGACAGGAAGATTCCTACGGGGGTATAAAGGCATTAGAATAGCTTATAAAAAAAATGATACTACCAAGAGATAGAGGTGGATGGGCTGCTCCATACTTATTATTCTATTATCTGGCTACAGTACTTCCATTCATATCTCCCTTAATTGTGGGCAAAAAAACTCCCATATCATATGCACATTCCCCATCGATTTATGAATTAGCTCTAGGTATGGAAGCTAATAACCAATTTTTAAGAATGATAGAACCAAGCTACTACAAAAAAACAAAATTTAAGATTATCTCGGCAGCTTATAAAGTATGGAGAATTATTAAAAAATTGGTGGGGATTCCAAAAATTACAAGATATACTCCCTTAAACTCTCCACACTGTTTTCCTCCCATATTCAGAGATGCGGTGATGAAAAGGTGGCATTATAGTGGTATATACTATCTGAGTGATCTATATTCAGTCAACTCTAACACTATATCTACCTTTTCTGAAATACAACAGAAATTTTGAATCCTTCCTCATGACTACTTTAAATACCTACAGATTTTCAGCTTTTTAAACTCGCTGTAGCTTAATGATCGCCAAGGGTTAAACATGATTCTGATGATAGAGAGTCTGTTCGTTAAAAGTAAAATAGGTTATTTTTATAACCTTCTTATAACTTTTCTTCCAGACGATCTTTCGGTGATCCAACATAGATGGGAGGAGAAATTGGGTGTAAATGACTTGATGTTAAAAGAATCAATTAAGGCTGCTAATAGTATTCTAATTACAGGACGATCACGAACTCAACATTATATGGTCATGTTTGATCTCTATCATACACCAGCTAAAATTATGAAATGGGGGGCTACTGTCGGTATAATTTGTAATCGATGTACACAGATTGGAGCAGATACAATACATATGTTTTTTCCTGTTCTAAATTATATGGTATTATTTCACAAATCCAACTTTTCATTGAAGAAATCATAGGGAGAACAATAATCCTTACACCAGAACTGATTTTATTTGGATTATCAATAGACATTTCAGAAAGAGAACAACAACACTTGATCTTTATTGTGTTGTCCGAGTTTCGGGCATGTATTACTCAGGAATGGATTAATCCAGAACCACCATCGTTTTCTATGTGGAGGGCTGGTTTACTAGCAAAATTGAATTTTGAATCAGCTATATATGCAACTAAAGGAAGAAAGAAGAAACAATTTGGGACGAAAATCTGGGCTCCGATACAACAATGGATTCATGAGGAAATGACCTAAATATTTGTTTGTTTCACTTTTTTTTTGTTTTTCTTGCTGTTGTGTTCCTCTTTCTTTTATTGTATTTCTCATCAATGTAAATTGTAATCAAGCTAATCTGTTTTTTGTTTGCAACCTAAAATTCATTAAAAAAAATAAAAAAAAGGGGGTACAACATAGAGTTCAATGGAACTCCGGCACAATCTTGTCAAACCCAGCCCATTGTCATCAACCTCAGGTCCTTCAATGACTGGCTGGTGTTCCGCCACTTCAAGATGGAGGGGATTCACTTTCTCCGGGATCTATTGCTACAGGACGCAAAAAAACGATGGATTTGTGCCCAGATCTTTTGACTGGGGGAGTGTGTGACATTGATCCACATTCAGTCCATCACTTGTTGTTTTTGCAATTGCCGCCCTAAGTGCGCTGGGGATGCCCAGACGTGGGTCCCAGGCACTCCACACCACTGGAGTCAAGCTAGCCGGGCTGATGAGAGGTGTTACCTCGAAACGGGTCCGGTCCTCGGATGCTTGATTCCGTTCTGGGAAGGACATGGCTTTTGTAGTTCGGACTGGACTGTTCCCATGGGGCAACAGGGTCAGAGCTGATTTGCATATCGCCATTGTCTAACCCAGGGTGGTGTGGAGTGCAAAAAAACGATGGATTTGGGCCCAGATCTTTTGACTGGGGGAGTGTGTGACATTGATCCACATTCAGTCCATCACTTGTTGTTTTTGCAATTGCCGCCCTAAGTGCGCTGGGGATGCCAAGACGTGGGTCCCAGGCACTCCACACCACTGGAGTCAAGCTAGCCGGGCTGATGAGAGGTGTTACCTCGAAACCGGTCCGGTCCTTGGATGCTTGATTCCGTTCTGGGAAGGACATGGCTTTTGTAGTTCGGACTGGACTGTTCCCATGGGGCAACAGGGTCAGAGCTGATTTGCATATCGCCATTGTCTAACCCAGGGTGGTGTGGAGTGCAAAAAAACGATGGATTTGGGCCCAGATCTTTTGACTGGGGGAGTGTGTGACATTGATCCACATTCAGTCCATCACTTGTTGTTTTTGCAATTGCCGCCCTAAGTGCGCTGGGGATGCCCAGACTTGGGTCCCAGGCACTCCACACCACTGGAGTCAAGCTAGCCGGGCTGATGAGAGGTGTTACCTCGAAACCGGTCCGGTCCTCGGATGCTTGATTCCGTTCTGGGAAGGACATGGCTTTTGTAGTTCGGACTGGACTGTTCCCATGGGGCAACAGGGTCAGAGCTGATTTGCATATCGCCATTGTCTAACCCAGGGTGGTGTGGAGTGCAAAAAAACGATGGATTTGGGCCCAGATCTTTTGACTGGGGGAGTGTGTGACATTGATCCACATTCAGTCCATCACTTGTTGTTTTTGCAATTGCCGCCCTAAGTGCGCTGGGGATGCCCAGACGTGGGTCCCAGGCACTCCACACCACTGGAGTCAAGCTAGCCGGGCTGATGAGAGGTGTTACCTCGAAACCGGTCCCGTCCTTGGATGCTTGATTCCGTTCTGGGAAGGACATGGCTTTTGTAGTTCGGACTGGACTGTTCCCATGGGGCAACAGGGTCAGAGCTGATTTGCATATCGCCATTGTCTAACCCAGGGTGGTGTGGAGTGCAAAAAAACGATGGATTTGGGCCCAGATCTTTTGACTCGGGGAGTGTGTGACATTGATCCACATTCAGTCCATCACTTGTTGTTTTTGCAATTGCCGCCCTAAGTGCGCTGGGGATGCCCAGACGTGGGTCCCAGGCACTCCACACCACTGGAGTCAAGCTAGCCGGGCTGATGAGAGGTGTTACCTCGAAACCGGTCCGGTCCTCGGATGCTTGATTCCGTTCTGGGAAGGACATGGCTTTTGTAGTTCGGACTGGACTGTTCCCATGGGGCAACAGGGTCAGAGCTGATTTGCATATCGCCATTGTCTAACCCAGGGTGGTGTGGAGTGCAAAAAAACGATGGATTTGGGCCCAGATCTTTTGACTGGGGGAGTGTGTGACATTGATCCACATTCAGTCCATCGCTTGTTGTTTTTGCAATTGCCGCCCTAAGTGCGCTGGGGATGCCCAGACGTGGGTCCCAGGCACTCCACACCACTGGAGTCAAGCTAGCCGGGCTGATGAGAGGTGTTACCTCGAAACCGGTCCGGTCCTCGGATGCTTGATTCCGTTCTGGGAAGGACATGGCTTTTGTAGTTCGGACTGGACTGTTCCCATGGGGCAACAGGGTCAGAGCTGATTTGCATATCGCCATTGTCTAACCCAGGGTGGTGTGGAGTGCAAAAAAACGATGGATTTGGGCCCAGATCTTTTGACTGGGGGAGTGTGTGACATTGATCCACATTCAGTCCATCACTTGTTGTTTTTGCAATTGCCGCCCTAAGTGCGCTGGGGATGCCCAGACGTGGGTCCCAGGCACTCCACACCACTGGAGTCAAGCTAGCCAGGCTGATGAGAGGTGTTACCTCGAAACCGGTCCGGTCCTCGGATGCTTGATTCCGTTCTGGGAAGGACATGGCTTTTGTAGTTCGGACTGGACTGTTCCCATGGGGCAACAGGGTCAGAGCTGATTTGCATATCGCCATTGTCTAACCCAGGGTGGTGTGGAGTGCAAAAAAACGATGGATTTGGGCCCAGATCTTTTGACTGGGGGAGTGTGTGACATTGATCCACATTCAGTCCATCACTTGTTGTTTTTGCAATTGCCGCCCTAAGTGCGCTGGGGATGCCCAGATGTGGGTCCCAGGCACTCCACACCACTGGAGTCAAGCTAGCCGGGCTGATGAGAGGTGTTACCTCGAAACCGGTCCGGTCCTCGGATGCTTGATTCCGTTCTGGGAAGGACATGGCTTTTGTAGTTCGGACTGGACTGTTCCCATGGGGCAACAGGGTCAGAGCTGATTTGCATATCGCCATTGTCTAACCCAGGGTGGTGTGGAGTGCAAAAAAACGATGGATTTGGGCCCAGATCTTTTGACTGGGGGAGTGTGTGACATTGATCCACATTCAGTCCATCACTTGTTGTTTTTGCAATTGCCGCCCTAAGTGCGCTGGGGATGCCCAGACGTGGGTCCTAGGCACTCCACACCACTGGAGTCAAGCTAGCCGGGCTGATGAGAGGTGTTACCTCGAAACCGGTCCGGTCCTCGGATGCTTGATTCCGTTCTGGGAAGGACATGGCTTTTGTAGTTCGGACTGGACTGTTCCCATGGGGCAACAGGGTCAGAGCTGATTTGCATATCGCCATTGTCTAACCCAGGGTGGTGTGGAGTGCAAAAAAACAATGGATTTGGGCCCAGATCTTTTGACTGGGGGAGTGTGTGACATTGATCCACATTCAGTCCATCCCTTGTTGTTTTTACAGGACGACTGGCTGGCACATCTCGACCTCAAAGACGCCTGCCCATCTGTCCCCATCCCCCCCACACTGCAGGTTCCTCAAATCCAAGTGGAAGGGGTAGGTCTTCAAGTTCCAGACCCTCCTATTCAGCCTGTCATCAGCACCCTGGTGCTTTACCAAACTCCTCAAGCTAGTTGTGGAGCACCAACGGACCGTGGGCATCAGGCTGATTATTTACTTGGATGACATCCTATTGATAGATCAGTCCAGAGTCTGACTGATAACTCACCTGAATACCACCATAACTCTGCTTCAGAGTTTAGGGTTCACCATCAAGCAACAGAAATCAGACCTGGTCCCGCAGCAGAGAATGCTATGCTTCGGCTTCTGGATCAATTCCAGGGTAATGACCCTGAATCTTCCATACCAGAAGTTTGCCAACATCAAGAAGGAACTGAGGAAGGTTCTCAGATGGGACAGAATCTCTTTACGTCAGCTGACCAGGATGTGTTTGTTATAATCTTCAATACAGGCCATCTTCCTAGGAACGCTGCACTACATAGCAATGCAGAAACTAAAGACATCCCATCTCCAAAGGGGACTCATTTACTCCGAATTAGTGTCTCTGACACAGGAAGCCAGGACGGAGCTCCAGTGTTGGATCAACCACATGGAAGCATGGAACGGACAGGCGATCTTTGGCTCACAACCGGACCTAGTGATAGAATCAGATGCCAGTTGCCTGGGTTGAGGCGCCAGATGCGGATCGACCTCCATGGGCGGCAGATGGATGGAGGAGTATCTGGCTCTCCATATCAACTGTCTAGAGCTGCTGGTGGACTCTTTTGCTCTTCTGTCCCTTACGAGGGAACAGAGTTTCATGTTGTGTGCTTCTATGGATGGACAACACAACAGCGGTGCAGTATATCAACAAACAAGGCAGCACCCAATCAAGAACCCTAGCAGAGCTTGCCAAGGACTTCAGGCACTACTGCCTTCACCGTCAGCTTTCCATAACGGCCGAAAATATCCCCTGGGTGTAGAACTCCATAGCGGACTGGAATTCCAGTCTCTTCATAGATGCCAGCAACTGGAGACTCGACCCAAAAGTTTTCCGGGCACTGACAACATTTTGGGGGCCATGCCAGGTGGACCTGTTTGCTTCCAGATGGAACGCTCAGCTGTCCCGATACCTCAGCTAGAGAGACCGTACCCGGGGGCGGAAGTGGTAGATACCTTTCTTTAGGATTGGTCGACGGAGTTGGCCTACGCCTTCCCTCGCTTCCTCTTCATCGAGCGGGTGGCAGAGCAAGACTGGCAACAGAGGGCCTCGCTAAATCTGGCCTCTCCGATCTGGCGATCGCAGGCATGGTTTCCCTCTCTCCTGGAGCAGGCTTGAGCCGCCCTGGTACGACTTCCATCGTATGAAGAAATCCTGGTGGACCCTCTGGGCCAACCTCACCCTTTGGTTCTCCTGGGCCATCTCCATCTCATGCCATGGAGGATTTCAGGCGACGCTGGCAGGACATCAGACTTTCACAGGGAGCTGAATTCCTTATCCAACAGGCTTGGGCCCAAGGGACCATCAAGAGGTATAGAGCGGCTTGGTGAAGAATGGTATGTTGGTGTGTGGAGAGACACCTGGATCCCGTGGGCACCAGTGTTACAGATATAGTAAACTTCTTTGCGGAACTTTTTCAGGAAGGATGGGCTTATTATACCATCAACTCCTTCAGATAGCCTATTTTAGTAGGTCATGCACCGGTGAATAATGTTCCGGTTGGGGAGCACCCCTGGGTGAGTAAACTCCTCAAGGGCATCAGGATTTCCCATCCATCCGTACCTCGCTATGCAGGTGTTTAGGATGTCAATCTAGTCCTACACCTTTTGTCATCTTGCCATGACAATCAATACCTGTCCAGGAAGGAAATTTCAGCAATGTTGCTCTGCCTCATCTCGTGCAAGAGATCTTTAGATGTGAGGGCCTTAGACCTATCTGCTAGAATTGTTACCCCTGAGGGGGTCTCATTCAACATCTCAAGGAGGATGAAGACGAGTACCAGGTAGGTATCCTATCTAGCTTTTCCCAAATCTCCTAAATTATGTGTGGTCAGATGCCTAAAGGCCTATGAAGACATGACATTTGCAGTACGGCCTCCAGGAAAACAGTAACTTCTGATTGTCATTAAAAAAACCTTCACAGCTGTGTCATCCCGACCCATTTTTAATTTTGGCCCTATTGGGTGTTAGTTAAACCACGAAAAATGAGATGCAATGTAAATTGAATAATGGTGCTAAATGTGCATTTATAAAGCCTGGAAAGACATTCTGTTTAATAGATATGATTTTAATATATTGTTAAAAATCAGCATTAACACTGTCACAGTTATTTTAAAACAATTCTATTGGCATTTTCAAATTTTTCACAAGTTACAAAATCAGCGAGGGAATACGATTCCATACTATTCTGTCAAATCAACTTCATTTACATCTTCACATTGCTATAGTTAGTAAGCTGAGGCATCCAGTTGCATTATCGTATGACATTGTCTTTTTATTGAGTATTTCACACTGTGTAATGTTATCAATAAACACTCTGTAAGAAATGTGGTTACTGATTGAGTGGGATGAAACTCTACTCAAGCAGCAATCACAATCCTTGTAAGGGTAAAGCCACAAGCAAACCCTTAATTAACATGTGCTCAACACTGGTAGCTTGGTGCAGAGCAGCCAGGCTTTACTTAGAGGCAATGTGTAAAGTATTTATGCAGCGATTCAAACAGTTTTAATGTAAAGCACAACCTAAGAAAAATCCCACACCAGTTTAAAAAAAGATAGTCATTTAATAAATAATTTAAGACCAAGAACGACACAAATCAAATCAGTAGAACTGGAGATATGTTTTTTAAAAGATTTAAGTGAAAATAGCTCTAAAAAGCAGAAAGCGCCAACTGGGGTTATCTGGTTGCACTAGAACAGGACAACGCCACAAGTTCAGGCCGACTGCGATAGAGCATGAGCTGGCTACAGTGACCCAGTGGGGCCTGTTGAAAAAACAATCTTAATTACTAGTTTTGGAGCAATGCAGAGTCCTGTGTGGAGGACGTGCCGCGCAGCAGAGGCGATGAGGGTTCTGGTGTGGAGATGTATCCTGCAGAGGTTGTTCCACGAAGGTGCGATGCAAGGTCCTGCGTTGTCGTAGAGGATGCCGCCAAGGGGCTTGTAATGCAAAGTCCTTCATTGAAGATGAGTTGCTCAGAGACCGCTTCCAAAAAGGTTGCAGGGTTCGTGATCGGGATCCTGCTTCTTTGGCAAAGATGCCGTTGACGATGGGCTTGAGATGCAAAGGCATGCATCGAGGATGCATCCCACAGCAATCCCAATGTGGATTTTGGTGAAATTATGCACAGCAACTCTGATTTAGTGCTCCTGGAAATCGGTGTGTCACTCTGTGTTAGTTCTGCTGCCACCACAGTTGAGCTGGCATAGCACCCTTAGACCTGGACTTCAGTCCAGGGCTGGAGTTGCACCATTTAGGGACAAGACACTCAGCAAGTAGAATCCAGGTGCTGGGTTCAATATGGTTGGAGCATTTTCTGCCCCAGAGGCTCTGATCAGGAGGGTAGCAAACTACCCCTTTAGAGTCACTCTGGTGGGCATGGGTTCAAGAAATATATGCAGAGGGGGAGGAGCCTAGCTCGACATCGAGATGGTCGCACAGTAGCTCGGCTCCGCCGGCCTCCCTGCCCAAACTAATCTATCCTGTCGCCCATCCTGCCCAGAAAAGACAATATTTTGCAGACGAAGGTCTGCTGACACTTACCTCCCATCCTGGTGGCTCCGTAGATCAGTGGGCCCGCAGCGGCGTCCTCCTGGGAAGTGCGGCCTCTGTGGAGTGGAGACCGGGTCCTTGCCTTTAGCGAGTAGCCGGCGGAGACGAGTCGGCGGCGGCCTCCGGTGGAGGGCGGATGCCGGTCGGAAGATGCCGTTGTGCGAAAAAGCCGGAGGCAACTGAAAGCGCCTGGGTCTACCTTCCGGTGGTCCAGAGGTGAGGTGCGGCAAGTTGTGTGTGGGGGAAGCCGTGCTGGTGGCTCCCCCCCCTTGTAGCCTCGCTCGGCCATCCTGACTTCCATTGCTCGGTAGTGGAGAGTGGCTCCGGTGGAGTGTTGGCGCCGGAGGGTACCTCTTCTTTGGTGGCCCTCGTCTTAACGCCGTGGCTGCAACGTGGACGATTGAGGGAAAACCCGCCGGGGCCCCGCTTGTGGGCCCCCCCCATGAGTCGGCCACGAAAAGACTGCGTAGTAACCACAAAATGGCGGCTGGTGCTGTAAGCTGTGGGACGCCCTGGGATGCTGATACTGTACCTCTGTGCCGGGATGGGACCTACACCGGGGAGTGTGAGCCCACGATTGGCGACTTCCTGCGGGCATTAAGGATTTGGCAGGAGACCCTGATTCAGGATTTATGTGTGCATGTCGACGTGGAGGTCGCCATTGCTTCCGGGCCGTCCACTAGGGATGCGGATGGCTCTAAGGTGGCTACTTTTTGTTTCCCTTTACTTTGGCGGGGGGCAACGATGGCTTGGATCGCATGCGGGAAGAACTGCTGACTATCAGTGCAACTGATTTACAAGACTGCCGGGAACAGTTTGTGCATTGCCTTAGGCGGTGGGGATCCAGTGGGCTGCTTCCATTGACCATCCAGAGGTGGCTCCATGACTTCTTCTCATTGCTTTGTTTCCTGCTTGCTACCTTTCCATACATCGCGGCGATAACTAAGAAAGGACTGGGGTGAACCCGCGGGTTTTTTCACCCAGAGGACTGCTGCTCGATGCATAGATTTATGGACTGCCACAAATTGGGATGCCTTGTCTGACCCTTAATATGTATGATTATTTGAAATTATTCCCGTTTCCTTTTGGGCTACACCAGAATGTTTGTATGAGCGGGGGGTGGGTTACATGGTATCCTCTCCCCTTGACTTTCCTCTATTCCTTTTTATCTGTTTTCTTCTTTTTCCCTGCATTATCTCATTCTATATTTCGGGTTCACGATTAGGGCGACAGGCACGCTGCGGGTAGGGGTAGGCCATAGCCTTCTGCAGGGGTGCAGGGTGGGGTGGGTGGATGGGGGTCTATTAGGTAGTTCTTTGTTTCTATGGCTCTTATCTGTCCTTTTCTTGGGTCTCCGTTGCTGTGCGTGATCCCCGCGGGATGAGTACCCGGGTGGGGGAGGTTTAGGTATTCCCACATGGTATTGTACTTTCGGTGGGGTTCTTTTTTGTTTCTCCTGACTTAGCCTCCCCGCCCCTAAGAATGTTTAATGTCTGGATTGTGGATCGCCATTATCGCCGTGGGGCGGGTACAATAACGTGGATTCCCCCTTTCCTTTCTCCCTTTTTCTTTTTTTCTTTACTTTTTTCGTTTTCTTTTACTCTCCGGGTTGGGTTGTATGGTGATTGCACCTTTTTCCGTCTCATTGATGATTTGATTATCATGAGAGTGATGTTTTGCTTGTCATTGGGCACATGAGGCTGCGGGTGGACACTGACTGAAAAAGAATAGCACGGGTATCGATGGCCTTACCGCTTTGGACTACTCTGATAACTGACTTACTTATTCCCTATTATAATGATGTTGATTCTGTTCCCCGTCATGTGTACCAAGACGCTTCTTATACAACCGATCCTCTACTTTATATATATAAAATTAACCTTCAGTGATCCTTTACCGGGGGGTTACGCTCCGTTAGCATTATAGACTTGCATCAGTGGGTAGTATTGCGTGACCATTCCGCACTTTTTATTACTATTGGTGTCTTCCAGTTTGTTCCGTGGCCGGCCTCCGGGTTGTAGGCCCGTATTTGTATGTCACCATTTACACGACTAAAGGTTTAAAAAAAAAATATATATATATATATATGCAGCCTCTTTCCTCATGCAGCAGTGCAGTTTGGCAACACAATAGTAGTCTTCTTGCAGGGCAGCACATCATTCCTTCCTGATCTTCCACAGGTCAAGAGGTATACTGAAGAGGTGAGTCTGAGGGTCAACTAATTATACCCAGTACGCACTTTGAAGTAGGAGAAAGATCTGGATGTTTCAACCCCCAGAGGAGTCTCATCGCCCTGGCCCCAGCTTGTCTGGGGACACATTAGACTAGTGTGCAACCGTTTGTTAGTGTGCTAAGGCAGAACCTTTGTGATGTGCAACTGTGGTAGGTGACCGCTCCTTTCCCCATCCAATCAGAGATGGCCTATCCCGCTAACATCTAGGTTTTTTTTGTCTCACTATTTGGGAGCAATACACAAAGACCAACTGCCAGCTATTCCTATTTATGTGACCCAGAATACAGGCACCAAATGTTTGGGAAAGAAAAAGCAAACTCTCTATAAGTGGCATTTTCAGACCTGTGATGTCTAATCTTAATTTAATGTTAAAGATGACTTTAAAATAAAATTATTTAGACACTAATTTCGACATTCCTACCTGCCCCCAATACCTATGTTAGAAGCAGGTCTTGCAGTCGTGAAAAACAAATGTAAGAGTTTTTCACTACCAGGATATGTAAAAGTAAATATCCAACGTTTTACATACACCCCACCCAGCGCTATGGTCGGTTTAGGACCTTCCTTGAGCAACTTATATGCATTAAAAATGAAGGTTTAGGCCTGGAAAAGGGTTTATTTTACCAAGTCGAAATATCAGTTTAAAAACTGCACACAGAGGCTCATAGGGCAGGGTGCATTGTAATTTAAAGGTTAGACATGTCTTTTACTTCCTAAAATCATTTTTCACTATAGTGATGCCCATCCCTCCCATAGAATAATATTGAGTTGCCTTATTACATTTAATAAGCAGCTGGAGTGAACTGTACTAATCTAATTCAAACAATTAAATCAATGTTACAGCCATGGACAAACTTTTTTTTCATGGTTTTTGCTTGCTCACATTTGAGTTTGTTCACCTCACTGGTTAATCTGGCATCATGGTACACTTGACTTTGTTGAATTGTTGACTCACTGGATAAGACAGTTTCTATATCATGTATTCTATCAGTTTTCCTTGTTAGCTTTGGAGCAACAATGTTGTTTACATGATGTTCACTATATATTGCTGTAGGTCTTTTATAATTTAGCTTATTGATGCTTTGCAGATTCCCCTGACGAAGAGCTAATTTTAATGCCCGAAATGCAATGGGATATTTGCAGTATTGTTTTATGCTGACTATAAGCTGTATCATTTGCCTTTGTTTGAACTACATGACATCTGCAACTATCAAGAATAAAAGCAGATTACAATCAACTTCACGACTTGAAGATTTGATTTTCATTGCCAGGATCATTGAAGATTGGTTGATTACCGTTCTTTTAAAGTAGTAAATCTACACATTATTGATCAATGTCCAGATTATGTTGTGTACACTATGTAGTGATGTGGATGTAGCACTGGTGATTCCCAGATACCTATCTGGGTTATTTCATTTTCATTTTTAGAAAATTGGCATGTTTCTGCCCTAACTATTTGGTGCCTGCAGCCTCTAACTGAGTCACATGTTTGGGAGTTAATAAAATAATATAATGCTTTGTTGCTCTTATTGTACAAAATGCAGTGTAAACCCCCATATTCACAGGGCAATGTTTCCTGGGAAATATAGATTTCATCATCCTAATTAAAGCCCTTAAACCGCTCTAAACATCTCTAACACTGTTAGGGTTAGCAGGATTATGCAGCAAGGAAGATCAAATTATGCAGCAAGGGTATCTAAATTGTGTGACAAAAGTGCAGGGTATGTGAGCAATTCTCTGTCAGTACTTTTTAGCCATGTGAGACAGAAACTATTTTTTTAATGAAATATGCACATTTTCTAATTATTTGGCAAATTAAATAGCAGGAGGCAGATGCATCTATAATGGCAGATCCATAATTATGCAGGATTCTCAGCTGTCATTTGCATTAACTATCTGAGGGGTCTGTGGTCTGTCTGAACCCGGAATGAAGTACCAACAGGTATGGCCTTAGCATCTTCAATGCCCAAACCACAGAAAAAGCTTCCCTCTCTATTGCACTCCATCTCTGTACCCTGGGAAGTAACCACCTATTAATGCAGGCTACAGTTGATCCAGGCCCTCGTCATTTAGCTGTGACATCGCTGCATCTATGCCATTCTCTGATGCGTCTGTCTGTACAATAAATTCTTGGGAGAAGTCAGGGGCCTTGAGCATGGGCACCATGCATGTTGCCTCCTTCAGGTTGCCAAAATATTACTGGCACACATCTTTCTAGATCACCTGACATGAATGTTAGAACTTGAGTTTCTGGTTGGCAGCAGTATGTACCCTGTCCAATCAGGAAGAACAATCCTAGTCAGGGTAAGTCAGTAACACCCTTTAAATTAACCTGGGCTCATCCTCTGGTAGCTTGGCACAGAGCAGTAAGGCTTAACTTAAGGGGCAATGTGTGAAGTATTTGTACAGCACATCAAACAGTAACACAGTGAAAACACCACAGCAAGGTTCCACACCAGTTTAGACAAATAGCTTATATTTATCTGAGTAAAACAAGACCAAAATAACAACAATCCAGAAAGTCAAGTTATGAATTTTTCAAGAATAAACAGATTTGTAGTGCTTAGAGACAAATAGTATCAACCGGGCAATCTGGACATGCTTGACCGGGTCAAATCTAAAGGTTCATGTGACCGCGATGGAGTACAGGTCAGGTACAGGAACCAGCCTTGGCCTGCTGAACAGTACCTTGGATGCATTGATGCCAAGAGCAATTGGAGGAGCAAGGGAGACAATGCGTCATCATAGATCTTGCAGATGCAAGCGATGCATTGTGTCCGAGCTGCGCACCGTTGAAGATGCGTCAAGAGTCAAAATGCAAAGTACACTGGGGCAATGCGTCTTTGTCGACCCTTTGGGCTGAAGGTGACTTGAGCAGCACAAAGTGATGTGTCCGCGCTGAGCCACGCAAAGTAGGAGATTAGTTGGAAACTAGAGACAATGCACCACGCAGTCGCCAATGCAGAGTCTGCAATCAATGCAGCAGTGGTGATGTGTCGCCTTTGTGGGAAATTCACTGTTTTCGATCGGTTCAACATTAACAATGCGTGAGGTTTTCAAAGATGTAGCACTTTAAACTCACTTCAAAGGGCCCGGGACAGGATTGGCCCCACTTGGCAGAATAGGACTAACAGTAAACAGAGTCCAGGTGCTGTTTGCAAGTTGAAGAGAGAAGTCTTTGATATCCCTGAGGCATGAGAAAACAAAAGGCTAACCAACAGGTCCTTGGAGATATTACTTAGGTTCTGGGATGTAGATATACAGGTCCAGTCTTCCTCACTCCCAGGCAAGAAGGCAGCAGACCAACACAAGAAAGCAGTTCAGCAAAGTGGCAATCCTTCCTGCAGCACTATGGTCCTTCTTCCCCGTAGAATGTCCTCAGTTCCAGATGTGTTCAGAGTTGGTGGTGTCAGAGTTCCAGTACTTATACCAAGTTGGGGCTTTGAAGTGGGGGAGACTTCAAAAAGATATGTAAGTGCACAAGTCCCTATATTTCCTGCACTGACCCCAGACTCTCTACAGGCGGGTATGCAACCCTTTAAGTAGGGACAGGACACAGCCCTTTCAGTGTCAGACCCTTACTCCACTCCATCCTGCACAGGATGGTCCATCAGGAAGAAGGCACCAAATGGGTAACAGTATGAAAATATCAACTTTCTAAAAGTTGCATTTTCAGAATTGCAATTTAAAATCCAACTTCACCATAAGTTGTGTTTATAAATTGCAACTCCAGTAACACCAAATATGGGGGCCCATCTCTTCCCAATTGAAAATTACATTTATAAGCTCTAATAAGGTAATCCCAATGTTAACCTACAGGAGAGATATGCCTTGCAGCAGTGAAAAACACATTTTTCACTACAAGGATAAATAAAGTTTAAAAGTCCATGTGCTACATTTTAAGAACAGTGCACCCTGTCCTTCAGCAGTCCAGTGCCTACATTACCGGCAACTTGTATGCATTAACACCTTGGCTGCTGTGGTTATTTTTCCCCTGTGCTGTAAAACTCTGGATGCCATATATTCATGACGAGCTCAGCTCGTCATCAGCACACGACCACCGTGGCTGATGACGAGCTGAGCTCGTCATCAGCATCGAAGGGGTTAAGAAGGAAGATTTGGCCCTGGCAAGAGGGTGGACTTTCCAGGTCAACATGGCAGTTTAGAACTTCACACACAGGCTCTGAAATGTATGTATGTATTTGATATTTGTTAGGCGCATGTATCACCAGTAGGTCTCACAGCGCCAGTGGGTGTAAGAAGGTTACAGTGGCAGTCTCACTCGTGCCGGAAGAGCCACGTTTTCAGGAGTTTGCAAAACCTTTTGTGATTGTGTTCATGGCAGGCCTGAGGTATGTTTAAAGGGCTACTTAAGTGGGTGGCACAATCAGTGCTGCAGGCCCACTTGTAGCATTTAAATTACAGGCCCTTGGATTATCGCACACGTTAATAGGGATTTATAATTCATTTAAATTGGTCAATTGTAGAGAATCCAATGTTTCCATGGTTTAAGTATAGAGTATGTGTACTTTACAGTGGAAAAGTGCCCAAATTCCTAAAGCCAGCAAAAATGAAGCCAGCAACTACAGTAAAAACAGGAGGTCTGAAGACAAAAGGTCAGGGGGAATGACGCCATGGTCTATCACGCAGTAAATGCAGCAGTCACAGAATCACCTAAATACACTGACCCTCACCATTGGCCACTATTATATTAACAATGTATTCAAGAAAGGTAAGGCAAGCCTAAACATTCTAATTTCAACCAATGCCCTTTGTTGGCTGCTCTTTGAAGAAGACAACATTTTCAGATTACTGCCACAAAAAAAATGTAATATAACAAATGACAGCTACCATGTACAACAATGCCAAATATTACCATCTCTGGGTTCTGGTGACATGTACAAACCATAAGCAATTTAACTGTGTGATTTCTGGTGTTACCAGAACCATTTGATGGCAATGTTAGACCATATGACACAGCTACCTGTTACATATTCTCTTTCTCTATATGTTTCACTGATGACTATGGCACCAGAATAGTTATGCTTGAGTCAGAATCTCCATAGGAAAAACATGTTATGGTTTTCTTATATTGAATGTGGTGCTCTTTGAAGAAAGGACATCTGCTTTGGGTCCTTCATGCAACTTTCATAAAGATTCGTCAAGTGTGGCTCAAAAAAGGTGAGGCAAATGTACAATTTGCCAGTTGAATTTCCAAAGAATTATTTGCTTTAAGATAGACAAAATACACCCAAAAGGAATTACATCAAATTTGGCAAGAATGAAGAACTTTAAATTAGCGTTTAAAAGTGGGCTCAGGTTTGGCATGAAGAGACAACATTTTACAGATAACTGGACATTTAATTCGTGGAGTATCCTGGGTACCAGTAACATTGACCTGCATGGCTCCAAAATACTCAGATCTGATTGAGGAGATGGCTTTTTCTCAGGGCAACATTTCGGTACAGCAGATCCGAAGATGAACTCATGGTACTGGAACAATCCGACAGATTGGTCACAACTTCCGAGGAAAATTTTGCGGCTGACATTACAGGATGTAGGGAGAAACACTCCACGTCCTGAAAGTTAATTAAAAAAGGGGCACACAAGGGGTCAGGTTGAGCACACCCTAATGCCTGTCCCAAGAGGTGTGGTTCCCATGGGACCCCACCCTATAGTTTCATTTAAAAGATATATGGCTTTTTTCACTCGATTCATGGATACACTGTGGCCCCTAGTGGAACCCGTCTCCCCCTGCTATAGTACTGGTTATGGATCCATTAGACTGGCAAGCTTCAAGGTCTTGGAGCTATAAAAACAGGGTAAGTTCCACAGACCTGTTTCGGCCTATTATAAGTTCTGGGGCTTCAGTACCAGAACTGCAGATCCAGCACAGGTCCTTGAAACTGGTAAGATGACAGTACTTTGGGTGCCTGCACTCCTTCTATGCCAGACTCTTAGGGTGGAGTACATGGGCTGTCCAGAAGCCCTAGGCTATGTGCACATATGGCTGGATGACCTCGGATCATGGGATGCAAAACCTGGCCAGGGGACAGAGTCTTAGCCTCACTCCTGCTGCGTACGTCCATAACGGGCACCTCCTTTCACTGTGCACACCTGTAGGCTTACTTAAAAGACCATTTTATGTGTGTGTTTCTAGCACTTCGAAAAAGCAGTGAGGCAGCGCTCCTAATGGAGGACCCGCCCCTCATATTACGTG
Source organism: Lissotriton vulgaris (assembly GCF_964263255.1). NCBI lineage: Eukaryota > Metazoa > Chordata > Amphibia > Caudata > Salamandridae > Lissotriton > Lissotriton vulgaris. The sequence continues at coordinate 2,111,937,521 of NC_141689.1, read as the reverse complement.
CTCCAACTTTCCCATATTTGGGAATGTTGTAACATGAAATCCATGTGGTATTGCTTCAACAGCTAAATGTGCATCCACTGTGGAGGCACATTTTAGATTTTCAACCATTCTTGGCTCTAAACCCCTTAGGGAGCTTATGGGAGTATATAGCTAAATGTTAAGCAACAACACTTTATGGTGCTGGGCCTTGGGGGTTTTTAAGAATAATGCGCCATACAGAAAGTTGAAAATGGGTGCTTGAAATGACCACTGGTTCCCCATAGTACTGCTACCCACATCTGTTGCATTGAACCAGTGGCCTCACTAGGGTTTGTGTCACCCGGTGTGGGTAACTCATGGTGTCACCCCCTCACGACTTACCGCATGGGCTCGAGTCTCGGCAATGACGCTGAACATCCTGTGATCCTACGCAAATAACTTAATCTCCACGTGCCTAACAAACAATTAATGTGTCTTCATGTAATGCAACTGGTGCTATGTAAAGCACTCTGATACCCAATTCGGGTCAAGTTCGCGCTATATAAAACTCTGTATGATATCCGATTCGGGTCAAGTTTGCACTATATAAAACTCTGTGAAATAAAAAAATTAAAATGTAATATTACTTAACCCGTAGTCTGTCGGCTTCCACCACCCCACCCCCCTGCTCATACCTGTGCAAGCCGGTACTGGGTCTAACTCATGAATGCACAGTACGTCCACATCTGGAAAACCGCAGCAGGAGTCCTACTACTCTTGTACATTGAGCCTGTGAATAATTCTTATTTTGGCCTGAGTTCCCTCTCTTTTGGATTTCCAGGAAAGGTGACATTTTTGCTAGAGCAGTACCGATGGTGTCCTCGACGAGCTGCCTCATCTATCAGACTTTGCTCCTCCATCTTGGACAAGTATATTTATAAGATTCGGGTAGTGGCTTTCAGAACATGTTCTTTGTTTTGTCCCACCTAAAATCTCCACTTGCCGCTGACGTATGCACATAGCAAGCAAAACACAAGAAGCTTGAGGAACCTCAGATCGGCGGTGCTTAGGTTATGCACAGAATAGTAGACAGTCTGCCCCTACCACAAAATTGACCCTGATGCACATTACAAACATTGAGCACTGGCAAGGGGACCAGTCACCAGCGTCCATTTGAAAATTTGATTACAATCATTGATATGCGGAGGTACGTCACTTTAGCATGATAATATGTAGATTAGCTCAGAACAGGCACTTTTCCAATGTGGCAACTCAGGCATACTTTGGGAAACAGTTAAGGACGCATTTACTATTTTTTTACGCAACGTGCTGCAGCAACAGAACTTGCTGTGCCGTTCTACCTAAAAGGAAGAAATCAAAATGTCTCCATATTTACAAAGATATGCAGCATTTATGCTCTCTTCTTGCTCTGGCTCACTGTGAGCTGCCTAACTCCACTGCAGGCACCTTTGCCCATAGAATAAGTGTGCCTGTGTTACAGGCAGGATTGTCCTTCTCTAGGAAAGGACGCCTTCCTACTCAAAAACAATCTATACATGGAAAGAGCAATTAACAAGGAGAAAAAGATATTTCTGCTCATTACGTCTGTTGGGTAGGTGAACCATTTTGCCACGCATCCACCCATGTATTTTGTAAATCTGGGTTCGTATCAAAATACATGGGTGGATGCAAACGAACGCCCATGCTGCACCCATGTAATGCCTACAAGACATAAAGTAGCGCAAGGCAGCACTTTGCACTGCCTTGCGTTACTTTGTATTTAGTAAAGTACTCAACCACGAACCTGATGTAAATTCAGGGCTAGATGCAGTTAACTGTTGTGATTCACACATAACACTATCCGGAAAAATTGCAATTGAGGGGACATTTGAAAGTCAGGATGCTCTCTATGTTTCACACAGCAGTTATTCTGATCTCAGATGGTCAAAAAAGGGATCTGCCAAAGATGGAGAGGCCGATTGGCAGGGTGGGTGATGCATGCCAGACAGAGCCTTGTATGGTGGACACATTGAGCCTCATTTATGAGAAATGACGCATTGCTGCGTGAAAGCAATGATGCCTCACTTCTCAGTGCGCACTCCTTGCGACATTCCTGATGCGTCATATTTAATGTATGACGCATCATGTCGCAAGGAGTTACAGATACGTCAGTATTTCTGACGTATCTGTAAGTGCAAAAGTGGCGCATTGCTGGAGTGGGTCACAAAAGTGACGCAAGTCCAGCAATGTGTCCTTTCACATGGGGCAAGCCCCATGTGAAAGGGCCTGCGTCAGTCTTACGCCTGCTGTGAGGCAGGAGCAAGATTTTGACACAACGGCGTCCCAAAAAGTGACGCAGTGAAATCTCATAGATTTCACTGCGTCACTTCTACAACCTTTCCTTGCGTCAATACACCCCCCTTGCATACATTATACCTGTCGCAGGTATAATGTGGCGCAGGGGTTTACAAAGTAACGCATCTACCTAGAAAGTGACGCACCGGTGGCGTAAAACTGACGCACAGCCTCATAAATGAGGCCCCTTGTGTGGTGGGCAAGAGTTCAAATAAAGCTGGTATCTGCTGTAATTGCTCCGAAATGCGCCCAGCGATGATTATCTGAATGCATTGCCTTTGTATTTTGGCGCACAATGATGCTGTCTAATAAAGATAATTAAGAAAACAGTTTTTCTACATCAATTCCTTTGGAAAAGGAATTAGTTAATCCAGACCAACCCCTGTATCATCGGTCCTTTTGTTATTAAATTAAAAACGGCACCTTAGGATATGTTTTTAATGTTGTGTAATTGTAGAATCAGGTCATGCCTTGTTACCTTTTCAATTTACATGTGCTTTTATTTTTGTATTGTTGACAAAGATTTGAAAACTTTTATGCCATGTATGCCGAAATAAATGTAAAAAACACAAATGTGCACTGTTGACCAGCTATGTCCTGCACCAGGAAAAAGCAAGGATTATTAACTCGGTGCAGCCCAGGACACACGTCATGAATGTAAAAAAGACGGGCCTATTGTTATAACAGGTTACAGATGCGATGCTTAAACTAATGTCAGTAAAGGGCCTGTGCAGAGAGGTTAGCAATAATGAAAATTATATCTTAAAAGGCTGTCAAACATAATGAACACATGTTGTATTCGCAGGTTTACAAATGATAAAATCACAGTCAATTCAAGGGAGACTCACAAATATATACATCGCAATGAATTGGGTAGGTCTGAAATACAGCAAATTGTTGGTGCTAGAGTCCAATTTGTCTGAAATTAAGAAAAAAAAGGTTAGTGCAGTGTGTTATAGATACGTAAAATTCACTTATGGGAGTCATCCAGCCATATTGCATAATTCTTAAGAAACAATCACAGGTGCTAAAGACTCACTGTGTGTCCAAACTCAGATTGAATGTGGAATCCTTGACAGGTAGCAACATTGCTAAATGACTGGACTAGTGTGGTAAGGTGCTTGTGCAAGTAGTTATGTATAAAAAATACCTGTCGACCGTGTTACATTACATTGAACTCTCCCACATGAGAAGCGCACATTATTTTCAAATTGATTAAGGAGTAGTGAAGTCTCAAATCAGGTCGTTGTGCATTCACTGTAAGATTCATCACAGTGAACTTGATTGACATTTCGTTGTGAAAGTGTAAGAACCCAAATGATCTAGTATGAAAAGGGCTTGTGCATTTCTTAAAAGGTAACTGTCCACCCTTATTGCCTGACACTGAGGTCACCAGCACATATTGAAAGGGCACACTGACATTCTCAGGTCTCGCTATTTTTCAAATATCAGAGCAAATGCAGAGAGCATTCGCGGGTGAAAACATTGGAATAGGCTGTGCTGACATTTTTGTGTAATAAAGTGCTCTTATCCAAAAAGTACTGGTGCGATTGCTCATAGCAGCAGATGCGATCTGATTGTTGTGTGCCACACGTGCGTGCGCTGCACACCGTGCACTTGCACTATAATAAAGCAGCAGGACAGACTTCAGGCTGCACTGCAGTGCAGAGCTGTGTTTGTGTTACACAGCGTGCCAGCAGTGTAACAAGATTGGTGTCACCCCATGATGGGGTGACACCCGGTGCGGTCCGCACCCCCCTAGTGACGCCGCTGCATTGAACTGGGCTTTGATTATGTCAGTGACCTTATTAGAATTCGCCTACTTCTCCTGTGACTGTCTATCTAGACAAGCTGAGGCTGATATTTGTCACAAGGTGATTAGGGACTGTCTGTATAATTTTGGACAAAGCACTAAAATCCCCTGGCAAATATAAGTAAATAACAGGAGCAATAACCTGGATATAACTACATTTTATGCTGGTCATGAAGCCATATCACTGGCCTTTACATAAAATTTAAAGGACTGTTTTTGAATCTGGAATAGAAATATTAAGGACCACACCGAAAACATCAAAAGTACATTGTTAGAAATGGGGGTCTATAGTTGACAGTGATATGCACCCTGGTCAAGTAAGTACTCTTCCTTCTAGTCAGGGTATGTGGATTACACACCTAGGTAACCCCTGTTCACCCCCTAAGTGGCTTGGCACAAGCAGATATGCTTATCTCAGAGGCAATGTGGAAAGCATTTGTACATAACACACACAGTAACACAGTAAAAACACTACAAATGGACACCCCATCTGTTAGAAAAATGAAGTATCTTTATCTAAACCAAACAAGACCAAAAGGACAAATATCCAACATATGCTTATCAAAATATCACTTTTATATGGTTTTAACAATTTTGTCCATAGAAACTATGGATTTATTGGCGATTTTCACATAGTACCTTAGGATGCGTAAAAATTCACCAACCAAAACAGCTTCAGATGAGCGAGGCACGGGAAAACACAGCCCTGCGTCAGTTCCTGAGTCCACGAGGAGGTGATGTATCAGTTCTGCTGCTAGCAGGAGAAGCCTTGCATAAAATCCAGACTGTAAGGGGAAGCAATGCGACGATTTCTAGACAGCTCAGGTGTGTGAGTTTCGAACTTGGCACACAGGTGCAATGTGTGGGAAAATCCAGGTGCTGCGGTTGATGCAGTGGCGATCCAGGCACTGCGTAGATTTCTACAGCCACAGACAGGTGATACATCGATTCTTCCAGGCAGCCGGCAGACTAACGTTGGAGTCAGAGGGGGAGTTTCAGACTTCGTAAACTCGGGGCTCGGGACTCTGTGGGGATTTCTAGGGAGGCACACAGGTGCTGTGTCAACCTTATCAGGCGTACCTCAACGATGCATGCTTTTTTTAGCCCATAGCACTTTGGAGCAGTACATTTTCACCAGGAAAGCCAGTAAAACAACATCCAATGGCCAGATGCCTCCCACTTATCCAACAACAATGTCTGATGATACTGTGACCGGAGACCAAGATGTATTCATAAGTATGTACTCTTGTCGAATGACATGGTTGAATCTGTGTTCCAGTGAAGTCGATTTTCAGAAATAGTAGCGACCGCTCAAAAGTCGCCACTTGATTGCAGTTTAAGTGGGAGGCATCTCTGCCACCACATACCTTGTTGGATTATAATACCAATTATTACTCTTATCATTTTTGAAGAGCCATTCATCTTTATATCAAAAGTCCTGAAGATGATCTAGCGGATATAGTCAATTTTAGACCGAAACGTCGACAACCACAACTATTCTTTGTATCACTGTATTGAAGGCAATGTTTTCTGTTTAGTCTGGTTACATTGCCCTATAATTATTGGCGAAAAGGTGTTCACAATTGTAACGAAGAAGTATATATAACATCAAATGATTGTAACTTCTGGTTGCATTGTGTATTTTATGATTTATCTTTTTGTACCCTTTATATTTTCTCATCAATATAAATTTATTCTCTGAATATATATGCCTGTGTTATAAATTGTTCTTTGAAGATTTGTTCATATGTAAGTAATTGGAATTGTTTCTGTAGAAATTGGATCGCAAACTATTTGATATAGTTTGCCACCATTGAATGTAGCAATTAATGTAAATATATGGTTTAGTAAATCGCTTGTATGCTCACTTACCTGCTAACACTTCCTAATAGTGCCATTTTCAAACACAAAATTTAAGAACCACCCTCACTAAAAGGTGTGTTATTAAATTCTAAGTACAGAGAGCCCAAACGTCAAATCTCTAGTTGTTCCCAATTGAAAGTTACACTTGTAAAATGTTACAAGGCAGCTCCAATGATAGCCTACAGGAGACCTAGTCCTTCTAATAGCGAAAAACAAAATACATAGTATTTCACCATCAGGACAGGTAAAACACACCAGTCCAAGTCCTACCTGTCACATACTCTCCACCCTGCCTATGGGGGTAACCTGGACCTACCTTAGGGGTGCCTCACATGGGGTGCACGTGCCAGGTTGACATGACAGTTAAAGACTGCGCGAGCAGACACTACAGTGGCAGGTCTGTGACAAATTTGAAAGGCTACTTGTGTGGGTGGCACATTCAGTGCTGCAGAATTTTAATCTCAGCTTCAACCAACACTTGACCAAAATGGAACGCCCTTGTGTAGAACACATTCTTGTCATCAGTGGTCTCAAGTTTCCCAGCTGCAAGCCTTAGCAGATCCTTGAGTTTAGATTTTACTTTGCATTGTGAAAAGTGTAGTCCTAGTAAACATATTAAGGACTATATGAACCAGGATGATAAGAAAAAACATGAATTGACAAGCTACTGACGCATGACGCTAGCATGCACCACAGTCCTACTTCATTTACCATGATTCACCTTCTTAGCAATAATTGCTAGCATTTGAATCGGGAGAAGCACCAAAACTAGGGGCCTCCTAATAGAAAAAAGCTCAACATGTACAGTCTAAAGGGTAGACTCAGCTCACAGCATTGCACTACAAAAGTAGTATCATTCACTCCAGTATTGCAAAATGTGTGTGGGCAGTTTATAACCTGGAGGAGGCGGGCAAATGAAAGTTCTACCCGTTCACTCCCTGCTTCTGCTTTGCATTGGAGTTCTTTTTGTTTCTATCCCTTTTCTCTACTTCTCTAACTATCGTCAGGTGGGGTTAGCGAAACAAACGGGACATAACGTCTCAACATACTGAAGCACAAACTGCAATTGTTACAATTTTGCTAACCCTGTAACAGATCCGCCAATTTGTTCATGTCCAAAAATGTAATAAAGATATATTGAAATTTAAACAAATATATATATATATATTTGGCCTCAATACTTGGTTGGTGGATATGTGTTTAAAGCTTACAAAAAGCATTGTTTTTGCAACAGATGTGTTGATGACGGCCCTCTGGGTTTTATTATCAAACATCTATGAAATTGGCATTGGTTGTTATGCCCACTGCGGATTTACATTGTTTGGAGGCTACCCCATACAGAGACCTTCCGGAGCTGGCCTTATCTTTCTAGCATTATCATAACCGTGGCATTTTAACCGGGTCGGTGCCGCTGTAGTCCCCTCCTTTTGATGAACTCTGAATGATGCTGACAAGTTACCCAGGCAAACGCCAACATTTCCAGAAGCAGTAGCGTGTACAGACACAGACACGCTGCTTTATTCCGCTCTCAGATGCATATTTATCTTAAGATGTGGTTCTAAGCCTGTCTCGAGTCAGAAACAAAACTAAAGATTTCATCTACTGAACAACCGATGTCAGGGATCCCAAGTTCTGAAACTGGTTATTGCATACTTTACATAATATAATATTCTCAGAATTTATTATTGTTTCCCAGTATCTCGTTTTTAAGTATTTGTGGTACTCGCATCCATTTCCGGACCATATGTTAAACCTGTCCAGAGAAATATTGCGAATATGCCCAACAATAAGATTTGATCAGAGATTTATTAAACGCAAAGAGACAGCTACACGATCATGGAAACGTTTAAGAACAGTTATTCCTGAATTACATTTAAAATTATGTAAATGTGCATGTTATCATTGTTGATCTGTTTTAAATGGCGCCATACAGAGTCCAGACACTAGTAAGGGAGCCAGAGGCTGTACTGGATTCATAGAAATAATATCCTAAGAGGAATCACAGAGAGGCGAGAGAGCACAGCGTTTCCATGACGCTTCAGTGGTCTGTAGAGGCAAGCGAGAGTCAGGGAAATCCCTCTGCAAGTTAACAATGTTCTTAACTAACAGGTGGCCAGTAGGTCTAGTCTTTGTCTGACAAATGAACAGAGGCATAAAATTGACAGGAGAATGAAAAACACTGAAGGCAAATGTGTGATGTGCCTGGTGGAATGGTCATGCCAATCTAGTCTTTAGACAATTCAAGCTGTGTCTGGGGTCAAAGTTTGTTAATGTGCTTGTTTTAACTGAAAATTATACCTCATATACACACGCGCAACAGTGACCCACTCCAAACCTGCTAAATTTAAAGCATGTACCGCTGTGAAGAATTACGTCAATGTGTTATGCACATCAAATAGTTTATCTCAGAGATCACTTTGTGGAAAATCTGCATAGGAAATGCCTGTGCAGTGCATGAAATCTGGGGTGCAGCGTTTCTGGTCAAGCAGAGGAATTACGTATGTAATAAAAAAAAAACATAACCATGGCACAGCAAACTTTGTCCATACAGGAGAACACCACCCTTCAGTCATAATGTGCCATAAAAACAAGTCAACAGCGTTGGGACGGTAAAGATCCCCTATTTGGCCCTGGGGGCTTGCAGCCCTGCCCCGAGTTCCCCATAGTGACTTTCTGTTGGTTTCTTTTTTTTGCCTGAGTATCCCCCTACAAATCATTCATGTGCACTGAGGGCTACTTGAGACAGAGAAAGACCCCCAGAGATGTTAGTTGTGGAGGAGCACAAGACAAACACCCTCCATTACTGACCGTAACTACTGTTAGCTCCCCAGGGGGAGGAGGACTGACAGTGGTGGCAGCAGCACATCGTATTTTTTTTTTAGCCAATGTACTCATTTTTGTGGTTTAGTATCAAGTTTTAAAAAATTATTTTATTTGTTATGCAAGGGTTTTAATTAACCTATGGAAATAAAGAAAATTGAAAAATAGATTGGGCAGTGGCAATCTTTTTAACTGTCAAGGATATTTTCACTTTCTATATTTATGAAAATCGATATTAAATTACTTACCTTAAATTCGATATTTTTGTTGACTATATTCTGTCCATTCGATATTTTGTCCATTCTATATTTTCACTTCGATATTAGTGCTATTCTATATTTTTGATTCGATATTTTGTCTGTATACCCTATAATCTATAACCTATAATCACTTTTGTAGTGAGGGTGGGTTTAGGTAAATCTGTCTGCTAATCATGCTCATGACATTACTGACTTCTATTCTAGTTGGGCCACAATTATTGCATATTAGAGAACAATAGTTTAAATAAATATTGTAAACTTCCTTTATGTCTCTTTTCTATTTATTGTGGACAAGTACAAGTGAGAGAATAAACGGGGGTGACCTGCTACTGCGATCCCTGAGAGGGTCCAGAGTGATGTGTTCTGGGGTACCAAATCACTTGTCTCTCTGGAAAGGTTAGGAGGGCAAGTGAGGCACTATAGGCTAGTTGGATTTTGGGGCAATGATACTAATGTGGTATGGTGACTCAGTCCCTACATGCTGATGTTCTGTAGTCTCAAGCATAGTTCTGTTCCTGAGCAGAATCCCTGTAATGACATTGAACAGGCAATACCCAACTTTTATTTATCCAGTTAACACATTGTTTTCCCATTTATAAAAATAGAGAATATTTTAATGAATAAAATCGCATCAAAACATCACAAATCCAATAAGAGGAACCAGTTTTTTTTCATTTTAAATAAACTTAGCAGCAAAAAGTGCAAAATGCCAACTGCAGCTGGTCATGCTAGATCAGGACAAAGGTAAGTTTTAATCCGACTACGATGGAGCATTTAATACAAGGAACAGGTTTAGTACTGTTCTAAGACATACCCTTGGACTTAGAAACCTATATGGAGAAAAAGTGGTCATCAACGAGTCGCCAGTAGGGTAAGCTGCAAACTGGATCTGAGGCAGGACTCAATTACAGTGGGATGCTGAAGAGCAGGGTCCCAGTGCAGTCATGCATGAAGGCAGGAAATCTCTAAGTAGACAAAGTCCATGCCCAGGATGGCCTCGATGTCAAATGGATGCTGCTTCACATCAGTCCCGGCAAAGTCCTCTATTTTCAGACATAAAGAGTTTTCTGGAAGTTGAGTTTCCTTCTGGGTGGCAAACCAACAAGTTTGCAGCTTTACTGTGACCCCAGTCTCCATTGGTTCTCAAAGCAGAAATCTAGGAAACGTTTTTCAGTCTCAGTTTTTGCAATTTGGGCAGGAGGAGTACACTCTAACACCAGCCAATGATTCCCAGGACATGAGAAACAGCACTTGGGGTTAGGACTCCCAGACCTTAATCTCTGTGGGAGAGGAGCCACCCCCAGAATCGGTTTTGAGTGACTTCTATGATGGGAAGGTCAACTTCTCCCTAGACCCAAGGCCTTTTTCTCAGCTCTGGGACCCAATGTACATCTATTCAGGTCCTGGGTAAGAGTTGGAATGGATTAATAGAGCCATTTAGGCAATCTGAAGGAAACTGCCTTTTGTAAAATATTTCTCACTTAAAAAAAAATATATACATTTTTACATTTTCATTGTTGCAACACTGAACAAATATACGTTGTGCATTTATTTTCCGCAAATCTCAGTTACTGCTCCTTGTGTATCATATGCCCGTCTCCTACAAGGTGTACCCAACTGACCAATCACGAAGTTACCAGATAGTCCATATTGATGCAGCAGCATAACCAATATTACTTTTCATGCGTTAATCATCTTTACGTTCACTGTGCCAACCACAATAATGCTTTCATGATTTTGCACAAGGCATCTATTCTGAGCCTTGATCTCCAAAACTGGAGAAGTCTTGCAGTACATCCACCCACACCACTAAGTCCTTTAGCAGTTTTTCATCTTTCCTGCTGCATCTAAAGTGGGCCTCTTCCGCTAGAGCCCACTTCATCACTCCCCAACCAACAATTCAATATTTAGGGCCTTATTACGACTCTGGTGGTCCGTGGACCGTCGTATTACAAGTTGAGTGGAATACATTTATGAAGACCGCAGCTGAACCGCTGAGAATCCCAGCATACCGCTGAACGCAGGATTCAGGGTCGGGGAAAGGCAGCCACCATAGAGGGGCATAGGGTAGCTGCACCAGTGTCCGTATTATGAATTGCCTTTTCCACAAGCTGACCGTCCAACTACCTATTTGTTCTTCTAGGCAGAGTCCAACACGGATCCCTTTCTTTCCACCCCCTTCACACTGGGATCTTCACCCGAGGATTACAACCCTGTTTGCAACGATCTACAGGTAAGTCCTTTTCGTACCATTTACCCAATGCCAGGACTGGGTGCATATGGGCGGACTGCAGCAATGGGTAGATGGTATATTCCTACATGTATCATGCATATGTGTGTATCTGACACAAAATAGTTTGAAATGCACACAGAGGTATCAATATATTTGAAAAAGTCCTCAACACTGCTGCAAAATCTCTGTATCCAAACAGTCGGCACTGTGGTCAACTCATAATACGGCGGTCAATAGACTGCCATGCTGTGGGCTATTGGCGGGAATGGACGCGGTTCTCAGGCAGTCGGACCGCCAAACTCATAATCAGGCCCTAAGTCTCCTCCCACGCAACCATCCAATTGCTATATGTCACTTTGCTAGCAACAGGACTAAGTATACAAACTTGTATTCCATTTTGTTCTTTTTTGGTAGGACAATGATGCCTAAAAGGTACAGCTGTTGTGAAAGGACCGTCTTGTCACATTAGTGGAGACACAATATATGCTACAATCCACCAATGACATTTAACTTACAGGTCCTGGGTACCTTTCGTGCCATATGCTAGAGACTTAATTTAAATATGCTAATTAGGAGTATAGCCCATTTCAATATGTTTTCGGGGTCGGAGCATAGGCACTTGGGCCTGGTTAGCAGAGTCCCAGTACACAGTCAAAACCACAGCAGCATCAGTCCAAAATTTGATGGTGTTCAAGCAAAAAGAGGTATTTTCTTACAACAACTGAACTGTATTTTTAATAAGTTATGTTATGTGTATTTGAAAAGAGCACTCTCACCCGCAAGGGTATCTTGGCACTGAGCAAGTGTGAATGCCTAGCCATGCCTATGGTAGGTTGGTTAATTGGAAATCCAGGACTTCAGCTTCTTGCGGAATTCAAGAAGAGAGAAGGAGGCTTTAGGAGCAATATAAGGGAAATGTTTATCCTCCTGATTTCTGTGTATGCATGGAATGTGTGCAAGTAGGAGTCCTAACAGTGTCTTGGTGGTTGGTTGGTAGGAGATGTGACTGTTCAGGTATGTGGGGCTTGAGTTGTGTTATATCTTGAATACATGTGTAACAAGTATGGATAGGGTGTATCTGTGTATCGGGAGCCAGTGTAGTTACCCCAAACGTGTTGTGATGTGAGTTTTATGTTGGAGGTTGAGGAGGAGTTTAGCTGCTGAGTCTGTTAGTTAAACTTGTGGTTTCATTATTTGTCTAGCTGGTCCCTTTCCCGGGATACACTATTAATATCTAAAATTGCTTCCAAGAGTTTATCTTTGGGCCAGGCAGCCTTCCCATAATGAAATTTGTTTTTTTGTGGCTAGTCACTGTAAGGACATGGTTACTTACAATTTAGACATGTCCTACTTTTAAATACCATGCACCCTGCCTTGTAGGTTACAGGGCCTACATAGGGATGACTTTATAATATTTAAAAGGAAGATTTTTACCTGTCAAGAATGGTTTACTTTTGTTTTACACTATTACAGCTAGATACCAGTGGTAGATTCAAAGCTTTGTTTGCACTGCCCCTATAGTGCATGGCACAACAGGTGCTACAATCCACAAATGGCATTCAACTTGGTACATTTTGTATGCTATCCTAGGGGTTTATAGGCAAGTTAAATATATCAATTAGGAGTATGCCAACTCGACCATCTTTCAAGTGCCCTTTACTACTTGATAGCAGGGTTAAAGTTTACAGAGTTCTAAGCTGCCAAACCAGAGAGGGCAAAAGCCTAGGTGGACATCACCAAAATATGGTAATTTCCCTGCCTAGGTAGGCACCACTCTGGATGTAACAATAGGTGATTAATTTGACCTTCTAGATGACAGAGGGCATACAGTCAATCAATCAATCAATCAGTATTTGTATAGTACTGCTAATCACCGGATTGGGTATCCAGGTGCTTGCAAGTCCCGGAAGGTAAGCATAAAATAATAGCTGGACAGCAAGAACAACTAACAATTTAAAAGGCCTTACCGATTTCAGCAGCGGATGAGCCGCGAGCTGACCTGGAAGCCAGTCCAGGCCCTTGCCTGCCACTGAACGCACACAAGTAAGACTACAAGAAATGGGACAGCACAATCAACAATATATGTAAATTGATACTTGTATAGCGCACTACTCACCCGCAAGGGTCTCAAGGCGCTTGTACGAATACCGCTGTGGAACCCATCCTGGCATTCCCTGTGAGGCGTCCACTCCTGGGCACCCCCAAGGTGGAGGCGAGGCATCCTTAGCGTTGTGGGGGCAGTTGTGGAGATTAAGCAAGCTATTGCCCAGAGTTGCAGAGTGGGACTCCATGATTGGAATAGACACCGAGGCGAGAATTATCAGGTCCGTGGAACTTTTGAGCCCAAGACCCGCCGAGGCGGGGAATTGAACCCTGGTCCCGGGCTAGACCTCTGCATCAGGGTCTGCCACTCTAACCATTGAGCCACACTTCTCCACCAATATAAGGTAGGGGTGGGCTTAGGGAGCCAAAAAGGGAAAAACAATAAATAGTGAAGGGATTCAAAACAGGTGCGAAGTTAATCTGAAAGGCAATGCAACAACGCAACAGATTGCCAGGCACAGGACGGAGTTCCCAAGATGACTAAATAGGTCTCTACACCCTTAATGAGCAGCAAAGGACCCCAACCCAGGAAGTGTGTCAATGTGAGTGACTAAAAGTTAGCAGTCTAGTGTTCCTTTTTAAACTTCTATTGACCAATTTTCCAGTACCTCCAGCTCCCCAAGCCTATCTTCTTGCCTGAATCCTGACATGATTACTTCAAGAACATGTAGATGGGAATATGCATTTGTGTTCTATTGTTTACATGATCAATCATACACAGGCAATCATAAAAAAATACCTACCTTGCAGACATTCTCAAAGGGTGCTTGGGTAGACCTGTAGAAGGAAAGAAGTCAAATGGAGGGACAAATGGGTCACCTGAACCTAGGAGCAGAATTTAGGTCTTGGAAAAATTAAGGACGAGCCAGTTCTATCTCATCACATTTTGGTTGCTTAAAGGAGAAATCTATGACTTGACCACGATTGCCTCACTTTTGAAAGACTTTAGCACATACATGACCACCGTACATATGTCTTCCTGTACTGAAAATCTCAAAGACATAAAATGTACAGAGAACCATCTGGTCCTCCTGCTGTAGCCAATATCTAATAATTCGGCCTGCATCAATTTTAATGAACATCTGTGCAACCTTCATGCCAAGTCATGCCATGTTTCCCCAGGTCTATGGGCAAAACTGGACTATCATTGTTTTGTTATTTTGTTTGTTTTATTCACCTATCATACACTTTCCACCACAGGTGTACCCACCCACTGGTTTTCTTTTTTTGTTGCTTCTCTTCTTTTTTATGCCCTACTTTTCGTGTCTATTTCAATTATTTTGAGTGCTGTACCCCTTATTACTGGTGCAAAACACTATTGTAGTGAAGGCAGGGCCCCTTGCGCACATTGCTAAGTTAGCATAGGCTTATTAGAAGTTCAAACACCATTTTACTTTTTTGCTGCTTTTGCACACGACACTATGGGCTCGATTCCGATCCGGTAAAATGCGCTCCGAATCGTCGTACGGAGCAATTTCCCCCTACGAATCGTACCCGTAAACGTCCCCGTACGTACGACGAAGTACGATTCGTACCAGGAGCCAAAGACCTCACTCGGAACCCGCTGTACGTGACATCGCTACGGTTCGCGGCTGGTTTTAACGACCCAGCAAGTACGATTCGTGTCGGGTACGCACCGTACAACCCTTTTTTTTACGGGAGCTGGAAACAGCCGTAAGCGCATAGTTCGCGCCGAAACAAGTACGGAACGCCCCCCCCCTCCCCCCCGGGGACGCCGCGTACCCCCCATGATCGCCGGGGTACGTGACGTACCCCTGCGATCATGGGGGGTACCCGCCGTACACCCAGCGTACATGGGGTACGCACCGTACCCCATGTACGGTGGGTGTACGGCGCGTACCCCATGTACGCTGGGTGTACGGCGCGTACCCCCCATGATCGCACGTACCCCGGCGATCATGGGGGGTACGCGCCGTACGGTGTGTATGTGATTGTGCGCTTTTCCGTACGAATCGCCCTTACCTGAGGCGGACCGTACGAATAGCGTCCTGATCACCCGGTCCGGATCGTACTCGCCGGGTCGTACGGTGTGTTTACGAGTCGTACGGAAACGGCTACGAATACGAATCGTACGGGGGATTTTTTTTACCGGATCGGAATCGGCGCCATTATGTAACTGTTGTCGTGAGTTAGGCTGCATGAATTGTTTCACATGAGAATGGCTTGTTTTCAGCGTCCCTAGACTTACATCTCGACCTTAGTCTGCACAGTGAATGCTGACGCCTCCAAGGTTATCATAGCAATGTTAGGTGTTGTTCTGGCTGATCGGCTCATGCTCTAGACACAACATGCATGCAGCTGCCGCTAGCTGAAATTCTGGCGCCTTTAATATTGCACTGCATACATGATTTAGGCACTTGGAGAAAATCTGTTTCCAGAGAGAGAGACCTTCTGCAGATCCTGATGTGATTTACCTCTGCTGATCTTGGAGGCATGCGGTCACCTATTCAAGCCTAAGAGACCTTCTATATTTTATAAAACATAGATCCTAGCTAGGGAGGGTGGCATACAAGGCACTATAGGACCTGTTTCCACTATCATTATAACATGATTTTTCCTTTTGTGTTTTATGGAATTATAACAATGCTGATCGCATTATGTTTAATCATATGCCTGCTTATGTTTGCAAAAATACTGCATGTTAAAGCACGTGGTTAAAATAAACATTTTAAACTTTATGGTGTCTCTTTTTACCTATGCTGTGGACTGGTATGAGACTAACAAACAAAAGAGTGTTCTTGATTCCCACCATTCCTGAGAGTAACC
Source organism: Lissotriton vulgaris (assembly GCF_964263255.1). NCBI lineage: Eukaryota > Metazoa > Chordata > Amphibia > Caudata > Salamandridae > Lissotriton > Lissotriton vulgaris. The sequence goes on along the minus strand of NC_141689.1, from coordinate 2,111,921,329 downwards.
TAAGTCGCATCTTCTGGGTTGTCTAATCATTGGTTCCTTTGCTATAGGACGAAGAGCTAATTTGACACTGATGCTAGTCAGTTAAGGGTTCTGGGTACTGAGGAGAGTTTTTTGGTCCACCACAATTCACTAACGTCCTGGGTCTCTGTGCACAGTTCTGTGTATGAGCAGAATCCCTGCAAGACCATGTGATGAAAATATCTGAATACAACTAATGCACTGTTGATATTGGAATTGAACAAAAGACTAAACAAATAAATACAACTAAACAGAGCTTTCTGGTTTTTGTGTTTTGTGTGACACCCAGGGATCAGTATAGCCAGTTTAACGTTTAAGGGCACTCATTCCTAAATTATTTGATATGCTGGAGTCAACGCATAAGGCCTACAGTTCTGAGAAACTAAAGATCTACTTTAATGGGTGTTTCCTCATCTCTCCTCATGTGCTATATGTATTTACTGTACATAATCGCTACCAAAATACCAAAGCTGTCTTTCATTTAAGGCTGCCTCTCTTTGTCTCCTATAGGGTAATTGTATTTATTAAATGACATCAGCTAACACCACTTTTCTAATTTGAATAAAGTCAGTCCAAGAACATTGTGTAAAACTCTTTCTGATTATCATGATCTGTGCTTTGTTTACACATGCACGTGTGGATCTGCTACTGATTATAAGCCCCACTCCAAGATAATGAGGAATCACCTTACCTTTAGGAAAGGAGGAGCAACATAATAAATTGGAGATGCTCATGATCCCATGGACTAGCAAAATACAAGTGATGCCAATGGTATTCAATTTAAACGTAATTATTTAAGGCGAAAGATACCATCAATTATCTATCTCAACCATACACATTTATAATGACTAAATCAACTGTCCTATTTTTATGTTCATCTTATGGTTAATTTTCTAAAAAAACACAAAACACATAAGTGATATCTAATACTCTTTTAGTAATCTTTTCAAAATCTTTGTAGAGATCTTCAGTATTGTGGTCATACACATCAAGAAATCACACAATATCTATTCTCTTGTGTCGAGCAATTTTCAACAAGACATACAAGCAGAAAAAAAACACAAATAACAAATAAAGTTGTACAATCGTTAACCCTTAATCCATGGGTTATGTCTGAAGCCCAATAGTTTGCAAATAAGGAAATTTGGTAATGTCTCTTATAACCTTAATTCCTTTTTCGAACACCACAATTGTATTTAGGAGTAGGTGAAGCACAACTCAATGTTTTTATGGCTTCTCAAATCACTCCAACTCCTAGGGAATATATCCCATATTGCTTCCAAATCATACAAAGTGTGTCGAAATCAATGATAAACTGTCGACGCGTTTCGGCCTGTCAAGCAGTTTCAGGCCTCATCAGGACAATGGGCAAACAAAACGAGCAGTACTTTACCTAAGACAAAAATCAAAAAAATACAATAAATATTCATCTAAAATATTCACATTATCATGACATTTAAACTCACGGACACAGGTACCCTAGGGTGCCACTACCATTCTAGAGGGAGAAGTTTTTCCTGAGGTTGCGGTCTCTTATTCAGTATCACACCGAAACGAAATGTTATTGTAGTAAAAAACCCACCACCAAGTGAATACATTCGTAAAAACAAAAGACCAAATCTCTAGTCTCACTCTTCCTTATAACCTAAAAACACCATTTTGTCATGCACTATTCCAATAGGCAAATCAAAACACCCTCCGTGAAACTTAATACGTTACCTACCGCATTCAAAACCGGTAAAAAATCCCAGCCTATTATCAAAATTGTCTTCGCTATTGTATATCACACCAAGCATATCATTTGGCAATTCTCCATATTGGCGAAACAACCTGCAATATCAATGTGCACAAAATAAAGATAAATCTAACTAAATCAAAATCACAGGGTAACATAAATCCCCGCTCGTCGCCCAGGGGCCATTCCATTATGTATCGTGACAATTCATGTTCATATTTGTATCCCCTTTTCCTAAACTCCGACACGTCTAACATGGCACGGTCGACATTCAAATCATGGTGTCACACTGTACATGGCTCATATTAGTGGGTCCCCCCTTCCCTCAATCAGCAAGCAATACAATCAAAGAAAAAAGGGTTTCTACATCAGTCTCTTGTATCTTAACGTGTCCTCAACACATCACTCACGCCACAATCATTGGCGGTGTGTGAGAGCATACTGTCAACTCGTAAGGAAACTATTTCAAATGTCCACTCGACGATTACCGTCGTGCTAGACTCTAACTGTAAACTGTACCTTGCATCCAAAATGCGTGACTTATTCAAATGTTCGGTTCCGAACGGAGATTCAATCACAACAAACGTCCAGCACCGACAAGCGTCTCCGAATCACGCCAGATAATATCTTTAAACTCGTTCCTCACAGTTTCCCAGGGACTAACATACCACTAAGGCTGCCTAGCACGCATATCCACGCCCATTTCAAAGGGACGAAAGCGAAGAGGGACTAACAAACAAAACAACGAGCCCATACTAAGATGGCCGCCACTCAGCGCGAAATTCTCGTCATTACTATGATAAACATCAAACAAACGGACCCTATCATACGGAACCTACTTGACGCTCAATTAGACAACAAACAGGGCTTTATCAGCCTGAATTATAAATCAAGGGCATGCAGAAAAAAATAAAATAAAGTAAAATAAAAATAATAAACCAATTATAATATCAGCGGATTAATCAATAAATACAAATTATGCCGCACCCAATTATCCCAAGAATTATATACATAATCACCCGTGTGAGACCGTGCCCCCATTACAATCTGTAGCCTCAATTGTTGGAACAACAGATATTCACTGTAGCATTTCATTAAAATTACACACAACCTACAATATGTATAATCATTTAGCATGATGGTTATCCAATCCATTATCTCATTCATAATGTACACAAAAACACCTCACGGTACTCTTCCACCTACATAGCTGAACTACAAGGTAAGCTCTCCCTTAAGGAATATCAACATATTAGGGACCACATTTCGTCTCTATCGTTCAATCCAGTTTTAGAGGTTTGATACTTCTCAATGAGTCTTGCCTCCAGTTGGTTCAATTTAGTCTCAGTCTCTGTTTTGTTCCTGTTTGTAACCAAACATAATACTGACCAGTATATGTCATTGAATGAGTGGTTAAATATCTGGTAATGGTTGACCAATGGAGCCCCTAGGGTCAAACATTTAATTCTGGATTTGTGCTGCAAGACTCTCCCCTTAACAGCGTGGGTCGTCTGTCCAATGTAAAAGCGATTGCATGGGCACATGATACAATAAATAACGTTTTTTGTATTGCAGTTAGAAAAATGCTTTTGAATGTGTGAGTGTCCATTAATCTTAACCTCTTTAGAATCATTCGTCATCTCACACGCCACGCAATTATGGCATCTGAAATGGCCAACTATTGGAGGTAATTTGAGTAAATCCCTAATAGTAGTAGATGCCGGTTTTGTGGGATTACTTTTGGCTCTTACCAATTGATTGCGCACATTTGAGCCCTTCTTAAAAGCAAAAAGCGGTTTAGATATTTCAATGTCCCCTAGCAATTTCCAGTTGTTTGAATTATCTTTTTTACTTTATTAGCTCTCGGGTCATAGGTCAGCACACACGTTAATGGGGTTTCATTCTGTTCTTTAATTTTAGGTATCAATAAGGTCTCGCGGGGCGTATACCATGCTCTTTTGAGTGCCACTTTGGTTAATCTCTTAGGATATCTGCGAGAAATCAATTTCTCTTTAAGATGGTTAGCATGTAGAAAGTATTGATCTTTATTACTACAATTTCTTCGAATACGAAGAATCTGCCCATAAGGCAAATTTTCTTTCAGTGACCTTGGATGTCCGCTACTAAAATGAAGTAAAGTATTTCGATCAGTCGGTTTAGTATATAAACCGACAATCAATTTCCCTTCCTCATGTTCGATGTAGACATCTAAAAAATTTATTTTTAAGGGATCACTAGACACCGTAAATTTGAACTCTTGGGTTCTGTTGTTCAACCAAGTATGGAACTCAGTCAATTGTCCTGAATCCCCATTCCAAATCATGAAGATATCATCTATATAGCGACACCAGAGCCCACATAGATGTTTAAATGGGTTGGTGTCGCTATATATCCAACTCTTTTCAAACTGATCCATGACTAAATTCGCAATTTCTGGTGAAAAGCTGCACCCCATTGCGACTCCTGAGATCTGAAGGTATAACTTTTCTTTAAAATTAAAGAAATTGTTTTTTAAACAGATCCTAGCCAGTTGAACAATAAATTCAGTCGGCACTTGATGGGGATGTTGCCTCGAATCCAAGGCAAACTCACACACACTCAGAGCATCTTCCTGCGGTATATTTGTGTGTAGCGATTCGATATCAAAGGTGGAGAGTAGCTGCTTGGAAGGATCAAAATCCAACCCCTCCACCTTTGATATCAAATCCATAGTATCTCTTATATATGACGGTATTTCCTTCACCAATGGGAATAAAAATACATCAACATATTGTGCCAACGGTTCCAACAGGAAGCCACACGCTGCCACAATGGGTCTCCCTGGAGGAACCGTGAGGGATTTATGAATTTTTGGCAAAACATATATGTTGGGAATTTTGTTATGTTCACTATTTAAAAACTCAAACTCATTCTTACACAACCATCCGGAGTCCAAGCCTTCCTGAGTAATATTTCTAATTTGTTCTTTGAGTCGTAGGGTAGGATTAACATCTAATTCTCTGTAGAACAACAGATTAGAGAGTTGGTTATTAATCTCTTGTTCATATTTCACAGTATCCCACAGCACTATCCCACCCCCCTTATCTGCGGGTTTCACAATTATATTCATGTTTTGGGCAAGATTTTTAAGTGCAAGCATTTCTAGTTTACTACAGTTGGTTTTGTAGAAGCATTTTTTATTTTGGAGTAAGTCCAAATCTCTGAGTACATGATTTTCAAATACTAAAATTTCTGGAGGTAACAGGATACTTTCAGGTATAAATTTCGATTTATTTTTAAGTCCACTGATGTTAAGTGTTTGTTGGCTCTCCTGTTCTAAAAAGAAGGCTTTCCATCTTATCTTTCTTAGGAAGGCCAAAACTTCAGTCTTAGTATCAATAGGATTTTGTAGTCGTATAGGGACAAATGTCAAACCTTTGGATAAAATTGATATTTCATGCTCCGACAAAATATGATTGGACAGATTGTAAATTGGAATCATATCTCTTATTGTCTCATCCTGAGTATGTAGTGTTATCGCCTGTAGGTCTTCTTCCTGGTTCGAAAGGGTTCTGTTTCCTGAGTTTGATATTGGTCTCCGGATTGGAAGGCCATCTGTGGTGGATATACATCCCCTTGGTAATTGTACCCCCGCCATCTCGGTCCCCCTCCCCAGGGTCTGAACCTTCCTCTGTTGAGAAAAGGAGGTCTGGATCTGGGATATTGTTGGTAGGGATAATAGCCACTGTTTGATCCTTGGCTGGAATCCGATGAAGTGTCTGACCAAGTTATGAATTTATTTCTAGACCTACCTCGATACTGCAAATTCAATGAGTTGGGATTGTTGGTGGTAAAAAAATCGTCCTTTAAATAAGGATATATTTCGTCTATCTTGAAATTTTTTTATGTCTCTTGCTACCTTAGAAATTTTCAAGTTGGTATTGTGAATTGTAAAATCTACAATTGTTTTTTCAGCTGCTTCTAATAGTTTTTAGCATCTTTAATGGTGCTATCTCCTAGAATCTCTTTCTCCAATTCCTCAATGGCCTTCAGTTCTTCTTCATTCAATCTAAGTGCCGTCTCTACTGAGAGGGCCATCCAGTCAATGGAACATTTAGTGCCTACTCCCCTAAAACCTTTCAAATATGTCTTATCAGTTATAAAATAACTGGAATGTTTTTCACCTGTAACCCTACAGGGATGGTGTTATTTTTAAGGTGTTCAGAAAGTACCTGTGCATGTAGTTGTGTACGTATGTTTTTCTTCTTAAGTTGTTTAAGTTTTTCTATTTTGTCTACATTAGCAATTACGGCTTCTCCTTTAACTCCGCTAAGCAGCGAAGGTGTTTTGGATACTAGAGCATTTATCTGATCTGTACTGTAAGTAACCGTAATTGGTTCTGACATATCTTATATCAAAATTATAATTATAAAGAACTCTCTCTCAAAATGGCAGCTGTATCGACGTGAAAAATTGTCCTATTTCACAATTAATTATAAGCATAAATATACAAATTACATATATTAATAACCACAGATGAACACAACACAGAAAAATAAAACTTTCTTGTGGTCCGGTATCTCTGGACCAAGGATATAATCCTTAGTTAACCCTCACACTTCAAAAAGTGCAAATAATTCTCTAATAACAACAGGGGGTACCCAATCAACCACTGGGCATATGGGTGAATATAAACTAGCAAAATACAAGTGATGCCAATGGTATTCAATTTAAACGTAATTATTTAAGGAGAAAGATACCATCAATTATCTATCTCAACCATACACATTTATAATGACTAAATCAACTGTCCTATTTTTATGTTCATCTTATGGTGAATTTTCTAAAAAAAACACAAAACACATAAGTGATATCTAATACTCTTTTAGTAATCTTTTCAAAATCTTTGTAGAGATCTTCAGTATTGTGGTCATACACATCAAGAAATCACACAATATCTATTTTCTTGTGTCAAGCAATTTTCAACAAGACATACAAGCAGAAAAAAACACAAATAACAAATAAAGTTGTACAATCGTTAACCCTTAATCCATTGGTTATGTCTGAAGCCCAATAGTTTGCAAATAAGGAAATTTGGTAATGTCTTTTATAACCTTAATTCCTTTTTCGAACACCACATTTGTATTTAGGAGTAGGTGAAGCACAACTCAATGTTTTTATGGCTTCTCAAATCACTCCAACTCCTAGGGAATATATCCCATATTGCTTCCAAATCATACAAAGTGCGTCGACAGTTTATCATTGATTTCGACACACTTTGTATGATTTGGAAGCAATATGGGATATATTCCCTAGGAGTTGGAGTGATTTGCCTAGTGGTTGATTTGGTACCCCCTGTTGTTATTAGACATGATCCCCTGGAAGCAAATTAAAAGAGGTATTTAAAAAAAATTCAAGCGCTGCTGAACAGGTAATCATTTCCTGCATATGGTATTGTATCCCAAATGTTCCATTAAATTGGAATGGCCTACAGAACATTAATTCTAATTATCAAGGCCTGTCTCCATATTTATAGAGCGATGCCACAGCGATTATTACTCTCCCACCCCAGGTAACTCATTTGTGAAATGTTCACACTTTCTTGTTACCCTGCACACATAATCAATCCAATCAATCAATAAATCAATCAATCAGTCTTGTATAGCATGAACTGTGGTCCCGGGGGTTCTCCAGACGCTGGGGTTCTGTGAGCCTTGGTTGAAAAGCCATGTCCTGAGGTTATTCCTGCAGTCTTCCAGCGAATGGGCCATTTGAAAGTGGAGGGGGAGGTCATTCCAGGACTTGGGGGGAGGTAGGCGAAGGAACGGCCTCTGCAGTGGCTCTGATTAATACATGTGATGGACACCAAGGCAAGGGAGGCTGAGTGAAGCTCTGTGGTAGGGCGGTGGAGCACTATTCGGACGTTGATGTAGGTGGTTCCGGAGTTGTGGAGGGCTTGGTAGGCATATGCCAGGAGTTTGAAGAGGCATCTTTTCTGAATGGGGAACCAGTACAGGCTTTTGAGGTGGGGGGTGGTGCTGGTTCTTCTGGGGAGGTTGAAGATGAGTCTTGCTGAGGTGTTCTGAACAGTCTGGAGGAGGTTGAGGAGCTGTTTGGTGGCTCCTGTGTAGAGTGTGTTGCCGTAGTCAAGTCGGCTGGATGCGAGGGCTTGGGTGACTGTTTTCCTGGTGGAGGTGAGGATCCATCAGAAAATCTTGCAGAGCATGTAGATGGTATGGAAGAAGAAGGAGGATACAGCATTGACCTGTTGCTTCATGGTCAGTTGACTTTCCAGGATGAACTCGAGGTTGCATGCGTGGTCAGTGGTGGTTGATGTGTGGCTGAGTTCGGTGGGTCACCAGGTGTCATTCCAGGGAGGGGGTTTGTCCCCGAATGTGAGCACTTCTGTTTTGTCCGAGTTGAACTTTAGGCAGTTGGATGTCATCCAGGTGGCGACGTCGGACATGGTGTTTCGAAAGTTGACTCTGGTGGTGTTGATGTCTTCTGTGAGGGACAGGATGAGTTGTGTTTCAGCTGCATTCCTTTCTTAAACGATGGCCTTGTGCGTGACCTTTACTTTTTGAATACTGGTGCTACCTTTCGGTTGGGGCAGCACAGAGAGACTGCTCCTGAGCTGCCCTGCTGACTCCCCACCCAGTTAACACTTTCCTGCACCAGAGAAGGAGCCAGCATTCTTTCTCTCTCTCGCCCAAGATCCAGGTGAGCCGGCAGAAGAGGTGGCCTGGGACATCAAACTCCTCACAGATATGGGCACAGAGGCCAGGAGGAGTGCAGGGGCATTGTCTCCTCTTCGGTCCCCGAAAACTGGGGGCCTGAGGGGGCCAGGATGAGATGCATGCTGTGGTGCCACTGGATTCATTTTTTGGTCCCCAGCGGTTGGCGTCCTGGGGGGCATTAAGGTTGAGTCAAGCCCAGGGAGGTGGGGTCCCCACGGAAATCTTGTTTTACTGCTCCCTTCCCAGACCTGAGCTCTACCTGGTGTCCTGGTGCCCTCTCCTTTTGGGGGACATGTTCCACAGCCCCAGCACATCCAGCCAGCAGAACACCCACCTTGCTGTACTCCACCAGGTTACACAGCCTCCTGGCATCTTGATGGGCACCTGTGTGCCAAGGGAGTCAAGTGCCAGGGTCCCCCAGCAGGTCCATTACCCTAACTGTTCCTCCAGTGGCGTAAAGTGCTCAGCATCACTGGCCCTGGAGAGACTCATCCAAGTTTTGGGGGCCAGCTAGAGTCCACTTCCTTAGGTTCATCCTTGCAGTGGCATTAGGTAGTTTCTCATTCCAGCTTGGTATTCTTTCACTCTTGTAGCTTCCAGGCCCAGTGTCATCTCAAAAGTCTCCCTCTCTCTTGTGCAAGGCATTTTAAGTGAGATTGGGAAGTTCTAGAGCATGGCACCCCTGGCCAATTCTAGTGTGGCACATTATCACTCAACCCCTCCCCCATGCCTCTTCCACAGCATTCCAGGGCGTTTTAAAATGGCGACTTCAAGTGACCTATGGAAAGACATTCACTCAGAGCCTAAGCTCCACCCCAGTTTACACGGGTGCCTGATCCCTTCTCACCAGAACTTCAATCTGGAGCCCTTCCCTTGTTTAGCTCCAGAGTTTTAGCTCTACTTCTTTGTTTCTGTGGCTTGGGTTTTACAGCCCAGGTGCAGGATGGAGGGTTTCTTGGCAGATGCAGGTTTCGTTCCATTTCAGTTACACACCATAGACTTTCAGTAATCACTACGCACCTACACTATTAATGTTGAATCACACTGTAAGACCTTTCCAGATCAGTCCCAATCCCTAAAGGGTCTCTTCTGCAGGAAGCTACCTTTGTGCAGACACCGAACAGTGCAAGACAGGAGGCTCACGCGTGCAGCCCACACATGTATGCACGGATCACTGACATAATATCGAGGGACATAATATCGACTACCAAAAATATCGGCGACAAAATAACGACAGACAGAATATCGACTTTGTATCTACAAACAGGTAAGTACAAAAATATCGAGTAAAAAATATCATTTACTAAAATATAGTTTGTAAAAATATAGACTTTATTAAAAACAATGTTAAATTAAATTAATATTAAAAATTATTTACAATCATATTTGTTAAAACATATATATATAGTAACATAATATAATTTTAAAATATCCAATATTATCACCGTAGGATAGCGGAAGTGTAAAATTACTATTCCCACTCAAGAGAGTGCAACTGTAGATAAGGCATTGGATAGCGTAGAGGTAAAAATTACTATTCCCACTCCAGAGAGTGCAACAGTAGGGAAAGCGTTGGATAGCGTAGGGGTAAAAATTACTATTCCCACTCCAGAGAGTGCAACAGTAGGGAAAGGGTTGGATAGCCTAGGGGTAAAAATTACTATTCCCACTCCAGAGAGTGCAACAGTAGGGAAAGCGCTGGATAGCGTAGGGGTAAAAATTACTATTCCCTCTCCAGAGAGTGCAACAGTAGGGAAAGCGTTGGATAGCGTAGGGGTAAAATTTACTATTCCCACTCCAGAGAGTGCAACCGTAGGGAAAGGGTTGATAGCGTAGGAGTAATAAGTACTATTCCTACTCCAGAGAGTGCAACAGTAGGGAAAGCGTTGGATAGCGTAGGTGTAAAAATTACTATTACCACTCCAAAGAGTGCAACAGTAGGGAAAGAGTTGGATAGCATAGGGGTTAAAATTACTATTCCCACTCCAGAAAGTGCAACAGTAGGTAAGGCGTTGGATAGCATAGAGGTAAAAATTACTATTCCCACTCCAGAGAGTGCAACAGTAGGGAAAGGGTTGGATAGCGTAGGGGTAAAAATTACTATTCCCACTCGGGAGAGTGCAACAGTAGGGAAAGCATTGGATAGCGTAGGGGTAAAAATTACTATTCCTACTCCAGAGAGTGCAACAGTAGGGAAAGCGCTGGATAGCGTAGGGGTAAAAATTACTATTCCCACTCCAAAGAGTACAACAGTAGGGAAAGCGTTGGATAGCATAGGGGTAAAACTTACTATTCCCACTCCAGAGAGTGCAACAGTAGGGAAAGCGTTGGATAGCGTAGGGGTAAAAATGACTATTCCCACTCCAGAGAGTGCAACAGTAGGGAAAGCGTTGGATAGCGTAGGGGTAAAAATTACTATTCCCACTCCAGAGAGTGCAACAGTAGGGAAAGAGTTGGATAGTGTAGGGGTAAAAATTACTATTCCCACTCCAAAGAGTGCAACTGTAGGGAAAACGTTGGATAGCGTAGGGGTAAAAATTACTATTCCCACTCCAAAGAGCGCAACAGTAGGGAAATATATATATATATATATATATATATATATATATATATATATATATATATATATATATATATATATATATATATATATATATATATATATATATATATATATATATATATATATATATTAATATCTTTGAAAAAATGAATTAAAAGTAATTACCAATTTAATATAATATAAAAATTAATTAATTCCAAATACTAATTTAATTTAATCATTACAATTAGTTATCTATTAATAATAAGTAATTACAAATTAACAATTAATTAATTTGTAGTTAAAAACTTACTTAACAATTAAAATCTAATAAATACCCCAAAAAATAACATATGTAATTAGTTATAATTAAATTACTTCCCACTGTATTCTCCTATAAACCCACAACCCACTATATAAAATAAATTAGTTAAATTAACATCATTATCAATTAATCAATTAAATAAAATTAATTGGCAATTAAAATGTAATTAATTACAAAATAAAAATTAATTAACAATTATAAACAAATACCAATAAATAAATGTACATATTTAATTAATTATATTTAAATTACTTCCCACCCTACTCACCTATAAACCCACAACCCACTACTAAATTTAAATTAATTAAATTAACATAATTATCAATTAATCAATTAAATAAAATGAATTGGCTATTAAAATGTAATTAATTACAAAATAAAAATTAATTAACAATGAATTATAAACAAATATCAATAAATAAATGTAAATATTTAATTAATTATAATTAAATTACTTCCCACCCTATTCCCCTATAAACCCACATCGTGCTACAGAATTAAATTACGCAAAATGTAAATAACATTAAATTCATTAATTAAATTACATTATAACATAAATAAACATTTTTAACACATAAAATACACTATAAAAAATTAGATTTTATTAAATTTTCTATATTTTTATTAACCTATATTATATACTTCGATATTTTGACTGTCTATATTTTAAATTTCGATATTACATTACTTACCTTCAGAACGATATTTTTGATGTCTATATTCTGTCCATTCGATATTCTGTCCAGCCTATATTTTGTACTCGATATTATGTCCATTCGATATTTTGTAGTTGATATTTTGTCTGTTTACAGCCCAAAATCTCTTACCCTGCGCAGCAGCAATGTTATCTTACAAGGCAGATACTGGAGGTTAGCACTCTCTGTCCATTCAGTACGAATATAAGACTCCCTCACAGTAAAAGTCCAAAAAAACAGGTAGTCAAAAATCAATAAATCCAAGGGAATTACGTGGGCAGAACCCATTTGCTAGATTCATGTTCTCAATCTCATCTTTCAAATCATTTCATCTGTTTTGAAGGTCTCCAACTAATCTGTGTACCTTCCGTTGATGGGAGAAGCCTTCTTTTCATGCTTGAGAACTTAGGATTCGATTTACAAAACATTTGCAGGCATACGTGCAATTTATCTGAGCAAAAACTGGACTTTTTCATTTGAAATTCAAAATCCCGAGGCCCAACTTCAGGATCTGCAGAAATTGTCACCTGGAGATAGCATTAAAGCCTGTATAAAATCTGCAGTGTGTCCACATTTATTGGTAGCCAACAGGCCCATAATGGATTTGACCATGAGATGTCATGGAAGGGAATAATACATAGGTAGGAAACAAAGACATTACTTTGTAGCTATTCACAAACACTAGTATTATTCTTCCTGAGCGTCTAAACGTACACTCAAATAACATACATGAAATAGGTGTAGAAAGTGTGGGAAATGTAACTGCAACACCTCACTTGCTAATGCCTTTATGGAGAGTATTATTGCTTCGGATGGAAATGATGCTACTCTCAAGAAAATAAAAGGGGAAACAGTTTACATTTTCCCTAGCCCTGTGCCTATGCAGAGAGTGAGCAGGTGCATGGTTAACAGAAATGAGTACATAAACAACAAGCATTTGCAATGAAATAGGACTCACATGTTTTTTTAGAGTTGGAGCTATTGGCATTGTAATGGAATTCTTTTTACTTATGTGTTTTGGAAGGGAGTGGATGTATGTGATGGCAATTGTATGTTTTGCAGTGAATGTAAAAGGAAGCGCGTTGATGGTTGGATCTGGTATATGGGGCATGTCAGCCATTATGTACGCCAGTGCAGACATCAGATGTTCAAAACTGAGCTTGACAAATGAGTCATAGAATTGAGGGGGGGGGGATAGCACAGTGTGTTAATCAGAAAGAGGCCCTTAAATGTGGCAAGGATGAACAGAAATGTAATCTATACAAATTTGGCAATCAAGAAAAACATGACCAGAAGAATGCAGCCTGAAAAGACGGTGGGCTTTAAAGGGTCCCGGAAGAGGGGGATGCAAATGGTAATGGATTAGAAGCGAGGGTTAACAGAGAAGGTGTTCTAATTATGCTGCAATGATGGCGGTGAAAAGAAGCCTGGTGTGACAGCTGAGAGCGCCAAGGGTTAATAACTGTCAAAAATGGGCACAAATGAGTTTCCGCTCATGAGCAAAAACACAGAGGAAGGGATCGATTTGTGTCAGTTGAAGAGGCAGTGGTGCATCTAGTGGCAAAATGCTGTGCACAAAAAAGGGAGGAAGGCAGAGAAATCTGTGGTATGGTATCAGAGTAGAAAAAGTAAGGCAAAAATGAAGGCGGCGCAGCAGGAGATCAGTGGAAGAAAGGCCGAGCACAGCCTGGACAGAGGGAGGGAGCATAGGTCAAGAGAGTTTAGAGGCAGGGAGGTTGAGAGGAATGGCAGGCTTGAAGAAAGAGCAAACGCAAGCAAGAAATAGCGACCTTGAAGGGGTGTTGGGAGGGGGTATGCACTTTTGTAGGAGGGCTGAGGTGGTGAGAGGGAGGGCATGAGAAAATGAAAAGCGGCAGAGCGGGTGCTGAAAAATGAAGTGGCCACAAAGGTTTTATGGCAGGAACATGAGCAGAAGCAGGCCAACCTGAATAGGAGTGTGCTTGAAGATTGGGAAATAACATGAAGCTTAAAAGCACATCTAACAGGGGCAGTTCTCATCGAAGAATAGGAAAGTCTAAAAGAAGGGATTACTACGCCTACTGACTAATCACAAGTGGCCATTTACAAACAACAGTAAGAAGAAGCCAATTGAAAAGATGGGCGGCGCTTAAAACTCACATCTAGGAACAGGCAGTCTTGCAGAGCAGCGCATGCTTTGTCCAGGCTCGACCTAAACATTTATAAAGTCTTCAGTTTCCTTGACATATGTGAAGGGTTTACTGAACAGGGAAATGTCAAAAAGTCTCGCAATCTATAAATATATGTATATGCATAATACATTTGCAAATTCTTCCCTGCATCAAGCCATTAGAGAGGAGCCATTCAGCTAATGTGATAGTTATGGCCATGTTCAGGTCATTGAACATATGACCTACAAGAAAAACATTAGGATGATGATTTTCTAGGTCTTGGCTGCAGACAGCTTTAGGTGTCTGTTGGTCAGACCTACTATTTCCAATATACTTTAGAGTGAGTAAGTAATAGGGATAATCTGTCCAGCATAAAGGCAACCCCTAAAACGAAGCTACCTACTATCATCAGCAGTATAAATAACACATACTTCTTCATGAAAGAGACACCCCAAAATAACTCTTTCAATGCAGGTTCTTTGATTACCAAATATCAGATGTAATACTCATATACATAAATAGTATGGATAATATACATCTATTATATTGTTTTAGGCGGAACATAATATATTAAATTTGTTTAGAGCATAATTCAATACACAAACATCGATTGTAAAAAACATCGCTTCAAAATGATTCCATCAATGTACAGAAAAACCTGGTTGCTCATTACGTACAATTCACAGGTGAAACTAACCAGTAGTAGAGATTTCAACTCTGCTGAGTTGCGACACATATAAAACAGAAATAATGCCAGCCCACACGTGTTTTGCGGATCCTATCGCTTCATCAGGGCTCATGGCAGATCATAGTTAAGTGCAAAACACCAATGTCTTCAGTTTCTTCACAGTAATACAAAGAATAAACATCCAGCCCATAAAAAGTCAGATGGCCGATCCCTTCACTTCATTGTAATAAGTTTCCACCTAGCAAACTCTTAGGCATAATATTCCTCAAACAACTTCAATTACTGCACCAAAAGCATGATAAGGACTTCATATCACGTCTCTGACGCAGAGTGTGAGACGTGATGTGGAATCCTTTTCACATATTTGTTGCAATAATTTAAGTTGTTCAGTGTGATGATTCTTGCTAAGCACTGTTGAGTGGAGTGGTATATTATTCAGCAAGTTTTATTTGTATACATTTTTGTAATTTTATAACTGTATGCATGATGGTTGCCAGTTTATGTGTACTTTAATTGGGTGGGGTTAGGTAAAGTGTAAAGCCAAGTTCAAGTTGAAAGGTAATGGCGTCATCAGTTTATTGGGAATAGCATGCCAGATTTCATAGGTTTGATTATCAAACATTATGCCAAAGCCAGTACGCCTTACCTACTTATTGTGAAAAACGTGTTAAAGACAATAGCCTTTTCAGGATGGATATGCTGTATTAAAGCCAGTAGAAAGGTACTTTGGTACAAGGAATTTCACAGATTACTGTAGTAGATAAGGAGTTTGGAGGTGGTGATCTACCCAAATAAACTGAGGGCATAGAAGACATGCATTACAATAATCTTTACTAGGTTCTCTTAGGAGAGATAGTATTTTGCTTTGCCAACTGTAATAATAAGGGAACCACTACATATTCCATTCATACTTATGACGGACTATACCCTTTCTTCATCTTTTCTTTCCTCATGGTGATGGACTTCAACACAGATAAGCTTGACACTTTTATGTGATTGGGTAGAGATGAGAGACAATATGGGTCATCCAGTTTCAAACCTTCTCATGCTCATTGTATGCCCATGTCTTATTTTATTGTGTTTGGTTTGCATAATTTGTTGTGCATTTGTTATGATTTGTACAAGGTAACAATGTAGTATCTACCCACTTGGACTTGATTGCACATCAAATGTGATGTACATGCCTGTGACACTGTCCATGGATTTTCTACTGGGAAACATGTTTTGCCCAGCCATCATGTCTCTTTCAGACGCCCACTTGGGCTAGATCATTTTTTATTCTGAGATAAGCAGGGCTGCACAGGACAAGCTTGGGCTAGATGACCTCAGTAACAAGAAACAATGAAGTTATTCTTTCAAAATGGCTCCCATAGTGATCGCTGCACTTTTCTCCTTTGTTTATTTTGTTTCACTATTTGAGGTAGATTATAACGAGATTGGTCATGTGATCAAAGCTGGGAGGCCGAAAAGCGGTTTTGTTCTTCCCTATACACAGATTAGATTTCCTGGCAACTATGCTTTGAGTGCTTTATTTTCTTGGATGTTGTTATAATTTGATAAATAAAGGGTCTTGTGGTCTAATTTATCATTGTTCTGTCTGAGGGCCATTTACACTGTGCTTCCAACCAGGTCAGAGAACTGCATGGGGTAATGGTGCTGTCTGCATTCGTTTTGGCTCTTTTACCCTGTGATTGATGCCATTTTATGATCATATGTGTACACCCACCCAAAATGAATGCCCATCAGTATCAGGGCAGGTTGGTCAGTCCTTTAGTTTTGAATTTTCTCCTAGTATAATTCCCTTTTAATTTCTTTCCTTCTCCTCTTTTTATTTGAATATTTCTTATTGGGATTCAATAGCTCTCCAGGCAGTGCTAATGAGTTGCTTGCTAGGAGCTCCTTTCATCTGCATCTCGCCACATTCTAAATAGATGATTTACAATACCTTCATATTACGGACACCCACTGCTATGTTTAGTTTGGTAATTTCAAACAAATGCCCACCGTGTTTAAAAATCAGCATGTTTTCTTTTTTCTACTTATATTCTTTTTTCTACTTATATTAATTTTATTTATTCTGCATATGTTGTTGAATTTATGCGTTTTATTGTATTGTAATTGCATTTATATAGCGCTGATGAGGAGTCGAATCGCTTTTTTGGTGAGTAGCACGCTACTCCGGAACCCATAAAAGATTAGTAGTGAATTAGTATAGTGAAATATGAAATTAATTTGAGCAGTGGATATGTTGGTCTGTTATTTCGATTGAGAAGGATAGTGGAGGGATATAAGAGGGAAAAGGTTTGCATTTATATAGCGCTTGCTACCGGTGATGAGGTGTTGAAGCTCTTTTTGGCGAGTAGCGCACTACTACAGAACCAAAAAAGGATCAGTGATCAATTAGTCTAAGGAAATATGAAAGTAATTTGAGTGGTGCACCTGTTAGTCTATTATTTGGATTGAAAAGGAAGGGCCTAGAACATTTTTTTTTCTTTTTTTGGAGTTCAGAGCAATAGGGGGGGTTTGAGATAAGTAAAGGAGAGGTGGAGGGGAAAGAGCCAGAGAAGAGGGTTTAGAAAGGCTTGTTTGTGAGATCTCAATAGTAAAAGACGTATGAGATGATGCAAGGAAGGGTAAATGAGGGAAGCGTTTAGAAATGGTTATTATGGGGATCATAGTAGTGGTACGGGGTTTGGGATGTCTGAGAGAGTTGATGTAGAGAGTATATTGAAAGCGGTATAGGGTGAGAAATAGGGTAGTGTGTTAGAGAGATTAGTAGAATGAGGTTTGAGATGAGTCAGAGTGGCGGTAGAGGATATATTGCGAGATATAGGGTGAGATATAGAGTAGTGTATTGGATATGCTGAATTAGAAGCAAAGTAATAATTATAAAGATACATAAGTACATGGAAGATATATATATGCATAAGGAAGGTAATATATGTAGATTAAAATTGCATTTATGCATTTAATAAACTCAGACTTTCAAGTGTTGCTGTACTTTAAATTAATTTGTTTTTATTTTTGTAGTTCACTAGTGAAGCAATTGTAGATAAATAGTTATGATAAAAGATGTACTTATTTATAGAGTCACTCATAAACAGATTAATGTAACTATAAGTATTATGTAAACATTTTTATCAGAACTAATGAATATAAAAACAATTATTATACATGTTTATACAAAGCAATACACATATGCAGGTACACATCTATAGTTCAAATAATTGCTTATATACAGAGAGATATGCTGTATATTTATGATTGAGTATGGCAGTTATTTGGGGAAAACACACTTCTTGAGTAGTCTTCTGAAGATAAGGTGGTTATCCTTGGATCTTATGTTTGGAGGTGAACAGAGAAAGAAATGCCACCCATGTTTTTTTTCTTGTGAGGTAGAATTTTGAGGCGAGGTGCCCCTCTAGAGTTGAAGTTCCTTTGTTGAATGTATTTTGTGATTTATTCCTGATGAAGATGGGAACAGTCCAGCCCGAACTGCCAAGCATTGTCTTCCCTGGAACGGAAACAAGCTTCCGAGGACCGGTTTCTGGCATTCCAGCCGTCTTCAGCCCGGCTTGCTTGAATCCAGTGGCAGAGTGAGCAAGGGACTCACGTCTGAGCATACCCTGCCACACTTATGGCGGCCAAAAGTGGTACAAAAGGGGGTGGCGATGGACGGAGCATCCAAATCAATCAAACACTCACACCCAGTCAAAAGATCTGGGTTGAATCCATCACCGTTCTTTAGCCCACTCTGCCACCCCAGTTCAGACATGGCTATATGCAAATCAGGCTGACCCTGTGCCTCATGGGAACAGTCCAGCCCGAACTGCCAAGCCATGTCTTCCCTGGACCGGAAACAAGCTTCCGAGGACCGGTTTCTGGCTGAATAAGGCTGGAATGCCAGAAACCAGTCCTCGGAAGCTTGATTCCGGTCCAGGGAAGACATGGCTTGGCAGTTCGGGCTGGACTGTTCCCATGAGGCACAGGGTCAGACTGATTTGCATATAGCCATGTCTGAACTGGGGTGGCAGAGTGGGCTAAAGAACGGTGATGGATTAAACCCAGATCTTTTGACTGGGTGTGAGTGTTTGATTGATTCAGATGCTCCGTCCATCACCACCCCCTTTTGTACCGCTTTTGGCCGCCATAAGTGTGGCAGGGTATACTCAGACGTGAGTCCCTTGCTCACTTTGCCACTGGATTCAAGCAAGCCGGGCTGAAGAAGGCTGGAATGCCAGAAACCGGTCCTCGGAAGCTTGTTTCCGTTCCAGGGAAGACATTGCTTGGCAGTTCGGGCTGGACTGTTCCAATGAGGCACAGGGTCAGACTGATTTGCATATAGCCATGTCTGAACTGGGGTGGCAGAGTGGGCTAAAGAACGGTGATGGATTAAACCCAGATCTTTTGACTGGGTGTGAGTGTTTGATTGATTCAGATGCTCCGTCCATCACCACCCCCTTTTGTAATGAAAATAAGAGGTGCCAGCTTCATAGAGTCTTTGCATCAGAGTGTCATGGTCAACCGTGTCAAAGGCAAATGAGAGGTCCAAGAGAAGTAGCGCCGCAACCTGCTGCAGTCAACTTTGTTCTTAAGACCATTCCAGATGGCAATGAGGGCAGATTCTGTGCCTTTTTCTGGATGGAATCCCATTTGGAAGTCTGAAGGTATGGTATTATCTTCAATGAATTGCGACATCTGGGTGAATGCTACTCTTTCTATCAATTTGCCCAAGAAAGGTCTATTTGTAATCAATCTGCGGCTGTCGGGGTACAATGGGTCCAGTTTTCTTTTCTTTAGTAATGTGTATATGTATGACTTTTTTCGTTTTCTCTTGAAGGTTTGTTTTGGACACAGGTCAGAAGGTCTGATGGCAGGCCTGCTTGCTTTGACCAGGTCTATAAATTAATGTGTGAAATGTGTTGGAAGGAATGGAGAGGCTGATTTAGAGTATTCTTGGATTGTTGTTTTGGGAAAGGGTCAGGTTGGTGCTTTTTCTTTTTTTTAAATATGAGTCCAATGCGTCTGCTTTGGCCGTGTAATGATTTGCCAGTTTGTCGGTGAAATCTTGAGTAATGGGATGAGCTCCTTCTACTCAATTTGGTTTACGAAATTCAGTGAGAATTTTATAGAATTCTTTATTTGCACATTTAGCATTTTGAATTGTGTCTGAATAGTACTTTTGCTTACCTTTTTTGTTAGCTGACTTGTATAATCAGTTACGTTTCTGTAGGCAAAGTTTGTCTCGATTGGTGTTTGTTTTGAGGCAGGCACATTGCAGCTTTCAGATTTGTTGTTTTATCTCTTTTATCTCTGTATTTATCCAGGGTGTCTGTTTTCTTCTGTTCTGTTGTGTAGTTTTTAGGGGTTTTAGGATATCAAAAGCTTCCTGTAGCCACTCATATAGTTTTTGAACAACATTTATTTGTGCAGATCTGTACTGCATGTTAGCCGTGTTTCTAAGTGTTCCAAATTGAGTTTATTCCACAGTTGCGTTTGTGTCAGAGGGGGAGTGGAAGGTTGAGTCAGAGAATTAATGAATGGATGCATGGGTACAAAAGACGAGTGATAGAGTGCATGTATGATAACTTATTGATTGTCTACACCCATCAGCGACACAAAAGGCACTTTCATTCATAAGCCAGATCTATTGGCATTATCAATGTTTGTTATCTAAATGCACTCAAGAGTTTATAGTCAACCCCCTCAAATGCTTTATCCTCTGCAATTACATTACATATATCAAACCTATTGATTAGCCATTGCTTGTTTTATTTTGTACTTAGCACTCCACAGGACAGCATGTGTTTGCTTGCTCTCTCCCACTTGTTTCTTTGCCCACTTCCCCTCCACACACTCTATTTTCACTTCCCTCACCCCCCAAGCACCCCGCCCGCTTTAGTTTTTTTAAACATTTATTTATTTACAAGGGCTCAGCATCTGCAAAGCACCTCTGGGCTGCTCACTTTCTGTACATTCGCTTACACACACTTTCTCTCCTTTTTTATACCACCACACTCTCCCCCTAAACAACTCCCCACATTGCTTCCTAGTGCTGCTTTAAATGTTTGTTGTTATGCTTTTGTGAATGTCTGGGAGTAGCAAAGTGGAGGTGGGCAGTTTTTTTCCTATATTAGAACTTGTGTGCACCTTCTTTCCTATTTTGTGCTCTCAGACACTCTACGTAATGGATTATATATTTTTGGTATATAGAAAACCCATTGCAAAATTGCTGACTGTTTGTGAAGGAGTCATGATGCAGGCAATAATATTCCAGCAATAAACCAGAATTGGTAAACCTAATAGTTTGGCCTTTCAGAGTTGAGACCTATGGGCGTTGCCAATCCTAGTTTATCTTTTAAGGTGCAATTCAAATTGATGGGGGTTTTAAATGAAAATGCTACAATGCACATAAGAGAATGTGGCTTCCATTTCTTTTCTATTTTAAATATTTAGAGGAATGAGGCAATAGATAGACAAGTGAAAGGCAAGATCAATAACTTAACTGAGATAGGCCTTTGTGGATTGAATTGAACTCCAAAAAACATTAGTTCTGCCATGTGTTTAACTAACGCTTTCTGAGTAAAATTCTACTTTTATGTCAAATTTAGTGCAATCTGTTCAGCGGTTCAGGCTGTCGGAGCGAGCTAAATTTAATTTAGGAACTAAAATTATAAAACACATCTTTTTCACCCTCCACTTACTTCTTTCCCTTCATGAATATACATACATATGTGCACACATTGGTAATAGTCTCTGTGTAGTTGAAAGGATTCTGTATGAGCACTATCGGATTAAGAGATTTCCAACCACACACAAATTCAGAACATTAACAGCAAATTGGGAGATATGTCAGATTGGAAAAGCAGCAAGAAAAACATGGAAGCACTGGAGACAGAGCCTCTGGATTCTGGACAGAGGTGAAGGGTGGAGTGAGTCGGAGACATAGGCCAGGTGAGAAGGAGCACGAGAAGTTCAGGGGATATTTAGGTACAATCACCGAGTTACACATTGCCTAGCACATTGCAGAGTTAAACATTGCCTGGTTACTGCTTGTGGCTTTCTTTCGCACCTGGGGTTTATTGCCTCACTTTTGTCTTGTTTTTCCTTTGGTTACCACGTATAAGTGTTATTTATCCTTGCAGTTCTACCTTATTTCCCTTTATGTTTTGTCATAGGTCCCGTTCGGGCCCATTGCTATATTCCCCATGTTAGCATGAGCACGTTGCAGACTGTCCTCTGCTTTGCACTGGTTAACTTAGAGATATTTTTTGCTTTATGTCACAATGGACTTTCACTCAGTACACTCTGTTGTTTATGCACTCTGTTCTTTCGGATTTAGTCTGAACGTGTAAACAAGGTCAAACAACAATGCCCCTTGTTATTCTGTCTGGTCAGGCCCTAGCACCTAGACAAAACACGCAAGAGCAGCTACTGATTGGGAAGAAGTACTTTTTTCATATAGGTATACACAGATAGGTGGAACACACTTGGAGAGGGACCTTTCCAGGGAAACAATCGCAACAGTAACTGAGATGTAGAACTTTCATCTATGCATACTGAGGTACGGGGTCTGCAGCTAACACCTAGAGATCTTCTGATATATAATCATTCTGTTTTTGTAGAAGGGGAGAGAGGATAGGCTTTGCTGCCGTATATAATGACAGCTCGATTTATGATTTAAGGACTACTTGCTGCGCTAACCGTATTTGTGGTAGGAATTTTCCTTCCTGTTGTGACATGTATACTGAATACTAGAGCACAATAGTTAAAATAAACATCTTAAACGTTCCTTGTTTCTCTGTCAGACCTTATTTTGGACTAGTATGAGTGTGAGAGCGAAAAGGTTGTCCTGTAACCGCGATTCCTGAGAGGGTGGGGAGTGTTATGTTCTGGGGTATCTAATGACTTGTTCCTCTGTAAGTGAGCAGGAGTGCAAGTGAGACACTATGGGCAGTTGGTCTCGGCTCATGGGTACTCAGGTGGTAGGATGACTCAGTACCTGCCTACTAAGGTCCACAATCCCTAGCATAGTTCTGTGACTCCGCAGAATCCCTGCAACAAGGCGCAACAAGGCGCAGCCAACGTTTAGTCTGGTACTTATTCACATGTCCCCTGAGTAGCACTCATGCTTGTCCACAATATCCTTGCACTGTTTTCCGGAGATGTCCGTGGTGGGAGGGCTTTACCTCTTCACTGTTTAGGATTCACCCGTTTGATGTAGGTGGCCTCGGAGGCCCTGCGTCTTATGGGGCTTTGAGCTCCAGCTGGGCTTCAGCTGGATCACTGAAATATTATCGACGGACACATTATCGACTTACCAAAATATCGTTGACAAATTATCGACGACAAAAATATCGACTTACTATACCTATTACACAAACTACAAAAATATTGAGTAAAAAATATCGAGTACTAACTATATCGAATACATAAATATCGCTTAAAAAAATATCGACTACAATTATATCGTTGGACATGAAATTAGCCCTAACACTACAAAAATATTGACTACAAAAATATAGACTACCACAATATCGTTAAAAAAAAAATATCGAGTTCATGTTTGCACACTTTTCTTTCTAAAATACCATCTTTATCATCAATAAAAGTCATTTCTCACTAAAAAAAACCTTTCACATATAATACCTGTTTCTTACATAAAATTACTATTAAACCACATTTACTATACATTCTATTACATGCATTTTATCATTTTCTATTATTCTTTGCATTTAACTAACATTTTCATTACTTATTTTGACATATAAATATATTTCATTTAAACACGAACCTGCTTTAATGCGGGAACAACCACATACCACCATTCTCACATCAACAAACACTCCAATTAACGTAAAAAAATTCAAACTAGCCTATACTATGCTTCCTTACATCCTACAACCAATCAAATCAAAGCACACATAACACATATACTATAAAAGGGCTACATGCATTCTACCATTTGTTGCTGCTACCTCTCTGGAAAGTAGATGCCAACACTTTGAAGATTTTGTTGCAGAATAAACATCTTTAAAGATCCAGCTTACTAGCTAATTAATCAAGTAAGTAACACAGCATTTTTGTAGAAAACTAAATTAGAAGTGCACTATTTTCCTTACATCTCTTAAGTCTTACACTTATTTTATTTTCATGTCTTCCTACTTTTCTGATAGAAACTACTCCAACACAATTCCTATTACATGGTCATATTTCTTCATGTGCAAAATCAGATAGTAAGTATATAATAATTCTCTGTTACACAGCAACTGCTTTTTTTAAACACTAATTTACAAAAGTATTTATTTTTCATTAACATTATATTTACAGATATACAGAAATTGTGCTATTTCTACAGCAAAAACGATAAAACTACCCTAATTACACATGTAAGTATAGATGTGTTTGTTATAAAACGGCAAATTTCATTAATGCACATTTTTAAACAACATATCTTGCTTTTTACATCTTCCCTATAGATCATTTGAAAGATTCAAGATCAACTATAGCAAAACACAAGAATACCCTTCAGAAAAATGTAAGTATAATTGTTATTTGCTAAAATGTGGGCACAAAAAACGCTAACTATATTCTTAACACCATGTTATTTATTTTGAATTGCCTCTACAGATATTCAGAAAACATCATACATCTATTCTACATATCATATGAAAACATCCTACACAAAATATACCAATATAGAAGAATAGCCTTGTAAAAAATGTAAGTATATTTATCATTTCTCTAAAACTGCCGAAAATAACACAGTCTATGTTCTTAACAACATCTTATCTATTTTATATTTCCTCTACAGATATTCTGAATACATCATACAGCTATTCTACCTACAACAAATAAAACGACATATGTAGAAGTTAGTATACGTTTAAATCTGTTACATTTCCAAACGGTTCAGTATTAAAATTATAATATTTTGCTTTTATTTCTTCTATCTACTCTACAGATCATACCTGTACTAAATTGATGAACTCCACCAATTACTACTATTCTACTATTTAAACAAGTAAGTATATGTAATGCTTACATCAAATGCACTAGTAGACAAAAATGACAACTGCTTTTGAGTAGGAAATACGTTTGTTATATATAAACATTAACGTTGATTTTCAATATTTTCATACCAACAGCAAATAAAGACATACATACAAGACCATCATTCAAAAGACATTTCTGCTTCTGTGACTACTACTTTGATTAACTGTAAGTATAAATGCATCACTAATGATGTTAGCACCACATAAGTAAAAAAATGTGTACTGATTTTGTTTCTTTCTACTCTTTCCTAGAACAAGTAAATCAAAATGACTGAAGGTGCAGAATTTGTCATGTCTCAGAAAAATAAATTGCTATTATGCTACATGGGTTATGTGTATAATCAGGAGAGACAAAGTGGTAGAAAGGTTTTTTGGAAGTGTACAAAATACTACTCCAACAAATGTTATGGGAGGGCCACTACCGAGGAAACTAATGTGCTATTTACTAGAGAACATAATCATCCCCCAAATGTCACCGAAATTGAAATTAGAGATGCCTTAGAAAGTATTAAAAGTGCTAGCACACAAAGTGACAAACCCACCACCCAAATACTTAAAGAAGAACTGGTAAAAATCCCTGCCCATGCTTCAGGGCAACTACCCTCTATTGACTCCCTGAAACGCACTATTGCACGCACCAAACGACTCACTAGCACAACCCAACCCAACCCAACTTGTTTTGAAGAAATTATTATTTCACCCGAAATGGCCATCACACACAATAAAGATAAATTTATTCTTTTTGATAATGAAAGCAGTACAAACAGAATAATTATGTTTGCAACTGCAAGTAATTTACGAAAAATCCAACAGTGTCCCCAATGGATGATGGATGGAACATTTAAACCCTGCCCAAAACCTTTTTACCAACTGTATTCCATCCACGGTTTATACCATCATTCTAACATACCTTTCATTTACTGTTTGCTACCCAACAAACAGCAAACAACCTACACCGAAATTTTAAATGTTCTCAAAACGGAAATCAATAATTATTTTCCCGAAAAAATAATTATTGATTTCGAATTAGCTATGATAAATAGCATTTTGAGAACATTTCCACACACAGCAATCCAGGGTTGCTATTATCATTTTAATCAGAGTATATGGAGGCATCTCCAAAAATCTACTTTAAGTGTACTATACTCTACAGATAGCACCTTTGCCTATCAAGTTAAAAAGTTAATAGCCCTGGCCTACGTCCCTGTTACAGATGTTGCTGAACATTACAATTTATTAATTGACAGCGCATATTATAAGAGGAATGAGGATAAGCTAACACCATTGCTAGACTATTTTGAAGACACTTGGGTGGGAAGGTTGCACAGATCAGGACATCGACGCCAGCCCAAATTCCAAATCCCTTGGTGGAATGTCTATCTCAGTACTTTAAACCAAGAGGCGAAAACCAACAATAGTGTTGAAGGGTGGCATAATGCTTTCCAAGCAACTACAAACAGAGGCAAACCCACTTTCCACAACCTTCTTGAAGCTTTGAAAAAAGAACAAAGCTATCAGGAACTAAGAATGGAACAATCAGTGTCACAAATAGGGCCCAAACTCACTAAACAAACCCAACAAATGTTCCGACTACTTCAAAGTCAAGTCACATTATACCCTACAACTAGAGGTTTAGAATACCTGGCAATAATAGCAAAAAGTCTTCTATAAAAATGTCAAGTAAATATACGAATGTCTTCTTACAATACTAATAAAATTCACATGTCATAAACATATATAATGAATTATAAATAAAACATATTTGTTTGACAAACTTTTAAAAGTTATGTAAAAAAATTTGTAACAAATATGCAATGTTTATAATTTTTTATATCATACACATAACATTAGAAATCGACATTTCCCACCCAATCAAAATTGTAAAATAAATACTTACAATTTTTGGACTTGAGAGACGCAATCAAGGAAAAATCAATCCATACAATCCAATGCAATATCTTACTATTCCAATATGGGATAACCCTCAAAAACCCGAAAATAAATTGTAAAACGTAAAAAAACGCTCCAGGAAATCCCGAAAACAGTAGTGTGTACACGTTAGGATTTAAAGTTATATACACACTATTTAAAAAAAACGGTCACACATATCAATGTATCAATCCGATTCGAAACCCTCCAAAAAACCCGAAAAAGGTTTAAAAAGTTAAAAAACCGGTCCTGTCAAACCCGAAAAATAGGAGATAAAAGTCAAAATATAAGCATAATAACTTAAACATTTGTTTCTCCGTTAAAAAACACGCTTCCTTCCATGTAGTTTTCATGCGAGGAACCGAAACCTGTAAAATAACATACATAACGAAAGCCACCCACAAATACCCCCTTCACATTAGTAAATATACTAACAATTAACATTAACCATGTAAGAAGACATTTCCGAACACTTAAAATTAGACTTGAAGGAAAAAAAGCACGACACATCTATAACGGAGACTTTTCACCCAAACGCTACTTAAACTAATAATACATACACCAAAAAACACTACAGAGTTTGATTACACCCTCAAACATGACCACTTACTTATAATTTATAGTTAAAAATAACCTTACCTCTCTCCACGCGAAGCAACTCCCAACCGCGAGCTTCTCCAGTCCTGAATGGAGCGCAATAACCTTACGCGGTAAAAAAGTAGTCCCCTTAACCCATTTGTGTAAAGGGATAATAGAATAAACAATGTGAAATATAAAATATATAATACATACACATGTATAATGTAACAAATTAATGCACTATACTCATGACAATTTTCCTTTATTTAAAAAAATAATATATTTAATATAAATTAATATATAATATGTATTATATATTAATAATATTAAATAATTATGTAAAACTTTGAATAAAAGATGTAAATATTTAGTTATTCTGTATATTTATATGAATAATTTTGTGTATAATTTTAATAAAACATTATAAATGTTTATGGGAATAATTAATAATAATAAATAATATAACTTATTTATTGTTATTAATATAACAAGTAGAACCATTTAGTATATAAAGAATGGCCTGAAAAAATTCTCTATTTTATCTGTGAATGTATATATTATTGTTAATAATAAATGAATGTTTATGTTTATTAATTAATAATAATAATAATTAATGAAATAATTATTATTTTTATTAATTAGTAAAAAAAGATTATATAATTATTTCTAATTATAACAAAATTATATAATTGCTTTACTACAATTTGATAAATACCAGATATTATAATTAAACATATTGTTTCCCTATACAATTATAAACTTTACAACCAAAGCGATTTATATGTTTTATGTAAAAACAACATTGTGTGAATTATACACCAAGAAAATTTATTTTTGTATTTCAATTTATCCTAAGAAATGTAATAATAGTCATGTTACTTGTTAAAAAGAAATATGTATTATATATTTTATTATATTAATATTTAATATTAACATTATTAAATATTAATGTAAGAAATATATAACAAATCATTGTTTAATGTATTTCTATATAAATACTTTAAATTGTAAATGACTGATGGGAATATGTAAAATTTTCTGAAAGAATCTAGTAATCCAAATAATTTTTTACATTGACCACATGTATATAAATGTAAAGATGTTATTGTGTGAATAATAAAAGTTAAAAAAAATGTGATGTTATATTTGTGTTTGATTTTATTGTAGTACACAATAAAAAAATTTAAAATTGTTTAATAAACTAATTTGAAAACATCTATGTTGCATTATTTTTTATTATTAAAATACAGTAATGAACAAATGTATACAAATGTGCTGCACACTGACCAATTTTATATGTATTATTACTACTCCAGTCAATCTAAAATGATAGAAGCTGCAGGACAGTAGCAAAAATTATTTTACTATTCCTACTACACTCAAGGTAATACCATAAAATGTGGTAGAGACTAACCAATGTATTTTTATTAATCCAACTCCAGTGTTGATAATATTACTGATGGTGCTGGACACCAACCAATTAATAATTAGAATTCCAACACCACTATAGCTACTGTCTGGAAACATGCTAATACATAAATTGTTTTTATCTAAATAAAGGGTACTAATGTAAAGTTATAATAATAGCTATTTTCGTGTAATAAATTTAATGTATCACTGTTAAGTTAAACTATACATCAGCACTCTAAAATACCCAAAACTGTCCCAAAACACTAAAAAGACCCCTTCACCCTAAAGGCCAAAACTGACCCAGAACCCTACAAATACCCCTTTATCAACAAACTGAAAACTGACCCTGAACCCTACAAATACCCCTTACCCACAAACTGAAAACTGACCCTGAACCCTACAAATACCCCTTTACCCACAAACTGAAAACTGACCCTGAACCCTACAAATACCCCTTTACCCACAAACTGAAAACTGACCCTGAACCCTACAAATACCCCTTTACCCACAAACTAAAAACTGACCCAGAACCCTACAAATACTCCTTTACCCACAAACTGAAAACTGACCCTGAACCCTACAAATACCCCTTTACCCACAAACTGAAAACTGACCCTGAACCCTACAAATACTCCTTTCCCAACAAACTGAAAACTGACCCCGAACCTTACAAATACTCCTTTCCCAACAAACTAAAAACTGACCCTGAACCCTACAAATACCCCTTTACCCACAAACTGAAAACTGACCCTTAACCCTACAAATACCCCTACACCCACAAACTGAAAACTGACCCTGAACCCTACAAATACTCCTTTCCCAACAACAGAAAACTGACCCTGAACCCTACAAATACCCCTTTACCCACAAACTGAAAACTGACCCTGAACCCTACAAATACCCCTACACCCACAACCTGAAAACTGACCCTGAACGCTACAAATACTCCTTTCCCAACAAACTGAAAACTGACCCTGAACCCTACAAATACCCCTACACCCACAAACTGAAAACTGACCCTGAACCCTACAAATACTCCTTTCCCAACAAACTGAAAACTGACCCTGAACTCTACAAATACCCCTTTACCCACAAACTGAAAACTGACCCTGAACCCTACAAATAGCCCTTCACCCACAAACTGAAAACTGACCCTGAACCCTACAAATACTCCTTTTCCCACAAACTGAAAACTGACCCTGAACCCTACAAATACTCCTTTTCCCACAAACTGAAAACTGACCCTGAACCCTACAAATACTCCTTTCCCAACAAACTGAAAACTGACCCTGAACCCTACAAATACCCCTACACCCACAAACTGAAAACTGACCCTGACCCCTACAAATACTCCTTTCCCAACAAACTGAAAACTGACCCTGAACCCTACAAATACCCCTTTACCCACAAACTGAAAACTGACCCTGAACCCTACAAATAGCCCTTCACCCACAAACTGAAAACTGACCCTGAACCCTACAAATACCCCTTTACCCACAAACTGAAAACTGACCCTGAACCCTACAAATACCCCTACACCCACAACCTGAAAACTAACCCTGAACCTCCCAAAAACTCCTTTACCCACAAACTGAAAACTGACCCTGACCCCTACAAATACCCCTTTACCCACAAACTGAAAACTGACCCTGAACTCTACAAATAGCCCTTTACACAAGAACTGAAAACTGACCCTCAACCTTAAAAATACCCATTTACCCACAAACGTAAAAATTTTCCAAATCCCACTAAATACACCTTTACT
Source organism: Lissotriton vulgaris (assembly GCF_964263255.1). Taxonomy (NCBI): domain Eukaryota; kingdom Metazoa; phylum Chordata; class Amphibia; order Caudata; family Salamandridae; genus Lissotriton; species Lissotriton vulgaris. Next base: position 2,111,890,722 of record NC_141689.1, on the reverse strand, counting down.
CACGACTAGAAAAATGACCCAGAACCCTAAAAAATTAACCTATAACAAAAACTATGAAACAAAGCCAGAACACTATAAATAATAATAAACAAAACATTAAACATAAATATATAAAAAAAACAAATATTTTTTAAAAAACTATTATAAAATATATTATCACATTAGCTATAATAATAATTTAGATTAATATTGTTTAATTCCAATTAATTAATTAACATCAACATTAATTAACACATTACATTTAAATGTATACAATTAATGTAATTAAGTCATTATTATAAATTAATTACCAATTAATTTATTTAAATGATATGCAATATATTAATTACATCATTAACTAATTATAAATAATGTGTTAGCAATTAATAAATGTAAATAATATACTAATTCTTAATACAATAAATAACTAATTATTATTAATTAATAACCAATGTATCAATTAAAATCATATACAAATTAATTTTTAAAAATATTGATTATTAATAATCAATTAATCAATTAATCAATTAAATTATATTCAAATTAATCAATTAAACAATTAACTAATTAATATTAATTAATTACCAATTAAAATCGAATTAAAACAATTACCAAACATATATTAACTAATTAATTATTATTAAATTACTTCCCACCTTATTCCCCTATAAACCCACAACCCGCTCCTAAACACTAGGTACTATTTATTTATATAATATATATATTATTTTATAAAATTAATATTTTCTAACATTTTCTCGATATTTTTTACTTTCACTATATTTCGATATTTTGTGTAGTCGATATTTTTGAGTCGATATTTTTGTATTCGATATTTTTGGGTCATTTTTGCAGTCGATATTTTTTTCAACGATATTCCTATAGTCGATATTTTGTTAATGTCGATATTTTTCCGTCGATATTTTGTCCATTCGATATTATGTAGTCGATATTATGTCCAGTTACCGCTTCAGCTATGTGGCTGAGACGGGGGTCAACAGGAGGCCCATCTAGGCACCTTCGCATGCAGGCAAAGTGGGGGAGGACAGCCCTAGCTCGACGGACCACCAACCCGGGACCTTGGCCATGGGGCAGGACGGAGGGCAAGAGCTCCTGCCATGGGGCCCGTGGGGCCTCGGACCCAGTTGCACAGAGGAGGCCTTCCCGGGATGGTGGAACTCCTTCCCGGGTGCTGTGGCAGACAGGAGGGCCTGAGTATAGAGCCCAGAACGTAGGTGGGCCGGTCCAGACCCATCTGGTCACTGGCTGAGAACTTCCAGACCTCAAGGGGGTCCAGAGTACACTGTCCATAGTAATCCGGAGGAAGGCTACCCCCCTTCCTGTTCATTCGTGCACACCGAGCAAGAAAGTGGACTGAAGCCGCAAAAGCACCCTCCCTCCTGGAGCCCTGGCTGGGATCAGGGGAGCAAAGGAGCTCCCATTGGGATTTCCAGGGTAGCGCCATTGGAAGGTATTGCACATTCCCAGATGGCCGGGCCCGAAGGACGGCCATCTTGGTCTTGCTGTGCCTTAACGAACAGGGCTCCTGCTTGTCCTTGGAGGGGACCGGGGCTCTGTGGCCCGGGGGCGAAGAGCACCACCTGGGCCACAGGCAGAGGACTGCAAGGGGAACCCAAACGGGCCTCCCAACCGGATCCCGAAGGCACCTTCACACGCATGCGAAGCAGGGGTGCTCTCCGGGCCTGGTGGTCCCAACCCGGGTCCTCGGGGCAGGTTGCAGGGCTGAGCCCAAGACGGGTAGGCACCCTCACCAGGGCCTGTTGGGGCCACAGTCAGGGCTTCTGAGCCCAGCCATACAGGGGAAGACTCCCCGGGCCTGAGTGACCTACCTCCTGGGCCCTTGTGAGGGCAGCAGGCCGAAGGACGGAGCCCAGTGCGAGAGCCCCCGCCTCAAGGCTTGGCGGATCCTTGGGGCCTGATGGGAGACCCTGGGCCCAGATACGAAGAGAAGGCCTCCCAGGGCTCGCGGGACCCCAACCCTGGTACTTTGCCACACAGTGGGCCAGAGGACGGAGCCCAGAAAGAGGAGGCACCCATCTCAGGGCCCGTCGGGCCACAGTCAGGGCTCCTGAACCCAGCTAGGCAGGGGAAGCCTCCCGAGGCCGGACGACCCCCCCCCTATCCCTGGCTCTTGGCTATGCGGCAGGCTGGGGGATGCAGCCCAGGGCAGGAGCGCCCATCCCAAGACCCGCCTGGTCCAGATCAGAGCTTGTGGCCCAGAAGCAAAGGAAAGGCCTCCACGGGTACATGGGACACCGTCCCGGGCACTTTCTTACGCCGTGGGCAGAAGACGGAGCCCAGGATGGGGGGGTCCCTCACCCGGTCAGAGCTTCTGAACCCAGCCAGGCAGGGGAAGCCTCTACCGGCCAGATGGAACCCCATCCCGGGCCCTCGGCAGTGCAGCAGGCATGAAAATGGAGCCCAGGGTAGGAAGGCCCGCCTCGGGCCTGCCAGGCCCTTGGGCCGAGTTGTTGCTCCTGGACCCTGCCACGCAGGTGAAATCTCCCTGGGCCTGGAAAAAATGGTCCTAACACTTATTCGAACCTTTTTGTTCCCTTAGATGTTGGACCCTAGCTCAGCCAGCACCCAGGAAAACCTAGCCAACCGATGGCTATCCAGGGTGGACTGACTTGCGTGGCTCTCACCACGGGTTATTAGCCAGAATCCCTTGCATACCTCAAACATTGACTATGAAAATGCATTTTTCTCACATTTCTCTTCTGGAAGTGCTGGAATCTGCAGGGAGCCACAAACTTACTTCCACCCAGCATTCCCCCAGGCCTCCAGATACAAATGGCATTGGAACCTCTTCCCCTGCTCCCAAGGCTGGAAAAGCAAAATCAAACCCCCCCCAAAAATGAAATTCCACTGTTGTACAGAGGGGTTTCCTGGATGTGTGCAGACAACGTAACGGTTACGACTTTGGCACACAACCACCATTGCGGAGGACGTGATCGTTACCTCCTTGGTACAGAAAGGGTTATTATTATTTTTAATTTTTTCGGCTGTTGGAAGGTGAGGTGACGCTCCTTCACCATAACGGAGGAGCCGCTGTGGGTGTTGCCTTATGAGAGGTGCGGCTGTACTGTTACCATCCCACAGTAGTCTGCTGATGAGACCATTTGAAGTGTAGTCTCAACCTTTCTTTCTCAAGTTTAACCCCCTTTCTTCCCCTTGTTTATATATTTTTGGAAAGAGGCTTGATCAAAACTTTCCAATTAATATATGGGGTGAAGTTTGGGATTGGGTTCGAAGACGTGCTGTTTTGTTCCCCACTATCGTGACTAGTTATGTTTTTGACAATGTTTCTGCTAAAGGGCATTTTTTGATCTGCCTTTTATTTTTGACCTCACGGATCTTGAGATATACATGAAACTTAGCACTCTCTTTACTTGATACATTTCATAAATGTTTATACATGGAAAAATAAGTTAAGATGGAGAGAAGCAGTCATTTAATATTTTTGCAAAAAAACATGCAAAAACCACTGAACATCAAACTTGAAGTGAAAGTAGAACTTTACTCAGAAAGTGTGTTTTATTGGTTTTGCGTAGATCTGTTCAGTATTTTTTGTTATATATATTTTTGAGTGTTAGATAACTTACATGAGAAACTTGAACAATAGAGAATATAAAACAGAAGCAGCCGTCTGTAGATCCATCGTTCTCACAATATGCAGAGCATACCATAATTTCTTGCCCATGCCAATTTAACCTGATATCGTTAAAACAGTGAGACTACAATATCAAATGACGTGCAGGGTTGCCACACAATTAGGGCCCGATTCACAGAATTAACTTAAGACAAAATCCTAAACTTACTACTTTTGGTATTCACAGAAGTTAGGATTTTGTGTTAAGTTTGTCTTAAGACACACTTAAGACAGACTTAAGACAAAATCCTAACTTAAGTCTGTCTTAAGTCTGTCTTAAGTCTGTCTTAAGACAATTTTAAGACAAAATCCTAACTTCTGTGAATACCAAAAGTAGTAAGTTTAGGATTTTGTCTTAAGTTAGTCCTGTGAATCGGGCCCTTAGAGTCTACCCTACAAGTTCCATGTACTCCTGCAGCCATCCCACACCCTGCCATGTTTCCACCGGCCTCATACACAGTCTTCTCAAGAATGCAAAACATGTCCATACTCGCTATTTAAGCCACCACTGAAGGATGGGTGAATTTTCCTGAGCTAGGACCAGCTTGCTATTCACTAGGCTGAGTCAAATCATTGTTTTTCCTGTGTGAGTAAAGCCCTCATCATCCAGTATGTTTAACAATGTCATATTCAGTGTGAGCACGACTGGCTTGCCCAGCACCAACCCTAAAGCCGTTCCGTAGTTCGAGATATTAGTCTTTAAAAAAGATGCCAAGCAGAATTTAAAGTACTAACACTTTTGTATATCTTGGACATTTTAACTCTTGTCATGATTCATGTACTCTTTTTACACAATATGATTGGGTGGATTAGGTTTGAATTTAATTGTTCAGCCATCTTGAAAAGTATTACTGTGGCAGTAGTTAGTAGATAGGTTGTGAGGGGACGCCATATATCCTAAGGCCTGGAGTCTTGCGGGAGCACCTCTATGTAGCTAGAAATCTGGCATAAAATTTTAAGTCAAAAGCTTCACATCTTTGTTTTAGTCACTGATAAGGCATGTTTGTAAAAATACCTTATACTTTTTCTTGAAATGAGCAGAATGGCGTACACCATTACAACAACCCCTATATTTATTTTGCTACCTGACGTTAAGAGTCACCCATTGGGGGCAAGAGCTTGGTGGCCATAGACAGATTTCAGAAAGGGCTATAGAAAGGCGTGCGTGCAATATTTATTTTAAAAATAGTCGAGTCAGCTGTCTTTGAGATGTTCTCAGTGATGCCACTGACCATGTCATGAGTGATGTATTATGTGAAGTCACAAGCAGTGCATTAAGGGGGTGTAAATTATAGTGAGGTCAGCTGAATTTCACCGGTTTTGTACGAGTGAAATGTGAGCCTCACCATAACGTCTTTATAAACCTTTGGTTTTTCAGTTAAATCATAAGTTTTTATTAAATCTAGTCCGAAACTATAACATCCTGGTAACCTTTGGATATTGTTACTGATTGGGAATGCTGTGCCGGTTCATTCATTAAAGATTCAGTTGAACTTTCCTCTGATGGAGTGGTGTCGTGTTACAGGACTACTTGGCTGCAATGGAAACAGCAGCTTGTTCAGCAGCTCAGAGGAATATCATTATTTTGGACCACACAGATGGGTAATATTGGCACTACAATGCCCAGCATGCAGTTCGCTGGAGAGTGTATGCTATTAAGGGAAAACAGGTTGCAATGCCTTTCAGTTTTTGCCTTTCTCCCTCCCTGCACCGAAACGCATCAGGGATTGTTACTGATTGGGACTGCTGGTACTGGTTCATTCATTAAAGGTTCAGTTGAACTTTCCTATTATGGAGTGGCGTCTAGAGCTCGGGGGCATCTTTGAGAATATATATATATATATATATATATATATATATATATATATATATATATATATATATATATATATATATATGATTTAGATTAATTCAGCCCTTATGACTTGACTCTCTAGAAGCACTCTTTAAGAACTATGCACTTTTGAGATAATGAGGTATGCCATTCTTATGCATTCTCCTGCAATATACAGAATTGTGCTGATGGTGTCTTTATGACCTGACATATATGCACTTTACAAGCACAATGCACTTTGAGGTTATCATATAGGCTCATTGTCATGCTTTGTTTTTTATACTATTGGAAACTGTATATTCCTTGGAAAGTTTCTTTAAAAGACCTTATGAGGATTTGGTTATATTTTATCAACGTGCCCTTTAGAAACACAAGGCATATTAGGTTACACATAATTGGGAAGATGAGAAACACCAATAAGGTTTAGACGTTGTTAGTATTGAAGTTTTAGTGGGGATTAATGAGATCAGATGTAATGAAGGGGCGAACCCAAGGACTAAATGAGTAGAAATTAGCGGAATACACATTGTGCACTTTATAAACAGTATGTACTTTAAATGATTAGTGATTAGTGATTAAGCAAGGAAAATGACACAGGCTAATTACTTCTAAATGTACTCATTACCCCTGAAAGTCTTAAGAGAATATGTCCAATAATGTCATGTGGTTTTACATGCAAAATGTATTTGTGACAACCTGGTCAATCCGTAATGAAGGATCTGGATTAGTTGAGATGTTGTAGTCTTAAACATAACTAGATTGTAGGGTAATTAGGCTTTTTGTTTTACACCAGGTGATAAAGGAAATATTTGATTTAAAAATGAACTTTAAGATAAAGTTTATAACATAATTGAACACCTTTTACAATATTCCACCAGTGAATGTTAACCAAATCAATGGCAGCCGGCATGTGCTGATGGAATTGGAGCTCTAGGGTTTGAGGGTCATTGAAATGAAAGAAGGATTGCTATAATTATGCTGCTTGCCGTGACCGTAAGACCCAGTTGAAGGCAGTTGACGAAAGGCGTTACTCATGGTCATTGTACTAATTGTTGTTATGCCACAGGGATCTGCGGAGTTTACTTAAAAGAGAAAGAAAATAATGTGGAAATAAAGCAAAATAAATTCCTTTAAGGTTCTTGGTTGAAGTCTGTCTGTTGTGTCGCTGCTTGAGTGGTCCATGAAGGAGAACCGCCTTTTGTGGATACATAATGTGCCGAACCATGAGCATGCAGCAGCGTTGCACTGGGATGTGAGGAGCCCAACATAACAAAGGAGCTGAGGAAAAAGGATTGGAGAATTACGTTGCAGCCCCCCCACTTGGAGTTCAAGTGGAACTCGAACAAGATCACCAACAGGTGAAGACTGGACTGCACAGAGGTAAGGATGTAACTGGAATGCGTGTTGGAGGGGACGCAGTTGAGTTGCTGACTGCCAAGCGTGTGGGTTCACTTTCCCCCTGTGGCGTGTAAGTTTGAGAACAGTAATGGAACTGTACAAGCATAGTCCCAAACACGAGTGATGGGGTGAGTATAATGCGTATTCGCTCAGAACGAATATCAGTTAGAAGTGACCGGGAGCCTCTCATCAAGTGTTACCAGGAATTGAATGTATGAAAAATGAAGGAATAAGTGAGGGGCGGATGGTTGTATCACAGTTTAGTGGTACAAAGAGATATGATCAGAGGTAACACAAGTGTTTGAAGGCCACAGGGAACACGGCGCAAGCAAAAGTAATTAAAGAATGCATATGATGAACTAAAACACAGAGCATAAGATCTATAAAGGAAGCATCAATGGATAATAATTGGTTAAGATGGAGGCAAGACAACCGAAGTGGAGAGTGGCGGTGGAACACATCTTTCAGGAGAGCTTGACCATTGTGGGGGTGAGAGTGCGTCCAATGTCTCAAACAAGACATGGACCCAATTGATAAAGGAATTGGAGAGAGTAAAACAACTGGAAACAAAGCAGTGGTGGGAGATGACATCTCTCACCAGATATTTTGAGTGCAAAAGGATCCCAAGAGTGTTGAGGATCATGTTATTACCTACTTAAGAGGATATGGAGGATGATTTAACAGAAGAGGGGTGTGAGAACATGGAGGAGTGTTCAGTGAAAAGAATGAGAACTCTAAAAAAACACGCTGAAAGGAAAATTAATTTATACACCACAAACATTGAAGTTGTGAATAAGGAGTTGGATAAATATAAGAGTGAGTCAGCTGTGAAGGATTTCATTTCTAAAATGTAAACATCACTACAAGAGAATGATGAGGAAATTATGGGGCACAAAGCAAGAAAATTCACTGGGGACAGGCTGGATTATCAGTATGGCTGTGTGTATACCTTTGCAAGAGAATTTAAAAGCTTGAGGGTAAAAGAAAAGTGGGTCCTCAGTTTGGAAACAATCAAAGTGAGAGTGAATTGAGATCTGAAGCAGGATAAAGTGCGGATGAAGCCTCAAGTGATTAGGTAGATTTTGACATGGAACTGGGGCTAATCCGAATGACTATCCGACAAGGAGTGTGGGCAAAATGCAACAGAACTCCGAAAAAGGAATTATAGCACAAGAAAGGGCAAGAGGAAGAGGACGAGGAAAGAACAGAGTCCGTAAACAGAACTAGTAACTTTGGATATGAATAAGAAGCCTCTTGTACTGAATATTTCATCAGTTACGCTAAATACTAATCAGGAAAGATTACTCAGTTTGGGCCGACTTTGTCCATCAACACGACCTGACTTCACTGACTCGAGGATGGAGTTATACACATACATTAGGAAACTGAAACTCCACAAATACCATCAGATGAAACCAAAGAAAAGTAATAATGGGGATAAAATACAAAAGCAACCCTCTTCCTTCAAAATTGCAAGGGTTCCCAACCTTGTTGATATACATGATTCGGATAACTGTGAAATAATGGGACCCTCACACGCAAATGGGAATGATAGATATAATACCAGTGGAGTCTTAGGAGAAACATTTTGTGGTATTATTTTGAGGAATATGGGTTTCGAAACAGATTACCAAGTTAGAGTAGATTTTATCCCCAGATGCCTGCTGGAAATCGTATTGACCTGTTCCAGGAGTTGGTAACATATGATCTAACTGATTTCTGCAGAAAATGCCGAAATGACCCAAAAAAGAGTAATTTTTCCACTAAGGATTGGATGGACATTAATGATTTGAAAAAGAACCCATCATTGATCATAAAGCCCTGAGATAAAGGGGAATACATTGACCTAATGGATCAACATACTTATGTATTGGAAGTCAGGATACAACTGAACAATAGACCACATTACACCTGTCTTAATGGAAACCCTCTGAAGGCATTAGAGGAGTAATATCATCTAAAATTAAAATCCTGGTATGATTTGAATCTCCTGGACTGGGATGAATTTCAATATCTCTAATTGGAAAATTCAACAATCGCTACCATATATCTCTTACCAAAAATACAAAAATGTAGCACGAATCCACCAGGGAGGCCCATAGTGAGCTTAATTGGCTCCCTATTAGAAAATAACTCTAGGTATTTGGACCCGTTCCTGCAAGAATATGTAACAAGTTTACCATCGTATTTAAATGATAGTATGGAGGAAATTGGATCAAATCCCTTGAAATCAGGGATATATAATGGTACCATTGGATGTAGACTCTTTATATAATTCAGTTGAGCATGATAAAGGCAATCTGGCGTGCAAATACTTCTGAGAGACCATCCCATAGAATGGTATTACCATACATAAATGCTGATGGAGATGTTGAACTACTGCCTCACGCAGTAGGATCACAATGTGGACTTAATTTATAGATGATTTATTTATTCTGGGGGAAGGCAGTGAAGGTGAACTAGATGCCTGCTTAGATATACTAAACAACAATGAATGAAATCTACAATTTACAAGTACAAGTACACAAAGTCATGTCCACTGTGATTTTTTAGATGTAGCCTTGGATGTTGTAAATTATGTACTTATGACAAGGATTCATAGAAAGCAGACAGCGACCAACTCCCTGTTATACACCAATAGTGGGAACCCGAATGCTTTAAAGTGGAGCATTCTCTATAGTCAAATGCTTAGTAAGGGCCATGCGGGTATGCTCAACATTCTTCATCTTCTGTGCACTTGCCCTGAACTCTTGCAGGAGTGAAAAGCATTGCTTAAGTTTCCTTTCAATATTATACAAAACAGTGGTCCCTATTCATGGAAACAGTGGTGTACAGAACCAATAATCATACACCTGTGAAGTGTTATGTCTTTTGTCCAGCCGGCAAGCAATTTATTTTAGTATTCTAATTAATAAAACAGTATGAACAAGTTAATAACAAGTGGGCGCAGCCGTGACCCACAACATTCAAGACAAAACAACGAAAAGAATGGCCAAATGGGCAAAGCACAAATATGTCTGTGTACTTGTAGTCAGTGTTACAGACAAAAATTATTCTAACCACACCGTTGCATTTCACAATATTTCAAATGTCATATTGCATAAGGGGGTTTTTTGGTCGACGACGTTTCGATGCTTTAATTAAATGAGGGGCATCATCATCAGGACAAAAATATAATAATTGTTGTCTTTTATTATGCCTTTTGTCGCATTACTTTACATTAATGAATTACATGGAAAAAAAGGGGGGGGGAGGAGAAATACATTAAGTTAGGCATGTAGATTTAAGAGATTTCATCCTCCTCTCTTTTACAATATAAACTGGGTGCAGGGGTTGTTTTTGTGCCAGTGAGGGCTAGTGTAAAAAGGGAGAGAACGGCACATTGACCGTGACCGTGAGGGCAGACTGGAGCAGATGGGCGTGGTGCCAGTGGCGATTTGTACGTGAAGGTTGAAAAGTGATTGTCTTCGCGTGAATTCCATAGTGAAGTGCGTCAGAATTGCCCGTGAAAAAGAATTGTGACTGTTTTGCGCATGAATTATCGGAGTGAAAATGGGTTGGCGTTACCCGTGAAATCGCTCTTTAGGCTAGTGTAGCTGCTCGGTGAAGAACACGGCGTGGGCGATTCGAAAATGGGTTGGAGCATGCACGTGTATCAAGAATTGTTACTATTTTGCCCATGAAATATCGGAGTGAAACTGGGTCGGCATACACAGTTACCACATTTCGTATGGCCTAAGAGTAGAGGAAGACCCCATGCATCATTTATTGGAATTTAAGGGGCTGCTGTGGCAAGGAAGCTCTCACTAGGTGGTCTTTTATATTATTGGTCCTTTTAAAAGCAAACAAAGGGCCAAGAATATAAAAGACCACCTAGTGAGAGCTTCCTTGCCGCAGCAACCCCAAAAAACCAAAATAAATGATGCATGGTGTCTTCCTCCACTCTTAGGCCATACGAAATGTGGTAACTGTGTATGTTGCAAATCTACAATTGAAGGCAAATCTTTTGAATATGGAACTATGAAATTTGACCGAAAATACTTTTCTAACTGCAACTCTGCAAATTTGGTATATGCTATTTTATGTCCTTGCATGCTCATCTACATAGGTCAAACAAGCCAAAAAGTGAAACTGAGAATTGGTCAACACCGAAGCAGGATAAGGTGCAAGACAGCCAATGCGCCACTTGTGGAACATTTTTCAGAAAAAGGCCACAGTGAGAAAGACCTACTATGGACTGTCATAACCATCATCAAACCCCCTCCTAGGGGAGCGGACATTTCTCAATTGCGCAATAAAGAAGAACTTCATTGGATCGTGAAAACTAACAGCATCAGAAATGGCTTGAATCGCCTTGAAGATTGGACCTCCTTGTTGTAAACCCTATGTATATGACAATTTGAAAATGTTATTCTCTGTATCCCCCCGCGCTTTTTTGCATCAGGCATTGAGGACCTCACCTGCACTTCCTCACTATATTCACCACCTTAAGATGGCCGCCGCGTTCACGCACTATTGCCACTCGTTTTTCACTACCCTAGTCCAACCTTGCTTTCTGCCCTAGTCCACCCTTGCTGTCTGTAACCCTCGTGGGTTCTTAACTGCATGACCCAGCGCACCCTCTGCAACCAGCAGAACACCACACCGGCCACTGTGCCACCTACTTCTGCATGTAAGTTACCTAGCTGCGTGTATCCCTTAACGTTTAGACCTGCTAAGCCCTGCTGGTTAACTGACCCCACTCTCTCTCCCCCAGATTTAGCTATTAAGCTCTGATCCTAATCCAGACGACTATCACGCTGGACGAGGCATTACTGGTTGTTCTATTATGTTTGTCACTTCGTTATGCCGGTCTTCACCCTGGTCACCCTCGGCCTCCCCTAATTTCTACTTTATCGTTTTAGATTCTACTGCTAATCACTGCGATCTGCCACGAGACCCGCGGACTCGACTGTTTCTGTGCGCGTAGGTTTGGTTTCATTTCATGACAGCACCGCTTGATACACGTGCATGCTCCATCCCATTTTCGAACTCCCCGGCCGCTAGATCGTTCTTAATCGCCGACGCTGTTTCTTCACCGAGTAACTACACCTGCCTAAAGAGCAATTTCACGGGTAACGCCGACCCATTTTCACTCCGATATTTCATGGGCAAAACAGTAACAATTCTTGATACACGTGCATGCTCCAACCCATTTTTGAATCGCCCACACCGTGTTCTTCACCGAGCAGCAACAATGGCCTAAAGAGCGATTTCACGGGTAACGCCGACCCATTTTCACTCCGATAATTCATGCGCAAAACAGTCACCAGTCTTTTTCACGGGCAATTCTGACGCACTTCACTATGGAATTCACGCGAAGACAGTCACTTTTCAACCTTCACGTACAATTTGCCACTGGCACCACGCCCATCTGCTCCAGTCTGCCCACACGGTCACGGTCAATGTGCCGTTCTCTCCCTTTTTATACTAGCCCTCACTGGCACAAAAACAACCCCTGCACCCAGTTTATATTGTAAAAGAGATGAGGATGAAATCTCTTAAATCTACATGCCTAACTTAATGTATTTCTCCTTTTCCTCCCCCCTTTTTTTCCCATATAATTCATAAATGTAAAGTAATGCGACAAAAGGCATAATGAAAGACAACTATGATTATATTTTTGCCCTGATGATGATGGCCCTCATTTAATTAAGGCATCGAAACGTCGTCGACCAAAAAAACCCCTTATGCAATATGTCATTTGAAATATTGTGAAATGCAACGGTGTGGTTAGAATAATTTTTGTCTGTAACATTGACTACAAGTACACAGACATATTAGTGCTTTGCCCTTTTGGCCATTCTTTTCGTTGTTTTGTCTTGAATGTTGTGGGTCACGGCTGTGCCCACTTGTTATTAACTTGTTCATACTGTTTTATTAATTAGAATACTAAAATAGATTGCTTGTCCGGCTGGACAAAAGACATAAGACTTATCAGGTGTATGATTATTGGTTCTGTACACCACTGTGTCCATGAATAGGGACCACTGTTTTGTATGATATGATACTGCCCAAGGTCCCTATGGCATACCTTTTGGGTTCCCTTGTTCTTTGCAAACATAAGTTTCCTTTCAAGGCACAAGACATAAGGACATGCAGGCAGGCCCTGATAAAGTGCCTGCACTCGAATGATATCATTTTAAATGCTACCTTTGTAAAGTTCCTAATAATAGTTAAAAGGAAACTAGGAGTCGTACCTACTGTAAATATCTAACTGACTACAAAGCTGATGCAATGTCATTTTAAGTGGTTTTATACATGAATATAGCTTTTACTGTTTTTCCTTTAGATGTATAATATTGTAAGATTTTAAATAATCAACACAATAAACTACTTTGTACTTTGTACTTTGTACTTTGTATGCTCAACAGAGGAGTTGTATACAAATGAGATGGATAACATGGTCCAATATTTCCTTAAAAGGAGATATCCGAAAAGTGTTTTAGATAATGCCACAAAAAGAGTCAACGGAAAGACAAGAGACCAACTGTTATATTCGTGAGATAGTAATCCAAAATGAAAATGTCATGAAATAAAAAGAATATTTTTGGAGCACAATGTTGCGCAGTTGAATATTAAGAAGATCTTCCCAGAAAATTGGCATATTTTAAAAAAGGATGAACATCTAACAGACATTGTAGATAAGGGTCCTTGGATAACTTGCAAAAAAGTGAGATCTCTGGGAGACATTTTGACCTCAAGTCATTATCATAAAAAAAAGAATTGGCTTTCAGCAAACGTAGGAGTTTTTGTGAAATGTAACTCCTGAAAAGCATGTAAATATGGCTCAAATTGTAGGAGTTATTGGATCTTTGAGGGGTGTGAAGTGAAAATCAGTGATCGTATCACTTGCAGCCCAGATCATGTGATTTATGCCCTCAAATGTGGCTGTGACAAGCTATATGTGGGTAGCAGCATAAATAAGTTGAAACTGAGACAATGGTGATAAACGTTAGCCAATGGCATGTCACATGGAACAGTTTCACAATCGATCATTATCAACCTTTACTTAATGTGAAATTAAGCACGTTTGAGCTCACCCAAGGTGAGGAGATCGAGTAAAAGAACTAAGGAAGCAAGAATCTCAACTGATACCGTCAATAGGAACAGAGATACTTTGGGGTCACAATGCTGATGCCGAACTATATGTACATTAATGATTTGAACACTGAATGACATACCGTTGTAATCCCATAAATTCAATAGGGTCTCTGCACCTTAATTCGAAAGTGTATGTTAAGGGTGGATATCTATGTGATATTATGATATTTTTTGGGTGGTACAAGAACTGTGCATTGATTATTCTATGTTGTGATTGTGAACATATGAGATATGGATTGTTGGGGCCCTTGTGACTTAACTCTACAGAAGCACTGTTATTCACTATGCACTTTTGAGATAATTAGGTTTTCCACGCTTATGCATTCTCCTGCAATATACAGCAGGTTGTACTGATGGGGTCTTTATGACCTGACAAATATGCACTTTACAAGCTCAATGCACTTTGAGGCTATCATATATGCTCATTTTAATTCTATGCTTTTTATATTATAGGAAACCATATTTCCTTTGGAAAGTTTCTTATAAAAGGCCCTATGAGAATTGGGTTATATTTTATCAACATGCACTTTATAAACACAATGCACTTTTTAGGTGGACATTTATACTAGGTTCCACATAATTGAGAAGATGAGAATCCCCAATAGGATTTAGAAGTTGTTACCATTGTAGTTTTAGTGGGGATTGATGAGATCAGGTGTAATGAAGGGGTGAACCCAAGGACTAAATCAGTAGAAATTAGCAGAAAGCGCATAGTGCACTTTATAAACAATATGCACTTTAAAGGATTAGTGATTAACAAAGGAAAATGGCGAGTGCTAATTGCTTCTAAATGTACTCATAACCCCTGAAAACCTTAAGAGATTATGTCTAATAAGGTCATGTGGTGTTATATGCAAAAATTATTTGTGACAACCTGGTTTTATCCGTAATGAAGGAATTTAAATGTGGATTAGTTGAGATTTCGTAGTCTTAAAGATAATTAGGTTGTAGAATAATAAGGCACGATTTTACATCAGGTGATAAAGGAAATATTTGATTTGAAAATACATTTTAAGATAAAGTTTATAACAGAATTGAATACCTTTTACAATATTCTACTAGTGTATGTTAACAGAATCGATGGGGGTTGGCATGTGCTGATGGGATTTTTGCAGGTTGGAGCTCTAGTGTTTGAGCGTCATTCAAATGAAAGAAGGATTGCTGTAATTATGCTGCTTGCCATGGTAACCGTAGGAAACAGTTGAAAGTGTCGGTTGTGGTTATTGTACTTAGGCCACAGGGATCTGCGGTGTTCACTTAAAAGAATTTTTTTAGATTCTTTTTAGATATAAAGCAAAAAAGATTATTTTAAGGAGTTTGGTACCGTCTGTCCCTTGTGCCCCTGTATGGGTGGGCCCTTAAGGAGAACCGCGACCATGACAATATTGATACTTTTCATGATATTGTCACTAACAAACTCATAAAGTTTCGACACAAGAAGTGGTTTAAAAAGCGCTCCCCTCTAAATCTCACATATCAATAAAGATAAGTCTTCAAATCTCTGGTGGAGGATAGCAGCATTGTCATCCACCTTGCAGACAAGGGGGGGGCGCTATTGTTCTTCTTAGCAGGGAAATGTGACTATCGGAGGCCAATCGTCAATTGAATGACAAGAAATTTTATATCATTGTTTCCAAAGAGACTTACTCCAATAGCATAGAGAGGATGTGGGATACTTTGAGAATGGAAAGACAAAGGGATCCTTGAATGGGAGTAATATTGTTTTTTGAAAAAAGATCATCCCATACTCCCGGTCTTGTATTTTATCCCTAAGGTACACAAGGACCTGAGGAATCCACTAGGTAGATCGATAGTGCCCAACAGGGGAAGTGTGTTAGAAAACATTTCCAAGTACGTAGATCACTTTCTCTGGGATCTTGTTTCTAACTTACTTACCCACGTCAGGAACACCAACAATTTCTTGGCCAAACTGGAAGGTATTCATTGGAAGAAGGACTTATTCCTGATCACCCTGGATGTCAATTCGTTATATATGATCATTGATTACCAACAGGGAATTAGAGCATGCCAACACTTTCTCCAGACTAGGAAACATTAGATTCAAGGCACACACTGACATGCTTCTCAGTATGACTGAGTACTGTCTCAAGAATAAAAATGTTCTCTTAAAGGCATCCTATTCAAGCAAATCTTGGGGTCAGCTATGGGGACTTGCTTTGCCCCAAATTTTGCGAATCTGTTACTGGGACAACGGGAGGAAGAAATCTTTAGAGATACCTTGTATGCTGCGGAGGTTGAACAGGTGATACTGTGGTTGCTGTATATCGTTGACCTGTTCATCATCTGGAAAGGATCAGAGGCGAAGGCCAACACATTCATTGGCAAACTGAATACCAACATACGCAACATTGTCCTTACACGTACCTTAAGCAACAGTAGACTTTCTAGATGTCAAGGTTAAAAGCACACACAACACCATACAGACCAAACTGTTCCGCAAGGAAACAGCTGACAACAGCTTAATACATGCCCTCAGCAGTCACCCAGATACTCACAAATTGAGTATTCCATTTGATGAACTGCTGAGGACAAAACGGAATTGAAACACCAATCAGGCTTTCTTAGCAGAACAAACAATCATGATTGAAAGATTTAAAGAACATGGGTACCCACAGTGGGTGCTCAACAAAGCAATCATGAAAGTCAATAAGGTTCAGAGAAAAGACTCGTTATTTACATAAAATTTCAGGGATAAGGAGGACAGTGAGACAAATACCAGAAGTATCCTGACGTAAAATGACAGTGCAAAAGATATCCATCGCATTCTCCCATGACTGTTGGGACATCCTGGCCAGTGGCCCCACCATTGGGCACCTGATACAAGATAGGCCCAAGATAACGTACATGAATGGATGCATCATTAGAGATATGTTAGTCCACAGTGACATCACCGAGCCCACGACATTCAAGGAACACACTTTACAAGGTTTCTTCCCATGTGGCCATTGTAAAGCCTGTAAAAACCGTTACATGCAGAAGGATTAAATGGTCGGGTCAGAAACTAGTTATAAGAACAACATAACCCAATTTCTCATATGCAGTACTTCATTTGTTATCTATGTCCAGGAGTGCCCTTACAGCACTACCGAGATGGTCAAAAAAAAGAGTATTGGAGCACATGAGGGCCATCACTAACAAACAACCACACTACTGAGTAGCCTGCCATTTTGAAAGCAACCATTTCTCAGACAGGTCTCAACTCACATATGACACCATTGAGCAAATTCAGAAGACTTTGAGGGGAGGAAATAGGACCCTCAAACTCCGAAGAAAAAAAACTAAATGTATAATAGATCTCCAAACTAAAAGCACTGGAGGTTGGAACTTAGATGAAGAATTGGGAGTGCATTTCAGTGAACATCATGGTGGCAGACCTTAACTGTTTTATCCTCCAGGCTCATGTTAGCTTCTAGGGTTGCTTAGATTCTGTATTGTTACATCTATTTGTTACCCTATGATGTTATTTTAATGCACAGAAAATATATTCCATTGCACTAATACTGTATTTAAATTTTTTTCATTTCAGGAGGAAAGGAAGGGACCCACTTTACTTCGGATGGAGTACCCACATATGTTCGCTACCCTTTTCTTCAGAGGCACTGCTGGGTGATAGGATCACAGATAAGATTGCTTTTCACTGTGTTTATGAGAGTTTCATCAATTTGTTGGTTTTGGAATGCTGAACTCATATGATCCAATTATCATTTTTAACTTTTGCAGCAGCCGTTGGTAACAAGGGCATTTATCCCTTTATGAGATATCTGGTTCCCGCCCCACGCGGAGGAATTGGGGTGCTACATGTATATGTATACAGGATTTCAATTCACACGACCACGAACAAGAGGCCCATGGCTGATCACCAAGGTACTGGGGTCTTTGGTAAGATCCTCCTGCACGAAGGAGTTAACTTTCCGCAGTATATGAACAATCGCAGCAGCGTTATCACAGGGTATGCCGTGACAATCGAACCTGAGGCGCAGTTTTGGGACTGTACAATCACCTGATCATGAACAGCACAATGGCAGCAGAGTTCTTAAAGAATCGGGACACCTCTGCAAACCTGATTTTCAAGAAAAACACATGCAGTAACAGTTAATTCAGTAGACACATCAAACTTGCAACCAGTTCCAGCTAACATCAAACAACAAGGAAATATCCTGGAAAGACTTAGATGCAAGGAGGTGAGCAGGTGGTGGGAGGTGACCTCCCTACAGAATTATTTGGAAGTAGAGCGCATACCCAGAGGACTAAGGATCTTCATTATACCAACGCTCAACAGCCTCAAATCTCAGCTGCTTAAGGAGTGGTCTGAAAACACAAATGCCTGCTCCAAGAGAATGATATAGATCTTGATAAAGAATGCACAGGAGGAGCATAAAGAATTAATGCTCCTGAGACAGACACTGATGGACGAACTGAGTAAAGAAACGGATCAAAACTAAACCAAGAAAGAGCTAACAACAGTGGAAGAAAGATAAAGATTTTCGAGAAGGAGGTTATCGAAGGAAACATCAGAAGTTTCAAACGTAATGAGTGGTACTATAAAGCAGAGAGAATACTAACCTTCACAAGAAACTTTGACAAATCCAAAGTGGATTTTGCCAATGATAGAGCACTAGGAGTAATGGACAAGGGCAGATGGGAATCTGGAGCGGACCTCAGTTCAGACCTAGAATCCCTGGACAGCAACTCCTCTATTCCTACAGAAATTATGTTTTTACAAGGAATTTTGCCTCCTACAAAGGAGCAATGAACATTCCTTCAGAGGCAAACCAAGAGGGAAGGGGAGAGGCAGAAAAAATAAAACCAAAGAAGATGGCAGTGCAGGAGAAAAAAAGCAGTCGTACTGGCATGGGAACATGGGGCCAGTGCCTGAACAGACATTGATGGGAGATTCAACGCAACAACTGATGGTAAGCACTCTCTCTTAGAGAAATTACTTTTACTGAAAACAGGTATTAAATTTGGGTCTTTCTTTTTGTCCCAATATGCATTAGGCAGACTATGCTCAAACATGCACTGATCTGTACAAATTCGCACAGAAACTAAACATTTTCAAAGTCCATATGTTACAAGATAAGAGCGCCTTAGCTGTAACCATTAAATCAGATATAGGACTACCGTCCCCCTGTCAATTGAAGACATTGGAATATTACGACTTCTACATGACATGAGTGATCAGGTTCAGGGCTGTATCGCGGACAATACACAAGATCGTTTTGACCAAACACATCTTAGTACACTACCAGATACATTTGGTATTGACACAGGTGCAGCCAGTGAGAGCAGGTTAGAGGCACCTTCTAAACATAGGCAGCTACAGCCAACAACATTCTGCAAAGCAGTGACCCGTGACCTAATAAAACTAACTCTAAGGGTACCTAAAGGAAGGAACATTACGAGAGACAAGTGGGAAGCAATTGCCACCCACAAAAAGATTAAAATCGTATCAGTAAACCATCAGACAAAGGCAGGAATATAGTTTTAACGAGCAGAAACAAATACATACGCGAGGCACATAGGCAGCTGAATAACACTACATGCTAGCTGAAAGTTGACAAAACATACCTGACAGAGCTTTTAAGCAGATATTTTGATCTATTGGAAAGGTGGTATGATAGCCAACTATTAAGTTGAGATGAACATCAGTTCATTAAAAATGAGACACCCATGATACCTCCTCCCCAAAGTCCACAAACACATGACGGATCCACCTGGGCGCCCCATAGTATGCTAAAAAAGCAGCTTATTAGAAAATGGCACCCACCGTCTTTTCAACCTCACATTTACATAACTTTTTGGCGCGAATTAGAATACTAATTCAATAAATTTTTGGTTAATTTACCAATTGTACAACGTATAAATAGACATGGTTGCGTGGACATCATGAGAACTTTCTTTCGAACCAAACTATCACGTGGAGACGGGTGCATTTATTCACCGTGAGTACGAGGTGTACTTTATAATTAGTTTTGAACTGCCCGTATGCAGGCTTTGTAGTAGGGAACTAAATAATGCTGACTTTACCTTTGATATCGGCTTACACCGGCTGCGAGTTCTATTTGCTTCGATGATTTAAACCTTACTAAGATGTCTGCCAAAACGGCCTAAATGAATACATTAAAATTGTGGCCATGTCATGGAATCGCTGAGTGTCATAAAGCAGTCCCGGCTCGGTATATGATTGTTTACTCTTCAGATTAGGAGTCTGATTCACTCGGTACTAAAAACTAGCACGTACTGCAGCAACTGCCTGTCAGGACTGTGGGTATCAAGCAGAAAGATGCAACTGTCGCTCTTTCGTTCTGTCCATACCGCTTACATATAATAAGATAGTTACCATACCTACAATACACCATGGTGTCTTTTTGACTAGTGTTTTTATGAAGTACGTATTATATGAAGATCCCTCTTGATTATTATAGCAAGATTTGCGAACCAACTAGGAGAAAATTATGTTTACTGGCACTATTTAAATGTGACAGGCATTTCTGTAGTTATCACAAAATGACTGTTGTGTTAATATAAATGAAAGTGATGTAAAATGTATATATGCAAGGACCAATAACCAAATATTGGGTCCTTAGCAACTAACTATCTCTGATTAGAAGTGGTCTTTGACATATTGTCTATACACTCTTTTCTTAGGATGCACTTCTAATTGAGCCTTTTTGCATCGGTACATGTACAGTGTTTGGATACACTTATTCTCAAGTAAGTTGTTTAATGATGAACTTGCTATAATAAAAGTTGTTCAAACTAGTTCTCTCTATTATAGGGACAGTATCTCTGTCGCATAGTCTGTCTGGGTAATCTTCCTTTGGAAAATGCTGTTTATATGTTAAAAAAGTGTCTGTGTGTACATTTATAGTGTGCACAGACAATAGATTAGTAAACATGAATGTCCACATATCTTGATTTTTACAGATCAATTGGCCATACACATTGGCAATGGATACATGAAAACACACAAAGCTTACACTGTGAGGTATGTGTATGGTTATGTTTGTACATACTGTGGCCCATGACGTTGTAATATATCTAAACATTTGGTTAGGGCTTTGTGATATGCTAATATTTGATATGGCATTATGAAAAATGAGAATTGTATATAATGATAAAATCAAGACATTATTTTTATTTTTACATATGGTTGCTCCTCCCTCTTTTAATTAAGGGAACCTGGTACTTGGACTGTATATATTCCTTGTATGCCCTCTACATGAAAAAGTTTTCCCAGTATAATAACTAGTGATTAAATCATGCTGATATTTGTTTTGAAAAAAAGCGATTTGGTTTTTATATAGTAAATGTTTGTATTCAACGTAGTAAATAGTGTTTTTTTATGTACTTTTATAGCCCTGAAGCAGTCCGATTGTGGACAAAACGCGTTGGCGGTTGCAAAAAAAATTCGGAATAAAGGATGAATTTCAATATCGAAAGAACATATTGACTCTTTCTTGGGAAAACAATTGTCTTATATATCTATTTTATTGTGGATTGTTTACATTTGATATCTATAAGCGTGCTGAGCTGCTTTGTTGTGTTATTAGAAAATACATACATTTTTGTTGATCACTTTCTATTTCCTTATTCAAATGCCTGATTTCATATATGAGGGACACAAAAGATGTTTTACAGAAGATATAAAACTTGCATTGGGGGCCTGGATACTGGATGGTATTTTTAGATGTAGAAAGTTTGTACAAGACCATAAGACACATAGATGGTATGAGGGCATTTAAACACTTTCTCAAAGCACGTAACACGCACTTGCTGGAGCATACACATATGATTCTTCAAATTATTGAGATTTGTCTCACAGAGAATGCATTTATGTGCGACACTGTATGGTATAAACAAACACAGGGAACTTCTATGGGCACCTGCTTTGCTCCCAGCTATGCCAACCTAACGGTGGGCTGGTCTGAAAAGCAGGTGCTCTGGAGCAAGGAAATTGAACAGTGGACTAACAAGGTTAGCCTTTGGCTAAGGTACATTGATGACATGTTCTTTCTATGGGAGGGCAATAAACGTGATCTTAAATCATTTTTGTCACAACTAAACAACAATGAAATGAACCCCAGGTTTACCTTGCAATACGGTCCAAGACATAATATATTTCCTTGACCTCAGACTTACAGTATTCGATGAAGAGTTAACTACTGAGCTATATAGAAAACTGACAGTTGGCAATTCGATCGTCCATGAGGCTAGTTGCCACCCACCTGATTTTAGGTGGCATATTCCCTACGGAGAGTTTCGTCTAACTATAAGGAATTGCAGTTTATTAGAAACCTATGAGAGAACAAAAGAAGAGATGATTAAAAGCTTCAAAGCTAGGAAGTATCCCTAGAAAGCCCAACACCAAGTGAGTAGGAAGGCAGCAAACATCAAAAGAGAGGAAGCCCTTTTCCATCCCCCAAAACCTAAAAAAGGGAAAGAAGGCAATGGTGGGTACATCAGATTCATAATCAGATTTAACACGGAGGCAGGAAAGCTAAGACTGAGCTTAAGAAAAAGATGAGATAGCTAAACCCAGGATCCCGTTCTAAAAGAAATGCTGAAAGGGTCTTCTCAATCACCCCACCAGAAAAACCTATCCCTTAAGGATATGTTAGTCCATAGCTACCTCTCACCCCGCAAAACTGATTGGCTAGGCCAAGGCAGAGGCTTCTGCAAATGTTTGAAATGAAAGGCCTGTATAGACAGCTAAAACATCAAGTAGGTAACACTGCCGTGAGTGAACAGAAAATAGAGGATCCCCAGAGAAATAAACTTTGGGACCGACTTTGTTGTCTAATCCATACCCTGTCTATGTGGTAAATGGTACATTGGGTTCACTACTGTCCCACCAAAAAAAAGTGTCCTAGAACACTGGGGAGCTATAAACAACAGAGAGTTTAGTTATAGGGCTTCCAGACGTTTCCACAAAGTACATGATAGGGACTGGACACTTGCCAAATATTTACGCATGGACACAGTCCCAAAGCACCGAAGAGGAGGGAATCGTCTTTCAGATTTGCGCAGATTGAAATCACGATATAGCCTACAAGATGGTACTATCTTTCCGAATGTTTTTTTTGTTTTATTTTTTATCACTTCTTCAATATAAACGTTATGACAAAGCATACATCATAGAGACAAGAATAAAGAGAAAAAAAGGGCAGAAAAAAAAACTACCACACATTACAATAGAAAAAAACAAGATTCAGCCTATCCAGTTAATAACTGGGGCCCATATTTTCTTTCCCATTTCACCTGCGACCTTTTAATCTGTATACCTTTCCAAATTATGAAGTTACATTCACATCTATGAATAGCCAGATGTCCATCTCAAGCCCGACTCCACGAGTTCCTTTTAGCTTTTAGTGTTCAATAACTGTATCTACACTTCTTTCTGTTTCACCTTTTTACATAATTTCCCTTTACTTTTAGCTCTAGAAAAGCGTAACAAAGTTAGGACCTAGTTAAGGTAACTTTAAGCTCATGAGCACAAACTAGAACACACTACCATTAGACAATACACACTAAGAGATGCATGAACCTAAGTTTAATTTGGGGATATGCTTTCTTTTTTTACAGGATGTTTTTGATGAAGCTGACGTGAATTGAAGAGTAGCCACTTCTAGGGAGTTATGTGCACCGGAGGAATGGGGATATTCTGTCTCTCCCTTTT
Source organism: Lissotriton vulgaris (assembly GCF_964263255.1). Classification (NCBI taxonomy): domain Eukaryota; kingdom Metazoa; phylum Chordata; class Amphibia; order Caudata; family Salamandridae; genus Lissotriton; species Lissotriton vulgaris. Next base: position 2,111,866,995 of record NC_141689.1, on the reverse strand, counting down.
AGAAGAATGAATAGTGATAGGATGTTGTCTTCAGACAAAAACTGCTGTATCCAGGTAGGCTACTGTAGCCTCATCCTTGTTTGACTGTACTGCCATGATCAAACATTTTGTTACTGATTATCTCTCGAAACTTGCATGGTTTTGATTTGTAGATATCATGGAGGTCACTAGACACAAACACATAACAATATCAAAATGAAATGCATCTAGGGTTACTGAACCCACTTTGGAGTTATGTTTCTAAATGTTCCCATTATTAATGACATGTGGTAATACAGTCATATATGATACATGCTTCTGGTCAAACCTCCTCATCCAGTGGTCTACAAAGTGTCATTCACAATTTGCTTCAACCCACCACTCTTTTAATGAGGTGTATGCTAGAATTGCTTATTTGTACAAAATTAACACTGATGCGTGACTTCTAAGTTTAAAAACATACTAAATTTGACTGGATGAACAACAGTGGAAGTAAATATTGTGCAGCTGCAGTACATCACAAAGGAGCTTCAGGATCAAGTGAAGAATCTCAAGCAGCAAAACTTGAAGACCAGGAAGGAAGGGCGAGATGTAATGATCTAAGTATGGAAGGGGTGCCGGAGGAAATGGAAGGACCCAGCGTAGAGCTCTTTCTAGAAGACTTGATAACGCAGCATCTGTGCCCCAAAAAAATGTCGATTTTTTTCACTATTGAACGGGCTCACTGAACCCCAGGCCTAAGACCCAGACCAGGGGCACCACCTAGAACGATCATCATCAATGTCCTCAATTTTAGGGATAGAGACGTGATTCTGCAAACAGCCACAACTAATAGAGACTTACACTACGAAAATGCAGTAATTCACTTCTTCCCGGATTTTACACTTCAAGTGCAGAAGCTACGTTGCAGTTTTGAGGCTGTCAAAAGCTACGATCTAAAGGAATTAAGTACATGACTTTCTACCCGGCGCAACTAGGAGTTGTAGCGGAAGGGAAGGCTTGGTACTTCACCACACCGGAGGACGACTGGGAGTGGCTCGAAGGTTGGCGAGAAGTGAAGCAAAAGGCGGCAAGAAACAGGGTCAAAAGGAAACCCCGGGGCTCTGGATACTCGGACCGACAGGCGAGATCGAGTAGCAAAGAGGTTGAGGTGCGATGAACAATGGTAGTGGCACCACCTGGAAAGAGAGTAATGTGGGGTCTGTTCTTGGGCATGGAGGTTAGGGAGGGGGTGTGAGCAGATATGAGGTAATCATTGGAGAAACACAGACTATTGAGACACTGCACAGGGTAACAAATCTCAAATGACATGGAAGGGCTGGAAGCGTGTGTGAGAGTGGAGTGAAGCTGATGCTTCGGTCCCACCCTAGTGGAAGTAGTTCTATGGGGCCACAGGTTATCTGCAGGTTGGGGTGGCTGGTAGCTTTAAACCCGTCAATCAGGGAAGCAGGGTGGGGGGCGAAGTTAAAGGGGTTTTGTCCACACCAGGTGGTCGAGTTTATTAGTTTAGTTATAGTTATAAGCTCAGAGAAGTATGGAACTGGCTCACACACAGAGTCAAGAGTGAGAGTATACAGACAGAAGTAGCTCAAGGGAGAATACATGCGAGAAGTCAAAACAAGGGACAGAGTCCAGGTCACTTCCCAAGATGACGTTAACAAGATTGACCTAGAATGTTAAGGGGTTGGGCAGTAAAGTCGAAAGAACGCTAGTATTTGAGACGACATGGCTCAGATGTGGTTTTGCTCCAGGAAGCCCACCTGCCTAGATATGGCTATAGGCTCCAGGCGCACACAGGGTACACAACAGGCTTGTGTGGAGTGGTAATCCTAATAAAGGCCTTGACGCCACTGATTGTGCAAAGATGCTGATTTGATATGTTGGGGAGATGCGTGGCCCTCTTAACAGCTTGAATTTGTGCTCAGTATATGCCCCGTGCCTGCTTGCAGATACCGTCGCACAACTTGGTAAAGTTCTCCTACAGATGCCATTGGGCACACTGGTGGCAGGGGGTGACATGTACGCGGTGATGGATCCCCAAATAGATAGATTGACCAACACAACTGGGGCGGCAGGGAAGGAACCACTGAAGGGTTCATAGAGCAATGGGTATGACAGATTTATGGAGGGCACATAACCCAATGGGTCATCAGTAAACGCACACGTGGGCGGCCCACAAACCCATTCTAGATTGGACTACATTTTCATCTTGACCTCGCAAGTGGAACAATTCAGAGATACGACACATAAAGCACAGGGCATTTCAGACTACTCACCTATAAAGGTCCAATTGGAAGGTCCACATAGAAACACCACCCTGTCTCCCAAACTAGATCCATGGCATTTTAAAAATAAACAATTCGCACAGAAGGTACAGGTACATACTATACAATATTTTGAACTCAATGAGGGCAAAGTGGAATCTGCCTCTACACCATGGAAGGCTTACAAAACAGTGATTGGGGGTTCATCCAGGCCGATTTTGGAATTTATAAGAAAGAACAAATTAAAGCGGAAGAAAACCTGGAACTTAAGATAACCCAACTCAAAGAGAAACTGGGAGAGGAGGGAAGGACCAATTGTGCGGAGGCTCAAAGACTGGTCTACAAGAGACAGAAACTGAAAGAGCTGAGTGGTAATAATGCAAAAATACATGCGCTAGCAGTCCAGAGGAAAAACTATGATGTGGGGGATAAAGCAAATAAGATAATAGCTCGCCTAGAGCGCAGGGATAGGGATAGAAACTGGGTCCCAGAAATACAAATCCCAGGTGGAGGAAGTAAACAAGTAGGGAAGGAAATAGAGGAGGAATTAGCTAAATACTATGAGGGTATATATACTTCCACTACAGAGCGCACTGAGGGGAATTGCGATGCTCTTCTGCTCGAAATGAACCTCCTACGTTATCCGGCAACTTCAGGTTGCCCAGAACTCCGCAGCAAGGCTACTTACGGGCACTAGCCATCGCACATCAGCTAGGCCCGCGCTCTGCACCTTGCACTGGCTCCCCATAAAGGAGCGAGTCCACTTCAAGACACTTTGCACGGTCCATAAAACACTCTACGGGAGAGGCCCCCCCATTTTAGACGACATGATTAGGCCATACAAACCTCCTAGGAATCTCCGTTCGAACCAACAAAACCTTCTGGTAACTCCCAGGATTAACAGGGCCCGCACAGGGGGCCGTCTTTTTTCGCATAATGCGGCTGGGTTATGGAATGCTCTTCCTCTACCTCTTCGTCAAGAACCTAACCTACTCGCCTTTCGGAAAAAGTTAAAAACTCTCCTGTTCCCAAAAAGCTAGATAATAGAGACCTGCATCTTTTAATCCATCTCCTTCTGGTTAGTCCTAAGCGCAGGGATGCTTCCGAGTGGCCATGCGCTATAGAAGAGCCTTTTAATAATAATAATTAATAATACGTTTAGGGAAGGATGGTAGACAGAAATAATGGTGGAAGAGGTCAATACTGTCCTCTCAAAATTGCAGTCAGGGAAGGCAGCTGGCCTTAATGGACTGCCGATCGAGTTCTTTAAAAGTGTGGCGAGCAAGGTAGCACTGCACCTTTTAAATATGTACAAGGATGTGTGGGAGAGAGGGGAAGCCCCAGTAGATCTGTGCACAGCTACTATCATAGTGATTCCCAAAAAGGATAAGCCACCGACCGAATGTGGGTCATACAGACCCATATCTCTTCTAAATGTGAAGGCGAAGGTCCTAGCCAAGGTGCTAGCGAATAGGCTACGACCAGTGATAGCAACATTGGTCCACACAGATCAATCCAGATTTATCCGCCACCGGAGTACGAGACTAAATTTGAGGAGATTGTATGGGGTACTACACTGGACCAAACAAACACTGGAGAGAGCTGCTGTCACTAGACGTGCAGATGGCATTTGATTGTATGAGTGTCAGTTTATATTTGCCTCCCTGGACAGATTAGGCTTCGACCAGGAGTTTTGTCCAGGTTGAAGCTTCTATTTCAAAATCCGCAGGCTAGAGTGTGGGTAAACGGAGAGGTGTCCCGATCTTTTTTTCCCTTGGTAAACTTATGAGGCAGGGATGGCCGCTGTCACCGATGATTTTTTCCCTGGCATTGGAACCTCTGGCGACATAGGTACGTAACAATGCAGTGTTACAGGGGATACAGGGGGGAGGGGACTGGGAGGACAGGATATCTCTGTATGTAGACGATATCCTTCTGTACTTAACTAAACCATATAGATCGGTTAATAGGGTCCTCCATATCTTTTGGCTGTTCGGCATCTACGCTGGGTTCACAATCAACTGAACTAAATCTCTTATGTTGCCGTTGGCCGGTGAAATCCCACAGAGATTGGCGACTAATTCTCCCCTACAAATCAAAACGAATATGCTACTTACCAGTATGCATCTGTTCTTGGCATGTAGGGCTGCTGACATTCATATCTGTGCATAGATCGCCGCCTAGCGTTGGGTCCGGATGAATGCACATTGTTGTCCTGGAAGAGTCTTCGAAGTATCACGAGATAGGTGGCTCCTCCCCTGGACTACAGTGCGCATGGGCATCGACTCCATCCTCAGATTGTTTTTAGCCATTGTGGCCAAGATGGAGTGAAACTCAGTGAATGATGACCATGCTAGAAGTATATGCGAATTCTGCAGCTGCTACAGGGAGGAGGGCGGGCGATATGAATGTCAGCAGCCCTACATGCCAAGAACAGATGCATACTGGTAAGTAGCATATTCGGTTCGAGGCATGTGGGCTGCTGAATTCATATCTGTGCATAGAATACATAGCAGTCCCTCCATTAGCGGCGGCCGCCCGTGCCAGCTGCAGCAGTGTGGAAAAGTGTTTTGAGAACAGCCTGCCCTACAGCTGCTTGCTGTTTGGAGTGCACACCAACACAATAATGTTTTGTAAATGTGTGTGTGGTAGACCAAGTGGCTGCTCTACATATGTCTTCCAAAGGAATGTTTCCAAGGAATGCCATAGAGGCCCCCAACTTCCTAGTGGAGTGGGCCCTTGGTGGAATGGTGAGAGTACGTTTTGCTTTCAGATAGCAGATCTGGATACATTTAACGATCCACCTAGCAATACCAGCCTTGGAAATAGGGTTACCTTTGTGGTGCGGTGCAAAGGCGACAAAGAGTTGCTTAGTCTTCTTAAAATCCTTGGTCCTATCGATGTAATACATCAGGGCCCTTTTGACGTCAAGGGTGTGGAGCATTCTCTCCACCAATGACTCTGGATTTTGGAAGAAAACAGGCAATTCAATAGTCTGATTGATATGGAATTGAGACACAACTTTGGGTAGAAACTTAGGGTTAGTGCGAAGCACCACCCTGTTAGAATGAATTTGAATAAATGGCTCTTGGATAGTCAGGGCTTGTAATTCACTAACTCTCCGTAGCGATGTAATCGCTATGAGGAAAGCCACTTTCCATGTTAAGAACTGAATCTCACAGGAGTGCAGTGGCTCAAAGGGAGGACCCATCAGCCGGGTGAGGACGTCATTGAGGTTCCACTCTGGAGCTGGTGGAGTCCGCGGAGGAATGACTCGTTTGAGTCCTTCCAGAAAAGCTTTAGTGGCAGGCACCCTGAAGAGGGAGAGGTGCTGCCTATTCTGGAGATAAGCGGCCATCGCAGATAGATTTATGCGAATGGAAGCATAGACCAGATTACATTTGTACAGATGGAAAAGGTAACAGATGATATTCTGAATAGACGCATCTAGCGGGTTAATGTTGTGGTCTGCACAATAAATGACAAACTGCTTCCATTTTGCCGCATAGCATGCTCTGGTGGTGGGCTTCCTCGCCTCCCGAATGATGTCCATACAGTCGGAAGGCAAGAGCAGGTAGCCAAACTCTAGGACTTCAGGAGCCAGATCGCCAGGTTGAGCTGTTGCGGATCTGGATGCTGAATGTCGCCATGGCTCTGCGTCAGAAGGCTGGGTGTGAGATGTAGCCTCTGATGCGGTACCATGGATAGTTCCAGAAACGTGGTGTACCATGGTTGGCGAGCCCACGTTGGAGCAACCAGGATGAGAGTCATCGAGTGCTGCCTGAGCTTGCGTGCCACCAGCGGTATCAAGGGTGCTGGGGAAAAAGCGTACGCAAATTTGCCTGACCAGTTCATCCATATCGCATTGCCCTGCGACTGTGGGTGTGGGAACCTGGCGGCGAAGCTTTGGCATTTTGCGTTCTCCCTTGTGGCGAAGAGGTCGATCTCTGGATGACCCCACCTTTGGAAGTACGGTTGGAGTACTGATGGATGTATCTCCCACTCGTGTATTTGGTGGCTGTGCCTGCTAAGCAGGTCCGCCATCTGATTGTCCTTGCCCGGGAGGTGTTCTGCCATGAGGAAGATGTTCCTCTGAATGGCCCACTTCCACATGCTCTGAGCCAGATGAGACAGCTGCGGAGAGTGTGTTCCTCCCTGCTTCTGAATGTAGTACATTGCCGTCATGTTGTCCGTCCGGATCATCACGACATTGTTGCACAGATGTACTTTGAAGGCTTTTAGTGCCATGAAGATCGCCATCAGTTCTAGAGCATTGATGTGCATCCTCCTCTGCTGTTGCGTCCATAGTCCCTGCACAGTGTAATGGAGTACATGAGCTCCCCATCCCTGGAGAGAAGCGTCCGTCGTTAGGATGATCTGTGGCACAGGCTCCTGGAACGGTCGGCCCTTGCAAAGGTTTTGTGGATTCCACCAATGCAGAGAGTTGTATGCCCGACCGCTCACCAACACTAGGTCTTTTAACTGCCCGTGAGCCTGAGTCCACTGACGTGCCAAGCACTCCTGAAGCGGACGCATATGTAGCCTCGCGTGCGGGACTATGGAAATGCAGGAGGCCATCATACCTATCAATTGCATGAACACTCTTGCTGGAAGCGAGTGTTGAGGTCTGAATTTTTGTATCAGCGATTGAATGCTGCTGACACTCACTGAATTCGGCTGTGCTGTGGCCGCCAGAGTGTTTATGGTCGCACCCAGATACTGCCGTACGTGGGCGGGCTGAAGGTGGGATTTTGGGTAATTCAGTGGGCGGCACACTGCTGGGCTGACTTCGCTTGGAAGAGCCAGTCGTCCAGATAGGGGTAGACGTGGATGTTCCGTCTCCTGAGATGCGCCGCCACTGTCGCCAGGCACTTTGTGAACACCCTGGGTGCCTTGGTGACACCGAAAGGCAAAACCTTGAACTGGTAGTGCTGGTTTTGGATGGTGAACCTGAGGTATTTCCTGTGTGAAGGGTGCAGTGGAATGTGAAAGTACGCATCCTTTAGGTCTAAAGTTGCGAGAAAATCCCCCTGCCTGAGCAACGGGAGCACTTGCTGCAGGGTCAGCATATGGAAGTGCTCCGACAGGATGTAGTAGTTGAGTGGCCTGAGGTCCAGGATGGGCCTGAGGGACCCGTCCTTCTTTGGAATCAAGAAGTACAGGGAGTATACCCCTGTGCCTCTTTCTGGCATAGGCACGAGCTCTATTGCCCCTCTTTGCAGCATGACGGTGACCTCCTGCTGCAATAAGTGCAAGTGCTCGTCCGACATAGGACGGTGCCTTGGGGGCATGTTGGGTGGAGTGGATGTTAACTCCAGACAATAACCGTATTGGATAAGTTTTCTGACCCACCTGTCCGTGGTGATGGACTTCCAGACGGGCAGGAACTGCTGGAGTCTCCCGGTGTTGTGTGGTCGGGGGGCAGTGACAAGGCGTCACTGTTTGCTGGTGGCAGAGGACCTGGAGCTGTTGTTGCCACATCCTCTGCTCTTGGCGCTGTTGCCACGATATCCACCTCGACTCTTGTTGGCGTAAGTAGTCTGGGTGTTGCCTTTGTAGTATTGCGTGGACTGTGAAAGCTGACCCCTGGAGACGCCTCTAGTGCTGGAGCGACAAAAGGACCCACCCCGAAACTGCTGGGACTGTAAGGCACCCATGGATTTAGCAGTGTCAGTGTCCTTTTTCATTTTTTCTAGGGTGGTGTCAACCTCTGGGCCAAACAGGTGATCTGGGTTAACCGTTTGGTTCAGGATGGTGGTTTGGATGTCTGGCTTAAATCCAGAGATTCTCAGCCAGGCATGTCTCTGAAGCATAGCACTGGTGTTTATAGCTCTTGCCGCGGTATCAGCTGCGCCCAGAGCGCACTTAATGGAAGCGTTAGAGATTAGCTTCCCTTCTTGAATCAGCATCTCAGCCCCTTCCTTGTATTGATCAGGCAGGTGTTGCAACAGGGTCTCTAGTGTATCGTAGTGCGCCCTGTCATAGCACGCTAGAAGCGCCTGTGTGTTAGAGATGCGCCATATGTTGGCTGCCTGTGCTGCTACCCTCTTCCCCGAAGCCTCAAAGACCTTGGATTCTTTGTCTGGGGGAGGAGCATCACCCGTAGTCTGAGAATTGGCCCTCTTCCGGGCATTCGAGACGACAAGGGAGTCCAGAGGCAACTGTCCTTTAATGTAGGTAGGATCAGTAGGCGCCGACTTGTATTTTTTGTCAATCCTAGGGTTTATCACCCTCGCCCTGGTTGGTTTTTTAAAGATCTCAGCAGCATGCTTTAAAACACCTTTTAGCATAGGCAGAGTTTTTACAGTCTTTTCTGACACTGAAAAAGTGTCAAAGAGGAAATCCACATCCACAGGGTCAGCATGCAGCTGGACATTGTGATTGTTAGCGGCCCGTTCAATGAGGGCATTGAAAGCAGCAGAGTCTTCTGTAGGTGAAGACTTTGCAGAAAAGAGTTGAGGGTCTTGTCCTGAATGAGGATCCCCAGGGTCACCACCAGCTGCCCAGGGCTCATTTGTATCCTCAGGGTCTGTATAGATTGGATAACTGTATTCATCCTCTTCATCTCCCTCACCAGCGTCCACATCGGAGTAAGTGGGCGACACATCATGAGTCTGTGGTGAAAGGGGTTCCGCCAAGACCGGAGAGCAAGCAGAGTCTTTCTTCTTCTTGAGAGGGATCTTGTAAGACTCCAGTTGGGGTTCTGGGGTGATTTTCCGCTTCAGGAGGGAAAGCCTGCCCGTTTCGGTGTCGATGAAGTGTTCCTGACGCTCATCCCCCGAAGGTCGTCGAGGTCGCGGGCCGTGGACCACTGACGATGCCTTCGGCGCCGAGGAGATCTTTTCGGGCACGCCGGCCACTGCCTTAGGAGCGAAAGCCTTCGGCGCCGTCTTAGGCGGCAACGTAAAGAGGATCGCGTCGACGCCTTAACTGGTTTCTCCACAGGCTTCGCAGGCGGAGGGTCCTTCGGTTCGACCGCCGCGGTGCCGTGCCTGATGCGCTGCAGGGAGTCCGTCACCTTTTTGGTGAACGCGGCGGATGGACGCGCTGGTTCAGCGGAGTCCTTCGAGGCCACTTTCGGAGTAGGGTCCTTCGAGGCCACTTTCGTAGTTGACTCACGAGGAGCAGCGCCCTTGGCCTTGTCGTGCGGACGCGGGGCAGAGAGGACCTTCGGGTCATCGAGTCGCTTCTTCGGGTCACCGAGAGTTTTCTTTGGTTCGGCGACAGCCTTCTTCGGGTCGACAAGGCCCTTGCCGGCGTCGACCGTCCTTGGCGCCGACGCGCCAGTATCGACCACCTTTACTTTAGTCTTCAGCGCGGCAGACTTCGTCTCGACGCCCTTGACTTGGCCTTTCGGCTCGACAGCCATCTTCGGCTTCTTCGGCGCCGAAGCCTCCGAAGTTATCGATCTGGTCAAAGCGATGCGCACTTTCGGTTTCGATGCTTGCACCTGCGCAGTATCTGGCGTCGAGACCGTAGGTTTCACTTTCGGTTTCGTTTTGCCAGGGAGTGGCTCGGTAACAATGTTCATGGCCGGGCCCGAAGGCGGGGCCGTGGAACCCATATCGAGGTCTTGGGTAAGGCCCGAAGGCGATCCCTCGACCTGGGCCTTATAAATAGGCACGGCCCCAGAGTCAGTTTGAGGAAGCTCCTCGTTCGAGCTATCCTCCATGGCCCCGAGGGCACCGTCGTCGTCTCCTACCTCCTCGACGACTTCTTCGCTTTCGAACACCTCAGCATCAGCGGCGTAGTCTTCTTCGACGTCCGACGCGGGGTTTGAATCCAAAACGTCCTGGATATATTCTTCCTCGACATCCCCAGCATCGAAAATGTCCGCAGGCGCCGAAGCAGATTGCTGGGCCTCCAGGCGCGCAGCTCGTCGAAGCTTAAGTGTCTTCTTGGACCTGAAGCGTGAACAGGCCATACACTTGGCCTCATCATGGTCCGGCGACAGACACTTGTTGCACACCGGATGGACGTCGATGTGGGGGTACTTCGAGTTACAGACCGGACATCTCTTGAATAGACTTCGGTCCATGATGGATGGTCGATAAGTCTGGAGCGTCGACTAGGCCTTCCGCGCCGAGAGCACGCGGAAGTACAGAAACCGGCTCGGAGCCGAGCTAGAAGAAGTAAAGCCGAACGCAAGACAATACCGACGTATAGCCTAAAGACCTTTTGGTCTCAAAAAAGTTTTTCTATCGACTCTGACAAGAGGGAATTAAAGACATCCGAATCCAATGGCGGAAAAAAACAATCTGAGGATGGAGGAGATGCCCATGCGCACTGTAGTCCAGGGGAGGAGCCACCTATCTCGTGATACTTCGAAGACTCTTCCAGGACAACAATGTGCAATCATCCGGACCCAACACTAGGCGGCGATCTATGCACAGATATGAATTCAGCAGCCCACATGCCTCGAACCTAAATGTATGTATCTGGGCATACAGATCTCCATGAGGGATGAAGGTTTTCTTGGGGAGAACGTACATACACAGATACAACAGCTCGGAGAAGACGTGGAAAACTGCAGGAAAATGCCGCTGTCATTGATGGGGAGAGAAGTCCTCTTCTAAATGATGTTGCTACCCCGTCTACTGTATGTAATGCAAAATACTCCCCACAGGATCCCACAGAAGGTATTTAGAGATACGAATAGCGAGGTGTGTAAACTCCTTTGGGATGGTGGAAGCGCCAGGATAGCCCTGGGGAAGCTTCAGAGGGAAATATATGAAGGGGGATTGGCCATCCCAGATATCACCAAATACTACTGTGCCTCACAACTGATAGTGCTAAATGATTTGGCCTTTGCAGTTCGTGGCCACCCAGCATTCAGGGCAGATCACTGGGCAATGGGGACAAGGGGCTACATGGCAGCACTATATGGGACAGTGACCAGTTAAGAGAGGTGGGCCTTATAAATAGGCACGGCCCCAGAGTCAGTTTGAGGAAGCTCCTCGTCCGAGCTATCCTCCATGGCCCCGAGGGCACCGTCATCGTCTCCTACCTCCTCGACGACTTCTTCCCTTTCGAACACCTCAGCATCAGCGTCGTAGTCTTCTTCGACGTCCGACGCGGGGTTTGATTCCGAAACGTCCTGGATATATTCTTCCTCGACATCCCCAGCATCGAAAATGTCCGCAGGCGCCGAAGCAGATTGCTGGGCCTCCAGGCGCGCAGCTCGTCGAAGCTTAAGTGTCTTCTTGGACCTGAAGCGTGAACAGTCCATACACTTGGCCTCATCATGGTCCGGCGACAGACACTTGTTGCACACCGGATGGACGTCGATGTGGGGGTACTTCGAGTTACAGACCGGACATCTCTTGAATGGACTTCGGTCCATGATGGATGGTCGATAAGTCTGGAGCGTCGACTAGGCCGTCCGCGCCGAGAGCACGCGGAAGTACAGAAACCGGCTCGGAGCCGAGCTAGAGGATGGAGGAGATGCCCATGCGCACTGTAGTCCAGGGGAGGAGCCACCTATCTCGTGAAGATCACTGGGCAATGGGGACAAGGGGCTACATGGCAGCACTATATTGGACAGTGACCAGTTAAGAGAGGTGGGGGCTCTTAGGAAATATTTGGGATTGAGAAACTAGAAGATATATGGAGGTGCCAGAAACCACTCACTTTCATGGAGCTCCAAGGGGAGTATGATTTGGCGAACTTGGAACAGTACAAATATTTACAATTAAGACATGCACTATGCCATCATATAAGGGAGGGAGACACCCTTCCAGATTATTCCCTTCTGGTAGATAGACGGCTGATGGACCCGATGGAGACTAAGGCCACCTCCTTGACAGATAAAAAGTTGCTCTATAACTCTCCCATTCTGATAGATCCTCTTCGGGCGGTATGGGAGACGGAATTGGGGCTACTAGAGGATGACGACTGGGAAGAGGCGATACAAAGTCCGAAAGAAGCCGTAATTGGTTCCGTCTGGTGTAGTTGCGCATACTACATAGATCCTACGCCTCTAGACCACTAATACATCAACTGGGATACGGATTGTCTGAATTTTGCATTGGGGAATGTGGGAAAATAGGTACTTTTTTCATATTTTGTTGGATTGTAAATACATTAATGAATACTGGAAGGGAGTGACAAAAGTCACGTCAGAAGTCACGGGGATACAAATTCCAGTTGATTCACGCTGGTTGATTCTGTGTGTAACTGGGGAAGAAAATGGCCGAAATACACAACCATTTGGCTGAAAGTGGCTGCGATGGTGGCATAATGAAACATAGCCCTAAAATGGGGAGCAAGACAGGTAACGGAATGGAGATCTTGGAAGTCTGACTTGGACTGGTGCTCCAAGGCAGAGAATGTGATTTATAAGGCCAGACGTTGCCTATGCAAATGTGATAACATTTTGGGGGAGTGGCAGGAATATTGTGGGTATTAGGACGATCTGGGGGGAGGGAGGGCCTGCTTTAGATTAGATTAGAATATTCTGAGAGATCACTAAGGATTTGAGGATAGGAATGCAATTGTGGATATACTGTCAAAAATGATGACATATTCTGTATATGTACCTTAATATGGTGATTCTGTGTTTTATTCATAGCTTTTCCCCCAAAAAATACTTTAAAAAAAAAAGTTTGACCGGATGCCTCTGGCAAATACAACGACAATAAAAATGAAATCATGGCAGTAGAACATTAATAATGATAATAAAATAAGCCTACAACGTAAGTGCAATTGAAGTTAATTGTCACATTCTTTTATTTTAGCTGGCTATTGATTTATACTTTTGATTTCAAAATTGCAGATATAATTTATTTTCTTTGCAGGATTTTGGAGCGTGATAAGCACTGTCAAATGATTTTATCACTCAATAAAAACAAGTTCTCTCTCATCATCTCCCTTAAAACATTGGTCTTTAAGCACCCTCGCTGATATCTTCCACAACTATTTAGATTCACCACAAACTATTTTGGGTTTGTGACCAGTTGAGTTCTTGTACTTTATTTTTATTTTCAGAAGTATGCCTGGCTTGCACTAAATCCACGTTGTACTTTAAATAGGAAACATATTAATAGATTAAACTTTCCATATTGACAGAACAACATGTTTCAGCTTGAGATGCAATCAATCTTATGAATAAAAGCACAGAGAGACCGATACACAGGACATGCAGTTCTGACAAGCATTTGTGAATAGCCCTGAAACTTCCAGCAAAAGTGTACTGACGGCATAGTCCTTTTTTATTTTTTTTGCCAGTATATGAATATTCCCAGTTTGTTCACATTTTAGATTCTTTGGGGTCAATTCACAAAGGTTTGTAAAGAGCATGCAAAAGAGCACCTTTTGTGCTCGAAATGTCTTTGTGAAAAATTCCAAAATGTTTCTCTGAATACGGTACACCGATTCAAGAACAATAATCTCACCCATTACAATTAACACCACTAGCGAAGTCTAAAAGCTATAGTTTATGCTCAGTGTACTTAATGAAGATCTGACACAGAACGTTAAAATCATATTAAATAAAATAAGAATTGTCATACAAATAGGGGGTTGAAAAATAAACAAAAGCATTTGTGTGTATGGACAGTAGTGCTAGATGAGTGCTCTTTTTACTTACTCTTATATTGCATGGTATGAAACATTCAACTCCCTATTAGTAAAAATGTGAAGAGGGCATCGAATTTTTCTATTTTTATTGATTTTATATACAATGAATATTCCCATGTTATTCCTATTTCAAATGTGTGGGGCCAATTCACCATAGACATGCAGGACTACGCAAAAGAGTACTACTGAAGTACACCTTTTCATACTCTGAATAAACATATATAAAGTTTTGCCAACAAACATACACAAATACATTTTGCAAATGTTCATTTTGTGAACCTCTTATCGATGGCAATGATTACAGTAATTTGGACTACATCATAAATTGGGTATTGCAGATGTCAGAAAGTGCCTGCTGACATTCTAAATCACATATTGGCTGGAGCTCAAATTAGAGACTTAAAGCGACAATGCATTCAGTGGGCATGCCTTTGATTTTTTGCTGCCATAAAATGCCATAAATACCTCTGGATTATCTACAATTGTGTGCCAGAGACACGATGTGGATCATCTAATTTAGGGACCTAGTAGGATGCCATCTTTACAAGTAACGCTGCACAGTTACCCATATAGACCGTTATAGGAGGTCACTACTTCAACATTATGGGTCTCTTTGCAATGGACCCAGATTCCTTCCTGTTCGGTCCACCCCTTCTCTACTGCAGATACAGGCGGTAGTGATAACTCGGACCAGAGGAGGGGTAGTTTAACAAAAATTACGAAGTATCACATCCCAGCACTCAGTTCGCCCAAATGCATTAAGGTAAATGCAGTGCATGATAACACTTACTTCAGTGACATCCTTTAGTTTTTCACCCTTGTTGGTGCAGGCAGTGCTGTGCATCTCTAGACACGTTTCAGGATAGTTGTTCTTCTCCTGTAGAGAGCAACACATTCTTTTGGGAGGTGCTGGAAATGCTGCCTAAAGTCTTCTCCGGTCTGTGTACCACGACCTGGGCACAGGTGCATCAGCCAGAGAACATTTGAGTTAATTTGTCAGTTTTCACAGTTTATATCATTTTACAAGTTAATGTGGGTCAGTGGTCATTGCTCTACTCTTGACTAGTGAGAAAGACTACAGCCAAAATGTGTGTATGTGTGTATATATATATATATTTATATATATATATATATATATATATATATATATATACATATATATATATATATATATATATATATATATATATATATATATATATATATATATATATATATATATATATATATATATATATATATATATATATATATATATATATATATACATAAAATCCAAATCTCCTCCAGATAAGGAGAGGGCCACTCAGGGGAGTCTTCGGGAAGCTCTTTATTTAAACAGCATGGCATGATGCATTTCGGCCTCACGGCCTTCTTCGGATGCCGCCGTTTGCAGAGTGTAACTCCACCCCCACCTATATTTGCCCAGCGTCTCCCTCATTGGTGGAACTCCACTGACCACTGGTCACATGACTCCAACTGCGCTGCAGTCCTGCCACGACTACAGCTCCCAGAATGCAGTAAGTCCGGGTGAATGTTGGTTGGGGGAAACAATTTCCTGGAGGGTGCAGGGTGTTAAAATTAAGAGTTTCTGCAGGCAACAAAGTTCTTCCTTCCGTCCCCTTTGACGCTCCAACCTCTCAGCGCATACACCCCCCAGTTCGGAAAACAGGATGGGTTATCACTGCCTCCTCGTCGACTGACGATCTGCACACTGCAGCGATTCCTGGAATGGGGTACACTCTGGGGCGAGCCGGAGAATATCAATACCTTGATGCAGAAGCGCTGCAAGCAGCGGGGGACCAGTAACACTCCGGCCTCTTGATGGAACGGGACCCTTAGCGCGCCTCTGGCTGGCGCGTACACATCCACAAAATCCAAATCTCCTCCAGATAAGGAAAGGGCCACTCAGGGGAGTCTTCGGGAAGCTCTTTATTTAAACAGCATGGCATGATGCATTTCGGCCTCACGGCCTTCTTCCGATGCCGCCGTTTGCAGAGTGTAACTCCACCCCCACCTATATTTGTCCAGCGTCTCCCTCATTGGTGGAACTCCACTGACCACTGGTCACATGACTCCAACTGCGCTGCAGTCCTGCCACGACTACAGCTCCCAGAATGCAGTAAGTCCGGGTGAATGTTGGTTGGGGGAAACAATTTCCTGGAGGGTGCAGGGTGTTAAAATTAAGAGTTTCTGCAGGCAACAAAGTTCTTCCTTCTGTCCCCTTTGACGCTCCAACCTCTCAGCGCATACACCCCCCAGTTCGGAAAACAGGATGGGTTATCACTGCCTCCTCGTCGACTGACGATCTGCACACTGCAGCGATTCCTGGAATGGGGTACACTCTGGGGCGAGCCGGGGAATATCAATACCTTGATGCAGAAGCGCTGCAAGCAGCGGGGGACCAGTAACACTCCGGCCTCTTGATGGAGCGGGACCCTTAGCGCGCCTCTGGCTGGCGCGTACATATCCACAAAATCCAAATCTCCTCCAGATAAGGAAAGGGCCACTCAGGGGAGTCTTCGGGAAGCTCTTTATTTAAACAGCATGGCATGATGCATTTCGGCCTCACGGCCTTCTTCGGATGCCGCCGTTTGCAGAGTGTAACTCCACCCCACCTATATTTGTCCAGCGTCTCCCTCATTGGTGGAACTCCACTGACCACTGGTCACATGACTCCAACTGCGCTGCAGTCCTGCCACGACTACAGCTCCCAGAATGCAGTAAGTCCGGGTGAATGTTGGTTGGGGGAAACAATTTCCTGGAGGGTGCAGGGTGTTAAAATTAAGAGTTTCTGCAGGCAACAAAGTTCTTCCTTCCGTCCCCTTTGACGCTCCAACCTCTCAGCGCATACACCCCCCAGTTCGGAAAACAGGATGGGTTATCACTGCCTCCTCGTCGACTGACGATCTGCACACTGCAGCGATTCCTGGAATGGGGTACACTCTGGGGCGAGCCGGAGAATATCAATACCTTGATGCAGAAGCGCTGCAAGCAGCGGGGGACCAGTAACACTCCGGCCTCTTGATGGAGCGGGACCCTTAGCGCGCCTCTGGCTGGCGCGTACACATCCACAAAATCCAAATCTCCTCCAGATAAGGAAAGGGCCACTCAGGGGAGTCTTCGGGAAGCTCTTTATTTAAACAGCATGGCATGATGCATTTCGGCCTCACGGCCTTCTTCGGATGCCGCCGTTTGCAGAGTGTAACTCCACCCCCACCTATATTTGTCCAGCGTCTCCCTCATTGGTGGAACTCCACTGACCACTGGTCACATGACTCCAACTGCGCTGCAGTCCTGCCACGACTACAGCTCCCAGAATGCAGTAAGTCCGGGTGAATGTTGGTTGGGGGAAACAATTTCCTGGAGGGTGCAGGGTGTTAAAATTAAAAGTTTCTGCAGGCAACAAAGTTCTTCCTTCCGTCCCCTTTGACGCTCCAACCTCTCAGCGCATACACCCCCCAGTTCGGAAAACAGGATGGGTTATCACTGCCTCCTCGTCGACTGACGATCTGCACACTGTAGCGATTCCTGGAATGGGGTACACTCTGGGGCGAGCCGGAGAATATCAATACCTTGATGCAGAAGCGCTGCAAGCAGCGGGGGACCAGTAACACTCCGGCCTCTTGATGGAGCGGGACCCTTAGCGCGCCTCTGGCTGGCACGTACACATCCACAAAATCCAAATCTCCTCCAGATAAGGAAAGGGCCACTCAGGGGAGTCTTCGGGAAGCTCTTTATTTAAACAGCATGGCATGATGCATTTCGGCCTCACGGCCTTCTTCGGATGCCGCCGTTTGCAGAGTGTAACTCCACCCCCACCTATATTTGTCCAGCGTCTCCCTCATTGGTGGAACTCCACTGACCACTGGTCACATGACTCCAACTGCGCTGCAGTCCTGCCACGACTACAGCTACCAGAATGCAGTAAGTCCGGGTGAATGTTGGTTGGGGGAAACAATTTCCTGGAGGGTGCAGGGTGTTAAAATTAAGAGTTTCTGCAGGCAACAAAGTTCTTCCTTCCGTCCCCTTTGACGCTCCAACCTCTCAGTGCATACACCCCCCAGTTCGGAAAACAGGATGGGTTATCACTGCCTCCTCGTCGACTGACGATCTGCACACTATATATATATTACCTACTGGCGGTCGCCAGTAGGTATATATAGTTAGGACCACGTTTCCATAGGAAATCTGCAACATTCTATTGGGAATAACTATGGCACCGGTTGAGGAATTTGTGTGTAATTTTCCAAACTTTAGGCCAGCTCCGTACGCTCCTTCCCTGGAAGTTTCGGGGGGATTCGTCATGCGAGGGTCGAGAAAAAAGGGGGGTCCCAAAACGTGTTTTCCTCATGTTAATTTCCATAGGACGTTCAGACACGGCTACAGCCCGAACCGCTGGATGGAATTACACCAAACTTTGCAAAATTGTAGGGCCTGGTACGCAGAAGTGCCTTTTCTATATTTGGTGAAAATTGCTCCAGTGGTTTTTACAAAAATGTACTTCAAAAAAATGTATATATCTATATGCGCGCTTCGAGCACTCAGGGTACGCGTACCGGTAAGCGCACCCGGCGTGCCACGGAAGTGGTTGAGCGGAAAGCTGATTGGCTCTCGGGTGTCTGTCAACATTCCAAACAGTCCAGAGAGTCCGCCATCTTGTGTCTCGGTAGAATCGAGACACAAGAGGTGAATAAAAAAAGGGGGAATGATTAAAAGGGGGCAGGGTAGACACCCCCTGACCCCCTAGGTTTTCGCGGGGTAAGCGCTGGGTGCGTTCCCATGTACGCTTCCAGGTAGGCGTACTCTGAGCGTACCACTGTGAAAAACAGTGAAAGAAAATAGTGTAAAATAAGAATTTGGAGTGCTTAGAGGTAGGGTAGCTCTAAAAAGAGCTGTTGTGTTATGTGGGTGATTTAAGTACCTACAAGTAGGTATTTATTTATGTATTTATTTTATTTTGAAAGTTTTATATAGCGCGAACAAGAAGATCTTTGCAGATATCAGAGCGCTTTACAATTATAGGGGGTAAGGAAACAAGAAACATGGGAGAGATTAACAAACTTTTGAGCATAGAATAGTTGTAGGTAAAAAATGAAAAGCAAAAAGGGTAGGTACATAGGGGAGCATAGTAATTAACTAAAACCAATGATACACATCGACAATCAGACAAACAATAGTGCAGATAGGTGTAGATTCTCAAATAGATCCAAAGCATAAGTTCAGGTGAATTTAGTCATGAGGATACCTTTTACTTCTTTTTTAAAGAATGCAGAGGAGGAGATAAGTCTGGTTTTAGGAGGGAGTGAGTTCCAGATCCTGGGTGCCATTCCTGAAAAAGAGCGTTTATATGTTGTTTCCTTCCGGAATCTACGAGGTTTCAGGAGAAGATTCTTTGTGCTTTTAGTGGTTCTTGAGCCAACAGATATTGTCAGTTTCTGAGTGAGGTAGCCGGGTGAGTTGTGGTGTACAGCTCTGTGCGTCATGCAGGCAATTTTCAGATGTATTCTGGCTTCAAAAGGCAGCCAGTTCAGGGATTTTAAGTCAGGGGAAATATGCGAGTGTTTTTTTGATCCAGTGATGAGTCTTGCTGCAGCGTTCAAAGAGGCTCTCAGGGGTGCAGTTGTAGATAGAGGGAGTCCGCAAAGGGCGACGCTACCGTAGTCTAAGCGAGGAATGACTAGGGCTTGTACAGCAGTTTGGAAGTCCTTGGCAGGGAGGAAGGGTTTAAGTTTCCTCAGGGTATTGATTTGGAAATTAGCTCCCTTAGTTGCTTTGCTGATATGCTGCTGCATGTTGAGATTGGTGTCAAGTGTAATGCCTAAGGATTTCGCTGAGTCCACGATGGTAGGTTGGACATTGAGTGCAGATAGGTGTTTAAGCCAAGTTTGGGTGGTGGAGATTTTCGCGGGAGGTGAGATCAGAAGGAACTCAGTTTTCAGAGCATTGAGTTTGAGGTGGTTATCGGCAAGCCATGATTGGGTGCTTCTGAGCGTTGAATTCAGAAGTTTGATGTCTTTGGGGGATTGTAATTTGAGATAGTTGGGTGTCGTCGGCGTACATGTGAAAGTGTACATTAGATGCTTGTAACAAGGTGGTGAGAGGTTCCATGACCAGGTTGAACAATGTTGGGGATAAAGAAGATCCTTGTGGGACGCCTAAAGTTACAGGCACTGGTGGGGACATCAAGTTGTTGCTCTTAAATTTCTGAGCCCAGTTATGCAGAAAGGAGGTGAACCATTTGAGAACAGTCCCAGATAGGCCCATTCTGGTGTTTAACAGCTCGAGTAAGTTCTCGTGTTTGACAGTGTCAAATGCTGAGGAGAGATCAAGAAGGATGAGGAGGCAGGTATCGTTTTGATCTAGGATTTGGAGTGCGTCATCAATTATGTGTGTCATAGCAGTTTCAGTACTGTGCCCTGCTCGGAAGCCTGATTGATGAGGGTTGAGGAGGTCAAACTGATCAATGTGTTTTGTCAATTGGAGTTGTACGCATTTTTCCAAAGGTTTTGCAAGTGTGGGAATATTGGTAATAGGACGGTAATTGTTTAGGTCAGTAGGGTCTGCTGTTGGTTTCTTGAGTATAGGTGTAGCTTATCCAATTTTGAGTGAGTCGGGGATGAGTCCTTGTTGAAGTGAACTGTTAATAATTTTGGTCCAGAGTGGGAGGTGTAATGGGATGAAGTCTTTTACAGTGTTGGCAGGAAGAGGGTCTGTGAGGTGATTAGAGGGTTTCAGTGTGCTGAGCAGTTTTACAATTGCTTCTTCTGAGTAGGTGTCAAAGGATGACCAAGCAGCATTGTTTTTTGGTTCAGTGGGTGTTATGCTGTGGGGGTTGGAGTAGAGGATTACATCATTGCGAAGATCGCTCCTTATGTTATCAGTCTTTAGTTTGAAGAAAGCAGAGAAGTCTTCACATGATGGTATATCGCCTATTGTGCTATGTGTATGTTGGGGATGTTCCTTGGATTGTGTTTTGATTAGTTCAAATAGTTTTCTTGGCCGGTTTTTTGCTTGATCGAGCTGAAGGAATCTGATTTGGTGCTCTTGATTTTCCTGAAGTAGGCGTTTCTCTTTTTCTTCAGAGTTGTAAGGTGCAGAGCAGAAGTGGCTGATCTCCAGGTGCGCTCTGCCATTCGCATGGCTCGTCTGTCTTCGTTGAGTCTACCATCGTACCATGGGTTGGAGTTTTTAGTGGAGACTCGTATGCACTAAAATTGCACTAGCTTTGTTCAGTGCTGCCTCAATGACAGAGGATTGGTATCCCCTTTCAGAGAAGCGTTCCTTCATCCACTCGCTTTCAGTCTGAAAATCCTGATCTGTACTGCAGCATCAGGATTCAAGCAAGCCGGGCCGAAGACGGCTGAAATGCCAGAAACCGGTCCCCGGTAGCTTGTCTCCTTTCTGGTGAAGAATTGGCTTGGTAGTTTAGTCTGCCCTGTTCCCATGATGCACTGGGCCAGGGACAGACTGATTGGCATATAGCCAGTTTCTGAGCTGGGATGGTGCAGTGAGATAAATAACGGTGATGGATCAAGCCCTGATCTTTGGACTGGGTAAGAGTGGTCTGCTTAATTCAGACACTCTGTTTATCACCACCCCCTTTTCTGAATCGAATTTAATTTAATATCATTTAAATGTTACTTTCCATACCCTATTTTATGACAGGATTGTCGTTATATATACTTTGTGGAATGTACTGGAGTGGGCTGAATAGATAGAAGGTGATATTACTCCACTCCAAGATGGCCGCGATAATGGGGTCTTGAGTCCTTTGTTTATTTTGAGCACTTATCACGTGAAACTTTATTTAATGTTTTGACACTGGCATTGTAATCACCCGTGACCAAGGCGAAGGTATCGCCGAAACGCGTTGGGGTTATTTCATTGTTTATCACCACGATGCTGCATTTTTATTTTTTTTTATTTTTTTTTTTATTTTAAATTATATTTTTATTGCAGAGTTATAAACAGCAGGAAAAAAGTAAACAGCCAGTGCACTTGTGGGCCCCCCCCGTCCAATAACAGTTCACAGTTGTACCCAGCCATTCAGCCCGCATCCCGGAGGCCGGGCGGCATATCAGATCGCTCTAGAGGAGCACAACACAGTGTACGTCCCATTGGGACCCTGGCGCAAGATCGTTTTACGTATCTGCTTTTACCCCCCCACCCGCAACAACATTCCCGTCAGCCATCACCATGGTATCAACGTAATTGCCCCCGTTGGGGCCTGCTTTAGGCTATTCGGGCCTTCGTGCCAGGCCGTCCCACCCAATCAGTCCGCCCGCCACTCAATACCCCCTGTCCCAGTGGGTCTAGGCCTCCAACAGCAACCCTCCAATGGCTTCCGGCCCCCCCCAGCCCCCCTACAACTAACCCCCCAACGCCCCCCCCCCCCTGGCAACTGCTAAGGTGTGTACTTCGCTCTACCGAACTGGATGGTTCCATTACAGTGCGTAATGACATATTTCTGTGTTCGCCCCGCGGTGTCCAGCGGCTTAGTCCTCGCCGTCCTCGTCCTCAACCAAAGCATCACGCAGAGCCTGTACCACTAACTCCCATGCACGCGCCGCATCCAGAGCCTTCTCATTCCCCAACTTCACTGCTTGCTTCATCCGGAGCACGCTCTCGCAGTCAGACCATCGCAGCAACTCACTCTTCCATCTACGCAATGAGGGACCCCCCCTGGCCTTCCAGTGCCACGATATTTCCCTTTGAGCCAATATCAGACCCAGATCTATGAATTTACTGGTCACCTTGGTGTGCTTAGTATGCGGGAACCAGAGCAATAGACACGTCGCCATGTCGAATTCTACCTCCCTGTCAGTCACTTCATTCAGGAGTTCCCCTACCTCCGCCCAATAAGTTCCTAGTTGTGGACACCCCCAAAACAAGTGGTCCATGTCCGCCCCTAGGGACGAGCACCGGGGGCAACAGGCATCCGGCACCCGAAAGTGCCGCTGTAGTTTCTCTGGAGTTAGATAGGCCCTATGGAGCACATAAAAATGGACCTGCTGAAAGCGCGCGTTCCTGGTGCCCTTCCACGTGCGTCGCAGGATATGGCCCCATGCCGTGTCCGGTATGGGCCGGCCAACGCTCCCCTCCCATTTAGCTTTGAGCCCATGGAGTGGTTCTAGCCCGTCGTTCAGCATCCTATTATGGAGGCACGTCACAGCTTTGAATGTACCAGCCGCCATCACCGCATATTGGCATGCCATAGTCGTCGCAGGTTCCAGGAGCCCCTCTTTCCAGTGCTTTTGTATGGCAGCCACTACAGCCGCGTGTAGTAGGAAGCCCCCCTCAGGCAGTCCGAACTGGTCCCGGAGCACGTCGAACGGTGCCAACGCCCCATCAATATACAAGTCACCCACCACCTGCAACCCCGCGTCCTCCCAATCCATCAACGGGGACCAATCCCCTCCGTGCGGCAAAGCCGTCAACATCCCGATCGGAATCTCCGGGGCATAAGGCCGTGATGCCCTCGCTCTCCGGAGGCTCCTCTGCCAGCACAGCCGGAGCGTCCGCTCCTCCATGGTGAGGGCCCGTAATTCGAGCCGTTGCTGCATAATGATGTACGACAGCACGTGGCGCTGTATCCCCCGACCCCGGTCTTCCTCCGGCCCCCGGAACACCCTGGCTACGTTCTGCGTAAGGACCTGCAACTGCGCCGCTAAATAATACAGCTCCAGGTCGGGTACGGCCATGCCCCCCTCCAGCTTGGGGCGAAGTAGCGTGCTCAAGGCTATCCTGCGACGGCCATGCCCCCACAGAAAGCCAATAATCATTGACCGCAGTTCCTTAAACACCCCCTGGGGAATCCAGACAGGTAGCGTTCGGAAATAATAAAGGAAGCGGGGGAGCGCCACCATTTTCAACAACGCTATCCTGCCCAGAACTGTCAGCGGGAGGGTCGACCAGAAAGACAAGCTACCCCGCAGTGACCGGACACAACGGCCAATGTTACCCTCCAAAAGGTCAGTAGCCGAGTGGTAGATGCGGACACCCAAGTAGGTGATGCAAGAGGGTTCCCACACCACACCCAGGTCGCTGCTAGGGGCTGGCGATCCCGCTCTCAGCGGAAACACGCAGGTCTTCGCCCAATTGACCTTAAGGCCCGACAGTCGGCCGAACTCGGACAGCAGATCCATCGCTCCAACCAGTGCCCCCGAAGTGTCAGCTAGGTACAGGAGCAGGTCATCCGCATAGAGCGATATATAATGCCATTGCCCATCACTCACCATTCCCGCGTATCGTTCGCCTGACCTCGCATGGACCGCCAAGGGTTCCATCGCCAGGGCAAACAACAGAGGGGAGAGAGAGCATCCCTGTCGTGTTCCCCTGCCCACCGGATACGCGGCAGATACCAGGCCGCCCAACCGAACTCTCGCCGTCGCCGAATTATACAAGACCCTCGTCCACCTCCGAAACCCATCGCCCATGCCAAACCGCTCCAGCACTCCATCCAAGAAAGGCCATTCCAAACTATCGAAGGCCTTCTCGATATCCACGGACAGAACCGCCGCCGACCCCTCTCCATCCAAGATGGCGTCCATTATTCCCACCAGGCGGCGGATATTCATCGCCGTGCTCCTCGTGGGTATAAACCCGGCCTGATCCCTGTGCACCAGGCCCGTCATGTGCGGGGCTAGTCTAGAGGCTAGAATGCGACTCAGGATCTTATAGTCCACCGTTAGCATGGACAGCGGGCGATAAGATCTCACGTCCGCGGCATCCCGGCCGGGCTTGAGGAGTGGCACTATCAAGGCCTCCCGCATGGAGGCAGGCAACGCCCCCTTCTCGAAGGCCTCCGTATACACCACCAGCAGCCTGGGCGCCAGAGCGTCTACATAGTGCTGATAAAACTCGATTGGGAGTCCGTCCACCCCGGGCGTCTTATTACGGGCCATCTGTTTGATAGCCACTCGAATTTCCGTTAGCGTGATCGGGCTACCCAGGTCCTTCGCGTCGTCCTCGTCCAAGACCGGAAGCGGCCTCTCCCCCAGGTACTCCACGATGTCCTGGACCCCCACTCCCAGCTGGCTCCGGTACAATTCCTCATAGTAACCCCTAAAGCGGTCCAATACAGCTGCCTGGGAGTACACCATCTCTCCCCGCGCGTCAATAATGCTGAGGATCGGGCAACCCCTAAGTTCCGGGCTAGCTAATCTGGCTAAGAGGGTACCCACCTTGTCCCTTTCTGCGTGTGCCCTGATAATGTACTGCCTATAATCATAGCATCGCAAACGTTCCGTCTCCGCGGCTACCGCTTCCTTCGCTTCCAATAACTGGGCCTGTAGATCTGGCCTAGTGGGCCTGCGGCACTCCAGGTCCCTCAAAGCTTCCTCCGCTTTCATTAAGTCATTCAGCACAGTCGTTCGAGCATTCGAGAACCTGCCCAAGCACACCCCTCTCACCACCACTTTCATTGCATCCCATTCAACAGACCTGCTCGTCGCCGTTCCTTCGTTCACACCGAAATAACTTTCAATGCCCTGCCGGACCGCGTCGTCGAACACAGAATCCTCTAGCGTCTCCGGACGAAGCCGCCATGTTGGTATTGCTGAGCGCTCCCTCTGCCATTGGATATGTACCAACAGGGGGTTATGATCGGATATCGTCCTAGCAAGGTACTCAGCATGGGTAATCAATGGGGCTAGGGAGCTCCCGCAAAGCACCGAATCAATCCTGACATGTAAATCATGTAGAGCGGAATAAAAGGAGTAATCCCTGGTTCCCCTGTGCCTCTCCCTCCAGACATCCAGCAACCCCCATCGTTCTTGCCAGTCCTTCCTATGCGCGGCCAGCCTGCGCACAGGAGAGTCTACTAGGGGGGGATGGGACCTATCCAGAGCCACATC
The DNA here is from genome assembly GCF_964263255.1 of Lissotriton vulgaris. Lineage (NCBI taxonomy): Eukaryota > Metazoa > Chordata > Amphibia > Caudata > Salamandridae > Lissotriton > Lissotriton vulgaris. Next base: position 2,111,841,317 of record NC_141689.1, on the reverse strand, counting down.
TGTAATCGAATTGAAGTCCCCCCCTAGCACTATCGGGCCCGCCAAGAAAGAGGCCAAGGACCCCGAGAGACTATCAAAGTATCGGCCTTGGTCAGAGTTCGGTGCATAAACACAACATAAAACCACATCCCGTCCATACAATCTCCCTTCCACCGCTACAAACCTGCCATCCGAATCTATTACCTGATTCAGCACCTGAAAGGGTATCCCCGCCCTCACCCAGATCAAGACCCCCCTGGCATACGCTGAATAAGTGGTGCCAAAAACCTGGCCCCGCCACCTTTTCTGCAAGGCAGCGCACTCTTTTTTGGTGAGGTGAGTCTCCTGGAGCATAGCTATCTGAACCCCCCTGCGTACCAGGTATGCATGTACTTTGTGGCGTTTCACCATAGTCCGCAGCCCCCGGACATTCCACGTCAGGCATTTCAAATTAGGTAATGTCCCCATACCAAGTCCGTACAGTCCGAATTAAACTCCGACGGTCCATGACCCCCCCAATGCAGTTGCCCCCCCCCAAACAACCCCAAAACTGAAACATTCCCCCAACCCCACTCCCCAGGACAGAGCACACGAACCCAATGGCCGCCCCCATCCAAACCTTGATGCAACTTCTCGCACACTTACCCTGTGGTCTCCACCACAGTCGGCCTTAAGGGCCTAGGGGGGGTGAGTCGCCGCCGACCCCAGCTAGCAGAGCCCGCGTCCCGCCCTTCATCCCCTCTGATACCCTCAGCTCCCCCACCCGGCAACCCGCCCTCCAGCAACAGGATATCACCCTACCATGAAGTCCCGGTCTAGGCCAAAGTCTATCTTAGCCGCAGCAAATATTATCCGAGGTCTGTGGGGTCACTGTCGGCCCCTTCTGGCTCTCTGCCTCCGAAAGTTCCTCTCCTGTTCTGCTGCCTTCTCCTCCCGAGTCCGTTTCGGCCCGTTCACTGTTCTGTTGCGACCCTGTAATGGCCGCCGCCGCTGCGAGTGCATCCCTCTTCTCCGCCGCCATTTGAGCCTCCCGCTTCTCCCGCTGGCGCCTGTTGCGGGACCTGATGCGTTGTGACTGCCGCACCCGGGGCTGCTTGGGCTGGTCTCGCCTACTTTGGTGTGTCCTGTCCGTCCCCGCTCTGTACGATTCAAGCCAGTGCCAAACTTCGTCCGGAGTGAGGAAAAAGTGTGTGGTACCATCCATGATAATCCGCAGCTTGGCCGGGTAGAGCAAGGAGTACTGAATGCCTTCCTCCCTGAGCTCCTTCTTCACAGCCAGGAACGATGCCCTGTCCTTCTGGACCGCCTGCGTATAGTCCGGAAAGATCGTTACCTTGCTGTTCTCCACCCCATAAGGGCCCGACATCCTGGCCCGCTGGATGAGGAGGTCTCGGTCTTTGTAGTGGAGGAGCCGCACCACCATTGGTCGGGGGGGGCGGCCCAGCCCCGGCGGGCGAGCGGGCACCCGGTGAGCTCGCTCCAGAGTGAAAAAAGGAGTAAGCCCCTCCGGCGCCACCACAGTGCGGAACCAGTTCTCCATGTAGGCCACCGCATCCTCCCCCTCAATCCGTTCCGGCAGGCCTACGACCCGCACGTTGTTCCGCCTATTGCGGCCTTCGGCATCCTCCGCCCTCCGCTCTAGAGTGTCCAGTCGGGCCAAAATGTCTGTAATCCTGTGCTCCGCGGTCACCACCGAGGGCTTCAGGTCCAGCAACAGTTGGTCATGATCCTTGACCCGATCCGCCAGCTTCGCGTGGTCCGCGCGTAGTAGCCCCAGGCCCGTGGCCACTTGGGCAATGTCGTTGTGCAACGCCTCCTTGGTGGAAGTGATCGCCTCAAGGATGGCATCCAAGCGCCGGTTCAGCCGCTGTTCCTGGTCAAGCTCCGGGGAGGGACTCTCACCCAGCCGGGTCGATGTCGCCGAGTCCCCCTCGCGGCTCCCGGGCATCGGCCCTCCGATCGCCGCCATGTCAGGGTGCTGCGTCACAAGTCCGGCCACCCGTACTGTGGGTGCTCCCGTGGGTCCGTGCCGATTACCGGGCACCGGGCAATGCAATGCCACCGCCAATGGTCTCAGGAGCAATGATCAGGTGGATGAGCTCCGTTCCGTCACCCCCACTGGACCTGTGGGGGGAGGATGAGCCGTGGGACGGTGGCCAACTAGAACCCCCGATCTCCTGGGTGAATCGGGCAGCGTCCCCCGGTCTCAGGGCTTCGCGCCGCCAATCCCAGTGCGTCGGGCAGCCGGGTGCAAGGTCCCTCTCTGCTTGGCGACAGTCGGACTCAGGGCTGAAGTTCGGGACCGTCCGACCTCCACGCCGCCATTTTCTTCACACCCCGGTCTACACCTCGGCCGCCTCTTCCTCGATCTCCTCGGGGCCAGCAGTCCCCCAGCGATTCACCGATTACGTCCAGCTGTCCCCTCACCCTTCAGAGGGCAGGAACGTTGTCTCCGGGTCGCCTAGGGTCCCGAAAAACAGGAGAATTAGCGGGATTCCGCGCGGAGCTGCGAGCTCACGCCGCCATCCCGATCGGCGTCCAAGCCACGCCCCCACCACGATGCTGCATCTGATGAATTAAAGAATATTGGAATGCGCAAAATGGATTGGGAGTGATCTTTTTCCTGTCAAGGAGAGTGCATTTGCGTAGCTGCTGCTGCTACGCGCTGTGAGCCTGAATCTTAACACAGGGTTACCTTTGCCCCTGGATTGCACCGTTGTCTTGGTGTCCCGGCACTTTTGCGAAGGAAGTGGAACTGCACATATATATATATATATATATATATATATATATATATATATATATATATATATATATATATATATATATATATATATATATATATATATATATATATATATATATATATATATATATATATATATATATACACACACACACACACACACATATCCATTTACCTTAACTGTACTTACCTTGCGTGGTAAATGTTATTTCTTCAACTCCCCTGCACTTGAAAATGGGGAGAGACTACCTAGCAGACAGGTGCAGTAAGTGACTTGCCCGAGTATAACCATGTGTTCACATGAATATGGAGTAGACATGTTCGCTGTGTAATGTGTGCCAATATCTCCTAAAAACGCGGTACCCCTCTTTCTGGGAGATGTGAAATCGGGGGCTCTGAGGGCCTATTGAAACCAATATCACACCTGTCTTTGAAACTGGATCAAAGAGTATGAGTGTTTTTACGATCATGTGCTCAGCCATCATTAATGAGGTTTTCACTTTTCATGGGGTTGGTGCTTTTTTTAGACTATTTTATGATCTATATTTCAATTTCATGAAATGTTATGATATTGCTTGATATTATTTGTGCTACAGTCTTTCATTATTAATGGAGTAATATTTATTTATACTGACAGTTCCTCCATGTGTCATGGACTTCAACTTAAGGAATGGTGGCATTGGTGTGTTCTCCCCTCAGGTGGTCAAGATGTAGTACTACTACACTACATTGAGTGAAACATCCAATTGTCTGCTGGGATGCATTCACCTAGGGTATTTTGGCAAATTCAGAGCATATTTGTTTCCATGCCTTTCCTTAATGGGCAAAGTTAACACACATCAATTATGCCTTATAGAATCTCGACTTTTGTTTGCAATTCTTTTGGTCAGTCCTTTACCACTGACTATTCATTTTATTGAGTTATTTAAACACAGGTGCGGTGATTACATCTGTGTTGTTTTGGTGCCCCAGCCCTGATGAAATTGACATAAAATCACTAGGCAATGAAACATGTCAGCAGTTCATGACATACTCGTCAGAGCACGTACATTCTGTTTTTAATCATGTGCTGAGGGCTTTAATTTACTATTTAATAAAGTCAAAGAGTCCTTTTGGGTACATTTCTAGTTGAGTGGTCAAAAGTCTCTGTGGGTGGAGACCAACACTCTGACCCAGGGGACCTACGACGATTAGCACTAGGGAGAGGTATAGGAACATATACATCACAAATCCCCTGGCACTAGTCCCTTCATGCATAGTAGCACGCAAGGATGAGAAGCCCTGCCTATTGGACTTGTTAACCGATCAGGAACCTGGCGGTTGCTAACATGAGATGTCTCCAAGTTCTTTAACGTCACTCTTGTTGTTTTCTCTGCTTTGATTGAAGATAGTGCACCTCTCACTTTATTGAATCAACCATTGATTGGTCTCTGGGCTTGCCACGATCTGTAGATGACAGCGGGCATGGGCATAGCAGTTATTTAGGCAAGGTACCGGAAATATGAGTTTCTTGTGTTTCATGTAGACATGGATTTGTGCCAGAACCATATGCCTCCTAGAGGCAGGCGTAACATTGAAGAAAGGTTTCTTATCTTAAAACCTTTCTAAATTTTCATGCATGCTGTACTCTACAGCACACATACAAAGTTATAAAAGTGTTAAAATATGTCCAAGCACGATATTATGTGCTGAAAGCATTCCATTGCAATACAAAACCTATGCTTGACATCACATACACCTTTGTACTATTGTGCAGGGGCATGTGTATTTGCACAAAGCAGCCTACTGTGCTCCAGTGCTGGGACAGCGAAAAGATGTGCTGCTGTTCTGCTCTCTTCCTTCAAGACTATGTAGCACAGCTAATCTATTGCTTTGCTAAATTGCGGGAATTCTTTGTAACTTTGGCCGGTAGAGAATAGAAATTACACAGCAAGTATGAGAGTGTTGTTATAATGAAAATGGGTTTATCATAAAGGGCATTGGGTCATGTTTTTCTATAAAACTGCTGTATTTAGTCAATAAAATGGAGTTTAACAAAATAGAAGTACTTTTTTGCAATATTTTATGTTTTATACATTAAATACTTAAATATAGAACGATAAAAGTAACTGACAGAAAATTCCAACCATTGAAGATATTATTTAAGTGACAAATGGAATTTTATGATTTTTGTCAAGTAGCAAGTCTTTTTCTTGAAGAAGAATCATAAGATTAGACAACGCAGAGAATGTGCTGACAGTTTTATAGCACACTCTGTGACCTTTGCTGCTGTGTCAACAGCCTTCAAAGGTTATGTTGCTTTACTGTGGAAAATGCCTCTAGAATTGCAGGGATTAGGCCTGTGCTTCATTCATTTTTTCAAACCGTTATTATTCAGTTGTGCAATGTCATTTCATCTTGTACATAGTTGAAAAGCCTTTATTTTTAATACATTTTGGCAGGATTTTCAGAGCACAACTGTTTTCGTAAAACAATTTCTACAATATTACAATGTTAATTGGTTGCTGTCGATGTATCTTTATTAGTACAGTGCACGGTGCCACTTCACATCATGCAAAAAGCGTGATTCTCTACTTCTGTGAAAACATAAAAATTGCTGTTTTTGGGATGTTTGAGAGACTTTTCCTCGTTTTTTTCCAAACACAGACTTCATATCAGTCCTCCTATTGATATTGATGCTAAATTGTATTGACTAACCACTTGCCCTTTTTGCCTTATGCAATGATTCTTCATTTTTGAACAAGCCTTCATGGTTTGGACTCAGAATCTTGTTCTGTGTCCGATTTCCTGGGTGTATTTTACTTTATTTGCCTTGTGCCCTCTTTCTTTGGGATTCATACAGCCTCAACCTGTCGAAAAGGCCTTTTATTAGCTGAACGTGGAGACACTTGTGTACACATTTCACAACACTGGATAAAAAGGTGAAACCACAAACCTGAAACCATTAGCAGTATTGAACAACTTTACCTTGCAGAAAGATTTTGAATACTAAATGTTTCTGAATATTTGTATTCAGTGTCTGCAAGAGGGAAAGTACACAGATGCCATGACAAGGGTTTGCAGAGATGTATTTAACATAAATTATAGAACATATTTAGTTATCCATTCAATCCAGTCTACTTTACTTTTGGATCTACCACTGCCAGCAGTGACCACTATGGATGGCTTGCAGCAGATCTCGTCTACACACAAGGTAGAGACTAAAGGCCACATGTATCAACCAAATTTGCATTCGCCAATGGGCCGATTCACAGAATAGGCTTGTTTGCAAATGTAAATAATGCTTTTTCATGTATCAAAACCCATTTCACGATTCAGTAAACTGTTAACAAATCTCAAAATGTGTTGCGATTCGGTATTTGGAAGGGGCGTGTTTAGGACGTCCCTTCCAAATAGCAAATCCTAATGGTATGTATGAATGTTTTTTGACCATGATTACGGTCGCAAAACATTTGCATTTTACCACCTACTTCAAGTAGGTGGTAACCCATTTGGGAATGGTTGTAAAAAAATGTAATTAAGAAAACCTTTTTTTTTTTTTTTTTAAACGCAACCCGTTTTCCTTTAAAGAAAATGTGCTACATTTTTAAAAAAATGCTTTATTTAAAAGCAATCATGGACATGGTGGTCTGCTGACACCAGGAGGCCACCATCCCCATGATTTTAGAAATTCCTAGGGGGTCGCAAATTGCGATCTACCTCATTAATATTAATGAGGTAGGTCGATTTGCGACACTCTAGGAATCGGTATATGAAACTCTTGCAGCCTGATTCATGTAGCTAAATTGCACTCGCAAAGGGCCAGATTCTCAGAATCTGGCCCTTTGCGAGCGCAATTTTTGCATTTGGTATTCATGATACCAAATGCAAAAATCGCTATTTAAGAAATCGCATATTTGCGTGGAATGGCATTTAAGGAATCTCTAATAGAGATTCCTTAAATGCTATTCATGACACACAACAAAATAGCGATTTTGGACTTTTGGGGCCGCTATTTACCGACAGGTCAGACCTGTCGGTAAATAGCAAAAACTCTGAAAAATGCTTTTAAAAGCATTTTTCAAAGTTGCATGTAGCACACACACATGTCCTTTGGACATGTGTGTGCGCAACACCTGTCCAAAAGTGCATTTTAGGGGTGCTACAGGGCGTCCTTTGGACACCCCTGTCACCCTTAAAATCGCTATCTCAGTTGCGAGTAGCAAATTGCTACTCGCAAATCCCCATTCATTCCAATGGGCCTCTTGGCCCATAGGAATGAATGGGGAGTATTTGCGTGTAGCAAATTGCTACTCGCAAATAAAGAACATGTAGGAATCGCTATTTAAGTAGCAATTCCTACATGAATGCCGTTTTGCGTGTCCTCAATAGCGAATCGCTATGATTCGCTATTAGGGACACGCAAAACGGCCCGTACATGAATCAGGCTGTTGGAGTTTCATACATTGAAAATTGCGATTACCTAATTGCAAATCTCAGAAAATAGCAATTAGGTCATCGCAATTTCCAATGTTGATACATGTGACCCTAAGACCTCAATGTGTAAGCAGGAGATGCCAATGATGGTGCATTATCCTCAGCAGAAAGGAGATCGGAAGGTTAAAAAAAAATAATTAAGAGAGGAATGACCCCTGAACTATGATTTAGGTATTTCAATATCACAGAGAAATATATAGGGCAGAGGCAGCTAGCATTATGCAAATCACAAGATTCTTATTTTGTGGAAAAAAGAAAAACACTACTTGGCACAGCAAGAACCGCGAGTAGAGTAATGCCATCTAATTAAAATGTGTGTATTAAAATACCATGCTCAGGCCACAATAAGTGGTTTCAGCGTGGGTGGTGGGTAGTCCACAGCAGAAAAAGGGAACTGGTGAGCATAGCATAATAGGCAGGGCAGCTAGATACAGGTCAGAGGTACGGGTAATACAGGTATTACCTTGTGGAGGGGACAATGGCTTGTTACTCAGAGAGAATAGAAAATCTGCATTCATCACTTCTGTAATTGTGACAGTCATAGATAACAAAGGTGAGTAAAACAGTGTTAAAGTTAAAGTGTTAATTAGCATAAACCTTCTTCTAATAGACTTGAACGCCGGTTTCGGTTAAGCAATTTCACATCGCAGACCCAGGCACGAGGTTGACCCCTGTCATGGAGCATTAACAGCGATGAAGGCAAAGAATGCTGATTTGAGATATAAAATGCAGCCATGTTTGACATAAAGATTGAGATCTCAGGGGGATATATAAGATATAAGGAATCGGCACAATTATTGGAAACAGGTGTCTTTCTCTGCCATTGCTTCATTTCTGAATATGCATGCAAATGAATCTTTATCAAAAACTAATCTTATCTTTTTTATGGCCTGGCTTGACAGCATAGCTGTCGCCAGACTAATATGAAAGAATTACCAAGATTGGGGCTTCGCCTGCACACACATGTTGGGAGTCCAGACTACATGTTTTGATTTGGCAGAGTAGCTGTGTGCATCCACAATAAAGTGCTTGCATTCACACAGCTATGTCCATTGTGTTTATTTATCCAGCTGCCTGAGCTTAAACGTTCAGAGGCACACACATGACATGCCAATGTTATTAAAGTGTCTTATATAACTACATAATGTATGCTGTTTCACTTCGCAAAAAGTACAGATGGGAGGAGAGCAGACATTAATCTACATGGAGTTGGAAATTCCAATTGTTATCTACCTTTTAACCCACAACATCATTATTCTACAGTTGTTTGCTTCCACTCAATTGCACACCAATCACATGATCTTTACTTGTAATGCTTCACATTACCGTAAAACATTCCTTTAAAGCTAGAGCCATAAACATTGTCAATGCTTGTGTTCTATTTTATGGATAGAATTAACATTAATTATATTGTTTTCCTAATTAAAACGTCGGAACCAAATTGACTTAGACCTTAATTGTGAAGAAATTATTTTAATGCAAGGAATTGTGAGGGCATGGGGGAATGCACTTAATGGGTATTTGTAAATAACTGTTTTATGTCCAGAATAATACTAGCTTTATAAGTGCTTACAATTTCTACCCCAGCCTTGGTGAATCGTTATCAAAATCTTTTTTTCACAAACAGTTAAGACTATTAAGTCAGTCCAGAGTGCTTGGCTGTCATTTTTATTGTAACCTTGTCGGTTTTTAGAGTATGTGTGGAGAACTCTCTTGGGGTCATCATTGGTTTTGCCTACCATTCCCCATTCTCCCTTCCTGTCAAATGGAATTGTTTCTTGATTGCTTGATTTGGTGTACTTGATCAAGTTCCTATGTTGAAATGTTCAAACCCTCGCCTCTGCTTACTTGGGATGTAAATGGTATGTCACACTAAGTTAAACTGAAAAATGTTCTACAATATTTCAGTAGGAAACACATAGACATTGCACTACTTCAAGGGATGCATCTCTCACTGGAGAAGTCTCCCAAACTTTAGGAGGATTTAGTGGGAATGTGGTAATGAGGACAAGCAGCAGTAGGGTGGTGTGTACCAATGGTGAATCAACTACCTCCCGTACCTCCTCCATGAAATGTGGAGTGGCCACCCTTGTTAGCCAGAAACTACTTTGTAGGGTGCTTAAGACCTTAACAGATGAGCTAGGAAGTTGGGTATTTGCCAATTTGCTTATTATTGGTAAATCAGTGATAGTGGGCTCTATCTATGCCTCTAATGCGGATAAGTCTGATTTCATAGCCTGCCTATCCAGACTTATTGCTCCTTTTTGGTTTGCATCTCTGCTCCTGGGTGAGGTTCCGCGACGATCGTAAGTGGTGTTTTCGACTCGCACGAATATGGTCGAGTCTGGTATCTATGAACCGCAAATGACGAGTTTAGTGGGTGTACGCATTTTCGCTGTGCTTACCTAAATCGTTCGTTTGTTTTGTGGGTTTCTACATCCGAGCCCACGGGTTCCATCTTAGATGCAGCATCCATTTTGTCTCTTGCCCTCAAGTAGCCAGCGAACGGACGCTGTCCGCTTCGCGACCCTGGGATTCCCAAACTCTTGCGGAAGACATGTTTCCTTTGAAAGTGCCTTTATGATAAGGGGGATGACACTGTAAGGCAGATGGCCCCGCTCGAGGCTCATCTTGCCGTGCCGGTCTATTGTCTTAGCTGTGCATTCATAAGGCACGTCCCCTTTGATGCCTGCAGCTCGTGTTTCCCGATACCACCCCTTTTACACCCTTTCCAATCTCCCCACTGTTTCTGTCTTCCTCTGCACCTGTTTCTGTCCCTTCCTCGATTTGTTTACTGCTGATTGGAATGTACTAATGGTGGGAAGATGGGCTTTTACAGTTGGGAACTACCAAATGTTTCTTTACTTATGTTCCGGGCCTTGAATACATGAAAGCAACCCCTTATGGTCTTTACGATGGGAACCGAGTTATAAACCTTTGTGTACTATGATATCCTATGCATGAAAACTGTATAAAAGGAGCGATCCACAGAGGCAAGTCGAATCAGACTCCTCGAACCTACACGTGTTGTACTTCCTGTGACTTCTGTGTTCCCTGCAGTAATAAACCTTGAATCTTTGACGCCGAAGGAAGTGTCCCGTGTCTCTGTCATTTGTACGCCAGAACAGGTTACCCACGAAGGTTTTATGTGTTACCCCTGGCACCGCTGGGTCTTAAGGAAACCCAGTCCTTCAGTTGGCGCCCAACATGGGGCTGCATCAGTGGTACTGGTCCAAGCCAGACGGTCGTGAGGAACTTCGTGTGAAATCTCCGAGGGAAGGTGCACCCCGCTTCATCGATCCTGTTGTCGAAACAAGTGGCCCGACGACTTTTCCCGCGAAGATCCCCGCCTCCTGACAGCTGCGACGGACTGCTGCCCTGACTGTAGACCTGTTTTGGCGCCTGGCGTAGACCTTGGTACAGCGAGACGATTGACGGGCCTTCCTGGTGACGCCATCGATCTTTGAGTTAAGTATTTGTGGGTCGCTCCCAGAGTCCTTAGTTGTGGGTGCTTAGTTGTTGCATGGTTCCATTGCATTTGTGGTTCTTAGTACTTGGTTCTTTGTTTTGATATTTGACGTCTGCAGTCGCCAAAAACCGAGGGTTTTTGCTCTTTGCAGGGACATTGTTAATCCTATAACCCTTGACGTTTGTGAAACTCGGTTAGTGTGCAAGATGCCTGGCCGTAGTACTTTGTTCAGTTGTTTTAGACGTTGTGGTGCGGATTCCCGACTGGAGGACTCGTGTCAGATACCTCCGGTTGGAACTCCAACTTATGAGCTGTATAGTAAACATGGTTTAGGTCCAATTACATTCAATGAGTGTTGGGTTCGCTACACTAAAAAAGACGGTGTCCTTAGTTGGCCACCTCATGGTAGTTTTGAGACCCCGATTTTAGACAATCTGGAAGCCAAATTGTTTCAGAGAAAATCAAGGCCGGCCATGTTTGATTCCTTTCGGTTGTGGCGTAAAGAAGCCAAACAGAGAGAAATCAAACAGATTAAGCGTAATAAGAGAGAAGGAGTTGTTACCACGGTAAGAAACGCAGAGCAGTTCCAGTGAGATAAGGAGGAAAAGGAAAAGGAAGTTTTTGACAGATTGCAGCGTATGTCTGTAGATAAGTGTTACCCCGCTTTACCGACGGTTACGGATAAGAAGGAGGAATCGGTAGAGGACCCCTTGTTGTCCTATCTCTTGAAGTCACCACCTCCGTACGCACAGGGTACTGTAACTCCTGTGGTTCCTCCTGCCCCTGTTCCTCCTGCTCCTGTTCCACAACCTGTCCCTCAACCCGTTCCTGCTCCTCTACCTGCTTCCGTCCCTACTGCTCCTCCGCTTGTACTTCCTCATACTCCTGCTCCCGCTGCTCCTGCTGTTCTGGTTACTTCTGCTGTCTCTTCTGTTCCTAGTACTTCTCTTGTTACCCCGTTGTGTTACTCTTCTTCTCCATCTGTTCGACGTCGTACCCCCTCTGTTGCTGCTAACTTCTTTAATTCTCTTGGACCTATTCTTGAGTCCGCTGGTTCGGACGGTCCTCAAAGACGAAGTCAGCTTCCCGGTAGTCGGGAACGTGACACACTGTATAACATGGCGATGGGTTGGATGAAATACCCCCTTAGAAATCCTCCACGTGTGGTGTTAGATCCATTTTGTCAATTCAACATACCAACACAAAGGTTCGTTTTTGAAGAAATGTGTAAGGTTCTACGTGACCAAATATCGGCTGATGCATCTGACGATGTCATGACCGCTTTGACTGATCTTCAGCTTCAGTTTGCGAGCGGAATGTTGGTGGGCACCAATGTTCGACGTGCTGTTGAGCAGTTGTTGTCTTTTCGTCCTTCTATAATGCCTCGGGCATTGTTTGTAGAAGACATTGAGGGACCGCTAGAAGCACCTGGTCAGTATCCCATGCGCGAGGTTCCACCGGTGTGGATGCCTGGCGATCCTAATGCTAATCCCATTATTCCGCCATATTTTCAGAGAGTGTGGATACACCTTCCGTGGAAGCGATCAGAAGTTTTGCAAGTGAAGCAATCTTTGCCTGACCCTCGCAAAAATCCTGCAGGGTATTATAAGGAATTGTCTCAATTAGTGGATGCGACGGTGATGAATCTTGCCGATATCGATATGCTGTTTGGCAATGTCGTACCGCAACCGATATGGGCAAAAATTCGTCAAGAAAATCATGTGGCAGCATTAGGTGGTGACTGGGCTGCACTTCTTGCTGCGGATGCCTTGCAAGTTGGTGGGGCTAAGCCTGAACAGTTAATTACGGCTTTGCCCCAGAGAATTATCACTCTAATGAAAACGCTTATGCCAGCTATGAAGGTGAATTGGGACAAACTGTCCGCTTGCAAACAAAAGAAGGATGAGAGTGTCTCTGATTTCTTTACGAGATTTGAGGAGGCTTTCATTGATCATAGTGGTCAGGATATGGGTACTGAGGGAGGTCAGCGATTGTTTGTGGATAAGTTTGTCTCAAATTTGTTGCCTGACTTGAGCAACAAATTACGCAATTCAGAAAGTGCATGGGCTGTTTCCACTTCTGCTCAAATATTGGCCACGGCCCAATACTATGAGAATAGAGAGAAAGAGGAGAATGATCGTGCCGATAAGAAGACGAAAGAACTCAAAACTAAAGTGTTGTTGCAGCAAGCGTATCCTCCACGTTCGAATCAGAATGATTCGCAACAACGGAATCGATCGCAGTCTCAGTCGAATAGGTCACAATCACGAAATGACTCCTCTTCGCAGAGATCTTCGTTAGGGTACAATCAGTGTGCCTATTGTAGAGGAGAGGGTCATTTGAAATTCGATTGTCCAGTTTTGCGTGATCGAAATAGTGGTAATTCATCTAGAGGCGGTCGTGGTGGTCCTCAACAGACATCACGTGGTGGAGGTCGCGGTGCTCAAAACGATCGTTCCAACAATACTTCTGATTCTAATAATTGTTTTGATCAGCGCGGATCATCGCAAGGGCGATCTGCTCAGTACAATGTGGACGATTATTACGTCGATCAGGATGCTGACGACGGTAATTACTAGGACAGCCATAGACAAGGAGAGGGAGTAGTCTCAGTTCCGGTTGTTCAGAGAGGGCCTTACGTCGCAGTTGCCACCTCGGGCGTCGTTGAGCCTTTTCTGTTGGACACTGGTGCAGCGAAAAGTTCCATCATACATTCGAAACTCCCTGGCGCACCTTTGTCTGGCTTAACAAATGTTTCCGTTGGATTCTCTGGCGCCCCTGTTAGCAATACGGTTTCGTGCCCTTTGCCTCTTACAATTGGGCCTCGTGAGCTGAAAGCTCCGTTGATTTTGACTACTGGTTGTGGTGAAAATCTTTTGGGCCTGGATTTGCTGAAACGTCTGTATGCGACTTTGTATTGTTCTCCTGCGGGAGTAAAGCTTACGTTGGTTGAGAGAGTTGTCTCTCCTATGTACTTATCCATTGATAAGCTTCCACCGGAATTGAGTTCTCTTCCTGCATCTTTGTGGGCAACAGGTCCCAATGACGTGGGCCTGCTTGACATCTCCCCTTATGTTGTTCACTTGAAATCTAATGTGCGATTGCCACGTATTCCCCAGTATCGTATCTCCCTTGATGGTGAACGAGCGTTGTTAGCAATCATCTACGATTTGATTGAGAAAGATGTTATCGAGGAGACTCGGGGAAACGTGTGCAATAGCCCTGTACTTCCTATTCTAAAGCGCACTGATCCATCAAAACCCCCTGTTTATCGTTTTGTTATCGATTTACGGGAGGTGAATAAAATTGTGATTCCTCAGTTCCCTGTGGTGCCTGACATTACGGCTCTACTGACTCTGATTCCAGCCTCTGCATCTTGGTTCTCGGTGATCGATCTGAAGAATGCTTTCTTCAGCATTCCGATTGCTGAGGAAAGTAGAGACCTTTTTCGGTTTCTCTCTTGGTGGCCGCAGCTTCCGGTTTAAACGCGCTCCTCAGGGCTACTGTGAGAGTCCATCGATATACAGTCAAGCCTTGAAGGGCCAACTTGATGGGTTTGTGTTGCCGGCCGGTGCGGCCTTGATCCAATATGTCGATGACTTATTGGTGGCTGCAGATACTCAGGATATTTGCAAACTTGCTACGGTATCGTTGTTGCAGCATCTCTGTGACTTACATCATAAGGTGTCACCTTCTAAACTGCAATATTGTTGTCAAGAAGTAACCTATCTAGGTCACTTATTGTCAAAGGAGGGAAGAAGGTTGACCCCAGAGAGAATTGCAGCGATTGCTCGAATGACTGTGCCAACAACTCAGAGAGATGTGCGTGCCTTTTTAGGTATCACGTCATACTGCAGGCAATGGATTCCAAATTTTTCATTGCTAGCGAAACCATTGGTGGCTCTTACGTGCAAGGATGTTCCAACTCCTTTACCATGGACGGAAGAATGTCAGAAAAGTTTTTCTGAACTACGTGATGCGTTGTGTTCGGCTCCTGTGTTAGGGACTCCTGACTACAGTAAGCCGTTTACACTATACGTTCACGAGAGGGAAGGTTGTGCGTTGAGTGTTTTGACGCAACAATTCGGCGGTAAGCAACGTCCATGTGCATATTTTTCCTCGACCTTGGACCCAGTAGCTAGAGCATTGCCGAATTGTTTGAGAGCAACAGTGGCAGCTGCGGTGCCCATCCGACAATCTGCAGGATTGGTCATGGATAATATGCTTACGGTGATGGTTCCGCATGCAGTTGACACTCTTTTAAATCGTACGAAAACTCAACACCTGACGAGTGCAAGGTTGTCTGGTTATGAGTTGACGCTTTTGGCAAGTCACATTCAAATAAAACGTTGCAACGTCCTGAACCCGGCGACTTTGTTGCCAATCAGTATGGAATCAGACGAAGTAGCACCTTATGACTGCTACTTACGAACGGAGGAGGAAACAAAAGGTCGTTTGGACCTGAAAAATACTCCATTGGAGGATCCCGATGGGACCTTGTATGTGGATGGGTCGTGTTTTAAGTTGCCGAATGGCGATGTAACGACTGCGTATGCTATAGTGACATTGAGTACTGTTGTGGAAACTGCGAGATTGAGTCAGAATTCTGCTCAGGCGGCAGAGCTGATTGCTTTGACTAGAGCGTGCGTGTTGTCGAAAGGGAAACGGGTGAATGTGTTTACTGACAGCCAATACGCATTTGGCGTGGCTCATAGCTTTGGACGTTTGTGGAGAGAGAGAGGTTTTATGACATCGCATGGCACGAAGATTCAGCACGGACAGCTCGTGAATGATCTTTTGGATGCACTTTCATTGCCCAAGCAGGTGGCGATTATTAAATGTAGTGCACACCGTAAGGTGACGGATGATGTTGGTCGTGGCAATGCGTTCGCTGATGAAATTGCTAAGGAGACTGCCCGGAATCTCAGTACTAGAATGTATGTGACGAGTTCGGTTAGGTGGCCTACAGAGACTGGTATGTGTGAGGACACCATCGAGAGTGTGAAAGCGATTCAGAACGAGGCCACTGAGTCTGAAAAGACGAAGTGGAAAGAGAGTACGGGAAAGTTGGATGCGAATGGCTGTTGGATTGATTTGTCGGAGAATAAGAGGTGGATGTTGCCGGATGCGTATGTACTAGCTGTTGTGACGATGGCACACGGCTTGGCACATATTAGTGCGAAAGGTATCTGTAAGTTGTTGTCCCCTGTATGGAAGAATGATGGTATTACAAAGTGTGCTGAGAGATTGGTTAAGAATTGTATGATATGTATGATGTACAATCCTGGAAAGGGAACCCCTACACCTCCTGGCCATTTTGCTCCCCCTTCATGTCCCTTTGAAGTGATTCAGCTAGACTTCATCCATATGGAGCGATGCAATAACCTGAAATACGTTTTAGTTGTGGTTTGCGCGTTCTCCCGATGGATCGAAGCCTACCCTCTCAAAGATAACACTGCTCTGTCCACTGCAAAAATCCTACTGAAGGAATATTTTCCTCGGTATGGAATGCCACGGATTGTATGGTCTGATAACGGAAGTGAGTTTGTGGGGAGTGTGATGAAGAGTGTGTGTAAGGGCCTTGGAATCACACAGAAATTCCACAGCGCCAATCATCCCCAGTCAGCAGGTTTGGTTGAAGGGTATAATGGCACCCTTAAATTGAAGTTGGCGAAGATTCAAGCTACGACTGGTCTCTCGTGGCCTGACGCTTTGCCTTTAGCTCTTTTGTCAACAAGGGCGACTGTACACTCCCGAGTCGGGCTTAGTCCCTACGAGATTGTGTTCGGCCGCCCTGCAAATGTTTGGGGGGTCCCTAGACCGAGTGTGTATTCTGATGTTGAGCACTCAATGTTGATCGATTATCTGCATGATCTGACTGCTAAACTGAGGTTAATTCACCAACAGGTCTTTGAAGCACTGCCGACGCAGACGGAGGGTCCAGGCCACCAGCTCCAGCCTGGAGACTGGGTGGTAACGCGGAACTTCGGACGAAAGCGTAACCTTAAGCCCCGCTTTACTGGACCCTATCAAGTGCTTCTTGCCACGAGGACTGCTGTTCGTTTGGAAGGACGGAAAAACTGGGTGCACGCCACCCATACTAAAAAGGTACCTATACCTTTACCGGCAGACTCGTGGGTGAGGAAGGGTATTGTCTCGTCCGAAACAGAAACTGCGCAGACCTTCGTCCCTTTTAGCGACGCTCAGCCTGTTGGAGAGCCCTCAGTGCAGCAGAACGACATTGTTGAACATTTGTCTTCGAAAAACTCAAGATCTGAACAATTGACTGATCAGCAGAACTCTGTCCCACCATCGGATCAGTTGTTTGACGAACAGACACGTCCTGGGAAAAGCCGCTATTTTCTGCGATCCAATACCAAAGACTAATAAAAGCTTTGCTTTCTCCCTTGACATCCACGTTACCCCATTGACACCATTCAGTCTGAACACACTCGTATAATTGTGGTTTTTGTAATATTGTGAGTTTGTTTCCATATATGTGTTTTGCTTCCACAGCTAGGAGATTTTGTATATATTTGTAAATAAAAAAATACCTTACATCCGGGTGGACCGTAGGGCCGCGCGGGTACTTCCTTCTGGTTAGTATGTCTTGACACTAGGTCGAAGGCCGTCGGTTCCTGGGAACTCCTGGGGATTGACTACTGCTACACAGAACGAAGTGCGTCAAAAACGTTGCGGACGGTTTTAGAGGATGCCATTCTCTAAGCTGGTGGATTTGGAAAAAGCTCAGGCCCAAAGATTCAAGTTGCAGCAAATTACTCGTACAAAATGCTTCATGATTCAAGTGTTCCTTCTGTTCTTAACTGTTTCTTCGCTATTGGTGGGTGGGGTGTATTACCTGATACAGTTGTTCTTGCCTTCTGCCTCACCTACCCCTTCTTCTGAACCTAAACCTACATCCACTGTTTCTCCTCATTCCTTCCACATCCTACCCCAACACGAGCAGGTCAGACGTGCGGAATTTATGAATAATTCCTTTGTTCAGCTCCTTCATCAGCATCAGTTGGTGGTTAACACTACCAATTGTTGGGTGTGTGGGTTAATGCCACATACCACCGATAAGGGAATTCCGTACTTGGTCCTTACTTATAGTTCCCAGGGTTCAGCTCGAGCATTCCAAACAATGTTTCGAAGTGCACTAGATTCCTACCCCAATCGAGAGCCACGTCCTCCACACTTTGGTCCCGGTCCGTACCACAAGCCTTTGGCCATAGCGATTGCTGATTTAGATAGGGATATCTATGAGCCGTCGCTCATCCCAGAGGAGGAGGTGCGAGCCTATAGGGATCTTGGTGAGGCTGAGTATAGTGCGCTCGTGGGTGAAAGACAGTTTAAAAGCTCGTCTCCAATATGGATCGTACCCCACCTTGGTAATTTCTGTCTAAAAGGTCGTGGCCGAAGCCCGAGAGCTCATCTTGGAGAGAGTGCTTGCTCCGAGACGTATGTCCTACCAATGCTCTCTTCCCCTGTGTTTCTGACTGCCAAGGGTACGTATTTTGTCTGTTATGATCGTGCATATACATGGTTGCCCCTTGACTTTGCGGGCACATGTTATATTGCAAACTTGTTGCCGCCGACTTTTACAGTCGCCTCCGATTACCACAAGACCCGAATTGTGAGGGGCGTGATTAGCGAAGAGGACACTGCCAGTCAAGAGGCAGGAGACTTTTTCAAGGGTTTCTTTCCGTTTTGGGGACCTATGGTCAATAGTAGGAACCTGAGACAGTTGACCCGAGTGGTGGAATCGACAGCTAATATCACTGCCAGTGCCCTTGGTAATATCACAGCAGAGCTTCAGGCGGATAGGCTTATGACGTTACAAAACCGTATGGTTTTAGACGTTGTCTTAGTAGATCGAGGTGGAGTATGTAAGGTGATCCATTCGAGCTGCTGTATTTTCATTCCAGATAACGCTCCGACTGTCTATCAAGCCATCTCAAAGTTGCATAAGATCTCTGAGTCCATACACGTGGACGTAGGGGATTGGACGCTACTTGGGTAGTTTTGGGGCCTAATGTCGACTTGGGGTTGGAAAATTCTGATGATCATCGGGGCTGTTGTAGCATTCCTGTTCACGTGTTGTCTTTGTGTGCAGTGTGGTCCTGCCTTATGTGGCCTCTGTGCTACGACGTGTATAAGACAGCCGCCTGTTACCAGGGAACTCTGATTGATAGAATTATGTTACAGCAACATCTAGATGGTCTGATGAATATCGAATATGATTCCGACTAGTGCTTGCCTACATGAGGGCAAAAGGAGCGTCTGAGGTTCCGTGACGATCGTAAGTGGTGTTTTCGACTCGCACAAATATGGT
Organism: Lissotriton vulgaris; assembly: GCF_964263255.1. Taxonomy (NCBI): domain Eukaryota; kingdom Metazoa; phylum Chordata; class Amphibia; order Caudata; family Salamandridae; genus Lissotriton; species Lissotriton vulgaris. Next base: position 2,111,822,312 of record NC_141689.1, on the reverse strand, counting down.
CGAGTCTGGTATCTATGAACCGCAAATGACGAGTTTAGTGGGTGTACGCATTTTCGCTGTGCTTGCCTAAATCGTTCGTTTGTTTCGTGGGTTTCTACATCCGAGCCCACGGGTTCCATCTTAGATGCGGCATCCATTTTGTCTCTTGCCCTCAAGTAGCCAGCGAACGGACGCTGTCCGCTTCACGACCCTGGGATTCCCAAACTCTTGCGGAAGACATGTTTCCTTTGAAAGTGCCTTTATGATAAGGGGGATGACACTGTAAGGCAGATGGCCCCGCTCGAGGCTCATCTTGCCGTGCCGGTCTATTGTCTTAGCTGTGCATTCATTAGGCACGTCCCCTTTGATGCCTGCAGCTCGTGTTTCCCGATACCACCCCTTTTACACCCTTTCCGATCTCCCCACTGTTTCTGTTTTCCTCTGCACCTGTTTCTGTCCCTTCCTCGATTTGTTTACTGCTGATTGGAATGTACTAATGGTGGGAAGATGGGCTTTTACAGTTGGGAACTACCAAATGTTTCTGTACTTATGTTCCGGGCCTTGAATACATGAAAGCAACACCTTATGGTCTTTACGATGGGAACCAAGTTATAAACCTTTGTGTACTATGATATCCTATGCATGAAAACTGTATAAAAGGAGCGATCCACAGAGGCAAGTCGAATCAGACTCCTCGAACCTACACGTGTTGTACTTCCTGTGACTTCTGTGTTCCCTGCAGTAATAAACCTCGAATCTTTGACGCCGAAGGAAGTGTCCCGTTTCTCTGTCATTTGTACGCCGGAACAGGTTACCCACGAAGGTTTTAGGTGTTATCCCTGGCACCGCTGGGTCTTAAGGAAACCCAGTCCTTCATGGGGGGATGACTGGAATTTGCCCCCAGACCCAGTTGTGGAATGCCCTGAATGACAAGATTGCCACAATCAGGTTGACAGGACTTTTCTGCACGATCTCCTGGAGGATCATGCCTTGCTGGACGTACGGCGCCTGATACACCCTTCAATTAGGGACTACACATTTATGTCCTGCCCTCATAGAACCCCACTTGCATATGGATTACTTTCTTCTTCAATGGCTGGCACTTTCAGGCGCAGTGGGCTGAGATATAGTGGAAGCTCATCTTTCAGATCAAAGTCAAGTGAGATTGGATCTGGACATGGGACTGGTACTAACTCTGCCAACTCAGGTGTGGATCAAGGTGATGGTGAATAGACCCCAAACAGACAATCCAGCTCAGAATCAATATTAGTTCTTACTTTGCGGGCAATGAGGGGTCGGTGGGATTAAGAAGGACTTTCTGGGTAGCCGGTAAGGCATCATTGCTATTAGCTAAGTCTCACCTCAATTGGTACTTCACAGCAATTGCCAGAAACTGTTTTGGTCAACCTGCAGAGGCTAAGGTATGACCAAAGGACAGGGGTGGCTCCTCCATGTAAGAGGAGGAGCGTCGCCCTACTGCTTCTCATAGTGCGAGAAGCAGAAACATAAAATGGTATAAGTACCATTTTATGTTTCTCGCACAGCGAGAAAGCAGAAGAAGGGTTTGGTTGGGGGTGGGCAGGTCGGCGGGGCGGGGAGGAGTGGCTTGCCCAATGTTATCTTATGAGAACTCTCCCGTTTTCTCCATGTAGGCTGCATGCAGCCTGCGTGGAGAAAATGGCTTCCCATAGACGCCTGTACGAACGGCGTCCTAGCCAATTACAATGCTGCCATTGCAGCGTTGTGATTGGCTTTGGGGAGGAGAGGGAGGCTGCCTGCTTCTGCTTCCTGTGAGCAGAGAGCGAGCATGAGACACAACGCAGGACCAGAGGCTGAAGCAAAGTTTTTGAATTTTTTTATTTAATTAAATTAACCCTCCCCGCCCCGCATGACCCCCGCCCCCTCCAACCGCGAGTCACGCCGGCCGTGACTTCCGAGGGCAAAGAGGCAGCCTGACAGCTGGCTCGCCAATTATCCCAGTAAAAATCACAGATGGCAATAGCAGTGATTTGCAAAACCTGTGGAGTGATTTTGACTCATCCCCAAGATACTGATGACTGGTTTACCTCAGTTTACTCCTCTCTTATACATCGGAGCTCAAGCCTCAACAGAGTAAATTGATGTCTTCCTGGCACCTCTACATCTCCCTACTCTTAATGGGGATGAGCGGGTGGAGGTATCTGGAGGGAAACGTTATGAAAGAAGTAGTGGCAGAGAACATTTCGCCCTTACTGACTGGCAAATTAGCTGGAGAGGATGGTTACCCGCATGACTTTTATAAGACCAGTACTCCTTTACTGCTGCCACTCCTTACAAAGGCCTACCAAGAGGCCAACACAGCTGGGTCCTTGGGATTGATATCTAATAGGGCTACCACTGACTTTCTCCTTAAGGTGTACAAGGACCCATCGGACTACCCTAGATATTGTCCAATGTCATTAATCAATGTTGATCTTAAAATAATATCCCAAATCCTGACCACCAGGTTGCGTAATGTGACCCCCACAGGTGGTTATGGGAACAGCTACCCGGGACAAAGCCCATCTCAAGACTTTAGCTCACCATTTTTAGCATACTAAGGATGAAGGTGAGAACAAGCTGACCCTCTTCTTGAATGCCAAGAAGGCATTTGGTCTTGTGGAAGGCCATACCACTTTCAGGTGATGCCTAGGATGGGTCTAGGTGTAGATGTAATAGGCAAGGTTATATTACGGTATGATTCGGCAACTGTTGGTCTTAATTGTGGGGCCTTCCTGTCACGTACATATGCTATTCGTAGAGACACCCACGGGGTTTCCCTGCTTCTTTCCTGTTGGCCTTTGCGCCTCTGTCCACAGCCATTCATCTCTGTTACGGGGTGAGGGCTTACTCCTTTTCCCTTGATCGGAATCCTCCGTATAAGCCTTAATGTCTGTTACTAACCAATTCTCTCACTTTTCTAGCTATACCATAAATTGGTCCAAATGTTAGGCACTTCCAATGTCTAGGGTAACCACTAGGGTTTGTGTCTGGTCGTATAATTTGTGGTGGGTCCATAAGGGCCTCAAATATCTGGACATCTGAATATATAGATGTCTGCTTGGTATGGTCGAGGATAATCTACTGCTGATATAAAAATACAAATTAGAGCAATACTTTCTCAAGTGAGGCGTCCTTGAATAGCTCTCTCTGTGGGTTGAGTTCTAATAGTCAAAATGACGGTGGCCCCCAATACAACTATGTACTGGTGATGCTACTCCTCCGGATACCTCATACTCTTCTACTAGAGATAGAGGCAGACATTTGGCCATACATCTGACGTGTGTGAGGATCCCGGCTACATGCTCTCACGGCTGTTGGTGGACACCATGGCAGGGTATCTTCGTCTACCACATATGGCTTCTTACAGCTTTGGCCTTTCACTTCACACAACTGTCCTTATATCTGATTGGGCCATGGGATGCCCCCATGTGGGTTGAGGTTGATCCCCAACTTCTGAACTGCCTTAAGATCTCTCTTCTAGTCTACTTACCTCCTATGTGCCGCTTGATCTTGGGGAATATGATTCTCTCCATGACTTCTGTGATGAATTACTTCGCATAAGTTCATTGGCATGTTCTCTCTTTACATACTAGAGCACTGGTATGGTACAATTCTGCCTAGTGTATAGCCAATAAACCATTTTACTGTACTGTTTCAGGGTGGCGTGTTGAAATAATTTTAGTCACTAAGGGTGAAAACTGAACTTCCAGTGATCCAGGACCAAAAGACCAGAGAATTCGCACATTGTCCCCGGGGCTCCCTGGGTGCTCCACCAGTGGAGCGCCCCACTTCTCCATTCAACTATATCTTATGCTTTGGAGCCAGTTCAGGGTAGTTGTCTCATGACTCTATAGAGTTTTAATTAAGGCTTCACAATCTAGTTCCTCCCTCAACATGACTTGGTTGCATTGGCAGGCACTTATGGGTAAAGAATAATTTTCCTAAAGATTGGGCAACTCTCCTTCCAAATACTCAGTGACCGATATTGGTGGTGCTTGGAAATTGCATTAAGCTCACATTCTCCATCTTGATCAGTGCTGCAATTGTGGTGATACCGGATGTGACCTCTTCTATATGCTGTGGTCCTGCATGACCTTGCAGCTCTTCTGGATGGAAGTGTGGAGCAGCCTCCATCATTACACTTCCTTTATAATGTCATCACATGTAGATGTTCCTAGTATTTCTATATGATTTGTTTCTTGAAACATATTTTATTTCCTTTATTATATTGTCCATTCAGTCTTACTGCTCCTAGTGCATAACAGAACATCACGTTACATTATACTGCAAGGTATTGATACACTCTACATCTCTGTGTGCACCTCTGTTTTTGCATGTATAGTCTGATTCAGTCATCCATGTTTGTAACCCCCAACTCCCTCCTCCCTCCCCCTCACTACAGGCACTTCATAGATCGCAAGGCAGCTAGTTGTCGCTTCCCCTACTACTTGTTGAGTAATCACATAGCTATCAGGTGTTTCTCCCTTTGGTTTGCCCCACTTTGCCTCCCTTGATATATTTTTGCATTTGTTTCCCCTGATTCCTGTACCAGGCCACCTTCTGGGCCCTGTCTCGGGAAACTCCCCTGTCTAGAGACTGCCGCTTGGGTGTTTGCGCCAGATTCTTGGTCATTACATCTCATCTCCTGAACCAGTGCTTCCCACGCCTGAGCCCTGTCGATTTTACCCAGGCCAGTCTTGTGTTCCTAAGCAAGACTCTGCACTCGCAGCTCGTCCATTTCTCCAGCTGCCTCTTCCATCTGGCAATGCTGGGGCAGTTTGGCGCCTTCCACCTACTGGTGATCTCTCGCTTGGCTAAAATAAAGTCCATGTCCTGAAATTTGACAGTGACTTTGGTCTTGGCTGGGTGGGGGGAAAAGGTTGAGCAGGTTTTTGTGCCGGTGTGCATGGCACATCTCGGTCAGTTATTCGGGTCGTTTCCGTCGTCACCTCCTACCAGTAATACATCAGGGCCCGGCAGCTCCATATCATGTGTAGGAAATTTGCTCCCACTTCCCTGCACCTTGGACATTCTGTGGCATCCCTATGAAAGTACTGCTTTATTCGTTCCGGAGTGATGTGTGCCTGATGTAGTGTATAAAAGCTGATAGGCCTAAATCGTGCAATTCTGGACACCTTGGGTGCCCTTTGCAGTATGTTTCTAGAACTTCTATATGATATGGCTGAAATCCCTGACATAGATCTTCACACCCACCGATGGCTAGCCACTTTACTGGCAGTGGCCAAAGTATTAATTCTCTACCACTGGAGGCAAAGCACACCCCCTAGAGGTCAAGAGTGGCTCACAGAATTGCATAGGATGGGACTACATAAAAAGACTACTTACAAACTCAACAATACATTGAATATATATCAATGGGTCTGGGCATTTTTCTCTCTGGTTCTGTATAGGATTCTATTTGTCTACTGCTGATCTTCACCCCCGAGACACCTGATGTTTCCCTTTGGCTTTAGCTGGACATTGATTAGTTTGATGAACGGGAAGGGTATTCCCAGATGTGGGTCCCGTGCTCACTAAGCCACTGGAGTCAAGCTATCCTGGGTGATGACGGCTGATAGCCAGAAACCGGTCCTAGGATGCTTGATTCCTGTCCAGGGAAGAAATAGCTTGGCAGTTCGGGCTGGACTGTTCCCATGAGGCACAGGGTCAAGACTGATTTGCATATGGCCATGTCTGAACTGGGGTGGCTTGGTGAGCAAAATAACGATGGATTAAATCCAGATCTGTGACTGGGGGTGAATGTTTTGCCATTGTGCAACATTCGGTCAATCATCTTGTGTGTTTTTCTGTTCACCCTATGTGGGAAGGGTATGCCCAGACGTGGGTTCCGTGCTCACTAAGCCACTGGAGTCAAGCTATCCTGGCTGAAGACAGCTGATAGCCAGAAAGTGGTCCTAGGATGCTTGATTCCGGTCCAGGGAAGAAATGTTTTGGCAGTTCGGGCTGGACTGTTCCCATGAGGCACAGGGTCAAGACTGATTTGCATATAGCCATGTCTGAACTGGGGTGGCTTGGTGAGCAAAATAACGATGGATTAAATCCAGATCTGTGACTTGGGGTGAATGTTTTGCCATTGTGCAACATTACGTCCATCATCTTGTGTGTTTTGCTTCTCTAACCTTGTACCTGGTATATTCTCAGAAATCTACCGGGAAGCTAGGTCAACTTCAAAATAGCAAAGGAGGAGAAGTTCTGATGTCAGCTACGGAGACATCTTCCCACTTTACTACTCCACTGTCTCGGTGGCATTGGGCTTTTTGGATGAGAGATGAGGGATGGTGTGTGTCTTTGCATGCATCCCCACACACTCTCTTGCATGTGCAGCCCGTTCTCTGGCACTGCTCATGGATGTACTGGAATATGTTCCCATGGATAATGCAATTGCCTGAGTCATGTCACTATTTGAGTTGCCCTCTTTAGCGGTGTGTATGGAAGTCCATTCCTGTATTTGGTTGCTGTAGTACTGTAATGCCTTTTCTTTACTTACTTACTATAGTAGGGAAGGTTATTTTATCTAATTTCATTGACTGTTACTGTTTATTTTAACCTGTGGTCCCTGTCCACTTACCTTCTTATAACATTTTCCTTACCCCTTCCTGGTGCTAATCACTTCTCTTGTTATTAAAACGTTACTGGGGATGTCATGCATTTCTGGTGTTTGTGGCCCAGATAGGGCATGCTTTATCTTTATTGCATATCTCTATGTTTCCTTCCCTTATTAAAACTGATCAATTCTCTACATAAGTATAATGCCAGCATCGTGGTAAAGTTGTGATTTTCATTGTAAAGTGAATATTGGCCTCACTGTTGTGTAAATCTGATAACATTAGTACCAATTCTCAATAAAAAAGAATACAAATTTAAAAAAGCTTGTGATTTTCATTGTTACTATTATTTTATTGTTTCTCCCAAGGCTGAAATTGAAACAAATGTACTCAAGGAACCCATAAATAGATTTATTGTCACTTATGTGACATTAAATCTATTCTAGATTACTTAAGTGGTCACAGTGGGGCTGCACTTTAAAATACCTTACAGGGTTAAGACACCTGCTGCAGAGATCACTGTGCTCAGCAATTCCAAAGGGATTATTATAGCGGTAAGATGTCTCTAGCGGTTATCCCAATTCTCTGACAGTTCTGTGTTTTGTCCAGTCACAGTTCTGACTCCTAAAGTTGCATAGAGGGTTAATGTGCCTGCAAATCGTGTAACATGCATATCACCAATTTGCATGATTGGAAAGTGGTCTACTTCTTTTGACACTGAGATCATTTACTTACTTCCAGTTAATAATGTGCAAGCCTTCTAATAAAACACATTGATCTGTTTACCGGCATCAAGGAGCAGCATGCAAACTATAAGTCATGAATTTAGATTCTTATTGTTTTTTCTCTCAATCTGTTGTTATTGTAAGATTTCAAAGAAGGGCTCCTTTGGAAAGCAAAAAGGTTTTGTTAGTAGAGACAACCACAATCACTGCATCACGTTTTATATCCTGACTTTGTTTTTCTCCTAACCATTCACTCTTAACACTCGTAACGTATAATGCCTACAAGTATGGACGATATGGGATTCCTACACCTTCCCTCATTGTTTAGCAAATATTTCATGTGCATTGATTTACACACGTCTGCTTTATTGTGCCTCTGTGTGTGATGTAAAGCCCTCTTACACCTGTCACTGGAATGAGCAGTTCATAAAAGAATTAAATAATACAAATAGCAGGTGCCATTTAAATATTTATGTAATTAATCATACAGACAGATAAATCTTGCTTTCTTACAGTGAAAGAAAATCTCTTACACAGGGAGTTGAACAATGTTAAAATCCTGCTTGAAATAGCTTCTCCTAACTACTTGTTAAGTGATAACAAGCTATGCATCTTTGTTCCCTTACATTGCATTGACATCTAGGTGTTAGGCTCCAGATGGCTTCCAGCCTGGATGATACTCGAACTAAAGGAGGGCTTATGGTACTTTAAATCAGGTCTCTGTTTTGGTCCCGGTTGGATGTTAAAATAAGAAGCAACCCTCGCTGCCGGAAGGCTGATGCTCCAAACAGGGTGCAGACAACCTGTGGGCACTGAAGAATTATGTCCTGTATCCAAAAATGGCATCAGGACAAATTGAGCATGCATCCCTAGTTCTGGCTTAGAAATAGCTGCTGAAACCAGGATCTAGAAGGATCCCAGTATTTTCCAGCACTGGTTTTTCCTAAAACAAATAAGTAAATGCTGCAAAAAAACAATGCTGAGTAGAGGTAAAGGGAAGGGCAGAAAGTTTGCATTGAAATGAACAGAGAGCAGTAGATTGTAATTAGCATACAAAATACATACATTAATTACAAAGCTAATACTCAACCTCAAGACCATACCTCCAAAATGAGAGAGAGAATAGCTTTACGTAGAACAATATGGCATTTTGAAATGCACACCACAGTCTATATGTGCTGGATATTCTCAAAGGAGGTTATGAAAGGAGGAACATCTGCATTTGAATGGGCCAGGGATGTGGAGAAGGAGGAATAGTTTGGAAGGGCACGCTGGGGATTAGGCTCCAAAATAAAATATGGTTGGGCAGGTGCTAGCTAATTTTTCAATTATCTTATTCATGTATTTCATTTACTCTCTCTTGAAATGTTAAGATCAGGATTGACAATGAATAAAAATTCAGTGGAATAGCTTATTTTGGGATACTTTCGTGCAAGTCAGGGATGAGGCCATTTCATTATGCTTTTTTTTAAACATATGCTCAACTTTAACCATAAACGATTGTTCTCAAATTCTGAAACAGTTTTCTGAGAGGACACTGGCTATCTTCATAACATGTGACGTTTAGGTGCCATGTTTCATTGTTTTTATGCACAAATTATTTTAGAACAAACACAAGGCCTCTGGTCACAGTTGTCTTTAACCCAATATTCTTTTAAAACCAAAGCACACACCACAAACCCCTAGAACAACCGTCTTGGGGAACCCGCCTTTCCGGACCGCATTCTATCCCCCTTGAATTTTTCAGAATACAAAACAGTTATGGTGGGTTTGTAGCACACTCTTGTTAGGTTGGACAGATGTTTTCATGGCCTTGTTAGTTTGAGATATCGACCTCTTGTATTTACTTTTGTATATATTTCTATGGTCCGACCAAGCACGACAGGTCCAAACCAGGAGCGTTACCAAAGCCAACACAGGACAAGGTCCGACAATCTAATAGTCAACTTAACAGGATTAGAACTAACAGAGAACCAGACCAGTGTCCTGAACAAAGGATTAGGGTATGTGCCAACCCCGAAAACAGACGTCTTCAAAACGAAATGTGAACTCGCCAACTTTTGCCGCACACTGAAACTGAAAGCTTTTTTCAAAGGAGAACAACAATCCCAAGAAGGAGATACGACTCTAAGAAGAAAATCTACCTTTTGCCCGCTTAACTCACAAATTCCCATTGAAATAAGCACATTTGAACAGGCCATTATGAAGGAAGTTGAAGAATTGAATCATCAACCTCATAGGACTTTCCAGAACCTAACGAAAGCAGAAAAAATTGCTCTGACAGAACTAAAAGACAATCATGACATAGTCATAAAGCCTGCGGATAAAGGCGGAGGTATTGTCTTACTTACAACAGAAGGATATGATAGACAATGCATGGACTTACTAGCAGACACTAAATTCTATCAAGTGATTACAACTGACCCAACAGCGCGCCTACAAAGAACAATATCGCTGATGATCGATGAAGCAGAATGCAACAATTGGATATCAAAAAAAGAGGCGGACTATTTAGTAACAAAAGCACCAGTCACGCCATACTTTTATTCTCTGCCCAAGACGCACAAAGACAAGATGCCACCACCAGGAAGACCAATTGTCTCGGGGATCAATTCTATTCTAGAGCCACTATCACAATTTGCGGACCAGTACTTGAGACCACTGGTCCAAACCACTCCTACTTACCTAAAAGACACACGAGACTTGATCAATATGTTACAAAACTTCGAGTACTCGGAGAGCAGTATGCTCCTAGTAGGACTGGACGTCGAAAGTCTCTACACAAGTCTTCCACAACAGAAAACTTTAGAGACTCTCGAAACCATATTGTTCAATATTGATTGGCCACACCGGACCCCTAGACATTTTGTATTAGAATGTTGCAGATTGGCCCTCATGGAAAAAAATTTCCAATACAAAAACACCCTCTACCTCCAGCAACATGGAACATCTATGGGCAGCACCTTTGCGCCTACCGTAGCGGGTCTGTACGTGAGCACTTTTGAACAGACATACGTACACAACGCACACAACCCCTTCTTTCGTCATATACTCTTTTGGAAGAGATATATTGACGATATTTTCCTAATCTGGGGAGGGGACAATACGTCACTAACAGATTTCCATAGGTGGCTGAACAATCAGGATTAATGCCTCAAGTTCATATTCACATCCAATGCACAGAGTCTTGACTTCTTGGACATCACCATTTTTGCCAAGGAAAACAGCTTACAAACAAGAACGTTTTTCAAGTTCACTGCAAAAAACAGTCTGCTATCCTTCAACAGTTTTCACCCCCGCCCGCTAAGAGAAAACCTTCCGTACAACCAGTTTTTACGGCTAAGAAGAAATTGCAGTTCCATAAAAGACTACAAAGCCCAAGCAACAGACCTCTGTGAAAAACTAACAGCCAGAGACTACCCAAAAAGGATAATCAACTCCTGTGCAAAACGAGCCAGAAACCAACCGAGGGAATCCCTCCTCGAAAGTCACCCAAAACAGACTGAAGACAGGACTACGTGTGTAACAACCTATAGCCCAATAACAAATCAGGTGAAGAAAATAATCAACCGCAACTGGAAGATTATAACATCAAACACCCTGACTTGGCCAAAACCAAGATTTGCGAATAAAAGGAGTACCAATATCAAGGATTTGCTGGTCCATACCAGACCTCCACCAAGAAAAAAGAAACAACAACCAGGCTTATGGAACAATCCTCCAATTACTGGACACTACCCTTGTGGTTCCTGCGTAGTCTGTGCCACCACAAAACCAACAAAAGAATTGCAATTACTTCCAAACCTGTTATGGAAATTGAAAAAACACACCAACTGCAATACCAGTCACGTGGTGTATATGATTACATGCCCTTGCAATATGAGATATATTGGGATAACATGTCGAAAAGCGAAACAAAGACTCGGTGAACACAGGAGTAATGTCAACTGTCAGAAAAGTACAACAAAGATGTCATCACACTATAAAGAAAAACAACACACTGCCAATGACCTTAATTGGGTGATCCTGGAAAGCCTTGAGACAATCGACAGAAACGCGGAAAACATACTGTTTGAGAAGGAACAACGTTGGGTCCATAGGTTAAAAACAGATACCCTGGGCCTGAACGATTCGGTTCCATGGTTATCTCTCAACAGATGATTTGAGACTTCAACTCCAGACAATCCGCCTGAAATAAGGCACCCCAACGGCCTATTATCTCTGTTCATCTTTAGTGATCACCAAATATGTACTATACTAGTGATCCCAAAAACTAAGCCCATTACTGTAGTTTAAAAAGACCCACAAAATAAAACCTCTGCATTCTCTCTAAAACGCAACAATTTATGCGCCCACTCTAGCCCTTCTCATCAGACCAGACAACTGAAAACAAAATAACAATGTTTTCTCTATATACACAAATAACCCGATTTCATCATTTATGAATTGCTTCCTAATACTGACTTACACTCCCCTTTTTAATTACCAATAGAATGTTGAGTGTAATTTAAAGGAAACCTTCTACACTACATGTGGAAGTATTTATTTCATTTCTACCGCCATGGAGTAAAAATCGACCCGGAACCGCATCACGCTGTAGTTCTGGGTGAGGACAGGCAGAGTCAGCACATGCTGCCAGGACCGAGTAAGAAGGCACTAAGGTATTGGGTAAACCTAGGCGCATTCAACACACGGGAAACCGTAAGTAAAAAAGCGCACTCGATAACTCCTCCTTTCTAATACCTTTTAGTAAGGCCTCTCTCGATCAGCCCAAATCCCCGAGGGAGCAATTTCCAAAAAAAGACAAGGTACGCTTCTTTAAGTACGCCTTTTTAAGAGCGCGCGCAGCATATTGAGCACGAATGTAGCCACGTTAAACTAGCGACTCGTGGAAAACCTCTTTGGCATTACAAGCATGCTCATATTAAGAAAAACCACACACTTGGAATGTTCGGAATGTCTGCAGTGCCTCTAGATAAAAACACAAAACGACCGCACTGTTTAGCATATTCCACTATAGATCACGCACAGTGATATTGTCAGAACTATGGGCACCTCACTACAGTATTATTGTCAGAACTATGGGCACCTCAGTATAAGTCGAACCGAAGCATGAGAATGGAAGAGTTGACGCCCGAAATGAGTATGACGGGAAGTATTGCCATTTTCTAGTTCCTTACAAAAAACTAAGGTACTATTGTACATAATTATGTGTTTCTCCATACCCCATCTCCCTGTTTGTCGTTGTCTGTGTGCGTGTTTTCTATTTTTACAGGTACAATGAAACCTTAAAGTCACGAAGAATCAGGTCAATAACCCTTTATTCTTCTCACAGTTTTCTCACTATTCACTAACCCCCATTGGTCCTGACGAAAGCCTATAGATCTGTTGACTACCAAAGGCTGAAACATGTTGACCTCTTTTTAACAATACTCTATATAATGCACTAGAATCCCTTATCAATTCGCAAAGTGCATCCGTAATTTTTAGCTTTAGTCCGAACCCAGACCTATTAAATTGTTTTTTGTCTGGCTGTCCGGATTTTTAAAAATCACACCACTACCCCCCACTTTCCCTGATCACTACTGCCTTAAACCTTAAGGCAAACCTCCTGGTGGAGGGTGCACAAGACAAAAAATGACTCAATGATTACGCACGCACGTGTAGAAAAGCGGGGACACAGTATATACCGCAAAAGAGAGACTATCACTATCAATAGACACGTGTATGAGAGTCATATATGTTTGGGAGATACCAGGTCCTTGACTTGTGAACCCGAGGTTTAAGCAGGACCAGTGATCCTTTCCCCCCCCTTCTGATTATGAATATTACCTACGGAGACTGAAAGGATTCTCACTCTGCCTCCCCCATCCCCATGATTATACATATATTTCTATGTGGCCTTAAACTCCGTATATGTGAAAGACAACAAACTGGAGACAACTGTCCGTCATAAAAAAACAGCAACTAACATTCTCCTACATGGACAGAGTTTCCATCCAACCAGTTTGAAGCGAAGTATCCCTTACGGTGAACTACTAAGGATGAAGAGGAACTGTTCTGAAGAAAGTGAAATGTAGCGCAAGTTCGAAGACACAAAAATTCGTTTTCAGCAGAGAGGATACAAAAGAATTGACATCAAAAGAGGGGAAATAGCAGCCAGGAATAAAAGCAGACATAAAAGGCTAACGTCATGTAACAAAACCTTACTTGGAAAAAGAAAAAACCTAAACCATGATATGACACCAAATACAAGTGAAACAGAAATAACATCAACAGAAGAACAACCAAGAATGATAATCAAGTATACAAAGGAGAGCTTCAAAATAAGAAAAATCATGACAAAGTATTGGCACATACTAAAAAAGATATTGACATTGGAAATGAAATAGGAGACGGACCATTGGTTACATACAAAAGAGCACCAAACTTGTCAGACCATTTGGTACATAGCCATTTCGAATTGCGAAAAGAGAAAAACTGGCTAGGATCCAAACAAACAGGATTTACAAAATGCCTAGTATGCAAGTCCTGCAGAATTGGAAAAAATCTAAAAAATCTGCTGGAGCCCTCTGGGAGAAAATTCAAAATAAAACAAAAAATCACGTGTGAAACTTCCTTTGTTGTATATTTACGCCAATGTCAGTGCGGCAAAAGATATATTGGAAGCATGACATGCCCGTTGAAAAAACGCATTCTGGAACACACAAGGGCAATACAAAAAAAGCACCCTGCCTATGCAATGGCTAAGCACATGACCAACCATCCTGGATATACATGGACAAACATGACATACTCAGGCTTGGCTGCAATACCTCCCAATGAACGTGGGGGGGATAGGAAATTACAATTAAGAAGACTAGAGTCAAAATTAATTATGAAATTCAAAATCACACAACCGATGGGACTCAACACAGACGCGGAACTTCATGTACATCTATAATGGGACTGATGCTTATGAAATTTGATGAACTAAAATTGCTTTTTCATTAACTTTGATTTAAACTTCACACAGCAACATACATTTTATTTGTTTGTTTCAATGTCCTTTAAAAATCCGTGCTTGCTAGTGGTCAATCCTGCCTCTTTTTTCACTTTTGTTCCTCCTACAGAGCAGAGACCAAGTATTGTATCATTATGCTATGGTTGTTTATCTGCTCTCCGGGGGTCTATATTTTCTTGGTTTACTGCCCTGTTACTGTTTGCCTCTGTTCATATTCGGCACCTTAGCTGCTTACATTTTAATATAGCATTTCTCCATCCCATCTCCTCTTAATGCCACAGTTGTGTTAGTGATAGATGGGCGCTCAGACCCTTGAGCATGGCGGTCGCTGCCTTGGCAGGCTCACTCGGCTCCCGTTTTACTAGCTGCCCGAGCCGTGTGCAGCCCCACCTTCTCCCTATTAAACGCTGGCTTGTTTCTTCTTGCATTTGAAATACTAAGCCGTAAGTCCTGAACTCGCTGTACATACAACCTACACTGCTAGCCGTTTACTTGTACACTTTTGTGTGTTTAACTGACGCTCCCAGATTACCATTTTATCATGATTTAAAAGTGACAGTTGATATTAAGAAACATGACATGGGACAGATTTTATCAGCCATGCATAATTCTCATCTGTATTTTCACTTACATTGCGGTCCCAAGTACACCTCACAATTATATGCCTTCTGATTACACGCTATGAAAGCTGACACACTGGGTGCTATATAAAGGTGTGGAAACTAACATGATTGCTGTCAATGTGAATAGTTGGGACTTGTTAACTGCCCATTTGCATGAGGTTCTTGGTAAACCACACATCATACAGATCAAGACCATACACTTTGAAGAAGCACAGAGGCCATGTCATCTTTTGACCAGCCGCGGTCGGCAGTAGGAGTTCCTGCAGGGAGGTGAAGTGGGGAGGGGGAGGGGCAGGGTGGGGTTAGTAATGTATGGATTACGGAGTTTAACAGTTAAGTAAACATATAAATAAATAAAACGAATTTCGTTGCGCGCACTGCATCACCAAATGCGATGCAGTGCGCACAACGAAATTCGTTCATATGTGGAGTGGCTTAGAGTGGAGTGGCGTAAAGTGGAGAAACGTGGCGTGGAGTAGAGCAGAGCGAAATGTCAGAGCTCAGAGTAGAGTGCAGTAGTGTCGTAGTGTGGAGTGGTGTAAAGTGGTCAATAGTGAGTGGTGTAGAGTGAAGTGTCACGGAGCAGAGTGTCAGAGAGCAGCGTGGCGTAGAGCAGTGTGGCATAGAGCAGCGTGGCGCAGAGCAGAGTGTCGCAGAGTGGAGTGGCATACAGTGGCATACAGTGGAGTTTATTGGAGAGTCAGAGTTGCTGAAGTGGAGTGTACTGGAGTGGCATAAAGTGGAGTGGATTGTCATGAAGTGTCATTAAGGGAAGTGTCTTAGAGAAGAGTGACGCAGAACAGAGTATTTGGTCGGTGGCACAGAGTAGAGTGACGCAGAGTGAAGTAGAGTGCTGCAGAGTGGCATGCCAAAGAGTCGAGTTGCATAGAGTGCAGTGGCATAGAGTGGAGTGGCACAGAGTGGAGGGGCACAAAGTGGAGTGGCACAGAGTGGATTTGATTTGATTTGATTTTGTATAGCCCTTGAATCACCCCCTAGGGGGTATCCAAGCGCTTGGAAACGCAGCATTGGCAGTGGGGGGAGATTAGAACAGGGCGGTTTTCAGGATTCTTCTGAATTTTCGGTGGTCCTGGCATTGTATTAGGACAAGTGGAGTTGATTCCAAATAAAAGGGGCTTGGTACGAGAAGGACTTGCCTCCGGATTTAGCCTTTTTTATTCTGAGGATTTTGAGTAGAGATTGGGAGCTGGAGCGCAGCGTCCGGGACGGGTGGAAGTGGTGGACTCTCTCTGCTAGATAGGGTGGGCCGTTACCCCAGATTGCTTTGTGTGTGAGGCAGCAGATCTTAAATTTCACACGTTGTCGTATGAGCAGCCAATGTAGTCGGTGAAGGAGTGGAGCAGACGTAGATCTGAGGGAGGCATTCAGGACCGTGCGGGCAGCCGTGTTCTGTATCATTTGCAGTTGGTTTGTGGAGGACTCACTTACTGCGATCAGAAGGGCGTTGCAATAGTCCAGTTTGCTTAGTACCAGGGCCTGTGTTAGGGTCTTTCTGATTGCGTCCAAGGGTGTGGAAGCAGGAGCTGACTGTGTATGTCACGTGCTTCCTCATGGTTAGGGACTGTTCAAAGTGAACACCGAGGTTTTTGGCTGTAGTTGCCGGGATCAGGGGCTTGCCTAGTTCTGGGGGCCACCAAGATGGTGACCAAACAAGTGGGGCATCTCCGAAGAGCAGAACCTCCATCTTCCCGGCATTAAGTTGAAGAAAGTTGCTTTCCATCCAACATGATATTGCCAGCATGCCTGAGGAGAAGGTGGTTTGAGCGGAATGAGAGGTTTTATTGAAAGCGAAGGTGAGCTGGGTGTCGTCCACGTAGGATATTGGAACGAAACTGTGGTTTCTCAAGAGGGTTGCCAGAGGGGCTATGTATATGTTGAACATAGAAGGGCTCAGGCATGAGCCCTGTGGCACCCTCTTGGTGAGTTCCTGAGGAGTGGATCGGAAGGGGCCTAGGTTGATGGTTTGGGAGCGGTTAGAGAGAAAGCTGATTATCCATTTCAGGGCTGTCCCTCCGACTCCTGCTTCCCTTATTCTTGCGAGCAAAGTCTGGTGGTCCACAGTGTCAAAGGCGGCGGATAGGTCTAATAACACTCTGGTCTAAGGAAAGTCTGATGGTGTCGGTGACGGCCACTAGGGCCGTTTCATTACTATATTTAGGACGAAAACCTGATTGGGTGGGGTCCAGGAAGCCAGTCCTTTCAATGTGGTTGGAGAGATGTTGATTGACGTATTTTTCCAAGACTTTGCTCAGGTAAGGGAGGAGGGAGATGAGGCGGAGGTTCGAGAGATTTTCCATGGGGAGTTTTGGGGTTTTTCGATGGGGTGACTTGAGCGGCCTTCCATGATGAGGGTAAGTGGCCTTCTTCCAGGGACTGGTTCAGTATAGAGCAAATGGGTCCTGATAGATATTCTGTTAGGGAAGCCATGATTTTGGCAGGTATGATATCAAGTGGGGAGCCTGACTTTATTGTGGTCATGGCAATTTTAGTTTCTTTGAGTGTTAGAGGGGGAAGTTTAGACGGGTATTATGGTTGGGGATGGGTCTAGCGGGGATATCAGGAGTGGAGCCTGGGGGAGTGGGAGGTTTGGTTGTAACGATATTATTGTAAATGTTTTCAATTTTTTGTTTAAAGTGATTGCTGACATTGTCACTTAGTATTTGGGAGGGAGTTTCTTCTGAATCACAGGCTTTGGCGTTGGTGAAGGTTTTCAGGATTTGGTACATAGCTTTGGGGGTGTTGTCCGCCTGGCTAAGTTGTAGAACTATGTATGTTTTACATGCAAGCTTAATGTTTTTGTGGTACAGGGTGAGAGCAACCTTGAATGTCTCTTTGTTGGCTGTGAGGTTGGTGCGACGCCATTTCCTTTCAAGTTTTTTACACCTAGTTTTTTCTTCCTGGAGTTTTATGGAGAACCACGCTGCCTGTGAGGCTTTGGCTTTGGGATGGCTCGTTTTTATTGGTGCGATCAGATCAATGGCAGCTAGAATAGATTCATTAAAAAGGGAGAGGCTGTCTTCAGTGTTATTACATGGCCAGCTTTGGGTAATCGCATAGGTGACTGCGAAAGAGGCTGGGTTAACTTTATGCCAATGTCTGAACTGCGATTGTTTACGTGGGATGGGCCACTGGGGTTCCTTGGGGTCCTCCAGTTGGAGGTGGATGATAGCATGGTCTGATCAACTCACTGGCTTCGGGGCTTCGCAGGTGAGGAGGGTGGAATTAGTGAATACTACGTCTAAGGAGTGCCCTGCTAAGTGAGTCGGACCATGGCTAATTTTAGTGAGGTTAGCGAGGCAAGGTCTGAGAGGAAAGATACAGTGTCTGCCTTGTCAAGGTTCTCACTATGGATGTTGAAGTCCCCCAAGAGCATGAAGTTGTTGGAAGAGATCACGTGAGGGGCTATGAGTTCCATAAGGACGAGAGAGAAGTCGGCTAGAGGTCCTGGGGGGCGGTAGACCAGAGCCTTTTTCCAGTTGAATTGGGGGGAAAGATCGAGCCTGAAAATCATGATCTCAATTTGTTCATTTGAACGATGTCCCAGGATAGAGGGTTTTATCCTGTGATTGTGAATAATTGCGATCCCTCCTCCGATTTTTGCCTGTCTATCGAGTCTAAGAATTTTATACCCTTCTGGCAGGGCAATGGTGATGGGGGGTGTTAGTGGGGTTAAGCCAGGTCTCGGTTATGAAACCTACATCCAGAGTGTCGGTATCTAGCAGGTCCCACACCTCAATTGCGTGTTTTGGTAAAGATCTAACGTTACTTAGGAAGCCTTTCAGAGTAGGTTTTCTAGGGGATTTTGGGTCGGGTTTTCACGTGTTATTCCCTTTGGGGTCTGCATTGGGCGAAGGTTTAAAAGGATATGATGCTTTCTGTAAGGCGGTGTGGTTCATGCTCTGATATCTACAGTGTGGGCAGGAAAACAACCCTTCGAATTCTTGAAGGTGAGGCTGGCCCTTGGTGTGGTGGTGTTGAGGTTAGAGGTGGCAGCATTCTCCGATACGAGTGAGCTCTAGCCTGGAATACGAGAGTTTGGGGAGTACAGTTAGCTCTGGGCGTAATTGGGCAGCGTCTCTGGCGGCGGCCTGGCGCGGCCTGGCTTGGACGGGCTTGGATTTGGCGCGCCCGCTGTGCGCTCCGGTGACCATGAGTTTTTGTACTAGTGTGGGGGTGGTGTCTAGAGCGCTGACCTCCTTTTCGTCGGAAGTAACTCCCTCCATACAAACAGGATATCCCGCGGTTTACCGGGGAGTGCGGCTCGGGAGAGTCAGCGTGGTGCAGGTAGGCGATGTTTAAAAGGAACAGAGTGCTTGAGTAAAATAAGGAAGTGCCTGATTAAAATAAAAAGGTCAAATGCAATTTTTTTTAAATATCGTGCCTCGGTAGCAATCACCGTGGGTCTCGTGGTGCAGGTCGTTGGAGTCAACAGCTAGCTCCTGTAGTCTAAAGCCTTTGCTGCTAACAATGCGTGTCCGCTGCGCACTCCAGTGACCATGAGTTTTTGTACTAGTGTGTGGGTGGTGTCTAGAGCGCTGACCTCCTTTTCACCGGAAGTACCTCCCTCCACACAAACAGGATATGCCCCGGTGGACCGGGGAGAGCGGCTCAGGAGAGTCAGCGTGTTTAAAAGGTACAGAGTGCTCAAGTAAAATAATGAAGTGCCTGATTAAAATAAAGTGGTCAAATGCAGTTTTTTAAAAAATATCGTGCCTCAGTAGCAATCACGGTGGGTCTTGTGGTGCAGGTCGTGGGAGTCAACAATGGGCACCTGTATCTAAAGCCATTGCTGCTAACATTGCACGTCCACGAATTGCTGTTCAGTGGACTGTCATAGAGTGGAGCAAAGTGTCATAGTCGAGTGACGTGGCGTGGTAAAGTGTGTTGTAGAGTGGAGTGCTGTGGAGTGTCAGAGTGGAGTTTCGTGAAGTGCCAGAGTGGAGTGGAGTGGTGTGGAGTGGAGTACAGTGGAGTGTCAGAGTTGAGTGGAGTGTCAGAGTGGAGTAGCAGGTTGTGGAGGGGCACAGAGTGGATAAAGGGGGGTGGACGTCCTCCTTATTCCATACATTAAGGACCATTAAAAAAGTACCCTTTTATTCCCTCTGATTTGCAAAAAATGGCAGTCAGTTCGTTAGTTCTTACTAAAATAGATTACTGTAATGGGTTGCATATAAACCTTCATCGGCATTTAATGAACTGGCTGCAAATTATTCAAAATGCTGCAGCATGACTGTTATTAAAGATTCCAAAAAAGCAATCATTATCTAAATGTATCAGGAAGTTACACTTGCTACGAGTTATACGGAGAATCAATTTCAAAGCCCTGTGTGCAGCCTACAAAGCGCTAAATGACCAAGGGCCAGGATTATATAATAGTTTTTGCTGTTATTTTCCAGGTAGGACACTATGGTCCATGACAGCTGAATATGCGGTAGTGTCCAGGTTTAAAAGATCTTCCTGGAGTTTAACAAGTTTCATAATTGGAGCCGCTAAGGCATGGACTTTCTCCCCCTGCAAATTAGAGCCATGCCCAATCTACTAATGTTTAGGAAACTTTGAAAACTTGGTTGTTCAATGCAGATTGAGCTATAGTCTTCTATTTATTATGGAGTACTTTTGATAGCAGTGAAGCTAGCGCCAAGGTGCCTATGGGCATTCAAGCGCTCTTATGAATTTATTAACATAACATGTCATAGAGTGGAGAGTGGAGTAGTGTTGTAGAGGGGAGTAGTTTCATAGAGTAGAGTGGTGTATAATGGGGTGGTGCAGAGTGAAGTGGCATAGAGTGGTGTACAGTGGAGGGGTATAGAGTGGCATGGAGTAGAGTGTCAGAGTGGAGTAGTGTGGCATAAAGTTATGTAGTGTGGACTAGAGTAGAGTAGTGTCGTGGAGTGGTGCATAGTGGGTTACAGGGTAATAGATACGAGTGGCATATAATGGAGTAGACTATTGTAGAGTCAAGTGGCGTACAGTGGAGTAGAGTGCCACAGAGTAAAGTGGAGTGACATGGAGTGAAGTGTCTTGGAGTTGAGTGGTGTACAGTGGAGTTGAGGGTCATATAGTGGTGGTATATTGTGGAGTGGCGAGTCATGGAGTGATGTAGAGTGGCACAGAGTAGAGTGGTGTAGAGTGAAGTCAGAGTGAACTGGTGTAGAGTGTGAGAGTTAAGTGGCATAGAGTGGAGTGGAGTAGAGTGAATTTGCTGTTGAATGCCATAGAGTGGTGGAGTGGAATATGCATGGTGTGGTCGCTCACTGCCATTACAGCGAACACAATATCAATTGAAATGGCCATTACATCTGCACAGACAAAGCGTTTTACTGATAAAATTATAAAGTACACAAACAATAATATGTGGAAATTGGCATCACCTAGTGTATTGATTTCTTTTGATCCTATTGACATATTTGCTTCCACCACGATTCAGAATTACAAAACAAATGTGCTAAATTTAAGCTTTCCTAATTCTGATATCTTCTAAAATATGTGTATAGTTCATTTACAGGCATTTACATTTTTTAGTGTGCTAGAAACAAATAAATACCACCGTTTTCTCTTTCAACCCCCCAATACCCAGCAAGATTGTCATATAAATCCTCTCACTTTGCAGAAAGAGAAAGAAAAGTAAACAACAACATCGGAAAAGAGCACTGTTCAAAAGAAAGGAGCTCAGAACATTGTTCCTCACAAGCCTGAGTCTGGCAACGATAAGTAGAATCAGTCAAGAAGAAAAACAGGGGGCAGGAAATATTTTCATACAAATAAAGCACTTTACTGCTTCCTAAACTATCATACATGGGAGATAACTGAAAAAACATCTACTCTTGTGGAGCGTCTCAAAAAAAAAGAAGAAAAAAAGAGTTCACAGAAAGAGAGCACTCATAAAAAAGAATACAAGGAGACAATCAAAGAGGTGATAAACAGGTTATGCCCCATGGGAGGGACAAAGGCATGCTGCAAGGACTCAAACAAATAAACCCAGCAAATAGAAAGCAACAAACGCGAGTTACAAGCCACAAAGCCAAAGGCAAGCAATGGGCAGAATGCATTCCCAGGAAAAGCTTTCAGAATATCCACAGGTAGTCTTTCACAACCAGACAGCTGTGATGTCTGGTAAGCTTCGACCTAAAAATAATTGAGCATAGAGATTCAAATGAAAAATGTCACTGAAACTGATGTTTAGGTGTCAAAGTAAGGTTTCCGTAAACAAAGAAAGGATGTGGCACTGTGGTCAGAGATGACAACTTTGGAACAAGGTTCAAATCTTAGCATCTGCTCAACATCTTGCGATTCTGGGCAAATCACTTAATCTCCCCATGTCTTCAAACACAAACAAATTATCGTGTCCTTGTGTAATGTAACTGATACTCATGTAAAGCGCTCCAATAACTTCAGGTCCAGTTTGCCCAATAGAAAAGTTTATTTGTAAAGGAAAATTGTGGTGTTCCAGCTGTTTCTCTGCTGGGATCTTCAGGCTGCAGTGGACACTTTATGACTTCTTGGTAAAATAGTTTGAGCATACCCTTTTCATCAATGTGGTGCTGAGGAGCTATTTTTGTTTGATCACTTAGTTGTAAATACAGTAATATACAACTTGTTAAGGATTTCCAAAAATTACATAACTCCTACTCACTCACCCATGATCAAGAATCAATATACTGTTAGAGACTTTAAACTAATTGTGTGCTCCTGGAAATACTGAGTGCTATCTAAAATCCCACATTTTAGAATAATATTGTAAGTTCTGTTCGGATATATGAAAGTCTTAAGCAAGCCTATAATTGATAAAATGAACTCTTAACACAGATTATGCACCTTTTGTCATATTCTACAATTACAGAATTTGAAATACTGACATGATAAAAATAAAGCGCCATAAAAAATAAAACTTTCCCTGACTCTTGTATCTACTGTTTAGTTACAACAATGTTCATGTAACTGTTCTTTGAATCTAAGGAAAAGCAAGACTCAGGCATGCATAACATAGAGGATGAACTCACCAACAAATGTGAGCAGGATCACCAGCAGGAGAATGAGGGCGCAGATACATGGAATCAGCACTAGCAGCAAAAGACGGAGGTATTTGGCAGATGCCAGTTTCTTGGAACAACCATCCCCCATGTTATCTTCATCTGTTCCCAAGACCTATGGTGCAAAGGAGTAAGTGAAAACATTAATATTCACCCATCTCGTCATTTCACAGCCTGATGCATGAGTTCATACTGAAGTATAGAGACAGCTACCGTACACATCATAGATGGTGCCCATAAGATGAAGATGACCCCTGCCTGCTGATATTGCTGGACCTCTCAGACACCAGTTACACTGTCAAACATCCCCCCATCAGCCATACTGAGAAGTCTTGAATGAGATTAACTGGTAACATCCTTCACTGGTCTCCTCCAGCCTATCCAAATGACACCAGTTGTTCACACAGGCACCTTCAGGTGCCAAAAGATCCCTTTCACCTGTGAAATACCCCAAGGTCGCCCTTGTGGCTCTACTCACCCATAGGAGCATCACAATTCATCAATATGCCAATGATATACAACTCTACTTGAAATTCTCCTCTGCTCCAGACACCCAACATCTCAAATACTGTCTGCACCTCATCAAGACATGGACCAATGTAAGGCTCAACCATACCAAAACGGTATTGCTGTGATTTGCCAAGAGCAAGTGAGAACTTGTCTACATTAGTCTCAATTACATGAAACTGGATGGCTTTGAACCCAACCTTTCACCCAATGGCAAGTCACTTGGATTCATCCGGGCCCAAACCTCACTTTCAAGGAGCACACTTATACCAGTTTTTTCACCTATAGAAAAGGAAACAGTTCCTCCTAGAAAGTGGCTTTGGAGCTGCTCTTCAAGCCATCCTAGTCCTGCATATAGATGACAGCAGCAACCTTCTTCATGGTATCCCAGAGTCCACTCTTGGCCCTTTAAGGGCATTCTATATGCTTCAGAATGCCTTTTCCAAGCCTGACCGTATCTCCCCCATCCTGATGGAACTCCACTTGGTCCTTTTTTTAACCCGCACCATCTTCAACATCAGCTGCATCACTTACAAAGATTGCATGATGGAATTCAACAGGCTCCCTTTGTCAGCTAACATCATCTTTAAAATCAACCGCATCTTTTACAAATACATCACAACTTTCTATCTGACAAGCTCATCCCCCCAGGTGTCTCATTACACCCACAGCCAGGCCAGCATCAACCTGAAGGCAAAGAAATGTAAAAAAGAAAAGAGAAGGAAATAAGCTTTCTCCATCTAGCTACACATGACCTGGGGTAAGATCCTTGTATCCATCAGGATGGCCCTATTCCTTCTCTAATCCAGGAAAGAGTTGAAGATGCACCTCTTTAAAGTACAGCATCACAGTGCAGCAACATCCCTCTTCTACTTTCAGAAAGCAGCTACCTCTTCAAATAGTTGTTGACTTTATCTTTGCCTTTGACCCTATGGTGGTCTTTGCTGGCTAGGTTCTCACTACGCAGGCACCACATATACACTTACATACATTTGCTTCCATATCATTGAATAAAAATGTGCAAGTTACTGAGGACAGCTGAAAATGAGTACAGATTTGTATACATGGTTTTGTGATAGTAAAGACTATAAACTCACTATAAAATGTTCATGTTTTTCTTAGCCATAGCATGCAATGTAATATCATACGCAGGTCATTATTTTCAATAGATACCAACAACCGGGTATAGAACCCAAAAAAAATCAGAAGCCATAGTACTTTTTTCAACCAAAAATCGACACCAATCCCTGTCAGTTTTTTCATGACACTACTACCAATTGGTACAGCAGCAACACAAAAGCAACAAAATTCAACGGAGAGACTCGGAGTAAGATCACTTGACATGTTGACATCCCTCGATACCACTGAGGGATGCACGGATAGTAATCTTTATTGATTGGTTAAAAAAAACAATTTACAATTTGCGACATGACAAGAAAAAATTAATAAAAATGAATATAATAAAAATAATTTAAAACAGTTAATTTAAAATAACTTGGGATTCAGGGGGCCATTAAGATCTAATAATGTTCTGGTACAGTACTTAAATCTGGATTACTTGTAGACTGATTCGGATATTGTGTGTGTTAGCACAACCGCCTGCTATAATGGGGAGACTTTGGGTTGGAGAGTGGCTTCAAGAGATTTTATCGCTTTATGGACAAATTTTGAAAGCCCAATGTTTAGCTTGACGTTGTCAGGGTCAAGAGCGGCCATTATTGCCTGGCGACAAGATCGAACTTCCAACTGGATACATTGGCCACGCAACAGTAACCGTCTGGCTGTAAGCAGTGCAGGGCATGCACAGACGATATGTTCAATTGATTCTGAATGGTAGCCGCACAATCTGCATTTCGTGCAACTACTCGGCCGCCGCCATTCCGGGAGGTTCTTCAGAAAGGGCCATTCTCCCATCCTCAGGGCTAAAAACTTGCGTTTCCAATAAAGTGCATATGTGCTCGACAAGTAGAGCGGCAGAACACCCACTTTAAGATTGGCAATTACAGCCCAGGCATGTCTCCTCTTTGAAAGGATCGCTCTGTCAGAGTGGAAGGACCACGATCTAACGGATTTTTTGATGGCAGACTTTAGCACAGGAACAGATGGATTTATGGCCCAGAGATCTTTTGCGCCTAATAACTGTAGGCTGTAGTCCAGGAGTTGCCGATGCTTATGGCTGGTCTGTTTATGCTGTATTTCCTGCCAGAGTCGGGCCTCCAAGGAACCCTCCTCGGCACGGCGCAGTCTATGGCACAGTTTGATGAATGCACCTGCCTCCACTCCATGCTGATCTTGGAGACCCAATTCTAGTCTCACTTGGGCTGGCGAGGCAGATTTTGGCAACCCAAAGGCTCTTTTGAAGATTTTTGTTATTAACTTGTTTATTAGTGTACTGGTTGCGCCTTTGGTGATTTCGTGGCCATACGTTAGGGAGTTGATTACTTTGGTTTTCATTACTTTCAGCATGGGTATTAAGCTGGGACCTAGTAGCTGTTTTGCCAGCTTTGCAGCAACCACCTCTAACGACAGAGCTTTGATTTTTAATGCTTCTTTGTGCTTGATAAAGGAGCCTCTTCTATCAAGATAGATGCCCAGGTATTTGTAGCTGTGGGTTGAATCTAACTTTGTTTTGCTCGATACCACTGCATACCAGCAGCCCCATAAGGCCAATCCATCATAGGACAGCAGTCATGCCGAAGCCATTTCACCCTTCTGGTAATAACACCCCCTTAAAAAAAACACCTTATTAAAACAGGTCACTGTCAATTTTCCCTCTAATTTGTTTCCTCTGTGTGCATCAGAGTAAGGTCTCTGTGCACTGCAGCGAAGGCTATGTGTGCCAGGAACCCGACCTCGCTTGTAGACCAGGGCTTTAAATGGGATGCAAAAACTGGGCCTCTCCGTGACCGATGCAATTAAGGGCGTGGCTTAAAAGCAATTAAGCTAAAAATCTACGCTTAGCATAGTATGTCACCCAAATGATATTTTGCTTCCTCTGTCAGTGCATCCAGATCACTGTGCACCAAACCAATCAAGCAGCAGCATCATTAGGAAGGAGTGCAGCCAGATCACGAGATATGCCACTAACCCTCAATGCCACTTCACAACACCCTCTGGTAATCTCCGAATCGCAAGACAACAGAACTACCAAGGCCACGCCTACCCTTGCAATCATTCGTTTCAGCCTCCTCGTGTCATTCTCGCTCAGACATATGCAGCAAATGGCAGATAAAGACAAGGACATCTAAACTTTCGAACATCTAGGGCTTGGTTAGTATCAAAATGGCAAAACCCCCTTTTTCCATCTCATGCAATATATAGGTATACAGCACTCCTTCATATGCATCGACCACACTCCAAAATGTCACAAACCCTAAACATTTTGCATATACACAAACACAACCCAAATGCTAGTACACTACCTGCCAGCAACCGGAACAATTTCACCAACATCCCACTGAACACATTCACTGATTACTGCTCATCAATGCACACTCAGCAGTCTAGCAGGCAGCCAGTATGGGAAAACGCTAATAATGCTGTCTTCATTACATAAACCTGACCAATACCCACATGCTGGTTTGGAAACACTACAGCAGTCAGGACAATTACAGCACTCGAAGGGGACTATAACCCACAGAATAATCTTGCTCTGGCAATGCTACTTTTCATTTACTCATGATTCAACTCATGATTCAACCCAGGCACAATCCTCCTCTCAACAGCCTCCGATTGATCAGCATACAACATCCTCCTGACTGATTTCAATGTCCAATGTATGAAACCTATAAAGACCTTAAAGAATGATTTATTCAACCTGCAAGCTGCCCAATATCACCCAGCGCATTAGACAATCAACTGGTAGCACGGGAAACAAGCAGGCCCTCAACTGTACATCCATGACCAGTGCCACTTGCCACCCCAACTGTACTTCGACTGGATCAACCACAATATCATAGTCATTGACTTTATCTTCACAACTACAATTGGTCGAGACCAATAAAAGGTAATATTATCAATTAGCAGATGTTTCAGGAATTTCAAGAATCATTCATACTAACCACTGAGCATTGCCATTCTTACCTGACCCAAACACTGATGTTGAGGCCTTCCTACAGAATCTCAATGGCATCCACTCGAAAACAACACACACCAATGCCCTGATTAAGCGTCACTCTTAAAACTATCCTATAAAGGAATTATTCTTAATGTTGGAAGAATGGAATTCCAGAACTCCAATATAACTTGTTCTGCTCCAGCAAGTTGGGTATTGCAGTTCCCTCTCTTCATCCCTGTTCTTTATTTATTTATTTGTTCTTTTTTCAGTCCTTCTCTTCTCCCTCTCTCACTAACTTGATGTGTGGAGGGCCAGTCTTAGCCTGTTTTAGGGCTGCCAGTGTGCTTAGAGAGTCGCGTCGAGATCGTCTAAACTGCTCTGAGCCGCCCAAGCTGATTCCCTGTTATCAGATATCCCAGGGAAAAGTATATGTACATAATGGGTGTTGTATTTCAGTAAGTTCAGGGAGATCAACTTGGCCTCACACAGAGTGCTGTGCTGATCCTCTAGTTTATCTGGAAACCTTGCTGCTTAGATTTATGCAGCCATCCTATTGAGGTCAAGGAGGAACAGCTTAGGTATGACCCGACTCACAGGAGAGGAACTAAGTTCATGGAGTTAGCTACCCAGCAGTGTAAAGGGAGGACTCAGCTATTTAATGAGGGTTGTTTAGGGCAGCAGAATTGTAGTCCCTCTTCCTTGATCAGTTCAACCTATATCAGTGAGACTCTTCAGGGGAAAAGATATAAACTAAGATCAAGTACCTTTTTAGGGAAAGAGGCTTTGCAGTGTCAGTCTCTACCTCCTAGTCGAGTCCCTAACAAGTCAAAACTTAGAAGTCAGCCCGACAAGGCTAGTAAGGACAGCAAACTGACTCCTATCAAGGTGAGGAAGAAGAATGTTACTCAAGCCCCAGCTAGGGTGACCCCGTCTTTGAGGTCTTATTTTAAACTGAACATGCAGGGTAACAAGGAAGCATAGAGGCAGGGTGAGAAGCAGGGAGCAGCCCTGGCCCAGATTTCCATGCCACCAGAATCAGTTATTCTCTCAGCAAATAGATATGCAGTTCTATCGGAGGCCGGCCCCCTGGCTGATCTCTCGGCGATGGGAGACATTGATCTGAGCAGGACCGATAAGAGGAATGAAGTTCCCGACAGTGGTCAGGAGACCATAAAACCTAACGCAGACCCCATCCAGGAGATGCTGACACAGCTGTCCCGAGAGATAAAAGAGCGTCTTTCGATCTCCGAAGTAAATCAAAAAAAGATTCAAGATACCTGTTCCAATTTAGAGGAAAGAATGGATGCATTAGCAAACCGTACAGAGGACCTGGAGAAAAAGCTGGGTGAGCTCTCTTTAGATGTAAATGGGAACACTTTAGAACTTAGTAGGCTAAAGGAAAGAGAAAGAGACCTCTCTGAAAGACTGGAAAGACTTGAAAATAATTCCAGAAGGAACAACATCAGGGTTCTGGATGTAGTAGAAGGCCTGGAGGGGGATAACATTAAGGCTTTTGGTATTGGGATTTTTACTAAATCATTTCCCCAGGTCCCGCAGCTTCTGTGTGGGAGGCCAAGATTCAACGGGTCCACAGGGATCCATTTAAGCTTAATCCAGGACGGAAGAAACCAAGGAAAATCTTAGTGTTCATTCAGTCGTATTCCTTGAAGGAACAACTACTTGGGGCTGGGTTGAAGTTTAAATCCATCCAGCTACAAGGGTCAACCTGTAGAGTAAGATCAGACATTTTTCGCATTACAGAAGACAGAAGATGGGAACAGGGTAAGCGGATAGACTCTTTGAAAGAATTAGGAGTGAATGTCCAATTAAGATTTCCGGCTTTCCTGAAAGTTA
Source organism: Lissotriton vulgaris (assembly GCF_964263255.1). Classification (NCBI taxonomy): domain Eukaryota; kingdom Metazoa; phylum Chordata; class Amphibia; order Caudata; family Salamandridae; genus Lissotriton; species Lissotriton vulgaris. Next base: position 2,111,792,926 of record NC_141689.1, on the reverse strand, counting down.
TGCTTGACAATAAGATGTACAATTTTAGATCTCCAGAAGAGGTGGCAACTTTTTGATACACAAAAACATCAACAGCTAAATAAAAGTGAAGCAAGGAGTTCAATGAAGGGAGCATAGCGGAAAGCACTTTCTTAATAATTTTTTTTTCTTTTGAGGTTAGTGAGCTAGGTCCCAAATTGGCAAAATGGATTTGCCAAGGAACAGCCAGGGAGGGTTCCCTGGGGTGGAGTGGATGGGTGATGGGGTGTCACATGTCTCTGGGTGGGGAGCATTGGGGAGAAAATACAAAACAAATATCCAAAATATGACTTCATATGACTTAATTTCTATCTGTGGTCTCAGTCTGGGTGGGAGTAAGAGTGAGGATTATGACAGGTGATAGATCTGGGGTAGAGTCTCTTGAAATTTTAAGCTAGAATGTGAATGGTTTGAGAGTTAGGAGGAGACAGCTTCTGGTTTTGCAACATCTTAAAGATAAGTGGAGAAGTGTGGCTCACTGGTTAGAGCAGGCAGACCCTGAAGCAGAGGTCAGACCAGGGACCAGGGTTCAATTCCCGACGCGGCAGGGTCTTGAGCTCAAATGTCCATGGACTCAATAATTCTCGCTTGGTGCCTGACCTAATCATGGGTTCACACTCTGCAACTCTGGGCATTAAGCTTGCTTAATCTCCACAACGGCCCCCCCGCGACGGGATGCCTGGCTTTCACCTTGGGGATGCCCTGTAGGGGCTATCTCACAGGGAAAAGCCAGGACGGGTTCCCAAGGCAAGCGCGGAGATACCCCTTTGGGGGTCGATTCAGGCGCTATATAAGAAACATAATAATAATAATAATCCGGCTAAGATTCTTATGCTTCAAGAAACTCACCTGTTACAGTCAGAATGCAGGGCACTGTTCGGGAATTTAAGATGGGTGGGGAAGGTAATTGTGTCTGATCAACAATGTTGTTCAAAGGGGATAGTTATATTTATTAAATCGAATGCAGAAGTAGAACTTATTAAGTCGAAAATAGATATCAGAGGAAGGTGGGCAATAGCGGAGGTGAGGTGCCATGGTATTAGATACACTATAGTCAATTATTATGCCCCTAATGAAGATGATACTGACCCTAGAGTAACTTGTGCTCAGCCTTGGTGGACTTTGATGCCCCCTTAATTTTAGGAGGTGATTTTAATGTTCTGCTCAATAATAAATTATATAGCTCTTCTGCCAGAACACAAATCGAGGTACCCAGAGTAAAAGCATACTTGGTGACGATGCTAAATAACTTTAACTTCTGTGACATTTGTAGGAAAAAAATGGGAGAGAAGAGAGAGTACTCCTTTTATAGTAAAAAGAACCACCATTATTCGAGAATCGACTACATTTTCATTGACCTCTCCGAAGTAGAGTCAGTAAGATCAATTAGATATCAGCCGATCCATATCTCGGATCATGGTGCTATGATCTTAAATTTGGCTTTTCCATTGGAGCCTCTTCGGAGGAGATGGACCTTGAACAGAAGATTTCTTTTGCAACCGTCGATGCCTGAGTTTCTAAAGAAAGAGACAGCTACCCTTTTCCAAAATAATCTAGATTCTGCCCCTTTGCATGTAGTGTGGGACGCCTTTAAGGCTTGGCTTAGAAGGACCTTAAAGGGGGCTGTCGTCGGTTGGTCTAGAGTAGAAAAAAATGATATTGAAGAGCTAGAAAAGCAGCTTGCATTGGCTGAAACAGCCCTAAAAAGAGCGCAAACGCCCGCAGCGGAGAAAAAATCCCTCGAAGACAGAGTAGAGGATCTACAGAGGAAATTTAGGCTTAAAACCGAAACAATAATGCTTGAAAAGTAGGAGGCAAGAAAGATGAGCGACTTCGATCAGGGGGAGAACTGTGGAAAACTACTTGCTATGAAAAGTAGATCTGATAGGTCGCAGAATTTTATTAATAAGATCAAGGTAGGAGCCAAAGTGGTAGAGGAAAAAAGTGGTATTGAGAAAGCATTTGTGTAGTACTTTCAAGGCATGTACAGGGAAGAATTATTGGTTGAGAATGAGGTCATCGATCATTGGTTGGCTGGAAAACAACTGCCGAAATTGGATTTAGCGAGCAAAGCAACGTTGACCCAGGATATAGAGGAGGGTGAACTGCGTGCCATTTTAGACAAACCTAAGAAAGGGAAAGCAACAGGCCCCGATGAAATCCCAATTAAAGTCTATATGTTAATACTAGATAAAATAATCCCGATCTGGTTGAGGTTGTATTATGAGATACTTAGAGGGAATTCGCCCCTGCCAGATAACATGAATGAGGCGGTCATTACGCTAATGTTGAAGCCGGGCAAAGTTCCAACTCAGTGTCAATCTTAATGCCCTATTTCACTATTAAATTGTGAATATAATGTTTTTGCTGGTGTGTTAACTGCCCAGTTCAGCAAGATAGTGGGGTCAATCATCCACCAAGATCAAAAGGGGTTTTTACCGGGCAGGCAGATGCTGGATCTGGTGTATTCCTTAATTGACTCGGTTGACCTGGCAACAACATTAGGGGCCCCACTTGCTATCATTACGGTTGATGCTGCAAAAGCCTATAACCACGTTAACTGGCATTTTCTTAACAATACTTTAAAGACTTTTGGGTTTGGAGCTAACTTTAGGGAAGTTCTTAGTAAAATATATAGTTCCCCCCGGGCACAGATTTTGGTTAATGGTAATCTTTCCGCTGCAGTCTTGATTCAGCGTGGTAAAAGACAAGGGTGCCCATTATCACTGATCCTCTTCGATCTATACAGTGAGCCTTTAGCTCAAAGCCTAAGACAGAATGATAATATCTTACCTTTTAAAATCAATGGGTTTACTAGGAAGATTGCTTTGTATGCAGATGATCTTATGTTATATTCTTCTAATGTTAATTTGACTCTATCTGAGCTAATGGCTGAAGTACAGTCTATTGGGGAGGTGTCAGGTTACCAAGTTAATAGTGACAAAACCGAGATTATTGCTTGGAATTCCGCTGAACAGGGGGTCAGGTTGTCTAAAGAATTAAAGTATCTGGGAGTGTTAGTAACTCACGATATAGGAAAGATCCCCAAAACAAACTTGGATAAAGTCTCTAAGGAGGTGGAGCTTTTACTGAAGAGATGGCAGATTCTACCATTATCTCATTATGGGAAAGTAAACCTGATCAAAATGTGTGTGCTCCCCAAATTTGCCTATCTTTTCAATAATATTACTTTGGAATTTGATAAAACCGCTCTTTTGAAAATACAGGGTAAGATCTCCTCATTTGTATGGGCAAGTAAAGGGATCAGGTTATCCTGGAAGATAGCTCCGCTGAGATGCCGCCATTGAGAGTCGGAGTTCCGCAGGGCTCTGTGTTGAGCCCAACTCTTTTTAACATCTTTATGACCCCTTTGGCGGCACTGGTGGAGTCCTTTGGGGCCTAGATCGTTTCTTACGCTGATGACACCCAGCTCCTCTTCACGTGTAGGAAAGGTGAGGATTTCGATGGAGAGAGCATTCGGGAATGTCTCGGGCTGTTTTTAATTGGTTTCAGCAGAACAGCCTTAAATGTAACTCTGACAAGTCGGAGGTGCTGTTCTTTGGCTGTACCACGGACCCTGACTGGCAGGCATGGTGGCCGATTGATATGTTCCCCCCAGCACGGGCATCCCAGCTGGCAAAAAATCTGGGAGTCAAGATCGATAATGGTCTGACGCTGAGATCTCAGATCCTCGGTCTTATGGGCACATGTTTCGGCATTCTCAAGATGCTCCGGAAGTTTCTCCCTCTGCTCACAGAAGAGCACAGGAAGATTACGGTGCAAGCCTTGATTGGCTCCAGATTGGACTACGCCAACGTCCTTTCTCTGGGTCTCCCGGATTATCTTGTACAGCGGCAGCAGGTCGTGCAGAATTCTGCTGCACGCGCCATCTTTGGCCTCCGCAGGCGAGCTAGAGTGTCTGGCCTTCTGCAGTCGCTCCATTGGCTGCCTATCCGGAAGCGGATAGTTTTTAAGGCGCTGACCCTGGCTCATAAAGCGCTTTTTTGCTCGGGAGCAAAATATCTTCAGCGTAGGCTTGTCTTTTATCGCCCAGCCCGATCTTTGCGATCTTTGTCTCTTGCGGCGGTTCCCCGAGTAAAGAGGGCCCGTATTGGGGGGCGCTCCTTTAGTCTGAGGGCACCACAGCTCTGGAACACTCTGCCACTGGCCCTACGCAGTACTTCTAATCTGCTGTCTTTCAGGAAGGGCCTTAAAACCTGGCTTTTTTCCCTTTAGTATATGTCACTCTGCTGTTAATGAATGTCTTCATCTGTTATGATTTTCTTTTTATGAGCTGCCAATATAAAGCGCCGGGACACTCCATCGGAGTAGCCGTGCGCTATAGAAATTAAATTTAATATAACATAACATAACATAACAGAAGCTTAGGCAAAAGATGGTTAAGGGAGGCTTGGGTCTGCCAGACCGTCTGCTGTACTGTTGGGTATATCAATTACAAAATTGCAGGATGCTACTATTAAAACCAGATAGCTCCTTGATTGGTAGTATCTTTGAAGCCATGCTCTCTGATATGGATAAGGTGGGTTTTATCTCTAAATTCGGAGCCCATAAATACTTTAAAAAGATTAGGCTTAAGACTTTATATATGGCGGCTAAATTATGGACTGAGTGTCGAGCTGTTTGAGGCTTGCCATATTACAGTGATTGGGCTCCAGTGTGGGACTCCCCAGGAACACCGGAATGCCTTATAGATGCACTATCGCTCCATTAAAAGAGGCTGGAGTCCTATTCTGGAAGGACATATTGGTTGGGAACATCTGTTATCCTTGAGAAGTATGGTGGAATATTACCAGCGGAGCCTTTTCTAGATTTAAATTTTACCAAATAGCATCGTGGTGTAGACGTTTAAAAAGGTTATTGCCCGAGGACACCGCCATGGAAGATGAGCTGCAAGATCCAAAGGTTAGAAAAAAGGAAGTTGGTCGTTGGTACCAGCATCTTCTTGAGGCAGCAAATAAGAAAATGGAACGCCCAAATCTGGTCTGGGAGAAGTGCTTGCCGAGTGAAGATCTGGAAAAGGTATGGCAAGTATCTTTGGAAATTTTATATTCACTAATTAAATCTGCTGCATTCAGGAAAAAACATTTCTTCACACTGCATAGGATATACTGGAAGCTCGCGAAAATAAGGGGAGGTGGAGAGGCTAATTGTACGTGATGTGGAGCCCCGAACGCAGATGATGTCCATATCTTCTCGGCTTGCCCTCGGATCCAAGAGTTTTGGGGCAGCATGGGTACGACCTTGTCTGACCTATTGGGCATGGAGGTCAAGGTAAGCCCCTCTCTTATTATTTTTGGTATTATATTGAAGCCTGGTGGCTTGTTGGGCTTCTCATGCCTCGCGAGTAAATTGGCATTTTACCTCGTCTTGTTGGCAAGAAGGGAGATCTGTAAGCTTTGGCGCAAGGCCCTCCCACCAGCTTGGAGAGCCTGGTGGAATGCGATACGATATTTTAGAGATTTGGATCAAAAGGTCAATCAGAATAGGGGTCGGGCAGATCTGAGGTTGTTCTGGAACCTGTTAGATGGTACTGTCGGTGTTTAATCTACCTGTGCTATCCGATGATTAGACCTCTCGGTCTTAAACTCTTAAACACCATCAGCTGAGTCCACTCCCCCTAGATAAAAAACGACAAAGGCGGTATAGGTTGAGAGGTCGTTATATCTATGGAGGTCATATGAGGATAAAAAATAAAAAAAGAATGGAATTCCATATTTTTGCAGTATTGCCTTAAAAGGTCTTTTTCAGTCTTTGTGTTCGTTTCGAGAGCTTTTCTGCCACACGAAGAGACCAAAGTTTTGGTGTGATCTGGAGGCTCTATAGATTGTTCATGTAAATGGTAAATAAATAAATTTCCCAAAATAAATCTGCTGCTTCAGTCATGCTGTTAAGGCTCGCTAGGATTGTTTTATTTTATTTTGATTTGCCTTTAAGTCCCTTGTTAGAGCACTACTGTCTAAACGAAGGGTCAGCAAACTCCCTAGTTCAAGTATGGAGTCTTCCTGTCTAGGGATGTCATGTGATAATCCAAGGTCCTTGTTGCCTGAGGAGTCTTCAAATTAAAAAGTCTGAAGGATAGTTCTGCATTGAAGGGGTGGTCTAGTAGCATACCCACACTACCTCTTTTAATGTATTATCAGATGTTAGCTGTAGTTAATAGTAGCTCAGGCATCAGGAGGGAGGCAAGCACTGCCCTTGATGATGAAAAGACATGATCAGATGAGTCATCAGCACTTAATCGGAATTCATCTACTAGTAAAAAGGCTGGTACACAACCTCAATGGGCCTGTCATCACCTACCTCCCAGTTAATGACTCCAAAAGTCACCTAAAAGCCATCCTCAGTGGCCCAAGTATACATCAACTGAGAGTGTGTTACTAGCAGCATAGCAGATCACAGACCAGTGTGATTTGAAGAGGTCGAAAGAAGAGAAAGTGGTTTACTGGGAAGAGCCCACAATAAGGTTTCTAGGGTCCTACTGGATGAGAATCTCCCCAGTTTATGGGAGTTGTTTATGATTGTTGTTCCCATTTGTGTTCTTTTTTTATCCAGTGTGGCTATAATCTCTGGGGGAAAGAGTCTCAGGTGATGGATAGTGGTAGGTAGCGTACTCCTGCGGTTGTATTTCTATACAAACAAGAGGCATATCACTGCAAAGTTACTCTGAACTGATAAATATATCTTCTTTAGCAGCAATGAAACAAGTGATATGCTTACAGTGTAATTCTACTTATGGTGTTTTCTGGAGTGGATGTACGGAGGATTGAAAGATGAGATGAATAGTTCAGGGTCAGGTCATTTGCCTTGATGTTAATGAACATATTGATGGAGTAGGTATTTGAAAAGCTTTCCTTTAGCCTAAGGAACACCTTTGTATTGTCTGCATAGGTGTGAAATTGTGACCCAGGATATAGCAGGGGTGATTTAAATGTTGAACATGTACGTCGAGCAACCAATGATACAAGCATGTTCCATGCTGTACACACCACATAGCTTGGCATCATTCTGCAGTATATCCAGGCAAGTTGGCACAACTTTGTCCTGTAGCCCAGAGTAACTCAACCATCATTTGGCCCACACTTGCACCTTGTTCTTTTGTTCACTCTGTCACCGCCTCCTCAGTTTCCGTTCATCCAGCAAGAACATACTGTTGATGGTGTTATAAGCATAGAGGCTGCTCTCGCTGAATTTTCACGGGGTCGGTGATACTAAAAAGTATTCAATAACTTGAATAAAAATTCATAATCTAAACTGGATATCTTCATGACTGGAGCAATCCATGCTTTTCCAGAGATTCTATAAACAAACCTGGCCTACTGGGACAAACGAGCTTAAAGGGCAATTAAGCAGTGCCCGTTGAGCTGGTCTGATAGGTGAGTGTGTGAGCCGTTTTTTGTGTGCCTTTTTGTGGGCCTGTTTCATGATCTGCTGAGCTGTTTTTTGGTTGATTTCCCTGATATTAAACAAGCATTGCCTGCAGCAAGATCAAATCCACGCAGTCTTCCATACCTTGCAAAACACTTATACAGGCTTATCTTTAGAAGTTATAAAATGCCCCAGTTTTTTAGCTATCCCATTAACTGATGGGAGACACTTATTTTGATACTGTGGTCTATATTCTGTACCAGTCTAACCCTGCTGGTATCAACTATGCATCAACAGAAATCATAACAATTGAAAATAAAGTTTTAAACAACTACTTAATAGAGGGAAAACATCCACATGCCATGATGCAGTTTTTAATTCATGAACAATATCAACGAGTTCCAGTTCAGTAATTAAGTCAAATGTGACTTTACCGTCATCAGATATCACAGCAGATTTGCGCACTGGTGTGACAATTAGTCGGTTGTACCAATGTTCTAATATGTTTTTGTATTTTATAAATGTTACTGTCAAAATATTTTGAGAGCCTTTTTATGCATTTGGGAACATGCAGTGAATTAAAGAAACCAGGAGTTCGCACAGGTACAGTAACACTTGAATTGATTTCAACAACTTCTAATGACTGTGGTCCGAATTCCATTCCATCTTTTTTACTCAATTTGTCATTACATTCAGCTGTATAATTCAACAACTGCATGCATCACGTTTTTAGTTCTAAATATGAGAAGCTTATGTTTGGCATTTACAGTCAATACAAGTATTTTATAACAAGCATTGGAAAAGCCAATTCTACTGTCCTTGTCAATGTTTTTTTTATACGTTGCTCTACAAGTAAAAAAAAAAAAAGAACTATCATGCAGCAGCCTAGACCACATCATAGCACTTTTTTCCTTTTATCCATGTTGCACAGCGGTCTGCACTGCAGTGCGACATGTAAAAAAAAGTGCTAGGGGAGGGGGATGATAAGGCAATCCAAATGCTCAACATCAGGCTGGTGGTGGGTGTGGGGTGGTTACTTGAATACAACAGCAAGCGGGAAGGGTGGCTGAGAACACGCAAGTCAAGTTTTTTTACTGTGGCAAAAAACAATACATACTCACTTCACTAGTGTAGTCATCAAATAGGATCATAGCTATGTAATTTGAAATGGACGTAGCTCAGAATATATTCTTACATGGATTTTGTCCCAAAGGCCGTAGTACAGAAAGTGCCCCGGGGACGCAACAGGTGTTCGCGCACCGGGGCACTTTAGTATTACAGTAGGGGCCACAGACTCTTGTGCGGCCCCTTTTGTAATTATGATAGCACTGGCACACTTAAAGTGCCAGCGCTATCTACAAGGGGCAATCGTTCATTTTGGGGGCGTGCCCCATGCAAATGAGGCAATCTTATTACAGACACGGGTGCAGAGGCAGAGAAGCCCTCAGGAGGCGCAGTGACAGCGCGCCACCTAAATGCTGGTGCACTGTCAGTGCGCCCCATGATGGCAGCCCTCTGGCAGGGGGAAGAGGGCCCCATGGACACCCCCAGACATCCCCTTGCAGGCAGTAGCAGTCACTTACTGCATCCGCCTGCAAGGGGATCTCTAATCCCCTTCAAAAGTGCAGGCACATTGCCGCCTGCACTGTGAAAACACGGAGCGGCTATAAAGCAGCCGTTCCATTTTTCAACTGAATGCGCTACCCTGGCGGCAGCGTAAGTTCGCAGCAGCCCTGGGGGCAGCGCATTAATAGTAATGGGGCATATTTTCATTGTTTACGCCGGGCACACCTCTCTAAAATTGCATCTGGCGTAAACAATGAAAATGCGCTTATTGTGTAATGTGGCCCCTTGTGTGCAAAAACTGTCTTTAGTGCTAGGTTTGAGGATTTATGATTTTTTAAGCATATAAAAGAATATTCAGATTTTATGGTAATGGTACGAAACACAAGACCATAAAAATTCTTTTTAAACAAATGGGGTTGCCAAAACCTCCCTTGAATATTTTCATGCACAAAAATCAATAAACCCAGTTGTTGTCATTCACCAATTGTATAGAGAAAATTAGAACGCATTTTCTTCTTTCGTTCTCACAGTCATACAAAAAGGTGTAATGTCCACTTCTACTGAAATGTGTAGCCCAATTTTCTGATCATTTGGTCATTCAACAGCATGGCTACTTATTAACATAATGGAGAAAGGGCTTTTCATTATCCAAGGGTATGTGTGTCGTTGCTTCTTTACTGAATTAACAAAAAATAGCGCTAGATTAGGCACTGCACCTTAAAAAAAAACGTAACATTTAGTATAACTGAAGTGCGGCTGTTTTTTGCCTTGTACACCGTTGTTATAAATTTCGAAAAAACTGAATTTTTCCCCAGTATTTATTTCACAATACTCTTTGGTTCACAATGTATTTGTGTTCAAACCCGTTTGCCATGTCTGAAATATATTAATTAGATTGTGTTTATAACCAGGTAGCTTGGTAAAATGATCAAATACATCTAAAAGGACTAAAAGGGTTTTAGATGTCTAACTGAAAACAATTTGAAATGCAAATAAAAAAACAAAAATAGATGATAGCTATATGTTCATTTACAGAAAATGTCTAAAGTAAAGCGTCAAAAGTTGAATGTCCTGTTTATACGGGCAATGAAGGCAAAGCCTATATCCCTCAAATAAAGATATAAATGTTTGTAATGGCCCTTTGTTGTGACCATCTCTGTTACAGAAATCGGAACACAATCAGTGTGTTAGTGTAATGCAAACCTAAAATAAGCAGTTATTGCATTGCTGCAACCAGACCTCCATTCGCTGCGACAGGGAAATGTGTTTGTTTATAATGTGCACAAGCGAGATAAGAGTTAAGAATGATGTAGCGGAAATAGCGATTTATTTGTAGGGGTGCATTATAATAACACTTGTATAGCGCACTCGCATATAATCTTATTTTGTATTAACATGAGGTATTAAAAATGTGAAATGTATTAATCCGAAATGTTATGTGCTTAGGCCATTGAAAAGTAACATCGAGAATTAACGTGGAAAGTGAATGTAACTAGCAGAAAACATTAACGTGAAGAATTTGTTTTGTGAACTGACATTTATTCATATTTTAAATGTGTTTATTAGTCGTGTCATTTTACATGTAGGTAAATGCATCAATTGAAAGAGCCTTGATTTCCATGCAAATGCATAGAGCTTATAGGATGCTTTCTTATGTTAGCAGAATTTCGTAGGCCTGAAATACAATTCCCTAGAAACTCTTGTTTTTGAATTAACATATGTGCTGTGGAATTTGTTCTTTTTCACGTTTTATGTTGCTGGTGAAAGAAGCATTTTGTTAGTTAGAATAATGTCTTTAATAGTCAGGCAAGGAGAGAAGTTACAATCCAGGGGCTTGAGTCGATAAAGGAAGGTCTTTGTGCTTCATACAGGAGAGGGCCTGGAAACCAAGGACAAATTATTGCAAGGAAAGAGCACCATTGTCCCATGGAAAAGTACCTTTAAGATTCTACCCAGAGCAAATGGCGTGACCCGCAATGGATCTTGGGGAGGATACTTGCAAATAATGTATTGTTAGGAGGAGGGAAAAAATCCCACTTCTTCTTCTTCTGCCTTCAGAAAGAGAGCATCTGACACCAAGCTCTGTCTCTGTAGCTTTATACTATCAGACCCATTGATGGTGGGGAGACTTCTTAGGAAGACTCCACATGCTGACACCTTTTATTCATTTTCCGAAGATGCTTAAGTAGGGATGTCCCTTTAGAGTTAGTGTATGGATAAATTCATGCTGTGTAATCATCAATCATCGATTCAGGGAAACTTGGACTCATGCTTTCTGATCCTCTGCATTCTACATCTTGAATAATTGTATTGTTTATGCGACATTGCCTTAGTTGGATACGCAGATTTGGCTTTATGCTAATTCCGCTGTAGTTTCACACTCTTGTCTTGAGGTGTATTTATGTTCAGATATTTTTGGCTTTGTAATAAATCAACTAACCTTATGTAGTTGTCTGTCATTACAATGTGTCCGAGAGAATTCTTGTTTAATTGATTTGTAGAAATAACTAATTTTCTCCTCTCTATACCTACATGCTGCTAAAAAGAACCATTGGATTGGCTCTCTTAAATAGGTCCAGAATGTATAGGCCCAGCCATTTTCAAGAGTAAGTACAGCCACACAATTTATATTTTACAACAGGGCAGCAGGTCTTTTTTGTTTCAATTAGCAGTGTTTATCATCAGTTTGAAGAGCAATTCCCCAAACCCCAATGCAAGGCATGGTGGCTGGGTAGGTGCCCAAACGCCCCCTCCCCCCTCACACCCCGCCCCCCAGTTGCAATGTGAGTTCTTCGGAAAATATGGTGAAGTTCAGCAACATCAAAATGGAGCCATATAAACGTGCAAAAAAAAGGGGGGGGGACGGGGTGCCCACGGAAAAGTAATTTAACCCTCTACCATTACCAATCTACCGTAGATAACCTACCTGTTATATCTATCATACTATACCTAACCTATCATACCTAACTACCTCCACCTCTGCAGGGCTTATATCTTACAATTGCTCTGAGGTGGTAGTTATGTGAAAAATAATCAAGTTGTACTTATGGGATCTCTAGTAAGTGCTGAAGGTACTGTAGCTTGCTATAGAAAGCATTTGTGCCAATTTCCATAGATCTCTAATAACGGCATCACAAGTCAGTAAAGTGCTGATTGCACTTCGGGAGCATGTACTTGCACTTGTGACTTAATGTGACCTATAAGTAAAATCGTGGGAATCTGTGAAAGACTGTGGAATTTTGAATGAGGTTTGCAAAAAGAGGGTCCAGCTACATTTTATCTAAGGTTCCTCGTGTCAAATGTTTCTTCCACCCTCCCCATACAACTCCATTGCGTAACAAAGGTGCAAGGCATTAGATGTGCACTACTGTAATGCTGCTGCAATGTAATTACAGTCTCTTTTTTCGTGTTTTCCCATTCTACAGATGTCTCTGTGTCCTCTCTTTGTTGATAAATATACCGAGTATTAGCCCCCTTTCTTGTAGCCATTGTTAATTTGCGCCAGTAGGTACCACCTGCACTTACTTCATGGGACCAGGACTCTTTGCCCACTCCATCTCGCTCTCGTTCCAGCCTGCAGCTATTTTCCTTTGCCTACAGAGTATGTGAGACATCAGGTTCTGTCCTTCCTTTCCATATAGATTCTTAGAAGAAGGACCACCAATGCTGATTTCTTTATACCAGTCAGCGTATTGGTAGTCCTACCTTTATTTCCACACAATACAATGGAAGTATGACTGTTGCTCTCCCTTCCTGGTGATATGCATACTGCTCTATGGCACGCCTAAGGCTGGTCGGCTGTAAAAGGCATAGGGGCTCCAAGAGTAAGTTAACCAGATTTTGAAACCTAAAACCTGAACATTCCTCAAACATAGAAGTAGCACTACAAGTTTGCAATGACCAAGTGGCGTAAAATTACAACTGGCAATGCGTCAAGCACTACTCATTTTTCGACAATGCAACAAATTAAAAGTTGCCTCCCTGAACCTTCTGTCGACTCTGTTTCAATACCGGAACATGTGCTATATTTTGCTAAATTTTTACAAGGCAAGATAAAATACTGGGGCTATCCCAGCAAACCCTGTCTGTCTGTCACCTTATCCGGGAGTAATCGTACTGCAACTGCTGTCGGGCACCTGTACTAAAAAGAAGGTAAGGTCTGGATTCCCACCCCCATTCCATCCTCGCTCAGCGGTGGGCTTCGCCTCCTGGAGCTTTGATCCAAAGCAGCATGTAATCCCTGAGACAAAAATGTGGGGACCCGCACTTATGCTTTTTTACAAATTAAGCACTGCTTCTCCTAAAAGCCAGAGATTAGGTTCCAATAAAAAGCTTAAAGTCTATCCGCTGAGATGGGAAACGGAATTATAAATTTCCATGACTACAAACATTCTTTACCCACATGGCTGCTAGGCATTTTCCCGTCCTGCGCTGAAAAACCAAAATCACCATAATTCATGACGAGCTGGCCTTGTCATCCGCGCACGGCAGGTAAGCGCCATGACGAGCCCAGCGATTCCCAAAAGTCCTAAACTTTCAAAGAGTTGCTTTCAATTAATGTGTACGTACATTTTCAAGCCCTTTGTAAAGTGGCAGCAAGAAAGCTTTAGTGTTTGCATCTTCATAGGAATTCGATTGAGGGTGTGGACAAGAAAGTACAAGTATTAGTTTATTTTTAATTGGAATAAAACTACTTCTGGGATCCTCCGAGTGAGTTTTTTGGCAACATCTTGCTGGGAGAGCGATCGCTCTCCCAGCATGGAGAGGAACACTTATCTGAGATGCAGTCAACACAATACAAACCCACCGGCCCCAAACACGAATTTTATCTCGTAACACTTGCAGCCTTCTTGTTATTCACCCGTCTTGCCCTGTCTTCCTTGATGAATGAGCTGTATTTTATTGTACTGTTAGCACAGTAGCCTACTTCTCCTTGGCATGGCTATTGTTCATGCAGAGCCCTCGACAATGTCCATTGTCCAGTGCAGAACAAATGCTTGCAGCCTTCTGACAAGCTAAAGCGTGGGATTAAGAAAGCCTCGCAGAGGATAAAAACAAAAGACAGAAAGAAGAAGAATTAGTTATGCATTGTTAAAGAAACCCCTCGGCATTTCCTGCCCTAATGTCAACCCCTATGCTTTTGCTCCGCTTCGTTTTTGACAAGTGGGCTCTGATGCCATTAATTTTGGCTCAATCTACACGTCCTTCTATAAATAGATATTACCTTTCCCACATGTTCAACCCACCGAAGTAAAATGGGTGGGTTGAACATGGGTGAAAGGAAATTTCTATAACCTACTGGTCTGTACATGGAGATCTTAATTTAATTCAAAAGCACTTTTTTTATGGTATTTCTGGCATGCTGGTCCACAGCCTCTAAAAGCGTGTCCTACTTTTTAAATTACACTTATCTACCTGTATGTTGGACTTCGCCCAGACATTTATCAGTTGCTGCCAGTCAGATCTTTGTATGGTAAGCATCTGCATGCATTATTTTTAAGATTTTCCGGGCAGCAGGTACTTACTGTCCTGCAAACTGAAAAGTATGTGTAAGGTTTAATCAAACTTTTAAGAAATTAGTTTGCTGAGACCTAATGTTTTTAATTATTCTAGAGGATAATATATTTTATTGCTATCTCTGATAAACAAAGTTGTGTCTGTGTTTGACTTAATTGATGGTATCCATGTGTTAACTGACTTTCCTGACAAGGTCTATTGGAATTTTTCAACTAGTTATGCCAGGGCGGTCCCTTAACTTTTAATTATCCAACAGGTCAACCCTTTGTCTTTACAGGGCACTAAGACATCAATCAGAGCATGCTCCAAGCCTAAAATCATGGTCCCTCCCCCTGTTCTTACTTGCCCTTTGAGTCAATGGGGGAGGGAAGAAAACAACAGCATTCTTGCTTTCCTGCAAAGTTCTCAGCCATTTAGAAAATTCAAGGATGTGTGCCAATCTGAAACAAATTTCCTATGATATAATTTAAACCACACCATGTAAAATGGAAAATTGGTAAGCTCTGTAAAAGATAACAAAAAGCCTGCTATAGTTTGCCTACTATGTCTACTGAGACTGGATCCAAAAGTAGACAAGAAGAGGCAGCAGGAGTTTAAAAACGCCACGCCACACAGACATAAAAGTTAAAGAGCTATGGGCTTTGAAAAGCCTCTTATGAACACTGGGACAGATCTCATTTAGTTAGCCTGTGTTCATTCCTTGCCAATGGGCTTTTTCTTGATCTCTAATAGTAAGTGTGTAGATCCTAGAACACATGCAAAAATGGCGATATCAAGGCGCCCACTCTGTAGGATAACATGTTTTTTGTGCATGTTAACGGATACACAATTACAATAAGGCCCCTTACAGTGTAAGCTTATTGTTTACAAAGATGGGGGATTAATGCTAACATGCGGATGGAGCTGACGTAATTTGTGCCATGTTAGTTTAGTTTTGCAGAAGCCTTGGTGTCTCCAAACTGTATTTCATTTTGAAAATATGAGATTAAATCAGCGATCAACAGTATAGAAAAACTCCAGGATTTGACCATTGATTAAGAGAGATCTTCGTGCTTGAATTATCGCCATAGGTCATGCCAGATTGCCTAGCCAGCTACTCTCTGTCTGAGAGTTTAGTTGATAAACCACAAAAAAGGTGTTCACCACCCAGATCACATATTTGGTTTACCTGGCAGAACTCTGATCAAGAATAGCTAAAATCAGCTTTTCAAAGATTGGATTTGAAATACATCCTAAGAAACTCAAAAGGCAGGATTGCTGTTTAGAACTTTAGCTGCAATTTAGCCTAGCGCTTAGAAATAGCTTTAAGGTGTTGGATATAAGATGCTCACCAAAATGTTAGAAATATTCATCTTGTTTTCGCTGACCATTATATGCCTAATTACTTTTATTTTTGCATTTTGTGTGGTTATTGTTCATGTTCTATACACTAGACTGAAGATTTTAAAATAAATATTTTAATTACATGCACCCATTTCTAAGTCCTATCTTGGAGCGTGTTATTTATTGGCACTGTTTCCCTGTACTCCTTTAACAAGACTATCAGTAACTAGAAAACACTGCTTGCGCAGGATTGCTAAGCGACCTTGTGTTAGGGCTACAGTCCAACTGGCTTTCTATTTCAGTGTTGGTGCATTGAACTGAGATTTTGCACCAAAATGCTAAAAAACGAACTCTGAGAGCTCGCCAGATTCTCTATCATGGGTTCTCATGAAATCCTCACTCAGCAGCTTTTTCAGATGGACATTCAAGAATCTGTCTTTACTTGGCTGAAAGCGCTTTATAAGCGGTTCATCTCCCTCCTTACAAATTTGACTTCCAACTGTCAAGATGGACCAACCGGGAAATCAGGATCCAACAGAAGTGATGGTAGGTTCCTTATTTGCCAAACCCACAGCCAATCCCACACTATTCTCTGGGAGCTTTGCAGAAGGCTTGAGCAAGGAAGAATACAGAGGGAAACAGAGACCCTGGAGAGTGTCACACATTTGGTTGCACAGCTCTGCTAGGTCTGCACTACATGAGCATTGATATCCAAAAATTTAAGAAGATCTTTAGCATCACTGTTGCTTTGACATAGACGTTTTTAAGTTTAGATATTCTCCCTGCTGACACTGTATTTATAGATTTAAATTGTATGCATATCTTGATCTTCCTCCTGACTTTAAGTAGAATTATTGTTGACACAGTTAACTGTGAATTGCGCTCATGGTTGCATTCAGTTTGTTTGTTAACCCCTTCCAGGCTCATGACAAGCTGGGCTCGTCATGGTGTAGCCTCCTCGCACACTGATGACGAGCCCAGCTCGTCATGAAGCATGGAATTTTAAATATCTCAGCATAGCTCCAGAATTCCACTAGTGCGGATGTGGTTAAAGAGAGCTTTATTCAATATTAGGAAATATCTTTTCATGCTTGGATTACGTTCAAATTGTCAAATTGATAACTCAAACATGAAAACCATTTGTTGGTTTGCATGTTTAGCTTCTACCCCAGGTCATCATATTTTTACTTTTAATTTTGGAAAAGGTGATGGACAGAGTTTCTGAATGATGCAGAATACTCCTACCCAGTCAAGAGATCAGGGCTTGATCCATCACCGTTTTTTAGCTCACTGCACCATCCCAGCTTCAGAACCTGGCTATATGCAAATTAGTCTGTTCCTGTCCCAGTGCATGATGGGCACAGGGCAAACCAAACTACCAAGCCAATTCTTATACTGGGAAGGAGACAAGCTACCGGGGACCGGTTTCTGGCATTTCAGCCTCGTCGGCCCGGCTTGCTTGAATCCTGATGGTGCAATGAGCTAGGGACTCACGTCTGAGTATACCCTCCCACACATAGTGTGGATAAAATCAATTTTGGAAAAGGTGATGGACAGAGTTTCTGAATGATGCAGAATACTCCTACCCAGTCAAGAGATCAGGGCTTGATCCATCACCGTTTTTTAGCTCACTGCACCATCCCAGCTTCAGAACCTGGCTATATGCAAATTAGTCTGTTCCTGTCCCAGTGCATGATGGGAACAGGGCAAACCAAACTACCAAGCCAATTCTTATACTGGGAAGGAGACAAGCTACCGGGGACCGGTTTCTGGCATTTCAGCCTCGTCGGCCCGGCTTGCTTGAATCCTGATGGTGCAATGAGCTAGGGACTCACGTCTGAGTATACCCTCCCACACATAGTGTGGATAAAATCAATTTTGGAAAAGGTGATGGACAGAGTTTCTGAATGATGCAGAATACTCCTACCCAGTCAAGAGATCAGGGCTTGATCCATCACCGTTTTTTAGCTCACTGCACCATCCCAGCTTCAGAACCTGGCTATATGCAAATTAGTCTGTTCCTGTCCCAGTGCATGATGGGAACAGGGCAAACCAAACTACCAAGCCAATTCTTATACTGGGAAGGAGACAAGCTACCGGGGACCGGTTTCTGGCATTTCAGCCTCGTCGGCCCGGCTTGCTTGAATCCTGATGGTGCAATGAGCTAGGGACTCACGTCTGAGTATACCCTCCCACACATAGTGTGGATAAAATCAATTTTGGAAAAGGTGATGGACAGAGTTTCTGAATGATGCAGAATACTCCTACCCAGTCAAGAGATCAGGGCTTGATCCATCACCGTTTTTTAGCTCACTGCACCATCCCAGCTTCAGAACCTGGCTATATGCAAATTAGTCTGTTCCTGTCCCAGTGCATGATGGGAACAGGGCAAACCAAACTACCAAGCCAATTCTTATACTGGGAAGGAGACAAGCTACCGGGGACCGGTTTCTGGCATTTCAGCCTCGTCGGCCCGGCTTGCTTGAATCCTGATGGTGCAATGAGCTAGGGACTCACGTCTGAGTATACCCTCCCACACATAGTGTGGATAAAATCAATTTTGGAAAAGGTGATGGACAGAGTTTCTGAATGATGCAGAATACTCCTACCCAGTCAAGAGATCAGGGCTTGATCCATCACCGTTTTTTAGCTCACTGCACCATCCCAGCTTCAGAACCTGGCTATATGCAAATTAGTCTGTTCCTGTCCCAGTGCATGATGGGAACAGGGCAAACCAAACTACCAAGCCAATTCTTATACTGGGAAGGAGACAAGCTACCGGGGACCGGTTTCTGGCATTTCAGCCTCGTCGGCCCGGCTTGCTTGAATCCTGATGGTGCAATGAGCTAGGGACTCACGTCTGAGTATACCCTCCCACACATAGTGTGGATAAAATCAATTTTGGAAAAGGTGATGGACAGAGTTTCTGAATGTTTGCCTACTATGTCTACTGAGACTGGATCCAAAAGTAGACAAGAAGAGGCAGCAGGAGTTTAAAAACGCCACGCCACACAGAAATAAAAGTTAAAGAGCTATGGGCTTTGAAAAGCCTCTTATGAACACTGGGACAGATCTCATTTAGTTAGCCTGTGTTCATTCCTTGCCAATGGGCTTTTTCTTGATCTCTAATAGTAAGTGTGTAGATCCTAGAACACATGCAAAAATGGTGGTATCAAGGCGCCCACTCTGTAGGATAACATGTTTTTTGTGCATGTTAACGGATACACAATTACAATAAGGCCCCTTACAGTGTAAGCTTATTGTTTACAAAGATGGGGGATTAATGCTAACATGCGGATGGAGCTGACGTAATTTGTGCCATGTTAGTTTAGTTTTGCAGAAGCCTTGGTGTCTCCAAACTGTATTTCATTTTGAAAATATGAGATTAAATCAGCGATCAACAGTATATAAAAACTCCAGGATTTGACCATTGATTAAGAGAGATCTTCGTGCTTGAATTATCGCCATAGGTCATGCCAGATTGCCTAGCCAGCTACTCTCTGTCTGAGAGTTTAGTTGATAAACCACACAAAAGGTGTTCACCACCCAGATCACATATTTGGTTTACCTGGCAGAACTCTGATCAAGAAAGCTAAAATCAGCTTTTCAAAGATTGGATTTGAAATACATCCTAAGAAACTCAAAAGGCAGGATTGCTGTTTAGAACTTTAGCTGCAATTTAGCCTAGCGCTTAGAAATAGCTTTAAGGTGTTGGATATAAGATGCTCACCAAAATGTTAGAAATATTCATCTTGTTTTCGCTGACCATTATATGCCTAATTACTTTTATTTTTGCATTTTGTGTGGTTATTGTTCATGTTCTATACACTAGACTGAAGATTTTAAAATAAATATTTTAATTACATGCACCCATTTCTAAGTCCTATCTTGGAGCGTGTTATTTATTGTCACTGTTTCCCTGTACTCCTTTAACAAGACTATCAGTAACTAGAAAACACTGCTTGCGCAGGATTGCTAAGCGACCTTGTGTTAGGGCTACAGTCCAACTGGCTTTCTATTTCAGTGTTGGTGCATTGAACTGAGATTTTGCACCAAAATGCTAAAAAACGAACTCTGAGAGCTCGCCAGATTCTCTATCATGGGTTCTCATGAAATCCTCACTCAGCAGCTTTTTCAGATGGACATTCAAGAATCTGTCTTTACTTGGCTGAAAGCGCTTTATAAGCGGTTCATCTCCCTCCTTACAAATTTGACTTCCAACTGTCAAGATGGACCAACCGGGAAATCAGGATCCAACAGAAGTGATGGTAGGTTCCTTATTTGCCAAACCCACAGCCAATCCCACACTATTCTCTGGGAGCTTTGCAGAAGGCTTGAGCAAGGAAGAATACAGAGGGAAACAGAGACCCTGGAGAGTGTCACACATTTGGTTGCACAGCTCTGCTAGGTCTGCACTACATGAGCATTGATATCCAAAAATTTAAGAAGATCTTTAGCATCACTGTTGCTTTGACATAGACGTTTTTAAGTTTAGATATTCTCCCTGCTGACACTGTATTTATAGATTTAAATTGTATGCATATCTTGATCTTCCTCCTGACTTTAAGTAGAATTATTGTTGACACAGTTAACTGTGAATTGCGCTCATGGTTGCATTCAGTTTGTTTGTTAACCCCTTCCAGGCTCATGACGAGCTGGGCTCGTCATGGTGTAGCCTCCTCGCACACTGATGACGAGCCCAGCTCGTCATGAAGCATGGAATTTTAAATATCTCAGCATAGCTCCAGAATTCCACTAGTGCGGATGTGGTTAAAGAGAGCTTTATTCAATATTAGGAAATATCTTTTCATGCTTGGATTACGTTCAAATTGTCAAATTGATAACTCAAACATGAAAACCATTTGTTGGTTTGCATGTTTAGCTTCTACCCCAGGTCATCATATTTTTACTGACACTGATATCAGCATGGCATATGACAAACATTATGTGCCAGCATACATTCACTGGAGTTTAGAAGAAACACTTCATAACTCACACAGGACCCTCCGAGTTCCTAATCCTAATGGATGACTTCTTGTGAAGACAAACAAGAGCTACAGATTGTGTAACCCTAAAGGGTGGCTCCTTATGAAAACAACAAGTATAAGTATATATCAAGGCAAGATACTTTTCTGCTTGCAAGGTACAGCAATAACAGGATTCACAATAAATCCTGGCTGCAGCAACTATGTATCACCATTGTCTAGCAAGGAGGCTATGGGCAACAAAGAACTTGTACTCAAGAGTTTCAATATGGTTGCCACCATTAGCAAGTCTCATGAGACTTCTGTGTGCTCGTGGGACATGTAGTCCTTCTTATTTTTACTTAGATTTTTCGCAAAATGCATCCTTCTGAGATGCAATACTTCTATCAAAGCAGCACGCACACCCTTCAATCCTCTTCTGATTCTCAAGACGTGCGCCTTCAGAAGCCTTATGTTCCATGTCGCCATAAACCAGCACTTAAGGGTAAGCATGTCTGCACTAAATCCTGACACACACACTCCTTAACTGTGGAGTCCCTCAGAGACCTTCACTCTTTTAAACGTTTACTAGATCACCCTACTTATCCAGTCGGTAATGGCACACACAGATGACACAAATTGTAAAAGTAATTTATTAATAACTCTGCTAATGGCAAATAGAACTTCGTTTTCTGTTACATTGGACAGTAGCAGTCCAATTTTGTGGGCAACTGGATGTCCATTAACACCCATAAAATAAACAGGGACAAATCAGCGATCCTTGTTCCTGAAATTGACCAGTCCCTCTGGAATTCTGCCTGTAGGCCACCAGATTTAGCACACCTCCTCAACCCTCATCTTCCGTTCGTGACCTCAAGTTCATTTTTGACAGCCCTTTATTATTCAAATTTCCAAATTAACTGCCACTTACTTCTTTCTTCTGCATCTCCCGTGCAAGATTCTTACTTTTCTCCCCTCTAACTACAACCAGTCTTTGAAGTGTGATACACACGTGTGATAAAGGTAATCAAGGTGAGTATCAAAGCAGTAAAGAATAGCACAGCCCATGAAATAGAATATACAATGGAACTGGGCTGCATGCACGTCATTGAAATTTTCTTTCAAATATCTTTACTTCTTTGATATGCATTTTCATCACCTTTATCGCACATGTGTATCACGCTTCAAAGAGCACGTTTGTCACAAGCACCCTGACATAAAGTCCCTAAGTCCGACCCCATCTTATATAGGCCTCAACTCCATCTTGACTAATGGAGGTCACCATTTTTCCCACTCAAATAATGGAAACCGCCAGCTTTACCAATTTATGCAGAATCTCTGTTATTAGACGCAGACATCACCTTTCGATTATGACACGGATGCCACCACCAAAGCAAGATTTGTCTGAGTATAATGTCTACTACCCACCATGTAAAAGTTAATTAAGAATACATATCAAAATTAAAAAAAAGAAAATGTAGTCTGAATTAATGTCCTTTTTTTATCTTATATGTTCATAAGGAAATATCTACGATGCATACCTTGATGCACATAAGGTATGTCAGACGTTCCTAAACTTAGGTCAGAGATTCCCAATTCTGGCTTTAGTATATAAGAACTCCCACTTGACCACTTGTCAGAAGAGATCCTTTGCCCAGTGTATCGCCCGAGATTCTGCCAGAGACAGTCCCATCTACTAATGGCACACTTTGCTCTTCTCTGTTGCTACATCTCACCTGAAGCTGATAACGCTGAGTCCCAGAGGAAGACTGACTGACTGCTACCGCAGCGTGTGTTTGACCTTGAAGGTCTTACGGAGGATGAGGAGGGTGTTGAAGCAGCTTGAGGTGACGGCATTGACCTGTCGGTTCATGGTGAGTGATGAGTCGAGTACGATGCCAAGGTTCTTGGCAGGGTCTGAGGGGTAGGTGGGCTTCCGAGGGTCGTCGGCCACCAGGTGCTGTCCCATGCAGAAGGGGTGGTACTGAAGATGAGGACTTCTGTTTTCTCAGCGTTGCGCTTCACGCAGCTGTTAGTCATCCAGACTTCAACATCTTGCATTCCTTTCTGGAAGTTGAGTTTGGCAGCGGTGGGGTCTTTGGTGAGGGAGAGGATGAGCTGGGTGTCGTCGGTGTAGGATACGATGTTGAGGTCGTGTTGTCGGACGATGGCAGCGAGGGGGGCCATGTAGATATTGAAGAAGGTAGGGCACAAGGATGAACCCTGTGGGACTCCACAGGTGATTTTCGTGGGGTTGGAGAGGAAGAGTGGGAGTCTGATCCATTTGCTTCTTCCAGTGAGGAATGATCGGATCCAGTCCAGAGATGTTCCTTGTATGACTGCGTAGTGTAGTCTGGCGACTAGTGTGTGGTGGGAGACGGTGTTGAAGGCCGCTGATCGGTCGAGTAGGATGAGGGCTGCGGAGTTGCCTTGGTCCAGGAGGGTGCGGATGTCATCTGTGGCAGTGAGTAGGGAGGTCTCTGTGCTATGGTTGCTTCGGAATCCAGATTGGGGCGTTCGAGGACGCGTTCTCTTCCATGAATCGTGTCAGTTTCCTGTTGACTGTTTTCTCTGCAACTTTAGCTGCGAAGGGAGGAGTAAAATTTGATACTTGTATAGCGCACTACTCACCCGCAAGGGTCTCAAGGCGCTTGGAGTGAGATGGGCCGATAGTTCTTGAGGTCGTGGGGTCAACTATGGGCTTCTTGAGCAGGGGTCTGACTTCTGCGCGTTTCCAGTCGTCTGGGAAGGTGCCTGTTTTGGAGGTGGTGTTGATGGTGCAGTGTAGTTCAGGTGCGATGGCGGCCGCGGCTCTGTGGTAGATGTGTGGGGGACAGAGGTCGGTGGGGGCCCCCGAGTGGATGCTTTTCATGGTCGAGGCAGTGTCTTCGGCGTGATCGGTGTCCAGTTGGGGATGGTGGGCTAGCTGGTATTTCTGGGGGGCGAGGGCCATCTGTGGCACCTAGTGGATGGTTGATGAAGTTGTTGTAGAGATTTTTGATCTTGAGGTCTTGGGATGGGGTGATGTCTGTGGTTTCGATGTGTGGGTTGGTGAATTCTTGAATGACACTGAAAAAGTTCCTAGGAGTTGGTGAAGTTGGCCAGAATTTTGTTCTGGATAAGGTTCCTCTTGGTGGCTCTGATCTGGTTGTGGTAGTCCATCATGGCGTCCTTGTAAGTGGTGTGGTTTTCGGTTGTCTTGGTGTTTCATTTGTTAACCTGAAGTCTGTGTGATCCTGAGGATGAAGTAGCAATATCAGCAAGATGCAAATGATTGCATTCTCTTGGGTAGAACCATGCAACGGGTATAAAGAGGATGTACTGTACATTCGCTGCACATAAACTGTACCCTCTTGGACTGTATTGGCTGAAGTAAGGGCTGAAAACTTCTGAAACTTTGTTTAGTTAGGAATGCTAATACTACCCACACCCTATTTGCAAAAGTAAAAGCTAGGTAATACAAAAGAAAATGACAATGGGTTACTTTTTAAAAATTGGGTCATGGGTATTGATTGACATTACTAAAAGCAGATGTCTAGGACATGAATATGATCATACAGAAAGATAAGGATTATTGATAATCATTGTTTACTCATACGGTGCCTGTTAGAGTTCTAAACTCACATCAGTAAGAAAAAACTATGTTCAAGTTCAGCTAAGGCCAGTTCCTCCTGTTTTAGCAATATGGAATGCAGGTCACATGATCATATCTGGAATGAAACAAGCAATATGAAGCATGGACTGGGTCTCCTAGATTAGTTTCCAACCTGATTTTTTAGATTGTGTGGTCATATTAAGCCTTTAACCTTTTGTTTTCATTCCACTCCAACATCATCAGTGGCGCTCTACAATTCCAGTGTAAAAAAATGCAAAACGTCGCTACTAATAGAGCGAAGTGTAGCCACACTTATCTGCGAATATTTATTCCCTCCATGTTTTGCGTGTCATGTAGCAGTGTGAGTTTCAATGATGAGGCTATAATTAGGTCACTAGCATCTGACAAGTGACTGCAAACTAGGTCCCAGTAGGCCTGCAGTCCTGGGAACTATCAGCCAGATTCATCAAACCAAAATCCGCTCGCAAAGGGCCAGATTCTGAATGTCTGGCCCTTTGCGAGCGGTATTTTTGCATTTGGGATGCATCATCCCAAATGCAAAAATCGCAATTTTAGAAATCGCTACATTGCGATTATTTGCATTTAAGGAATCTCAATTTGAGATTCCTTAAATGCAATGCATGAACCATTTCAAAATTGCGAATTCGCAATCTGGGGCCGCTATTTACCGTGAAGTCTAACTACGTGGTAAATAGCAAAAACTAAGAAAAATGCACTTTAGTGCATTTTACTAATTTGTATGTTACACACACACATGTCCTTGGGACATGTGTGTGCGCAACACCAGTGTACATTACCATTTCAGGGGTGCAACAGGGTGTCCTTTGGACACCCTGGCACCCTTGAAATTGCTTCCTTATTTGCGATTCGCTAATTGCGAATCGCAAATAAGGAATTACTCCCCATTCATTCCTATGGGCCTTTAGGCCTATAGGAATGAATGGGAAAGCCATTCCTTATTTGCGATTAGCAATTAGCGAATTGCAAATAAGGAAGCAGTAGAAATCGCTAAAAATATTGCGATTTCTACATGCATCCCGTTTTGCGAGTCTTTAATAGCGATTCCTTAAAATTCGCTATTAAGGACTCGCAAAACATGACTTTGATGAATCTGGGGGTATGTCTTCCCCTTGTCCTTAGCATCACCAACAGTTTGAATTTGTTGTTAAGTTCGACGGCCAATGCTAGTCATGTAGAATATTTAAAAAGTTGAATTTCCTACAGTCTTCGCAAAGGCCTTTGTCCGGGATGGTAGGTAGGTCTGACCCTTTCTCATCAGTGATGGTTGTTTGGATAGCTGTGGGTTTGGAGAATACTTCCTCAATCAACATTCTATACAGGCTGTGACCAATTATTGTATAGTTACCCATTTCTCCAAAGAGGAATGCAGGGTGGGTCTAATATGGCTGATATGTGGTTATCCATGGCACCATTGAGGCAATACTTCGGATGTGATAGCACAGAAACTGATTAGAAGTCATTTGGCATTCCTTGCAAAAGTCTGTGAAGGATTTGAAAGAGCTGTTAGTGAGAACTTGACTCCTTGTTGTTATCCCTTTCTGAATGCAGGATGGTCAGTGCAAAGGCTGACCTGTGAGATATGCGGTAGCATTGTTCCAGAGGGAAGATTGCATTTTTAATGAGCTGTCCTGTTTAATTTAGTATGTGGGCCGCTATCCAAGTCGGCCTTGACCCTAATAAAATAGGACTGTTTTTGCCGCTTGGCGAGAAATAGTGCACATATAGTACTTGTGATCCCTCCACGCCACTCTGCAGGTGGCTTGCAATAACTACCCAATCAGGGGATTCGGTATCAAAGGTGAAGTGGTATGCCAACTGCGATAGTTGGTTGGGCCACATGGTATAGTTCCTTCTTCAGGAGACGTAAGCCACCTGAAACAGTAGTTGCATGTAGTTTGTGCATAGCTAGCTTTGGTGTGTTATTTTGAAGTATTTATTGTTTAATAAGAGAGTCTATTTTGCTGACTGATAAATTGAATTAGTGATATAGGATAAGGTAGCATTATGAAGATGAGACCCATAGTGCTAAGTGCAATATGCTCCACTTCACATAGTCTCTGTGGGGATCCGTTAATCATGTTGTTGAGGAAACTTTGCCATGACGTGCATTTAAACGTTTGGCCACTCCACCCCCAGTCTGGTTGATGGGTCTCTTATAAAACAAATGGTTCGCTGTAAGTAGCTTGCATTGAAATAAGCTTATCTGAAAACAGAGCTCACACAGAGGAGATGTGGAGTTACTCCTCAGACTGCACAGAAAAGCAGCTTCTCAAAAGCAAATTCTTCATAAATAGTTGGACTATAACATTTTTTGTCAATTGGGGTAGACTTCTGTAAACTTCCCTTCCCCTTGCACTCTCATCTTTATTTTGGCCATTTGAGAATTTGTGGGAAGTTACGTTTTAGTGAACCCACACTAATCTTTACAGTAGAAAATGCTTTTTATTGTGGCATAAAGGAAACACAGAGAAGTAGAACAATAATATAAACCAGGACAAAACAATGTCTGACTTCTCAGAGGATTCATTGCAAGCCTGTAATGGTCTGACATATGTTTGTAAAAGCTCTATTGCAAGACATCTTGCAAACATTGTTTTATATACATGGATTGTTGTGACTGCGCCTTTAGGTGTTTTAGGAGTAGTGTGGTATCCTAATAAGCAGAGTAACACAAGGTATCTGCAGTGACATTTTATTGTACTCCTAGGAGCATTTTGATTTTCTGATTGTATCTGGTGTATCTAGTCAAACCAGAGCACCGTGAGCAAGAGCATGCACCGTTTTGTGGTACGAAGCAAAATTAATTATTCTTTCATTCATCTTATGTATAGTTGGCAAATATCAACATTAAATCCATCTTAGGGCTGGTCTTGTAAGGACGTATTACATATCAGTCCTGAGACAAAAACTACTTTTCTAATATGTTTACTTAATTATTTTCACGTTTCCTGAAGACTGGTGTCATAGAATTTTTCCAGAAAGGTTATTCCACAGACTCTGTTTTGGTTTATCTGCCTCTTTCTGCAGAAAGGACAACCCTTTAATGTGTCAGGCATAGAAACAGAAGAAAGATGCTAAATACAGTCAGTATAGCTAAATATAAAATACCAGGGAGATTCAGTGTGTCGTGATTAGGCGGTAAAGTGTCAGCCCGTGTGGTTGTGGGAGTTTTATCAGATAAACGATTAAATGTTTATATGGCATCTTCTTAAAGAGGGCAAAATCTAAAGTCAGTATTTCAGAAGAAAGCACAAATCATGGCTTGATCCAGACATTTTTCAGCCAGATCTTCACTGCAGCCAGTTTCAGTGTCCCTTACATGGAGAGCAGTGTGGAAAGTAAAGGTGACGTACAGATAAATTGTTCACAGCATGCAGCACAGAGGTCAGAGTAACCTCTGGAAAAAAGTGTATTATTAATTATGGTGGATGGTAGTACATTGCAAGTAATAAAGTCTCTAACGCACTATATCAAGGCAAAGGTTTCAACAATTTAAACCTAAGCTTAACCCCTGGAAGCTATGGCACAAAGCAGACAGTCTTGACTTAAAGAAAATGTGTAAAGCATTTAGAAGTATCAAAACAGTTAAAGAGTCAAAAACAAAACACAATAAAAGTCTACTCCAATTTATCAAAATAGAGTAAAATGTAATACACAGATTGACATTGAAACATGAGAAACCAGATAAGGGGAAGCAAAAATATGAATTTTAATATTTAACCGCATCGCTGCTGCAGCGATTTTTGCGCTGTGCAGCATTTTTGAAATTACCGCGATACATGACGAGCTCAACTCGTCATCAGCACACGCCACCCGTGGGTGATGACGAGCTGAGCTCGTCATCAGCATCGAAGGGGTTAAGAGAAAAATTGCAAAGAGAAAGTAACGTGCCAATCAAAAATCATTGTTAGTAGGTGACCGAGACCTATGCACGTCAGGAGAATCACGGTGGAGTGCTGGTCGGATATGCCTAACAGGTTTGTCCCAGTCAAAGATTTGACCTTATTTTCTGAAATGGAAGTCAAAATCCTACAGCGGTGCACACTGTGTCGGAGGAAGCCCTCTCGAAGCCAGATAACCATTGGACAAGGTCCTGCTGAAGCTGATGGTTTAGCCAAGAAAAACTTAGAGTGGGAAAAGTTCTGATTTCACGCCCAGGGAAGTCCTTTTAATAGTCAGATACTTTTCTCGCCTTCGCCCGGTCAAGATTTCTTTGAGTCTATTTTTTGGAGCTCAGAATCCACCAGTGGGGTAATGCTGACGTCTGTAGCTGGGAAAGTTGCAGCAAAGCTAGATAGGCTTGCTGCAAGGCTCCGCTGGACATTTTTTTCAAGCAGCAAAAAGCTCAGAGCATGACCAACTTGAAATCTTAGCCCACTGAGATTGCACCTTGATCAGATTTTCTTATGTGGTTGGTCCTGTCACCCAGAAGCCTGGCAGTCCAAAATGTTTGTAAGTACGGATTTATCAGCGATTGCAGGTCAAGTCTATTTAGGCACAGCAAATGGTCCCAAAGACCTCAAGACAGCACTTAAGGGTCAGAACTCACGACAGCAAAGCCCACCAGCAGAGTCCAGTCCTGATCCAATCGCTACTGATCAGGTGAGCACTTCAGGAAAATGGCCTCTTTTAGCTTATTGTGTCCATGTAGTCACATAGAGTCACACCCTTGGAGTCCACTTCTTTGTCCTGGGTGCAAGTGGGAGTGGTTCAGCCCTTCGGGTCTCCTCACAGAACTCAACAGCAGGGGCAGTCTTTCTTCATTTTTTCCACAGGTCCAGAAAATGTCCTGAGGAGCTGGTGACGAGGTCCATTCTTTTACAGTTCAGGGTGGGTGTGACTCCTGGACACTCCCTCACCAAGGGGGAGGAATTCTTGGGGGCGCTCCTACCCATTTTTGCAGCATATCCTGTGTTTTTTACTGCAAACTGGCACAAAATGCGCAAGGGATTTAAGATTGGCCAGGCCTTCTGCCCTTGAAGGCAGCTTGTGTTGATTAGGGAAATGAGAAGTCCCCTACTCCTAAGGTACACCAAACTGGTTCTGAGACCAACTACTCCCACTGAACTGGTGCCAAACTGGCTACCTTAGGCCTAATGAACAAAGGCTTCCCCTTCCTCTGGTCTCCCTTTACACTAAACTAAATACAAAAATAAGGTTATGTTGTGGATTAGTTTCCTTAGAATACTGCACAATTTGAAAGGTTAGTTCCCTAAAGTAGTGTGATGGTATGCCTGGCACAGTATGGTGGTTAGTACTATTGGGCAGGGTGTTGGGTTGTTATACGTAGGCTTTAGTGCAGTGTGATAATGTTTAAAGGCTGTAATAGAGTTGGTGGATTAATGTGCAGAAGTGGGGTGGTTTGTAATCCATATGAAGCAGATCAGTGTGGTTAGTAGTGGCTTCTAGAATGGAATGCAGCAGCCTACAGACTCCAAGGTATCAGAGCAGTGGCCTGGGTTAGTGTTCCAAGGATGCAGGACAGAGTTTGAGTCACTGCCCTCAGGATGTGAAGATGGAGTCTATATACAGCACCAGGGTTCATATCTAAGGGCCTGATTTAGATCTCTGTGGATGGCTTACTCCGTCACAACAGTGACGATATCCCGTCTGCTAAAATATAAATCCCATTATATCCTATGGGATATATATTTCGGCCGACGGGCTATCTGTCACCGTTGTGACAGGGTAACCCATCCGCCGAGATCTAAATCAGGCCCAGGGTCACGCATTACACATGGATTACACACCAAGAGCTAGAGCTGTTCTGCTAAAGCTAAAACTGGCCATCTAATGCTCACATCCCATTTTAGTTGAAATAGTCTCACAGCCCCTAACAATCCGCCTGAACTTTATGCTAATAGTAAGTAATAGACTGCATACTGAAGTCCTTGTATTCTCGCTACATATTTATAAAACCAGAGACCAAGGATTACAAGAGGAAAGTAAC
Source organism: Lissotriton vulgaris (assembly GCF_964263255.1). Taxonomy (NCBI): domain Eukaryota; kingdom Metazoa; phylum Chordata; class Amphibia; order Caudata; family Salamandridae; genus Lissotriton; species Lissotriton vulgaris. The sequence continues at coordinate 2,111,762,565 of NC_141689.1, read as the reverse complement.
TATGTATAGGGAGCAATAAAATTCTTGCTGTCATTTGTTAATTCGCTGTTGCAGACTCCTTGGAGTTCCATAAACTCAAGACAGAACTCTGCCTTCAGTTTCACTCCTCAGTACAGCCAAGAAACTCCAAAATGACCTTCAATATAAATACAATATCCCAATAGGGGTAACAGTTGTCATATATCACAAGGTTTCCAAAGCACTGAAATACCACTAAGGCTTATTTTACCATGACATATTCCAGAGGACCCCCCCCCCTCAGTGCTGGGACTCAACCTCAGAGTAAAGTCGAAAAACACATGTATATGTATACACTACTTGTGAACTATTTAAGTATGGCATAGAAACAGCTTCAAATGTCTTCATAGCCTCGTGCAATAAAAAATCATAAATAAAAAATACATATACATGTGCATTGGGTCAGCCTACTTTATCCACTGAGCTGTTCAACTATAACACACATTCCTTTCCAACACACCTCAGCATACAGCAATGGGTCAGCCCACTTCACCCATAGGTTCTTTTGCATTGGATTGAGGTCATTTTTGATCCCGTTCACAGGTATACACCTATCTAAATTCGTTCCTCATTACATGTACACATACACCAAAAAAGTACATTTCACTGGCAACGATGATTGGCCAATACTTTACTTTGACAATGTATTTTCATTTCCATTCATCTTTTTTTTATTGTGTAGTCATCGTTGTGTGTTTAAACTACGCCAAAAGGCTACAGTATCTCAAAGCCTGTAGTGTATTTTCTTTGCACCAATAAGAATCTTATATTCCTATGCGGTCCTTTAAAATTAAAAAGGATTCCTATCCCTGCTCGAAGTACACCTGTCCCTAACAAGGCATGTACTATTCGATTACACTTAAATACATTTTTTTTTAAACTTAAACGTGTTAATGAAAGATTAAGGGCCACGTATAAACGAGTGGCATGTTTTCTTGTTTTTGTGGTATATGTTTACCACAAAACATATATGTACAAACAGTAAGCGTCACCCCAGATCAGTCAACCCTATTGGCTTTTCCAATAAAGAGTCGCTGAGGGCACATTCCATTTCCTGACACTGGCCCTGGGAGAAAGCAGCTGACCCTGGATGCTCTGGACTGAAATGCACTGAACTGGGTGGCTAAGGATCAAACCCCGTTGGGAGAAGGGGGTGGAGGCGGGTGCTCACCCCCACCTCTGCAATCTCGGGCCAGGAAGCTGATCCTAAACTCTAGTTCTTGGAGGTGGGGGCGTCAGGACTGGATTTCTATTTTTAAACAGGTATGTTTCCGATTCAGACTTTCCACTGCAGCAACAGGTCAGGGGACCCGGGCAGCCCGAGGACTCTGAAATCTCATCTCAGAGGAGAGGGTATTTTTAGCCCCGTGGGTGGACAGAAGGCATGCAGGTCTCTCGGAGAGGGCAGCGCGAGGAAAGAATTCACAAATGAAAGTCGCCCCCACCCCGGCCCTGGCGGTCCGCAGAGCGCGTGCTCCAGGGAGGGAGGCACACGGCAATGCTTGGGTTACACGTGGGAGATCCCTGGACCACACACGCCGGAGCAGGCGAGGGGGCATCCTAAAGCCAGGGGTATATTCCTGGGGCATAGGCAAGCCAGCAGAGTGTGTCAATGCGCCAGTGCGAAGCTGCGGGCACGGGCAGCACGCTGTTTAGAACAGAGGCACACAATATTTTGACTTCTGGACAGCTCCCCCTTAATCATTACTGGGACCAAGAGACTTCCACTGAATCACTGGAATGTGGGGAACCCCACTGAGCCATTACTGGAAGCCGGTGACCCTGGCCTATGCATGGTCGATGATCTGAACCGTAACACGATAGATACTAAAGCATGGAAACAGATACACAAATTATGACACATTATATTTAATTCCTCAAACATATATATCTATATATATATATATATATATATATATATATATATATATATATATATATATATATATATATATATATATATATATATATATATATATATATATATAACAAAATCTATATGTTAATTTTAATTGATATGTTGGAGCCTCTCTAAATTCAATCGAGGCCACTCATCCTCCATACTATGGGCCATTTGTACTTAAACAATTTCCCATAACCACAGAATGGGTAGAACACGTTGATACATCTGGCCCTATACTCTGTTTGGAGCACCTGCACTGCTTCCAAGAATCAATCTGAGGGTGCTAATTTATTACATTTTTAGTCTCCTGTTTCAAATTCCTTCACAGTTACAGTTTGTATTAAAATGTTCAATTGCACGTGTAGCTTCTTTAATTATGCGCGCTTTATTAATCTGTTGGTATTATTTAATTTTCTAAGTAGTCACGGACCCCCTTGGGAGGCTTCCCCGACCACAGGTTGGGAACCACTAGTTTAGAATGTTCATGAAGTGCTAGTTTTGGTCTTGGATCATGTTGGGTTACTAGGGTATTCAGTCACTGATGCACAATGCCTTGAGATCTAAATATCACGGACACATGATGTGTGTCACGTTGCCCCTGAGAATCTAACTTTCATTAAAAGGCCCTTTTAGAGTATGGTCTGCCTGCTGCAAAAAGTCTCGAGAAAGTTCATCTTTTTTTATTAAGGATGGGTGATTTTCAAATTTTTCATATTAAAAAGTTCCTGATCTATTTACCGTGGAAGAATCATCTGCATTGGATCTCTGGAAAGCAAGCATGGTCCACACAACTAGAAACTTTTATTGTAGTGCATTGTAGTGTTTTTTGGCCTTGGTACTCATAGAACAGCCTGCGGGCCGCCAGCAATCCGGCAGACCTTCCTAGGGGGCCAGCAGACCTTTGTCTGAATGCAGAGTGCATTCCCAGACACTTGAAGTTACTCAGCATGTTATTGACGGCGGCGTAGGGTTTCAGATATAAGTTAAACTATTGCTATTATGGTATTAATCAGGGATTGCGGGTGGAGGAAATAAATAATGTTGCCAGCTCATTATTCTGATGTCACAGATGGTACACCTAAAGCTGTATTTTCAGCACTTACCTGTACATACTTCGAATAGCAAATATAAATAGAAGCACTTTTAATTATGTTCTAGGGCTGCCTGATTGATCCATGACTGATAATTAAAGGGAACAAAGACAGAAAAGTCACATTACAATGAATACATACTTTGTTTATAACCTTATTTAGTGTCAAGACTAACCCATGGCAGGAACTCCACTCCGCCAGCGGAGTTTGCGGAGATTTGCCTACTAAGCGCTCTGTGGCGAACGCGGAGATAGGCAAAACTCCACCTCCGTAGCAGAGCGGAGTTAGCTGCTCCCTCACCCCTTCCAAATACTTTAAAAATAATGAAAAGATGGCACTTACCTGTGTTTCTTCCACCTCCCCTGCCTGGCCGCTCTCCTTCCTGCTCCACTCGTGTCCTTTTTCATAAAAAAAAAAAACACTACGTTGTACGTCTTGCGTATGCGCAAGACATACAAGGTAGTGTTTTTTCAACAATGAAGGACGCGAGGCTGCGAGGAGTAGGAAGGAGAGCGGCCAAGCAGGGGAGGCAGCAGAAACACAGGTAAGTGTCTTCTTTTTATTATTTTTGAAGCATTTGAGAGTGGGGGAGCGGGGAGAGAGCTGAGCGGAGCTATACGTAGCTCCACTGAGCTTTTTTCAAACTGCGTGGAACTACGCGTAGAGGTACTGCGCCAGCTCCGCCCCCAAATAGTCAAGACCAGGTCTTTGCAGACTCTTTAAACATATGGCTGGCATTTTTCTTTTGGCAACCCTACTTTTTATTTCTTTTCATGAAATGCATTCTCACACTACAGCAGTAAATGTAAAATACAAATGTAAGCCAAAGTGGGGGGAAGAGGGTACTGGAATCCAAAAAAAAACCTAAGCTCTGTAACCAGTTTACAAAGGTATGTAAATATGCAAATGGTCGTTAAAGACCTGTGAACAACTCAGGCGTGCTGGAGATAAGACTGCAAACTCTGCTCAGCGGAGCCCTCAGCAGCTCGAGCTAAAGCAGCACGGGCTGAGACACACGACGGGGGAAGGGGCTGAAGCCTTTTTTGCATTGCGCACCTGCTACCCATGCTATTATAAAATGTATGGATCTTAAAATGGATAGATGGGGAGTAGTAGCCTCTGGCAGTGGGAATTAAGTGTAAAAAAAACAAACCTGAACTGCCTCAAATACTGTGTGTTTGTAACTGAGTCTGTACGTATACACAATTTCCTGTCTATGAAAGCGTGTGTGCGTGCTTGTGTGTGTGTGTACGTGAGTATGCCTGAGCATTTTGCCAATTGCCCACAAGGGTGCAATAAATAATTCTGAATGCATTAAAGGCAAAGTATGCGCAGAGAAGAGAGGAACCAATGCAAATGAATACATGCAACATTACGCTACAGTACCAACTTAACCAACCCTCTTGCCTCATCCTTGTAACTTTAAAGTTACATCTGCTTTTGAAATACAGGACTGTCAAATAATGTTTAGAAAAGGGGGTGGGGTCAGTGGGGGCCATGCCCCCACTGACCCCACCCCACCTAACCCCACCCCCACCTACCGGCCCATTGGATGCAGCCTTCAACCACAAATCAGACGGTATTTTTGCCCCCCGAGGTAACTTTTTTGAGGTTTAAGGGCTTATGAACTGGTCCATAAGCCACTGAGAGCTGCAAAAATATTCACTAACTGAATACTTTCTCACACGCGCCCCTCGTGCCTCTACTGTTAAGACACAGACCCAGAGTGTACACATTCAAACCAAACCATGCAGTTGTGTGTCATCCACACAAAACTGTCTCCCACATCCCAAAACTGAAAATAATCTGCTTTCCTTTAACACAGTGGCAAAGAGTTACCCAGCTCAGTGTCACAACACACTGCCCACCAATGCACGTTCAAGCCAAGTCGAACAACTGTGTCATCCATTTGACATGTCTCGCACTACCAAAAACACAACCATGCCAGTGCTTTCATCTGGCACACATAGGAGCCTAGCTTCAGGGTGGTGTTTGGGGTGTTACACTCCCCTAATTAGTGTATTATGTAGTAAATAGATGGGGACAGGGGCTTTCAGTCGAGTACATTGAGGTGTCTGTCAAGTTTCACCCTGGATTTGTACATGCACACACACACTAAAGCACACACACACTCTATCTCTCCTCTCTATTTTGAAGTTTTTAAAAACTGTTGGTTATTTTATAAATATTTGGTGAAGTACTGCTACCTATCTGCACCGCTCTCCCTTTCCAATGCCCCTTAAGCACCCCTCATGTCCTGCTTCTCAGATAATGTATGCTAACAAGATATGCCAAAGACACACAGATGATGGACAGAATGCAGAGCAAATCAAATATTCACCCAAATCACGAGATCTGGGTTAAATCCATTGTTCTTTTGCTCACCATTCCACCCCAGTTTAGACCCAGCCATATGCAAATCAGTCATGGGACCAGTCCAGCCCGAACTGCAAAGCTTGGTACTCTCAGGACCAGAAACAAGCATCCTGGGCTCAGTTTCAGGTCATCACCCCTCATCAGCCAGGCAAGCTTGAATCCAGTGGCACAGTGAGCCCGAGGACCCACTTCTGGGCACCCACACTTAGGGCGAGAAAGCAAAAGAGACAAAGATGATGGACAGAATGCAGAGCAAATCAAACATTCACCCCCAGTCAAGAGATCTGGGTTAAATCCATAGTTCTTTTGCTCACCATGCCACCCCAGTTTAGGCCCAGCCATATGCAAATCAGTCTTGACCCTGTGCCTCATGGGAACAGTCCAGCCAAACTGTTAAGTCAGGTCCTCCCTGGACTGGAAACAATCATCCTGGGACTTGGTTCTGGGTATGCCAGCATGATTAATGGGAAATCTGAAGCTCACCCCCTTCCCCAATCTTACTGACCAAGTTACGCCTCGAGAACACGCCGGGGTAAAGAGTTACCCATTACAATCTCACAAGAACAAAACACACCATTCATTGCCAATCAACAGAACACATTAAAACTGATGTGAAAAATGACAAATGTATATGTACATAAGCGGCGTTCATTTGTGTTCGCCATATCTCTCTCTGTAAGCAGAACGAGTACCGCGAAACAATGACTGCATCATCCCGCCAGCGTAGGCCCATGCACGTACGCGACAGCTATTCTAGACACCATGGTCTCTCTCTGTCCATTTGTTAAATCCCCAGTACCCCCCCCTCTCTCATTCATAGACCATAAAACCCTCTTCCTCTGTGTGACCCTACTCAGGAAATGACACCCCCCCCGCCTAGCCCACAACCCCCTGCATTTCCCCTCAGGGACACCCTTCCCCTCTTCTGATGATCCCCCCCCTCCCGGCCACGCCTGACCCCTCGACCCGGTCCCGAGTCATAAGACCAAGCCTCATGGATGTACCACCACACCCCCCCCCCCTTTTTTTAGCCCTGCATAACAAAATGTGACGCACCAACTGCAGTGTCCGATCTTATCGCCTGCCCAACTTTAGATCTGACCACCCCCTCCTGCCCTCGTGTCCTGTTGGAATGTCCGGCTGCAAGATTACAATCACTTCTTACATTTAGGAAGTGGAACGACATCCAAGGAAGGGTATGGGAATAGGCCTGAAGCCGGGATTCCAAACATGCCTTTTCGTACTTCAAAGTGTCTTTATTGCAATAAGGAATGTTTGTGCATCATAAACTTGTGTATAAAAGACGAAGCCTCAGTGAAACTTGTTAGAGCACCTCTTGAAGACACTGTGTGCGTGTCCGAAATGACAGGCTCTCCTCATGAGAAATAAAACTCTGTTCTTGCGTCCCTGCTTCCAGCGCCTGTCTCTTTATTTGGTAACTGTTCAAGATGGGAACTAAGAGGCGTCTTGCGCCAGCAGCCTGGGCATCGGTTGTACTCTGGACTGCTTTTTCCTCAATTGGCGTCCCAACGCGGGGTCCATCAGCGACATAAGGTCCGGTAAGAGAGGTCCAGACGATGGGGTGAACATCTAAACGATTGGAGTATACCTGCCTTGAGAGGACCCTCGTCCGGCTGCCGATTGAATGAGCTTCACCGATTCCGAACGGACCTCTCTCAAGCGACCTACTGTCCTGACTGGAATCCCACAGGAATGCTGCGGTAAAACCATGGAGTAAGAGAACGATCGGGCGCTGGAAGAGGGAAGGCGAAGAACTGTCCGCATGGTCCGGTCCGGGTAAGGTTAAGTAGGACGTCTTTTACGTCTGATTGATAGGATGGCTTTTATCCATCTGATTGACTGATTGATTGATTGATTGTTTGTATTGGAATCGATATTTAAATACTAATATTGTTCATTGATTGGTTCATTTAGCTTTGGTTGCTACTTGAAGTATTGGTTCTCTTTGAGACATTCTCTGTTTGCAAACAGCAACGAATAGGAACGTTTCTCTCTCTTTGCAAATAGTGAAGGATAGGTAATGCGGACTTTTGTCCCCCATTGTAATCCGTCATGCCTATCTTTCTCCCCACTGATTGTTTGTTATTGATTTTTATCGATTATCGCTCTTTTGAGATATTCCCTGTCTACAAACAGAGAAGAATAGGAATATTCTGTCTCCCTTTGCAGATAGCAAAGGATAGGTAATGCAGACTTTTGTCCCCCATTGTAATCCGTCATGCCTGTTTTTCTCCCCACTGATTGATTGGTTGCCTGGACATTTATTGTTCCAGGGATAGTTCGCTTGAAGTATTCTCTGTTTGCAAATAAACGTGGAATAGAAAGAATGTCTGACAAAATATCGAAATCCACAATATCGATGTACAAAAATATCGGAACAAATATATCGAAATCAAAAATATCGACTTCCTATACTTAACTAGATATATACACAAATATCGATTTTTTAATATCGATATACAAAAACATCGTTTACTGTGATATCGACTACATTAATATCGGAATACAAAAATATCGCTTTCTACAAAATATAATGACATTAACTATAATATCGACTACAAAAATATCGTGCACATCAATATCGGATTATAAGCTATATAGAATTTTTATAAGCATCTGTTAGCATACTTAATTAACGTTTTATATGTTTTCACATCAAAATAAACATACAATACTTTCATTAATACTATAGACACACTATTAATTCATCAAATATTTCCTATTGGTATAATTATATCACCTACACATATAAAAATATTCTATGCTAGTTTGTATACTTTTAGAATAATTTTTGGTTTTTCACTTCTAATACAAAGTAATCACAACTGAAATTCAAATATACTAACTAACCAATCACAACCCTAATTTTTTAAATGAACCAATAGCAAAGTAATTACTACTGAAACTCCCCTATATAAGCAATGAAAATCTAAGCACAAACTACTTGCCAAAAGTCACTGAAGGAGATTCATCTCTATCCGAATTGCTGCACAACAACTAGAAGAACCAGACTATCAACCTACTATTACATCTTCTAAGTAAGTAAATAAAATAGAAACTGCATTATTTGCTAATACTACTTACTTACCTGCTAAATACCCAGTGGCCCTTTGCTATTCATACTACTTAACATGCTAAATAATGATATAAAAATATTTTTTTAGATACTACCACTACTGAATATTCTACTCAAAATAACTGTGAACAAAGCATAGGAATACAGATTCTAAAAACTATGTAAGTAATTTCACATTGTTTCATTATGTGCACATAAATCTAAACACACAGAAATAATGACTTTTGCACCACATATTTCTATTTTTCTGTAGATTCTACTACTGAAAACTGCACTACTAATGAACTAAGGACATCAGTACTATTTCTACAATACTTTTTACTAAGTAAGTAAATAAAATAGAAACTGCATTATTTGCTACTACTACTTAATTACCTGCTAAATACCCAGTACCCCTTTGCTATTCATAGTACTTAACATGCTAAATAATTATATAAAACTATTTTTTTAAGATACTACGACTACTGAATATTCTACTCAAAATAACTGTGAACAAAGCATAGTAATACAGATTCTAATAACTATGTAAGTAATTTCACATTGTTTCATTATGTGCACATAAATCTAAACACACAGAAATAATCAGTTGTGCCCCACATATTTCTTTTTTTCTGTAGATTCTACTACTGAAAACTGCACTACTAATGAACTAAGGACATCGGTACTATTTCTACAATACTTTTTCCTAAGTAAGTCTATAAAATAGAAACTGCATTATTTGCTACTACTAATTATTTACCTGCTAAATACCCAGTGCCCCTTTGCTATTCAAACTACTTAACATGCTAAATAATTATATAAAACTATTTTTTTTAGAAACTACGACTATTGAATATTCTACTCAAAATAACTGTGAACAAAGCATAGGAATACAGATTCTAATAACTATGTAAGTAATTTCACATTGTTTCATTATGTGCACATAAATCTAAACACACAGAAATAACGACTTTTGCCCCACATATTTCTTTTTTTCTGTAGATTCTACTACTGAAAACTGCACTACTAATGAACTAAGTACATCAGTACTATTTCTACAATACATTTTACTAAGTAAGTATTATGCAACTGAAATAAATGTGGAAAAACCATACAAACATTTATAACTGTTCTAATTATTTTCTATTATATATTGTTTATTTACAGAGCAAACACAGCGAATAGATATACAGACATAATACAGAACTCCACATTCTGAATAATACTGATACTAATCACAAAGTAAGTATATTAAAGAACATAATTACCAGATAATGTATTAAAAAACGTACCAACATGGTGATTATTCTAACACATATGTTCCTTATTTTTTTAAGATAACACTACAAACTACTCTCCAGAAGCTGAAGAAACAATTATACTGCCAAATACCAACCTAAAAAAATATGTAAGTATCTTCACAATGTGAATCATGAAGATACACTTTTGAAGTAGAAATGAGCTCTAACATTGCAAATGTACCGAAACATTAATTATTATTATACTACTTTCATGTTTTTCATAACAGCTACAACAACATCACAACCATTTATCCCCAACTAAAGAATCAAGCAACTCCTAAGTTTTGCTGTAAATTCTAAAACACGTAAGTATAAACATTCCTACTTATCACTAACATAGATTATTTATCACATTTAATTTGACATTAACTATTATATATATATTTTATAGATATACAAAGTACAAAATGACCGAAGGAGCCGAATTTGTGACCAGCCAGAAAGAAAACTATTACTATGCTACATGGGTTACACGTATACACAAGAAAAGCAATATGGCATGAAAGTTAATTGGAAATGTTGTAAATATTATTCTAACAAGTGCTATGGAAGAGCAACAACTAGAAAAGCTACAGTACTGTATACTAGGGAACACAATCATCCACCTAATGTTACTGAAATAGAAGTTAGAACAGCTTTGGAAAATATAAAAGAAGCTAGTACAGGTTCCCAAAAGCAAACAAATGTCATTTTAAAAGAAGCCATTCCTAAAATCCCAAAAACAGCCACAACCCAAATGCCAAATATCCTGTCCTTAAAAAGAACGATAGCACGAACTAAAAAAGCTACTACTGCTACAACACCATCTCCCAGAACATATCAGGATATAAATTTAACTGCAAACCAAATAATAACTTTAAATAAACAACCATTTATAGTTTACGACAACGAAAACAATGACAAATGGCTTATCATTTTTGGTACCAATATGAATTTAGTTAAACTGCAGCAAAGCCAATATTGGATGATGGATGGAACATTTAACATCTGTCCCAAACCATTTTTCCAATTATACACAATACATGGCCTCTACCACAACTGCAACATCCCTTTGCTATATGCACTATTGCCAAACAAAAATAATTCCACATATATGGAATTATTAAATATAATAAAACAAAAAACTAATGATTTTTCTCCAGAAAAAATCATTCTTGATTTTGAGCATGCAATGCTCTCAACTATTCTAAAAATCCACCCCCATACCTGCATTCAAGGCTGCTATTATCATTTCAACCAGAGTTTATGGAGACACCTTCAAAAAACTACCCTAAGTGTCGAATATGCTACAAACTCATCTTTTGCCTTCCAAATCAAAAAACTCATTGCACTTGCCTATGTCCCTGAAACAGATGTAGCTGAACCTTACAACATTATTATAGACAGCCCATTCTACAAACAAAATGAAGCTAGATTAAGTCCATTTCTCGATTACTTTGAAGACACCTGGGTAGGCAGACTCCACAGATCTGGCCACAGACAAAATCCAAAATTCCTCATACCCTGGTGGAACGTTTACAAAAGTTTCCTTAACGGAGAATAAAAAACTAACAATGCCGTGGAAGGTTGGCACAATGCATTTGTACAATCAACTGGCAGAACCAATCCTACTCTAGAAAATTTCATTAAATGCCTACAGAAAGAACAGAGCTACCAAGAATTTAGAATGGACCAATCTGTAACAGAACTTGTCCCAAAAACATCAAAGCAAAATAAACAAATGCACAAGTACCTGGAAGAACAAGTAAAACTTTACCCTAGTACAAAAGGCATAGAATACCTAAACATCATAGCCAAAACACTACTGTAATTAATTCTCAAAATATTATAAAATACTAAAAGTATCACCTAAGTATGCAAAAATATGTAACGTGAGCTTCTTAAGTATTTAATGTATGCAATATATAAAGATATTATTATAATATATGCACACATTAAAACTAAATAACAAGTAAAAAACATTTCGATTATAAAAATGACATTACCCACCCACACAAAAATAGAAACCAATGACTTACCAATTATGTTGTCAATCCAATAACGTCCTTCTCCACCAAAGTAATCCAGGTAGTGCAAAATTAACCCCCCAAAAAATGGAAAAATACAACTGTTCCAAAATTAAGAAATCCACGTTGTCCTGAGCCATCGAATAACCATAAAAAACCTGAAAAAGTTGAAAAATAGAAAGAATCGCTCCTGGAAACCCGAAAAATGTAAAGAAGTGTTTGTAAAGCAGTGTTTAATTAAACAAACAAACACTTCCTTGAAAAAAAACCGGAACTTCCGATGTAGCGTACACCTATAACAAAAACATAGAAAACAGACATTCCCACCCACATTAATTAGCTAGTAATTAGATACCAACATATTAACATTGATGATTTAACTTGTAGATATACCCTAAAAGACTAAAATTCACTCTCTAAATAAATAGTTAACTAACTAACACTACGTGTATATACCATAAATAAATATCTGTTTTCAAAATCTAAAACATAACTCCCTCACATTCAACAACACTAAATATAAGGTCACTAGTCTCAAAACATCATAAAAATACACATAAAACATATAAATTCAACCTTACCTGAAGCGACGTGAAGTGTCCCCAACCGCGATCAGCCCTTCTTCCAAATAACCCAAAACGACCTAACCCGGTTACAAAATAAAGCACCCAAATGCAATAAAATAGTCCCAAGTTTAAAATATAATATCTATACTTAACAAAATAGGGAAAAATAAAATTTAAGTTTATATTATTGTTTAAAAATATTTTATTTAATCCTACAATGATTTAATTAACAAATATATAAATGAATGTAATAAATAAATATTATGAAAACAATAATGTTTATGTTAACAATGTCTAGAAATATAACTACATTGTCACAAATTATAATAATTTAAAAAAGTGAAAAAAATGTGTGACTTATATTATAAATATGTGATCTTTACAAATGAAGCTGAAAAAATCTTAATAGAAAAAAACTTGTGATATTTCTACATTTTTTTCTGAAATAACAATATGTAAAAGAGATAATAAAGAATGTTCATTTTTGTACAAAAAGTTCCAAAAATAATAATGCTTCTGTATAGTTGTTTATCATTATGTTTATAAAAAATTATTTTAAAGGCAAATGTAATAAAAAAATTTGTTGTATGAAAAAACATTTTATTTTTGAAACATAAATAAAAAAAATGTTTCTACAATCATGTTGAACTATTTGTATCATTATCTTACTAGAAAGTAATAATCTTATAAAAAATTTCACTGTATATTAAATGTGAGTATATGTTGGACTCTAATAATGTAATTATTCATATACGAAATCCAGTGTACATTAAATTAGAGTAGGTGTTGCACACTAATCATATAATAATTATTATTCCTACTCCAGTCTACATTAAATTTTAGTAGGTGCTGGACACTAATTAATTATTAAATAATATTCCAACTCCAGTCTACATTAAATTAGAGTTGGTGTAATGTTATATATTTGAAATTTCCTTTAATGGATTGAATGTAAATTATTTATATTTTTACCCTGTACAACTGTACACAAAAAACCCAAAACTGACCCTGAACCCTACAAATATTCCTTTACCCAAAAACAGAAAACTGACCCTGAACCCAAAAAATACCCCTTTACCCAAAAACTGAAAACTGACCCTGAACCCTAAAAATACCCCTTTACCTACAAACTGAAAACTGACCCTGAACCCAACAAATACCCCTTTACCCAAAAACTGAAAACTGACCCTGAACCCAAGAAATACCCCTTTACCCAAAAACTGAAAACTGACCCTGAACCCTAAAAATACCCCTTTACCTACAAACTGAAAACTGACCCTGAACCCAAAAAATATCCCTTTACCCAAAAACTGAAAACGGACCCAGAACCCAACAAATACCCCTTTACCCAAAAACTGAAAACTGACCCTGAACCCAACAAATACCCCTTTACCCAAAAACTGAAAACTGACCCTGAACCCAACAAATACCCCTTTATCCAAAAACTGAAAACTGACCCTGAACCCAACAAATACCCCTTTACCCAAAAACTGAAAACTGACCCAGAACCCTAAAAATACCCCCTTACCCAAAAACAGAAAACTGACCCAGAACCCAACAAATACCCCTTTACACAAAAACTGAAAACTAACCCTGGACCCCAAAAATACCCCTTTACCCAAAAACTGAAAACTGACCCAGAACACAAAAAATACCCCTTTACCCAAAAACTGAAAACTGACCCCGAACCCCAAAAATACCCCATTACCCAAAAACTGAAAACTGACCCTGAACCCAACAAATACCCCTTTACCCAAAAACTGAAAACTGACCCTGAACCCTAAAAATACCCCTTTACCCAAAAACTGAAAACTGACCCTGAACCCAAAAAATACCCCTTTACCCAAAAACTGAAAACTGACCCTGAACCCAACAAATACCCCTTTACCCAAAAACTGAAAACTGACCCTGAACCCAACAAATACCCCTTTACCCAAAAACTGAAAACTGACCCAGAACCCTAAAAATACCCCCTTACCCAAAAACAGAAAACTGACCCAGAACCCAACAAATACCCCTTTACACAAAAACTGAAAACTAACCCTGAACCCCAAAAATACCCCTTTACCCAAAAACTGAAAACTGACCCAGAACACAAAAAATACCCCTTTACCCAAAAACTGAAAACTGACCCTGACCCCCAAAAATACCCCTTTAACCAAAAACTGAAAACTGACCCTGAACCCCAAAAATACCCCTTTACCCAAAAACTGAAAACTGACCCTCAACCCTAAAAATACCCCATTACCCAAAAACTGAACACTGACCCTGAACCCAACAAATACCCCTTTACCCAAAAACTGAAAACTGACCCTGAACCCAACAAATACCCCTTTATCCAAAAACTGAAAACTGACCCTGAACCCAACAAATACCCCTTTACCCAAAAACTGAAAACTGACCCAGAACCCTAAAAATACCCCCTTACCCAAAAACAGAAAACTGACCCAGAACCCAACAAATACCCCTTTACACAAAAACTGAAAACTAACCCTGAACCCCAAAAATACCCCTTTGCCCGAAAACTGACCCAGAACACAAAAAATACCCCTTTACCCAAAAACTGAAAACTGACCCTGAACCCCAAAAATACCCCATTACCCAAAAACTGAAAACTGACCCTGAACCCAACAAATACCCCTTTACCCAAAAACTGACCCTGAACCCTAAAAATACCCCTTTACCCAAAAACTGAAAACTGACCCTGAACCCAAAAAATACCCCTTTACCCAAAAACTGAAAACTGACCCTGAACCCAACAAATACCCCTTTACCCAAAAACTGAAAACTGACCCTGAACCCAACAAATACCCCTTTACCTGAAAACTGACCCAGAACCCTAAAAATACCCCCTTACCCAAAAACAGAAAACTGACCCAGAACACAAAAAATACCCCTTTACCCAAAAACTGAAAACTGACCCTGAACCCCAAAAATACCCCTTTAACCAAAAACTGAAAACTGACCCTGAACTTCAAAAATACCCCTTTACCCAAAAACTGAAAACTGACCCTCAACCCTAAAAATACCCCTTTACCCAAAAACTGACAACTGACCCAGAACCCTCAAAAAACTCCTTTACCCAAACTTAATTATTATTATTTAATTACCAATGAATTATTAATTAACAATAACGTTAATATATTAGCTCATTAGCTGTAATTAAATCATTTAAATAATTAATATAAATTTTTCCAATTTAATTAACACAAAATATATATATATTTAACAAAAATTAACCTAATTAATATAATTAACTAATTAATATTAATTAATTACCAATTAATTAGTAATTAAAAATATGTACAATATGATATTAAATAATTAACTAATTAATTTAAATTAATTACCAATTAGGTATAAGTTAGAAATATTGACTAACATATATTAATTAATTAATTATTATTACATTACTTCCCACCCTTATCCCCTATAAACCCAATAACCCACTCCTATAACTAGATATCTAATATTATTTTTTTTTAATATTTATTTTAAAAAAAATTCAGATTAAAATTTTTTTTTACATATTTTTATTATTTTAGGTTTTTTTACATACATTTTAATACACTCCCCACCCTTATCCCCTATATACCCAATTACCCGATCCTAAACCTAGATATGTTTTTAAAAAATAAATTTTTATTTAACATATTTTTTTTTTTTAAGATACACCTTTTTAACAACATTTTTTGTACAATTATTTCAATTTTTCCTATACTATTGATTATTTCCATTACTACACGATATTTTGTATTGTCGATATTTTGTCAAACGATATTATTGTTTTCGATATTTTTACTTACTTACCTATTACGATATTTTTGTATCCGATATTTTTGCTTCCCAATATTTTTGACCTTCGATATTTTTTCTTTGATATTTTGTCTTTACAATATTTTATTTTCGATATTTTGTCTGATTACCGAATAGAAATATTCTGTCTAGTCTTTGCAAGTAGTGAAGGGTAGGTAATGCGGACCTTGGTCCCCCGTTGTAATCTGTCATACCTATCTGCTCCCCACTGATTGGTAAACTAGTTCCACCCGGACCATTTATTAGAGGTAAATCATCTGGCTCAACCGGAGGGCACCCCTAATAAAAGGACATATGTACAATACGAAGTAATCACCGTATCCTGTTAACAGAAACTTTAGCTTGAAACACACTAGAAAAGGAAGGAAAAGAAATCGAGCAAAATCAGTAGGCCACTGGTGAGTTTGTGACTTCGCTAGAAATGAGAAACGTTAGAAACAGCCCACAATAAGAAACATGAAAGTGGTAAGAGAAAGCCAAGCATGACATCACGGCAACCACGAGGTAGCTAGGCTCCGCAGCCCCTCACTGCCCCAAACATGTCTGTCCGTTCCACCGCCCGCCACGCCCAATAAATGGTAACATGAGATAGATACAAGTCAGCAGATACCTACCCCCATTCCGGAAGCTCCCGAAGTGCAACAGGTCCACGGTTACGCCCATCCGGAAGATGAGGCCTCGACACGTTCAAGGCGGTGCCCGACTAACCGCCATCAGCCGGAGAGGTCGTGGGATGGTCGGCCCGGAATGTACTGGTCCTCCCATCCTCTTCTGGCGCCCTGCAGGCCACCGGGGTGGGGGGGATGTCTTGCTTATGCCTCCGACCCCCCCCCCCCTCCTCTTATCGCCTGGTCCGGCCATCACGAACGTCGGAGCCGGTAAACGGCGTGGGGTGCACTGGGAGGGAGAGGCGGCGCAAACGAGCCTCTCCCACCTCCCCAGGTGGAGGCCCCTAGCTGCACCCCCAGCGCTCCACTCACCCGACAAGGGCTCGTCCACTCTTGCGGTGCAACGACCCTCCACTCACCCGACAAGGGCTCGTCT
Organism: Lissotriton vulgaris; assembly: GCF_964263255.1. Taxonomy (NCBI): domain Eukaryota; kingdom Metazoa; phylum Chordata; class Amphibia; order Caudata; family Salamandridae; genus Lissotriton; species Lissotriton vulgaris. The sequence goes on along the minus strand of NC_141689.1, from coordinate 2,111,745,368 downwards.
ACTCTTGCGGTGCAGCGACGCTCCTCTCACCTAGCGGGGCCTTGTCCACTGTTGCGATACAGCGACGCTTCGCCCAAACCAGCCAAGTTCATGAAATAGACGGTCGACCCTGCAGGAGCGGGCCCGGCGTAAAAAGATGGCCCGGTCGCTTGTCAGCTAGAAAATTAGTCCCACGACCAGAAGTGTTCTCCTCGACTTTGAAGATTCTATGAGAGCCGCGGGGGGCGGGGCCCCTGACCACTGACCCCCCCCCCCCCGGGGGCACCCCCGATGGGGAATGACTGCCATGGTCACCCACGGAACGACCAGGATGTAGCCACGAGACAATGGCGCTCTCATGCCGGCACCAGCCTCAGTATGAATGACTAAAATCCTGTGGACTACCAATTTGATCAAGTTCCGGTGGAACACCAGTATGACCCGGTAGGAATGATTGTTGCCACCCCCCCCCCTTTCTTTTTTTTGACTGATGGTTCATTTCGCCAGTCCCTTTTGCTACCCTTTAATGAAAACTTTTGGACTGCCAAAAGAGGTTCTGGTTCAACCACGAGTTTATGGAGACATTTTGACTATACTTGGACCTGCCTGACCTCACCCAAAATGGCGCCGGTACAAATGAAACTCGCAACTCCTTGTTGTGTCCCGGTTGCTCAGCCTTGATATCATGAGATATGTATGCAATTTTTGCACATGGCGAGATGGGATGGGCATTGATTATATGTTCGGACAATGAATTGATATTACGTTTTGGCGCATCATGTTATTGAAAGTTTAAAATTTTTCAACACTTATGGTACTTGCTCACAATGAATTTTCAACATGATTTTATCGTATTTGTCGCACTTTTTAATTATGAAATCCCTGACCACCGACTCTGTTATGCTTTCCACAAATAAATATCCCCGCGTGTACAGTTCCAGTCTGCTCCGTGGCCGGCCCACGTGGTTGTAGGCCCGTATTTGTGCACCAACATTTTTAATTAAAGGTTTTTGAAAAACAAACATAGTTGTAGCACTTAGATTGGTAAGTTTCGAATAAATGAACACTGTTTCCGATATGAGTACAATACAGGTGAAATGAAGCAGCTCGATTAGTTAAAGGTTAAAAAGTATAGTACACAGAAATATTGCAAAACATGAATGGTCCAGGTTTGTTATGTGTGTTTTTCATTTTTATGCAACGTAAAGCAATCGATAAAGATCCCGGTATTTAGTCTCTATTTGTATGCCACATGTATCAGGGAAATTGTTTTAGACGCCCCTAAGCCACTCCGAGGGAATGCCACCTAGCCCCTCTAGTTTCCGCGCCTGGTGCACAAAACGACCCTGTACCACTTTAGACCATCCCTCTTCCTTGGAGGAGAACACGAGCTCACCCCCCACTTTGCACCGACTGCCCTCTGTCTTGACCCTTCCCTGCACACGCCCCGTAATGCCACACTCGGGCGATCTATGCAATACGCAGTCCATCAATAATTATCTCCCCCGCACTGCTGGTCCCTCTGGGCTTAAAACGCCGAGATGGTAGGGACTGCATTCCGCGGAGATAGGTCGAGTATGTGGTAAGTAAAGGCATTTTCGGGTTTTTGCGTGCGGATGTGGTTTAAAAACACTGCCCCCACCCCTTCTTTTCCCTTCTTTCTGCAGGTCACATCGGAACGTTGCCTAAAGTATGGAGAAGACCTGAGCAGCATGCCATGGTCCAGCGCGGAAGTCAGGCTAGCACTGTGAAAGTTAGATATTATCTATGGAGACTACCCCTGAGAACGTGACGATTTTGCAAGATATGAATGCACGTGTGCATGCTCTGATGTGTATAGCTCGACTGAATACACGATTCACATGTTTGGAATGATGAAAGAAATGTTTTTGTGTATGACTTGAGTGATGATTGAACGACCAATGGAATGGGGAAAAGGGGGGTCTGAACTTGGTGCCTATACACGATGAACAAACAAAGATACAGCGCTCCCTTACTTGGAAATAACTGTCTCTCTCTCTCTGAGCACAGCGACTGGGAGGGTGAAGCAGAAACTTGACGGGTTATTACAGTATGACGAAATATGACTCCAACCGGCACCCCAAATAATACAACCAAGAATAACGTGCACCAATGAGTAAACTCAAACTTTAACTAAGTAAGGAAAGGTTAAGGAATATTCCGGGGTGAGGTCTACCCAAGTAACCTCCGCCTGAAAGACTAGGAATGTAATCAAAGTTTAAGATTTACCACCTTCTTCTTGCACCCTCATAGACATAAAACTCAAAGCTGCCCCATTGTTCTCCCGACTGATACCCTCTGTTGTCTCAGCTTGGAAACCCATTCACTAAAAACGATTCGGAGATCCCACCGTGAGCATTAGCCCGACCAAGTTAACTCCCGACCAATTGACAAAAGTGTAAGTATTTGCAACCAAAACGCCACCAGACAAGGCAGCCGACGATAAGAAAGAAGAAAAAGGTAAAAAGCTCAACCCCCAGATGGATTAAGTAGGATACTAAGAATGCGCAGCATGCAGGCAGAAATCTTTGTGGCCAGAAACTGTTCTATGTTTTGTCTTGGGTTTTTGTATGTAATACATGTACTATCTCCCCCGTCTGAATTCGTGTGTACGTAATGTATGGATCTACGTCGTCCCTCAGCCTGTGTTTCTATATAACTCGACCCCCGCTGTCCTGTGTTGTGTGCGCACTGGATGGCCTATTATCGTACACGTCTCTCTCTCTCTCTCTCTCTCTCTCTCTCTCTCTCTCTATGTCGTACGTGTACCGAATAGGTCGTTTAGAATGTGGATGACTCTCTCTCTCTCTCTCTCTCTCTCTCTCTCTCTCTCTCTCTGAGGGTCCCCCCTGTTCCCTTTTCCTTTGTGTGGTTACTTTGTGCCCCGCCGGCACAAGCCTAATTGGTTTGTGAACACAAAGGTGTTCGGAACAAATTGACAAGAACCTAAAACGATTGTAAACTGCCATGTTACTACCTCTCCTTTCTACAAAATGAAGGAACTTGAATTGGCTAAGAAGGAAAGGACAGATAAGACGACTGATGTCCCCTGATCTGGCCTTTTTATAGGGGGGGCTATATGTCAGTGGCCTTCCATTTTTTCAGTTTGTTAGAAACACAATCCCCAATGTCCAGATTGCCCCACCCCTCCGCATCCAAGTACGAATGACCAGAACACCCTCGCTTCTCCCGATTGACACCAGCTCCATATCTGCCGTCCCCGAAGTACAACTGATGACCCTGATTAAACCGTTACTCCCCGAGAAAAGAATGTTTAGCCCCTGTCCCTCTCTCATGATGACAGCACTCTCCCCTGCTTGCAAAAGTTAGCCGACCCTGAAGGAAAATGTAAAGACTGTCAGGACTCAGGTTAGAAAGACGAGTCTCTACTGAAGGGTCCGATTTCGAGTTTGATAGAACACACAGTCGATAGGAGTCTGACTTCTCTCCATATATGTCATGAATGAACACCAAAACTGTGACCGATGAACATATTCCCAACTACTTAGGATTTGGGACGGAATTGAAATGTATAAATGTCTTCTCCTGCCAGTTCTCTAAAGCTTGTTTTGTACCCATTCAAAGATACACAATCACCGGAGGAGAGGGGCCAGACGTGACGCTCAGCCTGGCCGCAGATCATGAAGAACCTGTGACTTCGACCAAAGGTGGAGCCGCAGAGCAACGAGACGCGGGACGAGGCACCTCTCTCAAGCACGGAAACTGAGAGGATGAAGGGCCGCCTTGAAGCCCTCTGTTTGCTGACCCACTTGTGCCAGAAGCCCCCCGCTCTTCGAGCCCGATCAATGGGCCAGCCTGCTCGTTATCCCTTGCTCCCTTGGTTTGGTTCAGAGATCTGATCCCACTCCGCCCTCTCTTCCCTCGATTATCCAACGACACCCCTTCTTTCCACATGGATTTTGACTCAGAAAAGAAGAACAGCATTTAGGTAGAATAGGGTTTTGCCACGAAAGGAGAAAAGAAATGCAGGTGCCCAGCATGAGGCACCATTAAAAAGATTAGTTAGGAAACAGGACTGTGGTCTAACAGCAGAGGACAGATCGCACCCTGCGACGTGTAAGGTTGGATCCGAGCTGGACCTATAGCTCCACCGCCGGTGCTCAACAGCGCCAACGGAAGAAGACGGACTACTAGAGCCTACCAGTGATGGCTCGCTGCTAAAAAGACACTGTGACGAAGACCCCCCCCCTTTTATTTTTTTGAACATTCTATCCCTCGACTAATTGCTTGTATAGACTGAATTCCTCCCTCAACCACTTTGTATTGCTTTCAAAATGTTTTTCCGGTCACTTTAACTGTACATTGATACCGCCGAGAGAGTCAGAACATGGTTCTTTAATATGTCGGAACATTTCCTTGATTGACCCCGACTGAGTAGTATACCGACTTGTATGTATAACCCGACAAATGTAAATTCATATGTATTGCATTCCGCCTATCGCATCGACTACACATGGTTATACGCAATCCGCTAGTATTGACAAACGCTATTTCATTGACCACACATGGCTACATGTACATCCCGCCAGTTAGGATAAACACGGAAATGAACTAACTTATGTTAAAAAGCGGCGACTGTGAAAAATGACAAATGTATATGTACATAAGCGGCGTTCATTTGTGTTCGCCATATCTCTCTCTGTAAGCAGAACGAGTACCGCGAAACAATGACTGCATCATCCCGCCAGCGTAGGCCCATGCACGTACGCAACAGCCATTCTAGACACCATGGTCTCTCTCTGTCCGTTTGTTAAATCCCCAGTACCCCCCCTCTCTCATTCATAGACCATAAAACCCTCTTCCTCTGTGTGACCCTACTCAGGAAATGACCCCCCCCGCCTAGCCCACAACCCCCTGCATTTCCCCTCAGGGACACCCTTCCCCTCTTCTGATGATCCCCCCCCTCCCGGCCACGCCTGACCCCTCGACCCGGTCCCGAGTCATAAGACCAAGCCTCATGGATGTACCACCACACCCCCCCCCCTTTTTTTAGCCCTGCATAACAAAACGTGATGCACCAACTGCAGTGTCCGATCTTATCGCCTGCCCAACTTTAGATCTGACCACCCCCTCCTGCCCTCGTGTCCTGTTGGAATGTCCGGCTGCAAGATTACAATCACTTGTTACATTTAGGAAGCGGAACGACATCCAAGGAAGGGTATGGGAATAGGCCTGAATCCGGGATTCCAAACATGCCTTTTCGTACTTCAAAGTGTCTTTATTGCAATAAGGAATGTTTGTGCATCATAAACTTGTGTATAAAAGATGAAGCCTCAGTGAAACTTGTTAGAGCACCTCTTGAAGACACTGTGTGCGTGTCCGAAATGACAGGCTCGCCTCATGAGAAATAAAACTCTGTTCTTGCGTCCCTGCTTCCAGCGCCTGTCTCTTTATTTGGTAACTGTTCAAGATGGGAACTAAGAGGCGTCTTGCGCCAGCAGCCTGGGCATCGGTTGTACTTTGGGCGCCAATTGAGGAAAAAGCAGTCCAGAGTACAACCGATGCCCAGGCTGCTGGCGCAAGAACTGGTTTGAACTAGGCAGAGGCCTCTCTGCCTTCAGAGAACAAAGGATGTTGGGGTATAAATATTGGGTATCACAACAATTAATATCTGGGGGTCAAAATAAGTGTTGACAGTAAGAACCACTATACCATGTATACACAGGACAGTAACAGCGAGAAATAATAGTTGAAAAAGTGGTCGAGTCAAGACTCAAGGGTACCAGGAGGGAAATATTGTTCCCATCAGAAGCCACACTGTTCCGCCCTTATTATCATCATGTGGGATCTCCTTACCCAGGAGACAAGACGGCCGGTAAACATTACCGTGACCGGGATGTAGTATGAGGTATGAGAGCAGAACAGAATAGTGAAATGGTGGCTAATGAAAAAGCAGTGTAAAGATTAGAAGTGAAAAAGTGAAAGATATTAAAATTAGGTGAATGGGTGGTAAAAAAAGAATTTTAATGATAACCCCCAAACCCTAAGGTTAAAAGGCAGGTGTGGGTGCAGGTTTTAAATAATAACCGCACTTGTTAGTGGTCGACATGTTTCAGCATATATAAGATGTTCTTAATGCATTCTTCAGGACCTGTATATAGTACACTACTGCTTTCAAAGAAATGAATCGTAAAATGAATCGTAAAATGTCACCTGAAAGTCCAGGCGTGCTCAACCGTATACTGTCAGTGTAATGGCAAGGGATCCAACATGTAAAACAACAAATAGACAAACAAATAACACAAGGCACGTTATTATTTGTATTCATAGTGGCATTACTATATGAACAATCATGCCTGATCATTATCTAGGGCATGCACTCACCCTTATGTGTAGGCTGAGGAGCTTCACCCCACCTGGCTGCAGCGCAGGTAAAAGGAGCACCGCTCTGTGAGAAATCACAAAACGTTTAGTTGAGCGGTTAGTTATAGAACACTAACTTATTTGGTTAGCAAAATATACTTTGAGATAACTGGTTAATTGAGCCTATAGTAACCAGACCGGGCGTAGCCGCCGCGCTCTGTCGCAGCTCAGGAGCAACGACCACACACTGGGAATAAATGGAGCAGAAGGCGTCAGTTTGTAGTTGGGAAACTGACGAAATTCGCCTCATATTGTGGGTCGTGATGTAACGTCTGACAGCGTGTCAGTTTAACTACAAACAACTACGTATTGTTGAGAGGGGAGCTTGCAAGGGCAGCGCTGCATATTGTGGGTCGCGATGTAACGTCTGACAGCGTGTCAGTTTAACTACAAACAACTACGTATTGTTGAGAGGGGAGCTTGCAAGGGCAGCGCTGCATAGACTCAGCGGTAGGCGCGCAAGACTAAGCAGCCTAATGCTACGCATAATGCGTATGTGTTGACTCACCTAACCGTCGGCGTCTCCAGGCAGTCTTCAGTACTGCTCGGGGGGGCGCCGACCGCCGAGTGAGCTAGTGTTTTGTGTGCTGCCTAGAGCAAGCGTGATGACGAGCAGTCATGTGACTACAAGACTGCTGGGAATTGTAGTCCTCTACCGTGTGAGGTAAAAAAATAGGTAATTCTACCAAGGAATAATATAGATCCTCTAGTGTATGCCATAATGCACAGTCTTTGATAATTGGCTGTTGGTAATATCTTTCTTGAACAAAGTCGGAATCAATTTTATTTTATGCGCACAGGTGCGCGGTGGGTTAGAAGTAGATATGGGAATACTGACAACCGTTCATGTTTTATTTAATGCAATAGATTACCAATGGCTGTAAAAACAGATTACCAAGGAGAGTATGCAGTGCAATTGGAGCCGTTCAGAGGGACATCCAAGGTATGGGTTCATTAAGGCCCTCCTTGTCGCTGTTAATGCGATATACCCATTTCTGTTCTATCTTGAACAAGAACCTGCTTATATCAGCGCACGAGTCTGGGATATGTGGTTGTTCAAGGACTGTCCAGTAAAAATCTTCTGGACTATGGCCCTTCTCCAGGAAATGTGCGGTCAGTCTGGTCGCTTGCTTGCGGCACCGTACGGTGCTCTTGTGTTCCTGGATACGTGTGCGTACCTTTCTAGTGGTCATACCGACATACCGTAGGTCACAGGGACATTTGATCAAATATATCAGGTTACTGCTGTTGCAATTGGTGAACTTGTTCTGTGTCCATGGGCGATTGGTGCCAATGTCAACTTCTGTAGATCTGTTAGTCTGAGGACAGACTGAACAATTGCCACATGGGTGGTGACCAACCACAGCTGGTAAATCCCACAATGTGCCCACTTGTCTCTCTTCTTTACTACGTGGGCGTGTGTGTACCAATTGGTCCTTCAAGTTTGGGCCTCTTTTATAAGCAAACATAGGCTGGGGGATGTTATCACCTCCGGTTTTTAAGATTGACCAGTGTTTCCTTATAATTTTCTGCAGCTGGTTGGAACGACTGTTAAAGGTATTTACAAAGGCAATCCGGTCTGATTTCTCTTTCGGAGGGTTGATTGCAAGAAGGGCATCCCTATGGTTGTTAGAGGCCCTCTTTTTAGACCTACGAATGATTTTCTTAGGGTATCGTTTCTCCTTCAGTTGTTCCTCCAGGTTTTTAGAGTGTGTTTCGAAAGACGCCTTCATTGAACAGTTTCTTTGTACCCTTAAGAACTGGCCAAAAGGTCCTGAGCTGCGACAGAGCGCGGCGGCTACGCCCGGTCTGGTTACTATAGGCTCAATTAACCAGTTATCTCAAAGTATATTTTGCTAACCAAATAAGTTAGTGTTCTATAACTAACCGCTCAACTAAACGTTTTGTGATTTCTCACAGAGCGGTGCTCCTTTTACCTGCGCTGCAGCCAGGTGGGGTGAAGCTCCTCAGCCTACACATAAGGGTGAGTGCATGCCCTAGATAATGATCAGGCATGATTGTTCATATAGTAATGCCACTATGAATACAAATAATAACGTGCCTTGTGTTATTTGTTTGTCTATTTGTTGTTTTACATGTTGGATCCCTTGCCATTACACTGACAGTATACGGTTGAGCACGCCTGGACTTTCAGGTGACATTTTACAATTCATTTTACGATTCATTTCTTTGAAAGCAGTAGTGTACTATATACAGGTCCTGAAGAATGCATTAAGAACATCTTATATATGCTGAAACATGTCGACCACTAACAAGTGCGGTTATTATTTAAAACCTGCACCCACACCTGCCTTTTAACCTTAGGGTTTGGGGGTTATCATTAAAATTCTTTTTTTACCACCCATTCACCTAATTTTAATATCTTTCACTTTTTCACTTCTAATCTTTACACTGCTTTTTCATTAGCCACCATTTCACTATTCTGTTCTGCTCTCATACCTCATACTACATCCCGGTCACGGTAATGTTTACCGGCCGTCTTGTCTCCTGGGTAAGGAGATCCCACATGATGATAATAAGGGCGGAACAGTGTGGCTTCTGATGGGAACAATATTTCCCTCCTGGTACCCTTGAGTCTTGACTCGACCACTTTTTCAACTATTATTTCTCGCTGTTACTGTCCTGTGTATACATGGTATAGTGGTTCTTACTGTCAACACTTATTTTGACCCCCAGATATTAATTGTTGTGATATATTGTGTTAGGGGCGTATATCTGGTTGGTCGATAAACTTGCCCTCAGACCCTCCCCACTTGTTGTTGTTGTGTATAAATATTGGGACCCTGATCCCAAGAATTGAGATCACTTCTGGAACAAGAAACCTTTCTGCCAAGGAGAAGAACTAAGTTAGCTGCAGGAGTTGTAGTGCCCCTCTGCTAGTGTGCTGTTTGCTGTGTTGACCTGCAGTGGTTGCTTCATTGCCAAGGGAAAGGAGAAGGAACTTTGTTAGGACGTTCATTTACAGAATATTCTCCAAGGGCTTGAACTGTGCTTGCCTCCTGCTGAAGTCTCAGGGACAAAAGACTTCACCTCCAGCCCCCTCTTGAATTTCCCAGCTGGGAATTCTGACTCCAGACACTTGCGTGCCGCTGGGAGCTGGAAGCACGATGCATCGAGAAGAAGCGTGTCGCCGCCGCAGCTGAAATCATCGCAACACCGGAGAAGCAAGCCTTCGCCGCATCTCCCTGGAAGCGTGTGTTCATCGAAGCTGCCTGCCGTCGCATCACCGGAGAAGTGTGATGCCATCGTGAGAGTCGCCATCGCATCACTGGAGAAGCGTCATCCCACCGTCATCGCCTCGCCACATCAAGGGCACCATCTTCTGGCATCGCAACTGGATCATCACATTGCATCAAGGCGCCATCTTACGCACTGCAACGGACCCGCAGGCCAAGAATCTACGCATTACCTCCGCACCGGTAAGGCTCACGACGAGTCCCCTACTCTGCGCAAGCATTGAGGAAGGACGCAACCGTTCCCCCGAGTCACGGAACCAACGCATCTCCCCTTTTGCGAGCCTTTTGTTCGCTTTGCGTTACGCATCCAGGTACTTTGTTGAGAACTTTGTCGCATTTACCAACAACTTGAACTAAGAGACTGTAATCATCTTTTAAGTAATCTTAAGTGTAGTATTGTGGATTTTTGTCATTTCTGGTCTTGTGTTCTAGGCTATATCAAGAATACTTATTTTTATAAAACCTGTGTTGTGTCCATCTGTAGTGTTATCACTGTATTACTGTGTATATTCACAAATGCTTAACACACTGCCACTGAGATAAGCCTGTCTGCTTGTGCCAATCTACCAAGGGGGTGAGCAGGAGTTATTAAGGAGTGTAATCCTCTTATCCTGATTTAGAAGTAAGGGTCCCTATTTGGACAAAGGTGAATACCATTGCCAACTAGAGACCCCCAAATCTAACAGTGACAGAACCAAAAAGAGTTACAGTGGGGACCTCAGAAGAGAAAATGAGTGTATGATAGAGAAAGGAAAAATATATGAAGCCTGGAAAAGAGAGTGTGTGTGTGTGACTGGGAGTAAGACAAAATGAGTAAGCGAGAGCATATACATTGTAGTCTGAGAGGGAGTGCGAGATAGTGGGCGAAAGAGTAGATGAGAGTGTGTCTAAAGAGGTAAAGCGTGGGGCTGTAGGTAAGGAAGCTGAAGACCTGGCTCTTGATATGAGCACCTTGGGACCACACACCCATACCTACACACCATGTCCAAGCTTCTGGTTATCCTCTGGGGTGATTACTTCGCTATACAAATAAGCATTAAATAACATAACTATTCAGAGCATGACTAGAGATGGTAGTCATACATCTTGGAAAAAGTTCAGTTTTTTTGTTGGTTCGGCTCCTGATATTTATAAAGCGCATGGCTACGCAGAAGGTCCGCCCAGCACTAAATAGCCACCGAACAGCTATTATGCCCATAAAGCCAAGCAGGACTCCTGGCTCTGCTCTTCCCATGAATTCTCTCTAATTGCCCACCTTGATTACTCATGTCAGACTGTACAAATAACAAATAAAAATAACAATGGCACTCGTTATCAGCATGTGAATGGATGAAAGACGGGGTCATCATCACCACCAGATTCAGACTTGTGGCTGATACATCGATGCACTACGATATCCAGTCAATGTTGAGAGAGCTTGAACTTCCTGAAATGGTGCCACGATGCAGCATAAAGGGGGCTAGAGACATGAATGGAAAGTACCTCAAGTTGATTCCACCTCCAAACTGCACAAAGTGGGATAGAGAGATGAAAAGTGTCACAAGTTTCCCTTCACTATCACTGATTTATTAGGGCCAGAGGCAGCCACGCGGCTTCATTGCCATGAATTGAGTACGGAAAATCTTTGGGAAAATGTGACCATCTGTAGAATTTGTTTTGCATTTTTGTATGAAGGGGGTGGTAAAAGCTGCTGGGAAAATCTAAAGAATCTGCAGAAACTATAAATGAAAAGTTTAGGAATATCTTTAACCCCCTTGGCCGCTGCGGTAATTCCGCCGCGGCCCTGGGGGCTGGGGGGGTCGCGCGGCACCGCCATGCTTGTGACGGAACCACTCTGTCACGGCTCTGCCCACTCACTAGTTCGCCTGCACAGGCGGGGAATCAGAACCGCGTGGGCGGAGCAGCCGCAGCGTTGCGGAACCACTCCGTCATAAGCACAGCGCGCCCGTGGCTCGTGACGGAGTGGTTACGTCACAGGAGTTAAATACAATGAGAAACATAAACAAAGTGTATTTATTTTCAACAGTCTAAATATTTATAAAGCAAGTGAGAATGTGTAAGTCCCCTCAAACACAGCCTCAATTGAACCCTCCTTTGTGTATCATGCAGCAAAAGTTGCAACAACCCTCCACCCCCTCCTTTAATACACATCCATCCATCTTTAGTCTTTGTGAATTAGTACCACAGTCAGTGCAACAGTTTTGCTACCTTCTGTTGATAGTTGCTGCTACCTGTGATAACTCCTTATTGACCTCAGTCATTCCTCCTTCCCGGCTGATGCTTTCACATCCATTCTAAGCAGAGGGGAGCCTTGAGGCGATTATCTGGATCTGGCCTACGGTGACTGACTACCTGCAGTAAATGCAGATACCAGCCCCATCAGAATTAGAAGCTCGTGGGAGCTCTTTGTACCTGTTTACTTTTACCCACAAAGCAGCCGAACATCTCTGACAAAATGAGGAATTACTTGAAGTCCTCATTTCATACTGGGACCTCTGGCTGCATCTTATAATGGACCAGATTTTCAACGCTTAGTTCTGAGGGTACAATGAGTAACACTGAGATGGGTAACAATAAGCATCGGTTACTCAGCGCCAAGATACCCTTGGGTGAACGTGCGCTTTACAAATACACGTTATGTTAAGTCATGGTCAGAAAATACCAACCACTTTTCCAGGCCACTCGAATTCAGGGCCACGGTGTAATAAAGGTGAATGTGCCAAAGTTTGAAGATCCTGGTAGTGAATGTGCTACCTGTGACCCACACTAGCTGAAATAACTCACCACGCACCCTTTCTGAAAATCTTGACAGACCTACTCTTTTTCTTAATTTAAGTTTGTAAACCGCTTATTATTTAAACCACAGAAACATCAGAAAACACAAAGCATACAATATTCCACAAATAAACTAGCAGTTTTACAATACAATATAAAAAATGCAATTTATTATGAAAAGCATTTCTGTTAACTAAAGGTTTGTAAAGTCGTAAAGCATTTAAAACATTTAGGGCCAGATGTAAGAACATTTAGAATAGCGATTTTTTTCTGAAACGCTATTTGGTAATCGCTATTCTTTATGTATGAAAGTTTTATTTTTACATTACAGATTCCTAGTAGGTCACCAATCGATCTTCCTCATGACTATTAATGAGGTTGGTAACATTTGGACCCACTAATAATCACAGACATCACTGGGATGTTGGCCTCCCGAGGTCAGCAGACCACCATCTCTGTGACTGCTTTTTAATGAAGCAGATTTTATATTTTTTAAATGCAGCCAGTTTCCCTTAAATGAAACAGGACTGCATTTAAAAAGAAAAGTTTCTCTTTTTGTTTTTTGTTGAGCAGTGGTCCTGTTGCCCAATACTTCCTCTTGAATCAATTTCTTTTACATTCACAAATGGGAAAGGGTCCCTGGGGACCCCTTTTCTTTAACAAATGGATTACCAATACATGTTTTTAGTCAGTAAAGTGTTGTTGTTTTGCGGACGGATTTCAGTCACAAAATATTAATACATCCCATTCCGATTCGATGTTTGGAAGGGATGCTCTAAAAACACCCCTTTACAAATACCAAATCGGTAGGTATTAGCAAACCTAAATTGCGATCCACAATTTAGGTTTAATACATGCCAAAATGCCGTTTTGCTTTTGAAAAATGGCTTGGTACATCTCCATAAAGACCCTTTACAAAAGACACAATGTAAAAGAAATAATTTGTTATCCAAAGCATTACCCCTGTAGCACAGCTCTAATGAGTCCTTTTAAGAGTAGGAATAGCACAAGAGTGATTTACAGCTAGATTCATGAAGCATTTTTGCGGGAGCAAACGGTGCGAATCGAAGAATTCGGCCGTTTGTGCCCGCAAAAATGGCATTTGGAATTCATCAATGATCATGAACTCGCAATTTGAAAAATCGCAAAAAATTGCGATTTTTCAAATTGCGATCGCATTTAAGGAATCTCAATTTGAGATTCCTTAAATGCTATTCATGAACCATTAATAAATTGCGATTTCGCAATTTTTTGCCGCTATTTACAGCGAAGTCTGACTTCGTGGTAAATAGCGAAAACTGAGAAAAATGCACTTTTGTGCATTTTTCTCAGTTGTATGTTACACACACACATGTCCTTTGGACATGTGTGTGCGCAACATAAGTCTAAATTTACATTTCAGGGGTGCTACAGGGTGTCCTTTGGACACCCCTAGCACCCTTGAAATCGCATCCTTATTTGCGATTAGCAAATTGCTAATCGCAAATAAGGAATGTGTTGGAATCACAATTTATTTAGCGATTCCTACATGAATCCTGTTTTGCAAGTCCTTAATAGCGATTCCTTAATAATCGCTATTAAGGACTCGCAAAACAGGACTTTGATGAATTTAAGGGTATATGTTGCAGGACTAAATATACATTGTGTGCTGAAATGGCAGAGTGCTGAAAATTTCAAATTGCCACAGATGTCTCTTCGTCCCTTCGCAGGTTAATATCAGTTTGTTTCAACTGTCCCACAAGGATCAAAATCTGGAGTGTTGGGTTTTCGAGACTGAGCTAACAAGTGTCATACCTCCAGGGATACAAATGAATGGGAACCGGCTCGATTCGGGCTCTAGCAACTTTTCTTGAGATGGAAATGAGACCGTACTGGCTCCCGAGACTCATCCGGGCTGTTCCATGGTGCACCAGACATGGTTGGCTCCAGAGACTAATTCTGACTGTGTCCCGGAGGAGAGGAGTGGACAGGATGAATTTCTTCCACTATATAGAACTGTGTTTTTCTTAGCTTTCCAAACTAGGTCCAGACTCCATCATGAATTAATTTCTCATTGACTCTACACACAGCAAAATGGGCACTGAAAGGTTATTGAATAAATACGTTTTGTAACTCCAATGGCTCTCTATGAATGAAAAAGTTGTTCTTTGTAAGCTCTATATGAATTTCCTCTGGCATGTTGCAGTTTCTTCCCTTCTTCTTGCCTTGCTTGCCTAACCTCAGTGGGCCTATGCATTTAATAAGTTTGTCATTGTTTTATATGTAACTGCTTTGCACTGTCACATCAGATAACATTTGGTGAAAAGTGAACTAATTATTATCAATTGAAGGGATGGTGTTAGGTACTGTTGCATTTTATTCTTTATTGTGATTCATTGAGCCCTTGTAAATTTACTCTCGTCATGCTTACTGTGTGATTTTTACTGGGTATTTTACTGTGTATTTTCCTATAAAAGAGTGTTTATTTTGGAGGTGAGCCAGTGTTACTTCCCATATTCCTACAGAGCAGACTCACATTGATTAACTGCATACTCTAGGCTTAAAATAATTCACAGATTTTACTTGATAGATACCCTAGGTATTGTTACATTTATCAGCTTAATGCCAGCTTCTAACTAGTATTGGCAACCGAGTTCTGCAATTTTATTGAGACTTATACTAATTCACCGTGTTTATTATGCATTTTGCCTGATTTTGAGACCAATCATATTCTGCCTTCTGCAATGAACTTAAATCTTTTAATAAACATTCATGGTTTCGAACGTTTATTTGGTCTCATGAAGACTTACTTAAATGATTATGTTACTTGAATTGTAGAATAAAATCTAATCTATTTAGGGGCGCATTTCCTAATATATTATTGAAGATAACACAGCTCCCGATCCTGCGTAGATGCTTTATCTTTAGATCTCCAAATAGTATCAACAGTTTTGGTGATACATGCGGGCACTCGTAGGAGATTAGATAAGATCTAGCGATAAAATGTTTTCACCTTCCTTGAATTTGTCTACACTCTTGGTTCCTATAGTCTGGACAAATTGGATTAATTGCACTGTTCCTGAAGCAGTTTCTGAGCAAAGGAGCGTATTAGAAGGGCAGATCAGTCGCAGCCGGCATCGCTCACGGGTAGGTGGGCAGGTGCGGGGTTGGGTGGGGGGGGGCGGAGAGTGGTCGTGAGGGAAGGGGGGTCATGAGGGGAGTGAAATAATAAATAAAAAATAATAAAACTTACATACCGTTCCGCGTCTTCGGTCGGCTCCTGCTTTCCTGCCTCCGCAGGAACAGGAAGCAGGCAGTCTCCCTCCCCTCCCATAAGCCAATTACTATGCTGCAATGGCAGCATTTTGATTGGTTGGGACACCGACCACACAGGCATCTATTGGGAGGCCATTTTCTCGATGTAGGCTGCATGCAGCCTACATCGAGAAAATGGAGAGTGCGCATGACTGGTTTGGTCGGCCCTAGAGGGCAGACCAAACAGTCGGGCCCGCAACATTGGGCTAGTCACTCCTCGCCTGACCTTGAGCAGACGTGCCCACCCGCCCCCAACCAAACCCTTCTGCTTTCTCATAGTGCGAGAAGCAGAAACATAAAATGGTATTGTAAAAGCAGTGGGGTGATGCTCCTCCGCCCACATGGAGGAGCCGCCCCGGGGCAGGTGCATTGTAACTGATCACAGCAGTAACAAAGTGTATTGAGAGCATGGATTATTGTGATGTCATACATTATACTATGTGAAGTCTTTGGTTATACGGTTTTGATTTGCAGGTTATTAGGAGTCTTAGTAGTTGTGATTCTAATGATTTTTTTCATATTTCTGAGTTATATTGTTAGTGCTCACTATTTTGTCTATTTAGACATTCTTACAGATACGTCAGGGTTTCGGGGATTAAATGAATCAAAAATGCTGAATTATTATTTGAGTTTTGGTTTATAGATTCATTGGAATCTAGGATCTCAAGGTGTGGTGCAGCGGCCAGGGTTCCTGTCTCCGGACCAAAGGGTTCCCAGTTCGATCCCTGGCTCTGGCGGCAGATTAGCCCACCACCAAGTGACTCTGGGCAATAGCTTGCTTAATCTTCCCAAAGGCCCCCAGCACCGGGACGCCTCACCGGAGGTAGCATATTTTTGAACTCGTCTGCTAAGTGAAAGTATGCATTGTGAGGCGCCACAATTACACCATAATAGGATCCTTTTCTGAGTTACTAAAGTATAGTTATGAATGTGCTCTAATCTAGATTAGTGGTTGTTTATTCTTTGGTGCACATGAGTAAACGCACTTATCAAGGGTGGGATGCAGCTCATCAAGTAAGCCTACTTTCCCAGCGACTGGCAGTGCTACAGAGGTACTATTCTCTTCCTATAGTTATACTGCCTTATTTTTCCTTCATTTTAGGTAAATCATACAAGAAATTGTTAATTTGGGTTTGTTTGTTTATTAGCGGTGCTGGAAGAATTAGCATTACATCATAGTGAGCCATGCTGTCATTGGCTGATTAGGACTGTGGGTCATGCTGTGACTGGTTGGCCTTTACTGTGGCTGTGTTGTGGTTAATTGTTTATATGACATGGTTTGTGAAGAGTCCGGTTGAGCGAAAAAATGGATTCTACAATGAAAAAGTCTTCATACCCTAGCATTGAGAGAAAACACCTCAGGAATATTCCCCTGCCTACTAGATGATGCTTAGCTCATGGCTCCTTATGTGCTTATGATTAAAAGAATGGAATGAGATCACATCTGGTGACACGAACATGCAATTTCCTTGTAGAGTACCTTTATTGTGAAAAAGCTTGAGCATTTGAAGCATGTGATGTATCAAAGAAAACCACAGCCTTGACCTATACAATTTGAAGCACTGAATGAGTAGGATCACACAAACTAAGAAGGAAAAAAAGAAAATAAAGAGCCGGGTTAGGAATGCTGTGAACCATTGGTTAGATACTAGATGCAGAATGCAAACAAAAGAATAGAGAGAGGATACAATGCTAGGAGTGGGTTTTTCTGCAATTGTTAATGAGGTAGATACAAAAAAGACAAGTAATGAAAATGTCCAAATTAAAAATATATATATACAGAATAAATCAGATGAGGAGGATACATTTTTTAGCTGATATATTAGACTCAAGTGCTCCGCTACATATTGATGATTCACCAATATCCTGACCGTCTGATCAGGATAGGGGGGCAAAAGAGCCAAATATGAGTACAAATACAGTAGGAGTGGGAATTGCACGAGAGAATGAAGCAGGTGCCTGTGGGACTGTTTCAACTTATGTCATTCTACCGACCATTGGTATAGGTGTCCCTACTATTGGTACTGTTTTTATCATTACCCCAGCACAGTCAAGTGAACCAGTGAAGAAAGAAATTAATATTTTCCAGTTAAAAATCTAATTTGGAGAAATTTAGCATGTTGCAGTTGACACAGAAAGATAAAAGAATGATGAATTAATCAGGGTCAGCTCCTCCACGAAGGCGGAGGAGCATCTTCCCACAAGACACATAAACTGCTGATAACTATGTTATTATCATTTTATTTTTTATTATTGGCTATGTAAAGGTGCGGCCGGGGTGGGGGCTGCGCTTATTGTGGTGGCACTCTCCTAAGTGCGCATGAGGGTTTGGTGGCCGTCTCAGGCTGGCCAAACCATAATGCACACTTGGCATGTTGTCCACCGGGCTGTGTTGTATATCCCGGTGGAGAACATGCCCAGCCCCTCTCTGAACACCGAACCACTGCGCTCATACCAATCACAAACACTGTAAGGCAGTGTTGTGATTGGTCAGGGGAGTCGGGAGCCTGTGTGCTTCCTGTTTCGTTGACCAAAGAGGACGAGGACGGAGGAAAGGCGGCCGGCAGGAAGGTAGGTGATTTTTTCCCTCCCCCCACTTTTTGTATTTTAACCCCCCTCCCTTTACCCTCCACCACTACTGCCAGGTAGCGGATTATTAGATCTGAATAAGGAACCAGCTAGATGCCATGCAAAGCATATAGAAAGCTTGAGGAATTGGTTTACAAATATAACATTGACATATGCAAAAGGAAAGACTTGCGCAGAAATTACAGAAAGGACATGGGTGAAGACGAGGTGAAGGTAATGGGTCTATTGACTGTGTGGGCACATATCAGAGATTTGGCCAATAGTTCAAAAGAATGGGCAGATTTAAAGAAATACAAGGATAAGTAGAAAAAATGGGGTCGCAAAGCACAAAAGAAAAAGACCGAAATAGAAAAAGAAGCAAGAGTGATTAAACCTGAATCAGGAACGGTTGTTGTAGGATTTACTTTGTGAGAAGTGTATGGAGCAACATATATGCATGTCCCTTGGGACAGGTCTAATCTCTTTCCATTTATTCCAAACTTTTAAAAGCTTAGGGAAAAATGAGATAACTGGTATACAGAGTGGGGGGACTCGTGACAATCTCAATGGTGCTTTGGGTAGAATTCAATACTTTTGGTTTGCAATTATCATTCCTAAGGATATATGCACTGATTTCAAAGTATCTGTGACATGGCCGACTGAGGACCCGCATCAGTCGTTCTCATAGTAATCCAGCTCCTGCTGTCATGTAGAAGTACAAAGAAGTGATAACATATTTGAAGCAAAAGGTCTCAGATAAAAAGTGAATTGGTCAAAGATTATGAGCTACTCAGAAGGTGAAACATCATTATTATGCGCATGCGCATTATAAGGGGTTGATGCAGATTTATAGGACGTTTAATGGAATTGAAGATCCAATAAAAGAAGGCATTAGCAGTTTCATATCACCCTTTGTGTTGGGTTTACGCTCAGAGCTTAGTTCTCATCTTCAACAGTGAGTGATATGTTGGCAGATTAAGAGTAGTGATTAGATACTAAAGTGTGCACATTATTGAAGAGACTGCTTTGATTCAAAACAGAGGAAGCTGAAGGAAAAGATAAGTATTGAGGATAAGTCAAAATCAGATGATGGATTCGGGTTTTGATTCTGGTTTTGTTGATGGTTCAAATTCTGGTGCAGATTCAAGTATGCAGGGAAATAATGTGCAGATGGCTTAAGTAGGGAATGTTGTTTGTCATAGTATAGGTAGAGGATTTGTAAATAAATCTAATGGAATAAATTCAACACTAATATGTTGAAGAAAAGCACTCATTCATTATTGTGGGCACTTTTTAAACACTGGATGCGTGAGTGTAGAAATAATCTACATCAAAATTATTTTCAAATGGTTCCACAAATGCAGTGGAATGCATGCCAGTTGGTGCAGAATGAACTGCAATATGCCCAATTATCACCGCTCAACTGCCTCTGTGCAGAACATGCACAATCAACAGCAATTCAATGGAAATATGCCTGCAGCTCCAGTGATGTAGCAAAACATGAAATAAAATGCCACATTTTCAACAGAATTCCAGTTTTAAGCAAAACCCCTGAAAATTAACAATGATTCCTCCCAGATTTTACTAACTTTCGAAGCATCTACTAACCCAAATCAGTTGCAATGACTGTGCCTGAGGAAGGAGGCTTGCATGCTAAATGCAATTATACAGGTAGACCAGAGTGGCCCATTTGAAGATGGTGAGGTGAATGGCCACCCAGTATCATTTTGCCATAAATATTGGTCCAAGTGTAAATGACATTAAATATGTAATACATGATACACGTTCAGTTAACCTATTAGAATGAGACTTGCTCAACACAACTAATTACGTGATTTACTAAACATCAGATGCTGTTGCAATTCAAAAGCAGGACTAGAACTCTGATTTGAAAATACAATCACAAGAATCAAATTTAATTTATTTCCAGTCCTTACAAAATAAGATTTACCTTCTCATTTAAGACACACAGTGAAAGTGGAGGTATCGGATTTTACGGGCAAAGAAATTGTATTGATTACAATTGCAGAGACCGTGAGAATTACAATGAAACCAAATGCAGTTCACCCTTCAGTAAATGAAAAGATTATTGAGCGGGGCTTTTTAAGTGTAGTGCTAGGAATTCCCTGAAACTGACTGTCAAATAGAAGGTTATCCAAAACCTGCGCAATATTAATAATATTGTAGTCCCATGTTGTCCAATGTTACCGAGTGCTGCTGTTATTTTGTTTCAGATTCTAGTTGATGCAGAATGGTACACAGTCATTGACTTGTGTCAAGCCTTCTTTTCCATTCCTGTTCATGAGAGTAGCTAATATCTTTTTGTGTTCAGATTTTTTAAATACAATTCTACAAGGGTATACCGAAAGACCTTCATTTATTAGCCAGATTTTAAAGAAAGATTTGGAAACACTGCAGCTGCCCTGTAACGCAGTACTGGTGCAGTACATAAACGACCCATTTTCACATCTAAAATAAAAGAGGATTGCAAGTTGGTTACATTTTTGCTCTAGGACCTATCTTGCAGATAATGGGCACATGGTGTCACCCACAAAGATGCAGTATTGTATGAAAGGAAATGTTTATTTGGAACGCTATATTGAAAAAGGGGCGAGAAAAGTATTTAAAGAACATGAATCTGCAAGTCTCAGAATGAATCCAACAATGACATCAGGAGAAGTGAGGATGTTTTAGGCAATGGTTTGCTAATGTAGAGAGAGGATTCTTTACTTTTACTGAAGCTAACCACAGTGATGTAAACAATCATGTGCCATTTGATAGTGAAAGCACGAGTGGCTTCCTAGAGCTCAGAGATAAACTCTGTAGTGCACCTGCTTTAGGAACGAGAAATTATGAAAAATATTTTTACCTGTTCTGCACTGAAAGAGAAAGAGGTGCACATTGTCAGTACACACTCTGTCAGTACTTACTCAAAGGCATGGAAAAGTGAAGCAGCTATGGCCTACTTTTCTGCCACATTGGGTCTAGGTGCTGCATCACTTACTGGTTGTTTGAAATTGGTGGCAGCAGATTGTCTTGCAGTTCAGCAAAGTGAATGGATTGTGATGGGTTATACACTTGTGTTAGGCCCTCATTCAGTTGAGACTTTACTAACTCTTACTCAAACTTAGCATTTGACAAACAGCTGACTAACTAAATATGAGTATACAATTTTGGCGGTGGAGAGTATTTCACTTAGGAGAAGCAATACCCTGAATCAGGCCCAGACAGACCGTAGCGGGCACCGGGCAATCCCCCGGTGCGCTGCATCTTTGGGGGCCGGTTTTGGGCCCCTGGGGGCCGATTTTGTTACAGGGCCGATTCTGCCCTGTAACCAAATCGGCCGAAAACCAGCCCTGGCAAAGAGCTCAGCGGCAACCCCGAGGGGGTGAGGTGGCCAAGCACTATGCCAGGGCCGGTTTTGGTTCCCAGTCCGGCCCTGCCCTGAATCCCAAAACACATTTGCCAATTCCAAACAGAGACAGTGATGCCGAAGAACGTGATCATGATTGTAGTGATGTGATCAAACTATGTACCAAGACCAGACATTAAATATGTGCCACGTGAACTGGCTGATTCATGTCTGAGAAACCATCATGGACACCGAGAGCAGCATATTCAGTCTGCTACATATCAAATATTCTGAAAGCATCTGACTGGTGTGATAAAACGTCAGCATGCTGTTTAGAAAGTGAATTGAGTGTGAAGTCTTATACCGACAGCCAGTATGGTTTTGGAGTAGCCCATGATTTCAGACAATTGTGTTCAAAAAGGGGTTTTAAGAATTGTTTTGGTTAATTAAAAACGCAACACATATTTTTGACCTGTTGAAAGCATTGCAGCTTGCTAAAATTATTTCAATAGTTAAGTGTTCTGCTCACAAAAGTGGAAATGATTTAGTCACTATGGGGAATAGGTACACAGATGAGGTTGCAAAGTACTGTGCTCTTGAATATTCTACATTTCATCCCAAAAACTATTTAGAATTGCAAATGAAAATGAGAATTATTTCTTGTCAACTCCAATAAAGATGTTGAGTGAGTTGCATGAGCTTAGGGAGTTCCAAGATGTGGCACAGAAAGACGAGAAAAATAATTGGGAAACAGCAGGTTGAAAACAAAAGTAAGAAAGAGACTTGTGTGACAGCTAAAAAACTGTATGTCTTACCCAATTCAATGTTCTCACCAGTGTTCAGGTTAATTCATAGCCCTGCAAATGTTGGTTGTGATGCCAAGGTCAGTGTAGGAGAGTAGGATCTGCTCTTATGGTTACCCCCACTTTCTGCTGATGTTTCACTGTTTTTCGACTTTAGTCTGGCTGGGTCCCTGCTATCCAGGACCCTAGCCTAGCTGCTTCCTCTCTAAATTGATTCCATGTACTATAGGTACACTTCAGTTTGGTTACTGGGGTACCCTTGTGAGTCCCTAGTATATGGTACACTAGGTACTAAGGGCAAAGGTACCCCAGAGGCCTACCAGGGGCTGAAGCATGTATTATGCCACCCCTGGGAAGCCTTCTAAAATGATACCACAGGACTGCTACTGCAGCCTGGGTAAGGTGGTGCATGCACCCCTTACTTAGATATAGGTTACCTATATCTACCTTAAATCAGTACATACATAAAGTTATCAGTCACCCCCATGGCAGGCCTGATCAATCCTGAAAGGCAGGGTGCTGGGTTTTGTGTGAGAGGGTGCCCATGCATGAGCTGGGCCCCTCTGCAGCCTTCGGAACCTATTTTCTGGGGCTGTTCTGTGATGCAGCCAGACCATATACTCTTAAGTGCATTATAACCACACAGTAAATGCTAACTTTGGAAAGCTGCACCGAAACATGTTATGTTTGGTGTCAAAAACTTTGGAATCCTACACCCCCACGCCACTTCTGGTGGCATGGGGGTGTAATTCCACCCTTCTAGAGGGAGAGACATGTCCACACCAGTATACCCGGTACCGGTTTAAAAGAGCCCTGGCATCACAAAATGGATGCTGCAGCCACAGACACAAGTCTGGACTCCTGCTGCTCGATGAAACTCTGGCAGGGGAGGCCTGGACAATAGGTTTCCTGTCACAGGGAGGTGTAACCACCTCCCAGAGAGGCTTTAGTGTATTAGGACTGGGTGGGTGAACTCTGAGAGTGCTTAGAAGTCTGCACTGGGGGCACATTTGGTGTCCATGTGCATAGCCCAGTTCAAACCGGTTGCAGGGGCTACCAACCCCTGCTCTGGCATGAAACTGGACAAAGGAAATGGGTGAGCCACCCCTCTTTCCAAACCATCCGATAGGTCGGTCCTCAGAGTATGTCCAACCCCTTCCTTGGGTATGAGAAAGGAGAAAGGAACCCCTGGCTACAGGACTTTAGATATCCCTGGATGAAACTCTGCAACTGAATCCTGGAACTTTGATGATCTGTTCAATGCCAGAGGACTGAAGAATCTCCATTGGAGTAAAGGAGTTACTCCCCTGCTTGGCAGGCACCAAAGAAGCATCTGTCCGGTCTGCATCTCCGAAGCTCCAGTCGGACGCCGAAGACTTTGCAACACCAGAGGTGGATTTACACACTTCTCCGAGGCTGACCTGAGTCCCCAGCAAAGCTGAGACCCATAGCCCTCGTGAGTACCGTGGAATTGGAACCCCTGGACACATTTGCAAGTGCATTAGCTTCTCGACGTACCTTGAGGCTGTGCATTGGGTTACTTGTAGCCCAGACCCGAGCACTTTTTCCACCGAAGATTGCTGGGTTACACTCCAAGAGTGTTCCGTGAGCTGGCCCTTTGTGTGTTCGCTTGAGGTACCTTCGCAATCCCTAGTCCGTTGACTGGTGGGTCCCTGAGAAGGAAACATTGACTTTCAGTGTGTTTCTCTGGTTGCTCCAGATGTGCCCTGACTCTCCACCACTGGGTGAGTCCCTCAGACCTTGCTGGTCCACACCAAAGCATTTCTTCACTTTCTGCGTGGTTTGCTGTTTCCAAGGCTTGTTGGGTCCAATCCAGTCACCGACGCCGCAGCACTCGACATCCTTCATGGGACAGCTCGAATCCAGCTCCTGGTTGTCGTCGACGCCTCCTGGTCCTCTTGGCTGTAGAGTCAAGCTTCACCTCTTCATCCTGAAATCACCCAACATCGGTGGGCATTCATCTATCGTACCCCTGGTCACTGGCAAGTGACCCAGAATCTGTCCCCTCTGCTTTAAGGTTCTTCTCATCTTCGATTCAGGCTTGGATCACACCGGACACTTTCCACTTCGATGGCAGCAGCACTTTGCAGCAGATCGCCATTGAAATCAACAACGATTCTCAACCCCAAAAGACACCTAATCACCCTGCTTCCCTCGGTGAGGTAACTCGAGTACTCCGGTGCTCCCGAGGATATTGGCCCTAGAACCCCTTAAGTCTAAAGTTGTTTGCTCAAAGTCCTCTCCTAAGTGTCCTTAATCTTTAAATTTGCAACTGCAACTTTCCCCATAGATGCTAACAGCAATTCTACAGGCTTTAGGCCTTGTGTCTAGTCAAGCCGTACCACTTTCTTAATATATGGTTTGGTACGCCCCTAGTGCTCAACGTATATTGTGCTAATTTACTGTGTGATATTAAGTGTAACTTATGTGATTTGACCTCTAGCCTCATAAAGAGACTAGCAGGGTGTGTTTAGAATAAATACATATATTATATACCTGGTGTGGTTGTCCTTTCATTTAGTCATTCAAGAGATTGTAGACTGGTAAAACAAACTGCTTTACATTCCTTCAAGACTTAGCCTGAAGGCTGCTCTCCATTGCTACTACTAGGATAGCTTGCAATAAGGTTGTCTTTAACCCATCACCTCTAAGGGGCTGTGTGGACTGGTAGAAGGTGCCCACTAGAACTAGTGGACAGCATATGCCAGGCCAACTTCTCACAGTTAGATTATTTAATAAGTACTGGTTTAATCTACCTATAAAACAGTTGCTGAAAGACTGTGTCAATGCTGCGTTATCTGCCTGCAAATCAATGCAAAGAAGAAAATATTAGTGACAATGAGTCTCATAGGCAAGTCTAAGGGCCCATTTACCAGAATTCAATGGTACATTGTAGAAATGCCTGTTCACAACAATGCGAGATACATTTTAGTGATTGTATGCCTTTCCTCAACATGGCTCGAGGCCTACCAAACTAGGCGATTTGACAGTAGCCAAACTATTGTTGAAGTAGTCAGTTCCTTAATGTGGTATACCAAGTTCTTTAGAATCAGATAAAGGTAGGCACTTTAAAAGATAAATAATTAAATTACTGTGGCAGCCTTACACATTATGCACAAGTTTCAATGTAGTTACAAACCAGAAGCATCAGTAGTTGTAGAAAAAGTCAACAGTACACTGCAGTCCAAGCTTTCAAAGTTTCTTCCTTAACATCACCATAGCAGACAGATGCAGTTCCACTTGTGCTGATAGAAATCCACCAAATAAAATAAACTAGCCCACCCATGAGGTATTAATGGGGAGATTGATGATAATTCCTTGTATTCCTTCGGGTGTACTTGCGACTATAAGCTACTGGAAAGTCCAAACTGATATCTCTTATCAGGTAAACCTGCAACACCCTCACTAAAAGATCAATTATACCATGGGCTCCAATCTGGGGGTAATGCAGAAGTATTTTCGCAAATCTTGTCTGGAGCCAAAGTGGAAAGGCCCCATCAAGGGATCCTTGTGACAAATACTGCTGAAAAGTGTGCCAGCTTGCCACAGTGAATTCATGCATCTGACATAAAGAGAGTGAAGACTACAGATGTAGATGTGGTAACAACAACCACTGACTCACAGTGTCAAGCTCAAGTCCACTGTATGGATCCTGAAGGAGAGGAGATCAAACTAAAAATCTGAATTTTGAAAATCCCCAGAGGAAATCAGTTTGCAGTGGAAAGAGGGAATCACACTGTCCTACACAAAGCCGTGAACCAATAGGCAAATAAAAATGAAGATGCAGCAGTAGTCATAAGTGGATGAGAACATGCATCAAGGAGATAAATGGCCTGACCCTGAGAAGAAGAATAAGGAGTGTTCAAGAAAGCTGAAAGATCAGAAACACTCCAAGAAGAACCACAGCAAATAGAACAAGACTTTAATAACAGTGAAAGTGAACAGCCAGCAGTCTAAAGAGCAACAAGAGTAATAGTACCGAATAAAAAGTATGCAGTGGACCTGCTTAGCTAACACTAAGCAGCAAGATGTAGATCTGCAAGTCATCAAATTAAAAGATCGTCAATTCATTTTTAAAGAACGTCCATGAATTTTAATGAATAGAAAAAAAAGGCTGAATAACTTTCTGAACTGAATTTTTGAAATTCAATATAAAGATTTCCATTTTCTTAAAGGAAGTATAGCTATTAGCAAGCAAAGGTGCTACTCAATTCTAGTAAAAGATTAAATAATTGTGTTAATAATTTTAGTTGGATTGCTGAGAAGCTTGATTTCACTAGTTGGGTATATCTCACTGTTAGAAATTGGGTTGTTGGTGGACTGGGGTGGGAGCCTTGGTCAAACAATAGTCACACTCCCTGCCAGGGTAAGGCACAAGCAAACCCCAAATTAACCTGTGCTCAACATCTAAGTAGTTTGGCACAGAGCACTCAGATTTAACTTAGAGACAATGTGTAAAGTATGTGTACAACATTTGAAACAGTAAAACAGTGAAAACACCACACAAAAAGATCCCACGCCACGTTAGAAAAATAAAGCTGAATTTAATAAATTAAGCCAGACCTCAATTACAAACATCCAACCAGTAGGACCAGAGTTATGAATTTTTAAAGAATAAAGTGCAACATGGTGGCAAAAGCACACAGCACCAACCACGTTCATCGGGTCCACGCTGGACCGGGTCAAAAGCAAAAGTTCAGGCCGACCGTGGGTTGTAAACCGTTCCAGATTAGTCCCACTGAAGTTGCACTAGCCCTTGAGGCACACCAAGAGTCCAGGACCTGACAGGCTGCACTTGGCTGTCAGGAAATTGCTGCAGCTGGGTCCTTGAGCTGGTTGGAGAACCTTTTCTATCCCTGAGGCTCAGATCAGGAGGCCAGCAGACTAGCCCTTTGAATCACTCTGGAGTCCTGGGTTCAAGATGAAGTTGCAGACCTGTTCTTCTTTCCCAGGAAAGAGGGCCGCAGGTCAGCACAGCAGGGCAACAGTACCTTTAGAGCAGCAGTCCTTGTAGCAGCACAGCACTTCCTGGCAGGGTATCCACAGGTCCAAAAGTGTACTGAAGCTTTGATGTCTGAGGTCCTTACTTTATACACAGGTGTGCTTTTGAAATAGGGAGAAGCTTCTAGGGGCATGCCTTTGAAGTACACAGACACGCTGCCTTGCTAGCCCTGGCACCAGACTAACTACATGGGTTTTACAGCTGTTTGTGTGGAGGCAGGACACAGCCTATCCAAATGTGAGTGGAGATATGCCCAGCTCCGCCCTCCCATCCTGCCAGTGATGGCCCATCCAGTCACATCTATGGTCTCTATTGTGTGTGGCTGTCTAGTAGGAATACACAAAGCTCAACTGTCAGCTTCACCCAGTCATGTGACCAAGAGACTGGTTGCAGGCACCAAATTGCTGATGTGAAAAAATGCCAACTTTCTAAAAGTGGTATTTTCAGAATTGCAATTTAAAATTTGACTTCACCATAAGTTAGGATTTTAAATTGAGATTCCAGAGACACCAAGCATGAACTGATCTCTTCCCATTTGAAGACAACTCCAATGCTATCCTATGGGAGAGATAGGCCTTTGAGTAGTATAAAACGAATTTAAGAATTTTACACTCACAGGACATGTAAAATTTAAAAGTAAATCTCCTACCTTTTAAATACATTGCACTCTGCCATCTAGTCTGTCCAGGGCCTACCCTACGGATGATATGCATTAAAAAGGAAGGTTTGGGCCTAGCAAAAGTTTTCATTTGCCAGGTTGAAATGGCAATTTAAACTGCACACACTGGCTCTTCGATGGCAGGCATGAGCCATGTTTAAAGGGCTACTTAAGTTGGTGGCACAATCAGTGCTGCAGATCCACTTGTAGAATTTAATTTAAAGGCTCTGGGTACATGTAGTACCACTTTACTAGGGACTTACAAGTAAATTAAATATGCCAATGGGTTATAAGCACTTTAGCACTGATTAGCAGTGGTAAAGTGCACAGAGTCCTAAGGTCAACAAAAACAAATTGAGCAAAAATGGAGGAGTGAAGGTAAAAAAAATAACTGGGGGATGACCCTGTAGAAAGGGCCAAGTCCAACACTCACATTGAATTGCAAATGTTTAAATTACCAATACATACAATAGATAAGTCTATAGGTAATTTTAGGTAAAATCTTTATTTTAATTTATTAGCTGAATATACACAAATTGTGAATGTTCTTAACTTTTATGTATGCACTTTTCTCCCAATTATTTGAGACTGATCACACAAACTAATCCGGGACAGAAAATGACAAACTTTTTTTATGTACATTAACTGATGTGGAGAGTAAAATTCACTAGAATATATAAGGATAGAAAAGTGAAAATTTGTAGAAACTGGGAAGCGCAAGAGAGACTCAATTGCACAGGCTAAAAAGAGATTCAGGTATTCAAAAATACATCCTAGGCTGAAAAATCGCCCAAGAGAAGTGAACAGCATAGTGCACAAAAAATCTCGTAATGTCTGGGCAATAGAAATGGTTGGAAAGAGCAGGGGTGATGAGAGAAGTGTGCTTGAGGATGAATTTTTGACTAGTAAAGAACCAAAATGTAAAAGAATGTATTATATTTTCGGAAGAACTGCTTAATTTAACCTCCCACATAACTGAATGGGAAGCTACTATATTGCTTTAGTCTTCCCTCATGTGAATGAGATAAGTGAAAGGTATGATATAGGTCTTAGAAGAGTGAAACATGGTTTTGGACAAGTACTGATGGATAATTTGGGTGATATGATACCTCCTACTGGTATGGTTTTGAATGATCTGAAAATAGGAAAACTGTTTACCTTGGTTGATCTCTTGGTTACTAATACTGTGGCTGTAGTAACCCTTAATAATGAAGAACTAATGGCTTAGTGTGCTATGGTGATGCAAAATCGCCTTGCTTTGGACACCCTTCTTGCAAAAGAGGGTGCACTTTGTTATGTGCTGAGGGTCAACAAAGCTGTACATTCATACCCTACAATAGCAAGCCTATTATTAATCATATTAGTAACGTTACTAACATTTAGATTGAGGCAAAGATTTTGAAGAGTATGGATTGTGGGAAACAGTCAGTTCATGGTTTAGCGAGTTTGGAAGAGGGATTACAAAGGTTTGTGAATGGTTTGGTTATGTAGGTGGAAGCAAGCTTTGGGAAATTCTAACACCATCAGTAATTATTCTTCATTGCATAATCAGACTGATGCTTTTGCTAAAAAAATCTTTGAAGTGATTTGTTTCAAGAAGGGTCTAAAGTGAGGGTGTGAAAAGAAGGTGCTATCTTCAAGAAATATATGACATTGAACTGTAGAATATTATAGCACATGTGTGAGAAAGTGCATTATTAGTTGAAGGGGATGTGAGTCCTTACTAAGAAGTAATGCAACATTTGTGCAACAGGCTCAGTTAAGTCTCCATAATTTAAACCTGAGCTCAATGCTTGATAGCTGTAGCACAGAGCAGGCAGGCTCAACTTAGTAGAAATGTGTAAAGCATTTCTCAGTACCAAAACAGATAAAAGGTAGAAAACACAATACAATAAAACCATTTTAGACCTGTCAGCCCTGGGGTGGTCTCTCCCCAAAACATTTGCCTTAATCCTCCATTTTTGCTGATAATGTTTTTGTTGGCCTTAAAACTCTGCACACTTTATCACTGGTAATCAGTACTAACATGCTTGTGCTCTCTACTTCAAACATAGTTAAATTGGCTCATACTCAATTGGCTCATTTAATTTATTCAAAAGTTTCTAGTAACATCGTACTACATGTACCCAGTGACTGTAAATTAAATGCTACTAGTGGTCCTGAAGCACTGATTGTGCCATATACTTAGGTAGCCTTTTAAATTTGTCTCAGACTGGCCACTGCAGCCTGTGCGTGCAGTCTTAAACTGCTGTTTTGACCTAAACATTTAACCAAGTCCAATCTTTCTTTTTAATGCATATAAGCCACCCCTAGGATAGGTCCTAAACAGCCCATAGGGAAGGGTACAGGATATTTAAAAAGTTGGACATGTCATGTCCTGGTAGTGAAAAGCAATTACATTTGTTTTTCATTACTGCGAGGTCTGCCTCTCCCATAGGATAGCATTGGTTCAACTTATTTAATTAAATAAGTGATAACTTTCAATTGGAAGCAGGTACGAATTTCAAGTTTGGTGTCTATAGAATGGTAATTTAAAACCTTTTTCAATGAAAAAGTCAGATTTTAAGTCACATTTCTGAAAAATGTCTCTTTTAGAAGGTTTGAAACAATGAATGTAAACGGGTCCTGCACTCTGCTTAATCAATGTTTTGAGTGTTTATACGGTGTGTGTGCTGTGTTG
This sequence comes from Lissotriton vulgaris, assembly GCF_964263255.1. NCBI lineage: Eukaryota > Metazoa > Chordata > Amphibia > Caudata > Salamandridae > Lissotriton > Lissotriton vulgaris. The sequence continues at coordinate 2,111,714,574 of NC_141689.1, read as the reverse complement.
GATTAGTGCCTGCACACTGCTATTTGAAAAAGTATGTGGCCTGGTTCCAAAGGTCACCATGACTCTAGCACGCACTACAATAAATTCAAATTCTCCAATAGAACATTCAAATCAAATTTTATCAAAATATCAACGATAAGGCATCACAATTTCATATTGTTATCGTTCATAGTTATTTATAAAGTGAACAATTATTCTTCCATTGCATCATCATGTATTCAAATAATATTACATTGTCAATACAATAAAAAACCAATGCATTTCGGGGCTGAGGCCCCTTCGTCAGGGGTCTGTTTAAAAGAAAGAAAAAAGAAGAAGGAAACTCAATTACTTTTGATGCTTATGAGGATTAAGAAATTCCTACGACTTATTAATTTAACGGTTATTACCACGAAAGTAGGGTGACACAACAAATCCTATGTTGGTTTATATTATTTTGTGGCAATGGTACATCTAAAGAATTTTTTTTTTAAATATCGTATTATTTTTTTGAAGCTATGAGAAAAAACGGGTATGTTCAATTAATCGAATTAGAGTCAGGTTACCTGAGTCATTTTTGCGTATTAAACATCTGCAAAAGAAATATTATGCTTGAAATTACTTAAAGGTAGACCAAACCAGATTTTTTTAAACACGCAACGCGTTGTATTACAAAGAACGTATTAATTTGCTAACCTGTGTGTGTTCTTATGGGCGCATGAATGAAAAAAATCCTGTGTGGTTCAAAAAAATATGAGTTCTAGTGAGCATTGTTTGATGCATTCTGGAAAATCTAGTTTCCAAGTTCTCAGGGATTATAAACGAAATTTTACCTGCGAGCCTTGTGAGCAGTATATTGGTTTTGCTACTTCATTATATGCGTTCCGCTGCAAGTAAAGAAATAAACGCATTCAGAAGCCAACTCTTGATTTTAAAGGACGATGCGATGCACATTAGTGCTTACTCGATTTTTCGGGCTTACCGTTTACGCGAGTCGTCTCATTAGATGCGGCGTCCTGAGCAAAGTATGCCGACCGGAACTACCCCTAATGATGTTGGTCCTTTCTTTATTGTTTGTTTACTGCTAACCGATGCGTAACAATAAACGAAGGACTTATTCAGGTTATACTATTCGGTCGCCATTAGTAAATGGCAAAGACTAGTTGTTTACTTATAATATGAGCTTATTACGCGGTGTGCGAAGTTTATTTAGAGTGGTGCCACTCAAGAAGTAATGGAATATTTATATGCGATTGCATACATGAAACATAATTTAAAACAACAAAAGTTAAAGTGGGTAGGTAAAGTTTAAAGAATCTAAACATAACAAAACTAATAATAAACATTACTCTACATACATCTTCCTGCCTATTTACAATCTTACTCATTGAAGAGAACCCATTTTATATGTATCTGTATGTACTTATGCCTAATGAAAGGATGTGAATTAGTGCATTATTGTGTCATGTATGCATACAAATCACTGTGGGTTCGAGTCCCTAGGGGGTCATTTACTCGAGTTTTACAGAAAACATATCATTTCCATTTTATCATTTAACCCATTCGGGGTCAGTGTTTGCAATTTACGTATCCAAAAGGCTTCCCTCTGGAGAAGGATTTTCGCATTATCCTGTCCTAGTCTCTGTGGGATGAGTTCGATAACTTGAAATCTCAATTGGGCTACTGTGTGGCCTGCTTCCATCCAATGTTTAGCCAAAGGAGAGGTGTAGTTCTTATTACGAATCCGACTTTTATGCTCAGAAAGTCGCAATTTCAATTTCCTGTCAGTTTTCCCAACGTACAGTAGTCCGCAGGGACATTTAATTGAATAGACTACATGCTCTGAGTTACAATCGGTGGTGTGTCTGAGTTGGATTCTTTCACCCGTACGTGGGTGTAATAGGATATTGCCCAGTATAACATTATTGCAATTCTTGCAATTGAAGCATCTGGTTGTGCCTTTGTAGATTTCTTGTTGTTGATTATCTTTTATTGGTTTGTTAAGTAGTTCCTTCAGATTCTGCGCTCTTTTATAAGCAATTCAATTCAATTCAATTCAATTCAGTGATTTATATAGCGCGCTACATACCCAGAGGGTCTCAAGGCGCTTGGAGAAGGGTGGGGAGTTACTTGTCGAATAACCAGGTTTTAAGTTGCTTTCTGAATGCTAGGTGGTTCTGAGTGAGGCGAAGGTGAGTGGGAAGTGAGTTCCAGGTTTTAGCTGCCAGGTAGGAGAAGGATCTTCCTCCCATGGTGGTTTTGTTGATGCGAGGAACAGCAGCTAGGGCTTGGTGGGAGGAGCGTAGCTGGCGGGAAGGGGTGTAGAAGGAAAGTCGAGAGTTGAGGCATTCCGGTCCAAGTTCGTAAAGTGCTTTGTGTGCGTGGGTTAGAAGGCGGAATGTTATCCTCTTATTGATGGGGAGCCAGTGGAGGTTTTTCAGGTGACCAGAAATGTGATCTTTACGCGGAATGTCTAGAATGAGTCTGGCTGATGCGTTCTGGATGCGTTGGAGTTTTTTCTGAAGTTTTGCGGTGGTACCGGCGTATAGGGTGTTTCCGTAGTCCAGGCGGCTTGTAATCAGTGCGTGGGTGACCGTCTTTCTAGTTTCAGTGGGGATCCAGCGAAATGTTTTTTTAAGCATGCGAAGAATGTTGAAGCAAGATGATGAAACTGCGTTGACTTGTCTGGTCATCGAGAGTGAGGAGTCCAGAATGACGCTCAAGTTTCGTGCGTGGTCTGTTGGGATGGGTGCTTTTCCAAGGGATTCTGGCCACCACGAGTCGTCCCAGGCGGAGGGGGAGGTACCTAACATAAGGACTTCTGTTTTGTCGGAATTTAGTTTCAGGCGGCTGTGCTTCATCCACTCGGCTACTTCTCTCATTCCTTTGTGTAGGTTGGTTTTGGCGGTGTTAGGGTCTTTGGTGAGTGAGAGGATCAGTTGAGTGTCATCAGCGTAGGAGATGATGTTAAGGTTGTGTTGACGTGCGATGGTCGCGAGGGGGCTCATGTATACGTTGAAGAGGGTAGGGCTGAGTGAAGATCCTTGTGGCACGCCGCAAATGACTTCAGTGGCTTCTGATTGAATTATTCTTTTTATATCTCTCGAAGCTGTCGAGTATTTCAATACAAAAACCATCCTCTTGTTAACTGTTTTAGGTTTTTTCTTTAGAAGTTCTGTCCTGGGTATTGTTTTAATTTTCTCAATTTGTGCTTCTAACAATTTTTTGGGGTATCCCCTGTCCAAATATCTTTGTTTCTGTTCTTCCAAACTTTTCTCACATTTTGCATTGTCAGAGGATATCCTCTTTATCCTCATGAAATGTGATACGGGAAGGTTATTGATTAGATTGGCCGGATGAAAACTTCCATACAACAATGCTGTATTCTTATCTGTTGCCTTCTTGTATAGTCTTGTTTGAATTGAATCATTGACTATTTCAACCATAACATCCAGGAACGCTAAAGATGTTGTGCTGATGCTGTGTGTGAACTGAATTCTTGGGTTTGCCAAATTCAAACTATTGATGCAGAAGTTCTGAAGCTGACCGTTTCCAAATTATAAAAATGTCATCTATGTACCGTTTATAGTACACGATTCCTTCTTGCCAAGTGCGATCTTCAAGTATATAATCCAGTTCGAATTTTGCCATAAAAATATTGGCATATATACATGCACCGGGAAATCCCATTGCTGTTCCAGTGAGTTGGGTGTAAAATTCATCTAGCCATAGAAAATAGCTATTCTCCAAGCAAAATTCCAATAATTGCATGACTAGGTATTTTAGTTCTTCTGGTGTATCAGTCCTCAGTAGAGCCCATTCCATGGCTTCCAATCCTTGTTTGTGAGGGATCGACGTGTACAAGGATGTCACGTCTATAGTGCAAAGTGTCCATTCCATGCACCCTTCGGTTGTAATGGTTGAAAGACTCCTAAGGAAATCCGACGTGTCTTGCAGTTATGTTGGCCAGTCTTGGATAAATGGTTGCATCTGAGCATCAATGTAAATTCCTAAGTTCTCAAAGATTGATGAACATCCAGACACTATGGGTCTGATCGGGGGATTGTTTAAGCTTTCGTGTACTTTTGGTAAAAAATATATCCTTGGTCTTCTAGGATAAATTTGTCTTAGGTAGCGTCTAGTCGTGTTGTTGATCCAACCCAATTCTTCTGCTTTTTCTAGGATTTTGTCCAAAGTTTGGGAGATTTCCACCGTTGGGTCTTTTTCAAGTTTGGCGTAGGTATTAACATCCTGGACGTGCTCATTGCCCCTTTGTATGTAAAAAACTGAGTCCATTATGACTAATCCTCCGCCTTTGCCCGCCTTTTGGATCACTATGGTATTGTTTTTTGCCAGTGTCTGTAAAGCACTATGCTCTGCTCTTGTCAAATTGTTCAGCTTTCTCCTGTACTGGATTTTACTCATATCGGCTTTGACCAAAGTCTCAAATGTATCAAGGCTCTTATGAGATACTGGTGCTAAAAAGTTACTTTTAGGTTTAAATTGTTTTTCTGTACTGTCCGCTGTGTCGATAGGATTCAATATTGTGAAGAAATGCTTTAGTCGTAAGATCCTCATGAATTTAAAGAATGCTACTTCTGTCTCCAGTTCATTAGTGTGGTACGTGTAGCCCAATTGAGATTTCAAGTTATCGAACTCATCCCACAGAGACTAGGACAGGATAATGCGAAAATCCTTCTCCAGAGGGAAGCCTTTTGGATACGTAAATTGCAAACACTGACCCCGAATGGGTTAAATGATAAAATGGAAATTATATGTTTTCTGTAAAACTTGAGTAAATGACCCCTTAGGGACTCGAACCCACAGTGATTTGTATGCATACATGACACAATAATGCACTAATTCACATCCTTTCATTAGGCATAAGTACATACAGATACATATAAAATGGGTTCTCTTCAATGAGTAAGATTGTAAATAGGCAGGAAGATGTATGTAGAGTAATGTTTATAATTAGTTTTGTTATGTTTAGATTCTTTAAACTTTACCTACCCACTTTAATTTTTGTTGTTTTCAATTATGTTTCATGTATGCAATCGCATATAAATATTCCATTACTTCTTGAGTGGCACCACTCTAAATAAACTTCGCACACCGCGTAATAAGCTCATATTATTAGTGAACAACTAGTCTTCGCCATTTACTAATGGCGACCGAATAGTATAACCTGAATAAGTCCTTCGTTTATTGTTACACATTGTGTAGCAGTAAACAAACAATAAAGAAAGGACCAATATCATTAGGGGTAGTTCCGGTCGGCATACTTTGCTCAGGACGCCGCATCTAATGAGACGACTCGCGTAAACGGTAAGCCCGAAAAATCGAGTAAGCACTAATGTGCATCGCATCGTCCTTTAAAATCAAGAGTTGGCTTCTGAATGCGTTTATTCCTTTACTTGCAGCGGAACGCATATAATGAAGTAGCGAGACCAATATACTGCTCACGAGGCTCGTAGGTAAAATTTCGTTTATAATCCCTGAGAACTTGGAAACTAGATTTTCCAGAATGCATCAAACAATGCTCTCTAGAACTCGTATTTTTTTGATCCACACAGAATTTTTTTTTTATTCATTTGCCCATAAGAACACGCACAGGTGAGCAAATTAATACGTTCTTTGTAATACAACGCGTTGCGTGTTTAAAAAAATCTGGTTTGGTCTACCTTTAAGTAATTTCAAGCATAATATTTCTTTTGCAGATGTTTAATACGCAAAAAAGACTCCGGTAACCTGACTCTAATTCGATTAATTGAACATACCCATTTTTTCTCATAGCTTCAAAAAAATAATACGATATTTCAAAAAAAAAATCTTTAGATGTACCATTGCCACAAAATAATATAAACCAACATAGGATTTGTTGTGTCACTCTACTTTCGTGGTAAGAACTGTTAAATTAATAAGTCATAGGAATTTCTTAATCCTCATAAGAATCAAAAGTAATTGAGTTTCCTTCTTCTTTTTTCTTTCTTTTAAACAGACCCCTGACGAAGGGGCCTCAGCCCCGAAATGCATTGGGTTTTTATTGTATTGACAATGATATATTATTTGAATACATGATGATGCAATGGAAGAATAATTGTTCACTTTATAAATAAATATGAACGATAACAATATGAAATTGTGATGCCTTATCGTTGATATTTTGATAAAATTTGATTTGAATGTTCTATTGGAGAATTTGAATTTATTGCAGTGCGTGTTAGAGTCCTGGTGACCTTTGGAACCAGGCCACATATTTTTTCTTTTAGAAGGTTGCCATTTTCCGGTCCGAACCATTTAGCACCTGCACCTTGTATCCTGAGTCACATGACTAGGTGTAGCTGGAAATTGGTCTCTGTGTATTGCTCCCGGGACAGTGAGGAAAGGGGGGAATTGGTGTTGACCTTAAGAGCCAGCTCTAACTTACCCACCATAGTTGCACACCACAAAGGCTCTGCCCAGCACACTTACAAAGGATTTTGACGCTAGACTTTTGTGTCCCCAGACAAGCTGGTGCCAGGGCAGTGAGGCAGGATATTCCAAGCTCCCCTGGGTTTGGCAGCCCCTTGAAAATTCTACTACTTCAAAGTGGGCACCAGTTATAAATAAGGAAGCCTCAGATCCATCTCTTCAGTACGCCATTAGTTCTGTGGAAGACTCAGAAGGACTGCTGTGCTTCTCTGCAAGAAGGACAGCTACTCTGCTGAACTACTGCCCTCCTGCCTGAGTAAAATGGACTGGACCTGCTGATCCCAGGATCACCAGAGTGACTACAAGGGCTGGTTGGCTGGCCTCCTGATACCAGCCTCAGGGACAGAAAAGACTCCAACCCTCTTGAAGTCAGCACCAGGACCCTACCTGCTGTGAGTCTTGCCCTCCATGTGGTGCCACCCCGGTCCCGGACCATTGGAAGTGACCATGAAGATGTTCTGGCAGGCCAGATGTGGCCTTGTTGGCTGAACTAACGCAGGTTTATGCATCTACTCCCAGCCTCTTCAGAATTGCTGCTATGTGATGCATCCCTAATGCAGGACCTTGCTTCGCAGACCGCTGCTTCCTTGGAACCACCACTGCACGATGCATCCTTGACACAGGCCTTTGCATCACAAGTCCCTTGTTGAAGGTATCTTCAAAAGTGGCACAGGACTTCACAATGCAGCCTTGCAACTTCTTCATAACTGCCGAAGTGTGACACATCCTCGACTTGGGATCTGGCAATGCTCCGCAAACCAGGATTTAGGTTAATTTGTTCAGCGGGCCTACTATGGTGCCTGTTTCTAGCATACTCTCCTTCGTGGATGGCCTGCACTTTTGACTTTGTCCCAGTCCAGAGTGACCAGATAACCACAGTTGGTACATTGTGCTCTTAGGCACTTTTTTTCACTTAAATCTTTAAAATTGCATATCTCTGGTTTTATTAACTGGATTTTTGTCATTTTGGTCTTAAATAATTTATTACATTTTAGCCCATTTGTTTAAATTGTTGTGGGTTTTTTTCTTGTGTGGTGTTTTTACTTCATTAATGTTTAAAGTGCTGCATAGATACTTCATACATTGACTCTAAGTTGAGCCTGACTTCTTTGTGCCAAGCACCATAGAGTTAAGCACAGGGTAATTTGGCTTTTACTTAATTACTTGTGATTTCGCCCTGACAGAAATATTGGTTGTTGCTTGAGTAGGGTTTCACCCACCTCTATCAGTAGCCTAATTTACAACAAAGTCCCATTCCAATTTATAAAAATAAGGTAAAATTTGATAATCAAATAAATACCAAAATGACAACAATGGGATGGAAAAGCAAAATAGCTCCTAAAATTGCAAAGCTCCAATTGAAGTTATCTGTTTGTGCTAGACTGGGTCCATGTCAAACACTAAGGCCGATTGCAAGCTACTGACTGGTGGGGCACAGGCAATAGCGGCCCATGCAGGTAAGAGGGGTGGGGCCAGGTTGGGGGGAGGGGTGTGACAGACAACCACGAGGAAATTTTTTAAAAATAATTAATTTCCCTTTGTCGCCATCTGTTGAAATTCCCTCCCACCCGGCCCCACTGCTCTTACCTGCACGGGCCGCTGCAGGGTACAGGGAACAGGTGAACAGGTTTGTCCTGGTCGAAAGTTTCCCTTTTGATTTTATGGAGAACAGTTATTGTTGCCGGGCCATTGATGGGTCGGACTGCAGGCTGACTCAGAAGAACAGCTAGATGACAGCAGACTGGTGACATGCTGGTCTTTGATGGAGTGTCTTGGCTCTGGCAGGAAACTTGGCACGGTAGTCAGCAGGAAGCTCTGAGTGTGCGAAGTTCAGAATCCGAACCAATGATGGTCTTACCAATGGTTGGATGCTGTTCAATGTCAGCCTTGGTAAAGTTTCTCTAGGTTTGGATTTAGAAACTTTTTTTAGGGTCAGAGGACTACACTCCAACACCATTCAATGGCCAGGTGCTTGTGGGCACCCCTTGTGGGTTAAGATACGCTTTCCCATAATTCACTAGCAGGATTCGGGGCAAATCAAGTTGGAACTAGACAGCTGGGCTCTTGTGATAATGTAGCATCTTGCAGCTTTTGTGGCCTTGTACCTTAACAAGGGGTCAGCTAGCTGACACTTGTAGTCCCCCTTCTCTCCCCTGGGTACAAGGGAACGCAGGTCCAGAACTTGGGGTCTCTCTCTCTACAGGTTCAACAGCAGGTACAGTCCTTCCTCTGTCTCCTAAAGGTCCAGAAGTGTTCTGAAGAAAGTACCAAGGGGTGCCACGTTTATGATTGGCACTCAGTAGTGGGTAGGGGAGATTCCCTAACAAATAGGGGAAAAGGTCCCAGGAGCAACCCTACTCACTCTGACAAAGCTTCCTAGGAGCTTGGTACAAAACAATCCCAGTGCACCTTTCTGCAAAACTCCAACATAGCAGATCCTTTCTTCCCCAAGGCAGAGCCCTGTGCACACCCTGGATGTGTGTCTAAGGCAATGAGAAACTCCCCTTGCAAACCTGTTGTGAAACAGATTTTCCCTACACCGGGTTTGGTGCCATCCTGACTACCTTTACAATGGAAGGGCAGGCTTGCGTTTGAGTTCAGCCTGCAGAGTACAGGGGATGCTTCTTTGAAGCTTGTGTAGTTGGTGGGCACATCACCCAGGCCACCCACTCAGTAAGAGGTCACACTTCCTCCCACCCAAGGACCTTTTGTTCCCTTTTCTTAGAGCCATTCACACCTCTTTGCAGGCAGGTGACAGTTGGGGGTTAACTCTGTAAAGGCTACTAGACGCTTTAGGTAGAACAATTGTGACTATTGTCACTATTTCTGAAATAGTTAAACAAAATCCAACTTGATTCTACAGTCAAATTTTGTAGAACTATGAAAATGACGGTATTAAGTATTTTTCTAGCAAGTGCCAATCTGAAATAAGCTTTATTAAATGTAACACAGTAATACAGTGTTTTCCATGGCACGGCCAGCCTTGCTGGAATAAAAAACAGGTCGGGGGACTTTTTTACTCTAAGGAAATATAAAAACATTAAATATGTCCTACTTTTAAATACTATGCATCCTGCATTAGAGCTGATAAGGGCTTCTTTAGGGGTGACTTACTACTATTTAAAAGGAGGGTTTAGGCCTGGCTGAAGTGTGCTTTTGACATGTTGAGATGCCAGTTTTAAAACTGCTCAGCAACACTGCTGTGCCAGACCCAGAGTCACGCTTTACATGGTCTTCTTATTGGTTATACAATAAGTGCTGCGGTCCACTATTTCCGTTTAACTTACGGGCCCTGGGCACACAGGGTGCTATATTTTTAAGACCTATAGGTAAGTTTAAGGTGCCAATCAGAGATCTTAACCAATTTGACAGGTTTTTAGGGGTTAGAGTACATACACTGGTGCCTGGTTAGCAGTGTCCCAGTGTACAGTGTCTAAAAACCAACAGCATCAGTCCATCAACGGTAGGGGTGATCATGCCAAAAGAGGCATATTCTTACAATGTGCTCAAGAAAATATTAAGATTTTGTAAGAATCGAGTTATAAGAAGCTGAAGATGATGGAAACTGTTTTGTAAATAAATTTAGTTAGAGAAGTGTGAATCATTATGATTTGTTCATCATCAGATGTGGATTGCTAGAACAGATTTGTTATTAATAAATAAAGACTATTAAGTGACAGAAATGATTTGCAACCAAAACAAATGTCTTCCATTTTACAGAAGTGTGCTTTTCTTAGTTTGGCCAAACTAGTTCTAAACTTCCTCTTGAATCCTAAACGGGACCATGTTTTCGTTACTCATTGACTCCACATGTAGCATAATGCATACTGAAATACAGGAGAATGTAATGAAATGCACTTTATTGTTGTTTTCAGCAGTAAGCCACAACAAACACGCAGCGGTAAAATGTAATTAACAATGTTAAAAATTAAGTTCCTTGGGAAAGGAAATAGGGAAAAATACAACAGGGAGTCAATCTCCACATTACATTATACTAGATTCTTTAAAAAATAACGATCTAGTTGTCACCTCTATGAAATGCAATGGTCACGTAAATCGTAATGCTTTTGGTAACAAGAAGAAAAACAAACTGAGCTGGACCAGTCCACAACAAAAATCATTTTCGAGTGAAACCCATGTCTATTCCTGTGTCTTTGCTAGAATTATCAATATCAGTAAGAAAATGTGGAATGCTTTGGTGCATGAGGGTAAGGTAAAGGGAGAGGTAAAATAGGTTTTGCTTTTTGAGCTGTGTGCAAAGAAGCAAGAAAGTAAAGTTTCAAATGAGCCGACGTAATAGGTCATAATAGCTCCACCTTTCATCATATACAATGTCAAATGTGTGTGCACGTAATTATCCGACCAGTGGAAAGTGCGCGATGCTTTGGTGCAAACTAAAGCATGGGAGGTCTGAGGGAAAGAGAAGTGGAAAAGGAGTCTAGGCCCAGGATTTTATTTGTTTTGCAAGCTAGCAAAAAAAAGGTTTCATAACACTCCCCCCTCGTTCATTAACCTGAATCAGAGTCCCAGATGGGCTTTCGCCTCATAATCCATGCAGCCCAAATACAGTCATAAAGGTTAAGGGATTATCTGTTCAATAGCAAATTTCACACGCATTGTTACAATATGACATTTGTAGTGTTGCGGTCTAGTTGTTACACGGCTCCGTAACAACGTGTGGCGTAGCCACCATTTTGTGTGGCACTGAGCACGCGGCTAGTCGAAGACACGGTCGTGTCTCCCGGCGCTCTTCTGTATATCACGTAATAAACCTGTGCATACTTACCCACACTCCTGTAATCCTTGGGGGATAAACGAACAACATTACGGTGGCGATGAGGCCGGGACTCGGCAGTGGATTGGAAAAAAAAAAAGAGGCACCCAACCACCGAGAACCGAACCCCAACACCCGACAATTATTGAGACCACCATCCAGGCCACAGGTGTAGATACAGGGAGAGCGCGGCAGTGGAGAGTCCCACGGTCTGCAGCACAGACCCATGCCCATTTACACCTACAAACGACGGGGCAAGCTTGGCCGGCAAGGAGGCAAGGACAGGAACTGCCCATCAAGAGTATCAAGGCCCAAAGCGCAGCAAGGAAGTATACAGGGCTACCATCAGCGGCACACTGCAGGCCCCAAGACCGCACAGCCAAGCATCAGAGGCACTGGCGGAATACCCTCTGCAAAGAGAAGGGGGCGCATCCAGCCCACAGCCAGACCGCACACACCAGAGTGGGTCGGGTGCGCCTGGCAGTCCAAGGGGGGGAAGAGGAGCGACCTGAAAGGCGAGCAGAGATGAGTGCCCAAACCTCGTCACTCACGACGCCGATTCCGTTCCTTCCCAAACCGGGTGATCCCGTGATGAAATGGGAAGACTGGAGGGAATACTTCAAGAACTACTTGGAAGCGCTAGAAGATGAAAATGGGGAAGAATTTCCAAGCAAAAGAAGAAGCAGGATTTTGCTCCACAACCTAGGCCCAGAAGGCATTAGGGTGTTTCAGAACCTAGTCCCAGCACCACGACAAGATGGCGATGACGACGTATTTCAGCACGCGATAGAGGACCTGAACAACCACTACAGGCCAGGGGTGTGTACATCCATAGACCGATATAATTTCCAACAAAGGAAACAAGCGTAGGAGAGTCCATCGACAAGTACGTCGCAGCTCTGAAGAAGCTAGCCAGTTCATCAAGGACCAAATAGTTATGCACATGACGAATTCGGCCGTCCAAGACAAGTTGTGGGCTAATGGAGACGCCACGCTGAAGGAAGTAATCGCCATGGTGAAGAAGGCGGAATTATCCAAGAGGTGCGTGAAGGCGGCGAAAGAGACGCAACAACCAAGACTATGGTCAACAGGATCACCGATGCAGAACGACCTGAGAGAGATAAAGTAGCTTCGGTGGAAGGGAAGACGCTACCCAAAAGGGACACCCCGGGCAGAATATGGAAGAAGTCAAACCAAAAAGAATAAGAAGGAGTGCTACCGATGTGGCAGCTCTTCCCATGCAGCGTATGACAAACGCTGCCCGGCCTTCCGTGCCAAATGTATGTTCAGTGGAATTGTGGGGCATTGTGAAGGCTTGTCGCCGCAAAAATCAGAGGCCGACAATCAAGTACGTAGCTCGGGATTCAAGGGCAGAAGGAGAAGAAGAAGAGGAAGAAGAGGACAGCGTGCTGTGTGTAGAGGAACACATTATGGGCATTGACTGCAACCGCTCCAGGAAACCGCAATGTGATCTGATAATAGGGGGAGTATCGATCAAAATGGTGGCAGACTCGGGGTCCCCGTACACTATAATACAAAAGACGGTGTGGGACGAACGCTTCAAAGGCAACCTGGGGCCACGGCTGGACCCTCCAGACATTCGACAGGTCACCTACACGGGTGAACCAATCCCCATGGTAGGATTTCAAATGTTAACATTGGTATTTAAGGATTGCAGTGCGGAGTGTAAGTTGTACGTAGCAGAGAAGGCTCCCTCAGTGCTTGGATGGATGGATCAGGGTGATCTGGGCATACAGCTGGATCCAGGTGGAGCCACTCAAGTCCTGATGACTGGTTTGGAACGTCGACCCAATGTCTCCAGATTGAAGGACACATTCCTCACAGTGTTTGATGGTAAAGTAGGGAAACTGACGAAGTTTACACACAAAATAGACCTCAAGACCGGCGCGAAACCATTGTCTCACAAGGTGAGAAACATCCCGTTGGCCATCAGAGATACAGTGCAGCAAGAATTGCAGAGGCTGGAAGATAATGGCATCATTGAGCCGATAAGTTGTGCAGAATGGTTGGCTCCCTTAGTTGTGCTGAGGAAAACCAATGGCAAGGTCCGCTTCCGCGTGGACTTGAGGGAGCTAAACAAGAACATCATAGAGGAAAAATTCCCTCTGCCCAGGATAGATGAGATGTTGACAAAGACCAAGGGGATAAAGTGGTTTTCCACCATTGACCTCACCTCAGCCTACCATCAAATAGCTCTGCATGTTATGTTATGTTATGTTATTAAAATTTCTATAGCGCACAGCTGCCCCAGCAAAGGGGCGTCCCGGCGCTTTTAGACTAACAAGGAACTCCAGCTGCAATGTCAGAGGCAGAGTAGCACAGCAGGCTGGTGCATAATACAGAATCAGGGTCTGATAGGGAACAGATGGGTTTTTATCACCTTCCTAAAGGGAAGAAGATGATCCAGGGCACGGATGTGAGCTGGTAGAAAGTTCCAGAGTTTTGCCGCTAGAACCCGGAAATATCGGCCTCCGGCTCTTGAACGTTTAAAGCGCAGAACTTCCACCAGATTTTGCCCTGAAGACCTCAATGAGCGAGAAGGCGCATAAGATGTCAGCAGATGCTCAAGGATTTGGGGGGAGGCCTGTTTGAGAATCTTAAAGGATAGGCACAAGGTCTTGAATTCTATCCTTTGCGCTACAGGGAGCCAATGTAGCTTCCGGATGGTATCTCTTGCTGAGCAGAATCGAGGGAGGCCTACTAGTACTCTGGCTGCGGCGTTTTGAACGCGCTGCAGCCGAGCTACTTCAGCTAGGTTGGCCCCCAGCAGAAGTGAGCTGGCATAATCCAGCCGTGATAGTACCGTGGCTTGGATGATGAGTTGTCTGGTTGGGGCATCGAAGAATTTCAGGATGGGCCTGATTCCGCGCATAATGCCAAAACACTTGGCCGCAACTTTTTTAGTGTGTCCAGCGAGACTGAGGGAGGGGTCTAGCCAGACACCCAGATTTTTTACCTGGTTCACTGGAACAGGAGCCTGGTCCAGAGTCGCGGGCCACCACTGATCTCCCCATAGGTTAGTGTGTTTACCTACGATCATGACCTCGGTTTTGTTGGCATTGAGTTGGAGGCAGTCAGCTGTCATCCAACTAGTCACTGCCGCCAGGCCCTCCCTGAACCTGGAGGCCTCCAGGTCAGAGCCCTCTGAGAGCGTAACCGCCAGCTGAGTATCGTCAGCATAAAAGACCATAGTCATGCCCCAATGCTTGGCGACCGCAGCCAGCGGCTGCACATACAGATTGAACAGCGTGGGGCTAAGCGCAGACCCCTGAGGCACACCCTGTTCAATAGAATAAGCCTGTGATTTGTACGGAGGAGTGGCGACCCTGAATGATCTTCCAGAAAGGAAAGACCTGAACCACTCAAGGGCATGATCAGTGACCCCTGATTCCTCCAGACGCCGGAGCAGCACTGCGTGTGAGACCGTGTCAAACGCGGCACTGAGATCGAGTAACACCAGTGCCGCAGTCTGACCAGAGTCCAACACCCAGCGAAGATGTTCCGTCATAGCAAGGAGAGCAGTCTCGGTGCTATGACCAGCCCGGAACCCATTTCGTGAGGGGTCCAGGATGTTGGCAGTCAGAACATGTTTAGAGAGCACGTTGTTAGCATGTGTGTTAGACCTGACATCATTGGCTTGAGTCTCTCCTCCATTTTTTCTGTTTGCCTCCACTGTTTTACGATGTTTTGCTGGTATATGCTTTGGGCGCTGTGCCACTGCTGATCAGTGCCACAGCGCAAGTGCTCCCTATGTTGAATTGATGTATCTATTATATCCATGTTTGGCTTATTTGGTTTACTGTCAGTCCCTAGTCTAGTGCACCAGGAGTGCCGGGGCTTGTAAATACAAATGCCGCTCGTGGGCTTGCAGCACGTGTTGTGCCACCCACAAGCGCGGCCTCGTAAAAGAATGTCTACGGGTCGGTCATTGCGAGACCCACGTGCAGCCTAGTGCTGTCACGAAGGCTGCGCAAGTATACCCACTTGCCAGCCCCTCAAACCTTCCCTTGACTTCATGTTAGTCACCCCTATGGTAGGCCCACGGGCAGGGTGCATTGTAAGTATAAGGTAGGACACGCCTGACCAAGTTGGCATGTCCTAATAGTGAATTACAGCCATCTTCGTTCTTCACTATTGCGAGGTAGCCTGCTCTCCATTAGTTAGAATGGGCCGCCGGGATTATTACTGCTATGATCCTAGTTGGCTCGGGGAGCATGGTGCAATGTCGAGTTTGGTATCCCTGAACTCGGGGTTTAATTACGCATCCGTTGGTGTGGATGGTTTTTGGACTCTGGGTTTGAAAATAGCACTTTTAGAAAGTGTCTATTTTCTTGTCTAACCATTTCTGGTTTCTGCTGGTCTTGCGTGTGTATGACAGAAGCTGGGTGGCTCCACAGGTCTGGATGAGTCAGTGTGGGATGAGTGGGACATTTGCGTTGAAAGTAGGGGGAGAGTAGTTGTTGATAGCCTGCCCTGCCTGGTACAATGCTGGCTCCACCTCCTGCCAAGCGGCTGATGGCTCTGTGCCTGCCATGGACGATCCTAGCTCCACCTCCTGCTGGG
This sequence comes from Lissotriton vulgaris, assembly GCF_964263255.1. Lineage (NCBI taxonomy): Eukaryota > Metazoa > Chordata > Amphibia > Caudata > Salamandridae > Lissotriton > Lissotriton vulgaris. Next base: position 2,111,698,763 of record NC_141689.1, on the reverse strand, counting down.
CGTCTGAGGACCCAGCCCTGCTCAGTGAATAAGCCAGGTGCTTCTGCCTGGCTCCACCCACAACAGACCCAGGATGTTGGGAAAGCCCCCGGCATGGACAAAGGGATCAAAGCCGAAAAGGGGTATAAGAGATGGCCCCTGAACCAAGAATTTAGATCACTTCTGACAAGGAACCCTGTAACCAAGGACAAGAGGCCTGCTGATCTGAGGACCTGCCTACCCCTTCTGCCAGTGTGCTGTTTGCTGGGGGGAATCCTGCAGTGCTTCTTTATTTTTGCCAAGGAACCAGGAGAGAGGAACTGTGTGTGTACTCTCACGCTTGCTAAGAAAATCTCCAAGGACTGGAAGAGTGCCAGTCTCCTGCTGAAGTCACAGGGCTAAAGGACTTCATCTGCTAAAGTGCTATTTGCTGGAACCTGTGAATCCAGCACCTCTGAAAGAGCCGGCAACCTCGACGCCGACGGACGTCGCCGAATCCAGCTCGACGTAGTGGGGAACGGCCCCAGTGTCCCGCTTCCTCGACGACCGGCCGCCGGGCCCGACCGACGCCAGCAGCAACGCCAGTGAGTGGGAGTACGGCTCCAGCTCCAAGGGACCTCGTGTCTGCACCGCTGCTGATCGCATCGCCCTCGTGCCCTCTCGACGCCGTGAGCGCTGCTCACTCTGTGCAACCGCATCATCGACAACGACGCCTGCTGAGGCCTGATCGACACCGAAGACGCGACGCCGGATTGCTCGACGCCGCTGATCATCGTGTGCTTCATTTTCCAAAGGTACTGTGTTGTTGGGGGTCCGTGTGACTCCAGGCTCGACGTAGCGCTCCTCGCGGTCGACGCCGAACCTTCGGAATAACTTTGCCTCGACGTCGTGTAGCCCCCGTGTGGGTTACCCTGTTGCTAAGAACTGTATTGCCAAGAAGAAGATTTGCTTTTGATACTAAAGACTTTTGTACTAAAGAAGAATCTACCTTTGAACTATCCTTTTTCCCTTCCCAGAGTATTTATTAAGGTTGTGTACATTTTTGTCGTTATTTGGTCTTGTGCTAAGCCTTATATAAAAATACTTATTTTTATAATACTACCGTGTCGTGTCCATTTGTAGTGTATTCACTTTATTACTGTATGTGGTCATAAATGCTTAACACACAGCCTCTGAGATAAGCCTGTCTGCTCTGCCAAGCTACCAAGGGGGTGAGCAGGGGTTATCGAAGGGTGTGATCCCCTTGCCCTGACTAGAAAAGATGTGTCCCTATTTGTCAGAAGTGTATACCTCTGCCAACTAGAGACAGCCGGTTCTAACATTGGATGCAGCGGTGAGGATTTGGACCTTGCATTTATGACCCATGTGCAGTGATTAGTGTGCGCTACATAGTGAAAGCAGACCATAGCGCAGTCACAATCTAATTGGGAAGGATCCTATTTTTGGTTCTCCGCTTTTCTGAAACTTGATTTTTTTTAACACTGCCAGTTTTGACCATGAGTGACACCGGAGTCACTACCCCTGTTGTTGTCGTGGAGGAATTCGACAGAGCGAAGATAAACGTCTACAAACTGGAGGAGCTGAAATCCTTCTGCAAGAAATTTAAAGTTCCTACCAAAGGCCTCAAGATTAAAGAGGAATATCTCAAAGCATTGCAAGCCTGGTTAGAGGCCAGAGATCCCACTGATCCGGTGGTGGTACCGCCAGTGGAAGGGGATGAGGAGGCGCCAGCGATGGGCCCGAGTCCTCTCCCGGAAGCAGTGTTTCCTCCAAAGGTCTTTCCCCTGAAGAACGAGAAGAAAGGGCGAAGGAGCGTGCATACAACATGGAAATGGCAAGGCTAAAGATAAATGGGCAGTTGGAGTTAGAAAATGCAAGAGGGAGAAGAGAAGCTGATTTGGAGATCAAAAAGTTAGAGTTTGAAAGAGAGAAGTTAGCTTTGGAGCGTGAAACCAAGTTGAGGGAGTTGGATATCCAAGCTAAGAAGTTAGAATTGAATCCCTCTGGTGGCAGCATTCCATCTGGGCCTGCAGAAAGTAAGTTTTACTTTCCCAAAGATGTGATAAAAGATTATCATAGGAACGAAGACATTGGTCAGTGGTTTAAAGCATATGAGCTAGCATTGTTGGCCCACCAGGTTCCTGAGAAGAATTGGGGAGCGGGGTTGTGGGGTCGCTTTGTGAATGAGGGGAGAGATACCCTGTTAGACCTGCCTGTTGCGGATAGGATGTCGTATGCTCATATGAAAGATGCTTTAATGTTGCGGTATGGCCTAACCCCCGAGAAGTACAGACAAGCTTTTAGAGAATGTAAGAAGTTACCTGGTACGACGTGGGTTGAATATGTGTCTTATTTTTGCAGAGCCATGGATGGTTGGGTAAAGGGCAGCAAAGTGGAAAGTTATAAAGCTCTTTATGATTTGTTTGCTTGGGAGCATTTGTCTAATAACTGTTTTCCCGAGCTGCGCCAGCACCTTATTGATAGCAAGATATCTAACCCTAGAAAACTTGCTGAGGAGGCGGACCGCTGGGTCAGTACCAGGGTCCACAAGGGTCCAGTGGGAGACTCAGCCAAAGGTGGGCAGGGTCCCCAGCAGAAGAGTGGGGGGGACCAGGGTAAACAGAAGGAGTCTCAGAAAGGGCCCCAAAGTAATCCCCAAGGGAACCAAGGGAAAGGTTCCCAGCCTCCCCCTGAGAAGAAGCCAGGGGCCCCGACGGGTAAACCTGTTCATAGGGGCCCCCTAACCTGCTACACTTGTGGGCAGGTGGGACACCGGTATTACGATCCCCAGTGTCCCATGAAGAAATCGAATGCACCGCCGAGTGCACCCCCCCGTCAGCTGGCGAGTGTAGCCCTGGGAGGGGAGGAGATGGTTGTCCATGGTGGGAGGGGTCCCGCAGAAATGTCCCTGGTCTCGCTAGGAGACATGCAAATGGTCCCTCCACCCCCTCTGCCTAGTAACACTAGTAAATATAGGCAGTGGGTGACCATTAATGGCCATAGAGTGGAAGCTCTCAGAGACACCGGAGCGAGTGTGACAGCTGTCAAGTGTCACTTGGTGTCCAGAGAGCAGGTGGTTCCCCACGCATTCTACCCTGTGATAGCTGCTGACAACTCCCAGAAAGAGTGTGAAGTAGCTCAGGTTTCCTTTGAATGGGGGGGAGTTTCAGGTACTCTTCAGGTCGCTGTGAGGCCCGCCATGCCTGTCGATTGTCTCCTGGGCAATGATTTAGAAGACTCCCCTTGGGCTAAGGTGGAGAGAGAGGCGCACTTGAAAATGTTGGGTGTGCCAGAGTGGGTGTGTGCAACCACTCGATCGATGACAGCGAGTAAGGGTGTTGATGGGGTCCCGGAGCCTGAAAGTACGGCCCAGGACCCAGCTGTGAAGAGAAGAGGCAGGAGGCACGGGAAACCGGCCCCCGTAGTTCCGTGGTCCAGGAGGAGGTAGACCCCGAGGGGGATGCCCTGGAGCCCACAGGGGAACAAATTGCCGAACTGGGAGACCTGCCCGAGCTGACCCATTGGCAGCAGGATGGTGGTCCCTCCAGGGAGGAATTCTGTGCCGAACAGAAGGTGTGCCCTTCTCTTGTGGGCATGAGGCAGCAGGCCTCAGCCCAAACCTCAGGTGATCAGTCAGGGTCACATTTTGTGTACTGGGAGAACAACCTCCTGTATAGCGAGCCTAAGGCTGCTGAGCCTGGGTCAGCCCGTGGGCTGGTGGTACCCCAGCGCTTTAGAGCCTTCCTACTGGGTTTGGCTCATGACGTTCCTTTAGCTGGACATCTGGGGCAGGACAAGACCTATGACAGGCTTGTCACCCATTTTTACTGGCCTCAGATGCGTAGGGATGTAGACATCCATTGCAAGACTTGTCACACTTGCCAGGCAAGTGGGAAAAGCGGGAGGAAGCAGAAGGCTCGCCTCCAACCTTTTCCAGTGGTCAGTACCCCCTTTGACCGGGTGGGTATTGACATTGTTGGGCCCCTGGACCCCAAGACAGCCCTGGGCAACAGGTTTATCCTGGTCTTGGTGGACCATGCCACACGGTACCCGGAAGCCATCCCTCTCCGAACAGTGACGGCCCCCGTGGTGGGACGGGCACTGATGGGTGTTTTCTCCCGGATGGGGTTCCCCAGAGAGGTGGTGTCAGACCGAGGCACCAACTTCATTTCGAACTATATGAAGTCTCTGTGGAAGGAGTGTGGGGTAACCTACAAGTTCACCACTCCTTACCACCCTCAAGGAAATGGGCTGGTTGAGAGATTCAACCGGACCCTGAAAGGCATGATCATGGGTCTTGAAGAACCAATGAGGCGGAAATGGGACGTCCTCTTGTCATGCCTGTTGTTTGCTTACCGAGAGGTGCCGCAAAAATCTCTAGGGTTCAGCCCCTTTGAGCTTTTGTACGGTCACCCGGTAAGAGGGCCTTTGAGTCTGGTCAAGGAAGGCTGGGAGCAATCTCCCAGGAAACCTCCCCAGGATGTATACAGCTACATGCTGGCCTTTCGGAACCAGACTCGGCGCTTCAGAGAACTTGCTCAGGCAAATCTGGAGGCCAGCCAGGAGGAGATGAAGCGTTGGTACGACCGGAATGCCACTCTGGTAGAGCTTCAGCCTGGTCAGGAAGTGTGGGTCATGTCCCCTGTCGAACCTTGTGCGCTCAAGGACAGGTGGACTGGACCGTTTAAGGTTGTGGAGAAGAAGAGCGATGTCACCTACTTGGTGGACTTGAAATCTCCCAGGAATCGCTTGCGGGTCCTGCATGTCAACCGTTTGAAGCCCCACTTAGAAAGGTCTGAAGTGGGCATGCTCCTAGCTACAGATACTGGAATGGAGGAGGAGAGTGAGCCTCTTCCTGACCTCCTGTGTGCTAAAGAGCAAGACGGGTCAGTGGATGGTGTGGTCCTCTCTGACACACTGACCCTTGAGCAGAAACAGGATTGTCGCCACCTGTTGGGACAATTCCCGGATCTGTTTTCCTTGGTTCCGGGTGTCACTCATTGGTGTGTCCATGACGTTGACACCGGAGACAGCCCTCCTGTGAAGCACAAGGCTTACAGGGTGACTGACAAGGTGCGAGCATACATTAAGGAGGAGGTCTCCAAGATGTTTGCGTTAGGGGTGGTTGAGTCCTCTAGCAGTCCTTGGGCCAGCCCAGTGGTCTTGGTCCCGAAGGCTGCAGCGCCTGGTGCTTCACCGGAACTCCGGTTCTGTGTGGATTACCAAGGACTCAATTCGGTCACGAAGACTGACGCGCACCCCATCCCCAGAGCTGATGAGCTCATAGATCGGTTGGGGGCTGCCCGGTACCTTAGTACGTTTGATCTAACGTCTGGGTACTGGCAGATCGCCTTGACTGATGGGGCAAAGGAGAGGTCCGCATTCTCCACACCAGATGGGCTATACCAGTTTCGGGTGATGCCCTTTGGGATGAAGAATGCCCCTGCCACCTTCCAGAGGTTGGTCAACCACGTCTTGGCTGGACTGGAGGATTTCAGTGCCGCCTACCTGGACGACATCGCAGTGTTCAGCGCCAGCTGGGAGGAACACTTGCGCCACCTCCAGGAAGTGTTGTTGGCCCTGCGCAGAGCAGGCCTCACAATCAAAGCCAGTAAGTGCCAGATTGGGCAGGGTTCGGTGGTGTACTTGGGGCACCAAGTAGGGAGCGGCAAGGTTGCCCCCCTGCAACCCAAGATTGATACCATCCTGGCTTGGGCGCCGCCCAAAACCCAAACTCAGGTGAGAGCCTTCTTAGGACTCACGGGTTATTACAGGAGGTTTGTCAAGGATTACGGCAACATTGTGCACCCCTTGACTTCGCTGACTTCCAGGAAGCAGCCACGAAACGTGATCTGGACTGATGCCTGTCAAACGGCCTTCGACACCCTGAAAACTGCAATGTGCACAGCACCTATACTCCAGGCACCCGACTTCTCGAAAGAATTTATTGTCCAGACGGACGCTTCAGAGCATGGCGTGGGGGCTGTTCTAGCTCAGGTGAATGAAGAGGGCCGAGACTTGCCTGTAGCCTTCATCAGTCGGAGGTTACTTCCCAGGGAAACCAGGTGGAGTGCGATAGAGAGAGAAGCATTTGCTGTGGTCTGGGCGCTGAAGAAGCTAAGACCCTACCTGTTTGGGACTCACTTCCGGGTTCAGACAGACCACAGGCCCCTCAGATGGTTGATGCAGATGAGGGGTGAGAATCCGAAACTGTTGAGGTGGTCCATTTCCCTACAGGGGATGGACTTTACGGTGGAACACCGCCCTGGTACAGATCACGCCAATGCTGATGGTCTGTCCAGATTTTTCCGCCTTAGTGATGAGGACTCCCTAGGTCAAGGGTAGTTCTCCCCACATTTCAGCTGGAGGGGACACGTGTTAGACCTGGCATCATTGGCTTGAGTCTCTCCTCCATTTTTTTCTGTTTGCCTCCACTGTTTTACGATGTTTTGCTGGTATACTGCTTTGGGCACTGTGCCACTGCTGATCAGTGCCACAGTGCAAGTGCTCCCTATGTTGAATTGATGTATCTATTGTATCCATGTTTGGCTTATTTGGTTTACTGTCAGTCCCTAGTCTAGTGCACCAGGAGTGCCGGGGCTTGTAAATACAAATGCCGCTCGTGGGCTTGCAGCACGTGTTGTGCCACCCACAAGCGCGGCCTCGTAAAAGAATGTCTACGGGTCGGTCATTGCGAGACCCACGTGCAGCCTAGTGCTGTCACGAAGGCTGCGCAAGTATACCCACTTGCCAGCCCCTCAAACCTTCCCTTGACTTCATGTTAGTCACCCCTATGGTAGGCCCACGGGCAGGGTGCATTGTAAGTATAAGGTAGGACACGCCTGACCAAGTTGGCATGTCCTAATAGTGAATTACAGCCATCTTCGTTCTTCACTATTGCGAGGTAGCCTGCTCTCCATTAGTTAGAATGGGCTGCCGGGATTATTACTGCTATGATCCTAGTTGGCTCGGGGAGCATGGTGCAATGTCGAGTTTGGTATCCCTGAACTCGGGGTTTAATTACGCATCCGTTGGTGTGGATGGTTTTTGGACTCTGGGTTTGAAAATAGCACTTTTAGAAAGTGTCTATTTTCTTGTCTAACCATTTCTGGTTTCTGCTGGTCTTGCGTGTGTATGACAGAAGCTGGGTGGCTCCACAGGTCTGGATGAGTCAGTGTGGGATGAGTGGGACATTTGCGTTGAGAGTAGGGGGAGAGTAGTTGTTGATAGCCTGCCCTGCCATGGACGATCCTAGCTCCACCTCCTGCTGGGTGTCTGAGGACCCAGCCCTCCTCAGTGAATAAGCCAGGTGCTTCTGCCTGGCTCCACCCACAACAGACCCAGGATGTTGGGAAAGCCCCCGGCATGGACAAAGGGATCAAAGCCGAAAAGGGGTATAAGAGAAGGACCCCTGAACCAAGAATTTAGATCACTTCTGACAAGGAACCCTGTAACCAAGGACAAGAGGCCTGCTGATCTGAGGACCTGCCTACCCCTTCTGCCAGTGTGCTGTTTGCTGGGGGGAATCCTGCAGTGCTTCTTTATTTTTGCCAAGGAACCAGGAGAGAGGAACTGTGTGTGTACTCTCACGCTTGCTAAGAAAATCTCCAAGGACTGGAAGAGTGCCAGTCTCCTGCTGAAGTCACAGGGTTAAAGGACTTCATCTGCTAAAGTGCTATTTGCTGGAACCTGTGAATCCAGCACCTCTGAAAGAGCCGGCAACCTCGACGCCGACGGACGTCGCCGAATCCAGCTCGACGTAGTGGGTAACGGCCCCAGAGTCCCGCTTCCTCGACGACCGGCCGCCGGGCCCGACTGACGCCAGCTGCAACGCCAGTGAGTGGGAGTACGGCTCCAGCTCCAAGGGACCTCGTGTCTGCACCGCTGCTGATCGCATCGCCCTCGTGCCCTCTCGACGCCGTGAGCGCTGCTCACTCTGTGCAACCCCACCATCGACAACGACGCCTGCTGAAGCCTGATCGACACCTAAGACGCGACGCCGGATTGCTCGACGCCGCTGATCATCGTGTGCTTCATTTTCCAAAGGTACTGTGTTGTTGGGGGTCCGTGTGACTCCAGGCTCGACGTAGCGCTCCTCGCGGTCGACGCCGAACCTTCGGATTAACTTTGCCTCGACGTCGTGTAGCCCCCGTGTGGGTTACCCTGTTGCTAAGAACTGTATTGCCAAGAAGAAGATTTGCTTTTGATACTAAAGACTTTTGTACTAAAGAAGAAACTACCTTTGAACTATCCTTTTTCCCTTCCAAGAGTATTTATTAAGATTGTGTACATTTTTGTCGTTATTTGGTCTTGTGCTAAGCCTTATATAAAAATACTTATTTTTATAATACTACCGTGTCGTGTCCATTTGTAGTGTATTCACTTTATTACTGTATGTGGTCATAAATGCTTAACACACAGCCTCTGAGATAAGCCTGTCTGCTCTGCCAAGCTACCAAGGGGGTGAGCAGGGGTTATCGAAGGGTGTGATCCCCTTGCCCTGACTAGAAAAGGTGTGTCCCTATTTGTCAGAAGTGTATACCTCTGCCAACTAGAGACAGCCGGTTCTAACAATGTGCTTCTGCCACCTTGGCTGGCCAGGGAAGAAGGGAAATCGACCGATAGTTTTCCAATTTCTTGGGATCTAAGGTGGGTTTCTTCAAGAACGGGGTGACATAGGCTTGTTTCCACTTAGCCGGAACAGTCCCAGAGGCAAAGGACAGGTTAATGAGCTGACGAAAAAGAGATACCAACGTCGCATCTCTAAATTGAGCGGGTCTAAGCGGGTCTGCAGGAAAGCCAGATTTTACTTTGGCTGTCAGCCTGTCAAATTCTACCTCCGTGAGTTCAGGAAAGATGGTAAGACAGTTGTTATTGATAGCAAAGGAGCTGTGTTTTTCATTCACGGGGTAGGTGGTTGGGAATGAGCTATAGATAGTGCGCACCTTCTTGAGGAAGAAAGTGGCGAGATCTTCGCAATGTGTGGTTGAACAAATCTCAGCTATAGGGGCTCTTTTGGCAGTGAGATCTTTAACCGCATGCGCGCTAGCGGAATTCCGCTCGCACGCTGGGTTTTTAAAAAACGCACTTTACGTGACGAGCTGGGCTCGTCATCAGCGTGCGAGGAGGCTACGCCATGACGAGCCCAGCTCGTCATCAGCGTCGAAGGGGTTAAGAACTTTAAAAATCAGTTCAGAAGGATATGGGCTGCGTTTAAATTCAGTGGAATAATAGGCCGCACGTGCTCTACAAATGGCTCTATGATAAGCTTTGACTTTGGCCAGATACTGCGTTTTCTTCTCACTGTTATATCCTTTCCGCCATTCTCTTTCTGCTTGTTTGCATGTCTTCTTCATAAGCAGCAAAGCATTTTCATACCAAGGGCTAGGCTCAAAAGTACGGCATTTACTCCAGGCAGCAGGGATCAGGGAGTCAAGGGCACGACTGACCCAATCGCAAAAAATGTCATAGCCTGCTTCGGCATCGTTGAGTGGGCCCATCACACGAGTCGGAAACTCATGTCGTTCATAAAACCGTTCGGATATTACCAATTTCGCAGAATGCCCTTCGGGTTGGCGTCTGCAGCGGCGGTGTTCCAAAAACTCATGCATAGACTATTCAAGGACACAGAGGGGGTGCAATACTTCCAGTATGATATATTGGTGATGGGCAAGGACCAAACAGATAATGACAAGAAGCTGGGAGAAGTGCTGCAGTTCCTGGAACGGAACGGCCTCACAGTGGAATGGGAAAAGTGCTGATTTGGAATGACCTCAGTGATATACCTGGGCCATGAGATAAGCAATCTAGGGATCACACCTAAACACACCAATGTAAGAGCCATACGTGAAGCGCCTCCACCTCCTATTTTTACTTAATTCGTTTTTTGTTAGCTTTATTGCTCCATGCACTTTACCACTGCTAACCAGTGCTAAAGTGCTTGTGCTCTCCCCTTAAAGCATCGTAAAACTGGCCTGCACCTGATTGGCACATTTAATTTACGTGCAAGTCTCTAGTATATGGTACTACAAGCTCCTAAGTGTTAAATGTTACTAGTGGGCCCCCAGTACTCATTGTGCCACCCACTAAAGTAGTGCTTTAAAACTTGCCTGCCACTGAAACCTATAGAGCCATTTTAAAGTGCTATTTCGACCTGGCAAAAAAACCTTTGCCAGGTCTAAACTTTCCTTTGCAATACTTATAAGACACTCGTGAGGTAGGCCTTAACAGGCTCTAGGGCAGGATGCAAGGTATTTAAAGAACAGGACATGTGTGCTTATGTTTTACATGTCCTGACAGTGAAAAATTCCTAACATTGTTTCTCACTGTAATAAGGCCTATCTCTCCTATTGACTAACACTGGGTTACCTTATTACATTTAATACATGCTAACATTGGATTAGGAGCAGGCAGGGATATACTGTTTAGATTCAAATAAATTGTCATTTAGAATCTTCATTCAAAATTTTGTCACAATTCTGAAAATGCCATTTTTAGAAAGTTAACAAATATGTATGTGCTCTGAGCACTCCTATTTATATGACTTCCACTAAATTAATTACTGGTATTGTGATCTGTGTGCTACACCTGATGGGGTCTCTTTTTTGTTACAGGCCAAGAAGTCAGAACACCCACCGGATGTACCAAGTAAAAAAAAACAAGGAGAGGACAAAGAAAAAGAAAAAGAGAAAAGCAAAAAAAGGGCCTACGAAGTCAGGGGAAACCCCCGTAATTAACATCTCCAACCATGATTTAACACCATATGAAGAAAGTATTATGAACAGAGGAATTTCATTTGTTCCAACTTATATAGGCACGAACTTTGAAAATGAGATATCATTCTATAGGTTTATGAGGAACTTACGACTACGTAATTTTTTTTGAAAACATCGTGACTACAGAAGAGCCTGGCAGACAGCTCTAGTTCTTAAAGATCTTAAAAAATTGAATTACAAGAGACACAGAAGAATATCCAACAATTTGAGTAGAGCCGACAAAAGTACTCTCATTCAATTGAGTAACAGATCTGAATTGACTTTTCAAAAAGCTGACAAAGCTGGAGCCCTTGTGTTGATGGATACTGAATTTTATAATTCGAAGGTACAAGCACATGTGGAGGATAATAACACCTACCTATTGTTAGAACAAGATCCAACTTCGGAAATTTTGAAAACATTGCAACACCTAGTCGATAAAGCATTGGAAATTAATTGGATAACTGAGAAAATAGCCACATTTTTGATACCCAAAATGCCAAGAAGACCTAGATTGTATATGTTGCCAAACCCCCCGTTTCGACCAATTGTGTCAGGGTGCGGTTCACTTTTTGAGCCAGCAGGAAAAATTATTGATTATTTTCTACAACCACTGATTCAAAAATGGCACACCTACATTCAGGACACGTCAGATTTTATTCTTAAATTGGAACAGATTGAACTGGTGACGGGAGTGAACCACATTCTATGCACTATAGACGTGGTCTCGCTTTACAAGTCAATCTCACATTCCGAGGGATTGGAGGCCCAAGAATGGATATTGTTACAACATCCTGAACTTGAATTAAACCCAGTCTTCCTATTGGAACTCACACATTTTTGTCTACACCACAGTTATTTCAAGTGGGCTAACAATTTTTATATGCAACTCAATGGGACATCAATGGGGTTTGCCGGGGCCCCGGCTTATGCAAACACTTTTATGTCCAAATACGAGGAGGAACACATTTTTGAGAGAACTGATTGGACAAATCATCTTAAATGTTATTGTTGTTATATTGACAATATCTTTATCATTTGGTCAGGTACCACAAATCAATTGCTGAATAACATTGAGACTTTGAATACCAGGAATCCTAGGATTCAATTTACCCACACCATGAGTGAGTCTAAAATCACATTCCTCGACGTTCTGATTGAAATTAATGAGCAACAAATTGTGACTACATTACATCAAAAAGAAACAAATAAAAATAGCCTGTTACACTTTCAAAGTTTTCATCCCCAAAATCTACTTTGTAATTTACCGTATTCCCAATTTTTGAGGCAGAGACAAATCATTTCCAAGACTGAGACCTGCATGGGAAGCATTACAGAATTCAAAGGTAAATATGTAACACAAGGGTATCCTTATAAACTATTGAAGGACGCAGAACTACGAGCTCTCCAACAGGATCGACGCACATTACTGATGAAAAGAGATAAAGTGGAAGTTAAGAGGAATGTCTTTGTTTGGAAATTCTCAATTAACTCACAAAAAATGAGGAACATTATAAATCAACGCTGGGAAGTACTCCAGTCTGAGACAGATTTAAAAAAAAAAATTCTGAAAAACCACTCTTCGCATATACCCGTGCGAGGAATATCAAAGAAATTTTGAACACAGGCAAAAGAAAATCTCTCATCAGAGATTATAAAGGAACGCGTAGATGCGTACGTTGTGTCCATTGTAATAATGTTATGAGCGGCAACATCATTTCTCATCCGCATACTGGAGAAAAGATTAAATTGACCTTCAGTGACGACTCTAACACGAGTCACGTAATTTATGTGATTAAATGCCCATGTGGCCTACTGTTTGTAGGTAAGACCGAACGCAAACTCAAAACCAGGATTTCTGAACATAAAAGCAGGATTCGAAATCAAGTCACAACCTCAACCTTAGCTGTACACTGGATTGAAAAGCACCACACCATAGCACAGATCAGATTTCAGATTATCGAGGTAGTAGCTGCCAATGAGGGTCAGGATATGAATAAAAAATTACTCCAAAGGGAGACATTTTGGATTAAAAGTTTGAATACATTGACCCCAGAGGGTCTTAATGACCGGATTGAATTAAGTTGTTTCTTGTAATATTTGATGGTTAGCATGGTAAATATCATAATATGTCTTTACTGTTGACATTAATCGATGTTTATGTAAGCTGTTGGTTTAATTTTATAATTCTTTTCACTGTATCCTCCCACTTCTTATCACTCCTTCTGCACTCTTTTTTGCCTATATTTCATTCATTTACATGTGTTACATGGCTTTTATTTATTTATTTGTTGCCACTCTGATTATCGCGTTTATATTTGCCATAGGCGTATATTTCATTGATTTACATGTGTTACATGGCTTTTATTTATTTGTTGCCACTCTGATTATTGCGTTTATATTTGCCATAGACCTATATTTAGCATATCGAGTAAGACGCGACTTTCTTTTGACTTTACATCTGTTTGCATAAATTTTCATTCAAATAGTCATACCAAGCCATATCAGAAGACTATTGAGCATTTTATTCGACACGCGAGAGAATAGGTATTCGGCTCGGTCCTTGTTTGTGATAGCAGTGTTTCCATGACTACGTAGTCAGCAGTTGCCCAATCGTTAGCGAGTACGGGATGACGTTGAAAGTGTTTTAACCGCAGCGAGAAGATCACTACGTGATTGACTCATAACGCGGACACGGGAAAGGGTTTTTCATGTTGGTTTCAGGTAAGCGTGGTTATGGCTCTTAGGGACCTCAGTTGAGACGTTTAGAGTCGGTTGGTTGATAACGCTGACGGCATTTTATTATTTTGTCCATTTGCAGCTTGTGACTCTTCCATACAGCCGCGTTTTTGAAATAATAGCAGTCTATTTGGAGACCAGAGAGCCTAGTTCATCGGTATGTGTTCTTGTTTATAGTTGTTTAACCCCTTCGCTGCTGGCCCGTTTCCGCCGCTGTGCGGTAAACAAACGAACAGGGGCGGGCCATGACGAACCCCAGCCTTTGAACCTTTGAACCCAGCCGTCATCAGCACACGAGCACCGTAGTGCATGACGGCTGGGGTTCGTCATCAGCATACAAGGGGTTAAGAGGTTGCACACATCGTGAAATGTAGGAGGGACTTATTTAGACTTGTCTTTCCTTCAATTTTCAGATATTGTTTTGTCTTTAGACGCGAGTATGGTTTTATTGGAGTCATTAGGTTTGGTTCTTTTGGTAACACATGGTTCCTAGCTGAGTGTTTTTCCTTTTGAATTTTAGGTTGTTCCAATATTTTTGATTCACCCACCAAGAGTGGTGTTTATCTCCATCACTGAGTGAGTTCACATATTCCATTCCAAAGGTCAATGATATTGGTGACGGTTCTTTCTCTTTTCTCTCATATTCTTTCTTTTGTTCATTTTAACCATCGATTTATTGTGAGACCTTTTCCATACGAAACAAATTGGATTTATGTGCTTGTGATTTCTTTTTTTTTTTTTCTAGTGTTTTCCCCTGATGAAGGGACCTCATTACAGTCCCGAAATGTATTGGGCCATGAACATCTTTAAATGAAAATGTATTTGTTCATATTTGAATGATTTGTTTATGTTGTTTCTGAAATTTATATACCATGTATAGTCATTGTTTCTAAGACTGCAGAACTAATTGTATATTTATGAATAAACTTGCACGAATAAGGTTTTAAGAACATATGTTGACATTTGTGAGATCATAAAAGATTTCTCTTCAAAGTAGTGTGCACCTGAGTCTAGTAGGTGTTTATTGCCTACTAGCCACTTGTTGTCTGATTTGTAGAAAGTTGGCATTTTTTCTTGTCCCAACCAGTTGTGGCTTCTGCCAGTATCCTGGGTCATATGACTGTGAATGGTAAACCCCCAATAACAAAAGAAAACCAATGTCCAAGTAAGGGATGTATTTGCAAAAATGTCAGCATTTAACTTCTGAATCCGAACTGTCACTTGGCTGTCTGGCTAAATGGAACAAAAAAAATAAAAACACATCATAGATGCTCTTCAAGAGCGAAGTCCAATGGCCCATTTTTCAGGGGTTTGTTCTTCGAAAATGTACTATTTAGGTTGTCATGTATTTTCTCAAGCCTTGCAAATAAATAAACGGAGGTCATTTCAGTGCATAAAACAGATTCTGAGCTGGTGTGCTGCTTTCAACCGTTAGAGGTTTCATCTGTCTCGAATTAGTTGCAAAAACAAACTGCCAATCCCATCAAAAGGATATCTGAGCGAGCTCCTCCTCAGTGAGTCGCAGTCTCCAGACCAAAATTAGATGATAAACCTTAGGTTTTTGCCTATGTATTATTTAATTTGGTGTTCTTGCTACTAAGCAAAACATCTGGCTGTTTCGTATTGTATTAGTAATCGGTTAATCTGCGTTTAGGTATTGTGCAGTCTTAAAGCATGGGTGTAAACCCACATCTTTTCAGTACTTTGAAGTAGACAAGGCTCATTACCTTATGTTAATTTAAAATTATGCAGTCATTTGGAGGATTTGGTTTGTAATGCACTGCCTCGGCAGGAGACTGAAGATGTTTCCTATGGCTTTAGAATCTGACAGAAAGCCTTAAAACCCCTATTTTTTTCAGGTCTATCTTTCTGTGAATTATTCAGTGGGAAATTAGGTTTTGATTTTACAAATATTTCACAAAAAGGAAATTCCAACTTTCTACGTGGTACAGAAATGACTAACTATAGGCTTCACTTGCATTATAAAATAATTGTCAATGATGTGAAGCGTTAAACAAGAAGGTGTACAATCAAGACAAAAAACGTGTATTGTTATGCCTTAACATGGGACACACTTGGTTGAAAATATCCCATGTATACAGTGAAAAAAGAACAGGAGTACATTTTATTAACTCGGACACATTGCTAATAATATCACGTTATTTTTTGGAAAGGCAGAGAAATCCCTTGAAAGCAATTCTACAAAAATTAAGTATTTATGATGGCCATGTCGCCCCTTTCCACCTATAAGGGGTCCTCTAAGGGAAGTGAGAAGTGAGATTGACTTTTTATTATTATTTTACCTGATCTGGTCAATGTAATACAAAGTCACGTGGTTAAGGCACCTTCAATTAGTGATCATAACCCTCTGTCACTGACTCTGGATTTACATCTGGGGAACAAGGAAGTGAGTCAGGTAACCTTACTGATGTCAAATTCCCGGAATAAGGGGTTAATAGTTAAGTGGGACTCTCTGGACAAGGGGGCTTTCTTGGTCAATTTGGATAAGAATAATTCACAATGCCTCTCATTATTGACCTCTTTAGAGGAAACAGTGTCAATTATTGTTGCCTTTACTTCCATGTGTGGTAATTGACAGTGGCCTGAAGCGGAATAAGGCGGCAAAACCACACCCCCTTGAGCTGATTTAAGCATGAGTGTACAGTGACTCACAAAAGCAGTCCTCTCTAAAAATTCCAGAGTCAAGAAAGAGGAAATAGAAGTTCATCGGGCATAAAAAGATATTCTGGAGGCCAAAAAATCTGATCTAAGGGGTCTGCCTGGGAAGAGTTGAATAAGGCATCTAGGCTGAGGGAGAGTGCCTCTTTTTGGAAAGTGGTAAACCAACCATTGTTTACCGATTACGACAAGCTGACACTGGACTTATTAATACCAGCAGAAGCTTGAGTGGAGCATTTCTGAATTGTTTTCAATCCTAGAAATTAAAAGGGTATGAACCCCCTAAGCCGAGAAGGTAGTCACAACTTAAGATCATACAAGGCTTTGAGTGACACAACAGAAACTATGGATGTAAGTGCCGCCATCAGGCAAAGCCTGGTGGGGAAGGCTCCTGGGCCTGATGGCGTCCCATTGGACCTCTTCAAAGAAAATGAAGCGCTTGGGCTCTCATTTTAACTAACGTTTTTAAACCCTCAATTAATGGAAAGCTAACTACATCATGGTCTGAAGCTATAGTTGTCCCAATATTCAAGAAGTGGGATCGGAACTCCTCAGCCTGTTATCAACCCAAATCCGTCCTGGATAGCTCCTTAAAAATTCTGGGTATGGTTCTTGCTGCGAAGCCTGGCTGGAAGAGAATCAGTCTCTGTCCAATGCCCAATATGAATTCTGTCCAGGGATTGGCACTGTGGAGCAGTGCCTTAATCTGCAACTGACCATAGGGAAATATGTCAAGACAAGGAGAGGTTTCATCCACCTTTGTTCATGGACCTCTCCTGTGTCTTCTATTTGGTCAATAGGAGAAAGTAGGTCTAATTGGGCTCTTACAAAGAATGCACTGTGACACCAGCAACAGAGTTAGATTTGGTGATGATGGGGAACTTACATAAACTATCAGGTCACACTTAGGGGTGATACAAGGGAGTGTCTTGGCACTTCTCTTCCTCATCTATATCAATGACTTGGAATCCCATCAGACATAGGGAGGGATCTCCCTAGAATGAAGACAAGAGCACTGCCCGTGCTGTTGTATGCAGATGATGCTGTACTAATGGCAAGGACAGCTAATGGGCTCCAGATTTCTTTATTTATTTATTTTAAAGGTTTTATATAGCGCTGGCTAGAACCGGAGGTATCAGAGCGCTTTACATGACCATCAGGTCATCATTACAGGTTACATCGTTACAAAGGTTAAACAGTTATTAGAGCATGGCAACAGTGTTACTTGTAAGGTCGAGATAAACAATAGCACAAATACTTAAGGGGAAAAGCAGGCAGGGGGAAAGATTCAGGGGAGGGGGAAGGAGCTGGGGAAGTAGACAGATAATGAAGGCGGGAAAGAGGAGGGGAGGGTGAAGGACACCGCATGGAAAGAGGAGGGGAAGGGCGACAGGAACACAAACCAGTAGACGAGTCAAAGCAACGTCCAAAGTCCAGTAAGCTGTGATCCCAGTGGAAGTAGTATCACTTCCCTATCTCAGTTGCGGGAGGCTCCCTTTAGGCAGTGGACTCTCTCAGAGGGGTCTCTGAGACTCCAAGGCCTACATACTGGGTTCTTCCCCAAAAAGGGGAGAGGGTGTGCTTTGGCAAGGGGTGCCATACCATACCTCAGCTGTCAGTGGCTCCTTTGGCGCAGTGGACTCTCTCAGCGGGTTCGCTGAGACTCCTGAGTATAAATATTGGATCTTTCCCCAACAAGGGGAGAAGGAGTGCTTAGTCAAAGGGCACAAAGGACAGGGGGCTAGGCAGACTAGCAAGCAAGATGAGAGATTCAGCGGAGAGGGGATAGGATCTAGGAGCTAGGGAGTTAGACAAAGAGACAAAGAGTACTAAATGGGAACAAACTTAATTATTGAGTTATTATATAGCGCTGGCTTGACCCGAAGGAATCAGGGCGTCTTACAAGAGGAAAAATAATGTTGCAATTTACATCAGTTAAAAGTTACATAAGTATCAAGAAAAGCATTAAAAGAACATAGGGGACAAGGTGAATGGAGCAAGGAAGGGTAAGGGGATAGGGTAAAGGGGTAGAAGGAAGATAGTACGTAGACAAGGGGAAAATCTGCCCAAGGTCCGGCTGGGTAGGTGATGGCAGGGGGGACGGGGGGAGTTCACAATCCATCTCCTCTTTAGCTATATGGTAGCTCCACCGGGTATCAGCCAAATCGCTAGGTCTCCACAGTCTGGGGTAAGTTCCGCAGGTTCCAAGTCCTGATGTGTAGGCAGGTTAGGGGATAAGTTCAAGGTCTGGTCAATGTCCAATTGTTGTCCCAGGGAAGTAAAATAACGTGTAGGGGCCACTATGGAAGCCATCTTGGGGTCAGGTAGGGTACTGCACTGTACACTGGGACACTGGTGGCCATCCTAAGGTCAGGCATCTGGCAGTTAAAGTCAATATCCAGGACAGCGGCCGCCAGAAAATAACAAATCCAGCGTGCACACACCATCACACGCAAAGACATGCACAAGCACAAACAAATGTGAGCAAACACTCATGTGCGCACTGGCGCACACACATAAGCACATAGACAGAAAATATCCAAGAACACAAGCACACATAAACTCCCATGCTCTAGTACAAAAACACCCAAATACATGCACACACAAACATCGTCACATGCACAGACATGCACAAGCACACACAAATGCACTCACACTCTCATACACGCACATACACACACAAGCACACATACAGAAACGATCAAAAACACAGGCACACATACAATCACATGCTCTAATACAAAGACACTCAAATACATGCACACACCATCACACTCACAGATATAAGTAAGCATGGGCGAATTTTGCGAATTTGGCGTTCGCGAATTTGCGTATTTGCGAACTCGCAATCCGCAAAATCCGCGAATTCTCGCGAATTTGTGGATTTTTTTGTTTTTATAGTGTTTGCAAGGGTTTCTGCCAGTTCGCGAGGATTTTGTACCAGTTCGCAATTGCGAACTTACTTGTCGGCATGCAACGGTCGCGACTATGTTGTTTCTACATCTGGTTCATCATCACAGGTTCACAGCACCCTCTTTTTCAACACTGCCACCCTCTGTTTCACCCATGCCACCCTCTGGTACATCAATGCCACCCTCTGGTTCATCATCATCCCTGTAGATTATGGGGGGAAAAAGCAAGCACACCTGCCCTACTTCAACTGACATGAATTAATTTGGGTTTGATTTATTAATGTGTCACTGTTTTAAAATTCCAGTCTGGCACCTGCTTCCTTATCTGTAATTTGCTTTCTGTTGCAGTGCAATTTTTTTTCCAGGACCTTTGTGGCCTACTTGTAGCTATTCTATGATCCGGCTGTGAGGGTCAGAGCAGGGTCATACAATTGTTGGAACTAGCAACTGAACTCTGGAGGGGCCCCAGTCAGGAAGCACTACAGGGAATGGTTACTAATGATGAATTTTAACTTTTGCACCTGCTGAGTGCTTTCAGTTTAGCAAAACTCGTTTTTCTTCAGAACAGCAACTGTAATGCCCCAAACAAACTTACTTGTGAAAGTTGATTTCTAATCCAAAAGTGATCCAAAGAAAGTCAAAAGGCCTCAAATCCAAAAAAGTGCAGGCAAATGTCAACCTGAGGAGTTATTCTGATAAAAATCATCATTTTCAGAAGGTCTATGCTGCTTGCTAGTGGATTTCTTGTGCAGAATTGCAAATTTTGTAATTTCGCGAGTGCGAGATTGTTGCTGCCCGCCGCACCTACATGTTCGCAATTGCGAACTTACGCCGCACGCCGCAAAATTGTATCACCAAGAAAAAAAAATCCGCTGCGTGCGAATTTGCGGATTTTCGGTAAATTCGCGAGCGTTCACGGATTGCGAATTTACCGAAAATCCGCAAAATCCGCGAGCGGAAAGGATTTTCCGCCCATGCTTAGATATAAGCCCACATACAGAAACATCTGCTTGCACAAACACAAGCACACATAGAATCACGTGCTCGAATACAAAAATACCCAAATACGTGTCCACACCATCACACGCACAGACATGCACAAGCACACACAAATGTGCGCACACACTCTCATACGCGAACAGAGGGCGCATATAAGCACACATACAGAAATATTCACACATGCACAAGCACACATACAATCCCATGCTCTAATACAAAGACACTCAAACACATGCACACACCATCACACACACAGATATAAGCCCAAATACAGAAACATCTGCTTGCACAAACACAAGCACACATAGAATCACGTGCTCGAATACAAAAACACCCAAATACATGTCCACACCATCACACGCACAGACATGCACGAGCACACACAAATGTGAACATAGTCTTTCATACACGCACACACACCCCCTCATACACGCACAGACGCACACACAAAAGCACTTGCATAACACATTTCTCCAGGACTGCTGCAGCATTGATGGCAAACACTGGCAGGTTTGGACAGACGAATGAAAGAAGGCCAGTTGTACACGCAGGAATCGGTTGAGGCCACCAAGATGGTGGGCCCAGAGTAAGAGTCACAACAACCTCGGCATAAAATGGCGGCCTCCAGATGCAAGCTAAAGAACAGCTCAAAACTCCCCCACAACCAAGCACATCCTGTGTAGTCTATTATGTGTGCCATCTTCACCACCATGTTCATGTGGCCCCGGGGAACAGCGTTGATGCCCTCTCCCCACCAGGCCGTACAAACAGCCATCCATCACTGACGTGGGGGAGGCAGTCTTCAGCGCCCACAGGCTCAGTCAGCTGCTCCACGTCACATAGCAGCCCATGCAGCAATCCTCTGGCAGCACGTCCAGCGGGCCACAAGTACTGCTCGGTCCCTCTTCACCTTCACAGCAGCTCTAATACGGTCACCACACTCCACAGCACACAGCAGGCGATGGCCCCCAGTCCGTGCCAGCTCCTCGCAGAGTGCGACCGCCTCAGCCCCAGCTCCTTTAGTGCCCACAGCGGTCGCGACGCCCACAGCCAGGACCACACGCACAACTCCGGTCAGGATGAAGGGGGGGGGCTCACCGCTCACCTCTGCTTTAATGAACGGGTCCGGCAGCTCCGCCGCTGTTGCGGCTCCTTTTTGCGTCCGAGGCGCACACGAACAGATGCAGAAAAAAGTTACAGCGATGACACCAGCGTTAATAAAAACAGTTGTTGTCGTATGGGATACTTGTGTAACTGTTGACATTTTAGGATTTTAAACCTTGTTCTACTGCTCTTAGTTGAAAAGCGCACGGCAACGTTTTCAAGGAAATGCTTTGCCCTGTAATGACGCGCAACTTCCCTCCTTTATTATTCACAACGTGACCAAAGTTTATGAATATCTCTCTCAGACCTTCACCCGTGCTGCCTTTCACCTTTGTGTCTCCTTGGCATGTCACAGGGCCTCACTTGGTGCTCTTCCAGCAGCGCTCCGGTCTCTGCTTCTGTCTGGGTACTTCCAAGTGTTGTATTGCGCCTAATCTGATGCTGGGGCAGGGGGTGAAAGTGCGCTCAGTGCTCTCAAATGAATGATGCTGCCATTACCAAGTGTCCATGGAGTATACTATGGTTATGCAGGGGGCCTGATCTGCCCTTGGACGATGGCACCATGGGGGGGTCCCGGAGGCAGCTCCGGATCACTGGCTCAATCCCCGGCGTTTCCCCTGAACTTGCGTTGGCTTCCTGCAGGGTTTATCCTCAGATTGTCTCTCCCTCCGTCCTTAGCTCCTTGTCTGCTGCTTTGAGGTCGAATTTCAGAAGCCCGATGTTTGGCGCTGGTCTGGCTGATCAGGAGAGGGGGTCAGAGACAGGCAGGCACCATTTTGACTTGAGGTGCCGAATCCGACAAAGTCTGGTTTTTCGCCGTGATCTGCTCATCCACCAGCCGCAGAGACACCACCCGGTGCTAGATTTTTTTTATAATTTTATGGGGGGTCACGATCTTAAAACAAACGTATACCAATCTTTCATAATGAGCTAAGGCCCTAAAAAGTGGGGGGGGACAGAAAATGATAGAGTGAGGTGTTTTAATTCTTTGGGGCTTTCCTTAGAACAAACCCTAATTTGGCAGAGCCTACATCAACCCAAGGCCACTCATACTCAAAGAGCAGTGGAAGCATTGTTCTCATTTGTGAGAAGGCTGGGCCCCAAACCGATCAACGAACTGTCAGATATTTATCAGAGTAAATGTGTTTCTGTGGCGACTTATGGGAAAGGGGTATGGGGCTAAAGGGGTCCTGGGCCATCTCAGCAGGTAGAAAATAAGTTTGTTCGTAGGCTATTGCCCATTCCCCAATCATGCCCTGCCTTAATGTGCCTATTAGAGCTGGGCTTAACATCTGTAGGTGACAAGATAAAGCTGGCACCACTACTCTTATGGCTGAGGATTTGGGGGAATCCTGATGCTCAACTCTCTAAGAAAGTACTGGGGGCTTGTCTTTCTATGGATAACGCTCTAACTATACCCTGGATTAGATTTATAAAAAATAATTCATAGAGGTGGGCCTGCAAGAGTACGTTGAAAACCCTGCAAGCATTGACTAGGCTATATTTAGGGTAAATCAGGCTTTTGGCATATGCAAGACAAAGTCCACCAGGCGGCTTTTGATAATTTGCTTGTAAGCCACATCTATAACCTAATTAATTTGACATAGGAGTGTGAGCCTTATATCTCCTGGTTTCCGAATAGGAGCCGTAGGTTTTATTTAACAAGACTACGATTTAGTCTACTGCATCTGATCGTCACTTTTCCAAGGAATATAGTCTGGGACGAACTACTTTCTAGATGCCCCTGTCATAATACTGCCACTCAAAGCACATTGCACTTTATTTTATTTTGCACTCGATATGCTCATGCTAGGAAGTGATTTCTATGCCCTATTTTTCGCTCCTTTAATATGCACTCCCATAAGGCTTTTCAAGGATTGCAAAGGACGACAACAGGAGGAAGGTCCTTCTCCTACCTGGCCGCCAAGACCTGGAACTCCCTCCCGACCGACCTGCGCCTGACCCAAGACCACCTCTCCTTCAGGAAGAAGTTCAAGACCTGGCTATTCGAGCAGTAGCAGCACACCCCGCCCCCCCAAGCGCCTTGAGACCCTCCGGGTAAGTAGTGCGCTCTATAAATGTCTGTGATTGATTGATTGAAAGGTTGGAGAATAAGAAAATGTGCATGGTAGTGGAAAATGTTGTCCGCCTTTCACTAGGGGTTATAAACAAATATGGCGTAAGATAACTTTTTGGGTTCCAGCTTAGCTTGCTACTCGACGAAAAAATGTTCTGATGCCTTGTCAGGGATAGTAAGGGATATATAATTACAATTACCTCACCCTTATCCTATTCGTCTGTTAGGAGCTGATCTCATTTTTTAACTCTTACATTTTTGTGTTTTCAGTCTGACACCTACCAGCTCTTTTTTATATGTTTTATGTATTTTATTATTGGTATGCACCCAATGCAGTATTTTTCTTGAAAATAACTTTATTACCCCTCAAATATGTCCTGAACCTTGTAATGCTGCTCTATTTATGTATGAAATGTTTTTTACATCTCTACTTATATGGCCAAATTTAGCCAAATAAAGTTTTGTGACTGACTTACTGTGAATCGCTGTGAACTGTAATAGCTCTGCTATTGGGGTTTATGTATTCCTCCCAGAAAGTGACACAAAGGGAGATAGGTATAGGGAAGATGGGTTAAGCTGCCAGGAAGGCTTGGGGCAGAGCTTCACCCAGCACCACTTACACTTCAAAGGGCTTGTCACCAGCACACACAAAGGAACCTGACATCAGATTTTTTTTGTCAGGCCAGACACTTTGGAGACTTGGAAGAGGAAGGGAAGAATTTTCTAGAACCAGAGGAGGGGTAGGATACGGTGCCCCCCACCCATTCACAAAGACTGGCACCAGGTACACATATTGGATTCCCCAGAACCACACTTCAGATCACTTCTGGACCGGTGGAAGACTCCGAAGAAGGATTGCTCAACAGCCCTGCGGCTGGAAGGACTGTCCTGTCGCAGGAAAGAATGCCCTGCTGCCTGAGAGAGAAGGCCTGAACATGCTCCTTAAACCCTGGGCCACCAGAGTGACTCCAAGTTCTAGCTACCTGGCCTCCTGTGTGAGCTAAAGGGCCACAAAAAGCACCAGAGACCTTGAACCATGCTGCAGACCTCTGCTGGAGTGAGTCCTAATGCCCCAAGTGGTGGACCTAGAACCTGGACCCTTGGTAATTGTGTAGGTGGTAGTGCTTCTGCCTATCCCTAAAAGCTGGGACTTAGAACAGTTTTCAAGAAGAACTTCCTTTTTGATCCGACAGAAGACTTGGTCCTACCTACCAAAAGATCTTCCCAAGGTGCAGCCTGACTTCACGACAACTCCCCTACGCCCTTCTGTGCAGCAGAAAATTCTCTCATCAGTGGGACTTCCCAGCAGGGGTATCCACCACGTGAAGCCCTCTTTGGCCACAGCCTGCAGCCTTGTTCCGCTGGATGAATCCAAACTCCATTAAAACTTTTAAGTCCAAAGGTAGAAGCTCAACCGTGACCAACGCCCCATCAATGACGATGACCCCCTCAGACTGAAAATCCAGTTTCTACCGCTTGGAGCATTTCCCACCATCATCCACAGCTTCACCCAGATGTTGTCCTGTGGTTCCCCATCATCAACGACACATCCTCAGATACAGCCTGCTGACTTGCCCCACTGAGACTCTACCTTCTCAAAACCTTTCCTCAAGTATTTTTCTTAGTTCGAAGGGAAGCTGAGACTTAGCCCAATAAACCCTTTGTATCTAATACGCGCTCCATTGTGGTTGGGCTTAACTTATGACTTTGACCCGGTCTCACAGGACCTGATACCTGCAGTTGGTGCTTTGATCTTTCAGTTTATATTTCACAAAAACTTTACAAATTCATATCTCTGGTTCAACTGATTGGAATTGATTTGTTTTGGTGTCATTTTCTTTATTACAATTTACTTTATTTTTCTAAAGTAGTGTGGGATTTCCTTGTGTTGTGTTTTCACTTTATTAATGTTTGTGTACTGTACACATGGCCTCTATGTTAAGCCTAAATAAACAATAAACAAGGCAGTAATGGTACTTTCCCAACAGACTACTTTTAGATCCGTATAGAAATTAAACTTCTGTATTCATGCACATGTGCACATGCATGCACGAAGCGGCAGGCACCACGCGGTGCCTGCCACTTTGTGCATGCAAAGGAAAACATGCACATTTAACCTTGCGGCAGGTGCTGCTTTGAAGCAGCATCCGCCGCAATGTTAAATATAGGGGATGTGACCGCCAGGGTGGCGATCACATCCTAATTCTGAGGGAGGGAACGCCGCAGCCCCTGCGGACGGTCCCTCCACCTCGGGGGTGGCAGACAGACGCTGGTCTGTCCGCCATCCTAATCGGGCCCTTATTCGGCAACCTGCAAATACTACTAAGAAGAGACTGGGATTGGTGACTATGTATAACATAGATCACAATGATATTTATAAAATACAATTGAACCATTGGTCGTTGCAATCCAGGATACCTGGTCAGGGGGAGGTGGGTTTTGAGAAACCTTTGGTAACATATAAGAGAGGACCAACTATCAGAGACAGAGTTACAAGTAATTATCTGTTATCTAAAAAAAAAAATAGGAAAATGGTTACCTGATCTAATTAAGGGTTTCTATGTATGTTTTGAATGTAACAGGTGTAAGTTTGGTATTAACAAGATGAAGGGTTTCAAGTAAATCTCGGACAGGTTCTGTCACATTGATCACTTCTTAATTTGAAATAGTATTTTTGTTTTTTATGCTATTGTTTGTAACTGCTCAATGAGGAAGTTGGTTGCACCAAAAAAGCCCTGAAAAGCCGGTTTCAAGAACACTATAGGACTATAAGAAATAAGGACATGCACTATCCATTGGTTCAAGATATTAGGGAGTGTCATCCCGATAGTTAGGACTTTACATTTCATGGACTAAAAAGTGGATTCAAGTCCGAGGGGTAGAGACCTTGAACTAACTCTACGACAAACTGAATGGATTAGAAGATTGAGAACCCCAGAAAAAGGTCTAAATATAGAAAACGAGTTACATTACTTTCTATAGGATAAATGGGGTTTGAGTTTTCCATAAACAGGTTCACTAGCCAGAGTGTGAGAATAGATGGGTGTGATGTTAGTGAGATAATGGAATAACAGAGTGTTTTGATATCAGTAACATTGCTGAAAGATCAATCTCACGATGACCAATAGTTGGTGATATACATGTTGAATTTTTTTGTTTTGGGAACACATATGCTTCAGTGTTCTGGGGTATGTGCAGTAGGAAGTTTGAGTACATGAGGGTGTGTAAAGTTTGTTCCTACTCTCTGGACAAGATCATGATATTAATCAAATGACATTGCTCACTCTATTAGATATAAACAATCCTATATGATGGCCTACACTTTAGGATGGTGTCTGTTTTCAAAAGTGGGTTCGCATTGGACTATTTGAGTACTGGTATTCTCCAGTGTACCATTTTTCCAGAATGAAGTGTCTCAGCTGACTACAAGTAGGTTGTGCTGTGTTGAGTATTACATCCTGTGAAATAAATTTGTTTATAGTAGTCAACATGGTAATATTGTTGCATTTAATTAGGTGAAGCCTCTGTTTTAAAATGAACACGAACCATTCTAGGATATATTTGTATTATGAAATTACATGTAATTTAATCATGGAAGTTTGCTTTGTGAGGGTGGCATGTTGATTTATTCTTTGAGTACTAATAAACTATTTTTAACATATACCATAGGTTGGTATTAACATATTCCAATATAGTGCCACTTCATTACGAAGGTTTAATAAGGAGTACTCCATGTTGTAGTACATGCAATAGAAGGGTGAACATACTGTGACATGGCATGGCCTTGCTAAGTGGGACTAGTATAGACTTAAATGGGATGGATATACAATCTTTAATATGTGAAAGAACAATGCAAATGTTAGGCTACCTCATACTGGAGATCGAGAAATGTTGCGAGGTATGTTAGTTTGTTGAATCAGAGATGGCTCTATACTCCAAGATGGTAGGACTTTGCAATGTGGAGCTTTGCAGAAGTATCCCTTATGGATTGACCAATGATATAAGAGTATGGTCCTTTATAAACGAACCGGAGTGCAAAATGGCAACGATGCAGTTGGTCGGAATAGTGAGTGCTACGAGGATGCCATAGGACCAAAGGTAAACCATTGTAAGTTGAAATGCGTTTGACTGATAGACGAGGACAACATTGGCAGCCGCAGTCGGAGACGCGCACGTTTTTTTTATTAAAATAGAAAGTGAAGAAGGAGATTGGCGGAGTATGTCCGTGAAAATTGCTCAGGATCAAGTTACTGATGACACTTAAAAGGAATTAATCTATACAGCACGAAGAACTTTGTTTCGCATTTGGCAAGTGTTTGTAAGCCTCCTGTGCTATCATCGCTAAAACAATCTGTAACCTACACTTATCACCTGTGCTCAGCTGGAGGCACCAGAGCTGCCTTACACATATTATACAATGAAACTTGTAGGTGGGTGCAGCAGGCGCTTCAACCTCCTCGACTAACATCAAACGGGGCCCTCAGTTATGTTATGTTATCATTATTTAGAAAGCGCGACAATTACCCAAAAGTGTCCTGGCGCTAAACCACTAGTTCTCTGATATTTAGGTGAGCTGTCTGGGATCAGTGAATGAACAGCCAGTGACCAAATAAGTAAGCTACCCTACCACGATATCCGCGTTGCCCTTTTCGCTGGTGGCGAAGTATGTAAAAAGTGTGCACAAGTAGACTGCCGTGGAACTCATCCCCTTTAATCGCCGCTCCACGCCGCAGTTTGTCATTTCCACCATTGCAAACAACTGCACAATCCCCCACATGCATCAATCTAGGATTTTGCATTTCTTAAATAGCGAAAATTAAGGAATCGCTATTTAGGAAATGCAAAATGCTATGCATCAAGAAATCCTAAAAGTTTTTAGGATTTCTTAATTTTCGGAAATTGCGATTCCTTAATTGCGAAGTGCAATTAAGGAATGGCATTACATTGATTCCTATGGGCCTAGAGGCCCATAGGAATCAATGTAGTCAATTGGAAGGCAGTAGCAAATTGCGAGTGGCACTTAGAAAATTTCATGGGTGCAGGGGGGGGTCCAAAGGACCCCCCCCTGCACCCCTGAAATGCAATTGAAAGTGCATGTTTCACACACACATGTCCTAAGGACATGTGTGTCTGTAACTGGACAGTTTAAAAAATGCATTTTCAAGCATTTTTAAACAATTTCGCAAATTACCACGAGGTTGAACCTCGTGGTAATTTGCACTTCCAATTTGAATAATCGCAATTTTTTTTTAATGATGCATTGCTTTTAAGGAATCGCAAATTTGCAATTCCTTAAAAGCAATCGCATTTTTGGAATTCGGTAAAAATACCGAATTACTCAAAAATGCTTGATGCATCCCAAAAACATATTTAGGAAGTGCAAACGGCCGAATTTACCGATTCGCACCGTTTGCACTTCCTAAATAGGTTGATGCATGTGCCCCAATGTGTATTGTTCTCTAACCTCGGAGTGTACACACAGTCTAAAAAAACACAGATGGCATTTCCAAATCCCAACTATGTGGCATCACGTACAGATGTCAAAATAATCAGGAGTCAGAGTTGTTGCGAATAAAACCAGAGACGACCTGTAGAGTACGCGCACAAATCTCCCCTGTGGCACCTTAACCCACGAAGCTATATACATCTGCCCTTTCAATCAGAAACATCCCACCAACAACAACACTACTCTGAGCACAGCACGCTCTCGTCCTACAACGCCACCGTCACATCACGGTCCACTGTTTCCGGTCACCCAGCTGCCGCTTTCAGGTCCACTTCCGCTGACCTGGGCGACGCCTTGTCCTATGCGGAGGACGGACGGGCTCAAGGAGCCGGTGACCCCGGAATCGGGAGACGTGAGAGACGCGTCCTCAGCCGCCGGCAGAACTAGTTGCCTCTGATTAAAACAGCATGTCTGTCTGTGACCACAGACCGCGCCAAATCTACAAAGAAAACTCGAAACACTTGTGCTTATTTAAAAGCCCCTTGCGCCACTTTTGCGTCACTTTTTCCATTTTAAAAGTGACTCAAAAGTGGCGCAAGGGGCTTGTAAATCTGCCCCTTGGGGACTTATTTACAAGCCCCTTGCGCCACCCATACGTCACTTTAAAAAAAATGACGCAAAAGTGGCTCAAGAGGCTTGTAAATAAGTCCGTTGTAACGCAGGCTGAGCTTACCCCCCAGCGCGAGCTAACAGGCAGGTGCGCAGAGGAAAGTGCCCATATGTTTTTTTTTTTATTTAAACAGAAACAGTTACCATGCTGTATGCGAAAGAAAAAAAAACAGCCCTGAGATGCCTGGACTGAAAGGAAACTGGATGGCGCGTCCTGTGCCGTGAAGCCGGGGACAGCATTACAAAAGATAACCCCAGTCAGGGCGCCTGACATCTGTAGAAAATGTAAATGTGCCAATTGGCTAATGGCTAATCAGCAAATCGAAAAGCTGCCGGAGAGCCATTCAGGCTTTAATTGACAGAGTGACATGAACTTTCATAATGCAGGCTCTCTGGTTACACAAGCAGTCAGTGATCGCGGTAGCCAATCGAGGTTTCATAAGGCAAGAGAGTGCATTTTCAGTGAACGGTTCCATTCATTGTTTTTCATGCAGTGTTATCTGAAAGCTTAACACCAAAATATTCATTACTTTTCAGCCATGTGTTTGACTCCGGACCACATTGCACTCAGGATCGCAGTCACCATACTTTTTAAGGCACTTACAAAGAACGCTAGTTGGAGTCACACACGGACTTCGCCAGAAGCGCAGGTGTGCAGGGATGGGCGCGCCTGTGCGTGGAGCCCACCTTACCCAGAGGCGGCGTGCAAAACCCATCATCGCACACAGCCAGGAGCGTAAGTGTGGAAAGCTAAATATCCCCCTCCCCGCCCCCCTTTTAAATGCTGCCAATCACACAGAGACGGTGTCAAGGACCGAGGTGCGCAGTCACCTCATTACATGCCTTCTATCTCCTCGAAGGCTGGGGACTCCGAGGAGAGGAGGCAGGTGTGCAGAGACCACCGCATTCATATTCCTGTAGGCGCGCCCGACTTCAGTCCACTACACCCACACCCCGTCCGTCAGTGGCTAAGAGGTAACAGCGTCCTCCACTCCAGGAGCAGGGGGGTAAGCATAGAGCATCCCCACGGATGTGCAAGGTGTACATGTCTGCATTCCCCCTGTCCAGAGCGCAGAGATACGCGCACCCGACCATCCCAGCCCACTGGCAGCCAGCTAGCACGTGCGTCGGGAGTGCCGACGTGCAGAATCCTTCACCCCAGCCCCCACCAAATAGAGAAGGGTTCTGAGGTCACACCAAGGCTTTACGGGGATACTGGAGTATGGATAATCGAATACAGAGGCCCAACACCCCGACTCCGCCATTGCAGGCAGTTTGCGGAGCCACCACACCCTGCCCGGGGCGCAGGTATGAGGTGCCTCGCAGGGCAGGCTGCATCCCACCCGGCGCGCGGAAGCCACCTTGTTCACCCACCGTGTCGCTTCCAAGATGTCGCCGTGCAGAGTGCTCCCTGAGAAGTTTGTGCGCACACGTCCATCAGGGCCGCGCCGGGAACGGGCAGATGCTGACTCCCTAATGGAGAGAGAGAGGCCGGGCTCAGCATTCTGAGCAGGCGGTGACCGAGGAGCGTCCTCTCCTGAAGGAGACCTGCGGGCTGCAGCCCTGCTGCCACGTGCGTCCCACGAGCGCGCTGCCGGGGGGGGGGCTTCCCGCGCAAAGAACCGCACCTGGGGCACGTGGCAACGGAGCCTGGCGCCCCCTGCGCTCCTAAACTCCAATGTACATCTGTCCGTTAACCTACGGGCTCACTTCAAACTTTGACCCTCAAGGTGGGTCAGAATTTTGAAGCCAAAAACCTTGACATTTATTGAATATAGAAGAAGGACTGCAGCTGTACTTCAAACGAGCGTACAGAATGACAGCGCTCCTCAGCAGAGAATTACAGAACAGGCAGTTAGAACATACATAAAATGCAATGTTTAAACCCAGAAGGTTGCCTGTTAGTTAAATTGCTTTCAGAAAACAACTCCTAACTATCCCTGCTTTGTAAAACATAAAAAAGCACCTCCCACACTTTTCAGTCGCCCCTCTTCAAAAACCGGGACAGGCGCTACATTTCCTGAAATCTGCCGGGACAGTAGGTGAAAAACCGGGATTGTCCGGGCAAATCCGGGGCGCCTGGTCACCCTACCCTCAAGGGTATGCATGCTGCCTCTGCTCCTCAAACCTCTCCTTGACACACGGGCCTTTAACACAGTGCTGTCAGGATACATCCCGTCCCCCTGCTGTTATTGAAGATACCCTAGTACAGCAGGCATGCGGAGTCCATTAGCCGCACTATGCTTCCGTCTGTCAGTATCCCTTCGTTTCTGCCTGGGTCCCTGCTCTCCATCCAAAGCCCTCGCCAGCACAGGACACCCGCGAGAAACTGAAAACACAGCACTCTCTCTGCGCTATAAGAAGCGCCCCTTGGCTCAGCGCACACCGCTGCCAGCACGGGAGCCCTTCCGTCTATCATTCATTCAACACACTCAGTCTCTCTCCGTGCTTGGTGCCTTCCTTCATCCAGCACAGCCTGCCGCGAGGACAAGCGTCCTACCATCCCTTCCCAGTGGAGGGGAAAGGGTGTGGTCTGATGGCTAGATTGCGGACTTTGGAGCGGGGAAATCAAGGTTCGACCCGCGTCCACATCCTGTGATTCTGGGCAAATCACATAATCTCCCTGTGCCTACCAAAAAAAATAATGTGTCCTTGTGTACCGTAACCGGTGCTCATGTAAAGTGCTCCAATACCTTCGGGTCGAGTTTGCGCTATATAAATCTGCCCAAAAAAAAGTGCCACGCCAGATGCAACCCCAAGTGTCTTTATAGCCCTCGTCAGCAAAAATGCCATGGAATCATTTAAAGCGATCGCCAATTCCACTCTGTCCCATACTCGGGCCCCCTGCCTCACACACACTCTTCTGAAAGCAAAGACCACCTCCGGTCAGTCCCTGCGTCATGACTCATGCCGTCCACCCCCTGCCTCCCCCCGCACTCTGCTGTCAGCCAAGAAGTCCTCCAGTCATTCAATGCACCCCAGTCTCACACCTAGGGGCGTAGTTTGGGGGTCGGGGGTGTTACACCCCCCAAATAAATGTCTTATTTAATAAATAGTTGGGTACTGGGGATTTCAGTCGTGTATGGAAGGTGTCTGTCAGATTTCACCTGGGGTTTTTAAATACTCACTCGGACAAAAACACACACATACACTCGTCTCTTAAGAAATTCTTAAAACTTGGTTATTTTACAAAATACTGTATTTTGTACCCTCACAATTCCCACTCCTTTCCCCTTCCAATGGCTCCTAAACCCACTCATGTGCTGCTTATCATATAATGATTAACATCAGGGCACAAGTCCTAAAAAAAGAAGTGGGGGTCGCTGACGTCACAACAGGAAGTGACGTCACAAAAGGTGGCCTGCACCATCAAACTCATTGCCTCCCCTCGCTCACCCCTTAGATGCGATTTCATCAGAGAAGCCAGCGCGTGAGCAGCGTTCTGAATGAGCTCCAATCTCGCCCCGGAGAGGCCAAAGAGTGAATGTGTGGCTATATTATATTTGCTCCAGCTATCGAGCTCCCAGTAAAATAAGTGGGGGGATGCCGTCCACCCACGTGGTACTCCGACCTGAGCCCTTATTAACATGATATGCCATCGTGATTGACGGCAAATATGAAGCTCACTCCCCCACCCCTACCCCTCTCCCACTTTTACTGACCTAGCTACACCGCTGCCTACACACTAGTGCCAGCAGAGGTTCCCCAGCACCAACACAGGTGGCGCCTGCCTCCCATACCATGGTGCCATCACTGCACCCAGTCTCCCTCAAAGCCATTCCGATGCCCTGCTCTCACAGCCTCTCTATCCCTACTCTCACAGTCCCTTTCTTCCCAGTCTCTCACAGTCCCTCTCTACCCCGCCTCTCACAGCCTCTCTAGCCCTTGCTCTCACAGTCCATCTCTACCCCTGCTCTCACAGTCCCTCTCTACCCCGTCTCTAACAGCCTCTCTACTCCCTGCTCTCACAACCCCTCTACCCCTGCTCTCACATCATCTCTACCCCGTCTCTCACAGCCTCTCTATCCCATCTCTCTACCCCCTGCTCTGACAGCCTCTCTACCCCTGCTCTCATTCCAGATGCCCTGCTCTCACAGCCACTCTACCTGTTGCTCTCATTACAGAGGCTCTACTCTCCCAGCCTCTCTACCCCCTGGTCTCACAGATGCCCTAGCTCTCCCAGCCTCTCTACCCCCTGCTCTAATTCCAGATGCCAAACCCTGTCTCTCGACCCCTGCTTTCATTCCAGATGCCCTGCTCTCATAGCCTCTCTACCCATGTTCTCAATCCAGATGCCCTGCTCTCATAGCCTCTCTACTCCCTGCTCTCACAGCCTCTCCACCCCTGCTCTCATAACCTCTCTACCCCTGCTCTCATTCCAGATGCCCTGCCCTGTCTCTCTGCCCCTGCTCTCATTCCAGATGCCCTGCTCTCATAGCCTCTCTACCCCTGCTCTCAATCCAGATGCCCTGCTCTCATAGCCTCTCTACCCCCTGCTCTCACGGCCTCTCCACCCCCTGCTCTCATAGCCTCTCTACCCCTGCTCTCATTCCAGATGCCCTGCCTTGTCTCTCTGCCCCTGCTCTCATTCCAGATGCCCTGCTCTCATAGCCTCTCTACCCCTGCTCTCAATCCAGATGCCCTGCTCTCATAGCCTCTCTACCCCCTGCTCTCACGGCATCTCCACCCCCTGCTCTCATAGCCTCTCTACCCCTGCTCTCATTCCAGATGCCCTGCCCTGTCTCTCTACCCCTGCTCTCATTCCAGATGCCCTGCCCTGTCTCTCTGCCCCTGCTCTCATTCCAGATGCCCTGCTCTCATAGCCTCTCTACCCCTGCTCTCAATCCAGATGCCCTGCTCTCATAGCCTCTCTACCCCCTGCTCTCACGGCATCTCCACCCCCTGCTCTCATAGCCTCTCTACCCCTGCTCTCATTCCAGATGCCCTGCCCTGTCTCTCTACCCCTGCTCTCATTCCAGATGCCCTGCTCTCATAGCTTCTCTACCCCGCTCTCATTCCAGATGCCCTGCTCTCACAGCCTTTCAGCCCCCTGCTCTCATACCAGATGCTCTGCTTTCACAGTCTCTCTCTATCCCCTGCTGTCATTCCAAATGCTTTGCTCTCAGCCCCCCCCCCTGTCGTGTGTGTCAGCCCAGCTGAGACAGCTTCGCGGGCTGGCGACCCTCTAATTGTAGCCGCACCTGAGTACATCACAGGTCTTTAAAAGACCATTTACTTGTTAATGAGGCTTCTGTTGTGTTTTCACCCCTTCTTAGAGCCACTCTGCCTATGGCTGGAAGAATTAGTCCCACCCCCGAAATCTTTTTCAGCCCCTGCCCCTTCCCATCCGAAATTTGGCTCTAGTTGCCCAACTGGCTCTCAGTCATTCTACCGGCTGCTCTCATTCTAGATACCCTCCTCTCACAGCCTCTCAACCCCCTGCTCTCACAGTCTCTCTACCCCCTGCTGTCATTCCAGATGTCCTGCTCTCACAGCCTCTCTATCCGCTGTTCTCATTCTAGATGCCCTCCTCTCACAGCCTCTCTACCCCCTGCTCCCATTCCAGGTGTTCTGCCTTTCTACCCCTGCTTTCATTCTAGATGCCCTCCTCTCACACCCTCTCTACCCCCTGCTCTCACAGCCTCCCTACCCCTGCTCTCATTTCATATGCTCGGCCTCTCCACCCCTGCTCTCATTCCAGATGCCATGCTCTCACAGCCTCTCCACCCCTGCTTTCATACCAGATGCCCTGCTCTCACAGCCTCTCCAACCCTGCTTTCATTCCAGGTGCCCTGCTATCACAGCCTCTCTACCCTGCTTTCATTCCAGGTGCCCTGCTCTCACAGCCTCTCTACCCTGCTTTCATTCCAGATGCCCTGCTATCACAGCCTCTCTACCCTGCTTTCATTCCAGATGCCCTGCTCTCACAGCCTCTCAACCTGCTGCTCTATTCTTACAGCCTCTCTACCCCCTGCCCTCATTCCAGATGCTCTGCTCTACCCCTGCTCTCATTCCAGATGCTCTGCCTCTGTACACCCTGCTCTCCTTCCAGATGCCCTGCTCGCACAGTCTCTCCACCCCTGCTTTCATCCCAGATGCCCTGCTCTCCCAGCCTCTCCACCCCTGCTTTCATTCCAGATGCCCTGGTCTCACAGCCTCTCCACCCCTGCTTTCATTCCAGATGCCCTGCTCTCCCAGCCTCTCCACCCCTGCTTTCATTCCAGATGCCCTGCTCTCCCATCCTCTCTACCCCCTGCTTTCATACCAGATGCCCTGCTCTCTCTGCCTCTCTACCCCTGCTCTCATTCCAGATGCCCTGCTCTCCCTGCCTCTCTACCCCTGCTCTCATCCCAGATGCCCTGCTCTCCCTGCCTCTCTACCCCTGCTCTAAACAGGGCACTGTCTTGTCACTGGGAGATCTATGCAAGAGAAATGCTGCATCATACTTGGCCCTGGACAAGCCGCTGCCTGTCGTGGGATACGACCAGCTCTCAAAAGTAAATCACCGTGTCCCGCAGACATCCAGCAACAGGTCTCTGCTGCAATCAAACAGGCCAATGACTAACTCCCACCCAGCTAGTTTCCCATGATCAGTACACCTAACCTGGAAACGAGACGGTGGCATCATTCCTTGCTAACAGAGGCACCGCGCGCACAGACTGCAGAAATAAATAGGAGGCAAAGAGAGCAGCCAGCGCAGCACCGGCTCAATAAATTAATACAACACGGAGCACTTTGCTTGCACGAGGCACCCAGACAATCACTGCCGGCAGACAGAAGGCGAGCGAATCCTTACCGCGTGCGAGCAGAGGACGCGCTGCTGCTCCTCGGCAGGGAGGGAGGCCAACTGTTGCATTGATAGCATGCTCAGCCGCTGCTTTCATTCCAGGCGGCAGCCCTGCTGCTCCACTTTCCCTTCCCCTTGAAGTGCCAGACGCAGACAAGGCTGGGCTTCCCCGTGCTCTCGGTGGGTACATGCTGGGCCCCGAAGTGTCTCCCCACAGACCCTCTCCCCTCCTCCCCGCCCCGCACCAATAATAGTGCGCTGCCCCGCCCCCTGCCCCCTTGCCTCTTCATTTATCTCAGGTTATGCGCGCGCCAGGGCTCACTCTCAGAGCCTCGGTGCTGAGGCTCGCACCGCCGCGCGACAGGCATCACTCGAATCACAGGGGCCGCGAGCGCACACCAGCATCTACGCACTTTATGTCCCCTCGAGGCAAGTAAATGACATTGAGTGCCCCCCTGAAAAACAGCAGCCCGATTCCTGCTTTTGTGGGCAACCCATACTTACATTTAATTTAAAAAAAGACACACCGAGTTAAGAGTTCTCAGGGGTGCGAGGGGTTAACTGCAAGGGTATCTGCAGAGCAATAACCACTACCATTTTCAAGGGTCTCTGGCTTTTGTTTTAATTTCAAGTTTATTGCTGTTTTTACTCAGGCTGCAACCTGGAATGTAAACTCATGGGAAGGAAATAAAGGGCTCTCACTATTCTACCTAAGAGTTTAACCTCTGCTCAAGTACATTTTTAATTGCAATTATTTATTTTATGATTCAGAACTCCGATGGAGGTCCACATAAGAACAATATAAAAAGTACAAAGTGCAACCGTAAATTCCAACACACATAATTTTAAAGACGCAACACCAGATACATTAACGATTTCAAATAAAAAAACACAGGAAAAAAGTTAAACATTTTGGCACAGACCATTTCATTATGAGGAGAGAACAATAATTGGCGAGCCTAGTGCGCTGATTGTACGTTGTATTTTAAAAACTGCTGTTCTTAAAAAGTGATGTTGCATAAAAAGTGCAAGGAAGGGCATGCAACAATTATGTGATTTAAATCTTGCACATGGAGATTACACAAATCACAAACTCTCTCTTCCTTAGGGGCAGCGTCCCAGATGCCTATTACTATTTGCAGGGATGATACATTTAATCTCCATTGTAAAAATCGTTCTTCAGACCCCAAGAGGGATTTTCCAAATAAGATCAGTTTTGTTTCTTTCTGTTTTTCCATAAACAGTTTACTTGTATAACCACATTTCTCTCAAGACGCTGGCATAACAAAATGTTACGGTTCAAACTTACTTTATAATAGAATTGTTTTGCATTTTTTTTTTAAAAAAAGATTTGGATATAGGAAAACCACTAACATGATCTATCCACAACATTTCCCTATCTTTTAAAAAGGAACAGAATAATGCAATTTTTCTTTTCTGAAAGCGAAAACTCTATACCTTAAAGCAGTATGCACTGACCCCGCTTCTCAACCAAACAGCCAGTACCCCCAACTCAAAACTGCTGCAAGTGATGTGTCAAAAGTTGACAATAGTCCAAGCTACAGACGTAGGACGAACGGCGCTGCCATGGAATTCAGATTGCAAATCGGACTCAAGATGCAACCTTCAATTACATCAAAGAAGCTCCAATACCCCATATCCATCACCTCACAAGCATAACTTAAGGAAAAAGGAATTTGTGGATTATGTTCAGTAATTGAGGCTGTTTTCTTTGTTCCTGGGATGTGAAGTACTGGGTTTTAAGAACCCAGCGGTGCCAGGGAACACACCCAAAGACTTCGAGTTCTTCCTGTTTCAGACTACAGAAACACAGAGTCTTCTAGGTGAAGTCAAAGATCGTATTTATTGGCTGCAGCCAGTAACATATATCCTAGAAGTACAACACAGTGTATGTTCTCAGGAGACTGCTCAATCTTACAAAGCCAGCCTTCTCTTTTTATACAAAATATTATGCTTTAGGCAAACATTCCTTATTTTACAGTTGACCATTCACATATTTTCACTACAAAGAAAAAGCAGAGTCATGATGACAAGCCCATATTTCAGTTAGTTCAACCCATAATCAATTATTCGACAAGGCCCAGTATTTTCATCAGATATCGACGGACCCCTAATAAAAACGGGCACCTCCTCCTCGTAAAGTAAGTCATAAAGAAATAAACAGAGACAGGTGTGTGTAAGATTAGGCATGGTTTGTGTGCGATGAAAGGTTTACGATATGTTGCACCTTGATGCTAATCTCATTCGGCCACTGGGAAAGGAACTGGCCGAACAGGTTTGGCTTTAGGCAGTGGACTCAGCTCGCCCAGGTCACAGAGGAGTCAGCGAAGGTATACGTGTCCTTCTGACTCGATTTCGGCTTCAGTCATTGAGCCTAGGTGAGGGCAATCACAAAATGGCTGCTGTTCACAAAATGGAACCCGAGGGTTCAGGACGGAAACTCTGATTTCAGGGTGATTCTTTCCATTACCTTGCAGACATAGGTGACCCTGATGGAGTACAATCCAAATCGAGGAGGATCTCTTTGCTCGCTGGTTCTCACTCAGAGTAACTCCATATTTTGTTACATTCCATCTATCGTAAGCTCGCAACTCATCTCTGGGAATCATTCTATACGAGTCAATTGTTCTGCTCATATTTGTGATTCCTACTACCAATGCTTTGTTGCTTGAGTTACTTCTCGTGGAACGCGGGGGATATGGTTCGATGGCATATATAAACATCGTCTGAAACGCCCACAAAGAACCATTGTAGGTAAATGGTAAGACCAAATATGGAATACACTTATCTGTTGTATGTGGCATAAGACCACACACCCAACAATTAGTTGTGTTCACTACTAATTGGTGTTGGTGTAAAAGCTGGATGAAGGAGTTATTGATAAACTCTAGTCTTCTAGTGGACTCATGCTCTGGCAGAGGGTAAAAAGAATGCGAAGAAACAGTAGAAGGAGGTATGGGTTGTATAGTGGGTGCAAAGGTCACTTGTAAAGAGAATAAAACATATCCTATTAAAAACATCATTACACTAAACAACATGAGAATGCATAATATAAAAAATCGCTTCTTTGTCATCAATGTACACATTCTGGCTTTAAAGTTCATTGGTTTGGCAGGTCTCCATCTCGAAAAACTCCATCCTCTCTAAATTGCTGCCTGCGGCGGTAGGGTGTTCTATGCTAAGGAATGCTTCTGTTAGTCCAGGGCAACTCCCTTAGACCAACCAGAACTGTCGACCTAACGTCTTCAGCTGCACTCCAAAGACTTAAGCAACCGCGACCGTAGCAGCAGAACCCGGATGGCGGTTCGAAAAACAAAAATAAGCAAGTTTCTCAGATGAGAGAGCTGAACATTGAAAAAAGAGAGAAAAAAAAGATTTTTATTTGTCCATAGTTCTCGGTCTCAAATTGTAACGGCTTCTTCCAGGTACTGTCTGGTTCTGAAACAAAAGTTCAGGCTATGTAGTGTTCAATCGAATTGACGGTGGCACAGCTTCTTGCAGGATATTGTCGCTTTCTTGTTCAGAAAGTGTTCCATTTACACGTGCATCGCTAAAAGGCAGAAAACGAGGCACAGTCTCAGTTTCAGAGTTAGCGATACCCTCCTGGACCCTACGGAAGAGGCAGAGGGACCCTCTTACAGTGTACGCCGTGGATCCAGTGCTTTTTCCCTTCTACTCGAACAGCTGATCTCGTTGAGAGAAGGACAAGGTGAGGTCCGGTCCAATGGGGCTGGTCATTCTTTGTCCGCTGGAAGCTCCGGATCAGCACCCACGATCCAGGATCGATAGGATGTCCTGGAGCGTCAGAGACCGGAGGCAGGGTATCGTGAACCTGTTGGTGTAAAACACACAATTTAGCCATCAATTCATACAAATAATCAAGCAGTACAGGGTGTTCGAGTTCACTGTATTTTCTCGGCCTTGGCACTCCCCATATATTGGCCTTACGGCCAAACACAATTTCATAGGGACTAAGTCCCACTCGCGAGTGAACAGTCATTCTCGTTGATAGGAGTGCTAAAGGCAGAGCGCCAGGCCATTTAAGACCAGAACTCGCTTGAATCTTAGCCAATTTCAATTTTAGTGTGCCATTATAGCACTCTACTAGTCCAGCTGATTGGGGTGATTTGCAGCGTGGAATGTTTGTTGGATGCCTAGCCCCTC
Organism: Lissotriton vulgaris; assembly: GCF_964263255.1. Taxonomy (NCBI): domain Eukaryota; kingdom Metazoa; phylum Chordata; class Amphibia; order Caudata; family Salamandridae; genus Lissotriton; species Lissotriton vulgaris. The sequence continues at coordinate 2,111,658,433 of NC_141689.1, read as the reverse complement.
ACATACTTTCTTCATCACTCGACCCACAAATTCACTCCCATTATCACTCCAGACCATTCTCGGCATTCCGAATCTAGGGAAGAATTCCTTGACAAGGGCTTTCGCTGTAGATAAGGCAGTGTTGTCTTTTAAGGGATATGCTTCTACCCATCTGGAAAAGGCACAAACAACAACAAGTACGTATTTCAAATTGTTGCACCTTTCCATTTGGATGAAATCTAGCTGCAAAACCTCGAACGGATACGTTGGAGGCGCATAATGACCAGCTGGAGTTGGAGTTCCCCTACCAGGATTGCATTTCAAACACACCTTACAGTTCTTCACCAAGTTCTCCGCGCACTTTGGAATTCCCGCATTCTGCCAGACCGGAGCCAACAACTTACAAATTCCTTTCACGCTAATATGTGCCATTCCATGAGCCATTGTTACCACTGCAAGCACATATGCATCAGGTAGCAACCATCTCTGATGCTCTGGCAAATCAGTCCAACAACCATTCGAATCCAATCTACCCTTACTTTCTCTCCATTCATTCAACTCTTTCTCTGTAGCTTCAGCTTGAATGGATTTCACACTCTCAATCGTATCTTCACACATTCCAACGTCACCAATCCATCTTGCAGGGCCTGCAACATACATTCGATTCATTACATCTTTCGCAGTTTCTTTCGCAACTTCATCCGCAAACGCATTTCCACGACCAACATCATCCGTAACCTTTTTGTGTGCACTGCATTTCACAATCGCAACTTGTAACGGTAAGGTCAGAGACTCAAGAAGCTCATTCACCAACTGACCATGCTGGATCTTCGTCCCATGCTTCGTTAAAAATCCACGTTCATGCCACAAACGTCCAAAACTATGACCCACGCCAAATGCGTATTGACTGTCAGTATATATGGTCACTCTCATTCCTGTCGACAACACGCACGCTCTCGTAAGTGCAATCAATTCTGCTGCTTGTGCTGAATTATGTGGGATACGTGCAGTTTCAACAATCGTATGCAAAGTCGTAACAGCATATGCCGCAGTCGTATCACCATTCGGCAACTTAAAGCACGAACCATCAACCCACAAAGTACCATCACATTCAGGGAGAGGAGTGTCCCTAAGATCTATTCTCCCTTTCGTCTCTTCTTCAGTTCTCAGAAAACAGTCATGCTGTTCTTCACTATCTGTCTCAGCCGTAATTGGCAACGACGTGGCTGGATTCAACGTGTTGCATCATTTATTGTGCACATGACTCGCTAACAACGTCAACTCATAACCCGACAACCGAGCACTAGTTAAATGCTGTGTCTTCGTACGGTTCAACAAGGTATCCACTGCATGTGGAACCATGACAATTAACGTGTTATCCATAACCAAACCAGCCGACTGTCGAATCGAAACAGCCGCTGCCGCCGTAGCTCTCAAGCAACTCGACAACGCTCTAGCTACCGGATCTAAAGTCGACGAAAAATACGCACATGGACGTTGTTTATCACCAAACTGCTGAGTCAAAACTGACAATGCACATCCTTCTTTCTCATGAACGTACAATGTGAAAGGCTTACTGTAGTCGGGAGTACCCAACACAGGAGCCGAACACAACGCATTGCGTAATTCAGAAAAACTCTTCTGACATTTGTCAGTCCAAGGAATAGGATTTGGAGTATCCTTAACAGTAAGAGCTATCAAAGGCTTCGCTAACAAAGAAAAATTAGGAATCCACTGTCTACATTACGACGTTATACCCAACAACGCACGTACTTCTCTTTGTGTCGTAGGCACACTCATTTTCTCAATAGCTTGAATTCTTTCTGGGGTCAGTTTCCTTCCCTCCTTCGATAAGAGGTGACCTAAGTAGGTTACTTCTTGTCGACAAAATTGCAACTTGGAGAGAGAGACTTTATGATGACAATCAGACAAGTGACGTAGTAACAACAAAGTGGCTTCCCTGCAAATCTCCTCAGTATCAGCGGCAACTAGCAAATCATCAACGTATTGAATAAGGCTGCACCATCAGGTAATATCAACAGGTCAAGTTGTGTCTTCAAAGCTTGACTATAGATCGATGGACTCTCACAATAGCCTTGAGGAGCGCGTTTAAAGCGAAAACTGCGACCTCCTAGAGAGAATCCAAAAATGTCCCTACTCTCCATGACAATCGGGATGCTGAAGGAAGAATTCTTCAAGTCAACCACCGAAAACCAGGTGGCAGTAGCCGGAATCAGAGTCAACAAGGCTGTATTGTCAGGCACAACTGGAAATTGTGGAACAACAATTTTGTTCACTTCGCGAAGATCGATGACAAACCTATATACAGGAGGCTGTGAAGAATCAGTTCTCTTCAGAACAGGCAAAACAGGACTATTGCACACATTACCTCTCGTTTCCTCAATGACACCCTTTTCAATCAGATCATAAATGATCACTAAAAGTGCACGCTCACCTTCACTCGAGATGCGATATTGTGGAATGTGCGGTAACTTAGCATTCGCCTTCAGAGTCACGACTATGGGGGAATGTCCAATAGACGCACATCATTTGGACCAGTAGCCCACAATGAATCTGGTAAGAGAGACAATTCAGATGAAAGACTATCTTTCGACACGTACATCGGACAGATCACTCTCTTACCCAAAGTAAGATGTACTCCTGATGGAGAACAATACAATGTCGCATACAATCTTTTCAACAAATCCAATCCCAACAAATCCTCATTACAACCTGTAGTCAAAATGAGGGGTGCTTCGAACCTACGAGGACCAACAGAAAGAGAGAACGGAGCAGAATTCGGATTCGTAACGGGGGTGCCAGAAAAACCTACAGAGACATTATCTAAGCCAGACAAAGGTGCGCCAGGGAGTTTAGAATGCATAATAGAACTCTTTGTAGCACCAGTATCCAACAGAAAAGGCTCTGACACACCTGATGCAATCACTTCAACATAAGGTCCACTCTGATCTACTGGAACTGAAACAACTCCCTCTCTTTGTCCATGGCTGTCCTAACAATCATTACCATTTGTTTCGTCACCTTCAACATAGTAATCATCCACATAGTACTGTGCTGTCCTACCAGACGAACTCTGCTGCTGATCAAAACTATTCATCGAGTTCTGCGGAGGCAAAGGACGTACATTCTGTCCGCGACCTCCACCTCTAGGCGCTTGTTGAGCACCTCTACCACGTACACCAGAAACACCATTCGTGCATTGCAACAAAACCGGACAACTATTCTTGTAATGACCTCTTCTTTGCAATACGCACACTGATTAGGCCCATACGGAAAACGCTGTTGAGAAGACTCATTTCCTTGCAAGTTCCTCGAATATTGCTGAGGTTGCTGATAATCGCGCTGACTAGTAATACGGGGTGGATAAGCTTGCTGTAGAAGAACTTTAGTCTTCAATTCCTTAGTCTTCTTATCCACTTTCTCCAACTCATCTTTGTGCCTATTTTCATAGTACTGGGCCGTAGCTAAAATCTGCGCTGACGTAGAAACAGTCCAAGCACTCTCAGAATCCTTCAACATATTGCACAAATTTGTCAACAAACAATCTCTGGCCACCTTCTGTAGCCATATCCTGACCACTATGATCGACGAAGGTCTCTTCGAACCTCGTGAAAAAGTCAGACACCGTTTCGTCTTTCTTCTGCTTACATGCAGACCGCTTGCCCCAGTTGGCACGCAATTCGGGCATTAAAGTCTTCATATACGTAATGATTTTATCAGGAAGTTCAGTGATCAAATCCTCAGGCTTAGCACCGCCTACTTGTCTATTGTCGGCGTCTCTCAGATTAACCCATGTATCACCTAATTCAACCGCATGATCTGTATGACGGATCTTACTCCAAATAGGTTGTGGAACAACATTGCCCAACAACATGTCGATATCCGCCAAATTCATAATACACAAACTCACAGACTGAGTCAACTCTTTATAGTACCCTGCTGGATTTTTGCGTGGATCAGGCAAAGACTGCTTAATAGCTAAAACTTCAGCACGTTTCCATGGAACATGTACCCAGACACGCTGAAAATGAGCCGGTACAGCTGGCGGATTATTACCTGGACCCGCACCTACTTCTTCCTTCCACACAGGAGGAACTTCTCTCATCAGATATTGTCGTGCCTTTCTCCCAATCGAAGAATCAGGCCCAAACAATTGTCGAGAAGGGGACTCACTCCTAAATGACAACAACGTCGCAACCGCTTTCTCAACATCAGATGGACTCACAATCATTCCCTTCGCAAATCGGAACGTATGCCATACAACTTGTCAGGAGCTTGCCCTACTTCCTCATCCCATTTCTCAACAAGAAAAGCACACATCGTATCGAAAACGTACCGTTGCTTCGGTGGTTCCCATTGAAGGAAAACATGCATAACACCCTCAAGATCATATCGCGTATCGTACATAATCCATTTACGCGCCATGTGATCCAAAATCGTACGCTCATCCATATTCGGCAACTGACTATGTGACTGTCTACGCTCAGTAACAGGGGACATAGCCAATTGTCCCAACAAAGGAGAAAAGAAACCAGTCACTGCAGTAGTCATTTGTTGTCTAGCAGAAGGAGAAGGTGAAAGAATAAGAGAAGATGAAACAGTAGCAGAAGTATCCAAAGTCGGAATGGAGGGAACATCAAGAACATGCGTAGAAGTAGCAGACGAAGAAAAAGGCAAAGGTGGCGGCCCCTGAGGAGGCTGCGCCAAAGGAGTAGTAGCCAACGGAAAAGGAGCTGGCTGTGGTGGAATCACAGGTGGCACAACAACTGGGGGTTGTGCAATCACAACTGGTGGCGGTGGAGCCGTAGCACTCTGTGCATAAGGGGGTGGCGAACTCAAGAGATGTGACATTAAAGGATCTTTCTCAAGATCCTTCCTTTCTTCCAGTTCTTTACGTGGCAAAACTGGGTAGCATCTATCTACCGCTAACTTCTTCACCCTAAGCATCTGTTCGCTTTCTTGCTCTTCTTCATTATCCCTAAATGCAACAGCAGCTTGTACCATTGACATTCCTCGTTCTCGCTTATTTTTCTTCGCTAATTTAATTTCTCTCTGTTTGGCTTCTTTGCGCAATATGCAAAAATAGTCAAACATTGCCGGCCGGGCTTTCTTCTTAAAAAGTTTAACCTCCAGATTATCCAGAACCTCCGTGTCAAAACTACCATATTGGGGCCATTTTAAAACACCATCTTTCCTGGTGTATCGGATCCATGCTTCATTATATGTGATAGGGCCTACGCCATGCTTCACATAAAGTTCATAGGTTGGAGTTCCAATCGGAGGAACCGGACACGAGTCCTCCAATCGGGAATCCCTATTACAACCAAGACAAAACAAATTTCCAAGTCTACTAAGACCAGGCATCTTCGCTCTCTAGTCTAGCTTCAAACTTCAAAGGATTATCGAATACGATAGTCTCGTGAATACACAAGTCCCTCGGCTTTGGGACTTGCAAGTTTCAAATCAAAGCGATCTCAAGGGGATACCAAAAACTAAGAACCAAACTAAGGACTGGGAGACGCTCCACTTATACTTAACTGAGGTATCGATGATCGATGACGTCACCAGAAGACTCGTCTATCGTTTCGCTTTACCAACTTTCAAGGGTCCAAAACAAGGCGATAGTCAGGGCAGCAGTCCTTCGTAGCCATCGGGAAGCGGGGAACCTCGCAGCAAAGACTTTCGGACCACGTCGACATACAGGGGTCGATGAAGTGGCGGCCTTCCTCCAGAATTTTCACACAAAGCTCCTCACGAACCTCTGGCTTGGACCGGTACCGCTGAAATCGCCCCACGTAGGGCGCCAACTGAAGTACTGGGCTTTAAGAACCCAGCGGTGCCAGGGAACACACCCAAAGACTTCGAGTTCTTCCTGTTTCAGACTACAGAAACACAGAATCGTCTAGCTGAAGTCAAAGATCGTATTTATTGGCTGCAGCCAGTAACAGGTATCCTAGAAGTACAACACGGTGTATGTTCTCAGGAGACTGCTCAATCTTACAAAGCCAGCCTTCTCTTTTTATACAAAATATTATGCTTTAGGCAAACATTCCTTATTTTACAGTTGACCATTCACATATTTTCACTACAAAGAAAAAGCAGAGTCATGATGACAAGCCCATATTTCAGTTTGTTCAACCCATAATCAATTATTCGGCAAGGCCCAGTATTTTCATCAGATATCGTCGGACCCCTAATAAAAACGGGCATCTCCTCCTCGTAAAGTAAGTCATAAATGAAAGGTTTACAATATGTTGCACCTTGATGCTAATCTCATTCGGCCACTGGGAAAGGAACTGGCCGAACAGGTTTGGCTTTAGGCAGTGGACTCAGCTCGCCCAGGTCACAGAGGAGTCAGCGAAGGTATACGTGTCCTTCTGAATCGATTTTGGCTTCAGTCATTGAGCCTAGGTGAGGGCAATCACAAAATGGCTGCCGTTCACAAAATGGACCCCGAGGGTTCAGGACGGAAGCTCTGATTTCAGGGTGATTTTGTCACTCGAATATGACGGAAATGCTTGTGCATAGTATTTCAATCATTACCGGTCTGCTGATACCAAAATCGTCACAATACGACGATGTTTATAACACGGGTCCAAAATCTTCAGTACTACAGATGGCTTTGGCAAGTTGGGGGTGCTGAAGTGGATGGGGGAGGTAAGGGCATCACAGGATTGTTTTACATAGCCTGCTGGTACTTATGGACACAATTGTTGCTTTATATTTTGCCTCCCTTCATGGATGTAACACATATTTCCTTAGATAGTTTGCATGAAAATGGTGGATATAGAACCGATCTCCTGCATGACATGGAATGTCCGTGGGCTGAATTTCCCCCACAAATTAGACATGTACTAGCCTATTTGGACAGGCATAATGTTAAGGTTGCTCTCATCCGGGAAACACACCTAACGAGGGTGGGCTTGCATTAGGCTGGGAACCGCCTAGTGTCCTTATATTCATCGTATGCAAGAGGGGTAATCATACTCGTAAAGAACGATCTACCATTCACAATGATCAACTCCTGCACAGATGATGGTGGACGATACGCTATAGTTCATGGTAAATTAGTGGGGTCACCTATAACTCTGGTGAATGTCTGCGGGCCCAATACTGATGAACCAGGGTTTTTTTGCCGGTGTCCTGGATGTGTTGCGGGATTGGCCCTGAGCTGAAATTATATGGGGGGGGGGTGATCTGAACACACACTTAGACCCCAGCAAAGACAAATCGAGTAAACAGGGCGGGCAATCATCTAAGGCAGGTCAAGGTATAAAAAGCGGGATGGCTGATCCTGGTCTTGTAGACACATGGCGGCTCCGTAATACGGACAAGTTGGAGGGCACACATGCATCCACCGCACACGCAGCTGGTCGAGGCTGGAATACTGGATGATGAGTGAAGGAGCGAATGCATGGGTCACTACCATAGATGCGCTGCTTAGAACCCTATCGGCTCACAACTCTGTCAGGCTCACTTTACACATCCCGGTGTGCGTCCCTCGTCAATTCACATAGAGATTCATATCAGAGGCACTGCTAGATCCACGGAACACCACCACAATTAGAGAGGACATAGTCCAATACTTCGATGTAAACAAGGGGTCGGTGCATGAGGCCCCTACACTTTGGGAGGCCTTTAAGGCCACTATCTGGGGCACATGCATCAACACAATGGCGGGCATACTCAAAGACATTCAGGGTCAGCTCTCTAAAGTTGAGACGGTGTTGGTGCAGCTTGAGCGGGACTAAGAGGCCTTCCCGGGTGGGCACACATTGGCTCAAATCAAAGGCCTAATTCTAGAATACAATGAGCTGGCTGCTGGGGAGGTGTGCTATCTGTCTAAGAGACATTTGGCCCGTGCATATGGTGAAGTGGGCAGACCAGGGCACAACCTGGTCTCCAAGTTTAAGTCCAGAACTGATAATCAGGTCTTAACAAAAATTACAGACAACACCGGAAGGGACCACTATTCTCCGTAGGCAATATTTGTGCAGTTTCGGAGTTGTTACGCTAAACTGTATACCTCAAAAGGTGGGTCAGATCTCCATGATTTAGATGATTATCTAGCAGACATTGCAATCACCTGGCTCTCTAATGGGCAGCGGGAGTACCTATGTCAACCAATTGAGGCCGGTGACATACGTGAGGCGATTCTCTCTTTGCTAAACAAAAAAACACCAGGGCCGGATGACCTCATGTGCGAATTCTACAAGGAGTTTGCGTATGAGCTGATACCATACTTGTCAGACATGTATGAGGAGGCTTACGAGTCAGGCAGGCTTCGGCAATTGCTCAGAGAATCCCTGATAATCACACTTTAAAAAAAAGACAAGACACCTTCCTGTTGCAAATCGTACCGCCCACTTTCACTTATTAATATCGATGTAAATATTTTGGCAAAAATCTTGGCTTCTAGACTCCAACCTCTAATGCCAATGCTGGTCCTGCCAGACCAATCTGGGTTTATCGCCCGAAAGGTCTACGTCACACAACCTGTGCATGGTTTTCGCTATGTTTCCAATCCTCAAATCCCATCTCCAGGCTGCGGCAGTTATGCTGGATGGGGCCAAATCATTCAACTCTATTGAATGGAGCTATATGTTTCGAATTCTGCAGCGCCTGGGGATCCCTGCATTCTATAGCCGATGTGTGCGGCTGTTGTATACCGGCCCTACGGCACACGTCTGGATAGACGGGCTCACATCTGAACCAATTCGGATCTGCAGGGGGACCAGAAAAGGATGCCCTCTCTCGCCACTCCTTCTCTCATTGATGCTGGAGCCGCTGGCCTGCATTATTAGGCAGCACCTTAGAGAGGCAGCCCTGGGTATCGCGCATCGTTCTGTAGGCATATCGCTATATGCGGATGACATGGTGCTTTTCGTTAGGGAGCTGCAAACATACCTGGCATCAATTCTACGTGAGTACATTAGATTTAAACGTTTCTCGGGGAACAGCATCAACTGGAATAAATCATTTGTGGTGCCCCTGACTGAGAACACTATTCCCCACACTCTGGAGTTTCCTCTTGTTGTGGTCTGCTGACCCTGTTAAATACTTTGGTATATGGGTTCACTGTGATCCGGAGATAGTCGTAAGGGAAAACTATGGTGCTGCATGCACTACACTGGAACAACAGGTAGCCAGATGGACAGGGATGCCGTTATTACTAGCTGATCGCATAGCCCTCATTAAGATTTATTTATTTGAAACGTTTTATTTAGCGCTGGCTAGACCAGGAGGTATCAGAGCGCTTTACACGAGGAAGGACGTTGTTTCAGAACATAGTTACAAAGTTACATCAGTTGCTGGAGCGTCGCATAACATAGAAAGGGAACAGTATAATGTAGATACACGAGTTCCAAAAGCATAAAATAAACATTAGAAAAAAAAACAGGAAAGTCAGGCTGGAACTGAGGAGGCAGACAAAGAATCATGGAGGGAGGAGGTACAGGAGGGAAAGAAACACAACGGGGAGACGAGGAAAACAGTTCCCGATGTCCGGCTGGGTAGGTGACGGCCGAGGGGTGAACCAGAGACAAACCCCTCTATAACTGCAAAGGACAGCTCCACCGGTCATCGGCCAAGGTTGTTCGGGCACTGCAGTACGTAAAGAAGGTTCTGGATTCTGCCTAGGGGGCATCGTCATAATTTCTGTTGAAAGCGCCGGTCCCGGTGCTGTGCTCCCAGTGGTAGTGGGGCCATTCCCAATCCTCTACTGATGATTATCCTGCTTCGATTCTTGTACCTGTTTAGTAACATACCCATACAGCGGAATCATCAATTCTTTAAAACTATATGCTTGTTATTGTTGAAACTGATATGGAGAGGGAAACAATCCTGTGTGGGCTGGGACACACTTATCCTTGATTACAATAAAGGTGCCTTTATTGTACCAGACATGCATTTATACTACCTATGTGCTCAGGGGCAATATGTATATTACTGGTACAGCCATCATGAGTTCATTCCTCGTGTGGTGGTGGAGGATGGTGATGCTCACCCAATCCCGTTACGATGCATACTATCGCACTCACACAGGGGGACTTCCAAGAAGGAAATTAACACTATAGACACAACAATTGCACCGTGGCAGACTATAGGTCACTTGGCAGCGAAGCTTCCACTATATGCCCATTCGCTCCCACTGGTGCATCATTCAGCAATATCGGTCACATGTGAGACTGGCTGGAATAGAGAAAATGCAGGATTTGTACCCAAATGGCAGTTTTCTCACGGTAGAGGGGCTGCAATACATACATAACAAGTTGCCGCTATTCCTGTCTACATTTCGCAAGCTCAAGAGGGCGATGCAGGCGCACTACACCACCTTTCCTGAGGAGCCACCAACATTGCAAGCTCTGTAGATATTTTTGGTCAGCTCTACATAGCACAAACTAGTCACCAAGCTATACAGAGCGGCCAGGGACAAAAAGGTTGCTGTTGAAGATAGAAGCCTGCCTCAATAGAATTATAGGCTTCAACCCCCACTCACGCAGAAGGAATGGGAGTATTTCTGCCAACTTACTGGTGTATTCACTTCAAATGGCAACCTGCACATCATTCACTTCAAATACCTTCACCAAGTCTACCATACACCAGTCAGATTACATAAATATGGCCTTAGGGAAAATAATGCATGCAAGAGATGTGGTGCTCAGGGAGCAGACTTCATGCACCTGACCTGGGAATGCGGGTGGGTGTCCGAGTTCTGTGCGGAGGTAGTGCACCGTCTTCAGATCATGACTACCGCCACCCTACAGTGTAGCTCACAAGTTTGTCTTTTGTGTCTTAGGCCACACCTGAAGGGGGCAACTGGTACATTTTTTAGAATTGCACTGGTGTTAGCAAAGAGGAGAGTGGCAATGAACTGGGAAGGCACGGCGGCTCCACTGCCAGAATACTGGATAAAAGACCTAGTGTACTATAAGGAGAACCTAGAAGTTTATGCGGAGGAACTGCCAGCCCCTTCCAGACCCAAAAATATTTGGGAACCGCTAATGCATTATCTACGTACAAGGGATCAAGCCACACCAACTGGAGACGATGACGGATAACATCTTCTATGTATAATTCTGAATGTGAAATGTGTAAAGGTTAATATAATTGTCTCTGAGGTCACATGTGTAATAGGAACAGCAGGCCACATGTTGTTTGTTCTTACTTTGTTTTGTTGAGGATGCTATTTTTACAATGTGAAATACCAACAAATTCAACTAACATAACTCCCCTGGTCTCAAGCCCTTCTTCAGGAAAGTCATAATCTCACTTTTGAAGATGTTTATTTTTCAGTAATGTTCCTCTGCATACTGTTCCAGTGCGCCAAAAGGTCTTTTAAGACCAACAAGGGTTAATTCCATCAGGGCAAGGTCATCTGCATTAATTACAACACATATGTTTATATTGCCAACGTTAGGAATTACCTTTCCTACCCTGCACGGAAGATCATTAATACAGCCTTATAGCCCACCGGAGCAGCTATATTAAAGGCCCTCTCCAGCGTTAAAGGCCTGAGCCAAAGGCGAGGACCTTTAACAAGGGAGAGGGACTTTAATAGCCGGTATAGCCCAGCTACGAAGGGCTATAAGGCTATTAGAGCATTCTGCCACTAGAGCGCAGAATTTTCTAACAAATAAAACAAAGTCTTCAGGGAGCGCGAGGGGATTGAAATCCCCTCAGTCTCGCTGAAGCCTTTGTTCACAACCAGAGCAGTGAACAAAGAAACATTGGAATGTTGGAGCTCCAGGTTTATACCAGCCATTATAAGCCCGGAGCACTCCATTGTTTTCAATGGAGCTCCCAACATTCCAATGTTTTAATATATAAGAAAACAACAAAGGAACCTACAGGCAACCTTGTTTCAGGCCATTACGCATCAGAACTTTTTGAGATAATCCGTGATTCCCACCCATCAGTACATGACTCCAGGTTGACGAGTGAAGTGCTATAACTTGCCTCAATAAATGTGATGGCATAACCTGGCAAGACCACTTTCTCCACAGCGTCTAGTGATCAACTCTATCGAACGTTGTGGACAGATCAATAAAGGACGTGTGCACTGAATTTCCCTGTGACTGGGGGTACTTTTCAATAATTGCCTGTTTTACTGGTATGCTATCTAATGTACTACAATTCCTTCTGAATCCAGTCGGTTCAGGGGGGGGGGGGAATAATATTATTTTCAGGGGCCCATTGTTGGAGGTGGATTGATATACTTTTAGCAAATAGTATGACTACCGCATCTGGTAACACTATTTGCCTCTAGCTTTCTTTAGAGGATTTTGGACCTTTTTTGCATAGTGACACAATAATACTACCTTTCCAAGATAGGGAGGTGTTTCCTGAGAGATAACCGTATTCAAATATTCCAAGAAAGCCTTTTAATAGACCGAATGTCACCAGTTCTGGACTCAGTTTACAAACACATAAGAATATTGTGGAAGAACAAAATTCCGCCTCTCCACAAACCAAAGTTGGCTATGGTTCTTTTGCTCATCATATCAAATTGTCTAGTACTAACAACCAACATTTCACTGACTTCTTTCACTTTATAGTAGCGTTACAAGACACATACAATTTAATGGGTACACATCATAGAAGGCAAACTATGTCCGCAATTATTTTCATTTTGTTTTTAATTCCTTATCTTTGTGCGCACAAAAGGTGTACTTGACATTGGGTTAACACTGTAGCAATCACTCATGTTAATATTATGTATGTATTTTGCTTTTCGAAAATTGTTCTTATTTTTTTACCACCCTAGGGAATAGCATGAAAATATTTCCAGATATTATTAAAATAAATGTGCTTACCCTCAGCTTGGTAAAGTTCCTGAAAGGAGTGTCCAAACTGCGAACACAGGGATCTGTTGATCATAGGTCCTGACGAAAGTCAACTCACCTACTTAGATAATAATGGCTGAAACATATAGACCACTGTTGTGAGATGTGAAGGATTATTAGCCCATCTCAAGGACTCTCCAAGTTTATTAATCTTACCTCTACCCTCTTTTTATTAAAGTGGTATGACTCTGGTTAGGAGGTAATTTAAACAATCCTTTAAGATCCCACCGAATTTCTATACCCAGATACTCTCCCTCCTGGTGGAGGAGTTACCTACCTTGACTACCCCATTCCCAAGTAGGGTACCCGATGATAATACAATCTGTATGAAGTACATCAGGGGATATCATATACACCACTGACCGAAACCAGTGGGTGAGTGTCTCCAAATCTTTTTTTGAAGAGACTCTGGTATATAGAATGTTGTGTTCTCACGCCTCTTTTGATTTTCCTACATTTTCTACTAGAACCAGATCCACTTCATGGAAGTTAAGCAAGGGACGTTAGTTCCTTAAGCGGACAGATGTGTTATAGATTCTGTGTGTATTTAATAAATGTCCATTTCACTACATTCCTGCCTCTCCACTACATTCTCCATCTCCCTCCCCTCTCCTTGTGTTGGTTTAGCCCATGGAATACTGAGTTCACGACTAGAATTGTTGTAAACGAATCTAGGACCCTAATATAAAAATCCCGATTCATGCCCTTATATAGGTCTATTTTATCATATCCTTATAAAGGCATAGAAATCATTACCATATTTGGCCCAAACCATACAGCCAAAATACGGCAGGGATACTTTCACTAAGCTCCAAGAATTAACAACGTTTTCTTGGAAAAACCCGCCTTCAGCAGCCCGGGACTTCCCCCTGCTTGAATATTAAGTTCTCCTAGAACTCTCGGCATTTTCCAAGAATTGAGCCTTTGAGTGACGTTATTAAGTCCAAACATGTGTCAAACTCAGCACCTTCAAAGTATAAATATGCCTTGATTCACCCAATCAAACAGACAGTGGTTTGGAGCAGATCGCCTATCTACTTGCCCGACGCCCTGCAGCAGCAAGTGCCGAGGAAAGCCGACCCTCCAGCAGACACACTGCAAGACTCTGCCATTTCTCCTTGCCGAAAAAAATCCAGTTCCAGTGTTTCCAGTTTACCCTTGTGGGTATCTGGGAAATCGAGTCCCGAGAACGAGATACAAGACCTCCTTCATTCTGAAACCAAAGGTACGGAGCAGATTAGCCCTCCTAGAGAATTCTTGGAATTAGATTCCTGGTAGAAGAAACCCTAGACTTAAACTCCTCCTCTTATACTCCCTCCCTCGTACTAGACTTAGGTTAGGTACACCGGGGTAGGCGTATTTCAGAAGCACCAGTTGAGTACTTTTAGTCATCCTTTATTACTGTATGTATTTTATACATTTTATACCTTTTATGCACTTTATGGCTTAACACTCATATCATGCTTTTACAGTACTATATTATACTACTGTTCGTATTATATGCATTGCACTTCATAGTAAGCTTTACTATTGTAGCAGTTAATTTTCAATAATTGAGAAAGAAGACTGTTCAATAAATAACCTCTTTTATTGAAAACGCCCGTCTCTCTAATTTCTCAGCTGCTCTGGTGAAACGAAGCATGCACGATTGACTGAGTGAATTAGCTATCTATTGTTTCCGCGACTCTAGAGATTGCTTTCTTAATAATAGGAAACAAAGTTGTCATGTTTATGCGGTTGTCAGAAACTAATCCCTTCTTGTGAATTCGAGAAAGTTTCTAGTGATCTCTGAGCTAGCTGGCACTCACAATTAAGTCTAATATATTCGGTAAAGACCCATGCGTCTAAGCTACAGGATATATTATTCCAATGCGCAGAGCCTATTGGGAATATAGGAACTACACTACAGAATGAACAGTGCATTTTTTACAGTTATTCTGAATGGGATCTCTTATTGATTAGATGCAATATTCTTTTTCTTTACCTTAAATTCCTGGGTCTTTATTTTCCAACAACCTAGCTACTAAATGTAAGTTCCTTAATAAGAAATCATGATGACCCTATACAATGGTAGGAGAAGAAGTACACAAGTTGAGAGCTGAAAAAGACATGAACTCTCATGGAGTCCTTAAGAAACAGAAAACTTTAGTTTACTAAAAGTGAGCAGTGGAAGGATAGAGGCCAGCCAATCTACAACGGTAGGGGGAGGGGGGTACATCACACAAGGGAGAGAACTGGAAATCACATGCTTTCTCATGGAGTTGATGGAGCAAGGATTCACACAAAACACGACTTGCTTGTATTCATGAACCTCGAATAACCCTGACTATGTAATCAACATGTTTGTCTTACTAACTTGCCCATTTTTCATCATTATTGGGTATCCGAGTGAAGCTTGCTTATGTGCTTTCTAATCCTAATACGCTTGCAAATAAAATGGCTGCTGCTACGCGGGAATTTTTACTGCGCATACATCTGTCATACCCACGTGACATGACGTACTCGCAGCTTTGGAGGGAAATCTGTCGCATCTGCACACTAGTGCTAATATGGCTGCGAGAGGCTTGCACTGCTGCTTTTGCTAAGCTGTTCATTCTGCCTAATCCTAGTGCTATAGTCTATTATGAAGTAATGGGTATAGTGTAGAAATTCATGGTATACAGTGTATTCATTTATTCTGTGTTCTAAAACTGTTTCTTTTCCATTTAATGTTGCACTTTGAAACTTGGTCTGTCTGGTAACGCTGTACTCCATCTTTGTTGAAACTGAGGCTGCGCGAGATTCTCCAGTCTCAGGAACAAATGACCTTTGGACTTTAGCCAAGGAGCTGACTGACTGAGAAGATTCTCCTGGGAATCTGCCCCGATGAACTCAAAAGTTTACAATGTTTTTGTCAATAGAACATCCATTGTCATATGAAATGAAGACATCATGAGAACCTGAAATTGATGGGCGTGAACATAAATTTGAATAGGAGACGGCAAAATTCAAAATATTAGGTGGTGTGATGACACAGCCTCCTACTTTGTCCAATCGAAATTGGGGATCCTTACACTTGCAACATTTGGGGGGTGGTACACTGACCTGGAAAACAGTATAACTAGCGTAGGTTTAGCTAGAGATTTTGTCCGACTTGTCCGAATAGTTGACCTGTCACTGACCCAACGCACTCAATAGGTGATAAGAGCAGAGGGCTGTGGAGCACTCTGTCGGGAGGTTTTTTGACCCATTCGGGGTTCTGGAAAGTGGAAGTGCTGGCAAAGCACTTTGCTGGTGAAAGCTGTAACTCAATCTGGGTTTTGGCTGATTCCTTGCAGAAAGGGAGTAGCACAGGCATTGCAACCGAAACTGCGGGTGCTGGTTCTAACCTTTGATGGTCCGGTCCTGATCCAAAATTCTGGGGTTATCCTGTCCTGATTTCTGATCTGCACCTACTGGCCTACTGGTACTGAAATCTTTTGGGGTTCCTCTGTCCTTTCCAACTGACCAGTGGCCAGGGTTGGTCTTCACACCATTCTAGGTAAATATAAATCTGTGTGGGCAATTGTCAATATAAATTGTGTCCTTGGGGGAGGAGCCTAGCCAGCAGCCGAAATGGCCGCCTAGCTCTTCGGCTCCGCCGACCTTTGTGCCTTTTATCAACATCCTGCTTTCAATCCTGCACCTCCGTGCGCCACACTTACCTAGGAGACGCTCCTGTTCCCGCTGCTGCAAACCCCGGTGAAAGCGGCGCGATCCCGGTGGTGAAGAGCCTCTGTTTCTATCCCGGCCTCTCGAGTGGCCGCAGCCGGGTCCTTGAGTTACGGAGACGGCCGTCGGCGACAACAACAGCAGCGGCCGCTGCGGAGGGGGAGGAGCCGGTGGACTGTATCTGCAGACTGGCGCTGGGCTTTTTCATCGTAGCTTTCCTCGGCCCGGCTTCCCAGCGCGCCCTACCTGCAACACTGTATCGGCTCCCGCGCATTGTATCCCGGCCTTGCTGGAAGAGGGCCGGGATTGTTTCTTTGTTGCACTCCCCCGTGGCGGACGCCATTTTCCGCATCTGCAACCCAGTGCCTGCCAGAGGGGTTCCCTGCTCCGCCGGCTTCTTCTTTATTGAAGCTTCCCTGCTACCGGCTGCCTTCCTATCACTGTCCCAGCAGTGCCCTGCAGACATTTCACGGACTTATCGAGGGCGGCTGGCTGACGAGTGAAACTTGCTTTTCGTGGCGCTTTATAGCTGTGCGCACAAGATGGTGGCCAATGATGCATCCCCCATTCCGGATCCACCGCTGGGGCTTCGGGATATCCTGGATGCACTCGAGGACCTGCGTATGGCCTTTCAACACTCTGCTAACGGTTTGGGGGCCCGGCTCACTGAGGTCCTTCCAGCTGGTCACGATGGCCCCTCAGCGCTGCACACTACGCCACATCCTCCATTGTTCGACGGTGGATCATCCGCTCTGGAGTGTACGGAGGTGATGGATGAGCGCGCCTCAGTGTCTGCTGCAGTATTCTTCGGCTTTGACTTGGGGAAGTTCGGTGACACTGCTCCTTCGCGAGGGCCGGTGATTAAGGCTCAGACGCCATGTTGCCCTTCTCCTTTGTTCTCTGGAGACTTGCTTCTTTGCGTCCTTTTGGACTTGCTGTTTGTGCATCGTTTGACCGCTATGCTGGAACTCTCATCTGGTCTTGCTCCCCGTTGTGCTGTTTTCGGATTGGCAGTGAAAATTTCTTGGGCCCCCTGCTACCGACCTCCAAGCCAGTTTGCCTCGTCGCAGGCGCCTCGACTTCTGCATTGGATTCCACGGTGGCCCTTTCCGTCCATGTTAGCTGTTCTGGAACTGGACTCTGTTGTCACGCTGGTTCGAAGGGGACAGGGCTGATGATGCTTTTTCTTATGCTGCAACTTCCTACGTGCATGGCCGGGACTGTAAATGACAATTGTTGGAGGTACAGGTTGATTAGGTACTAGGTCGGGGCCTGGGGTTGGGCGGCCGTGGGTAACGTTATTGTCTGCTTTGTTAATATCCTGGGCCCTCCTCCGATCAAACGTGAATTTTTTCTTTCTCTTTCTTCTTCTTCTTCTCTCTTCTGCATTTCGGGCACTCCTTTGGGGCGACAGACACACTGCTAGGGGGGGGTAGGCCGTAGCCTCTGCATGCGTGTAGGGTGGGGGGGTAATTTTTGTCGATCGTTTTAGTTTCTATGGGCCTCTTTTTCTTCCTTTTTCTCTTTTTATCACTTTTATCCTTTATTCCTTTCCTTCCTTATTTTCTTGGGTCAGAGGGTGGATTGGGAACTGGTGGGTAGCGATTGGAGGTCACTAGGTGGCGGATTTATTTTCTATCCTGACTTACTTGCTTACAATTGATTGTTTTGTGGAAAATGCTTGCTGACTACTATGATGTTTATTGCCCACTTCGGTCCTCATCTTATTGTTCTGACTCGGATCCTTCTTGACTTTAATGCTATGGACTCATTTAAAAACTTTAAAATGAAACCTCATTATCCTGCCTCTCGGTGGCGCGATTATGTATAGCGTACTCTGGATTACTTGTGCCTGCTCTGATATGCTGCTGAGTCGCCTAATTGCATGCTGATGTGCCTTTTATTGTCGAGGCCGGCCTGAGGGTTGTAGGCCCGTATTTGTTTGCACATATTGTCCAATAAAGGTTTTCCAAAAAAAAAAATAATAAATAAATAAATTGTGTCCTTATCTTTACCTTCCCTGATTTTTCAAAGCTTTGATTGCATATGTTCCTTTTCTTTCCCTTCCCTTAGTAAATGATAAATTCATGTTCTGATGTTTATTAGCGTGTTCCATTTTCTTACCCACCTTATAGTCAAAGCTAAATGTTTTCTCTGAGATTGCATAATTGTTCGTTCCCTTTCTTTGCCCTCCCTATAAGGAGTTAAGCTTGATTAACTGAATTTCATAGTATTTTCCAATTCCAATTTTTACCTTCCCTATAGATATGACAAAGATTGGTAAGTCAATGGTATAGGAATTAGTGCAAATAAAATAAACTGGTAGTAGAGTGTGGGTTACCTGATTAAGGAAATGTGTAATTGAATTATGGGCCTAGGTGAGTAATGGTAAAATTATAGTCGGGTGACCTGCGCGCTCTAGCAGAGTCCTTAAGCAAAAAGAAAAAAAATAGCCCCTAAAAGTGAGGAGTGGAAGGATTGAAGCCAGACAGTCACAGATATGGTAAACCGATTATTTTCTAGGGGAAGGACGCATGCAAGATAGACAAAATGGGATAAGGAAAGCCATCAGATAACTTTCAAGCAAATAAATGACTAGAAAACAGCCAAGTGGTAAATAGTGGGTAGACGTTTGCAATCTGTTAGTATGTGCTGTCTGGTAGTTCTGACCTAAAACGATTCTATTAGGCAATGCTAATTAGTTTAATACTGAACTCAACAATGCTAAAAACAGACATAGTTAGGTGTTTTAAATGCCAAAAGCCATGCAATCAAGGGACAAAACAAGAAAATTGAACAGTTACATGTAATGCATTTGCCAAGTTCTTCAGCATAACATTAGTGTGATGTATGTATGTGGTATTTCATAGCGCAGCCCTGGCCAAAAGAAAGAGGAATGTTGTATAGTGTCAAAGACAAAGATACATTTAACAAGTGATTGGAGAGGTCGCACAGAACAACCATTAAGATCCCACAACTTAATTTCGCACAGGGGGGCTTAGGCTGTTCTAATTTTGAAATGTATTACCTTGCGGCTCAGATACAGGGGCTCCCTAAATAGCTTAGTGGGGGTAATGGCATGAACTGGGGCAACTAGAATCCTGGGTGACCGGGGGAAGGGTGTTTGGGACTGGTTGCTTGCCTCCTCAAACTTAAATGGAATGTCCCAGTGACAGTGCAGTCTTAATGCATGGGCACGCAGGCAGTTGCCCGGGGGCCCCACGAGCATAGGGGCCAGATGCAGACCAGAATTTCACACACATTTCCCATGAAACATTTTTATTTCTGCGAGTGGTTGTGTAGGCAGGGCCCAGTGCACATTTTGCCTGGAGGCCTATAATGCTGTTAAGACTGCCCTGCCCGGGAACACATTTTTTATTGACTGCGGCCCTTAGTGGATGGGCAAGATGTACTTGTATGGCAGCCCACTGCCCATAATACACTCCTAAAAGTTCCTGGATGGCTCAGGAATCCAGACTTCTTCTGACTTGTCCAGATGAACTGATCTTGGATTATTGACAGTGAGAGATCTGTTTATGGTCATATCCTTCCCATAGCCCTTCTGATTGATGAATGCCTCTCACCGCCGACTCGTCACCCCGGCTCAATTTTTAAAATACAGCCATCCTATTCTTTTCAACAGAAATTAGGAAAGGAGCTCACCAAACCTAACACTTATTAGGTTTTGCATTTGCCTTTTACAATGGGGAATATCCAACACTTCATATCCTGGCTTTATGAATCCCGACTGATTGTGATTTAATCCCCATTGTCACGCCTCAGAGAGAAATGGGTTCATATTTTTGATAACCCCCATTACTGACAAGGGCTCGGTAAGAGTCCTGATATATATATATGCCGCTATTTGCTCGTAACATGCGATTCAAGCATACCCAATACAACTACTTCATAGGACACTTATGACCCCAAAGTGACTCAACCTTATCTAGAGCAACAGGTGTCCGTTGCTCTTGATGTAACCATTCTGAGGTCGACTTTTTCCATATGGTGTGGTCATGTCTCTTTGATTATTCGTTTTTGATGAAAGTAACGCATTTCCTGGGGCAATTACTTAACAGGGAGCCGTTGCATGTACCTAAATTTTGTTTGTTGGGAGACTTTTTATAACCTAAACTAGAATATCTCTAAACAGATTACTTGATTTGGCAGTGGTTCTGGCTAAGAGATGCATTGCGATACATTGGAAATCCATGTCTGAGCCACCCCCTCCACCCCCCAGTAGCTAAATGATGCAGTGAGGTGTAACTTTGGGCTAAACTTGAAAGTATAGTACTTCATGCAAAAGAACAGAAACCCCGCACTAGTTATCCCTAGCTATTTTCTAGGATGGCATTTTGTTTGCATTGGTAAATCGTAATGCTGTTTTGCTCACGATGTTGCAGTGTGAGAATGAATATTGATTCTTTTCATTTTTTGTCTCTCCATATGGCATGTTTTTAAATATTGATGCATAGATGGTGTTATAATTTTGCCATAGACCATTTTTATCGGCTTTCACCAAGAGAGCTTTAGTGTTTTGCTATGGATACTTGTTTTGAGTGCAACATTCTCATCTTCAATGCATTGATAATTCTTAGTCTACTCCAGTCTCTCCTCAGAATTTGGGTATTTCTTTTAACTAACCTGTCTTTTTAAGAGCTTTGAATACGAGGTAATCTGGTCATTTCTCCAATGATACAGATATTGCATGTACCATAACAGAAATTAATTTGAATTGACATCTTTCATTGGATAACCATTTCTTTTCGTAACAAACTATTAATTGAAAAATGTGCTTAACAGATTTTTTTTTTTAAACGTGACTGCAGAGGTAGCTGGGTTGTGGAAGCAGAAGTGGAATGTTTCTGAATCTTTATTCATTGCTCTTTAAGGAAGTATTTCTTCAGTTCTTACCTAAATTGGAGCACGGTTGCAGTGATTTTGCTGTGTCTCTGAATTATAACATTGAGCTCAGTGGCTTTAATCCTATCTATATAATAAGTACTAATGCGTTAAATTAGCGAGTAGTCCAAACGCGTCTCGACTGACCGAACTTGACATTCAGCATCCCCTCTACTCGGCTGAGACCCAGTTTTACTTTCAAGTGACCACAGACTCCAAGTGAATAAAAACCTGAGCCGAATGAACTAAATGCAACAGTTCTTCTCCTCTCACTAAACCTTGACTTCATATCAGCGAAGACTGGATGATAGCAATCCAGACTGCTGGCTTTGAGCCTCAAATTCTTGAATCGCTAATGCTGTAGGAGGCACAATTGATCCCAACTTTGAAGCCCTTATTCAAAATATCTCAGTGGGGTTTTTGTACTTTAGTGCAAACCCTTTCTCCAGAGCTTTAGAAATGGCAGTGCAATCACATTCCTCTTCTGCCTTGATTAGAGCAACGCCCTTCTGAATTGTCTTCCAAAAAAGAGCTTAGCCTCTTTAACAGGTGTCCTCTATGCTGCGCATCAATTTCCTCAACTGTGATCCTATCACACCAGTCGTCTCCCCTAAAAATGGCTCGCAATCGAAGCAAGATGCATTTGTTATACTTACATTTACAATTTCCAAGGGTACCTGCATGATTAGGAGCAATGTTAAGCACTGCCTTCACACCCAGGAGCTTGAAGAAAAATCATCCCATCTCAGGCCATGCACCTAAACCATGGAACTCTTCACATGTCTCCACTAGAATGTGTGACTTCTTCATTCCATTACAAAGGTCCCAGGAACGGCTCCTGCTCTTGAAATACCTTAATAGCATGTACATCTATTTTGAAACAACCATGTCACCATGATTGCTCTCTTCAGAACAGATGCTCTCAATGGCTGTCAAAATGCAAACTTAGGAGAATGCAAAATTGCTATGCCTAATGAGAATTTTGCTGCATGTAATAACTCTGCCGGTATGGGATGCATTGATACTGCAAGCTCTTTAGTAATCTGTCAGTTGTTTTTGAGACCAGTACCTAAATCAAGGTATTTTTTCATACATTGTATTGTGAGTTGTCAACAAAATTGTAAGGTACCATGTTAACGTCACCACCGTTTACACCTGCATTAAACCTCAAGAATTATACCAAACAAAAATAAAGGTATCCACCCCATCCCCACAGTATAACATATCGGACTGGGTTGCAGATTTCTCTCCAGATTTGTTATCAGTTTAGGGTGTGTACACCCAAAGTAAAATGCCTGTGGCAATGTGTGCATGATCCACCTCTACCTCAGATTGCCAGTGGCAAGGGGCAGGAACATGGACATGGAACAAAGTGAATAGGCTGTTAGATGTGACATAGTCCAGAACAGGCATGATCTTTGGGGAGGGCTTGGTACAGAAGGGCGTGGCTAGAGAAGGCATCACATATTTATGGGGAGGGCCTAAGATTAGTAGTGTGTGTTGCCCTGTCAATTTGTGTTTGGGTTGTAAGCAAGTTATTAAGCATGTAGTTTAGCATTCTGTTACTGATATACTGCAATTTTCAGAGGTACTAGAGTTTCCAAACGTTGGGAGAAAAAATAAGTTTCAACAAACAAAAAGCAGGCTTCCTTTTCAACTACAGGGAGAAAGAAGCACTTAGAAATAAAAATGGGTTTGCCCATGTCCAAATCACTCTACAATATACAGACATTCACAGAGTCTTAACCAACCTCTGTTTTGGAGAGCGGATTGGCTTAGTATGTACACATGTGTATGAGTTAATTCGAGCCAATCCCGCACATCACCAAATATGTGAGTCTTCCTCAAAGATGGACTCAAAGGGGAGAGGGGCCAGTGAATACATAGCATGTGTCCTTTATCTCAGCCAACTTGTTTATCAAATTTTCCAAAAAGTGTTGGAGTCCCATGACAGCACACGTCAGTGGGCCAGCTAATAAGATGTCAGTGGTGCAAACAGTTCAGGCACCTGGGTTTCTATATAGTATGTGCATTGATTGTCTTATGTATTATGTCTCAGAACTCCCTGGTAGTAAATGTGCAGTAAAGGCCTCCCAAGTAACTAATATTGACACCCTCACACTGTAATGAACATTAAAGGCCTTGCCAGGAACAATTTTAACCCCTTGGCTGCTAAGCCTTTTCCTCCTTTGAATGCTAAGACCTTGTTTGGCCATTTTGGGAAATTCGTGCTTAGGCATCCATCATTTGTTTTCCACGTTAAGTATCCACACCAAATGTGCTACCTTTTTTCCCCAATATCCTGGGGAATAAAAAAGCACGCAGGGTTTGTGGCTTTTCTGGAGGGGAAAAATCGGCAAAATATAGCTATATTTTGAGTTTTTGGGGAAAAAGTGCTGTGGAAAAAAGTATGTTTTCCCCCCTAAAAATGGCATCAGCAAAAGGTTTACTGTGCTAAATAAATAATTGTTTATCAACAAGGGGTGGAACCTTGGGTGGACTATATTTAACGGGGTCCAGTGTACTCGTCCGAATGACTAGTAACACAAGAAGGGTACTGGCGCTGCAATGTCTGACGGGCACCCGTAAAGGGGCTCTTTATCGGAGATCTTTTGTTCCAGCCATATTGTGCATGCGTGTGAGTGGGCAAGTGAAAGTGTAGTCATGAAGTGGTGGTGAGTTAAAAAAGGTGGGTCAGTCCACAACGCCAGTCTGACGAGGAGCAGAACCCATATGATGAAGCAAGACACCTAGCTTGCTGGGTGTGTGAGGGTTTAAGTTCCAAAAAGGGAATTCCCCCTCCCTTTTTACTGTCCTCTACGCTACACACACACTCCTAATTTCACAGTCCCATCGGGGAACTTTGTACCCTTCTTGTGTTACAAATAAATAATTGTCCCATCTTTCTGGAACATGCAGAGCCAACTCAAAAAACAATTTTTTCGGCATTTTTCAAAGATGTAGCCCATTTTTCTTAATTTGTGTATATTAAACATCCTTCCAGTTTGTAGCGGAAACCACAGAGAAACTAATGGGTGATTCTGGAGAGCTATAGATATCTAAAAAGTAGACGGAATTCAAATTCAGCAAGGAGCCATTTGTGTAGATGCTCCAAGGTTTTCCTAAAGAAACTAACTGTTGAAATAAAAAAACATTTTCATTTGTAACTTCTTGTCACGATGGCCAATTTACAAAAGTATTATACCATTACATATGTGAGACGCTTCTGGTTGCCGTGATATACAGGGCTTGTGGATGTTTCTAGAACTCGAGGTACCCAGAGCCACTAACTGAGCTGAACCTTGCAATGGTTTTTTATTGGGTAGCCAATATAGAGCAATTTATATGGTAACATATAAAGAGTGAACAATGGGTATCTAGGAAACATATGTATTTCTGAAATAGGCACAACTTAGGGAGTTTAGAAGCAGTGATTATTTGCACACACCTGAATTTGTGGGTACCCATACTAGCATGTGAATTTGATGGCATTTCTCAAAATATCTTCTTTCTTACACACCAATACATTTAGAAGACACAAATGAAGTGAACTACAGTTGGTAATAACTACTATTCTGTGTTCCGCTAGGTCTCCTGATAAAAATGGTACCACACTTATGTGGGGAGGCCTAGTGCCCGCGATAAGAAAGGGTCCAAAACACAACATGGACACATCACATTTTTCCACTGAACATGTCCACTTTTATTATTTGTTTTGCACTTTGCTAGCTATGGGTCTTGGGCACTACCTCAGCAGGCACTTAGAGAAACCTAGTAAACCAGCACATGTTTGCAAACTGGACACCAGGGGAAATCAAGGGTGGGTTGACCTGTGTGGCTATCACCAGGTTTTCTAATCCAGAAGCCTTTGCAATCCTCAAACTTTGAGTAAAAAAACAATTTTTCCACAAATGTGTGTGATGGAAAGCTCTGGAATCTGCAGGGAGCAATGAATTTCCTACTATCTAACATTGCCCTAAGTCTATTGTTAAAAATAGAACCACAATTATATGGGTAGGGCAACTGGTTGCGACTGAAAAGGTGCCAAAACTCAAAATCAACACATCAAATTTTTCACTAAAAACGTTACCTTTTTTTCCAATGTGGCTAGCTCTGGATTTTTGGCCCTTGCCCAGCTGGGACTAGGGAAACCTAGAAAACTTTCATATTTTTACAAAATCCAAAGTCGGGTGACTTGCCTGGATCTCACCAGGTTTTCTTACCCAGAAACCCTTGCAAACCTCAAACGTTGACTGAAAAATTACGTTTTCCTCACATTTCTGTGATAGAAAGTTATGGAATCTGTATGGAGCGAAAAATGTTCTACCACCTATCATTCCCCCAAATCTTCTAATAAAAATGGTACCACACGTGTATGGGTAGGCCTAGTGCCCGAAACAGGAAGCAGCACAAAACTCAATGTGGACACATCATGTTTCCACTGAAAACGGACCCTATTTTGCAATGTGCCTAGCTTGGAGTTCGGGCCACAGCTCAGCAGGCACCAAGGGAAACCTAGCAAACCTGTAAATATTTTAAAACTAGACACCTGAGAAATCCAGGGTGGGGTGACTTGCGTGGCTCTCACTGGGTGTTCTTACCCAGAAGCCCTTGTAAAACTCACCAGGAAGCTCCACACACAAAGATTTCATTTCTAAATCACTCCCACAATAGATTACACACACAAAGCACAGATAGGGAAATAATAACACATCCAACTAAAAAGAGTACATATCTTTCAAATAGAACCAGCATATTGGTAGAATATCAAATAACACCTATGACTGCATACACAACAGGTATACCTAAGCACATCGAAGTACTGCAAATCAGTCATGGAAACAGAAAATATATAGCAGTTCGCTCAAAATACGGCCTGGGGGACGCTTGTGACCCTCCTGACCTCACATGTGGCCCCCAGATGAGCGACTGCACTGGGCTGCTGTTTGCACAGGAGAGCACTAACTTTCATAAAGATGTTAAATAAATGGGCAAGTGTTTATTTACAAGATAACTGAAGTAGACAAAAAATAAACATATAAGGTATCCTGCATCACTTAACTCTATGAACACATTCATTCTTTTAAAGATCTTGCAACAAACATGTATAAAAATGACAGTCTCTTCAAAATTCAAGAAAGTTAATTTTTGGTAACATACAGAAGCATTTCACCTCAGAGCATCAAATTATACCAGTCCATTGAGAAGTATTTTTTAAAAGTGATAGTTTAAAAAAATTAACATAGAAACAGTGCGCCCAATTCTCAGAACTAACTTAAGACAAAATCCTAAACTTACTACCATTTTGGTATTCACAGAAGGCACTTACTCATTTTGGTATTCACAGAAGGCACTTACTCATTTCGGTATTCACAGAAGTTAGGACTCCTAACTTTAGAACTCCTAAATGCCTTCTGTGAATACCGAAAGTCTTAAAATTAGGATTTTTCTCAGTTTAGGAGTACTAAAGTTAGGACTCATAACTTTAGGACTCCTAAATGCCTTCTGTGAATACCGAAAGTCTTAAAGTTAGGAGCAGAGGAAGCTGTGCAAGGAAAGGGGGCCACGACTGAGCAGAGAGTCCAAAATGGAAGATCCCCAGATTCTCCTTAGAGTTTGGGAAGAGCTCAGACTGCTACAATCTGCACCACAGGTGTATGAGATTATGTGGGAAGTCCTAAAATGAGGCACACAGGTTAATCCTGGGCCTACCAAGATGCAAACTTGGATGAAGGATTCATATCTTCCTCCAATCCTAACCACGTGCATGCCTGGCCAAAACCACCAGGGGCCTGGAGGGGCCAGGCACCCACATAATAATGATTGGACCCTCCAATTTACAACTGGCACCAGGAGTTCAAATCAAAGTTAAAACTATATCAGGAGATGATCAGCATGTAAAATAAAATCGAAGATTTGCGCTTTAAAGCAAACATCAACCATTTTCACCATTTTCAGGTGAGTGAAACAGCTTCTTCTTGATCATATCCAAAATTGGTGTCATTTTGGAGATAATCATAATGCTGCATGCATCTCTACAATGTATGCATTTGTGAAATGCATATTTTACTGTCCCTTTTTTGTAGTTTCTCTCTTTCTCATACACTGGGGCAGATTTACCTCTATTCCAAGTTACACAAAGTGGCCCTTTTCTTGGTGCACATTGCTCTATTCGCCACTTTGCATCATGGGTGTGCTACATGGGTGGTACTAGGATGTTACAGCACAAGAATCCCTGTTTTTTGATGCACTGGCCATTCAATAGGATAGCCAGATCATGCGTTGCATTAAAAAAATGACTCCTTGAAGCAGGCACAATGTTGAAGAAATGCTTTCATCTCTACAAACATTTATTTCTTTGCATGTGTGCTGCACTATTCAGTACAAATCCAAATAATGGAAATATCTAGGCATAAGGATTTTGTACTGGAAGGGTCGAGCTAGGGGATGTTTCGAAGACATTCTGTGGGTGACGTCAGTCAGAGGGAGGCTCCACTCTTGATGCAGATCTTAACGTTGGATGTAGGTGATGCAACCCACCCCCCCTTATTGTGCGAAGATCACATTATTGTAATGGTGATTGCAAGGATCTATCGGTATTGTCTTAAATTGGATTTGTCCTGATCCTCCTGAAGTGTGGCAACTGAGGACAAAATAAGTGGAATATTTCAAAGTGTATGGGGACCTTTGAATACTGCTTGTATTTATACTTCAGCTAATACATGTTTCTTAGCATTTCACGTTTATTGCTACTTACTGATACTAAGCACTATTGGCCAGACGTATAAAGCTTTAACCATTCCTAAATCAGTCACAAAATGGTTTGCGAATGAGAAAAGTTAAGTATGAAATGTATCAAAGTCATTTTTGGTTCCACTTGCAAAAATAGAGAAGCTAACCGAATCTTATTGATTTGCTATTTCAGTGACTGGAAATAGCGATTATCAATTTAAGCTGTCCTAATTGCATTTCCTAAATGGTATGTAATAACCTTTTGCAATTTGAGAATGATCGCAAAAATTGATTTTTGTAGGTGCAAATTAGAATCAGGTTGTAATCAGGTGCAAACTACAAAAGGAGAGGAAATGCCTTTTTTTCTACAAAGGCTGCTCTGTGAGGAGAATGAGGTTTTCTGCTCCTCACCAGTAGAGGAGAAGATAAAGACAGCGACGCAGTTTCAGAGTTACTTTATTCCAGCAGACTGAGAAGGAGATTTAAATATAAGAAAACACTGAACACCAATGTTATATTGGATCTCATTGCTGAAGCCGGCCCAATGTTGTTTAGGAACACACACAGTAATCTGTCTACCCCAGCACATATCCAAGTATTTTGCTGCCTTCATCTTTTAGCTCCACAGAGCTATCGGGGTGTAGTAGCCACAGCAGGAGGTGTTTCCAGAGCTCATTTTCTTAGTTTTTAAACAATCTTCTGAATGCCGTCCTGTTTAACATAAATAGACACATTACATTTCCACAGTTCTCAAGATTTGCATCAACTTAATTAGAGCACTGTCCAATAGCTCATTTCCCACAGGTTGTAGGCTGCCTGGTCGATAAACATGTTTTAATTTGTTCACCCAGTGCAACTGAGAATTTGTATAAAAATAGCAAAAAACAGCACTCTTTAAACATACAACTTGCATGCAATGCAGGCAGATAAATAACTGACCTTGTAGCAGAATTTTCGGGGGAGGTCAGTTTGAAGAAAATTAAGTTCATGGGCACAGTCCAAAAATGTCATCCTGCCAAAGGAATGAAAACACCCCACCGCTCCCCCCCCCCCCCCCAGGCTTTTGTCCCTTCTCTGGGAGCAGTTTTTACATGTCATTCAGGGCCATTCACTAGCTCTGTGGCAGTTGGGCGGCTCACGTGAATCATCCTTCAGGAGTTTTAGGCAGGGAAAGATAACTTTCTAAAGGTCACTTCTACCCAATATTTATTTTGAAAATCTGATTCACAATTGAGTTGAGCTTTTAATAAATATTAAAAAGAGTTGTTGAATCCTATTTCTAGCTGCATTATTAATAATGAATATTGTTTCCCAGTGTTTCTCTGTGGGTCAGTTAGCTGTCCTACAGTGAAAATTGCTTTTGGATGCTAGTTACTATAAGCACGGTAACATTAAATCTTTACATGTCTTACTTTTGAATATCATGCAGCATGTCAAGGCCTAAATAGAGGTGAGATATTAATATTTAAATATCAGGTTTTAACCTATCAGAAGGGGTTATTTTGACAGGCCAAACTGCAGTTTTAACACTGCTGCAGTCAGGCTACAATGGTATGCCTGATGCCAGGTTTGCAATGCTACTGTAGTGGATGGCACAATAGCTGCTGCATTCAACTAGTAGCATTTTACTTCCAGGCGTCAAGTACATTTTGTACCACATACTATTGAATTATACACAAGGTGAATATACCAATGAGCAGTATGCCAGTCAGACCGTGTTTAAAGGGGGAGCACAAACACGTTACTGCTGCTTAGCAGGGGTAAAATGCACAGAGCTCTAACGCCAGCAACCACAATTCCCAGCAAAGGGGAACATTCCATGGTGACCGTGCAGAAAAGGTGGACTTCCTACAATAATCTTGTATTCCTATTTCTTTAGTGTCCATGTACTTTTGCATCTGTATAGAGAAAAAGACGCTGACATATTTTGTGAAATGAGTATAGTTTTCTAATAAATTTGAAGTGTCTATTCATCTCAATATGCATGTTAACTTCCATGATTAGTAGACCTAGAAGACATTTTATTTGAGAGAGTACACTTGATCATTTCCTGCATCGTGTAGTAAAGCATAGCCTTGCATTTAATATTAGCAACCAGAAGTGTGATTTTAAGAAAATAGTGAAGTCAGCAGTGTATTAATTTATTGTATCTCTGCTTCAAAGACATCTCATTTTCGTCATGAGCAGATCATGTCACATGCTCATTAGATAAGATTATCTGAAAGTAACAAGTTTCTGTTATGTTTTTGCACACAATAAACTTGTATAAAACAAATGTTTATAAACAAACCAAATTTGCATGTATTTTACCATTATATTTTCCAACTGGCTATTTTGGGCTAGAGCTCTGGTCGGATGAAACAACAATTGTCTTTTGATTATTTGCAGTGCTTCTCTCTATTTTTGCATTAAAAGCATTAGGCTTTTGGCTTCCAGAGGTGTTGTGTTTTATTTCAACAAGGATAAATACTGGCCTCCTTAAACCCGTAACATGTACTTTATAAAATGTTGACCTTAATGAGAATATGTTTGCTGTAGGCCTGAATGTGCTGGCCGAGTCATTATTTTTTAATTTCTGTGAAGCATCCTTTTGCTATCACTTGAGAGGAAAAGGAGTGGAAAAAACATCAACAGGAGAAGCTGATCTTGACAGTCAGCAAGAGGTGCATAAGGTCTAGCTGACTGACCAATAAGTGTGATTGCCCAGGATCCATAAAAAGCCAACAGCCAGCTGGTCAGATCAAAGAAAAGAATCACTTGAGATCACGGTGCTGCAGCTTTTCTTTAGGGAAATACGCCCCTTATATCACTAGCTGCTAGTAACCACTTTTCACAAAACCCAAAGCAATACTGAGGTTTTTCCATGACTGTCATTGGTGGCAGTCAATCTCCCTGATTCCGAAAGGGCTTCAACAATCTCTCAAGAATGTACAGTTCGTGTTATTAATTCTTACATATGTAGCTGAACTGTGACCATAAATCACAGTTACTAGCAGAGGCTGGACTAGGCAGTAGATCAAGTGGATGCCCCAGTACAGTCTGTGCCCGGTCACAGGAAAATCATGTCAAGGAATGATCAATTCAATGATCTGGCCCCTACCGTTTAGTGTTCATGGGGAACTGCAAAATGGATGCTTCCGAGTAAAGCTCTTTTCTCCATTTCTCTTTTCAACTTAAAATTATTTGGGAGAGCTTTAGGCCCTAAATTGGTCTAAAAATGAAATGAACTCCATCCCTCTGGCTCCACTAGTACATGTTAAGAGACTAAGGGCCTGAATTTGAGTTTGGCGGTTCAGCGCCAGGTCCGCCTGGCCGCTGCATTGCCAAACCTGTGGCCGGGCCGCCTGCTAGATTACAAATGTTTTTAGTGTCTGGCGGATTTTTTTTATATATTCCCACTGCGATGCCTCTGAAAATGGGCATCGCAATTGGAATGCCAAAAACAGTTCCTGCATGGCATGGACTATGAAGTCCATGCCGTGCAGGAACTGGGGTGCATCGACACGGGGGGCACATGTTGTTCCCCTTGCATGTATCCTATGCCCCAGAGGCAACAGGGGGCCCTGGAGAGCCCCCGTTGTTTCTTCTCTGCTACGGTTTTCGTGAAGAGGAACCGCCGTGAAAACCGTGGCTGTGAGCAACTAGTAATTTGCTTGGCAGGACCATGGCAGTCCCGCCAAGCATATTGCTACCGCTGCACCACTGCACCACTGCCAGGGAACGGCAGTTCCCTGGGAGCTGTGGCAAGGCAACGGCAGTCTAACTGTCCTAATTGTACTAGGGCGGTTGGAGGGCCACCACCACCATGCCCCTGCGAGTCTGGCAGTTTCTGGATCGCCAGACTCTTAGTCGAGCCCCAAATGTTATGGGATTCGCCACAGATAAAGTCCCTCGCATGGGGATGGATATGCACCTTTGACTGAGGGCTCCAGCTTAAATGATTTCTGAATCCCTAATGTTGTTTTTTTTTGTCTCTGGCGAACATTGATCATGCATGTGTGAAATGACATTGGCCTGTCTCAGATTGCATTCTTTTTGGACCAGGATGGGTGCCCAAACTCTACTCTCACAGTGGTGAAAGGTGCTGCCTTTACCAAGTTGTGATCAGTAGGAGCAAATACATCCCTTTTACCTCTGTCACTGGAGTGAGGCCTACAGTCTCACTTATTCAAAGTTACACTGCTGTGTGCTCAACTCACCTTTGGCTTACATCAGTTTGATGTGGAATGCTGGCACTGGATGTGTGGTACATTGTGGATGGGTGGTTGTGCGCCTGTGGGTGGAATAATATGTGGAAGACTCTGCGTTCTCTTTTGGGGAAACCCAGGGTTGACTGGAGGAACATGAGAAGAGGAGGGAAAGGAACCCCACCACCTGGACAGATTTGTGGATTTCTGCATTCCTGTAGGAAGGGTGAGCAAGGCTTTTCAATACACTTCAAAGGGTCCTCTTTGATTCAGAGAGAGGTCACTGGGTAGCGGCCTCGGTACATCTCAGGAAGAAGATGGGCGGAAGAGAGAATCATAAGGAGTAGGGTTGAGACCCTGGGGTTACCTTTTAATACTCATCACTATGCCTGGCATCCAGGTGTGAACCTCTAGTCACCCTCATTGCGTGTGTCATGGTGCTATCAGATTTGAGTCACTCCTGCTGTGACAGACTGCTTTCTGGAGGAAGGGCAGATCAAAAGAGAAGGCCCTTCAAAAGAAAGCAGACCCTCAACATAAACGTTAAAGACTCTTTAAATCACATTTGGTATCTGGAAACGGACTATAAGAAAAGGAGCTCAGGGCTCTCAAAATTGTCAACTATCGAGCAGCCAGTCGGGCTGTGTGAGGAAGATAAGTACTGCAAGACTTCTGCCTGTGACCAGGACTGGGAGCCAAGGCCTGGCAGTCACATCACCCAGGGACTTCAAGATCACATGCCCTAATGCCTGGATCATCAGTTCCTGCCTGCTTGCCAGGACAAGTGACACATGTGAGGGAGAAGTGAGTGTTGGAGGATTTGAGGTCCATTATGCAATCCTGGTGATTGGATTCCTGTAATGGAAAATCGACGACTGCCATATGCCAGAGGAGGTATAGCGTGAAGTGAGCCGTGAATGTTACTGCACCGTATGGGCCATCGTCCATGTTGTAAGTCAGTGTCCCCCTGTGCCAGGTGGGGTCGCTGTGAAAACTGTGGTCATAACCCATGTTCAGAGAAAGAACGGTGAACCCCTTATGATAGGGAGGAGCAGTGAGAACAGATAAGGAACATGGTCTGGTCTAGAATGTCATCGGAGGTTGCCATGGTGACCAGAGCGACCCAAGCCACGACTGAGGACCGGCACCAGGATCATTGTCACCCCCACCTGTGCGGAGGAACCGAAAGAACTTACCAGCATTGGAGGAGCATCGAGAACTCCCTGACTGCTGCTGGACATCTAAGAATGAGTGTGTAAGTCTTACCAGAGGCAGTCACTGCAGCTTCAATGCCCACTACTTGGGTCCCAAACCACTGATGCGGAGGGGCAGTTACGCATTCCGCGTCCAGATTTTCTCTCTGTATCGGCCACTTTCTGTGGCTGCCTCCAGAGTGCTTCAACATCGACTGGGCAAATGGCCGGCAGTGTAATGTAAATGACAAAAAAGGTACAAAAAGCAAGGCAAAGAGGAGCCTCTTTTACCCTTCCCAACCTGATCCCATAAAACCAGTAACTGGATACTTCTATTACTAGAGTCATCTCTAATGTAATGGGAACTTCAAGCAACAAAATGCTAACGTTGGTGCCCCAATATGTCTCTTTAATGTAGTTTCTTTGGGCCATGTTTGGGGCTCTATTGCCAGTGACAATGTTTACTTGCTGTTACCATGGTGTTATTACTTCCTAGTATTAGTGTTGTAGCATCTTATCTCAGTGTCCCAATGCTGCTGCCCTCGTGTCAGAGTCTCAACTTTAATATTTGTGGACGTCTCAGTTCAGTATAATAAGGAGTGGTCCCAGTAATAGTACATCTAACAGTGTCAAACAAAGGATATATAATCACGTAAAAACAAAATCAAAAATAAGCGTATTTTTGCACAGTGTTATTTAATCACATATTTTACTTGAGAAGACTTTTAAAAAAAAATTATTTGAGTGCCCAGCTGGAAAAGGGAAAAGGAATAAGGAAAAGTCGATTATTTGGGTGAGAGTAGTGGGGTACGTGAAGTTATAGTCAGTGCTTTAAATGGGAAAAAATAAGTGCAGGTACTCATTAAAATGAGCTAGAGTTGTAGTGAGTGGGTGGGGCTAGGGGCGAGATAAGGGCAAGACATAATTATGCTTAACAATTTTCCATAATAGTTGCAGCACACACCAAAACACATGATAAATGTGTTTATATAAACAAAGCAGGTTAACTCATTACACACAATGAAAGAGAAATGCGATAATATGTTAACATTTCCTTTTTTTTGCAATAGTTGCACCTTCTTAATGCCATACTGTTAATTGAGGCTGTTTGGCACAATACTATATATTTTTGAGCACGTGAGTAGGAAAAAACTGAAAATACCCCCATATCAAACCGAAGCTCTTATGGCAACAAGCAAATGAAGCAAATCATCATGACCCTTCCCAGAAGATCTCTCTTGTCTCTTCCATCGATCTATCTATTCATCCTTTCATCCTACCATTTACCTGCTGATGTCCACCATTTACCCTTTACATTTTGTTGTCTATTCAATTTTTCATCCATCATTCAGTTTTTCACCATTCCGTCTGTCCACCCTTCATATCCAAACCTCTCCATCATCCATCCATCTTTAAACTTATCTATTCATCCTTTCACTCATCCATCTCTTTATCCACCATTTCACTCATCCATCAATACTTTCACTCATCTATCCATCAACCCTTTTACTCCTTTATACCATCCACCCTTTCACTCAATTCCTCCTTTCACTCATCCATCATCCACCTTTTCATCCATCCTCCTTCCCTTTCATTCATCCATCTAATCTTTCACTTACCCACCAATCATCCACCCTTTTATCCAATCGTCCACCCTCTTTCACCCATACATCCAGTCACTCATCCATCCATCCATTCACTCATCCATCCATTCACTCATCCATCCATCTATACATCCACCCTTGCTCACTCATCCATCCACTCACTGACTCACCCACCAAACCTCCCTACTACGTTATTCATGAACCTTTGTTGCCGCAGACATGTACACACAAAGTGCCACCCATTTTCTTTAAAATACCTCCTGAGAGTGTCTTGATTCTCTCTCTCTCTCTCTCTCTCTCGCTTTTTTCTTACAAAAAACAGGCATACAAATGCAGGTAGACACACAAACGTAAGCAGACACACAAAAGACTCTGGTATGTTAAAAGCCATGTTATACTCTTCACCATGGCTTTTTTAATTGCCACTGCCAGGGGACTGCCATGATTCCTGTGTTTGCGCAAATGCAGAGGATAGTGTGAATGTGGTTGATAGCACAGGGCCTGAATGGACCCCAGAGCTGCCAAGGTTTCAGATTGCTTATGTGTGACATTTTCATATTTTCATTGTAATTATGAGTGACATTTCAACGACTACGAGTGACACTTTCCTGCGAGCAAAATTAAGCAGTGAAGACGAGGTAATGATATAAATATAAGAAATACACTCATTTGAGTTTAGCTGCTAATTTTTCAGATTGCTTATGTGTGACATTTTCATAGATTCAGTGTATTTATGAGAGTCAGGCAACAACTAGATGTGCAACACTTAGAGTGGCACATTGTTGCTTCCAAAATCATGGAATGAAGTCAATGGAAATAGACAAATATCAGAAATCACAATCATTTGACCAACAAGGAAGTCAAACTCTGCAGCAGGTGCTTTTGAAGCTATTATTTAATTTTAAAAAAATCAGCACCCTCCACCAAACCTCAGATTCAGGTGCGGCCAAACCACATGAAACAAAGGAATCTCTGTAACAAAACAGCAACTCACTGAGCTATCCACATACAATACAGTACAATACAATATGCTTTTTTGAAGGAGGCATATTAACCCTCTACGCTACTTAATAGTGAGAGTGAAAACTGCCAGTAGAGAACATTCTGACCTCTCTCCAGCAGGAGCAATAATCACATGACATCTCTGACTTGGCAAGTCTAATAGTGCTGAGAAAATAAAGGGTGCTGCTTAGTAGTGTCACTGTCGAGCAGGGATGGTAAACACTTTGCACTACTAATAAATTAGCAAAATTGCTAGTTTAGACAAAACGTAGCGCATTTTCAGCACAGATGGACAATTCTAGTGTGCCCATTTGCAAGGCCCTCTGCCATGCTGAAGCCCCCTAATCATTTCTGTAACAAACATTTTAAATTTCGATCAGCAGCAGGAAATTATTAAATTAATATCTGACTTAGCTGAATCTCTTTACAGCTGTCAGAATGATCCACCAAGAGGAGCTGCTGGCACCGCTTGAATCGCTAGCCTGTCTCTTCTTCAGAGTCAGACAGCGAGCCCTGCTGCAGTGTCTCATCAGAGAAAGCCTTCTATGTACAGACCGGTCAATTGAGGCATTTGACGTTAGGAAGGTGGGTGCCTCAGTGCAGAAAGTAGTTATATTAGCGCTCAAGGAGCCTCTTCCATCGCATTGTCTGGACATTAACACTCCGATCTCGAGAAATCACGGGAAGTGTGAGAATCCGCCACCCATGCTCCCGATAAAATTTATGTTTAAAGAATTACCCTGCACTGACTTTTCACTACCTGAAGTGCAGTGCTTTAAAAATCACACGCGCACACTAGCAGGTAAAATGAATCTCCACCGTGCTCTGTCAAGCACAGCTTGACGGTGAGCACCACACATTATTCAAATGAGCCCTGCCGAATAGCTCAGTAGGGCTCAGATCGGGGCTACAGAAGTGGCGCCTTGGCTGCCAGACAGTTCCACTTATGCTCATTAGCACTCTCAGCCAGTGAGCCGACCTTTTAATGAGTACCTGTACTCTCCTCGGGCAGTAGAGAAGTGCCGGTACTCTGAGTGACAAATCCAAGAAGTGCCAGCACTCCGTACCGGTGAGTACCGGCCCATTTAAAGCATTGGTTATAGTATAGTGCGTGTCACAATTTTACTATTCACTTGGTACGTCATTTAGCCAAAAGATTTCACAATTAAAATGATTAATGCAGTGTATCACATAGCCATGTATGGGAAACAACACATCACAGTAAAGCAAGTACTGCCGATAATACTGGCAACAATGGAGTGTCGACGTTTCGACCCCTGAATGAGTGTAGGTCCTTGTAATCTTATACTAACGAGGTCTTCCTCAGGACTATAGTGGGTGTAGGCCAAGAAAGGTGGGGTGGGGCCCTCACAAGAATTAAAGATGAGACTGAACGGGCTCAGAGGCTCCAAGTAAATAGGAGCGGAAAACACTGGGTGGGTGAGTCAAGTCTTAATTATCCAATCCATGTCATTCGTATCAATCCATAACTCTAGTATTCCATTCGTATTAATCCATAGCTTGAGTATTACGAAGAGGGAACCCTGGTTGCCTCACAAGGGTTAAATCTGTCTGTACATCCAAAAAGGAATCAAACCCTTTTTCCACCACAATCGCGTTTATTGGAAAAACCATGTAAGCGATGGTAGTAGTGCAGTGCTGAATCGCTACTCGCTACGGAAGCTCCATACAATTGGAAAGGAAACCTTTGTCAGTGTCAGTGCATATGTTAAAGTGTACCTCTGTTTTCAGCTCTCAGTGCTCCAGGATCAAGGCCAGTGCCTATATTGCTCATCTACCCAGTATTAGTGCCCCTGTGTAAGTGTCCCAAATCAATGTCCTCATGTGAGTTCTTCTGTGTTATTGTCCATGCACCAATTGCAGCATTCCAATGTCAGTGTTTCTGTGTCTGTGTCCTCTTGCCCCAGTGCCATTGCATCCAAACAGTATCACTGTGGCTTTAAACGTTGGCACTCTTGCTGTGTTCGGTTTGCAGGTTAGTGTCCTAGTTTTAGTATCAATGCCTGTGTCCCTATATGAGTGTCCTTGGTTGCAGGGACCCATGTCAGTACCCCAAGTATTTTATCCATTCAGTCAGTGCCCTGTGTGAGTGTCCATGTGTCATTTCACTGTCCTGGTGCAGTGTGCAAGTGTCAATATTTTATGGTGAATCTCACAGTGTTACTGCCCGTTGCCGAGCATTGATTTTTGTGCCCCCTCTCAGTGTTCCAAAGTCACTGTTTCCATGTCAAAATCCCCTTGTCAGTGTTGTTCTCTGTGCATCAGCGTTCTAGTATATATAATAGAAGGGGGTTCCCCAGGGTTTTTTTTTATAGTGGACAGGAAAAAGGGGAATCAGTACATATAAAATAGAACAAGATTAACCCTGCCACACAGCTATAGGAGGTCCTATTACAGGATCCAATCAATAAACAAATGGGGTGAACATGAAAACCAGAGCCACAGATTTCACCGTTCCTTTTTTAGTACATGATATTTTTATTTCTTAAAAAATGATTTGTCTTTTCACAAAAGTGTTCTTAAGTAGAGATACTGTTGATACATAATACATGTTAAAATAATTACATCTGGGGGGAAGACATGTTCCGTCCAAGATATGGGGGAAATAGATATGCTACACAAAAAAGGTTCCTCACATTCCCAAACACTCAAAAGAATTTCATATATACATCATCACTCAAGATATTCATTCACTTCCTCATTCATTCAAATTCACTCATATACAAGTACATCCGTGCCTGCAACAACAGATGAAAAATGGTTGCATGGATTAAAGGTGGAAAGGGCGTGCAAAACTAGTGGGAAAAAGTTTTATAGGGACCCAGGAGTTGCTGTCCAATATATAGCGCCGACGCGCGTTTCGGTGTTGGCTCTATTAGGCAGCACCTTCTTCAGGGCGGGAGTGTACAGTCAGGGAGGGGAACAGTTAGGCTGTGAATAAAAAAATCAATTTTCAATATATCATTGATAATACATTTGATACAATCCATATAGTCGATCACATTTTGCTTTTTTTCAATTATCCTTTAGTTTAACATAGTGGTTCAGTCAAGGCTCTGTTATCAAAAAGGTCACTCCTCAAAGGTCAGACTTCCCTAAGATAGGGGAGTGAAAGGTCATTTTTTAGACCTAGGTTAAGTTGGACACATCCACATTCATTCAAGTCTGAAGTCAGTCATTCATATGGTCCATTCATTCTAACTCTTGGGGGTGGCACTCGTGAATTGTACTACAGAAGAGTATTTAAATGGGCAAAAGAGCAATCATGCCCATATAGTCTAGAGTGTTTATATGGCCATAGTGTGTGAAAAATATATGTAGAGACACAGACAAATGGCAGAGGTGCAATCATACCCATAGGGTCTAGGGTGTTTTAAAGGCCATGGGGTGAGAAAAGATAAAAATGCATAACCTAGGCACTACTTACAGGGTAAATCAAGGAGTTTCCAGTAACTTTATCATAAGATCTAAACGTTCTAACAAGCATACAATACAGTTTTTTTTAGACATGCTATTTAAAGGATTACTTGAGATGGGATCACTGTAATGTCCCTCTCGTCGTTTCACAGACTCAATGAATCCTAAGTCACATATAATCTGATGGGATAGAGGAGAGGATAATAAATGTACCCCATATACAGATTTTAGTGATTTTAGGGGTGATCGACGAAATGTTAGAAAACAGGAAATCAGTAAAAATACCTTAGGAAAAGATGAATCTGAACCTCTAATGGGGTTCTGCGGCTGGGAGGAGCTTGTTTAACGCTGCGTGGAGTCAATGAATAACAGCAGACTCGGCTTCGGTTTTTCAATCCATTAATAATGATTTTGTCTAAAAATGACAAGTGAAAAATGTATGGGGTCTATTAGGCAAATTCCGGCTAGGTGCTCATAAAACAAGCCCCAGAGAATACCAAGTTTGTAAAATAATCACCTGATTCAATGCGGTATATTAGTCAGTCAGGGAACCATCTCTATATGTCGGGTTTCCGAATGGGGTCCAGGGGTCTGGCGTTGGATTAGATGCTCCCGCGCGAGGCTCTAGGAAGTATGAGGTTTCTGTTAGTATTAGGGTTTCAATGAGCATTAGATTTCAGGGTATAGCGGATTTACGCTTTTTAGAACGCAATCGTTTTCTTTAAAAAAAACGTCTCTGCCAGGGCTTACCTCAATCTCTGTCTATATAGTTCCTTCCACGCAGCAGGGCAACGGTGCCGTCCTCGTACAGCCGGATCACGGGTGACAAAGAGGTCACGAAACAACTCCGTTTATATTGGAGAGATCCCGCCATCGGGATAGGGTTCACCTGGGTGGTGGTACATGATAGCGATAACGGACTAGATTTTAACTTTCTAAACAAGCGCCATCTTGGACAGGGACACCGGCGTTTTGAGCCATAGTTTTGCTCCTCTGAGACAAAATGTACAGGCTGTATTTTTCTCCATAAAGGAGATCGTTATAGCATAATAGCAATAACGGGCTAGATTTTATGTGTTTAAACCAGCACCGTCTTTGACAATGAAACCGGTATTTAGGACCATGGTTTAAATCCCCTGAGACGCAATTGACACACTGCATTTTACTCCATAGAGAGGGGAGTTGGTTCATATGCGAAGTATTCACAGTTCTGATAGAGGGCGGATCTCTAAGGGAGGCGTCGCCATGGGATACCAACAACAATAGTCCCTTCAGCCTTACTAAAGGGAGGGGTCCATAGCATAGCCCCATAATGCCTTTTTTATATGATAGCATTATGCCATGGGCATTCTTCATTCAAGCCCTTTGTCACAGAGTCCAGCATAAAAATCCAAAACACCTCCCATTTTTTGCGGAGGTTGACAGGATCTATACACAGTTTAGCTTGGATTTTTTCCAGAATGAACCACCTTAGGTCAGATTCACAATAGGATTGCTCGAGCCAGTGGTTCACTATAGGGGCAGATGTTATTTTTGTTTCGAATGTTGCATTTATGTTCCCCTATTCTGGTATGACATTCTCGTCCTGTTTCTCCAACATAGGGGAGGTCACAGGGACATAGAATCACATAGATTATATTAGATGATCGGCAGTTAGTCATTCTTTTGTTTCGCACTATACATATAGTGCGTTCCGTTGTTTTTATGGTCTCTCCAGTTATCGCTTGGGGGCAGGCGTGGCAAGTGCCACATCGATGGTTGCCATAGATGGGTTTAAAGTTGGTTATGGCAGTCAACGTGCTCTGTGGGTCTTCTGGCAACTTTCTTCTTACTAGGAAGTTTTTGAGGTTCTTGTTTTGTCTAAAGGCGAAAATAGGTCGATTGAGGGGGGTTCCATTTTTCTCTAGATTCAGCAAGTGCCAACTGGAGTTGATGGCTTGGCGGATTTTATGATTGAGGTTTGAATGGCGAGTGACACATACCAAGTTGTCATTTTTGTCAGTGGGTTTGGGTTGAAACATGACGTCCCTATTTAAGTATCTCGCCCTTTTGAAGGAATCCTTCACAAGTTTATAAGGATATCCTCAATGTAACAATTTCTCTTTTAGGATATCTGATTGAATCAAAAATTCCCGCATGTCCGTGCAGTTTCTTCGAATGCGGATGAATTGGCTATAAGGAATGCTTTCCTTCTGGCATCGCGGGTGGAAACTGGTATATTCCAGAAGTGTATTGCAGGCGGTAGGTTTCGTATATAGAGAAACACAGATCGTTTTGTCCTGATGTTGGATCCATATATCGAAAAATTCTATTTTGGAATTACTCGATTGGCTGGTAAATCGAATATTAGGATCAGCTGCATTGAGCCACAGTACAAATTCCTCCAGGGAGTCCTGATCCCCCTTCCATATAAAGAAAACGTTATCAATGAATATTTTCCAGTTTCTGACATTCTCATGGAAGGGGGCCATCTCATTGAAAATATTGATGCGCTCGAACTCCCCCATGTACAGACAGGCGATGCTGGGGGCACAACTTGCTCCCATGCTAACTCCCACCTTCTGTCTGTACATGTTTTGGTCGAACTCAAAGTAATTCTCATTTAAAACCACCTCAAGGCACTGGAGAATAAATTGGGTGTTATTAGCCTCGGGTCCCATGAGGAGAATTTTCCTGATGGTGTCATAGGCTCCTTTTTGGGGGATGTTGGAGTATAACGACTCCACATCCAGGGTCACCAACAATTCCCGGTCTTCATAAAATGGCAGGCCCTCCACCAGGCTGATGAAATGTCCGGTGTCTTTTACATAGGATTCTAATTTCATAACCAATGGGTTCAGGAATTTGTCTATGTATTTTGATAGGGGTTCTGTTGCAGAACCTATGGTGGAAACTATAGGTCTGAGGGGCGGGTCAGTACTGTTTTTATGTGTTTTGGGAACCCCGTATATGATGGGTACTCTCGTGGTAGTGGGGGTAAGGTATTCTGCTTCGGCCTCACAGATTGCATTCTTTTCCACAGCTTTGGTTACTAACCGGAGAATTCGTTGTTTAAGGGCATTCTCTGGATTGCGGGTAATTCGTCCATAATGTCCTGAGGATAAGAGTTCATTCATCTTATAGATGTAATTTGCTGTGTCAAAAAGGACGATGCCCCCCCCCCTTGTCACAGGGTTTGATGGTGATGTTTTTATTATCACTCATTTCCTTCATTTTCCAGTTCTGGTAGATTGTTCTTGGGTATGGGTACATATTTAATCAGTTTCTCAATCTTTCTCATTACAGCTTTCTCAAATATATTAACCTCCGGGCCCACCATATCCACGGAGGGAGTAAAACTGGAGGGAGGTTTACAGCCAGATATGTTGTTGATATCGCTGTTGGGAGGGCTGTCTAAAAAGAATTATTTTTTGAGACGGATCTTATGAAAAAACATTTGTAGTGTTTTTCTCTATACATCAGCGTTCTAATGTCCATGTCCCAGGGCAGTATCTCAGTGTCAGTGTCATCGTGTCGGTGTCTTTGGGTCAGTATATAATCGTCAAAGTCTCCCTAGTGGCAATATCCTTGTGTCCTAATGTCCTGTGTTAGTGTCCCAATAAAACTACTCCATGTCAGTGTCCCAGCATTAGTACATTTTTGCTCTATGTTGATACTCCAGTCTCTCTGTCTTCAAGACTTTATTGGTGCTCCTGTTTCAAAGACCCCTGTGCCAATGACCTAGTGTACATGGTGATTTGCATGT
The DNA here is from genome assembly GCF_964263255.1 of Lissotriton vulgaris. NCBI lineage: Eukaryota > Metazoa > Chordata > Amphibia > Caudata > Salamandridae > Lissotriton > Lissotriton vulgaris. The sequence continues at coordinate 2,111,615,095 of NC_141689.1, read as the reverse complement.
GTCATCTTGTTAGTGTCAGCCTTCTAATGTCATTGTACCCATGTCATGTTGGTGCTTATTTGGCAGCGAGCCATTGACATAGTTGGTGTCCCTTCTCTGGGGCCCTGTGTCATTGCAGGTACCCCTTTTGTCACTTTGAGGTCCTCCCGCGCCCCAGCCCCCACCCCGGTTTCAGTGTACCTACCAGTTGAGTCCCACATGATGTCACCGTTTGATTATAAATTGCTTCTTCCACTCAAACTAAACTTCAAAGCACAAGGGGGATTGCTGAGCACTGGTGGAGTTAAGGATACGATGCAGAGTTTTGGTGTACTGAAAAATGGACCTGGGTGATTACTATTTTGGAAGGATAGTTTGAAAAAAGTTGTCAAATAGTGGGGCATATTTACTGAATTTTAATACAACATATTGCAGCAGCCAAAGTTGCTCTGCTATGGTGCAAAAGGGGCGGAAAGCAGCGCAGAGATATGTTTTAGAAAAATGTCTTAGTGCTGCTCTCTTTGCCTGCACTAGCACACAAAAGGCAGCCTAGCGCCACACATACATTCCTGCACCATGATGCAAAGGAGTTTGTGTGATGTCCACCATAGATTTTGTACTGGAAGTGCAGTTTTTGATAAACAAAATCGTATGCATAGGCAATCTTATAACTGTCCATATTTTGTATTTAGTTTGAATAATGCAGCACACATACAATGTGAAAAAAGTTTGCAGAAATTAAAACATTTCTCCAATTTTGCTTCTGCTTCAAGGAGTAATTTTTGTATTCAAAGTGGAGTCTGGCTATCTTTCCAGATTTAGCATTGCTTCAAAAACAGGGCTGCTTGTGCTGTAATGCCCAAGTACCGCCCATGTAACACACCCTTTATACAAAGTAATACAAAGTACACTTTGCACCAATAAAGGGGCACCTTTTCAGAGCGAAATAACTTTTGCACTAGAAGTAAATCGTCTTCCCAGAATTTGTGGTGCTATGTGCTACTTTTTGTTACTTGCAGCAGTAGTAACAGTGTGTTAGTGATTGAGAGAGAGACTCTTCAAGAAAGAGATAATTAATTGTTATACTTGATCTATGTCTCTTTTCTCTGGCTGGGATTTCCCTGTGGCTTACATGGCGTGACTGCTGGAATGTTTGGTGACATTGTGGAATGTTGGATGCCTGGCCTGTGTGTGAACCGACAGATGATGGCAGGCAGGCTGAGCGACAGGGAGGTCACTCCTGGTGGGGTTTTACCTTTACATCTTAAGAACCTAACCTGCAACTCAACTTAAATATAGCTATCCTATTTATACACCTGGCTCAAGGATCTTTTGTGTATAACATTTTGGCGACGCTTGGACAAACTACAGACTACTAGAAAGAGCCTATATAGACAAGAACCTACAGCGTGCAAGAGAAAAGAAAGAAATAAGGAACCTACTAAGAGAAAAGAAACTGAAACTACGGAAAAGAACCCACAGCTGTGAAGTGAGACTGTGTTAAAGGAGCCTACTTTTATAGGAAAGAAACGCCTTGCTCAAACCCCACCAGTGTCCTATATCATTTGGACAGCCTGCTGCCCAAGGCGTTTGACCCCTACTTATTTTCGTGCCGATTGGGTGACTAAATTGAAGTAGCAACTGATTGATGTTCTGCTCGTGACTTCGTGACCTGTACCCTACAAGAGTCCACTTGGATGTGTGTCCTGTATGAGTAGAGGCACGCGTCTGTCATCAGCTGTGGGCAAGTGGATGCGCAATTTTATTTGCGGGTGGGGAGATCGGTGCCTGTGCACTGTTTATCACCACAGAGAATTGGCACTACAAGAGAGAGAGCAGGGCAGGGATAACACGTATCCCGGGTTTCATCGTACTTTCAAGAAAAGAAGTGCAGTTTTATTTTAGCCCCTGCGGGAGAAACAAGGATACTGGCGGTGGTGAACGGAGCACAACCGAGGGAGTACAGTGTCCTGCTGTGACATCGGAGGATCGTTGTCGTAGTAACTCTTGTTAGGATGAGTTTACTTTGCATTTATTTATTAAAATTTGATGGTGGACGACAGCGCATACTTTCAAAATTTAACGGGTGTGCAGACATTTAAAATTCAAAGAGTACACGCGGTACTCACTGTTTCACGCGCTACAGCCGGACAGTGACGTTCTTCATCGCTGCTGGTACACGTTTTCCTGCTACAGCGTGCGGAGAGCCACCCGGTACAGCGTCTGCTGCGTGCTGCCATTTTACTGTACTTCTACCCTGCAGTTGTCTATGTGGTGTTCAACTTCTGCCAGTAAAGTTTTCCTCAGCTTTGAAGTCCTCCGGTGGTTTCCAGTTTCGATTGACATTACCGTCTACTTTCATGCCTACTTTCGGACAGTGACATAACAGTGAGGACGGTGGGTGAGGAACCATAGTGCTTTTCTTTTGTGCCCCAGATAATGAAGTCTTCGGCAGTGAACTCAATGACCCGGCGTTTTGAGTGACATAATCTTCTAACTGTCTTCGGAAGGGAATTTGCTGTGCTGGTGCTTTGAGTGGCACAGCTTTGCTATTCATTAAAAAAAAACTCAATGTGGGAAGGACCTCAGGTGAGAGATCGCTCACCGGAACTTGTTTTTGTTCAATTTATTGTGACAAAATTGTTATGTGAGGGTGGTGGTGGGGGTTGAGATGTGTTTTTAGGAAGGAGTGTACATTTTATGTTGAAATTTTGCCCTAGTTATGTTTCTTAGGGTTATGAGTACTCTTTATCGGGAGGTGTGCCAGTGTTTTTGGTTCACAGGGTGATGTATACCTGTTACTTATAGGTTGTGGAGCGATAAGCGTTTCAATTTTGTTACACAGGGTGGTGTGTACCCTGTTACATGTTTGGAGGTGGAGCGATAGATGCTCGAATTTTGTTTCACAGGGTGATGTGTACCCTGTTACATGTTTAGAGGCGGAGCGATAAATGCTCCAATCTTGGTTCACGGGGTGGTGTGTACCCTGTTACATGTTTGGAGGCGGAGCGATGAGTACTCTGATTTTAGTTCACAGGGTGGTGTGTACCCTGTTACATGTGTGGTGATAGAGCAGAAAGTACTCCAATTTTAGTTCACGGGGTGGTGTGTACCCTGTTACATGTTTGGTGGCGGAGCAAAATGTACTCCGATTTTAGTTCACAGGGTGGTGTGTACCCTGTTACAAGTGTAATGATGGAGCAGAAAGTACTCCAATTTTTTTTTGGTTCACAGAAATGAAATGAAATGAAATGAAAAATTGCATTTGTATAGCGCATAACCGCCCTGGGGCCTCGCAGCTCTTGAAGATAAAATGGTTTTAGCGCAGGCTCGGGCCGATCAGAGAGATTTAGCAAACAAATGCGTTTTTAGGGCCTTTCTGAACGAGAGGAGGTTGCTGTTACCCCGGATGGCAAAGGGCAGGGCATTTCAGAGTCTGGTCGCCGAATGGGAAAAAGAGCGGCCACCCCAACGGGCTTTGTTAATTTTAGAGGAGGTGGCCAGCTGCAGGGTACCAGACCGAAGGGGGCGTGTTGGAACATAAGGCGTAACCAGAGGGTGCAGAATCGCTGGGCCTACACGGTGGAAGGATTTGTGCATGATGCACAGAGCTTTGAACTGCACTCTGGCAGCCATTGGGAGCCAATGAAGGTCCTTCAGAGCCTTCCTCGCTGACTGCCGACGGGACAGATTGAACAATAGGCAGGCCGCACTGTTTTGTGTGACCTGGAGCCTCTGAAGGACCGAAGCCGGTGCTCCCAGGTAGAGAGCGTTCCCGTAATCCAGGCGAGAGAGAATGAGGGCCTGGACCATGATCCTCCTCGCCTGGAAAGGGAGCAAAGGGAGCACCCGCCGGAGCATCTTCATTAGTCCGAAGCAAGTGGCAGCAGTCTTAGTAGCCTGGACAGAGAAATCAAGGGCAGTGTCAAGCCAGATCCCGAGGCTCTTTATCTGGGACTTGGGCGCAGGAGGAGCGCCAAGACATGGTGGCCAGACGGGTGCAAGAGCAGACGGGGAGGGATTTCCAAGGAGAATGATGTCTGTCTTCTCCCCGTTAAGCTTGAGACAGGAAGCTTGCATCCAACTGGCAACAGCCTCTAGACAGGGGCCTAAGGTGTTGGATGATCCATCTGCGTGGTCTAACGAGACCACCAGCTGCGTATCATCCGTGTAGGTGACTATACGCACACCAAAGGGATGGACTATCCTGTCCAGAGGTTCCATGTAGGCGTTAAAGAGGGTCGGGCTCAGGGAGGAGCCCTGAGGGACCCCACACCTGAGAGGATGTTTAGGAGAGACTGTCTCACCCTCAAAGACCCGGAAAAAGCGTTCACTCAAAAAGGAGGTGAGCCAATCCAGTGCTGCGCCCGACACGCCCATGCCCGCCAGTCGGTATACTAGCGTGGCATGGTTCACCGTGTCGAACGCGGCACTAAGGTCTAACAGGATAATGGCCACCTTTCCTCCCCGATCCAAAGTCGTTCTTGCTTCCTCTGTGACCGCCAACATGGCAGTTTCTGTGCCATGTTGAGGGCGAAAACCTGTCTGGGAGGCACGCAACAGACAGTTGGATTCCAGATAGTCTGTTAAGATATTGTTGGTGTGTACCCTGTTACATATAGGTTGTGGGGCATTCTTTGTCCCAATATTAGTCCACATGGTGGTTGTGTTGTGTTACCCAAGAAAGGGGGATGGGACTAATTATCTGAGAATGTAATGTCAATATTTTCTTTCGCAATGTAAATGCTTTATTTTCAGAAAGCATGGTGTACATTGATGTTGATGTGTACAATGATGTTGATGTTGCTCACTCTAATTTCAGATTTGTTATTTCCCTAAAGAAAGGAGATGTGTTATATTTGATCTATGTCTCTTTTCCCTGGCTGGGATTTCCCTGTGGCTTACATGGTGTGACTGTTGGAATGTTTGTTGACATCGTGGAATGTTGGATACCTGGCCTGTGTGTGAACTGACAGTTGATGGCAGGCAGGCTGAGCGACAGGGAGGTCACTCCTGGTGGGGTTTTACCTTTACATCTTAAGAACCTAACCTGCAACTCAACTTAAATAAAGCTATCCTATTTATACACCCGACTCAAGGATCTTTTGTGTATATCATTAATACATGCATTTCACTAATGAATGAAGTGTCTGATCCAACATTATGATTATCCCAAATATGGCACTCCTTTCTGTATATGGCCTTGAAGAACCAGCTTCATTTATCGTATGAAATAAAAAAATTGTTTTGAATGGTTTGAAGTGCAGGTCTTTGATTTTAGCTTGCATGTTGGACATGTTTCGAGATAAACAAAGTGTTAACCTGTGCACCCTTCCTGCTGCCAGTTGCATATTTGAGTGCCAAGCATCATTATGGGGTGGAATGGCCCCACCATGGCTACATCCCTGATACTCTATCTAACCACAGATTCCTCACCTTGTGAATTTCCCACAGACTAGATCTGGAAACTCTTACAATAGCTCCTGCAGGTCAACACGTCGTGCCATGGACCTCAGTTGCGACTCTGTCCTGCCAATAGACATGACAAAATGGAGCCAAATAAGGTGTTCATGCTAACTGAAGTCTGGTTGATCATTAGACCATTCTGCACCAAAGATCACAGAGCATATCTTACCATATTGATCTTTCACTAGCAGTGTGCAAAAGCTAACTTGGCTCTTTATTAATACCCAAAATTTCACTTCACAGAATAGGGAGCTGGGTGGTCAGTTAGAAATCTGTGGAAAGATAGTGTATTCACCAAGAAAGAACGTTGCTGTCAGCTAGTAGCGTATTCTACTGACTTATAACCACACATTTGTCACCTTGTGAATCAACAACCAAAGCAATACCCCTTCAAGAAGGTGAATCTGAATAGTACTTTTTACAAGAGGATGCCCTGCAGGACGGAGCATAGGAAAAAAACTCTATCTGCAGACTTGTGTTCTGATGTAGTAGTACCTGGTGAAACTTTGAAGAGATTCCCATGTGGCTGCCTGGCAAATGTCTAGAACAGGAACAACCTGATCTAGAGCAATAGTTGGAATTAACCCTAAGGATCTCGGTAGGATGCATTTTGATGCAGACGATTATTCATCAGGACAAAGTCCATTTCTAGACTCATTGCCTTTCTTCACCCTATCGAGCTCAATAAACCTCACCCAGTACTCCTTAGCCTTATCAATGCAAAAACTGAAGGTGTGCCATGGATCCAACCTGTGAAGCCTTTCCTCATCTTTAGATGCTTGTGGTAGAGAAAAAAAAGTAGAACGCATGATTGACTGGTCACGTGGAAAGGTGACACCCAGTGCTTTAAATGGGCCGGTACTTACCGGTACGGAGTACCGGCACTTCTTAGAATGATCACTTTGAGTACCGGCACTTCTCCACTGCCCTGGAGAGTACCGGTACTCATGAAAAGGTCGGCTCATTGGCTGTGCTGGTGAGCAGTAGATGAAGGTGTGTCTGGCAGCCAAGGCGCTGCTTCTGTAGCCCTGATCTGAGCCCCCGCTGAGCTATTCAGCGGGGCTCATTTGAATAATGTCCTGTGCTCACCCTCACGCTGTGATGTGTTTGATGGAGCAGGGTCCGTTCAGGCCCTGTGCTGTCAATCACATTGCAAAAACAAAGGTTGTGATTGCGCTCCTTTTATTATAAACAAGGGTAATGCCTGAAGTTGTTCCTGTCCTTCTGTTTAGGGTGCCTGTGGGTATTCCGTGCCATGTAATTGACACCACGTCCCGGCATTGCGACGTCTTCTATTTTAGGTGAAGCGGAGTTCACTTTATAAACTTCTGGGTTGCACCAGGTTCTCATTCACTTGGATTCTGATCTATGCCACAAGCACATTAAGTTCGGTATCACAATTAAGCAGGCACACTTTCTTTCTTACAGGGCACATTCTTGTGCCAGACACATGTTATTTATCTACAGTCACCCTTGGGGCTGCTGAGCCACTCTAATTATAAGCGTCATTTCACGTGGTCAGGATCATGAACGTATGATTGTGACATTAAGGCACCATTGTTAAGCGGTAAATAGGAACTACTAGAGCAGTACATCTTGTACTTTGTTTTTTTAATCAGTTTATACACACGTTGGTATCAATCGTTTGGATTATTACAGAGTGATCTTCTTGATTTTGGAATCGGGGCTTGAGCTAAAGCAATGTGAAGATGTATGCTAAGCAGAATGTGAAGTCAACATTAGTGCTGCATAACCAAGTTGATTTAAATGAAATTTCTAATAGAATTAAATACCAATTGGCCAAAACTGTTATTGAAAGAATTATTATTAAAAAAGCAACAGGGGAGAATGTCCTCTTTACACTGTCAATCACATTCACACTCTCCTGTGCATTTGTGCAAACACAGGAATCATGGCAGTCCCCTGGCAGTGGCAATCAGGCTACGGCCAGTCCGGCCCTGGTGGCAATTAACAAAGCCATGGTAGGTGAATAGTATTACATGGCTTTTATCATACCCGAGTCTTTTGTGTGTCTGCTTAAGTTTGTGTGTTTGCCTGCATTTCTATGCCTGAATTTGGAAGAGAAAAGTGAAAGAGAGAGAGAATCAAGACATTCTCAGGAGGTATTTTAAAGAGAATGTGTGCCACTTTGTTTGTACATGTCTGATCGGTGACAACGATTCATAAATAACGTAAAAGGGTTGGTTAATGGGTGAGTGGATGGATGGATGAGTGAGCAAGGGTGGATTTATAGATGGATGGATAGATGAATAGATGGATACATGAGTGAAAGCATACATTGGTGAAAGAGGGTGGATAATTGGATACAATGGTGGATAAGTGAAAGATTGGATGGATGAATGAAAGGTAGGGAGTATGGATGAAAGGGTGGGTGATGGATGAGTGAAAGGAGGGATTGAGTGAAAGGGTGGATGGAATAATGGAGTGAAAGGGTTGATTGCTGGTTGAGTGAAAGGGTGGGTAAAGAGATGGGTGAGTGAATGGATGAATGGATAGGTTTGGAGTTGGATGGATGGATAGGTTTAGATATGAAGGGTAAATAGACGGAATGGTGAAAAACTGAATGATTGATGAAAGACTGATTTGACGATAGAATGTAAAGGTTACATGGTGGACATCAGCAGGTAAGGGTGAAAGGATGAATGGATAGATTGATGGAAGAGACAAGAGATATCTTCTGGGGAGGGTCATGATGAGTTGTTTCACTTGCTTGGTGCCATAAGCGCCTTGGTGCGACGTGAGGGTATTTTCAGTCTCTTCCTACTCGTGTGCTCAAAAATATATAGTATGACATTAAGAAGGTGTAACTATTGCAAAAAAATGAAATGTTAACATATTATCGCATTTCTCTTTCATTTGTGTAATGAGTTAAACTGCTTTGTTTATATAAACACATTTCTCATGTGTTTTGGGATGTGCTGCAACTAATATAGAAGTTGTTAAGTTTCATCAAGTCTTGCCATTAGCCCCGCCCCTTGTCCCACCCCAGCCCCGTCCCCTCATTACACCTCTAGCTCATTTTAATGAGTACCTGCACTTATTTTTTTCCATTTAAAGCACTGGTGACACCACTATTTGGAGGCAGGATGCTCGTATCTGGAGCATCAGTCAGGAAAAAAGGCATTATATGGAGACTGAACTGATTAGGGCTGCCACATGTAGAGGAGATGGCAATGAGAAACATGATCTTCAGCCAAGAGTCTCAGAATACAACTATGAAGAGGCTTTAAAGGAGCATACATCAAGAATGTTAGGCCCACATTTAGGTCTCACAGCATAATGAAGGGATCAAGTGAAACATGTGAAAGTCCTATTAGAAAACACACCACAACTGGGGATTTGAATGATGAGAAGGAAGACTGAAAGGGCCAATAAGTAACCTTCAACAGTGCCCCAGCAAAGCCTTGAAGTGTCAATGATAACACAAGCAAAGATACATCAGAAAATCTAGCCTTTAGTGGGTCAATCTGCTTCACTTCACACTAAGCTACAAACTTGGACCAGTGGTCTGAATAACTTGATTTCGTTACTGGGCAACAAGCAGCCAAATTGAAGCCTAACCACCTTAGATATTAGAACTAAGCCCCTTAGTTTGTTCCACTCAGTTTACTCACATGAAGTTGTGGATTGTGGAGATTTGCACATAACACCCTACGTGCTTCTGGGATAGAAGAGGAAGTCAAAGTGTAGGGCAGATGCTAAGTAGTATGGAGTACCCGTCCCTGGGGCGTGGCTTGGATGCCGAGGAGTTAGGCAGCGTGAGCCCGGAGCTCCGCGCCCGGTCACGGATAAAATCCTGTTAAATTGAACGAATTCCGACAGAAAGCGATCGAACTATTGGCTGAAGGCACCGCTGAGGCATCGGCACCCTGGGTTCGCAGCTATTTGCCGTTACTCACCGCGAAAACTGACTTTGAAGAGTGCCTGCGGAACGAAACACCTAGATCTAAGATGGCGGCTCGAGACCTGACCCGGTGATGCCACGAACAAAGGAGGCCTGATGATCTTCACCTCCAAAAGCCCGGCAACAGCAGCGATGGCTGGAGGTGATGCCCAGGGTCAATAATTGAGGGGTAGCTCATGCCATCCTACTCTCCGCTTGGAGGAGACGACGACGGCCGAGTGGTGTTTTTCCTTAGGGCACACCCAAGATGGCGGCAGTCCCGAGAATCGAAAGCTGAAACCTTTGTGAACCCACCGGGGTTGCGGAGACCCCAATGACACTGCTTGGGCTGGAGAGGGCTGAACTATCCTCCTGATTACCCAGAAGAATGGTCCACGCAATGCTTTGCGCCCTGAGAGCAACCCGGAACAGCCGGTGCTGAAGCGCAGAAATTGAGAAGATCGAGAATTGGGCGCTAAGCGGAGAAGAGGTCGAGCGTGGAGAACTACCCGACGATCGAGGCCTACGGCTGCTCGCACCGTTAGCTGTTATCGAAGACGGGCCCTGCCCTTGGCTCTTGGCCCTGACCTGACGAGAACCCCCCACCCATTACCCATAGACCAAACCAAGATGGGGAAGATGAAGGGTAAGGGCGACGGGGCCGCTAGCTCTGAAACGTTGGACGGAGCAGATCAAGGCCACACCAAATGCAGGACCGCATTCTGGAAGCTATCTCAGCCGCGAAGGACGCCCTGCAGCAGGACATTGCCCAAGTAGCGCCAGGCTTGGGGCTTCTGAGAGCAGAACATGATAAGCTTAAGGATAGGGTCAAGAGCACGGAGATAACCCTGCAGGAACTGGCCCCGGCGCACAAAACTACGGAAGGGCGGTTGAATGATGCCCTGGACCGCATACAGGCGCACGAGCGGCGAGCGGAGGACGCTGAAAACTGCAGTAGACGCAACAACGTCCGTCTGGTGGGCCTTTCGGAAAAAACGGAGGTCGACGATATGGTGGGTTATCTTGATCAATGGCTGCGAACTGAAGTAGCAACGCAGGGGCTCTCCCCATTCTTTTCGCTGGAACGAGCACACAGAGTCCCGGCCCGGCCACCCGCCCCTGGCCTGCCTCCCCGTCCCGTGGTGATCAAACTTTTACATTACAAGGACCGGGACTGGCTATTGCAGAGAGCCAGGAAGGCAGGCCCCTTTCAGGTTGGCAACAACGAGGTGACCCTGTTCCCGGACTTCACGTTTGAGATACAGAAACTCAGAGCTAGCTTCCTGACGATTAAACAGGAGCTGCGTGTGGAGGGCATTAAATACTCACTCCTTCTCCCAGATAAGCTCAGAATAGTGGTGGATGATAAAACTCTTTTTTTCCCCACATCGACGGATGCCTGGGCATGTTGGGACACTTATAGGGCCGGGACTGATGGAGCCCGGTACAGGGCTGCGGAGGAACAACGGAAACAACAGACTAGGAAATCGCAGCGCCTCCGGAAGCGCCGACACAGGACTGGGAAACCAACAGCGTCGCAGACGGAGGACGAAAGGAAGGCCGCTCTTAAAGCGGTGGTGGACTTGTCAAGAACAGCACGCAGTCAGTCCGGCAAGGGCACAGACTCTGAGGAACAGGCTACTGGATCAGAAACGTACCTTTCGGAACTTGGTAGCGGTAGAGGACCAATTGTAACACCACAAACGTCGGAAGAGATACTAGAAGCCTGAGGAAAGAGACTTTGAGAAGCGGCGTGGCACATTGAACACGAGGGGCCGTGCCCGAAGGTGCCAAGTGTTAACAGGCAGAACTATGGAGACTCGTGAGTGATCATGGGGGGATTGTGGGGCGGAAGAGGCGGGAATATCCCAGTGTAACGAACACCCTTGAAATGGAGCCGTGCCCTACTGGCCCTTAAGGTCACCGCAGTGGAGACTGCGGACTTTAGTGAACATAACCAAGGGGGTTCTCCCAGTTGATAAAAGTTTGGATGGGAACTACTTTGGTTAAGATAGGACCTATCCTGGGGGGGGGGTTACCGAGAGTAGTTTGGGGGGCTCGAGGTGGGGTTGGTGGGGTTTGGGGGCTAGTTGTTGGGAGAGGGAGGGGGGCCAGAGATGTGCCAGTATATGCGCATGGATGAAGACTGTTATTGACATGTTCAAGAATGCAGGGGGCAATGGCTAATACGGGAGCTTTGAAATGTGTGACCTGGAACGTGCGGGGCCTACACACCATGGTGCGTAGGCACAAGATACATGCTTACTTGGTCCGTAGGGGGGCTCACATAGCGCTGCTCCAAGAAACACACCTTATGAAGCAGGAGGGCATAGCGCTGCAAAGGAGATGGAGAGGGCAGCTGTTCAATACGATGTACTCTGCATTTGCATTTCCAGGTGACTAAACAGGTGATAGACCCGGAGGGTAGATTTGTGGCCGTGGAGGGAAGGGTCAGAGGCCGGGTCGTATCACTGTGTAGCATGTACGCTCCAAATGTAGCTCTACCCGCCTTTCTGATGAAGCTCTCAGGCAAGCTGGCGAGCTATTTGACAGGCCCCATACTCATGGGAGGGGACTTTAATTCAGTAGCAGATATCACGTTGGATAGATCTCACCCACCACTGCCTACATCACCAGTGCATAGATTAGCAAAACGCAGATTTGAGTGGCAGGAGAGATGGCATTGCACCCCACGATGAGGGATTACTCATTTCACTCCAGTATACATGACCTACATGTCCGATTAGATGTGTTTCTGTGCTCTTCCCTCATACTCCCAGCAGTGGCGAACACGGAGTACCTGACCCGCACATTATCTGACCACAACCCCCTATTACTGTCCCTGAACTGGATGACGGATATATCACGAGTCCCGACCTGGCAACTACGACCAGATACCCTGGACGATTTACTATTCAGGGAAGCCTTGGGCGAGCAACTGATTTGCTATTTTGAGGAAAACAGTGGTACGGCGTCCTACAGGGCAACGGAGTGGGATGCCTTCAAAGTAGTGATCCGGGGTCATTGCATAGGAGCTACTGCGGGCGCCCGTAGGACGTTGTTGGATGATCTCGAACGAGCTGAAAGAGAGCTGCGGAAATTAGAACGAGAGCGCCCAAATCATCCAGAGCTTCAGGAAACTGTTGGTAGGGCTAAGGAAGCAGTGGCGGTGGAATTGGAACGGTTACGGAGCTTTGACCACAAGGTCTACTTGACTAAGGCGCATGCAGAGGGAGACAAGGAGGGACGATGCTGGCCTGGCTTGCCAATCCGAATAGGCGCAGCCACCCGATCTTGTCTATTGAGGAGGAAGGGGGTGCTGTCTATCACACCCAAACAGAGATCCTAGATAGGTTTCGGGCGTACTACGAAGGATTGTATGAGAGCGGGTTGGAGGGCAGAGAGGATGAACTTGATGTCTTTCTTGGAGGGTTGCAACCGCCACAATTGGAACAAGAAGAAGCAGATGCATTGGGCCGGAACATCACAATAGGGGAAATAGGGAGTGCGGTGAAACAGATGGCTCGGAATAAAACCCCGGGACTAGATGGTCTACCAATAGAGTTTTATAGTAAATACCTGGAGTTCCTAGCTCCGCAATTGCAAGAGGTATATAATGATGCGAAGACGAGAGGGAAATTGCCTCAATCCATGCGTGAGGCTCTAATGATCCCGTTGTTGAAGCCTGGACGGGAGAGCAGTAACCTGTCCTCATATCGCCCGCTGTCCATGGTGACGACGGATTATAAAACCCTGAGTAAAATACTAGCTAACAGGCTGCTGAGCCATATGACAGGCCTGATACATAAAGACCAATCGGGATTCATCCCCACACGGAATACTACGAACAACATCCGTAGACTAACTCGACTACTCGGAGACCAGCTGCCGAAGGCGTCGGTGCCCCTGGTGTTCTCAATTGATATTGAGAAAGCGTTTGACAGCCTGGAGTGGGAGTATCTCTACAGAGTGATGTGGCATTTTGGGCTGGGCGAAGGTTATATCGGTTGGACCAAAGTATTATACACGGCGGCCACGGCGAGAGTCCGAGTGGGCTCCTTCATTTTGAGCCAGTATCAGGTGGGCTGCGGAACTAGACAGGGTTGTTCGCTTTCCCCCCTGTTGTTTGCGTTGGCAATGGAACCCTTTGCGGCTGAGGCTCGGTCAGGGCGATATTATAAGGGCCTCATTTACAGAGCCAGACCTCAAGCCATTTCACTATACGCGGATGACCTTCTGTTGTTTTTAGCAAACGCGGAAGAGGAATTGGAGGGGGCGAAACGACTCCTCGGAATTTTCCGGAGACTGTCGGGCCTGAAGGTTAACTGGGCCAAGTCCTGCTTATTCCCGCTGCGGAAGGGGGAGGCGCAGCCTACCAACCTCCAGGCACTCAAGTGGGAGCCTTACCGTTTGCATAATTTGGGTGTATACATATACCATACGGCAACGGATATGCTGGACGGCAATGTCACCCGCTGTATTAATGCATTGAAAGGGAGCATGACCTTTTGGGCCACTCTTCCGCTCTCGATGACGGGCCGGGTGTCATTGTTAAAGATGATAGCGCTTCCAAGGCTGCTATACTACTTCCGCACGCTACCGGTGTGGATACCGAGCTCCATCTTCCAACGATTAAGGTCTATGGTGATAGCATTTCTATGGGGTGCAGGAAGACGCAGGGTAGCGCTCGACACTTTATTACGGCCCAAAGACGAAGGAGGCATGGCGGTGCCTGATTTTGAGTGCTACTACTTGGCGGCACAGTTGCAGTCCTTTACTCAAGAGACGAGGGCACTCCGCGCCATGTGCTTGCGTACATTACCCTCCCCCAAAAACTTCTCATTAGAGATTTATCCATGGAGGAGCAGACGTTTAGACTCTGTTGGAACCGAGCACGCCGAAGAGCAGGGACTCGGCGAATGTACGCACTGGAGATTCCGCTGGGGATGGTGACGGCACTTCCTCACGGCGGGGACTGGCCGAGACTGCAGGGATGGGAAGATGCAGGTCTACAGATGCTGGGTGACCTCTATGAGGACGGGGTGTTACTCCCGTTCCAGACCCTGCAGGAACGATTCGACCTGCCTAGAGGAGACTATTTGATGCACGCTGCTGTAACCGGAGCAATGCAGGAGCACTGGGGGGAGAGGTTGCAAGAACCTGCCACCTCTATGGCCTGTCAATATACGATGATGGCAGCTGGCACTTATAAGGCCGTGACCTGCCTATATTCCCTAATGCTGCGAGAAACCCTGCAGCCACTCACCGCCCTGAAAGCTAAATGGGAATTGGATCTCCAGATGGAGATCCCCGACACCACCTGGGGACAATTGCTGCGGAGGGCGAGGAAGAGCACGAGAAACGCCAGATTTCAACTGATACACTTTTACATCCTCCACAGGGCGTACCTCACCCCAGGGAAACTGAAGCAATACTTTGGAGTTGAGCAAGCGGCTTGCCCTAGATGCAATACAGTCGAGGCAGATCTGGGACATATGCTATGGGATTGTCCCCAATTGAGGGACTACTGGCAGGAGATCAGGGATGCACCGAATAATGCTACAGATAGAGAATTGCAATACACCAAAGCGGTAGGGGTACTACACTGGTTTCCTCACACGCCCAAGAATAAGACGACCAGTAAGTTCATAGACATGGGGTTGATACTTGCGAAGAGGGAAATCACTAGGAATTGGAAATCCAAGAGGGGGCCCACATATAAGCGGTGGTACAATGAATGCCTAAAATGGGCGGCGATCAAAAGCACCCTGCGATATCAACTGGCTAGACGCGCGGCAGACGAAAAGGCGTTAGAAAGGGCGACAGCATGGGAGTCACTAGTGCAGGCGCTCCGCGATGGTACTGGGGAGGAGGAGGGGGGACAAACAGACACCGATATGGAAGATCCCATTAGTGAACCGGGTGCACACTCTTAGCGAATGGTACATTCCTCCTTGCAAACACCAGAACATACGTTATCTAGTAATCCAATCATAGGCGCAGGCACGGGGGGAGGCGGAAGGGGGGGGCTTTTGGGAGTTCGGGGCGGGTTCGTTGTTAGGGAGAGGGGGAGGGGTGAAAATACAAAAGCGGACCACTGTTCTCCTGATATCCGGACTACAGGAAATTGGGGTAATTGCGAAGACTGAGTATATAACTGACGCCGCCCGGCCTTCGGGATGTGGGCTTATTGGCTGTGTAAATGATTTGCTCAGGCAGACTCTCCATTTAATTGCTGCATTGATGGCATACTGGAAACCGTACTGTATATGCAAAGATTTGGTACTGCAATAAAAACGTTTAAAAAAAAAATGGAGTACCCGTCCCTACTGATCCAATCTGGGCCACCAAAAGCATCTGTTCTCTGTTTCACCTGACTTTAATCAGACCCGCAGGGTCAGTGGAAGCCAACCAAAGGTAGCCACCCTTGAGGAGGAAACTCCGGAGCGCAACATCTGGACATGAAGTCTGGAATAAGTAATTTCAGAGTTAGCAAATAGGCCTATTGAGGGTGTGACCAACAGTGTGAAGATACCCCTGCCACTGCTGGATGCAGATCGCGTAAATAATAGACATATACTAAATAGTATATATGACCTCTGTCCAGCCGGACGGGTTTTTATTTTTCAATTATTGTACTGATTTTATATATATAACATTTATACAAAAGCGGGCACAGCCTGTGACCCACAGACAACAAGACAAAACAAGTGACAAAAACAATTATGTGAAAACGCACAAAAGCGGTCTGTATTTATTATTTGGTTTTGCAGACTGAAATTCAATCATAGCAACCCATTGTTGATCAAAATTCATGAAGTCAAACCAACATATGGTGCAGTTAAGTCGACGACGTTTCGATGCAATTGAGTAATACATGCATCATCATCAGGACAAGAAGATAATATGTCATGTTTGTCTACAGAGCCTGTTTCAATCACAGTGCCTCTATAGCGATTTACACAATATTACAACCACATTTGAAAGAGAAAATTAAAAGGAGGGAAAACATAGACAGGGTTAGACATGACTAGGCATGGGTGCATTTTAAATCACTGACTAACAGACTTTAAAATTCTGTATCCAATCTGAATTGGTGCAATTGGGCACATGCTGGTGATCAGAAAACCGGGACAAGTTTACTTAAAAAGCGGCGCAGTGAGCAGAGCAAGTGCTTATAGCCATATTCGACTGTATGTAGAAGGATTAGTGATTTCTCGCACATGCTTGTGGCCATGCTGCTCGGAGGAAATGGCGATTTGCAATATACATTGAAACTTAAAACCGGCGCAGTGAGTGGAGAGTGGGGGAGTTTTAATTCAGAAAACGTCGCGGTGTGGAGAGATTGTGATATTGACCAAACGGCGCAGTGTGTAGTTTAGGTGGAAAAACATTGCAGGTGCACATCGGCTGGGCGGGAAGTGTCGAATAAACAGAAGGAGCCTTAGTCTTGTAGTTACCTCGTTAAAAACTTATTTGTTGCTCTTTGACATATTTAAGAAATCCAACGTGGCCAAGCATCTATAGAAAATCGAAAAACGAAATTGCGCTATTGGAATAGGGACCGTGTCATTAATGCTACATGTAGCGCTTATGTGGGCAGAATTATACTCACGATAACTCCGTAGTAGAGAGGAAGAAACTGGGGAGAGATGAGATAATCAATTGGACGTTTACAGGGGGTAACAATAATACCGTGTAACAAGACAAAACTTGTTGGAGAACACCAGGCTGGACAGCAATGCAACTGTCTGTAAATGATCTGAAACCAGCAGAAATAGGTGAGCTCACCTTCAGCAGTCAGCCGCTGAGGTATGGAAATATGCGTATCTACTCAACTTGTGAACTTGTAAAGTAAACACTGACATGATCTTCATAAAAGTAGTATAATCCTATCACAAAGTTGAGGTATTTCCTTTGCGGTGGGAATGCAGGACAAGTACATGAAAGCATGCATCCTGTAGGTCTAGGGACACCAAACAGTACCCAGGGTCGTAGGCCTGCAGAACCTAAGCAAGGGTCAGGTTTGTGTGTATGTGGTATTTCTATAGAATGCAGTGGAGCGCTGTACAGCTCATCATTTTGAGCATAATTGTGTAGAAAAAAGAGTTTAACTGTCTAAAGTCTGGAATTGGTTTTAGTCCCCCCTCCTTCATGGGACCAGAATGTACTAGTAGTAGCATCCCAGTCCTCTCTCCTCTGGTACCAGTTCTGGAAAACTTTTGGCAAGCAACATTATCATTTCTATAGAGAGAATCAAGGTGTGATTCACCGACATCTGGGCGTAAACAATGGTGATTTGAGAAAGTGTGTCTAGAAACGGAAGGGCATAACCAACTTGGATAATTGGAAGGACCCACTGATCCAATGTAATGGTGTGCCAATGGGGCAGGCAATATAGATTTTGCAGCCCACTGGTCTTAATGCTAGATTAAAGAGTAAATGAGGATTAGCAATGGTGCCAAGTGAAGAGAACCAGGAGGAGTGTTGCTCTTGTTCCTTGGAACATCTCCTTCCTCTGTCACCATGAAAGCCTGTGTTTCTATATAGGCTAAGTAGTTTGTCACTAGTGATACACAAGACCCCTTGAGTATCCTCTGAATTTCCTCATTGTTGATGGAACTGGCACGTGGGGCAAAGTAAACCCAATGAGTGGGTTGGAGCTCTGCTGTTAAATTTCTCCAAGCTGTGTTAGTCTTCTCTGCAAATAATCTAGAGGGCAAAACTGTCAAATGGCATGCCCAGTAAGAAATCCTGGATGCCCAAGGAGAGTCCAGTATAATGTACCAGGTATGTAGTCTAAGGATGTCTCTGGTGCTCATTGCAAGGGCAAAGGAATTCATAGTGTCCAGTCAAGAATGTAAAACATACTCAGTGGCATCTTGGCCATCATTTACTGTCTGAGTGAAGGAGCAGCACATATACACTGAAAAGCTCAGCAACACCTCACATGCCACCTCCATCCCAAGGGTATGAGTGTAAAGATCAAGGAAAGAAATAAATCGCTCAGGGAGAATAAAGTTAAAGTGGCAGAAGAAAAGACTGTCTTGCCCATACCATCAATTCATTTTTATTTTCTAGCTGTCAAAAGTTTTAGATCACATTGTGCTGGCCTGTGAGGCTTTGCAATGGTGCAACTAGCAGCCAGTGACAAAAATGGTTGAGACCAACCATCGCAGACCATCTGAGTCAAGGAATCTTTGAAAAGTAGCAAAAATGCATAGGTTAACAGCTCGGTTTCAGAATTTCCAGGAAGAGGTTATCCTTAGTCTCTTCAGTGGGGAGCAGCAATTCCAGGACTTTCACTGCCCTTTATACTCCAACCTCAAAGGAGGCCCTTTCATCCCTATTAGCTCCCAAAGACAAAGCTAGGTTGGACTCCAGAGTGGTTTACAGGCCACTGGCATTTTGCAAACTAGATATAGGCTAACATCTGTTTAACTGGAAACAACTTATCTCTTAATCATAATTCTCATCAAGTGACTTGTTGAAGGCCTTGAACAGGGTCTGAATCTATTTACAAAATGTACTCCATCCTCCACGAGAGCTATTGTAGAGTCAGGGGAACTGGAGAAGAGCCCTCATTATTCCCAGCTGTTGATTTGGTAATTGTGTACATTAGCATTGGGTGGGCTTTAGCTGAAAATGGTTCTGGAGCGGGTACTGTTGAAATCATAGACAGGGCTGATGGAACCAGAAGCGGGTTAGCTTTGACTGGAGTCAGTAAACACAGGGGAAACTCGCCTACATTAGTCTGACTGGAGGCCCCAAAGGGCATGTGGGGTGATAAGATGGACCAGAGGAAGCCTAGATTAATATAAAGACCTGCATGATGGCCTCCTTGAAGTCTGCAACCTTCTGCAGAGTAGGTGATAGTCAGGGGAATCAGGGGCAGAGGCTCCCAATTCGGCATTGTTTTGAAGTTGTACACTGATAAACATGTTGACCATCATGGCCACCATATGCGCAACCTTCTCTTGCTTTCGGAGCACGTAGATATTGAGGACCTTCGTTTGTACATGTTGTGTGTTTTCAACGAATTGTCCTTGGACTTGTCTTTCAACTTTGCCATAGATCTACCCTATGAGGGCGACTGGGAAAGGCCTTGCTTCCTTTTTCTGCAATGTAGAGTGTGACTTCTCAGTCCCTACTGGTCTTTAGGTGCATTAAAGAAGATGTTGGGTCCGTCACCATTCTCTGTCTCCAAAACGCACACCACAGTTTGAAACCTGATATTTTTGGGGAAGCCATCCATGCACTTTGATAAAGTTTGATATTTAGGTAATTCAGTGAAAAATCGAAATAAGGAAAAGTTGAGCTTTGGCATGGGAAAAGAGGAACAGACATCAGTGCACAGGGGTGGTGCATGTATGCGGCTCCATGCCAATATGTCTGGAGGTGGGGTGGAGTCGCAGTAGAGATTAATGGCACCAAGAGTTTCCAGATTCAGGCTGGAGAAGGTCCATGGGGGAGGAATCTGAGGTTATAAGTATCCATCACATTCTAAATGGAGTGCAATAGTATTGATGGCCAGCAGTAAAAGATTATAATCACTTAGAATATTAGCCAGCATCCATTCAATTCCATGCCCAAGGATCCTTGGATAAGGAATTTCACACAGGCATAAATATGGTAATTATTAGAGCCTTGGAACTCGGGCACCTAAGAACACAATTGTTTAATAATATTGGCAGCATTTGTAGTTTGTATGCAGACATTCAAACCAGCTGTGTAGCAGAGGAATCCCACCAAATTCTGATTTGCTGCAATAGCAGGTGGTATTAAGACACAAGATACAAATATGTACAAAATGTTAGGTGTAAAAAAAGTTGAAACTCCTCCTAAAGGTGGCTCACTATATTAAAATGAGGTCTATATCCTTTTAAGGTGTATCTTATGTTCACTAGGAACCCACAAACACGATCCTAGTTAAGATAAAATGTGATAGTCATTAAAATGTCAGGCCTATTGGCTTTGACAGTGCATTTTTCAGACTAATCACATTAGGGCTACAGTTCTTAGCAATTACTGAATCTTTAAAATGCTATTTGTCTTACAGGTTTCACACAAACATATTTTTGTCGCGTGGTGGCCTCCATTAACACAAGAAGACCCACCTTGGAGGAAAACTCTGGTGACAGTTCCACCATCCCTCAAAGTGTAAGTTCATTGTCAGTACACACAATTCAAGTGTACTTGATGAGCAAGAGTTTCATACAGAACAACAGGGCACCTGAATGCATTCCTGAAACAGGCCACTGAGAAAAACAAAAAACAGATTGATGTAATGCTTGAATTAATTTCAAGAAGTGGTCATTAATCTGGACCATAATCAAGCCCTCGGTTTTGGGTGCTCCCTGCGAAACTACAGTCAGGGGCCAACAATATGCAAATCAGCCCTGACCCTGCCATGTTATGGACAGCCCAACCCCAAATGCTCGACTAAATCCCCACGGCGCGGAACACAAGTAATGTCAGAAAGAACCCTGTGGTGTCTGGGTGTCAAGCTTCGCTAAAGGAAATGGTTACACTGAAAGACCTAGGGGTATTTTTACAAAGAGCTAGTGCCGTTGCAGCGTAATTTTTCTTTTAGACAGTGGAGGTGCAATTAGTGCTCCACACTGCTTCATATTTACAAACTGATGCATTGGGCCAATGGGTCAGTTTGTAGAGGCCTGCTTCAATGAATTATACCTTCTCCAGGTATCATGTATGTAGAGTAGGCGTTCCCATGTCAAAAGCCACGTAGAACTAATGCAGTGAAATTCTCAACTTTTTCCTGCGGCACTCTACAACTTGACTGCATCAAAATCATTATTACCTTTCAAACCAGGCTTAAGGATTGAGGCAGGGCTTTTAACATGGGACTCGCCTCTGTGTTCTGGCTCATTGCTGGAGTTGCGCCAGTCTCACGACCAACTCTAGCAATTCAGCACTTTAGCGCCGAAATATGCATCAGAATTTCCGACGCATCTGTTAATCCTTGTGCCATGGAGCACTGTATTGTAAATATACCGCATTCATGGCATCGTTAGGATATTTGCGGCATTTCCGATCCAGCAAGTCTTGTAAATATGCCACCTAGTCCTTCACCTGCTCACTGGAAAAATATTCTTATTAACACAATGGTAACCCTATTTTCTAATCCAAGCTGAGAGGGAAGCAAGATAACTAAGTGGAGGGACGTGAAGCTTGCTAACAAACTAAATGGCAAGTGGAAAAACTATACAACAAACTGAAACACAGAAGCTTCCTACAGGGTTGAGGCGTTTAAATACTGGCACTACCAATGTCAACCCCATGTCCTATGTTCACAACTCTTTACACTACCAAACCTCTATGTGTGTGTGTGTGTATATATATATATATATATAAGATAAGTGCTCAAAAATACTGTTTCTTGTGGCGTTTAATAGCATCCTTCAATTTGACCCACTGAGGAACTCAAGTTGGGGACAAAATGCCTCTTTTAGCATGTGATTTTCAGGGTAGCAATGCAGAACAGTCCAAGACTTACTTGGGTAGGTAATGTGGGCTAGAAACTTAGAACTCGACAATGCAACAAATCATTGTTCAGTTTATTGTAAAAAGAAAAAGGACTTAAATATGCACACAAATATTAACCCCTTCCCTGCGGGGGTTATTTACCCGCTGTGCTGGGGGGGAGGGGGGCACGCACGGCGCCCGCATGCTCATGACGAGCTGAGCTCGTCATGAGGCACGGCGCTCCTGTGCTCATGACGAGCTCAACTCGTCATGACCACACCTGTTCCTGTGGAACGCTCAGCACAGCAGGGGAATTATCCCCGCATGCGAGCGTACCACGGCTCATGACGAGCTGAGCTCGTCATGAGCACCGGAGTGCCGTGGCTCATGACGAGCTCAGCTCGTCATGAGCATGGAAAGGGATTAAGACACAAGATACAAATATGCACAAAATGTTAGGTGTAAAAAAAGTTGAAACTCCTCCTAAAGGTGGCTCACTATATTAAAATGAGGTCTATATCCTTTTAAAGTGTATGTTATAATTACTAGGAACCCACAAACACTTTCCTAGTTAAGATAAAATGTGATAGTCTTTAAAATGTCAGGCCAATTGCCTTTGACAGTGCATTTTTCAAACCAAATCACATTAGGGCTACAGTTCTTTGCAATTACTGAATCTTTAAAATGCTATTTGTCTTACAGGTTTCACACAAAATTATTACATTGGTAAGTCATCATCAAATGCCAGATTGAGTGGCTTTGCTAACATTTGAATAAGAAATAAACTTCAATGAAAGCATATTTTTATGTTTTACACCAGGTTGCCTAGCAAGCCATCAGGACTCAATACACTTTCCGATTCCGGTCGGAGCCCTTCCAACTGCCTTGGAATGTGCTGTGAGATTCCTTTCCGACCGAGCCATTCTGACGGGCTCGGTCGGAATGGAACCAGGCATGGATTTCCGGATGGCCTACGATGGGCTCGGAGAGCCCGTCTGCCATCCGGAAATCCTTCAGTATTCCACCGGTCACCTCTTTACTTCAGTCGGAAACTGTCCCTGGGGGGCCCCAGCTGGGCCTCCATGGGTGCGAGGCCGCCAAATGGCAGCCTGGGGGCACCTATGGTACCCCTCTGTTGATCCCTGTACCCAGTGGCGGGCACCTTGGGTTACCGGCCACAGGGTGCAGGGATGAACTGCAACCTTGCCTTACACAATGCAGGCATGCAATCCACTCGGAATGCCTGCTTCCATTGTGAAGCATACGAATGCGACTGAACAGGGTTCAGTCGCATCGTACTGGCAGGGCCGTAACCAACGACAGCAGGTTGGTCTGTTACTGCTCCTGACCGATGTCGGACGGACTCTGTCCGACATCGGAATAGGCCCCAAACGATCCAACATTCCCAGGGCAACTCGCAAGTTTAGTCCAAAGAGCATCTTGCTGCAACATTCTGCCTGCTCATGGGGCGCTTGGTGGAAAGGTGCTGCTACTGCTCCTGGTGACCACCAGAATCAGTGATTTTTTTGTTTTTGTTTTACCTTATGGTCTCATGAGGCACTACTTTGTCCCAAACACCGCCCCAAAGACTTTTGCTTTAATATGGCCTCTGTAGCCAAATAATAGTTCCTTTGTGTTTTACTTTTTGGTGCGC
This sequence comes from Lissotriton vulgaris, assembly GCF_964263255.1. Classification (NCBI taxonomy): domain Eukaryota; kingdom Metazoa; phylum Chordata; class Amphibia; order Caudata; family Salamandridae; genus Lissotriton; species Lissotriton vulgaris. The sequence goes on along the minus strand of NC_141689.1, from coordinate 2,111,591,606 downwards.
CCACCCAGCAGTCACATCCAAGCAGGAGGTCCTGTTCTCGCGGGTATCCATTTTCCAGGGACCACATGGTGGTCCCAGGCCTCCTGATCCAGCTTGTCTTACCGCAGCCCAGAAATCTGCGGTCAGAGGTAGGAAGAGTATGCACTTCTGCTCCGCTGCACACCTCCTCCTTAGCACTGCAAGTGATGGAACAAGGTGGAAACAAACATTTTTGTATACCCCTTGTAAGATTAACTTTCCATAACAGTAATAAGTACTAAATGTGTGGTTTTGAAATTAACCAACATAGAGTAAAATGCACACACACAAATACACGTGGGATACTAATTTGCATGGATTTGCAAAGCATAATTTACTAATTTGTAGTAAATTGTGTCATAAAGAGTACGCATTTATTATAATCTATTTGAGAATTGCATGGCTGTGCTTTTGTCCATTTATTTGTGGCATATATCATGAAGATTGGTAAGTCACAGACATATGTTGCTTAAAGCTAGGTAAATACTAACCGGGTTATCATTAGAAAAGGGGGAGGTAAACAGAAAGGGCTTCATTTCGTAAATTTACATTTATTTGTGTTTGTTTTCATAATAGTTCCTAAATTGAGGCCTATGCGAGCAAATAAAGATGGACGCTGACTGAAATTCCGAGATGGCGATAGAAATGTGCAGGCGCCAGATCGGAGATGCGAACTGCCTGTGACTGAGCAGTATGGGTCACGAACAGCGTGGCCATTTTGTGGGGCCTAAGCCAAAAAACAGTGAAGTCAGTATTTGGTTCGTGGGAAAAATCTTACAAATAACAATTTAAAGGACATTTCGAAGGAAGTTAAAGTTTGGACAATAACACCACAGTTTGCCACAATGGGAAGATGACTATGCAGAAAATTATAATGAAAGACGATGAGGTGATGCTCGTCCGGATCTAAATTTACCAATCACGGACATTCTAGAACTTAAGAGTTACGAATTTAGATAGATAAGTTAGTGAAAAAGGGTATAAAAGAGGACATTTGGGACATTGAATGGAGCTCGCTTTTTGACTTGATCTTTGCACCCCGAGATGCTGTCGGTCTGCGCAATTTTCGTATGGCGCAGGGACTTTGACATTTTTCTTGACTTTAACTTTTGAATGGGTGCGAAGTCCTGAGAGAGAGAGAGAGAGAGAGAGAAAGACAGAAAGGTTTTTGTTTTGGAACTATTACATTCTATGCTGATGTCTTCGCTTTTATGTTTGGGTAATATGCCTTTTATTTTTCTTTAATGCTGTCATGCTAATAAATGAATGTTGTTGAACTTTAATTTTTCTTTCAGGATTTATTGCATAACTGAATTATTTTCATTCTAATAAAACGCAGAGGTCATGCTAGGAGACTAAATCTCTAAATAACAATTAAGTAAATGGAGAATTAAGCTGGTCTTGTTGTCCATAGTTAACTTTTACTAGCAGATCAAATAATATAAATGAATAGTGGGGTGTTTCTAAAATTTCTTCTTACAGAAACCATGGTATTAGAAATAAAACTGCAGTTGTACATAATGTATAAACTTAGTCTAGGCACTCCGCTATAGCACTGCGACTTCTTTTTGGATATTTACTGAACCCTCGGAGCAGATTAAGGGCCAGATGTAGGTAAATCTTATTTACCGATTCATAAATACCAAATTTTACCGATTCGGTATTTATGAATCGGTAAATAAGATGTAGGTAAAAATTCGGTAATTTTTACCGAATCGGTAGGATTCGTTTTTTTACCGATTCGGTAATTACCGAATCGGTATTGCCCATTGATTCCTATGGGCCTTAAAACCCATAGGAATCAATGGGCAATACCGATTCGGTATTTACCGAATTGGTAAATACCGAATCCTGCAAGGGTGCAGTGGGTGTCACTTTGACACCCTCTAGCACCCGAAGTACAGGCTTGTGTGCCATGTGGCACACATACATGCCCTAAGGGCATGTCTGTGTGTCACATGGCACAGGTGTACATGCACAGATGTGCATGTACACCTGAATTCGGTATTTTACGACCCAATAGTATTGTGTGGTAAAATACCGAATTTTGAAGGCCTGTAGCACTGTCAACAGTGCTACCTACATAGCAAATTACAGATTCGGTATTTTTAACGATCGGTAATTTTACCGAATCGGTACAATTTACAGAATCGGTAAATTTACCGATTCTGTAATTTTACCGATTTGATAAAATTACCGATTCGGTAAAATTACTGAATCTGTAAGTTTTTCTATCCCCTACATATCAATGTCCAAATACCGGTCAGAAACGGCCGAAAATCGAGATTTTCGGCCGTTTCCGACCGGTATTTGGACACCTACATCTGGCCCTAAATGTGTGAATGAATGTATGGTAAGAATGATGGGCCCAGTTGTTAGAGAATAGTGAGTAACTCTGTGAGATAAATTGATGGTTTTATGAAGAATGTTTGGATCCGCGCTGCACCAGTAATACTTGGTAGCAGAGCATTGGTCGCTATAGGTTAACTAGGATATATGATGTGTAGAATAGAATATATAGAATCGTGATGCAAAGAGTTTTTGGACTAACATCTGTTGAGTTCGTATTGTGTTATATGTAGTCTGGAAAAGGCTTCCGGATAGTGTTGGAAGCTGGTAATTCTGTCTGCAGGCAGAGGAAGTGTGGCAAGTGAAGTTGCACATCACATAGTCTGTTTCAAAGTGGTGAGATCGTCTTATGTTACAAGTTTAGGGACTTTTACGTGTAAAAGTGGTGAATGTATAGCCAGGGCAGCCTGTGAAATCTTGGGTTTTGAGTACAGGGATCATTGCGTATTCTGTCTTAAAACTCTACCTGAAATAGTAATAAAGTTTAACCTAAACTTTAGAGAAGGGTAAGGTAGAGGGAAGTGCTACTTGTTAGACCTGACATCATTGGCTTGAGTCCCTCCTCCGTTTTTTCTGTTTGCCTCCACTGTTTTTCGATGTTTTGCTGGTATATGCTTTTGGGCGCCGTGCCACTGCTGATCAGTGCCACAGCGCAAGTGCTCCCTATGTTAAATTGTTGTATCTATTGTATCCATCTTTGGCTTATTTGGTTTACTGTCAGTCCCTAGTCTAGTGCACCAGGAGTGCCAGGGCTTGTAAATACAAACGCCGCTCGTGGGCTTGCAGCACGTGTTGTGCCACCCACAAAGAGCGGCCTCGTAAAAGAATGTCTACGGGTCGGTCATTGCGAGACCCACGTGCAGCCTAGTGCTGTCACGCAGGCTGCGCAAGTATACCTACTCGCCAGCCCCTCAAACCTTCCCTTGACTTCATGTTAGTCACCCCTATGGTAGGCCCACGGGCAGGGTGCATTGTAAGTATAAGGTAGGACGCGCCTGACCAAGTTGGCATGTCCTAATAGTGAATTACAGCCATCTTCGTTCTTCACTATTGCGAGGTAGCCTGCTCTCCATTAGTTAGAATGGGCCGCCGGGATTATTAATACTATGATCCTAGTTGGCTCGGGGAGCATGGTGCAATGTCGAGTTTGGTATCCCTGAGCTCGGGGTTTAATTACGCATCCGTTGGTGTGGATGGTTTTTGGACTCTGGGTTTGAAAATAGCACTTTTAGAAAGTGTCTATTTTCTTGCCTAACCATATCTGGTTTCTGCTGGTCTTGCGTGTGTGTGACAGGAGCTGGGTGGCTCCCCAGGTCTGGATGAGTCAGTGTGGGATGAGTGGGACATTTACGTTGAGAGTAGGGGGAGAGTAGTTGTTGATAGCCTGCCCTGCCTGAGACAATGCTGGCTCCACCTCCTGCCAAGCGGCTGATGGCTCTGTGCCTACCATGGACGATCCTAGCCCCACCTCATGCCAGGAGGCCGATAGCTCTGCTCCTGCCAGTGTCAATGCTGGCTCCACCTCCTGCTGGGCGTCTGAGGGCCCAGCCCTGCGCAATGAATAGGCCAGGTGCTTCTGCCTGGCTCCACCCACAACAGACCCAGGATGTTGGGAAATTCCCCTGCATGGACAAAGGGATCAAAGCCGAAAAGGGGTTTAAGAGAAGGACCCCTGAACCAAGAATTTAGATCCCTTCTGACAAGGAACCCTGTAACCAAGGACAAGAGGCCTGCTGATCTGAGGACTTGCCTACCCCTTCTGCCAGTGTGCTGTTTGCTGGGGGGAATCCTGCAGTGCGTCTTTATTTTTGCCAAGGAACCAGGAGAGAGGAACTTTGTGTGTACTCTCACGCTTGCTAAGAAAATCTCCAAGGGCTGGAAGAGTGCCAGTCTCCTGCTGAAGTCACAGGGCTAAAAGACTTCATCTGCTTAAAGTGCTATTTGCTGGAACCTGTGAATCCGGCACCTCTGAACGAACCGAATCCAGCTCGACGTAGTGGGTAACGGCCCCAGTGTCCCGCTTCCTCGACGACCGGCCGCCGGGCCCGACCGACGCCAGCAGCAACGCCAGTGAGTGGGAGTACGGTTCTAGCTCCAGAGGACCTCGTGTCTGCACCGCTGCTGATTGCATCAACTGTGCGCCCTCTCGACGCCGTGAGCGCTGCTCACTCTGTGCAACCGCATCATCGACGACGCCTGCTGAGGCCTGATCGACACCGAAGACGCGACGCCGGATTGCTCGACACCGCTGATTGTCGTGTGCTTCATTTTCCGAAGGTACTGTGTTGTTGGGGGTCCGTGTGACTCCAGGCTCGACGTAGCGCTCCTCGCGGTCGACGCCGAACCTTTGGATTAACTTTGCCTCGACGTCGTGTAGCCCCCGTGTGGGTTACCCTGTTGCTAAAAACTGTATTTCCAAGAAGAAGATTTGCTTGATACTAAAGACTTTTTGTGCTAAAGAAGAAACTACCTTTGAACTATCCTATTTCCCTTCCCAGTGTATTTATTAAGATTGTGTACATTTTTGTCGTTATTGGGTCTTGTGCTAAGCCTTATATAAAAATACTTATTTTTATAATACTACTGTGTCGTGTCCATTTGTAGTGTATTCATGGTATTACTGTATGTGGTCATAAATGCTTAACACACAGCCTCTGAGATAAGCCTGTTCTGCTCTGCCAAGCTACCAAGGGGGTGAGCAGGGGTTCTCGAAGGGTGTGATCCCCTTGCCCTGACTGGAAAAGGTGTGTCCCTATTTGTCAGAGGTGTATACCTCTGCCAACTAGAGACAGCCGGTTCTAACATTGGATGCAGCGGTGAGGATTTGGACCTTGCATTTATGACTCATGTGCAGTGATTAGTGTACGCTACATAGTGAAAGCAGACCATAGCGCAGTCACAATCTAATTGGGAAGGATCCTATTTTTGGTTCTCCGCTTTTCTGAAACTTGATTTTTTTTAACACTGCCAGTTTTGACCATGAGTGACACCGGAGTCACTACCCCTGTTGTTGTCGTGGAGGAATTCGACAGAGCGAAGATAAACGTCTACAAACTGGAGGAGCTGAAATCCTTCTGCAAGAAATTTAAAGTTCCTACCAAGGGCCTCAAGATTAAGGAGGAATATCTCAAAGCATTGCAAGCCTGGTTAGAGGCCAGAGATCCCACTGATCCAGTGGTGGTACCGCCAGTGGAAGGGGATGAGGAGGCGCCAGCGAATGGGCCCGAGTCCTCTCCCGGAAGCAGTGTTTCCTCCAAAGGTCTTTCCCCCGAAGAACGAGAAGAAAGGGCGAAGGAGCGAGCATACAACATGGAAATGGCAAGGCTAAAGATAAATGGGCAGTTGGAGTTAGAAAATGCAAGAGGTAGAAGAGAAGCTGATTTGGAGATCAAAAAGTTAGAGTTTGAAAGAGAGAAGTTAGCTTTGGAGCGTGAAACCAAGTTGAGGGAGTTGGACATCCAAGCTAAGAAGTTAGAATTGAATCCCTCTGGTGGCAGCAACCCATCCGAGCCTGCAGGAAGTAAGTTTTACTTTCCCAAAGATGTGATAAAGGATTATCACAGAAACGAAGATATCGGTCAGTGGTTTAAAGCGTATGAGTTAGCATTGTTGGCCCACCAGGTCCCTGAGAAGAATTGGGGAGCGGGGTTGTGGGGTCGCTTTGTGAATGAGGGGAGGGATACCCTGTTAGACCTGCCTGTTGCGGATAGGATGTCGTATGCTCATATGAAGGATGCTTTAATGTTGCGGTATGGCCTAACCCCCGAGAAGTACAGACAAGCTTTTAGAGAATGTAAGAAGTTGCCTGGTACGACGTGGGTTGAATATGTGTCTTATTTTTGCAGAGCCATGGATGGTTGGGTAAAGGGCAGCAAAGTGGAAAGTTATGAAGCTCTTTATGATTTGTTTGCTTGGGAGCATTTGTCTAATAACTGTTTTCCAGAGCTGCGCCAGCACCTGATTGATAGCAAGATATCTAACCCTAGAAAACTTGCTGAGGAGGCGGACCGCTGGGTCAGTACCAGGGTCCACAAGGGTCCAGTGGGAGACTCAGCCAAAGGTGGGCAGGGTCCCCAGCAGAAGAGTGGGGGGGACAAGGGTAAACAGAAGGAGTCTCAGAAAGGGCCCCAAAGTAATCCCCAAGGGAACCAAGGGAAAGGTTCCCAGCCTCCCCCCTGAGAAGAAGCCAGGGGCCCGACGGGTAAACCTGTTCATAGGGGCCCCCTAACCTGCTACACTTGTGGGCAGGTGGGACACCAGTATTACGATCCCCAGTGTCCCATGAAGAAATCGAATGCACCGCTGAGTGCACCCCTCCGTCAGTTGGCGAGCGTAGCCCTGGGAGGGGAGGAGATGGTTGTCCATGGTGGGAGGGGTCCCGCAGAAATGTCCCTGGTCTCGCTAGGAGACATGCAAATGGTCCCTCCAACCCCTCTGCCTAGTAACACTAGTAAATATAGGCAGTGGGTGACCATTAATGGCCATAGAGTGGAAGCTCTCAGAGACACCGGAGCGAGTATGACCGCTGTCAAGTGTCACTTGGTGTCCAGAGAGCAGGTGGTTCCCCACGCATTCTACCCCGTGATAGCTGCCGACAACTCCCAGAAAGAGTGTGAGGTAGCTCAGGTTTCCTTTGAATGGGGGGGAGTTTCAGGTACTCTTCAGGTTGCTGTGAGGCCCGCCATGCCTGTCGATTACCTCCTGGGCAATGATTTAGAAGACTCCCCTTGGGCTAAGGTGGAGAGAGAGGCGCACTTGAAAATGTTGGGTGTGCCAGAGTGGGTGTGTGCAACCACTCGGTCAATGACAGCGAGTAAGGGTGTTGATGGGGTCCCGGAGCCTGGAAGTACGGCCTAGGACCCAGCTGTGAAGAGAAGAGGCAGGAGGCGCTGGAAACCGGCCCCCGTAGTTCCCGTGGTCCAGGAGGAGGTAGACCCTGAGGGGGATGCCCTGGAGCCCACAGGGGAACAAATTGCCGAACTGGGAGACCTGCCCGAGCTGACCCATTGGCAGCAGGATGGTGGTCCCTCCAGGGAGGAATTCTGTGCCGAACAGAAGGTGTGCCCTTCTCTTGTGGGCATGAGGCAGCAGGTCTCAGCCCAATCCTCAGGTGATCAGTCAGGGTCACATTTTGTGTACTGGGAGAACGACCTCCTGTATAGCGAGCCTAAGGCTGCTGAGCCTGGCTCAGCCCGTGTGCTGGTGGTACCCCAGCATTTCAGAGCCTTCCTACTGGGTTTGGCTCATGACGTTCCGTTAGCTGGACATCTGGGGCAGGACAAGACCTATGACAGGCTTGTCACCCATTTTTATTGGCCTCAGATGCGAAGGGATGTAGACATCCATTGCAAGACTTGTCACACTTGCCAGGCAAGTGGGAAAAGCAGAAGGAAGCAGAAGGCTCCCCTCCAACCTTTTCCAGTGGTCAGCACCCCCTTTGACCGGGTGGGTATTGACATTGTTGGGCCCCTGGACCCCAAGACAGCCCTGGGCAACAGGTTCATCCTGGTCTTGGTGGACCATGCCACACGGTACCCGGAAGCCATCCCTCTCAGAACAGTGACGGCCCCCGTGGTGGGACGGGCACTGATGGGTGTTTTCTCCCGGATGGGGTTCCCCAGAGAGGTGGTGTCAGACCGAGGCACCAACTTCATTTCAAACTATATGAAGTCTCTGTGGAAGGAGTGTGGGGTAACCTACAAGTTCACCACTCCTTACCACCCTCAAGGAAATGGGTTGGTTGAGAGATTCAACCGTACCCTTAAAGGCATGATCATGGGTCTTGAAGAACCAATGAGGCGGAAATGGGACGTCCTCTTGCCATGCCTGTTGTTTGCTTACCGAGAGGTGCCACAAAAGTCTCTAGGGTTCAGCCCCTTTGAGCTTTTGTACGGTCACCCGTTAAGAGGGCCTTTGAGTCTGGTCAAGGAAGGCTGGGAGCAATCTCCCAGGAAACCTCCCCAGGATGTATACAGCTACATGCTGGCCTTTCGGAACAAGACTCGGCGCTTCAGAGAACTTGCTCAGGCAAATCTGGAGGCCAGCCAGGAGGAGATGAAGCGTTGGTACGACCGGAATGCCACTCTGGTAGAGCTTCAGCCTGGTCAGGAAGTGTGGGTCATGTCCCCTGTGGAACCTTTTGCGCTCAAGGACAGGTGGACTGGACCGTTTAAGGTTGTGGAGAAGAAGTCACCTACTTGGTGGACTTGAAATCTCCCAGGAACCCCTTGCGGGTCCTGCATGTCAACCGTTTGAAGCCCCACTTAGAAAGGTCCGAAGTGGGCATGCTCCTAGCTACAGATGCTGGAATGGAGGAGGAGAGTGAGCCTCTTCCTGACCTCCTGTGTGCTAAAGAGCAAGACGGGTCAGTGGATGGTGTGGTCCTCTCTGACACACTGACCCTTGAGCAGAAACAGGATTGTCCCCACCTGTTGGGACAATGCCCGGATCTGTTTTCCTTGGTTCCGGGTGTCACTCATTGGTGTGTCCATGACGTTGACACCGGAGACAGCCCTCCTGTGAAGCACAAGGCTTACAGGGTGACTGACAAGGTTAGAGCATACATTAAGGAGGAGGTCTCCAAAATGTTTGCGTTAGGGGTGATTGAGTCCTCTAGCAGTCCTTGGGCCAGCCCAGTGGTCTTGGTCCCGAAGGCTGCAGCGCCTGGTGCTTCACCGGAACTCCGGTTCTGCGTGGATTACCGAGGACTCAATTCGGTCACGAAGACTGACGCGCACCCCAACCCCAGAGCTGATGAGCTCATCGATCGGTTGGGGGCTGCCCGGTACCTTAGTACGTTTGATCTAACGTCTGGGTACTGGCAGATCGCCTTAACTGATGGGGCAAAGGAGAGGTCCGCATTCTCCACACCAGATGGGCTGTACCAGTTCCGGGTAATGCCCTTTGGGATGAAGAATGCCCCTGCCACCTTCCAGAGGTTGGTCAACCAGGTCTTGGCTGGACTGGAGGATTTCAGTGCCGCCTACCTGGACGACATCGCAGTGTTCAGCGCCAGCTGGGAGGAACACTTGCGCCGCCTCCAGGAAGTGTTGTTGGCCCTGCGCGGAGCAGGCCTCACAATCAAAGCCAGTAAGTGCCAGATTGGGCAGGGTTCGGTGGTGTACTTGGGGCACCAAGTAGGGAGCGGCAAGGTTGCCCCCCTACAACCCAAGATTGATACCATCCTGGCTTGGGCGCCGCCCAAAACCCAAACTCAGGTGAGAGCCTTCTTAGGACTCACGGGTTCCTACAGGAGGTTTGTCAAGGATTACGGTAACATTGTGCACCCCTTGACTTCGCTGACTTCCAGGAAGCAGCCACGAAACGTGATCTGCACTGATGCCTGTCAAACGGCCTTCGACACCCTGAAAACTGCAATGTGCACAGCACCTATACTCCAGGTACCCGACTTTTCGAAAGAGTTTATTGTCCAGAAGGACGCTTCAGAGCATGGCGTGGGGGCTGTTCTAGCTCAGGTGAATGAAGAGGGCCGAGACTTGCCTGTAGCCTTCATCAGTAGGAGGTTACTTCCCAGGGAAACGAGGTGGAGTGCGATAGAGAGAGAAGCATTTGCTGTGGTCTGGGCGCTGAAGAAGCTAAGACCCTACCTGTTTGGGACTCACTTCCGGGTTCAGACAGACCACAGGCCCCTCAGATGGTTGATGCAGATGAGGGGTGAGAATCCGAAACTGTTGAGGTGGTCCATTTCCCTACAGGGGATGGACTTTACGGTGGAACATCGCCCCGGTACAGATCACGCCAATGCTGATGGTCTGTCCAGATTTTTCCGCCTTAGTGATGAGGACTCCCTAGGTCAAGGGTAGTTCTCCCCACATTTCAGCTGGAGGGGACACGTGTTAGACCTGACATCATTGGCTTGAGTCCCTCCTCCATTTTTTCTGTTTGCCTCCACTGTTTTTCGACGTTTTGCTGGTATATGCTTTTGGGCGCCGTGCCACTGCTGATCAGTGCCACAGCGCAAGTGCTCCCTATGTTAAATTGTTGTATCTATTGTATTCATGTTTGGCTTATTTGGTTTACTGTCAGTCCCTAGTCTAGTGCACCAGGAGTGCCGGGGCTTGTAAATACAAATGCCGCTCGTGGGCTTGCAGCACGTGTTGTGCCACCCACAAAGAGCGGCCTCGTAAAAGAATGTCTACGGGTCGGTCATTGCGAGACTCACGTGCAGCCTAGTGCTGTCACGCAGGCTGCGCAAGTATACCTACTTGCCAGCCCCTCAAACCTTCCCTTGACTTCATGTTAGTCACCCCTATGGTAGGCCCACGGGCAGGGTGCATTGTAAGTATAAGGTAGGACACGCCTGACCAAGTTGGCATGTCCTAATAGTGAATTACAGCCATCTTCGTTCTTCACTATTGCGAGGTAGCCTGCTCTCCATTAGTTAGAATGGGCCGCCGGGATTATTCATACTATGATCCTAGTTGGCTCGGGGAGCATGGTGCAATGTCGAGTTTGGTATCCCTGAGCTCAGGGTTTAATTACGCATCCGTTGGTGTGGATGGTTTTTGGACTCTGGGTTTGAAAATAGCACTTTTAGAAAGTGTCTATTTTCTTGCCTAACCATATCTGGTTTCTGCTGGTCTTGCGTGTGTGTGACAGGAGCTGGGTGGCTCCCCTGGTCTGGATGAGTCAGTGTGGGATGAGTGGGACATTTACGTTGAGAGTAAGGGGAGAGTAGTTGTTGATAGCCTGCCCTGCCTGAGACAATGCTGGCTCCACCTCCTGCCAAGCGGCTGATGGCTCTGTGCCTACCATGGACGATCCTAGCCCCACCTCCTGCCAGGAGGCCGATAGCTCTGCTCCTGCCAGTGTCAATGCTGGCTCCACCTCCTGCTGGGCGTCTGAGGGCCAAGCCCTTCGCAATGAATAGGCCAGGTGCTTCTGCCTGGCTCCACCCACAACAGACCCAGGATGTTGGGAAATTCCCCTGCATGGACAAAGGGATCAAAGCCGAAAAGGGGTATAAGAGAAGGACCCCTGAACCAAGAATTTAGATCCCTTCTGACAAGGAACCCTGTAACCAAGGACAAGAGGCCTGCTGATCTGAGGACTTGCCTACCCCTTCTGCCAGTGTGCTGTTTGCTGGGGGGAATCCTGCAGTGCTTCTTTATTTTTGCCAAGGAACCAGGAGAGAGGAACTTTGTGTGTACTCTCACGCTTGCTAAGAAAATCTCCAAGGGCTGGAAGAGTGCCAGTCTCCTGCTGAAGTCACAGGGCTAAAAGACTTCATCTGCTTAAAGTGCTATTTGCTGGAACCTGTGAATCCGGCACCTCTGAACGAACCAGCAATCTCGACGCCGACGGACGTCGCCGAATCCAGCTCGACATAGTGGGTAACGGCCCCAGTGTCCCGCTTCCTCGACGACCGGCCGCCGGGCCCGACCGACGCCAGCAGCAACGCCAGTGAGTGGGAGTACGGTTCTAGCTCCAGAGGACCTCGTGTCTGCACCGCTGCTGATCGCATCAACTGTGTGCCCTCTCAACGCTGTGAGCGCTGCTCACTCTGTGCAACCGCATCATCGACGACGCCTGCTGAGGCCTGATCGACACCGAAGACGCGACGCCGGATTGCTCGACGCCGCTGATCATCGTGTGCTTCATTTTCCGAAGGTACTGTGTTGTTGGGGGTCCGTGTGACTCCAGGCTCGACGTAGCGCTCCTCGCGGTCGACGCCGAACCTTTGGATTAACTTTGCCTCGACGTCCTGTAGCCCCCGTGTGGGTTACCCTGTTGCTAAGAACTGTATTTCCAAGAAGAAGATTTGCTTGATACTAAAGACTTTTTGTGCTAAAGAAGAAACTACCTTTGAACTATCCTATTTCCCTTCCCAGCGTATTTATTAAGATTGTGTACATTTTTGTCGTTATTGGGTCTTGTGCTAAGCCTTATATAAAAATACTTATTTTTATAATACTACTGTGTCGTGTCCATTTGTAGTGTATTCACTGTATTACTGTATGTGGTCATAAATGCTTAACACACAGCCTCTGAGATAAGCCTGTTCTGCTCTGCCAAGCTACCAAGGGGGTGAGCAGGGGTTATCGAAGGGTGTGATCCCCTTGCCCTGACTGGAAAAGGTGTGTCCCTATTTGTCGCAGAGGTCATGCTAGGAGACTAAATCTCTAAATAACAATTAAGTAAATGGAGATAAGCTGGTCTTGTTGTCCATAGTTAACTTTTACTAGCAGATCAAATAATATAAATGAATAGTGGGGTGTTTCTAAAATTTCTTCTTACAGAAACCATGGTATTAGAAATAAAACTGCAGTTGTACATAATGTATAAACTTAGTCTAGGCACTCCGCTATAGCACCGCGACTTCTCTTTTGGATATTTACTGAACCCTCGGAGCAGATTAAGGGCCAGATGTAGGTAAATCTTATTTACCGATTCATAAATACCAAATTTTACCGATTCGGTATTTATGAATCGGTAAATAAGATGTAGTTAAAAATTCGGTAATTTTTACCGAATCGGTAGGATTAGTTATTTACCGATTATGTTTGGGTAATATGCCTTTTATTTTTCTTTAATGCTGTCATGCTAATAAATGAATGTTGTTGAACTTTAATTTTTCTTTCAGGATTTATTGCATAACTGAATTATTTTCTTTCTAATAAAACGCAGAGGTCATGCTAGGAGACTAAATCTCTAAATAACAATTAAGTAAATGGAGAATTAAGCTGGTCTTGTTGTCCATAGTTAACTTTTACTAGCAGATCAAATAATATAATTGAATAGTGGGGTGTTTCTAAAATTTCTTCTTACAGAAACCATGGTATTAGAAATAAAACTGCAGTTGTACATAATGTATAAACTTAGTCTAGGCACTCCGCTATAGAACTGCGACTTCTCTTTTGGATATTTACTGAACCCTCGGAGCAGATTAAGGGCCAGATGTAGGTAAATCTTATTTACCGATTCATAAATACCAAATTTTACCGATTCGGTATTTATGAATCGGTAAATAAGATGTAGGTAAAAATTCGGTAATTTTTACCGAATCGGTAGGATTAGTTATTTACCGATTCGGTAATTACCGAATCGGTATTGCCCATTGATTCCTATGGGCCTTAAAACCCATAGGAATCAATGGGCAATACCGATTCGGTATTTACCGAATTGGTAAATACCGAATCCTGCAAGGGTGCAGTGGGTGTCACTTTGACACCCTCTAGCACCCGAAGTACAGGCTTGTGTGCCATGTGGCACACAGACATGCCCTAAGGGCATGTCTGTGTGTCACATGGCACAGGTGTACCTGCACAGATGTGCATGTACACCTGAATTCGGTATTTTACGACCCAATAGTATTGTGTGGTAAAATACCGAATTTTGAAGGCCTGTAGCACTGTCAACAGTGCTACCTACATAGCAAATTACAGATTCGGTATTTTTAACGATCGGTAATTTTACCGAATCGGTACAATTTACAGAATCGGTAAATTTACCGATTCTGTAATTTTACCGATTTGATAAAATTACCGATTCTGTAAAATTACTGAATCTGTAAGTTTTTCTATCCCCTACATATCAATGTCCAAATACCGGTCAGAAACGGCCGAAAATCGAGATTTTCGGCCGTTTCCGACCGGTATTTGGACACCTACATCTGGCCCTAAATGTGTGAATGAATGTATGGTAAGAATGATGGGCCCAGTTGTTAGAGAATAGTGAGTAACTCTGTGAGATAAATTGATGGTTTTATGAAGAATGTTTGGATCCGCGCTGCACCAGTAATACTTGGTAGCAGAGCATTGGTCGCTATAGGTTAACTAGGATATATGATGTGTAGAATAGAATATATAGAATCGTGATGCAAAGAGTTTTTGGACTAACATCTGTTGAGTTCGTATTGTGTTATATGTAGTCTGGAAAAGGCTTCCGGATAGTGTTGGAAGCTGGTAACTCTGTCTGCAGGCAGAGGAAGTGTGGCAAGTGAAGTCGCACATCACATAGTCTGTTTCAAAGTGGTGAGATCGTCTTATGTTACAAGTTTAGGGACTTTTACGTGTAAAAGTGGTGAATGTATAGCCAGGGCAGCCTGTGAAATCTTGTGTTTTGAGTACAGGGATCATTGCGTATTCTGTCTTAAAACTCTACCTGAAAGAGTAATAAAGTTTAACCTAAACTTTAGAGAAGGGTAAGGTAGAGGGAAGTGCTACTTTATCGACAAAAGAAAGAATTCTGTGGTAGAGAAGAGGTAAGCGCTGTCTACTGGAAATACAGAATTCTTGTATAATTGAGGAAACTATCCTTTTGGTTTTAGCGAAACAGATCAATGGAGTTGTTTTATGTGGTTACTAACTGATGTTGCTGTATAGAAGTGCAAATACAGTGTGCAATAAATTTTGTAAAGGAGGGGTCAGTCGAAGCTGCAGAAACCGGAGCAGGGCTGACGTCAAAAGTGTCGTGCTGGGATTGGCCCGCGTGATCAAGACAGAGTAAGGGCTGATTGGTGCATCAGCGAAAGCAGTGAAATAATTAGTTGAGCACTAATGAAACGTATCTTGTTCTAATTGGTGTGATTTTGTGAACTGCGCTGCGATAGGCTGGTGTTACGAAGCAGTTTACGGAAGAGAGAGCGATCTTTTGAAAAGACAGGTGAATTATAACAAAATGGAATTTTATTACGGAATGGAGAAAGAGAAACCTTCATGGTTCCAAAAATTGAAAACTGTATTAAAAAAAGACAAAGTAATTGAAACTAGAGAGGGAAAAATAATTCCTCCACCGAAAACGCCTGCATCATACATGATGACAAAATATGGCTATCATACATGTATATGGTTAGAGAATTGGGCAAGATATACCAGAAATGATGGTGCGTTAGCTTTCCCTATAGAAGGATCTTTTAGTCTTGCAATATTAAGAAACTTGAGAGACAAAATGATGAAGCTTGAACCAAGACCTAGACCAACACAGTTTGAAGCTTTGGCTGAGTGGGAAGATGAAATGCATGATTTAGAGCAAGAAAGGTTCGGAGACTACCTAGGACCAAGGAATAGAGGTCATAGATTTTGGAGAGAGACACATGAGACTAGAATGCTAAGATGGAGAGATGCTAACATGTGTGATGGGATGTATCCAGTTATATTGGTATATGAGGAAGGGGGGCGGAAATGTACAGAAAAGAGAAATAATATAGAAA
Organism: Lissotriton vulgaris; assembly: GCF_964263255.1. NCBI lineage: Eukaryota > Metazoa > Chordata > Amphibia > Caudata > Salamandridae > Lissotriton > Lissotriton vulgaris. Next base: position 2,111,576,068 of record NC_141689.1, on the reverse strand, counting down.
CAGGAAAAAGGAATTATGATGATTGTGGGTCTGAGGATGCAGTATTGGAAGAGATTCTAAATAGGAGACCACATCCATATCTAGCAAATTCTATAGGTACAACCCCAAGTGCTCCGCAGTTAGAGGATAGATTAGCAGAAAATCCTAAACGATTCTCAAATTTTAGAGATCTCCCAGAAAGAGTATAAATGAGATATGAACCAGATGTTCCATTAATTAAAACAAGATATACAGGGACACCTAAACAAGGAAACGGAATGGAAAGTATGGGAAATAGAGTAGAGCAACAAGTTGAAGCACAACAGAGTACTGCTGATTATATACGTTCAACAAAAGAATTAGCTTAAAAGATACAGGAGCTTACTAAAAATATAGAAGCTGTAACTGTTCCGGTAACAATAGGACCATTAATCCCAGTGTTTGAAAACCAGAAAATAAAAGAGCCATCTTTAACTATTCTTTTAAATCAGAATTTACTAAAAATAAAAGAAAAGGTTTATCCAGATTTGTCAGACATTAAACGTACTAACTAAATGACACCGCCAGATTTGACTTTTAATCAGAGTCTTCCGTATACATTTTCAACAGGAGCAGAGTCAGATTCGGTAACTCCTGAGAAGAATGTAGAGAAAATCGATTTAACACAAACTCCAGTAGGGCCAACAAAGCAGAAAATTAAGCGATTGGATCAAAACCTTAAAACTGAAAGAGACAGAATCAAAATTGGTAGATGTAGCTAGGTTAAAAGTTGATATGGAAGACCTAATAATTGGAACAATTGGTACAGATAGATTGAAAAATTATCAGGATGATGAGATCACGTTTATGTGTAAAAGTATTACGTGGAAAACAAAAAGCATGCATGAAAGTTTTGAAAGCCTAGCAAGTGAAATGCATGTGGATTTTACAAAATATAAAATTTTGCAAAAACCGTATAGAGTGGATTATACTGACAAAGATATAGAAAACATGAATACAGCAGGAAATAGTGTTTTTGAAAAATAAAATTCCACCAAAAGAAACAGATTGGGTAAAAATAGACAGGACAATACAGGAGGCCAAAGAGTCAGTTCATGCCAAGATGGCCGCTGAAGGGGAGCTCTAGTGAGGAGCTCCGGGGCTAGGGATCTCCAAGTATGGATTAAATCCCCGAACAACGCCTAATGCGACCCAGGACCAAGCGGAACCACTGCTAGCTGATCTGAGCAAACAGAAAGCCAAAAGGAACACAGGAGACGCAAGACGCTTGAGAGAATCCTGTACCTGGTCAGTGGACAAGGCTGCCTCCTCTCTTCGGACTCCTCGGACGACGGACCCCTCGTGATGCGAACAACCTGATGCGGAGCGGTCGTGGAGGACCCACAGCGGGCATTAAATATACGAGGGAGCCATCGGATGTCACCCTGGACTGCTCGGGTCTGGGGACTCGGAGGAATCATCGGCGGCAGCTCCGGTGCCTGTAGACACAGACTGGCCATCGCGTAAAGGCGGAGCTGAGAGACCTCGGCGACCGACGGGAAAGGTACGGTCATCCTCACCCCCGGCGCGGCCCCACCAGCTCGCAACTCCCCTGGTACAGGGAAAGGGGAAAAACGTGGGATATTGGAATGGAAGGGGGAATGAGAAGCGGCGCGCCTGTCCTTAAAATGGCGGCCGCGTAAGACGTCTACACTCACTCTATCCAAATGAATCTGCCGATCACCAACCCAGGGGCATAGACGGTGAAAGAGGACTGGCGACTCGAGAAAGGGAAGGGAGACATCCCAGACACCCCTAACCGACAAGGAAAAGTGAAAAGGGACCAACCAATTTCAGGAGTGGAAAGAGAGAAGGGGCGAGGAAAAGTGAAAAGGGACCAAACAATTTCAGGAGGGGAAAGAGAGAAAGTCCTCTCTGCCTCAGGAGATCATCAGGGACAGATTCGGCTGACATCTTGCACTGGTTAACTTATCACCAGGCAAATCTTTTCACAAATAAGGATAGTTAATTAATTAATTAATTACTGTTGATGGCACCATAATTACAAAGGATTAATTAGAATATGGTAACATAATTACAAAGGATTAATTAGAGGATACCCACTACAGAGAAACTATACCTAACACTACGAAACAGTAGTTCTGGAGTCACTTCAACCTCTTTATCTTCCACGATTAAAAAGGTATAATAAGAGTAAACCACACTACAAAGAAAACTACCTACCACCTCGAAACAGTAGTACTGGAGTTACTTAGATTTCTATATCTTCCACGATATATTAGCAGGGAACAACTCAGAACAAAATAGTCAAAAGGCTTCAGAAGACGCACAACGGGAAGCGGAAATGTATGGAACATACCGAGGGTCGACTGGTTCTAATGCAAAGAGTATAGAATATCCCTCTACTTTATCCAAAAATGCTGCCAAAAAACTCAAACATAACACCTTGAGAAAAAAAACGGACATTTTGTTCGTTGACCCATATTTCGATGGAGTTAAAGGCGTCATGATGAATGACCTGATATTCTACACAGACAAAACAGCTAAATGTCGCAATGCCTTTACAAAAATGCTGTTCACAAAAGCTATAAAAAACATTCCACATGGCACAAAAATAATGGCCTCACTAACTAAAAGATGTAATACAGAATTATGCATTACTATGTATAAAACGGGAATAGTGCTGATACAAGCAGCTAACAGAGAACTCGAGAAATTTGAGATAACTTTCCAAACCTTAAAGGAATCCATAGAAGGTCCAAGTTACCAACAACACATGACCCCACCAGATGTCACCCCTGACAACAACGACTCTATCACTAGAGACGCCAATCAAACGGACAGCCAGAACAATCAAACCTCTAACTCCGGAGATTTAACTGAAATTGCGATGGCAATACCGGAGAATGAGATAGAAAGGATAGCGAAGTCTACTAACCTTGGAAATAAAGAGAAGAATCAGGCCCCAAGGGAAGAGCCGTTGCCGCTATCACACGATGCCACTTCGCTTGAAGAGGGTACCTCAGCTCCAAGCGAGTCCCCCTATGAAGATAACCACGAAATGAACAAGGCAGAGGATATCTACCTTCCCCAACCTCCCTTGAATGCGAGACTTGAGTCCCATAGATCCCTATCCACAAATACACCCCTAACATCACAGAACATAGGAAACAATGGGGACACCTCTAATAGAGTCAGGAATGACAACCAAACGAAGGATACAAATGAAAGATCTGTGGCAATGAGAACAGATCAATCACGGAGAAGAGCAAAATGCAGAACCCAGACAGCCAGGTCTATCTCACATAAGAAATCATCCCGAACCCAGAAAGAAGTCAAGGAGCTCCAGAAATTAGTAGGCAACCTGGCACAAGACTCGATGAAAGTCTCACAGACAATTGGAAAAATCTGGGAGATGACGATAAGTACGCACACTAAGGTCTCACACATCCAGAATCTTGTACTCAGGCTCAACAGACCAAACAGGACCAATCCCTTGTCAAATGAAGAAGCCCTGGCCTTACTCCGATCTTATTAACAACCGGCCCGGGGAAGTGAGGAGAGTATAAAAATAGTACCTATTGACTCTAATAGAATGTCCAGAAAGAATGACAGGAAAGCAATCCACCACAACTTACAACATATCCAAGTAACTGCAACCGAATCTGAAAATGGAAACCTCGTTAACTCACAGAAACCCCTGAATTGCCTACTACTTAACTGTCGTTCGGCAACTAAACATGCATCAGACATAGCTGCCCTCATCATTAACAAGGAAATCGACCTGGCCATCCTCACGGAAACATGGCTCAGTGAATCATCATCTGCTACCATTGATCTCTTAGTACCACCACAATATAACATCGTCAGGTTAGACAGACCAAGGAAAGTGGAAGGAGGTATAGCTTGCATTCACCGATCAGAGATCGAGGTCAGCCAATTCCAATCCGACCCCCTAGAATCTTGTGAATACCTTGGTCTTAATATAAGATCACCAGATAATCAAAGATGCAACCTGCATGCGTTCTACCACCCACCAGGAGATAACGCAAAGTTCACAGAGCAACTAATAGAGATCATAACGGCCAACTCTAAATCGGATGCCAACAACATATTCCTAGGCGACTTTAACCTCCACTGGGACGACGGCAATGACAAACTGGTTAACTCGCTTAAAGACTTCCTCAGTGAGCTAAACCTTACACAAGCATGCACCCAACCCACTCACTCACAAGGAGCAACCTTAGACTGGATTATTTCAAGAAATAAAGAGGCATCAATCCTCGCTATAGACCCGTGTGATTGATCTGACCATCACGCCATAACATTTGCGATACCTACAATGAAAAAGGGCAGGACTGTGCAACCCCGCAAGTTCAAAAAACTGATCGAAGATACAAAAGAGGCTAATACTGAACTATTGGTTGAAAGATGTGAGGAAGACCTGAAGCCACCTAACAACAGGCAGAATGTCAATGAGTTGACGGATCACTACATAACCTCCATCGGAAATATCGTCAATGACACCATGCCACAAAAACTGAAAAGAGTCTCAGAGAAGCCAAAAAATCCTTGGTTTAATGAGTCACTGAACGAAGACAGGCGCAAACTGAGAATGGCCGAAAGGAAATGGCGACAACATCCCTCCTCTCCCGAGCTGAAAGCCCTCAGAAAAACCAGAAACCAATATAACAAAAAGATAATCAATTCCAAAAAAGAATTTATAAGAGCTGAACTGGACAATGCCATAAACAGACCACGAAAACTCTTCGAGATCCTAAAACAACAGTCAAATAAACTAGCCAAAACGGTTCAAGAGAACTCAAAAACTCCCATAAGCTGCGAGGAATTCTCCTCATTTTTCACGGAAAAAAACAAACTGCTAGAAGTTGAGCTCACAAGTGCCGCGGCTAACCTTCTGACCCTTCCTTCACCTAAAAATGAGGCCAATGTGACAACAGAGGGTTTTCAAACAAAAAATAAGGCAAATTGGGACCCATTTGAATTATACGACCAGGAAAAGATCGCCAAAACGCTAGTGGAACTTAGACCGAACAACCACTATCAAGACCCTCTACCGGCAAAGTGTGTAAGAGAAATCAGCCACACTCTAGTTACGATCTGGACCGAGATAATAAATGCTTCACTGGCACAAGGGACCCTCCCTGACTGCCTAAAAACAGGTCAGGTAGTGCCCATCATCAAAAAACCCACAGCGGATGCAACAGACCCGAATAACTATCGACCAGTGACCAACATCCCTTTACTCGCCAAACTTATTGAGAAATGCGTGCAGGGCCAACTGAGTCAACACATCGCTAAGTTCTCATTACTAGATGATTGCCAATCAGGATTCAGAACAGGGCATAGTACTGAAACTGCGATCCTGCATATTGTTGATGACGCCTTACAAGCCCTAGACCGAAATCAAGCATGCCTACTGATTCTCCTAGACATCAGCATTTGACACAGTAAATCACGAAGTACTAATGACCAGGCTACAAGACAGGATGGGTTTGTCCGGAAACGTGCTGAAATGGTTCAATTCTTTCCTACAGAACAGGACTCAACGATTCCTGGTCAACCAAGCAATCTCTTCCCCGCGCCCTAACGCAATTGGGGTCCCACAATGTTCAACGTTATCCCCAGTTCTATTCAACTTGTATGTAGAACCTCTCACGGAGATTCTTCGAAATCACAGATATCCTATCACATGTATGCAGACGACACGCAAATATACATAAAGATCGCCTCCCTTGATGACATTGACCTAATGAACGAGACACTAAAGAGAGCTTTGCAATGGTTAACCACTAATCATCTGAAACTAAATGCCCATAAAACAGAATTCCTGCTAATTTCACCGACAAGGAGCCAACCCGAGGTAAAGGAATGGACTAAATTGGTGACTGCGCTAAATTGCACCCCAACCCTAGTTAATTCAGCGAAATCACTAGGAATTACGTTAGATGAGAACCTCGACATGAAAGACCACATTAACTCAATGGCCAAGAGCGCCCGTTTCCACTTGAACTATTTAAGAAAACTGAAACCGTTTATCTCAGAGGCGGATCTAAAACTGGCTATCCAATCCCTAGTTATCTCGAGGATTGAATACGGTTGCACCACGTTAGCTGGCCTACCGAAAACATCCACAGCACCACTAAAAGCCTGTCTCAGCGCAGCAGCAAGACTCATCACGGGATCGAAGAAATTCAATCACATATCTCCTCACCTGAAAGCCCTAAACTGGCAACTTTTGAGGCCAGAATTGAAATGAAGATGGCCTGTATTACCCACAAAGCGGTTCACTACAACACGCCTAGATACCTAGCCAAGAAAATTAAGCTATCGGGAGGTAACAGACCAACTAGAAGCGCTAAGGAGTTGCTATTGCGACCAGCCTTTTTCCGTTAGAAAAAGACCTATGACCGAGCGTTCTCTGGAGCCGCCCCCAGAGTCTGGAACTCACTCCCTCCAAACATCAGGAAGATTCAAAATACTGTAACATTCAAACGGGAACTGAAGAGCCACATGATGAGTAAATACCCTACATAGAGAAGCCTACAGATCACTGGTATGAACATTTACGCCAAAAAGAAGGATGTTCTCGTCATGAATATTTTGAAGATCAATATCTGACAAATGACTGATTCCACATTCAAGCCTCACAGCCAAAACTATATAACCTCTACCTCACTTTTGTTTATCTAAATGCTCCTTGATACAAGCTAAGCCTTATTCAACTTGTAATGCTAATTGCACATGTAATTGCACTGGTAATGCTATATAACCCTACCTCACCGAGCTTGGCTATATGCCTATGACACAAGCTAAGCCTTATTCACCTCTTAATGCTAATTGCACAGGCATTAGGAATATATATATATATCTAATCACCCCCTTATAGCATATCGCCTTCTACCTCATATCTGTTTGTTGTTATAATTGCTATTATAATGTCAATCCGTAATCTACCTTCTATGTTAAGCGCTCTGATACCCACGGGTCTTGTCCGCCCTATACAAAACACTATAAATAAATAAATAAATAATACATAAAGACTGTTATTGGTATTTAAACAGTACAGTGGATATGAGGAATTGAATGAAAAAGATATGAGTCATTTTGTATATCGGTTTGTGTTTGGCTTGAGACCAGAGATAGGGGATATGATTAAACATAATTTAATGGGATAGCAGTCATGCTCTGTGGACGATGTCCTGAGACATGCTAAATATTGTAGTGATGAAATTGAGGTAAAAGAGAGAAAACTCAAAGAGAAAGCAATGTGGGCAGAACATCAAGTAGCTCAGTTAGAAAATAAGAATGCAGAAGGTAACCAAAATAGAGTGAAAGGAAATTCTAGCAAACCAAAGTTATCTGGAAATATAGAAGATTTAAAGAAGAAATATCCGTGTCATAATTGCGGTAGGATGGGACATTGGAGAAAAGAGTGTAAGTATCCGCCGAAAGTTAATCTGGAAAATACATCATTAAATCCACAGGTGCAGAATGAGATAATTCAGCAACCATCGCCACCGCAACAGGTAGTTAATCCACAGTGTCAGGTGCCACAACCTCCACTTATATCAGATTCCACATGATGCAGAATGGTATACAGTCATTGATCTATGTAATGTGTTCTTCATAGTTCCATTACACCCTGAAAGCCAGAAAATATTTGCGTTCCAATTCAAAAACTGTATTTTAGCATGGTTTCAAATTCCTCAGGGGTATACTGAAAGTCCCTCAATCTTTAATCAATTGTTAAAGAAATCATTAGAAGATCTGAGTTTACCTGGAGAATCAGTTCTAGTGCAGTGCATTGACGATCTGTTAGTGGCGTCAAAAACAAAAGAAGCATGTGCTACAGACACTGTTACCTTGTTAAATCATCTGGCAGATGAAGGACATAAAGTGTCACCGTCAAAATTACAGTTTTGTCAAAAGGAAGTACAATATTTGTGACACAAGATTGCTAAGGGAATTAGACAGGTCACCTTAGAAAGGATCAAAATGATACAGGGAATGAAACCTCCAAAAAAGCAGAGACAGGTGAGAATGTTTCTTGGAATGGTTGGATATTGTCGACAGTGGATTAGAGGATTTTCACTAATAGCCAAACCTTTGCAAAGGTTGACAAAAGCAGATGTAAAAGACCCAATAACTCTTAATAAGGCAGAACTGGAAGCTGTTGAGCAACTAAAAACAAGTCTATGTGACGCACCAGCTTTAGGAATGCCAAATTATGAAAAAGAGTTTGAGTTATATTGCAGTGAGAGGGAAGGATGTGCTTTATCAGTTTTAATACAGAGACATGGAAAGCTGAGAAAGCCAATTGCATACTTTTCTGCTGTTCTGGATCCAGTTGCAAAGGCATTGCCGGGATGTTTAAAGGCAGTAGCTGCTATAAGCAAGAGTATTGAACAAAGTGAAGCTATAGTGATGGGATTTCCGTTGAGAGTGTATGTACCTCACTCGGTGGAGATTCTCCTCACTAGAAGTAAGACACAGTGTCTTACCAATAACAAAATGACAAAATATGAGAAGAAAATTCTAGGTACAGACAATGTTACAATTTCAAGATGTGTAAATGTGAATCCATCTACTTTATTACCTGATGCCATGAATGTGGAAGTAAGATATGAAGTGGATCACAAATGTCTGGATGTACTAGAATATTGCACCAAACCAAGGTCTGACATCAAGGATGTACCTTTACCTGAATCCGGCTATGTGATGTTTGTGGATGGATCATGTTTGAGAACAGATGAGGGTGTATTGAGCGCTGCATATGCTGTTTGTACAGTTGCAGATGTCTTGGAAGCATTTTGTTTGGAAGGAATCCATTCAGCTCAAATTGCAGAATTGATTGCTTTGATTCGAGCATGTGAGTTGGGAAAATAAATCACGATCACCATAGTGACTGACAGTCAATATGGATTTGGGGGTGTCCATGACTATGGTCAACTGTGGTCCCAAAGAGCTTATATGACATTGGCAGGATCCCCCATCAGAAATGCTGAATTTGTGCAAATGTTGATTGATGCTATACAATTGCCAGATAAACTAGCAGTAGTTAAATGTGCAGCCCATAAGAAAGGAGATGATTATATAACAAGAGGTAATAAATATGTTGATTCAATTGCAAAATACTGTGCCAAAAATCAAGCATCCATTAATCGGGATAGACAAACTGAACATGTTTCAAGTCCTTTGATGCTAACAACTGTAGTGGAGATATGGCAGGAGGTAAAAAAAATGCAGGAAGAAGGTAGTGAAGAAGAAAAGGGTAACTGGTTAAAGGCAGTGTGTAGACAAAGAGAAGAGGATGAAATCTGGGTTTATAAGATGAACGACCAGTAATGCCAGATAACATGATTTCAAATATGGCCCGAATGTATCATGGTCAAGCCCATATTGGAAGAGACGCTATGATTAGGTTGTTTAGACAGACATGGTATAATCCAAAGTTTAGGATAATTGCTGAAAGCCTTTGTTAAAGATGCCTTGTATGTCAACAACTGAACCCAAGAACAAAAACTGTTGTGAGTCTGGAAACCATAGCACGGGAGGGAGGTCCATTCACTAGAAGGCAATTGGATTTCATTAAGCTTCCTCCATGTAACAGACTTAGATATGTGCTTGTGATCATGTGTCTATTCTCACGATGGGTTGAAGCATTCCCCACTAGGAGAAATGATGGAGTAACTGTTGCCAAACTCCTGTTATGTGACATAATACCACGCTACGGTTTCCCAGTAACTATTGAAACAGATCGTGGAACTCACTTCCACAATGAACTAATGCAAATGATTTGTGAAGCACGGGACATTCATCAAAAGTTGCATTGTGCTTACACACCAGAAGCTTCAGGGGTGGTTGAACAAATAAATGGAACAATAAAAAACAGAATCGCCAAAATGTGTTTGTCCACAGGACTAAAATGGCCTGATGCCCTGCCACTTGTTTTAATGAACCTGAGGAGTACTCCTGACAAAAGAAAACGATTAAGTCTACATGAGATTTTGATGGGAAGAGTAATGAGACAAGCATTTGTACCAGTTGATAAACTGTTGAGAATAAATGATGATAAAATACTGGATTACTTCAAAAATCAGTCTGACGTAGTAACTTTTGTGTTCCATCAGGTGGGAACTGAGTCACAAATGAAAGAAAAACATCCAGCTCATGATCTAGTTCCTGAAGATTGGGTACGGATAAAAGTTCACAGGAGGAGAAATTGTTTGGTACCTCGATGGCAAAGACCACGAAAAGTCATATTTGTTAGTACAACTGCAGTTAAGTGTGCTGGACTCAAAAGATGGGTGCACTCTAGTCACACTATTCGTGTACCAGAGCCTGAAAATCTGCAGGAAGAAAGTGAAAGCACCGCTGATTCAGATACTAAAGGTGAACCAGAAAGAGATCCAGATACTGAAGCTCGACAGGTCTGTCGACATCTGGAAATATCAGATACTCGCTCTGCATCCGAAGGAAAAAATGAAATTGTTGAAATACCAAATATTGAAGATCGACCTGTAAGTTGAGATTTGGTAGAGACTGATACCAGCAAGGAAAATTAGCAAAGTGGAAAGAAAGCTGGTAATTCGGAAAATACTGAAGGACAGTCTGAAAGCTCTGAAAGCAGGAACCAAAATCTGGAAACTGGTGAAAAGGAAATAACTCACGATGAGGATGAGCTTTCAGGTACCAGCTATGGAGAAGTTCCTAACAGAGTGAAAGAACTGACCAAAGACAGTTTAAATTCCGAAAAAGAATCAGATCCTATGAAATTCATTATAAATGAAACTATAGAAAGATCTGAAACAGAGACAGATGATAGTGATGATGAAACTGAATTGAGGAGAAGTTCGAGAAAACGAACTTGGAGAGTGGAACGAATCTCTACTGAACTTGAAATAAAAAGAGTAAGAAAAGAAGATAATTGGCCTAAAGAAATTGATGAGGTGAAAATTAAACTGGTTAATGAAGCAAAAGAGCAAGAGGATCAAGGAAATGAAATAACCAGTCAAAAGGAGTCGTTGGGAAAGAAAATAGAAGTTGTGCAAAGACTAAAAAGAGTGAGAAGACCAAATCAAAAACTACAAATCACCTGAGTGAACCTACATTGTGCTGCCTCCAATAAAAGAAGTAAACAGCAGCCAAGAGAACTTTTATAGCCAAGGTCTTGAAAAGGAAAGTGAGTAAACTATAACATAAAGAAAGCAAAAGGATTTTCTAAATGTAACAGTGAAAAGAAAGGGATATATATATCCAAACGAAAGCTGTAATTGAATTTGAAGGAACATTGTAAGTGAAATAAGGTTGTAAAGAAACAATTGAAAGTAAAAATATTAAAATATTTGCTGTGTAAAAAAAATGGCTACTAATGAAGTGACTAAATCTATTTGTACTGGAATATTGATGATGATATAGTTAATCCTTGCTATTTTTATTCCTTTTACTCCTGACAGTGAAAGACTGAAAACAAATGAGAGTTTGAAAGATAAAAATAATGATTTGAAAAATGAGAAATTACATGTATATAGGCCTGAAATCCATCAAGATAATTCAGTTAGCGACTTTTCTAAAAATACCTTTTCAAAATTGTTGTCTGAATATGTGAGAACTATGGATGCCAGCAGCTGTTATGTCTGTGTAAAGTTGCCTGCATCTGTGTCAGAAGGTGTTAGCTACCACCATTTGCCATTGACATATGGTGTGACCTGTAGTGATATATCAAGTCTATTTTATAGATCTGGAAAATTAGAATACTACTATTCTGATTCAGATGATGTATTTGTGAAATTGAAAATTGTAGCAGAACTAAACTAAATTAAGCCTGCTAAGGTTTTTGGTGAATATTTTTTGGAAACCCAAGAATTGACTCATTATTATGCTTTTAAACATAATTTGACTTGTAAAATGAGAAATGAACAAAAAGCTTTTTTGAACATGGTAGCGGAAAGGAGACAACAATATAAGAGACTGACTAAATCTACAAAATGGGTATTTTCAGATGATAATCCCAAATGCAAAAATAGCGCTCGCAAAGGGCCAGATTCTGGCCCTCTGCGAGCCGATTTCAGCTTGATGAATCTACCTGTATAATAATAGTGGTAATCTTAGTTTTCAGATTAAGTTATCAATGTAGACAGTGAAGAAATATCAAAAGGTCTTTGAAGAAAAAGATTGAAGAAAAACAAGACAGGGAGATGGAGCAGTATAAAGAAACGTTTTATCAAGATACAAATAAATTAGAAGAAACAGAAATGTAACAAGTACTAATTAAAAGAATTTGATACATGTTGAGTTAAAAATGTTCTAAATTTCGGGAGGTATTTGGTGATAAAATCACCAAAGGGGAAAGTTGATGGAGCAAGGTGGAAACAAACATTTTTGTATAGCCCTTGTAAGATTAACTTTCCATAACAGTAAAAAGTACTAAATGTGTGGTTTTGAAATGAACCAACATAGAGTAAAATGCACACACACAAAGACACGTGGGATACTAATTTGCATGGATTTGCAAAGATAACTCACCAATTTGTCATATATTGTGTCATAAAGAGTACGCATTTATTATAGTCTAATTGAGAATTGCATGGATGTGCTTTTGTCCGTTTATTTGAGGCATATATCATGAAGATTGGTAAGTCAAACTACGCATATATATTGCTTAAAGCTAGGTAAATACAAACCGGGTTATCATTAGAAAAGGGGGAGGTAAACAGAAAGGGCTTCATTTCGTAAATTTACATTTATTTGTGTTTGTTTTCATAATAGTTCCTAAATTGAGGCCTATGCGAGCAAATAAAGATGGACGCTGACTGAAATTCCGAGATGGCGATAGAAGTGCGCAGGCGCCAGATCGGAGATGCGAGCTGCCTGTGACTGAGCAGTATGGTTCAAGGACAGAAAAAAACAGTGAAGTCAGTATTTGGTTCGTGGGAAAAATCCTACAAATAACAATTTAAAGGACACTCGGAAGGAAGTTAAAGTTTGGACAATAACACCACAGTTTGCCGCACGGTGAAGATGACTATGCACAAACTTATAATGAAAGACGATGAGGTGATGCTCGTCCGGCTCTAAATTGACCAATCACGGACATTCTAGAACTTCAGAGTTACGAATTTAGATAGATAAGTTAGGGGAAAAGGGTATAAAAGAGGACATTTGGGACATTGAAGGGAGCTCGCTTCTTGACTTGATCTTTGCACCCTGAGATGCTGTAGGTCTGCGCAATTTTCCTATGGCGCAGGGACTTTGACATTTTTCTTCACTTTAACTTTTGAATGGGTGCGAAGTCCTGAGAGAGATAGAGAGAAAGACAGAGAGGTTTTCGTTTTGGAACTATTACATTCTATGCTGATGTCTTCGCTTCTATGTTTGGGTAATATGCCTTTTATTTTTCTTTAAAGCTGTCATGCTATTGATGGAGCAAGGTTGCACACGTAAGGTGACTTGCTTGTATTCAGCCCTCTGGAAAATAATATTAATGTACTAACTAACATGTTTTGTCATATTAATATTGCATTATACGACATTTAGATATCTAGGGGAAGCTTGTCAATGTGCTTTTACTAACTATAATCCGCTTGCATTAAAATGTCTGCTGCTACGCGGGATTTTTCTACTGCGCATGTGTCAGTCACACTCACATGTTATTTTGCTTGGTGGGAAACTTTTGCTTCTGCGCAATAGAACTAAGATGGATGTTCTGTGTCTTAACGTGCAAGAAGCTTGCATTGCTGCTTGGCTAAGCTGTTCGTTTTGCCTAACGTTTAATGCAATAGTTTAAATAAAATAATGGGAATAGAGTAGAAAGAAGTGGTATAAAGTGCATTCATTTTATTCTGTGTCTCTAAAACTGTTTCTTTTCTATTCTTGCATTTATCGTATTTGGGCCTAAATGTACCTCTGAACTCCATCTTGGAGAGACTGCGCCTGTGCGAAAGAAACCCCAAGCCACTGAAGCTGTGGCATTGAAACAGTGCCAAATCTGACATGGATTGTAAAAACTATGAGAAGAGTGAACTCCTCAACCTGCCAGAGGAAGCTGAATTGAACAAATTGTTCAAATGTCTTATTGTTACATTTACCACCAGGCGGAATAAAAGTACATGATAGGGGAACATCACTTACAACGCATTTTTTACAACGCACTACCATTACATCGCAACCATTACAACGCATACCATTACAACGCATTGCGCTGGGGGGCGCTCTAGGATAGGGAATATATTTAATTTACTATCCAACACCTTCCCTGCTATCCACGGGGACTGGAGTTGGAATAGTAAATTAAATAATTCACTATCCAGCGCCTAAAAGCATTATGCGTTGTAATGGACTGCGTGGTAAAAACCGCGTTGTAAAGGCATGCGATGTAAAAGCATGCGTTGTAGTGACACCAATCCACATGATAAGATAAAGTTATGGGAGGTAACATTTAAATACATGATTGACAAGTTACCTCATATTAATATGGTGTGATGACTACTCCTCGTCTTTTGTCCAATAAAATTGTGGGATTTCACACATTTGCAACATTTGGGGTTGGTACACTGACCTGGAAAATAGTATAACTAGGGTAGACTTAGCTAGTTAGATTTTCCGACTTGTCCGAATAGCTGACCTGTCACTGACCCAACGCACTCAATAGGTGATCGAGAGCAGAAGTGCTGGCGGAGCACTCAGTCAGATGATTCAATAACCCAATCAGGGTTCTGGAGAGGAGTTTGATTACCCAGTCGGGGTTCGGCTGTTAGCTGCAGAGAGAGTAATAACGCTAGTGTTACACTTTAGCTGTGGGTGCCTGTCTTAGCCTGTGGTGGTTCTGTCCTGATCCAATTTGGTCTGTAACCTGTCCTGATTCTGATCTGCACCTGTTCTTTCCTCCTGGCACCTGCACTTTGGGATTCTTATCCTTTGACTCAGCCCGTGGCCAGGGTTGGTCACCACACCATTCTAGGAAACTATAAAGTGTGGGCTCGTCATTGTACTGTTTCCCCTTTCTCTACCCACCCTTTGTCTAAATGCTTAATGATATTTTCCTTTCAAAAGTATTGCATATGTTGTTTTTAATCTTCATTATTCTAAAAGAATAAGAAATTATTGATTTCATGGTTTCAAACATTTAAAGATTTACTTAGATAAAAGAACTTTGTGGTTATTTATGAAATGCTAAATGTTATTATACTATCTATTTTCTTGCTAACTCCCTTGATCCTTTATGACTATAGGTATCGGTGGCTTGGATTGGTAAAACAAATGGTATAGATCCCGAATGGAAAAATAAAAATTGATTGAGTAAAGGTTTACCTGTTTAAAATATATATAGTTTATGGGCCCAGGTGAGTATGGTAAACTGAACAGGTGAGCCTGCACTCTATCACTAATAAATGAATGTTATTGAACTTTAATTTTTCTTTCAGGATTTATTGCATAACTGAATTATTTTCATTCTAATAAAACGTAGAGGTCATGCTAGAAGATTAAATCTCTAAATAGAAATTAAATAAATGGAGAATTAAGCTGGTCTTGTTGTCCATAGTTATCTTTTACTAGCAGATCAAATAAAATAAATGAATAGTAGGGTGTTTCTAAAATGTCTTCTTTCAGAAACCATGGTATTAGAAATAAAACTGCAGTTGTAAATAATGTATAAACTTAGTCTAGGCACTCCGCATTAGCACTGCGACTCCTCTTTTGGATCTTTACTGAACCCTCGGAGCAGATTAAATGTGTGAATGAATGTAAGGAAAGAATGATAGGCCCAGTTGTAAGAGAATAGTGAGTAACTCCGTGGGATAAAGTGATGGTTTTATGAAGAATTTTTGGAGCCGCGCTGCACCACAAGTAAGCAGAGGCACGTGAGGTGAGGGCCCTGCACGGTGCCTGTGAGCTCCACTCTCCACAACACAGGCCTGGAAGACCCAAAGGTGTAGATGTCACAAGTGATATTTCTCCACCTCTTTAAACCGTGCACTGCACTTTCAGCCCCCTGGGTGTTCCCAACCCTCGAGGCATTTACCAGATGATTTTCAAACTGCCTTTAAAAAGTAGTTCTAGGGGAGGAGCTTCGCAGGCAACCAAGATGGCCGCGTGAGCTCGGAGCTCCGAAGACCCTCCGATCCTCCGCATTGATCCTGCTATATATCCTGTCCCAAGGTGGTGGGAATCAGTTGCGGTGCTGTTGCTGATGCGGGGCCCGTTCTCCGATTGAAGATCCGGGCTTCCTGTGCCGAGTTACACCGTCGTGAAGTTTGGTGACGACGACGCCATAACAATCTGGCATTGAGAGGGGGACGGTGGTGCTTCTACACGGTGGCAGTCCGAGAGGGTATGAGCTGCCTTGCTCAGTGCCGGTGACCAGACTGGTCTGCCCGGAGGCCTGGCGTTCCGCTGGGACGGTGGAGGTGATTGTTGACTTCGACCGTCTGGTGGTGGTAGTGTTGGCTTGACCCCGCCTTGGGTCGCGCGATCCCCGTCGCCCATCATGGCGGGCAGAGGAGACCCGGACAAGGGGAAGCCCCCGAGAGTCAGCACGAAACCTTCCCTCTCGCAGACCACCATTTCTGAGCGCTTCTCCCTTCCTAAGGGCTCGCCTGGTGCTTCGGGCCGTACCAAGGACTCACACCAAGATGTGTCTCCGGAAGATGCTGAACCCACCCTCCGGGACGTAATGGGAGCCATTGCGGGCGTTAAGGCCGAAATGCATAAGCAGCACGAAGTGTTGTCGCACAAGGTTGATACCCTCACGATTGAACTCAACTTAATCAGAGCCGACCTCGGGAAAACGAACAACAGGGTCTAGTCGCTCGACATCAAGACGTCGAGCTTGACTACTGACATGTCTTATGTACAGTCGGAGGTTCAGGATCTGAAGGCCGCCAACTCGATGCTTGCCCGCCGGCTCGATGATTTTGAAGGACGGGCACGGCGCCAGAACGTCCGCATTATAGGTGTACCGGAGGGTGCGGAAGAGGACGCTGCCGATCTATTTGTTGAGGAACTGGTGGTGAAGCACTTGGCTCCCGGTGGCCTGAGTAAGTTCTTCTCGGTGGAGCGAGCGCATAGAATGCCTGGAGGCCAACCGAAATCGGGAGCGTCTCTGCGCCCCATCATTGCCAGACTTTTTAACTACAGAGACCGAGATGCGATCCTGCAGGCATCAAGGAGAGGCGGTCCGTTG
Source organism: Lissotriton vulgaris (assembly GCF_964263255.1). Lineage (NCBI taxonomy): Eukaryota > Metazoa > Chordata > Amphibia > Caudata > Salamandridae > Lissotriton > Lissotriton vulgaris. The sequence continues at coordinate 2,111,558,883 of NC_141689.1, read as the reverse complement.
AAATTTCAAAACGCAGATGTGAACTTCTTCCCTGACTTCACTCAAGCAGTACAGAAACGCTGACAAAGCTTCATGGGTGTTAAACGGAGACTGCGGGAGATGGGGTTGAAGTACTCCATGCTTTACCCAGCGAAGCTTCGTACAGAACATGGCGCTCGAGCGGTGTTTTTTGACTTGCCGGAGGCAGCTGGGGACTGGCTAGACACTTTGCCTCAACGTCGGACTACCCCTGAGGATCAGTCGGAAGAGGCGTCGGGTGGTCCTGGCTCTCAGGAATGAACTGTGTTTTACGGATTTCTTTCGGTGGAGGGCCCTGCGGATGCAAGCAGTCACTGACTTTTGTTTTCTTTTCTTATTTCTGCTGTTTTTCAACTTTGGAGGGTAACGGGGGGTGATAGGATGTCTCCTCTGGGGGCTTTTCGTAGGTTAGTTTATTAGGGGCGACAGGCACACTGCTAGTTGGGGGGGCTTCTTAGTCTAATGCAGGGGTGCAGGGTGGGGGGTGGTTGGTTTGTGTGTTTCTCCTTTGCTTTTCCTTTTTCTCTCTTCCTATGGCAAGGCTACTATTGTTCTGTTTGCAACGCTGCGGTCGCTGTTTTCTGGGGGTGGTGGTTGGGACGGTGCATCTTTGATGATGGGAGGTAGGACTTTAAATGTGTTGAGTTGGAACGTGAATGGGCTGGGGGATCGCATTAAACGTGGGGTTGTGTTACAAATGTTTAAACGTTGTGTACCCGATGTTATACTCTTGCAGGAGACGCATCTCATTGGCAATACTTGTCAGGCACTTAACAGAAAGGGGTTTAAGATGGTGGTTCTCTTCGGGGTCCCGAGGGGTTGGAATCATGGTGCGCATGTCTCTCCCCCTGGAGGTGGAGTCCAAAGTGATTGATGATAGGGGCCGATATGTTGCTGTGGTGGGCAGGTGGGAGGGGCGCACCCTGGTTTTGGTTTCAGTTTACGTCCCCCCGGGTTTGCAGACGACTACCTTTCAGGATCTCGGGGGCGCCATTTTGGGTGTCCCGGAGGTATTGCTTGTACTTGGTGGGGATTTTAATTCTGTGGTTTCGGGAACCCTTGACCGTTTTCCGTCCAGAGATCTTCACTGTGCGCAATCATGGCTCCCGAATTTCATGAGTACTATGGGCCTTATTGACTGTTGGCGGCTTCTACACCCTGCCCAGCGGCAGTACACCTTTCACTCGGGCGCACACGGTAGCCTTTCCAGAATTGACTACATCTTGACTCCGGCGGTTCAGGCATCGACCGTCTCTGGAGCCCGCCTTATGGCCAGAGGTATATCGGACCACTCCCCTGTCTGGGTATCCTTTGACTTTGGTACTGCGGCGACGACCAGGGTGGCGCCGGTCAACCCCTGGTACTTCCGCAACCCCAAAACTCGAGACCTCCTAGCTAAAGCCATCGACCTGTATTTCACTGAGAATACGGGTACGGTAACGTCGGCCTATCCCTCTGGGAGGCCTTTAAGACTGTCCTGAGAGGAGAAGCTTTCTCCCTGATAGCCGAGGTGCGCAGACGAAGGGATGAAGAAATGGTGCGGTTGGAGTCGGATATTGAGGGCCTGGACTCCCAGTTGGCGTTAGACCCGACGCCCGAACTGTTGCACGCTCTCTCCCTAAAGCAGTCGGAATATCGAGCCACTGCCACTGACGCTGCCAAGGCGATGGGCTGGGAACAGCAAGGGAGGATCTACGATGCGGGGGACAAGGCGGGCAAGCTCCTTGCCTGGTTGGATAGGAGGGAGTTGGCTTCCCGTGTAGTGCCTGAGATTTTGGACGAGGACGGGGTGGTTGTTACTGACCCCAGTGCTATCGCCTCAGCTTTTGCCGACTACTTCGAGACGGTTTACACCTCAGTCTCCACCTTGACTGAGTCGGACTCGGTCTCTTTTCTGGAAAGGGTTGAGCTTCCATGCCTGTCGGACACCGAGCGTGACGACATGGACCGGGGTATTACGGCAGACGAAGTGGATTAAAGCAGATACCGTCGCAGTGCCCCTGCGGCGTATGTTCTTGGAGGCCCGGGAGGTTGGCGAACTCCCACTGGACCAGCGCCTGGCCACCATCGTGGTCATTCATAAGGAGGGGAAGCCCAGAGACCTTTGTAGATCATATCGCCCGATCTCTCTGCTGAATGCCGAACCCAAGATCCTGGCTAAGTTGCTGGCTAATCGGCTTGTGGGTGTGATCGCAGACTTGGTCCATCCAGACCAGTCGGGCTTTATACCCCACTGCAATACCGCCCTTAACCTTCGGAGGCTTCACGCTGTCATGGCGCGGGCCGACTGTCCTGGCTTCACTGGACGCAACGATGGCGTTTGATTCCCTCGAATGGAACTGTCTCTGGGCGGTATTGTCCAAGTTTGGGTTTGGCCCCGACTTCATAAGTTGGGTCCGGCTTCTCTATGCCTCCCCGTTGGCCACTGTAACGGTCAATGGCCGGATGTCTACTTCCTTTGCCTTGCACAGGGGTACTAGACAGAGTTGTCCGCTATCACCGCTCCTTTTTGCCTTGGCGCTTGAGCCGCTTGCTGCCTGGATCCGCACTCGCCCTGACATCTGTGGGATCAAGTGGTCGCCTGGCTTTGAGGATCGAGTCTCGCTGTATGCGGACGATATTCTGCTCTACCTTACCTCCCCCTGTCGGTCTTTGATTGTGATGTTTGACGTACTGTGCACTTTTGGTGGGTACTCGGGCCTGGTTATCAACTGGTTCAAGTCTTACCTCTATGTGCTTAGCAGAGACACTCCACGTCTTCCCAGGGGCTGTGCGATACAGGTCTCGCAGCAGGGATTCAAGTACCTGGGTATCTACATATCAACGGATGCCCGGGCACGATACGCCAACAACTTGCTTCCCCCTCTTGCGCGCCTTAGGCGCGATGTGGAGGGCTGGAAAAGATTGCCACTGTCCCTGTTGGGCCGCGAGGCATTGTTCAAGATGATGTCCCTGCCGAGATTCTTATAGGCGCTTCAGAATACGCAGGACCCCGTCCCTTCCAAGTATTTCAGGGAAATTGAAGGTCTACAGCGGGCCCTTTTGTGGGAGGGTAGGCCGCGTATAGCCGTAGTTAAGCTGACCATTCCGACGGCGGTATTGCCTCGCCTGATGTCCGCCGGTACTACTGGGCCTCCCAATTGGCTGCTCTTAATCATGGCTTTTATGGACCGGCGGAAAGCCCGGGGTATGCCATGGATCGCTGGCTCATGAATGACGGGATGTACTACAGAGCGTTGTACTCTAGATCTCTGGACTGAAAATTGACTGGTCCCACCAAGATCGCTGTACATATATGGAGGGCCATTTCAAAGGCACTGGGGTGGAAGGGTAGGCTCACTATGGCCACTCCCCTCTATGACTCCGACTTGCTGGGTAGGTTGTGGCACTCGAAGGGGTTTGACCGGTGGGACCTCATTGGCATTTCCAAGGTAGCTGATGTTATGGCCAGAGGAGAAATTAAATCTTTTGAGACTCTGCAGACTTAATTCCAACTGGGTGCCACAGAATATTTTAGATATGCACAGTTGAGACATGCCCTTACGTCTACCCTGCCTGTTGGTGAGAAGGTCCCCGAGTTGTCCCCGCTGGAGGATAGGGTGCTGGACGGCCATATGCCGGACAGCGCCATTTCCCTGACTTATAAAAAGCTAATAAATGTTCGGACGGACCTGTTGTTGAAAGTGCGTGATCAGAGGGTGCGTGATGGGATTGAGTTGGATGATGAAGATTGGCAGTGTGTGGTGTTCTCCCCCAAGGAAGTAGCAATTTCAGCCAAGCTGCGCTTAGTTCAGCTGAAAATACTCCACAGGGTTTACGTCACTGGCCCCAGGTTTATTCACATGGGGCTTTCCCAGGATGGCCTTTGTAGGCGAGGATGCGGTGCACTGGCCACCTTTATGCATACCATTTGGGAATGCCAGGCCATTGCCTCCTATTGGGAACGGGTGCATGCGGTTATGCGTGACGTGACTGGTGTTGATTTGTCTGCAGAAGCTCGACGCTGTTTGTTGAACGTGTGGGGTCCGACTGACTACAATAATGCACAAACCCGCTGGGCCACGCTAGGGAACATGGTGGCCAAGCAAGATATTGCTAAAAAATGGGGCGCCCCGACCCCCCCCTCCGTGGGTCTCTGGAAAACTAATATGGACTGGTGCATGCTCCGTGAGAAAACTGTGTACCTAGCTAGGGGTAAGCCTAAGATGTGGGGGATGATCTGGGGGGCATGGAATGCATACAGAGGTGATATTTGTGTGCCCCCTGATGTAGGTCCGCTGGAGGTTCGTCTTTCACCCTAGCCATTCCCTCCGCCCAATGTTTCACTTAAACGTAATCCTGTTTCTTCTTCCCCCCACAACTGTATGCTCCTTTCAATATGTTTCGTTCAAAATGCTGACAGGTCCCACTCGCCCCCTGGATTTGTGCTTTACCGCTCCTATGTTCTGCCTTGCCGCCTTTTCCTTCCTCCCCCCCCCCCTTTTTCCTTCTTCTTGTTCCTTTTAGGTTTCTATCTTGTTCCTTAGGTTCATATTTATATTATAAAATTAAACCTGATTGCTCCTTGAATTGTTTTGTGCACACCTTTTCTCCGCTCTTATAATGCTGCCTAGCCTCAGGGATGTAAGGTTGAATAGCTGTGTGCTTTGTATCATCAATAAAGGTTTTCCACAAAAAAAAAAAAAAAGTAGTTCTAGTTGATCTTCGGCCTTGAGTTGGTGGTGGTCCACCCCAGCCATCAGGAGTACACTTGAGGGGCTTCTTGACGCCTAAAAGTTTAGGGTCTTCCTCTGGAGCCTTTCTTGCTACTCTTCTTCTTAGTGCTTCCCTGTGCTGGGGTTTAAAAATGAAGGTGGACTATTGTAGGACGTGGGAGTCACCAATCTAATTCAGAGATTCAACTTCACACCTCCTATCCTGAATATAGCTTCCATGGGTCGGGTACCTGGCTGCACAATCTATTGCACAGCATTCAAGGAAGAAAGAAAGTTTAAAGCACATCTCACTTGTAGCCCAAGTTGTTTCTTCCCTCCAAGATGTAGTGCAAGATGTAGTAGAAACTCACTGTTGTGACCAGAGCCAGAGTTCTGCCTATTCTCTGCTCGTCCCACAAAGCCTGCAATTACTTAACAGAGAGGTACTGTTAATCCTTTAATGACGATTTCAGTCACTCGCTTCCTCTGTCAGGGAAAATCTAATCTCCTCCGTGTAGGCTAGTGTTTCAGGGGGCTTTGATCTCCCAGCTCAGCGTCATAGTAATCGACTCTCCCTGCAGGGCAACTCAAAGCATAAATCCCGTTAAAGCTGGCTCAGGGAAATATGCCAACTTTACAAAGTACATGAATAAACTTTTGAAGAGTACAAGAGACTCTAAATGAATTTTTGACTCAGACATTAACTTAAAGGACAAGTCCATGAGCTTACAATTTAGACAGGCTTTGAAGAAAGCGCAAACCAGTTTAAACGCTACAAATGTACCCTGCAGACAGAAAGAAATGGGGCATTACTTTGTTGCATTCCCAGTTGAATAGAATGGGTTTAGCAGGCCACAATCAGTTCAATCTGTGTAAGGTTTAACTGTGTGTACATGCCTGGATGTGGCACCCAACAATCTTTGTCGCTCAGCCTGCATGTATGACACAGGTGTTCATAACAAAATATTAATTTGTGATATGTTCAGAGTCTCTTAACCCAGTTGTGCTGCAGTGAACCCCATTGAAGAAGCTGGGTACCAGGCATTACAGTTTGTGAGACTGCAATAGGGGGTCTCAAACAGCAACCAGAGGTCCAGAAGCAAGAACACTGGGGTCTTATCACAGGTATGAACCCAATTAATCACATACATACATGTCCAGACATTCTATTGAAATTTGGGACCTACTTTCTCCCACACAGCCTGAGCTTGGGTTCTTTACTGAAACCTGGCTAAACCCCCACTCCACACCTTCTCTCGCTCTAGCCATACCGGAAGGCTATAAGTTTATCAGGATGGACAGACCAACCAAGATGGGGGGAGAGATTCCCATCGCTCACAAAGACAGTATGAATGTTTCTTTATTGGATGAGTGTTGTAGTGTAAAGTTGGAACTTCTTATTTTTCTAATTGATTTTTCAAATCAAGTCAGTTAGAAGGGGGCCTTAGTCTATCGCCCGCCAGGCCCTTTAGTGGATTTTTCTCCTTCACTTACCGAATTAATAGCTTCTTATGTACTTGCAAGTAATAACATTTTACTATTAGGTGATTTTAACATCCATAGCGAATGTACCAACAATGCTGGGTCACTAGCTCTTTTGGATGACCTAGCACTCCTAATCCTAAATAAACAGAATGAAGGTACTACTCACATGGCCGGTCACACTTTGAATATTATCTTGTCTAACTCCCCTAATGTACGATGTGAGCCCCCATTACAACTAGTTTGGACAGACCATGCATTATTTGAATTTTCCATCAAGGGCCATAAGGAACATAGGGGTCAACACTTGGACACCTAAACGACTCGTAGGCAGTGGGAAAAGGTTACTCCAAAGAGTTTCCACGCCTCCTTAGAAGTACCATGTAACAATCCCTCAGATAATCTAGCACAGGCCCTAACCAAATATAACCTGGCACCAACTCAGACCATTGACCACCTTGCACCCCTGAAACGCCCCCCCCCCCCCCAATCACTCTAAACGCCCTCAGCTACGTATAAAAAAAAACTGTGCAAGAAATATGAGAGAAAATGGCGTATCACCCATGAGGAAAGTGATAAATCCAGTTCTTAGTCTCTTTGTCAAGTCAGCACAATAACATCAAGGGCCATATGTATCAAGCCTTTTTGGAATTGCAAATGCCGAAATTCGCAGAATTTCGGCCTTTGCGAATCTCAAACGGCCTTTTTGCATGTTTTGGGATGTATGAATTATTCACAAAATAAGGAATATCAAAGATTTGCGATTCCTTATTTTGCCATAGCATTTAAGGAATCGCAATTTTGCGATTCCTTAAATGCTATGTATGTAGCATTTTTGGGCTGTGAATTATGGTTAAGAATTCGCAAATTACCACCAACTTGTAGTTGATGGTAACTTGCAAATTCTTTGCAAAATGCGCAATTTGGCATTTTTGAAGGTGGCATGTGATGCACACACATGCCCATAGTGCATGTATGTGCGCCATATGCACACTCATGTACATTTCAGGGGTGCAGCAGGGTGTCTTTGAGACACCCCTGCACCCTTGAAATAATTCTCAAATTGCGATTAGCAAATTGCGAATTCGCAATTTGGGAATTATTTCGCAATCATTCCTATGGGCCTCCTGGCCCATAGGAATGCATTGGAAATTATTCCTTACTTGCAAATTCGCAAAATGTGAATTCGCAAATAAGGAAGATTAAGGAATCGCTAAAAAAAAGCGAATTTCTTCATACATACCATTTTGCGATTCCTAAATAGCGATTCCTTAAAAATCGCTATTTAGGAATTGCAAAAGGGTTTGTTGATACATATGGCCCCAAGGCTGCACGTAAAAATCACATTTCCACCCAACTTACATTGGCTGGCAATGCTCCGAAGGTTCTATACAACATTCTTCAGTCATTTATAAAACCTAAGGCCTGTGAGAATGTGGAAGCACCTTCACAAACATTATGCAATGACATTGCACAACATTTTTCGCACAAAATAGAGCAGATTTATGAAAAAATTGTTTCATCTGGAAATCAATATCAGACTTTCATGGCCACAGAAATTCCAGAACCAACTTCCCTCATGTTGCTTGAAAACTTTCCCCCATTAACTACAGCAGACGTAGCGGCTCTAATTCATAAAATGAAATCTGGTTCACCTTGCAATTTGATTCCTGCTAGAGTAGCCAGCATCAAAACAAAAATAACCAGGTTCCTAAAACTACAGAAATCTCTTCTATTGTATTTCTATTTGTAGTCCATGTAAAGCTTTGTAGTTTTCTACATAACCCTCACTCAACTTAAGTTTGTGGCAAATTTTAATTATCTTGCATAAAAACCCCTTTTAAACTTTGTTGACAGTTTTAGAGAAATTTGGGACTCCTAAAACATGTACTCATTAGAATCCTCGTTCTTTCAGTCCCACACACAACCGTTGTGAAAAAATTTGAAAAGGCAAAATGACCCCTCACGGGCGCACCACCAACAGGGTAACTGGCAGGTACTCACCAGATAAGCCCATTTTTCTCATCATTGGTGGTCATTTTGCCCAAAGAAAAAGTGTCCAAAATAAAATAAAAGTGTGTGCAGTGAAGTGACAACAAATCACACTCCACTAGAGTAGCCTGCACCCTAATCCCTCAATTACCTCCATTGATTGAACATCTTCTGAATCTGTCAATAAAGGAATGTTTTGTTCCATCGGAATGGAAAGCTGCGCAGATTATGCCGATTCATAAGAACACCAAGACACCTTTGACTGATCTGACTAATCTCCGCCCCATTTCACTCCTACCATTACAAACATCTCTCAAACCACGTCGAACTTTCAGGCTGTTTAGACTCTTCCCACTCAGGCTTTAGGCCCAAACATAGCACCGAATCAGACCTGCCAGTAGTCACCGATAACATCAGAATGAATCTAGACAAGGGCCATTCTATGATTCTGGTGCTATTGGACCTATATGCTGCGTTCGACGTGGTTTCCCATCAAATATTGCTCAGACGGTTGAAGGAAATTGGATTAAGAGACTCCGCTTTTCAGTGGATGTCAAGCTTCCTATCTGGCCAATCTCAGACGGTCAACCTAGGCCATATCGTTCGGCACCCATGGAACTGTCCAAGGGAGTACCACAGGGTTCCTGTCTGAGTCCTACTCTATTCAATATTTATGTAGCTCCTTGGCCAAAGTTCTAAGAACATACAGGTTTATTCCAATATCATATGCGACGATACACAGCTACTCTTCCCTTTCGATGAGTTCACTTCCACCGTACAAAAGACCTTCTCATTGGGTATGAGTGCCATCTCACACTGGATGAAAAATAACTTCCTCCAATGTAATGTTGTGAAAACTGAGATTTTACTTTTTGGAGACGCACCCTTACTTTGGTAACCCAACTGGTGGCCTACTAATCTTGGGATTTCCCCATATCCTAAAGCCTCAGTTTAGAACCTAGGAGTCTGTTTGGACCATGCCATCACTTTTAAGGAGCATATCGGTCAGACAGTGGGTACCTGTTTTCATACTTTGGGCCTACTTCGACAAGTCTTTCTCTTGCTCCCAGACTCTGTCCCGAGGACCCTGTCTCAGGCACTCATATTGATTCGCCTGTACTATTGTAACGGTCTGCTGCTCTCTGCCAATGAAGCCTCGATTAACAGACTTCAGGTGGTTCAGAACACAGAGGCACGACTAGTTCTGAATATGCTCCCTGCATCAGCGTCTCGCCCTCTTCTCTTGAAACTCCATTGGCTACCCATACGCCAACGGATACAATTTAAAATCTGCTAACTATCCACAAGGCACTGTTCAATCTTGGCCCCAGCTATCTCTCAGAAAAATGTATTCCTTATCAACCCTCAAGGTCCCTATGATCTAGCTCCAAACATCTGCTGAAGGTCCCTCGAAATTAGGAGAGCAAGGTTAGGAGGAAGGGCTCTCTCATATCTTGGCCCACGATATTGGAATACACTTCCTCTACACCTAAGAGTATGCTCTAATCATCTTAATTTTAGAAAGCTATTTAAAACTACCCTTTTTGCTTCTAATTTCTGTAGTTTCCTTGAATGTAAATGATACTTAGAGTCGATTCTGGCGCCATATAAAACCTAAAATAAATAAATAAATAAAATACATATTCTGCTCAGAGTGCTTAGATGGTAGAGCTAGACAAATTCACACAATCCCATATGGCAATGCTACTGTTAAATTGCACATGGATTTCATTCTCCAAGCTGTTACACTAATCTTACATGCCCACGTCTTGAACAGTAGTAGTAATGGAAAAAAAGCTTTAGCAGAACTAAAAAAGCTTTATCAATAATCAAGGCCTCCAAATAAGTTATGACCTAACAATCAAAGCAGTAAGGGCACTCTGGTGCCAAGGAATCACAATCACCAATAATATGGCTCCCAAAGTAAGCTTGAATAATCACTCAAATGTCAACTTTTCAAAAAGTCCCTTTGCCTGAAGCATCAGCTTGTCAGTTTCAGAAAATACAAGCTTCACCAAGAAATACAAAATGTATGAGTCACTGACATAATATCGATTACCAATACACAAATATCTACACAAACATATCGATAGCCAAAATATCGACATCTTATCTTTATAATGTAAATGGCTAAAATATCTGGAGAAAAAAAATTGATGTTAAAAATATCGATGTACAAAATATTGTTTTTTTCTATATATATAAAAATACACAATTAACATAATTAATGACCAATTAATTAATTAATTCATATTAATTAACAAACAACTGATAAATAATTAATAATACATTAATTCCCACAATTAACACTATAAATTATAAATTAAATAAATATGAATATATACAAATTATTAAATGTATTAACATTAAATTACTTCCCACCCTATTCCCCTATAAACCCACAACCCGATCATACAAAAATGATACAATTAACATAAATATCAATTAATTAATCATAATTAACAACTAATTAATAATTAAATAATAATAAACTTATTCCCACAGTTAATACTATAACATCTAAATTAAATACCTACTAATATATAAAAATATTAAATAATTTATTATGATTAAATTACTTCCCACCCTATTCCCTATAAACCCAAAATCCGCTCCTAAAAAACAAAAACACAATTAACATATTTAATTTATTAAAATTAACAACCAATAATAAAAAATAATAATAAATTAATTCCTAAAATTTACACTATAAAATCTAAATTAAATAAATACTGATATGTAATAAAATGTTATTATTTATTATAATTAAATTACTTCCCACCCTATCCCCCTATAACCCCACAACCCGCTCCTAAAAAAATAACACAATTAATATAATTACCAATTAGTTAATTAATAAAAATTAACCAATTAATAATTAATTAATAATACATTGATTCCCATAATTGACACTATAAAAATGGTAATTAAATAAATGCAATCTAAATAATTTATTATAACTAAATTACTTCCCACCCTATTCCCCTATAAACCCACAACCCGCTAAGAACTAAACACAAAATGTAATTAACATAAAATTAATCACTACTAAAAATGTAACAAATATTTTTTAAAAAGCAATACTTATACAAAAAATAGATCGCACACTTTCAAAATACATACTAAAATACATAACACTAATTTAATCATCGATATTTTAAACAACGATATTATTGCAAACAATATTACTGACTTCGATATTAACGATATTTCTTACCATAAAGTCTTTATTCTTTACCATGATATTCTTGCTGTCGATATTCCTGTATCATGCTATTTCCAACTCGATATTTGTGCATGTCGATATTTAAAACTCGATATTCTGACTGTGCACCTGTTAAATATATAGCGATTCTGCCTTTCATGCCCATTCCATTTATCATTATCAAATACCAGGAATGCCCATCATAAGGCAATTCATTTCACTATAATTATGCCAGAGATGACCAGTCAAGCAAGCATGGCCCCAGTAACTCAATGATGGGCTACTATCCTTGCAATGTCGGTCAGATTTTTACCAACAAATACATACCCTCAATGTAATGGATGGGTCACAATTATAAAGAAGCAGTCAGCATGATAAGAACGCCCAGAAATATGTACTCTGTAGAGCCCCATTATGTCCAGGATTACCAGCATTCTGTTAGAATATCCATAAATATGTAATTGATGGCCCACTATTTACAGGGATGGGCAGCAGGTCAAAAACACTGATGTCAGAGAAAGCCACCTTGTTGTCAAAATGCTCAGACATGTGTCCTGAAACGGCAATATATCAGTAGCTAGAATGTTGCCAAGAAAACCCATGAATATGACGCTCTGGAAACAAAATTAGAAAAGGATAATCAACATGACAACAAAAATTCTTATAATTGCCACTGATGGACCACTATTATATTAAGGATAGCCATCTTGTCTCCAATAATGCACAGACATATGTCACTTGTGCCCACCCTTATGTTGGTAGTGGCCACATGATCACTATTGTGCAAAGAAAGCCAGCGTGGCTCCAAAAATTCCAAGAATTTACAAGAATCAGTACCATACTACGCTTGACCCCATTTCATCCACCAACTGTGAAGCTGCAACCTTTGCAATCAACATTAATTGCAAACAAACTTTTAAAGGCATTTTGCTTTACCGACCTCCCGGACCTCGGAACTTCTTTCTTGGGTCCCTCTCTGAGCTAAATGACTACACTATAGGCTCCACTGATTACACAATACTGGGAGATTTCAACTTCCCTTTGGAAGAACAGGGAAATCACGACACCTCCCAACTTACTGCTGATTTCCTTACTCTAGGACTTCAGCAATTGGTAAAGGGAACTACTCACCAGGCGGGACACACACTAGACGGTGTGTTCACCAATAACTCTCTCATCACGATATTAGACACTCTACCCCTTACCTGGACTGATCATAGGGCCATTATATTTGGTATTGACACTCGCCCAGTTAACCTTCCCGCTTCCAGACCACCTAGCAGGGCAGCAATTCGTGCCTGGAAGAATGCTGACATCCCTCAGATGGCAAATATCCTGACATTATCCTCCCCTACTATAGGGTCCAACCCTGTCCCCTCAGCTTCTGACTTCCAAGACTGGATTAGGAACGCTGCTGATCAGGTCGCCCCGGAAAAGTCCATCCAACCTAACAGAAGGTCGCCATCGGCGGCATGGTACACAGAAGAGCTTAGACTTCACCGACAACATTGTCGGAATTTAGAAAGACGCTGGAGGAAATCCTATTGCCCCATAGCTAAGCAATCCTACAAAGATGCCTTAACTATATATAAAAAGGCCATCACCACTCGGAAAACGACTTTCTTTTCGACCCAAATAGACAATGCTAGGAATTAGGCCAGAGAACTGTTTTTAGTGGTCAATTCCCTATCTACACCTCCGTCGGGTTTCGGAGTAGAACCCTCCCAACTGTTCTGTAACGCACTGTCCACTTTCTTTACTTCTAAAGTGGCAGATATATATGCATCCTTTGGTGGAGATGCAGGGGCCAGATCCACTGCCAGCAGTAAGGAAACTCCCCATATTAACCATGACCCTCTCTCTTCATTTGCTGACACCTCAGAAGACCAAATTAGCAGACTTATTTCCATCACCAAGTCTGGATCCCCTTTGGACCCATGCCCCCCCTCAGTGATGGCTAATTTAAGTGAGGTGATTTCTCACCCACTTATGGAAATCTGCAACACTGCCTTTCAAACCGGCTGTTATCCAGCCCCGTGGAAGAAGGCACAGCGACGGCTCGTGGAGGGAGTTACGGTGGGGCAGGAGGGTGGGGAGGGGGAGGGGCAGGGTGGAGGTTGTAAAAACCGGCATATGGATAATTGCAGGTAGGTAAACAATTTAATTAATGAAACGAATTTCGTAGCTCGCACTGCATTGCATTTTGCGATGCAAGGCGCACTACGAAATTCGTTTTATTAATTAAATTGTTTACTTACCTGCAATTATCCATATGCCGGTTTTTAGCAACCTCTACCCTGCCCCTCCCCCTCCCCACCCTCCTGCCCCACCGTAACTCCCTCCACGAGCCATCGCTGAGAAGGCAGTGATTAAGCCTCTTTTGAAGAAGCCCTCCCTGGATCCCTCCGCCTTGGTCAGCTATAGACCCATTGCCTGTCTCCCCTTCCCGGCCAAAATTTGCGAAGCTCTGATGAATATACAGCTCTCAGAGTACGTCGATACTCACCAACTCTTAGACAAAACGCAGTTTGGCTTCAGGAAGGGACACAGGACGGAGACCGCTCTAATAAAAGCCTCTGATGAAATTAGAACCATCATGGATCAGGGAGGAGCGGCCATCCTAATTCTTCTGGATCTGTCCGCAGCATTCGACACGGTCGACCATGCTATTTTGGTCGACCGTGTCACAGCTCTGGGGATAGACGGTTCGGCTAGAGACCTCATTTCATCCTTCCTGGCCGACCGCACCCAGACAGTCAAGTTGGGTAATTTCTACTCTCCCGTCTCTGCACTACCATGTGGAGTACCACAAGGCTCCTCGCTAAGTCCCACGTTATTTAACATCTACGTAGCGGACTTAGCGAGGGTAATAAAGGCCTATGGGGTGCGATTAACTTCCTACGCAGACGATACCCAACTGGTGCTGGCGATCCACAAGAATGGCACAGCAGTGGCAGCCAATTTTCAGGAGGCCATGCTTGCTGTCAGTATGTGGATGTCCTCCAATTGCCTAAGGCTTAACTCGGATAAAACTGAGGTTATGACCTTTGGCAACCTCGCCCCAGAATGGTCCTCCATCTGGTGGCCCAACCAACTGGGCTCTCCACCCGTCCCAGTGGTAAAAGCGAGGAACTTGGGAGTCATCTTTGACAGCAAACTGACTTTCAACCTTCATGTCAACAAGGTTGTCTCCTCTGCTTTCTTCACTCTAAAGAAAATAAAGAAATTGCTGCCTTATCTCCCCACCTCTGCTGGGAAGACCCTAGTTACCACTCTGGTATTCTCCAAAATTGATTATGGAAATGCCCTCTTCCTCAACACCCAGAAACTTGTGCTGTCAAAGCTACAGTCTGTACAGAACGCGGCTGCCAGAATTCTCTTAAACATTCCTCGCCGCCAGCCTACTACCCTTGCTATTCGCCAGCTTCATTGGCTCAGAGTAGAGAGCCGTATTAAGTTCAAGGCCCTCTGCATTGCCTACAAGGCAGTGCATGGCATAGGACCTAAATTCTTGACTCAGGCACTCCAGCTGTACACCCCCAAAAGACTGCTGAGATCTGCTAACACTTGCCTTCTACCTGTACCTCGCACTAGAACGGCAACTTGGGGAGATCGTCGCTTTTTAGTGGCTGCACCAAAGCTTTGGAACCTTCTTCCACTAAATATCAAAAATGCCCCCAACCTGATGAGCTTCCGGAGGCTCGTAAAGACATGGCTGTTTGACCAGTGAACTCTATTATTGCGGTCCTGCTAGTTCACACATGCGCCGAGACACCCCTGGGTAATTGTTTGCGCAATAAAAATTTCAAAAATAAATAAATAAAGAAAGATGTCACTGGTGGGTCACTAGTATATGGATAGCCAGCATGTCACAAGAACAGCATTGATGACATCATTATATAACGGCGAGCTTACACTTCACCAAGAATGCCCACAAGGTTTCATGGAGGAGTTTCATTAGGCGCAGTGTTAGACCTGACAACCTTGAGGTGATCTTCCTCCAAATGTTTTGCCTTCTTCCTTCACTTTTCTGGTGTTGTGTTTGCTGGTATTAGGACTCTGCACAATTTGCCATTGCTAACCAGTGATAAAGTGTTTGTTCTTTTTACCCTACACATGGTAATATTGGCTCACCCCCAACTTGCATATTTAATTTACTTATAAGTCCCTAGCAAAGCGCACTACGTGTGCCCAGGGCCTGTAAATTAAATGCTACTTGTGGGCCTGCAGCACTGATTGCGCCACCCACTTAAATAGTCCCTATAACCATGCCTCAGGCCTGCTATTGCAGAGCCTGTGTGTGCAGTTTAAACGGCCATGTTGACCTGCCAAAATAAATCATTTGCCAGGCCAAAACCTTCTTTTTTTATACATATAAGTCACGCCTGAGGTAGGCCTTGGACAACCCAGAGGGCAGGGTGCAATGCATTTAAAGGGCGGGGCACGTACTTTTAAGTTTTATATGTCCTGGTAGTGAAAAACTCTTAAAGTCTTTTTTCACTATTGTAAGGCCTGTATCTCCCATAGGCTACCATTGAGGTTAACTTATTACATTTTATTAGTGTAGATACTCCATCAGCTACAGGAGGGGCGGACTCTAAGACCCACGCACCATCCTGGCAGCGCCATACGCAATCCGCCAATCCCTTTCATGCCAGGACACACAATGATAAGCCCACCAAGGCTCCCACTGTGCGGAATGCAGTCGGGCACGAGCCCGGCTGAAAACCAGGCCAATGGCTGGCCCATCTATGCCCATCCGCGGATGGATGAGGTTGTCGTGGGCCACCTCCTGATGGCTGTTGCCCGAAGATCTGCGATTGGAGCCAAGGGGGCCTGATATGGACCAGGCCAAGGATCCATAAGGTACTTTGCTTTGCCCTGCGTCACTGCCAGGCTCTACAAACCAAGCAAGCACTAGGGCAGTGTCTGGCTTTATTGCTGTGTGAGGGCGACCGAGTGGGCTGCCTTTCTGTTGTCTTTATGTTGGCTAGTACCATTCGGACACAGTGGTCACTGCTAAGCCCAAGCAAACCAGCAACAATGGAAAAACGAATTTGCAATGCAGAGACAAAAGGCAAGCAACCCCCACTCAAAACATACATCATCATTACCCCTAACCTCCATTGATAGGATGTGACAGAGGGATTTAGGTGTGGTTGCTACTGATATTGAACTTACCGAAAGACGGCTGTCTCTTACCCTTGATTAACATGTCTTCCCGATGGGCTCTGACTTCCCCGGTATCACCCTTGCCCTGTACATTAATCCTCCCATGGCTCCATTTACGGACCATGCAAAGGAGTTCAAAGTTTCTACCATGCTTCGTCGAAAAGGGGATGCCACCTTAGGCCCTGCCAACATGGGAAAACCAAGCAAGTAGTCAGGATGGGAGCCAAACGGTAAAAGCATGACGGTGGAACACCTGACAAGAGAGACCCCAGGAGGACCTGGACAGGGGATTTGCAGGCTGTGCACATGCCGCCTTGGATTACCCAGTATGGGTGACGAACATAGTGATGGATCTACAGGTCCAGTTCAGGTCCATTGTAAAGGGCGAGATTAATTCCCAGGTAGCATGGGCAAACAAGTTGAATGAACTACTTTAAGCAAGGGCAGTCAGCCCAGCTACAATCTCGGGGGTGGACTGGATGCTAGCTGCCAGGTAGACATTACATCTGCAACCTCTAGAGCAAGGCCGGAACTTCCTCATGCTCAAATTTCAACTTCTGCCACCAACTCCAACCAGGCCAAATTTGAGACAACAAACAGAGATAGGGAACTTCCTAATATGTCAACTGAGCCAAATTGGTCTAGGAGCAGGGATGGGGATTGTCCAGTATCCAGCATAGAGGCTAGGGAAGAGAGGACAGTCCTGCCCTTTATTAATCTACCTCCTGCCAATCCCTGTATGTCATTATTCTAGCAGGCGTACCCAAGCTTAAAATGGGGCAAAGGGACACTCACCTTGAACTCAGGAACAAAAGCATGTTCTGGCTGGCCAGCTAGAGGCAATTCACCTGTAGAGATGCAGGGGAGATGCTCATGACACGCAGGGTTAGCTGGGTGGGTAACAGACTGAAGATTGTCCTAGGGGACTGCATAGCGATGAACTTTAAACATCCAACGACTGTCCAAAGCCTTTTAGGCTGGAATCACTATAGGTAGGATGGGGGTATCAGCTCTCTACCATTAGGCTTCTTCTAGTCCCCAGGTCAAGTCCCAGCAAACAGAGCGCAAACTTGACAAGAACCGGGGGGGTGGAATCATAATTGCCAGTTAACCTGACTGTGGCAGGAACCCCAAGACCCTTGCTATTTAGCATACTGATAGCGAACATATTTGGGGCACTAGAGACAGTTGACTGACTCAAACTCTTGTGTCGTCAGGAAGAGAAATCGTCCTGTCAGGGGGAACCCCGGGAGTGAGCTGTCTCAACTAGGGAGCTCCATTATTTTAGTGTCTAACCCAGGTTGGGGATTGGTGGATGGAAGGCAAACCCTGACACAATGCAGGGGGAACTGACAGGGGGAAGTGTCCCAAGGTCGTAACAAAAAACCCACTCTGAAGATCCCCCCAAGGGGCAGTACGAACTAGCCACTACAGTGGTATCACATTCCACATCATCCACAGCTGAAAAAAGGGTCATTAGCATTAGATCCATGGTGAAGAGGGTACATGTCCCTCAGAGGAAAGCTAGACCACTGGAGAGAGACACCCAGACCCCAAAAGTAGGCAGACACCCGGATTCACTCAAGATGCAGGTCCTGTCTTGGAACGTGGAGGGACCTAGCTCCAAACTGGTTAATCCTGATTGGGGGGTATTTGTAGAGCAACATGACATTTACTTGTTCCAGGAAACTTGGGCCAGGAAGGACTCACACTGGCTGGGCTACCCGCCATTCAGAGTAGCTGCCACCACTAGGGGAAGGGCAGGCCCTCATGTGGGCTCTGCACAAGGGTAGGCTCTTATTTGGGTTGCATAGCCAAGCAGATGGAGTCCTCCTCAAACAATATATTGAGTATTCTCCTTACTTTTCCATCAAGGGTTAGAATTGCTTTGCTCAATGTCAACTCCTGGCTGGTAAGCAATAGTTAAGTATCATTGACCTTCGATCAATTGACAACCTTCATATCCAACATTCGTAACAATGTTTTTGTGATCATTGGTGGTGACTTCAACTGTCAGTTTGAGCCCATGAATGGAGGAACCCCCAGTGAAGAGGATTTCCACTGGGTAATCCCGAGCCAAACATCCCCCTAAACAAGGCCTGGACCCTGCTGGTGCTCCAAATTAAATCTTGTACTCCCTAAGGGCTTGTAATGGCCGCACAAAATCTGATTCACTTGGGAACCATACTTTTAATAGAACAGGGCATTCCTCCATTTTAGATTACATCTTGGTAGACAGGAGGTTCTGGCACAGGTCGTGCCCCGTGACAAATGTAAATGTAAATGTACAGGAATTTATATAGCGCAAATCACCGAACGGTTTCTAAGCGCTTGCTTAGGGAACCCGTCCTGGTATTCCCCTTTGAGATAACCCCGGCAGGGTATCCGCAAGGTGAAAGCCAGGCATCCCGCCGCGAGGGGCCGATGTGGAGATTAAGCAAGCTATTGCCCAGAGTCGCAGAGTGTGAACCCGTGAATCGAGTAGGCACCGGAGCGAGAATTGTCAAGTCCATGGACATTTTAAGACTCAAGACCCCGCCGAGCTGGGAATTGAACCCTGGTCTTGGGCTGACCTCTGCTTCCAGGTCTGCCTCCTCTAACCAGTGAGCCACACTTCTCCACAGCAATCATAATGCCCTGATCCTGGAGGCGGTGATGCCGATTTCTGAGACTGCCCGGTTTCAAAACCTATGCCTGATGACAGACTAACACTCACCAACTGTAGGAACTGGTGGGCAGCTATATCCCAATCTTGGGATGAGCTGTCCACTTTATATGAATCCATTATCCGGTTCCTAATGGATGCAGAACATTCTATTTCTAACAATGGCATATCCATCTCCATCATGCAAGTCGCTGAAACTCATGAAGCATTAACATCTACAATGGCTGATACTTTTTTCCAACCAGTAGAATAAGAAAGCATAAGAAGGCCCTACACTCCTGGCTTAGTGAGAGCTGCCGAATGGCCAAGCTTGCTCTCATCAACGCAATTAAAGTCAAGGATAGGCCATAATCAGAGAAAACAGGGCGCTATATAAAAGCACCATCACTGACACCAAGAAAACGTAGGAGATGGACAAATGGGACTCTCTGAGAAGGGCCTTATCCAACCACTACATGAAGGCTTTCTGAAATTTAGTAAACATGGGCTGCTGTGAAGGGAAACAGCCCATGGAACCCAACATTGTGGCAGATGTCTGGAAGAACCATTTCGAGGCCCTCTATTCAAGGTTGGAGGATGAGGGTGGCGTCATAGCCAATTCGATCCCCCCTCTACAGAAATCCAGCATTGAGGCCCCAGAGATAACTCTTAAAGAAATCACCTATGCCATAAGCAAAGTCGCCCTGTCCAAAGCTCCCGGGTTTGATAATACCCCGGGGGCCTCTTTCATAGTGAACCAAACGTCTGGGCCCCCTATCTGTGGACTCTGTTTAAAGCGATATTGCAGCGAATGGCAATTCTGGCAACTTGGGCTGGTTAGGAAATCCTGCTGATTTATATAAAAGCTCCCCAATTCTCCCCACAAACTATAGACCTATAAATCTAATTGACGTCAGTCAGAAAATATTTGCCCTTGTACTACTGGATTGACTCTAGACCTGGATGGATGAGCACAAAATCTTGAGCCCATTTCAAGCTGACTTAAGGGAAAAGACATTTACAATAGATCAAACCTTTAGGCGCCAACTGCTGTACTGGAAAATAGAGACTATAGAGAATGGCAGCCTCTTCCCAATCTTTGTGGACCTAAAATCCGTGTTTGATTTGGTACCAAGAGATACATTTTGAGTGGTCTTAAGAGATCTGGGGTCCCCAACCTGTCTATCCTTCCTGCTAAAGCGGCTTCTTGAAGGCAATTATGCCCAAATTGGGTTCAGCAAATACGGAGAACTCACTGCCCCAATACCCATAGACAGAGGAGTCTTAAGAAGGTTGTGTTCTAGTGCCCACCCTTTTCTACCTATTCATAAACGCACTCGTAGAGACACTGATCACCAGGAAGCACATTGATGCGCCCAAGATAGCGAAAGGTAAAGTGCCGGCGATGATGTTCACGTCGATACTCTTCTGCTTTCTAACTCACCTATGGGCATTCAGAGGTTCCTTGACAACTTTAATGCCTTTTGTAAATGCAGGGGTCTGGAGATCAACACCCAGAAGACCAAATATATGGGGGCAGATTTACAAGCCCCTTGCGCCTCTTTTACGCTGCTGTTGCGTCACTTTTATGGCGCAGCGGCAGCGCAAAAGATGCGCCATGGTGCGGGGTATTTGCAACGTGACGCATCTGGGAGATGCGTCACGTTGTAAAGCCCTGTGCCATAAGGAGGCGTTCCGGCGCAGGAACGCCTCCTAAAAGTGGCTGAGTGAAATCTACAAGATTTCACGCAGTCACTTTTAGGCCAATGCTGCGTCAACACCCTGCGCCTGCTTGAAGCAGGCGTAAGTATTGATGTAGCATTGGAAGAATAGGCCCCCCCTAGAGAATTGCTAGAGCTGCGTCGCAATTGCGACGCAACTCCAGCAATGCGCTGCTTTTACGGCACAGATGCGTGACGCATCTGTGCCGTTTTTGCTCCATGGTGCGCCGCATCGTAAATGCGGCGCACCATGGGTGGCGGAGCTGCGGCGCACAATTACTGGCGCATCCCTGCTAATTTGCAGGGATGTGCCAGTAATTGTAAATCTGACCCATGATCTTCAACACAGCTAGTTCAATACGACCAAACCCCTGTCTATAAGGCATTCCTCTGGAGAGGGTGTCTGTATTTGAGTACCTCAGGGTCACTTTAACAGAAAAAATGGACTGGGTTGCCAAATCAATAAAGCTAGCCTAAAGCTAGCTCAGACCACGGGGTCTGACTAAGTTATTTAGGAATGCCATTCACAAACCCGTTGGTCCATTCGAGGAAATATACAAAGTGCAAGCAAGGAGTGCTGCCTTGTATGGGGCAGAAATTTGGGGGCACTGTTCTCCTCGTAACATAACCAAGATCGAGAACACTTTTGTCAGGCAGCTATTTGGTCTTCCTCTCAGCTCCCCCCTTTCACCCCTCCACCTGTATCTTGGGGTAAGGGCAATTGCTGATGAAATTGCTTTAAGACCGCTTGCGTTGCCTATGGGCTACCCTGGAACAGGCTGAATTTAGGGTACAGCTGAGGGAGGTTCTGAGCCTCCAAGGTGCTGGTAAACTTCCATGGATAGTTCATGTCAGGGACACATTTTTGGGTATGGTATAACGCTGAGGTAGTTTGCCCTACAATTTCCAGGATGGAATTAGCATGGAGTTGCATGGAGTTACAGGGAGTGCAAACTCGCCTACCTGCAGGGGAGCTCACCAACTGGCTCTCTCACTACAGTGTTCCTGAGAATTAAAGATCAGTATAGCAGTGGATGATATTCAACCCGCCCCAGCTAGGAAGCGATATTTAAAATTCCGGTTTTGGGTTCCTCCTGTTGTGCACCTCTACAAATGGGCAGGTTGAATCCCTCTGGGCTGTCCGGCCTACAGCAATGCAGAGGAGTCAGAATAACATGTACTCTTTTTTTGTCCTGGCTAAAGGAAGGCTAGTCATCGCTGGTTGATTCAGCTATGCAGAAACCTGGGAACTCAGCACTGCGCAGAAGCATTTAGTTTATTAAAATATAACACCCAATTGCCCATAGTATTTGCAGTGTCACGCTTTCTATTCTCCATGTGGTGTGTACGCAGAATGCTTTTGAAAGACAACCCGCGTGACTAAGGTGACAACTCTAAAATGTTTTTACCCTATTTGTTCTATTTTTACCTATTTTTTATTATCTGCGGTTTTAAGTGCACTCACAGTGGTTGCAACATGTCACATACTATTTTTATTAATGTTTTATATTTCTTTACATCTGTCTCTTTTATGGGGTGCTGGCTCACGGAACGGCAATTTTAAACCAGGATTTTGGGCCCGAGCCCGTGCCCCTATGGATTGTTTTTAATGAAATGTTATTAAAATCCACCTGCACTTGTGTGCTCTATAGACCTAAATAAAGTTTTTTTTAAATTGAATTAGTGTAATTTCTAATTGGGAAGAGATAAACCCTTCAACTTTGGTGTCTCTAGACTCACAATTAAAATCTGGCTAAAATCGTCTAGTCCTTTGGATTTGAACTATTATCCCAAGCCGACGACATGCAGTTGGTCTTTTGCTTTTATGAGGATCTGGCCAAAGTAAAACAACAATTCTTAACTGGGATTACTGCTATTGCCATATGGATCCGCAATAACTGCCTTCAGTTGACGGCAAAAAAAAACCTAAAGTCATGTTTGGGAATAGCTGTGTCACCATATGGATGTAATAATACACACATTTGTATTACACATGTTAAAGGCCCTACTAGGCTTTGTGATAGTATTCTCATGAAGTGTCCCGTGTGAGCAAGGTCAGTGTTTCTTTGAAGTAGTCCAAGCGTCATGAATGCAAATTTGTGTCAAATGTCGATGTGGCAAAGAGAAAGTGGTAGACCCAGCTTCCTGGGCAACAGGGCACTCAGGGGTTACTGCGCTCCAATCGCTTCAAACGGAGTGCTCCCCAATGGTGTCCTGAGTCCGCGGTCCCTGGACATCACTCTCCCCGGCAGCTCCGTGGTGCTCAGCTCTGCCTTGAAACCAGGCAGCACCTCCACGCAGAGTTCAAGGCCGCCCTCGACCCGTTCTGGTAGTAGTGTTTTTGCTGTATCTGCTCAGATTTTTCTTCTCATTTCGCTCTGACCGCTGTGCTTTTCTTGTCACTGTTTTAGAGTTCTTGCCCCATTACGCTCTGACCACTGTGCTTCTTTGTATTCTCCTTTCTTTGTTACTGTACTTTTACCGTTCTTGCCCCCATTCCTGCTCCACTGTACTAGTCTATTTTCCCGCCGTTGCCACCCGACGATAACCCTCCCCTTCCGCCCCTCCTCCCAGCTGCTCCTCCCTCCCCCCTCCCCTACCAATGCAGACCGCTGCGGGGGAGCGAGAGTGAGTCCAAGACCTCGGTCCCTGGACTTCACTCTCCCGGGCAGCTCCGTGGTGCTCAGCTTCACCTTCAAGCCAGCCAGCATCTCCACGCAGGGTTCGAGGCTGCCCTCGACCCCGTTCTGGTAGTAATGTTTTTGCTGTATCTGCTCTGATTTTACTTCTCATTTCGCTCTGACCACTGTGCTTTTCTTGTCACTGTTTTACAGTTCTTGCCCCATTACGTTCTGACCACCGTGCTTTTTTGTATTCTTCTCCTTTCTATGTTACTGTACTTTTACATTCTTTTTTTAAAAAACATTTTTTTATGGAAAACCTTTATTGAAAATTCAAAGCACACAGCTATTCAGCCTTACATCCCTGAGGCTAGGCAGCAATATAAAGAGCGGAGAAAAGGTGCGCACAAAACATTTTAAGGAGCAAATCAGGTTTAGTTTATAATATAGTTAAGAACCTAAAATAACCATAGGAAAAGCGAGAAAGAAAAAACAAAGGGAATAAGGAAAAAGGGAGGTGGCAAGGTATGACATAGGAGCGGTAATGCACGATTCCAGGGGGCGAGTGGGACCTTTTAGCACTCTGCATTAACCATATCGAAAAAGCGTACAAGAGTGAGGGGGGAAAGGAACCAGGATTATGCTTAAGTGAAAAAGTTGGGCGGAAGGAAGGGCTAGGGAGAAAGACGAACCTCCAGCGGACCTGTATCGGGGTACTTTTACATTCTTGCCTCCATTCCTGCTCCGCTGTACCAGTCTATTTTCCCTCCGTTGCCACCTGACGATAACCCTCCCATTCCGCCTGCTCCCGCCTTCCAGCTGCTTCTCCCTCCCCCTCCCCTACAAATGCAGACTGCTGCGTGGTCGCGCCTAAGGCAAGCCCGTCTGCAACCGTCCGCGCCTGGACCGCGCCCACTGCTAGAAGCCCTGGCCACCGCGAACGCCACGACACCCGACTCCGCTGCGACGACAACACCCTCCACGCACTCAACACCGAACGAACGCACACCTGCTTCCTGGCTGCCCCGAAGCACACCCAAGGACCCTTCTCCTGCCGAAGATGCAGCTTCACCAGCCTCCGAGCCAACAAACGGCCCACTGTGACAGTACGCATCCACCTCAGATGCATTCTACTGAACATCCGCTCCGCACGCAAACACGCTGTCGAACTCTGGGACCTGCTCGACACATCCTGCCCAGACGTTGCCTTCCTGAGAGAGACCTGGCTGAATCCCTCCTTGGCACCCGACATCGCGATAGCCATCCCGGCGGCTACAAGATTCCCCGAAGGGACCACACCAACGGAGTAGGAGGTGGGATCGCCATCATCCACAAGAACACCCTCAGGGCCTCGACCAGCACCGACACCACCCTCAGCACCTCCGAACACCTGCCCTTCCAGATCCACACCGATCCCAACACCACCCTCAGAGGAACTCTCGTCTACAGAACCCTCCGGACCTCGGCCTCAGTTCAGCGACTCCATCACCGACTTCGTCAGCACGCACGCCCTCCATGGACTACAACCTCCTCGGAGACCTGAACTTCCATCTTGAGAACAACAACAACACCAACTCCACCACCCTGATTGACAACCTCGCCAACCTCTGACTCAGACAGCTCGTCACAACGCCCACCCACTCCGCCCACCACACGTTTGATCTCATCTTCTCCGCAAGCCCCCACGTCACCTTCAGCCACACCACCGAACTCCACTGGACCGACCATCGCGGCATCCACTTCACCTTTTGGAAACCCACCACACACCACCGCAGTCAACAGATCCCCGCCGCAGCTGGAGCAAAATCACCGAAGACCAGCTAAACACCACACTCGCCCGAAGCCCACCCGCCGACCCCACTGACGCCGACACCGCCGCCCACAACATCATACGTTGGATCGACAACTGCGCCAACACTCTTGCCCCGATCAAGAAACCGCCCAACAGACACACTAACAAGAAAGCCAGCTGGTTCACTGCAGACCTCCAGGCCTCCAAGCAAATCTGCTCTACACTAGAGAAAAATGGCACCGCAACATCTACGCAGCTCACAAGAGTGCCATCCGCAGACACCATCACCTCATCAGATCCGCCAAAAGGGACTCCTTCAAGGACCGACTCGACAACAACGCACACAACAGCAAAGAGCTCTTCAACATCCTGAAGGAACTCTCCAACCCCAGCTCCAACACCAACGACATCCCACCATCGCAAGACCTGTGCGACTCCCTCGCCACCTTCTTCAACCGCAAGATCACAGACATCCACGACAGATTCAACAACCTGACCGCCCCAACCACCACCAACACCTCAGATCCCGCGGCTACCACCCACATCGATCCCCTGCTCACCTGGACCAACATACACAACTACAACACCATCAAAATCATGAACACCATCCACTCTCCATGAGACCCATGCCCACACCACATCTTCAACAAAGCCAGCGCCACCATCTAACCCCATCTCCGCAAGGCCATCAACATCTCCTTCGAGGCTGCGACCTTCCCGGAGAGCTGGAAGCACACCGAGATCAATGCTTTACTGAAGAAACCCAAGGCGGATCTGAGGGACCTCAAGAACTTCCTGCCGATCTCCGTGCTCTCATTCCCGGCGAAGGTCATCGAGAAGACGTCACGTTCCAGGCAAGGTCATCAAGAAGACCGTCAACAGTCAGCTGAACCGCCACCTCGAGGAGACCAACATCCTGGACCCTTCCCAGTCCGGGTTCCGCAGTAACCACAGTACCGAGACTGCCCTCATCGACGACATCAGGGCCCTCTGGACAACGGCGAAACCGCTGCCCTCATCTTCTTGGACCTATCAGCCTCCTCCGACACTGTCTGCCACCGCACCCTACGCACACGCCTCCACAACGCAGGGATCCGAGGCAAGGCCCTGGAATGGACCACCTCCTTCCCCTCCGGCAGAACCCAGAGTGTCCTCCACCCCCCTTTCAGTTCTGAAACCTCCGAGATCATCTGCGGCATACCCCAAGGATCATCCCTCAGCCCGACACTGTTCAACGTATACAGGACACCACTCGCCGTCGTCGCCCGATTGCACGACCTCAACATCATCCCCTACACCGACGACACCCAGCTGATCCTCTCCCTCACTAAGGACCCCCTCACTGCCAAAACCAACCTCCAGGAAGGAATGAAAGCTGTTGCCGAGTGGATGAAGGTTTTGAGAAAAGAGGAGCTGTAGCAAATAAATTATACCTTATATGCCATATCCTATGGGGTGGATTTTTGTGTCAATATGATACATATAACAACATGAAAACAGCAATAATCATTAGATTTTGTAAAAATGTATATTCTGTTTATTTATATTTTTTAATTTCAAAATTTCATATTGTATCAAGTAGATCTGATCAACATTAAACAACATATACGCAGAAGAAACTACAAAAACAAATGACTAGTTGGTTTAAAGGACTAGAGAAGTTGGCAATGCGGTGGGTTGGAACACTACGCGTGTTTCGGTCACTGCCTTCATCAGGAGACCGTCATTTGCAACAAAAACAATGAACAACGACAACACAGTGTTTAAAGTTGCAGCAGACTGCGTGGTGCTGATGCATCAGATAAAAAAGGCACGACTTTAGAGCATACGGGAACGACCATCCAATTCTAATTTTCTTTGAATGGATATTTCTACAAAGAGTCGCAATTATTTAAACGTCTTTTAGCCTTGTATCAGGTCAATGGTTAAGGTAGGCGATAGAACAGCCCCCAGCTCACGTAAAGTACGATTATTGTATGCAAATTTCCTTGAATATTAGTTGATACTTAAAGAAGGGGATTTTTTCTCATGATTCTTTAGCGTCTGTCAGCAATGTGGGAGCCATCATGAATAATATGGCGTCCTCGTGAACTTTTTAATTATGCGAGTAATTCTAAATAGCTGGGGTTCTATAAAGTGGGCGCCGTCATCCGCTTTCCAGAGAAATAAGCCGAGTGGATGAAGAACAGCAATCTGAAGCTGAACTCGGACAAGACAGAGGTCCTCCTCCTCGGCTCCACCCCCTCATCCTTGGACGATTCCTGGTGGCAGTCTGCACTGGGAGCAGCACCGACAACCAACAACCACGCACGCAACCTGGTATTCATCCTCGTCCTCCTGCTTCAACACCTTCCGCATGCTCTGCAAGATCTCCAGGAGGATCCCCACTGAAACAAGAAGGACGGTGACCCAGGCCCTCTTCAGCAGCAGGCTGGACTACGGAAACAACCTCTACGCAGGAGCCTCTGCCAAACTCCTGAAACAACTACAACGCATATAGAATGCCTCTGCCCGCCTGATCCTCAACATCCCGTGCCACAGCCACATCACACCCCACCTGAGAGACCTGCACTGGCTCCCTGTCAACAAGAGGATCACCTTCAAGCTCCTAACACACGCACACAAGGGGCTCCACAACACCGGATCGGCATACCTCAACAGACGACTCACCTTCTATACCCCGAACCGACAACTCCGCTCCGCTCTGCCGACCTTGCCCTCGCCACCGTCCCTCACATCCAAATAGCGACCACCGGCGGCAGATCGTTCTCCCACCTCGCCGCCAAGACCTGGAACACCCTCCCCATCTTCCTATAGCAGACCCAGGACCTACTAACCTTCAGGAGGGTTCTCAAGACCTGGCTATTCGAGCAGTAGCAGCACCCCTCACCCCCACCACCCAGTGCCTTGAGACCCCCACAGGTGAGCAGTGCTCTTTACAAATGTATTGATTGATTGATTGATTAGTACTATTGAACCAAAAACTGGATAATCAAGAACTCCTCTACAGTGCTTAACTCCCTCAGGGGAGCAAGACAGAGCTGTCCATGGCTTTACTCAAGGAGTTGAGGTGGGATTAGACATTTAGAATACAGTGCACACCATACTACCCAATGATAAAATCAATGTCTAGTCAGTGATTTACTTTTTATAAAAGAAAAGTATTTTAATATACACAACACAATTATACTACACATAAAACTATGAGAAACAGTAAAACCCAGATGTCTCTATAACCCTCTGGGTCAGAGTTCTGACCCCAAACAGTATTATAGGGCCTAGAAGCTAAGCACTATAAAAACACAGTTAAAGTGAACACACACAATTAGCAATGCATCTAACAGACCATGTTGCACAGGGTTGCTCTCATTCGCTAGAGCCATGATACCAATCTTTATAATAAAAGGATATAGTTTTGGCATATGATGTAAAGTCAAAGGATCTTGATCAGCCCCATAAACTTCCACCCAAAGCAACAGAACTGCCCTCCCATCCTGAATGAGAACACTGCTCTAGTGGCGTTGGGGATCTGATCACCGGTGTCCGATGTCTTGGCACAGTTTACTGGAGCCACACTAGTCCAGTAGCCACTGGCTAGCTGTTTGAGCGTACTGGCTGGACAGTGTGCCAGTTCCCTCTTATAGCCCCAGATATCACAAAAAGAAAGGTGGGGGGGCCTGTTTCACTGGGCTCTATTCCCCAACTGCTGCTTGTAACCAGAAGTACCACACAGGCTACCACAGCACAGGGGAGGGGTCTGGGCAAAGCGATCTCACCTTCAAAGACTGGGATCAAGCTAACCCGTCTATGTCTCCCTCTCCCTTGATGTGCTGCAAGCTTCCTTTCCTTTTCTTGAGCAGCTGCCTGCAATTTCCTTGTTCAAAGTGCCAGCTCTACAAGCCTCACAGAAACAGCTGGTCATCTCCCTGATGCTGCTGATGCACTTGCTCCTCATCAAACTGGCACATTCCTTTGCAGCAGAATGTATCAGATAACGAGAAAAAATCTTCAAGTTCCAGACGCAGTGAGCAAGCTTCTTATTTTGGCTTCACACCGCAGGTCGTGGATGGCTTCCTTGGAAGGACCCGATGTGATTTGCTTCTTCAGACTCATGGACCAGCCTTGAACAACAACTGGCTGCTAAGGCCAGACTTTTAACACCTCTGATTGATAGGCTGACCCAATCAGAGGGTCTGCTACTTTTGAATCGTAGTTGCACTTCCAATCACATACCATTCATGGTGTGTTCACCATGTGTCCAAAGCATGCAAAGGCTGACATACTGTCTTCCCTTGTACCAGCCCATGCTGTTCCCTGAAGAGGAATTTTAATTAACTCCTGACCAAGAGGCACTGACTAGGAGTAGGATCCTTTTTAACAGAGTTAGTACAGCTAAAAACAGATAAGAGCTGAGTGTCTACCCCAGCCCATCATGCCTGTCGAAGGATTTGGGAGGTGCATGGGGGGAGCTGGTATGTCCAGCAGAACAGCTCGCATTACACACAATGGCTCAACTCACCATCTTTCCCTAATGCACGCACTGGTTCTCAAACACACGTCAGGTAGACAAAGGCAACAGGACAGCAGGCAAGGTGGAGACTGCACAGACTGGGAACCCACACCTCCTGCCTATAGATTTATTACTGCCACCACGGTCAGTGGACCATAGCCTGTGTAGAGAGGGCAGTAGCCACTGTCTGGAAAATAGGGGTAT
Organism: Lissotriton vulgaris; assembly: GCF_964263255.1. Taxonomy (NCBI): domain Eukaryota; kingdom Metazoa; phylum Chordata; class Amphibia; order Caudata; family Salamandridae; genus Lissotriton; species Lissotriton vulgaris. Next base: position 2,111,528,828 of record NC_141689.1, on the reverse strand, counting down.
GCGAGGCATGCCCCCTCGACCTCTGACCTAGCTCTAGGGTCTCACTCCATGTAGACAGGTAGACCCTCAGTGGACATGCAGGATTGTCGGGTTCACTAAGGTAGGATCTAGAAAACATATAGTAACTTTTAAATGGCTTGCCTGGAGATCAAGGGAGTTTGTTCCACAAATATTTCAATGTTTTTAAGAATATTGCTATGAAGGACAATTAATGGTCCTAGTGGAGTTTAGTTCCGTCAAAAATTCATAAATGGCTGTTCGCACATAAATACATTCAACATAAAACAATGAACAAGGAAAACAATAACAAGAAGGTGTATATGCAAAATATTGGATTTTATCAAAAAGTAAGTCACAAGGGAATTAAAATACAAATATATATACAGGAATACAGGAAGAACATAAGAATCTCAGTTAGCTCCTCTGTAAAACCTGAGCACACCTATCCAATATGTAAATAGTATTAATTCTCATAGGATAAGGGTGAGGGTCGACGTTTCGGTCTCCTATGAATGTTTCTTTGAGACCATCTTCCGGACTGATCAATTAATATTTGTAAGGCCCTTAATTTCAGTTCTTTGTCACGGAAAAAAAGAACTTGAAAAGCGAGGTTAGGCAATCGTCTATCGATCTCGTATAAATCCAAACCGTTGTGTGGTGTAAACATCCACAATGCCTTAAGTCGCCAATATAAACGGGAAGCTTGAAGCCGGTGGGCTTTCGAATCATAGAATCTCGGGCTAGTACGATGCAATCTCAGTAAATGGGATGATCGTCTTATGTCGATCTGGAGTGGTGTCTCAGTCGTGCCGCAACGCAAAAACATTCAGACTGAGTGTTTGGATTTATACGAGATCGATAGACGATTGCCTAACCTCGCTTTTCAAGTTTCTTTTTTCCGTGACAAAGAACTGAAATTAAGGGCCTTACAAATATTAATTGATCAGTCCTGAAGATGGTCTCAAAAAAACATTCATAGTAGACCGAAACGTCGACCCTCACCCTTATCCTATGAGAATTAATAATATTTACATTTTGGATAGGTGTGCTCAGGTTTTACTGAGGAGCTAACTGAGATTCTTATGTTTTTCCTGTATTCCTGTATATATATTTGTATTTTAATTCACTTGTGACTTACTTCTTGATAAAATCCAATATTTTGCATATACACCTTCTTGTTATTGTTTTCCTTGTTCATTGTTTTATGTTGAATGTATTTATGTGCGAACAGCCATTTGTGAATTTTTGACTGAACTAAACTCCACTAGGACCATTAATTGTCTTTCATAGCAATATTCTTAAAAAACATTGAAATATTTGTGAAACAAACTCCCTTGGAGGCACTTCTTATCCATTTCATATCTTTACCCAAGCCCCCAAGGGTATATTGGGTTGCTCACTGTGTGTACCTTGCCTGGAGATCAGCATAAAGCAGGGGAAGTACTCTCTCCAGAGACATGCAGAAGACTTTCCGTCCCAACAAATGACCCCCCAGATCAGAATGGCCGTTACTTACTCTCCATTAGGAGAAGACATATCATCAGATTGGGTAAACCAATGGGAAATGCCATCTGCATTAATGTGCTGTAAGCCTGCTTTATGTTCCACAGTGAATTCTAGTCAGTGCAGAGATATGGCCCATGTGAGCAACTTTGCGTTCCCCCCCTTCATTGCCATGAGCCACTTGAGGGGCTTGTGATCTGTCTGTACTACAAAACTTGCGCCAAACAAGTATGACCCGAATATTCAAAGGGCCCACACTATAGCAAAGTATTCCTTTTCAACAGCAGACTAGTTATGCTTCCTGGAGAGAAGTCGGTGGCTGATAAAAGCCACTGGATGCCCCCTTCATTTCTCATTGAGATGAGCAAGAACTGCCCAAACTCTCTTGTCTGAAGCATCTGTCTACGCTATTAAGACCTGACTGTAATTTGAGTTCTTCAACACAGATGCATTGTATACTGCGGATTTTAATTCACCAAATGCCGTTTGACACTCTCCAGTCCAGATCACCTTCCTAGGCTGCTTCTTAGAGGTCAGAGCTGTCAATGGAGCAACTATGGTCCCATAGTTTTCTACAAAGTTCCAATAGTAACCAGTAAGGCCCAAAAAGGCCCTTACCTGGGTCTCAGTAGTGGGAATCTCTCAGTCCAACACCACCTGGACTTTTGCCTCCAGGGGGCGAACCTTCCCTTTACCCACCTGATGCCCAAAATAAACAACAGAGGACTGCCCAACTTGACACTTAGTTGCCTTGATGGACAGTTTGCCCCCCTGCATCCTCACCAACACCTGGTCCAGATGTCCCATGTGGTCCTCCCATGAGGTGCTGAATACAGAGATGTCATCCTGGTACGCCACAAAGAACGCTTCCAGGTCTGACAATACATGGTTGACTAGGCGCTGGAAAGTGGCGGGAGCATTCTCCAATTCAAAAGCCATAACTTTAAGTTGGTGGAGGCGCCCTGGGGTGGAAGAGGCTTTTTTCACCTTGGAATCAGGTGTCAACGCAATCTGTCAGTAACGGTTGGTTAGATCAAAAGTACGAAGGTACTTTACAGCACCCAACCTATCCACCAGCTAATCAGCTCGGGAATAGGATGGGCAACAATTTTTGTTACAGTAAGAAGACCACAATAGTACACACAGAAGTGCTGGTCAGCAACCCCTGCTTAGGAACTAACACCACTGAACTGGCCCAGGGACTACAGGAGCATTCAACAACCCCCAGGTCCAGCATCTTGGCCACTTCAGTCTTGATGCACTCTTGGACCTGGTCTAACATCCTGAGTGTCTGGCTCTTAACAGGCATGGTGTCCCCTGTGTCTATGTCATGCACATAGACAGGCATCAGCCCAGGTGAAGTGAAAGAGATGGGGAAATCTCCCCAGAAGCTTTTCACACTCCACCTGGTGTTTAGGTGTCAGTTCGAAGGCGAGCTTAACTCCCTCAACTGAACAATTCTTCTCATCACCTTGAAATAAGTCAGGGAGATACTCACTCTTCTCTTTCACCTCTTCAGCCATAGCAAGTAAAGAAACTGTGTCATCACTCTGAAGACATACCACCCTCTCCAAGGGTACGCCCACGACAGGTAGGGGTACCAAGGATGCCTTCATCTGGTCACTGGACATGCTGCTGGCCTGACAGATATGACAGGAATGGCATAACCTCTCCACATCCTGACCAACCCCTGGCCTGTCTTTTTGATGCCCAAATGACCAGCTAGCTGCGACAGGAAATTCCTATGCACCTGAGGAACCCCCAACCTTTTGCTGGCTCTTGGCCCTGGGTTAGTGGGCTCACTGTAAAGGAGTCCATCTTCCCAAGCCACCTTGTGCTTTCCGACTACTCCAGTAGAGAGCTGTTCCTGAGCAGTCTTCAGCAGGCCAACAAGTATAGGACACTCACCCTGTGCATTACAAAACTCCTCACAGGACGTTCCTCCTGCCAACACCAGTACCTACAGCTCTGGCAGGGACCCAGACTCCGAAACCTTATCTGCCTCTGGATGCTCCCACTCCTCTCCAACTGGAGAAAGAGGTGCAGACACCAGGACAGGTGCCTTAGAATATGCCCTTGGTTCTTGTTCTGGCCTGTTCCCCTCTAATCTCTCATCCACTAGAGTGGTTCCCACTTCACTAGGAGGCAGTTTTACAGTCTGTGCCCTAGTGAGCACAGCTAATGAAATCCATGCCATATAGACCTCGGGGCCTGGTACTAACCTAGGTCAACCAGATCATTTCCCAGAAAGCACCCAACACCCTGCTACTCTTACACACCCCCAATATCCTTCTTTCAATTCACCTCTACCTACACTCTAGCAAGAGGGCACTCCATGTCACCACCACTAGCTACAAGTCCATAACCCCTAGAACCAGGGAGGATCTCCGCAGGTTTGAGATATTTCCCTTCAACCATAGTCCTGTGGACACCGGTATACCTCATGGCAAGAACCTTCCTTCCATTAATACTTGCCACACTCATCTACCCCATGAGTTAGGGTGAATATGCTTAAGGGCTTCTGGGTCGAGTTCCCAGATGTCCCTGATGACTGAGTTAAATTCACTTGAGCCTCACTTCATTTCTGCCCCAATGAAAGCACACTTGCATCACAGGTACCACTAGCACCACGTCCTTCACTGGGCAGTATGGCGTTATGTGTCCCTCTCGGTGGGATGTATAGTATTTAATCACTTTGGAAGTGAAAGGACCCTTACTTCCTCTCCCCTTCTGGTGCTGACTAGAGGCCCCATTCCCCTTAGACTCCTGTCCTGGCTGAGAGCCTTGGGAACTGTTCTGGCCCTTCCCCTCTGCTTCAGGGCAAGCCTGATTGGAGTTCTTCTCAACCATGGGCTTGGAAGTGGTTTGCCTCTGCCCCCTGTTCACTCTGCTGGCAAGCCACTTATCTGTCAACTCTGCAGGTTTCTCAGGATCCCCCTCAGACAAATACTGTGAGTGGAATAGAGCACTTCTCCCAGATATACTCTGCTATCATCACCTGATTTAGGGACTGGTAATCATTTGCTTCCATCTCTCTCACCCACTCATTCCAGTCTCTCACTATGTCATGGACTCAATTCTCAAAAGGAACTCCCTCTGCCTTTTTGTTCTCACAGAATCTCTGCAAGTACGGGGCTGGGTCCAACCCAAACCGCTTAAGCATCCTTCATACACTCATTTGTCAGACTGTCTTTCTCAGGCATCCTTTCAATGACTTCAGTCCCTTCCAGAAGGAGACGCCTCAGTAAAATCACTGCTTTGGACTGACCATTAAGACGATGATCCTAAAATGCAAGATCAAAGGGATGCATCCAACTGAGAATATCAGTGCGTGGGACATACATGTCTATCAATTCCTTTGACACCTTGGCGATGTTTTTCTTGTTCTGGAACTTTGAAGTGGACTCACTATACACAGAGGTAAGCTCTCTATCAGCTGCTAACTTGAGCTTCTCTTTCTCCATGGCTATCCACTCTTTCTCCAATTCCCTATCCTTATCTTTCTCCTGCCTCTCCCTCTCCTTCTCCTTCCCCTCCCAAGCCCACTCTTCCTGTCTGACGCTTCGCATCTCCTCTTCTGCCTGATGTGCCATCTTTAGCTTCTCCCTCTCCAAATCCCTTGCTTTCTCCTCTGCTAAATCCTTAGATTTCTGGAGTTTCAGCTGAAGTTTCAGAATTTCTGCCAGCTCAGTCCCTCCTAAGGAGGTAAATCCTGGGGCAGGGGAAAAGTTAGCTAGGTGAAGGTGAAAGTCTTGGTGCAGGTCGAGGAGAAATGCTAGGGGAAAGCCTAGGGGCAGGTGTAGGGGAAGCCTGCACTGACTGACTTGGCAGGCTTGTGATAACAGTGCTCTCCACCTCCTGTACAACAGTGACCTCTTGCTCAAAGCATTTTGTCATGTGACGAATCAGTTGTTCCCTGTTCCTAGACCATGGGACCTTGCACCCCCTGTCAGCACACAATTGCTTTAATTCCTCCATGGTCAATTTCTGCAGTTTAAATTCCCCCCTATGTGAACTGCCATTTTACATATGGCTTATGGGTATCAGTTGTCCTTATCAACTGGCATTAGTGTCCACTGAGCTTGAAGTCTAGTGATCCTACCGCTGCCACCAATGTTAGACCCGGCGTCCTGGGCACGGTGGCACTCAGGGGTTACTGTGCTTCAATCGCATCGCATCAAATGGAGTGCTCCCCGCTGGTCTCCTGAGGCCTCATTACTACTGGACCGAAAGCTGAATAACCAAGTACTCATTTCTAAGTACTTGTTTATCTCAGGGGAGTGAGACAGAGCAATCCAAGGCTTTACTCAGGGAGGTGAGGTGGAGATAGACACCCAGAATACTACTGCACATAGAACTAGGATAAACAGTGAAACCCAGATGTCTCTACAACCCTCTGGGCCTTGATATCAGCATAAGGCAGGGGAAGAACTCTTTACAGAGAAAGGCAGAAGACTTCCCTTCCAAAAAGAAGGCAACTTTAGAAAAAAGGCTTGTGTAGATGTAAGAATGTCACTAATTCCTACTGGGCCAAACTCGGTCAAAAGGCAATCTGCGATGGCCAAAATGGAGTGATTATCACAAGAGTTAAATGTTCTCTCTTGAACTTGGACGGACGATCGGAGGCAAGGCAGATCCTGGTTTAAAGGTTGCAAGAAAGCTTGTGCTATAAGGGCTTATGGAACTGGCCTCCATCTGAAAAATAGTGGAAGTTGAGCAGTCAGTCTGCAGGGAAAGGAACAGATTGAAAAAGGACCCCACATTTAATGGAGCTCTTGGAAATCCTTGAGAAACTTGATGAACTAGGCTGAATTCATAGATTTATTTAGCTGGTGTCACAGGAACTTGTGAACCTAAATGATTGATGTACTTCACCGCTGTGAAAATGTCCATTCTCAGATGGAACAAAGAGAGTAATTTCTTTTTTGGGGTGAAGTCCTGAAGTAGCGTGCAAGAAGCTGTACATAGTTGATGTGCAGATTAACTCCTTCTCTGACCATGCACCCTTAGTAAAGAACTCGCTTCAGTGAGCCCCCCAATCAGATACACTGGTTTATTCGTTTAATAGAAGATCTAAGATGGAATTTGAAATGGCCATGTTGTTCAAGACTTGAAAATGCTCCAACCACCATGTTGATTCTTCTTTTTCTAGTATCGAAAAAATTGCTGCCTGAGTAATGAGACCGTTCATGAGATGTGTCCAGCATTTGAAGTGCCCTGTCATGTAAAGCGTTGGGCTGCCTGGATAGAAGAAGCCAAGAGCCACACTAACCTTGCAAGGTGACAAATTGAAATGTGGAAACAGGTTAGAAAATTAGATACTTCTGTTTGATGATGGCTAATTTGGAGTCAAGAACTTAAAGAGTGCAAGACAGCAAACCAAGAAATTCTGTAGACTAGGATGAGATCAAAAGTGATTTTGGTACATTTAACACAAAACCCAAAGTCTCTAGGAGAGAAAATGAAATCGGTAGATGTTATAATAACAGATATTTGTCCTGAGCTTTAAGAAGAATGTAATCTAATTATATCAGTCAAAAACCCTGAGATCCGAAAGGAGCCACTACCAGCTTGTGCAGTATTGATAAATCACCTAGGAGAGAGGAGAGATTGAAAGAAAGGATCTACAAGCAAGCATAAGTTGGAGATTAAAGGCCTGCTTCAAACAACTAGCTCTACTTTAATCTTCCTCACAGAAACATGGCCTACCCCCATCTCTGAACCTGATTGGGTGGCAGCATTACCTCCGGGCTATTCCCTTGCCTCAGTCCCCAGAGTGGACAAAATAGGTGGAGGAATAGGAATAATTTATAGAACAGTATACAAATTTAAATTTGATTCAATACCCTTTGCAGGTGCTGTAGCCATGTCATTTAACATCAAAATGAATAATAAAGTCAATTTTACTGGTTAGCTTCTCTATAGATAACCAGGTCCCAAACTTCCATTCTTACAAGGTCTTTTTGATTTTTATGGAGTCCTGTACAGACACCCCCTCCTTTACTGTAGTTGGAATTTCAATTTTCACCTTGAACTCCTCACGGATTCTATGACCCTGTCATCATTAAATAGATACTTTAGCGAGTGGTTGGCTCCACTCATAATGCATTACACACACTGGATGGAATTTTTACTAACTATCTCGCAATTCAAATCAATAAGATTCTGCCATTGACCTGGACAGTGGAGTGGAGAAGTGTTGCTCACTGGTTAGAAGCGGCAGACCCTGAAGCAGAAGTCGGCCCGGGACCAGGGTTCAATTCCCGACGCGGCAGGGTCTTGGGTCCTTGATAATTCTCGCCTAGGTGCCTATGCTAACCATGGGTCCCACTCTGCAACTCTGGGCAATAGCTTGCTTAATCTCCACAACGTCCCCAGCAGCGCCGGGGATGCCTGGCTTTACCTTGGGGGTGCCCTCTCACAGGGAAAGCCAGGACGGGTTCCCCAGCGGTATACAGCGCCAGGACGCCACGTAACGAGGTAACAGTGCGCTTTACAAGTATACATACATTACATTACATTACATTACATTACAGACTGTAGGGCAGTCATTTTTGATCTCCTTGTTGAAACCACTCCTCTTTCCCCGGCACAATGTCCACCTACAACTTTTGCACAGTCTTGGCGTAATTTTAATCATGAGACCCTCACTGAGAGGCTAACTAATACTGTTCCCATGCTTGCTTCTAATTCTAATGTGGATGCAGTTAATTACGACAATTGGATCAGAGATGTAATAGTCCAACTAGCTCCCTTAAGATCAGTTTCCCAACGCAGACACAAACCTACTGCCCCTTGGTATACTGCGGAGCAGAAAGATTTAAAATCAAAATGCAGGGGCATTGAACGTGAATGAAGGGTGCAATATACCAGAGAAGGCAAGCTTAGCTATAATAAGTCTCTTACAGAGTACAAAGAAGCTCTTTGTAGAGCCAAAACGGAGTTTTATACTGGCAAGATAGAGAAGGCAAAGAATTCTACCAGAGAACTCTTTAAGATCGCTTCCTCCCTATTTAAGCTCGAACAAGGAGACTTGTTTTACCCCAACAAGAATTTACGTGACCAAATGGCCGGGTTCATTCAGTCAAAAGAGCAACCAATTTACAATGAACTGGAGGGATCGGCTTCAGGCCCCTATACTCCACCCGCTCAGGTTGGTGAGGAAGGGTCAGTAAATTCTAACAATCTATCTAGTTTCTCCCTAGTTACACAGGACTCAGTAAATTATCTCCTTCTGCTGATTAAGTCTGGCTCACCAGAGGATCCCTGTCCACCAAATATAATTCATGAGTCCTCTAGACTAACAAGCTCTTTCCTGACCCCCCTCTTAAAACCCATTATAGGATCTTGATATTTCCCTACAGTTTGGAAGAAATCTTGCATTAGGCCCATTTTAAAGAAGCCCACCAGGGACCCTAGGGATGTAAGAGCTATAGACCTATCTCCTGCCTTCCTTTGGCGGCCAAGGTTTTGGAGAAAGCCATTAACCAGCAACTGAATGACTTTTTCATTTCCAATAGCACTCTGGATACCTCACAACAGGGTTTCCGTGCAGACCACTCTACAGAGTCTGCACTGGCTATGGCCATGGACGAACTTCGCATGCAAATTGACAGTGGTAGAAGGGCGGTCCTGATCCTACTTGACCTGTCGGCCTTGTTTGACATGGTGAATCATCTAATTCTAACACAACGGCTGAAGGCAAGTGGGATCAGGAACAAGGCGCTGGCTCTTTTCTCATCATTCCTGACAAACAGAGAGCATAAGGTTTGTTGGGAAAACCTTAAATCAGACATATTCCGTCTCCCTTGTGGAGTCCCACAAGGGTCGGCGCTATCACCCACCCTTTTCAATATTTATGTGACGTCACTGGCCAAACTAGTCAGAGACTTTGGCTTCTCCCTTGTGTCATATGCCAACAACACTAAAATCATAGTTCAATATCTTCAGTTAATGATGTGCAGTCTGCAAGGTTTCATAGTTGCCTTGATCGCATCATACATTGGATGCACACCAACTAATTGAACCTAAATACACAGAAGACCGAAATCATGGAGTTTGGTAATGGCCCTCCAATTTGGAACACAGCCTGGTGGCCAACGGGGGCAAGAGAGTTTCCGTCACCAGTGGACAAGATGAGAAATCTGGGTGTGGTCTGGGAAGCACAGCTTAATTTCTCTGCTCAGAATAATCAAGTTACTTCAGCCTATTATTTTACATTAAAGATCCTACGGAAGATCCTACCATTTCTTCCAATGGAGCTGAGAAAAACTGTGGTGGTCTCTCTTCTATTGTCTCGCATTGATTATTGTAATGCCTTCTGTTTAGGGGGTGACAAACGTCAGTTTACTAAGCTGCAATCCCTTCAGAATACTGCTGCTTGGACGTTACTCAACATACCTAAATACAATCATATTTCCAGGGCCATTAGGAGCCTTCATTGGCTCCCTGTTAAGCAGCATATTGAATTTAAGGCTTTTTGCCTAGTCCACAAAGCTTTGCATGGTGGCGGTCCTTTGGCGAACCGCAACTTATTGCAATGGTATTGTCCAGGGCGTTCACTATGGTCTGCCAATCAGGCCTTGGTTAAAATCCTAAAATGGAGGAAGGCCAGATGGGGTGGTATATGCCTCCCATACTTGACTCCTAAACTCTGGAATAGGCTGCCTTTGGATATCAGATCTCAACCAGCTCTTTCCAAATTCCATGGCCTATTAAAAACCTGGCTCTTCCAGGTCTAGCAGAGGATCTTGTACCTATGGACTCACCCTTCTTTCTATGTTTCTCCAGCGCCAAGACGCCTCGGCAATCGAGCGCTATATAAAACTCCTACTTACTTAGAATTGAACGTGATATCTTTGCCTTTTGATTTTGAGAAACTTTCTGTGTTTGGATCATATGATAACAGACAAATATGCATCTTTCAAAATGAAATTAACCACCCAGTCGTTTGTTCAAGACAATTCCAAAGATTAAAAAATCATCTCCATTTTGTAATGGTGGTAAATAACAAATGTGTTGAATGTCAGAGGTTTATAACTAATGGTAGTTGTTTGTTTATCTTTTTGAGCAGGAATATATTGCTTATGAATACATGAGGATGAGACAGAATCTTCAACTAGACCCTTTGGTAGGGGATCCAAAATTTCCTGATAAATAGGCAGATTGTATAGGAAATAAAAACGAGTTTAGAAACAAAGGCCCTTATTTATGAGGCCTTGCGTCAGTTTTGCTCCGCCGTTGCGTCACTTTTTGTGACGCACCAGCGGCGTACAAAATGCGCCTTGTTGCGCCATATTTAAAAAGTGACGCATCTAGGTAGATGTGTCACTTTTTAAACCCCTGCGCCACATTATACCTGCGTCAGGTATAATGTATGCAGAGGGGGCGTTCCCCCGCAAAAAGCCTCGTAATAGTGACGCAGTGAAATCTATGAGATTTCACTGAGTCACTTTTAGGATGCTGTTGCGTCAAAATCTTGCGCCTGCCTCACAGCAGGCGTAAGACTGACGGTGGCCCTTTCACATGGGGCTTTCCCCATGTGAAAGGACGCATTGCTGGAGTTGCGTCACTTTTGTGACACACTCCAGCAATGTGTCACTTTTGCGCTTACAGATGCGTCAGAAATACTGACGTATCTGTAAGTCCTTGCGACATGATGCGTCATACATTAAATATGACGCATCATTGGTGTCGCAAGGAGTGCGCAGTGAAAAGTGACGCATCGCTGTTTTCACGTAGCGATGCGTCACTTTTCATAAATGAGGCCCAAAGTTTACATGGCTTCGCCCTGTAACCCTGCATCATTTGGAGAACCCATCATATTGTATTCCAGTTTGCATGTCCTTTGCAAAATGACCTCCCAAAGAAGTACGGTCTGGGTGCGCGCTTACCATTGTAGATGCAGCCCTTGTCGGACCTCCTCTATATTGTTGATGGTAACATCTGCATCATAGTGGAAAGAAGATCAGTCTGGAGAGGTGAAAACCATAGTTTCATCCGTTTTTGGAAAATTGGGACCTATTAACCAATTGAAATTGGCTGGCAAAACGGCCCCTTTTCTGCTAGTCCTAGCAAAAACAAACAGAAAATCTTGTGCAATGATGCCTGTGCCTTTGCAAGAGGTTAAGGTGCTCATTTTTAAAAAATGTCTTTTATCCCAAAATAAGAGACCCTGTGCCACGCTATCCACTTCCGATGAAGTCAACTCCGCTAGCTTGAGAGCTATCTTAAGAAGCAGGGCTTCGCAGCATTTCAGTAAAATGGCTATGCTAGTGAACAATTTTCAATCTTCTAGACATACCAGGAAATTAAAGACAAAACCTCAGTGTGAATACTTATGGCATAAACAAAGTGAGAGAAACAGTTGGATATTAATCTTGTATATTGTTTTTTTGTCTTTTCTCTTCTTCCTCTCTTGTTGACCCAGGATGTGTAACCGGCCTGTTATGTGAACCCTATTTGATTCATTGTTTGTTTTATATTCCCATTTGACTCGTACTTAACTGTTACCTTCCTTTTCCTCAAATTGTAAAGCGCTCTGATATCCCTCGGGATCAAGTTTGCGCTATATAAAAAACTCTATAAATAAATATCTAACTGTTGGTCCAGCCGGAAAGATGAAGGTACGGCAAAGTTTGTTTTTTTATATGGACTTAATGACTACACCTGTGTATGTGATTCAGTCATTCCATCCCAGGATGTGCTTGGTTTTGTAGTTTCTCTCATTTCTAATCTACCTTTTAATGATAATATGTTGTGTTTTTCTGACTGCTATTGTATTAAATTGGCAAGAAAGTACGGGATAATATGAGCCTCTGGTCTTGACATTAAATGCCATTCTAAGCACTTAAGCTAGATTTGGGCATGCAAATAAAAATATTATTTGGAACAGTACAGCATATTGCTCTTCCTATCCTCCTCTGGCTGTCGCTCCAGCCTTACTTTCCATGCTATTTTGTATGGAGCCGGAGACAGTACGTTCTACTATCACAGTTTTCGTGTAAAACACTTTCAGATGCACAGGGATTTTGTGATGTTACAGATTAGAAATAAAAATGTCAAATTGCTTCCAGAAAAGCGCACTTAAAACATATAAATGCCTCGAAGCAAAAGATGAACTAAGCGTGGAAGTCTATCCGGAAAGAATTGCGTCTGTCTAAACTTGCTCGATGTACATAAACTTTAGGTTGCATATACTCCCCTTAAGCAATGTTATTGCTCATTGGAGCACAAAGCAGGATGATGTAAATTCAATTAACTGCAGCTGTTAAAGAGAATTAAAGGAAAACACAGTGCTTTTTTGACCTTTGTACAGAGGGCCACGAGCGAGGTGGCCACTTCCCTTTATTCATGAAGTCTGAATACAACCCCCGGGGTTATTGTGGCCTGGGTCAGCAAGCTTTGTGGAATGTTAACGGAAAGTTTGCCGTGAAAATAAAAACAAATGTACTGTCTTTTTGTAATAGGCACCACTTAAGGTAAAACTAATGGGACGACTGTTCTTTATTAGCATTGCTCTGCTGCTAGCCCAATAAAAAGAAGGGTGAGCACCAGGTAGGCTTGCTTGCTCTCTTGCCTGTGGGGAGTGCAGGCCCTTAGCCAGATGTATGGATTTTGGGGGGCCTGGCGCCACATAATGACAAGAAGTAGACTGGGTGTGAATGAATAGTTTCTATCTACAGAATCAGTTTGAAAAAAGTGTTTAATTTTGATGATATTTGAAAACAGGCAGTTTATTTGCATTTTGTTTATTTATATTTGGTATATTTGGCTACAGTATGATCCCGGGGAGTGTTTGGTGGAAATGGGTGACAAACTGTACATTTTAAAACATGCTAGTCAAAACCGAAGATAATATAAAGAGACTTTAACAGTGAGCTGGGGGTATTCCAAAAGATTGCTGAAATCATTTGGATCCAGTCTTACAACTTAAACACATTAGCTAACAATCTGTCACAAAAAGGAATAAGACTTAAAGCCAATTTTACAGGAGAATTGAGGGTCCTTCACAAGGGATCATTGTGATAGTCTGTGTGCATGCTGCATAAAACATATTGGAGCAATCGCATTAATCAAAATGGAATATAATTCAAATATGGCTTCACAGTAGATTTGGGGTCATTGCCATTACTTTTCTTTGGCAAAACTATGGCAAATGGCACATGTTTCAATAATATTCAATTTAAGCATTTTATTAAAGATAGCTTTGTAGGCAGGGTTGCTGTTGGTTCACTAAGCAATGTGATTGGCAGGAGTTATGCCAGTTAACCTCTCTGGATAGTAGAAGTAGTACAATTTAAAAGCTTGTCTGTCCAAAAGTATAAGTACACTATAACTGGATTTTAATATTAACACAATAAAATAATTGAACTTAGTAAACATAAATGGTTTCAACTGATACATAGAGGTGTCAATTCTGTGGAACCTAGTAGATATGCTTATACTCAATGGGTGTCCACCAATATTCTTCCAAAAATCCAACCATAACCAATTATTTCCAGTCCTCAAACAGCTCCAGAAATCTTTGCAAGTATGTTCAAATTACTAATATTATAAGCCTGAAAGAGATGTACCTTATCAGTAAATAAGAACCCTGCATTTACAAACACACACATCCACACACACATACCCTGACAGATGCAAAGCCTGTACGGAAATGGGCACATAATATGTAGACTGATTATTTATATGCTTTCAGAGCATTGTGTCTGTAATTTTAGCTCACTGATGCTCTTGCAGATTAGAAAGACCACTAAAAAAGTACTGCCTCCTAAACACCCTCCTATGTGCTCCCTATATATATATATTCACTGAAAAAACCATAGGTTTCAGGGGCGTTAAAATTAGCTGAACATTTCACTTGTATGAAACCATTGAAATCCTCCCGTTATAGTTAGTTCAGCTAACTATAACTCGCGCACCCGCAATGCACTGCTGATGAAGTCATATATTACAGTACTCATGACATGGTCAGTGACATCACCCACGACATCACTGATGACATCTCAAATGACATCTGCTTTTATGGCTATATTAGCCGAAATAAAGTTGAACTGACTGACTGTAAATGACATCTCTGATGACATCACTGATGACATCATCCAGTGAATGTGTGTCTTTCTGAAAATTAAATATTTTTTATATATGTATATCTCAAGGTCAATGGAAGAATAAATGGATAAAAACGTGTTTAAATGTATAGTTTTTTTGTAAAATTGATTGTATAACTGACTGAGTAAGTATATCTTAGTGAATACATGGGTTAGCGAGTAATGTTTAAATATGTAAATCTCTGTATCAGTCTCTCAATTTGTATATAAGTGGCTGAATGGGTTGGTGAGTACCTACATGAGTGGCTATATGGGTTATTAGTTGTTTTTTTGAGTATCAGTATGAGTGTCTGAGTGTCTGTATGGTTCGGTGGGGGTATTACTTAGCGCATAGATGCATGAATGAGTGACTCACTGTTTGTATGTGTTTTGAAGACAGCATGTGTGCAGGACTGTGTGGGTGGATGAGTGTGTCTGTGGGTGTGTTATTGAGTGAAGGACTGTCTCAATAGTGTATTTATGAGTAACTACATATGTTTTAAACTAGTATATGTGAGTATTGGTGTATATAAGTGAGTATATGTGAGAGTGAGAGATTGGAGAGAGTTCTTGTATAAATAAGTATGTGTTTCTATAAGTGATTGTTTACAAGAGTAAGTATGTGTACGTTTCTGTAGCAGTAAGTGTAGTGGTGAGAGTGTATAACTGTATATGCAAGTAAATGGATGTTTGATCAGCCCGAGTGACTATGTGTGTGAGTTACTCTATGAATGAGTGGCGGTGTGTAACAGGATGTATAGGTGAATGAGTACATATGATGAGTGAGTACATGTATGAGTGACTATATAGGACTGTAGGTGAATGAGTGGATGTGTTTGTAGATCTTGGAATTACTGAATAGGTTGTTGTAACTGGTATTGGTATGTCAATTTAAAAAAAAATGTAGTTTCTATTTATGAATGTGTGTATCAAATGTTATATTAGGGTGAGAGGATGTCTGCCACTCTATCACAAAGATGATGTCATCAGTGATGCCTCTTGAGATGTCATCAGTGATGTCATGAGTGATGTCAGTGACCATGTCATGACTGATGTAATATGTGACGTCATCAACAGTGCATTGCGGGCGCGGGAGTTATAGTTAGCTTAACTAACTATAACATGGGAATTTCAATGGTTTTGTACGAGTGAAATGTACAGCTAACTATAACGCCCCTGAAACCTATGTTTTTTTCAGTGAATTTCTAAGGTTTTTTAAATACTAATTTCTAACTTTAACGTACTGAAACCTTTGTTTTTTTAAGTGAATTTAAAACCTTTTTTAAATGCTAGTTTCTAACTATTCCTACAGAGGTAGGACATGAAAAAAAAGAAGAAAAAAACACAGAAAGAACAAAAAGAAATGCAGAAAGAAGCGACAGAAGTCCTCAAAGATTAAGAAAAGTGCAGGAAGAAGGAAGACGTGCAGTAAGAACAAACAGAGGAGCAGAAAGAGGCTTTGTTGCAAAATCATCCTGTACCCTCAACTTTTTCAGATGGGTACTGGTGGTAACTGACTCTGACTAACCAATCCTAGAGCCAATGCTATGCTAAAAGACACTTAGAATACAGTTAAAACACCTACATACACTAGGAAACACTATGCGTTGGGGTACCCCTGTTATTAGCATGACCTCCTCTGTAAGCCCCTAGTATATAATAGGGCAGGGGGATTCAAACGACCTCTTAAAACACGCCACAGGGCATGTTTGCACACTGGTGAAGGGAGTGGGGGCTGAGTTGGCGTGTGCAATCATGCCCTGTGTCCGTTTTAATTTGGGGATAAAGTCCCCTTGAATCCTGAGTGTCCCTTGGGTACAACTAGCCCACCAGGTATCTCCAGTTAGCACCAAAGAGCTGCGTTGCAGAGTGGTGTAAAAATGGGCACGGCCTGGACCACCTCTCTGCAACGCAGCACAGTGGCGCTTACTGTAAGCACCTGGTGGATGAGTTGGCCCCCATGGGCCCTCAGGATTGAAGGGGAATTATTTCCCTAACTTAAAACGAGCCATAGGGCGTGTTTGCACACGTCACCTCAGGCTCCGTCTCCTCCCTACCCCACTGTGTAAGCACGCCCTGTGGCCGTTTTAAGTTGGGAGATTGACTCCCCTTGAATCCTGAGGGTCTTTAGGGACAAATTGCCCACTAGGTACGTCCAGTAAGCATCATTGCAGAGAGGTTTAAAAAGGGGCACAGCCTGCACCACCTCTCTGCAATGCAGCGCAGTGGCTCTTACTGGAAGCACCTGGTGGGCTAGTTGGCCCCCATGGTCCCTCAGGATTGAAAGGGAATTATTTCACCAACGTGAAATGCGCCACAGGGCGTGTTTGCACACGTCACCTCAGGCCCCATCCCCTCCCTCCACCACTGTGTAAATGTGCCCTGTGGCCGTTCTAAATTGAGAGATTAAGTCCCCTTGAATCCTAAGGGTGCCTAGGGTCAAATTAGCCCACTAGGTACCTTCAGTAAGCACCACAGAGCTGCGCTCCAGAGAGGTGTAAAAAGGGGCGTAGCCTCTGAACACCTGTCTGCAACCCAGCTCCCTTACGCATACTGGAAATACCTGTTGGGCTAATTGGCCCTCAAGGACCCTCAGTATTAAAAGACAGTTAATCCCCCAACTTAAAACGCGCCACAGGCGCATTTGCACAGTGGTGAAGGAAGGGGGCGTGGCCTGAAGTGACATGTCTGCAAACACACCCTGTGGCACGGTTTAGGTTGGGGAATTAATTCCTCCTCAATCCTGAGGGTCCTTGGGGGCAACTAACCCACCAGGTACCTCCAGTATGCGCCAGAGAGCTGCATTGCAGAGAGATGTTCAGAGGCCATGCCCCTTTTTACAACACTCTGCAACACAGCTCCATGGTGCTTACTGGAGGTACCTGGTGGGCTAGTTGGCCCCCTCGGACCCCCAGGATTGAAGAGGAATCAATTCCCCAATGTATACCGTGCCACAGGGTGTGTTTGCACACATGTCAACTCAGGCCCGCCCCCTCCCTTCACCACTGTGCAAACGTGCCCCGTGGCACATTTTAAGTTGGGGGATTAACTCCCCTTGAATACTGAGGGTCCCTGGGCTTCAACTAGCCCACCAGGTACTTCCATTAAGCGCCACAGAGCTGCGTTGTAGAGAGGTGTAAAAAAGGGCATGGCCTCAGAACACCTCTCTGCAACCCAGCCCCCTGGCGCATACTGGAGGTTCCTGGTGGGCTAGTTGGACCCCAGGGACCCCCAGTATTCAAGGGGAATTCATTCCCCATCTGCAAATGCGCCGGGGGAGCATTTGCTGAGTGCTCAAAGGAGGGGGGGGTGGCCTCCGGCACAATGCCGGTCTTTCTTCTTTTTTTTAAGAACGGAGGCTGCCCCCAATTTTTCATTTTTTTTAAATTTTGGGAAGGGGGCTGCGTGGCCCCCCTCCCGATGCAAAAATCTGCCCCGGAGACCCCATCCGCTGGGGTCTGACCAGATTGTTTATTTATTTTTTTTGGAGGGAGGCTGCCTTGCCCCCCTCCTTCGGCCATCTATGGCCCCGGGGACCCCATCCCCTGGGGCCGGCCTTTGTTCTTTTTTTAAATTTTTTTATTTAGGGGAGGGGGCCGCGTGGCCGCCCTACAGGGCCACTTGTAGCCTCTGGGACCCCATTCCCCGGGGCTGGCCCCCTCCGTTGGGGACTGTGGCGGGGTCCCCAATCACCCCACTGTCCCGCCGGCTTCCTGCGTCCTTCGGGAGCCAGCATTGCTTTTCCACATGGGGAGCTGCTAAGATGCTGCTCCCTGTGTGGAAAAGAAATTTGATTTGAATTTTGAAAGACAGAGCAGGTTTTCCTGCTCTCTCTTTCAAAATTCAAACCAAGTTTCCTATGGCAGGGCGGGAGCCCCCCGCACATAATTGATTTATTTATTTATTTATTTTGAGATTTGTAAAGCGCCTGGTGACCCGAAGGCATCCCCGCGCTATAATACTGTAAAATCCGGGACGGGCGAGAACCAGGAACTATTTGGGGAAGAGGAGGGTTTTGAGTCTTTTGCGGAACACCGTGTGGCTAGGTTCCCAACGCAGCAGACGAGGGAGTGCGTTCCATGTGGAGGAGGCCTTGACCGAGAATCGTCGTCCACCGGTGCGCGCCTTCTTGAATCTTGGGACTGTGGCCAGATGTTCGTTGTCCGAGCGGAGATTTCTGTGGGCTTTATAAGGTGTGATCATATCTTTGAGGGTGGCAGGTCCAACCCCATTAATGAGTTTGTGCGTGATGCACAGGGCCTTAAACTCCACTCGCTGGCGGACCGGAAGCCAGTGCAGCGATTTGAGGGCTGGTGTTGTATGGGCTCTAGGGGGAAGTTTGAGAATGAGTCTCGCCGCGGCATTTTGTACGCGCTGAAGTTTGGTCAGGGTGGTTTCAGGTGCACCGAGATATGCGGCGTTCCCGTAGTCCAGGCGTGATAGTATGAGCCCTTGCACCAGAAGTTTCCTGGACAGGGGAGGCAGGAGGGGGAGGATCTTCCGAATTGAGCGGAGAAGACCAAAGCATGTGCCCGCGGTCTTGACTGCCTGGGTCTTCAAGGAAAGGTCCTGCTCCAGCCAGAAGCCCAGTGTTTTAATTTCAGTCTTGGGCGTGGGGATGTCACCGAAGGAGTCTGGCCAGGCTGAGGGAGGGACAGAAGACCATTTGTTGCCCAGCAGCATGATTTCTTTTTTTGTCCCGTTCAGTTTCAGCGCGGATTCACACATCCAGGTATGTATGTCTTGCAGACAGTTAAGTAAGATTTCCGGGTTCTTGTCTAACTGGGACAGGGAGACGACGAGTTGTGTGTCGTCGGCATAATTGACTATTTTTATCCCATAGCGGGTGACCACGTCCTCCAGCGGGGCCATGTAGACATTAAACAGGGTGGGACTGAGTGAGGACCCCTGGGGCACACCACGCGTGAGCGGGAGGGGGTCTGATCGGGAGTTACCGTCCCACACCTGAAATGAGCGTCCCGTGAGGAAGGATTTGATCCAAGCATGTGCGGCTCCCACAACTCCTGCCTTCGTCAGGCGGTGGAGCAGAACACGGTGGTCCACCGTGTCGAATGCGGCACTGAGGTCCAGGAGGATCACTGCCACTGATCCTCCTGAATCCAGGATACACCTAGCCTCCTCGATGACGGAGAGGAGAGCGGTGTCTGTGCCGTGGCCTGGCCGGAATCCGGTTTGTGACTGCCGTAGTATTTTATTCGACTCGAGGAATTGGGAGAGTCGCACATTGACCAGTTTCTCCGCCACCTTGCTGAAACAGGGAAGGAGCGAAATGGGTCTATAATTGGCCAAGTCGTCCGGGTTGAGGTTGGGTTTTTTCAGCAGGGCTTTGACGATTGCGCCCTTCCAGGAGGAGGGCACTATGCCTTGGGCCAGAGAGGTGTTTATAAGATCCCTAATGATAGGTGAGGTGCTGAGAGACACAGTTTTTAAGAATCTGACGGGTGCTGGGTCCAGGGGGGATCCACTTCTCATTTTAGCCAGCGTGTTAGTAACCTCATCGAGGGAGACTTCTCTAAAGGAGGACAGCCGCGGGCTGGTAGAGTGGGCGTCTAACTCCACCGGGATGGGGGGGCTGATTGGGGGGAGGGATTCCAAGATCCGCGTGATTTTGGAGTCAAAAAATGAGGCTAAGTCCTTACATCTGTCCGGTGGGGGGGGAGAGGCTGCGGGAGCAGAGGGGATGTTAAGTAGTTCCTTAACTATCAGGAAGGATTCCTTAGTAGAGTTGGACGCGTTTTTAATTCTATTATCGTAAAATGTGGACTTGGCTAGTTTGATGGCCGATTTATAGCGTCTTACTGCTGTGTTGTAGGTGTCTTTTTTACTATGCAGCCAGTCTTTCCTCCACGATCTTTCCGCTTTTTTACATTCCTTGCGGAGGTCACGGAGTTCAGGAGTGTACCACAGAGCATGACCTATTGGCCTGACTTTGATCTCCCGATTTTTTAGGGGAATGAGGCTATCAAGGGAGGCGTGGAGCCAGCCTCTTACTTGGGTGTCGGCCTCGGACGGGTCAGTCGAAAGGCTCGGGGTAGAAGATTCCAGCGCTGTAGCCCAGTCCCCTGTTGAGAGTTTGGCCCATGATCTGTTCGTGGAGAAGGTGGGGGCTTTATGGGGTTTCCTGATAGCTCCAGGAATGTTGAAAGTGACAACAAAATGGTCCGTCCATGGGAGAGGTTGGGAGTTGGTAAATTGGAGGGAAGGGATGTTTGAGAACACAGGGTCGAGAAGATGTCCTTTGATATGTGTAGGACCTGAGTTGGCGAGAAGAAGGTCGTGGGAAGCCAGGTCGCTGATAAGGTCGGCGGCGCCTGTGTCCAACGGGTCATCAAAGTGAATGTTGAGGTCCCCTGTTAGGAGAAAGTTTGATGAAAGGTGGGCTGAGGAGGAAACAATTTCCAGAAGGGAGGCTGCGAAGGGGGCGAAGTGGCCAGGAGGCCGGTACACCAGAAGGCCTGAGAGGGAACTGGTCGGAGTAAGCTGAAAGGTAAAGAGACAGCTCTCTGCGTCCGGGGTTGTCATTGTGTTAATACGGCCGGATAGGTGTTCCCTGAAAATGATGGCAATTCCACCTCCTCTACCTAAAGGACGAGGTTGGGACAGGATGATAAAGCCGGGGGGGAGAGCCGCTACCATATCGGCATTGGAATGGCCCGTGATCCAAGTTTCTGTCAAGAAGAGTATGTCCAGGTTTAGGTCGTCAATCAGGTGATTAATATGCAGGGCATGCTTCGGGAGCGATCTGCAATTGATTGTCGCCATTTTGATGACCGGCGGTGGGATCGGGGATTTAGGGAGGTGTAGCTTCGTCGGTTTGCAAATGGTGCAGCTGACGTAGGGGGTGTTAAGGTCTTGCTGGACGTGGCATGCGCTGGTTTTCTTGGGTCTGAGGCTGAGTAGCTCCTTGCGGGAGTAGCTCAACTTTGTGGGTGACGGGACTGGCATAGAGTCTGGCCCTAGGCCGGGTCGTGCGCGGACGGGCGCAGACGGGCTTGCCTTAGGCGCGCCTTCGGCGCGCAAACGGCGCTCCCGCTGCGCTCGTCCGCTGCACGTCCTGTGGTTGCACATTTTATGGGCGGGGAAGGGGGCGTGGCCTCAATGTGGGCGTGGCCTCACTTCCTCGCCGGGAATGGCGGTGCAATGTAGATTTTTCGAGCGTTTAGGTCGGTGCAGCGAAGGAGTCGCTGTTCAGGAGCGTCTCTACCCGCTGGAGGAGCTAGCAGCCGGGTGAGTGCACAGTTAAAATTACAGGAGGATTAAGGGTGACACACAAGTGAAAATAAAAATTTTTTAAAAAATGGGCGTCTCCCGGCTTCCGCCTCAGGAGATTAGCAGTTTCTGGCTAGTTGGCGCTGATGGCAGCGCTTAAATACTGTGGCGGGTGGGCGTGGCCTCAATGTGGGCGTGGCCTCACTTCCTCGCCGGGAATGGCGGTGCAATGTAGATTTTTCGAGCGTTTAGGTCGGTGCAGCGAAGGAGTCGCTGTTCAGGAGCGTCTCTACCCGCTGGAGGAGCTAGCAGCCGGGTGAGTGCACAGTTAAAATTACAGGAGGATTAAGGGTGACACACAAGTGAAAATACAATTTTTTTTAAAAAATGGACGTCTCCCGGCTTCCGCCTCAGGAGATTAGCAGTTTCTGGCTAGTTGGCGCTGATGGCAGCGCTTAAATACTGTGGCGGGTGGGCGTGGCCTCAATGTGGGCGTGGCCTCACTTCCTCGCCGGGAATGGCGGTGCAATGTAGATTTTTCGAGCGTTTAGGTCGGTGCAGCGAAGGAGTCGCTGTTCAGGAGCGTCTCTACCCGCTGGAGGAGCTAGCAGCCGGGTGAGTGCACAGTTAAAATTACAGGAGGATTGAGGGTGACACACAAGTGAAAATACAATTTTTTTTAAAAATGGACGTCTCCCGGCTTCCGCCTCAGGAGATTAGCAGTTTCTGGCTAGTTGGCGCTGATGGCAGCGCTTAAATACTGTGGCGGGTGGGCGTGGCCTCAATGTGGGCGTGGCCTCACTTCCTCGCCGGGAATGGCGGTGCAATGTAGATTTTTCGAGCGTTTAGGTCGGTGCAGCGAAGGAGTCGCTGTTCAGGAGCGTCTCTACCCGCTGGAGGAGCTAGCAGCCGGGTGAGTGCACAGTTAAAATTACAGGAGGATTAAGGGTGACACACAAGTGAAAATACAATTTTTTTTTAAAAATGGACGTCTCCCGGCTTCCGCCTCAGGAGATTAGCAGGGGGCTAATTACCAAGGAAGCGCGGGAGTACGCGCTTCATTTTTTATTTATCAGCAGGATCCGTGCACCCTGCTCGGATTTTGCCGATTTTTAAAAATGTAGATGTTTTTTTTTGGCCCTGCCGGTCCTTATGGGGCCCCCTAAGCAGGCCTAGGGGGTCAGGGTGTTTCTACGCTGCCCCCTTTTTGCGTTTATCACGTTATTTTTCTGCTTTCTTGTGCCTCGGTTCTACTGAGGCATAAGATGGCTGCCAACACTTCCTGGTTTGGAGTGTTGACAGCCTATTAGCATACAGCTTGTCATCGGGAGGGTGCGCGGATCCTGCACGGCCATACATATATGTGATTTTACTTTCGATTTTCTCAGGAACTACTGAATGGATTTACACCATTTAACAAAAAGGCACGAGTCTGAACCAAGGACTACATCTTGGCCAAATTTGGTGTAATTCCGTTCAGCAGTTCGGGCTGTAGCTGCGGCTAAATGTTCCCATGGAAAATTGCATGGGGAAAACACGTTTTGGGACCCCCCTTTTTTCTTTGCCCCCACTTGACGAATCACCCCGAGACTTCCAGGATAGGAGCGGACCGAAGCGGGCCATACGTTTTGAACATTTCGCGGAGATTCGTCGACTGGTGCCAAAGTTATTGTGAATAGAATGTTGCAGATTTCCTATGGAAAATAGTTCCTAATAATAACTACCTACTGGCGACCGCCAGTAGGCAATATGTATAAGGGGTTATATGTCATGAATGATGTAATATGTGACATCATCAGCAGTGGATTGCGGGCGCGCGAGTTACAGTGAGTCCAACTAACTAAAACGTGGGGATTTCAATGGTTTTGTATGAGTAAAATGTCCAGCTAACTATAACTGGTGTGAAACCTATGGTTTTTTCAGTGAATTTCAATGGTTTTTTAAATGCTAATTCCTAACTATAACGAGTGTTAAACCTATGGTTTTTTCAGTGAATTTCAAAGGTTTTTTAAAAGCGAATTCCTTACTATAACGAGTTTGTAACCTACGATTTTTAAAGTGAATTATATTTTTTTTTAAATAGTTTTTTTTATAACTATTAATTATAATATTTTTTCTAAAATTATTATTTTTAATTTTTTTCTAAAATACATTTTTCAATTTATTTTTCCTGTTTTTTTTTTTTTTTTACCATTTTACCTCGGAGCGCTCAGGGTGCGCGCACCCGTAAACGCACCCGTACACGTAGCGAGAGCGCTATTCCCGGGTGCAAAAAATATATAATTATGTATTTAAAGTAGAAAATAATGCAAGACATTCAGTGGCATACTCATAAAAGTACTAATTTTCATTTTTAATAACCGAATTTCACCTTTGAAAGCATTTCTTAAAATCTAACAAAACGTCATTCAGGCGTGCCGCGTAAGCACCCCCGGAAGCGCCTACGTACGTGCCGCGTTAGCGCCCCCGGAAGCGCTCCGGAGCGCGTAGCGTAAGCGCGTCAAGTCATGTGACCTTAAAATAACACTTTTCATTGGTTGTTAACAGTTTTTTTACAACTAATGAAAACCCCACCCATTTCCTTCACCACCTCTTTCACTTTGGAGAGAGCAAGACCTATTCCCTTCTTCTCTTCAATTCTTTGCAAAGAATGGCTGCAAGACCACCAAGCAGCAGTTATGACTGATGAGTTTCTCCAGGAGGAACCTCCTCAGCCAGAAGTGAAGCAGCACTTCATCTGGAAGTTTTTTAGCATTCCAGAAGGGGAGAAGAAGGTAAATTCTCCTAAGGTGGAATGTAAGATCTGCAACACTATTCTGTCTCGTGGTGACCCCAGAAAAAAATACAGCTTTGGGAACTTCACCATGATCAGGCATGTGCAAAGAAGGCACCCCCAGAACTATGCCCGGTAGAGTGTCAGGGACCTGGCACGGAATGCACCAAGAGATGGCTCCTCGACTTCCACTGGAGGAGCAACATCATCGGGGAGAGGAAGAGCAGTCGAGCTGATACCAAACATTCAGCCTGTTTTTACTAACATTACCATTAGGTGTAAGCAGTGTGACGAACGCTTTGTTATGGGAGCACAGTATCCTACTAATTGTTTGAAAAAGAGAACACCGCTGCCCTCCCCAGCCCTAATTTTTCCCCTTTTATTTGCTCCTGTTGAGCAGTTTGGCATTCCCTACTTTTTTTTTGTTCTGAAAAAAAAAAAAATTTAAAAACGTTCGGAAAAAGTAAAAAAAAAAAAAGTAAAAAAGAAGAAAAAAAACAGTTCTTTTTAGAACTACCTCCAATTCTCCAAAAAGAGCTATATTCTTTATATATTGTAAAGGAGTGAGTGAAGTGGAGTACAGTGAGAGAGGAAAGGAAAATGAGTGAGGGAGCAAAGAAGCAAAGAAAGGGACGAGAGTCGAAGGGAAGTGAAGTAGGGGGATTGAAAGAAGGTGAGTGTGGGAGGTGAGTGAGGGGAAGGGGAGTGAACATGGGGAATGAGGATAAGTGAGGAAAGCGGAGTAAGGGAACGGGGGTGAGGAAGGGTAAGAGAAGGGCAGTGAGGTTGAGGAAAGACTGGTGATAGAGAGTGGATAAAGGCAAGTGAGCGTGAGACAAGGGGAGTGAGGGAGTGAGGAGACAGAGGAAGTGAAGGAAAGAGTGAGAGAGTGACGGAAGAGGAGTGAGAGAAGGAGGGGATGGAGGTAGTGAAGCTAAGAGAGAGGGAGTGAGGGAAGGAGAATGAGGATATGACAGGATAGAGGTAGTGAGAAAAGAGTGAGTGAAGTGGAGTAAGGTGAGTAAGGTAAGGGGAAAGAGTGAGTGAGCAAAAGAAGGGAAGAGAGGGGAAGAGGACTGAAGCATAGGTACTGAGAGAAGGTGAGTGGGGGATGAAAGTAAAGGGAAAAGGAGAGAAAGATATGGAATGAGGGGTAGTGAGGGAACCAGACTAAGAGAACGGGAGTGAAAGAATGGCAGAGAGCATGAGTAAAGAGGGATAAAAGAGGGTGGATAAAAGTGAGTGAGGGTAAGACAAAGGGAGTGAGGAAGTGAGGGATAGAGGTACTGAAGGAAAGAGTGACAGAAAGGGACTGAGTGAGGGAGCAAAGAAAGATAAGACATAATGGGGGTAAGAGAGAGAGAGTGGGGGAAGGGAAGTGAGTAAGTAAGAGGACAGAGGGAGTGAGAGAAGGAGTTACTGAAGTGGAGTAAGGAGAGTAACAGAAGGGAAAAGAGTGAAGGAGCGAAGGAAGGGAAGAGAGAGGAAGGGAAGTAAAACAGGAGAGCTGAAAGAAAGTGAGCATGGGAGTGTGGCTGAGTTATAGGGAGTGAGCATGACAGAAGAGGAGTGAGAGACTAAGAGGACGGAGAGAATGAGGCTAACAGAGAGAGAATGACGGAAGGGGAGTGTAGAAGTAAGAGGACAGAGGGAGTAAGAGAAGGAGTTAGTGAAGTGGAGTAAGGAGAGTAAAGGAAGGGAAAAGAGTGAAGAAGCAAAAGAAGGGAAGAGAAAGGAAGGGTAGTAAAACAGGAGATATGAAAGAAAGTGAGTGTGGAAGTGTGGCTGAGTTATAGGGAGTGAGCGTGACAGAAGAGGAGTGAGATACTAAGAGGACGGACAGATGAGGTTAACAGAGAGAGAATGAGGGAAGGGGAGTGTAGAAGTAAGAGACATAATAGGGGTAAGAGAGAGAGAGTGAGGGAAGGGGAATGAGTAAGTAAGAGGACAGAGGGAATAAGAGAAGGAGTTAGTGAAGTGGAGTAAGGAGAGTAAGGGAAGTAAAAAGAGTGAAGGAGCGAAGGAAGGGAAGAGAGAAAGGGAAGTAAAACAGGAGATCTGAAAGAAAATGAGTGTGGGAGTGTGGCTGAGTTATAGGGAGTGAGCGTGACAGAAGAGGAGTGAGAGACTAAGAGGACGGAGAGAATGAGGCTAACAGAGAGAGAATGAGGGAAGGGGAGTGTAGAAGTAAGAGTAAGTAAGAGGACAGAGGGAGTGAGAGAAGGAGTGAGTAGGTACAAAAAACACCCACATAACACAACAGCTCTTTTCAGAGCTACCCTACCTCTAGGCACTCGAAATTATTATTATTGTACTATAATTTTTTACACTGTTTTTCCCCGTGGTGCGCTCAGGGTGTGCGTACCGGGAAGCGCACATGGGAACGCACCCAGCGCTTACCCCGCGATTTAAAAAAAAAAAAAGTTTTTTTGCCCTTCAGGGTCCTTCTAGTCCCCCCTCAGAAAACCTAAGGGTCAGGGGGTGTCTACCCTGCCCTTTTTTAATAATTTCCCCCTTTTTATTTTCACCTCTTGTGTCTCGATTCTACTGAGACACAAGATGGCGGACTCTCCAGACTGTTTAGAATGTTGACAGACATCCGAGAGCCAATCAGTTTTCAGCTCGCGCACTCCCGTGGCGCGCCGGGTGCGCTCCCCGGTACGCGTACCGGAGAGCGCTCGGAGCGCGCCTATAGATATATATGTGTTTTTGAAGTTAATTTTAAAAAAAAAACACGAGCAATTTTCACCAAATATAGCAATGGCACATCTGCGTACCAGTCCCTACAATTTTGCAAAATTTGGTGTAATTCCGTTCAGGGGTTCGGGCTGTAGCCTTGTCAATTCGTCCTATGGAAATTAACATGGGGGAAACACGTTTTGGGACCCCCCTTTTTTCTTGGCCCCCACTTCACGAATCCCCCCGAAACTTTCAGGGAAGGAGCAGAGTTGAGCTGCCCTAAATTTTGGAAAATTACATGCAAATTCCTCAACCGGCGCCAAAGTTATTCCCAATAGAATGTTGCGGATTTCCTATGTAGCTAGGTCCTAACTATAACTACCTACTGGCGACCGCCAGTAGGTAATATATATATATATATCCAAAGTCTACCCCTCCAACGAAGAAGCAAGAGGGCACAGTGGGGAGCTTGGCGGGAGATCTTTAATTCAACAGTTTTGTATGGCATGATACATTTCAGCTCGTGTGAGCCTTCCTCAGATGGCGGAGCTAAAACAAGGTAAAACCAACTCCCTCCCTTATATTTCATAGGCCCTCCCAATGTCGTGAGGTCAGCTGGCTCTGCTACATTGGTTGCAGCTGCAGTCTGATGGTAAAGATTACAGCTCCCAGAATCCAATTCACCGGTGAATACGGCTTGCAGAGCCACGATGATGTCCTTCAATAGTTGCTGAAATGCCAGGTAAGGGAGGGGGTTTAATTGTGAGGTCAAACCCCGTACGCTAAATTCCTGAACTCCCTTAAGTCCCCAACATTCTGCCTCAAAACGCACCGTCGAGACGGGCTGTGAAGCGGTGATACAATGATCCCTCTTCCCCGTGAAGTCACGGGCTGTAGCTCACAGCAGCCACTTGCCAGGCCTGATCCCGAGGCGGACCCCCAACATCCGACACCTCGGAGGATATGTTTGCCACAATATATATATACACATACATACATACAAACATACACACGCACACACACAAAATCAGACATCTATGGAGAATTAAATAGAACAGCAGATGTTTAAACCCAGATCAGAGCAGTGGTGTCTGATGAAAAGTGCTGAGAATTGCACTGAGCTGTACTGTAGAACTTACCATGTTATGAGTCCTGCTCTGGATGCCTCAAAGTTCTCACTTGGTTCCTGTTCCTTGCCTGTGGGAAGCCCTGTATTTGTTACAGTGTGACTGACAGTGCCAGGGCATATAAAACAGCAAGCCGCATGTGGCTTGCTTGCAAAGCATGGTAAATGGTTGTGTAACACACTCTACACTGGTAATCACACTGTAAATGTGATGCAGGACTTGTAACTGCCTTTTGATCGGTGGCATACAATGATCTACTGGAGAACTGTCTGCTGGTGAGCTGCAGAATGCATTTTCAAGTCTCTCATCACTATTAGAGGCCAACCATGTCAGCAATCTATACAACACAAATAATGCATGTGTGATAGGCTGAGCACAGGCTGCCAGCTATTCACCCATGCAGTTTGTTGGTTTCTTCTCACTCTGAGGGTCAGGTGCTGAAGCAGTTCTGCACAAATTTAGACAATTAGAGTAAAATGGGAAGAATTCTAATGATGCACTGTATGGACACCCATGAAGCAAGACATCACTTCTCTGTTTTAGAACGTGTAGGTGGAGTAATTCAACAAGGATAGTGGACATATCTGGTTTATGTTGTGTGCTCCACTTGCAAGCCTGTTTCCTGATGCTGATGACAAGTTGTACTGTTAATAAACCCTAGGGTGCTCATTTTATAGACTTGGGATAGATAAAGGCTATGCCGAGGCAAAATTTAGTTTACGACGAAGAAATCTCACATAATTTCCTGCATTTCGCGTTACACTTCTAATACAAAATGCCTAAGTTTACAAAATTACACCACGTTGTGTAATTCAGATTTAATTTATGTAAACATGCGCTTGTAGGAGCACTGGAACAATGTGAACGAATAGAACATGAGTGGCTGTTGGACCCTCACATTTAAAATGAATTTAAGGACGCATTTCATGCTAAAAATAGTACAAAATTTTGCATAAGCATTTTGCAAACTTTTGTTTAATTTCAGCAAAGAAAATTATGCGAATTTCACACTGGTCTACTGAAAGAATGAGTGGATCCACTGGAATGTGACGCTACAGCTAGACAGAGGCTCTAATCTATCAAACAATCAGGGCTTTATATTGCGTGGTTACTCACCAGTGAGGGTCTCAAGGGAGTTTGCT
This sequence comes from Lissotriton vulgaris, assembly GCF_964263255.1. NCBI lineage: Eukaryota > Metazoa > Chordata > Amphibia > Caudata > Salamandridae > Lissotriton > Lissotriton vulgaris. The sequence continues at coordinate 2,111,499,283 of NC_141689.1, read as the reverse complement.
GATCCATCTGGGTGTTGGGGTTCAGTTGCAGAGCCAGTTTTTGAGATACTTCCTGAATTGGGTTCATTATAATAGTGGATATACTACTGCACTGAACTACCAGACTAGGATCAACTCCATGATAATACCTTTTTTACATAGTGCCTTATGCTACAGTTTATAGTTTAGAAGGCTTGGGAAAAAGAGGTGTTACTATCAACTTATTAGATAATAATCAATTAATCAACCTCAAAAAGCTGTAAGGTTGAAATGGTCCTGTAGGGTTCAACACTAGGACCTGAAGATCACAGAACAGTTGAGGTGCTCAAGAAATATTGACTCACAGAAAGGGCAATAAAGACACAGGAATGTATTCCTCAAGAAATATCTCAAATATAGCCTAGTTAATTGGAAGCTCTTGCACCAGACTCTCTATCCTTCTCCCTTTCACTTGCCTCCCCATTTCTATCGCTCTTATTCAATCCATTAGCTTCTTTTCCTCAAGTTCACATTCTTCACACAACTTCTCAAGTTCTTTGCATTTTTTTCACATGACTTACTATAGTTCACAGTCCCTCCCACTAGATTATAAATGTGCAATTTAAATCCGTGGCAGCAGGTGAAATTATCTGTCGCAGTAGGTGAAATTGGACCCATCTTAACAGAGCAAGAATACCTGTTCTACTGAATAAGAGTCCCTGCTCTTTAGTGCAAAGGAACCAAGAACCCTTAAAATATGCTAAAGGCAAAGAGGGACCCTAAAGTAAATGAAAGAAGGAGGAGAATACTAAACTAGAGCTACGACTGGAGAGGGCTGAAAGAGAACAAAAAGCAGAGGAAACATCTAAAACGGAGCTGGCAGCATGGGTGGGATTAAATTAGACGTAAAGCATGGGCAACCCTTAACCCGACCTATCAACTTCAGGAAGGTATACAGATTCTTATTCTTTATTGATTTGCAGGGAATTCAAGAGTGCCTAATGCCTGAACTCTAATTTAATAAGTGGGACTACATGGTGTATTCTCCAACAATGTATTTGAAATGCATTGTTTAAAATCAAATTGTTTTTAAGGAAGTTGTAAATTATTCTGATTACTCCTCCACTCCACATTGCAGTCACCTGCTGGCTTCTGCACCACTCAACTCAGAGCCATTTTAATGATTTTTGGTGCCCCAGGCTAGCAGTTTTGGGGACAAATTTGAATTTTGTACCCATTTCACCTAACTCAAAGCCTGATGATAGCAAAACATACTAAGAGCCTGAAAACAATGTCGAGCTGAATCACTTCCCCCTGACACCACATCGGTCATGGGACCGACCTGACTGACATTCGGTCCCCAGTCACGATAGGGCCATTGGGATGCGACCAAACACTGTTCAGTCACATTCCTCAATTTTACAATAGGAGCAACACCATAAACCATCCGGAATGCATGCTGCCATTGTAAAATGTGAGGTGCAGTTCATCCCTGCACTCGTGGCAAGATGCCTCCCACAAGGTGCAGGGATCAACAGGCCTCCAACCAGAGGCTGTGTACGAAAGGGGGTCTGGCTGGAGGCCCCAAAGTCGCTTTCCGACATGGTTTCCATGTCGGACAGACCGGCATGGAAACCATGCTGGAAACCGTCATCGTAATCTCAAGGACGGAAGGCCCGCCCTTGAGATTACTTGACGCATTCTGACTTGCGGACAGGTTCTCTGAGCCTGTCAGAAGCCAGCTGGAATAACCGTCCGGATTCTATGGCAGGACTGGAGGCTTCTGATTATGCTTTCTCATTTCTTTACTGCACAAACAGCAGCCAATGAAAGTAAAACTACAATAGTAAAAAACAACATTTCCCATGAGGCTTTGAACCACGCCTCCAATAACAGTAACCAATCACAGTAGTAACAAGCATATAAAGTATAGAGACACTAATCTGGCCTCCTCTTTCTTTGCTGCTCCGCAGCCCAGATAAGTGCTCCTTACTTTTATATGCTTGTACGATTTAAAGTTACATATTTCGCCTCTGACGTATGCTTTTCATATTCAGATCATGATTGTTTATGCATTTGCTAATACGGTGTTCCGTTTTTTGTGATGCTTCTCTTGCCTGTTTGCATTTAACGCGCTGTGGCGCCCTGTCTGTTAAATTGCTCACGCCGCTGTCGGCGTCCCTTCTCCCCGATCTCGGAGCGGTGCTGCTCTGGCCCGTTCCTCCCCCCCCCCCGATCTCGGAGCGGTGCTGGTCTGGCCCGCTCCGTGTCCCAGTCTTCCTCAGTGGAGCGCGTGTAGCACCTGTAGGCTTACCTTGTCCCTGCTCGCTGCTCGTGGCGGTTGCCGCTGTTGATGGCGGTCGCGATTTGGAGGGACTTGGCCCCCCTCGGGGAAGGAGGTGCACGCAGGAGCCCGACTGAGGCCCGGCGTGCGTCTTCAGGGACTCGCGCACGCAGTGTGCGCGTGCAGCCCTTATTGTGCCGATCTAGACGCTTTAGCCCCGGCTGAAAGGTAACAACACGCAGTTTGGCCAGGAGCCGAGGGCCGTTTTTTGATCTAAAAGAGCAGCGTTTTCACCCCATTTAGCAATCGGAGTTCTGGTACCTTAACCCCTAGCTTCCCAGTGACAGAGGAAGTAGGGAAATTTTTGGAAACCCTTTTCATTCCTGATTTGGGTTGTTTTCCCTCCATTAGTCCTAGAATTGGACTTTATGCTGTATTAACTATTGGTATTTCTGGCTCCTGCGCCTGGCATTCCCCTGATTGACGCCCTTGCTTGGGCTGGCAATTCTGCTTGCCTCTGGGGATTTGGAGTGGGATTAAACAATCCCTTGTGAATATGGCAGAAACTGAGTACTGCGAAGAGGAGGGTGCTGCGTGCGATTACCAGGGCAATGATGAGTACTACGAAGAGGAGTCTATGGAGGATATCATTGACAAGAAGCTGGACGCTAAGCTTGATAAGGCCCTGTCCTCAGCCCTGCTTCCGTTAGCCAAATAATTGGAACTGCTGGTCCCTGGTAAGCCACTCCCCCTTCCTGGACAAGATCACTCACATCCCTCTCCACCTAAGAAGGTGGCTCTTGACCCGTCCTGGCCCCACGCCCAGTCCTATGAAAAAAATTATAAATCCAAGGAGTCCTCTGCTGGCGACAAAACCTTACCGTCCTGTCCCCCCCTCCCCCCGAAAGACACCACCACTGACACTGATACGGATACAGACTCCTCAGGTGCTGCTCCTCGCACGCGCTCTAAGAAACGCAAGCATGCCTCCTCTGCTGTCAACCCCTCGCCCTTCTCCTTTGACACATCGCACATTGTGTATCCTGGGTCCTCTGATTGGCTTCCCCCCCGGCTGTGGCTGAATATCTGGAAACTCACCTCCGTAAAGGCTTTGATAAAGAGATGAGAGCCCGCCTTAAGTCTGAGTGCCCCCGTCCCGACCTGGCCCACAAGGTGGCCGTCACTCCCGACATTGATCCCTCCATGACTACTTTCCTCAAGAAATATAAAAAAGACCCTAAGAAAGGGATTGATCGTGCGCTCACAGCGTGCCAAGATAAAGTCCTTGACCTTTCAGGGCCGTTGGCCAAGATCCTAGAACTTGCCCTTCAAGCTCAAGAGACGGGTGATGCCATCCATCCTGAGGTCCTAGCGGGCTGGGCACAACGTGCCATCTGCATGCTGGGGAACGCCAACTGCGCGTTAGCCTCTGAAAGGCGAAAGTCAGTCTTGCTCCTGATTGACCCTCAGTTGGTTGAACTGGCTTCATCAAAACCGGGTCCTTTGGCGGAAGGACAGTTGTTTGGGGACAATTTTGTGAAAGACATTGCCAAATTCGTTAATACCTTTGCGTCCCTTGATAAATCGCAGGCCTCCTTAAAGAGAGTGTTGCACCAAGTCTCTAATAGGGCCGGGCATGGCAGAGGACGCTCGACCGGCCGCTATTCGAATACCAGTCCTCAGAGGGGATACGCCCCTAGACGGGGCAGAGGCTACACACAAGAACCGGACCAGGCTGGTTTCTACCCATCAAGATCACGCGGCTTCAGAGGCCGCTATAATCGAGGTGTCAACAGAGGTTACAAGAACTTCAACAATCAGTCCTCTGGTAAGTCAGGTGTGCCCTGTGGTCCCTTTAGGGGGCAGATTGCGTCATTTTGTGATGAATTGGACATGTCTCACGTCGGATGCTTGGGTCCTACAGACCGTCCAGGGTTACCAGATAGAGATGTTAGAATGCCCCCTTCAGACCTCCGCCCCTCAGCCTCTCCTTTTTTCCCTTCTAGAACAGAGTTTTATCGACTCAGAGCTGGAAGAATTGTTAGCCAAAAGGGCTATTGCCGTAGGACCCTTCATGCCCGAAGGATTCTGCAGCAATGTCTTCCTGGTACAGAAAAAAGGAGGCGGCCAACGCTTGGTTCTAAATTTGAGAGACTTCAATCCCTTTGTCACTTACCGCCACTTCAAGATGGAGGGTTGTAGTATGTATTGCATTTATTATACTTGTTCGCTTTAAGGAATGTTATATGCGAGTTCTTATTGTGTGTTCTTAGAATGCCATGTTTGCTATGTCACGACCATTACGAGCCTGTTACTCATCTTTGCTGGTCGTGGGTTGATTTACTCTTGACATTAAACCTCTTATGGTAAATCCTCAACTCGGATTTCATCTCTTATTTCTACAACAAGCGTACTACATTTATTGGCGACGATTTGAAGCTTGTTAAGATCAAACCCACCGACGTGAGCAGATCGACTTTTGAACTTTAAAGCCACTGTGTCTTAACCGATTCAGGCAATTTGGATTTTGACTTTGAAACATCGTTCTAATTTAACGAGACTACAACAAAAACTGTAAGTTATTTCGTCTTTATCAAATTACCTGAAAGCGATCTTCAAAACTTTGGCCTTGCAACACAGTTTATTCAAACGCGAGAGGCGTTCTGGTCTCGCGAACCAAGCCGACTTGTTGTTTGTTCACGCGCCGCTTGCACACGGGCAGCACGTCGATTATTAAGACGTCACTTCTGAATGCGCTCAATAGCAACCTGAATGCGCTCCATAGCAACCTGCATTGTTTACGCTTCCAGCGCGCAGAGTCACCAGGATAAGCACGTCGACGGCCATTTTCTCATGTTGACGGTGAATTCTTTTTCAGATCTACGCGACTATTGAAATTATAGTCGGTTTTTGTCTAGACAAGAAGATTGTGTGAGCAGACAATACATATAGAGGCTGACAAGTAAGAATTTTCTTAAAATTGTTATTTAATTTTATTTTCTTATGGCAACTTCAGGAAATAACAACAATGGGATTGTGGCACCTCCTTCATTTTTAATTGCTCCTGGCAAGCCTCCAACACCATGGCACAAATGGTTACGAGTATTCACAAACTATTTGGAAGCTATAGATGCTTTGGATTATCCTGCATCGAGAAAAAGAGCTATTCTCTTCAACCATTTAGGAGACGCTGGTCAACAATTATTTGACAATTTAGCAGTTGTTCAAGCTCCAACTGATGATGACACTTGGAATGTTTATACTGAGGCATTAATGCGTCTTGGCAAACAGTTTAAAGATGATCCATCAGTCATGGTTGAGAGACATATGTTCTTCAAAAGGAAACAGTTACAAGAAGAGTCTATAGAAGACTATGTGGCAACCCTACGTGTTCTTGCATCAAAATGCGAGTTTGGTACCTATTTAGAAACTGCTCTGCGTGATCAGTTAGTCTTTAATTGTTTCAACAAAAAGATCCAGGAGCGGATTTTGACATGTAAAAATCCAACATTGGATGAAGTTATTGTAATTGCGAAAAGCATTGAGTGTTCCGTTGTTTCCTCAAAAATTTTAGCTGAGCATGCCTCTTCTTCAAATGTTTGTAATGTTTCACAGGCATCTAGTGATAATTGTAATGTTAATGCTGTTTCTAACCTCAATACTGGCAAAAAAGTTTATGAACCAAAATCTAATGTATTTTGTTACAGGTGCGGTTCAAAATTTCATGTGGGAAACAACCCTAAGTGTCCAGCACAAGGTAAAAGGTGTTCAAATTGTAAACGTATAGGTCATTTTGCTGCGTCATGTCGTTTACCTAGAGATAAGACTAAAGTTAATATGGTTTATTCTGAAGAAGAAATTTGCGATGCGTTAAATGTTTCTTCCATATCCTTCATTCAGATTAATGCTCTATGTGACTTCAGTATTAAGGGTCCTATTTGTAAAATTTCAATTGGTATACAAACAATACAAGTTATGGCTGATTCAGGATCTCCCATTACCATTTTAGATGAAAGTACTTTTCAGTGTTCTTGGAATAACAAAGAATTACTTGCTACTGATGTTAATCCCAAAGCCTTTGGGGGTTTTGATATAACCATGCGTGGTTATTTTCCTGATAACATAGATTTTAAAGGGCGAGTAATTTATACCAAAATTTATGTTGCACTGAATGGCAGGGATATTTTGGGTTGGCAAGATCAAGCCAGGCTTGGTATTATTTTAAAGCCTGGTCATCCCGAACCTGTTGCCTTGGGTGATCTACCTATTCTATCCGTCTTCGATTATTGTAATGATCCTATTCTCTGCAATGTTTTAGAAAAATACAAAGTTGTATTTGAAGACAGAATTGGTTTGGTAAAACATTTTGAGCATAATATTAAATTAAAAGACAACGCTTGTCCTGTTGTCCAGAAGGTACGTCCAGTTCCTCTATCTGTTAGAGAAGATTTAAGGAAGCACATTGAATCTCTTATTGCTCAAGACATTATTTGTCCAATTGAATCTTCAGAATGGGTTTCTGCTGCCGTCGTAGCACGAAAACCTTCTGGGGAAATTCGTTTATGTGCAGACCTTCGGGTGCTCAATCGCAACATTGTCATTGATGTGCATCCTTTGCCAAAAATCCATGATATGCTGGCCAATATCGGTAGTAGCAAATATTTTTCCACTATTGATTTGCGCTCAGCGTACCATCAAATTCCATTATCTAAAGAATCTCAGCCTCTTACAACATTTGTTACACCTTTTGGTGTGTATATGTATAAAAGGCTACCATTCGGGCTTGCTTCTGCAGCCAGTATATTTCAAAGATTAATGGATACCATTTTTAATAATTGTCCGGGAATTCAAGCGTTCCAAGATGACATTTTGGTACATTCTGAATCTCTGGATCAACATTACATATTAATGGAATATGTTTTAAAGTCATTACAAAGTCATGGTCTTACCATCAACAAGAAGAAGTGCAAATTCTTAGCAAATGAAGTTGATTATTTGGGCCACAACCTCTCAAAAGATGGAATTAAACCCAAATCTTCTCTGTTGGAAGCTATTAAAAATGCGCCTTCTCCTTTAGATAAAGACTCGTTGAGAGCATTCTTGGGATTAAGTGAATATTACGCTTGTTTTGTCAGGAGCTACGCACTAGTAGTCCAACCGCTTAGAGATCTGTTAAAAAAACATGCCAAATATGTATGGTCTACAGAATCTCAAGCTGCTTTTGACTCCATCAAAAATATGATTCTCTCTGCTCCTGCCATCAAGCCTTTTTCCCATGGTGTTCAGAGCATCATTACAGTGGATGCTAGTTCCCGTGGTCTAGGTGCGGTCCTTAGTCAAATGATTAATGGTGAAGAATGCACCATTGCATTTGCTTCACGTTCTTTGACTTCGGCTGAATTCAATTACAGTACTATAGAGCGAGAAGCTTTAGCATGTTCATGGTCAGTGGAAAAATTTAGAATGTATATTTGGGGAACTAGGTTTCTTTTGTACACAGACCATAAGCCTTTAATTTATATGCTTGGTGAAAGTTCCTCCAATAGAGCTTCTTCTCGTTTAGTTAGATTATTGGCACGACTCCAAGAATTCAATTTTGAGATAAAATATTTACCTGGTGGTAAAAACATCCGTGCGGATTGTTTATCACGCATTCCTTTGTCCACATGTAAGTCAGTTAATTCTGATCTAGAGTGTGTTTATGCAGTTGATGATGCTCTTCAAGGAAGTAAGATCACTAAACAAGATTGGTTAAATGGCATGGATAATGATTCTTGCCTACTGAATGTTAAGAGATTTTTGATTAAAGGTTGGCCCAGGGATAGAAGTATGTCAATGGAGGAGAAACATTATGCACAAGTTGCATCAGAGTTGTCTGTGTCAGGTGACATTTTGTTTAGGCAAGACAAATTTGTCCCACCTGTTAGCATCAGACAATCCATTATTTCTGTGGCACATGAAACTCATCCCGGGATTACTGGTACCACAAATAAAATTAAAACCACTTATTGGTGGCCTGGTATTGATAATCAGGTAAGATTATTTGTCAACCAATGTCCACAATGTTTATGCTCAGATAAACATTGGAAGTTGTCCAATTCACCACTTGTTCCAGTAGAATGGCCTGAGGCTCCTTGGCAGAAAATTGCCATAGATTTTTCTGGCCCATTTTCTATTTTTAATGATAACCTTAAATTCTTGATTGCGGCCATTGATTACTTTTCTAAATGGATTTATTTTTCTTTTGTTAAGAATCCAAATTCTGGTGCTGTGATTTCATTTTTAAAGCGTTTATTTGTCATTGATGGTACTCCACATGAAATTGTTTCCGATAACGGTTCACACTTTGTTTCACAGGAGGTGAATATGTTTTTAGAAAATTTAGACGTCAAGCATATTTTAGTTCCTCTTTACAGTCCTGCATCAAATGGTCTTGTAGAGAGAGCAAACCGTTTGTTGAAGGAAGCTGTTCAAACAGCTTGTGCTAATAAACTTGATATTTCTGAATTTCTTTGTGAGAAAATCTGGAACTATAATTGTACCCCGCACAGTACCACAGGAGTATCTCCTTTTGTTTTACTTCGGGGTAGGATTTCTACTTCTAGATTGAATCCTTCTTGGTTGATGAAGAGTTCTCTTGTCAATGTTGATTTAGCTAAGATTCGTGAACGTGTTAAGATGAAACAGGAGAGTTACAAAGGCAATTACGACAAACGTATGCATGTTACAGATAAGCCTCTTGTTACGGGTGATTGGGCTATCATTAAGAAACCTGTAAAAATCACTAAGGGTCAATCCAAATTTTCTGCTCCTGTCAAAGTGTTAAAAGTCTCTCGATCTGCAGCTCTTTTATTTGAAAGAGGTTGGTGGAACAAGAATGCTCTCATTAAGATTTCTGATCAACAAGCAAGGATTATTTCCTCTAACAAGCAGACTTCGGATTTATCCGATGATTTGAGTACTGATTGGTTTGGTGTTGGAGAGTCTTCAATGATTCCATCTGTTCCATCTGTTCCTGTCAATCGTTCTACAAATGTTGTTCCTGATTCTTCGTTATTAGCTTATGGTGATTCAAATAATCTTACTTCTCTTCTCGCTTTACAACCTGTTTCCAATACCATTGGTGCGGGGGATGGTAGGGTGGTCGGTCGCAGAATCAGATCTGTTCCTGTGAGACTCCATGATTATGTTTTGAATTAGTGTTTCTTTTTTCTTATGTAAGTGTATTTTATCTGTAACTGTATTTTTATCTGTAATTTAGGTTTATTTATTAGGGGAAGGATGTGTAGTATGTATTGCATTTATTATACTTGTTCGCTTTAAGGAATGTTATATGCGAGTTCTTATTGTGTGTTCTTAGAATGCCATGTTTGCTATGTCACGACCATTACGAGCCTGTTACTCATCTTTGCTGGTCGTGGGTTGATTTACTCTTGACATTAAACCTCTTATGGTAAATCCTCAACTCGGATTTCATCTCTTATTTCTACAACAAGCGTACTACAAGGGTATCCATCTTTTGCGAGACCTTTTGTTGGAGAACAACTGGATGGTCCATTTAGATTTAAAAGACGCCTATCTGACGGTCCCCATCTGCCCCTCTCATCAAAAATTCTTGCAGTTTCCCTGGAAGGGGCGATGGTACCGTTACAAGGTGCTTCCCTTTGGTCTATCCTCAGCCCCTTGGGTCTTCGCCAAGCTTCTCAAACCAGTGATATCTCGCCTTCAAGAGATGGGAGTGCGCCTCATCGTCTATCTAGACGACATGCTCATTCTAGCCCAAGATCGAGCCCTGCTTCTCTACCACTTAGAGTGGACAACGTCCCTGTTGCAGAATCTGGGGTTCGTTATCAATACCAAGAAATCGGTGATGATACCGAACCAGCAGATGGAATTCCTGGGGTTCCTGATAGACTCTGTGTCAGCTCAGTTGCTCCTCCCGCTTCACAAGATCAGGTCCATCAAGAGGGAAATAGTATCCACCCTGACCAAGGAGAAGATTTCCTTGCGTCTTCTAGCGAGGATTGTGGGCCTTCTGGCTTCGTCAATCCAAGCCATCTTCCCGGGCCCCCTACATTACAGAGCCCTTCAGAGACTGAAAATCTTTTACTTACATAGGAAATTTCATTACGATCACCTTATTCCTCTTTCACCAGAAGCCCAAGAGGAGCTTCAATGGTGGCTGGACCACATGTCAGCCTGGAATGGCCGAGCCATCTTCGGCGCAGCCCCGGATGTGGTAGTCGAATCAGACGCCAGTCAATGGGGCTGGGGTGCCCGCTGTGGGGACTTTACCACAGAAGGACGTTGGTCAGCAGATGAACTCTCTCTACACATAAATTGTCTAGAGTTGTTGGCAGGGTCTTTTGCCATCAGGTCTGTCTCACCACTGCAGAGCAATTGTTGTATTCTCCTTCGAATGGACAATGTCTCAGCGGTGAGATACATCAACCGATTAGGGGGGACAAAGTCCCGAATGCTGGTCCACATTGCGAAGGAATTTTGGCACTTCTGCCTGTCGCAAGATCTCTGTGATGGCGGAATATCTTACGGGGAAATTCAATCAGGTGGCGGATTGGAATTCCCGATTTCTCCGAGACTTCAGCGATTGGAGACTTCATCCATCGCTGTTTTCTCAGATCATGACTATGCGAGGCCCCTGTCAAGTAGACCTGTTTGCCTCTCGCCTCAATGCCCATCTCCCCCAGTTTTACAGTTGGAGACCGGATCCGATGGCGATGGGAACGGATGCGTTCCTTCACCATTGGGGGCAGCGGAGGAATTATGCCTTTCCCCCGTTTGCGCTGATTCCAAGAGTGGCGGCGTTGGTGCGCCGGCAGAGGGCGACAATAGTGTTGGTGACCCCGTTCTGGTCGACTCAGTCGTGGTTTCCCACACTGTTGGAGTTATCTGTGGATCTTCCCTTTCGGCTCCCAGTCTTCCCAACGCTTCTGCAGAACCCAGTAGGAGCTTGCCACCCCTTAATCCTGCAGAACCAGTTGACCTTAGTGGTGTGGACGCTCTCCGGAGACATGAATGCCTTGCAGGTCTTTCACGAGAAACTTCCGGCTTTATGCACCAGGCGTTGGCTCCTTCCACATGGAAACGATACTCTGCATCTTGGAAGAAGTGGGTGGGTTGGTGCCTTTCAAAACAGGTGGATCCCGTGGGATCAAATGTGACTGATGTACTGAATTTTTTGTCTGAACGTGCAGCTTCAGGCCTGGCTTACAGGTCAGTTAATAATTTCAGGTCTGTAATTTCGGCTGGTTACGACCACATCGAGGGTAAGCCTGTGGGGATGCATCCCTTGGTTTGTAAGTTGCTTAAAGGTGTGCGTGTGGCCAATCCTCCTCGGCCCAGGTATTCCACAATGTGGGATGTTACAAAGGTGCTTAATTTGTTGGAATCCTGGCCCAATAATGGTGATTTGTCTTTAAAACAGCTCTCTGCCAAGCTCACTATGCTATTGTGTCTCATTTCATGTCGCAGAGTTTCAGATGTTAGAGCTTTAGATTTGTCTGGTAGGATGTTTTCTCCTCAGGGTGTCTCCTTTGTCATCACATGACAAACCAAGACCATGTCACGCTCAGTTGAGTATCCCGCATTTCCACATAACAGCAAGCTATGTGTGTTGCAGTGTCTCAGATGTTATGAGGAGCGTTCTATTGCACACAGGGTTGATCCTTTAGGCCAGTTGCTAATCTCTGTTCAAAAACCCTTCAAACCAGTCGCTGCGGCTACTTTAGCCAGATGGGTTAGATGGATCATGTCTGGCATTGATATATCTGCTTATGGTGCTCATTCAGCTAGAGGTGCGATGGCTTCCAAAGCCTATTAACTAGGTTCCCGCTTGGAGGATATCCTAAAAGCGGCTGATTGGTCTTCGGATTCCATGTTTAAGGTGTTTTATTATAAACCTATTCCTCATGTTTCTGATGCTGTGATTGATGAGCTTTGATTGATGAGCTTTGAACCAGCATAATCAGAAGCCTCCGGTCCTGCCATAGAATACAACATTTTCTAGCTATCGCGACAAGAATTTTAGATTCTATTAAGGACACGGAGGCGAGGATTTTCCCACCCGTTGGGACAGTTATATAACTGTAAAGTTGTTTGAGATTGTGTTGTTTAACAACTTTGTACCCGCCCTCTGAGAAATGTAGTTCATGGGTTTCTTTTCTCAAACCTTCTTTTTCTGTTTCAGGAAATGACTCCAACAAGAGTTAATTGCCTTCTGTGGATTGTGCTGCTGTTCCTTCCTGGTGGAAGATGATACCTCGTGGTTATGGATCTTTTCTACGTTGAGAATTCCTAAGGAACTGTTCTCTCCGTTGAGAGTCAAAGACTTTGTTCACTATTACAAGACTGTTCGCGCAAAGAAAGAGGAGGCCAGATTAGTGTCTCTATACTTTATATGCTTGTTACTACTGTGATTAGTTATTGTTATTGGAGGCGTGGTTCAAAGCCTCATGGGAAATGTTGTTTTTTACCATTGTAGTTTTACTTTCATTGGCTGCTGTTTGTGCAGTAAAGAAATGAGAAAGCATAATCCTCGCCTCCGTGTCCTTAATAGAATCTACAATTCTTGTTGCAATAGCTAGAAAATGTTGTATTCCTTTCCGACCGCCTCCATAGTGATGAGGCGGTCGGAAAAGAATCCAAGTGGCACATTACGGTGCGATTCGGGTCGGAGCCTTCCGAATCACATTGTAATCAGCCCCTAAATGATGTGTTAACTTCCAGGAAAGGAGGTATGCAAACAGACAAAATCTAAAGGTGCCAGGAGCCCATCATCTAAATATTACCAAAGCAAAGCTTTAACAAGAATTGATAAATGCATTACTATTTACGTTTGGATTACGATTTGTTTTTGTTTCGCAATTCACTATTAGACCTTCAACCTCTTCCCCTCAGTGTAGCTAGCACAGATTAAATGTTGATGTGGACAATATTTAGGGGACAAGTGAACATTGTTTAAATAAGACATGCACAAACATATGTGCTAGATATACATAATCACAATTAAATACGCATTCTCACTTGGCATACTCGCTGCAATAGAATATATCAGAGCACTGCTCTGAGTATTTTCCTTATTCCATTGAATGAAATCTGATAATTGTCGCCTTAAATCTCTTCCCTTCCTGTCCTCAGTTTCAGTGTTACTTTTTTAGTAAGACAGCAACCGCCGATTCTGGTGAGTAGAGAAATTAGGACAGAAGAAAAAGGTAGAGTTAGAAGAATTGTGTAGCAATAGGGGCAAAGTAGAGGAAGAAGAAGACAACGAAGCATAACATATAGACGTAGGAGAGGTAAAGAGAAATATAAGGTAAATAGAGAAAGGCTGGGTAGCCAGAAAGATACATACCCATACAGGTAAAAAGAGGTGGTTACAGAATATACAGAATGAGAGGTGAAGCAATAGGCATGGTTTTACAGTGAGGTAGGCAAGTAGCTAGAGGTAGAGCTAGGGAAAGGGGAAATTGGATGGCGGCAGAGGGGTGGCTTACATCAAGAGGTGACAGACAGTGACTGAAGGAAAATGCAAAGATGGGTTACACATAAAGGCAGAAATAGATAAAGGTAGATAATAGATGAGGTAGTGAGAGATGTATCACAGAGATGCAAGGGAAAGAGAACAATGAGAAAAAACGAGGGGCAAAATGTTAAGAGGACTATGGAAAGACATATCAGGTAAAGAGAGCAGCGCGAGAGTGAATGGAAGAAAGGAAAGGCGTGAAGGGTAGAAAGTTAGATGGGGTGTTGAGATAAAACAGGTAAAGTAGGGAGACATCAGAGAGGCACAGAAGTGAGGTGAGGTTTATACAGTGATAGCGAGAGAGAGATACACAGAGGGTGAGAAATAGAGAGTGTTGTGTGATGAAGAAAGAGGATGAGATAGAGATGTATGTTAGAGAAGTGTACAAAGACCATGGTAGAGAGAGTGAGGTGAGGTAGGAAGGGTGGACTGGAAAAAAAAACTGTGCAGAGAAAGATGAGGCAGTGAGGAGGTGCTGATAGAAAAAAGACAGAGAAGGAAAGGTATCAAGGAAGAGTTAAGTATAGAGGGAACAGGGCTAGGAAGAAAGAGGAGAGGTGAAGGTGGGTATCGTGAGGTTTGGTAGTGGAAGACAGTGGGAATTTATATAGTGATAGATGAGATGGTGAGAGATATGAGACATAAATTAGGTACACTAAGATGGGTGAGAAAGTAAGTGGGTTAAAAGTGAAGGCAAAAAAGCTTCATATATAAAGAGACAGAGAGTGGCAGAGGCTAGGTAAAGAGAATGTTGCAGTTGAGAGAGACTTCAAGTAAATGGAGCAGAGACCTAGGATGTGAGATGGAAACAGAACAGTAGCTACAGAGAGCTGGTCAAGATATCTAGTTGAGTAAGATAAAGTGGTAAGGAAGTAGAGATCTAGAGGTAGGGGTAGAGATTGGCAGAGAGACAGAGGTGAGGTCATGAGAGAGAGCCAGACATACGTAGGGGTGACAGGTGTATTGATACTATTTTTAGTGAGGGTGGGTAAATCTAGCTGATGTGGAAAGTTCAAATAGAGTGAGAACTGTGACAGGTACATAAAGTTGTAGAATTTGGTAGAGAGAAAAAGAGAGTGTGATGAGATAGTAGAGGTGAGGTGATGATGGAAAGAGACAGAAAATGTATTCTTTAATTGACATAAAATGCCGAGAGCATAAGGGTTAAGGTTGGGCAGGTATGTATGTGCTCTTAAGATTCTGCAAAGTGTGCATGCCAAAGTAACAAAAAAGGAATCATATTTTTATGCACAATGTTTTTATGGCAGTCCTTCTGGTTATTTTGATCACTTTTACCAGCATGCAATTGGATGTTGGGTTTTTTGGGCAATTTCCAATTATGCCCATGTTTCAAAACGGTTCTGAAACAAGTGCCAGAAATGCACTAAAGATCAGAACTGTTCAGTTAATCACACAATGACATGGAACGTTTGCATCGATCAACATCAAGGTGCAAAAGTTATGTGCTTCAAAATAACAAGAGAGGGGCCACCATTAACCAAAGGGACAGGGCACCAAATTGACAACCAGTCAAAATCAAACAATTTACCTTTGGATATGTTAAATGAAGCCCAATAGCGAATCATACACCATTCATCCCAGATTCAACCAATATCACCAAAAAATACTGAATAATTGAATAATTCAGCATGTATTTTTATTCTTTAAAAAACAGTAAAAATTATCATATATGGAAAATATACATTCCATATGACAATACATATGTGCAAAGCACGTTATTCTATATGCAAATTCAAAAAGACCACATCAGAGTTATTTTAAAATCAAATAAATCTTTACATGAACTGACAATGAAAATTCATGTTGTTAAAAAAGGGAGAATACCATAGACATAACTTTTTTGTCGTTTTACCCCTAATCAAACAAAATCATTGGTCAAACCACTATATTAAAAAAAGTCTCTTGTTCAACCAAAGACTAGTCGAATCAGTGCTTTAGTAACTCGGCATCGACGCGTGTCAGTGGGTTTGAAAGAACCAACAACTTTCTTAAGGAAGAGACTTGATGTTTCCCACAACTTCAAATATATCTTAAAAACATTTTATAGAATGCAAAACGAAAACCGATTTAAAAATTAATAAAATCTTAACATCTCTGATGCACATAACAATTATGCATTTATTGTTTGCAAAGTAGATTACGGATATATAAAGAAAAGATATTGCTTAGTTCATCCATGTTTAAATCTATGCATATAGAGACAAACTGTGTGAAAGTTTGACTCATAATTTCTGTCAAAACATTGTTTGTAATACAAATAAAACTATTTAAAAAGAGACTTGGTGATATTGGAGAAAAACAAACTTACGTGCATCAGGGAAGAATAGGATGGCGTGCAACACAAGGTTAAACAATGATATGCGGTGATGGACTGCATGGTGTTTGGCAGGATGGAAGTGTAATAAAATGTGCTTCAGTTCAGGGAAGTACAGCTCGATGTACATCGGGAGCATTGAATGTTTATGCATCTGGGAGGAAAGGGTGATATACAGCTATGGTCACAGAGTGATCACTGTGGGTTACCTGCCTGTGTGCATTAGAGTGCATAGTGTGATGTGTAGCAGTGAGCATAGGCTCATTTGCACATTCTTGAAGTTCAGGGACATCTTAAGGATTTTGGGGGCCCTGCGCCAAACATATTTTGAGGGCCTCTGTTTGGAGCAGTTTTGAATTCATGATCCAACTTCAGCTCTGTTATGCCCTTTTTGGCCAGGTCACTGACGGTGCACCGGCACACACATACAAACTCTAAATGTGTTTACATCTAATATTCATGAATAGTGATGTGTGTTTTCAATATTGTAACACAGCAGCAGCTCACTAATATTACTTCAAATAAGCCCAAGGGTCGGCGAGTAATAAACCTCCTATCTTGGAACGTTGCAGGGTTAAAAAGGAAGTTAGATCTACCAGAGTGGCACTCGTTCATTGAGAGGTTCGATGTTTGCCTATTTCAGGAAACTTGGAGCCTATTACCCCTATATAAATCGGGGTATACCACCCATTTTTTACCTGCAGTAAGTAAAGGAAAGGGTAGACCAGCGGGTGGTCTCATGGTCTGGATTAAAATAGAGCTGGACTGGGTGGTGACACGCTACAACTTGGAGTGCAGGGACATACTCCACCTCTCCTCTAGAGGGAATACGGCGATTGGCAGGCTAGACCTCTTCAATGTTTATGCCAGAGGGACACCTGGGGACACCGCCTCCTCAACTTTAACAGCTTTGGACTCTGCCCTAGCTATCTGCCCTTTATCTGCAAAAATTATCGTGGGGGGAGATTTCAATTGTACGTTTGAACCTCTCCTTGGGGACGACCCCCTGGGTATTGAAGATGAAGGTTCAAACTGGTCCATCCCAACTTTAACCCTGCCCCCCATTAGGAAATGGACAGCTAGGGCAATCCAAATTAATGCACTAACTAGGGACCACAAGTTAAGAGCCCTCAATGGCAGGACCATATCTGACCAGGCAGGTGCACTGACCTTCAATAGACTTACTGGGCCGTCCCGAATCGACTACATCCTAATGGATGTTCGTTTTTGGGTAGACCTTATTGACATGGAAGTGCTTCCAAGTCAGGATAGCGACCATAATCCGCTGTGTTGTAAGTTCAATTGGGGCATCTCTAAAGAGAGTAGGGTGAATGCCCCATTAAAACATCTAAAGAGATTATCCCATATAACAACAATCGTAGACTAAAATGGGATAAGGCTAACCTGAAGGAGGGTGACCTAGGGGCAATTAAATCCCTGGTAGAGGGCCTGTCCTCTGATCTGGAGGCCTGGGTCTGTGAAAATGAGATTAGTACGTCGCCGCACTCCTCCCTTGACTCAGCTTATAAGGCTACAATAGATCATGTCAGCCAATTTTTCATCATGAAAAGTAAAAGCCACAGGAAATCGTTTACACCTCCCACTTCAAAAAAACCTTGGTATACAGATCAGTGTAAGGGCAAAAGGAAAAATCTGACAAAAGCCCTGCTTTTTGGGGATCCTTTGCTGGTTAGAGCGGCCAGGAAGGACTACCTAAAAGCACTATCGCTGGCTAAACGCGAGTGGGAGGAACAGCATTGGCAGGACCTAGCCAACGCTGTGAGCAGTAGGAACCCAAACCTTTTTTGGGATCTGATTAATAGAACTAGGCAGAGGAATTCGCAACCATTAGCAGCTCACATAACCAGCCAGCAATGGTTTAACCACTTCTCATCCCTATATGGAGGTAACGATGAACTAATCAGCCCCGGGACAATTCGTTTTGGCGCTGGGGATATTTTAGGGGTGGATGACCCCCAATTTTCGACCACCGAGGTAGTGACGGCGATTAAACATCTAACCCCAAAGAAGGCGGCTGGGCCAGATGGGATCCCTGGGGACCTGTTGATCGCAGAGCCGCAGGCTTGGGCCAAGTTAATTGCCACAATTATGAATTTGATATCCAGGGGTCATCAGGTGCCAGACTCTTGGAAGGGGGCAGAGGTGGTAACTGTGTTCAAGAAGGGGGCAAGAGATGATCCTGCGAACTACAGACCTATCAGCTTGATAGATATAATTTAGAAAGTGGTTGGCAGGGTCATCATTTCAAGGGTAGACGATTGGATGGAGGAAGCCAGCATTCTCTCCCACCTTCAAGCAGGCTTTAGAAGGAAGGTAGGCACGATGGACCAGGTCTTTCGCTTTTTTGCCATCTATTGGAAGGCAGTTACCATCAAGAAAGGCAGTTTATACATGGCCTTCATAGATCTCAAGACGGCTTTTGACCTGGTCCCACGGGCAAAATTATGGGAGATTCTTAGGTGAGATGGGATTTCCCAGTAGACTCCTGAGTCTGATCGTAAAGCTCCACGAGGGGAATTATGCGAGGGTCAGATGGGGATCCCAGGGACAATTAACAGACAGAGTCCCTGTGAGGAGAGGAGTACGCCAGGGCTGTGTTATGGCTCCGATCCTTTTCTCCCTATTCATGAATGGAGTGGTGGACCATCTGAAGGGGAGGAGACGGATGCCCCATCCCTGACGGGGGAAAGAGTCCCGACTCTACTCTTCGCCGACGACACCTTATTGATCTCCAAATCCCCAGTGGGTTTGCAAAAACTCTTGAACCGGTTTAGTTCTTTTTGTACCAATAGAGGCTTAACCATCAATACCTCGAAAACGAAACTAATGGCACTCTCCCCCTCTAAAAGATTTAAAAATAATTTCTTGCTTAATGGTGCGCCCCTGGAGTTGGTCAACTCATTTGATTATCTTGGTGTCCGGATAAATAGTCGAATGTCTTGGAAGGACCACTTGGCCAAAATGTTACTCAGCCACCAAAAAGCATCCGGGGTGACTCTGAGAGAGCTCCGTGAGTCAAGTAGCAAACCAGTATCCCCTGCCATGGCGATTTATGAGGGCCAGATTCTCCCGGCGGCATTATATGGCTCCGAACTCTGGGGGTTCGAAAACGTCTCAGACCTATTGACAGAGGAAAACAACTTTCTAAGGAAGGTGGTGGCTCTTCCTGCTTCCACCCCGCTGATCCCCCTGAGATTAGATTTGGGCAGAAGATCACTAAAGGACTTGGTAAGGTTACGCCCATTACTCTTTTGGACTCGTTTAAGAAGAACTGAGGAGCTTGCAAAATATGCTGAAGGGTTGGACGATCTCCTTTTGCTGGACACGGGGAAAAAAATAGGATGGCTGAAGAAATTGAGAGACATGGTTCTTAACTTGGGTCTAAGGGATGCTTGGGAGTCACAAACGCCGCCACCTAAGGAAGTGATTAAAAAGTTATATTGGGATTGGGTTCAGAGCAATGCACTGAGGGTCATGGATGGGGGCTCACTCACGGACCATTTTCTGTTAACCACATGGCTGCTAGGCGTTTTCCCCTCCTGTGCTGCAAATTATTGTTTTACATTATTTCATGACGAGCTGGCCTTGTCATCCGCGCACGGCAGGTGAGCGCCATGACGAGCCCAGCTCGTCATTAGCTTCGAAGGGGTTAATTAAATGGGTAAAAAAACTGGAACCCTTCCTTGACCTGATAACCAAACCTTTAGATCGAGCACTATATCTAAAATTGAGATATGGGACGCTTCCGGTGCATGACTTTACGGCGAGATGGTCGATCACTGGGGCCGCCCAGTATTCGTGCCCTGGATGTGCAGCACCAAAGGAATCTGTGGCCCACCTATTTTTTGCCTGCCCCGCTTACAAAGTGGCGTGGAAATTTTGGCTGAAACCTGTGTGTAGGGAATTGGGGCTGAGGTGCCATAGTCAGGCACTACGTATACTCTCTACTGACTCTTCTTCCTCCACCATGATTTGCGGGGTGGCAAAATTCCTGGGTAGTGCGTGGGTGACGCGCTCCCGTCTACTGAAATTGCACACGGGGGGACCGTTGGCCTGACGCTTGAAACAGCTTGTAGCAAACTAGTGACTGCGGTGCATTTCTTCCCTTTTATCCGTACTTTTTAAAGTTTTACTGGTGAATTAAAATGTTTTGTATATGTATGCTTTTATGGTGATCAATTTGCCGAATAAAGATATTTACACACTTCAAATAAGCTCTGTAACACCCTCTCATGTATCATATCTGTCTTGTTTGGATCTAAAATGAAAAAAAAAAATTATGGAAAATGCATGAAATATAAACACAACATTTCTCTGCAAAATGTCTGCAATACAGGCACGACCCATGAGAGGCGTGCCACCGGGCAGTGGCGTGGGGCGGGGCAGGGGGAGGTGGGGGGGGGGGGTTTGTAAAATGCGGGAAACGATGATTTAAGGTAAGTACCGGAAAAAAAAACGAATTTCGTTGCTCGCACTGCATCACCAAATGTGATGCAGCGCGCGCAACATTTTTTTTTTTTGGTACTCACCTTAAATTGTCAGTTTCCTGCATTTTACAACCCCCCCTCCCTTATATCCCCCCCCACGTCACCGCCCGGTGGCACGCCCATCACGGGCCGTGCCTGCTGCAATGGACTCTCCCACATCACCCATATTAAAAATAAATTAAAAGAAAGTGGTATTTAAAATGATGTGTTTAACAATTAGTCAAGGTCATCAGGGCAAACCTCTCTGCAGAATGGAGCTGGCTCCATCAGGGGGGCCCTTGAGAGGTTGGGGCCCTGGGCCCAGAACTCACTTTACCCAGCCTTAAAACTTCTCTGCATGGAAATACAATCAGGATAGGTTGGGAGCGAAGAGAGATTACAGTTACTACAGTATTAGGAAAGAAGGCCTGCTCTCAGACTAATATCTGCTTCCTCCACATCACTGTTTACATGAACACAGATCGACAGACTCCGCTTCAAATGTTTACTGTGGCTGGCAAAGCATGTTGAGCTGAGGTCTGCCACCCTACCCACCAACCAGACTGGGACCCTACTGCAGGCCCAGGGTGCCCTGCTGTTTTATGGTAGGACAGTCAGCATTATACCAATAGAGACATAATGCCCAGCCCAAATTGTTAACCCTTACGACGCTCTTGCAGCAAAGCAAGGCTCAGGCTGAGAGTACCAGTCATTTTATTTATTTATTTTATTTTACTTAATGATTTTTATAAAGCGCGGACTTTACCCAAGGTGTCAGAACACTGTACTATAGAACCAGTTACTTTACATGAGAGAACTGTTACAGGAATGGAACAAACAAAAATAGTATGCCATAGAATCAAAGAGACGCAGGCATAAGGCACACAATCTCAAGCACAGCAAGCACAGACTGTACAAGCAAAAATATGAATATATATGACACATTTTACAATGACTAAAGAACTTCGTGGCGAGAAATAGCAGGCCATAGAATCAAAACAACTCAGGCAAAAGGAACACAATATCAAACTCAAAAGCTCAGGATGTACAAGCAAAAATATAAATATATGTGACAAATTTACAATTACTAAAGAACTTCCTGGCGGGGTCTGAGAAGGAGGGAATTAGTTCTGAAAGTGTCTTTGGAATAAAAGAGATTTAAGGTTCGCTTTGAAGATCTAGATGGAGGTGATGGCATGGAGCGAAGGAGGAAGCGAGTTCCATGTTCTCACCGCATTACCTGAGAACGATTGTGCCATCAATTTTTCCCTTCTGAAGGAGGGGGGCTCAAGAAGGAACTTTTCCGCATTCCGAGAAGGTCTTGAGCCTCCAGACAATTTCAGTTTATTTGCCAGATAACGAGGGGAGGAAGAGTGCAAAGCTTTGTGGGTGATGCACACTGTTTTATAGATAGCTCTGGCCTCGATGGGAAGCCATCGGAGAGAAGACAGGATAAGAGTGATGTGGTCACTTCGTTTGGACCCTGAAATGAAGCGAGCTGCTGAATGGAGGACGGATTTGAGGGGGGAGAGGTGAGATTTGGGAAGGCCAGTCAGAAGAGAATTACAATAATCCAGTCTAGAGAGAACTAGCGATTGGACCAAGGTTTTTAGGTCATTCTCCGGGAAGAATCGACGAATCCCCCATAAAAGGCGCAGCTGATAACGTGCACTCTTGGCCATGGAATTGATGTGTGAGATTAGGTTGAGTCTTTTGTCAAGTATGACACCTAAGGATTTAGAGAAGTCCGCAATGATGGGTTTACTGTTGAGTAGATTCAACTGATCCATCCAGGATTGAACAGGAGGCGGGGCGAGAGAGCTAGATAAGAGGAGGAATTCCGTTTCGGAGGGATTGAGAATGAGTTAGTGCACTAATATCCAGTTGTGAATAGCGTTGAGAGTAGAGCTGAGTAGTGAGAGATTATGAGGGGAAAACACCTTGAGGTAGATTTGGGTGTCATCCGCATAGAGATGGTAGAAGATTCCAGATTTGCTTAGGAGGTTCCCTAATGGTTCCAGATAGAGATTAAACAGAGTGGGAGCAAGGATAGAACCTTGAGGGACGCCTTAACCAACCACCATTGGAGACAAGAGACTGTTCGCAATCTTAATCATTTGGAATCTGTCCGAGAGGAAAGAGGCAAACCATTTGAGTACTGTGCCTTTTACGCTCATTCTCTGTTGAAGAATGTTAAGGAGGGTGTTGTGATTAACAGTGTCAAAAGCTGCAGAGAGGTCAAGAAGAATCAGAAGGCACGATTCCCCGAATCGAGAATGTGCAGCGCATCATCGATCACTTGCAGCAGGCCTGTTTCAGTGCTGCAATTTTGAATAAAGCCCAACAGGAACATGTTGGGGAGATTATTGTCCATAATGTGTTGGGAAAGTTGTTTTGCAACACATTTTTCTGTGATCTTTGAAAGAAAAGGGAGATTGGTGATGGGGCGGAAGTTATTGAGGTCATTTGCATCTGCAGAGGTTTTTTTTAGAAGGGGGGTAACCTGTCCTGTTTTGAGGACAACTGGGAGGGATCCTTGACTGAGGAAGATATTGACTAGCCTGGTCCAGTAGGAGAGAGTGTTAGCATAGAAATCAATGGCGATGCCACTGGGTATGGGGTCAGAAGAACGGTTGGAGGGTTTGGTTATGCGGATGCATTTGAGGAGATCATCCTCCGAGAGGGCGGCAAAGTTCTGCCAAGTGACTAAGGATTTTTGCTCCTCGATGGGGGTGGGGTGGGGACCTGTTCCACCAGAGATTTTACCTTTTGGTCGAAGAATATATCAAACTCAGTTGCTTTCTTTGAAACATCCTCAGGCTTGATGGTTTGGGGAGAACAATTTGGGTTTTTGATGAGGTCTGAAAGTTTTTTGGGTCAGTTTTTAGCTGAATCGAGGAGGGTTCTGAAATGTGATGTTTTTTCTTGGAAGATGTGCTTGTGGTATTTGGATCTTGCTGAACGTAAAAGAAAGAGGTTGGGGGTGGATGGAGATTGTCTCCAGTGCTTCTCCAAGATTCTAAGGTTTTTCCTTTCGTCATAGAGAGCTTTGTTGAACCAAGGAGTTGATGGGGTGGGTCTTTTCCTTTTGCTTTGGAGTGGAGCAACCTTGTCGATTTCGACTGCAAGGATTGAGAGGTAAAGGGTAGGGAGATCATTGACATCCCTATTGGGTCTAGACTGGGAAGTGAACGCATAGAAGAATCACATAGAGTCTCAAGATCAATGTTTTTTGTGTTGCGGAACCACGTAGAGGCTCTTTTAGGTTGGTCGAGAGTTAAAATGTGAGAGAGGTGAAAACAGAAGGGAATGAGAAAATGGTCAGACCAGTCAACACGGATGGGTGAAGCACTGGTAATCTGGTCTGATTTGGATATCACAAGGTCCAGAATTGAGCCCTTGGCATGTGTAAGTTCCGAGCAGTGTTGGCCAGATCGTTAGCTGAGAGAAAGGTTGCAAGCTTGTTGGCAGCCAAGTCTTCCATGGAGTCCCAGTGGAGATTGAAATCACCTAGGAAGATCTGCTTGTCGCTTTGTGAATATTGGTCACTAATGAAGTCGATGAATTCCTCCATGAAGGAAGAGCAATTACCAGGCGGGTGGTAGATGGTATGGAACCTGAAGGGAGAGCCATGATGAACTTGGAGTTCTACGGAAAGGCATTCACAGGTGCGATAGAGGGTGGTGGGAAAGGCTTTGATTTGGAGGGTGTTTCTGTAGATAATCGCAACACCTCCCCTGATCTTGCCCGTTCTGTCGTTTCTGAGGATAGAGTAGTCAGTAGGTAAGAAAAGATCAAAAGTGTGAGAGGAGTCATTAAACCAGGTCTCAATGAGAAAGAGCATGTTGAGATTGTGGTGGGTGATCTTTTCAGAGATTTCCAGTTTGTGTTTGATTGCAGATCTGCAGTTATGGAGCATACAGTGTAGCTCTGACACAACTGATTTGGTAATGTGAGTGTCTGGACCGATGAGGGAGATAGGAATTAGATTCTTGAATGAGAGTGCACCTTGAGGGGGAGGCTAGTAAGTTCTGACAGAAGAGATGGTCTGAATGGCAAATTGAGTAGAGTTGTTAGGAGAGGCGAGTGGAGGGGAATTGATATTGATGGTCTTGTAGGTAGCCAATAAGTTGGTGATGTGTGTTGAGGACAGATTGTGGTTGGTTCTATTGGCGCGCGGGAGTGAGGAACTCCTTGGGAGGTTATTCGGGGCGGGGTATATCTTAGCACATAAGAGTGAAATGGAAGTTTCAAGCTGGGAAATGGAAGAGATGAGAGAATCAAGTTTAGTTTCCAGAGAGAGGTATGCTGAGCACGGAGTGAAGGGTGGCTCTATGGTTAAGGGAGAGAGTGGCCTAGGCAAAGGAGGACAGGAGGAAGTGGGGGTCCGGGGAGAGTGTTGGGGTGTGAGGGTCGAAGGTGGGAAGGGGAAGTGAAGTAGGTGAAGGAGGACAGTGGGCTGTGGGGGACTAGGAAGAGAGATGTGGTGCAAGGGTGTGAGGGGGGAGAAGGTGATATAAAGGAGTGAATGGAGTTACTGTGATATTTTTACTGGTGTTGAGCAGAGGTGAAGAATAGAGATCATGCATAGGAGGAGAAAGTTGAGAAGTAGAAATGGATGGCTGGAGGAGGGGGAAGGAGTGGGATTATGGGAAGGCCATGGATACGGTGAGATGAGAGGAGAAGGGGCTGAACAGGTAGAGGAGGGAGGGGGGTCAAAGGGAGGCCACAGGAGTGGGGAGAAGAGATAGGGTACAGGCCAGGTACCATCGGTAATGAAAGGTGAATGTAGGGGTAAAGGCACCAGGCAGAGTGGGGGGTCGAGCAAAGTGAAAGTTGTGGGAGGAGTGAGGGACTGTGCAGTCAAAGGGAGGGAAGAGGAAAGAATTACCAAGAGGGGAAACAGGATTGTGAAGCATAGGGGGGAATGTAAGATGTGGAGAGATAGGAGGTGTAAAATCAGTGGGAGGGAAGATGATGGGATTACCAATAGGGGAGGCTGGGATGTGAGGCATGGGATTAGGGAGAGAAGGTTGAAGAAAGATGGGAGATGCAAGAACAGAATTGAGGGTACGAGGAAAGGGGAAGAGCGGAGAGGGGTGAGGAGGAGAGGGGAGGGAGGGGGAGGGTACGGCGAGTTGATCGGTAGTTCAGATTGTAAGAAAGGTGGATTAAATAGGGGGAAATGGGAAGGAATAGGGGAATTAGGGGTGGGAGAAGGCAGTGGAATAATGAGGAGATGCAGGATGTAGAGGTGAAGTGGGGTGTAAAGCAGAAGAGTTAAGGGGGAGGTCCAGTTGGGAAGGTGGCAGAATGGGAGGGGAGGAAACGAGAGAAGGGGGGGAGAAAGGGTCGACTTGTGACTCCCGGGAGAGCGGTCTGATGGAATGTGTGGGGGGGGAAAAAGGGAGAAGGTAGACAAGCTAGAAGAAGAAGAGGAAGAAACTTGAGAGATAGTAGTCGCAGGGGTGGGACGAAGGGAGTGAAAGATGTAGTCAAAGAGAGAGAGACAGGAGTCAGAAGCTTGGATCATGACAGTGCCATTGTTATAAAGTGTAATGGTGAGATAGCCATTAAAGCGAGCGGAGGGAGACATTTTTAACCGCTTGCCATGCGGGAAAGAAGAGGAGGAGGAGACGTTGAAGGAATTGGAGAAGCTGGAGGACCAGGAAGGGATGTCATTGGTGAAGAAAATAAAGTCATTTGTAATCTTCCCTAGGCGCCCATTATGGAATTGGTCAACAAAGAGGGAATCTTGAAATTGTTCAATGATGTTATGCTTGAACCGTTTAGCTTGTGCTTTGGACATATAAGGTGAATACATTACTTTGAAGCAATTGATTCCAGACTTAATTCGACTGGAAGTCATGATAAGGAGATGAGGTGAAGACGTGGTGTGGTGGACAGAAAAAGGGGCCATTAGGGTAGTGATGGCGCAAAGAGGTAAAATAAGAGGGGTGCACAAATTCTGGAAATCAATGAGAATAAAACCAATAGGAGTGAGGTCAACTCAGGACCAAAGGTAGATACCCGACAAGGCTAGAAACAGGTAGAAAGGTACAGGGGAGAAGCAGCATGGAATCATGTGTGCATACCTCTTTTGTTTCTAATAGAGGAAGAGGAAGCACCAAAAGGGGGGTTGCCCAATCCAAGCTGGTCATCAAAGATTTGAAAGCGTTCCTCTTTCTATACTAAGCACTGCCTGGTGGAAAAGGCCGCCAAGCAAGGGTTTCTGGGCAAGGGGGGCCTGGGTGGGAGGAAATAACATGGATGGTTGGGGTGTGGAAGCACCACAGAGGGCACCTCAGAAAGTATGCGAGTAATCCACAATAATTCAGTTTAAAATCCCCAATCACCCCCTCTGTGAACACATTGTCGGAAAGAGACAATAGAGCGCTAAATCTTCCCAAAGTACGCAGCCGACCCCTCAAAAAAGAATGGAAAACAGCGCATTCCCATCCAGAAAAATATTAAGGCTCCTATGGATGATGTATCCAACTATCGCCCCATTTCTCTGCTCCCCCTTTTGGAAAAATATATTAACAAACATCTATCCGATTTGTCAAAGCCTCAAATTGTCTGGATGTCTCTCAATCCGGCTCCTGAGCCAGACACAGCATTGCATCTGCCCTGGTAGGTACTGTATTCATTCTCCAGCGGCAGCGCTCCCCTACGCCAGCCCCTATTGGCCCCACCAGCCGCAAGCACCTGCGCCGCCCAGATGGTGCAGTCAGAAGGAGCATGTTCCCTGTCCTGTATAGGCCGCGCCGTGTCCTTGGCCTACGCAAAACAACAGTTGATGGACAGAATGCAGAACAATGTCATACATTCACCCCAGTACAGGGATCTGGGCCTAAATCCATCGTTTTTTGCACTCCACACCACCATGGCCATGTTCAGACATGGCCATATGCAAATCAGCCTTGACCCTGCAATACGCCGCACTTACGTCATCGTCTACGGGGTACGGCAGGTCACCGCACTACACCAGTGCAATACAGAGACCGGCCGTACCTACGTCATCGACCACGGTGTACGGTACGTCACCGCAGTATACCAGTGCAATACGCCGCACGTACGTCATCGACCACGGGGTACGGCAGGTCACCGCACTACGCCTGTGCAATACGGAGACCGGCCGTACCTACGTCATCGACCACGGGGTACGGTACGTCACCGCACTACACCAGTGCAATATGCCGCACCTACGTCATCGTCCACGGGGTACGGCAGGTCACCGCACTACACCAGTGCAATACGGAGACCGGCCGTACCTACGTCATCGACCACGGGGTACGGTACGTCACCGCACTACACCAGTGCAATACGGAGACCGGCCGTACCTACGTCATCGACCACGGTGTACGGTACATCACCGCAGTACACCAGTGCAATACGCCGCACCTACGTCATCGACCACGGGGTACGGCAGGTCACCGCACTACACCTGTGCAATACGGAGACCGGCCGTACCTACGTCATCGACCATGGGGTACGGTACGTCACCCCACTACACCAGTGCAATAGATGTGTGGCACATACGCCTGCCATGTGATTATAAGTGTAAGTGGTGAGCAGAACACCCACCAGTGCCCAGCATCAGAGTGTGTGGCTAACACCCCCCCCCCAGTGCCCACCAGTGCCCAGCATCAGAGTGTGTGGCTAACACCCCCCCACCAGTGCCCACCAGTGCCCAGCATCAGAGTGTGTGGCTAAAACCCCCCCTCCAGTGCCCACCAGTGCCCAGCATCAGAGTGTGTGGCTAACACCCCCCCACCAGTGCCCATCAGTGCCCAGCATCAGAGTGTGTGGCTAACCCCCCCCCCAGTGCCCACCATCAGAGTGTGTGGCTAACACCACCCCCCCACCAGTGCCCACCAGTGCCCAGCATCAGAGTGTGTGCCTAACACCCCCCCCACCAGTGCCCACTGGTGCCCACCAGTGCCCAGCATCAGAGTGTGTGTGGCTAACACCTCCCCCCCCCACCAGTGCCCACCAGTGCCCAGCATCAGAGTGTGTGGCTAACACCCCCCAACCAGTGCCCACCAGTGCCCAGCATCAGAGTGTGTGGCTAACACCCCCCCCAGTGCCCACCAGTGCCCAGCATCAGAGTGTGTGCCTAACACCCCCCCCAGTGCCCACCAGTGCCCAGCATCAGAGTGTGTGCCTAACACCCCCCCACCAGTGCCCAGCATCAGAGTGTGTGCCTAACACCCCCCCACCAGTGCCCACCAGTGCCCAGCATCAGAGTGTGTGCCTAACACCCCCCCAGTGCCCACCAGTGCCCACCAGTGCCCAGCACCAGAGTGTGTGCCTAACAACCCCCCACCAGTGCCCACCAGTGCCTAACACCCCCCCAGTGCCCACCAGTGCCCACCAGTGCCCAGCATCAGAGTGTGTGCCTAACACCCCTCCACCAGTGCCCACCAGTGCCCAGCATCAGAGTGTGTGTCTAACACCCCCCACCAGTGCCCACCAGTGCCCACCAGTGCCCAGCATCAGAGTGTGTGCCTAACACCCCCCCACCAGTGCCCACCAGTGCCCAGCATCAGAGTGTGTGCCTAACACCCCCCCACCAGTGCCCACCAGTGCCCAGCATCAGAGTGTGTGTGGCTAACACCCCCCCCCCACCAGTGCCCACCAGTGCCCAGCATCAGAGTGTGTGGCTAACACCCCCCCACCAGTGCCCACCAGTGCCCAGCATCAGAGTGTGTGGCTAACACCCCCCCCCCAGTGCCCACCAGTGCCATCAGTGCCCAGCATCAGAGTGTGTGCCTAACACCCCCCCCCACCAGTGCCCACCAGTGCCCACCAGTGCCCAGCATCAGAGTGAGTGGCTAACACCACCCCCCAGTGCCCACCAGTGCCCAGCATCAGAGTGTGTGTGGCTAACACCCCCCCCCCCCCCACCAGTGCCCACCAGTGCCCAGCATCAGAGTGTGTGGCTAACACCCCCCCCCCCCCACCAGTGCCCAGCATCAGAGTGTGTGTGGCTAACATCCCCCCCATGCCCAGCTGTTACACAAAAACACATACCATTGTGAACCGCATTACCATCTGGAGATTGACACATATGAACATACCTAAATTACAACTTGACACCAGCTCCCAGGCACACAGCAGTCACAGACATTATCACACAAAGGCAACTTCAGAAAATAACAAGAATTGCTTTATTCAGCTGCTCCAAAAAAGAAACGCAAATAAGAGTCCCTGCTCATTAAAGGCCAATGTCCAGTCCAAAAAAGTCTGAGCAACAGTTTGTACCTCCATGGGTGTGGGCACACCCAAACTTGCCTGCAGATGGCGTTTAATCCGCAGTGGAAACAATGTGGCCACCATCTGTGGAATCCTCCGGCACCGCATGGACAGGAGAGGGAAGGACAGGCGGAGTGGGTGCAGGTGTAGTGGATTCAGCCACACTGGCTGGTGTATTGCCAAAAGTAGCTTCGAAAACCTGGCTGCACACCTCAGCCAGTGTGGAAAAACTACCACCTGAACCCGGGGACACATTGGGGGTGGAGGTAGAGGGCTGTGAATCTGTACTCCTGGGTGTGTGAATGCGTGTGTGCGTTGTGTCCCCTCTCCCTGTGGGTGTGCCTACATCCCCTTGAGATTGGGTGCGTGGAGCTTTGAGCTTTTTCTGACGTGTGGGTGTGCTGGGTGTGTGTGACCTGTGGCGTCTGCGTGTATGTTGTGTAGATATGGGAGAGGCAGAGGCGGATGGGTCTGAAAGATGGGGGGGGAGACAGATGCTGCTGGGAGTACATTGCTGCCGTCAGTGTTGACTCTATGGCAGCCACACTCCGACGTAGATCAGACATGGCCGATGACATGCCCTCCATGAACGACACCAACTGTGTAATCAGTTGTGTATGTCCATGGAGGACAGTCAGTATGGATGTCTGACCTACTGCAATCTGCCGGAGTAGGTCCACAGTCTCAGCACTGAGGGCAGCAGGGGACACAGGGGCAGGGGCTGTGGTGCCGGGAACAAAGGAGACACAGGTGCTAGCAAGGACCCTAGGGACACTAACGACTGGGAGGGTGGAGATGGTACTGGAGGAGGGGACGCCAGCCAAAGATGATGGAGAGACCATTGCTGCATATTCCCCCTCCTCCTGAGAGTCTGACTCGGAGTCGTCGGCATGGTAAGATGTGTCAGTCACATGTCGTCCGGCCTGCAGACTCTCATCACCCTCCGTGCCACTGCCTCCCTCTGACTCCTCAAAGCAGGTGGCACTGTCGGTGTGTCCCTCTTCCTGGTCCGCGCCTGTGTCCCCTCCAGATTCAGATGATGATGCTGTGGCCAAGGAGAAGAATAAAAACATATCAGTCACCTGTACACATCAGACATGTGAGCTACAATTCATTAGGCTTCATTTCTGAACATGGCATGCATCATGAGTCACATGAGACTGAACACTGCACAATAATAAGTCTAGTTGTGGCCAATTGCGAGAGACACTACGCATAATGTATAGTAGGATACAAGCAACAGTGAAGGGAAAAATCTATCATGAGCGACACAATGATGATTGACTGCCTGACAACAGGATAGCTGATGAAGCATCACAGCTCATTTACACACCCTGCCACCCAAACCCAGACCTGCACATGTTGAATTTTCCTTACACCTTGTGCCACATGGGAAAAGTCCTTCCTGAACTGACATGTGATGCCATCCTGGGACCTGAACCAAGTGTAACATCACCTCACACTGGCGTCACAGCTGTTGACACCCCAAGCCTCATTGTGTGACTGACCATCAATAGTAATTACAAAGAACATTCGACTTATTTGGCAACTATGCACACACGCACTGCCCAGTGTGAGTATGCATAAGACCAAAATATTGCACATGTACATTGCGCACCTGTAGCCAACACATGACTATTTGAAAGAGTACCATGGACAAAGGCCACTGAGGCTGACTCGTGCAGAAGACACATGTTTAGACTCAAGATCAGTGCCTAAATAGGAAGAACGGCAGACACAGTGCACATGTGGTGCCACATGTAAGGTTCCAACAGGTGTCACAGACCCCCCTCCAACATGATGATGTGCAAAGGAAGATGCATACAGAGACATTGCACCATAGGAGTACATGTGAAAAACAAACAACATCCAAAGCGCAGGTCAAATGTGGATTAGGGCAAGGCATGTAAAGAAGCAGCTGCAGAAACTGGGACATTCTGATGCCAATGCATGGAGTGCCTGTCTGACCACAACACTCAAACTATGGGAGTGTAACCATGCATTGGAACACTGCAGGGAGCATGTGACACACATCACAACAAACAGACATAAACCTACCCACTACTTGCTGCTGTCCCTCCTGCAACTGCCTATGGAGGTCTGGGAACACCACTTCCAGGACCCGGAGCATGTTGGGGGTGAGGTGGCGGGTGCCGCCATGCCGGCGTGGAGCTTCCAGCTTTAGCTGTACTCTGGCGATGCGGCGGCTCCAGCACCGGATGTCCTGCCACCTCTTCTTGATGTTCCGGAGCCTCCTGTCAGGTCTTTCGTTGTTGCTCCTCAGGATTGGATTGATGCTATAAAGGGGGCCCACCTCTAGATCATACCAAGTCTGGCTATCAAGGTCACAGACTATTAAGGAGATCAAGCGGGGGAAAAAGATAGGTCCGGAGGGGAACAGCTGGGCAACTGGAACCGGAAACCTGTAGATATAGAAAGCATGGGATGAGTGGAATGGTAACCCTCAGCTGGTAACTTAACTATACAATACGCTACGCTATTCCTCACCTGCAATATCCTACAGGTATGCAGAAACAAAGAGTGATATAAAGGGCTGCTTCTAAATCCCCTGGTTTTCCTACTTAAAGACACAACAAAAGAAAACATAAGTAAACCGCTGTCTTTTCCCCTTTCGGTAACATTAGTCAAATGAACAGAGGAGATGTAGGTACACCTACCCAAAATGGGGATGAAGTAAACCAGAATGCCCCAGGATACAAAATAAGTAAATATCACTCCTTTCCGGTATCTTCCTACAGTGATCGTAAGGTTTCCCCCTCCGAGGATATGTATGAACAGCAAGGTCAAGGGTCAGCGCAGGAAGCGAAAGAGTCAACCCCTACGCTATTCATACAACCCCTAAACGGAGTTCACCAAGTATGTTCCTGGTAAGCAACTAGCAACAGAAAATATGCCCAGCGCAAAGCAAAAAATGCAGTAAACACAGCGTCTATGCAGATACTTCTCTGCAGGCACCGACAGGGACGAAACGTTCATATATGAACATGCGGCACCTAAGCCTAGGTGTCCGGCAGGGATAGGAGATTCACACTCCCCGTAGTTTGTTGTTGAGCAGGTAAACGTACGCAGTGTTCCCCAGGAATGCACGCAAACACAAGCAACCCCCGACCAGTGGAAAACCTGTAACAGCGTTCTCCACTCTTGATGCGGGCGCTTCCTAAGCCCCTCCACAGTAATCCACAAGACTGGTGCTGAGAACACCGGTACTCCGCTCTCGTTGTGGGCGCTTCCTAAGCCCCTCCAACGTAATCCACGGATCCAGAGAATCAATAACGTGAGCTTACCTCAGCCCACCACGACAAACGCCAACTATAACACAGGAAACACGAGCAATCAATGTTGCTCGCCAGGAAGAATAATCGGCAGCGTTTCTCTCTGAGAACGCCAAGATATTCCTTCCGGTCGCATAGCGTCATTCCAGCGCGCTGCGCTAAGGATCATGGGAAATGTAGTTTTCGAGCCCATTACAGACTCGCACTGCAGGCAGTGATCTACCAGCGGCCGGGGAATCCTGACACCTCCTGCGAGGACCCCCTCACTCCTGACAGCCCTGGCGATGTCCAGCCAGATTTCACCCTTCTCATAGGCAGATACCTGTCACAAATGTAAAGTAAAACAGCATCAGTACGCCTGGTCCATGTTCCAAACACACACATATGTGCACAAAAAACCTGATGATAACAGGGCATTGTAAGCTAAACACATTAGCATTTTTGGCCACGAGTATGTGGCCTTTGAGCAAACACCACTGCATTACATGCCATTGAAAGGCTACAGATGACATGATGGGTGCTAAACACTCTCCGAGCATGGCACTCACTGAGCAATGTATGCTACATCTGGGTGCACTGCAGCACGTGACACGCTGTCACACACCCCACTGCAACAAAGAACCCTCTAGAAACAACACTGTACACCCTGGCACTTACTCCCAACAACATTGCATCTAGACACTATACATACACAGTGGCTATAATGTCGCACACACAACAGGTGCACACTCCAAGGTATTGCACACATCACTCACCTGATCCTCTGGTCTCCCATACAGCTTGCTGTAGTTAGGCAGGAGGGCATCCAGCAGGGCCTTGTTCTCACCATCAGTGAATGCAGGTGCCCTCTCCATGCTAAGCCAATCAGGGTCCAGAGGATTCAGAGACAGCAGCTGTGGTTACCACACCAATGTTGTGCAGGCAGGTGCCCTACTACAGCCACAAGCTGCCTTATATCTGTGCTGCAGAGGGGCTGTGAGTCCAAGGAGTAGTGTTTGATAGGCCACCATAGTTAGCATCCTACGTTCCATCCAATCACTTCACACATAAGGACATGACACACATATGCATGGTTTGAAAACTGAGCCTGAGCTGAACAACAACTTTTGCAACATTGTATACTTTTGCCCAACTGAATTTTCTAGAACACCTGTAGGAGGCTCAAAAAATTCTGTATCCATGTCAACCTGGTTGCATTTTGATCAGTCCACTGTTCCCCTAGATGTTCCCTATGTATTTAATCAAATACCCACACAAGTAAGGTGACATTGCCGTTGCCAATGCAACCCATTCAATGGTGTATCGAGGCGTACATACGCACGTACCATTGTGTTACGCTTTGCTCGCGTATGGCTGAAATGCAATAGGGAAACGAGGCGTAAACACGCACGTACCATTGGGGTACGCTTTGCTCGCGTATGGCTGAAATGCAATAGGGAAACGAGGCGTACACACGCACGTACCATTGGGGTACGCTTTGCTCGCGTATGGCTGAAATGCAATAGGGAAACGAGGCGTACACACGCACGTACCATTGGGGTACGCTTTGCTCTCGTAGGGCTGAAATGCAATAGGGAAACGAGGCGTACACACGCACGTACCATTGGGGTACGCTTTGCTCGCGTATGGCTGAAATGCAATAGGGAAACGAGGCGTACACACGCACGTACCATTGGGGTACGCTTTGCTCGCGTCGGGCTGAAATGCAATAGGGAAACGAGGCGTATGTACAGTGCGTCAGACATGCTCAAGTGAACGATTGTGTAGGCTGCGTTCCTGACCTCCTTCATGTCACCATTGGGAGAGTGACTCCAGGAAATCACATAGCAGGGATGTAGTCTACCCTCATGTTGACAATGTGGATGCATACATCAGCATGGCATCCTCACATCATCATGCCCAAGGTGTGGCAGACATTGAAGAAGCACAGGGACTGTGACCTAGTGCCTCAGTTGATGTGTGAAGAGCTGGCAAGACTTGTCATTACTCCTTTAGCACATGTGCATCACATGCATACAACACTTTGCACCGGCGTAACGTCTACAACATATTGCGATGCACATCAACACTGGACTGGCACACCATTCAGTACAGGGAACTGGCACATGATGACAGCAACATGCCCACTGTGACAGAGGTGTAATAGACGCACAGCATGACCCTGAGTCACCACGTCATGTGTGTGCCATATGTGACATTGTGCCTGCTGTTTGCATATGAAATGTTCAGGACAGTATCATATTACTCACCTTAGAATATCCCCACGTGTCATCCTGGACATGGCAATTTCCGCTCAGTAGTACACTTGTGTGTCGGTAGGCATGTCCTGCGGCTCACCGTGTGTTGTTGGCGTTGTGTGTGCCGTGATGACGTTGTCTGGGTACTCATACGTGACCTCAGCGTGCTCACGTCAGGTCCTCTGTATTAACAACACCTGCGCTGGTCCCGTATAAGTGTAACCTAACTCATTTTTGAAACAAGATCATAGTACGATCACTTCTGACCATTTCACTTGGATTGTCTGACTCAGGACGGTGCCAATAGGGATGTCCATTTCAAAGCCTGTGAGGATTGCAACCCTCTCATGTTGGTGACTGACCCTCACCGTCGGTGTCTCCACAGTGTTCACGTCAAGCAAGACAAGTAGAGCTGCTCCCACTGCCGGGACCAGACATATGAATCCAGGTGTGATTGGTCACACATGCCGCTCAGATTCCAGCAGTTGTCCCTGCACCACAATGGCTCATGGTCTGGACGTAGGAGGAGTGCCTGGGCGTGGGTGTTGAGACATCATAGCCCCTGGATTTGACATCAGTCCTCCAGGGCCAACTCCACAGGTAACCCATATATGTGAAAGAGATGTCATCACACTTCCAAATCAACACAATGCACGTGCAATGCTGCACTGGATTTGGGTGACACTGCCCACGCGGCTCTGTCAGATTTGCATCCGTCGTAGCCTGCACCACGACCTGTGGTCCTCATGTCCATGATGTCCCTCACACCACCAAAGGCCTACGCGGCGCATTCTGGCCCAGCGGACCCGTCTGGGGGCACCTGCGCATCTGGTGATTTGCCCGTGACGCCATCACTCACTTTGTCCCTGACGCAGGCGGCGCATTTGTGCCAGACCCGCTGGGACAGAAAGGATCTGAATGTTGATCCTGGTCCTCGCTGGTTCACCTCACAACCTCACTGGCAACTGTCCCCCAGGTGCCAGCCTTTGCGCCGTTCTCGGGTGGTGGTGTCCCCGATACCACACCCTGTACGGCACTGGCGTGGGAACTGTGCGGCAGTATACCCCCATTAATGCTGCAGGGGGGGGTTCAACTCCTACGAGCCGGGCACAGCTCATGACAAGCCTGATTATCAGGGAATGGGTGTCAATGAGTATTGGGAGGGTCTTGAAGACCCACTGACACATGAGTGTCGGTCCCAAGGTGACAGGACAGGTGGACTGGGGCATGCAAGTGGTCTGGACACCTAGCCAGACACTGGTGATGTCTCTACTCCAAACGTGTCAATGGATGAGCGGCCAACGTACAGTGTAATGTTTATGTGGGCGGCCAGAGCCTTGCCCATTCATTTCCCCGTTGCCGTGGTGAGGACCAACCTCCTCACTGAGGTCCTTCAAGTGCAGTCACGCTCCGCTGAGCCTCTGCAGGCCTATCCTGAGGAATGTACTGTATCTATATTGTTCTGCATGTACAGGCACGCTGCATGTTTGGCTGTAGATAGGCACGTTGTCAGACGACCACACCCCTCCCCGGACTGACCATGTGCCCTGTCCTCCCACCCCACCCCAGAGAGCATGGGCATCCAGCCCGCCAAATCACAGACCACATTCCCCGTAGCTCCGCTGTAGAGGGTATCCAAGAGGTCTGAGCAGTACGGACAGATGTCATCATCCTCCCTGAGTCTGGGACTGAGGTCTTCCAACTTCACATGCCTCTTTGTCCGCTTCCCACACTGTCTGTGGGACATGGTTGTGTAACTGCTGGCAGAGTGTGCGTTGTAGGTACGGGCAATACTTGACCAAGCACTTGTAGGATGCCAGTCAGCGACACCGTATTTCATCCAGTGATGGCTCAATATCCCCGACTCACATAGATGGCATCCAGGTAGGCAAATTTGTCTGAAGATTGGTATGTATTCAAAGTCAGGGACATGCTACTTACTACTGTTCCATTATGATATTTTGTTACGAAAGGTAAGTAACCAGTTCATACATTTCAGTACATCTTCTGTAGGAGCATCCATATTGTGTCCTTGCCGTGATTACAGGGTTTCTAATGTACGCACACCATGCCACTTGTGTTAATGAAGCGCTCATATGTGTGTTTGCATCACAGACCATTTGTGACTAATCAAACATTAATGCAGTATGATGATGTTCATGTAATAGTTAGGGAAATATCACACCGCAACATGACTATGTCAGAACTGTGCAAATGATACCACATGTGGTGTGGGTGTATTGCTGTAAGCTGTCTGGATGTGCAGACAACCTCCTACTGACATTCACATGCCGTGTGTCACTGACATGATACATTGTCATGCTCAATAAGACCTTTCCATCAGATATTTTGTATGCATGTCATATCCATTCCACAGACCACAGGTCTTTTACTGTTCACGGAGGAGTGGCTGGGAGTTGGAACATGTTACAACAGTGTGTCTCCCACGCCACACTCACACTTGTCTAGATTTGTTGAAGCAGTGTTGCTTGTGCCATGTACATTGTTATTATCTTAGTCAGACAGTTGAACACATTTTCTAATGTTTGTGCATTGCAGGGCACCCCCTCTGGAATGGCCGTTACCTGACTTGGAAGCCATGAGGGAACGCAATTGCATCCGTCGTTATCGCTTCACTAGACAGATGATCAAGGACCTGACGGACAGACTGGAGGCTCACCTGCAACCACGACACAGGTATCCAACGGCGCTGACACCCAAGGTAAAGGTGATGGCAGCTCTCCATTTCTATGCCACAGGTACGTTCCAATTGACCATAGCTGATGTGGGAGGGATTTATCAGACCATGTTCGGCCGTGTATTGACAGATGTTTTGGCAGCGATGTTGCTCCACCTTGATGAATTCATCACATTCCCTACTCCAGAACAGTTGACAGATGTCAAGGGGGAATTCTATGCCCTGGGACGCATGCCACATGTAATTGGTGCAATTGATGGTACACATGTTAGTCTGGTGCCCCCACATGCTCAGGAGCAAGCGTATCGCAACAGGAAACACTACCACTCAATAAATGCCCTGGTGGAGTGTCTTGCCAACATGATTATCTCACATGTCTCTGCACGTTTTCCAGGATCGTGCCACGATGCTTTCATCATGAGGCGTAGCAGGGTACCACAGATGATGCTGCAGCTGCACAACCACCGGGCATGTCTTGTTGGTGAGTATACTCTGTCAGCTATGTATGTCAGTATGTCACACCTTCTTCATCTGAATCATATTACACACTCATTTCCATGATGTGGATTTGCAGGAGACGCTGGATATCCAAACATGCCGTGGCTAATGACTCCACTACGCAACCCCAGGACAGCTGCAGACCAGCGGTACAACAATGCTCATGGGACGACCAGGCGGGTGATTGAGCAGACATTTGGGGTCCTGAAGAGCCGGTTCAGATGCCTGGACAAGACAGGCGGAGCCCTCCAATACAGCCCACGCAAGGTGTGTGACATCTTCACTGTGTGCTGCATGCTTCACAACATGGCAGTGGAGAAGGCTGTGCCGCTCTACCTAGACCCTGATGAGCTGGAACATCCGCCCGTAGAGGATGAAGGCCTTGCCCAGGATACCAGTGATGAGGAGGTAGAAGATGATATCCGGAGTCACCTCATACGCAACTTCTTCTCATAATGGTGAGTCATAGCTGCTTTTATGTAATACATGTACTACAGAGTTGCATGGGTAGCATGATGTGTATGCAGCAGACTGTATGCAATGTCACTTGGATGTCTGTAATGCTGTGTCACACAGGTGCAGATGTAATGCAACACACATACGTGTTATGTGTGTACTTGGAATGTACAGGTGTACTACAACATCTGGATATTCAACAGGACATTGTCTGAATGACATTGTACCGAACTTGACCCCTTGTGTGCCACTCTCATCCACAGCTCACCCTGCCTGTTGTCCGTTTGGGTCATCGTGGTCACCCTGCTATTGGTCATTATGATTGCAACATCAGCCTAATCAATGGAGCATGCATGGACATGTGGAGAAGTCATTTTGGGTAAGGACTCATACGAGGCTGTTTACCGTTGGTATGTGTTGAAACGTGTGGTACATGTTCATGTGCATGTAGTGCGACCATGAATACATGCAACAACAATATGTTACTTATTACATGTATGCCCACTCCCATGACAGGATAGTCACCCCATCTGACAGTCATCTGTTGTAGTTGTATACTCTGGTGGATGCATCAATGTGTGTAGACATTGACACTGCAACATTGCATATACCATGGTTTGACATTGTGTCAGAGGTCTCAAACACGGACTCTGTGGGGGATTGCAGCATCACTGTGTGCATTTGAATGTGACTGGATCCTCACCTCCACCTTGTGGGACAGTCCAGTTTGGTTGCCATTCTACCATGTCGTGTAGGTGTGCCCACTGTATGTTCCACATGTCCTGAGAACTATCCTGTGAATCTGTGGACATGGATGCATTGCCCCTTGTTGCACTATTTCATGTCACTGTCATGTCGTTACCTCTGTGCAGGTTGAAAATACTGCTCCACCAGCCTTCACAGTGAGTAGCACTTCTGTTTAGAATCACATGATGCCATGCATGTTTTGCTTGAGACATGACAATGTTGGGATGATGCATATGTTAATTATTGTGTTGCACCAGTGGAGTGCGGTCATTCACATGATTCTCGAGTGCCGTGCAGCATTTATGTGCAATGGTAGGGTATCATTTTGTGGTTTAGTTCAACTTCACTTGCAGTTGATATTTCTTCTAACAGCATCTCATGTTTAGCTTAGTAATGCTATGTTGATAGATCAAAAGACTGGCTACAGAGTGCCTTCATTGCATGTAGGTCATTAGCTTCCTCATCATATGTGATTCTTAAAGCTGTTGTGGGTGAAGTAAATTTTGCCTACATGGCCCTTATGGGTACACATGATCAAAAACAGATATTACAGTCTGCGTAAGTAGCATTGCCAACTGTTTTCATTTGTTTGTGAGGTCCACCTTATCTGAGCCAGTGAATGATTTTTTAACAACATAGGTCTCATTGCATGGTTGCTCACTTGTGAGCGTTTCACAATACTCTAATGGATCACAGACTGTCCTAGGTTTTATGTGTCCGTGTCATAGCATCGGATCTGATGTGATAGCATGATGACTAATGTAATGTTGTCTCCAGTCATTTTACTTCACAGGTGTGACTGGTACAGTGTATCACATGAGGTTTTTGTATTAGCAGTGACATGAGAATGTACTCCTAATGGTTATTTGCCTCTGTTTCAGGTCTCCCTCCCAGCAGTTCCCATCCTCTCCTTCCGTCGCCTGATCACCCTTTTGTGTCTGTCATTTGTACTCAGACCAAGGGGCTATTTGGAGGTGGAACCCTTTGAGCATCACACCACTCTGATGAAGAAAGGTAAGGCCAGTCCTTGACAGGCTTGTACCCAATATTACTGCTGCATTACAGGTGACATCATTAATAGTGTCATTTTGAGTCCTTGCCAATGCACATGTATGTTTGACAGTGCTCCATGGGCTCACAATGTAAAAAATTCATGTTGTGCATGACGTGTGTTTTTTTTTTAGATTCTGCCGCCTTCATGTCAATGGACATGTCCTTCTAATGTGCATGTTTAGTATTTGGCATGTAGTATGCTTATGCTTGTTATGTGTTGACGTGTCCAGCGGGCACATGCATGGTGTTTGGGAAGGCTGTAATACTATATTTTGTGTAAGGTCGATGGCTTTGTAGCAGCTGTTTAGCTTTCAACACACTAGCTGTAGTCTACACCTGCTGACGCTGTGTGTCCTGTGCACCACTTGTCTGTAAGGGCCCTGATACAGTGACTGTGATCTTTGGTCATTACTGTGCCATTTTATTTGCAGTGACCCCGAGTGAGTCAGACACTCCTGCCTTCACATTCACATGTAACTCTGTGGCTTGCAAATGCCCTTGCGGTATGTGCCCATTTGGCAAGTTGTCACACCCCTCCTGCCGTCATGTCTTCACTCATTGCTGCTGCTGCATGCACAGGCACGATGCAGCACACACGATCCAGGTACACAGACACCTACAGGATCACCCTCCTTCCATCCTTTTGTAGAGCATGCTCCTGCCACCCTACACACAGACAACACCAGACAATCACCCTCCTGGTATCACAATGCTTCTGACTCAGCCACTGCAGCTTATGTGTCTGTGTGTGCAGCACATACTGGCACAACTATGCAGATTTGCATGACATTGGGTCTACGTACCACCAGGTCATGTGCCGTGTACAGCACACACACACCTTCCATAGGCACAATATTGTACATTGTTACCTTGTCAACACCACAGCAGGAAAAATCATCTTGCTAACAGTCACGTGGCAGTACACAACCTGGTCACACCACTTCGACATAGCTGTCACAGTCAGCCAAGTTGCCACAGGGGACACACACCATGACCACGTCTCTTGGGTGTGGTGTGATTTACCCAGTCTGGTGTAGGTATGTGTCAGACGTGGGTAGTTGATCTGTATGCGTTGCTCCCATAACAGGAGTCTAGTACTTGTAGCTACATAGGGGTAGGTCACCTAGTCAGGTGTGCTTGTGTAGAGTGCAACAGCCCATTGCCCACAGTCTGTCCTGCCACCCTTGTCCTTTGCGCCATTCATGACATCCACAGTACTGCATCATGTTGATGATAGTTCACATAACCCTAGGACACAATTGTAGGTACTCCCTACGTGGACAACTAGTTTTGTCACAATGATCTCTACACCTCAATGTGACTCTCCTGGGCCTGGCTGTGATAGCAGTTTGGCATCCAAACCCCCCTCCAGCATTTACTATCCCACACAGGTGTGTCTTGCCATCCATGTATGTAGTTGTTAGTGATTTCTGACCGATGTGTGTCCTCACATGGAATCTGATACAAGTGTGTGGATTGCTGCTGTTTGTTGGATACCCTTGCATTGTATACATTTGCACACACATATCATTTTGTGCTGTGGTTCAAAGATAAATCGACAAATGCGTATGTGGTTCAGTGTATTTATTTGGTGATCTTGTGCAGGAAACGTGAATAGGTGCTGTACATAAAGGGGTTGAATCCAAAGTTCAGTGGTGGAGATGAGATGCCTTACAGTTACTGTCAACATAGTCCAGGCCACAGTGCTTGGCATCATCGGGTAGACTGTGACCAGCAAGTCTATGTGGGAGAGTCGCATAGGGGATACTGTTGCACCCAGGGGCAATATGCCAGTTCCTGGGAGTTGTGCATGGCCCACTGCCCCTCAACGTCTTAGCCGTGGACGACCCACCTTCTTTGGGGGACCCTCAGGTGCAGGCCTGGACGATGCATGGGATGCTAAGTCAGAGAGTTCCTCCTCCTCCGCCTCCCCCCTCCCTGCGGCTGGTGTCACACTTTGCCGTGATGTTGCTGGCCTTGTGACACAGGGAGGGTGCTGCATGTTGGCAGCTATCTGACGTAGCGATTGGCTCATTTCCCGATGCACCGTCAAGAGCTGAGCCAGACTTTCCTCCACCCGTCCATAATGTTGTTGTTGCCTGGCTATTTGCTCTGCCTGCTGTTCTTTCACCTGGTTGAGGACCTCCGCAAGCTGGCCTACCTCCTTGGTGTCCCGCTGGTATGCCTCCAGGATGTTAGTGAGTTCAGGCATACCGGGCCCTGCAGCTGGCTGGCCAGATTCCCGCCTCCGCCTTGCACCTCTGCCACCACCCTGACCCACATGTGCATCGCCTGCGCTTGTGGGCACATCCGGTCGACGGGCCCCCCGAGTGCTGGCAGAGTGGAGGTTGTCTGCCTCCTCAGGGGCGCCCGACAAAGGGTGTCCCTCATCTTCAGACAGGCCCTCTGATGGATCATGTGCAGGGCTCTGACCTGTCTGCTGTGATGTGTTGGGAATGGTTCCGGTGGTTGGCAGAGATGTAGCTGGTACAGTTGCCGCAGGTGTTTGGGATCCAGAGGTGCCAGGTTGGTTGGGGTCATCCACAGTGGGTTGAGTGGCGTGGCTGTCGGTGGGGTCTGTGTCCGGCTGAGCCTGGGACTGGGATCCTTCTCCCCCCTGGGGGGGGGTGGGCTCCACACGTTGCCCTGTGTGTGGGCGAGAGAGACACTGTTAAGGCACTATCAAGTGACATCTTGTTTATTTATCCATTATCTGCATCACAGTTCCACATGCTTTAGATTGTTGTCATTATTCAGTTGTGCATGTAGTGGTAGTAAATTGACATGTACTCAGGGGTATTTTCATTCTTCCATTCTCTTGACAATGACTGACACAGCCATTGCTGTGTCTTGTCTTGCCGGCACAACACATGTTAAGCATTGCTCAGGTTCACGCAACATCCAGGATATGGTGAAAATCCTTATGTCTGCGTCAAGCATGCACAGAGTTTAGATGCAGCATGTTGATGTAAGACACAGGGCATCATTAATTTGTATAACATCAACTACTTTGGATGTATTTTGCTGTTCCGTGATGGCCACACAATGCCAACACCCCTGGACCTGTACACACACTTATCGATCATGGCTTTTGAACGTGTCACTTCTGTAAGACGCATCACCTTGTCAAGACCCATGTCC
Source organism: Lissotriton vulgaris (assembly GCF_964263255.1). Lineage (NCBI taxonomy): Eukaryota > Metazoa > Chordata > Amphibia > Caudata > Salamandridae > Lissotriton > Lissotriton vulgaris. The sequence continues at coordinate 2,111,455,296 of NC_141689.1, read as the reverse complement.
ATGTTGTTACTTACGTGCATCCACATCAGTCATGAGATGGGGCATGTGCATTGTTTGAGAGGCACAATGGACTGGAGCTTCTGCAATGTGCATGTATTACTTGTATGCGTATTCATATGAGTGAGTGTTTAGTTGTGATACATGACAATTGTGACATTGTTGCACTCCTATGCTTTTCCCCAGGGGATGAGTTTCTGTAAGGGGGGTGTATGACAGGCCATGTTAGTAGTTTGCGTGTGATTTGCAAGCGTCCATCGTTCATTATTTGGCTGCCCCCTGATGTGGCATGCTGGCATATTTGTGATTTTGGGTTCATGCACAGGATGTGTGACCTTGTCCAGGTGTTTGTGTTTGCAGTGATCACATGAGAGACTTGTGGTGCCTACACCTGTGCCCATTGTGTACTACAGAGCATTCCCAAATGTGTGTCCTGACACAGTACATTGTCCACTGCAAATGGTGGGTGTGTTGCAGGCAATTAGTAGATGACTGCTGTCCCTGGACATTCAGCTCTATGGTGTTTTGAAGGCCTGTGCAGTGCTTGGGTGCAACTGTCTGCGTGCCCAGGGGGCTGAGGTGAGGTGACTGAGGCAGGTAGACAGAGGGATGGAGGGAGACAGAGGGAGGGAGGGAGTGCAACAGGAGGAGGGGGCGACAGGGGGCGGGGGCGACAGAGGGAGAGGGCAACAGAGGGAGTGGGCGACAGTGGGAGTGGGAGGGAGAGGGAGACAGGGATGGAGCAAGGTTGTTTGTGCGTGCTTGCTCGCTACACTGCCTTACTGTGCCACAAAATGTTGCTTCTCTGGAAGGTGTGTCCACCACATGAAATTGTTTGGCAACTGTAGTATACTATCTTGTGTGATATTTCCCTATCCCTGTGCATTGGGCATGGTGCTTGGGTGTGTCCCTGGGACATATGGGATGGGAGTAGCCTCCTACCCTCCACCTTCCACCCTTTGTGCCTCCCCCTTGCATCAATCCCCATGTTGTTTAGTCATGCTGGGACTCATGGCCACCCACCCCATGCTGCTGGGCACTGTTGTAAGTCCACCCCTGTAACATGTTTTTCTTGTACACTCACCAGGCTCAACGGCTCTTCCTATTCCGTGTACTCCCACCGGTGCCAGCAGCTCCATGACTTTCTGCTCCCAGGGATGGTATACAGGAGGTCTGCGGGGACCACCACCTCCAGTGTAGTGTGCATTGGCGTAGTCCTGGTCCATCTTGTTCTTGACCATCCTCCGCAGATCATACCACCTGTTCTGGCATTCCCCCCTGGTGCGCCTGATGGGTGCAACAGCATTGACCCGGTCTACGATCCTCTCCCACAGGCGAGTTTTTTCTGCCATAATGGTCTGTCTGACCAATGCGCCAAACAGCTGTGGCTCGACTCTGATGATTTCATCTGTAAGGATCTCCATCTCGGGGTTAGTGAACTTTGGATTCTTGTGTGTGGTCATGGTGTGGGTGTATGTGATTGAGGGGGTGATGGTGTGTATGGATGAGGGTGTGTGGTTCTGATTGTGAAGGGGGTGGTGTGGGTGTAGATGTGATAGGGTGTATGTGTGAATGTATGTTGCTGCAATTGTTGGTGTGCTCTCAGTTTCTTCGCAATAATGGGTATGTTGCAAAGGATGATGGGTTGTATGTGTGGACCCTTTTATTGGAGAAGAAGTGGGTGTGGCTTATTTGGAATTGGTTGGGTGTGTCATATATGGGGTGGGTGTCAGTGTTGACCTCTGTTTAGCTGTGACCAGTACATTCTTACTCAATGGTGTGTACACAGGAGACATGTTTGGTGTTGTTGTGCTGGGTTGGCTGTTGGCGTTGTGTGTGTGCGGTACATGTGCGTGCGATCGAGTTGTACGGGCCGTTGGTGGGTGGGGGGCTCACGTACGCTTGTTGGGAGGGTGTGCGTGCGGTACTTGGGTGTGCGATCGAGTTGTACGGGCCGTTGGCGGGGGGGGGCTCACGTACGCTTGTTGGGGGTTGTGCGTGCGGTACTTGGGCGTGCGATCGAGTTGTACGGGCCGTTGGCGGGTGGGGGGCTCGCGTACGCTTGTTGGGGGGGTGTGCGTGCGGTACTTGGGCGTGCAATCAAGTTGTACGGGCCGTTGGCGGGGGGGGGCTCGCGTACGCTTGTTGGGGGGGTGTGCGTGCGGTACTTGTGCGTGCGAGCGAGTTGCTTGGGGTGGTGCGTGCGGTACATGTGCGTGCGATCGAGTTGTACGGGCCGTTGGCGGGGGACACTCGCGTACGCTTGTTGGAGGGGTGGTGCGTGCGGTACTTGGGCGTGCGATCAAGTTGTACGGCCTGTTGGCGGGTGTGGGGCTCGCGTACGCTTGTTGGGGGGGGTGTGCGTGCGGTACTTGGGCGTGCGATCGAGTTGTACGGGCCGTTGGCGGGTGGGGGGCTCGCGTACGCTTGTTGGGGGGGGTGCGTGCGGTACTTGGGCGTGCGATAGAGTTGTACGGGCCGTTGACGGGGGGCTCGCGTACGCTTGTTGGGGGGGTGTGCGTGCGGTACTTGGGCGTGCGATCGAGTTGTACGGGCCGTTGGCGGGGGGGGGGGCTCGCGTACGCTTGTTGGGGGGGTGGTGCGTGCGGTACTTGGGCATGCGATTGAGTTGTACGGCCCGTTGGCTGGTGGGGGGCTCGCGTATGCTTGTTGGGGGGGTGTGCGTGCGGTACTTGGGCGTGCGATCGAGTTGTACCGGCCGTTGGCGGGTGGGGGGTTCGCGTACGCTTGTTGGGGGGGTGTGCGTGCGGTACTTGGGCGTGCAATCGAGTTGTACGGGCCATTGGCGGGGGGGCTCGCGTACGCTTGTTGGGGGGGTGTGCGTGCGGTACTTGGGCATGCGATCGAGTTGTACAGGCCGTTGGCAGGGGGGGGGCTCGCGTACGCTTGTTGGGGGGGGTGCGTGCGGTACTTGGGCGTGCGATCAAGTTGTACGGGCCGTTGGTGGGTGGGGGGCTAGCGTAGGCTTGCGCGAGGGGTACACGTGTGGTATGTATTGATTGCGCTTGCTGTGAGGCATGGGATCCCGTACGAATCCATCTTCATGCACGACTACTTTGGCCCGTACGAATCGCGTACTGGGTTCCCAAACTGGATCGTAGTCGTGTGGTTGTACGGCAGGTTTACAAATCATACGGTTTGATTTCCGACGCTGAGTCGTACGGGGCTTCGACTGTTGTTCGTACGGATGGCTGATATTCGTACGGGAATAGGCGCAAAAGGATCGTACTATGCAGGTCGGATATTTTTTTTCTATTCGTACGGATTCGGCTACGAATACGAATCGTACAGGGGATTTTTTTACCGGATCGGAATCGAGCCCTGTTCGCAATCTTAATTATTTGGAATCTGTCCGAGAGGAAAGAGGCAAACCATTTGAGTACTGTGCCTTTCACGCTCATTCTCTGTTGAAGAATGTTAAGGAGGGTGTTGTGATTAACAGTGTCAAAAGCTGCAGAGAGGTCGAGAAGAATCAGAAGGCACGATTCCCCGAATCGAGAATGTGCAGCGCATCATCGATCACTTGCAGCAGGCCTGTTTCAGTGCTGCAATTTTGAATAAAGCCCGACTGGAACATGTCGGGGAGATTATTGTCCATAATGTGTTGGGAAAGTTGTTTTGCAACACATTTTTCTGTGATCTTTGAAAGAAAAGGGAGATTGGTGATGGGGTGGAAGTTATTGAGGTCATTTACATCTGCAGAGGGTTTTTTTAGAAGGGGGATAACCTGTCCCGTTTTGAGGACAACTGGGAGGGATCCTTGACTGAGGAAGATATTGACTAGCCTGGTCCAGTAGGAGAGAGTGTTAGCATAGAAATCAATGGCGATGCCACTGGGTATGGGGTCAGAAGAACGGTTGGAGGGTTTGGTTTTGCGGATGCATTTGAGGAGATCATCCTCCGAGAGGGCGGCAAAGTTCTGCCAAGAGACTAAGGATTTTTGCTCCTCGATGGGGGTGGGGTGGGTGACCTGTTCCACCAGAGATTTTACCTTTTGGTCGAAGAATATATCAAACTCAGTTGCTTTCTTTGAAACATCCTCAGGCTTGATGGTTTGGGGAGAACAATTTGGGTTTTTGATGAGGTCTAAAAGTTTTTTGGGTCTGTTTTTAGCTGAATCGAGGAGGGATCTGAAATGTGATGTTTTTTCTTGGAAGATGTGCTTGTGGTATTTGGATCTTGCTGAACGTAAAAGAAAGAGGTTGGGGGTGGATGGAGATTGTCTCCAGTGCTTCTCCAAGATTCTAAGGTTTTTCCTTTCGTCATAGAGAGCTTTGTTGAACCAAGGAGTTGATGGGGTGGGTCTTTTCCTTTTGCTTTGGAGTGGAGCAACCTTGTTGATTTCGACTGCAAGGATTGAGAGGTAAAGGGTAGGGAGATCATTGACATCCCTATTGGGGTCTAGACTGGGAAGTGAACGCATAGCAGAATCACATAGAGTCTCAAGATCAATGTTTTTTGTGTTGCGGAACCACGTAGAGGCTCTTTTAGGTTGGTCGAGAGTTAAAATGTGAGAGAGGTGAAAACAGAAGGAAATGAGAAAATGGTCAGACCAGTCAACATGGATGGGAGAAGCACTGGTAATCTGGTCTGATTTGGATATCACAAGGTCCAGAATTGAGCCCTTGGCATGTGTAATTTCCGAGCAGTGTGGGCCAGATCGTTATCGGAGAGAAAGGTTGCAAGCTTGTTGGCAGCCAAGTCTTCCATGGAGTCCCAGTGGAGATTGAAATCACCTAGGAAGATCTGCTTGTCGCTTTGTGAATATTGGTCACTAATGAAGTCGATGAATTCCTCCATGAAGGAAGAGCAATTACCAGGCGGGTGGTAGATGGTATGGAACCTGAAGGGAGAGCCATGATGAACTTGGAGTTCTAGGGAAAGGCATTCACAGGTGCAATAGAGGGTGGTGGGAAAGGCTTTGATTTGGAGGGTGTTTCTGTAGATAATCGCAACACCTCCCCTGATCTTGCCTGTTCTGTCGTTTCTGAGGATAGAGTAGCCAGTAGGTAAGAAAAGATCAAATGAAGTGTGAGAGGAGTCATTAAACCAGGTCTCAATGAGAAAGAGCATGTCGAGATTGTGGTGGGTGATCGTTTCAGAGATTTCCAGTTTGTGTTTGATTGCAGATCTGCAGTTTTGGAGCATACAGTGTAGCTCTGACACAACTGATTTGGTGATGTGAGTGTCTGGACTGATGAGGGAGATAGGAATTAGATTCTTGAATGAGAGTGCCCCTTGAGGGGGAGGCTAGTAAGTTCTGACAGAAGAGATGGTCTGAATGGCAAATTGAGTAGAGTTGTGAGGAGAGGCGAGTGGAGGGGAATTGATATTGATGGTCTTGTAGGTAGCCAATAAGTTGGTGATGTCTGTTGAGGACAAATTGTGGTTGGTTCTATTGGCGCGCGGGAGTGAGGAACTCCTTGGGAGGTTATTCGGGGAGGGGTATATCTTAGCACATAGGAGTGAAATGGAAGTTTCAAGCTGGGAAATGGAAGAGATGAGAGAATCAAGTTTAGTTTCCAGAGAGAGGTGTGCTGAGCACGGAGTGAAGGGTGGCTCAATGGTTAAGGGAGAGAGTGGCCTAGGCAAAGGAGGACAGGAGGAAGTGGGGGTCCAGGGAGAGTGTTGGGGTGTGAGGGTCGAAGGTGGGAGAGGAAGTGAAGTAGGTGAAGGAGGACAGTGGGCTGTGGGGGACTGGGAAGAGAGATGTGGTGCAAGGGTGTGAGGGGGGGAGAAGGTGATATAAAGGAGTGAATGGAGTTACTGTGATATTTTTACTGGTGTTGAGCAGAGGTGAAGAATAGAGATCATGCATAGGAGGAGAAAGTTGAGAAGTAGAAATGGATGGCTGGAGGAGGGGGAAGGAGTGGGATTATGGGACGGCCATGGATACGGTGAGATGAGAGGAGAAGGGGCTCAACAGGTAGAGGAGGGAGGGGGGTCAAAGGGAGGCCACAGGAAGGGGAGAAGAGAGAGGGTGCAGGCCAGGTACCATCAGTAATGAAAGGTGAATGTAGGGGTAAAGGCACCAGGCAGAGTGGGGGGTCGAGCAAAGTGAAAGTTGTGGGAGGAGTGAGGGACTGTGCAGTCAAAGGGAGGGAAGAGGAAAGAATTACCAAGAGGGGAAACAGGATTGTGAAGCATAGGGGGGAATGTAAGATGTGGAGAGATAGGAGGTGTGAGATCAGTGGGAGGGAAGATGATGGGATTACAAATAGGGGAGGCTTGGATGTGAGGCATGGGATTAGGGAGAGAAGGTTGAAGAAAGATGGGAGATGTAAGAACAGAATTGAGGGTACGAGTAAAGGGGAAGAGCAGAGAGGGGTGAGGAGGAGAGGGGAGGGAGGGGGAGGGTAAGGCGAGTTGATCGGTAGTTCAGATTGTAAGAAAGGTGGATTAAATAGGGGGAAATGGCAAGGAATAGGGGAATTAGGGGTGGGAGAAGGCAGTGTAATAATGAGGAGATGCAGGATGTAGAGGTGAAGTGGGGTGTAAAGCAGATGAGCTAAGGGGGAGGTCCAGTTGGGAAGGTGGCAGAATGGGAGGGGAGGAAACGAGAGAAGGGGGGGATAAAGGGTCGACTTGTGACTCCCGGGAGAGCGGTCTGAAGGAATGTGTGGGGGGGGGAAAAGGGAGAAGGTAGACAAGCTAGAAGAAGAAGAGGAAGAAACTTGAGAGATAGTAGTCGCAGGGGTGGGACGAAGGGAGTGAAAGATGTGGTCAAAGAGAGAGAGACAGGAGTCAGAAGCTTGGATCATGACAGTGCCATGTTATAAAGTGTAATGGTGAGATAGCCATTAAAGCGAGCAGAGGGAGACATTTTTAACCGCTTGCCATGCGGGAAAGAAGAGGAGGAGGAGGCGTTGAAGGAATTGGAGAAGCTGGAGGACCAGGAAGGGGTGTCATTGGTGAAGAAAATAAAGTCATTTGCAATCTTCCCTAGGCGCCCATTATGGAATTGGTCAACAAAGAGGGAATCTTGAAATTGTTCAATGATGTTATGCTTGAACCGTTTAGCTTGTGCTTTGGACATATAAGGTGAATACATTACTTTGAAGCAATTGATTCCAGCCTTAATTCGACTGGAAGTCATGATAAGGAGATGAGGTGAAGACATGGTGTGGTGGACAGAAAAAGGGGCCATTAGGGTAGTGATGGCGCAAAGAGGTAAAATAAGGGGGTGCACAAATTCTGGAAATCATTGAGAATAAAACCAATAGGAGTGAGGTCAACTCAGGACCAAAGGTAGATACCCGACAAGGCTAGAAACAGGTAGAAAGGTACAGGGGAGAAGCAGCATGGAATCATGTGTGCATACCTCTTTTGTTTCTAATAGAGGAAGAGGAAGCACCAAAAGGGGGGTTGCCCAATCCAAGCTGGTCATCAAAGATTTGAAAGCGTTCCTCTTTCTGTACTAAGCACTGCCTGGTGGAAAAGGCCGCCAAGCAAGGGTTTCTGGGCAAGGGGGGCCTAGGTGGGAGGAAATAACATGGATGGTTGGGGTGTGGAAGCACCACAGAGGGCACCTCAGAAAGTATGCGAGTAATCCACAATAATTCAGTTTAAAATCCCCAATCACCCCCTCTGTGAACACATTGTCTGAAGAGACAATAGAGCGCTAAATCTTCCCAAAGTACGCAGCCGACCCCTCAAAAAAGAATGGAAAGCAGCGCATTCCCATCCAGAAAAATATTAAGGCTCCTATGGATGATGTATCCAACTATCGCCCCATTTCTCTGCTCCCCCTTTTGGAAAAATATATTAACAAACATCTATCCGATTTGTCAAAGCCTCAAATTGTCTGGATGTCTCTCAATCCGGCTCCTGAGCCAGACACAGCACTGCATCTGCCCTGGTAGGTACTGTATTCATTCTCCAGCGGCAGCGCTCCCCTACGCCAGCCCCAATTGGCCCCACCAGCCGCAGGCACCTGCGCCACCCAGATGGTGCAGTCAGAAGGAGCATGTTCCCTGTCCTGTATAAGCCGCTCCGTGTCCTTCGCCTACGCAAAATCAACAGTTGATGGACAGAATGCAGAACAATGTCATACATTCACCCCAGTACAGGGATCTGGGCCTAAATCCATCATTTTTTTGCACTCCACACCACCCCAGTTCAGACATGGCCATATGCAAATCAGCCTTGACCCTGTGCCTCATGGGAACAGTCCAGCCCGAACTGCCAAGCCATGTCTTTCCTGGACCGGAATCAAGCATCCTAGGACCGGTTTCTGGCTATCAGCCGTCTTTAGCCAGAATAGCTTGACTCCAGTGGTGTGGAGAGCATGGGACTCACGTCTGAGCATACCCATCCCAACAGTTGATGGACAGAATGCAGAACAATGTCATCCCAGTACAGAGATCTGGGCCTAAATCCATAGTTTTTTTGCCCTCCACACCACCCTAGTTCAGACAGCGTGTTCCCTGTCCTGTATAGGCCGCGCCGTGTCCTTGGCCTACGGCGCTTCAAGTTGGCAGCTCTTGGAGGGGGAGGGGTGGCAATTCTCCTTCACCACGCCGGAGGCCCCCCAGGTGTCCCACGCCACAGTCGGGGGAGCGCCTCTCCCCCAACCCCTACGTCCAGGCGCCTCACTCACAAATGGAAGGGGATGAGAGCCACTGGTACACCAGCAGAAGTATCTCAGGCCAAATCGAATATGGGCCCTGCACTCCCCCACTCTAGGCCTCACATGCGGCCCCGGCGCCTCTCTCTCAATGTACAGCCGAAACTGGGTCCTCAGGGCTGAAGCCGTGTCTCCCGAGCGGGCCTGGCACCTCAGAGGGCGTCAGCCGGATCACAACGGTGCGGGCAGTCAAGCTGTTGGACTATGGCGAGTGCTGTAGGACGGTCCAGTAGTGCCTCAGGCCATGTGAATGGACACAATGGCGGATCTCAAGGCAGGGGGGAGGGACGGCAATGCCTCCACTCCGGGTCCGGATCCAGCGGTACGCTCTGCCAGCACCTCTCCGGTCACTTTAAGAGCTCTTCACCGATCCCGCCCCATCATGACCCCAATGGACAACCTTGACAATCTGCCTGCATCCCTCCGCATCCACATTACGAGCCCGTTAGAGTTCCCCCAACAGCAAGCAGGGCTCCTCTTCCCAGTGAGGCTCTCCCCTTCACTCCACAATGACCCCTGAATGGAGGCCCCCCCCCCCCCCCGGACACAGCTTCCTGCTACCTCCGCACCCCTGACCCCCCGCGTGGCTCACCTCCAGCCCGCATAGAGTACGGCGGGGCACCGGGTAAACGGGGGCATCTCCTGACATTCTATCAACCTATCGCACATCTGGGGGCACATGGAGCGTGGCACAGCCCCACGGTCAGCACATCCAAGCTCCGGTACTTCGTTAATAATTGGCAGCTCACCTACATCCGATTATTGCTCCGGGCGCAGCACGATGCTCACTATCTTCCCCAGCTGGAGTACACATGGGGCGCCGCCATCTTGCGAAGCTCCTGCCATCGCCTCGCGCGTCTCTTTCACCCACAGTTTTTTCGGCGGCAGACATACAACTGGCGGTTTTAATCCTCACCGAATGCAGCTGAGGTGTTGCGGTGCACTGGGCTGTGTGTACTTTACATCACAGTCTCCGCAATCTGCGTCTGTTTCTCTTTCCGTGGGAGCTCGGTTCGCCACTTCTGCAAACTTCTGCAAACGAACAGCTGTTAAATAGAAAACTGGTGCTCTGGGACTGTCCCAATCAAATATAGGGTGGCCCCAGGAAGGTGTGGGCTCTGGGCATGTGTCCATTTTGCTCATGTCAGAATGCCCTACTATCCCAGTACCTCGATTGTGCACAGATAAACTTGAGTAGAGGCCTAGAAGCAGTGTGTTCACACTTTATGTCATCTTGCTGTGGTTTCCTCCTTGTTGGTAGAAGGGCTCCAGCTTGAAGCTATCCATTCCAACCACAGGCACTCATGAGTCATTAGTACTATTCAGTGCCCCCGGCACCTCAACCCAGCCCCCTTGCCTCAGCCTCTCTCTGACCCTGCCTGCAGATGATAAATGGTTCTTTCGGTTTCACAATTGGTATAGCAGGCAGGGAAGAGGCAGCAGATAACATGCACTGTTTCGGATACAAAACAAAACTATATTTTAAATAACAAAAACTCAAAGGTCCCCTCTTTCAGAGGTCAGAGTGGATATCCCCCTATTTTCTTGGGATCCTGAGCTATGTGAGCGCAAAACTCACTGTCATATTTGATCTGCGCCTTTCTTATAACATCCATATACTTGAAGAGCGCCACAGACCTCTCTGGATACTTTTCACAATACACTTTGGCATAAATTAGAAAGGCCGCTTTTCAGTTTTCTATGGTCAAGGACACTTCTGGTCTCTTGGATCATTTATATTCTTCCTCCTTCGATCCCGCTTTGGCCCTCAACTCTCTTTGCAGCAGCTTTAGCATTTCAACGTACTCTACTTGCTATATTTTTTCTTTGGTTGAGATCATAAGGTGCGCCCACATAGACTTGGACACGCTTATTTAAGGCAGCTTTTTTATCTTCAAATCCTTCTTCTTTGGGTCATTGGCCTTCCTTTTAGCTTTCACCACCCTGCATCCCCTCTAAGGAAGCTCTTATTGGCCTCCTTGCACCTCATCTTTCCCTTTCTCTCCTTGAGGTCCCCATGTATTATAAACACATATCAATTGGTTAACTTGATCAATGTGCACTGAATGTAAAAAGTGACGACAATATTGATTTTGCTTTGTACTCTAATAATGTTTTGCAACAATTATTTTCGGAAGCCCTTTGGTGATTCAGTTTTTACACAACCACAGGCAGGGGGATGTTGTGAATTAGTTTGCACCCAATAGTCTACGGTAATACATTTTGATACCACTAATAAGGAATCCTAGAAGGTATATGGTTTAGGAACCCCCCCTTGCAAACCAATGTCAATCTCCCAAATATCTTCCCAGCCAAACCAATAAGGATATCGGATATAGTTTGCAGGATGATCTCTCTCCACTTCTTCTCTATTTTTTTTTTTAAGAACAGGGAATATTTTGACCCTTGTTGGACCTGGCCCTTTTTGCAAGGCCCACACTTTTTGCCTTCGTCCTCTTAATTTTCTGACCTTCTTTTTTGCTGGCTTTAGGACTCTGTGGACGTTACCACTGATAATCGGTTCTAAAGTGCATAAGCTCTCTCCTCTGAAACGTGGTATGATTGGGTTCTCCATAATGGGCTTTTTTGATTTGCTAGTATGTCCCTTGTGTAGTGCTCCGGGTGTGCCCAGGGCCTGTAAATCAAATGCTACTAGTGGGCCACCCACATGAGTAGTTCTGTAAACATGGCTCAGGCCTGCCACTGCAGAGCCTTTGTGTGAAGTTTTAAACTGCCATTTCGACCTGGCAACCGCACCCACATGCCGGGCCCAAATCTTCCCTTTTACTACATATGTCTCCCCTAAGGTAGTCCAAGGTTGAAGAATATCACTAAATTCTATTCAGATCTTTACACATCTCAACACAAGAATCAGCCTGAAAATATGAAAACCTACTTTGATTCGATAGAGCTGCTATGGCTGAGTAAAGCACATAGAGCATATCTGGACAAACCTTTCACGTTATCAATAGTTTGCCACCTGATAAAGCTCCAGGCCTGGATAGCCCGCCAGCTTCTTTCTATAAATGCTACTCTTCTATCCTCGTTCCTCACCTCATAGCGGTATACCAGGAGTCACTTGAAAATAACAGTGACTACCCCGTTCCCTCAAGGAAGCAAGCATATCGCTATTGCTTAAGCCTGATAAAGCACCAGATCTCTGTGACTCTTACCGTCCATTATCCCTAATCAACACGGATAATAATATTTACGGCAAATTACTAGCCAATCGAGTGCAGCCACTTCTGCCACTAATTGCATGACCAGATCAATCAGGTTTTATACCTGGGAGATCAACAGCGCATAACCTGCGAACTTTTTTCACTATCCTCCATTACCTCAACCCACAATTCCCTGAGGTTATGTCACTCCTTGATGCCACCACGGCTTTTTATTCCCTGGAGTGGCCATTTCTTTTTGCTGTCCTTGGAGACTGGGAATTAGCCCACTCTTTTAAAACAGATTTGATTGTTATATTCTGATCCCAAAGCACGACTGTTCGTAAATGGCCAAATATAAGACGCATTCACTATAACACATGGGAGGAGACAAGGGTGTCCCCTTTACCCCTACTATTTGCAATAGTGATGGAACCCCTCTAAGCGCGACTTGCCCAACACCATACAGCCAGAGGCTTGGGTTTCTCTTCTAGAGGGATAATTGGATCATCACAATATGCAGACGATATTAACTTATATATAAATAATTCCCGTACGAATCTGCTTCCGGCACTCCGAGAAATTACCAAATTTGGCAGTATGTCTGGCATACAGATAAACTGGAAGAAATCTACACTGTTTCCATTGACTAACAATACCCCCGTTAAAACTTGAGTACCAGCTCAGTTGGGCGGAAGGCCAGTCAAATATTTGGGGATCTGGCTGAGCAGGGAAACCCAGGAATTGTGGAACATGAACATAGGTCGTGTAATTACCTGGCTAGAGGGGAAAATTAAAGTTTGGTTCAAACTGCCATTGTCCCTAGCAGTACGTATAGCAATTGCTAAAATGATAGTCCTCCCTAAATTTCTGTATATTTTTGTAAATGTTCCTCTCATACTTACCCAAGCATTCTTTTATACTATACGTTCAATGCTGATATCATCAGTGTGGGATGGTGCAGTGAGCTAAAAAACGGTGTTGGATCTAGCCCTGATCTCTTGACTGGGTGAGAGTATTCTGCTTAATTCAGAAACTCTGTCCATCACCACCCCTTGTTGTTAAATATTTTGTCCACCCTAAGCGTGGAAGGGTATACTCAGATGTGAGTCCCTTGCTCATTGCACCATCAGGATTCAAGCAAGCCGGGCCGACGACGGCTGAAATGCCAGAAACCGGTCCCCGGAAGCTTGTTTCCTTCCCAGTGTAAGAATTGGCTTGGTAGTTTGGTTTGCCCTGTTCCCATCATGTACTGGGACAGGAACCGACTAATTTGCATATAGCCAGGTTCTGAGCTGGGATGGTGCAGTGAGCTAAAAAACGGTGTTGTATCTAGCCCTAATCTCTTGACTGGGTGAGAGTATTCTGCTTAATTCAGAAACTCTGTCCATCACCACCCCTTGTTGTTAAATATTTTGTCCACCCTAAGTGTGGAAGGGTATACTCAGATGTGAGTCCCTTGCTCATTGCACCATCATGATTCAAGCAAGCCGGGCCGACGATGGCTGAAATGCCAGAAACCGGTCCCCGGAAGCTTGTTTCCTTCCCAGTGTAAGAATTGGCTTGGTAGTTTGGTTTGCCCTGTTCCATCATGCACTGGGACAGGAACAGACTAATTTGCATAAAGCCAGGTTCTGAGCTGGGATGGTGCAGTGAGCTAAAAAACGGTGTTGGATCTAGCCCTGATCTCTTGACTGGGTGAGAGTATTCTGCTCAATTCAGAAACTCTGTCCATCACCACCCCTTGTTGTTAAATATTTTGTCCACCCTAAGCGTGGAAGGGTATACTCAGATGTGAGTCCCTTGCTCATTGCACCATCAGGATTCAAGCAAGCCGGGCCGACGACGGCTGAAATGCCAGAAACCAGTCCCCGGAAGCTTGTTTCCTTCCCAGTGTAAGAATTGGCTTGGTAGTTTGGTTTGCCCTGTTCCCATCATGCACTGGGACAGGAACAGACTAATTTGCATATAGCCAGGTTCTGAGCTGGGATGGTGCAGTGAGCTAAAAAACGGTGTTGGATCTAGCCCTGATCTCTTGACTGGGTGAGAGTATTCTGCTTAATTCAGAAACTCTGTCCATCACCACCCCTTGTTGTTAAATATTTTGTCCACCCTAAGCGTGGAAGGGTATACTCAGATGTGAGTCCCTTGCTCATTGCACCATCAGGATTCAAGCAAGCCGGGCCGACGACGGCTGAAATGCCAGAAACCGGTCCCCGGAAGCTTGTTTCCTTCCCAGTGTAAGAATTGGCTTGGTAGTTTGGTTTGCCCTGTTCCCATCATACACTGGGACAGGAACAGACTAATTTGCATATAGCCAGGTTCTGAGCTGGGATGGTGCAGTGAGCTAAAAAACGGTGTTGGATCTAGCCCTGATCTCTTGACTGGGTGAGAGTATTCTGCTTAATTCAGAAACTCTGTCCATCACCAGCCCTTGTTGTTAAATATTTTGTCAACCCTAAGCGTGGAAGGGTATACTCAGATGTGAGTCCCTTGCTCATTGCACCATCAGGATTCAAGCAAGCCGGGCCGACGACGGCTGAAATGCCAGAAACCGGTCCCCGGAAGCTTGTTTCCTTCCCAGTGTAAGAATTGGCTTGGTAGTTTGGTTTGCCCTGTTCCCATCATGCACTGGGACAGGAACAGACTAATTTGCATATAGCCAGGTTCTGTGCTGGGATGGTGCAGTGAGCTAAAAAACGGTGTTGGATCTAGCCCTGATCTCTTGACTTGGTGAGAGTATTCTGCTTAATTCAGAAACTCTCTCCATCACCACCCCTTGTTGTTAAATGATATCATCAGTGTGGGCGGGAGGGCAGGCCAGAGTAGTCTGGGAAATATTGACACTTCCGCAGAGCCAGGGAGGACTGGGTGTGCCTGACTTTCCACTATATGCATACTGCGCAAAAGAGCAATTCCTTCATTTCCGGGTGCACCCGACCCCCTTCCAGCCTCACGTGGCAGTCAAGTTTGACATAGTTGCACCCACCCCCTTAGAGGTGGCCCTATACCAACCATACAAACGCCCCCGCCATACCATTGACATCACAGAAACACTGAGAGGGGCCTCGGATGGTCAATGGAAAAGAGCCAAATTAGGAGATATTGTTTGCCTCCTCAATGGTCTTGGCCAAAAACCCACAAATGCAAGCCCACAGGCGTGGCATTAGCAGCTACACAGATTTATACCAAAAAAATAGGTTAATGGGACTGCCAGCCTGGCAGGCACGCCACCTCCTAACTTCTCTGACACACTGTTGTACCACCACATCTGGGCGGTCTACCGACAGATACACAGCATATTTCCGGATTCCCCTCAGGTACTACAGGCCCTAGAGCTCGTACTCACTGCTCCCTCAGCGCACAAGTTGATTACCAGACTCTACTCATCCATGCAAACACATTGTCCAGTGATAATACCAAAACACAATGAACAGTTGAACGCTGAGGTGAACCCCCAGATCACAGAAGAGGAATGGCAATTTTTATGTGCGCAAGTCGAGCAACTGTCCCCAAATTACAAACTCTGGCTAATCAATGTTAAGTTTATAAATCATCTGCCAGATTCCACCTGAGCTACCTATGGAAACTGAAACCCTTCCTTGACGCTCCCGACCTAAAAATGGCAGTCCAAGCATTATCATTTCTAGAGTGGATTATGGCTGTTCCACCCTCTCTGGTTTACCCAAGATCTCCCTAGAACCCTTAAAAGCCTGCCTCATTGCGGCCGCCAGACTACTAACCGGCACTAGGAAATTTGATCACATTTCTCCACACCAGAAAGCGCTGAACTGGCTTCCTCTTGAGGCCAGAATTCATCTTTAGCTGGCCAAGAAACCTGGGGCCTGTCTTCAGCAACTGTAATGTTAACTGTACTTTGTGTCCTTCCATCCCCCTTGTACTCAGCACCCCCCACCCTCCCAATCTATGGTATGCTCTCGTGATTACATGCCTTTTGTACAAATCTATGACTATGTAAAGCGCTCTGATACCCTAACGGGTCAAGTTCGCGCTCTATAAAACACAAAAATAAATAAATAAATAAATAAATATTACAGAACACTTATACAATTGTTTCGTATGTGCATCACGCCCAATGCAGAGTGTGGGAGATGTCATACAGACCAGGCAACTTTTCTGCACCTGGCATGGGAGTGCCCCCAGATTTCAGAATATTACAAAGAGATCTTTAACAAAATAAGCAAAATACTCATGATGCACATAGAGCCAAGGGTAATAGTGGGATTATTGAGGTACATTAAGGACGCACCAGTGGAGGTCCGCAGATTACTAGCTATGCTGTTACTATTGGCTAAACACAGGGTAGCCATGAGATGGGGCAGATCAAACCCTCCTCTACTCAAAGACTGGATCCATGATGTCACAACATGGTGTCAAGAGAAACTTACTGCTTTTTGGGAACAAATGCCCATTG
This sequence comes from Lissotriton vulgaris, assembly GCF_964263255.1. Lineage (NCBI taxonomy): Eukaryota > Metazoa > Chordata > Amphibia > Caudata > Salamandridae > Lissotriton > Lissotriton vulgaris. The sequence continues at coordinate 2,111,439,059 of NC_141689.1, read as the reverse complement.
CGTCTTGACCCAAGGACATTTGGGGTCCATTTGTCACCTGGCTGAGAGTGTCAGAACAAAACACACCAGAAACCGGTGAATTGTCTAATGTTAGTTAGATTGTCTAATGGATAAGCAGACTTAGGGGCCGATTAGGATGGCGGACGGAAACGTGCTCCGTCCGCCGTGGAAGGTGTCAAGATACTCCGGACCTGGCCGCGGAAAAACCGCATTAGCGATTAGGATCAAATGTGACCGAAACGCCGTCCGCGGCGGACGGAGCACAACAATCCCCGTCCGCGGCGGTCGAAGTACAGCTGATTCCGCGGCATGCGGACGGAACCCACAAAACACCGACCGCCGCGTACGCACATGACCAGGAGAACAACAACCTCCCCCGCGATACCTGCGTACATTCCGTGTCCGCAATTAGGATAACTCCGCAAGTACCCCGGTAGTCACCGCGATCAACGTCCGCGGCGGTAGCAATGCAATGAGAAACGGGGCTCCACAGCGGAAGTCCAACATCCCTACAGTCATTCAAATGGCATACATACCGACAGAATCCATCACCAAACACAGCAAAATGGACGACAACCCACCTGACACAACTAAACCAAACACAAGACACAATTACCCACCCCCAAAAACTGCATAGACCACACCTGACAACACACCCGCCCATCACCTGACTGCCAATCAACATTCACACAGGGCCAACACACAGACTATAAATTGACTCCCACCCACTCCCGAAATCCTCTGCATCCCAGCATAGCTGACAGCAGGAGACAATACTTGACTTGACAAACAGCAAACTATTTGATTCAGACACATAACCCACACCCAAACACACCCTGCACACAAACACCCACCACACCACACCCAAAGACACCCTGCACACAAACACCCACCACACCACACCCAAACAGCACACACCAGCACCTCCGCACTCCACACAAACACACCCCCCGAGCACCATGGCACCCAAAAAAAATCCTAAATTCTCCGACACCGAGCTCAAGGTAATGGTGGAAGAGATCCTTCGTGTGGAACCCCACATCTTCGGGTCCCTCGTGCAGCAGACGAGCATAGCTCGGAAGAACAGCCTGTGGGACCGCATCGTGACCAGGGTCAATGCCTCCGGGAGCGTTCCGCGAACCAAGGCAGACATCCAGAGGCGGTGGCACGACCTGAAGACCCGGGTGAAGTCTATAAGAGCCAAGAACTACGTCCGGGCCAACCATACCGGCGGTGGAACCCCCCCGGAGCCCCTACCATACACCGAGTGGGAGGAGAGGGTGCTGACCATCCTGCACCCTGACACCCTCGATGGACTTCCTGATGGAGAAGAGGCTGGTAAGTACCAACCAACCACCACAAACACAACAACACGGTGTGGGCCACACAACTCTGAAGACACATCCCACATACCCCAGCCTTGCATGCAGTCCACATACTCACCAACCTCCAAAGCACTCCTACAGGCCCCCATGTCCATAGAGAGGGTGGTGGTGGTGGGTGGGGTGTGTGAGGGGTCGGAACTACAACTTCCAACAGGCCCCCATGTCCATAGAGAGGGTGGTGGTGGTGGGTGGGGTGTGTGAGGGGTCACTAGTCCTACTTCCAACAGGCCCCCATGTCCATAGAGAGGGAGGTGGTGGTGGGTGGGGTGTGTGAGGGGTCGGAACTACAACTTCCAACAGGCCCCCATGTCCATAGAGAGGGTGGTGGTGGTGGGTGGGGTGTGTGAGGGGTCACTAGTCCTACTTCCAACAGGCCCCCATGTCCATAGAGAGGGAGGTGGTGGTGGGTGGGGTGTGTGAGGGGTCACTAGTCCTACTTCCAACAGGCCCCCATGTCCATAGAGAGGGTGGTGGTGGTGGGTGGGGTGTGTGAGGGGTCACTAGTCCTACTTCCAACAGGCCCCCATGTCCATAGAGAGGGAGGTGGTGGTGGGTGGGGTGTGTGAGGGGTCACTAGTCCTACTTCCAACAGGCCCCCATGTCCATAGAGAGGGTGGTGGTGGTGGGTGGGGTGTGTGAGGGGTCACTAGTCCTACTTCCAACAGGCCCCCATGTCCATAGAGAGGGAGGTGGTGGTGGGTGGGGTGTGTGAGGGGTCGGAACTACAACTTCCAACAGGCCCCCATGTCCATAGAGAGGGTGGGGGTGGTGGGTGGGGTGTGTGAGGGGTCACTAGTCCTACTTCCAACAGGCCCCCATGTCCATAGAGAGGGAGGTGGTGGTGGGTGGGGTGTGTGAGGGGTCACTAGTCCTACTTCCAACAGGCCCCCATGTCCATAGAGAGGGTGGTGGTGGTGGGTAGGGTGTGTGAGGGGTCACTAGTCCTACTTCCAACAGGCCCCCATGTCCATAGAGAGGGAGGTGGTGGTGGGTGGGGTGTGTGAGGGGTCACTAGTCCTACTTCCAACAGGCCCCCATGTCCATAGAGAGGGTGGTGGTGGTGGGTGGGGTGTGTGAGGGGTCACTAGTCCTACTTCCAACAGGCCCCCATGTCCATAGAGAGGGTGGTGGTGGTGGGTGGGGTGTGTGAGGGGTCACTAGTCCTACTTCCAACAGGCCCCCATGTCCATAGAGAGGGAGGTGCTGGTGGGTGGGGTGTGTGAGGGGTCGGAACTACAACTTCCAACAGGCCCCCATGTCCATAGAGAGGGTGGTGGTGGTGGGTGGGGTGTGTGAGGGGTCACTAGTCCTACTTCCAACAGGCCCCCATGTCCATAGAGAGGGTGGTGGTGGTGGGTGGGGTGTGTGAGGGGTCACTAGTCCTACTTCCAACAGGCCCCCATGTCCATAGAGAGGGAGGTGGTGGTGGGTGGGGTGTGTGAGGGGTCGGAACTACAACTTCCAACAGGCCCCCATGTCCATAGAGAGGGTGGTGGTGGTGGGTGGGGTGTGTGAGGGGTCACTAGTCCTACTTCCAACAGGCCCCCATGTCCATAGAGAGGGTGGTGGTGGTGGGTGGGGTGTGTGAGGGGTCGGAACTACAACTTCCAACAGGCCCCCATGTCCATAGAGAGGGTGGTGGTGGTGGGTGGGGTGTGTGAGGGGTCACTAGTCCTACTTCCAACAGGCCCCCATGTCCATAGAGAGGGTGGTGGTGGTGGGTGGGGTGTGTGAGGGGTCGGAACTACAACTTCCAACAGGCCCCCATGTCCATAGAGAGGGTGGTGGTGGTGGGTGGGGTGTGTGAGGGGTCACTAGTCCTACTTCCAACAGGCCCCCATGTCCATAGAGAGGGAGGTGGTGGTGGGTGGGGTGTGTGAGGGGTCGGAACTACAACTTCCAACAGGCCCCCATGTCCATAGAGAGGGTGGTGGTGGTGGGTGGGGTGTGTGAGGGGTCACTAGTCCTACTTCCAACAGGCCCCCATGTCCATAGAGAGGGAGGTGGTGGTGGGTGGGGTGTGTGAGGGGTCGGAACTACAACTTCCAACAGGCCCCCATGTCCATAGAGAGGGTGGTGGTGGTGGGTGGGGTGTGTGAGGGGTCACTAGTCCTACTTCCAACAGGCCCCCATGTCCATAGAGAGGGAGGTGGTGGTGGGTGGGGTGTGTGAGGGGTCACTAGTCCTACTTCCAACAGGCCCCCATGTCCATAGAGAGGGAGGTGGTGGTGGGTGGGGTGTGTGCCAATGCCGACTGAATTTCAACCATAAATACATGTACACGTATAGGCAACATTACTCATCATCACATTATTCTTTTGCAGGGGATCCTAATCTGAGTGCCGCCATTGACACCAGGCCTCCAGCATCCCCAAACTCCGAGCACTCATGGGACGATTGTGCAGCCAACTCCGGGGCAGAGGATGGTGCCGGATCGAGCAGCCAGCCAGGGACCTCTGGCACGCAGGTCACACCTGCAACTACAACGACTACGGGCACTGGCATCACAACAACACCGGCGACTCGGACCTGCACAGCTGCCTCCAGCACCACCTCCACCACCACCACTACTACCACCACTTCTGCCCCTGCCGCCCTGCCCAACCCCGCCGCCAACGCTGGGCCAGCGCCATCCCAGCCACGCAGGGAGACAGTCAGGCAACCCACCACTGCAAGGGCAGATCCTGCAGGCAGGAGCAGGGCGGAAAGAAGGGCTGAGGACACAACACTGATTGCTGTGCAACAGTGCCATGAAGCACTAGTCCGGGTGGAGGCGGGCTATGCACGTAGCCAGGAACATGCAGACCGGGCCCACCAGGACTTTGTGGACAACACCGCCATGTTGGGGGCCATCGAGAGGCGGCTTGGCCAACTGGTCGACATTTTCAGCGCCAGGGCATCCGCCAACACCACCCCCCCCCCCCTCAAACACCGGCACCGGCCACAACACCGCCACCGCCGACTGCGCCACTGGCGGCGGATGTGTTACCGAATCAGCCTGCGCCCCTAGCTGACCCCGTGCCGGCACAAAGACGGAGGGGCCGTCCGAGGCAGGAAGTGGCCGAGAGCAGTGTTGGAGCACATGACACACGCTCCAAGAGGAGCCGACAGTGACTCTTTGGAGTACCTCAGCCTCCGATCCAACCTGGAAAGTATCCGGACCCACCTGCCACAGGCCTGCTGCACTAGGCACACACCACCCTATGTGGTGTCTGCACGCCCATCTCATCTACCATTACCTTGGACTCTCACTCCCCCACCCCTTCACTCCTTTGTAAATATGCACCTACACCTATGCACAATCTGTAAATAAATACCACTTACTCACTCAATGATGTGTTGCCTCCATGTTTATTCACATGATTGCATCAGAAACAGACGTAACCAGGTTCAGGGATCCAACAGGTACAGAATAATGCCGCAACGGAGTGACCTAGGGAAACATAGAACCCGCAAACAGACGTTAGTAAACAGCATCACACTCATCCCAACTCACTGCAGTGCAACTTACAACAAACCACACACATCACTACACGAATGGCTGACACTACACACATCATGGAGAAGTGCATGTACTCATAAATGAAGACACACACACACATGCATACATCACATAACAAAACACATAGATGATCCCCAACACAATGACACCAGAGCAGCAAACCTACACAGGGCATACACAAGCAGCACAAGAGGGGCACACTTACAGTCAAGGGAAGTAGCGTGCTATGAGCTGGCGCCTCTGGTCCACACCTTCCTCCTCATCACTATCCTCATCAGTCGACATGGGTGGGTCGGGAGGGCGAGGAACTTGCTGTTCATCTGGGTCCAAGATCAGTGCAATGTTATTTCGCACAGCCAGGTTGTGGAGCATGCAGCAGGCCATCACAATCTTGCATACTTTGCCAGGTGCGTAAGGCAGGGCCCCTCCAGTCTTATCTAGGCACCGAAACCTAGACTTAAGCAGGCCAAATGTTCGTTCCACCACTCGACGTGTCCTACCATGGGCATCGTTATATCGCATTTCTCCTGCTGTGGTGGGATTGCGAATTGGACTCAGAAGCCAAGGCCTGTTTGGGTAAGCCGAGTCGCCTGTGTATGTGGGAATTAGAGAGAGACATCAGTACCTGAACATGTGGCCACACCAAGCCACCCAAATATCACTCCAGTCACCACAGCATACTCACCAACAAGCCAGGCTTGTGCCGGACGCAGATTTGCCATCAGTCGTGGGACTATGCTGCTCCGCATGATGTGGGCGTCATGTGCAGAGCCAGGAAATCTTGCACACACATGTGAGATAATGTTGTCGGCCTGGCACACCACCTGCACGTTAAGGGAGTGGAAGTGCTTCCGATTCCGAAACACCTGCTCACGTGCCCGTGGCGGGATGATCGCAATATGCGTGCCATCAATTGAACCCACAACGTGTGGAATGCCACCCAGTGCATAAAAGTCTGCCTTGACCGCTGCCAACTCTGCCGCCTGTGGAAAATGTATGTACTCATGCTTGTACAGCATCATGGCTGTCAGTACATCCTTGAGTACCGTGCTAAACATGGCCTGTGACATTCCCCCGGCATGTCCTATAGTGTACTGGAATGTGCCTGTAGCAAAAAAATGGAGTGCCGCCATCACCTTTTGGGTGGGTGAAATTGAGCCTGGATAAGTTCTCCGCGGCTGCAGGTGAGGAGACAACTTGTTCACAAGCTCCAGCAATCGACGTCGATCAAGCCTGAATTTCCGGACCACCTCCTCGTCCACCATGTCCTCCAGCACAGTATATGGGCGATGGACATTTTGAGCCCTCCTGTGTGGGAGTAAATGGAATGGAAGTCAATTCACATACAACGCATGTGTGTGCAACTCACTCACATGTCACCGCACTCTATCCAACATGTAATAGGCAGTGTTCGATTTGCTTATGTGTGACACCTCTGATTGTCACAACAACATGGATTGACGTAGCAATGTGCACCCACCAGCTACATGATGTGTTGCAACATGTCCAATGCACTCTGTTGCACCTCAACATCACTGCCAACAAGGCATGTGACATGACCCAAAAGTGACGGTCATTAGTGGCACACCGATGGGCATGGTATGGAAACCATGGGATAGAGCATGAAGTGTGGAGTCACGCAATCACGCACACAACCCTCAGCATGCAGCTGCAGACAATTAAACATAGTGCATCGTGCATCGTCAGCTGACATGCACTCATTGACGCCGCCATGGCGGTGCACTGCTTCCGCTGTTGACGTCTGGCCATACGCGGCCCGCGTTCAACATTCCAATTGTCTGCACGTGCTAGAGACCGGGACGGATGCATCATTTGCAACAAAGTTGTAAGAGTGGCGCCACCATGGCGGGGCACGTATTCGGCGGGGGAGGTGGAGGCCAATACAGCCATAAGCTGATGTGCATGCACATGCCAGTTCATGACCCCCTTACAGTGACATTGCATCAGGCAGCCTACACCGGCCGGCCCAGCTCTACCCACTACCGCCGTGCCAGACCTAGCCCTTGACCGCCGTTGCGGCCGTGCCAACTACCGCCGCTTCAGGCCCCCTCCACTACCGCCGTGCCAGACCTAGCCCTTGACCGCCGTTGCGGCCGTGCCAACTACCGCCGCTTCAGGCCCCCTCCACTACCGCCGTGCCAGACCTAGCCCTTGACCGCCGTTGCGGCCGTGCCAACTACCGCCGCTTCAGGCCCCCTCCACTACCGCCGTGCCAGACCTAGCCCTTGACCGCCGTTGCGGCCGTGCCAACTACCGCCGCTTCAGGCCCCCTCCACTACCGCCGTGCCCTGGCGGCCCTGGCACGGCGGTCATGGGCCTAGGTCTGGCACGGCGGTAGTGGAGGGGGCCTGAAGCGGCGGTAGTTGGCACGGCCGCAACGGCGGTCAAGGGCTAGGTCTGGCACGGCGGTAGTGGGTAGAGCTGGGCCGGCCGGTGTAGGCTGCCTGATGCAATGTCACTGTAAGGGGGTCATGAACTGGCATGTGCATGCACATCAGCTTATGGCTGTATTGGCCTCCACCTCCCCCACCGAATACGTGCCCCGCCATGGTGGCGCCACTCTTACAACTTTGTTGCAAATGATGCTTCCGTCCCGGTCTCTAGCACGTGCAGTTGCCGGTGTGTGAGCGTGACGGTCTGTGCAAGTGCAGCCAATGGGAGGTGTGGACATGGGCCACGGTTGGCCAATTGCAAGTACCGTATGGTGTTCACCGCAACACCAGGGCCAATCATTGGCCAAATTCCAAACACGCTCTCACGGCGGACCAATGGCTGGCGCCGTATGCCACTGACATGGCCACTGGGCCCTATATATGTGTGATGTGCAAAAGCAAACTTTCTACGATGACCACCGACTGCTGCCTGTGACCATCACCTCCACCTGCTGCTGCGGAGCTGACCACCGACTGCTGCCTGTGACCATCACCTCCACCTGCTGCTGCGGAGCTGACCACCGACTGCTGCCTGTGACCATCACCTCCACCTGCTGCTGCGGAGCTGACCACCGACTGCTGCCTGTGACCATCACCTCCACCTGCTGCTGCGGAGCTGACCACCGACTGCTGCCTGTGACCATCAACTCCACCTGCTGCTGCGGAGCGGACCACCGACTGCCGCTCTAGTGCCATACTCCGTGACCTTGCCATGTCGAGAGTCAAAGAGGTCCGGTCTCGTCCCTTCACCGCCGCGGAGCTGGATGTCCTCGTGGACGCTGTGCTCCGCAACTACGGATGCCTGTATGGCGCACCCGGACAGGCGGTAAGTGCAGTGGGGGATAAGTTGTAGTGCATGAGGTGTCAAATGGCACCTGGGCTCTGGAAACTTGGCGGTGTGATGTGTGACCAACTAAAGAATCGATATGTGCATGGCTGCTGAGAGTAATGTGTTGCTCCTATCTGTGTGACTGGCCAACTGTCCACTGACTTCCACCCTTTTGTCTCCCATCATGGTAGGTAAAGCTGCACCTTCGCAAGGACGTGTGGAGGAGCATTGCACGTGAAGTACGAGCAGCGGGGGTGTGCAATAGACGACATACACACTGCCACAAACGCTGGGACGACATTTCCAGACTGAGCAAGAATGTAGCGGAAGTGACACTAGGGCTGATTCCACGGACGGCACGTCTGGCCCGACGCTCAATGACCCCTCTCATGCACCGTATCATAGCTGTGACGCATCCTGACCTGTCCGAGCGGTTGCGTGTGGATGAACAGCACCGTGGCGGTAAGCTTACTGTCAGTGTATGTTGCTTGTGAGTGCAATGCATGTATGGTTGCGCACACACATTAGGGTCTTCCGTCTATCGTGAGTCTATTTCCAATGGCATGTTGGTGACATTGCCACAGTTAACTTTGCACTTGCACATGCGGAATGTTGAGCCGCCACCTGCTAAGCTGTTCAGTTGTCATGCACATGCTGTAGTGCTCCGTCACCCCTTGCCAACACTTGTGTGCTGATGTAGTTCCTCATGCCCAGTGTGCATGCTGTACATGTATTACGGCCAACGCCACAGAATTCCTGTGAGGATGACTGCTTGGGGTGGGCTGTGTGCAGGTTGGGGGATCGATGGACAGTGTCATCAGTGGCTTTAGGGATTCCGCAGCAGTACTGTACGTGTGTGTGCCCATTACTTACACCCATTTCCTGTACTTTTCATCATTGGCAGAGGGCACTCAGCCACATACGGCGGAGATTACAGAAGGCAATGCATCCGGATCAGACGTCGCGCACACGCAGACTGACACCGAAGGGGCCAGCGGCGGAGAGGGGGACAGGACCGTCCCGGAGGACTCGCATGTGGAGACAACATCGTCATCATCTTCCGACAGTGTTGGTGAGTCAGCACTGTTGTCACAGACTGGGAGTGGGCAACCAACACCTTCGGTCGGGACACAGCACACAGGGCCCACCCTGCCGGCAACTGCACCATGTACTGTACGTGCACGCAGGAGTAGGGGGAGCAGAGTGGCGTTCGGTGTCGGCACCGCTGCCCCAGCCTCGGTGACCCAAAATTCTCTTTGTGCAGAGGCTGTTGATCTGCTGCGACAGCTGTGTGTGGGCCAGACAAATATGATTAATGCATTCCAAGACCACGATAGGAAGTTGGGGCAGGTGGTGGCATTCATGGAAGGTATGCATGGTGATCTGGCTGGTGTACACAGGACACTGCAGTCATTGTCTAACAGTGTGTCGTCTGCCATTGCACAGTCGCATGGACTGGGTGGTACTTCTGTTCCACCATCTACAACTCTGGATGTGTCAGGGGGGAGAGAATTTTCTGATCTGGACTCTAATACAGGTTATTGCACTAGAAGCAGCGCCAGCCAGCACGTCAAGGCACGTAGGCCTCAGACCCCATCCCCTAGGTCAGGTAACTCTGTTCACAAGGACAACGTCAGATATAGTGGAGTACACACACGTGAGGCAAAAGAGGGGTTGGGTGTAATGGCTACACATGCTGCACAGCCATCCCACACACAAGGTACTACCAGGCCAAGACTCACTCCCGCTTCCATTGACACTACCCTGTACGAGGACAGTGAGAAGACGAATACATCTCTTGAGGGCTCGCATACTCCCAGTGCCAGGGACACTAGGAAGGAAGGTGCCACTCCCAAGGGCAGGGAAAGCAGGAAGGATGTAGGCACTCCCAAGGGCAGGGACAGCAGGAAGGATGTAGGCACTCCCAAGGGCAGGGAGACTACGAAGGAAGGTGCCACTCCCAAGGCCAGGGAAAGCAGGAAGGATGTAGGCACTCCCAAGGCCAGGGAAAGCAGGAAGGATGTAGGCACTCCCAAGGCCAGGGAAAGCAGGAAGGATGTAGGCACTCCCAAGGGCAGGGAAAGCAGGAAGGATGTAGGCACTCCCAAGGGCAGGGAAAGCAGGAAGGATGTAGGCACTCCCAAGGCCAGGGAAAGCAGGAAGGATGTAGGCACTCCCAAGGCCAGGGAGACTACGAAGGAAGGAGCCACTCCCAAGGGCAGGGACAAGAATAGTCACAAGACAAACGCACCTAAGAGGAGCACGGACAGTCCCAGGGGCAGGGACACACACGGGCAGAAGGGGTGTCCAGCTGATATGCACACCACAGACGACAAGTCTGCTGCCTGCAAGAGGGCACCATCCAGGGAACAGGGCAAGTCCACAGAGTACAGTACTCCTACGGAAATGGAACATCCAAGGACTCGCCCATGAATAGTGGCGCTGTCAGGGACAGGCATACATCACCCATAGTTGCTCTGAGACAGCTGTTTTCTGGCAAACGGAATACAGAAGACTCAGCAGTGGAGTCACCCCTTACATCCACTCCCATCATGGCCCGTCAGGGACGGATGCAGGTGGACCCTGTCGTGGCATCCCCCATGACACATGTTGCAGAGGCCACAAGGCAGCCACACAGCAAACGACAAGCAGGCTCCAGCACGTCCCCAGAGACCATTCCCCCCCCAGCACATGCACCTCCCATGGTGGGTGAAATTGCTTCTCAGTCCGGTCGACTTGTGGTTCCTGTCCTGTCCAGGGTGCAGGCACATGTCCAAAAGAAGCGTAGACACACAGCATTGACACATGCCCAATCCGATATCGGCCAATTGCAACTATCCCCCGCTCCCAGAGCCACCCTGCCTCCTGGACCATACAGTCCTGTGGCTCATCATTTCAGTGGTCACAGTGGCGCTGGTGCAGTTGACTCGCATGTGTCTGTTAGTGGCAGGGTATCCGTCGAGACAAATCCTGTATCAGGTGCTGGCAGTGTATCTGGGTCTATGGGCCATGTGTCAGTAACTCGGGCTGTGTCGGTGTGTCACACTCCTGTATCAGGTGCTGGCAGTGTATCTGGGTCTATGGGCCATGTGTCAGTAACTCGGGCTGTGTCGGTGTGTCACACTCCTGTATCAGGTGCTGGCAGTGTATCTGGGTCTATAGGCCATGTGTCAGTAACTCGGGCTGTGTCGGTGTGTCACACTCCTGTATCAGGTGCTGGCAGTGTATCTGGGTCTATAGGCCATGTGTCAGTAACTCGGGCTGTGTCGGTGTGTCCCACTCCTGTATCAGGTGCTGGCAGTGTATCTGGGTCTGTGGCTCACGTGTCAGTCACTACATCTGTGGCTGTGTGTCACACTCCGGTTTCTGGTGCTGCCAGTGTGTCCGATGCGGGTACTTCACGCAATCCACCTGATAGTGTGCTGTAAGTTGCTGTACTGTGCCCTCTGATGTACCTGCTCTGGTGTCCACACTGCCCTGTCGCTGTTCTGATACTGATGTATGCCCTCTGATGTACCTGCTCTGGTGTCCACACTGCCCTGTTGCTGTTCTGATACTGCATTGTGCCCTCTGATGTACCTGCTCTGGTGTCCACACTGCCCTGTTGCTGTTCTGATACTGCATTGTGCCCTCTGATGTACCTGCTCTGGTGTCCACACTGCCCTGTCGCTGTTCTGATACTGATGTATGCCCTCTGATGTACCTGCTCTGGTGTCCACACTGCCCTGTTGCTGTTCTGATACTGCATTGTGCCCTGTGATGTACCTGCTCTGGTGTCCACACTGCCCTGTTGCTGTTCTGATACTGATGTACTGCCTCTGATGTACCTGCTCTGGTGTCCACACTGCCCTGTTGCTGTTCTGATACTGCATTGTGCCCTGTGATGTACCTGCTCTGGTGTCCACACTGCCCTGTTGCTGTTCTGATACTGATGTATGCCCTCTGATGTACCTGCTCTGGTGTCCACACTGCCCTGTTGCTGTTCTGATACTGCATTGTGCCCTCTGATGTACCTGCTCTGGTGTCCACACTGCCCTGTTGCTGTTCTGATACTGATGTATGCCCTCTGATGTACCTGCTCTGGTGTCCACACTGCCCTGTTGCTGTTCTGATACTGCATTGTGCCCTCTGATGTACCTGCTCTGGTGTCCACACTGCCCTGTTGCTGTTCTGATACTGCATTGTGCCCTCTGATGTACCTGCTCTGGTGTCCACACTGCCCTGTCGCTGTTCTGATACTGATGTATGCCCTCTGATGTACCTGCTCTGGTGTCCACACTGCCCTGTTGCTGTTCTGATACTGCATTGTGCCCTCTGATGTACCTGCTCTGGTGTCCACACTGCCCTGTTGCTGTTCTGATACTGATGTATGCCCTCTGATGTACCTGCTCTGGTGTCCACTATGGGCATGCTCCATTCTAGACTGTGACTTTGCTCCGAATCAGCGTAAATAAAATAGCGATTCATGTGTCGTGCTTTGTCAGAGTCATTCTTGCGTGTGTGATGCTGGTGTGGATTGGTATTTTCTTGGGGGCGGTGGGTTCTGCTCAGGACCCAAGTCCTGCAACAAGAAGTGGGGTGACGCAGAAATCACGACAGGAAGTGACGACACATAGGGTGGCTTCCACTCAGTAGCAGTTTATAGTTATCATGCTCCCTGTTGAATTAGTGGGGGGACGCCGTCCACCCGCGTGGTACCCCGACTTGAGCCCTGGTTGTGCTACGTGTCACTCTCCCCTACCTGGGTCACGGCCCTTGGAGGCGTTGCCGTACACAGGCATTTGTGCATTTTGGGACATGTCACTCCCCCCTCCCTACGTCACCGCCCTGGCCGGTACTCCTCTCCAGACAGCGAATGCTTAGGTGCCTACCTGCGTCGTCGTCGATGGTGGGCCAAGACGAGGACGTACTGGATCGCGTAGAGTATCGGGTAAGCCTGTAGTGCAGGGTCCATGTCGGCGTGCGGCTCGTGGTGGGTATGGTCGCTGTGGAGCATCCGCCGTGTTCAGGCAGGTTGTTTATCCGCCGCGCTTTTATGTGTGTTTTCCGCCATCTTGATTTGGAGGACGGTCCTAGTCGTCAGTCCGTACGGCGGAGTCTCTGGAAAGGTTACGTCCGCTGCGTGGTTGGGTGTGGTGGTGCGGCGGACCGTGTTCTACCGCCGCGGACGGAATTTGCCACGTATTTCGTATCCTGATTTGGCGGACGGAGTGTCCGCGACGGGCGCACGGAAAATAGGCCTGTTCCGCATACTCAGGGTATGCGGAGGCACTTCCGTCCGCCATCCTAATGACCCCCTAAGTGTTCACGTAGCGGAACTGGCTATGCCTAATACAATGGTTCCCTATGATGACCTCTTATGTGAATATTATGTGATTTTTGTAGTCAATACGTTATTCATTTATGGCTTGTATAACTGTATAAAATGCCAAATAAGCAGCGCCCTCACCGTTTGCTATGCTATCCTGCGCAGCTCCGCAACTGGGGCAGCAGCACCGCGCCTCAGCCTCGATGTCTCCAGAGGGGTTACTTCTCCAGGCTAGCCAACCCGCTGCATACACCAGGAGCTCCGCTGAGTTTGTTACTCAGCGTTCTGCACAGCAGCAGGCAGCATCAGTCGCTAGGCCCCTCTCTCACCACAGGGTCCGCTCTAGTACAGCCATCTTGTCCGGGTTCAGCGCCCGCGGCCAGCGGTCTCTTTCTTGTCACTTTTAGGGGTGATCCGCCACTTAAAATCACATCAAGTGGGAGAGGCTGGGTTTCTTGTTCATTTCGCTTCGCTTAGTACCAAGGATGTGGCATTTTGCCCAGGATATTTGGCGGATGGCGACCCATACCGGCAGAGCTACACTAAAGTGTGGCCACCTTGCCACAAGATGTCCCACCATGGATATCTTCCCTTAAGCTGATCTCGAAACGAGGACTGCCAGATGCCACTGCAAGCACGCCATTGGAACTAGGTGGCAACCCAGAGCAGTAACAAGCAGTAACAGCACAAAGGAGAAAGGAAGGTGTATGAGGCAACCGAGAGGGAAGAAAACAACAAACATGAGGTGGGAACCGATAGGAAAATGCAGAGCCAAAACAACTCCTGGCCAGTTGGTAGGCAAAAGCTCATGCCATGAATGGTCTTAAACTCTGCTTTGTCACCAATTACCTGGTAGTGTACCCAAAACCAGGAAGTGAGTAAAATGAACAGCCTTTCAGAAGTTCCAACAAGCTCTTTCTCCACGGTCTCCAACCCCCTGCCTCTTGTGCCTAATTGTGAGTTTGTGCATTGTCTGAACCCTGACCCCTTAAAGTGTGACTGTTGGGGCAGGTTTCAAATGGCCAGACTCCTTTGCCAATTGAAGAGCATGAACAACTTCTGTAGGCTCCATGACTTGCAGAGGCATCATACTTCCTTCAAGCCGCTCGGGGCAGCAGTTGGCTTTGATGGAAATGTCATTCTAGGATCCCTACCTCATACTCCAGAGATTCACCCACCAAGACTGGTGGACGTTTACTGATCACATGTAAGACGGGGACCTACTCTGGATACTTTGATTAAGGGGTGAATGTGCCAGTGTGAGGGGATTATCACTGCACGCTGAAGTACCTGCTGTCCCTGTAGCATACATTGAATTGTAACTCTGTAATGAGAACAGGGAATGGTTAGATACTTGGTGACTAACCAAACCCTTAACTCTTCTGATCTGCAGATGTTTTCCTTTGGTGTTTGTCTGCAACATGTTTATATGCCCCTTTGGCTTGCAACAGATGTTGTTGTGCAGTGCAGCCTTTTGAGCCTTGTGAAGTCTTTGCAGAAGAAGGGCATTCAAGGGAATAATAGAGATAGGTATCTTCTGTGGCCACATCTGGAGATGGAATGTAAAGAATTGTTATACAAAACTTAGCTAATGCTTTCCACTGGTGCAGACATTAGTGGTCTGTGGATGGATTTGCTGCTTATGTTTTCATTTGGTTTGTAGGTGGTAGCCGGCAGACCTGAAATGCCTGGTGCCCATTTTTCTCATGAGTTCCTTCCAGGTAAGCACTGCAAATTGAGTCCCTCCATCTGTGATGATAGTTTCTTGAAGACAACACAAGTGGAAGATGTAAATGATGAAAATGCCAGAGTTTTTGACGGGAATGAGTTGCTTTATGTTAGAGACATCACAAGGTTCCCGGAAGGGTACCTATGCGAGTAGAACGTTCCTTATTCACTAGATTGGTGTGCATAGGGTCAAAACGTCACCTGCTTATACCAAACGAACCACATTTAAAGGCTTTGATTCAAAAGAGGGCTCAATTGTAATATTATTTACTGTAATTGGTTGTTTACATGTATTAGAAACCCTGCTGCTTTTTTTTAGTTGTTATTGTGTTTTGTCACTCCTGTGTTTTGCTGGCTCCTTTCATGTGGGACGCCCCACAAGGTCTACATGTATATGGTTAAAATACAGACTCGATACTCCTTTGCCAAAACAGTGCTGTCTCTTCCCTATGGTGCTCTTCCCTTTCAGCATCCAACTACGGGTACATTTTGCAATTGTGCCTTCAATTTATAAACTATGCATCTATTGTCCATGAAAAAAGTTTTTTTTCAAAATTTTGTTTAAATGCCCCGGATCTTTTTAAGTTGGGGTTACCTTTGTTGTCGGAGTCAAATTAGGTTGAAGCATATTTTTTTCACATGACCAGTCTGTGTAGCTGTAAATAGGCAGAAAGTCTCGTAGCAAACAGCTCTCGACGTTAAAGCTGTTCCACTGATTTCTTGATTTCTTCATGCAATGATTTTTTTGTGGAGGGAATCTGAACCTCCACCTGAATTTTATTATCCATAAAACAGACCCAGAAGCACCTGAATCCACTAATGCAAAAAACTGTAATCGACCAAAACTTGCAGGAAATATGCTCCTCCTTTTATTTAGGGACGAGCAAAGCTGTTTCTCAGCAGCTGTGCAAGTACTCAGTACTCATTTTATCACTCAGTTTGTGCAGGCTCATATAAAAGGCTGCAGCCACGGGTTCAACAGCCCAGTTGTTGAGAGTGATTAATATAGCCAACGAGCTCTTGATTGTCTTGCTTTTGTTTGCATTTCCAGACTGTCAGGAGCTGACGGAGTAGTGTGCCTTTTACCAAAGATCATTGTGAACTGAGTGATAAAAATGGTTAACCATGAATTGCAACTCAGAATTAAAAGTGTTGCACATATAAGCAAATCTTAGGTTAAATAAGGAAACACAAAGTTTACTTTCAACAAAATCCTGTGGTCTGGGCAAAAACATAGCTGGCATTGCACCCAAAAACCTCTGAGTTTGGCGCTCGGAGTAGTGTCCATTGGGATGGCTGAGGACATTACCTCCCTCACGTTGATAGTAATCCGTCTGCAAGTTTTATAGATGACCGCCGCCGGTGGTCCTCAGCCATGTCTATGTTGAGGTGAAACACCATCACTGTGGAACCAAAGATTTCATGAACGATCGCTGTTGGTTTTGAGGCTATCCACCAAACAATTTTTGTTTTTCAGAAGCAAACTCCCAAAGTGGGAATATTTTCGGAAAAACAAAGACATTCAAATTTCCCACACAAACTGGAGTTTTAACCCATTGACAAGCAGCCATTAGCTTTTCATGTCTTTTAGCTATAGCGGGTGCCCCTGTTTGAATGGGGTTCTGAGACAGGTCCATGGGTGGGCCTGATACACTCTCAGGTTCTGGAGGTTTGGCCCTGCTAGGGGTTCCTATCGTCCCTGAATGCACCAGTTGGAGGGAGGAGCAAGCAAAAGAGGGAGGTAGAAATAATGCAAGGTCGAAAGGTAGGCCTAATGAGTAAACTACCATCAGGGGACTGAGAGAAAAGTAAACAACAAACACGGGGGATGGATAACCCCTGCAAACTAGCAGAACAGCGGAAAGCCACAAGATATCACAGCACCTTGCCATGCGTCAGCTGGGTGTCGAGAATGGCCTTAAATACAGCTTTGCCACTGCTGACCCGGATGTGTACCCAAAACCAGAAGGTGATTCTAAGGAAAAGTCTGCCAGTTAAAGATCTGGTTTTCCCAACCTCTTCATTTTCAACTGGCCCGTTTTTCACAGTCTCGAACCCCTGTGCACCTTATGCCTGGATGTGTGTTTGTGCAGAGCCTGAATCCTGCCACTGGGATGCAATCTGCAGCATGGCCTCTGCAAGGCCTGGGGAACTCGGGGTACATTGGCTGCATATGCAGCTCAGGCCTCTGCTCTTCCAATGTTTCAACTTTAATTTGTATCTCAAATTCGTGTTACCAGAAAACTGTGATCTGGATCAGAATCAACTCTGTTGCTTGTGTTTAGTGATGCAGAGTTTGGCTTCCAACTTTAGGGGCTTTGAGGTTCATCTGGGAGCATTTGTCACAGGACATATTTGGTGCCAAGGCACGTTGGGCAAACGTTGAGCAGGTCCAAAACTGACATCTGTTCTGGGGGCGACTACCCCGAATATTGCCAAAGCGATTTGGGAAATGGAACGGCCTTGGTAAAAAGTAATGATTTTATGACAATAAAGAATGCATCGGAATAGATAGACAAGCTGAACAGTAAGACGAAGAGAATCCTATTTTCAATCTTCCTGTTGGTATTAATCTATATAAAATAACATGTATAAATTTTGAATATCCATAGTCAATGACCAAAAAAGATATATATGTACTGAATTAAAGGTTCTGTATTTATTTCATACGTTTTTGAAAGAAATTATCTATTTTTTTATATATTCAGAAAAAACATGTACACAAAACATTTCAACAATATATATATACATCACACCATATATATACATATATTTACACCTTATACATAGACCACAAAGACCCAATAACTGTCTTGTTGCTCTCTTCGCCCTTATTTCAACACAGGATGCACTTCACTTTATCTTCCCCAATATGCAATTCCTTCTCAACTAGATCACCACCTTAGAGTCACCTACAGGTTTTATCAATTTAAACCCCTCTTTTGTGTAGGTACTACCAATTTGTTCCAGATTATTTCGATTTATTGTGGTGTCTCCAAAATTCTGTCAACACGTTTCAGCCACTATTCATAGTTGGCCTCATCAGGACTAGGGCAGTCGAGTGCAAGAACATACAATTGCTCCAGTCTTCACCCAATTACAGCAAAAGACTATCAATAATTGCGAGTCGGACATATCTTTTCTTCCATCCTCTGCAATATCCTTTTAAGCTCACGCGGAGGCTAAAAAATTATTATATCCGCTTCTCCTCTTCGAGTGATTTTCGGTCTTCTTACTCCTACGTTCTCCATAATGAAAAACCAGGCGTGCAATTGTCACGTGTAAGGTGTAAATATATGTATACTAGCAGCCCGTCCCGACGTTGTCGGGGTATGAATTGCTGCCGGACAGTAGTATATTGTTTTGTAGGATTTCGTTTTGATAGCATTTCTTATCTGTGACAGGCCTGTGAAACGCTCCGATTCACAGTGCACTGCTGATGCACTTTAGAGTGCGCGTTCAGTAGTGTGTGAACTCGAGTTTCCCTACTTTATTTTTCCTTGCAATATTATATAGCGCGAACTCGACAACATGGCATGAGCACAATTTACATTACAGAAGAACACATTAATTTGTGGTAGGCACGGGGTGACAAAGCGATTTGCCTGGAATCACAGGATGTTGAGCTGATGCCGAGATTCGAACGTAGCTCCCCAGCTCTAAAGTTCGCAGTTCTAGAACTTGTGGCGGGAGGTGTGTCTAAAAGTGTATGTCGGTGCTGGCCATCAATGAGAGAGACCTGTGCATTTTTGAAATGGGTGGTGAAAAAATATGAGTATGTTGCTGGAGATGTGGGCCGCCAGCCACCAATGTACTTATCGGGGGAGGGTAAACACCCATTATTCCGCAACTTTCTTTCCGCAAACCATCACTCCGCATACTTTCGTTACAAATATACCATGACTCCGCAATGCCATTATAACGCAAGGCATTACATTTTTTTTTCGCTTTTACGAAATTCGTTGTAAATGCATGAATGGTAAAAGCATGTTTTTTTTAAATGTTTGGATAAGGTAAGTATGGGTATAGGGGTATATGTTTTTGGGGTACTGAGGTATATGTTTTGGGGTGTTTGGGTATTTTACGGGTTCAGATATAGTTTTGGGTTATGGGGTACAGGGGTAGTTTTAGGGTTTAGAGATAGGTATGGGTTTTGGGGTACAGGGGTATTTTTAGGGTTCAGGGCTAGGTTTGGGTTTTGGGGTATAGGAGTATTTTTAGGGTTATGGGGTAGATCTGGGTTTTGGGGTACAGGGGTATTTTAAGGGTTCAGGGCTAGGTTTGGGTTTTGGGGTGCAGGGGTATTTTTAGGGTTCAGGGCTAGGTTTGGGTTTTGGGGTACAGGGGTATTTTAGGGTTCAGGGGTAGGTTAGGAAGGGATTGATTCTTGGAAGATGGGCCTGGTGATGTTGGGTTCCTTGGTGAGGGAGAGGATGAGCTGGGTGTCATCGGCATAGGACACTATGTTGAGCCCATGGTTTCTGACGATGGTTGCAAGGGGGGCCATATTGACATTGAAGAGGGTGGGGCTGAGGGAGGATCCTTGGGGTACTCCACATCTGGTCTCTGTCGGTTCTGAGAGGAAAGGCAGGAGTCTTATTCACTGTGTTCTGCCGTGAGGATTGAGAATATCCAGCCAAGGGCCTTTCGTTAGATACCAGCGTTGTTTTCAAGGGGTGGGTACCCCCGTGGAAGCCACACACCTGGAGGTTGGCTAGGGAGCTCTGAGTGTCAAAAGAAGGCTCTCATCATGTTGGGAGTGAGCAGGGTGTCGCATTCTCAGATAGCCAGATGTCAACCTTCCCAGTAAGTGATGATCAGGAGGGATGCAACCTGGTAGCGCATTGGCTACCAACCTCATCCTAGCCTGAGGGCATTTTCCGAAGATAAATAGGGCACCCTGAACTCAGATCCCGACCAACTTGGAAGAAGGATTGAATAAGGACTGTCTTGCTGCATTGAGGGACCAGCAAAGAGAGGCTGCATAGAGAAGGACTGCACCTGCTGCACCTGGTGGCTAGCATAGAGAGGGACTGTGCTTGCCATATCCTGCTTGGGCAGAAGCTGCCTTCAGAGCCCAGGCAAGACAAAAGAACTCCAAGAGCCAGCCAAAGGGCCTTCTTTTCACTCGACAGGGACACAACAGCTGAATAAGCCAGCAAGTTGGTAGCCCAAAGACTTCAAGCAATACAACTGCCACCGTGCAGCACCGAGGACCAAGACCCGATGCACAGAGTTGCACCAGAGCTCGCTGAGCCCGGAAGTGCTGTCGGAGAGTTGTGGGACCCTCAGAAGGTGAAGTATCAATCCGGAAAGGATTGTCCTGTGATTGCAACAACATGTGACTGGTAGTCCAGTGTTAACTGGACTTTGACCATACGAGAAAGGACTTCATAGTATGTCGACCCTGCACCCAGGACCCCCTCACCATCTTTGTGAACTGAGGAATCCCTGGAGGAAGGCCCCTGTCAACCGCATCGCATCCACAGCATCCTTAGACCATCTTCAGCATCTTCATCACTTATACCAGGACCACTCTATAGGAATCGATTGTAACACAGATAAAGAGCTTAAAACTACTGAAGGACTAATCGATTGTAACACAGATAAAGAGCTTAAAACTACTGAAGGACTGCTTGCCCTGTGAAGGTAAGTGTTCTTGGGGACCATGCTGGTCCCCCTGACTAGCTCCCTGCCAGAGTTGGTTTCCCCAAGTGCTTCTAAACGGACACATTGTTTTCTTTGAAAAAGTTTGCAAGTGTCAAATTTGTTGACTTTGCAGAGCCTTGTTTGCAGTTGAGTGAAATTGCTCTAATTTGTTATTGCTTGTAACAGCTCTCCTGAACCCACCAGTGGATCTTTTTTCATTCTAGTGTGCAAACACATAAAAATACAGCATTTTTTAGGATATGCGCTGTCTGCAAGACCTGTTGTACTCAACAAACCCACTTTATTTCCGCCTGCTACTTATTATTGGTTCCCTCCTCCATCGCTCTTCTTTTTAAAAAAGGTTGCTTGATGCCTGTAGTTGCTTCCACCCTCCGAAACAAATTCAGCCCTCCTACACAAATGCATGTTCGGTATCTGCTGAAAAAAAATTCTGTTCTGGGGTAAATGTATTGTTTGAGCTGTTTCCAACACCCACAAATTCACGTTATCTCAGCTTAAACAACATAACTTGGTGGCGTGTAGTGTAGTGTCAGGAAATGTTTTTGAAGATGACGCTGCAAAATTATCTGCCCTCCCACCATCCTACGACACAAATCAGACTCATCAGCCTATACTCCAGACTCACTGCGGATTCAGCCCATACCAGTGCTTTAAACGGGCCGGTACTCACCGGTACTGAGTACCTGCACTTTTAAATTTTAGGGCCCTCAGTACCGGCACTTCTCATTAGCCAAGGGAGAGTACCGGTACCCTAATAGTTGCCACTGCAGGCTCCGGTTGTTTATCTCCTCTAACACAGGTTAGATGCCGCCCTGCCTCTCAGGAGCTTGTAAGGGCGCCAAGCCTCCTCCAGTCGCTGCTGGAGATTTCAGCCGCATCCATGTGAATGGCCCCAGACTGCAGGGGTCTAAGAGGGCTTGCTGTGCGTCACGCTATGCTTAACAGTGCAGGTGTTTATCTTTCCGAGGTCGATAATTGGCTTATGTGACTAAAACCCACAGCAAAACTTAGGCTGCAGAGCCAGTACTTTGCATTACCTCCTCGTCCGTCTTCCTCGCCACAGTAATCACCATTGAGCCTCCGACTCCCACAGAAACTCCAAGTAAAATTTAACATTCTAGTCTCCCTCTCCCTCTCCCTCTCCCAATATGGCCCCCGGTGGTGACAGCCAATCCCATAAAGAGACACAGAAACAGAAAAACAACCTTTTTTTTGTTTCTGCACTACTCTGAGTGCTGTGTGCCTGCGATGCGGGTAAGTGGGGCTGGGTCCTGCGTGGGCTGGACTCTGGGTCCTTATGGGGTTTGGTGTCGGGGAATGTTAGAATTTGTGTTTAATTTGTTTAATTTCTCCTCGTCCTGCTATAGCGGACTCGGAGTTTCAGGGGTGTTGGTTCGCTTGGTGATTCGACTTCCGTTGGGGGACTAGCGAGTCTTTGACCTGTTTTAGCGGACTTTTTTGACTCGTTTTTGCTGTTTTGCAAGTCGGCATCCAGGATGTATTTCACTGCGCGTCCTGCTTAGCGGACGTTGCGCGGTTCAGATGTTTGTTTTCCCCCCGTGGCTATGCGGAGTTGCTGAGCTTCTCCGTTTGCTCACCTTGTTTTTCCTCCGCTGCATGTTGTACTTTTGCGGTGGGTCTGGTGGCTTCATTGGGAGGTCGCGCCAGACTTCCTCTGCTTTTATCGTGGTTCATGGGCGTGCAGTGGGAGGGTTTGTCGGTTGCCTGGCAACATGAGGCCTTTTTTTACCGGTCATATTTGCCATGTACTACCTGTGTGGGTTCATCTGGATTTGCTGGTCATGGAGGGTGGTTCGTCTGCAGTGGATGCTCCTGGCTTCATGGATGTTGCTTCTGGTTCTATTTTGACGATTCCTTCTTTGGATGTCTTACAGAAAATGATTAATTCTGCGGTGGCTGCTGCTTTGCAGCTTTTTTAAGGTGGCTGTTCCTCCTAATAAAAAGGCATGGGCTGATGATACTCCTGCTCTTGATTCAGAGGCAGAGGAGGATGTGGACATCAAGGGACGTTTTGTGCAGGGTGCCAAACTTAAGGTGGTTCTTGGTCACATTCGCAAGAATTTGTTTTTTCCTGATTCTGTTGTGGATTTGGAGGATGATTTATTTGCACAGTATCAGCGTCTTGAGCCTGAATGTTTGCCCCTTCATTCTTCTGTTTTGAAGGTTTTGGAGACGGAGTGGAAGGATGTGGACAAGAGTTCTTTTCCACGTTTTTTAAATAAACGTTATCCTTTGCAAGACTTTTCTGTGAAGTTTCCTTCATCGGTTAAAGTTGATTCGTTGATGGCTAGTATGTCGTCTCTTGGAACTGTTGTTTCTGACGATTCATCTCCTGCTGACCCGGTGGATCGTAATGTTGATAATGCAGTGAAGCGCAGCACTAGCCTGGTTATCATCATATCTGGATAACAGACAACAGGCAGTAACATTACCACCGTTCCGCTCTGCCATACGCCAGGTGAACCAGGGTGTCCCCCAGGGTTCGGCGATAAGTCCGATTCTTTTTAATCTGTACCTCCGCCCCCTGATACAACTTATAAGATCTTTCGGTATTCAAGTCATCAACTACGCCGATGATACCCAATTGATTTTTTCTTTTGAGGGTTCAGAGGCAGTGTCGAGGGACACCTTCCATCAGTGTATGTCGGCCACAGCAAAGTGGTTGCAAGCCAATTCACTCCAATTCAATGGCACAAAGACGGAGATATTGCACTGCTCTTCTGACCGACTCCCTCGCCCATTGCCGGAAGATTTTTGGCCTAGCTCCATTCCAGGCTCGGTGGAGGTAGCAGACTCGGCCCGCAATCTGGGAGTTATGTTCGAGTCGAACCTACAATTGGATGTCTCGGTGAACAGGACTGTTGGGACATGTATGGGCCTGCTCCGTGCTCTACGGAAGATACTGCCGCTTCTCCCGCGGGATGCCAGAGTAGAAGTAGTGCGTAGTACCATCCTCAGTAGGTTAGACTACTGTAACGCACTACTTCTAGGTGCCCCAAAGGTTTTGATCCATAAATTACAGAGGGTTCAAAACATGGCGGCTAAACTAGCCCTATCCCTACCTCGCTCGGCGTCTTCTGCGGGAGCTCTGGCAATCTTACATTGGTTGCCGGTCCAGCAGAGAATCTCCTATAAGGCGTTGTGCCTGGTTTTTGGAGCACTGCATGGTCAAGGACCAATACCATTGCAAAATCTTTTTTCGTGGTATCAGGCTGCCAGACCTCTGAGATCCGCCTCAGCGTTCCTAGTGAAAGTCCCTAGAATAAACAGAGTGAGAATGGGCGGCCGCGCCTTCAGTTTCACGGCCGCCACAATGTGGAACACTCTACCTCTAACACTGAGGAGCAGTCAAAATTTGATTATATTTAAAAAGGACCTTAAAACCTTTCTCTTCCCTAGAGCAGAATAATTTGTAGAACTGATGGTGGAACTGATCTCAGCGCCAGGATACCCGCTGGGTGACAGCTGCGCTTAATAAGCATTAAAATACATACATACATACATACTAATTTTTCCATTCGGGCGGCGGCCTATTCTTCTAACGCCATCCAATCTTTGCTTAAAGATTTTCAAACATTGTCAGTATTAATGGACCAAGGGGAAGATGTGTCTTCTACGCTGGCTATGATGGAGCAGCAGGTTAGTCTACTTTCTGACGTGTCGTTTGATTCTTTGGGGGCGGATGCTTCTGCGGCGGGGTCTTCTATCGCTGCAAGGAGGCAGTTGTGGCTCCGCTCCTGGAAGGCTTATGCTGCGCAGAAGGGTCTGTTACTGGGGTTAAGCTGTTTGGTTCCCCGTTGGATGATATGGTTAAGAAGGATGCAGAGGACCGTAGGCTGCTTGCACCTAACAGTGCTGGTCGCTGCTGTGCTTTTGGGTCCCAGACAGCTTTTGGAACTTCACAGAGGGGCCGTGCACATCAGCCCTTTCGTGGGAGGGGGCGTGGCCGGGGTGCTCCTTCCTCTGACAAGTCCAGGTTCTCCGGCGCTTCTGCCTCCTCCTCTCCCGCTACAAAATCATGTCTGGGTTGCTCCTGGAGTGGGTCCGGTTGGGGGTCGTCTGTATTTCTTCCGGGACTCTTGGAACAAGACTGTTTCGGACCAATGGGTCCTTCAAGTGATTTCCGAAGATTTTCATCTTGGGTTTACCCAGACTCCCCCAGACTGTTTCAGGTCCACTCCTTGTCCCAGAGATGCTCTGAAGAGGGTGGCGCTTTTGGAAGGCATCGCTTCCCTGGTGCAAAAGAGAGCGGTGATTACCGTGCCAGGGGATCAGTTGGGTTGGGAGTTTATTCGATTCTGTTCCTGGTGTCCAAACGCACAGGGGATCTCAGACCTGTGATGGATTTGAAATGGGTAAATACTTTCATTCCTCATCAGAAATTCAAGATGGTTTCTCTCCAGGTGATCCTTCCCCTTATTTCTCAAGGGGATTTTCTGGCCTCAATAGACCTACGGGATGCGTATCTACATGTACCTGTACACCCGACTCTCAGAAGTTTCTGTGGTTCTGCGTCCAGGGTCGGCACTATCAGTTCCAGGTATTGCCTTTTGGACTCTGCTCTTCACCCAAGGTTTTTTACTAAGGTTCTGGCTCCTCTTGTTGGCCATTTACATGAGGAGGGCATTAGTGTTTTTCCTTATCTGGACGATATTTTGATTTCTGCTTCTTCTCTTTCTAAGGCAGAGTTGTATGTCCGGAGGGTGTGCCATGTCCTGGAAAATCACGGATTCCTGGTGAATGTCCCGAAGTCCTCCCTGGTTCCTGCACAGGAATTGACTTACATTAGAGCGCTTTTCAGGACTCAGTTGGGGATGGTGTTCCTGTCCCCTGCTCGGATTATGACTCTGATCGCTGCTGTTCGATCCCTGTTGTTGGGTCCTTCTCCTCCTCTGAGCCTGTGGTTGAGGGTGCAGGGTCTAATGTCAGCATCTTTGTTAATGGTACCGTGGGCTCGCCTACACATGTATCCGGTGGTGTCCCACATTTTATTGCATTGGGATCTCTGTTCCCTAGATATGAATGTTTTGATCCCTGTGTAATTCGAGGTTCGGGTGGTCCTGAGTTGGTGGTTGGAGGAGGTTCATCTGTCTCAGGGTCGCCCCTTTCTGATTCTTCCGTCTCGGATTCTCACTACCGATGCCAGCCTGCTGGGCTGGGGTGCTATTCTAGGGGATTCGACGACGCAAGGGGTTTGGTCCCACTCTGTGATATCCTGTTCGTCCAACAACAAAGAACTGAAGGGGAGCCAAGCTCGCGACCGTGATGGCCGCGTTGTAGCTCGGCTCCTTTGACCTTCTCGCCTGTTTTATTAATCCTATGCCCTATCCTGCCCCGAGAAGACGTATTCGAGGAAATATGGAAACATGACAGATTGCTGATACTTACCATCTGCTCCGGATGCTCCTGGGTGCGGCGGATCCTGAGCTGTGCCCTTGTTCGCTTCGGAGCCTGCGAGGTGGGCGGGCCTGGACTTGCCTGCGGCTCCCGACTGGAACGAAGTTCCTGCGCCGGCCCCTGGTGGAGGAGAGGGGTCGACCGAAGAGGCCACTTTGCGGTTGGACCGGTGGCGACTGACCGGACCCGGACTGGTGGTCCGGGGACCTGGTGGGACCTGGTGGCGGGGTGCCGCATCCCACGGACGGGGGTTGACCGCATGGGAGACGCGTCTCCCCTTTATCTCCCAACCGGCCATTTTGAAATCCTCCGCCCGGACTCGGCGGGCGGCACCCATGGGCCAGAGGCGCCGACTACCTCCAATGTTTTGGTGGCCCGCTTCCCTGCACCACTGGTGCGGTTGACTGTCCCCGGCTGGCTCTCGCTGAACCCCGCTGGCCACCGGATCGGGGCTGGAGTGTACAGTGGCCTCGCCGTGCTGACAAGATGGTGGCCAGCGCCCTGTATCTCAGACCCGTCGTCGACGGGAACACTGGCCTGTCGCACGGCACGTTTGCTGAATACTGTAGGGGTGATCCTACGATTGGCGACGTCCTCGCTGCCTTGAGTTCCTGGGGTGAGGCCATGATGTTGAATGCCGCTGGGCCGGATGATGATTTTCTTGACGGGCTCGCTGAGCCGCCCCCCACGGGTGCGGACCAACCGCTGAACTGTACTGCACGGACCTTCCTCGAGGTTGATGAGATTACGGCCGTCGCTTGTCTGGAGGTTTGGATGCCCGTTGCTCT
The DNA here is from genome assembly GCF_964263255.1 of Lissotriton vulgaris. Lineage (NCBI taxonomy): Eukaryota > Metazoa > Chordata > Amphibia > Caudata > Salamandridae > Lissotriton > Lissotriton vulgaris. The sequence goes on along the minus strand of NC_141689.1, from coordinate 2,111,411,978 downwards.
GTTGTGTCGGGAGCGCTTCCAAGGAGTGGAAATGATGGAGGGACTCCGGCGGGGGTCCGTCCGGGCCTGCCTTGCTGTGACTCCCGGCGATTGTTCGCCTTGCCCTGCTGAGCCGGGATCCGATGTCTGTCCTATCGGAGCGAGTGCCCCTTCTTGGTCAGCGGGGCGTTGCTCGTGTTGCCTGCTGTTGCTTTTTCTTGCTGGTCCGATCCGAGGCCATCATGACTGGTGCCGTGTTTCGTGGCCTGGAGTTCTTGCGTTTCACTCCTGGCCCGTCCGCTTCTGGTTCAATGTGCACTCCGTGTCTATGGCCCTGGACAGACAGGGACAGGGTTGAGATAACTTGCATCGGCGGACTACTACTTCGTGCATGGATAAATGGCGTACTTTCGATTGGACAAGTATGATCGCTTCCTCATCATGTTCCTGTATTTGACTTTGCAGTGACTTCCTCTTCTCGTAGGTTCCAATTGTGCACAGATGGGGGGTGGGAGCAGATCGTTTTGATTGCATGTCTCCTCTCCCATCAGTTCTTAGTTCTTTTTTCTCCCTTCCCCTTTCTTCTTTTTCCTTTCCTTTTTCTCTTTTCTGAGTCTATATTTCGGGACTCGGTTTTTGGGCGACAGGCACACTGCTAGGGGGGGGGGGTAGGCCGTAGCCTCTGCATGCGTGCTGGGTGGGGGGTTTGGGGGTGGGTCTTTTGTTTCTTCTTGGTTCTATGGGCCTTATTTTTCTCCTTTCTCTCTTGACTCTTCTTACTCTTTCCTTTTTCCTTTGGGTCAGTTTGGTGGTTAGGTGTAGCGCTGCTTATTGTTTCTGCTGTTGGTCTCTCCACTACCGTTAGTCAAGATGTTCCACGATCATGGGGCGGGTACTGACCAGTATGTATTGTACTGTTTGTTCTTATCCTCAAGTTCTTCTGATGATCCTCTAATTATTGCCTAGTTTGTTGCTGATTCGCTGGGATCATTGCCCGCCATGTGTTCTCGATGAAGTGACTGCGTCTGATCCTTCTTACCTATAACTTTAAAAATTGACCTCACTTATACTGTACTCAGTGGTCCCCCCTTTTCTCCAGTATGTGATGCATCGGATAATTGCTGTTCCTCGTCTCAGGGACTGCTGAGCTGTTTTGATTTTGCCTAGAGTGCTACCACTTGATTCCGCGGCCCCGTACCTGTAAGCTTTTGTTGCACAATAAAGGTTTCCAAAAATTAAAAAAAAACAAAGAACTGAAGGCGGTTTAGTTGGGCCTGTTGGCCTTCTTGGATCTACTGTTGGGTCACCATGTGCAGGTCCGGACGGACAATCAGGTGGTGATGTTGTATATATATCAACCATCAGGGGGGTTGCAGGGTTCTTTCCCTCAGTTGCCTCAGTCGTTGGATTTGTTCTTGGGCGGAGTTGCACCTGGCGTCCCTGTCTGCGATTTATCTGCCTGGTCAGGAGAACACGGTGGCAGACTGTCTAAGCCGTGTGTTTCCCTCCATGGGTGTATTGTCCCTGACGCACTTGATGTTCAGGAAGTTGAGGCGGATGTTTGGGTATCCGATTGTAGACCTCTTTGCGTCCCAGTCCAATGCCAAGGTCCACTGCTTTTGCACGATTATGCCTTGCCAGGATGCTTGGAGGGTGGATGCTCTGTCATTCCATTGGCTGCGTGGCCTCCTGTATGCCTTTCCCCCTGTTCCACTGATTCCAGCTGTCTTGGAGAAAATCAAGAGGGAGGGGTCCTTTGTCCTTCTGATTGTTCCGGGGTGGTGTTGTCACCCTTGGTATCCCCTGTTATTGGAGTTGGCTGTGACACAGAGGTGGGCATTGCCGTTTGTGCCTTTCCCTCTGTTGGGCCCTCTGCTTCCGCTTCCTGTGTTTAGGTCCCTGGGTCTGCGGGCCTGGCTCTTGAGAGGGATTCCCTGATCCGTGGTGGTTGTTCGATGACTGTTGCTGGTGTTATTCAGCAGTCCCGGCGGCCTTCTACGTTAAAATCCTATGCTAAGCATTGGGACAACTTTGCTTCTTGGTGTCTTTGTCACCATTTGTCTGTGGATTCTGTGGAACCGGCTCGCATTCTTGATTTTTTGAATGAGGGTTTTGAATTGGGTTTGGCAATTTCCACTATTCGTGCTCAATGGGCCGCCATACGGGCATTTCATGTCCTTCCTTTGGTTTCGGTAGCTCCATTGGTGGCACGGCTTTTTCGGGCTCTGTCTTTCCGGCGACCGCGTCCTATCCTATATCCTCCTCCTTGGGACCTTCCTTTGGTCTTACGTTCTTTGTAATCGGCTCCTTTCGAGCCTTTAGAGGAGGTTGATTTGAAATTTTTGACGCTTAAGGTCATATTTCTTTTGGACAATTGCGTATTGGGGAGTAGGGGGCTTTCCTCCGGCCTGCTCCTTTTTTGGTTGTTTTGGTGGATTGTGTGATCTTACGCCCTCATCCTACGTTTGTGCCGAAGGTTGATTCCTTCTTTCATCGTTCTGCGGAGGTGGTTCTTCCTGTTCTTTGCCCGGATCCTTCCTCGGATGAGGAGGCTCTGTTACATCTTTTGGATGTTCGACGTGCCTTGTTGATTTATTTATCCCGCACGTCTTCCTTCTGTAGGGTGGACAATTTGTTTGTCAATTTTGGTTTGTCCCGTCAAGGTTTGAAGCCTTCCCTTTCCACGATCAGTCGTTGGATCAAGGAGACTATTTTGTTGGCATATGACTCTGTTTCCGAGGTTCCCTCTCTTCCTATTCAGGGACGATCCACCAGGTCTGTTGCAGTCTCCTGGGCGGCGTTTAAAGGGGTCTCCATGGAGGATGTTTTCCGGGTTGCCACTTGGTCGTCACCTCATACCTTCATGTCCCATTACCGTCTTCAGGTTGGGGATGGGGGCTTGGTCTCCTTTGCCTCTTCTGTGCTGACTGCTGGTGTTCCTTGGGGGTATTTCTTTTGTTTTCTGCCTATTGTTATTAAACTTGTTGTTATATTGCCTTCCTGGTGTGGGCTGTTTTTTCTTTCATGAAGCTGATGTGCTTTGGTATCGGCTCAATGGTGATTACTGTGGCGAGGAAGACGGACAAGGAGGTGATGCCCCGGTTACTTACCGGTAATCTTAATTACTCCGAGTCCTTGTCTTCCTCGCCACTGTATAGTTTCCCTTCCCTCTCGCCCCTCTTGGTAGCTTCATGTATGCGGCTTGGATTTCAGGTTGTTTTCCTGTTTCTGTTTCCCTTTATGGGATTAGCTGTCACCACCTGGGGCCATAGTGGAAGAGGGAGAGGGAGACTAGAATGTTAAATTTTACTTGGAGTTTCTGTGGGAGCCAGAGGCTCAATGGTGATTTCTGTGGCGAGGAAGACAAGGACTCGGAGTAATGAAGATTACCGGTAAGTAACCGGGGCATTACTTTAACTGGAACTGAACATGCAATTAAGGCAGTTTGTTTTAAGATCCTGGCAATTGTTTAAAATGTATTTAAACAACTGTCTGGCGATCCATCGGGTGTGAGGGCAGTTGAACGCATTAATCGATCAGAAGGGCAGCAACCAGGGAGGGAGGTGAAAGTGTGGGAGATCATCAGAAGATTCTTCTGAGAATATGCTTTAAAGAAATATAACTTAAAACATCAAGGGGGGTTGTGCCCTATTGAGCGCTGGGTAGGACACCATACTATTGTAAGTAATAATTGAGAATCCAGTCGCTTTTTAGTTCTGCCACTTTTTTCTTTCGAGCAGATTTTTTGTACACCACCGTATTTAATCAGTAGGTGTTGTAGTTGATTTTTTTGAATATACAAGTTGCATCACTTGTGTGGATTATTCTAATTGTCTGGGGATTTGCCTTGTCATGCACAAGTGGGTATATCTCTCTAACACTGAGTCAGTGCTCTTTGGATAGTTGCACATGATTTTACCTTTTCGCAGAAGGCAGTTCGTCTGTCTGTCTGTGAAAGCGCTTCTGGCTAGTAAGTTGTTCTGCAGAGGTAAAGGGCACATCATGTATCTGTTCTGTTTATTTGAACAGTGAGTCTCTTTGCATTTTTGCTAAAATTGGTTATAAAAATGTCAGGACATCGGCCTTCTACGAAAAGGTAAAATCATGTGCAACTATCCAAAGAGCACTGACTCAGTGTTAGAGAGAGGCTCCATTCTCAAACATTCCATGTTGTTTTTACACAGGTACCCACCTAACCTACGCCCTGAAGAAGAGCCTGACGATTAAACACACAGGCTTGGAAACGCGTCGGCGTTTTTTTGGTTCACCGGAATAAATGAACTTTAATTAGCGCAAAGTTTTTTTGAACATTACACTGTAAACCATGGCGAAAAACTAACAGTCATAAACTCACCTTTGCGCTACTAGACCTCAAATATAAAAAGTAGTCATGAATAAGGTCTAGTGTTGAAATTAGTTAGTAGGGTACAGTTCACACTTTCCCCGTGTAAATGTATATTGTGAAAATTGTGTAGTTTAAATGGGTGTTGTATATTTGTAACATAAATGTTTGTTTATGCTGTTTTATGTAAGTATTGTACATAGGATATACCCACTTGTGCATGACAAGGCAACTCCCCAGACAATTAGAATAATCCACACAAGTGATGCAACTTGTATATTCAAAAAAATCAACTACAACACCTACTGATTAAATACGGTGGTGTACAAAAAATCTGCTCAAAATAAAAAAGTGGCAGAACTAAAAAGCGATTGGATTCTCAATTATTACTTACAATTAAAGAAATATAAGGCGTGACAGGGAGGGGTGAGAGATGCAATGGTGTGATAATTCTTTTTTAAACAAACAGAACTCCCAGCGCATAAGCCTCAGCCTGCTCCCCAATGCCTTTAGATCCTCTTTGCAGCAGGTTTGTGTAATCAAAGTGTGCAGGCTTTCGTAACGAATTTAATAAGAAAAGCATGCCAGCTCCAGACAAGGAACATTTCTGTAAAGTCATAAAACTGGTGCATTTCTTGACTTTAATTTTCCAGACGTCAAATTTAGGGGATGAGTACAGCATGTAGGGGAGAACAGGAGACTTGTGTGTGTGCCTGTTTTCTATGAGAGAAAAGAGAGAGAATCGGGACACTCAGTAGATTTTAGAGAGAATGTGTAGAATGCTTGTGTATGTCTGCTTGTTTCTGTGTATGTGTGCGTGTGTGTGTGTGTGTGTGCACGCACACGCTTAAGTGTATCTAGTATTGTGCCAAACACCAACAAATAACAGTATGGCATTAAGAAGCAGCAAATATTACAAACGATGGAACTGTTCACATATCATCCAATTTGGGTTTCATTTTCTGTAATGAGTTAACCTGTTTCATTTATATAAACACATTTCTCATGTGTTTTTCATAGTTGCTGCAATTAATATAGAAGTCATTATGTATCATCATATGTCGCCATAAGCCCCACCCCTATCCCCGCCCACTAGGCACGCCTCTAGCTCATATTAATGAGTACCTGAACTTATTATTTTCCATTTAAAGCACTGGCCCATACTCCAAAATCAGCCCTAGACTGCAGGATGACGGAACCAGGGAAGGCACCAGAGACCCTTCACTATTCCATTGGGATCCTGTCCATCTCTGCAGGTATGACCCATACTGGCACATACGTTATGTTTGGTGCATTCATATAGTTCTAAAATCAGATTGAGGCAGGCAAGCGCTTTGTGAATAGCGGGTCCTGGGCTCTGTTTAGATGAGGTATTGATGAATCATATACGATCAGGTTACAGAAGCCAGGAGAGCAGTGACATGCTATCTTCACAACTCAGTGCGACTAACTGTTTCAGATCTACTGGTCTTCGGAGGCAGAAGCCTCTCACAAAGTCTCAGATCCCCTATAAACAACAACACAACTTGGTGACGTGTAGTGTCGGGCAAAATTAACCGCCCTCCCATCACCCTCCGACACAAATGCAGCCCTCCCACACAAATACATGAACCGTATTTACTGAATTATTTTTTTTGTTCTGGGGTAAATATATTGTTTGAGGTGTTTTACGTAAACTTGTCGCTTAAACAACAACACAATTTGGTTGCATGATTGTCGGGGCAATGTTTTTGAAGATGAAACTGCAAAATTAAACTAATCTACTCCAAATTTGGCATGAGGATTAATAAAGCAGAAAACATTTGAGTTTAAATCAAGTTGCACGCTTTAAATTAATAAACGTTGATACGCTTAGTGTATAAAAGTGCAATAGATTCCACAGTGTCATCTTTAGAAGAAGATTTTATACGGATTTAAATTCTGTGTCAAGCTGTTGCCGGTTCCTTCCATAATATCACAGATTTTCTTCTTCTTCAATTCTCTCTGTTCTTTTCAGTCTGTTTTGCTTCCATTGAATTTTATTTTTAATGGCACGTGGCGACACTTCCCTTAAACCACTGGCCCGCGAAATTGTGTCAGTTCTGAGGAGCGTGCATCACCTTCAGGCCAGGACCTGCCTTAAACACTAGAATCTGTGCCTGAGCAATACAAATTGAGTTGAAGTTAATGAATGAGTCGGTGCAGCAGTTGGTTTCGCAAACAATGCACCCATGCCCCCTCCTTTGCTCAGTTTATTCTGGAAATATTGCTTCCATATAGTAAATGGGGTAAAAAACAAGTGGAATGAAACCGGTTAGACAGCTTCTTGTGGCGGCAAAAGCTAGTAATCAGGTGGCATGAGCGCCACCCACCAGCAATGTTCTAGTAACAAGGACAAGGGACATCCGAGAGCCTAGCAGGTACAGACTAGACTGCCAGCACACGAGCAAAGCCACACTGGGTCCAAGAGGAGAACACTCTAGCTCGGCCACACAACGTAAGGGCAGCAGATTGGACAGCTACCTAGCCGGAAGGCGCCTTAGCGAGATGTCTAGCCAAGAAGGGAAAGTAGCCAATGAAGTAAAGAAATACAAAAACAATCCTGACTCGCCCTTGAAGCTCAACAAAAATGACACAACTCTGGACACAATTCTCAGGAAAGTCAATGAAGGCAACGAGGTTGCTAGATCCACCAAACAAACAATCGACAACATGCAACTAGAGCTAGCAGCCATTAGAGCAGACCAACACCATACAAACACCAGGATTGATACAGCGGAAGTGAGAATCAGCGAGATGGAGGACGCCAACACGCAATCTAGGAGAGACCTGCAGTCAGTGTCCAAAGCCACCTACAACCTACAGAAACAGCTGGCTGAGCAAGACAACCGCACAAGAAGAGGCAAGATAAGACTTCTCGGCGTACCAGAAGGGGAAGAGGACAAACCCGGATCCTGCGCAGCCCTTCTAGAGGAGCTCATCCCGCATATCACTGGTTTCAGCTTTGACAAACACTTCGAACTAGACAAGGCCTATCGTGTACCAGCGATGAAACTCCAAAGAGCACGAGGCCCCCGTCCGATTATTTGCAGACCCCTTAGATCGTAGCAGACCGAGGCAATATTTGCAGTGGCCAGGAAGAATCAAACACTAAAGTGGAAAGATACCAAAATAATAATCACCCAAGACTTCTCGCGCCAAACTGTCGAAACAAGGAAAGGCTTCCTAGCGCTGAGAGACAGAATGAGGAAGGACAATATCACCTTCAGCTTTGCAGGCCCGGCAAGGCTGAGAATCGTGGACAAGGGGCACCCACTGATCTTCGATGACCCGGGAGAACTGAGAAGACACGCGGCCCCCCGGTGGAGAACATGGAGTCGCAATGCACAGAGACTGCAAAGACAAGAGCATCATCGGATAACACAAGTGCGACGGACCAGGCCTGCAATGGGCAATAACCATGCACACAAAAGAACTCAAGCACATGATCAACGCTTCTACCTCAAATAACACTCTACCTCATGGTATAGCCTGTATCTGGAACATGAACTCACAAAGAAGACGTTCCCCTGTCCCGGGGTGGACCCTGTCACGGACTCTGCAAACTAACACTACCTCAAGGTAGCTCGCCTACCTCAGCCACCATGGGACGAGAGGGAGCCCAATACAGCATCATCTTCCGCTCTGACCAAATGTATATCCTTTACTGATGATCCTGGGTTAAGCCCGGGGCAAATATCATAGACAACTGGTAACCCTCGGGGGAGGAGTGGGGGGAGGGAACTTTGCTGTTGCACGCCCAAGTATCAAAATGCGGGGGGGGGAGGGTGGGAGGGGGTGGGGGGTTGGGGGGCAGGGGGGTAGGCCAGTACAGACCATGTCTTCCCTTTTCTTTCTTTCTCTACTTCTTACATTCGCAAGGGACACACATTCCCAGCCATCACACATTGCAGACAGTCCAGACGGGGCACGCGGGGGGGCACCAGGAGAGGGGCGGATGGGCCAAAAAGCAGAGCAGCCAATTCCTTACAGACAGCTTCAAACAAGAGCGATAATATACACTTACCATGACAACACACAGTGACCCCCAACTTCTATCAGACCTGAAAATAACCTCACTTAATGTCAAAGGGCTCAACCACCCGATAAAGAGGAGGAAGATAATGAACTATCTAACCAAACTAAAAAGCGATGTATATGTCCTGCAGGAAACAAAACTTTCCGAAGAGGACGCATAGCGCCTAAAGGCGAACTGGGTTGGACTAACCCTGTGCTCGCCAGCCATTCACAAAAAAAGAGGAGTAGTAACGCTAATAAACAAGAAAGCCAGACTGACCCTACTCGAGCACCAGGCGGACGAGGATGGACGCCTGCTAATAACCAGCCTGAAGCGGGGGGAAGAAAAAATACACATCGCCAACATCTACGGCCCCAACAGGGAGGACGAGTCCTTCTGGGGAGAAGTGGGAGACAAACTCGGCAGTCTCCCCCAAGAGGAACTACTGATAGTAGCAGGGGACCTTAACCAGGTATTGGACCAAGCTCTAGACAGACACCCGCAAATGACCAGCCACCAAACACAGCCCGAACACACACTTAGGAAACTATGCGCCAAACTCCACCTCAGAGATCCATGGAGACTCCAGAACCCAGACGCCAGAGACTACACCTTTTACTCCCATCCCCATAACTCGTACAGCAGGATTGACTACATCTTAATATCTACCACTCACACTCACCTCATAGAACACACAGAGATTGCGCCAAGAACAGTGTCTGACCACTCCCTCATTAGCCTAACACTTAGCGGTCGCCACAACGAACAAAGTAGCTGTAGATGGAGATTCAATAGCGATGTCATTAAGGATCCAACCAATGCAGCAGCCATAGAGGAAGCCATCAAAGAATATCTAGAAATTAACGACAAGCCAAACATAGATAAGGGTGTACTCTGGGATGCTATGAAGGCCACAATAAGAGGGAAAATAATAAGCATCAAGGCCAAAATGAACAGGGACAGGAACAAAACAATAGCAGAACTAGAGAGACAAATCAAAGACCTGGAGATGCACCACAGTGTCAACCTAGCCGACAGGAACACACTAACTACCCTGACAAGGAAAAAATACGAACTAAATAGGATTCTAAGCGAGAGAGAAGGCACATGGATCAACAGGTACAAAGCCATAAATCTCTGTTCAGCAAACAAAGCACGCAAGTCCCTGGCCTCCTACCTTAAAAGTAAGCAAAGACAAGTCGCCATAGCAGCCATGACCGACACCAACAAGAAATCTCAAACAACCAACAAAGAGATTCTCAGAGTTTTCTAAGAATTCTATGAGGAAATATACAAAGAGGACAAAGACCTCAACCCCGATGGGAGGGGCAACCCTCCTGGGCAAGCTTAACCTACCTAAACTAACAGAGTCACAATGTGCATCATTAGAGTCAGAAATAACAGGGGCCGAAATAGATATGGCAGTAGCGGCCCTAAAAGATAATAAGGCACTGGGGCCGGAAGGCTACACAGCCAAATTTTACAAACACTTCCTCCCCCAAATTAGAAACACTCTGAAAGAGGTTTTCGCACACTGCATCAAAGTATGGAAAATGACAAACTCAATGGCAGAGGCCAATATCATAGTCATCCCCAAAGGAGGCAAGGACACGCAATTTTCGCAGAACTATAGACCCATCTCTCTAATTAACGTAGACTGCAAAATATACGCAAAAATACTGGCGGGTAGACTTAACGCACAACTTCCAAACCTCATACACAAAACACAAGTGGGCTACCTTAAAAACAGACTATCCCAAGACAACACAAGACTCCTCTGCCACATAATTAACTGTGCCTCCTCCAACTCTTAACCAGGGGTGATGATCGCGCTAGACGCAGAAAAGGCCTTCAACAGAGTTTCATGGCCCTTCCTTGACCAGTGTATGCAGAAGTTCTGCCTAGGCGAGAAGTATAGGTCAATGGTCATGGCACTGTACAAGGCACCCAAAGCCCGAGTTGTGGTGAATGGAGGCACATCAGAGGCCCTATTTCTGGAAAGAGGAATCAGACAAGGCTGCCCACTATCCCCGGCCCTGTTCCTACTGACCTAGAATCCCTACTGACCATGATCAGGAACAATGCTGAGATCAAGGGGGTGGAGGTCAACGGGAACACGGTCAAATTAGCAGCATATGCCGATGACATACTTATCATGACAGAGAACCCCAAGCCCTCGATAGAAGCACTAATGAACACCATCGAAGTGTATGCCAATGCAGCAGGGTACAAGCTTAACAGAAGCAAGCCACTCAACGTCCACACCACCAGGGAAGGAATAGGAAATTCCGGCCTACTCTGGCAGAAGGGGGCACTAAAATACCTAGGTATCTACTTTGACAGGGACCTCAAGTCAACACTTGAGCAGAACGAAAAATCAATACTAAACAAAATAAAAGACAGACTAGACACGTGGTCCCCCAAGTACGTTAGTTGGTGGGGCAGAGTATAAACTATTAAAATGATGTTAACCCCCATGGTCAACTACCTGCTGAGTATGCTGCCACTGATTGTTATGGAAGAATTCCACAAAAAACTGAACACAATGATAAACTCGTTCTTCTGGAGGAGTAAAAAAGCCAGGATTAGCCTCCAGAAACTCAGGCTCAGCAAGCACCTAAGGGGGCTCAACGTCACAAACTTTAAGACTTTCCAAACAGCCTGCCTCGCCAGGCAAGGCATATACTGGCTCACGCAGGAACAGGGTTACACACCAGCTTGGCTGGAACTAGAGAAAGCTCTGCTGGCCCTCCTCACGGCTAACAAACACCCGAAGCAAACAACATAATCCTCAGAAACACTAAAAAAGCCCTCCTGCAAGTAGACAAAGGAATGGGCAAGAGTATAAAAAACACAAAACACGAATCCATTTGGTTCAATACAAAAATTAAATACAAGAACAGCGTACTTAATATAACCCCCTGGCTCCAGCGAGGTATCCACACCCCACCCCATCCCAACTAGAAGAACAAGGGTCCCCTTCCACCTTCTCCAACCTACAAAAAGCTTACGACCTCTCAGACATGGAACCATATAACTTCCTCAAAATCAAAGCGGCAATCAATAGAGCAGAATTAAGCAAGGAGGTGCCAACAATACACCAATACATGTCAAATCTCAACAAACTTGGGCACCAAACATCTTACCTATACAAATTACTTAGGGCCAAAACAACCAATTTAAACAGGAAAGCCATAGATCACTGGGAAACACTAAACACAGGGCGGTTTAGCGAAAAAGAAAAAGCCCTCCTCTGGGCCTCGGCAAGCAGGAACAAAGTCACCTCCACACTAGCACAAAAAAACTCTGGTTCCTACACAGAGCGTACTGGACCCCGGCACGCCTAGCAGCGTTCGGGCTCACTGACAACGACCTATGATGGAACTTTCAGAAAAAGAGAGGTGACCTAGAACACATGATAGTCCAATGCCCTAAAGTTAAAAATTTCTGGGGGAAAGTAACAGATTTCATCCACAATGTAACTGGGTACAGTCCAAAACTAGATCTCCTCAACATAGCAAACGCATTCACGGCGCCGGAGATTCAATCTGCCAACAATAGGAGCCTCATTGACCTGCTCCTCACGGCGGCAACCAAGACAATCCTGTCTAACTGGAAAGATTCAGGGAAGGCCACTTTCAAAGTATGGTTCAACTGGGTCACCTTCCTAAGGGGAGCAGACAACATAACAAAAAATCGAACACCACAAGTTGGACGCAGCAATGAGATGTGGCTCTCCCTGGACAAATACCTTGCCTCACAAAAACCACTGTGAATGCACCACTTGGCCCTACACAGACCCCCCCTCCCCCCCTGGCGTAACCCGTCTGAAAACTCTCTCGGTCCACACAAACCTCTATTCACCGCACCTGTGTCCGTCCATTCTCTCACTTCTTCTCATCTTCGTTCTACTTACCTCTATACACGATCTCTTCCGATCGTAGGGGGGCAATGCATATGACGGGTATGTAATGACAAGGACTCAAGCAGCTTATGTATAACCAGCACACAAGCGCCGTAACAAGCCCGTATGCACTATTACCTATACGTATCTTTACATTTACCAGTGTTGCCCTCGACCGGCTTACTCTGTACTGTTTTGTAAAAACTTCTTCTAATAAAATCTTTTGAAATCAAAAAAAAAAAAGAGGTGGCAGGTTATTGCAGCCCTCTGTGCCGCCTAGTGCTGTTTCATTGCCTCAACAAGCTTTCCTTATTTTTCAGAGAACGGATCTCACCCCGGTGGTCAGAGCTGTAATGAAGCAAGTTGATGATATCACTGTGGCTGTCTTTCTGGTGGGGGGGTGGCACTATCATCCCACCACTAGAGCATCGTCCACCACTACTCTCTCCAGTTACAGTGAACCATCCTCTGCCTGTGGGAAAAGCCCCATTTCTATTTTCCAACATTATATACAGCGCCCACCTTCCTTCTACCCCAGGTACAAGGAGTCCTGCCCTCAAACCTTTGCCACAGTGTCCTGCATTTTCCTAGCATAGGAGTAGGAATGGGCCCTGCTAGTCCTACTACAGATGTAATAGCTTTCTTCTTTGGCCAGCTAGAGTCTAGTGTGTTGTCATTCCTGAGGCAGACTGTTGCTGTCCTCTTACAACAGGTGCAGTGCCCGGCATCCTCCTACCTCAGGAACAGTGCCCAGTGCTTGTCCTCAACTAGTTAAAGTGCCCACCGTTCACCCTACTATGGAAGGAATGATGCACATCATGGTACTTCTCCTGGCAAGATATCCGTAACTATCCTCGCATATGAGATAGAGTACACAATATCTTTAAATGCCAGGTGCAATGACCTCGTACATCCTTCTGGGGACTTCCCCTCGCCGTGTCTCAACTATCACCAATAGATTGTGAACTCAAAAATCTGAAAAGATGGGTGTTTAAACATCTACAGAAAACACATTTGAACCAAAGCATCCCTCAGCACCACCTCAGTATCACTCAGCACCACCACCTCAATAACACCAGTGTAGCACCACTGCACTACAAAATTCCTTTACTCTTAATACCATTTAGTTACTATTCACACAATTCAACAACACACCATGCCACATATTTCCACTACACAAGTCCACGCCCCACAATTCCACAACAAACAATTCCAATGCAAACCATATCTCCCTCACACTTCCATCAATTCTGTCATCTCTCTACAACACACCCACTGCCCCTCTCATCTCTCCCTCACACTCCCACTACCCATTTTCATCTTGCAATCCCTCTGCCCCCTCTCATCCCTCCCTCACACTCTTCCCTCTATAATACCTGCTCACACATGCTACCTTCTGGTACCTCCTAGTGCCATGCACTAGTCCACCTCTCGCCTCCTCCTCCCCGGGGACCCCTCGCCTCTCTCTATCTATCTCTCTCTCTGTTTCTCGTACCATCTCTCATCCCTCTCTCTGTCACACACTCATGCGCAAACTACCTATCCCTCTCTATCTTCCTTTCTATCTATTTTATGTATTTCTCACCCCTACCTATTCACCATTCCACAAAATTCAATTACGCAAATACACTATACACCACACAATACCGCCCCACAAATAACAATTTCAATCCAAACCACATAATTCCACTCCACAATACATACATCCACAAGACTCCAAACAAAAACACAATGCTAAAAGACATTACCATTTACAATACCAATAGCTCTAACTCTCACAAATGCGACACCAATTGTATTAGCAACTGCTTATTATAAATTGGTGTCAGATTTCTTGACTGTCGAGTTGAGTTCTTCAATTGTTTTAGTGTTGTTTAAATACTTAACACTTGCTCCTCTGCGTAAGCCTTGCTGCTCAGTGTCACAGCCATTCAGGGTTGAGCTGAAAGTTTTACAGACAAAACCTACTGGGACCTAAAGGGGTTGGTAACTGTATTACATGGTGAGGCTGCACAACCAGACCATATAATACACTGCGTTTGCTCAGACTTGAATTGAGAAAAACCTACATAAACTGTCCTAAAATGTATGTGTATTAGAATTAAACTCAACTGACCCTTTTCTAGTGAAAGCGCTTCTCAGTTGAAATGATGATTGTCTTTTAATGATTTTGCTGTGCTGCTTGTTATTTTTCATTAAAGGCAAGTCAGACTTTGGCCTTTCCTATGTGTTTTGTTTTATTTCTAACAGATGGTGCATGTGGCATCGGGAATCGCCTGAACAGAAAGAAAGCAGGGGAGCGCTGGACCGAGCACCATGTGATGATCCCAGCAACTAGAGGACAGGGAGATGTTTCTCCAAATGAACTGGGGCGGCGAGCATCCCAGCTCTGGAGCTAGTTCATTGGGTAAAAGCCCAAACTGAAGCAAAACTTTAAACAAAGTCCTGCTGTTCTTGCTGTTTCTTTGCTGCTTGCTTGCATGGTTTAAAGTGTCTTTTGGTTATTGTATTGTCTAAAAGGGTCACACAGATGTCGTCTGGACAGGAGACAATGGAGAATATACAAACATTGGTAGAGTAGGAAGGAATGGGAGGGGTCCAGAGAACAGAAAATGAGTAAGAGGGTTAGCCCGTAGTAGAGAGCAAGCAGGTTCTAAAAATTGAGGCGTATGGGTGGCGCAACGGGGAAAATAACTTTATTTCTTCTTGTTTTTTTCTTTTTCTATGTGTGCTGCAGCACACCTAAAAAGAGGAAAAACCTCTTGTGATTATTTTTGTTCAGAGAGGTTTCCCTTCCTGTACAAAAATGTTCATCCCCGCAAGGCAGGCACCCTCGCTCCATGGTTCAAAGGTGCCTGCGTTGGCACTTGGCAGCCCACTGTGCGTACATGTCCCCCCTCCTTTCACAAGATCAGCTTGAAGAAACATAACTGAAGAGAACCCTACCTATCCCATTTTCCATTTCCTTCCCTACCTCCCTCCACTGGATGTGCTACTTGGCTCAAGGCCTGCAGAACCTTTCCCTGTTACAGACTGTGAGTGAACGTTAAAGAACAGTGAAGGGTGTAAGTCTTTCCCCGACATTTTACTTTAAACACATAGATGACTTATTGCTGGCATCTGCTTCTCTAGATCAGTGCAAAAGAGCCTCAGTCTACCTGCTCACTGAATGGGCTAACAAGGGACACAAGGCTTCAAAAGGCAGATTACAGTTCTGACTTCCCAAAGTAAAATATTTTGGACACGAAATCTCTGCTGTCAAGTGCAACCTGTACTTGAGTTGAAGCCATCCGTAAGTGGCAGCCCCCTGTAACTGTCTCCCCGGTACGTGCCTTTCTAGGAATAGCTGGGTACCACAGATGGTGTGTTTTGGGCTATATCAAAATAGCAAAACCCTTGCAAGAGTGTGGACAAAAAGATACTCCTGAACGCATGCAGTGGTATAGTGAAGTTGAAAATTCATTTATGAAAATTAAACAAGCTTTGATTCCTGAACCCACATTGGGACTCCATGAATACGCCAAACCTTTACATTACCTTTCATTCTGTATTTCCATGAACATAATGGATTTGCACTTGGAGTGTTGGCATGGTGTCATGGGGATCAGAGAAATCCCATTGCTTATTACTCTGCATCTCTGGACAGGGCCGGACTGGGAACCACAACTGGCCCTGGCAAAGTGCTCGGCCGGTAGCCCCCCCCCCCCCACTCGGAGGGGTTTAAGGTGCCACCGAGCTCTTTGCGGGGGCCTGTTTTTGGCCGATTTTGGTACAGGGCCGATTTTGCAGCTATGCTGCAAAAGCGGCCCTGTAACAAAACCTGCCCCTACCCATGCGGCGCACCGGGGGATTGCCCGGTGCCCGCTATGGCCAGTCCGGCCCTGGCTCTGGACCGAGTCTAGGCTGGGCTATCGCTTTGTTTACGGTTTGTGGCAGCTGCTGCAAATATTGTTGAAGCACTTGAAAATATAATTTTTAAACCCACCACCCTTGGTGTTGTCTTCTCACAAGCCTTTACCTTCACCCCTCCTGTTTTCTGAATGTCGTTTTTGTTGGCATTACGCCTCTGCATTTTACGACTGCTAGCCAGTGCAAAAGTGCTTGTGCTCTCTCCCTAAGACATAGATAACATTTTTGGCATATTTAATTTATCTATAAGACCCTAGTGGATCACTGAAATAATATCGAGGGACAAAATATCGACTTGCCAAAATATCGTGGACAAAATATCGACAGTCAAAATATCGAGTTTGTATCTACAAACAGGTAAGTACAAAAATATCGAGTACAAAATATCGTTAACAAAAATATAGATGTAAAAAATATCGACTTTATTAAAAACAGTGTTAAATTAAATTAATATTAAATTTTAATTACTAAAATATACTTAAAACGACTTAAATTAAATTATAATAATTAAATGATAAATGAAAATAATAAAAATATTTTTTTAAAATCTTATTTGTTGACCCTGAACCCTAAAAATACCCCTTTACCCAAAAACCCAAAACTGACCCTGAACCCTAAAAATACCCCTTTACCCAAAAACCCAAAACTGACCCTGAACCCTAAAAATACCCCTTTACCCAAAAACTGAAAACTGACCCTGAACCCTAAAAATGCCCCTTTACCCAAAAACTGAAAACTGACCCTGAACCCTAAAAATACCCCTTTACCCATGAACTGAAAACTGACCCTGAACCCTAAAAATACCCCTTTACCCATGAACTGAAAACTGACCCTGAACCCTAAAAATACCCCTTTACCCATGAACTGAAAACTGACCCTGAACCCTAAAAATACCCCTTTACCCATGAACTGAAAACTGACCCTGAACCCTAAAAATACCCCTTTACCCATGAACTGAAAACTGACCCTGAACCCTAAAAATACCCCTTTACCCATGAACTGAAAACTGACCCTGAACCCTAAAAATACCCCTTTACCCATGAACTGAAAACTGACCCTGAACCCTAAAAATACCCCTTTACCCATGAACTGAAAACTGACCCTGAACCCTAAAAATGCTCCTTTACCCAAAATTTATCAATATTATTTAATTACCAATTAATTATTAATTAACAATAACAATAAAGTAAATATATTAGAACATTAGCTGTAATTATTTTAATAATTAATATTATTTTTTCCAAATTAATTACTTAAAAATAACACAAAATTATATATATTAAAAATGTACTCTAATTAATGTAATTAACTAATTACAATTAATTAATTAACAATTATTTACTATTACAAAATATGTTCAAAATTATATTAATTAATTAACTAATTAATATTAATTAATTAGCAATTAATTATTAATTAAAAATATTAACAAACATATATTAATTAATTAATTATTATTAAATTACTTCCCACCCTATTCCCCTATAAACCCACAACCCGCTACAGAATTACATTACGCAATTATTATAAAAACAAAATTCATGTAATAAAATATTTTATAACATTAATACACACTATTCACACATATTATTACATAAAAATACACTATAAAATATTATATATTATTAAAAAATCGATATTTTTGCTATCTATATTTTATACAGTCGATATTACTTCACTTACCTGAAAAACGATATTTTTGTAGTCGATATTATGTCCAGTCGATATTTTGTCCAGTCTATATTTAAAACTCGATATTATGTCCAGTCGATATTTTGGAGTCGATATTTTGTCTCTATACCGACCCTAGTATATATAACTACATTTACCCTGGGTCTGCAAATTAAATGCTAATAGTGGGCCTGCAGCACTTATTGTACCGCCCACTTACATAGCACTTTAAAACATGCCTCAGACGTTGCAGCCTGCAGTGCAATTTTAAAATTGCCACTTTAACCTGGCAAAATAATCTTTTGCCAGGCATAAACCTTCCTTTTTATTAGATCTATATCACCCTTAGGCAAGACCCTAAAGGCTTATAGGGATGGGTGCATTATATATTTTTTAAATTTTGTTTTTAAGTTTCACATGCCTTACTAGTGAAAAACTCCTAAATTCGTTTTTGTACTTCTGTAAGGCATGTCTCTCTTATTGGATAACATAGTGTTTAATAAGTACTGACTTTTGTTTGGGAGCAGGGAGGAATGTCATGTTTAGACTCAAACTGTAATTTAAAATCCTCATTAATAGTAAAGTCAGAATTTAAGTCACAATTCGGAAAATGCCACTTTTAGAAAGTTGGCATTTTTTGCCCTAACAATTTGTTGTCTGCTGCCAGCTAATGGCTCTGCTGTTGGGGTTTGTGTATACCTGTCAGACAGTGAGACAAAGAGGATTGGATGTAGGCAGAGTGGGCGATCCTGCAAGGATAGTTGAGAGTGGAGCTGTTCCCTGCCCCACTTACACTTCAAAGGGCTGGCCTCAAACATATGCAAAGGAACTTGAGATCAGCCTTTTGTCACAACAGATGTCTTGGAGCCTTGAAAGGGGAAGGGAAGAACTTTCCAGAACCAGATGTGGGGGTAGCCCCGGATGTCCCGATGCTTCAAAGGCTGTTATCAGGTGTTAATAATGGACCTTTGGAACAACTCTTCAGTACACTCCTAGACCTGTGTAAGTTTTCAGAATGACTCCCTGGACACCCAGATCATTCCACTGCTACCAGAGGACTGCCTTTCTGTTTGAGGGCCTGCCTTGCTGCTTGAAGGAGTACTGGAACATCTCCTTGTACCCTGAAGGTACTCCAAGGGCTAGTTTGCCTGACTCTTGTCTACACTACAGTGACATAATAAACTTGAGAGACCTAAAACCCTGCACCTAGCATGAGCCTTAACTCCCCAAAGTGGTGTTTGGAAGAGGTGTTCCTCCTGCCTAACCCTAAAGCTTAGGACTTAGAAACTTTTTCTCCAAAAACTTCAGTGAGATCCAACAGAAGACCATGTCACACCTGCCAGCCGATCTGCCCAACATGCATAGCCAGTCGGCATGACTTCCTTGTAGCTCCCACTACGTTCTTCTCTGCAGCAGCAAATCCTGTTCAGTGAGACCTCTAAGCAAAGTATCAGGCCTCCTGCCACCCTCATTGGGTACAGTCTGCAGCTTCATCCCGCTGGAAATTATTGACTTCCTAAAAAGCGACAAAGTTTGAGTCAAAAATCTTCACAGTGACTCCACCCAGTGGCTACCTGATGACAACACTTTCTCCTTGTAACAAGCAGCACACAGTGTTGGCACTGTGTGCTGCTTGTTACTTATATAGGTTCTAGCCCCCACCACGTAAAGGACCTAACCCCTGTTGTTCCCAAAAAACCTTCTCCTTGGGCATTGTCTGCAGCCTTGTCCTGCTGAAGTCTACCTTCGCAGGAAATTTTCTTCAAAATGTTGTCTAAGTCCAAAGGTAGCAAAAGACACACAATTGATGGACAGAATGCAGAACAAATCAAAACATTCACCCCCAGCCAAGAGATCAGGGTTAAATACATCATTCATTTGCTCACCATGCCACCCCAGTTTAGACCTGGCCTTATTCAAATCAGTCTTGACCCTGTGCCTCCTGGGAACAGTCCAGCCCAAACTGCTAAGCCAGGTCCTCCCTGGACCGGAAACAAGCATCCTAGGACCGGTTTCGGGGTTTCACTCCTCTTCAGCCAGGATAGCTTGAATCCAGTGGCACAGTGAGCCCGGGACCCATGTCTGGGGATACCCGGCGCACTTAGGGCAAGGAAGCAAAAGACACACAATTGATGGACGGAATGCAGAACAAATCAAAACATTCATCCCCAGTCAAGAGATCTGTGTTAAATTCATCATTCATTTGCTCACCATGCCACCCCTGAAGACCCAGGTGTCTGCTGTTGGGGGAAGTTGCATCGGACTGATGCGTCAACTTCGGAAATTATGGATCCTGCTGTCATCTACCACCATGCGGGCGGTGGTTACTGCTTTAATACTATCATGCCTAGACTATGGCAATGCAGTCTACATTGGCCTCCCTGGTACATTTCTGAGGAAACTCCAGGTGGTCATGAATGATGCAGCAAGGTTGATATATAAACTGCCTCGTAGAGCGCATGCTACTCCCTTGCTGCGTCAACTGCATTGGCTGCCTATTAAACAAAGGGTAAGGTTTAAGGGCCTGTGCATTGCACACAAATCCCTGTGTGGTGAAGCCCCCAAATATATCAAAGACCGCTTGAAGCCCTATGTACCGGGCTGTCATCTTCGCTCATCACAGTCTCCTTGCCTGCCCGCGTTTCAGCATGACGACATTTGGAGGTAGGGCCTTTTCGGTCATTGTTCCCCAGATGTGGAGTAAGTTACCAGATGACATGCTCAAGGAAGATAGATTGCTCCCATTTCGGAGGAGACTCAAGACGTTGCTGTTCTTAGAGGCATTTGACCAGGCCTATCAGGATCAATGTTAAGCTTAGGGGCGCAACGGAATTTGGACTGGCGTCCCAGGATGCAGTGCTTAGAGACCTTTGGTGATTAGCACTTTATAAATGAAATACAACATTATTATCAATAGTTCTTTTTGCATTTGTCACCCCGAGTGGGACGGGTATGCTCAGATGTGAGTCCCGTGAGCTCCCTGTCACTGGAATCAAGCTATCCTGGCTGAAGAGGGATGAAACCCCGAAACCGGTCCTAGGATGCTTGTTTCCAGTCCAGGGCGGACCTGGCCTGGCAGTTCGGGCTGGACTTTTCCCATTGGGCGAAGGGTCAAGACTGATTTGCATATGGCTAGATCCAAACTGGAATGGCATGGTGAGCAAAAAAACTATGGGGCAGACTTATGATGCCCTTGCGCCGCAATTGCGTCACTTTATTTGACGCAACTGCGGCGCAAACAATGCTCCCTATTTACAACGTGACGCATCTAGGAGATGCGTCACGTTGTAAAGCCCTGCGCCATAAGGAGGCGTTCCTGCGCAGGGGGGGGCGTTCCTGCGCAGGAACGCCTCCTGAAAGTAGCTGAGTGAAATCTATGAGATTTCACTCAGTCACTTTCAGGCCAATGCTGCGTCAAAACCCTGCGCCTGCTTGAAGCAGGCGTAGGTCTTGATGCAGCATTGTGTAGATGGGGCACCCCCGAGCCTTGCTGGAGCTGCGTCGTGCTTGCGACGCAACTCCAGCAATGCGCCACATTTCCGGCACAGATGCGTCACGCATCTGTGCTGTTTTTTGCATCATGGTGCGCCGCATTATAAATGCGGCGCACCATGGGTGGCGGAGCTGTGGCGCACTGTGGCGCACGTTAACTGGCGCATCCCTGGGGATGCGCCAGTTAACATAAATCTGCCCCTATGGATTTAGGCCCAGATCTCTGTACTGTGGTGAATGTATGACATTGTTCTGCATTCTGTACATCAATAGTTATTTTTGTATAAGTCCAAAGGTAAGCTTAGACTGGGACTATTCCACCTTACATATCCGACCTGGGCACAATCGCTGTCGTCCATGAATTTTGACTTTGCCCTGGTCTCACCGGACAAGATACCCCCGGTAGGGGATTTGATCTTTTAGGTGCTATTTTACACAAAAGAAATCATAACTCCAATTCTACTGAGTTGAGTTGAGTTGAGTTGAGAGGGAATTTGTAGAGCGCTACTTTGCCCAGGGGCATCAAGGCGCTAGAGATGGAATAAAGAGCTGTTTGGTGAAAGAGGGGAGGGAAGATCAGTGATATGCCTGCCTGAAGAGCCAGGTCTTCAGAGCCTTTCGGAAGAGGGGGTGGGAGGTGAGTTTCTTAATCTCAGCCGGAAGAGTATTCCAAATTTTAGGAGCACAAAAGCTAAAGGCTCTGTCGCCCCATCTGACTTTGCTGGTTTTAGGAACAAGCAAAAGGTGTGTATTGGCTGACTGAAGTGCCCTGCCGGGGACATACGGAGTTACCAGGGGTTTAATGTCTTCAGAGCCATAGGGTGAGACATAAGACCTTGAATTCTATTCTGGCCTGGATAGGAAGCCAGTGAAGGTCGTTCCTCATAAGAGTAGCTGAGGCGAGTTTCGGGGCATCAATGACAAACCGAGCTGCTGCGTTTTGAACCATTTGCAAACGCTGTATCTGGGATTTGTTAATTCCCAGGTACAGTGAATTACAATAGTCTAGCCTTGAGGAGATTAGGGCCGTCGTAACCAGTTTACGGGCATCGATGGAAAGATAATAAACTAATCTCCTCAAGGTTCTGAGAACACCACAGCAGGTAGAGGTCATTCTGCTGACTTGTTTTTGAAAGGAGAGTTTGGTATCAAAGATGACGCCTAGGTTCCGGGCGGATTGAGAGGGCAATGGACAGGTTCCTAAAGAAGAAGGCCACCAATTCATTGACCAGATCTCCTCCTTGCCTCCGAAAACCAACACCTCCTTTTTTTCCCCATTCAATTTAAGGGAATTCCTCACCATCCAGTTTGCAACCGATTCCATGCAATTCCTGATGTTTCGAGATGTAATTTCAACCGTTTGAGAAAGGGAGACCATAATCTGAGTGTCGTCAACATAGGAGAGAACTTCCAGCCCAAACGATCTTACAAGCCTGGCAAGAGGTGTAACGTAGATATTAAAGAGCGTGGGGCTCAGGGACGAACCCTGAGGCACCCCGCACTGCACAGGCTTGGCTGGGGAAAGAAATTCACCCAGCTTGACCCTCTGTGCACGGCCATCCAGGAAAGATTTTAAGAGACTGAGTACAGGTCCGTCCACTCCTATCTCCTTGAGCCGTTCAACTAAGATGGAGGGGATAGGGTGTAGAAAGCGGCAGTAAGGTCGAGCAGGACCAGAAGTGTAGCCTGGCCACTGTCGACCTTAGCACGGATGTTATTGGTGACGACAGTCAGGGCGGACTCAGTGCTGTGAGACCTGCGAAAGCCGTGCTGAGAGGGATCGAGAAGGCTGGAGTTCTCCAGGAAGGCACTCAGATGGTGATTTAAGTCGGCCTCTAGCATTTTTGCGGGTGCTGGGAGTAGTGAGATAGGCCGAAAGTTTTTAAGGATCCTAGGATCAAGTGAGACCTTTTTAATGGCCATTTTCCAGAGGGTCGGGAAAACACCTTGATGGATGGCCAGATTGATGACTTCCAGGAACACAGGGAGTAGGACATCTCTGCAGTCTTTGAAGACCTTCAGAGGGCAGGGATCAAGAGGGGAGCCTGATTTAAGCCTATCCAAGTACCCGTTGAGTTGCTCTAATGTGATCGGGCGGAAAGTAAGAGAGCTACCCTGTAGTGACTCTGTGGGGTCTTCGGTGAGATGATAGGGCGGAGGGGTAGGGGGGATCCTAATGCTTGGTTGCAAGCTTCTAAGCTGGTGTAAATATCAGCTATCTTTGTGTGAAAGAAGGTTGATATCTGGTCACATGGCTCCTGAGATTCTGTTACCGGACTGGGGGCTTGCAGAACTGACAGAGAGTCAATATTTTGAATAGTTCCCTGGAGGAGGTGAGGGAAGCGGTCAGTTTAGAGAAATGTGATTTTTTTTTTCTGCGAGCACCGCAATTTTATAATCTTTAAGTAGGAGTTTGTGTTTGATCTTTTCATCTGGGTCTAGATTGACTCTCCAGAGCCTCTCTTGCCTCCTACATCCCTGCCTCAGAGATCTGAGAGAATCGGAGTACCAAGGGGCCGAGGGACGTTTTCTAGCGGAATAGGTCTGTTTAATAGGAGCAAGTTTATCCACCGCTTTTGAAATAGCGTTATGCAGATCGGAAGCTGCAGAGTCAATGTCATTTGTAAGAGATTGGGGTTGGGTGGGCAAAAGGGGGGCTAATAGGTGACTATTTAGCGCTCTGAAGTTTCTTTTGAATTCCGACTTGCAGGTACTTGCTAGGGATATGGGGAGGTTGGGATGTATAAAACCCAGGGGGATGGCCATGTGGTCTGACCAAGACAGAGGAAGGAGGGTCCCGGGTTCTACCCTGGGGTCATTAGTGAAGACCCCATCCAGGGTATGGCCGGCTGAGTGTGTGGGGCCTTTTACGATCTGGTTAAGACCGAAGGATGCCAAAGAATCCATCAAGGAGGCGGTATCAGTGGAGTCCTCTATGTCTAAGTGAAAGTTAAAATCTCCAAGAATGGTGAAATTAGGTCTGTCTATGTAGGGTTCAAGCAGCTTGAGAAGCTTCTGAATGAAAGGAGGCTGGGGGCCATGAGGCCTATATATCAAGATCCCCGCAAAAGAGATTGATGGGGAAGGGTTGAGTACAAAATAAAGAGCCTGAAAGGAATCGGATGGCAGGGAGTGGGGCTCAGTTCTGCATCTTATAGAAGATCTATGAAAGATGCCTAATCCTCCACCAATTCGCCCGACTCTATCCATTCTGGACAGTGAGTAATTCTCCGGGATCGCATCCAGGAGTTCAGGTCCAGAATGGTCTGCAGCCCAGGTCTCCGTAATGAAGACCCAGGGAGGTCTTTTATTGGAAGTAAAGTCTCTGAAGGCGAGATTATTTTTAATGAGGGATCTGGAGTTCATAAGGAACCCTGTCTCAATAGTGGGCTGGGGAAGCTTGTGCCTTCCCGATCTCGAGTGTCTACTTCGGGGGAGATGTGGGCGGTGGCTAGCCTTATTTCCCGAGCATGAGCAGTACATGCTTCCGCAAAGCCCTCTGGAGGGACCGAATGATGACAAGGCATCTCTGAGGGTTTGAAAGACAGCAGAGTATGTAATGGATAAGTGCATCTACCAGGGATGGGGGTACAGGCTGGCCAGCGTGGCCGGCTTCCGGTGTTTCCTCAGCGCTGATGGGTGCAGACGGGCAGGACTCTGGCACAACTCCGGCACAGGTCTGGCGCGTCCGCTGGTCACGTGGAGGCATGCCCACCCCCTCATGTACGCGACTAGAGCGCGTCACAAGCACTCCAGCACACCCAATATGTCTGCCGTGCAAATCCTGGCCGGGACCACCTCAACAGCGTCAACGCTCGGCTGCGAGTGGCCCGGGCAGCAGGGAGGAAAGGAAGGGGAGAAAAGGCTTTGCAATCAAGCCTGAGCCCTTGGAAATAAATTTAAAAATGTGTTCCTCAGTTTTAAAATACGTTCGTTTTAAGATCAGATCGTGGCTAACAACATGCACAATCTCCCGGCTTCCGCCTCAGGAGGATACACACACACACAAACAGCTATCAGGTGCTTGCCTCAGGGTAGACCCTTATGTACGCGACTAGAGCGCGTCACAAGCACTCCAGCACACCCAATATGTCTGCCGTGCAAATCCTGGCCGGGACCACCTCAACAGCGTCAACGCTCGGCTGCGAGTGGCCCGGGCAGCAGGGAGGAAAGGAAGGGGAGAAAAGGCTTTGCAATCAAGCCTGAGCCCTTGGAAATAAATTAAAAAATTCGTTCCTCAGTTTTTGTTTTTTTTAGTTTTTTTTTTAAAACACCTTTATTAACATAGTTCAAATCATACACAGCTTCCCGCCTACAACCCACTCGGGCCGGCGATGCGACAATGATTGATACAGTCGAGCACCAGGTAAGACGATGTACACAGCCTGACGCCGTCAACCCAGGGGTACGGCAGCGTAATATCACTGTACAACAAACAAGCTAATCATGAGTTATCACCAGGGCCGTTGCCGTCCACCTGCCGATGTACCCCGTTGGCATAGGAGGTAGGACACGTAGGACGGGTGCTGCAAAGTCAGAAATGTAGGTGTAATTGTTTTTAATAAGACCCCCAAACTCCCAGAAAGAACTCCCAGTCCCCCCCCCACCTCTCCCCTGTCCAACCTGTCCACAAACCCACTCAATATCAACTACCCCACGTCTAGGTCGTGTCGGTGCCCCCTCTCTAGCTCCCAAATGTGTCTCCCTTAGAGCGTTTCAGGTGAAACCCATACCCATCCCCCCTTCCTAGCTCGGATTCTGCCACTCGTCACTCGCCTTGTGACAGCCGGGTATCAATACTCCACCCGGCCATCTTACCGGCCCCTCAGGCATCATCATCTCTCCCGCAATTGGAATCCCAGGGGGGTTCCCTATAGTAAAGGCTATCATTGTGTATCCACCCTTTCGTCACCCTGCGTGTCCGCTACCTCCTCTCTAGCATATCTGAAGGTGTTATATAAACCCCAGAAGTTTTTCGGTCTACTAGTGGGGGGGAGGAGCTCGCTGTAGTGTTCAGCTTGCGTGCAACAGTACACCATGTCCCTGGCCCATCGTTTTTTGGTCAGGGTCGGCCCTCTCATCCAACACTGTGCCACCGTACGTCTCGCCAACAACAATCCCATATCTGCCAAACGCCTATACGCCACTGGCAGAGGTCTCGAGTAGCCCAACAGCGCTAAAGCTGGATCGACCGGAAGTTCGTGCTCTAGTATTTCACTGAGTTCGGAGAAGACCGCAGCCCAGAATTCTTGAATCTTGCGGCAGTCCCACGCCATATGTAGGATGTCCGCCACAGGTGCGTGACAACGTTCACATTCCGGAGACTGACGGAGGCCATATCGGTGTAACCGTTCGGGAGTGTAATACACTCGCTGCAGAAATTTAAAGTGAATCAGCCTGTGCCGTCCATTCAGAGACACTTTTTTGGTGTTGCTACAGCAGTATGTCCTCATTGCATCATCGATCTCCACTACCAGGTCCCTCTGCCACGCTAACCGGGCTGTGGAGGGTTCCTGCGCCCTGTATGAAATAATGCTCTTGTACAGATGCGTTGTCAAGTGCCGTGGGGAGGCGTGGGCTATGACGTAGGCGAGTTCCGGGATGTCCGGCGGCTCTGTCATATCTGGGCCCAGGACTTCCTTCAAGGCTCCTCGAAGCCTGTGAAATTGGAATCGCTGCAGCAGAGTCGGGTGCTCCACCTCTAGGGCCACCTGGTCCCATGTTTTGGCCTTTCCGTCCGCAAACAATGCGCCCGCCGTTTCAATCCCGAGGTCATGTAGCGCACGAATAACATTCCTGTCACCGATAGGGGCTAGCCACTGCAACCATTCCACCGCCATCGCGGGGGAGTATAACAGCACTTCCTCCCTAGCCTTCAACAACTCGTTCCAAGCATGTTTTGTGGCCGTTATCGAGTCCAGGATGCCCACTCGGCGGTCCGCAGGTGTGCAGACCGTGGCCGGGAGCGGAAGAGGGTCCGCAAATAGTCGCTCCATCCGAACGTGCGGGATGTTCCTGTCCCCATGTATCCACGTATGTAAGTGAGTGGCCTGGGCCACCCTATAGTACCGCTCCAGGTCGGGTGCACCTAGTCCTCCCAGTGCGTACGGCAGTGTGAGTGTGTTCCATCGCACACGCGGCTGTTTACCTCCCCAGGCCAATCGAGTCATAAGTTTCGTCACATTCCGAAAGAAGGTTCATGAAAGTATTATGGGCAGGGTGGCAAACAAGAACAAGAATCTCGGGAGGAGCACCATTTTCATGATGGCCACGCGGTCCATCAAGGAAAGCGGGAGCTTGCACCAGCGTTCCACATCGTCCTCACACTTACTAAAGGCCACCCCATAGTTTTCATTGAAGAGCACTTCCGGGTCCGTATGGATCATCACACCCAGGTAGCGTACCGGGTCCGTGGTCCAGTTTAGCGGGTAGTCCATTTCAAAGCGTTCATCACCGGGGTCAGGGGGAACACCGCCGATTTCTCCCAGTTCACTTTCAGACCCGAGTGGGCACCAAAACGCACCACCTCCCTGAGAACTGGGGCGAGGTTTGATTCCGGGTTTCGAACGTACAGCAACGTGTCGTCTGCATATGTCGAGATGACTATTTTGTAGGACGGAAAGCTAACCCCCCGGTACCAGTGGTATTCACGCAGAGCACACGCCAGTGGTTCTGCCACCAGGGCGTACAGCAGGGGGGACAGAGGGCATCCCTGTCTCGTTCCTCTGCTAATAGGAAAGGGCTCCGAAATTCGATCCCCCAGTCTCACCCTGGCTACCGGTTTCCAATACAGTGCGCCAATCATCTGTAAGAACTGCTCCCCCAGCACCATACGACGGAGGACCCGTATCATGAATGGCCATTCGACAGAGTCGAACGCCTTCTCCATGTCCAGGAAGATGGCCACCGCTTTCGCGTCTTGACGGACATGCTGCATCGTACCGAGCACCGTTCGTATATCATAGGACAGATTCCGTCCCGGGACGAAGCCGGCCTGTTCCGGGGCCACTATCTCCGGTGCAATGAGGGATAACCGGGCGGCCAGAACTTTGGCATAAAGTTTCACATCAACGTTTAAGAGGGATATTGGCCTGTACGAGCTGCAAAGATTAGGGGCTCTACCCGGTTTCAAGATGGTAACCAACTGGGCTTCCCTCATAGTTTCCGGCATACTGCCCTCCTCACCTATCTCAACAAATAAGGACAGCAAGTGTGGAATGAGTTTATCCTTGAATGCTTTATAAAACCCCACTGTCAGGCCATTGACGCCGGGAGCGTTGTGGGCCGGCATGGAAGCCAAGGCCTCAGAGATCTCGTCCGCTTGAATGGGTGCCATGAGGAACTCCCTGTCCGACTGCGCCAGAAACGGTAATTGTATATGTTCTAGATAGTCGTCCATGTCCGTTTCCATATCCTTGGATTTGGTAGCGTACAAGTCGGAGTAGTAGTCGTGGAAAGCAGATACGATGTCCACGTCCGACGTGACTGTGGACCCTCCCGGGGTATCCAGCCCCGTCAGTCTGGGGGCGCTTTTTTCATCGCGCAGTATTCTGGCCAGGAGCGAGCTGGGGCGTTCAGCCTCCCCGTAAGTCCTCGCCGAGGCGTATTTCCCCATGAAACAGACCTCCCTGTCCGCCTCCTCATTAAATTCCGAGACCAGAGTCCGTAGGGCGTCATTAACCGTGGGATCAGGGTCTGTCAGGAGTTGCGTCTCCAAGACGGCTAGCTGAGACTCTAAGGCATGAAGCCTCTGCCGAATAGCCTTTAGAACGCTGGAGTGTTTGGTCATGACTATCCCGCGAATGAAAACCTTGAATGCCTCCCAGATTGTGTGGAAGTCTTCCACGGAGCCTAAGTTCTTCTCAAATAAGAGGTCAATCTCTTCCACCACCTCTCCCCGGAATGTGTCATCCAGCAGGGCATACGGCGGAAAGCGCCAGGTAAACGGGGGGATCCTACGCCTCGGTGCCTCTAGAGCTAACAGTATTGGCGAGTGGTCAGACAGAGTTCGCGCGAGTACGGTGCACTCCACAATTTGATTAGTGATGGAATGAGAGGCCAGCCAATAGTCGATCCTAGTGTGGATGTCATGAAAGGAAGAGTAGTGTGTGGACCCACCCCTGCCCGCATTTCTAGTCCTCCACACATCGACCATATCTAGGGTCAACAGCTCAGCTGTAAGAGCCACCGCTGCCGCAGCAGGCCTCCGCACGGGGCCCGAAGACCTATCTAATCCGGGGTTCAGCACCAGGTTAAAGTCCCCCCCCAGAGCATGGGCGTTGAGACATACTGCCTACAACTTTGGGCTAGCCGGGTATAAAAGTCCGGGGAGTCGTAATTCGGACCATACACATTAACTACAGTTAGAGCATGTCCCTTCCCCTCACATCTTGATATGAGATAACGGCCTTCAGGGTCTGCTGTAATCAGTCGCAGAACCAGCTTGGAGCGAGGGTTGACCCACGTCAGCACACCCCTAGAATGTGTAGTGTAGCCCGCCGCGGTGGAGTTACCCAATAGGCCCTTGTGCTGAAGCATCTTGCTCGTGAGAGGTAAATGTGTCTCCTGAATCAAGGCAAGGTCCACGTGGTGTCTTTGTAAGTAATGGAGTACCTTCCTCAACTTTCTGTGGTCATTAAGACCCCATACATTCCAGGTTAACACTTTTAGGGTATCAACAGAGGAGGCCGAGGCCGTTACCTGGGCATCCGCCATTGGAGTTGACATAGGACAACATAACAGTACACTTCTGCAATGTCACCAACATTTCTCAAGTTGTCTGAGTGGTGCAGCAAACATTTTATGGACAGTCCCTCCCCTTTCGTGCCTCCCCCCTCCCCCCCCCCCCAGCACTCCCAAACACTTTAACCCCCAATGCGGCAAACCCCCGTTCCTCACCCATACCAAAACACTCCAGCCCCCCACCCACAGCAGACCCACCCCAACCTGGTCCGACAGCATCACCCCCACCCCGCACCCCAACAGACCCACCCCAACTAGGGTCAACAACCAAAACAGTGTGCTTAACGCGCAGGGCAGCAGGGAGCCGAGTGACATAGTCTCCACCCACATCTCAGATCGCTCGTGTGGCCCTCCACCCGCTCCCGCCATGCACAGCACCCAAGAGTTACGCAGCCGTCATAACCATAAAGAATGTTCATTACTCGCCTCGCCCCACCAGATCCTGCACACAGTTCCCAGGTCCGGATCCATTGCCATCAAGGGACCAACAACAAGATTCCTGCACCAGGCCCTAGCGCGCACCCAGGGCAGAAGAAGCATAAGCCTCCACCAAGGTGGTCCCCCCCGCCCCGCATATCTCTTAGCAATACCACTTATCTGTGCAATCAGCAATGGTCACATGTGTCCTCGAGCGCCGCAGCTCTCCTTCAGGAAGAAGAAACAGCACGCCCCTGTCCCGGAGTCTCCACTTCGGAGACATAGAATGCAATCCTTCGGACACAGTGTTCAGTCCTGGTCGTCCAGTCGGCTGTCGGCCCCTTCGTCCTCGGGCGTCTTTTCAGAGTTCGTTTTCTGTTCCTTCGCCCACCTCTTCATCGCCTGCTGTAGTGCCTTGGGATCTGTGAAAATATGAGAGTGTCCTCCCTTATTGACGCGAAGTTTGGCTGGGTACAGTAAGGCGTAGTCCAGGCCCATCTCTCGGAGTCGCTTCTTGTGGGGGATGAACTGTTTTCGCTCCTCCCGGACTTTTGCTGTGAAGTCCGGATACAGCGAGATGGCGGACCCCTCATATTGCAGGTGTTGTTTGGCTCTATCCCTGTAGTTGAGGTGTTTCGCTATAATAGGGCGCGGCGGCGCACCAGGTTGCGGCCGCGGGGCCAACGACCTGTGAGCCCTCTCAACCGTGAACATGGCCGAGAACACTCCGTCCCCCAGCAGTTTCGTGAGGAGATCCTCCACAAAGCGTTCCATGGGTCCAGTGGAAGTGCTCTCCGGAAGGCCCGTAATGCGTAGATTGCAGCGTCGCGAGCGCGCCTCCAAATCTTCCGTCTTATCACTCAGGGCCTGCATCATTCTTTCCATTTTTTTCTGTGCCGTGTCCAGGTCCGTTTGAGCCTCCTGGACCTCCGTCATCCGTCTTTCCGCCATGTGGTGTCTCTCTGCATGCTTATCTAACCGTTCCGCCATCCGGTCCATCCTATACGACATGGCGTCAATCTTGGACCCTAGGGCCGAAATACTGGTCTGTATTCCTTGTTCCATGGACAATAACATGGTTTTTATGTCCAAGTCACCGCTCTGAGCTTCCTCCGTATGCGTCGTGGGGCCGTCCTCCGTGGCCGGGCTTTGTTGGAGCAGCTGTTTTTGAGAGAAGGGCAGCTTGCTCTGTGTCCTACCCCCCTTGCCCATTTTCTCTCAGCGATCGTCTACAGTGCGCCGCAGAGTGTGGGGGCCCTCGAGGCAGTATGTAGCGCAATAGAATGGAGGGTCTTAGCACGGGCGTCCGCCTCCGGAACCCCAAGCCGCCGTCCGGGGGAGTCAGAAAGAAGAAAGATCACCAGGTCCACTCCACCCCCGCTGCTCTTCATGGTCCAGCTCAATCCACTAATCAGCGCCACCTGATACGTGTCCCCCGCCCTCACGTGGAGTGGCCCGATGGCCCAAGCCACAGCGCGGTCCAACTGAGAAACAGGGGGGGGGGGAGGGGAAGGAGATATGAGGCCCCAAGCGATGCTCGGCTGGCCGGGAGTCCTGTGTGAGCGCTATTCCGGGGGGCCCCCCCACCACTCGAGCGTGCCGGCCCAGCAGTCTCTGATGCGTCCCAAAGCCACACTGTGCTATGCGTGGGGCGCAAGGAAATGGCGTGGCACGGTCTAGGGGGCCGATCTCCTCGTCCCACGGGTCCGCTTTGACAGCGACTCTCGATGCGGTCCCCAATACAATCCTTATCGGGGGACGCCTCGCAGCAAGTCTTTCAGGGGGCACCAGTGGCTCGCCCACGCACCTCCGCCGTCACAAAGGGGGGGGACTCCGCGTCTCTCCGTCTCCCCGTGTCGGTCAGCGGCTCGGAGGCAGTCTCCAGGGGTCCCGCCGTGGTGGGTCTAACCACCGGAGCCGTGGCAGAGGGTCGCGGACCGTCCAGTATGCTCACCCCGCATGGGCGAGGGGGAGGGGCACCGGACCGGCAACAGGCGGAGTCCGCGGCCGCACGTCGCATGACGCCAGCCGGGTGCTGAGCTCACCTGAGCCCGCTGCTTGCGGCCTGGTCCCTCGGTGATGCGGGCTCCATCTCGCCCAGCCACGCCTCTCGTTCCCCAGCGCCGCCGGAGCTACCGCCGAATCCCCACTGGTTAGGGAGCTGGCGGGGGCCTAGAATCGGTGAGATATCGCTGCACAAGAAGGATCTTCAAGGATATTAAGGGCAGTGCACGGCGGAGCTGTGGAACTAGGCAGTCATTTCGCTTGCCGGCTAGCTCCGCCCCCCTCAGTTTTAAAATACGTTCGTTTTAAGATCAGATCGTGGCTAACAACATGTACAACCTCCCGGCTTCCGCCTCAGGAGGATACACACACACACACACACAGCTATCAGGTGCTTGCCTCAGGGGGAACCCTTATGTACGCGACTAGAGCGCGTCACAAGCACTCCAGCACACCCAATATGTCTGCCGTGCAAATCCTGGCCGGGACCACCGCGACAGCGTCAACGCTCGGCTGCGAGTGGCCCGGGCAGCAGGGAGGAAAGGAAGGGGAGAAAAGGCTTTGCAATCAAGCCTGAGCCCTTGGAAATAAATTTAAAAATTTGTTCCTCAGATTTAAAATACGTTCGTTTTAAGATCAGATCGTGGCTAACAACATGCACAACCTCCCGGCTTCCGCCTCAGGAGGATACACACACACACAAACAGCTATCAGGTGCTTGCCTCAGGGGGAACCCTTATATACGTGACTAGAGCGCGTCACAAGCACTCCAGCACACCCAATATGTCTGCCGTGCAAATCCTGGCCGGGACCACCTCGACAGCGTCAACGCTCGGCTGCGAGTGGCCCGGGCAGCAGGGAGGAAATGAAGGGGAGAAAAGGCTTTGCAATCAAGCCTGAGCCCTTGGAAATAAATTTAGTTTTAAAATACGTTCGTTTTAAGATCAGATCGTGGCTAACAACATGCACAACCTCCCGGCTTCCGCCTCAGGAGGATACACACACACACAAACAGCTATCAGGTGCTTGCCTCAGGGGGAACCCTTATGTACGCGACTAGAGCGCGTCACAAGCACTCCAGCACACCCAATATGTCTGCCGTGCAAATCCTGGCCGGGACCACCTCAACAGCGTCAACGCTCGGCTGCGAGTGGCCCAGGCAGCAGGGAGGAAAGGAAGGGGAGAAAAGGCTTTTGCAATCAAGCCTGAGCCCTTGGAAATAAATTTTAAAATTCGTTCCTCAGTTTTAAAATATGTTCGTTTTAAGATCAGATCGTGGCTAACAACATGCACAACCTCCCGGCTTCCGCCTCAGGTGGATACACACACACACAAACAGCTATCAGGTGCTTGCCTCAGGGGGAACCCTTATGTACGCGACTAGAGCTCGTCACAAGCACTCCAGCACACCCAATATGTCTGCCATGCAAATCCTGGCCGGGACCACCTCGACAGCGTCAACTCTCAGCTGCGAGTGGCCTGGGCAGCAGGGAGGAAAGGAAGGGGAGAAAAGGCTTTGCAATCAAGCCTGAGCCCTTGGAAATAAATTTAAAAATTCGTTCCTCAGTTTTAAAATAAATTTTTTTTAAGATCAGATCATGGCTAACAACATGCTCAACCTCCCGGCTTCCGCCTCAGGAGGATACACCTACACACAAACAGCTGAATGGATTTAATTCCTTTTGGTATCATATTATGTATTAAAATATTCTCCATTTTTATAAATTGGCTTGGGATTTTTCTTATGTTGTGTTTTCACTTTATTACTGTTTGTGCGCTGCATAAATACTTTGCACTTTGCCTCTAAGTTAAGCTTGACTTCTTTTGTGCCAAGCTACTAGAGTGTTAAGCATGTGTTAATTTAGTGACTTTTGAAGTACACCTTGAAAAGGATTGTGGTTGTTGCTTGCGTAGGGTTTTCACCCCCATCAATCAATAACCCAATTCGAACTGAAGTTCCTGGCTGGCTGAGGTATGCACTCAGGCCAGACAGGAACCACCACTTCAGTCATGGTAAGCCAGATACACAATAAGGTAACCCTTGCTCACCCTCTGGTAGCTTGGCACAGCACAGAGAAGTCATGCTTATCTACAAAGGCAATGTGTAAAGTATTTGTGCAACATTCACACACAGTAACACAATGAATGCACCACAAAAAGTCCCAACACAGATTTAGAAAAATAGAGAATATTTATCTGGGCAAAATCAGACCAAAACAACAAAAATCCAATCAGTATAAGTCGAGATATGAATTTTTAAATAATAAATCAAAAATAGTGCTTAGAAGTCACAAGCGGTCAAAAGGTTACTTGAGGTCGCGAGGGATGGGAGCAAATACAAAGTTCAGGCGCACCACAATCGACGGCAAGCTGGTTATAGGACCCAGACAGCTTCCGCTGAAGAAATACCTCGGATGGAGCTTTGGTCGACTTCAACAGCCTACTGAGTCATCGACGAGCCGCAAAAACAGGGGACTGTATCAAGCTCTGTTGAAGTGAATGCAATGCGAAGTCACCAAAAAACCTCAGAGCATCATTCTCAAGCCGTGCAGGGTGTGGAACTACTATCGTCAGGCAGCCTCTGCCTCGGCTTCGAAGGGCAATGCAGCAGAATGTTTCATGCAGTCGATGCAATGCGTCAGTGTTTGATGAAAGCAGCTGCAGAACCTAATTCTGAGGCCCAGACCTTGAAGGGGACAAACCAGGCAAGGGTAGGACTCACAGAAGGCAGAGTACAGGAGCACAAGCAGAATTGTAGGTAGTCTTTTGTGTCACTGAGACTTCAGAAAACAGGAGCAAGAAGCCCCTTGAGATCACATGGAGGGAAGGCAGAGTCCTTCCAGCAGAGTCAGGTAGCCGCAGACAGCAGGACAACAAGCAGAAAAGCAGTCCTTCCAGAAAAGTAGTCCAGTTGAGTCCTTGAAGCAGCACAACAGTCCTTCTGAGAAAGGTTCAGCTCAAGATCCGGAAGTGTCTGGTTTGATGGGGTCAGAGACCCAATACTTATACCCAAAAGTGCCTTTGATGTAGGGGGTGACTTCAAAGGAACTCTCTAAAATGCACAAGGATCCCTTTCAACCTAGTCCTGTCATCCAGGCTAACCCTGGGGGATAAATCAGTGCTTAGTGTGTGGACAGGACACTACCTATTGTGTGTGTGTCAGCCCCCCTCTCCATTCTACCCTGCTCAGGACGACCCATCAGAATGCAGATGAGTGTTCAGAATGCAGATTAACCTCACCTTCCTGCGCTTGTGGCTGTCTAGAGGAAATGCACAAAGTGTAGCTGTCACCCAACCTATACATGTATTGGAGACAGGCTGTCAGGCACCAAAAGCAGTGAGTACAGAGAAATGTCCACTTTCTAAAAGTGGCATTTCTAAAACAGCAAAGTTAAATCCAGCTTCACCAGTAAGAAGGCTTTATCATTACCATTCCAAACATAAAAAAGCTACCCCTCTCTGATTAGGAATTACAGTTTAAAAGTATTTTAAGGAATTCCCAGTGCTGGGCTATGCGAGGGGTAGGCCTCACAGAAGTGAAAAACAAAATAGGTTGTTTGACACTACCAGGACATGAAAAACATAAAGGCACATGTCCTATCATTTACTTACTTAGAACCGTGCCCTTAGGGTTACTTATGGCCTAACTTAGGGGTGACATATATGTAATAAAAGGGGAGTTTAAGGCTCGGCAACTAGTTTTAAATGTCAAGTCGAAGTGGCAGTAAACTGCATACACAGGCACTGCAGGGGCAGGCCTGAGACAGGTTTGAAAGGCTAGTTCTGTGGGTGGAACAATCAGTGTTGCAGCCCAATAGTAGCATTTGAAGTACAGGTGGTGGGTATATGGAATACCACTTTACAAAGGACTTACCAGCACAACAAACATGCCAGTCAGGGATACACAAATTTCATCCTGTTTAGGATAGAAGCACATGCACGTTAGAACTGGTTAGCAGTGGTACAGTGCTCAGAGTCCTAAGGCCAACAAAAAGAATCATCAAAAATGGGAGGCAAAAGGAAAAAAGATGGGGGAATGAACACCCAAAGGATGACAAATCTAACACCCAACTTCTTACAATCATGTTAAGTTCCTGCTTAACTGTTGCTGTGCCCCATTCCGTGGTTGTGTTCCTCCTCACTACGAAACCCCAGTATCTCTCCACAGCCTGACTGTTCAATACAAAATATTGATGTTGTTTGTTTCCCATATTATTCTGGTCCGTTCTTCCACTTCAAACCCTGCCTCTTTAATGCCCAACTGTGAGTATGGGAATCCCCACCATTGTATCCTTGAACCTGCCCACATTATGTAACCCTGAATTGATCTGACTGATCTACCACTTAATGACTGTGAGCTAATATACTTGTTAATGGGTCAAGTCTCAGAATAATGAAGGTGTTTTGTTTTCTGTTTGCGCTTTATGCACTGTGTAGCAAATTACTCAGTGTTGTCATCTACCAACTGTGAAATCAGCTAAAATTGTTAAGCTTATTGGTCTCACCCGAGCTTCCATCATTGTCTTAGAAATGATTGTCACTATCTACATGGACTCAAAGTACCTGTTTGGAGTGATGCACAACTTTGGGCTCCTATGAATAAGGATTTCTGTGTGTTTCCTATTTTTTTGCACCAATTTCGTAGAAGAGCTTAGAGGAGGAGGCATTCTCTTTCGAGGGGAAATCCTCTTCCTTCTGAGAAGATATAAGGTCGGCCTCCTTCTCTCTCCTTCAAGATTTTAGATGGAAGTGTTTTGCAGAGGTCACATCTGGAAGTTATATACCAAGGATATAGACATTAGATGCACTACAAGTGCGGACCATTAATTTAGGTCTTTCTTTGTCTGCATTCTAAACAAGCTTTGAAGCGAGATCTCTTCTTCTGTTCTGCTTTTATGGTAGTTGAAATTCTCCCCTCTGTAAGAACAAAATATGAAGAAAATACACCTAAAACAATTCAAAGTAAATGAGTGCTACAGCTAGGGTTGGCTACAGTCGCAGGATTTTCAGGTAGCTGGCAAAAGCCCAGAACAATGACCTGTAGGTAGCAAAGAGCAGACCTCTTTCCAGAGACTCCCTCACAAACTATGTACAGTAGAAATCTGGGTTTTGGTGATCTCAGCAAATCCACGCATTGGCTAAAGTTGGGGCTGTTTAAAATGAGGAAGATGTCCTACAAACCAAATACTGTTGTTGGGCCTATGGTCATTTCAACACTGCTTATTTCCACTTTCTATTTCTATTTCTATTTAGGGGGTTTTGTAAAGCACTTGGTGACGCACAGCGGCGTGTCCCCGCGCTGAGGAGCAGATACTTACTGGAACCTACAGAAGCGGAATACCTTACTGTACGAATAGTGCAGTTTTAAGCTTGGCTCTAAAGATTAGTTCTGATGGTTCTAGTCGCAATGCCATGGGTAGTTTGTTCCATCTAGAGGCTGCAAGGTACCTTAAGGATCTTCCGCCCATCCGTGCTCTAGACACCTTGGGAATAGCCAGGAGTCCTGAGCCGGAAGATCTCAGGGAGCGGGACGGCTCGTAAGACGTCAGCAGTCCTTTCAAAGGGAGAGGAGACCTCCCATTGATGATCCGATGGCACGTGCATAGTGCTTTGAATTCTACCCTGCTTCTGATCGGGAGCCAATGCAAAGACCGGAGGGCCGCTGAGGATGCGGCTCTTCTGGGTAGTCTAAGCACTAGTCGGGCAGCGGCATTCTGTAAGACCTGTAGGCGGCTCAAATTCTTCTCCAAGGTCCCTAAATAGAGAGGATTCCCATAGTCCATCTTTGATGTAACTAGTGCATGCACCAGGGTTTAAAAGTACTGTGGATTCCTAGCCTTATGAGGGGGACAGAATGATTCAAGCATGTGAAATGTTGCAAGATTCAGTGCTGTCAAAATTGATGATTACATTACATTAAGTATTTTGCAGTACCATAAAGGTTCATAAGTAATTAACAACACTAAATAAAAATCCAACACCAAAGTATATTTTTATGTACCTTTAGACACCAAAACGAACTAAATAGCAGACATATAATCAGAGTTATGGATTTTAAATGTATAAGAAAATAAATTCATTAAAATAGTACAGACATTTAACATTGCGGACAATAGGAAAATCTTCCTGTGACAATCGGTTACTTAGTGCTCGAGTTACGTTGTACCCTCGCAGGGTAGAGGTCTTTGGGGTTCCAGAACGAGGGTTTAACAGTCAGTTCAATTTTACCTGGCCTGTGGAGTCCAGGTGCAGTGGTTGTTCTGGCTGTCAGTGGTCATCAATCATGAGTAGCACCTGTGCTGCTTTTACCATAGAAACGATGCCACCAGAAAGGGGATGCAAATACACAAGAACGGGGTCATTGCTGACATAGGTCGCCTGTGTTGTGAAGTGCCTTTTTATTGCAGGGTCGAGTTAACGGGTCAGTTACCTGACTGCTAACCAACAAGCCATGGTAGCGATAAAAGTAACAAAAAGGAACTTCAACATATTGCCGTACAGGGGATAACGTTAGCAGCTGTTTTGGTGAAAGCCAAAGTACAACTCCCAGAGTGCTCTTCACCATTTACTTCAGGGCAATCCCTCGGAGGGCCTGATGGCCAGTGATTCTTTAGATACAGAGCGTTGTTTTACCTGCACTTTGAAGAGAACTGATACCACCAATCCCGGGGAGTCTGAGGGTGCTCCTGGCTTTCACAAGGTTCCCTCACTTTGGGAGTGTCAAGTTTTAGCCCAGGATAAGGGTTATTCTCTCAGTTCCAAGTCTGTTGCCTCAGGGACACAATGTCCCTCTTTTGCTTTGTGCTCGGGGGCAAAGTCCTGTTGTCGGTTCCCCTTTTGGTTCTTCTTTGAAGTAGATGGTTCAGATCTGTAGAGCTGGTGTCAGGGGGGTCCATTAAATCCTACATTTAGAGCAGTTAGGCCAGTAGCCAATGGGCAAGTAATCCCTGCATCTAGTCTGCCCCTGAGGTGACCACATCCGTTGGTGTAGGCCACCTTTTCTACCCAGAGACCAATATTTCTGCCCTCCTAAAGATGGCAGAGATTAACTTTAGGTGCACAGATCAGGCTGCTCACATTGGAGGTGTGACCAGCCTTCCGGGAGGTGTACACCCCCTGAATACCTAATTTCCCTCCTTTCCAGAGTCCAAACATGCCTGGGGGAAGGAGAGGGCTGTGTACTCCTCAGGGGAACAGCCCCGATGCATATCACCACTCTGATGTGTCACTTCACTATCCCACTTAGGGAGGGGTGGGAGGTGTGACCTCCTTCCTGCACAAACCTTTGTTCCGACTTCTCGGAATGCTAACACCACCTGGCAGGAGGTCAGAAACCTGTCTTGGTGGCATCTGCTTTGGGAAAACCCAGGCTGGCCAACCACAGCACATCAGCTAGGGTAACCAGGTGGGCAACCACTGGGTAGCCGCCTGGGTGCATGCCAGTTTTCCCTTGGCACCAGATTTGTGG
This sequence comes from Lissotriton vulgaris, assembly GCF_964263255.1. NCBI lineage: Eukaryota > Metazoa > Chordata > Amphibia > Caudata > Salamandridae > Lissotriton > Lissotriton vulgaris. The sequence continues at coordinate 2,111,372,014 of NC_141689.1, read as the reverse complement.
TAGGGGAGAAATGGCATGCTGTTTGACACCAAACTCAACATATTTAGGTTGCTCCATAATGCAGCTAGCAACCCGGCTATGCATCTGGGCAAGCCCCATATTATCCTATGGACGGCTATCATTCATAGTGTACTTTAATGGTAAAGCCAATATAGAGACATGTACACTTGCACTTACTTATCTACACTTTTAATATACTGCACCCTGCCTCCTGGGCACAAAAGACCTTCTGTAATGGTGACTGACATTTACTTAAGAACAGTACTGTGACCCTGTCACACATGGTAATGACAAAGTAAAAATGAAGCAGTAAACACTATTCCTGCAGTCTGCAATGGCCGGCCTGCTTTCATCTGTTTACCTGGTTGCCTCAGGGCTGCACAACCAGTGCTGCAAGCCCTGAACACCTTTTTACCACCCATGCCCTGGGTACCACCGAACCGCTTACCAAGGACTTACAAGGGGAGTAGGGTTTCTGTCAAATGTGGATGCTAATGACACATCACATTTAGGGAGAGAGCACTGGCACTGGTGCCTGGTTAACAGGCTTCATTGCACTGTCAGAGTCGAAAACCAGCACCCAGTAGTCCAAATGGGGGCAAAAAGTGGGGGACATCTGCAAAAAGAAGCTTTTGTATTTTTCCTACTTTTCTCTAATATTCTTTCGTGTGTCGTTAAATGGTGTCATGATTATTCTTTAGACTCCATATTACTCTTTGGAGCTTCTAAACAGCCCTTTAATATGGCTACAGCTGTCTCTATATTTTTACAAATCCCTTTTCAATTTTAACTACCTTAGGCAGCGGCTGCAATGCCGAACACCTGCACTCCTGTGTGCCCTTTTTTGGTTTGCTTGTCTTCAAGGAGACTTGATAAACCCTTCCCTAGGCATACTGCTCATCTCTTAGGACAAACGCTGCTGTGCTTCATGATCCTAGCAGTATTCTTGTGGGGAAGCCATTCTAAACATGATGTGGCCTTCTGTGTCCGCGTGCTTTCCGTCAACAGGTATGAGCTTGAAAAATGTTTGTGTTCCCTGTGGTCATAGTATGGGATATTATGTTGGCTTTTACATTTTTCTAGATGTCCTAATGATACAGTTACATCACAGTCAGTCCTGGAGCCCATTATGACCTGTTTTTGCCCTGACAAGTTCCCATATTTGGGAATAACATATCACAATATGGCAAGTTAAAGCCTTATATTTTCGGGAATGCAGGACAGCAAGAAAGTTACTCCAACTGCACAGTCTTAAGCCAGACGTGTTTCGGGCGTCCTATCGCCCTTGTTCACTGGCAGAAAGGGAGAAGAGCAGCGAGTGCACCACCTGCGCATTAAACTACCCCGCCCCAGTGGACGTATGCGCACAGGAATGCTGGTAGTTGTAGTGCACTTGAAATATAGCCACAGTGGGTTGCTGCCATCACCCCAAATGTCGCAAAAATGTCCCAAGTGGGAAGCTTGAAGATCACAAGCCTGCCGTCCTGCCCATACACCTTCCAGAAATCGGCCCCGCCATCCAAGCAGCGTCTCTTGTCTTTGCCGCTGCGGGCCCGCTGTGATAACGGTGGGGCTCCATCGCGGTCCAGGCTGGCCGCGTATATGAAAAAGAACGAGTTGCCTCAGGTGATGGAGCCACAACATGGCAAGTTAAAGCCTTATATTTTCGGGAATGCAGGACAGCAAGAAAGTTACTCCAAATGCACAGTCTTAAGCCAGACACGTTTCGGGCGTCCTATCGCCCTTGTTCACTGGCAGAAAGGGAGAAGAGCAGCGAGTGCACCACCTGCGCATTAAAAAAATATATACATATATATATATACATATATGTATATACATATATATCTCTCTCTCTCTCCAAGGGCACTCGTGGGCATGTGTTCGGTCACGTGAGGGTGGACTCACAGGTATAAATGCTCCAACATCCAAAGATGACCAGCACTCTTGGGGCTGGTCAATCATTCATTTATTAGAACGCGTAGAAAAGCAGACACGTTTCGGCAAGCTCCTTTATCAATGCCAGCATTTTGTGCCGTGTAGTTAATTTCAAACGGGTATGCCCAGACGTGGGTCCCTTGTTCACTTTGCCACTGGATTCTAGCTAGCTTGGCTGATGAAGAGTTTTACCCAGAAACTGGTCCCGGGATGCTTGTTTCCGGTTCAGGGAAGACCTGGCTCGGCAGTTCGGGGTGGACTGTTCCCGTGAGGCACAGGGTCAATACTGATTTGCATATAGCTGGGTCTAAGCTGAGGTGGCGAAGTGAGCTAAAGAACGATGATGGATTCAACCCTGATCAGTGACTGGGGGTGAGTGTCTGAAAAGTTTCAGCGCTCCGTCCATCATCTCCTTGTGTTTGGTTCATTTAAGTATACCATTCAAACAAACTCATTTGATGAGGCTGAAAGCTCATAATCAAAGGACTACTCTCAAGGTGAGTCTCTTACTCCTTTACTGCAGTCGCCATCTTATAACATAAAAAGACATATAGAAATTCAATTTCATTCATTGCCGTGAGTACTATAGTTGGATTTCAAGTTCATTTAAACAATAAGTATCACACTCAATATCGTAACCATGATTCAACATATATTGAAAATTGGAAAATGATGGTGTAATGAATGTGTTGGCAACAATTACGTGATAGCAAATGAAAATCATAATGCTAGTTTCTTGTGACAATCACAATGCCTCTACATGGGTCCCGAATGACTTACTGAAACATTTACCCATACTGCAGCAGGTAAAGGCAAAAGGATATTGAGCTTCTTAAATCTATATATCTTGTGTGCTACTTTATTCAAAATACTTCTTGTGCTTTAAAATAGTGGCCTTTATACTTTCTGGTTCACCACTGTATTTACCGCTTGTGTGAAGAAAGCATTTTATTTCCTCACTTCCTGCTAGATGGTTAGCGAGGACAGTAGCCTAGCTGCTTACATCTGGCAGGTTACATAAAGCCGATGCCGAAGCACTGCCAGCAGGTCCATGCAAGAGGATATTGCACTTTTTAAATCTTTTTATCCTGTGTGCTACTTTATCCAAATACTTCCAGTGCTTTTAAATTACGGCGTTTATGCTTTCATGGTCCACCATGGGGGCACATTTATGAAAAGTGACGCATCGCTGCGTGAAAACAGCGATGCGTCACTTTTCACTGCGCACTCCTTGCGACATTCCTGATGCGTCATATTTAATGTATGACGCATCATGTCGCAAGGAGTTACAGATACGTCAGTATTTCTGACGTATCTTTAAGCGCAAAAGTGACGCATTGCTGGAGTGTGTCACAAAAGTGACGCAACTCCAGCAATGCGTCCTTTCACATGGGGAAAGCCCCATGTGAAAGGGCATGCGTCAGTCTTACGCCTGCTGTGAGGCAGGCGCAAGATTTTGACGCAACAGCGTCCTAAAAGTGACGCAGTGAAATCTCATAGATTTCACTGCGTCACTATTACAAGGCTTTTTGCGGGGGAACGCCCCCTCTGCATACATTATACCTGACGCAGGTATAATGTGGCGCAGGGGTTTAAAAAGTGACGCATCTACGTAGATGCTTCACTTTTTAAATATGGCGTAACAAGGCGCATTTTTTACACCGCCGGTGCGTCACAAAAAGTGACGCACCGGCGGCGCAAAACTGACGCAAGGCCTTCATAAATAAGGCCCATGGTATTTTCCGCTTGTGTGGAGAAAGCATTTTATTTCCTCACTTCCTGCTTGATTGTTATCGAGGACAGCAGCCTAGCTGCTTATATCCGGTAGGCTACATAAAGCTGATGCTTGCGCCAAAACTCAGCCGGTGCACTGATGGCACACCAAAGACAAGTCCATCTGCGCCTGTCAGTGCCTGATCATCGCCCGGACCCCTGCCTCTTTTACTACCGAACTAAGGATTACCTACTCTTCAGAAGCTCTATTTAAAGTTTAGAACTTCCATGAAACCCATGCTTCTGCAGCTACCTACTCCAATGGTACTTGACAAGATTTTGCCCTTAAAAGTCAGTGCTACTTCTAACCATAACTCACATGCGCCCTGAAACACTACAGAAGTAAGAATAAAAAATGCTATCTGCAAAAAACTGTTGAGACTCTGGCGTTGTACTAACAAATTACCAGACAAGGAGGCCTATAGAGCTTTGTTAATGGTGTATCATCAGCTCATAAGAAAAGCCTGCAAAATGCTAATTTCCAATCAAATTGAGCAGGCTGGGAACTCGGCTTAAGAGCTATTTAAAGTGCTTAATGCTTTCACTTGCCTGCCCAAGAAGTACATGCAAATAATCAAAATGGAGGGAGAAAGAAGAAGCTGTGATCCATTCAGCTTCCTTAATCTATATCCAAAAATCAGGTAGGGCATGGATCACTTGTCCTGCATAATCTGGGCTAGCAATTCTAAGGGGCCGATTAGGATGGCGGACGGAAACGTGTTCCGTCCGCCATGGTCGCGGTAAAAATACTCCCGACCGCTCAGCGGATAATCCGCGGTAGCGATTAGGATATAACTGACAGCAAACATCCGACCGCGGCGGACGGATAACATGAAAGTCCGCCACAGGTGGACGGTACTACATAAATTCTCACCGCCGCGGACGCAAACACTGCGGAAACATAGCCAACAGCCGCACGACCTGCGGAGGGTCCGGCCGCACGATTAGGATAACCCCGCAACCCCAACAGAACTCACCAGTTCCCACAACCGCCGTGGAATGATAGGAAAATGGAGCATGACTGTGGAAGGACCAAACGACCATCACCCCTGCCGTCAAACCGATTCTAAAATGGCAGACGGGAGTAAATACACAACACACAAAACAGGACACCCACCCACCTGAAACACCCACCACCAACAACTACACGCCCCAAGGCCCACCCCCCCCCAACACAAACAAGAACATCCAAGTCACCTATTCCACAGAACACCTGACTGACAACAACCATTGGGACACAAGAACCACACAGAGTATAAAAGGAATCCCTCCCATGACCACAATCCATTGCATCATAGCACACCTTGATGAAAGAGGCAGAATACCATGAACAGCAGAGACACACACACACACACATAGAACCTGCAAACCAGCACACCCACCACACAAACCTCCACAACAACATCCCTACATACCACACACCTGCACACCCACCCCACCCACACCTTGCACAACACACACCATGGCACCCAAGAAAAACCCCAAGTTCACAGACACTGAGTTGAAGGTCATGGTCGATGAAATCATCCGGGTGGAACCACATCTATTCGGCAACCTAGTCCAGCAGACCACCTTGGCAACCAAAACCAACATGTGGGACAGGATAGTGACCAGAGTCAATGCTTCAGGGACCGTGCCACGCACCAAACACGAGATCCAGAGGCGGTGGCATGAACTCAAGACAAGGGTGAAAGGCATCAGGGCCAAGAACCACCTGCGGGCACACCACACTGGCGGCGGCACTCCCCCGGAGCCCATACCATTCACAAAATGGGAGGAGAAGGTGCTGGGCATACTGCACCCAGAGAGCCTTGAAGGAATAGAAGATGGACTTGAGACTGGTAAGTACAAACCAATGACCACTATCACACAGCACTACAACTCGGGGGGGGTGGGGATTGCTCCAGCACTACAACTCCCAACAGGCACCCATGTTCACAGGGAGGGTGGTGGAGTGTTGGGGAGGTTGGGGGGTTTGGTCCAGCACTACAACTCTCAACAGGCACCCATGTTCACAGGGAGGGTGGTGGAGTGTAGGGGAGGTTGGGGGGGGGGGGTGCTCCAGCACTACAACTCCAACAGGCACTCATGTTCACAGGGAGGGTGGTGGAGTGTAGGGAAGGTGGGGGGGGGGGTTGGACCAGTACTACAACTCCCAACAGGCACCCATGTTCACAGGGAGGGTGGTGGAGTGTGGGGGTGGGTGGGGGGGATGGTCCAGCACTACAACTCTCAACAGGCACCCATGTTCACAGGGAGGGTGGTGGAGTGTGGGGAAGGTTGGGGGGGTTGCTCCAGCACAACAACTCCCAACAGGCACCCATGTTCACAGGGAGGGTGGTGGAGTGTGGGGGAGGTTGGGGGCGGGGGGGGGGGGTTGCTCCAGCACTACAACTCCCAACAGGCACCCATGTTCACAGGGAGGTTGGTGGTGGAGTGTGGGGGCGGGGGGGGGTTGCTCCAGCACTACAACTCCCAACAGGCACCCATGTTCACAGGGAGGTTGGTGGTGGAGTGTGGGGGAGGGTAGGTGGATTGGTCCAGCACTACAACTCCCAACCTACCACCATGTACAGTCCCACAGCAAGAACGAGTCCGCATACCATGTGCAGACCACTGCATCACCCTCTGCAAACTCATATGTAGGTAGCCTTCTTCACAGGGGCACCATCCAATAGCAGGACAGGCCCACACATATCCAAGTATTGTCTACCCACCTCCTCACCACCATAATGCCCAGTACTGTGGAACACTCCAATTTCAAGACACCAACAACCATGTCCTCATGCCCTACTAAATAGAAATGTCACAACAACAAACCTGTCATGTCCACAGCATTGATTTTCATATTCTTGTCCCTCAGGTGAATGTGAACTGACTGGAGAAAGCAGCAGCCGCCAGCACCATTCGCCCACCTCACAGCATGGACTCTCAGGTGATGATCCGGTGGACACCTTGGGTGCGGAGGACGATGCCGGGCCAACTACAATCCCAGGGCCATCATGCTCACAGGCCAACCCTGCCTCCACCGCCATCAACACTGCACCAACAGCAACTACTGCCACTGTGACCTGTACAGCTACCACCACCACCACCACTCCTGCCACGGATATCTTGCCTGACCCATCGGACGATGATGGACCTTCTACATCACAGCTTAGCAGGCAGAGTGGACGGGTGAGGGCACAAGTGACGGTGCAGCTTCAAGGCGAGGCCGTGAACAACACCCAGCCCATCCTGGGACAGAGACCCTGGATGCCATTGCCAGAGTGGAAGCCTCCTACGAACGGTCTCAGGCACATGCCGATCGTGCCCACCAAGACTCCATAGACACCTGCCAGCGGTTGCGGTCAGTGGACACCCGTTTGGGACAAATAGTTGACATCTTTGGCGAGCTAACAGCTCTTTGTAGGGAGTGGTTATCCCACACCACACCACCTCCCCCTTCCCCAAGTGGGCAGCGGGATAGGGCACCAAGCCCACCTCCCCCTTCCCCAAGTGGCTAGCGGGATAGGGCACCAACACCATCCACCCTCCCCCAAGTGGCCAGCGGGACAGGCCACCAACACCACCACCACCATCACCTGAGGCCACTGACAGGGAGGTTGTCCCTCAACAACCTGCCCCCACAGCTGGCACTGCTCCGGCTCCAAGACGGAGGGGTCGTCCTAGGCAAGATACAGCTCACAGCAGTGGCAATGCACCAAACACCCGCTCAAAGAGGGGCCGCCACTGACTTCACCCTTCCTTGAGCTTGGCATGCACTCTGCAAACTATCTTGCAACACAATGCCAAGCATTGGCACACGTCTGTTGGACTATGTGTAGATCACACAATATGGTGTCCCCACGGTGTTTTCATCTGATTTGACCTTCAACTCTCACTTCCCCAACAACACCTATCTGTAAATATGCACTAACAGTAATCCACACCCTACAAATAAACACCACGTAAACACTCAATGCTGTGTGACCTCCATGTTTCATTCAAAGGTTCATTTTAGTACTTGTCATTACCAGGTGCAGGTATCAATGTACTTGACAATCATGTCTCTGTGTGAGTGACCTAGGGAAAATGAGACAACAACAAGCACAGGTAAGGAAACTGATTCACAACCATCATACCACAACATACAGCAACATCCCACAAACCACACTCACCTCAAATTAAGCGGATCACAGGACACACATCAGGGACGTACACCATCTCCCACACCCATTTGCAAACAGAACATACCAGAACAGGCACCCTCCACAGACCACATCCAGACATCACCAGCTAACATACATCACGCTTTGAACACCAGCACAAGAGGAAGTTACTCACTTTTAACTAAAGTAGGGAGCAATGAGCTGAAGCCTCTGGTCCACACCTTCTTCCTCACCACTATCCTCATCACTGGACATGGGTGATATGGGAGGCGGAGCAACCTGTTGGTTTGCAGGGTCCATGATCAGTGCAATGTTGTTGCGTAAGGCCAGGTTGTGGAGCATGGAGCAGGCAACCACGATCTTGCATACTTTTCCGGGTGAGTATGGCAGGGCCACTCCGGTTTTATCAAGGCACCGAAACCTAGACTTCAGCATACCAAACGTACGTTCCACCACCCTACGTGTCCTCCGATGGGCTTCATTGTAGCGCATTTCTCCTGGGGTAGTTGGATTCCATAGGGGGCTCAGTAGCCACGGTCAGTTTGGTTACGCAGAGTCGCCTAGGTAGGGGGATGACAGACGCATACATTACTACCAGGATTGGTGGGAACAGCATGTCACACATACAACACAGTAGTCATCACAGTACACTCACCTACAAGCCACGCACGTTCTTGATGCAAATTAGCCATCAGTTGGGGGACATTGCTGCTCCGTAGGTTGTGGGTGTCATGTGGGGACCCTGGAAACCTTGCACACACATGTGAGATGATGTTGTCAGCCAGGCACACCACTTGCACATTTATAGAGTGGTAGTGCTTCCTACTACGATAGACAGCTTCACATGCCTGTGGTGGAATAAGAGCAATATGTGTCCCATCAATGGCACCCACTACGTGTGGGATCTGGGCCAGGGCATAGAAGTCACCCTTCACTGCAGGCAGCTCTGCCGGACGTGGGAAATGGGTGTATTCATCTTTGTAAGACATTATGGCATCCAGCACATCCCGCAGTACCATGCTGAACATGGATTGGGACATCCCCCCGGCATGTCCAACTGTGTACTGGAAAGTGCCAGTTGCAAAGAAGTGAAGTGCCGCCATCACCTTTGCTATGGGTGTAATTGATCCTGGATATGTCCTGCGTGGCTGAAGATGAGGCGACAATTGGCCCACAAGGTCCTGCAACCTCCATCTGTCCAGCCTGAATTTGCGGATCACCTCCTCGTCAACCATGTCCTCCAGCACAGTGTATGGGCGATGCACATTTTGAGCCCTCCTGTGTGGGATTAGATGGGAGCAGATGTCAATTCAAAAACAACGTACATCTGGGCCACACCATCACATCTTGACCAACACAATACAAATTATACATGTATAAGACACTGATTGTATGTGTTACGTGACAAAAATATAAGGCACTACAGCTGCCTACACACACAATTTACATCCTGAAACAACATCCGTTGTGCTAAAATGTCGAAGGTCACGTGCAGACATGTTGAAAGGACTGCCAACATAACATGACAGATAGCCCAAGTGTGGAGAAGCGTCGCCACAGACACACCATGACGTGCACACACAACACGAACATGGACCACACCCTCAATGTCATCATGCACCCATTAACCCACCTACAATGCTCTGCATCCTCACATGACAGGCATGGGCATACAACAAGCGACACACATATGCATACCCAGTAAGCATGTATTCCACCATCAATGCGACTTGCACACACAAACCACACACTCACAACAGCTTCTGGATGTGGGTACACAGCCGTGATGTACTGTGTAGATGTGCACCAATAGAAACGTGTGACCCCAAAACCAAGACGTAAACACATAGCCATGCACATGTGATGCAACTTGGGCGCACATCACGGGCCTATGTACAACACTGGCTAGGTCAAGAGTATGGCCACACATGTCAACAATGGACACAACTGATACACGTGTACACGTTCCATTGGCATGACATGGCGTATACTGTCGATTTACGGACATGTCGTGACACACATGTACAACTCTGAACATGACATGTGTGTGGCGACATGCCTTGTGTGGACACACGACATCCGGGTACGCCTTCCCCCAACACATGAGTTGATACTTGAAAGTGCAATAGTGCATTACATTTGCTGAGTTTGCAAGGACCATCACAGTCACACACTGCCAACTGCATGCGCGCACTACCGCGATGGTGCATCATTTGAAATTAAGCATTCAATGGCGTCGCAATGGCGGAGCACGCATTCCGCGGGGGCGGGGCAGGATAACACATATCCGCACCCGGCACCCGGCGGTCGGTGATTGGCCAGGCCCGGCGGTGTGCGGTGGGTGCTGGTATGTGACTGTAAGGGGGGGTTCCAACTGCCATTCCCACTTGCACATTCAAATGTATGCGTTATCCTGCCTGCCCCGCGGAATGCGTGCTCCGCCATTGCAACACTATTGAGTGCTTAATTTCAAATGATGCACCATCGCGGTAGTAAGCACATGCGGTTGCCGGTGTGTGACCGTGACGGTCCTTGGACATGTAGCCAATGGAAACAGGTTACGGGGGGCACGTAAGACATTTAAAAAAATAGCGGAAGCAGTGCACCGCCACAGCAGGGCCAGTCATTGGCTCTTTTTGAAAGAGGCAGCCCGGAAAAACCAATTGCAGCAGACGTGTGCCACTGATATCAGCTCAGGGCCCTATATATGCGTGAATCTCTGCAGCACACATCCACTGCTTCCAGACTCTGCTGCCTGCACCCATCACCTCTACCTGCTGCTGCTGACCAGTCCGCCAACTGGTGCCTGAAACCATCACCTCTACCTGCTGCTGCTGACCAGCCCGCCAACTGCTGCCTGCACCCATCACCTCGACCTGCTGCTGCTGACCAGTCCGCCAACTGCTGCCTGAAACCATCACCTCTACCTGCTGCTGCTGACCAGTCCGCCAATTGCTGCCTGCACCCATCACCTCTACCTGCTGCTGCTGACCAATCCTCCAACTGCTGCTGTTGTGCCACAGTCAGGGACCCTGCCATGTCGAGAGTGCGAGAGATCCGGTCTCGTCCCTTCACCGCAGTGGAGCTCGATGTACTTGTGGACGGTGTTCTCCGCAACTATGACCGCCTCTACGGTGCCCCCGGACAGTTGGTAGGTGCAGTGGGGGACATGTTGGTGTGCATGAGGTGGTCACTGACTCCTGGCTTCTGCAATCTTGGTGGTGTGCTGTGGGACCTTCACATGTGCTGTACTGTGCATGGCTGCTGCAGGATACGTGTTGCTCCTATCTGTGTGGCTGTCCATATGTCCACTGACTTTCCCATTTTGTCTCCCATAATGGTAGGTCAAGTTGCACCTTCGCAAGGCCGTGTGGAGGACCATAGCACGTGATGTACGGACAGTGGGGGTGTGCAATAGGCGACACACACTGCCACAAGCGCTGGGACGACATCTCCAGGCTCAGCAAGAATGTGGCTGAGATGACACTGGGCCAGATTCCACGGACATCCCGGCTTACACGACGCACCATGACCCCTCTGATGCTCCGTATCATTGCAGTGACGCATCCTGAGCTGTCCGCCCGTTTGAGAGGGGATCAGAAGCAAACTAGCGGTAAGCACACTGAATGTGTGTGTGACTTGTGAGTGCATGTATGTATTGATGCCACACGCTGTAGTGACATCCGTGGTGTGTATGTTGTGCTGCAATAGCATGTTGGTGCCATTGTCGGAGTGTGCGTTGGCACCCATGTCAGCCAGATGGACACACCAGTTGCATTGTAGTGCAGGAACACAGGACATGCCCTTGAGGTCTGTGTTCTCATTGCGACACATGTGTGGTGGTCGGCATGCACTTGCCCTGCTAGCTAGAAGTACATGTTTCACAGGCACCCCCGGTTCTTTGACATGAAGTTGTATGGTAGGGGTGGTTCTTGTGCAGGATGGGGGCTAGATGTTGGTCAGCAGTCAAGGTGTTTTGTGTTTAGAAAATTTCAGTTCGTGAGTGTGTCACTTACGTATACCTCTTCTATCTCTTTCAGCTTTGGCCGAGGGCACTGACCAACAAACGACAGAGCTCAGTGGTGGCAATGCATCAGAATCCGGAAACACACACCAAATCCAATGTCCCCAGGATTCGACTCACCCGCACAGGCGGCAGAGCATTTTCGTTCATAGCTCCAAAATACTGGAACTCGCTCCCACTGACGCTGCGGGAATCCACAAATTACATGTCCTTCAGGAGACAACTAAAGACTTGGTTGTTCTAATATTCCTCACACCACTAGTTTCTTTTCCCCCTCTGAGGTCTTCCCATTCAGGTAAAGCACTGAGATGCCCCTGGGTGAGTCATGCGCGATACAAGAACCATTAACATAACAACAACCGTTAACATAACACACACGCATACTGAGACTGAAGAGAGCAGCCCCGGAGAGGGGGACAGGACTGTCCCTGAGGACTCACATGTGGAGACTCCATCGTCCTCATCTTCAGACGGTGTTGGTGAGTCAGCACTGTTGGTAGACACAGGGAGTGGGCAATCTACACCTTCAGTCGGTACACAGCACACAGGGCCAACACTGCCAACAACTGCAACAAGTACTGCTCGTGCACGCCAGAGTAAGGGGAGCAGAGTGGCCTTCGGTGCAGGCACCGCTGCCCCTGCCCCTGTGACACAAAATGCACTTTGTGCTGAGGCGGTTGATCTGCTGCGACAGCTGTGTGTAGGGCAGACCAACATGATCAATGCATTCCTAGACCACGATAGGAAGTTGGGGCAGGAGGTAGCATTCATGGAGGGAATGCATGGCGATGTTGCTGGTCTACACAGAACAGTTCAGTCGTTAACCAGCACAGTGTCTACAGCCATTCCAAATTTGCAGGCACAAGTGTCGACTACAGTTACCCCATCCACACCACTTGATGTGTCAGCGGAGAGTGACAATACTGAGCAGGGCTCATTTTCGGAATATTGCACTAGAAGCAACCACAGGCAGCAAGGCAGGGTACGGAGGGCACAGACACCATACCCTAGGACAGGGAAATCTTTCACAGACGACGATATCAGCTACCCTGGAGTTGACACACAGGATGATCAAGGGTTGTTGGGCGACAGGGATTCACATGTAACACAGGCACCCCCCTCTAAAGGTACTCCCAAAGGAAGGGCATCTCCCAAGGCCAGGTACACTCCCAAGGACAAGTACACTGCAAAGGAAAGGGCACCTCCCAAGGCCAGGGACACACCCAAGTACAAGGACACTGCAAAGAAAAGGGCACCTCCCAAGGCCAGGGACACACCCAAGAACAAGGACACTGTAAAGGAAAGGGCACCTCCCAAGGCCAGGGACACTGCCAAGCACAAGGACACTGCAAAGGAAAGGGTACCTCCCAAGGCCAGGGACACTCCCAAGGACACGGACACTGCAAAGGAAAGGGCACCTCCCAAGGCCCGGGACACTCCCAAGGACAAGGACACTGCAAAGGAAAGGGCTCCTCCCAAGGCCAGGGACACTCCCAAGGACAAGGAAACTGCAAAGGAAAGGGCACCTCCCAAGGCCAGGGACACTCCCAAGGACAAGGAAACTGCAACGGGAAGGGCACCTCCCAAGGCCAGGGACACACCCAAGGACAAGGAAACTGCAAAGGAAAGGGCACCTCCCAAGGCCAGGGACACTCCCAAGGACAAGGAAACTGCAAAGGGAAGGGCACCTCCCAAGGCCAAGGACACACCCAAGGACAAGGACACTGCAAAGGAAAGGGCACCTCCCAAGGCCAGGGACACTCCCAAGGACAAGGACACTGCAAAGGAAAGGGACACTACAATGGACCAGGACACTACTAAGGACAAGCCAACTCCTAGGGACAGGGCACCGCCCACGGTTCAGGCACATTCCAGAGACAGGACACATCCTGCAGGCAAGGCACCTCCCAGGGACAAGGGTTCTCCCGTGGACACGAGCACCATCAAGGACAGGCATACATCACCCCTGGATGCCCTGAGGCTGATTTTGGAGAAGGAATGTAAAACAAATGTGTCAGCGGTGGAGTCCCCCCATACCTCTACTCCCATCCACACCCTGCAGAAGCAGAGGAAAGTGTACACTGTTGTTGCATCCCCCATTACACATGATGCAGAGGGCAGAAGGCAGGGCCACAGCAAGCGTCAAGCAGGGTCCAGCATGTCCCCAGAGAGCAGACCCACACCAGCACATGATCCACCTTTGTTGGGTGATGTTCATGATGAGGCCACACCACTCACCAGTCCAGTCATGTCCAGGGTGCCCTTCTATATCCCAAGGAAACGGAGACACACCCCTGTGACACCTGGCCACCCCAGTGTCGCTCAAGTACAGCTGTCCCCATCTCCCAGAGCCACCCTGCCTCCTGGCCCATACAGCCCTGTGGCTTATCATTTCAGTGGTCCTAGTGTGTCAGCTGCAGTTCACTCTCATGTGTCAGATAGTGGCACTGTGTCTGTTGTTCGCTGTCATGCCTCATGTAGTAGCACTGTGTCAGTTGTGCCCTCTCCTGTTTCAGGAACTATCAATGTGTGTGTCCGCCACTCTCATGTCTCAGAAGCTGGCATGGTATTTGTTGGTCACTGTGCACGGTCATGTCCTGGCAGTGTGTCTGGGTCTATGGCTCATGCATGTGTCAGTCACTAGAGCTGTGGCTATGTCTTACACTCTTTTATCTGGTGCTGCCAGTGTGTCTGGGTCTATTGGTCATGTGTCAGTCACTACATCTGTGGCTGTGTCCCACACTCCTGTTTCTGGTGCTGGCAGTGTGTCTGGGTCTTTGGCTCATGTGTCAGTCACTAGAGCTGTGGCTGTGTCCCACACTCCTGTTTCTGGTGCTGGAAGTGTGTCTGGGTCTATGGCTCATGTGTCAGTCACTAGAGCTGTGGCTATGTCCCACACTCCTGTTTCTGGTGCTGGCAGTGTGTCTGGGTCTATGGCTCATGTGTCAGTCACTAGAGCTGTGGCTGTGTCCCACACTCCTGTTTCTGGTGCTGGCAGTGTGTCTGGGTCTATGGCTCATGTGTCAGTCATTAGAGCTGTGGCTGTGTCCCACACTCCTGTTTCTGGTGCTGGCAGTGTGTCTGGGTCTATGGCTCATGTGGATGTCACTAGTGCTGTGGCTGTGTCTCACAATTCGGTATCAGACCCTGCCACTGTGTCCGAGGCTACTAGGTCAAGCACTCCACCAGATACAGTGCTGTGATGTGTAGTTCACATCACTCGCATGACATTTTACTTGGTGTGTAGATAGTCCTTTTTAAAAACCCTTGCATTATTTATGTCCATTGGACAGGCCGCTTGGCACACTTCCTTGTGCTGCCTCAGATGTACCTGCTCTGTGGCATGGACTGTTGATGCACTTGGCCCCTCTCATGTGCTGCCTCAGATGTACCTGCTCTGTTATGAACACTGCCCTGTTGCTGTTAGGATGCTGCATTGTGCCCTCTCACATGCTGCCTCTGATGTCCCTGCTCTGTGCCATGGACTGTTGATGCTCTGTGCCCCTCTCATGTGCTGCCTCTGATGTCCCTGATCTGTGCCATGGACTGTTGATGCTCTGTGTCCCTGTCATATGCTGGATCAGATGTACCTGCTCTGTGCCATGGACTGTTGATGCACTTGGCCCCTCTCATGTGCTGCCTCAGATGTACCTGCTCTGTGCCATGGACTGTTGATGCACTTGGCCCCTCTCATGTGCTGCCTCTGATGTACCTGCTCTGTTATAAACACTGCCCTTTTGCTGTTAGGATGCTGCATTGTGCCCTCTCATGATCTGCCTCAGATGTACCTGCTCTGTGCCATGGACTGTTGATGCTCAGTGCCCCTCTCATGTGCTGCCTCAGATGTACCTCTTCTTTGCCATGGACTGTTGATGCACTTATCCCCTCTCATGTGCTGCCTCAGATGTACCTGCTCTGTTCTGTACCATGGCCTGTTGATGCTCGTTGCCCCTCTCATGTGCTGCCTCAGATGTAGCTGTTCTTTGCCATGGACTGTTGATGCACTTGGCCCCTCTCATGTGCTGCCTCTGATGTACCTGCTCTGTGCCATGGACTGTTGATGCACTTGGCCCCTCTCATGTGCTGCCTCAGATGTACCTGCTCTGTGCCATGGACTGTTGATGCACTTGGCCCCTCTCATATGCTGCCTCAGATGTACCTGCTCTGTGCCATGGACTGATGATGCACTTGGCCCCTATCATATGCTGCCTCTGATGTACCTGCTCTGTTACAAACAGTGCCCTGTTGCTGTTAGGATGCTGCATTGTGCCCTCTCATGTGCTGCCTCTGATGTACCTGCTCTGTTATGAACACTGCCCTGTTGCTGTTAGGATGCTGCATTGTGCCCTCTCATGTGCTGCCTCTGAAGTCCCTGCTCTGTGCCATGGACTGTTGATCCTCTGTGCCCCTCTCATGTGCTGCCTCAGATGTACCTGCTCTGTGCCATGGACTGTTGATGCACTTGGCCCCTCTCATGTGCTGCCTCTGATGTACCTGCTCTGTTATGAACACTGCCCTGCTGCTGTTAGGATGCTGCATTGTGCCCTCTCATGTGCTGCCTCAGATGTACCTGCTCTGTGCCATGGACTGTTGATGCACTTGGCCCCTCTCATGTGCTGCCTCAGATGTACCTGCTCTGTGCCATGGGCTGTTGATGCACTTGGCCCCTCTCATATGCTGCCTCAGATGTACCTGCTCTGTGCCATGGACTGTTGATGCACTTGGCCCCTCTCATATGCTGCCTCTTGATGTACCTGCTCTGTTACGAACAGTGCCCTGTTGCTGTTAGGATGCTGCATTGTGCCCTCTCATGTGCTGCCTCTGATGTACCTGCTCTGTTATGAACACTGCCCTGTTGCTGTTAGGATGCTGCATTGTGCCCTCTCATGTGCTGCCTCTGATGTCCCTGCTCTGTTCCATGGACTGTTGATGCACTTGGCCCCTCTCATGTGCTGCCTCAGATGTACCTGCTCTGTGCCATGGACTGTTGATGCACTTGGCCCCTCTCATATGCTGCCTCTTGATGTACCTGCTCTGTTACGAACAGTGCCCTGTTGCTGTTAGGATGCTGCATTGTGCCCTCTCATGTGCTGCCTCTGATGTACCTGCTCTGTTATGAACACTGCCCTGTTGCTGTTAGGATGCTGCATTGTGCCCTCTCATGTGCTGACTCTGATGTACCTGCTCTGTTATGAACACTGCCCTGTTGCTGTTAGGATGCTGCATTGTGCCCTCTCATGTGCTGCCTCTGATGTAGCTGCTCTGTGCCATGGACTGTTGATGCACTTGGCCCCTCTCATGTGCTGCCTCAGATGTACCTGCTCTGTGCCATGGACTGTTGATGCACTTGGCCCCTCTCATGTGCTGCCTCTGATATACCTGCTCTGTTATGAACACTGCCCTGTTGCTGTTAGGATGCTGCATTGTGCCCTCTCATGTGCTGCCCCAGATGTACCTGCTCTGTGCCATGGACTGTTGATGCACTTGGCCCCTCTCATGTGCTGCCTCAGATGTACCTGCTCTGTGCCATGGACTGTTGATGCACTTGGCCCCTCTCATGTGCTGCCTCTGATATACCTGCTCTGTTATGAACACTGCCCTGTTGCTGTTAGGATGCTGCATTGTGCCCTCTCATGTGCTGCCCCAGATGTACCTGCTCTGTGCCATGGACTGTTGATGCACTTGGCCCCTCTCGTGTGCTGCCTCAGATGTACCTGCTCTGTGCCATCGACTGTTGATGCACTTGGACCCTCTCATATGCTGCCTCTGGTGTACCTGTTCTGTTATGAACACTGCCCTGTTGCTGTTAGGATACTGCATTGTGCCCTCTCATGTGCGACCTCAGATGTCCATTTTTTGTTGTGTGCAGTTCCCATGCTCCTGCCTACTCTAGGAGGTATTTAGTAATATGTGCAATAAACAATGTAATCGTGTGTAGTGGTTTCTGTGTGTCATTCCTGGTTGTCAACTTGCATTGTTGATATATTGGTGGTATCGTAAATGCTGTTTGCCCAACATGCACCTCCCCCCTCCCCACGTCACGGCCCCGGCAGGTACTTCCCTTCCGGCATTGATTGTTGTGTTTGCGTACCTGCGGAGTCGTCTGCGACGGTCCATGACTTGTTGGTGGTGGAGCACGAAGAGGATCGGAAATGCGTTCAGAGCTGGGTCCATGACGGAGATCTGCCGGTGGTGGGTATCTCTGCAATGTCTTGGCTTTCCGCTGAGGTGAATCCTCCGTGTTCAGGCTGGTGGTTTTTCCGCTGCGATTTGCTGGGTCTTATCCGCTATCGTAATTACGTGGACGGTCAGATACGTCATTCCGTACGGCAGTGTCTCTGGTTGGTTACGTTCGCCGTGGAGTCGGGTGTATTTCCGCAGCGGTGCTTGTTCTTCCGCGGCGTACATACTTTTGACAGTGATTCCCATCCTAATGTGGCGGACGGACAGAACGTGGCTGGCGGACGGAAAAAAGGCATTTTCCGCCTACTTTATGCCGGCGGACTTCCTTCCGTCCGCCATCCTAATGACCCCCTCAGTGTTCAATGTCCCAATAAAAAACCCTCATTCACATGCAGATGGTAGAAGTAGATATTAGTCAGCTTCCTACCAGTGCTGCCTTTGGTACGTATATTCTTATTAAGCAACAACATAAAAATGGCAATTCTTTATCGTTAGGACACTTGTGGTATCTTAGGCAAAACATCTCTCTCAGTTCTTTAAACAGAGATGGTCAAAGTTTTAATTCAAGAAAGTTTTGTCGTATATAACTCCTAACTCATAGTTATATATGTGGCAAAATGTCTCTCTATGTTCAGTGGTTCATGGTTGTATGGTTTCTCAAGTATATTGGTGCTGCCACCCACCTATATCTTCATATCCCCAATCCGGAAAGTTTCCAACTCTTATGAATATTCTGTACTTCTAGGCATTGGTATTTGTAAATAGGTGTATGATGTTCAGTGTAAAACTATGTTTATAATACTATGTAAATACTACCATAGTAATAGGCGTGTCCCATTTCATTATTTGAGCCACGCGACCTTACTGTTATTATTGGCGCGTTGTTTCGAGGAGTTCAAAGCGGCATATTTTGTGTCTGATCATAATTACTTCTAGGTACTCCATGTTCACTCGCTAAATACCCTTGATTTGGAAAGATGGCTCTCAATATGGTTATCTGTTAGGTCTTACGTTTACGTTTAAACACAGCGTGACAGTGGTACGCTTCTAAAATGAAGTTGAGGGCGGGGCGTATTTACGATGCGGCGTCTTTTGTGTCTGACCATAGTTATTTCTAGGTACCCCATCTTTTTCGCTAGATGTCCTTGATTAGAAAGATGATTTTAAATGCGGTTATCCAGTTACATTCGCGCTTCTATTTAAACAAACTGCGTAACAGTGGACCGTTTCTAAGGTAAAGTTCAGGGCGGAACGTTAAGTGATGGAATGCTCGGGTGCCCTCATTAGGACGAACAAACATACAGACATACCTTTTGTGGTTCACAAAGTTACTTCAACTGGTGGCCATCGAGTCTCTTGTCCTACTGAGTAAAGGACATGGCTCTAATTACATACAGTTGGACAGAGTATACATTACCGTTTGTGTTGAGTTGGCTCCATCAGGCTGATTCTACATTAGGCTCTTCGATAACACAACTTGTGCTGACTCTTCCGTTCTGCCCTGGATGCAATGTTTGATTACCGGGTCGATGTTAAGTGGTGTGTGAACAACATGGTGAACGAGGAAAGACTATGTGTGTAATGATAGTCTGTAGTTGAAGAGGTATTTTGAGGTATTTATCGGTCTCAATTACGTTGTCCCTCAAATTCTGAACATTTGTGTTGAATAATGAGGATAGTTTTTGTTACAGTATTGAGGGTAAGTATGTTATCTGTAATTTCTAAATAGAGGTGAAAAGAGTTCTGGAATATGTTTCACCTTTATTTTCAATATATAGTTCAATATCATCGTTGGTTAACCATAAATGTGTATTGCCCGGATATTTAGGCTAATAACTGTGTCAACAGCGAGTGCTAATGGTAGACAATATTTGTTGATCTAAATGTTTTGTTTCGTGGTCAGTGGTCCTCTGAGTGCCTCATGAAAGTACTTGTAATGCTTTTGGTGTGTGAGTGGCATAGTTTTTCGATGTGTTTTTTAATATTCTCGCAGCATTTACTATGGGCATTCAATAGTTGAGACTTAGTCACGGAATGTGGTCATTTAGTCCTTGGTTGTCAGTTTTCAGTCTGTGCACCCATCTTTGTTCCTTCTCATAAAGGATTCTTTGTGAATTGTGGGTTTTAGTTGTGAGGGTCTCTCGAACTATCCATTGTAAATCTTCCACCGTGTGTTTTGCTTCGATGTAATGGTTACTCATCTTGGTTGTATTCCTTTTGCATTTAACTTTGCTCCTGTTACTCCTGTGTTCGCATATTCTTTGCTTTACTTTAGGACAATATGTAGCGCATATTGCAAGGACATGTAATCATGTAGATAACATGTGTCGTATTGCAATTTGTATGGCTTTTTATGGTCCATTTGAACTCAAGGAGGAGTTGAATGACTTTGGTGGTTCTGGTCAACTCACAGACTGAACATGAACCACATGGGTAATGGCCCATGATGGGGGCATTGTTCCACAGTCGCAGTATTTCTTCCACTTGTTTTTTTGGGGGAGGTCTGGTGTGGACCAGCATGTCTTTAAAATTGCGTGTTTTTTTGTTGGCAAATCTAGGTTTTGGACAGTTTATAGAGGCGGACGTCAGAATTCTCCAATTCTTGTTGACTATCTTTTTTATATTGTTTGAAGCTATGTTATAGGTTGTAACACAAGTCAGTAGGTCTTTCTCCTGTGGTTTCTGTGTGGTTTCCAAGAGATTTTCTCTGTGTTTTTGTTCTTGCCCTCTTCTTGCATTTGTTAATGATTCTTTGTGGGTAGTCCCTAATTTTGAGTTTATCACAGAGATTGTCTGCTTGTCTTTTGTATTCTTGGGTTTTGCTGCAATTACGTCTTAGTCTAAAAAATTGGCTGTAAGGAAGGTTTTCTCTTAGGGGCCGGGGATGAAAGCTTTGGTAAGACAGCAGGCTGTTTTTTGCCGTTGGTTTGTAAAAAGTTTTTGTTTGTAGGGTGTTGTTCTCGGCATATATTGTTATATCCAGAATGTCAAGTTTCTTTTTGTTTGCAGTGTATGTGAATTTTAACCATTTGTCTCTGGTATTCACCCATCTGTGGAAATCTTTTAGACTTTCCAAATCACCCTCCCATATGAGGATGATATCGTCTATGTAGCGCTTCCAGAATAATATCCTATGATGGAAAGGATTAGTGATGTTCTGAATGAGTATAGACCGGCCACACTTGGGGCGAATGTGCTGCGCATGGAAGTTCCGTAGCATTGTTGGTATAGAGTGTTGTCATATTCAAAATCATTTTCGGTTAGAGCCAACCTGCAGCATTCCAGAATGAAATGCCTTGGAGTTTGGAAATCCCAACATGTACCGAATAGTAATGTTTCTAAAGTATCTAGGGTTTTCTGTTGGGGTAGGCTAGTGTAGAGGCTACATCTAGCTCCACTAATAATATCCTTTCCTCTGAATAAGTCTGGTCTTTCAGTAGATTCAGCAGATCCCTTGTGTCCTTCAGATATGTTGGTGTCTTCTGTGTCATGGGTTTTAGGTATTGGTCGGCAAATTCAGAGAGGGGTTCTAAGACAGAACCTATCCCCGAGACAATTGGTCTTTCTGGAGGTGGGTTACGCACTTTGTGGATCTTCGGGAGCAAATAGAAATATGGCACCCTTTGGTGTTTTGGTCTGTAGAAATTCTGTCTCATTCTTAGAGATCCAGTTATTTGCTTCCGCTTCTTCAACCATAAGTGCAATGGTCCTCTGTAATCTTAGTGTAGGATCCGTAGTTATTCTTTTGTGGAATTTTTGATCTGAAAGTAATTCCGTACACTGTAGTTGCTATCCTACCTTACTCGGCAAGACGATTCCTCCGCCTTTGTCTGCAGGCTTGATTATGCTTTCACCATCATTTTGTAACTCATCGAGGGCGTGTTGTTCTGTTTTCGAAATGTTCTTGTTTTTTTATGTGGTCGTTCAGGTTGTCTATTTCCTTCATAGTTGCCTGTTCAAACGCAAGTATTTCGATTGGGATTTGGTTATTCAGAGGGCAGAATCTTGATTTTCTGCGTAATGTTGTATCTCCCTCTTGGGTGCTCTCTTCCTGGTTGCTGAAGAAGGCTTTCAATTTTAATTTTCTGCAGTATTTTGCCATTTCACACTTCAGTTTAAAGATGTCCAAATTTGGTGTGGGGACATATCCTAGCCATTTGTTCAGGACTTTTTCTTGTTCATATGTGAGGGTTTTTTCTGTTACGTTTACAATGAGGGAGTCAAGCTTGTCTCTGGGTTTGCCCCTGTCATGTTCCTGGTGTGGACTTGTCGTTCCTGGTCTGTCCAGGAGACCCGTTTCCGTCGTGTTCTCTGGTTCATCTGGCCTCTCCCTAAAAAAGGAAGCCTTTGTGGGTAATTTGGTCCCATTTGTTGTTGCATGTGGGTCGCCATTGCTGGTGGTCCTTGAAAGTATGGGTTCATCCAGCCATGAAAATTGGGGTTGAATGGTTGGAAGGGCATCCCTTGTGGGAGATTACTATAGTTGGCTGCATGCCACATATTTGGTCTACGGCGGTTTGCCCTTCTGTTAGAGCCTCGATTTCTTCTTGGTGTTTGGAATTCATCCCCACTCCAATCTGATCCTTCTTTGGAATAACCTGTGTTTGAATTGATATCAGAAGCGTTATCGTGTGCTATGTAATCATCCGAGCTGTATGGGTGTATGCGTTCCAACGAGATTTTTTTCAGGTCCTTACTAGTTTTTGTATCTTGTTTTGTGTTTGGTATTCTTTCGTTTCGCTCATCTCTCAATTTATTTCTTCTAGTCTTTTTTATACACTGTGATGTGGACCATATTTTTGATTTTGGTTTCAATCACTTGTATTTTAATTGTAAGTTCATCTGTAAGTCTTGTAGCCGATTTTATGATTAAAACCAAGTAGTCTCTTGTACACTTCCAAGAAATGGCCGACCAGTCTTTCCTGAAGCGTATGACTTTAAGGAAAATGCGTGGTCACCCAGAGTTCTTTGGGTGCCG
The DNA here is from genome assembly GCF_964263255.1 of Lissotriton vulgaris. Taxonomy (NCBI): domain Eukaryota; kingdom Metazoa; phylum Chordata; class Amphibia; order Caudata; family Salamandridae; genus Lissotriton; species Lissotriton vulgaris. Next base: position 2,111,348,970 of record NC_141689.1, on the reverse strand, counting down.
CGTTGGCTTGTAAATACTCAGTCATAATGATTCCATGGACATCCGTCCTTACTTGTTCTTTCTTGATTTCTTTTAGTTCTTCCCAGTCGTTGGTTTGGGCCAGGGTTTGGGTGAGATCCTTGTCTAATAGAAGTGGTGGCCGCGACAGAATTGCATCAATTTCTTCTCTTGAGCAGCTTAGTCCTAGGGGGCATATTACCAAGCAATAGCGATAATTATCGCTATTGCTTGGTTAGAGCCAAAAATTTACCGCTGAGCTGCGGCGATTTTTACCGCAAATAAACCTTGGTATTACCAAGGTTTATCGCAATGCGATAAAAATCGCCGCAATGCATGAATATCATCATGGGGTTAGTGCTCATGCTTCCTCCAACCGGACGTGTATCCCTGGTTAGTGCAGTAGTGATCAGGGATACTGGGGTCATAGGCTAAGGTGACTTAAAAAATACTCGTACAGCCAGGTGTAGGTTTAATAGATCTGGATTCGAGATATTATTTAAAAGTTGGTTGTAGTGCGTAATGAGGTTTAGTTACGGATCTCCCGCACATAAAATATTGTTAAAAATTGGTCGACATGTTTCAGCCCTTATGGTAGCTCTGTGGGTCAGTTGGGCTTTCTTCAGGACCGGTGTGGTAAGGTGTAGTGAGACTGTAGGTGTCTCTGTGTGTAACTTCCTCAGGAATATTTAGTTCTGGAATGCTACAGGTTGGCTCTAACCAAAAATTATTTCGAATACGACAACACTCTATACCAACAATGCCACGGAAATTCCATGGGCAGCACATTCGCCCCAAGTGTGGCTGGTCTATAGGTTAGCGACTTCGAAGAAACCTACATTCAGAACATCACTAATCCTTTCTTTTAATATCTCGACTCCAGATCTATTAAACCTACACCTGGCTGTACAAGTATTTTTTAAGTCATCTTAGCCTATGACCCCAGTATCCCTGATCACTACTGCACTAACCAGGGGTACACCTCCGGGTGGAGGAAGCATCAGCACTAACCCCATGATGATGCTGTCACGTGATTAACAGTAGAGAGGAGAATCAAGATATACCGCTACTTCTACCATCACAAGCCCTATGTGACTCTTTAGTTAATTTCTTTGATGACAAAAAGTATTGATTGACTTTCCTCCCACGGCACTTCCAGTTTTGGAAAGTTTTGCTATTTCTCCCCAGAGTCGATCCAGAAAGAGCTTGCCTCAGCCAAATCTGGCTCTCCTTTCGACATCTGTACCCCTAGAATCTGTGTAGTTCTTTCCAGTCTGCTTGCCCTGGTTATCTGCTTTCTTTTCAACCTATCAGCTAACACTGGGAAAATATCTCTGCTTGGAAAGTAGCACAGGTGATACTGATTCAGAAAAAGTCCAATATGGCACCCATAAACGTAACCAATTATCGGCCTATCTCGGTGATTCCACTGCTTGGCAAGCTATTAGAGGGATAAGTAAATCAACAATCAATGGAATATCTTGTGGCGAACAAACTTCTGGATCCATGACAATCTGGGTTCTGACATTTACATAGCACAGACACTAACCTGCTTGCATTTACTGACCACATCATATTTCTCTCGATGCAAATTATTCATCCATGTTGGTGCTCTTGGACTTGTCCGAAGCATTTGATACTGTCTCTCAGCCTAAGCTGCTCCTAAGACTGCTGCAGATTTGCATATAAAGGACTGCTTTACAAAGGTTTGGTGACTTCCTTACCAACAAAACCCAAACTATTACTCTTGGTCCTTGTAAATAACACACCATGCAATTGGATAAGTAGGTACCTCAGGGCTCGTGTTTAAGCCCTACACTTTTAAATATTTATGTTGCCCCTTTCGCCAAGCTTGCCCAAGGCTTTGAAATACTATCTTATGAACAGCTACTATTTTCCTTTGATAAAAAACTAACCCAAATTGAAAAATAGCTTCCCTGTCAGAATGAAAGCTTTTGCTGCATAAATGTCAGAGAATTATCTCCAGCTAAATACTAATAAAACAGAGATTATGCTGTTTGGTAAGGTCCAACAGCTCTGGGACTCTGATTGGTGGCCCATAGAGCTAGGCATGGCCCAACTCCTAAAGAGGTAGTCAAGAACTTGGTCATTCGTCTGGATCAATCGCTCACTCTGAAAGATCTTGCCCTATCTATTACAGCCATCTCCTTACACATGATGCAGCTGCTGAGGGGAAACCCTGGTCTAAGCTCTGGTGATTAGCCAACTGGATTAAAGTAATGTCCTGCCAGTAAATGTGACATTTCTATCCAAGCTGCAAGTTGTTTAGAACACAGCAGCCCATCTCATTTGCAATCTATCTGCTGGGACAACGTTTTCTCTCTTATTACGCTCTCTGCACTGGCTACCAGTCTGGAAAAGAATTATTTTAAAATTTGTTGTCTCACTCATAAAGCTCTGATGGGGAAAGGCCCAAGTTATCTATCTGTTAAACGTATCCCTCACTGCCCAGTCAGACTCCTAAAAACTTGTGTCAAAGCACCACTCACTGTTCCGTGGGTGAGAAAATCCCACACTGGAGGTAGGTCCTTCTCGTACCTTGCCCCGTTTTACTGGAATGAGTTCCCTTTACAGGTTTGCCTGTGCACTGATCATTATAAATTTAGGAAATTACTGAGAACAGTGCTTTTTAAATTCCTAACCTTTTGATGACCTGTATCCTGCCGGGAGTCGAGATACACCTCCCAGGTTGATTTGTGTTCAGTCTAAATGAAATTAACATAACATATCTGTGAGTTCGCTAAATTACAATCCTCCTCAGATTGAGCCCTGGATGGGCAAATACAGTGACATCCAATAGTCTATAGTGCGGGATTGTACTCTATATTTTGAGGGTGACGTTATGCGTCGTAGTTGTCATTTACATTGATATGCACATTATGCCGCTAATAATTCTGGGCTTATAGTGTGATTAGCTGAAGTCATCATGCAACATAATTGAGCCCTGAATGGGCAGCTTGTTCCATATTCTAAGATGTATATACGTCATTAGGCCCCAAGCAGTAATTTTGCCACCTAGCTTTAATTACACCTGCTTAACATGTTAAAAGAGTAAATACTTATGTGTGATAATACAGTAGCAGCAAGTGACAGGGCAGAGTAGTGGGGCATGGGGTATCGATGACGAAAAAAAAAAGTTCTACGCTTCTGCTCCCCTCTGGGTACACTGCAGCACAGGCTCCTAGGCTGGCAGCATAAGAACAGCATCAGAATTGGCCTGAGAGTCCTGGATTTGTGCTCCCAGAGAGACTGGGTGCCTGTGTCTGCTGTCTCGAAACCCAAAAACGCAGCCCAGGTTGGAGACATCTCAGTATGCATGTCAATTTGGCCGTCCTGAGACGGCCGTCCAAACCGACATGCACACTGACACCAGTGCCAACCACTTCCCCCTCCGTGACTGTGATCTCATGGCCGCCCGCCCCCAAGACTCAGCCCTTAGAATTTGAAAAAAAAAATGATAATAAACCTGTTTTGTTATAGTTTTATTTTTCATGTTCTGAGGCTGCTGACAGGGTGGGCGATGCTCCTCTGCCACAGCGGAGGAGCCTCCTCTGTGATAATATAGTGCACTCACTCACAGTGAAAAAAAAGCGAGAGAAAAGAAAAGGATGAATTTATAAGAATAAATACAAATCTAATGCAGAATGCGCCCAAAATTGGGTCCGACAATTATTCTTATTTTGTTTTACCTAAGGAAAACATACATTGCTCATTATGTTATCTCAATCAAAAGCCACAAGTAATTTGAAATTGGGGGAATAATACATGGTGGGTCAGTGATCTGGCATTCGTTGAGGATCATGTTGTGCTACAGAATCCTCTGTAGTGCGTCTGATCGCTACCCTAAGTCTACTGTAGTTCTTCCTCACTATTGAGTCCTGAGGGTGGCTTCATTTGGGGGTCTATGATATACCTTAATTCAAGACATCTTATCCTCTTAACTCTGTCTCCTCTCTTTCTACATGGGGTACGTGGTCTATGCAAAGCATCCTTAATAGGGTTCTGTCGCTTCCATGATGTCATTCAAAATGCTGTACTATGGGGTATGTGGGGTCCCAGTTCATGATCACCTTTATGTGTTCTGAGATGCGTCTTTGGGTCGGTGTATCATGCTGCCAATATATTTCAACTGGCAGTAACACACAAGGCAGTAGATAGTGAAAGCAGTATATCAGTTCATAAATTTAGTAATTTTCTTCAGTGCTCTACATTCTGGAATGTCGTATGCCAATACTCTTCCTCTACCCTTACACACCTTGCACTTATTGCAAGGAAAAAAGTCAGTGATCTCTTTAAAGGTAGATTCCTTGGGGTCCTGTGATAAGTGGATATGTACAAGCTGACCCTTTATGGCTTTACCCCTTCTGAATGTTAACTATGGGAATGGCTCTTGCATCACTAGAGAAGCTAAAAATCAATCTAAACTTGCCTGTGTCATCATTACTTTTGGTATTGTCTTGTAAAAGGTCCTGTCTTGTTTTCTCTTGGACCCTTTCTTCTGCCTGTTTAAAAACTTTTTTGGGGTACCCTCAGATTTATTAATGGCTTCTTTAGCTGCAGCCTGAAAGTCAGTTTCCCTGGTGCTATTACGTTTGATGTGAAGTAACTCCCTATAGGGGATACTCCACATTAGGTTAGTGTGGTGACTGGTACTCATGTGTAACAGTGAGTTTCCTGTAGTAGGTTTCCTAAAGAGGGCGCTACAATTTTTGTTATCAGAGTAAAGACTTTCAGATCTTGGAAGTTACCTGATTCAGAACTCATTTTCCATTGAGAATTGCAGATTGACTTCATTATTACTCAGTTCTGCTATATATTCTGAAGCAGAGTCTTTACATCCTCTCCAGTTTATCAGAAGGTCATTGCTGTCCCTTTTCCAACTGACAATTCTCTCGACCCATGAATCATCCGCCTCCGACCAGGCTACCTGCTACTCCCACCAGCCCAAAGAACAAACTTGTGTAGCTGGGGGCGAAGCAGGCACCTATGGCTGTTCCATGCGTTTGTCTATAAAGTTGACCCTAGAAGATAATGATGTTGTTTACTAGATAAAATCTTACAAAATCAATTAACATACTATTGTGTTCTACAAATTTCAGTGAACGTCCTTTAAAAAAAAATACTCAATCACTTTCAATCCATTATTGTGTGAGATGCTGGTATACAGACTGGTTATATCAAGTGCAATCATCAAATAATCTGGTTCCAACACAATGTTTTCAAGGTGACTGAAAAAGTCCTTAGTGCCCCTGGTATATGAAGTGAGATCACTTACAAATTGTAAGAGAAAGTGTTCTATATAAATGGACATATGTTCTGAGAGACTAAATTGTGAGGTAATGATTGGGCGTTCAGGTTTATTTACACTGTTCTTATGCATTTTCGATAGATGACAAAACGTCAGTGTCTGAGGGTGGGAGCAATGGAGCATCTAAAAAATTGATCCTCATCCATGTCCAACATACCCCTGTTGTTCTATACGATAATGAGATCATGGTAACCCATTGATACTTTTGATGTATTCTTCTTTAGGCAACGGCAGTTAGTATTTGGTATCTGATAATTGTCTTAATGCCTCTTTACAGTAGTCCTCCTTTGTTAAAAGAAGGACATTACCTCCTTTGTCTAAGGGTTTACAAATTATTTGTGTTTCCCCAGAGCAGATTTTTGTTCCCTACTCAGGTTTTTTGTTGTTTCTTTAGACGTTTGTGATTGTAAGTTCATTAATTCTTTGTTTACTAGGTCTTGGAAGATACCAGTGGCCTCAGTTGGTAGTGGAGGCAAAAAGGTTGATGTAGGTTTAAAGTTACTCCATGTACCTGTTTGTCGATGCCTAATTGCTCCACCGTGTCTAAGTCAGTTTGCGTTGATGTAAGTTGATTATCAAGTTCATTCCCTAAATTTCCTAGGATCATGAGAGTTTCTAAGTCCGTTCCTGTTAGTATATCAGTAGCATAGCTGGTCATTCTAGTTCTGTGCTTGTTGGTATCACCTTTCAATTTGAAGAATTTCTGTAGTTTAAGTTTCTGGAGAATTTAAAGATATCTATATGAGTTTGGGTATGCTCAAATCTATTTGTAGAACAGAAGGTTCAAGTTTAAGCATTGATTCTCCCAATTTAGTGTTCTCTGGGTAAGATTGACGATTGTCAGCATTTATCGGCGTCTTTTGCCCAGTTTTATTGACCTAATCATTGCGAGCTGCCATTTTCGCTGCTTTGATCTGTCCCTTCTCATTTGTCTGTTCACCTTTGATCTGGTTTTATTTTTTTTACGTTGCCATGATTGCCTTAACAGCCGATATTTCTTGTAAAAAGGGGTCTGTCCTTGTTTCAGTACTACAGTATTTGATCTTTCTTCCCCAAATTGTTCGGTGTCTGTACTGATGTCTGATTCAGATGTTTCTCTGCTGTCAAACGTAGCCAGATTCTTATTGCTATGGAGTTTCCTCCTCTGGATATAAAATGTTCTTGCAAAGGTTAGCACTCTGCCTTGTTCGTAATCCCGGGCATCTGGATAGAATTTACCCTGTTTTCTATGTTGATTTTTTCTTCGTAGTTGATAAGTCTCATTTTTCATTGATTCCTTGAGTTCCTCCATTTCACTTTTATTTTCTTCTCTGGATAAGTTGCTTTCCAATTCAGCTATTTCTTGCAAGGCTTTGTCCCTGTTGCTCCATGCAAACCTTAAAATGAGGCAAACAACTTTACTGCTACCCCTCACTCTTGCCTCTTGTACTTGAAAAAACATGCAGTGAAAAATAGAACACATTTACCCGTGGGAACTCATAAAGGGCTTGTGGATCCTCAAATTCTCCAATCCTTGTTGTCTGGCCACTGAGTTAATTTCCAAAGTCGCTGTAGCGGTTGGTGCAAATGGCAATTCCACAGAGTTCGCTCCCAAACCACCAAGGCCACATGCACTTGCGGGCAGGTGCTCAGTCACGTGAGGTTGGAGTCACAGGTATGCTTTTACTGCCAAAGACGACCAGCACTCTCAGGGTAGGTGAATCGGTAATTTATGATAATGTGTAGAAAAGCAGACACGTCTCAGCAAGCACCTTTATTAATGTTGGCATTTTGTGCCCCTAAGTTAATGTAAGTATACAATACAAACAAATTCATTGGATGAGGTTTAGAGTTTTTAATCAAAGAAGGACTACTCTCAAGGTGAGTCACTTACTCCTTTACTGCAGTTGCCATCTTATTATCAATGAAAACCACAAGGAAAATGAAATTGGGAAAATAATACTCACAGGATAGGTCAATGTTTCAGTTGGTCTTCCCGGACCCATGCAGAGACATTGTGATTGTCACAAGAAACTAGAATTATGATTTTCATTTGCTATCATATAATTGTTGACAACATATTCGTACTCCATAATTTCGTAATTTACAATGAATGTTGAACCATGGAACCAATGTTACAATATCGAGTGTGATATTTATTGTTTAAATGAACATGAAAACCAACCATAGTATTCGCTGCAATGAATGAAATTAAATTTCTCTGTGCCTTTTTATGTTATAAGATGGCGACTCAGTAAGGGAGTAAGTGACATATAGATATATATCTATATGTCACTTACTCCCTTGTAAGGGAGTAAGTGACATATAGATATATATGGGAGTAAGTGACATATAGATATATATCTATATGTCACTTACTCCCTTACTGAGTCGCCATCTTATAACATAAAAAGGCAACGATATATCTGTAAGAGACATATATTTTATAGATTCCTTACCTTAGAATTACCTCCGGGCATCAGACTGGATCCGAAGAATTTTTTTCATAGCAGTACCTTTGGGCGTCGATTGGTGGTGTCAGTCGACTCCACGTTCGTCGTCGGCATCGTGGTCGCCAGGATGCCGTGACGCCGCCCTCGGGTGCTGATGTTAGTTCTTTACACAACATTCCACGCCTGAAGCGTAGAACCATGCAAGACACTGACCACTGGTGCACAGAAACTAGGGCCTGAAAGGAAGTCCATAACCCTAAAAGTCAGTTTGCAGAATGGGGAGGATTGGTGGGGCGTTAAGGAATCTATAACTAATATATGTCTCTTACAGATATATCACTACTGAAGGTAAGTAACTTGTTAATCTGAAAGAGACTATTAGTTTAGATTCCTTACCTTAGAATAGATACCCCAACAATACCAACCCCAGAGGTGAGTATGCGAACTAAGTTCACACCAGGAAGTCCTGGAGAACAGAACAGCCAAATAAGCCGTCTCTCCGGACTTGAGAATCCAGGCAATAGTATTTGGTCAATGTGTGCAGTGATGCCCACGTTGCTGCCTGGCAGATATCATGAAGGGGAACTCCACGTTCCAAAGCAGTAGTGGCTGCCGTCTCCCTGCTGGAATGGGCACGCAATCCTACTGGAGGCTCCTTCTTTGCCAAAGAGTAACACATTTTAATGCAAAGAGCGACCCACTGAGAGATGGTCCGTTTTTGCAGGGCCCAACCTTTTTGGCGCCCACATAGCCAACAAAGAGTTGATCATCCACCAGGAATTGTCTTGTGCAATCCAGATAGAAAGATAGCACACATTTTGGATCCAGACGGTGGAGCATCTCTTTCTCTTTTAAAGAATGCGGAGGCAGAAAGAAGATGGCCAAAGTGATGGCTTGACCAATGTGGAAAGAAGTAACCACTTTGGGAAGAAAAGAAGGTCTGGTTCTGAGGACAACCTTGCCAGAATGAACAGCAAGAAAAGAAGGCTTAGAGGACAGAGCCTGAAGCTCATTCACCCTGTGAGCAGAGGTAATGGCCACTAGGAAAGTAGTCTTTAAAGTTAAAGTCTGAGAGGAAAGTTATGTAGTGGTTCAAAAGTAGCAAACATAAGGTATGTCAGAACTAAGTTCAAGTCCCATTGAGGCATTATGAAAGGAATAGGAGGAAAGAGGGGAGTAATACATTAAAGGAATCTATTTACAATGGGGGACTTGAAAAGAGAAGGCTGATCAGGCAGCCGAAGAAAGGCTGAGAAGGCTGAAAGGTAGCACTCAAATGTGCCCTGGGCAGAGCCCTGCTGGGCCAGCAAAAGGAGGAACAACAGAACTTCAGAAATAGGGGCAGAGAGGGGATGCACAGCCTTTGCTGTACACCATGCCACAAATGTGTTCTATCTACAGATGTACACCATCTTAGTGGAGGGACGCCTGGCTGCCAAGATAACATTACAGACTTCGGGAGGAAGGTCAAAAGCCGTCAGCAGTTGCCGCTCAATCTCCATGCAAGGAGGTGGAGGCTGGACAGGTTTGGGTGGAAGGCCGTCCCTTGCTGCTGTGTCAGAAGATCCTCCCGAAGAGGTAGTCGGATCGGTGAATCGATGGCCAGATGTAACAGCTCCGGATACCAGACTCTTCATGCCCAATCTGGAGCAACAAGAATGAATTGGGTCCGGTCACGCAGGATCTTCTTCAGCACTCTGGGCAGAAGTGGTATAGGCGGAGAGGCGTATAGAAGACTGCAACTCCACTCGCGACTAAAAGTGTCGCCGAGCGAGTGCCGCCTTGGGAATTCCAATGCACAGAACTACTGACATTGCACAGTCTCTTCGGTGGCGAATAGATCGAAGCAAGGCTCTCCCCACTGCTGAAAGAGACCTTGCACCACCTCAGAGTGAAGACGACATTCATGATCCATCACGCACCTGCGGCTGAGTTTGTCCGCCCTGGCGTTCAGTGAACCTGCCAGGTGTTGAACAATCAGGGATATGCCTTGATGTTCCAGCCATGTCCAGAGGCAAAGGGCCTCTTGACATAGGGTCCATGACCCCACCCTAGCCTGTTTGTTGCAGTACCACATGACGGTGGTGTTGTCCATGAACACCTGCATTACTCTTCCCCGGACAGAGGAAAGGAATGCCTTCAGTGCAGGACGAATCGCCCAGAGCTCCAGAAGGTTGATGTGGAGCCCGGACTCTGCCGGAGACCAGAAGCCTCTGATCTCCGCCTCACCCATGTGGCCGCCCCATCCCAGACGTGATGCATCTGTCGTCACCACTGGGAACTCTGGTTGGGGAAGGGAGAGGGATCTGCCATTGACCCAATCCTTGTTTGTTAGCCAACACTGCAGTTGGTGTGCAGTGCCCTCTGAGATCTGGACGCAATCGGAAACATTCCCCTGATGCTGTGCCCACTTGACCTTCAGGTCCCACTGCAGAGCCCACATATACCACCTGGCATGATCCACCAGCAGGATGCAGGAGGCCATGAGGCCCAGCAGCCTCAGGGTCATTCTGACTGAAACCCGGGATAGAGGCTGAAAGATTGGAATCATAGCCCGAATATCCCAGTCTCGCTGCTTGGGAGGATAGGCCCGAAACTGCGTTGTGTCCAGAACAGCTCCGATGAAGAGGAGCCTCTGAGAAGGACTCAGGTGTGACTTTGGCACGTTGATAGAGAACCCCAGCGAATACAGGAGGTCTGCCATATTCTGGAAGTGGGAGATGATAGCCTGGGGTGAGCCCGCCTTCAACAACCAGTCGTCAAGATAGGGGAAGACTGGAACTCCTGATCTGCACAGATGAGCTGCGACCACCGCCATCACTTTCATGAACACCCAAGGGGCGCTGTTAAGGCCAAAGGGGAGAACAGTGAACTGAAAATGGTAGTGGGTTACCGTGAACAGTAGGTAACGCCTGTGGGCTGGCAGGACGGGATGTGGGAATAGGCGTCCTGGAAGTCCAACGCTACTATCCAGTCTCCAGGGTCGAGAGCAGACAGAACCTGAGCCAAAGTGAACATCTTGAACTTCTCCTTCCAGAGGAAGCGGTTGACGTCCCTGAGGTCCAAGATAGAACGCAGGCCCTTGTCCTTCTTGGGTACCAGAAAGTAGTGGGAATAGCAACCACAACCTACTTCTGGCACTGGGACGTGCTCGATGGCTCTCTTGGCCAAGAGAGCCGCAACTTACTGGTGGAGAAGAGCCAAGTGATCCTCCGACATGCAATGAAATTGAGGTAGCATGGATGGAGGGGTAGTCTTGAAGGGGAGGGAGTGGTCCTTTCAGACTATCTGCAAAACCCACCTGTCCGACGTGATGTTTCGGCATTGGGGGAGGTGATGGCGAATCTTGCTGCCCACTGGCGATTGATGGGCCTGAAAGGCCAGACCACAGTCGAGGCTCCCACATTGGGGTGTGGGGGCATTGCCAAGTGCGAGAAGGCAGAAAAATAGATGGTAAAAACTACCATTTTATGTTTCTGCTTGTCGCACTGCGAGAAAGCAGAAGTGCCTGGTTGGGGGTGGTACTGCTCGAGGGCAGGGGGAGTGGCTTGCCTACTGTTGTGCATACTAACTGTATGGGGCCAACCAAACAGGCCCTCGAGCTGGACCACCCATTCTCCTTTTTTCTCTATGTAGGCTGGTACATGCAGCAGCCTACATAGAGAAAATGGCCCAGCTGGGGCGCTCTCCACTGCGCCTCACCAATCACAACGCTGCCATTGCAGGATTGTGATTGGGGGAGGGGAGGGAGGGAGGCTGGCTGCAATGATGACGATGAGAGCTGCAGCCAGTTATTGGAATAAGCAAGAAGGCGGAAGTCCGGAGTGGACCCATCCAGAAGCTGAGTTGGCGCGCGGGACGGTAAGTTTTATTTTATATATATATTTTAATTAAACCCCTCTTGCCAACCCCCCCCCCGCGAGGACCCCATTTCCACCTCCCCCCACCCACCCGTCATGCCTGCCGCGTTGCAGTGAGTGATTATCAGAAGTAAGGCACAGCATGTGTGTGCAGGAGACTGATCGTTGGAGGGCATTGATAGAAGTTGCCTCTGGGCCTATGCGGCTAGTGACGGCACTGCATGCTCCTGCGCTGCGCAGCTGACCAGTGGGAGCTGTACGGTGCGCTGGCTTCACCGATGGTAACCTAAGCAGTTGCCTATTTTGGGACTGTGCAGTAATTACTAAGTCTTCGTAGTGTGGGTCTGTGCAAGGGACCGGAAGCAGTTTCTCAAGCTGGATCAGTGCACATTGCATGGATTGCTGTAGTTGGCACATCCTGTAAACCGAAGGCGAGTGGTCGTACAGGTGACTGACATCATTTATTCTTACGTTACCCGGCTTGTAAAGTTGAGTGGGAGCAGTTGCACGTCTGTGCTTTGAACGAGGGTGGTGGCAGGTGTACTTCCTAGGCCTGTGCGCTGATATGCACAATAAGTTGGTGAGGCCGGCCCTTTCTGCAGACTGGCAGCAGTTGCAATTTCTGGGCCTGTGATTCCCGCGGGAGTCGGGCTGTGAGAGGTGTCTCATGTACTGCTTGAGGCCCAGGGGCGGCTCTTGTCATTCAGGGTAGCACAGGGCCCAGAAGACCAGCTCTGCTGAGAGAGAGTCGAGCACTGAAGACTTGCAAACCCACCCACCACTGGAGTAGTTCTTCTGCGTCGCACCTCAGGGCTGAGACCGGAGAGATGGTAAGCTTTCAAACGGCACACAAATGACATATACATAAGGTATGGGTCACTCTGACTCAGAGGCGCAACTAGAGCCAAGTTTCGGGGAGGGGGGGGGGGGGGGGGGGGGTGGGGAGTAAGAAAAAAATTCGGGGGGGGGGGCTGAACCTTTAATCAGTAGGCAGAGTGGAGCTGCAGGGGCTCTGAGAAGGGGTGAAACATCTGCAAGGCCTAATTAACGTTCAAATGGTCTTTTAAAGACCTGTTAAACGGTTGCGGCTCTGTGTGTGCCCGGGACCTGTCTCATCCCGGGCTGCCACACACGAGGTGGGTGGGGGGGGGGGGGGTGGACTGAAGCCCTGTGAGTCCAATGGGTGTTGCGTGCCTGCTCTGACTGTGCCCAGTCGTGTGCGTGTTTTAACCGAGAATGGGAGAGAATGTGGCACTACATGTGAACTATATAAAATAAGCATGGAATGGAAAATAACTCCGGGTGTCCCTCCCCACTCTTTGTAATCCCAACTGCCCAAGGCTACCTCAGCCAGGAAGTTCACTGCTGTGTTTTATAATGCGTGCAGGTATGAGGCCCTGGAGTGCGGGGCAAAAGAAATAAAAATAGAACTTGCCGCGTTTATCTGCTGCCACAACAGTGCCAGATATCCACGGAAGCGGAGACAGGGGAATGAGTTGTAGTGGTCGCATTTGCAATATAATCTAAAGCTTGTTTTTTGCCAGTCTTGGAAATCTAACTATTTTTGACTGAACTCTTGGAGCCCTGTTTAACTGGGCTCCAACATTTAGATGTAGGGGAAAGACGCGCAGGAAAGCGCCTTATAAATTCCGAGGGCATAGAGCGCTATGGGCTTGGCATGCTGAATTTATTCTAGTACATGAACTTCTACTTTTACAGAAAGAACAGATGATGCCTGTGAGTCTAAAATGTTAGAAGATGGGTTATTAGGATAACACTAGAACCGTCCCGAAGTACGGGAGTACCTTAATGTAGTGCTCTATCTGAAGTGATGCACTCTCAAATGGAAGGCATATTCGTGCAAACTGCTGTTTTAAGCTTGCCGTGGAATGTGGAAGGTTTGATTGATAAGTGTGAGTAGTGTTATGTTCTATTTGGCAATCAGTGCTTGCTAGAAAGTGGTTAAGCTCGGTGTTGTCAAGTTTCACAATTTCGAGAGCAGTTTTGAGCATTTTGTTGGTTCTCACATCAGCATTTGTAAGAGGAGCAAATGCCTAGACTCTCCCACACTCTCTAGATTGTGTACCCTGGCCTATTCACTCTCCTAAACACCCTCCCTCCGTGCCTCTAGGCAGATTCTGTTGTTCTGAGGGCAGGAGGGGGGCTGTGTTTATCTTTACATGTCATATGCTAGAAGACAAATAATTTCTGACAATATGATTGTTTGTGTGCTGGCAAACAGTAGCGTAGTCCATTAAATTCAGTTTCAGGCCTCTGCCTGCAGGAGTTTATTCCAGCAGGAGCTGAGCTTTGCAGTCTGCACTCAACTCTAGAAGGGAGGAAGTGTCATCATCTGCTCACCTTTGCACAGAAAGAAAGATGTGAGCCTTAAGGCACTGCAGGTAAACTGGCCTCCCTCCCCTCAACTGGGTAGTAAAGGACAGCCATAACTGGGATATAATGCCCCCACCCATTACAATCCTGGGCCATGATCCTATTGTATATGCTACACTATTGATTGCCAATGCACTGCTCCCACTTTAACCCCATGGGTGGGTTACCCAGTTTGTTGCTGTGGTGAATTCCATGTGACATTCCTTCTTATTTTATGGTTTATTATTAATTCATATCATTCTATTCTTTTTTCAGGCATTTCTATTTTATTTTATGAGTTCTCATATTATAGCAATATTGCTACATTCCTGGACACCATGTTTGTTCTTTAATTTTGCCCACTTCGCTTGCTACATAAGTCATGCCCAAATTGTACGCCCTACCACTTTCAATTGTCACCAGCCTCCACTGCCAAACTAGGAGGGTTTGGAGGCTGCTGCAGACGGGGCGCTGGTGTACTGACCCGCCTGCATGCCCCCTGGCCCACAGCGGTGGGATCCACGTTTCCGGCCGCGCAGAGGCTGGACACCTTGTGCAGGCCTGTGGCTCTGGGAGGAATGTGGTGGGGCACCCCTTCCGTAGGCACGAAAGGGGTGAAAAGCAGACTGCACTGGGCGAGAGGTGGAAGCGTGGCCTAAGGATCTGGCTGTAGCCCTAGAATCCTTAAATCGCTCGTGCGCATTGTCTGCCTTGTCGCAAAACAGACGACGGCCATCAAAGGGCAGGCCTAAAAGCGTAGCTTGGACATCATCTGAGAAGCCAGTGGACCTCAACCAGGCATAGCGTCTTAGTGCTACTGACGTGGAAATGGTCCTTCCCAGTGAGTCGGCAGTGTCCAGCCCACACAGGATGGCGAACTTCACTGTGTCTCTCCCTTTGGCAACAGCATGGGAGAGCACGGCCCGGGCCTCCTCGGGGCACTGTGGCAGCACCTGCACAACCATGCCCCACACCGAGTGGGAGTAATTGCCCAAGGCGGTCCAGCTTCTTGGATTCCCTATCAGGAGGTGCGTTAGGGAATGCACCTTTGGACGTGGAGGTTTGGACTACCAAGTTCTCAGGGGTAGGATGAGAAGAGAGGAAAATGGGGTCGCCCAGGCCTGGGCGGTGGCATTGGGCAATCATCCTGTCCACAGGAGCCCCTGTGTCAGGCTTGGACCAAGTGCCAAAAAGGATATCCGTAAGGGCCTCATTGAACAGCAGCAGGAGCTCCAAGGAGGCTGCCCCCTGCTGAAGAACCTTGGTCAGGTGGTTAATCCTGACGGCCACCATAGTAAGCTGGAGATTTAGGGCCTCGGCTGCCATACGGAACACCACTGCGTAAGACGCACCCTCCTCCATAGCCACGGTAGGAGGAGAAAGCATGCCAAGGTATGGGGATATATCCAGACCACTGGCGTCACCCAGCTCCTCTCTCCAGTCCGGTTCCCTCTCAACCGGGACCTCGCACGGCGCGGAGTGGATTGCTGACCCTCAAGAAGCTTTCAGGACCACTCCCGCAAAGACTTCGGGTTCATGGCCCAGCAGTAGGAACATGACTTCGGGTCGTGGTCGCGCCCCAGGCACCAAAGGCACACGGGGTGCGGGACCCTGACTGTCATCAATTTGTGACAGGAGTCACAAGCATTTAAGCCGGTCCGACGTGACATCCCGCCGTGCACCAGGAGTAGATGGATACAAAAAAGGTGGCGTCAAAAGTCGCAAAAGCGGAGTAAAAAAGTTACTCGAGGTACCGCTCTCTCCGGATCTGCGCTGGCTGGCGCAAAAAAAGAAAGAACTGAGGCCAGCGCGAGAGGGCGGTGTCTAAGTAGATACTGCGATGTCATCCCGGCGACCACGACGCCGATGACGAATGCGAAGTCTACCGACGCCACCTATCTCTGCACAGGGGTACTGCTACGAAACAATTTCTCCGGATCCAGTCTGACGCCGGGGGTAATTCTAAGGTAAGGAATCTACAACTAATAGTCTCTTTCAGATAAGAAAATCAATGAAAAATGCGCTAAGCCTAGCATATTTATTGTGCTAAGCATTTGTTAAAGCCATCAGGCCTTAACCAGTGAGTCATTATCACATTGTCACGGACTACACACTGGTATTTTGTTACCCATAATCTCACAGCTTACTGTAGTGGACAAGGGCTTCAGCACTCACTGACGAACCCTGAACGTTTTCACTGAGATTATTCTTGTAAGGCCCTATTAAGAGGAGTTTTGTATAGTCTTAAAAACTGTATTTTTCTATATATTTTTACTTTTATAACTGTACATGATGGTTGCCAGTTTATGTGCACTTGAACAGGCTTGTGTTGGTTATGGTGTCAAACAAATGTATTCAATGCGAGCGGCCACACTGCCACAGATTTATTCTGCGACACTCCAGACTCATCCCGGTCCGCAAGTTGTTACTTCGTGCCGAAGATTCCCAATACGACTCATTGACTGGTTTTGGAATCACCCCGAACCATGTGCCCTCCATGACCGTGTTTCATTCCGCCGGGCTCTCCCGTCTGCCGGCATCAACCCCAGGCAACCTCTGCAATCGGATCATAGTTGCAGGCTGCAACCCCACGACTTTAATTAATTTTGAAGCGTCCAACACAGATTCTACTTGCTCACACTACAGTCCTGATGATGATCTTCAGTTAACAAGATCGAAATGTCGGCCTTACAACCTAAACTCCTCCACTGTATTTAATTAGTTTGGAGTTTTGTGGTTTGTTGTCAATGTGATGTAAAGCTTTTAATGTCAATAAGCACTTTCACTTCACGCACTTGCACTTTTTGTGTGAGCACCAGAACTATTGTCGTTAAGAATTGAATGATAATCCATTTATGCTGCTAATAAATGTGATGTCATTCCGAACCCTATGTCCCGGCATACATTGCTTATTGAGTCCCGCTTGGACTCCCTATGAAAGTGTTTCTGTAGATTAATACTGCACTCATTAAAAGTAGCCTAGGCTACATGAAGACCTTTGAGGCCTCCCTGAGACCATTGTTCTTTTCAACTATACATACCACCCCTGGTCTTACTACTGGGGTCCCCTTGTTCTTTATACATATATACATAAACAAATGGTAAAGGCTGTAGACCTTATTGGGTCACTGGAGCAAGTTGTGCCATATTCCATAGGTTTGGTTGGTGTATAATGAAATGTTATGACAAAGTTTGTAGGCCTGACTTATTTTGACAATAGTGTTTTTCAAGAATGGATTTATATTACACTGTGCCAAAGCCTGTAGGCAGGTATTTTTTTTATATGCAGTGCTTAATTTCAAATGGTGGGTACAGGTGGGGCCCACCAGCACTCATATTTGGGGTCCTGCACTTATTTTTCATCATTTTTCATACTAAGAGTGAGAGAAGAGGATGAGAAAGATGGAAATATAGTTAGAAAACAGGGAAGAACAAGAACCCACAAAAGTGAGGTAAAGGGGCCATGGAGTTTCTGGTGCTGGACTATAGGGATATGAGATGAACCAAAGACTTGGTATTCAGCACTCCAGGCATTCAATAGCATTGGTCGTGGGATTCTGAGCCAAATTCTGGGCTCTCGCCTCTATTCCATAACAAATTAAGCAGATGTTACATGGAATCTGACAGATTACCACAAAACGCAAGGGTTTTGGTGTAGGTTACCTCTACTGACAAACAATGTACATAGAAGATTTGCACTGTGCAAATCATTGTTAGACCCTCATATGGAGAAACACAATTTTGCCTTGCCAACTATAATTTTGCAAATGTAATTTAATGACAGGATACCTAAATTGGTTATGGTGACAAGCCAACAGTAGTAGCTACAGGCTTGATTGGTACTCTGGGAAAAAGTATAGGTCTGGTCTTTCAGTTTTGAAAAGTTATGAGGAAGGTATTCGGGTAGGCTTCGTTTATTTATTGTGAAATGCATTTTTTATAGACAATAGGCCTCTAACAGTGGATTATTATTAGAAGCTGTAGGCAGGTATTATTTTGTTACATGTAATCTCATAAATTGCTGTAGTAGGCAAGATTTTTGGTGTTGGTCACCCACTTTGACAAACCCTTGGTGTAGAAGATTTTTTATTTTGGATTCTGTTGCAGTGAGAGCATAAGAACCAAATAAGAGATGCAGCATTAGCAGCAGCACAGATAAAATTGCACCAGAAACTGCATTGACTCAGATGTACACCTAAGTTGTATCCACTCAATCACACTTCCCCCAACTACCCCGTGGAGCAATTAATGAGTATCGAAGCAGATGCTATATACAAGGCATGGTCCCACAGTCGACCCCTGGGTCATGGAATGTAAAAGTGATTGTTCCAGGGTCCACATATGTTGATGTGCTTATTTGGGCAGTCCTTTGATCTACTGATTACTTCCTTGGCTATTGAACAATAGTTTATTCTCCTCAGCCTGTCCTGGAAAGGGGGGGGGGGGCATTCTGGACCTTCAGTATTTGGCTATATTTCGCTTAGCTAGTACTCACCTGATGCTCATCAGAATGTATTGCCCACCTAAGGCCATCCCAGTCCAGGAATACTCCAATAGCTGCATTTTGGGGTCACACCCATGGGAATACCTATGATGTGTTCCTGCGTAGAGAGAATTTCATTCAAGTAGGTGCATGTAACCAGGCGTTCTTATATGATGGAATTTAGGTACCTCTTGGGTCACTACATCTTAGTCACTCAAAACCCTGGGCCCTCCCCATCCTCAATAGCCTAATGTGCATAAGGGCGCTCCCTGGAAGTATTTGAAATTTATCAACTTTAACCATGCAGGAATCACCAGCTGCTTGGACCATCTTGATGTCTACCCAGTCCTCCTCATCCATTTCTACTAGGTTGGATTCTCAATGGTCCTGCAAGGATGCCTTGAGTTCAGGTGTGTTGATAACCAGGATCTTTTACAATTGTGAGATACCCTTCCCCCCATTTTCTCACATCATTGAATTTGGGTTCTAGTAGGCTATAGTCAGAGAGCGGGTTTGGGTCTTTCCCTAAGTGTTTTAAAGCACGTCTCAGTTGTTAGTAAAGGAAATAGAGAGTTCGTGGAGTTCTTAATCTGTGCTTGAATGAAAACAGGACAGTGGGCCCAGACATCGTAATTCTTGGTGATGCCCAATTTATGCAATTTGTGGAACTCCTTTAGTTGCACTGTGTGCCTCAACCAGGTCCCCAGCCATACAGGTGTTTCCGGGGTGATCCTTGCATACCGTCTCATCAATCTTAGAACTTAGTGCCAGCATTGGAAGGGAATAGCTATGACTGGAGACACATGTGAAGGGATACTCATGATATAGAGTCATGACTATCGAGCGGAGTCCCAAAAGTCAGCCACCTCAAAATGGGTGGCTGGGTCATCCCTGTCCCCAAATACCCAGACATTAATTGGAAGTATTTGGGCTGCCCATTAGTATAGTTGCACATCAATGGCTCCCAGTCCCCTGTCAAGTGGTGTCTGAAAACACTTTTGGGGGGAATTCCCCACCAGACATAGGGACTGATTTAGATCTAGTAGTAACAGAACAGTGGGTGACCCAAAAGACACTTGAAGGCTTGGGCATAT
Organism: Lissotriton vulgaris; assembly: GCF_964263255.1. Lineage (NCBI taxonomy): Eukaryota > Metazoa > Chordata > Amphibia > Caudata > Salamandridae > Lissotriton > Lissotriton vulgaris. The sequence continues at coordinate 2,111,329,402 of NC_141689.1, read as the reverse complement.
GAGTTATTAATAGGTAGGGATGCCTACAAGGGAATTCATTCAATAATCTCAGTCAACAGTTTTACAAATTGATTTCTTATATGTTGGGCTCCAATAGGTAGCTCACCCTTGAATAAATCTAAACATAAATGAAAGAAATTAATATATAAAAAATATTTTTTTTTAAAACACGAGTGCATCTGTTTTTCTCAAAATTACTGATTTTTTATGTTAACCAAAAATGCGTAAGGGGTACAATCAGAAACAATAAAACACCATGATTGAGGATACATGAAGGAACCTATAGATCAATGATGTAAACATCTATTCCAAAAGATCAAGATAAGAAAATGAGTCTAAAACAATAGGGAACAATTCCTCAATAGCTAAACATGCTGGGGAAGTAGATGTGGTAGTCGACGTTTCGGTCTGTTTTGGTGGTATAGTCCGTCAGGCCATCTTCCCGACACACAATAAGTTGTTTTAAAAAAAGAGACCCCTGTATAAAAATAATGTATGTAATTATTCACAAATAGTCTAAAATGACATGATTAAAAGAGGAAAGAGAAGATAACCTGTGCATAGAAAAAGAAAAAGAAGATGGCACATACATACATTGGCCATACTGTGTCGCTTGCACCTTAAGAGTTTAAGGGTAGATAGAAAATATCCATTTGTGTAGATTAAAGAGATAGGTGACACAATTACACCCAGAGTGATTCTACTCTACTTACTTAAATCGTATTCGCTGTTCAAGTCAAACCAGATTGTTCAAGCTTAGAGTGATAAGACTTTTTGACTAGACTCATATGGACAAATGGGACAATGGTATATTGACTCATAATGTACCAACATTGTCACGTTTTAATAATCGAAAGAGAGGAGGATCAAACTTATTGTCAATCAGCTTCGGTATATCTAGTCCCCCTGGTTCAATTAAGACAAAACTGGCACAGGGCAGGCATCATCATCTATTTGAGATGTCCTGCATTGTTTATTCATCCAACTATACTAATGCTAGACAAAATACCTCCGTGCCCATATATACATACCCTTCATGGTATACGACCTTAGAATCTATTTAAGATGTTGTGCATATTTTATTCATGCAACTATTCAAATATTAGGCGTATCACCTCTACCCCTCTATATACATATCCTTAATGATACAAATATATTTAGAAAACAACCGTTGCATTGGATATAGGACCTGGGAATCGATTACGCCAGAGAAAGTGTCATCTTACTGCGTTTTATTTACACCGCAATATTGTCAGTGTTTTACTGTTCTTCCATGAAGTTAATCTTAACGGCCAAATTGGCAAAAAGTACATGATTCTGGGGTTCAAGGAAAATGTTGCTTACCTAAAATAACCAGATGGTTAAATGAAAATCTTACAGCCAGGCTGTGATTTGTATCCGTGTCAATGTCACGAAGATGTGGTGAAAAACATCCACTCTTCGGGAAGGCTAACAAAGAGACAGAGGATTAACGTTATATTTAGATAATGTTGTTATCGCATCTAGGTAATTCACAATTGCCGCAGGGGAGCTTCCATCCATAATGCGCCATATACCAACAAGACGTAGCTTGTGTATACAGGGCGCTCGATATGACGCATTTAAATAGCGTTGCATAATTCTAGAATCTAGAAGAGTGAAAACAGACTATCGCTCAAAAAGTATGGCGACCATATTGAAGTTTGCTAGATCCTGAGTGTCTATTGTAAGTAATAGAATTTCTATCGATCGATAAACGTGCCTGAAGCCCTTAGTGACAACTTTATTGAAGGATTAAGTTTGTTTATGTCATAGTCGAAAAGGCATGATTTCTGGTGGTTACAGGATTAAGGTGTACTTGGATGAACGCTTTTGGATTTAATTTAGAGATAGAACGTATGATCTTTTGGTCTAATTGATAAAAGAGTGCCCAAAGGAAGTTCAAAAGTGGAGACCCAGAATGTAAACACACAACGTAGAAACTGATGTAATACATTAATTGAGGGTCCCTAACCGAGCTCAAAACAAAATCAAAATCGCACAAATACCGATTCATATCACAAATGATACAAATCTAAACAGGTTAACAAGCATACAGATGGTTCCTATACTACATAAATCTGAAAGGTGATGTACATTGCTGTTTAATTGTATATATCAAATACATAGAAAATGTCATTGTGTAGTGAGACTTTCGGAATACAGACATGCCAAATCTAACATTTAGAGTGGCACACAATGAGCATTGACACCTCAAATACAATGTTATTCTGTTGTGTACATCACATACATACATACAGGAAAAATGTTCGGTTTCAGTCTGTTATTTAGAATAATACATAGACATGTCAAATAACATGTTAGTTATGATATATAAGTAATGTTGGGTGTAAAAACAAAAAGTAAGTCAAAATCACCTAATCTCCATAATATACAGACATGTTGGAAATAGAGTTTTTTTTAACAAATGCAGGCAAGGGACTGCCATTCATTGGCAGAATTCAAACCCTTAAAGATGCTGTCAGTACGACATATCCATTGATTTTCCTTGAGGGTAAGGATCCTGTCTACATTCGTCTGTCTAATGGATGGTTTAAGCACTTCCAACACCACCCATAGCATGTCCTTTTCATAGTGTTTTGCCTGTGTGAAATGTTCAATCAGAGGTGCATTCTGAGTTTTACAGCGAATCCTTGCTTGATGCTGCAAGATTTTTCTTCACTATTTGTGTGGTCTTACCTATATAATATAGGTTACAGGGACATTGTACACAGTAGAGTACATTGCTCGTGTTGTAATTGAGAAATGTTTGATGGCTGTCTTTTTTCCATTTACTTAAAAATGTTTTGTGGTCTTCGTCGTGTTACATGCTAAGCACATGTTACATTTAAAATGTCCCACTACAGGAATCAGTTGTCTCATATGTCTATGTATTTATTTTTGTATAGCACATAACTCACCGTTCGGTCTCAGAGCGATATTGTCAATAACATGTGTATCAGGTGTATCATATGCATGTACTAGGCAATCCTTCAGGTTAGTTCCTCTTTTAAAAGAAAAGAGTGGTTTCTGAGTCAATTCTGGTAATCCCGACAACAGTTACCAATGCTTATTGACTATCGTTTTGATGTTGTTAGTGGCTGTTCCAAATGTAGTCATGCATACCAATTGCGGTTGTGTTGGTCTGCTCTTGACTTCCAGTAAGGCATCGTGGTTGTAATACCATGCATGTTTAAGTGACTTCTTGAGAAGTTTGTCTGGATAACCACGAGATCTTAGTTTCTCTTTTAGATTTTTCGCTTCAAGAAAATAGTCTTCCATACAAGAACAGTTCCTGTCCAAAAAGGGAACCATCCTTGGGAGGTTGTGGATGATGACTATTGTATTGTAAGAGAGTATTCATAGCTGTAGGTTTGGTGTAAAGAGTTTTATATAGATGATTAGTGCTATCAACTCTAATTGAGATGTCAAGAAAATTCATTTTCATACTGTCAAATTCCAGAGAGAATTTGAGATGAGGATTCCTGGAATTGATCCAGGTATGGAATTCCAATAATAGAGCTTTGTCACCTTTCCAAATAAATAGAACATTGTCTATGTATCTGAGCCAACAAGAGATATTGGACATGAAAGGATTGCAGATATCATAGACAAACTTCTTCTCGAAGTCAGAGACCATAGATATTGGCTATGTCTGGGGTATAGACAGCCCCCACTGCCACTCCCTTCAGTTGTTGGTAAAACATTTTCTCAAACAAGAAGAAATTCACACATAGAGAGATTCTGACACAGTCAATGATAAAGATGGTGGGGACATTGTGTGGTCTGGTGCAACTTTCAAGTAGCTCTTAAATGATGTTAATGGTCTCCGACTGCGGAATATTGGTATAAAGACTTTCAATGTCCATAAATACCAATAGTTCACATGTGGGATCAAATGGATGATCTTCTATCACATTAATCACAGCTGTGGTATCCCTAATATACGTGGCTGACTCCGTTGCAAAAGGACGTATAAAGAAGTCAGCATATTGGGCTAACGGCTTGAGAATTTAATTGCAGTCTGAAAAAATGAGCCTCCCCGGTGGAGTCGTGGCATTCTTGTGTACTTTCGGTAAGATGTATATAACCGGTACAGTTGCTGATTTCTTTAGTAAGAAAGAGGCTTCTTTCTCGCTAAGCCACCCACCCTCTTGTTTCTCATGACTTAGAGACTTGATGATTTCAAACAGACAGTTAGATGGATTCCCTTTTAACTTTTTATAGTGTGATTCGACAGACAGTTGTTTCAATAACTCTTCTCTGTAGGCTTCCTTATCCCACAGGACAATTCCTCCACCACCAGGTCAGTGTGGGCACTCAACCCCCAGTTGGGCCAGGGAATCCAGCTTGGGTGGCCCCAACAGCACTCCACAGTCACCTGGCACAGTGGACGTGCCCTCAGTGTGCCTCCATAGCCCCCGATAGTCCAGTGCTCATCAGCAGACTTGCTGGAGGGGGGTATCTTGATCTCCCAGCTACCTCAGTCAGGCTCTCTTCAAGCAGTGCTCCGGGTCTCTTCTTGGGGCTATAGCGACTCTGCAAGCGGTGCAGGCTGCGAAGCAGAGGTACTCCAGCTGGCGCAGCAGGAGCCACTCCCGCAGCAATATGCGCCACCCCTGCAGTGCCTTCTATGCATCCTCTGGGAGGCCTCACCCGCTCAAGTGACACTCAGGAACCTCCCAAATGGCACGGGCAGCAGCGCGGAGACTCCCCAATCCCGGTAACAGGATTCTTACACGGGATTGCACAGGATGGGGCAGGATTAGTAGAGGATGTTTGTGTGCAGTGCAGAGCTCTCCCGATCCTTGACCACCATCTTTGTGTGAGTAGATTGAAACTGTAAATGGCCCTTTTGAGAGGGATTGTATATTTTGCTAACTGTAAAATTGTTCATATTTGAAATATTTTAAATGTATACATGATTGCCAATTTATGAGCACGCCAGTAGGCCTATTTTGATTATAGTGTCAAGCCAATCGTAAAGACTATCAGCCTATTGGTTCAATGGGAAAGGTTATGTGACATACCTTAAGTGTGATCTGTTTATAATGAAAAGTTATGCTAAGCAAGTAGGCCTGACTTACTTATTGGGAAAACCATGAGTTATAGGCAATAGGTTTTTAATGGGGTATTACTTTGTGCTAATGCCTGTAGGTGGATACTTTGTTACACACAATCTCACAAATGATCATATATTAGGCAAGAGATTTGGTGTTAGTGATCCACCTGCACAAACCATGGGGATACAAGATTTGCACTATGGCAATCCTTATTATGTACATATTGCAATGTAATTACTGGATACCTAATGTATGCCTTGTTGAAAAACGTATGCCCAACACAGTAGGTTTGAATTGGCTATGGCGACAAGGCAGTGATAAAGGTTACATGCCTGATTGTTTAATATGAAAATGTATGACAAAGGTATTATGCCAGAAATTTTGATTCTAAAAAGCATATACTATGGTCAATATGTATTTAATGGTGTATTGTTATTACTCTGCATTAAGCCTACAGATTGGAATTCATTGCATGGAGTCTCACGGATTAACATAGTATGCAAAGATTCTGATGGTTGGTTATCTCCTCTGATAAACCGTGGGTGTTGAAGATTTGCACTGCGAGTATCCTTGTTAGGCCCTTTTAGGGAGATGCTCTGCCAACTGCACATTTGTATACTTTATAATTCTATCACTGTTTGCTTGATGGTTGCCTTGTGAAAAAGCGTACACCCAATATAGTAGACTTGACACGGCTAAGGTGATAAGCCATTGCTAACAGCTGAAGGCTTGATTGGTTCACTTGGAAAGGGTTTTTCAGATGCCATGGCATCAGCTATCTTATTACAAAAAAAGTAATACGAATGCAATAGGCCTGATCTATTTAATATCTAACAGATGTGTTCAAGCCAATAAGCCTGAAATGGTGGATCTGTTTTTGCACCATGTTAAAGCATGCAATTGGGTATTTTGTAACATAGAATGTCAGATTACATTTGTAGGGAAGTATTTTGGTGTTGATCACCCCATTTAACACACCATAGGGGTAGAGGATTTGCTCTGTAATCCTGCTAGGACCTCTTTGGAATTTTGGACAGGCTTAGCTGTCTGCCAAAACCTTGTAACAAATTAATATTTGTTAATACATATATCCATACTTATATATCTATGCACATACTTTAGGGCAGTCCTTTTCTGCCATAGGTCTGTCTGAGTGTCATTTACACTCAGGTTCTATCCAGGACAGTATACGGCATAGGGTAATGGTTCAGTCCACATCAGTCATTGGCTCTCTTGCCCTGTAAATTACAGCATTTTCTGACCACATGTGCACATCCACTTGAAAAGGGGTGGACTTCAGGCTCAGGGCTGGGTGGCCAGTCCTTTAGTTTTCACTCTTCTCCTTTTTGTGTTACCCTTTCTTTTCTCGCCTACTCTTCCTTTTGTTTTACTTTTTCTTTAGAGGGTACGACATCTCTCCGAGTAGTGCTAATGTGCCACTTGCTTGCCACTCATTTTGTTTGCACTGCACAGCACCTAGCATGGCTATTTCCTCAAAATGAAGCACCCATTACGGAAATCTGTTGTCCATAGCGTATCATTGGTGTACCATTCCAAAATGGACTACATATTGGTTAATTAACATGGTGGTCATGCTGAACTTTTTTTTACTTGTTTTTATTTCGAATTTGCACAGGAAGTTGCATTCCATGTTGTCAGATATGAAAACAGTACAACATTAAGAAACATGTAGAATCCTACAGTTAGCAATACAATTAGAAATGCTTTACATAGAACCTGTGCTAAAGGCCAGGAATCCCAACTTCATAGTATCATGATAGAATATACAGTTCCACGTCAACATAGTAAGCATACAGTGCATTATATCTGGGAGTGACCCACCCAAATAAAAACGTAATAACAATTAACAGTGGTGGCAGCAAAGCGTTAAGAAGTGTGATCCCATGGCATTCAGGGGTCCAGTGTCTTCAAAAGAGGTCAACCGCCTCCCCCAGATGGGGAGCAATGGGGGGGGGGGGAGGGGGGAGGGCAGAGGGCACAGGTGGCTAGGAGACATAAAGCCAAACCCGTCTGTAGATGGCTGCCACTCATCCAGAATCGAGTAGCCCTAGCAGCCATAGGAAGCCATCCTATCCCAGGTAGGTCTTTTCAGACACCCAATGGGAGCGCAGCTGTTAACACCTGTATTGCCTTTGTGGGTGACCCCTCTGCCCACATACTTCCTAAGCTTGCAGACTCTGCTATTTAACATTCAGACATTCGAGGAATCAATCTCAAGTGGTACCAGAGACGTGGCGGATTCCACAGTATGTAAGGAATACATGGCGCAACCCCCGGCTTCTCATACATCATCAGCCTTTCCAACATATCCCCCCAAAAACCTAGGCCACGTTCCACATTCTCATCAGTGCGGACCAGGCAGAGTTGTTGCTTCTCTGCTACTTCCCATTCACTAAAAGCAGCCCTCCATTTATCCAGAGGTGGGAGGGGTGGAGAGGGTGGGGCACGGGTGTCCGATGTATTCCAAAGCTGCGTTTGGCCAACACAACCCCCAGCAGGGTGAATCTATGTCCTATTCAAGATCCAGTTTTTGAGGTCGGAAGTGCGCCCAATAGACAGTGCTTAACCGAGGGCTTAACATTGGTCCCTGCAACATCCGCAGCACCTGCAATACATGTGTCCAATAATCCTGCAATCTCGCGCAAGTCCAAGTCATATGAGGGAACATTGCTGGTTCCTGACCACATCAAGGACACGCCGAAGGGATATTCGCTGATGTGTTAGATATGTGCATTGTAAATAATGGAACTGGGCGAGTTTACAGCTGGCGTTGCTGGCAACCTCTTGGAGTTTGCGCAAATGCTTCCCCCTCTGTGAGCGTCAGCTGCAGTCTGCCAACCTTCTTTCCTGGCACTTCATCTCGTCGACCTTGTGGTCTGCATTCAGAGCTTTACATATGCGCAAAATCACCCCCTAGAGGAGCGCAATCGATTCAAGCCATAATTGCAATGACTGGCTCATCCGAAAAAGTCGCCCACAATTCATGGGCGTGTGTGAAATTTTCGCATATTGCAGAAGTTGACCAGATGGCAGTTGATAGCGTTGCCTCACATCCTCGAGTGAGGAAGAATTCATTAAAAAATAAATCCCGAGACATTGAACATGCCCCAGCATACCCCTCATAAGGTCCATCTTATTCTGTACCTGATGGAGCTGTGCAACCATCAAACAAGCTGGAACTCAAAAATAACAATAGTCTGTGTACAAATCAACTGCAAGAAGGACACCCACTGCTATGTTTAGTGTTGTTATTGAAAGCATATGCCTGCCGCGTTTAGATGGCAGCACATTTTTTTTCTTTCTATTTTTATTCTTTTAATTTATCTTGCATATGTTGTTGATTTTGTGGTCGTATCAGGGATGAATGCACGAATGAGTCAGTGGATGGAAGAATGGATGCATGAGTTCAAACATGGGTGACAAAGTGCATGAATGATGACTTATTGAGTGCCTAAACCCACCATTGACACGAAAGGGACTTTCGTTCATAAGCCTGACCTACTGACATTGCCAATGCTTGTCTTTTTTAAAAATGTTTTACATTTTAAACAGAAACCTTAAGGCTTTACAGTGGCTTCTACAACACATGTACATGTTTTCACAGACAATACCGTTTCCACTTTTTTTTTTTTTTTGTTAGTTCCTGGTCTGCTGTGTACACATTCCCTTGCCAGGAGGGTAAAGGAATGCGGCAGACTATTTACGAGCACAGCCAAATCTAGTCTTGATTTCTTAGTTTTCAGAGGAGAAGAACATTTTAATTAATGTGTAAATAAATGATAGAGGAACTAGCTTGTGTAGACAACTCTCTTTGGGCCAGATTTAAAGTTTGGCAGGCAGAGGACAGTTTGTGAGGGTGACACTGGCAGACGACATTACGTCTGCCACTGGGATGCAATAATGTACACCATGATTGGAGATCACCCCTCCCACAGCAAAAATGTATGTACCTTGATAGGTACCCAGTCATTATAGCTGCTATCAGGGTACAAAATGTTTGGCTGACGTCAGTTATGATGGCTGTTCACCTAATTTCTTTTTAAGTTCAAGTTTATTGAAACCAAGTACAAAAGGGTAGTACATCAGAAATCTGTTCACCTAATTTTAACAATGTTCTTTTTAAACAAACTCCCAAAGGTTTATCTCAGTTCGTTCAGCTGACATTTGTTGCTATTATGTTTGGATATGAGGCCCCTCTCGTTAGGGGGTGGCGGACCACTGAGACCACATCTGGGGTTTGGGAGGCGGAAGGGCGGTCTCGGGAGCGGGGTGGTGGGCCCTCCAGGTGATGACTATTGGGAATCACTTATGCAAGTACGGGTGATGCAATACTTAAGTGCTGCGGTGCGGCACAATTTTTCTATGCTTGGTGAGGCAGGGAGGATGCTCTATTGATAAGAGTCGTATTAAGAATATCACACTCCAGTGTACCAATAGGATATCACATGTGTAGAAAGTTCAAAAAGAACAAGAGTCAATCATTGGAAGGAGAAAGATACACGGAGAAAGTTAAAAGTATATTCATCAAAAAAATGTTTATGTAGATTTAGTAATATAAATTACAATTCAAGATGTGGGGAGACAAAATAAAATGCAAACAAGTAATGAACAGAGGTATAAATGATCGTTCCGTTGTTTTTTCTGGGAATCAATTTTCCTTGGGTTCCATTCTTTGGACCTCTTTCAACTGGTAGGATATATATCACCAGCGTAATCTCACACGCCACAGTCTAGATCTGTTTTCGGACACCTTCTTCCATTAACGGAAACTCTCAACCGGGAATCTTCAGGGGTTTTTTTACCTGCAATGAATGGTTTGGTCCTGATGATGGTCTTCATGACGGCAGCATTACAGACCGAAACGTCGACATTTACATCATCTCCATCTACGCTGCACGGGCACAAGCACACAACCATTGTTAATTAATTTTTCTGGTTGTCCTGCTCTAACTTATTGGAGTTGATGTTACAGTTTTGAACTGATGTGTTGATGTCATTTATACCTCTGTTCATTACTCGTTTGAATTTTATTTTGTCTCCCCACATCTTGAATTGTAATTTATATTACTAAATCTACATAACATTTTTTTTGATGAATATACTTTTAACTTTCTCCGTGTATCTTTCTCCTTCCAATGATTGACTCTTGTTCTTTTTGAACTTTCTACACATGTGATATCCTATTGGTACACTGGAGTATGATATTCTTAATACGACTCCCAACTGACTTATTATTTGCTCAAAATCAAGTCCCTTGTAGCACCTTTTGACCTGAATGATCTATTGCCCAAGCCTACAAGGGTTTATTGGGTTTCCCCTGGTATAATCACTATTGATAAGAGGAGAGTTTTTGCTTAATACGAGCTACCTCCACCCTCGCGTGAATTACACTGGTGAAATGTTTTTTGTTTCTGTGGGTTGTAGGGGGGGAGGGAGGGTGGTTATTGTTGGGCAGGGGAGGATTCCGCGGCCAAGTTGGGGTTAGGCAGGCGTGGGAGGGTTGGGGGGGAAAGTTGGTGCTGGGCAGATGTGGGAGGGCTCGGGAGGGTTGGGGGAATCGACTTCATGTCACATTGGGGGGACTGTTTCTTTTATGTTTTTATTGGCATTAGGGCACTACTAAGGCACGGCCTATACCAGACACCTATACTTGCGCTACCACACCATGACACAGACACTTCCTGCTGACCCATCGGCGGTCCCTAGTCTCTCTGGTTTTGTTAACATGGGATGTACGAGTTCTTAACAACCACCGCAGGGTCCGGAAAGTCCTGCATTACCTCACGAGGCATGACATAGACATGGCGCTTCTGCAAGAGACCCATCTCCGCCCAGACAGCCCAATTTTACGTACTAGGGGTCTCTTGGGTAACGTTCATTCGGCAGGATTTAACTCACATGCTAGAGGGGTGCTGATGTGGGTGAACCCAAAAGCCTCACTGACACATCTAGAGACAGACTGGGAGGGGCGCTTCACTATTTCCAAATGTTCTGGTAAAGGCCTGGAGATCTGTATATTGAATATTTATGGCCCTAACTTTGACCACCCTGCCTTCTATACATTACTGGCGGCCAAAGCTCAGCTACACACTCATGGCTCTATCCTTTGGGGGGATTTTAATTTGACTAGACGTCCAGAGATTGACAGATCGGATGGACCTGACAGACGCCCCTCGGCCTCGGCCAGAGTGCTCGAGCCGTCGATGGCGAGACTGGACCTGTGCGATGTGTGGAGACATAGACACCCTGCTCAGGGAGGCTATACACACTATTCCGCCCCACATGATATCCATACTAGGATTGACTATTGGCTGGCCTCTAATCATTTGCTTCAACATGTTCGTGCCTGTGTAATATTGCCTCGCACTTACTCTGACCACTCGTAGCTCCTACTGACTACAGATTCACCCAAGAAGCGTATTCCCCTGTTTATATGGCGCTTTCGCCCTTATTCCCTGCTTGACGTCACCTGTAGGAAGGAACTGGCCACATCCATATAGTCGTTTTTTTAAACAAACGTGGGTTCGGTTGACTCATACCAGACCGTATGGGAAGCCTTTAAGTCATAAATCAGAGGGATCTCCATCTCTAAACAAGCTGGGGTGCTTAAATCGATACAAGATCGGTTAAAGAGGTTGGAGGCAAAGCTCACGGAGTTGGAGGCCCGGAGATTAACCGACCGGAGTGAAGTGCTAACACAGGAGCTGGCACAGACGCTGCGCGAATTCCATGAGGAAGCGGATGCCGAAATAAAAAATCTTGGGAAATATGCCACGGCTAGAACTTATGGGGAGGGGGAACGTCCGGGGACGGTATTGGCTCAGTTAGCTGGTCAATGTCGGAGCAGAGCGGTAGTTCCGGATGTGAGAACTGCGCCGACAGATCCGCCGCACTCCGAAGCTCAGGTGGCTGGGAGGTTCCGGGATTACTATGCTGCTCTGTACGCCACCCGAGGTCCCGCCCCGGAGGAACGCATCCTAGACTGACCCACATAGAGCTACTGTGGTTAACGAACCTGAACCGGAAATTCTTGGCTCGACCGATTTGAACTAGAGGAGATTGTCTGGGCCCTGTCTGGTATGAAGGATGGCAGCGCTCCGGGTAGTGACGGCCTGACTGTCGCCTTTTATAAGGCCTTTTCTGACCTGAATACTTACATTATTTGAGGACATTTGTTCCTCAGGAGTGATGCCGCCTACTATGCGCAAGGCTATATTGGTAGCTATTCTCAAACCTGGGAAGCCCCCAGGGGAATGTGCCTCATACAGGCCTTTATCACTGCTGAATGTGGATGCAAAGATACTTGCAAAACTCATAGCCAACCGTCTTAGCCCTTTGGTAACCACATTGGTTGCTCCGGAGCAGGCCGGCTTTGTGCCCAGTCGCAATCTCACCTATAACCTCAGGACGGTGTTTGCAGCCATGCAGCACACGAGTCCGGAGGTCCCGGCGGTGGCTGTATTCCTCGACATGGAGAAGGCCTTCGACTCCGTCGAGTGGCCTTTTCCACGACAGGTCCTAGGCCGAATGGGGGTTGGGACGCTTTTCCACCAACTCCTGGCGACGTTGTATTCTGCTCCCACGGCCCGCATCCGGATTGGGACTTTGATCACTGACCCTATTCCTATCTGCAGGGGCACGAGACAAGGCTGCCCCCTATCCCCAATGCTTTATGCGCTGGCGGCGACCAACTTGCTTGCGCCTTGCGCAAATACCTCAGACACAGGGGCATACATACGGTTCCCAAACTCTCGTCTCATTGTATTCACATATGCAACGACACCCTCCTGTATGTTCGGGATCCTGAGGCCCAACTCTCACCAGTACTGTGAGAAGTGGTGCTGTTCAGCTCTCTATCAGGCATTAACGTCAATTGGAATACATCTATTGTGTTTCCACTCACGCCGGCTACAGCACGTGTGAACCCGGAGTATCCATTGCAATGGACCACTGACGCGGTGCAATACCTGGGGATCCAGTTACATACGGATTCTGAGGTAGTGCCGAAGGAGAACTACGGAGTTGCAATCTCCAAACTAGAAGACGACATGGAAAGGTGGATTACCCTACCACTGTTCTTGCTGGAGAGAGTTTCCCTGATGAAAATGGTGGTATTGCTACGTCTCCTCTTTCTATTTACTAATATACCCATGGTACTGTCCAAGACATTTTTTCAGCAGCCACACTCACTGATGATCCGATTAGCTTGGGCGGGCAAGCAGCCTAGGGTGGCCTGGAAAATAATGTCCGTACGCAACAGGAGGACTGGGCGCCCCTGATCTGGAACTCTATTATAGGGCGGCTCAGAGCGCACATGCATATCACTGAATACACGGTCCAGCCGAGATTCCACACCTCCGCATTGAAACTATTTTTGCGGATCCGGTTCCCCTACTAGCACTCCTGTTTTCTCCCTGTAATCGCCGCTCAGGTATAATGGACTCATTGAACTCGGTTACACATGTGTGGCATCATATTCTGAACGTACAAGCCGGCAGCTTACTATACGCTCCGCCAGTTCCTATCCATTGGTGCTCCTGGCTCGCCCCTTGCAGGGACAAGGGGGTAATAGCAGCGCTGAGAACGCTGGGAGTGCACACTATGGGGGACCTCTTTGCTGATGGTACTGCCTGATCCTGGGATCAGGTCGCGGTGGAGGGAGAGCCATCTCCACTAATGTCGCAATTTCAGTTTCATAGGGTGCAACATGCACTTAGGGACCTCTTGGGTGAGGACCTGATGGAACCTCCGGAGGTTGAGGCATTAACCTACATCATTCAGGCTAAGTCCCCCGCCAAGTTGGTATCCCGGTTATACCGCATAGCCATCTCTGAGAGTCACGCTGACTACTGCGACTGGCTTGGCAGAGAGATCTCGATGTGGAAATGACTGATGAGAAGTGGCTGTACTGATGCTCGACGACCAAACGTATATCGCTAAACGGACGCCATAGGCTGATCCATTTTAAATTTCTTAACAGGGTGTACTATACCCCCGAAAGACTTCATAGATACGGCCTGCGTGAGAACCCACAATGTGAAAGGTGCGGAGTGATGGTTGCAGATATAATACACGTCGCATCGTCCTACCCGGGGATTGCTAACTTCTGGCGCCAGGTGTATATAGAGGTGAATCGGGTCACTGACCTCACTCTGACTCCGGATCCGCTCCTGGCTATCCTAGGATATTCTAAACCTATCCTTAAGGGCCTCAGATAACTGGTAGATATGTCCTTCCTCCTCGCCAGGAGATGTGTTGCCCTTGCCTGGATGCGGGGCCCGACGCCCACCTTAGAGCAATGGACTAGGAAAATGCAGAACGCAGACAGAATTATATAGCTAATTAATGCCCCCCCGTAACAGGCCTAAGAAATGTTGGTCCCTATTCCTGAGCAGGAGACTTACACAGGACGCAACAGATGAGGAGGATGCGGCCACAACCACAGGGGTAGACCACACAGCGGCTAACACACAATGAATCTATTGTCGAGAATTGGGCCTGCGGTTCATATACCTTTCAGGGTAGAATGTACATCGGGGACATAGAGGGAATACCACTGGCTGGGTCACGCTATCTGTAGTGAAGCAGGTGATACTAGCGTGAAACAACACCACACACTAGATTATTTTGAAGCATAGCCGCTATGCTATGGTGGACTACTTTTTTTAAAGGTGTTACTGTAAATGTGTCATTTTATAATATTTGCCTTGGATTTCATACTCTGTATGTGACTATTCCTTGCTTTGTTAATTATTGCTTTCGGAAATGTGTCCTACTCTTTGAAATGCCAATAAATAAATGAATAAAAAAAAAAAAAGAATGCCTGTATGGTAACACAAGATTTAAAGTGCACTAATGAAGTGAACATGTTCTTACTTGTGCTTCATTATATCCAATTAAAGGTCCTGGAAGTGGGGAAGGTTGCGAGGATGGATAGAATGGAGTCACAAAAAAGATTTTATTTTATTTTATTTTTTTGCATCACAAGAAGAACTGCTGCTTATAGATCAGTGCTTGCACAACAATAGTAACAATGTGTCTGCTACAGTGATAAAGAAATGGAGAAGTGCCTTTACACACCACCACAAGGAGTTAAAGCTCTGGTGGAATGACCATGGTCGCCTCTAAAAAGGGGCATCGCTCATTAAGATACTGCTGGCCTTCAGTGCAGTCTTCGGCACCGTGAATGTAACATACAACTATCCACCCTTTGACCACTACTTAAACATGTATGTCCAAGGATAAAGATCAACAAATACCAGGTTATCTTATCTCTAATGCTGGTGGCACAAAGATATAGCTGTGTATTGCAGATAACAGTCATCAGTATGTAGTCTTGTTCTGAGTCATAGATAGCTAGGTACTAGTTTTCTCAAGCTGAAAGCATCTTAGAGGAACACACTCTTTACAGAATTCGGGACATTAGCATAGACAAGGGATGACCAAAACCATATTTCAAGTTCATATTCCACCATTGGATTTTTATAAATACCAAACCAAAAGCAGCATTCATGGTGATTTTCTGCATCTCTAGAAGGAATAATAAAGAGATCCACCAAAAATGGTTGAGACTAAATCTTCAGTGGGACCCACTTTGTGCACAGGCACTATTCTCTCACCAAGTGCCACCATCTTGTCTCTACACGTTTTCCAATAGGTATGGTTGAATCAGCTGAGCTGAGGAACATTATGTCCCTGGGCCTTGCATTTGTTCAGCAACAGTTATTTACAGACTAATACATACATTGTTTATTAATGAAGAGGCAGCTAATATGGATCCTCCTTGTTTTCTTGCAACCTACAGGATGTATTTTTTAAAGTCAGATAAATATCCTAGTGAAGTGATTGATTTTGGACCCACAAAATCTTCAGAATTGCCTTTGGGGCAAAGTAAGACGATGAACCTATATTATCAGTTACCATGTAAGCAATTTCCCTTAGTGGCACCCAACTTCCTAATCCTTCCCAGTCACTTTGAAATTGAATTTTGCTTTCATGAGAACATGTGGGGTTGGAGACCATGTATACCTCATCAGAGTTCCAGCAAATAGGTTGCCTACAAATTCCTGGCCAAAAGCTTCATCTTCCAACATTATATATTTAAAGAGTAATGACTGCAAAATCAATGAAGAGTGGTGCAAGGTGTTTCCTTACAGAGCTATGAACGGCCACCGATGTTGCTTTTACTCTTGCTCAAACACCATGCAGTATTTAAGGAGCTGGGACGCAACTCATTTTAAAACATGGATTACCCACTGGCAGTGGTGAAATTCATTGTTTACTGTGGATTTCCTCCTAGTCATGAAGCAATAAGTTACTTACCTTTGGTAATGCCTTTTCTTGCAGATACTACATCTACCTGCAGATTCCACATCGTTTGAATATCCCAGGCATCAGTCTGGATCCAGAAACTTTTCAATAGCTCTCCCATGCCGACAGGAGGCACCGGCTCCTTAACAAACTTACAGTCGGCCCGTGACGTCACATGAGCCATAAAGTGCCCCCGTCGTCATGCTGATGTCATTTTCCTTTTTTGGGGTTTCAAATATTGTTTATTGACACGTTCTAATGAAATGCAACATATCAGTGCAGCAGGTATTGTACAAAATATCTCCCTTTTTACTTCTCACTCCCACAAAAACCGAATAAACGTAATTTCTCCGATTCCCCTACCCACCTCCCTGCACACACAGGGCTAAACATCATGGACGTCCGCAGAAATATTTCCGGGGGTGGCAAAATGTTAACATCATCACCATCCTCCGACATGATGTGTGCCAGGTGGGGCACAAGAAACACTGGAGCGTAGGAGGAGCCATGGGGGACAGGAAGCAGGCTGCATATGATCTCATACACCATAGGGTTGTTGTGCCACAGCCATCTCTTTCTTTAATAAAGTAAGATTTCTCTGGTGGTTAATGCAAAGATGTGTTTGTCTACACCCAGTTAAGAATCATGAAGTTTACCATGCACATTTTAAATTTGTATTTTATGCATCAAGGTAAGCGGGTTACTGCTTTTGACATCCTCTTGTTACTTGCTGTTCATAACTTGCAATAATTCTAATATATCACAGAGAGCTATGGATTGGCACCAAGGAGCTACATGCAAGTGTTAAGGCATGGGTTTAGAACCTTATTGTTATTCTCAATATCTGTCTGTTAGCAAGATTGCTAAAAGAGGTCATTCAGAAGTAAGAAAGTCTAACGGGTTTTAAATCTTGACTTTGTGTTTTTCCTGACCAGGCACTCTTGACAATTTGTAATCCTCATTGTCTTATGTAACATACTGTAGATTGATTTGAACACTTATGATTTATTGTCTTTTTTTAGCGTGTGATGTAACATACTCTGACACCCTACACTGGGATGAGAAATGCTATGAAACAATTAAATAAAAAAAAGAGAACATTGTTAAAATCAGAATTCGTGTAATTACCCAGATCTGGCATATTTAAGGTGTGTGCTCATCTCTTATACAAAGAGGTTGAACAACGTGAAAAACCAGTCTCCAAATCATATTTTCCTTGTACAGATCAAAAGATGTGGGTCTTAGTTTCCCTCAATAGCATTTAGGTGTTAGGCTCCAAGTAGTTTCCACCATGGGGGATACTCAAACAAAAAGAGTGCTGATGGCCCTTTAAATTAGGCCATTGTTTTGGGGTCCACCAGGTGATACTCGAACAAAAGGTGGGCTGATGGCCATTTAAAGTAGTCCATTATTTTGGGTCCACCTGGAAGTGAAAATAAAAAAGCCCCTTCACCGCCTGCAGATAGATGCTCAGAATAAAGAGCTGTCAGTGGCGGGTGCTGCTGAATGTGTTATGGTGTTGGCAAATTACGTCAGGCCAAAATCAGCATTATCCTGGGAGGGCACCCTGGATCCTGGACCATGCTTAATAACAGCCCCGGGATCTGGCAGGAGCACCCTCATGTTCTGCACTGTACTGAGCACATGTATTACCCCACATGAGGTCATTCTCAATATACTGTAAAGGTGTGTGGTAAATCACCCGTTTTAAAGTGCACCAATCTCTGAAGGGTGTGGGTTTACCTCAAATAAATAATAACACTCACAAGCAAGTGGTAAATGCTTTCTACCCTCTATTAACAATGTGTGCCAGGACAGGCTGCCCAACAAATACGCAATTACACAAACAGTTACATTAGTTTGGTCTGGTTCTTACGCCGAGGGTTTAAGAGGAAACATCACCTTACAGGCCTAATTCTGAGGTGGGTGGAGAGAACAAAGGCAAAAGGTTATTTTGTTTGTTCTTACTCCTGTTATGAGCCGATCATACATGCCGTTTGCTCTTGTGTTTGCTCATGCAATTGTCAAAGGATCCTACCCGGAGGATATTTGATGTATATATCTGTACGCTAGGAGTAATAACATTCAAAACTTGCCACAGGAAACGATTACTCATGTTATTCCTTATTTCAGCAAAACAAACAAGATGATGGACGGAATGTAGCACAATGGCAAAACATTCACCCCAGTCACACATCGTTATTTTGCTCACCAAGCCACCCCAGTTCAGACATGGCCATATGCAAATCAGTCTTGACCCTGTGCCTCATGGGAACAGTCCAGCCCGAACTGCCAAGCCATGTCTTCCCTGGACCGGAATCAAGCATCCTAGGAGCGGTTTCTGGCTATCAGCCGTCTTCAGCCAGGATAGCTTGACTCCAGTGGCGCAGTGAGCACGGGACCCACGTCTGGGCATACCATTCCCACACAGGGTAAATAGCAAAACAAACAGGATGATGGACGGAATGTTGCACAATGGCAAAACATTCACCCCAGTCACAGATCTGGGTTTAATCCATTGTTATTTTGCTCACCAAGCCACCCCAGTACTGACATGGCCATATGCAAATCAGTCTTGACCCTGTGCCTCATGGGAACAGTCCAGCCCGAAATGCCAAGCCATGTCTTCCCTGGACCGGAATCAAGCATCCTAGGACCGGTTTCTGGCTATCAGCCGTCTTCAGCCAGGATAGCTTGACTCCAGTGGTGCAGTGAGCACGGGACCCACGTCTAGGCATACCCTTCCCATATAGGGTGAATAGCAAAACAAACAAGATGATGGACAGAATGTTGCACAATGGTGATGGATTGAACCCAGATCAGTTGACTGGGGGTGAGTGTTTGATTTGCTCAAACGCTCCGTCCATCATCCCCTTTGGTATCACTTTGTTCGCCCTAAGTTGGCAGGGTATGCCCAGACGTGGGTCCCTTGCTCACTCTACCACTGGATTCAAGATAGCCTGGCTGATAAGGATTATGAATCCGAAACCAGTCCCAGGATGCTTGTTTCTGGTCCAGGGAAGATATGGCTTGGCAGTTTGGGCTAGACTGTTCCCATGAGGCACAGGGTCAGACTGATTTGCATATGGCCATGTCTGAACTTGGGTGGTGGAGTGAGCTAAAGAATGATGATGGATTAAACCCAGATCTGTTGACTGGGTGTGAGTGTTTGATTTGCTCAAACGCTCCGTCCATCATCATCTTTGGTATCGCTTTGTTCGTCCTAAGTTGGCATGGTATGCCCAGACGTGGGTCCCTTGCTCACTCTACCACTGGATTCCAGATAGCCTGGCTGATGAGGATTATGAATCCGAAAACGGTCCAAGGATGCTTGTTTCTGGTCCAGGGAAGACATGGCTTGGCAGTTCGGGTTGGACTGTGTTCCCATGAGGCACAGGGTCAGACTGATTAGCATATGGGCGTTTCTGAACTGGGGTGGTGGAGGTGGAGTGAGCTAAAGAATGGGGATGGATTAAACCCAGATCAGTTGACTGGCGGTGAGTGTTTGATTTCCTCAAACGCTCCATCCATCATCCCCTTTGGTATTCCTTATTTCAGGGCACATGTAATTAGGTGCAAATACATACCGCCCATTGTAGCCCCGCCCCCCCCCCCTGTGTGTCGGCCCGGCTGAGACAGCTTCCCGGTCACACACACAGCTGCACCCGAGTATTTCACACATGTCTAGTTATGCCTCTGTTTAAAGTCGAGTTAGGGTGGAGATGATTTGGCGTGAAGTTTAAAAGAGGGATGAACAAGGGATTGACGCCGCCGCGTGATGATGGTCCAGGCGTTTGCTAAACATGCTACACATGTCTATCAAATTCGGGACTGTCATTCTACCTCCGGAGCTTTCCATCAGAGACAGTCCTGCTTCTGTAGTTTCCATGACCAGTTCCTTTAATAGTTGAGATCCAGAGCTCGAAGTCTACGAGGATGCATCAAATTCCCCTTGATCCCCATCATCTGATCTATTAGGGGCTTTTATAGTCTGTGCAAATTTGTCACAGCTACCATCTATGTCATACATTCTTCGTTCCATCACCACTAAATTCAATAGTATTGTGTACTATCTGTTTAAAGTGGGAGGATCCTGTGCCTTCCAATCTGTTGCGGCAGTCGTTAATTAGCTGATCAATATTCTGGTGTTCTTATTCGAATCTGAGTGCATGTCATCTGATTCTGTTCTGTAAAGTGAAAGTCTGTCTTACATTTTGCAAATGACTTGATCTCCCCCGTATCAAAGAGACAGCTTAGTACATTACAATTCTCCTTCCTCTATCTAAGATATCTGAGCTGGTATGAGTTCCAGGTTATCATGTATGGGAATGGTGTGATAAAAAGACCTAATTTAAGGGCATATTTACTAGTAAAGTGGCAATGCGTGTTGGTAAGCCAAGAAGGCGAACAAAACGCTCCATCACCTTACAAACGCAGGGCTGCACTGTATTTACAGGATACGGTGCAGCCCTGTGTTTCCCCTCGTGCTGGTGCTAAATTTAGCTGCCTAGCGCCAACGCAGGCACCCTTGTATCATAGTGCAAGGGTGTCTGCGTTGCAGGGGAAGATTGTTTGTGTGCAGGAAGGTGTCCATTCCTGCACATATTCAATCTTTAAATAGCGATTTGTAACTTCTGTGTGCTGCTCAATGCAGCACACATAGAAGTGGCAAAACGTAATTTTTTTAAAGGATTATTTATGCGCAAGAAAGGACACCTTCTTGCACATAAACAATCATTGGCGTTTTGCTGTCTCCATGTGTGCTGTGCAGCGCACATTGAAACAGGGTAAGACCACATTCGCCAGGATAAGACCAGGTTTTCCCTGGTCTTAATTTTGATGCTGCCCTTGTAAATATGGGGCAGAGTCAAAATCAATGGGTGTTGCAGTGGAACACCCATTACCCTCCCCTTTTACGCTAAATAAAGCGTGAAAGGGTGCCTTTAAGTGGCTTAACTCTGCCTTATAAATAAGGTGAAGCCCCAATCTCCTGAAAAAAGACGTTGCAGTGGTGAGAGGCTTGGAAATATGTGCCCTAGTGTCCACTGCATCCTATGTTGTCATGATGGTTCATTGCATGTCACATTATAAGTGAGTATTAATTATTTGGTCTCGCCTGCTGTAGGAGTCAAAGAACGTCCCAGAACAATTGACCGAGAGCTGCCTTGGAACTGAACACCCACTTTTTGTCAGTTTCCCTTATTGTCCAGGCCTGAAGAATGTGCAATGGGGCAGACTGATAATATCTCCAGAGGTCGGGAATGACATTCACCCATGCCCACCGAAGCCATTAAAATCTTCTGGAGATGCGGGCTCTCTGCCTTTGGGATTGGGTATGGGATAGCCTGAAATAGATAGACCTATGGCAGTATATTCATTTTAATTGTAGAAATCTTCAGCAACCATGATATTGGCAAAGTCATTTGTCTGTCCAGTTCGCACATCGCTTCATTTCTTTGACACTCCTACTTGGCCCACATCATATTTGGCACGGAGGGGGTAAAGTCAATGGCCAGATATCTTTTTACAATATGGCCCACCTATAGTGTAATCTCACCTTTAGATTGTTCATTTCATCTTTGCATACCGTCAAGTTGCGCATCTCAGATTTGTCATTGTTCACCTTGAACCCCACCACCAGCATGCCAGATGTCGAACTGTCGCCTCAAGCGACTCCTCCAGATTAGTCAAAGAAGGATATCAACTAAGAATGGGACGGTTTGTGGGTTTCTCCACCAAAGGAGATCGCATGAATGGTCAGATCAGCTCGCAACTCCAGCCAGAAGTATCATTGCTAAAGTCAGAAGGGTCAATAATGAACACTCATACCTGATTCCAGTTTGCAGGTGCATTGCACTGGAGACATTGCCATTGACCAGTAGGTTCACCTTGGGTGCTTCATAGTTCAGCATAATTTAATTTCTCATCCGTCCACCAAACCTAAGGTTGGACAATACCTGCTCTATAAAAGGACCAACAGACTCAATCAAACTCTTTTTCTGAATCTTACATGAGCAGAAAAGTCAGTATTTTATTCTTGGTGTTTTTCTCTACCAGGTGTGCCACTGTCTTGTGTTCATGAGTCTGCCTTCCTCTGATGAACCCGGATTTGTCTGCATCAACCATCCTGGGCATATATTTATCAAGTCTGTTCTCAAATGCTTTAGTGGATATATATATATTTTTTAAAACATTTCTTATTGAAAATAATACAGGACATTCGATAATCAAAGGGTACAGACATTGGGTGCAAAAGTTGATTATTACTTCGGTGCGACAATAAATCCCATAAAAACCAGCAGCTTGGTGTACACTTCACATGATGCATTGTTCCGACCCTTCCCTCCCCTCCTTCATTCTTCAGTTTCACTTCCCACATCCATTGTAGGTGGTTTACACAAATTACCCCTTTATTTAGTCCATGCCCCCCAGACTTTCTCCCATTTCCGAGGAAACCCCCTGTGCACATAAACCATCCTTTCTGCCATCATTGCTGCGTCTAGGTCCAAGCACCAATCCCTCAGTGTCGGCAACCCCTCTGCCCCCCAACATTTCGCTATATTACGTTTGGCGTACATCATACTTAGCGTTGCCCAATCCTGAGCGGGGTGTGAGAGGTCATTTGGTTCCCATAGGTTCAGAAGACAGCATCTGGGCTCCACGAGGAGCGTCTCCTCGACCACCTGAGATATAGTTCTCATAATTTTAATCCACTACCCTGCAATCTTGGGGCATTGCCATATAGAGTGATAGAATGTTCCCACCTCACCACAGCCCCGCTGACAGATTTAGTGGATATTTTAGCATCAAGATTCAGTAAGGCGATCAGGCAATAGGATTTACAGTCTTTGGGGTCTTTACCAGGTTTAGGAATTAATACCACTGTGGCTTCCCCAATTCACAAAATCAGTTGAAATGTTTTGTAAGGCGTGGAGTTAAAGCTCCACTCTAAAATGCCATTGTGTAACAATCGGGCCCAAGTACTTCTACCCTTTGAGGGGTTGACTACTTCAGCCCGATCGATGGAGCAATCTAAGTATTCCATTTGCTCTGCTGTTAGTCAGAAGATTACATTTCCACAAGTATTTGAGCCGCCTCTTACCTGTCCTTTAGACATCTATCTTCTGGCCCCTTATAGTCCCTGAAAGAACTGCCAAATCAGATTCTGTTTCCCCTTTGCATCTTTTATCATAGCCCTTGTGGGATCCTAAGATCAGTCATGTAGGCTGTATGAGCTGTGGCCTTCAGTTGAAGGCCTAGCATTTTCCCTGTTTTGTTCCCTGTGGAGTAAAACTTTGCCTGGGACAGTAACTGACATCTTACTGCCCTACTAGTGGAAATGACTGTACGTTGCACCCTTAGCCTAGTGATCCTCCATATTCTCCTGCTGATGTCTACTACTTATTCAGGTTCTCTATCTGCCTTAGTTGTTGCTTTATTTTATACATCGCTATCAGTGTGCCCCCAAGAAGTGCCTTCAGTACATTCCATTGATTTGAGGGGGGCGGGTCGTCCTCAGCAAGGGAGGCAGTAAACCCATTTATCTCATTTTTTATTTCTTGTATATTAACCTGATCTCTTAAGAGCTACTCCTTAAATCATCAGCGCCCCAGGCACTGTTCCAGTGGGCCCAGTGTCCACTGCAAATGGACTTGCTCCTTGTTGGAGAGGACAATATCTCCCATCTTGATTGCTTTAATTCTCCAAAACATTTTAATATCTACCATGATGTAATCAATTCTGTTACACATTCGGAGCTTGGATGAGGAATAGGAAAAGTTCCTCATTTCCATTTAGGCGCCGCCACAAATCCATCAACCCATATCCTCTATGAAGTTCTTAAGCCTCCTGTTGGCTACAGCATGCATCTGTTGATGAGGCGAGTTTGCTTCAAAGTCCCATCCCAAACTAAATTCAAATCCCCTCCACTAGGACTTATCCCTTTAGTAGGTGGCTCACATCCTGCAGCAAAGACCACAGATAGGATTCCGCATTTGAGTTTGGTGCATATATATTAAGCACGGTTATGTTTGTATCCTTTTGGTCCACTTTGGTTAGCATTTGTCTACCATCGTTGTCTTAGTTATTGGGAGCCGGACCTCCAATGTATGACTCATTAATGTTGCGACACCTGCTGTTTTAGTGCTTGCAGATTCCTGAATCTGTAAAGGATTGTGTTTGTGTGTTAGTCTCTTTGAACTGGACAGCTGTAAATGTGTTTCTCGTAACATAATATCATCAGGCCTGATTCTGTTGAGGTATTGCCATAACCTTTGTCAATTTGTCGGGGAGTTTAGCCCCCTTATAATTCATCAGTAAGAGATTCACCATCATTCTCTCTTGTGGACCTCTATCAATTTCGGGATGTATGCTCCAGCGTGTGCGTGCCCTTATGGTTGGAACCATCCCATCCCTGTGAACTTGAATCAAAAGAACTTTCTATTTTCTCCCCCTGCCACAGCCTATACATGTCCCTTGTTGTCCCACTGTCGTATAAAAGAGGACATTCTAAACCCTCCTCCAGGCCCCCTTCCAGCTGTCAGTACCACTGTAATACCAAAGGGGGACTTTGTTTCTTCTATTGCCCCTCTTCGCAAAGCTAAATGTATGTTCAGAATTCTTCCCCCCTCCCCCCAAAAAATTGTTTGTTTCAGCATTCATTAATGTCTCCCATCACTGGGTGTTTCTGTCATAGCAAAGGATCTCTCCTTACTGTGCCACCCTTAATGTTCACCAGTAATGTCCAAGTCCTCAGCTCATCTTACGTGCATTAATGTGTACTGACGCAAGCCGAAGGAACAAATGATGGACGGAATGCTGAACAATGCAAACATTCACATACAGTCACAAGGATCGGGGTTTAATCCATTGTTCTTTTGCTCACTACATCACCCCAGTTTGGACCTAGCCATGTGCAAATCAGTCTTGACCCTGTGCCTCATGGGAACCGTCCAGTCTAAACTGCCAAACTAGGTCTTTCCTGGAAAGTGCTGCATTTTACCTCTCACTTTGCAGAGTCACTTTTCCTCCTAATGAAGCCCTGACTGAGCCTATCTTGGCTATTTGGAAAAAGTCGACAACATCTGTAGCTGTATTCAGGCAAATAACTTGTTGTTACAAACCTGTCCCTGGGGACATGGTCAACCCATCCAGCCCCAGAAAGGCTGGTAATACTGGCTTCATGTTCTTCAAAATCTTTAACTCCTGGAGCGTTTGCACTCACACCATCTGACGTGGAGTAAAATAAAATGGAGCAATTCGAAAAGGTCTTTTAGGCTGGAAGTATGGCTCTCAAGTCCATAAATGCCACTTTCATTATGGGAAGATATGTGCTCAGGCTATCATTTCTAACCTGTCAAACAAGTTTCAGGCCCACTTCCAAGAGCTCATAAATGTTAGTTAGGCTGCTGCAAAGCAGGCCATATAACCCGGCCTTAACCCTGC
This sequence comes from Lissotriton vulgaris, assembly GCF_964263255.1. Classification (NCBI taxonomy): domain Eukaryota; kingdom Metazoa; phylum Chordata; class Amphibia; order Caudata; family Salamandridae; genus Lissotriton; species Lissotriton vulgaris. Next base: position 2,111,303,546 of record NC_141689.1, on the reverse strand, counting down.
ACACTCTGTAGTTAGTGCTATCCCCCAAAGAAGAAGACATATTTAGGTATGAGAATCAGGCTTCTCAGGATGTCCAGACAACACACATGAACTTACCTTTTAATTGATCTTGTCTCGTTGGTGCTAAGGCGGACTCACCATCGAAAGATTCAAAGAGCGCAAAACCAAAGCTATATCCCTTGGTCTACAAACCCATCCTAATGATTACCAACAGTTTAAGAAGTCTCAGGAGTTTAGTAGAGGTTTCTCCTTTCAAAGGTGCCAGCAATATTGTGCTCAACAACAACAGCTGGCCAACCCCCTCTGCAGACATTACAAAGATGCCCCAAAACGTATCCCAGGATGCTTGTTTTCAGTCCAGGAAGGACCTGACCTGGCAGTTCGGTCAAGACTGATTTGCATAGGACTGGCGTCAAATTGGAAAGACATGGGGAGAAAAAAGTATGGATTTAGGCCCATATCTCTGTACTGCGGTGAATGTATGACATTGTTCTGCATTCTGTCCATCAATTGTTTTTGCTTCTAACTGGCACACAGCACATTTGCTATTAAACTGCACCACATATGGAGCTTCTTTTAATTATAGAGGATCTTCATCTGCCTGTAGATATGTCAGTGGTATTCTGTGAATACTCTGTTCCTTGTTATTCATATGCTGAAGGAAGCTTCACAGGAATAGTGGACCAATTACTGTACAAACTGAGCATCTTTGGAGGCAATTTACAATATCGTCTGTCTGCACATGAAGGGCCCAGTTCTTAGTCGATTGTGGATATCAAAAGATTGTATGAGGGCGTGATGATATCCTTAGACTTTCAAGCATCATCTGCTTTCAACAGTAAAAGAAGCTAAGAAAGTTTGACATTCAGTCCAGCGTATAGAATCCAGACACCGGCCTGGTCAGGTGAGTGTTTACCGTGATAAAAGCGAGCTCCAGCTACAAGCCAAATAGAAATTGGTGACTGCAGCACAAATGCCACGTGCAAGGAATGAGTAAAAAAAATATAAGAGTAGGCAGGACACATAAGAGATACACTGAGGCAATAGGGCACAAGCATGCAGTGGGGAAACCGTGCGCTTCCTACGCATTCGTTAGAAGAGCTTCTGTACAGTTCTGGTCTATGCCACATGATGGTGAGGCTGATATTATAGACAGGAAACGGAGAAGGCCGGCCTAAGAAAACTGTGTACTTTTTGGATTTACATCACCATTATGGTGTGAGGATCATCACAGTTTTACATCTACCGCCAATGATCACTAGTGCTGACCAACAAAAACAATTCTTACTTCAGTAGTGTGTTGACTTACAATACATTTGACCATATTGCATTTACCATATGCTGTTACAAACCTCGAATCCCAACTGAAACTTGTAATCATTGTGAAAATGTCATGACAAAAATCACAATTTAATGCAGCAAATGCTCATAAAATCCAAGATCATACATCAATGCTCTACGCACTTTATTGAGAGGGTTTAACAGCAATGTCTGCATTTCACAGACTTTCGCTACTATAACTACAAACTGAAGGAGTAAAATAATGTCTTCACATTTCTTGCTATCTCATATTAGAACATCAAGTTGTCGCCAGCCCAGGTATACTGGGTTAAAACATACGGCTCACTTTCTTGGCCTAGCAGGGTTCAAATACAGGAGCTCATGTTTTTCTTTTGGACAGTTTGCAATGGAAGCATCAAGTACGAAGAAGTTGGGGGCACAATCCAGAGGAACTAGAAGTAAATTCCGAGCACTTTTCTGGAGTTTATGGCAATCAATAAATACAACATTTGAGAGTCCCAAAGGTCATTCTTTTTAATATGACTGTACAAGTGTTACTGACATTTGGAAAGCGCTGAACGATTTTACATTATCTTTTTTCTTTTTGTAATAAAGAATTATAATGGCTACAGGATACATCTAAAAAATGACAGGTTATTTTGAGATGAGTTGCGTGTCACTACCGGTAATAAGAGGCCTGATGCTATTTAAGTATGAAATAGTAAAAGATGTACAAAACCCAAACATGTTGAATAATTATATATGGTGTGGAAATAAACTGTATTATGAGATTAATAGAGAAATATGAATAAAGAGTTTTACTACTGTGTAGACTACTATTTAGATAGTGAATAAATAATCTGTTTTCATATGATGGCCAATGAAGACGTATGTGGCACCACCCAAATCCGTGAATACAGCTAGGAATATGATTGCAAGGGATCCGAAGTATAATCCCATTAGAAGACAAAAATCTTTTTTAAAAAGGTCAGAACAACAGCTGGGGTTCTTACTATTTGGGTGAATTCAAGAAAAATTACTTAGTGTGGCCAACAATACAAACACATACTTATTAAGACACCAGCCAGCCCCCACCCGTCCACAAACTTTATTTTCTTCCATTTATAGTTCAATTTCACAGCAATGCCACTTATTTTTATGTTTTTTTTTTTAACTGATGACTTACTATCTTCCTTTACATCATTAAATCAGACAAATATACAACTAGAGCTGCAATCAACCCTTTTTCTTAACATGGATTTAAAATATTAATAAATGTTTAACTTTCCATTTTGTTTCAAACATGAAATCGCTAAAGAAACAATAGCAGTTCAATGCATTTAGAATTGCCCCAACTTCTAACAAAAATCTTTCCAAAACTGGTATTCTAAATTAGAAATGTCTCAATGGTTTTGGATTTGTTCAATAAACTTATAATAAAGGCAACTCTTTTGAAAGTTAGCTATACAGAATGGAAATATTAACATAATGTCCTTTTACAGAGTGCAGCTAAAAGTGGAAATAAAATAAAAACATTACACTACTACAGAAAGAAATGTAAAAATCAACGCAGTACATTTCAAACACTGTGAATGATATAGAAGGTGGCCATGGCAAAGGCAACAACACAGAGAGGCACCAGGATGTAATTCCTATACTTTTGCCAAATTGATGGTTCAACCTCAATTTCGTCCTTCCTTCTGTTCTTCTTCCGCCGGCCTCGCATCCTGTTCTCAAAGGCCTCTAATTCAGCCTACAATAAAATACACACAAAATTAAAAGCTTTCAAATAGCGACTATTTAATAGGCTTTTTTATTTTAGTAAATGTATTTTCGTTACTTTGAGGTACTGAACATGAATCAGAGAGGATGTCACTGACTTATTGTCTGCTTCATTATATTATTTCTAATGCAGTGCAAATGTGTAATGAATTGATGCTCAGCATGCATTATCTTATGGTTCCAGATAGGTCTGATAAAACTTTAGAGACAGGAATTGACATAAACTGTAATGACTTTTAGGAAAATATAAAGTCACCTTTTTCAAACATAATATTCTCGTCCTTCCAGTTGTCTAGTAAATGTATCTTTACCAGATTACAGTTTAAAGATTCGATGTCACTCACAATGGAAGTGTGCTAGCTCCTGTGCACATCAGGACACATCTCACATGCACTCAGCCACAAAGATAGAGCTTGATTAATAACCTCCAAACTTTTGCCAGCAGCGTGGAAAGAAGTCCCAAGGAGATGTTTGGCAAATGCCATTGCCTAAAGAGACTTACAGAAGTTCATTCTTCATGTGTGATAGGTGCTTTTCAGGAAGACTGGAGATGCTTCTCCATAAGCAGTGGTATAGACCAAAAAGACTACCAATTGTCAACTAAAGCAAGGTAGAATCGAAAGACTTAATGCCCATTAAATCCAATGTCAGGTGTGAACATGAGACACGTAGAGTTGCTCTGAAGTAGGGTATAGCTTCTTTCGGCTGCCCATTAATACTTAATGATTAGAAGGATTTTCTCTTAGGCTCCAATAGCCTTATAAGACTTACATCAAAAGCCTCTACTGGAAGTCGTTGTATATCACAATCTAAAGAGGCATTGCTGGGCTTGGCAATGTGCTTTTTAGATGGATGTAAAAACAAAGTAAAGCAACAGTTGTGGCACAACAATTATTTTTCAAACAAGCTTAAAATATTTAATTAGTCAAATCCCTTTTTATAGGCATAGTTAGCACATACACAGATTAAGTTAACCCAGAATCCAGACATGACTTATTACAGAAAATGGAGAAGCTCTTTTTTAAATGAATGAATCTTCTCATTAGCGAGCTTATTAGTCTCTTATTCTATAAAGTGGAGAGGAATAGATCTTTTTTTTTATATATTTCTTTTTATTATTAAAAGGAACAAACGAAACATTAGCATCAGGTGATCAACATATAACATCATTGCAGGGTTTGAATTGTCATTCGTACAGAATCATAAATTACAATCTGGCAGATGCATCAACGAAAATACCTCCCGGTAAAACACTGAATCGGTAAAACAGGCCGATACCGAACGCAATACCAGAAAATGCTATGCATCAAACAATAAATCGGTAAAAAATAAAGAATCGCTAAAACCCCCCCCGCGGTAATTTACCGAATCGCAAAACAGACAATCGGAATTACCGAACCCCAAAGCTGACTCGGAAATACCGAATCGCTATTAACGAATCGCAATGGTATGCATGAAAAGTCGCTAATACCGAAAATCCCAAAAATCGCAATTTAGCATGAGCAAAATAAGGGGAATCACAATCAGGAGGTAAAGTAAACTGAAGGACAGAAAAAATGTTTTAAACCCCATCAGCAGGTGCTGACAATCAGTAACCCTTCATAAATGCCCTGGGAAACCCCACATGTCAACCAAAATGGCTGCCCTCTACGTGCTTGCTAGGAGGAGGAGGATCAACGCCCAGGCCCAGCGCAGGAGGATGATCCAGGACAGGATCTTCAGGGTGTGCATCAATTTGCTGGGGCAGACCGAGGAACAGGTGTACGACAAGTATAGACTCAACCGTGCCATGATAATGCGCCTAATAGCAGACCTGGAACCATTACTGCAGCACGAGCCCCGTAGGACCATCGTTAACCGGCCCATGTGCAGGTCCTATGCTGCCTGCACCTGCTTGCGTCTGGAAGCTTCCAGGGGGTATTAGCTGAGACTGGAGGCGTGTCGCAAAGTGCTTTATCCGCTTCTTCCACCGGTTCCTAGAGGCCATGCTGACATTAATAAATCTCCACATCACCTTCCCCACAACCCCCCAGCAGCTGACCCGCACCAAACGGGAATTCTACCAGGTGGCACGCATGTCCCCATCTGTCCTCCATCAGCCACCGAATATATATTCCGCAACCGGAAGTCATACCATTCGATCAATGTGCAGGTGGTGTGCAATGCCAAGTACATCATTACGGACCTTGTAGCCCAATTCCCCGGGAGCACACACGACGCCTACATATTCCGTCACTGTGGCCTCCACAGGCGCCTGATCAACGGTGAATTTGGAGAGGGACACCTACTAGGTACATATAAATGCATCATCTTACTCTCCATCCACTCCATCCCCACATGTATATTTTCATTCATGCTGATTACCATTCTTTCCCCATCCTGCAGGTGACAGCGCATATGCATTGCGTGAATCTCTCCTCACTCCCTACCGCAACCCAGCTACACCGCAAGAGCAGCGCTACAACAGAGCACACATCAGCACAAGGAATGTGGTTGAGCGTACATTCGGCATCCTCAAGAGCCGCTTCCGAATACTTCACAAGACTGGAGGTGCCTTGCAGTTCGACCCAGTGACCTGCTGCCAGATCATTGCTGTGTGTGCCATCCTGCACAACATCGCCACACGCAGGGGGATACCCATAGAGGTGGACGGAGAGGATGCACTACGTGCGCAGCAACCACCCCCCCAACACCGACAGGCGCATGTGCCCAACACAGCTGAAGGGCAACGGAGGCGGACATACATCACACGGAATCATTTCTGAGACAGGTAAGAGAGTGACTTGACAACAGGATCAGATTTGCAAGGGTTTAATGGGCATGGACACCTGACTGGTGCAGATATACGTAACACAAACATGCTGCTGCTGCAGTTGAAGTCTAACTTAAATTGTCCCTTGTCAGAACGGGTGATGCGTGCGGCACTTTAGTCTGACCATGGTTACGTCACCAAGGACAGTGTGACTTTGTCACATGTTCACTTCCGTTTGCCGCGTACCCCCAGTCTCTTGTCCTGTGTCTCCTCGGCTTCTCCACGATGGGAGTCTGTGGCAGTTGCATTGCGCCCACTGCGCCTCCTCCCGCTGGTCTCCGACAGGGAGACGCCGCTGACACTGGAGGCTGCCCCACTCCCCTCTTCCGCTCCTAGACTGCTGACACTGGGTGACCCAAGCTGCAGTTGCTCCACTGCAGTGGTCCCCCTCTCAAGGGCCTTTGCCACATCCCCACAATAATGACCTAGGTCCACTTGCAGGGACACGGACCTGCGGGACAGCACAGCCGTGCTGTTGCACAGCTTATTAATGGCCTTGTTAGTTGAATTCACAGCCAGCATGATCTGCCTGTGACGCCGGCGCTCACTTTGTTGGCCTGCGACTACGGCACGTGTCAGTTCTTGTAGGCAAAGCTTGATTTCATTGTTGCCGGCAGCTACGGCAGTGGTGTGCTCACGCACAGCGTCAGTCATGTTGCCTAGTTTGTTGCAAAGTTTGGTCATGGAAAGTTTCATGGCACCCATGTGTCTCCCCTGCAGGCGCTGGACACGCGGCATCCGGGTCTCCACAACTCCGTACCCTTCGGACAGATCGACTGGTCTTGCAGCAGCCCGACCCGGGGGCACAGCCCTCTGCCTGATGCGCTGTCGTGCTGCAGTTTGGCTGGTTGGAGTGACGACAGCCTGGCGTGGAACATTTTGGGGTGCTGAACTGTGATCCGACTCCATCACGGGCAGGGAGGGAACATCTGCTCGGCGGCTCTGCGGAGTTGCCTGCACTGGTGGTGGTGGTGGTGGTGTCTTGGAGCGCGAGGATGGTGGTGGTGGTGGTAATGTCTTGGACCGCAGGGATGGTGGAGGTGTTGTCCGCCGTGGTGGTGAAGAGGAGGACATGGCTTCAGCTCCCTGTGAGCACTCCGCATCTGACAACACTGGCGTCTCAGAGATGACGAGGAGGGCACTTTCGTCAGAATCGATGGGGGATGCATCTGTGTGTGAAACAGTGCATAGTTAATATCATGGTATAGAATGTGAAAATAGCTGTGGCATCTCACAATAAATTACTTTTTTTGACTGACAATTGGCCCTTTGCTGCTGTATTCATCTCTGGGCTCTGGCATGCACCCATTCATGTATTGACTACAACTCCCATGGTGCAACACAGTGGTGAGGGTATGTGTTTAGGGCAACGCTACATGTGCACTGGGTCTGGCATGGGGATTGGGCAGGGACTTAGTACACGCTGCATTGTTACGCTGCCATGCTTCTTACCTTGTCCTCCTTCCGCAGCACCAGAGGTGTCCAGACGTGTGACCCCCACAACAGCTTCCGGTTCTATGGTGGACTCCACTAGATCCTCCAGGGCTGTGTTAGGCGTCACATTGGATGTGCCCCTCCTGTGCCAGCAGCATCCTTGACCCTCTGCGCAATCCTCTCCTTGGCCCTCTTACGCAGGTCATACCAGCGTTTTTTTAAGTTGTCGATGCTGCGGTGGGTGACTCCGCAGGCATTTACCTTGTCCTTGATGCGCAGCCACATCTTTCGTTTTTCAGCCTCTGGCACCTTCCCAAACAGTCGGTCATTGTTGCTGGTCACACACTCTATTAGGATTTCCAGCTCCTTATCAGAAAACTTGCGTTTTCGCTTTCGGTGTGTGTCCTTTCCCTGCTGGGGGGCCTCCTTCTCCATCTTGTCCTGCTTGCCTAGTCCTGGTTGCTACTGGTTCTGTGTGGGTCCTCAGCTCCTGTGCTCAGCCTCCTCCTCTGCACTACTCCGAACACAGAATGCAGCGTGGCTGTCCTACTTCCTGGTTGTGATGTCATCGGCCTGCTTTGCGTCGTGTAATTTTCCCGTTTTCGCTATTACCGAAATCGCAAATACCGGATTCACTAATACCGATTCGGTATCTGCTAACTCGGTATTTGCTACTCTCGCTGACGTACTTTCGCTATTTAATAGCGATTTTTACCGATTCTGTAATTTTTACCGATTAGTTTGATGCATCGCGGTTTGCATGTCCTTAATAGCGATTCCTTAATTTTCGCTGTTACCGACATGTATTACCGATTGTTGATGCATATGCCCCTCTAATCTTCCATTTTGGGATCACAGGGAGTCCTGTGTTTCGACTTCCCTTTGTCTCATCGGGGGTGTACATAAATCGCTGCGATGGCTATTCCAGGACCCCCAGATCTTCCCCCACTTCTCCGGACAACCCCTAGCCACATACACTGCCCTTTCCCTAAACATACACCAGTCTAGATCCTGGGCCCACTTGGTAGTCTGGGGTGACTGGCTGGCTCCCCACAACTGAGCAATGTTACGCTTCGCCACCATATATACCGACCTCACCCACTGTTTCTGATACCCATTCAAATCCCTGGGTTCCCATAAATTCAATATACATCTCCGAGCTTCTGGTCGTATCTCCTCCCCCAGCACTTCTTTGATCACATTGTGTACGTTCATCCAGTAATTTTGTATCTCTTCACAGTGCCATGGGATGTGTATGAAAGTGCCCAGTTCTCCACAACCTCAATAACAACAATAGTTCATTGTCATGCAGGCTGTATTGTTTTTGGAGAGATTCGAAAGTCTGCACACAGCCCTTCCCCCACACATCTTTAATCTGACTAATTCCGATAAGGTCCCACTTATCGAACCCTTTAGACTTCCACAAGCTTCCGAGCCTCTCTGAGCTAAACAGGGGGGTGGCCAATGTCAGTTTCCCTTTCCGTCCCAAACTTCTGGTAGCAGCATGCCAGATATGTACGGCATGCGCCATCGGGCCCGCCAACGTGAATCTTCCGGGCTTGGCATACAAGGCTTTAATGATATCTCCACCTGGTGCCTGCCCACGGCCCGTAGCATAGCCTGGTTCCCCGGGGGGGGGCCATAAATCATAGTTTCACCGCCACAAGATGTGAGGCCCAGTAATATTTCTTCAAGTCCGGGAGGCCAATGCCCCCGTCATACCACGGCAGAGTCAGCTTGATAAAAGCTATGCGGGGCCTGCCGTCCCAGAGGAGTTGCCGCTGAAGTGTCTCGATCTCCCTGAAGTAAGTAACAGGCACTGGATCCATTGTGTTGTGGAGTATGTATAGGAACCGAGGTAAGGCCATCATCTTAAACAACACCGCCCTCCCAAGTAATGACAGGGGGAGAACCCTCCAGCGTTCCACATCTTTTTTTAACCGACTCAAGGGGGGCTCTAAATTATTAGCATACCTCGCCTTCGGGTCCAGTGTTATTTATATGCCAAGATATTTAAATCCCACTAGTTCGGTCTTTATAGGGCATGACTGTGGGACCACAGGCGGCCCACCCGATATAACAAACAATACCGACTTTGTCCAATTTACCAGGAGTATCTACCAAATATGGCATGGACATCCAAGAAATTATTTTCAATCAAAAGGGGGAGGGGGGGATCACTTGTCCTGTATAACCTGGGTACAGTTCTAACTGGGATGTCCCTTGGTAAAAGACCCTCATTTACGTGTAACAGTGGTGGTATGGGCGGTATATGTTGATTCTCCGCCTTTGTTTACACGTCCGTGCAAAATCATAGGACCAATTGGTATGCACCCTCCACCAGGAGGAGAACACCCTAGGTTAAAAACAGTAGGGATTAGTGATAGTGGGTGGTATGTGAGTGAAATTATAAAAATAATTCAATCATTCCAGGAAAACTGCACTTTATTGTCCGGGATTGAATCATGGGTTGAGAATATTCCAGAATATGTTATTAGAAATAGTTAGGATTCATACATATTCAATTCTCTAGTGTATAAAAATGGTCGACATGTTTCAGCCACGTTTCGCCTCTTAGGGTCAGTGGGGCTTTCTTCAGGACCAGGTGAATGTGGTATATAGAGTGACGTAATGTCTACTCTTTTTTTGAGGGTCAATTTTGGTCCTGTGGGTAAAACAAAGATGTAAGATCTAGGGTTAGGGTCATGGGGACGCATATGTTATACTTAGCTCGAAAATTTGTTAAAAAAATTACTTGTGAGAAGGCTTCACCTCAAGACAACATACTTAGTGGCGGGCTATCACCACATACTCATCCTGACATAACAAACACAAATGGGATTTGAGGATTCATGAGGCCAGGTATATTTCTACTTTCAATTGCAATCAGTCACATCTAGCTTTAAAATAATACAAACGACATGCTGTTTATAAATGCTTGGTGGGTCAGGAGGCATGCATTTGTGTGCCTTTCATTTATAAGGTAGTTCGATTTTATCACCATAGTGTAAGGAGAATCACTAATAGGTGGAGTCTAAGGATATTTTGTACATTCGTAACAGATATGTTGTTTGCATGCATCTTAACGACTTGCACTTAAAGGGGGACCCTGAGGTGTTAATATAATGCGGCACCTCGCTTCCTGAGATAGCATTATTAAGCAGTTTGTGCTTAAAAGAAAACTGTTATTGTGACTCATAATGGCGTGGCCCTTTAATTATAATACTGGTACTGTGGCGGGATGATTACACGTACCTTTCACGCGTTGTATGGTAACGCCTCATTCAAGCTCCAGGAAGTTTTTAGGAGGGGCGCTTCTACAAAAATAGAAGCAATCATTTAGTTACGGGAGGGGCGTGTACTTATCTGTATCTTTTCCGATGTCGTTTCGTACGTGATCACCACACCTCGTCGCTCTCGTCTCCTAGGTGCAGCTTGTGCTGTCTCTACTTCTCTTGGGCCCGGAAACGGAAATTACTGTTTCTGCCGGGTTAAATACTGGTCTCTAATATAGATACTAACAAGAGACTACGGTAATCGGAGAAGTTCCGTAAATGATTTTAAAATTGTTCAAAGTGAACAGTTACCTAGTACGGACTTTTCAGTTGTTAATGCCATAATTTAGATTTAACATCGATATTAATTTGTTATTTAGAAAGAAAGGAAAGACTATTTCAGAAGAAAGACTGCTGTGTGTATTATTACAAAAATTGCAATAATTGCATTGTGAGTTGGGAGAAGGTCAATTAGTATTTGGGACACACAGCCTAATACCTATATACCCAAATCTTAGGGGGCTAAGAGTGTTTCATATTATTGGATATAAGGATATGTTAAATGTTCCAAGTGTTTTCTTTATACAATATGGACAGTAATGATAAGGCTAGTGTCGTGGGATTCCTGATGTTATCTCGTATGGATCGAGTGGCCTCAGGATGGTGTATTATTGTGCCTTATCTACCTTGTTACGTTTCCCTTTGGCAGTACTAGGTCTCCAGTTTAAGACTATATGTCTGATTGTCATGTTGTTTTGACAGGTGTGTTGATTACAGGTTTGCTGCGGACCTATTGCGGGTTCCATGAGGATTTCTCATCTATTCAGGCTTACCCATGGGATATTATCATTCAATCCCTGTCGATCTGTTCCCAAACGGTGGACCCACCTCTGTTCCTTTTCGAACAGGATGCGTTCAGCGTTATGATCTCTTGTGGTCAGAGTTTCAAGCATGACCCATCTGAGGTCCTCCACTGTGTGTCCTTTCTCCAAAAAATGGTTGGCCATCTTCGTAGTGGCCTTCCTGCACTTCACATTACTTCTATGCTCACAAATTCTTTGTTTTATTTTGCGACATGTCATTCCAATATATCGCATGTTGCACGGACATGTGATCATGTAAATCACATGACTGGAGTTGCAGTTGGTGTGGGCTTTCATATACCATTTCATGTTCGGTAACAGTTGGATTGTCTTCGTTACTTCTGTTAGATGACAAACCGAACAGGTTTCACAAGGGAAATTACCCTGGACAGGTGGGAGATCCCAGAGTTGTGTTTGTTTTGCTCCTTGTTCAGGTGCAGGTCTGGTGTGGACTAAGATGTCTTTAAGATTTTGTGTCCGCTTGTTGGAGAATCTTGGTTTGGGCCATGTAAGGTTGGCCGAGGTTAGGATCCGCCAATGTTTGTTCACAATTTTCTTAATTTGATTGGTGGCCGGGCTGTACGTTGTTACGCAAGTCATCAAGTCTTGTTCAGGACTCTTTGGGTTGGTTTCTAATAGGCGTTCCCGATTTTGGTTCCTAGCTCTTTTTTTGCAGTTCTTGATCACTCTCTTGGGGTAATCTCTTTCTGAGAGTTTCGTACACAAATCATCCGCTTGGCGTTGGTATTCCTCAGTCTTGCTGCAGTTTCTGCGAAGACGTAAAAACGGGCTATATGGGAGATTTTCCCTGAGGGGTCGTGGGTGATGGCTGTTAAAGGACAGTAAACTGTTCTTTGCCGTTGGTTTAAAAAATGTTTTTGTCTGTAGTGTATCTTGTTCCACATATATCGTTATATCTAGGAAATCTAGGCTTTTTTTACTTGATGTATACGTGAATTTCAGCCATTGGTCTTGAGCATTTAACCATTGATGAAACTTTATGAGGCTTCCAATACTTCCTTCCCAAATGAGGAGGATGTAATCTATATAACGCTTCCAGAAATGGATTTGTTTCTGGAAGGGATTGCACTCATTGTTGACATATGTTTCCTCAAACTTGCTCACATATAGTCCATCCAAGAAATTACTCAGGGACGCCCTGGGGTTAGTGAGATATAGCAGGATATCGTCCGCGTAAAGCGATATTTTATCCTCCCACTCTGGTGTCCACCGCAGGCCACGTATCGACCGGTCCCACCGGACCCAAGCCGCCAGAGGCTCCAACGCCAGTGCGAAGAGAAGTGGGGACAATGGGCATCCCTGTCTCGTGCCCCTCCAGAGGGTAAAGTCAGCTGATTTACAATTATTTACCATCACTCTAGCCAAGGGAGCGGCATACAACAATCAAACCTACCCGATAAATTCCGAGCCAAAGCCCATATTAGTCAAAACCGCAAATAGATAAGCCCGTTCAACTCTAGAAATGCCATAGTGGCATCCAAAGACACCAAAACCGCCGGTTCCAGTATCCTTCGGAAGCCATCCAGAATCCCGTGGAGTCTCCGCAAGTTCAGGGCTGTGTTACGACGGGGCATGAAGCCAGATTGATCGGGGTGTATCAGGGTTGTAATGACCTTGACCAGCCTAGTGGCGAGCAATGGGCTGATATGAGGAAGGGGATGTTATAGTCTTGCCTGCCTTATGAATAACCACAATATTCACCGCTGGTCGTACGGAAGTTGCCCGAACAATCTACTTTCTAGTAACATGGCACGGATATGCGGAGCGATTTTATGGGCATTCAATTTATATAGTTCTATAGGCACCCCATTAGGACCCGTTGCCTTCCCAGACTTTATGCTTCTAATTGCTTGCGTGATTTCATAATCTGTAATGGAGGAGTCTAAATATTTCCTATTGTCCTTCGAGAGGCTCGGCATGCCTATATCTCTGATCATTTCGCCATTCTCGGTCTCGGTAAAACCATTCGCCGAGGTATATACTTCTTTATAATACTCAGAAAAGACGTCTGCCACTGCCTGCGGATCAGTAATTCTATCAGGTCCCGACCCTTCTAGCTCAGGCACTAAACGAGAGGCCCGCTCTCCACGTTCTAACCAAGCGATTAACTTACCGGCCTTATCTCCATGTTTGTATACTCAACTTTGTATGACATTGTTATGAGAGACTGCCCTCTCCTTGGGAAGGCCCTTGTACTCATCTTGTTTCAATTTCAACAGATGCAGGTCTCCCTGAGCAGCAGGAGGATTAGATCTTTTAATTCCAATCTTTAACTAGACATCTAAAAAGGCTCAGAAATCCTGCTTCACTACTCTATATGACTAATATACTAGCATTAGAATCCCCTTTGAAAGCACCATAAACAGAATCCCTATTGGATGCACCTCAGACAACTTTTTTCGCGTGCAAAGGAAAGTAAGGCCATAAAGCCTCTTGAAGGGGAAGAATCGGGACTTGACATTATTCAGAAACAGGAAGGAAGGCATACTTAGAGATTCTGTACAACCAGTTCTGACGAAGACTGTGTGTACTGTGTTGGGCGTGGCCTTCTCTGCAGGGTCACCCCAAAACCTTTCTCTTCACCCCTCCTGTTTTCTGAATTTACTTTTTGTTGGCCTTAGGACTCTGCACACTTCACCACTGCTAACCACTGCTAAAGTGCTTGTGATCCCACCTTCAAACATGGTAATATAAGCTTAAACCCAATCTGCACATTTACTTACAAGCCCCTCGTAAAGTGGTGCAACCTGTGCTCAGGGCCTGTAATCGAATGCTAATAGTGGGACAGTAGCTCTTTATGTGCCATCCACTTATATAGTCCCATAAAACATGTCCTAGGCCTGCCATTGCAGACTGCGTGCCATTTTCAACTGCCAATTCGACTTGGCAAAATAAACCTTTTGGCAAGCCTAAAGAAAAAGTTACTTACATTTGGTAATGCTTATCTGGTAGAGATTTTATATAACTGCAGATTCCTTACCTTAGAATATTTCCCCGGTGCCAGACTGGATCTGAAAACCTTTTCAAGTAGTAAGTCTGTGCGCCGGTAGTTTGCATCGATTGGCTCTGCATCGGCCGCACCGGAAGTGATGTGCGCAGTGCGTATAAAATCGCCACCCCAGAATGCTGATATCAGTTACTTTTTGCTACATTTCTGCGCCAGAAGCATGGAGCCATGAAGGATGCTGATATACCAGTGTGCAGACACCAAGACATCATAGGGATCACCCTATATGGAGAAATCCATTCGCAGAGTGAGGAGGATGGGAAGGTCAGTAAGGGCCTGCGATAGAGTCTCTACCAGATAAGGCGTTGCTGAAGTTAGGTAACTTGTTCAGCTGATGGAGACTTCTGGCCAAAGATTCCTTACCTTAGAATAGATACCCACGCAGTACCTCTCCGACGTGCATCTGTGAACAGATTTAGACCAGGAAATCCAGGAGGACGGAATGGGCAAAGTGTCCGTCACAACTGACTTGACTGTCCAGGCAACAGTGTTTGGTGAATGTGTGCAGAGATGCCCAAAGGGCTGCCTGACAGATGTCCAGAACCGACATTCCGTGAGCTAGCACAGTGGTCACAGCTTGGCTCTGTTGGAGTGAGACCGCAAGCTCTCATGGGGTTGCTTCCTGGCCGTAACAGACTTTAATGCAGGGTACGATCCATCTTGAGATGGTCCTTTTATGCACAGCATTTCCTTTCTTTGCTCCAGTGTAACAAAGGAAGAATTGATCGTCCACCTGGTGTTCCTTAGTACGATCAATGTAGAAAGATAATTGCTCTTTTTGGGTTTAGGCAATGGAGTCTCTTCGCCTCTTTGGAAGGGTGCGGCGGAGCAAAAAAGGTCAGCAGTGTAAATGGTCTGGCCGACGTGGAAGAGTGTTACGGCTTTCAGCCTGAAAGAGGTACATGTCCTTAGAACCAGTTTGTCTAGAATGAATGTGATGTATGGCGAGTGCACGGATAGTGCCTGCAGTTCACCGACCCTCCTGGCTGATGTGATGGCCATTACAAAGCCAGTTTTGAAGGTTAGAAGATGTAAAAGACAGTTGTGCATAAGTTTGAGGGGCAAGCTCTTCAAGAATGTCAATACCAGATTCAAGTCCCAATGGGGCCTCATCAAGGGTGTTGAAGGTCACATATGGTGTAGTCCTTTTAGGAAACAAGTGACTTCAACGGAAAGGGCTCAACTGGCAATCACAAGAACGAAAATGTAGCTAAATAAAACCCCTTTAACTGTGCTGAAGTCAAAGCCTTGCGGGCAAGTGAGGGAGCAAAACCTCGAAAAAGGTGCAGGAAGGGGGATCAACATTTTTGAAGCACACCAATCCACAAATCTGTTTCAATAGCAGGCATACACTGTCTTGGTTGAGGGACACTTGACTGCCAGAATGACGTCAAAGACTTCTGTAGGGAAGTCCAAAACTGTCAACTGCTGCTGCTCGATCTCTATGTATGAAGGCCATCTGATCTCCAGCTCAACCATGTAGCTGCCCCAATCCAGAAGTAACGCATCTAAAACTACAGTCAACTCTGGGTGAGGAAGGGAGAGAGGGCTGCCGCTGACCGTATCTTGGTTCATAGCCACCACTGCAGATCTTTTGCAGTTCCCTCCAATATCTGGACCAGGTCAGAGAGACTCTTCTGATGCTGCGCTCACTAGGACTCCACTACAGACCTGCATATGCCAGCAAGCCTGTGTTACCAGCAGGATGCAGGAGCCCTTCAGGGTCAGCAGCCTCAGAGTCAGTCTCACTGAAATCCAGGACGAAGGTGAAACATTTGAATCATTGCCTGAGTATCCTGAACTTACCACTTCAGAGAATAGGCCCGAAAATACACTCGGTCTAGAATGGCTCTGATGAATGGGAGCATCTGAGAGGGAGTCAGCTGTGACTTCGGCATGTTGATAGTGAACTCCAGCGAATGCAGGTGGCCCGCCGTAGTCTGGAGGTGGGAAACAACTGCCTGGTTTGAACCCACCTTTAACAGTCAGTCATTGAGATAAGGAACGATTGGAAGACCTCAGCAGATGTGCTGCAACCACCATCATCACTTTGGTAAAAAACCTGAGGGGTAGTGGTGAGGCCAAAAAGGAGCACAGCAAACTGAAAATGGAAGTGCACAACTGTGAACCGCGAGTAAGTAATGTCTGTGGACAGGCAGGACAGGGATGTGGAAGTAGGCATCCTGTAAGTCTAGCGCTACCATCCTGTCTCCAGGAGCCCGGGCAGACAGAAAATGAGCCAATGTGAACATCTTGAATTTCTCCTTCTTCAGGAAGAAGTTGAGAGGGTGCAGGTCCAAAATAGAGCGGAGGGCTCTGTCATTCTTCTGCACTAGAAAATAGTGGGAATAGCAACCAGACCTACTTCTGCTGCAGGCACTTTCTTGATGGCTCCTTTGGCCAAAATAGCCTGTAAATCCTGATAAAGCAGGGAGAGGTGGTCCTCCGTCAGCTGGTTTGGGGATGGTAGCATGGGTGGTGGGTTTCTAAAAAAAAAAAAGTGATCGAAAAAGCCTCGCTGAACAATTTGAAGTACCCATTTGTCCGATGTTATGGACTGCCAGCGGGGCAAGTGTTGCTGGATCCTGTCGTCCACTGGGTGCCAGGGATGGTAAGAGAGCAAACTAAAGGAGTTTTGGGACCGCTGCTGCTGGAGGGTGGGTTATTGGGTGAGCCTCTGGCTGGGTGTCCCATAAGGTTTGGGATCCGTGGCCGCAAAAGGACTGGAGAGCCTGTGGGCCTTGGTGGCTGAGCGGGATTGATGCGGCTGGTAGCCCCAACCATAGCCACTGAAAGGGCAAAAAGCAGAATGGGGGTGACGTGAAGCCATGGAGAGACCAAGAGACTGGGAAGCGGCCTGGCTGTCCTTATAAGACTCGAATGTGTCTCCAGAGTTTCGAGACGCTAGACCCCACAGGAGCCCTCCTGCACCAAGAAAGGCATGTGTCCAGCATGGCGAGACTGACCTGCAAGACAAGGGTATACAATTACGCTGATGACCTCCAGCTCATTTTTCACCTGTCACACTCCCCTACCAGTATACTCAACTTCCAGTCGGTCATGCTGTTCATCAGCGATTGGATGAACGGTAACCATTTTAAATTAAATCCGGACAAGACGGAACTTGTTGTTACTGGTAGCACCCCCAGTCCCTGGTCCCCTAGTTTCTGACCCCCTTCCCTGGGTACTTCCCCCACCCCTTCTCTTTCTGTAAAAACCCTAGGGATCTCACTCAATAAGCACCTTACCCCTCACACTCAGATCAATTCTGTTGTTTCTTCTTATTTCTTTGCCCTTCGCACTATACGTAAAATCTCCCGGTTCTTCTCTGTCCCGGCCCTTAAACTTATTCTGATGGCAATGGTTCTGTCCCGGCTGGACTACGGGAACATTGTATACAATGGAGCTCCCGCCTATGCCTTCCACCATCTCCAGCTAGTCCAGAATCAGGTTGCTCACCTGATCCATGGCTTACCCAGATTCCATCATGTTACTCCCCTTCTCCAATCCCTTCATTGGCTCCCTATTAAAGTGCGGGCCCTCTTTAAACTGGGGTGCACTACCTTTCAGGCCTTGGCGGGGACTGCCCCTGATTTCATATCCTCCGCCATTAGTGCTTATTGCCCCAACAGAGAACTTCGCTCCTCCACTACATTTTTGCTCTCTGTTCCCCGGTTTAAGAAAAAGAAATCCGGGGGCATGAAATTCAGGGTCCTTGCCCCCACTCTTTGGAATTCTCTCCCCTTCCATATCAGATCCATCCCCTTCTATTGTGATTTCCGCAGAGCACTTAAGACTTTTCTTTTCTCCCGTGCCTTTCCATCCTAGCACCTTGCTTCCCCTTTTACTCACCCCTGGCTAAGCGTCCTCCTAGCGCCATGAAACCGCATGGTATAAGCGCGCTATACAAATTGCTGTAAATCCAAATAAATTCAAAGGGTCTTCAGGACTTATGTGACCCATGACAAGAGTAGCCTTGCTGTCTTGTTTTTGTTCCCATCTTCAGGTGACCCGAGTACTGTAAGACCCTCAAACACAGGTGGCCAGCCAGCCAAACATCTCTGCACCCGGGCCCCACAGCCTGGGTTCACGATTCCTGACCGGTTTCCCTTGGCATCCTCACGACCTGTATGATGGGAACCAATATATACTTTTGATTGTACTTTATACCATTAATAACTTCCATGGAGCAATACAATGCCAGACAGATATGCACAAAGACACAAATGTTAACACTTACATACATATACACAGATGCATGCACATACATATAGATGCATATTCCCAAATTCCCAAAATTGTAGGCTAGGCTTGGTCTGGTGACAACAAACAGGAGCCTAAAATGCATCTTTGATGGTAGCATCATCCACCTAAGCAGTGAAATGGTGATCTGAGAAAAAGTATAGTTGTTCATAGACAGTCCCTTTCTTCTTGAAATAAACTGCATTTCTTAATTCCTTTGTTAACTTGGCAGCGAGGAAGCACTATAATGGTCTAAGCTCTACATCTTTAGCTCTTCCCCAAACAGTAAAAGAATGGACTTGTAGGAAATGAGAGACACTAGTTGCACTGCTCTTGGAAGATATAACAGAGAATTGTGAAACTATTTAGACAGCTTTATTGAACTTCTCCCTACTGAGAATAGGAGTGATCTGAAGAAGGGGTCTTGGGTACATTAGGAGCTACTGGTTGCTCCACTGCATCCTAGAAGCAGCTTTGAAAAGTGTCACTTAGCCAATATATCATTCAGAGACTTTGGTTATGTTAAAGAAAACAACACTGCTTACCTTAAGACCCTCGGGTGACAACCAGTCAAAACAATGGCAGGGCTTCATGCTAACACAGAATAGCACACTGTCTACCTATTGGGCCTAGAATATGGCCATTTGTCCCAACTCTTTATCTAGTAAAGTCACAAGGATATTGGCCATGTTGCAGACTCCACTGCACCAGTCGCAATGTGTGTGTAAACAATGACCCAAGGGAGAAAAATCCCAGCATTAGCAAGAGCAGGAGCCAAAGTAGAGTCACTGAAGTGTGGGTCTGCAGGAGCCAGACAGAATGTGTGTGACTTGGCTGGATGATCATCCCAGGCCCTGAGGCGAGCAGAGGTTGGATCCAAAGCTCAGGCAATGAAGCGCCTTCATTTCTTTTAGGGGGATGGGTATGGCAAGCTGATGTTTGTGTACTGTGCATGTACTAAATTCAAGAACTGACATTTTTAGATAGAAATTATGTTTCAATCAGAAGGTTTTTCTTTGGGAAATTGAATGTGTTTGCCTAAATGAAAATATGTACTTGATATAAAAAATATGAAGTGTTTTAGAAACGGATATGCAGATGAAGAAAGAATAGTTACACATTCAAAACCTACTTAAAGCGATAGTTGAAACTGAAGCTGCCTTGGCAGGGACTTTTTGCTGTGGTTATGTTCTTTGTCCCAGAGGGCAGGTGAGTCTTTGGCTGTTATTACTTTAGCCATGTGCAGACCTTTCATATTGATATTGATTTTCTAAAATTACTGTTGGTAATCCTGCCAGAAATGTCTGTGGCACTGCATGGGGTGGTCACTACTGTAATGTTAAAGTTCTATGATTCTGCGACCTTTTCCACCAGTCATTAGTTAAAATTTGATTCCAATGCAGCAATTTTTTATTCACCCTCCTGTTTATATCAAAGTCTCCAGATGTGCAAGTACCAAACTCTTGCCCTACACAGCTGAAGTGAAAGGACTGCTGCCATCATCCCGCCTTGCCATAAAAAGGGCCATGTTGGGGCAAACAGAAGCAGAAAGGAAGTGTAGCCCACCTATGCAGACCACAGTGGAGATAAAAGGTCCTATGGGGTTCTTCACAATCAATAAAGCATGATATACTTAATGTTTATGCAAACCTCAATGGGAATAAAAAACATTCTGTGATTATTTTGGGGACCAACTTTTTCACCTGAGATGGAGGTTTCTGGATCATGCAGTTATAAGTACAAGGGGATTTCATTCTCGACCTATTTCATAATTAATTTGATAATGACTGTCCCTGTGTTTAGAATCATACATTGGTAATACTCGAACCATAGCTGCCACATCAATGCAAATATCAGGTAAATGTCTATTTACTAAACACTCTCCGCGGATTAGAGATCTACGAGTGCTGAATGGTAGACTCCCAGGTGATCAACCTGCTCAACACATACATTTTTCAAACAAGTGTAAATCAGTCACTGATGTATATACTTTTGTTTCTTAAGACCTGTTTAGAGACATACACGATTATACCATTTCTGTAAAGAGATCATAGAGCCGAATAATTTATTTAAATTACCCACACCTATCTCATTGAGAGTCAAGCAAATAGCATTGCTCTGTTTATTACAACAACTAAAGAACATTAGGTGGGGCCCTCTATCTGGAAACACTCTAGAGATCTGGAAGGCTTTCTCCTGCATTGGCAACAGCAATGAGTTTGCTCAGTGTCTGTTTCTCTCATGAAATGATTCTGGTCATATATAACTAACTTCGTATTACAAGCTTACATTGAGGCTACGCTGTAGCACAAAAAACAAGCATTTGCAATGCAATTGGTCTTGCATTTGTGAAAGTTAGAGCTCTTGGCATTGAAAATGACAATGTTTTTTACTTTTGTTTTTTGTGTGCAGTGGAGTGAGCATATTTGCATAGTGCTATTGCCGATTGTATGACCTCGCTGCGCTTGAGAACCAAAAAATGGGAAATAGGTTATGAGAGAGGAGAAACAAGAGTAATATGCAGGGGCATCTTAAGGATTCTGGGGGCCCTGGGTCAAATGTATTTAGGGGCCCCTGTTTGGAACAGCTTTTAATTTATGATCCAGTTTCAGATCTTTCATGCCCTTTTTGTCAAAGTCACTGACAGTTCACAGGCGCACTCCTCCAAACTCTAAATGTGTTTGCATCTAATTTTCATGGAGAGTGGAATGTATTCAATATTATAACAGCAGCAGCTCACTAATATTACTGTAAATAATCTCTGTAACACCCCCCTATTTTGCGTGTGTGAAGTCCTGTTTTGATCTAAAAGAAACATTTTTATGGATGTTGCATGAAACCTAAACACAACATTTCTCTGCAAAATGTCTTTAAATGTCTGTAAGGTATTCTCACACATCACCACGTTAAAAATAAATTAGAGCAAAATGGTATTTAAAACAATCTGTTTAAGAATTATTCAAGGCATCAGGGCAAGACTGAGCAGAACAGAGCAGGCTACATCTGGGGGGCTCTGAAATGCTGGGGCCTGGGCCAGAGCCCACTTTGCCTATGCCTTAAAACGTCTTTAATAATATACTGGCCAAAATAAAAAGCAATAAGATCCTGGAAAAAGCAAACGCTTATAGGGAATGCAAGATTGAGTAAAGCATGAGAAATGTAAGCAAGAACAACATGGTTACCTTAACGCTTTTTCACTTATTCAGAAATCAATAAGGGTTTTTGCCTGAAAAGTTAAGGACCCGGAATGGACCCGTTTCAATGTCCAGTGCTTATATCATTCCAAAACTTGTTCTTGAACTTGAAGGTAACTTGTTCATCTGAAAGAAACACGTTAGTGATAGATTCCTTACCTTAGAATACTTACCCCAGTAATACCAACCCCGGTGGTGGGTCTGCGAACCAAGATCACACCAGAAAGTCACAGAGAATAGAACGGCCAAAGAAGCTATCTCTCCAGATTTGACTGTCAAGGAATAAAGCTTAGTAAAAGTGTGCAGCGAGGCCCACGTGACTGCCTGACAGATGTCTTGCAGGGGGACACCACCTCCCAATGCCGTAGTAGCTGCTGTTGCCCAGGTAGAATGGGCGTGCAACCCCACCAGAGGATCCTTATTAGCCAGGGAATAACAGGCATTGATACACAAGACAACCCAGCGGGAGATAGTCCTCTTGTCTACCGCCCTGCCTTTCTTGGCGCCTACGTAGCCAACAAAGAGCGGGTCATCCACCCGGAACTGTTGTGCGCGATTCAGGTAGAATGAGAGCGCATGTTTTGGGTCCAGACAGTGGAGCCTCTCTTCCTCGCTGGAAGGGTGCAGAGGCGGAAAGAAAGTGGGCAAGGTGATATTCTGCCCGATGTGGAAGGCAGTGACAACCTTGGCGAGAAGGAAGGACAAGTGCGAAGCACAACCTTGTCCAGACAAACCAATAGAAAAGGAGGTTTACAGGAAAGAGCCTTGAGCTCACTCATGTGCCTAGCGGAGATGAAGGCAACCAGGAAAGCAGTCTTCAAAGGTAATAAACAAAGAAGACAGTTGTGAAGCGGCTCAAAGGGAGCGCACATCAAATAGGTAAGAACCAGATTCAAGTCCCACTGCGGCATCAGAAACGGAATAGGAGGGAAAAGGTGAGTAATGTTATGTTATGTTATGTTACTATTTGTTTTGTAGAGCGCTCAGCTGTTCCAAAGAGCGTCCCGGCGCTAAGATCATCACACCAAATACCAGCAACTAACACACAGCCATAACGGCACCAAAATTAACCATAACAGCATTACAGGGCAAAAAGATAAGTTTTAAGTCCCTTCCTAAAAACAGAGAGATTGGTGCATGTCCGCAACGTCAGGGGCAGTGTGTTCCAGAGACGGGGTGCAAGGTAACTAAAGGAACGACCTCCACAGAGAGCACGCTTCACTGTTGGGACGATAGCCTTGGCCTGGGCAGCAGATCTCAGAGGTCTAGATGGGAGATAGAAATTGACCCTTCTCTGCAGATATTCAGCGCCGAAATTGTGAAGCCTTTGAGAAATCTATTCACGACAGGGTACTTGAAAAGAGAGGGCTGATCCGGGAGCCTGAGAAAGGCCGAAATCGCAGAAAGATAGCCCTTAATAGTGACTAGAGAAGAGCACTGTTGGGCCAGAGAACAAAGGAACAAAAGGACTTGTGAAAGAGGAGCAGAAAGGGGATCAACAGCCTTTGCTGTGCACCATACCACAAATTTGTTCCACCAGCAGGTGTAGACCGATTTAGTGGAGGGACGCCTGGCTGCCAGAATGATATCACAGACTTCACAGGCAAGTCAAAAGGAATCAACAGTCGCCGCTCAGTCTCCAGGCATGTAGGTGAAGGCTAAACCGGTTCAGGTGGAGGATCGTCTCCTGCTGCTGCAACAGAAGATCCTACCGAAGAGGCAGTCGGATCGGGGGATCCATGCTCATACGAAGTAGCTCGGGATACCAAGCTCTTCGAGCCCAGTCCGGAGCCACAAGAATGACTTGGGCCCGGTCGCGCCTGATCTTCTTCAGCACTCAGGGTGGAAGTGGTATAAGCGGAAAGGCATACAATAGACTGCAGCTCCACTCGTGACGAAAAGCGTCGCCAAGCGAGTGCTGCTTTGGAAATTCCAACGCACAGAAGTGATTACGTTGGGCGTTCTCTTCGGTGGCGAATAGATCTAACCAAGGCTGTCCCCACTGTTGAAAGAGACCATGCGCCACTTCCGAGTGAAGATGCCATTCGTGATCCATCATGCACCTGCAGCTGAGTTTGTCCGCCCTGGCGTTCAAAGAACCTGCCAAGGAAATGCCTTGACGTTCCAGCCATGTCCAGAGACGTAGTGCCTCCTGACATAGGAAACGAGGTAGACGTGCGCATCACAAGGAACTCCGAACATATCCGGTTCGGTGTAACGCAGAAACAAGACGTCATACCTTGTTTGGATAATTTTAATTCAATACAAGAAGCACAACCACTGGAACAAAGATCAGGAGAGTGCATAGAAGACATCAATGGACGAATAGAAAGCAGTACATCTCTTAGGCAAGTCGCTCAAAGGCCAATCATAGAACTGCGAGATCGAAGAGAAGAGCGTGAAAGGCCGGATATTCAAGGCTGTCTATTTGCCAATGTTGCCCTGAATAAGAAAAGGGAGATCCATCAAACAGGAAGTTAATACCCTGATAGAAATCGATAATCGATTAATGAGCAGTGAGAGGAAGGAATTAAACATTGCCACCCTTCCTCTGATAAAGGAAATGTATAAACGATGAACCCCATGATTTTTGCTGTCCTGAAGAAGGTGTTACTATATCAATGAAATAACACCGAAACGCGTCGACGCACGGATAAATAGAAAACACCAAAAATCCAACAAGATAGCAGATATACCATGATTTTGGATACTGTAATCTTTACCTTCTTTAAAATCGTATGAGGTTATTGGGTCAGGATAATATAGTAGTAGGACATTTATTACACCTACAGGTTAAAGGGGTTGTTAATTGTGATTTATTATGCACTTAGAAACTGTGGTAGATTAATGGTAACAAGTTTATACTTTTTATATGATTTTGTTTTTTAACATTGTATATTTTATGCAACACTGTGATCAATTGGTTCAAATTTGACAATATTGTGTGTGTTTTTTAACAATGTCTTTCAGAAAGTGACCTGAATTTTAAACGAAGGAGAAAAAAAAATAACTTAATAAAATACAGAGTGTAAACGTCATATTTTCGTGTTGGCTTGATACATATTGAAAACTGTGTTGTTTTAAAGATCGGAGTGTATGAAAGACAAGAGTGTGGAGAAAAGCATATGTAGTCCAGGGATTCCTTCTTGGCTTAAATTGTAGACAGTACCCTGTTCCCTGGAACTTAGTGGGGTCTTCTCTTTTGTGAAATCACCTCCTGACATAGGGTCCAGGACCCCACCCTGCCTTGCTTGTTGCAGTACCACATGGAGGTGGTGTGGTCTGTGAACACCTGCACTACTACCCCTTTGACAGAGGGAAGGAATGCTTTCAGTGCAAGGAGGATCGCCCGGAGCTCCAGAATGTTGATATGGAGCATGGACTCCCCCGGTGACCAGAGGCCTCTGATCTCCGCCTCCTCCATGTGGCCGCCCCATACCAGGACAGAAGCATCCGTCACCACTGTGTGCTCCAGTTGGGGAAAGGAGAGGGATCTGCCGCTGACCCAACGTTGGTTTGTGAGCCACCACTGCAACTGTTGTGCAGTGCCCTCTGCGATCTGGACGGACTCGGACAGGTCCCCTTGATGCTGCGCCCACTGAAACTTCAGGTCCCACTGAGAGGCCGCATATGCAATCTGGCATGATTGGCCAGCAGGATGCAGGAGGCCATGAGGCCCAGCAGCCTCGATCGACACCGGTCTGGCACCGTCCCCTCGTGGGGGTGGAAGCCGGGGACGACGTCAGGGGTGGAAGCCGGGGACGGCATCGGTCAGAAAGCCTGCCAGCGGAAGCGCCATCGACGTCGGTGGAGGTCGTACTAGGCCAACCGACAAAGGATGGGATCCATGCATGGATCCATGGGGGTCTCTCTGCATCGAGATCGGAGTCGTCGACGACGTCGGGGCCGGAGGCGATGATGTAGAAGACAGGAGACCCCAAGTCGGGTCCGCGGGGCTCACAGGCGTGCCGACGGGGCCCGACGGGCCAAAGACGCAGGCCAAGGCTGACAGGAACTCCTGCAGAAGGGCCGGCTTCGCCAATGGACCCGGAAAGGGCGGGTAGGTCATCTGCAACTGCGGAGGCAGTGCCACCCGCATCCTCAGCCGTGTCGCGCGACAGGCTAGGCGAAAAGCGACGAGCTTCGAACGATGGTGATAGCGGCTCCACGAACGGTCCCTCGACCTTCCACAGGACCTTAAACTGTGTGGAGCCGACTCCCGGGCCTCCAGCAACTTTTGGGACCGCTCCCGCCAGGTTTTCGGAGCCATGGGAGTGTCTAAGTAGCTCCAGCGACCCCTCGGCAATGCCCGTGCCAGCAACGTATGCGGAGCCGTATGACGATGTCTACTGACGCGCAGGGGTACTGCTGACGAAAACTTTCCGGATCCAGTCTGACGCCTGGGGTAGTTTTCAGGTAAGGAGTCTATCACTAACAAGTTTCTTTCAGATCAATATTTCTAGAATAACCTCCAGAGAGTCAAACAGCCCCAAGACCCAGCATGAATAGAAGAGGAAAATAGAGCTAAACAGAACATGTTTAGTAATATTGATCATTTTATGCAGTTTTATCCACCAGTTTTTTTTTTTTAGAGTTGCGAAGGGGTTTAAATAAGTGTATTACTATTATCAGTTTACTGGAACTCAATTTATCGACCGCGCAAGATGAAAGTATGAGTTGGCCTTGATGAGATTTGACCACTTGATGTTCAAGTCACAGCAACAGCACTCAACTTGCTGAGCCATCTTGCTGCCTAATATTTCTTTATTATTGTGCTATTATCAGTAGTATGATATCATAACTGAGGATGTCCACTACTATTAGCTTGAAAGTGCAGAAGAATAAGGATTCCCACAAATAGGCATGCCTTCCACACCCACGGGGCATCTGAAAACTCACAAAGGAAGAGGCACTCTGAGGCTTCAGGTAACACACTGCTCTAGATAGCACCGGATAACAATTGGCACTGGCGGCAGGCATCAGACGTGATAACAGCAAGACCACAAGGCTTCCCTCCTCGGACATCAGGAAGCTCAAAGGTTAAACATTACACCAGGCCCCTCAAATGATTTACTGAATCAACTCTCGCATTGTTGTCAAACGAGGTCCTGAGGTATGCCAGGCAACTGCATACCAACTCAGCGCTGGAAGGACAGCAGCAATGACGGAAGGGAAGTCTGTCAGGAGGCTACAGAGGGCCAGAGAAGGCCAACAAAAAAGAACAATCAGTGAATTCCGATGGGAGGGAGCCAAGCACCCAAAGGTGAGAGAACTATTCACCAACCAGAGCAAATTAATTTGGAAAGTTAGGGCAAAAAACCAACCAAAACACTAGGGGTGTTGAAAGACCATAGATTGAATACAGCATGTCTTGCAGACAGCAGATGCGCACTGCCTAGCTCGACCTTAAAGCTGTGCACAGTTTGGGTGAAGAATCCCTGGTATTCCGAGGAATGTATTTTCTTGAAAAGTAGGATGTTCAGAGCAGCAAGACACCAAAAGGGACAATTAGGTGTTTTATTCACGTTGACTTTTATATCTTTGCTATAGAAATATAAAAAAAATCATCTGGGAGTTAAAAAGAGAGAATATTGCCTCGCAATGGGTAAACCCCATGAAATCTGCTGCACAAAAGATTCAAGAAACAAGCATTGGCATAGTCAAAAGGTCTCGCCTTTGCGGCCTTATAAGTATTTAGTTATGCAACACAATATCTTTCCTGCGAAAACATCAACTGTTGCATGGCTAAACACTTATAAGATCCAAAAGGCGAGACTTATTGGCTATGCAAATGATTGTTTGCCTTAGTTGCTATGCTAAATTGTTTGCTACAATGAAAGGAGTGGCTTAAATTTCCTTACTTTTGATACTTTCTTTAAAAAATGTCTACCAACTGAATGCAACCCTTTTAAGTTTAGGTTGAACTGTGCCTCTTGCTAGAGGGCGGGATCAAAAATAGGGGACAGTAAATAAGAAGGCTAAATGGATGTCGAAAAGATGATTAAGCCCGTTAATATGAAAATCAATGATTAAGAACATGAAGATGTGGACGGTACAGTGCCAGTGGGCGAGATGAAGTGCAAGTCGGTGCGGGGCAATAAGACAGTTTAAAGTAAAATTCAAGTAAAAGTGAAATCTGTGCTGGCTGTGTTTCGGGAATAAACGCTATAGGTACAATATAAACAGTGAAGGGAAGATTGTTGAGGTAGGTCACAGTAGCCGAGGTGGCTAACGCACAGCCTCACAGAAGTGCTCCACAAAAGAGCAGTATCATCACAAAATAACCACATAATCACAAGGTCAGAAGCGAGGGGAGCACACAAGTGACATGACAATTGAACTACTGAAGTTGTAGTGTGAAGGGTTGATGGTAGTCAAACAACCCGGGGTCATTTGGGCAGGGTACTCACAACAGCAGTGGCCTTCTTGGCTGCAGGCATGGGGGAGGGGAGCGGAACAGACATGGTATTGCCACACATGCACCGGACGGGACGAGGAGTACGGGGGTCAGGTTCTGGGCGGAGGTCCCGCTCCGGCAGAGCAAGACTCTAGCAGTGATGCAGCACGTCACGCCAACAGAATACAATCTCAGGATACAGTAGTGATATTTGGTAGTCAAGTGTGCCCTCTTGGATAAGAGTGCTTGACGAATTAGAGAACTACAGTACAAGGATAAATTGATAAGTGTGAAACATCAGACAGTAAGTAACATGCTTGGTGCTTTCAACAGATTGTAAAGGTTATGGGTAAAAGAGCTATGTGCATTCAGTGCGTTAGTGGTCCCATAACCCCGCTCACATCTGCAGCAGAAATTTGACGCTGCTGGTGCGGACCATCCCCGCGTATTTCACAAGGCGTGGGTAAGCAAATGTCTTGCAAATACTGGGAAGCACAAAAAAGTTAAGTAACGCAGTCAGGGAAAGAATCTGGTAAGGAAGCGGCATAGTCTGACATAATTTAAACCTCTGGGCAGACAAGCCCTCCGTTATATTGCGGAAGCGAGAAGCAGCTTTTCAAAAGTGAAAAAAGCACTGAAACACAAGCGCGGCCCAGTTGTGGGGAAGGGGGAGGAGCGTTGAAGTTCGTGCTTGGGGGAGCAAGCGAGAGGAAAGACAGATGGAGCCTGATCGAGCGATGCGAGGAATGCGCCTTATTGTGCGCATAACCGCACACTCTAGGCCACACAAAAAGCTGTGGTCGGCTTTTTAAAGCTCACTCACTAAATGTCTCGCCAGAACAACACATGCGCTGGCTCAGACGAGACCCAAAAAATGAAATCTGATGAACAGTTTTGGAGCTAGCCCCTGGAAACTAAATGAGATTCCTGTCAGCACCCAACAATGGGTTGATAATGTCCCGCATCTGTTGAATAAATCATTGAAGTTCCAACCAGGGCCCATCCTTAACAAGTCAGCAAATATAACAAGCTCTCAATTTGTATGCACTAAAGGGGGTGGGTACGAGCGATACAAGTGTTAAAAGGGGTAACATTAGTTTGGCAGAGTGCTTCCTGACCAAGAGCTGATCACCTAACCACTCTCAGTTTTTGCAATAAAGTCTGCAATAGGCCACCTAGGCTGCACTGGAAAAACATACAACATATAGCGGGAATGATGCAGTCTCTGGCCCAAATGGTCTGCCTTATTTAACCCTTTCAAAGCTCATGATTAGCTCAGCTCGTCATGAGGCACATTGTGGAGCTGTGATCGTCATAACAGCCGTGGAACGCCCACGCGGGGCTAATTCTCCTCATGTGCGGGGCGTTCCATTGAGTGGGCGGAGTCACAGGGATCCCCTCAATTATGTAAATTTTACATAATCGAGGGGAACAGCTCATCCTATAGATATTACATACTAAATATATCAAGGATTAGCCAGGAAACACTTTCAATCCTGATGTGGGACTACATGACAAAAAATAGTGTCTGTCTTTTGTCTCTCTGTGTTCTCTTGTCTGGTAGTATATATTTGGTGCAATTGAAGTATAGAATTATTGTTTTCTTTTGTTTGATAAAAGTACAGTGATTTGTTTTGAATTTCTGTACGGATGAGATAATGTCCTATGTAGTGTTAAATGATTGTACATGTTTTTATTGATAATGAAATTGATGGTTGTATGTAGGATGCTTATAATTTCTTTTTTTTAAACTAATAAAATATTAGTATTCATTTACCTTGGAATAAATATTGTTTTAATTATGAACCTGTAAGTTCTAACACACGGGCTGCAATTTATGTGATGGCACATAGACTAATCTATGGCTTTTTTGTCCACCAAGGGATCTTTCCTTCTTACTGGTTAAAAGTACTCTAAACCCCTGGCCTGGTGAAAAGGGGTCTCTCTCGTCTATTACCTACTTACATTTTGAGAGGCCAAGCAATGCCTGATACCAAAAAAAAGACTTGGATGGTTACCTGGGAAGCCATGGTAATATGTAACAAATGAAGGCCGAAAAACACATGCTATACTAACAAAATCATGAAAACTACAGGATGAGATATAAGGATTTAATAAGGATAAATGAAGAAAAAAGAAGAGCTACTAGGTATAGAATCAAATGACATGTATAGGGAGGCGGAACCTAAAGACACTGTAGAGTACGTAGATGGAGATGTGTATCAGGGTGTATATTCCCGGCAAGCCAGGAATCAAGCACTAGGATTTAGGAGGCATTGACATCTGTTGTTACTAAATAAGATAATTGTGCATACAGGGAGATTACAAATTTGAGAGGCTAAGTTCCAAACTTTTTGGGGCATTATTAGGACTTCACAGTTGTTTAGTGGTAGCAAAATAATTGCTGAGGGAGTTCCAAATAGAGGTGTTGCGCACTATCTGCGGGGAGCTTTGCAATGCAGCATTATCTGCGCCTCTCAGGAAGGTGAACCAGTTTAGCCAGGAGCGGACAGAGGTGGCCGCTGTGTTCTTCCAATTAGCTAGAACCTTTTTACAGGCAGCAGTAAAAAGCATGTCAATTAAGAGGCTATCGATACAGGATCTGATATTTGAGTCAAGGAAACCTTTGATTAAGGTTAAGAAGTTTTGTTCTAGTTTGACCCCGCAGGCGGAGTGAATAAAGCTGAATACAGAGTCCCAGAATGGAGATACTCCGCTACAGTAATAGAGGCGGTGGGGGAGATCTTCAGTAGGATGGAGTCTCTCTGAGGGA
This sequence comes from Lissotriton vulgaris, assembly GCF_964263255.1. Classification (NCBI taxonomy): domain Eukaryota; kingdom Metazoa; phylum Chordata; class Amphibia; order Caudata; family Salamandridae; genus Lissotriton; species Lissotriton vulgaris. The sequence goes on along the minus strand of NC_141689.1, from coordinate 2,111,272,465 downwards.
GAGTATGTGGAGACGGGCTGGAGTCCAAAAGGTCCTGTGTAGTAGCCAGAATTTTGTCTGTAAAAGGGAAGGAGAGGTTTTATATGAGAGCACTGATTTCCATATTAGGTGCCAGGACTCTATCATAACAGTCTCACTTTGTTTGGAGTCTTGAGGACAGGATAGAAGTCTTTGGAGATGGTAGAACTTGGAGGGCTGATGACCGGATTTATTAAAGGTTGGGATGGCTTTGGAAAGAGAAGGGTCGCTAGCTGGGACTTTTAGTTTAGATAGACCTACTTTAAGATTCAGGAAATCATAGAGGTCTAGGTTCTGTAAGTGAATGTGGCTTTGTAATTCCCTAAACAATAGTGGAGATTGTAAAGGCTCTAGATTTTTCAAGACGTGAATACCCCTAGTGGCCCTGTGGGGCTAACAGGCTGTAGAGCTTTGGATTATAATTTTAGGGTTGTTTCACAGGGAAGTAATATTCGAGTTGGAGATCGGCGTTTCCAGTATTCTGTCAGTTTTCAAGAGGGCCCTTTTGGTATTGTTGAACATTTATTTACCTGAGGCCGGGGGTTTGGCATTGCTGGTTAAAAGAGGGATTGGGTGAAATTCACATAGAAACTCCCTCTTAATTAATAGCCATGTGGGGGAAATAGTCCGGAGATTGAGCGAATCAAAGGGATGCCTGTCTGTCCAGAAAGGCGGTTTGATCATTTTTAAAGTCCGCCATATTAACCTCTTTGGTGCTCATGGCAGAATGGTATCATCTTGAGCACCAGTGCTCGTGTGCTCATGACTGGAATCGAAAAACGCAGTTGATTCCCTCACAAAACAAGGTATTTCTGTTATCGATAATTTTGAAGTCTCCGGAGTACGTTTTGGGACATTTTCTGTTGCGGGTATTAGCCCTACCCACAAAAGTGAGGTACAATTTTTATTTGGAGACTTGGGGGAATGTTGGGTGGGTGGAAGTTTGTGGCACCCCACAGATTGTAAAACTTTCCATCACAGAAATGTGAGGAAAATGTGTTTCTTTTTTCAAAGTTTGAGGTTTGCAAGGGATTCTGTGTAGCAGAACCTGGTAAGAGCCACATAAGTCACCCCATCCTGGCTTCCCCTGGATGTCTTATTTGCAAAAAGGTACAGGTTTACTAGGTTTCCCTAAGTGCCGGCTGAGCTAAGGTGCAAAATCCAAAGCTAGGCACATTGCGAAAAAAAGGTCAGTTTTCAGTGGAAAAATTTAATGTAGTATGTTGCGTTTTGGGACGTTTCCTGTCGGGGCAGTAGGCCTACCCACACAAGTGAGGTACGATTTTTACTGGGAGACTTGGGGGAATACTGGGTGGGTGGAAGTTTGTGGCTTCCCGCAGACTGTAAAACTTTCACAGAAATGTGAGGAAAATGTGTTTCTTTTTTATAAAGTTTGAGGTTTGCAGGGGATTCTGGGTAACAGAACCTGGTAAGAGCAACACAAATCGCCCCATCCTGGCTTCCCCTGGGCATCTAGTTTGTAAAAAGGTACAGGTTTACTAGGTTTCCCCAGGCTAAGCTAAGGTCCAAAATCCACAGCTAGGCACATTCGAAAAAAAGGTGAGTTTTCAGTGGACAAATGTGATGTGTCCACGTTGCGTTTTGGGACATTTCCTGTAACAGGCACTAGGCCTACCTACACAAGTGAGGTACCATTTTTATAGGGAGACTTTAGGGAATGCTGGGTGGCTGGCAGTTTGTGGCACCCCGCAGATTCCAGAACTTTCCATCACAGAAATGTGTGGAAATTGTTTTTTTTTAACAAAGTTTGAAGTTTGCAAGGGATTCTGGGTAACAGACCCTAGTGAGAGTCACATAAGTCACCCCATCCTGGATTCTCCTGGGCGTCCAGTTTAAAAAAATTATAGGTCTGCTATGTTTTGTCAGGTGCCGACTGAGCTAGGGTCCAAAATTCACAGCTAGGAATATTGCAAAAAATATTGCAAAAAAGGGTCAGTTTTCACTGGAAAAATTTGATGTGTCCACGTGCCTGTTGGGCTGTTTCCTGCGACCCACAAAAGTAGGTACTATTTTTATCGGGAGACTTAGGGGAACACAGAATAGTGGAACAAGAGTTATTACCAACTGACTTTCTTTACATTCCTGCCTTCCAAATGTAAGACAATGTGTAAAAAATAAGTCATTTCGAAAAAGGTCCTCTAATTCATTTGCTTGTATGGGTACCCACAATTTCGGAGATGTGCAAATTAGCACTGCTTCTAAACTCTATATTCTGTTCCCATTTCGGAAATATATAGGTTTCCTTGGAACCTATTATTCACGTTTTATATTTTATAAAATTAATTTCTATATACCCGGTATACAATGAAAAACCATTGCAAGATGCAGCTCAGTTATTGGCTCTGGATACGACAGGTCCCTGCTGAACCTACAAGTCCTATATATCCCCGCACCCAGAATGGTCCAGCGGAGGAAACGGTATATTGCTTTAAAACATCTGCAGTACTTAGAGGAAGTTACAGGTGAAAACATTGGCAAAAAATTGCAGTTTTTTCCAACTCAATTTCAATATTTTATTATTTCAATTTTTCGTTTCTATAGCAAAATCTTTAAGGATCTACACAAATGACCCCTTGCTGAATTCAGAATTTTGTCTACTGTTCAGAAATGTATCGCTCTCCGGGATCCATTATTGCTTTCAATCCAATTCTACCACTAACTGGAAGGAGGTTGAAAGCACACAAAGAAACAGGAAAAATAGGCTATGTCCCAGTAAAATGCCAAAACTATGGAGAACATTTTGGTTTTCTGGCAAAAGTCTGCCTGTTCCTGAAAGCTGGGCAGATGGTGATTTTAGCACCACAACCCCATTGTTGATACCTTTTGCAGGGAAAATACAGATGCTTTCTTCTGCAGCACTCTTTTGCATTTTCCCTAAAAAAACAAAACCATTTGCTGTATTTTGGCAAATTTCTCGGTCCCCTCCAGGGGGATCCACAAACCCTGGGTACCTTCAGAATCCTCTAGATGTTGGAATAAAAGGACGCACATTCTGTGTGGATACCTTAATTGGACAAAAAGTTACAGGGGCCTAAGCACAAACTACCCATAATAGCCAAGAAAAGGCTTAGCGTGGGGCCGGGTGGTGGAGGCCTAGCAGCGAAGGGGTTAATGCCTCCGAGGTGAACTAGCAGATGCAGTTTTCTGATAGAGATTCTGGGTCATTTATTTTGCCAAATGAATTTATTTATTAGTCTATCGGTCTTTTGTAGGGATTCAACTGATAGAGCTAATGGCAGCATGTTCGCAAGGTAATGGATTAAGTGTGTGATCATAATTTTGATGGTTTAGATGCAACCCCACCATGTGAGGATTTAGGGTTCCAGCTCTCCAGCAGAGCTTCTACCTTCCTCATCGTTTGGGCCTCATTATGGTGTAGGGATTTTAAGATATCTGAGTGGAACTCCAATCTCTAGTATTTAACAAACTTCGGTTGCCACAATAGACCAGTGTTGGTGAAGAGGGCGATTATTCAGTGCAAGAATTTCACACTTGTCTTTGTTAAGTTTATTCTTCGAATCTTGGGCATAACCTTCTAAAGTCTGACGTAAGGCAGGGAAGGATTGGATAGCCTTTTTGGTCATAGTTAAGATATCGTCAGCATAGGCTGCGACTTTCACTGTAGAGCTATTAAAGGAGACCCCATGGATGTGGAAAGGGGACTGCCTTGTATTGTCCCTCCTTCTTGATTAACTGCTGGAGAAAGTAGTCTGCTCCAGATCTAACTTTAGCCAGTGGGCCACTCTATAGAGCCATGATCATTTTGGTGAAAGATTCCCCTAAGTTAAATTTCTGAAGAGATTCGTGTAGAATAGTTCCCAAGACCCTATTGAATGTTTTTTTGTTCAAATCTGTTTTTATTGTGAACACAGCGATAAGCCTACAACCCCTTTCCGGAGCCGGCCGCGCATAGAAGAGCCAGTAGGTAGAACTAGACAGGGGAGATGGAGTTATTAACACAGCGCCCTGCCTACAACCCCCGGAGGGGGGGGGCGGCCGCGTGGCTTAGGGGAGCATAGCAAGAGGTGGTCATAAGCTGGCAATGCGTCGTTGTGTGGGGTAGGCACGTATGTGAGGAACAGCAATGGTGTCACATTTTCAACAGGCCCAACAGGGACCTAACTGCCCCAAAGAGGGGTGGAAGCCAGAGTGGCAAGTAGGAAGGAAGTAAAGTCAGGAAAGGAGCTAGCAGTGACAAGATGAAGAGGAGGTAGAGGGGCGCACCCGTGGCCACAAACAAGGAGTGCAAAGCACAAAGCGGCGCTGGGGTTAGCGGTCAAAAGTCTAGTCTGCTGGGGTCAGCAGGGATGAGGGCGTCCTCGAACAATTGCAGAGCGCGGAGCCTGGGAGGCATGTGGCGGGCATAGCTAACCGAGCACAAGAGGCGCACTAGGGGTTCCCACACTGCCTTGAAGCGCACCCCCCTAAATTGTATCCGCGCTGTGAGTAGTTCCATAGTCAGGACCTGCCAGAGGCGCACGAACCAGGATGCTATCGGCGGCGCCTCTGTTCGCTTCCAGTACAGGGCAATGAGCTGTTTGGCAGCACCTAACATGTGAAGGGTGAGGATCCAGTCGCTGCGCGTGAGGGCCCTAAGTGTGGGGGGTCGGATGCCCAGTAGGAGTGTGCAAATCTCTTCAGGGAGGGGGAAACCCAACACCTTCTTGATGTGACTGAGGACCTCCTTCCAAAAGACAGCTAGGGCAGGGCAGGACCACCAGATGTGTACGAAGTCGCCAGTCGCAGTGCCACACCTCCAGCACAACGGCGAGGAAGCGGGGAACATTTTGCTGAGTCGCAGGGGGGTGTAGTACCATTGCGTCAGCATTTTGTATGCGTTTTCCCTTTGCGGGATGCTGCGGTAGGTTTTGGGGATGTCGTTCCAAAGCCGAGTCCATTGAGAGGGCGTGATATCAGCGCCTGTCGCCGATTGCCACTGTTTCTGATAGGGGTGTACAGGTGGGGCGGTGGGGTGTTGCAAGATGTTGTAGATCTGGGAGATGAGCCGTTTCAGCCCCCCGAGGGATCGTGCCAATTTCTCAAAGGGGGTATATGGCCTAGTAGCAGCTTGGTACATGGCCTCCCTCGAGGTCCAGTGGCGCAGCTGTGTGTATTGTAAGTGGGCGGTGGGGGGGAGCCTAAATTCCTCCCTGCAGTCTAGCCATGTTTTAGGCGATCCGCCAAGAAAAAGGTCTCCCGCAACTCTGCAGTCGCCTTGCGTCCAGCTCTCAAAAGCTCGGGTCCGGGCGGCTGGAGGGAAGTGTGGGTTACCCGCAATGGGAGTATGCGAAGAGGGAAACGTAGTGAGACCCTTGGCCACTGCCACCCTGTCCCATACCTCAAGAACCGTCCTCGTGGGGACCGCAAGATATGCACTTCTGGAGCGCGCCACTCGCGGTAACCAAGGCAGGTCCCATATGGTGCGCCCCGTGACCGATCGGTCCATGTGGAACCAGTGCTTGTCGCTTTCGCGTGCACCCCATTCGATCACGTACCGGAGGTGTGACGCCCAATAGTAGTGGAGGAGATTCGGGCAGGCAAGACCGCCCCTGTCTCTCGGTTCCATCAGGACTTTCTGCGAGAACCGGGGTTTTTTGCCCCCCCATATGAAGGACGTGAGGTCGCGTTGAAGGTTTCTGATGCAGTGGATCGGGATCGGGGTGGGAAGGCACTGGAAAACATACAGAATGCGGGGAAGGACGGACATCTTGACAGCGTTGAGCCGCCCCAGCCAGGAGACCATCAAGGGTTTCCATTTCCGCAGGTCAGCCAGGACTTCCTTGCGGCAAGAGGCCCAATTCCTCGAGGACCACGAGTCAAGATGGGGCGCGAGATCCAGGCCCAGGTATTGAATATGGCTGTCCGCCCAGCGATAGGGCGTGACCCCCTGCAGGAAAGAGATCTCCTCGTCGGGGATGGTAAGGTTAAGCGCCCAAGACTTGGCATGATTGATCTTAAGGCCGGACGCTTGTTCAAACAGGGAAAGGGCTTCGTGCACCGCTGGGAAGGAAACCCGAGGGTTCGTAAGAGTAAGAATCAGGTCGTCGGCGAAGAGCGCTACCTTATTCGAGCGCCCTCCATGGGGGACACCATGAATATCGGGGGTACGCCTAATCAGCTCCGCCAGTGGCTCAACCGCAAGGGCGAACAAGAGCGGCGACAGTGGGCACCCCTGTCTCGTACCCCTGTGGACCGAAAGCGGTGATGTCAATTGGCCATTGACCCGAATTCGGGCACGCGGTCCTAGGTAGGGGGCCATGCACCTGGAGATCATGATAGGGCCAAGACCTAGTTTCTTGAGGACCGCCCGGAGGAAGGTCCAATCAATCCGGTCGAAGGCTTTTTCTGCGTCCAACGAGAGGAGACAGGCCGGTATTTTCCAATGGTGCACCTTTCCCACCAAGTGCGCCAGCCTGCGGACATTGTCAGCTCCCTGGCGGTCTCGGATAAATCCCACCTGGTCCGGGTTCACCAGGCCCGGCATGTGTGGGTCAAGTCGTTTGGCCAAAACCTTGGTATAAATCTTAAGATCAGTGTTAAGGAGGGCGATGGGGCGGTAGGAGGCGCACAGGTCCGGGTCTTTCCCAGGTTTGGGGATCAGGGCTATTTCCGCCAGACCCATGTCAGGGGAGGGGCCGACGGTGTCAGAAAAGGAGCTGTATAGTCGCAGCAGATGCGGGCGGAGCTGGGTCAAGAACAGACGATAGAAGGCCAACGGTAGGCCGTCTGGCCCCGGGGTTTTCCCCACGGGGAGATCCTTAACAGCCTCCGTTATTTCCTCCTCCTGTAAGGGGCTCTCCAGCGAGGCCGCACACGCCGGGGACAGGGTAGACCCCCCGTAGTCTGCGAGGACGGCCTCTCGGGCCTCCGGGGAGGTGGGCTCCTCGGCATATAGGGAGGAATAGTAAGCAACAAAGGCGGCCTGCTTGGCCTTCTCGGAGGTGGCGCAAGTGCCGTCCTGCTGCTTGACGTTGGCGATGTGGGCCCTAGCGGTACGTGCCCGCAGCCTGCCGGCCAGTAGTCGGCCAACCTTGTCCCCACCCTCGTAGTACCGTTGCTTGAGTGCTAGCAGGGAGTGTTCCGCCTTGTTGGTGCGCAGGGTGCGGAGTTGCCCCCGTAGGTTAGCTAGAGCTCTCTTCGACGCCCGCGAGGGGGAAGTCCGGTCCCGGGCCTCCGCAAGCTTGATTTCGCTAGCCAGGTCGGTTTCCATCTTGGACTCCGCCCTCCTCCGTGCCGCCGCCAGGGAGGTGATGTGACCCCGAATGGTGGCCTTGAAGGCGTCCCAGACCGTCTGAAACGGCAGGTCAGGGGTGTCGTTAACGGCGAAGTACGAGTCTATGGCGTCACGGATGCTGGCGACGTCGTCAGGGTCCCGAAGGGTCCTCGGGGGGAGCGTCCATCAGCGTTCACGAATGGCTTGGGACAAGGGGTCCTGCAGTAGGAGCTCCACGTGAGCGTGGTCTGACAGGGAGATGTCGGAGATAGCAGAAGCCAAGGAGTCTCGGGCCACCTCAAGGGAGGCGAAAAGATAGTCGATTCGGGAGTAGGTCCTATGAGAGTGTGAGTAGAAGGAGTAGTCCCGGGTCCCCGGATTGTGGTAGCGCCACACATCCACAAGTCCCAGGTCCCTTAGCTGTGTTTTAAGAGTGGAAGACATTGCTCCCGCTCCATTAAAGGGGGCTCCCGCCCGATCTAGCTCGGGGTCCCAAACAAGATTGAAATCGCCGCCCAGGATCACATTACTATCGCCCGATGGGAACTGCTCCCGCAGGAGTGTCTGGAGGTATTTGTCCTGCGACTGGTTGGGAGCATAGACACACCCAAGCGTGAACTGCGCACGGCCCAGCTGCACCGTGGCTCGGAGGAAGCGCCCGTCAGCACTTTTGAAAGGTTTCACGGATCCCCGCCTAATGCCAGCCCTGCATAGAATTGCCACCCCCGCTGTCTTGGTGTCAGTGGATGCCCAGAACTGTGTAGGGTATCTAGGGTGGGCCATGCGTTTGGTGTCTCCCCTGAGAAGATGCGTCTCCTGAAGGAGGATAATGTCAGGGGCGTGGTGTAGGAGGTAGCGCCATACCTGCTGCCGCTTGTTGGGGGAGTTGAGCCCTTTGACGTTGAGAGATAGGACTTTCAAGGGTGTAGGGATGTTCGCTGTCATAGCATTAAGGGGGAGTGAAGTCGCGCATAACCCAGTGTAGCAGACCCTCCCGTAGACAATACAGCGGCAGCCGCTTCTCGCCTCCAGCACGGCAGCCCCCGCAGGGCCCACCCCTCCACCCCACCGCAGGCGCGAGAGGGGTAGTATAAAAGTGAAGTAGGAAGAGAAAGGTGAGAAAAAAGAAGAAAGGCACAAAAAAGAGATCGAACCAAAACAGGCCAACAGGGCCAGCATACAATGTCCCAGGTACCGAACATCCTCTACCCGAGGGTTTGGATGAATCCAGGAATGTCACTTCCTACAGGACAAGGGGAGGAAGTGGAGATCTGGGCAAGTAGAGTGGAATCAAATCGTCTCAGAGCCCGTCCACCCCGCTGCCCAGAGGTAGTCCGGGGGTGTGTCAGGCTACGGGGCCACTCGGTCCGTTTAGGCGCCAGTGGGGCGCAGGGGCTCTGCGGTGAAGTCCATGACCTGAGGGAGGCAAAGGGCGTCGTCTTTTCCACGAACATTGGGGACAGGCCATCATGGAGCAGGGAGACACGCTGAAGTGTCTAGAAGGCGAGCGTGTGTACGGGGTAGCTGGAGGCACAATAGCAACGCTCAGTGGGCATCCGGAGTTGAGGGGCGATCCCCACCCTCAGATCCTGAAGCAGGGGGCTGGGAGGCTCGCTCCTCGCGGTCGCCCTCGAGGGAGCGGATGTGGGCAATGATGTCCTGCTTAGTTTGCGAGGTAGAGAGTGCGTCCACCGGGGGGGACCGCCGTCTTCTGCGCACAGTGGACCATTCAGAGCGTGGAGGAGCCTTCTCCGAGGGGGGAGGACGCGTCGGACTATGATCTGGTGACTCCGGCATGTCCAGCAGTTGTGCCGCCTCTCGGTAGGATCTAAGTGATCTGCGCTTGCCTTCCCATCTGAAGATGAGTGCAAAGGGATGCCCCCACTGGTAAGAGATGTTGAGGGTCCGGAGCTTCTCTGTGATCGGGCGGAAGACTCGCCGTCTGTGAAGTGTGGTGGGGGCCAGGTCCTGGAAGATCTGAATCTTGTGGCCCTCGTATCGCAGGTCCGGGTTATCCCTAGCTGCCTTCAAGATGGCCTCCTTCTCAGTGAAGTAGTGGAGCCTGGTGACGATGTCGGGCAGGAGACCCGCTTTTCCCCCCGCTCCGAAGACACGGTGCGCGCGGTCCAGGCGCGGTGGGGGGGCGTCCTCCTCGCCCCACACCGCTTGCAGGAGTAGGGCCACATAGGCCATGGTATTAGTCCCCTCTTCTCCGAGTGGCACACCCCGTATGCGGAGGTTGTTGCGTCGTCCCCTGTTTTCCAAATCTTCCTGCTTGATCTGGAGCTGGATATGTTGTTCCTCGAGGGTCGCCACTCTCCGCCAAATCTGTTCCAGGTCCTCCGTGCGGGAGTCGACCGTCCTTTCCAGACCGTCGACGCGATCGCCAAGGTCGGTGACTTCCTTGCGCATTTCTTTGACGCAGGTGTGGACCTCCGTCCTGAGGGACCCAATTTCAGTCTTCAGGTCGGCCATAAAGGAGGTCATGAAGGCCTGCGTTACCGGTGGGGAGTCGGGTGGCGGTGGGGGCTTCCCCCCTGACGATGCCGATGGTCCGCCGGAGGGTGATGGCGAGCCCGTCTTACCCCACATAGAGGCTACTGACGCCCCTCTGGGCGTCGTGGGCGTGGGGTCTGGTTTATTCCCCTTGCCGCGGGTCATGGTCCACGTGGGCCGCACTCAAATAGGGTAGGTCCAGGCCGTGGAGGGGCCGCCGGAGCTAGGGTGGGCAGCGCACCCGAGAAGATGGGGCAGTGCGGAGGCAGGAGAGGCGGCGGAGAGGTGAGGACTGTAGAAGGGTCACAGCAGGCCGGGCCGGTGTCCGCAGGCGGGCGGTCTCTCGCAGGCTCGTGGTGTGGCTCAGTACCCCGGCGCCGCCCAGGTCAGGGCCTCCTCTCAGCGTCGTGCCCAGCCGGTCCCACCGCAGCCGGCAAGGAGTGTCCAGGAGGGTCTCTGCCTCCCAGCGGCGGGGAGTTCAGTGTCAAGGGACAACAGGCAGCAGGGATCCCTGGGGTCCCCGCGCGAGCACAGCAGGGTCACCCAGTCCGGGGTCCGCCAGGCGCGGTAGGGTCGGGTCTTGGCGGCAAGGTGGCCAGGGGTCGGTTGCTGCAAGGCTGGGGCCCACCAAGGCTCAGGGGTCGCTAATGCACCGTGGTCAGCAGCGCGCCAGGCCGCAGTCCATGTGTCCAGGGCGGCTGGGGGCGCTCAGGCTGGGGCCGTCGGCGTGTGGGGGTCGACCCACCGTCAGAGGTGGGGAGTGGCGGGAAGAGCAAGCGTCGGGCCCCCTCGGGAGATGGCTGGCAGGGGGGGCAGCGCGTGCAGCTCACCGTCTGGGCCCAGGACGGGCGATGGAGTCTCGACCAGGACTCGGGGGCCGCCGGCAGTTCCACAGATCTGGGCCAGGCTGGGTCCGTCGGCGTGTGGGGGTCGACCCACCGTCAGAGGTGGGGAGTGGCGGGAAGAGCAAGCATCGGGCCCCCTCGGGAGATGGAAGGCAGGGGGGGCAGCGCGTGCAGCTCACCGTCTGGGCCCAGGACGGGCGATGGAGTCCCGACCAGGACTCGGGGGCCGCCGGCAGTTCCACAGGTCTGAGCCAGGCTGGGTCCGTCGGCGTGTGGGGGTCGACCCACCGTCAGAGGTGGGGAGTGGCGGGAAGAGCAAGCGTCGGGCCCCCTCGGGAGATGGCAGGCAGGGGGGGCAGCGCGTGCAGCTCACCGTCTGAGCCCAGGACGGGCGATGGAGTCCCGACCAGGACTCGGGGGCCGCCGGCAGTCCCACAGGCCTGGGCCTGGTTTTCCCGCCGAGACCGGGGGCTCAGGTAGGAGCGGCGTCCGGGCCGCCGCTGCGCCTCTCGCTGGTGGCAGCCCGGCAGTCCGGCTCCAGCAGCTCCGGCGCGGCTCCGCCGGCGATAGGCTGGGTCCGCTGCTCCCGCACGGCCACAAGTGAGGCCAGGAGTGTTCCGGTGTCCCCTCCGGGCCGCAGTGTCGGTCCCCTCCCCAGGGGCTCGTCCCGACACCACAGCAGCAGCCTCAGGGCAAGATGGCGGTCTGCGACCGTTGGTGGAGGTCCCGCCGGCTGGCGGTGCGGCTGCAGGAGCTTTCGCGGCCGCGTCTCTCTGTCAACGAGGGGCACCAGCAGGGACCTTGATGTGTGGGGGTCCCCCGGAGTGATCACCCCCCGAGAACTACGCTGAAGCAGGCGAATTAAAGCAGCGGGGCGACGGAGCTCAAGTGAGACACGTCTGCTCACATCGCCGCCGTAGCCACGCCCCTATTGAATGTTTTTTCAGCATTGATGGTAACTGCTACCGTTTCGGTGGAGCCTGTCTTGTCCTTTTCAATAGCGTGACAGAGGAGACGGGCATTATCGGATAACCTATGTTTCAGGATACTCACTTGTGAACGCTCAATTAGACGAGGGAGAAGAGGTGCTGGAAAAAGATCAAAAGCGCTGGGTCAAGTATATGAGCGAAAGCTTTGAAAAAGATAGCTGTGTATCCGGGTGAACCAGGGGCATTATGGGATTTTAGGGAGCAAACTGCCATGTCGATTTCTTTAGGAGTAAATGGGGAACTTAGATCAGTTTTTTCTTGTACCAAGATGGTTAGGAGAGGTATGCCCCTGAGATAATCTGCACAGGAGGATGCAGAAACCACAGAGTCATCTGTGTATAAAGATTGGTAGAAATCTTTGAGAATTTCCAGTATTTTCTGTGGCCTAGTGTGAGTGATACTAGCTTTGTCTGTGAGGGAGTCGATTCACTTGTGCTTCTGTTTGTGTTTTAGATAAGAGGCTAGTGTTTTCCCTGACTTGTTTTTTAAGCTTTTGTATTTGTTGACCCATACTCCCGCTCTTTCACTTAGGTTTCTGTTACAGTCATACTTTTTGTAGGTGAGATTTGAGAGGGTTTGGGGATTCAAGTCAGAAATGTGGGCTGTCTCCATTTATTTAATGTCTTTTTCTAGATTTAGCAGTTCTTTATTATGTACCTTATTATTATTGGTTTGGATGTTAATAAGGGTACCCCTTAATGCAGCCTTCAGGGTGTCCCTGTGATTGGAAGTGGAGGTATCAGAAATTAAGTTGTCTTTCAGGTAGTTTAGAATAGTTTTTTCAATTGCCTCCTTTGAGGCAGCGTACCTAATTGACTCGTCGTTGAATCTCCAGATCTTACTTGGGGTAGTCGCATTAGTACCAGAGAGAGAGAGTTACAGCCGAGTGATCTGAAATTAGTCTTGCCAGTATGTCTGTTTGATCAATTCGGTGGATATGGGGCTTGGATATCATCAGGTAATCTATTCTGGAGTAGGATTTATGGGGATTGGAGAAGAAGGTGTAATACCTGGTATCTGGGTGTTGAAGTCTCCAAGAATCGCACTGACCAAATCTGGCGCATAGATTGTGTAGTGATCTGTGTGCCTCAGATGATTTGAGAGAGGACCTGGACTGCCTGTCAATGGTTACATCCATGGGGAGGTTGAAATCGCCACTCAGGATAACGAGGACGTTGTTAGATATTTCGCTCCGTGGGAGGGTTAAAGAATGCCAGAATTCAGGGTCGTACATATTCGGGGCATATACATTGAGTACATGGAAATGCCCTGAGTTTTTGTAAACTCTGATAGGTCCCACCTTACATTATTATCAATCAAGTATGATTGGGCCTGAATGAATTGCCCCTTTCCAACGACAGTTAACGGTTGTCTAACCTCATGGTCCTCAGTAACAACTATCTGGTATGAGGTTCCCCAAGCCATCTCATTGCCCCTGGGGCTCAAGCGTATGCACTAGAATGAGATGATGTTGCAATATTTCTTTCAAATGTATGCAGATTCATTGAGAATTCAGAATGCATTCAGAATGTGAAATGATGCAGAGCACAATGACAGTATTATATACCTCTTAAAGAAGGAACAATCCTCTATCCAAATGGAAGTACTGAACAGTGGCGGCTGGTGATATTTCATAAAGTGGCGGGGCAGTATAGTTGGGAATGACTTGTGTAGCAAGCAACACAAGCAAGCTTAATGCAAAACGTTGAATCCAGAGTGGGTTCTCCTCCCGAGAAAAAAGTTTAAAAAGATTGGCAAATGGTGTGTTTTAAAGCAAATGACTTTAGTGATAAAGCATGGCTTATAAAGCAGTGGGAACGTATAGTCTTGAAATATTAAACACTTTAAAACTGCTCCATATTTTACTGCATTAATATGTTAAACAGTTACTGTAATGAGCAAATTGTACAACGCAACAACTTCAGCCCTTTAAAGTGTGTGCTTGCCCAGTGTCTTGCACTGCATGCTGCATCAACTTTGGAAGAACATGTTGTAACCAGGCTTTGGGAAGCACCCACCGCAGCTGCCTGCAAACAGTCATATAGAAATATGTGCAAGCAGGTCTTTAAGTGGGATGAAAATAGTGGGGGATTTCTAAAAGGGAACATGTAAAATAAATGTTTTATTCCCATAGTGTGCCCTCCCTACCGGTATTTTGGTTTCTCTCTGAGATGTAATTGCACCCAGATATATACAATACCTGGGATACACCCAAAACCTGCCAGTACGATTGGCTTTGTCAATTGTTGTTAGTTTTTTAAGATAAATGAGTAATAACAATGATTTGTTATAAATAATTAACAATGACATTTTTTCACTTATGAAATTGTGATTCTGTGAATTAATAGTATTGAGGCCTGTGGAAGGAGTTTTGGCCTCAGTTAAGGGAAATATGCTTGTAAAATGTTAGAACGCATTCCCAAATTCTGTCCTATGGGGCAACATAGCCTTCCAATAGTGAAAAACGGAATTGCCAGTATTTCACTATCAGGACATGATACACACACCAGTACATGTGTTACCTTTCCCATACACTGCACCCTGCCCAGGGGGGTACCTTGGGACTACAATAGGGGTGCCCTATATGTAAGAAAAGGGAAGGTTAGGGCCAGGTAAGTGGGGGCACTTGCCAAGTCGACATGGCAGTTAACAAACTGTGCACAGGCACCGCAGTGGCACGCCTGAGACATCTTTTCAGGGCTACTCTTGTGGGTGGCACAATCAGTGATGCAGACCCATCAGTAACAATCAATTTACCAGCCCTGGAACACATAGTGCACTTTACTAAGGACCTACTGGTAAAACAACCTACTGGTAAAACAAATATGCCAATCAGGTAGAACCAATCACAATATCAATTTACACAGGGAGCATATGCACTTTATTGAAGAATGCAAGTATCAAACGTGCGTCAGAGCGGGCCATGCAGGACCCCATCTTGAATATTAGCATTAGCATATGCATATGTACTTTAGAGCTGATCAGCAGTGGTAGAGTGTCTAGAGTCCTTTAGCCAACAACACAGGTTAGGAAAAAATAGGAGGAAGAAGCAAAACGTTTAGGAATAACCCTGCAAAAAGGGCAATTTCTAACAGTTTCATTTATGAAATTGTGAGTCTGTGAATTAGTATTATTGAGGCCTGTGGAAGGAGTTTCGGCCTCAGTTAAGTGCTCTTTATGTTAGACAAATATGCCTTTTTCTCTGCACATCTTGTCCATCTGCACGTCTCCCCCATATGCACTTCCTTGCATCTCCTTGACCTCACCACTTCCAAACAAATACAGCACTCACTGACATTTAAGCACTTTATTTACTTTTTCTTTTTCTTAGCGGGGCAATCACAAAAGCTACTGTTCCTAATAATTCTAAAGCCCTTCATCCCAGATAGATTCAATGGGCAATGTTTTTAACTGCCGTTGATGTCGACTTTGTCTTTGACCCTTCTTTACAGACGCAAGAATTTTTGCAATGTGAACATGTTTATCCTATGCCTTCTTCAGTTCTTCTGCTTGAAGAATACAAGTGTATTTACACTGATGGTTCAGCTCAACCTGCTATAGGTTTTAAGCAACAATATTCTGCTGCATGCACAGTCGTTTCAGGCACTGTGTTAGATGGCTTTTTTCACCCTACACTTAATCGCACTTAGTCTCTAGGAGACTGTACTGAGCAGGTGGCTGAACTGAAGGCTTTGCTTCCTGCACATGAACATACAATTCTCGATTTCCCCACACTCACACTCATTCGCTTCTAAAGCGTATTGTGATTCAATTAAGTCCATGGGTGTGCATGGGCATGTTCTTCCCGTTATAGGCTCAAGGGCAATTCTGTTCTGGAGAGAATGAACAGTGACTTAAAGCAGTCCTTAACGGCAAGAGTTTTAGGTACAGGGCGTGGTTTGTTGAACCATCTCCGTGGGGTTCAATGAGCATTAAACATTTTTCCTAAAAGATCTCTGGGTGGGAGAACCCTGTATGAAATGCACTTTGGCATCAAGATGTATGTTCCAGACCTTGATGGTCCAGACGTTGTGGCAACCGCAACGACCTTTGATGTAGATAACCACTATACTGTCTTACAGGATCTACAAAAGTGCAGTGACTCCCTGGCTCGTACACATTTACTGGCAACTCTCTTGTTGAGCCTGATACTCAAATTCCTGTATCTGGTTGGCTAACCAAATTTGGGGACCTTGTTGGTAAAAAAGTGGACATCAAGAAGGAATTCAGCCCGATGTACCTTGCTCCCGTTTCATTCCTTGGCATTCAGGGTACACAAACTGTGATTTTACCGCCACTTCTAGGATATAAAGAAAATCGCTTGGTCTCAATTGAACAAATCAAACTACACCATATGGCAATTCTTCATAGTATGCCCAAGAGTGGTCCCCCACAAGACTTTTCTCTGCAGCTCGTGAGCACCACCGTTCCTGCTTCTCCTCGGCTGTCAGGGAGGCCAAAACCTCAATTGACATAGTATCTGTTTCAACTTTTCCATCTTCTAGAATAGAGGTCGTTTATACTGATCCACCGTTGGACACCCCTTCTGAGTTACATTTTTTGAATCCGGACTGCTGAATCGCAGCTTTCTCTTTTCCAGTAGGGTTCCTCCGGATACTATATGGATCAAGACCATTTTTCTTCAGTGTCTTCGGTTTTGCATCTACCTACAGCACAGATTTGTGTTTTTATTTCTTGGCGGAAACGCACTTATCTGGCCCCTCCTTGTATATATGTCTGAATCGTATTTTCCTTGATTTTTTTATTAATGTGGATTGGATATGTGACTGTTTTATTTTACTTTGATCAATGGCCATTATCTCCCAGAATGTTCTACCACAGAGCTGGCCCACCCCATTCCTCCTCACATAAAACAAAAAGAGAGTTGTTCTTTGTCAACATTTCAGCCGTTCCAGTGACTGATGGAATTGTGTGGGATAAAGTTCTCTTTGATATATTTGGTCCTACAGAGACCCTGCAGATACCATGCATGTTCAAAGTTTCCATGGGTGATGTAATAGTACCAGGGTTACAGTCAGATGATTGGGATGTTGATACTGTGAATTCAATGCTTTCTGAATTAGATTATACTGTGTTTGAATCAGAAGATGTATATCTTAATCCTGCAAATTTTGCTTAGATGTTCTGCTATCACCATTATGGATATAATTTTCTACATAGGGCTAGTGGACAGTGTCCCCATTACAATTATACACAATGGGAACATTGTCCAACTTCCGAACTAGGAAGACAGACAGGCAAGCACACACATCTTATGAGCTATGACATTTCAGACCAAAAGTCATACTATTTCAAAATGGTTCCAACCCTGCCGAAAAAATAAATGCTTACTCAAACCAAGCTGATAAATGCGGCTTCATCTGATGAGCAGTTGGCCCTTAAAGGCTATTATTTTTGGAAAGACAATACTGACCTGAAATCAATTGGGATACAAGATCCTGGCAGGTCCAGGGCACAGATACTTTTTTTCGAGCCCGACTCATCCCCACACAAATTATTTTCTTAAACAAAACAATCCAAATGGGATTGGCAAAAGTTAAATAAATGAATGCCACACCCATTCCTTCAATTGGCCGCTTTGATGATTGGCAGTCGTGCACAAACTATACTGACGCTCAGTTAAATGGTATGATACAAAACGGTACATTTAACTCATCATTGTTGAATCTTGGTGGGTGGTTATTGTGGCCAGTGGACACAAATGGTTGTAATGCTTGTTTTCTTAAATACACACCCGGGTTCAAATTAAGTAGACCTGATTCATGGTATTCACAATCAGCCCATACGAACATAATTACCACCTATTCAGTGGGAAAGCTATGCCCACAATGGTTAGAAGATTCTACGTTATCTGCAGTGCAACAAATCTCTCTCTTTTGTCCAAGCACATGAAATTATCACATTTTTTGCTGGGTCCTAAGTCCCCTCGTCCAAAAAGATTTATATATGCGTCTTATAATGAAATTTGGAAACTATCACAAATGGAAGCTGCTGTACGTCTGAGACAAACTGATCAAGTTAATTTGAAAACAATGCTTGCTGTAGAAGACAAGAGTATTAATACGTTGTCATATCGTATTTATAATTTGAATAACATTGTGTTGTTAGTTATTGATATTGTGCAGAGTGATATGCCAACATTGCATCATGGTCAAAGACAGTTCAGATATATTATGCAGTTTAGCTGGGTGCTTCAAACTCTCAAAAATGGACGCGATCCTTGGCATTACCTGAACTGTACTGCTTTGTTTTTGCCATTCAACTTAACACACAAACAATGGTCATGAAAGACATTTAGAAAAGTTAGAACAAATCCCGTTCCCTATAGCCGAAATGCCTTCAGTGGTGTGGTTAATACACTGTTATTTTATTGCCCATCAAAACTTTTCAGTTTATAGCTCGCATGAAACACTTTCCAAAAGGTAGATATGAACCCCTTGGGAGTAGCTACATATGTGAGTTATGGCCCCTGCCCTTTAACTATTCCTGTGAACGTGCTGATGGGGAAGCGGGAGAGGAGTGTTACTCTACTGTCGGACATTCACTTGTTTGTCAGCACATTAAAATTCCCAGTGCATGTAATACTTCAGAACCCAATTTGGCTTCTTATTTAAAAGGAACTCTGGTTCCCGCCATTCTCTCCTTCCTTACAGAGCTTTTAAAAGGAAGCTATCTCATACTTAATAATCAAGACTGATGTGCTATGTGGGCAGACGTCCCATATATTGTATCCATTTCCCAGTCAGTCACTGTTGCAACAACGTCTTGTTTTCCCCGCCGCATGGGATTGTAGAAAGCTCATTGTGGCCTTTCATTCCAGCTCTGAAAGAAAACTTTAAAAAGCTAAGCAGACTCAAAGCATTATTGTTTCAACAAGAAGTGGCTCTCACATCTGCCTGCGAGACCTTCGAATTGCAGGTGGCTAGAACTTCCAGTGAAATACAATCATTGTTAAATAAAAATCTTCCCCTTCATTTCGGAGAACTGACACATCAAATATTCAATGCCTCTGATACAGCTGGACTAGTCCACTTTTTCAAAATGGTAGGGTTTGGCCTTGTGACATCTTTCCAAACTATCTTTGGAGTAATTCTGGGCTTTTATACACTCCATTTTTTCCAACGTGTCCAGCGGCTTCTCGTTGCTGCCGTTTCTCATTGGCGACACTCTCATTCTGCTGCCACTGTACCGTAAAGGATGCTCTTTCTGCAGATGCCCAGGAGCTGGTATTGCTTCAACACTACCACGAGCGTATGCTTCAGAACTTTCGGATACTTCCGCTGCAGGCATTGGGTGAGGATTGGTGTTTAACATTTCGATATACTTATTTCACCAGCATGCAACCTGTGTTTCACTGCATCCGGAGCCCCTTTCAATGGGCACTGGACAGATGCCTGGTTTGCAGATGCCCGCTGCCCTGGATTTTGAACTACTGATGAGTCCCTCAGTGGCCCATTATCAGGACTGTTCCTTAGGTGTGCTACTTCTACATCATCAGAGTCTGGAGCCAATGGCCAACGAGAATTCTTGTGCAATGACACAGCGATAACTGGATCAAAGCTTCATTGAAATCAACGAAGGTTGCCTGGAGTCTGTCTCCGCTTTAGCTGAGACTGAGAATCGTGTATACTCTTTAGAACTTCTGAATTGGGCAGTAGCCCTATCCTCCTATGCGGAGTCAGACTCCGCCATAGAGTCCTTAGCCTTTGCAATGGCTGGTCACATACTGGATGCCTCAGATACGCATTGATTGGATGTTTCTTTAACAAATTGTTCGTTATATGTCCGTCTTGATCATTGGTTCTTCAGAACTGCTTTGAGTTTGTTTATCTTCTTAATTCCGTAATTTTCTGTGCTACCTTCCTGAGGGGAGGGTGGCATGTGTTCAGGCATGGCCACTTTAGTTTTCCATAGGTTAGCCTAACTGTGCACATTACAGGCCGCATTTGCTTTACGCACGTTACTATATAAACATGTCCATCTTTGTGTCACATTGTATTTTCACACAGAACTTGCAGCTGTTTTCGTGTTCTGTTATTTCCTGGGATTTAGTCTGAACACAGCAGACAAGGTCAAACAACAATGCCCCTTGTTATTTTGTTCTGGTCAGGCACTAGCACCTAGACACAGCACATGAGTGCAGCTGTTGTTTATGAGCATATACGCCTTGTCATATAGGTATGCACAGTAATGTAATCAACAGAGAGAGAGAGAGAGAGAGAGAGAGAGAGACTTTCTGAGAGGAGATCACAGCTGTACCCGAGATGTAGAACATACACCTGTGTATACTAAGGTATGGGGCCTGCCAATAATCATTCCGCATCTGTAGAAGGGGAGGGGGATAAGACTAATCTGTTTTATAGTATGATGGGCTTATCATAATATATGGTTTACTGACTATGTAGACTGTATTTTGTTTTCTAATTGTGGTCCGAATACTGCATTGTAGAGCACAATAGTTTAAATAAACATTTCAAACTGCCTTCATGTCTCTGTTATATTTTACTGTGGACGAGTATGACTGTGAGAGCAAAAGGGGGTGTCCTGTTACCACAATCCCTGAGAGGGTTGGGAGTGTAGTGTTCTGGGGTGACAATTAACTTGTCTCTCTGGATAATGTTAGGAGGGCAAGTGAGACACTATAGCTAGTCAGACTCAGGCTAATGGGTACAGAGGTGGTAGGTGACTCAGTCCCTACCTACTGACGTTATATGGTCCCAAGCATAGTTCTGTTCCTGAGCAAAATCCCTCATCACAACAGGTGTTTTAAACAATGATGCTGGTCTGGTAAACATAAATAGGCCAAAAACTCAGGTAAATGACCTTTAAGTGTGGCCACAGCAAGGCCTTGTAGGGCCATAGAAAGCACAAACAGCAACACATCTGACAAATTGACTTGCAGCTGATATGTCCGCCGAGAGGTAGACCCAGCCGTAACTTTCTGCCAACGTCCAGCATAAAAGATTTTGTGGATGGACGCATGGTTGCTAAGATAACATCTACTACCTCGGAAGGAGGTTGAAAGCAGTCTGTTGTCACTGCTCAATCTCTATGCATGAAGATGTAGGTTGAGCAGGCCTGGATCCTTCCGAAGTGGGTGTTCAGGAGACAGATGTTCATGGCCAGAAGTTCTGGATACCACACTCTTCTGGCCAATCCAGAGCCACCAAAATGACTTGGGCCCGATCATTCCTGACCTTCTCAAGAGCTTTTGGAAGG
This sequence comes from Lissotriton vulgaris, assembly GCF_964263255.1. Classification (NCBI taxonomy): domain Eukaryota; kingdom Metazoa; phylum Chordata; class Amphibia; order Caudata; family Salamandridae; genus Lissotriton; species Lissotriton vulgaris. Next base: position 2,111,251,643 of record NC_141689.1, on the reverse strand, counting down.
AGAGGGAATACCAAGTTTCACTCTAAATGAAATGAGTCTCTGAGAAATGAAATGCCTAATATAACTGGGGTCTCTTTGTCAACACAAAACAAATATATGGATATAGACTGCAGTAGATAGTAGATAAGCTGATTTAACAGATGAGACTATAGTATCTGTTCATCAAATGTACTATAAAATAGCTTTTATAAGCAAGCATCAGCATTTTTGAGGCGACGTCTTCATGGTGCACATTTTGAAAGATACAGTATTTCTGAATTCTGTTTAAAAAAGGACAATTCCGCCTTTCAGAGAGCTGTAGTTTGTCTCATTTCTAAAGCTTATGCTGCCTCTGTGCAGTAGAATTCTTAAAGTAAAAACACAACTGTAGCTTGTAGGAACAGACTAACATGAGTACACAAGTTTGGTTACAGTGATAGTTACAGAGTTTATTTAATTTTGAGATTTTATATAGTGTGTTATCACCCAGAAGCAATACAGGATTAGGGTACATTTTGAAGCACTGAAATGAGCTATAAAATTCACCTCAACTATGATACCATACAAAACAAGAAATTTTGTAAAAAATTTTAAAATTCTCTGCCACGCAAAAATACAAATTTTTCTCACCTGGCTATGAATTAAGCACTTTCAATTTTTGGAAAGAAAGACTCTGTTAAAGCAACGTAACACCAGTTCTTTATGGAATTTATTCTGTTAACATTTAGTATATGATCAGCATTTTCCATACCTGTTGTCGACGTTTCTCGTCTTCCAAAGCCGCTTTTTCTTCGGCTGCTTTCATCTATTGGTAGATAAATAGAATCAAATGAGTTGCGATACAGATAGGAGTGTATGATACATGAAAACACAACATGTATATATATATTATATATATATATATCCTACTGGAGGTTTGTCAGTAGGTAGTTATAGTTAGGACCTAGATTACATAGGAAAAGCATTTTTTGATTTGGCTATAACTTAGGCGTTGTTTGACCAATCTTCATGAAATTTCCCCTAAAAAGTGTCAAAGTTGGTTCTGTGCATCATAGGTGTGGGGTGTTCCCGAACCGCTGAACGGACTTACACCAAATGTGGCAGGGAGATAGATGTTGGTTTAAGGAAGTGCCTCTTGCGTATTTGGTGTAAATCCGCTCAGTAGTTCTTGAGAAATTTAAGTTTAAAATTATAGTGGTATCTCTGCTCATGAATGCACTGCTCTGATTGGCTGCCAACACTTCAACCAGGAAGTGTTAGCAGCCATATTGGGACTCGGCTTCACAGAGTTTTCCCAAACAAAAGTGAAAATAAAGAAAAGGGGGCAGGTAGGAATACCCTGACCCCCAAGATATAGTCTTGGGGTCCCCCTGGGACCCCGCCACAATACATATATATATCATTTTATTTTAAATTGCAGCTGCAAAAAAAAGCGGCCAGGTCCAGGGGGCATACAATCTATATAGGAGGGGGGCGCACGGGGCGCCACTCCTAGGGTTTATTAAAGCCCCGGCTATTATTATTATTAATGCGGGCGGGCCCACTGGACCCGCCCGCAGCCCGAGGACCATCACTTTCCCGGGGCTAATTGAAACAATATGGAGGGACCTCGCGCACCCCCCGGCCCTGGGCCCGCCACCAACCCCATGCTAATTTCAATGGTATGGGCAGCTCATGGGCCCACCTGGCCCGGGGACCGCCATCTCTCCGGGGTACATGCATATATAAAAAAAAGTCCCTATAGCTAAAATAAATAAATAATGATGCATGGGGGGTGTCTGGCCCCCCACACAGCCCCGGGGACCACTACCTCCCCGGGGCACCAATACACTTATGAAGGTGGTCTGTTGTGTACCATCGGCCCTAGGGGCCATCACCTGCCTGGTGTGGTCTATATACAAGATGGGAGGGGGACCGTGCACTCCCCTCCTGGAGCTCTACATGATCCTGGGGACCGCTACACCCCAGGGCCAGCTCCAGCAATGTCCTGGGGTTCCCACCAACAGGACTTTGCAGTTTGCTATGGGATGGCGGGAGCGGTCCATTGCAAACAGTGTGCTCCGCTTTGAGCATTATGCTCACGCTAGCTCAAACTAGAGTACACTTTGTTTTTTACCCCAGGGAGCTGCATTTTATCAGCTTCTTGGGTGTAAAAAGCAATGCCGGCTCCCGCAGATGGTGGTAGCAGGCCAGGACTGCATGACCTTCAGGCTCCCCATGGTCCCCAACGAGATGGCCCTGCCCCAATGGTTAGGGTTCCCAGGGCCACAAATAACCGGGAGGGAACCGCACGGACCCCTCCCTGTTAAGAAAAGAAAACGGTCAGGCCCCGGGGGATGGGGTTCCCGGGCTTGAAATCAGCTAAAGAATGGATGGCTGTGCGGCACCCATCTCCTTTAAAATTTAAAAATATAAAGGCCTGGGGATGGGGTCTTCGGGGTCAAAATTGCCCTCCTTTCTTCTTTTATAAAAAAAAATCAATAATGTAAAAAGAGGCAGCCCTGGGGCAGAAAATGGCCCAGGGCTAGCAGGGGGTAAGCAGCCCCCTTCTTTTAATTAAACCAAAAAAAATGAAAGCCCGTGCCCCCCTCCAGTATCTCAAAGAGTCAGGCCCTGGGGGATGGGATCTATGGGGCCCAAAATGGTTTAGGGAAGGGGGGGCCATGCAGCCCCCGTTCCTAAAAAATAGCGAAAATAAAAAAAAATAATTGCAGAGGCCCCACCACCTTTGTTCACTACTCCGCAAACGCGCCTCCTGGCGCTCTCCTGGTTGGGGGATGTAAGTGGTTGTGTGAGTGGGTGTATGAGTGCTTCTATGGGTGAGTGACTGGTTGTGTTGAGAGGCTGTTTAGGTGGGTGAGTGGGTGTGTGTCTGTAGGTAAATAGGTGGGTGTGTGATTAGCTCTATAGGTGAGTGTGTGGTTATGTGCCTGGCTGTTTGGGTGAGTAACTGGTTTTATGAGTGGTTGTATGGGTGAGTGAATGGTTGTACGAGTAAGTGGGTGAGTGAGTAATGGTATAGGTCTGTGAATGGGTATGTCAGTTGTACGGGTGTGTGAGTGGGCGTACAATAGGCTGTATGAGGGTGCGAGTAGGTGTGTGAGTGGTTGTATGGATGATATCACCAGAGATGCCATTTGAGATGTCAGCAGTGAAGGCTCTGACCATGTCATGAGTGATGTAATATGTGAGATCATAAGCAGTGCACTGCAGGGGCGTATGTTCTAGTTAGCTCAGGTAACTATAGCTGCCAAATTTCACTGGTTTTGTATGAGTGAAATCTGACACTAACTATAACGTTCCTGTAACCTTTGTTTTTTTTCAGTGAATTTTTCAGTTTTTTTAAAAATTCAATTCCCTAACTAGAACGCCCCTGTAACCTTTGTTTTTTTTCAGTGAATTTCTGAGGTTTTTTAAATGGTAATTCCCAACTATAACTTACCTGCAACCTTTGTTTTTTTCAGTGAATTTCTAAGGTTTTTTAACTAGTAATTACGTTTTCAGAGTGGTAGCGAAAGGGGGTTTAGCCTCCAACCAGCTCTAAAGAATCCCGCTGAGTAGGACTAACAGTAGGTACCAGGAGGACTTCTTGGCTCCCAAGGTCCCTCAGGAGTAAAGTGGACTTCATCCCCCAATCAGTAGTGCACCACGAGCCGCGTTTGCGGAGTAGTGGAGAAAGGGGGCGTGTCCTCCGAACACCTGATGTAAATATATAATTTACCGTCTTAATTTCTATGCAGGTAAGTACTTAATCAATAATAACTCAGATCGGAAAGAAAAAACCAGAGTCCGTGGTGTTAGAGTTCTTAGGGGTTTTATTCCTCAAAAAGGAATGGTCAAGACCAGAATATCATGTTCTTCCCACCGCAGGGGTGGAAGAAGGGATAGAGCGCTAGATTTTATTGACAGTACATAGCTTATATACTTAATTCATGTCATAGGAAACAGTACAGTAGGCGTAACAGCTGAGAGAAGACAAGATAACAGTATCCACATGTTACTAGTACGTAATCAGAAGGCGTGGACTAGGCGTGAACTGGAGGTGTGTGCTAGAAACGTCACAGGTAGGTGTCACTAGGGGGTGGCACCAAACAGAAATGTTGCAATGTCAGCAGAAATCGGAAGCTTGGATGCGCGCGCAGCTGCATGACGTGTGATGGACGTGAAACTGGAGGGTGCAGGGGACTTGACATTTACACTGACGGAAAGAGACAGAAGTCTGGCATGTCAGATCAACTTGTACTTCTATCATATCTGATATCTGATGTTTGGGAACCATATTATCTGGACGGAAAGGTCTCTGGGGCAGAAGCTATTCTATACTAACTGTGGATGCGTGTATAAGCGCCTAAGTGTCTGCATGAGAAACGTGGGGCATGGTGCCTTCCATGGGAGCATGGTAACAGAGGCTGTGAATTACTTGCACGGAGACAGGTCGGCCCTTTGGCCCTGTAGCTGAGGGGGATGTTTACTGAAGCTAGTAGGCAGGAATGTATTTTCGAGGAGCGGAACAGATAACTCGAAGGTTATAGTCAGTCTTGGCAGGCAGCAGGCTGAGCTGAGCGCGGTGGGCCGCGCTGGAAGTAAGTCAGAGTTCACGGGTAGAGAGGCAGCCTGGGCTGAGGCTTTCAGAGTCAGAAGCCAGAAAAAGAGGCTCGATGGCAGAAATTCAGGGCCTACCTTGCCAGAGCTGAAAAACATGTAAGGTACACTACAAAAAGACGTTGGCATAGCATACTTAGGAACGGACTATTTAATCCATTCAGGGTGGATCTGAAAGAGGACATGTTAACGTTGGACGCAAATGTATTTGCGTCTTCATAGCTGACACAGGAGGGAAGTTACATGCACTTTAAGCTGGTACATGGAGACGGTGGGGTACGCGCTAGGGAACACAACTTGACCATAAAATTTATATTTCCTCATTCCCTCCTTGTTCCCTACGGACCCTTCATGATATATCGATCCTCATGAATCGATCAGTTTGTTCTTGTAACATCATTTGCTCTTCTTTCTTTCTTTTACGCTTTGAGAGAAAACTGGAATGTTCAATACAAGATGTGGCACACAGTCCACAAATCGCTGGCCCGCACTGCAGGCACAGGCAGCAACTGAATACTAGGACTAGGCCAATGCCTAGGAAGGATAGGATCTTCCATCCCCAAGCGGTTAACGTTGTCCAGAACCAACCGGACCAAGTCCAGGTGCCTGGATTCTGATGTATCTGATTTGCAATTTTATGGAGACGTGTAATAGCTTGATATACAGATGGTGCGTTTTGTGGAATGAAAACACAGCAACTTGACCCGATGACCTTACAGGCTCCGCCTCTATCTGCCAAGATGACGTCAATAACAAGACGGTTCTGAAGGACAACAACCCGCATGGCGGACTGCTCTTCTGTTAAGTTACCTAGGGCGGAGGCAGTTTCATTCACTACTGCTTCAAGTGTTCTAGTTAATCTGCGTATTAGCTTACTATTTTGAACAGGTCCTAAAAAGAAAAAGAATCCTTTATTAAAATCGGTGTACTGTTCCCATGCCGTTTCTGTGTAGTCGACAAGTGGGATATCTCTTCTGGGTCTATTCTTTACTAGATTTGTATTTCTGTGGTAATCAGGAGGAGCTAGGAAAACAGGTGGCAGAAGGAATGCAATGTAACAGGTACCATCCCAATCTGGAGGTAGGCGTATGTATGCGGTGTGACCACAAACAAAATAGGAATGACGAATAGCTTTAAAGGACGATTTACCATGATCACTGAATTCGACCACAGTAGTGCATTTACTATGACCTAAGTGTACTGAACCTTTCTTCCTGATACATAATTCACCAGTGACTGGTAATACTGACATAACAGGTAGAACTGGTGCGGCTTCGGATTCGACAGTAAGAATCATAAGGCTAATTGTGTAATTACCTAATCCATATACTTCATTTTCTAGATCAGTTCCTATTCTAGTGGGGAGTCCCTCCTTATCAGGGTAACAGACGTCGAGCAGGACCAAGTTCAAGTTTCCCCAAACCCAGCCCCCGTCGAAAACAGCAATATCAGGATCTAAGGAATTAATTATTTTAAACCATGCACCACAGGAACCATTGTGAGTGAACGGGTACGGAAAGAGGGGCAGAGCTCCCTTGTAATTCTGGTAGGGAGGGAGTCGGCCACATATCCAGCAGTCTGTAGCATTGTTAGTTTGATGGGAATGGTGTAGCATACTAATGAATGTGTTGTTGCGCAGCACAAGTCTGTAGGAGAGTTCATGTGGAGGTAACTCGATAAAAGTGTGCTCAGCAGAGGCATTGTAAGCAGATTGTTCACGCTTGAAAATAGGGTAGTAGATAGGGAGAAGTATACTTGCAACTATTATCAGAAGACTTAGAAAAAACATTATTAACAATGTCACTATACAGTGACTACGCAGTGATTTACAGTATGTACGTTTCTTGAATTCTCTCTCTCTATCTCGATCTAGGGGATACATGTCAGAAACTATTTAACCGATTCACCTAGGGGAGGACTTAAACAATTAAACTGTCTGACTTGCTAGATCGGAGTTTGAGTCTGTACTCCTCTTGGGGAGTTTTTTCTCGTTCGGAAGTTTTAAAGTCACTGGGCTCGATACAGTCTTTGGAAGGGGTGGATGAGCCTGGGTCGTGGCGTGTTAGGAGACCCCCGCACATCCATTTCTTCTGGGGTTGCATGTGTCTGAATATCGATAACATCTAGTGTGGGATCCCTGACTGTCATACAATGTGTCGGTCCTATTGTCTTTGTCATGTCAGTTGTCTGAGTGTGAGTCAATGCTGTATGTTTTGCTGTCTGGTCTGCCAGGTCGTTACCCTGGGAAACAGAATCTGTGACTTTAGTATGTGCTTTACACTTCATGACGGATATTCCTGAAGGCAGATGTATTGCTTCTAACAGTGCTTGAATGAGGGGACCATGTTGGATCTTGGCACCGTGAGAGGTCAGAAAACCTCGTTCTTGCCATAACATACCGAAGTCGTGTACAACTCCGAACGCATAACGGGAATCAGTGTATATGTTGACATTTCTGTTCTTGGCTAGTATACAGGCTCGGGTCAGAGCAATAAGTTCTGCCGCTTGAGCGGACAGTGTGTCAATACGATGTGTTTCTTTAACTTCGGTTTCAGTGGTCACGGCATATGCGGCCACTAATTCTCTTGTACTTGTTCGCATACATGAACCATCCACATAAAGTGTCAGGTCTGGATTTGTCAGTGGAACATCTGTTAAGTCTCGTCGGGGCTTTGTTACTGCATTAATGATCTCTATGCAATCATGCGGGGCTGGATCTGTCATAATTGTAGGTAATAGTGTTGCGGGGTTCAGAATGCTGCAGCGTCTGATCTCTATGTGTGGCTGGAATAGCGTTAATTCGTAACCTGTCAGTCGTGCTATAGTCAAGTGTTGGGTCTGAGTTCTGTTTAAAAGAACCTCTACAGAATGTGGAACTTGTACTGTTAACTGATGGCCTAAAACAATTGAATCGCTCTGTCTTATTGCTAACGCTGTTGCTGCTACTGACTTTAAGCACGCAGGGAGTGCCTGGGCTACTGAGTCCAATGTACTAGAAAAATAAGCGCAAGGCTTATGTGAACCTGCTTGATCTTGAGTGAGGACAGACAATGCTGTACCATCACGTTCTGTAACAAAAAGGGTAAACGGTTTGCTGTAACATGGTGTCGCTAAAACTGGTGCTTGACATAATGCTTTCTTTAATTCCTCAAAGGCTTGTGTATGTTCCTGAGTCCAAGGGAGGGCAGTCGAAGTTGCTGCCTCCTGCGTTGTTAACTGGATGAGTGGTTTAGCTAGAAATGCATATTGAGGAATCCATTGTCTGCAGTACGAGGTGAGGCCTATAAAGGCCCGCACTTCCTTTTGTGTCTGGGGTTGTGGCATATTTACAATTAACTGAATGCGATCGGGAGTGAGCTGTCTCCCCACTTTGGACAGCAAGTGACCCAAGTACACAACTTGCTGAACACAGAATTGTAACTTCGAAGGAGACACCTTGTGTCCCTTGTCTGCCAGAAAATGTAAAACTGTCAGTGATGCTTGTTCACATTCGGGTTCACTTCGTGCGGTGATCAGCAGATCATCGACGTATTGCAGTAAAGCGGTGTTAACTGGCATTTGAATACAGTCTAGTTGTCTTTTCAGTGCTTGACTATAGATGCTGGGGCTTTCTGTGAATCCTTGAGGTGCGCGGGAAAATTTGAAACTTCGTCCATTTAAACTGAATCCGAAGAGATATTGGCTCTCTGGATCAATAGGTACACTGAAGAAAGCGTTCTTGAGATCAATTACAGTAAAGAACGTTGCTTCTGAATCAACAGCAGTCAATAGGGAAGAGATATCGGGGACCACAGGGTACTGTGGTACAATACATTTATTCAGTTCTCGAAGATCAATCACCAGCCGATATACTGGCGGTGCATTGGGGTCAGTACGTTTAAGAATTGGAATGATAGGTGAATTACAGATATTGGAGTCAGTCTCTACGACCACTCCTTGTGCTATGAGCTCTTCAATGATTTCCAGTAAAGCCACTACAGCATCGGGTGGTAACTTGTATTGTCTGATTCGTGGTAGTACAACTCCTGTCTTGAGTGTAACACGGTATGGTGTGATATGCATACAACCTACATCAGTTGGGCCTTTTGCCCACAGGTGATCTGGTACATTTTTCAATCTGACATCGAATTCTCGCAACACATAATGACCCTTGAAATCCCGTAGAAAGAGTCTAACTCCCTCCGGGGAACAGCAGATTATAGCTCCTAGAGCCTTCAATGTTTTAATTCCTAACAGATTTTCTGGGCATGATTTTGTAAGTAACAAGTCCGTAATTCGTGATAATGGACCCACAGCCAAGGGTACTGGTTCTGATACTTCATTTACAATGGGCTGTCCTGAAAAACCAAGGGAAACATTCTGTGAGCCTGAGAGGGGTGCCCCTGGGACTTCATTATGACTGATTGTGGTGCGGCTTGCCCCTGTGTCAATTAAAAACTTTCTGTCTTTTCCCAATACTTGACTGTGTACATAAGGACCTTCTTGATCTACAGGAATTTCAATAAGAGGCAAGCCAAATTCCCTCTCTAGGCTGTTTCATGTGTATCGTTGATACTCAGGGTAAGCAGATTGGGCATACTGGTACATCTGTTGAGAAACTTGTTGAGTCGTGGCAGTGGGCTGCGGTACCGCTACCGTCTGTGCTGTATGAGATGAAGCATGCATAGGCTGTGTATTCTGCATGGGCTGTGCATTCTGTGAAGTCTGTTGCTGAACCTGATCTTGTCTAGGTGGATGCGGTCTCTCTTTAGTTTTACCTGTTGGTATGTTATGTTTCAGAACTGGACATTCATGTACGTAGTGACCTGGCTGCTTGCAATAGTTGCACGTCCCTTTAACGGGACCTGCGACGTGACCTGTCTGGTTCGTACCCTTTCTGTTTCCGTCGGTATGGACCGACTGGGCCACCAACATTTTCATTTTCGTGTCTTTCATACGTTTCTGTTCTTGATCCTGTTCTTCTCTAATTCTATTCTGATGGTATTGTAACATTTGTAACATCTGAGATGGCGTATTTGCTTGCCATGTACTCTCAACCTTGTATACACGATTCTTGACTGCTAACAGGGAATTCTCAACTAACTTTGATACAAAAAGATGCGGGTACGATTCGCGACTTAGTTTAAGACCACTATTAATAATAAAACATTTCTCGAATCTTGAATAAAAGTCACTAGTATCTTCGTCGGGTTTCTGTTTACATGCTGAGATTGCATCCCAGTCTTCTTTTCTAGTTGCCAATAATCTTGGCAGAACCTGTACTATTAAACCTGGTAATGCTTTAGTTTTGTCCCCAAGGCCTACCCCTGGGACACGTTTATTCTCTTCGTCTTCTATTTCTGCCCATACAATCTTTTTCTCTCCCACCTCCCATTCCTTTTCCTTTAGTTTCTCGTAGATGCCCGTGGGCAGCAGTACCTTTAACATTTTCATGATATCATCATATGTGTAATCCCCCATCAATAACATGTCTTTAAGCTCTCTGTGAAAACCTGCAGGGTCTTTGTCATGGCTCGGGACTAGTTTCTTCATTTCTAACAGTTCTAACTTGGTCAGTGGCGTGTGTACATATACACGTTTCAAAAGATTGTCCGCACCCATAACTGGGTGTACTTCTCGTAAGGGGTTCTGACTTTCAATGCCACTCAGGCATTGCATGTGATACGTTTTCCTTTCTGGGGGCGGAGCGGGAACATATTCAGAGCTTATGAAAGTGTTATATCTATGTCGTTGTTCTAGAATTATTTGTATTAATTTGGTACTTAAACCTCTCCATCTATCCATGAGTAGTGCTTCTAATGTTTCGTGTAAGGGACCTGGATCAGAATGTTGGTTTCTGTATTTCGTGAGGAGGTGCTGAATCATGTATACACCTGCTAGTTTCTGTTCGTCTGGGGAGAGGTTCAGAAATGTCTGCGCTAATGTATCATCATTATACATATCCGGATTTTCAGCCCATAATATGGCTGACCGGGCTAGTTCTTGTTCATCCATCGAATTGAGTATGTGGTACCCCACTCGGTCTCGGAGTCTTTTGTCGGTCTCCTGGAACTGGTGTTCAGAAGAATTCGGGTTTGTTAAGGCAGAGAGGAAAACTCTCTTGCTTTCTGGACGGATACCTTTCCTAAGGTAAGTTCCCTTACCTACATACGCTTTAGTATCTGTAGTCTTTTCTGGTTCTTCAAGTTCTTCTTCCTCCTCGGAGGAAGCCTTTTCTTTCTCTTTTTGGTGTATATCTATTACTGCCTTTCTAATTTTCTTGTACATACTGGCTATGCAAGTTCCCCTATCGTGTTTTCCTTCAGATATATTTTGACCCCACTTGTTTAGTGCATCTAATTCACTCTGATCTGTCCCAGGCCTGTCTCGTTCTCTTATTAGGCAATTTATGAAAAAACGTAGTATCTGTGCTTGAACGTCAACTTTCTGTTTCTCCATGGCCTCCTGAATACTGTCAGGATCTTTCCCTGTCTGAACAAACTCATATATTCTATCTAGGCGCTCCTTCATTCCTACATAGCATAGCAGAAAATCAGTAGCAGATCTTAACCGCAATGATGCCATCATCATTACATTGTCTTTACCGGGTACTGGATCATATCTGCAAACTGAAAGGTTTTCCTTGAATACATCAAGGCTGGGAGACTTGAACGTAAAAGGACTCCGCACGTCCTTGAGCTGTAACCTGCGTGTCAATGGCGGGGTGTGTAGACCCCCGGTCGCACCCCCTGAGGCGGAAGCTTGGGCATCATCTCTCGGCGGAGTCTGTATCTGAACTTGAACTTGTCTTTTAGTAGGATCAGGTAGAAGTGGTTTCGGTAGATCAACTTTAAGTGCGGGAAGTGGTGGAGGTGGTGGAACAGGAGCTTTCTGTTGTGGTACTGGCGGAATTTGATCTTGGGGCGGGTTACCACCCCCGTCCCTGTCGTTAGGCAGGGCGCGGACAGGCAGATTAGTGTAAGCGGGTGCTACATCCTCTAGATAGGAATTCAGGAATATGTCTTTAGTAGTCTTATGCATTACTTTAGTTGGAACTAATGGTGGCGGTAGGTTTTTCGGTATTTCAGAAATGGCCTCAGGCGAACCCTCAGCCGCGAGATACATACCGTTCACGAGGTTATGTCGTGCGCGGTCTACTTGCTCTGTTTTTACTCGGATCCCCTCGGTGACTAACTCGTTTTCTTGGGCCTTTTCTGATTCTTTAAGTCTGTCTTCTCTACGTAGTGCTTTTTCAGCACGCCTATGCGATTCCTTACGCCAAAACTCTATGGCGTCTTTCTGAGATTGTCTGGCTTTCTTTTTCCATAGTACTTCCTCCACCTTCATGATGCACTCAGCATCCCATGTTCCGTTCTCAGGCCATCTGTGTCTTTCGTCTAGGTGCTTAGTATAGTCGGCCCATAACTCTAGATATAATATGGCGTCAATGCCATGCTTGTGGTACATGAAGTTTCCTGGAGTGTCCCTAGGGGGGATAGGAATTGCTTCCTCTAGTATCCCTTTCCTAGTTCCTATCTGCTTTAATTTGTCGAAAAACGACATCTTGTTTACTTAATACTGAATGCTCAATCCTTACTACTTAATACTGAATACAGCTAGCTATACAAGAACACAATAAGGCACATTTAAAACGGTCACATTCATACCACGACATTAATCACAGGAAAAAGACATTTTGAAACATATATGACTACCCCCTATTACTGGATGTACCGCTAAACAGTACAGATACACTGCTAAACAGTGCAGAACTTCAGAAATACTAGATATACTGCTAAACAGTACAGATACACTGTCTAAAAACAGTGCAGACCGGACTTGTGTACCCAAACCCGTCTAGATACGTCCCAGCAATGGTACTCACCGGGAAGCACGGAAACAGAAGGCCTCGGAAAATTCGACTGGACTGGACTCGACTCGGCTCGACTTCGGAAAACTTCGGAAAACTGGTGGGCCTCTTGACACCTCGGACCTTGCTTCTTTCGGCTAGGCTCTGGTCGGGATCCTCCGCACTCCTCACCGCCTCGTCTGGGTACTGATCGCAGTCTTCGTCACCTCCGTGGGCCAGAGGGAGATGCAGGAAATCCTGCCGGTACGCGTAGTTTCCGTCTAACTGATGGCAGGGGACAGAGCTTGCAACGCACCAACCGGCGCGTGAGGTGGGGGAGGGGTCCCTATTCGGGCGCCAAAATGATGTAAATATATAATTTACCGTCTTAATTTCTATGCAGGTAAGTACTTAATCAATAATAACTCAGATCGGAAAGAAAAAACCAGAGTCCGTGGTGTTAGAGTTCTTAGGGGTTTTATTCCTCAAAAAGGAATGGTCAAGACCAGAATATCATGTTCTTCCCACCGCAGGGGTGGAAGAAGGGATAGAGCGCTACATTTTATTGACAGTACATAGCTTATATACTTAATTCATGTCATAGGAAACAGTACAGTAGGCGTAACAGCTGAGAGAAGACAAGATAACAGTATCCACATGTTACTAGTACGTAATCAGAAGGCGTGGACTAGGCGTGAACTGGAGGTGTGTGCTAGAAACGTCACAGGTAGGTGTCACTAGGGGGTGGCACCAAACAGAAATGTTGCAATGTCAGCAGAAATCGGAAGCTTGGATGCGTGCGCAGCTGCATGACGTGTGATGGACGTGAAACTGGAGGGTGCAGGGGACTTGACATTTACACTGACGGAAAGAGACAGAAGTCTGGCATGTCAGATCAACTTGTACTTCTATCATATCTGATATCTGATGTTTGGGAACCATATTATCTGGACGGAAAGGTCTCTGGGGCAGAAGCTATTCTATACTAACTGTGGATGCGTGTATAAGCGCCTAAGTGTCTGCATGAGAAACGTGGGGCATGGTGCCTTCCATGGGAGCATGGTAACAGAGGCTGTGAATTACTTGCACGGAGACAGGTCGGCCCTTTGGCCCTGTAGCTGAGGGGGATGTTTACTGAAGCTAGTAGGCAGGAATGTATTTTCGAGGAGCGGAACAGATAACTCGAAGGTTATAGTCAGTCTTGGCAGGCAGCAGGCTGAGCTGAGCGCGGTGGGCCGCGCTGGAAGTAAGTCAGAGTTCACGGGTAGAGAGGCAGCCTGGGCTGAGGCTTTCAGAGTCAGAAGCCAGAAAAAGAGGCTCGATGGCAGAAATTCAGGGCCTACCTTGCCAGAGCTGAAAAACATGTAAGGTACACTACAAAAAGACGTTGGCATAGCATACTTAGGAACGGACTATTTAATCCATTCAGGGTGGATCTGAAAGAGGACATGTTAACGTTGGACGCAAATGTATTTGCGTCTTCATAGCTGACACAGGAGGGAAGTTACATGCACTTTAAGCTGGTACATGGAGACGGTGGGGTACGCGCTAGGGAACACAACTTGACCATAACATTTATATTTCCTCACACCTCTTACCAGTCCTGCTGTGTGGGACTTACTGGAGGTAACAGGAAGGGTAGTTGGCTCCCAAGGACGTCCTTGGGCCCAACTACCCCTCCTGTTACCTCCAGTAAGTCCCACACAGCAGAATTGGTGAGAGGTGTTCGGAGGACACGCCCCCTTGCTTCACAACTCTACAAACGTGCCTCCAGGCGCACTACTAGTAGGCAGATTTAGACCCCATGGCTATTGAGGGTCCTTCAGGGCCAACTACCCCTCCTGCAACCTCCAGTAAGACCCACACAACTGGATTGCTAAAAGGTTGTTGGAGGCCACCCCCCCCTTTCTCCACCACTCTGCAAACCTGTCTCTTGGCGCACTACTGGTTAGGGAAAGAAATCCACTTTAGTCCTGAGGCCTTCAGGAGGCAAGTGGACCTCATCCCCCACCGGCAGTATGGTGAGAGGCGCGTTTGCAGAGTGGTGGAAAAAGGGGGCATGGCTTCAGACTACCTCTCAGTAATCCCACTATGTGGGACTTACTGGAGATAACAGGAGGTCTTATTGGCCCCCAAGGACCTTCAGCAGCCAAGGGGACTTTAACCCCCAACCAGCAGCGCGCCAGGAAGCACGATTGCAGAGTGGTGCAGTAAGGGGGCAAGGCCTCCGGTGTCTGCTGGTAGCTTTTTCTTTTTTTATTATAAAGGAATGGGGGCTGTGTGGCCTTCTTCCTTGGGCCGATTTTGGCCCGGAGACCCATCCCCCAGGGCACGGCCACAATGTTGGGTGCCCTGGTCCCACCCAGGATGCCAAATGCAAAAAGAACAATTGAAGGACAGAATACTGAAGAATGTCAAACATTCACCCCAGTAGAGATTTGGGCCTAAATCCATAGTTTTTTTGCTCCACATGCCATTCCAGTTTTGAACAGTCCAGGCCGAACTGCCAGGCCAGTTCCTCCCTGGACCAGTTTCGGGGCATCACCCTCTCATCAGCCAGGCTAGCTTGACACAGTGGCATGGATAGCACAAGACCCACGTCTGGGCATATCTGTCCCACTCGGGGTGACAAATGCAAAAGGAACAATTGATGGACAAAATGCTGAACAATGTCAAACATTTACCCCAGTACAAAAATATCTGGGCCTAAATCCATGACATTCCAATTTAAACTCAGGCATATGCAAATCAGTCTTGACGCTGCTCCCCATGGGAATAGTCCAGCCTGAACTGCCAGGGCTGGTCCTCCCAGTACCAGAAACAAGCATCCTGGGACTGGTTTCAGGGTACCACCCTTCATCAGCCAGGCTAGCTTGACCCCCAATGGCATGGAGAGCACGGACCCACATCTGGGCATACCCGTTCCACTCGGGGCGACAAATGCAAAAGGAACAATTGATGGACTGAATGCTGAACAATGTCAAACATTTACCCCAGTACTAAAATATCTGGGCCTAAATCCATGCCATTCCAATTTATACTCAGGCATATGCAAATCAGTCTTGACCCTGCTCCCCATGGAAGCAGTCTAGCACCCAGTTTCTCACATTGGGGACTGTGGGGGGAGCCTGAAGCCACCGCCAGAGCCAACCTACACGAAGGGATGACAGACGTAGCCGAGTGGATGATAAACAGCCGCCTGAAACTGAACTCAGACAAGACGGAAGTCCTCATCCTGGGCTCTTCGCCCTCCGCCTGGGACGACTCCTGGTGGCCCCCCGCCCTGGGCAGCGCACCCAGACCAACAGACCATGCATGCAACCTGGGCTTCATCCTGGACTCCTCCCTCTCCATAACCAGACAAGTCAATGCCGTCTCCTCGTCGTGCTTCAACATCCTGCGCATGCTACGTAAGATCTTCCGGTGGATCCCCACCGAGACCAGGAAGACGGTCACCCAGGCCCTCGTCACCAGCCGACTGGACTACGGCAACTCCCTCTACGCCGGAACCACTGCCAAACTCCAGAAGAGACTCCAGCGGATCCAGAACGCCTCAGCAAGACTCATCCTTGACATCCCCCGACACAGCCACATCTCCGGACACCTGAGAGACCTGCACTGGCTTCAGGTCAACAAGAGAATCACCTTCCGTCTCCTCACCCACGCACACAAAGCCCTACACAACCAAGGCCCAAGATACCTCAACAGCCGCCTCAACTTCTACACTCCCACACGCCAGCTTCGATCGACCAGCCACACCCTCGCCGCCGTCCCCCGCATCCGAAGAGCCACCACAGGAGGAAGGTCCTTCTCCTACCTGGCCGCCAAGACTTGGAACTCCCTCCCGACCCACCTCCGCCTGACCAAAGACCACCTCGCCTTCAGGAAGCAGCTCAAGACCTGGCTGTTCGAGCAGTAGCGGACCCCCCCCTCCCCAAGCGCCTTGAGAGCCTCCGGGTGAGTAGTGCGTTATATAAATGCATTGATTGATTGATTGATTGAAGGCCCTAATCCATGCCATACCAGTTTAAACTCAGCCATATGCAATTTTAATTTTCAGCTGGATCCGCTCTGAATATATATATATATATATATATATATATATATATATATTCAACAAATGCCCTGAAGCTTTAGGAGGTCACTCGGCATAGCCTGACGCGTTTCAATGTGCTGTACATCTTCATCAGAGGCTTGCTGCACAGGATGTGTGCTCTTTTAGTTGCATTTCAGCTCACCATTCCATTGTGTGAGCTCTCGCTTAGTGTGTATATGGAAAATGCTACTTACCAATATGCATCTGTTCTTGGCATGTAGAGCTGCAGAGTTACACACTCGGCAAAGATCGCCACCTAATGTTGGGCCCGGATGTTTGCAGTTTGTTTTTGCCCTGAAAAGTCTTTGGAAGTCACGGGATAGGTGACTCCTCCTTCGGACCACATTGCGCATGGGCATCGGCTCTATCCTCAGATTGTTTTTCGCCATTAGGGAAATTATGGAGCTTTGCAATAAAAGGAAGGATGACCATGTAAGCTGTATCTAATTAAGACAATACTGGAACAGACAAGGGTAGCCGGGGAGGCAGGTGGGCGTGTGTAACTCTGCAGCTCTACATGCCAAGAACAGATGCATACTGGTAAGTAGCATTTTCCGTTCAAGGCATATGAGCTACATATTACACACTGTGCATAGATTGTATAGCAGTACCCACTCTTAGCGGCGAACAGCCTGGCCCACATTAGGTTGTTGTTTGGTTTGCACATCTACACAATAGTGTTTTGTGAATGTGTGCGGTGTAGACCATGTAGCTGCTCTGCAGATGTCATCTAGGGGAACGTTCCCTAAAAATGCCATTGAAGCCCCGATTTTCCTTGTAGAGTGGGCTTTAGGAGGAACAGATAACGTATGTTTAGCTTTGTGGTAACAAATCTGTATGCATTTGACAATCCATCTAGCTATCCCAGATTTTGAAATGGGATTATCCTTATGTGGTGGTGAGAAAGACGAATTTGGGATTAGTACGGAGAACGAACTTATTATGATGGATTTGCAAGAAGGGTTCTTGAATGGTTAGTGCTTGTAGTTCACTAACTCTCCACAGAAAAGTAATAGCTACTAAAAACTCAACCTTGAATGTTAAAAATTGTAGTTCACATTTATGTAAGGGTTCGAAGGGAGGTCCCATTTGCCTTGTGAGAACAATGTTTAAATTCCATACAGGTGAAGGTGGTACTATGGGAGGAATTATTCTCTTAAGGCCTTCCATAAAGGCTTTAATAGCAGGCACTCTGAACAAAGAAAGATGCTGTCTGTTTTGCAGATATGCTGCTACTGCAACAAGATGCAGACTAATAAACGTGTAGGCTAAGTTACATCTTTGGAGGTGCAGTAAGTATCCTATGATGTTTTGAATAGACACGTCTAGGGGATTCATATTGTTGTTGTGACAATATATTAGAAAGCGTTTCCACTTAGCTGCATAACATGCTCTAGTGGTTGGACGTCTAGCTTCTTTTATGACATTCATGCAGTCTGGAGAAAGGTTAAGATATCCAAATTCTAGGATTTCAGGAGCCAGATCGCAAGGTTGAGCTGAGCTGGGTTCGGGTGTCTCATCTCTCCACGGTTCTGTGTTAAAAGGTGTGGAGACAGGTATAATTTTTGGTGCAGTACTACAGACAGTTGTAGCAGTGTGGTGTACCACAGCTGTCTGGCCCAAGTTGGAGCAACTAGGATGAGGGTCAGAGAATGCTGCTGTAGTTTGCGTACTACTAGTGGCATGAGTGGTAGAGGTGGAAAAGCATACGCAAATTTGTTTGACCAGTTCATCCATATCGCATTGCCTTTGGGCAGTGGTTGTGGAAATCTTGCGGCGAAGCTTAGGCATTTGGCGTTTTCGTGGGTGGCAAAGAGGTCTATCAGAGGTTGTCCCCACATCTGAAAGAATGGTTGAAGAACTTGCGTATGAAGTTCCCACTCGTGGGTCTGTTGTGTCTGATGACTTAACAGATCTGCTATGGTATTTTGTACTCCTGGAACATGCTGGGCTAGAAGGAATATGTTTTGAGGTATAGCCCACCTCCACATGTCCTGTGCTAGTTGAGAGAGTTGCAGGGAGTGTGTTCCGCCCTGTTTCTGTATGTAATACATGGCTGTCATGTTGTCCGTGCGGACTAACACAGCTTTGTTTGATACTTGCTTTTGGAAAGCTTTCAGTGCTAAGAATATAGCTAATAACTCCAGGTGATTGATATGGAGTAATTTTTGTTGTGATGTCCACCTGCCTTGCATGGTGCGTTGCGGTAGGTGGGCTCCCCAGCCGGAGAGCGATGCGTCCGCTGTCAAGACTATTTGAGGAACTGGCTCTAGGAACAGTCGTCCCTTGGAAAGGTTTTTGGTGTTCCATCACTGCAGAGAGCGATGAGTCCAACCGTCTACCAACACTAGGTTTGTTAATTGACCTTGAACTTGGTTCCATTGACATGATAAGCACTTTTGAAGAGGACGCATTTAAAGTCTTGCATGGGGCACTATGAAAATGCAAGAGGCCATCATCCCTATGAGTTGCATGAACACTCGTGCTGGAAGGGAGTGTTGTGGCTAAAACTTTGTGAAAAGAGCTTGCATGCTGGCTATCCTTACTGGAGTTGGATAAGCTAGCGATGTTGAGGTGTTTATTGTGGCACCGAGGTACTGTTGTACTTTGGATGGTTGCAGATGAGACTTGGTGTGGTTTATTGTGAACCCAAGTTGTGTAGAAGTTGGATCGTGGCATGGGTGTGTTCCACACACTGGTTGTATGAGCTGGCTTTTATGAGCCAGTTGTTTAAGTACGGGAAGACGTGGATGTGTCCTCTTCGTAAATGTGCCACCACTACCGCTAGGCACTTGGTGAATACCCTTGGTGCTGTTGTGACTCCGAATGGGAGTACTTTGAATTGACAGTGCTGCCCTTCTATTACAAATCTGAGGTACTTCCTGTGAGCTTTGTGAATGGGAAAGTGGAAGTATGCGTCCTTGAGATCTAGAGTAGCAAGGAAGTTGTTTTGTAACAGGATAGATGCTCTTGTGACATTGGACGTTGTTTGGGTGGTATGTTTGGGGGGGAAGATGTTAGTTCTAGACAGTAACCTGATTGAATAATTTGTTGCATCCACCTGTCTGATGTGATGTTGGTCCAGGCAGGAAGGAATTGTTGTAGTCTTCTCCCCACAGGAGTGGAATGGTGGGGGGGAAAGGGAGTAAAGTCATTGGATAGGGGTGGAGGCAGAGCGAGAGTTGTTAGTTTTGCCCCTGCCCTTGTTGTTGTTACCCCTATAACCTCCTCTTTGACAGCCCTTAGTGAATGTGGATTGACTAGGGGTTTTATAGGAAGTGGAGGGGCTATCGGAGGCGTAGCCTCTTGTGTTGCCTCTATATAATGAGCGATAAAAAAAAGGTCTGGGAGCTTGCAATTGCAAGGCTCCCATAGATTTGGTTGTGTCGGTGTCTTTTTTAATTTTCTCTAAAGATACATCGACATTAAGGCCAAATAGGTGTTTCTCATCAAATGGCTGATTGAGGATGGAATTCTGCATCTTCAGGTTTGAAACCTGAAATACGTAGCCAGGCATGCCTACGCAGAAGGACACCAGTATCAATTGCCCTTGAGGCAGTATGTGCGGCATCTAGGGCACAACAAATAGAAGTATTGGTGATATTTTTACCTTCCTGTATGAGTTCATTGACCCGGTTTTTATATTTATCTGGTAGATGCTGCATTATGGATTCTAGTTCATCATAATGTGCCCTGTCATATCTTGCCAATAGCGCTTGAGTATTAGCAATGCGCCATATGTTAGCTGCCTGTGATGCTGTGCGCTTACCAGATGCGTCAAGGAGTTTAGATTCCTTATCTGGTGGTTAGGCCTCACCTGATGTTTGTGAATGAGCACGTTTACGTGCATTAGATACTACTAAAGAATCTAGTGGTGCTGGACCTCTAATGTAAACTGGATCTGTAGGGGAGCTTTGTATCTTTTCTCAATGCGAGGGTTGAGGACCCGAGCCCTGACAGGATCTTTAAATACTTCTGTTACGTGCTTAATGACCCCTTTAAGCATTGGCAAAATGGCAGTGGACCTTTGTGTATTATCAAAAGTGTCCAATAGGAAATCTTCCTCCACAGTATCGGTGTGCAAGTCAACCCCATGGTACTGGGCAGCTCTCTGGACTAGTAGGTTAAAACCTATAGTGTCCTCTGGTGGGGAAGGGCTGGAAGGATATACATCGTCTTGGGAGACGTAAAGCACATCAGGGGTGTTATAATCATCCCATGGATTAGGTGACTGAGGGGGACTATTGGTCCCTATTGGGTTATGTGCACCCCCACCTTTGTTATCAGAGTCTGTATCTACATCATCATCTGGATTAGTGGATGGTGTAGGCGAATGATGTGGTGGAGGAGGTGCAGGAGGAGGAATAGTATGGGGAGGTGGTGGAGAAGGGACCCTTAAAGGAGAGGTTGCAATGTCTCTCTTCTTTGGAGGAGGGGAGGTGCAGGCGCCTCTAATGGTCTCTTCTTGGAGCTAAGAGCTAGTTGGCTAGTCTTAGGATCCTTTACAAGTCTTTTCAGTAGGATCTGGAGTAAAAAGCTCTTCTGTGTAGGGCAGATCCTTCGGCCTTGAAGTTTTCAGTTCCGGAGGTTTTTTCGCACCGACTTGGTAGCTGGTCTAGGGTCTTTTGGCTTAGAAGTATGACCTTTCGAAATGTCTTTTACCGGAACGTGTTATTTCGGTTCTGGTTGTTTTTTCAGCTCCGAAGCGTGTGAGTCGGGACCTTTAGGCGTTTTTTTACTCGGCTCCGAGTGCGGTTTTGGAATCGATGAGCCGGTGCCAATCTTCGGCGCCAAGTGCTTAGGTGTCGGAGCAGCGGTCGGCGTGGTTGAGGAAGATGGCTTCTTCTTCGGTGGCGGTATGGGATTGGCAAAGGAATAGGCTGACTCGAGCCCGATACGCCTGAAGGCTTAGTAGGTCTCTTTGCCAGGCCCAAAGGCAGGGCGTGGGAAGCAGTCTCTCGGTGTGCACCCGGGCCCGAAGGTGAGGGTGTGACCAAAGCCTTTTTTGAGGGTGTCGAGGAAGGGTTGGAGTCAACGGTCTTACTTACGACCCGTTGAGCTGGAGTGATGTCCTTGACATCTGAGTCTTCGACATCAGAGGAGCTGGCACTTTCTTCGGCCCGGTGGTGTTCTGGTACATCGACGCCCTCTTCAAGGATGTCATCGGGGATCGAAGCTGACGAGTGAGCCATGGTTCTTCGAGCTCATCGGTCCCAAATCGTCTTTTTGGAGCGGAAAGAGGCACAAGTGGAACAGTCTTTGGCTTTGTGCTCTGGTGAGAGGCAAAGTTTGCACACCTCATGTAGAGCTGTGTGGGGAAACTTCAACCCACATCGAGGACTCTTCTTGAATGGCGTCCTTTCCATGAGCCAGAGAGTAAGGCCCAGGTAGGCCCGAAGGCCTTCATCGACGACCTGAATCGAAGACTTCGAAGTGGTGAAGAATCGCGTCGATGGGGAGCGCGATCGAAACTATACTGTCGAACTGGGTGAGGATTGCGTGCCAAAGGAAATTCGGTTCCAAACAGGAGCGCAGGAAACACATCTGAGCCCGATGGCAGAAAAAAACAATCTGAGGATGGAGCCGATGCCCATGAGCAATGTGGTCCAAAGGAGGAGTCACCTATCCCGTGACTTTCAAAGGCTTTTCAGGACAAACACAAACTGCAAACATCCGGGCCCAACACTAGGTGGCGATCTATGCACAGTGTGGAATCTGCAGCTCATAAGCCTCGAATATATATATATATATATATATTTATATATATATATATATATTCACTGGAAAAAAACATAGGTTTCAGGCCTTATATAGTTAGGAATTAGCATTTAAAAAACCTTTGAAATTCACTGAAAAAGCCATAGGTTTCAGGCCTTATATAGTTAGGAATTAGCTTTTAAAAAACCTTTGAAATTCACTCAAAAAACTATACGTTTTAGGGGTGTTATAGTTAGCTGGACATTTCACTCATACAAAACCATTGAAATTAATCTTATATGGTTAGTTGTACTAACTATATTTCGCGCACCCGCAATCCACTGCTGATGATGTCACATATTACATCATTCATGACATGGTCAGTGACATCACTGATGACATCTCAAATGACATCAATGATGACATCACTGATGACATCATCCAGTGTGTGTGGTTTGCTTCGTTATTTAAATATGCATTATATATATAGGAATTTGCATTGAAGTATGAGTGGATATATAAAAATAAATATTTGGATGGAGGACTTTAACAATGTATAGTGTCTCACTAAATATAGTGGATAGTGACTAAACTGTGTGAATATCTGTATCACTTTGTCAGTTGTTGTGTAAACTGGTTCTCCAGTTGGTTACTAGCTATGTGAAAGTCTATATTAGTTATTGATTAGTTAATTGAGTATTTGTATGAGAGAGTGAATGTGTGTGTGGTTCGGTGGAGGGTGTGTGACTGCCCAAAGATGTGTGAATAGTTGATTCAGTAGATATATGAAGTTAAAACTACATGTTCTAACAGTTGTTTGGGTGAGTAAAAATCTTTATGGGTGTGGTGATGAGCAAATATATTTCTCAATGGTACATGTCCAACAAACTAGAAAAATAAAAGGCAGTGTATGTGTCAGTTGTTTTATATAAATAAGTATACATAAGACTCAATGATTGTGTCAGTGACTGTATGAATAACTGTATCGTTGTAATAATGATTTTATAATATACCAAATATGACTTACTATCTAAATGAATAGATGAAGTGGTGTTTGTATAAGTATGTAGCTAAGTAAGTATGATCCATTGTTTGAATAAGGGGGTAGGATAACATCATATGTGAATAGGTTGTGTGCTGGTGTGTAATGTCGATATAGGTGTATAATTATTTTTGATCGTGTTCTATTGTTCATTGACAGCATGTATGAGTGAATCTACAGGTAAGTGATTAGATGTGTGTTTACCTCTAGGAATCAATGAGTGGGTTTTTAGATACTTGTATTGCTGTGTCAATGGATTCAAATATGATACTCTGTATTTTACAAAGAGTGATGAAAGATTTTACTAGTGTATGAAAAGGTATATGTGATTGTCACGTGGATGATGTCATCAGTGATGTCATCATTGATGTCATTTGAGATGTCATCAGTGATGTCACTGACCATGTCATGAATGATGTAATATGTGACATCATCAGCAGTGGATTGCGGGTGCGCGAAATATAGTTAGTACAACTAACTATATAGGAGAAATTTCAATGGTTTTGTATGAGTGTAATGTCCAGCTAACTATAACAACCCTAAAACTTATAGTTTTTTGAGTGAATTTCAAAGGTTTTTTAAAAGCTAATTCCTAACTATATAAGGCCTGAAATCTATGGTTTTTTCAGTGAATTTGCAAGGTTTTTAAAATGCAAATTCCTAACTATATAAGGCCTGAAACCTATGTTTTTTTTAGTGAATTTGCAAGGTTTTTTAAATGCTAATTCCTAACTATATAAGGCCTGAAACCTATGGTTTTTTAATTGAATTTGCAAGGTTTTTTAAATGACAATTTTTAAATGTATTAATTTGTTTTTTTAAATAATTATTTACTACATTTTTGAAGGCAGGTGCTCAGAGGGCACACCCCCTTTTTACAACACTCTGCAGCGCAACTCCTGGCGCGTTTGCAGAGGAGGTACTAATTCCCCTTGCATACTGGGGGTCCCTGGGGGGCAACTAGGCCACCAGGAGCCTCCAGTATAAGCCAGGGGGCTGCATTGCAGAGAGGTGTAATGAGGCCACACCCTTTTTTACACCTCTCTGCAACGCAGCCCCCGGGCGTGTTTGTAGAGGGGGAACTAATTCCCCTTGCATACTGGGGGTCCCTGGGGGTCAACTAGCCCACCTGGAACCTGCAGTATGCGCCAGGGGGCTGCATTGCAGAGAGGTGCAATGAGGCCACACCCTTTTTTACACCTCTCTGCAGCGCAACCCCTGGCGTGTTTGCAGAGTAGGAACTAATCCCCCTTGCATACTGGGGGTCAACTAGCCCATCAGGAGCCTCCAGTATGCGCCAAGGGGCTGCATTGCTTTGCCCGCGGGGTTGCCGGCCCCCGGGGAAGTGTGGGGTGGATTGTGGACCCCCCACACTTCTTTATCACTATGCCCTCGAGATTTGGTCCCACCGGGAGGTAATTTTTTAAAAAACAGACCAGGTTTAAAAAAAAAAAAAAATGGATCCTTTTTTGTCCTTGTGGGACCACCTGGGCAGGCCTAGGGTGTCAGGGTGTATCTACCGTGCCCCCTTTTTGTGTTCTTCACATTTTTTTTTTGGTTTCTTTTGCCTTTGTCTATCGAGCACAAGATGGATGTCAACACTTCCTGGTTAGAAGTGTTGACAGCCAATGAGCATGCAGCTTTCTCGGGAAGGTATGCTGATTGGCTGCCACTGTCTGACAACACTAGCACAAGATGGATGCCAACATTTCCTGGTTAGAAGTGTTGACAGCCAATGAGCATGCAGCTTTCTCGGGAAGGCATGCTGATTGGCTGCCACTGTCTGTCAACACTCCAAACCAGAAAGTGTTGGCAGTCATCTTGTGCCTCAGTAGAACCAAGGCACAAGAAAGCAGTGAAACAAAGGTGCAAACCACGCAAAGGGAAGCACCCTGACCCCCTAGGCCTGCTCAGGGGGTCCCACAAGGACCCCCCAGGCCCCCAAAAAATTATTATTTCTTTTAAATCGCGGGGTACGCGCCCCCGTAACAAATACTACTTGTAGGTACTTAATTCACCCGGATAACTTTTCAGAGCTACCCTACCTCTAAACACTCTAAATTCATTATTTAAACTACATTTTTTTCTCTGTTTTTCCCCGTGGTACACGTACCTGTACGCGCACCCGGAGCACACTCCGCGAAAATTAAAAAAAAAAATCATTTTTTTTGCCCTTCGTGGTCCTTCTAGGCCCTCCTCAGAAAACCTAGGGGGTCAGGGGGTGTCTACCCTGCTCCCTTTTAATAATTTCCCCCTTTTTTTTCACCTCTTGTGTCTCGATTCTACCGAGACACAAGATGGCGGACTCTCCGGACTGTTTGGAATGTTGACAGACACCCGAGAGCCACGCACTTCCGTGGCGCGCCGGGTGCACTCCCCGGTACGCGTACAGGTAAGCGCTCGAAGCGCGCATATAGATATATATGTAAATGTAAATGTAAATGTATAGGCATTTATATAGCGCACTACTTAACCGTAGGGTCCCAAGGCGCTTCGACCGCTGCGAAACCCTTCCTGGCTTCCCTGAGAGATGGTCCCTTAATGGGTATCTCCAGGGTGAGACCAGGCATCCCCGGCGGTCTGGTGGGGCCGTTAGTGAAGATGAGGCAAGCTAATGCCCAGAGTTGCCGAGTGTGATCGCTGATCAGAGTGGGCACTGAGGCGAGAGAATTATCGAGTCCGCTGACCCTGGTCCAGAAACCTGCCGCGCCGGGAATCGAACCCTGGTCCCGGGCCGTCCTCTGCTCTCGGGTCTGCCGCCTCTAACCAGTGAGCCACACTACTATATGTGTTTTTGAAGTTACTTTTCATAAAAACCACTGGCGCAATTTCCACCAAATATAGAAAAGGCACTTCTGCGTACCAGTCCCAACAATTTTGCAAAGTTTGGTGCAATTCCATTCAGCGGTTCGGGCTGTACCCGTGTCTGAACGTCCTATGGAAATTAACCTGGGGAAAACACGTTTTGGGACCCCCCTTTTTTTTTGGCCCCAACTTGACGAATCCCCCCAAAACTATCAGGGAAGGAGCAGAACTGAGCTGGCCAAAATTTTGGAAAATTGCACGCAATTTCCTCAATCAACGTCAAAGTTATTCCCAATAGAATGTTGCGGATTTCCTATGGCAACTCGGTCCTAACTATATATACCTACGGGCGACCGCCAGTATATATATATATATATATATATGATCAAGAGTACACGTTACTCGAAACGCGTCGCCAGAAAGGTTACAAATAAAACGCAAAATCTTGCCTGAAGCCGTGGGGTCTGTCTCCTTCTTTCGCCACGCGGTGTGGAGGTTTGAGGATATATATATATATATATATATATATATATTCTGCCTGGAAAGGAAGAAGCAGGAACCCAGGGGGACAGGTAGAAGAGACTTTAATGATGAGGATTCTGCTCCAGTGGCGGCAAATGCATTTCGGACATTTCCTTCTTCAGCGCCCTGAATCGGACCCAAGAATCACAGAGAATGTCCTGCTGCTGTTAAGAATAGTTCCAACGGGTCCGCTCCTCCCCCTTGATGATCGCATTCACCTGTTGCAGTTTTTTCACATCTTGGAACTGCAACTCCCAAAATGCCGTTTAGCAGCAAGGTGAGTCGGTGAAAATAACGGGGATGGAAGGTAAGTTCTTTCTTGCGGTTCCCAGTAGCTGGCAGGCACGAGGACACCATCTGCCGAATCCTCTCACATCTGGTCTCCCCTCGAGTCCCCTTTACTGCTGCAGCCCCCAGTTTCAAGAGTCAATAAGGCAGGGACTCAAATGCGCAATGCAAAGAGAGGTAAATTACCTGAACTGCTTGCTTACTCCTTCAATTAGGGCGGGTGCCAGGAAACTCCTTATCCGGACAAGTAGAAAAGCTGTGAGGGCCCTACGAAGTTTGTTGAACATTGATGCAAAATCCAGATTCTCACAAAAGTATATTTCGGGTGTGACAATACTTTCACTAGATACTTGCATCTATATATATATATATATCAATATCAAAGTTGACGTATTTCAAGGGTGCATCAGATTTGGAATCTTTCCTTTTTTGTACTACCCTCTGAGGCATTATTTTTTAAATAGATACTTGCACTTTGATATGTATATATATATCAATCAAAGTGCAAGTATCTAGAGAAAGTATTGTCACACCCGAAAAATACTTTTGTGAGAATCTGGATTTTGCATCAATGTTCAGCAAAGAAATGGGACGACAGGACCCACACTCCGTAGGGTCCTTCGCTGGCTTGAGTAGCAACGATATCGAGACTTCCATCTTAGTATCCGTCAAGGTGCCAGTTTCAAGAAAAGAGTTAAATAAACAAGTCAGGAGGGGAGCTAACTCCGGACAGAACAATTTGTAGAAATTGTGCTGTGAACCCGTCAGGACCCGGGGGACTTGTGTAATTGAAGGTTTGCAATTGCTGAGATTACTTCCTCAGCACGGATTGGATGATCGAGCTGTGCAGAGATTGCCTCCATCAGCCTAGTGACTGTGACTTCATGCAAGTAGGCGCGGGCGTCAGCTCGGTGTGTATCCGTCTCAGAGTACAGGGCTTGGTCAATCTTTTTGAATGCCTCGCTATCTCCCATTTGTCCTGTATCTCTTCTCCAGAGGTTTTTTTAAATTCAGTGAATCCCTGCTGCCACCATCTTCGCTCGAAGCCTCTGTGCCAGTATTCTTCCGCACAGGTTACTGCTCAGAAAGAACTTTTGGTGTAGCCGGAGGAGGTCGTATTCTGCCTTATCTCGGTCTAACCTCTCCAGGAGGAGTCTCTTTCTCTAACTCTCTCCAGATTCTAGGTGCCCCCATTCGCTTATGTAATGTTTCTAACTCAACAACTTCTCGTTCTATAGTCTGACGCTTCTTGCGGCGCATTCTGTTATCCGCCGCTGAGATTGCGATGAACTCCCCTCTCATTACTAATTTTAGTGCTTCCCAGACGCCGCTAGGGACGTGGTCCCCACATCGTTAGTACCCAGATACTCTAGAATTTGTGTGCGAATATGTTCCACAGTCCCCTTGGAGTGCAGGAGTCCTTCCCGCAGACGCCACCCCTGTAGTGAGACTGCGATCTTGGCATGATCTGAGAGGGAGCGCGGTTCAATGGAGGAGTCGCAGATGTGCGGAACCAACGCAGTTCAAGCTAAGAAGTGGTCAATCTGTGCATAAGTTTTATGTGCCGTGGAGTAATATGTGTAATCCCTTGTACCCGGATGGGGATTGCGCAAGATATCCTGGACACCATGATCCGCGAACCAGTGCAAGCACTCCTCAGAAAAAGATCCCAATTGCGCAGACGACTGCCCAAGCGATTGAGAGCGGCATCCATCACCAGGTTGAGATCTCCCTCTATCAGAATACCTGCATCCAGGGAAGCCATTATGTCTCACAGGACATTGGAAATGAAAGTTTCTCGTTTTGGGTTCGGGCGTATATATTGACTAGAGTGACGTGAGAGGCCCTCCATTGAATTCTAAATGCCAGCAACCATCCCTTGATTTCAGCTTTAGATGAAAGTTCTTAACCGCTGAATCTCGCATTCAAGTGAATAGCCACACCGTTATTTTTTGAGGTGCGATAGGACCATAACTGGTAGGGAAATTTCTGGGAGAGCATGCGGTGGGTGTCTCGCTGCAGAAAGTGTGTTTCTTGAAGTAGGCAAATGTCCCCTCTTGAGCTCTGGAGTATAGACAAAAATCGCTGAGCGCTTTAAGGGGTGATTAAGGCCTTGGACGACGAGGCTTACAATCTTCAGGGCTCTACCCATAATCTATTCAGGTGCAGGGGTGAGCACTTTGCTCCAACTAAGCAATGTGATGTGTCAAAGCTGGTTGCACTGTGGTGATTCTGTCTCTGCCTGCCCACCCCACCTATCTGCCATTGGTGCGGAGTAGAGAAACAAATGTCGAAAACATATCAAAACATGTCCCCAACAAACCCCATGAAATTAAACAAACATTCAGTGTTCAGAAGGTGACACACTCGTTAGGAAAGGAAGCCCAAGGGAGTGTGAGCTTGCTGTCGTCGGAGTGTCCTCAGTGTCTCACCTCACCAGTATCTCTCCAGCAGCCACGAGGAGAAGAACTGGCTGGTTAGCTGGATGCCTCTCCGACGCCGTCCGTTCTAGAGACTCCCAGTGCCCAAGCAGGGCAAGTCAGGGGGAGGCAGATCGAGCGGGTGAGCCGGCTAGAGAGTGGATGAGTGCATTGCACTCCTTGGCAATTGTTTCAGAGTCCGGTTTGTGACTGGCTGGGGATCCTCCTACTTTTTGCCAGCGGAGTTCTTTGAGTGGAGGGTTTCTTGCATGATTGCTAGCCTTTTTATGTGGCGGCTCGCTGAGGCAGTAGCAGGGATGTTTTTTTAAGTCCCCCTCGTCACAACACAACCACTGGCACTGGGGCGCAATCACAATGCTAGATGTTGGGCGGCACCGGAAAGACTGGATTTCACGTCTCCTCCAGCCACCATCTTGGTCACGCCCCCTCTTCTTACATTTAAAGGACGAAAAAGCTCCCGACATTAAAGAAAATGTCTAGCTTGACACTTCCACTACATTAAAGAAACATTCTCACAAATTGGTTTCAAGTAAGGAACTCTCTTTTTCAATCAGAGCTTCCTTGACTCCAAGACTGGATCTGACAATCTGAGATTGAAAACAACTATAAGCTGGAGGGATGTCTAGCAGGTCACATGTAGAGGATGTGAAGGCATAATTTGCTTGCACGTACTGCAATGCTAGGGGTGTGCAGAATGAAGTACATGTAATGAAGTATCTGACAAAGTAATAG
Organism: Lissotriton vulgaris; assembly: GCF_964263255.1. Lineage (NCBI taxonomy): Eukaryota > Metazoa > Chordata > Amphibia > Caudata > Salamandridae > Lissotriton > Lissotriton vulgaris. Next base: position 2,111,221,611 of record NC_141689.1, on the reverse strand, counting down.
AATACCCAAACATGCATACAATTTCAAAGATGTTCTAAAGTCCTATCATAAGATACACAAATAATGGACAGAATGAGGAACAAACCAAACATTCAATCAAGAGATCTGGGTTAAATTCATTGTGATTTGCTCAGCATTCCGTCCATCATTTGTTCTTTTTGCAGTTCTAAAGTCCTAAGCATCTGTGGTCTGTAAAAGAGGAACTACATTCAAGGTGAGTACTAAGTGCAAATTCTACCCAGAGAACAAATACTTAAATAACACAATTCATGACCTAGAGAAATGCTGAGCTTCTCTAGCACATACATTTTGAAGAAGATTAAAAATCTACAGGATGGCACCAGCATCATATTTGGATGGCTGGTTTATATGCAGGTAGCCAAACTGTAAAATGTTCAAATGAATAAATCAGCCCTTCTTAAAAATTAAGTGAAAATTTTAGAGATAGAATACCACTAAATGGACATTCACGTTACCTACATAAATACTACGTCGTTGAGATTAAGATTTCCAAAATTATGTTGAGCAATGTTTATCGCCTTTGGACAATTCACACTCTTTTTATGCTTCTATTTAACTGGTTGGTTGGTCTCATGATTATTGATTCAGCTTTTCTGATTAAAATGGTTATTTCTGCCAGAAGTTAGTTGTGATTGTCCGATAGAAAAGGTCAATATAAAACGAATTAATTTTGCTAATGCACAAACGCTATCCTCACTAGAGGGTGAACTGCCATACACTTGATGTTATGTAGCAAAAATAAAACATTATAGTTCTAGTTATATTAGGTTCTAAATTAAGAAGTAGGTGAGACCATTATGTTAGTTTGAGCAACAAATCAGCAGTTGTTGTAGGAGGATCCGCATATTATTGCATGATTTTCGAAAACAAATTTGTATCACAAGCTATTACAAGGCGAATATCATTGTGGGCCAGAATGGCGATAAACGTTTTTCTATTTATATAAAATATATTGAAATCTTAAAAACATATAATTAAACCCGGTTGATAAATTTTACCTCAGAAGCCTTCCTTTTCATTTCCTTGCACACCTGGTCACAATCCAAGGCAGCCTGTCCTTCACGAACTTTATTACACAGCAGTTCCTGAAATGGTCAAAAGAATTTGTCAATTAAGTTTTGGTTTTCCTTTAGAATAGCTGCGCTATTTTCCTTTGTAAAGGCATAGGACATTTTGGTACTAACAAAAGTCGCCAATGTACCTAATGTATGGAAGCAAATAGAGTGGCCCATAAGCCCTCAATAAAAAGATGTAAGGAGACAGGAAATTCAGAGTAGAAAGAAGAGGTACACACTGTAGTGACTGTAGGAAAGTGATCTTTTTCGTGCTTCCCAAAACCCCAATAGTTTGACTGGAGTTGGAGATATTTTTTGACCCCGGAAACTGGTATCCATATGTACTGACCCATAAACAAAGTAAATAAATCGGTAGCCTTAATTAGCATATCTGATTTTAGATTAAGACAAGAGTAAAGTGGTGCAAGAATTGCATCAGTGGCATAAAAGTCTAAAGTCACACATGGCCTCTGCATCATCACTATGACAAGCTCTAAAACACGGGGATTGTACCTATGCCTCCGGGATGTATTACTAAATCACTCAGTAAGACAATAGATAAAGCTAAATGAATTAGTTTTACCAAGACAATTTATTTTGTCAGTATCTTTAGAATCAGTTTTTTAGATGATTATTTTTTAGGCAAGAGAATCAACATTATCAACTCAACCTCTAGCGACTGAATTTTCACAAAAGACTAATGTACAAATAACATACAAAAAACATTGAATTAATCATCAATAGACCTTAACAAAAAAGGACTAATGTACATGTGACATACAAAGAACATTAAATCAACATATATCATTTCATTCCAATTATCAAAAAACAGTTAATCATGGACAGAAAGAATTTGCCAATATTAAATATGCATTCAGTTTCCACAATGTGGTGCACTATTTCTTTTCAGAACCACATGAGTCAAAGTTTAAACATTCCTTTTAAACTTGAACATTCATATTACATGTATTAACAAGAATTTTATGCGAACTAGTGCCGTAGCCGACGCGTTTCGAGTCCTGTTAAGAAAGTCACAGGGCTCTCATCAGGGCAGCATTAAATGGATTCCACGGGGAACTGTTATCAATGAAAAAAATGAAGGATCTATGTTTAGTAAGGGTTCCTCCAAATCCATTAAAAACCAACAACACTAAGCTAAAAAAGCATCCACTGGATGTGTCGTACCTGATTGAGGGCTTGAGTGCGACCTTTTATTAATAGTAGTGTGGCCGCCACTGTGTGTCTCACACTGCAACAGAGAAGGAATATATTCAAATGATTGTCCTTTAAAAAGAAGGTGCCCGCACGCACGCCGTGCTACAAAATAGGGAGTGAAATTACCTTAAGTGAAAGTCTCAAGGGTGGTCTCTTGTCAAGGCATTGTTTATTGTTCCAAGGTGACCTAAAGTGTGGATAAACGCTTTTATCAGTGTCCGCAAACCATCTACCCTGAACATTGTACGATCTATCCCCGGCCTATGGCTGACAGGAATATTCAGGATGTTCTCAGAGCAATTTACCTCAAATTCCATCTGAGCAGAATGTTTGAATGAGCCTTGTATAAGTATGATTGGTTGTGATGTATGAAATTGTTGAAGTTTGAATGCTGGAAGGATGACGGGTTGTGTATATATATAGATGTTTTTACCTTATAATCATGAAATTTTTCAAAAAAACAAGTTTGTATAATTGTGTTATGTATAAAAATATATGAACTAATCAGGAATAAAAATGATATATTTTCTATAAAAGTGCTTCTGTTTAAATTGTATACGGTTCTGAGTTATTGGTGAGCGCTAAAATGGGTGACTTTTGAAAATTCTGGACTCTAACTGAGACTATACCTGATTAAATACGGGGCAGATCTACCTTTTCCTTCATGTAATTTATTCCTTTTTTGTTAAGGTCTATTGATGATTAATTCAATGTTTTTTGTATGTTATTTGTACATTACTCTTTTGTGAAAATTCAGTCGCTAGAGGTTGAGTTGATAATGTTGATTCTCTTGCCTAAAAAATAATCATCTAAAAACTGATTCTAAAGATACTGACAAAATAAATTGTCTTGGTAAAACTAATTCATTTAGCTTTATCTATTGTCTTACTGAGTGATTTAGTAATACATCCCGGAGGCATAGGTACAATCCCCTTGTTTTATATTATTATTGTGGCCCTACCTACCCTCCGTCCCCTAAGGGCCCACCCCTTCCTTTCAATTGAAGCTCTAAAACACGGCATTAGGGTTGACCTGCATCCATGACAGGATGCAGACCAAGCTTTAGCAAGCATATTGTGAAATAAGCCCTTTTGCAAAAAAATGCTTACTGCACAAGTTACTACTTGTGTAACGATATATCTGTAAGAGACATTAGTTAGTGGTAGATTCCTTACCTTAGAATATCCCCAGGCGTCAGAGTGGATCTGGAAACTTTTGCGTAGCAGTACCCTTGCGCGTCGGTAGGCATCGTCTGCGGCTCCGCGTCTGTCGTCGGCATCGTGGGTGCCGTGATGACGTCGTCGGAGTACTTAGACGCCGCCTCCGCGTGCTGACGTCAGTTGTTAGACACAGCTTTTCCGTGCCAGAAGCGCAGAGCCATGCCAAAAACCAACACTGGTGCCATGAAACTAGGGCCCTGAAAGGGGATGACCTTAACCCTAGATATCGGTTCGCAGAACGGGGAGGATGGGTGGGTCGGTAAGGAATCTATCACTAACTAATGTCTCTTACAGATATATCGTTACACTAGTAGTAACTTGTGCATCTGAAAGAGACACGTTAGTGATAGATTCCTTACCTTAGAATAGATACCCCAGCAATACCATCCCCGTGGTGGTGGGTCTGCGAACCAATAATCACACCAGAAAGTCCTGGAGGACGGAACGGCCGAAGTAGCCGTCCCTCCGGACTTGACTGTCCAGGCAATAGTGTCTTGCAAACGTGTGCAGCAAGGCCCACGTAGCCGCCTGGCAAATGTCCTGCAAGGGCACCACTCGGCCCAAGGCAGTTGTAGTGGCTGTGGCTCGAGTGGAATGAGCCCTCAGCCCAACAGGGGGTTCCTTCTTAGCCAAGGAGTAACACGCCTGGATGCACAAGATAATCAACGAGGAGATGGTCCGCTTGTGCACCGCTTTCCCTTTCTTAGCGCCCGCGTACCCAACAAAGAGTTGATCATCCACCCAGAACTGTTGTGTGCGATTCAGATAAAATGAGAGCGCACGTTTTGGGTCCAGACGATGGAGCCGCTCCTCCTCTCTCGAGGGGTGCGGAGGCGGAAAGAAGGTGGGCAATGTGAAGGATTGCCCAATGTGGAAGGCCGTGACTACCTTGGGTAGGAAGGAGGGCCTTGTCCGTAACACAACCTTGTCCGGATGGACTGAAAGGAAAGGAGGTTTACAAGATAGAGCCTGGAGCTCACTCACTCTCCTGGCAGAGGTGATGGCTACCAGGAAGGCAGTCTTCAAAGAAAGAAGGCGGAGAGGACAGTTGTGAAGTGGTTCAAAGGGAGCGCACATCAGAAACGTAAGAACCAGGTTCAAGTCCCACTGAGGCATCACGAAGGGAACAGGAGGAAAAATATGAGTGATGCCCTTCAGGAATCAATTAACGATAGGGGACTTGAACAAAGAAGGTTGGTCAGGCAGCCTCAGAAAGGCTGAAAGAGCTGAAGGATAGCCCTTGACAGTGCCCAGAACAGAGCCCTGCTGGGCAAGAGAGAGAAGAAAGAGGAGAACCTCAGAAAGAGGGGCATTGAGGGGATCCACAGCCTTTGCTGTGCACCATGCCACAAATCTGTTCCACCTGCAGGCGTATACCGACTTTGTGGAGGGACGCCTGGCTGCCAGAATGATGTTACAGACTTCAGAAGGCAAGTCAAATGGCCTCAACTGTCGCCGCTCAATCTCCAAGCATGGAGGTGGAGACTGGACAGGTTCGGGTAGAGGACCGTCCCCTGCTGCTGCGACAGAAGGTCCTCCTGAAGAGGCAGACGAACCGGGGGATCGACTGACATACTGAGTCGCTCGGGATACCAGTACCTTCGTGCCCAGTCCGGAGCCATTAGGATAACTTGTGCCCGGTCGCACTTGATCTTCTTCAGCACTCTGGGCAGAAGTGGTATAGGCGGAAATGCGTACAACAGACCGCAGCTCCACTCGCGACGAAAAGCGTCTCCGAGCGAGTGCCGCCTTGGAAATTCCAACACGCAGAACTGATGACATTGCTCGTTCTCTTCGGTGGCGAATAGATCTAACCAAGGCTCTCCCCACTGCTGAAAGAGGCCTTGCGCCACGTCCGAGTTCAGACGCCATTCATGATCCATCGAGCTCCGTCGGCTGAGTTTGTCCGCCCTGGCGTTCAGAGAACCTGCCAGGTGTTGAACCATCAGAGTCACGCCCTGATGTTCCAGCCATTGCCAGAGGCGCAGAGCCTCCTGGCAGAGGGTCCACGACCCCACTCCGCCCTGTTTGTTGCAGTACCACATGGCGGTGGTGTTGTCCATGAACACTTGCACTACACTCCCTCGGACAGACGGGAGGAATGTCTTGAGTGCTAGACGAATTGCCCGCAGCTCCAACAGATTGATATGGAGCCGGGACCCCGCCGGAGACCAGAGGCCTCTGATCTCCGCCTCTCCCAAGTGGCCTCCCCAGCCCTGGAGGGACGCGTCCGTCACAACTACGTGCTCCGGTTGGGGAAGGGAGAGGGATCTGCCGTTGACCCAATCGCGGTCCGTGAGCCACCACTGCAGCTGTCTCGCAGTGCCCTCCGAGATCAGGACATGGTCGGACAGGTTGCCCTGATGCTGGGCCCACTGAAGCTTCAGGTCCCACTGCAGAGCCCGCATCCGCCACTGTGCGTGATGCACCAGAAGGATGCAGGAGGCCATCAGCCCCAGAAGCCGCAGCGTCAACCTGACCGAAACTCGGGATAAAGGCCGGAAGATCGGAATCAGAGCCTGTATATCCCAAACCCGCTGTTCGGGCGGGTAAACCAAAAACTGCGCCGAGTCGAGAACCACTCCGATGAAAAGGAGCTTCTGAGAGGGGCACAGGTGTGACTTCGGCACATTGATGGAAAATCCCAGCTGGTGCAGGAGATCCGCCGTAGTCTGGCTGACCACTGTCTGGGGCGAGCCCGCCTTCAACAACCAGTCGTCTAGGTAGGGGAAGACTGACACCCCTAACCTGTGCAGATGAGCTGCGACCACCGCCATCACCTTCGTGAACACCCGCGGGGCGCTGGTAAGGCCGAAGGGGAGCATGGTAAACTGAAAATGCTCGTGGCCTACCGTGAACCGCAGGTAACGCCGGTGGTCCGGCAGGAAGGGGATGTGGAAATACGCGTCCTGCAAGTCCAACGCTACCATCCAGTCTCCTGGGTCTAGGGCAGCTAAGACCTGAGCCAGAGTCAGCATTTTGAACTTCTCCTTCCGGAGGAAGCCGTTGACGTTCCTCAGATCCAAGATAGGGCGTAGGCCCCCTTTGCCCTTCTTGGGTACCAGAAAGTAGTGGGAGTAGCAACCACGTTCTACTTCCGGCCCAGGAACGCTCTTGATGGCCCGCTTGGCCAAGAGGGCCGAAACTTCCTCCTGCAGGAGCCGCAAATGATCCCCCGATACGCGGTGGTGTTGCGGTGGCATGGCTTGAGGAGTCGTCTCGAAGGGGAGGGAGTAGCCCCTCCGGACGATCTGCAGCACCCACCTGTCCGAAGTGACAGTGCGCCAGTGAGAGTGGTGATGGCGAACCCTGCCTCTCACTGGTGTCACATGGGCCGAAAAGCACGGACTAGGAGGGTTTAGAAGTGGATGCCGCGGGGGCAGGTGTGGACTGACTCCGCCTGGTTCCCCGACCGCTGCCGCCGCGGTTCCCACGTCCGCCGCCGCGCTGGACGACAGTCTGCGGCGAGTGGCTGGCGGCACGTGTGGGGACGCCCCTTCCCTGGCCACGAAAGGAGCGAAAGGCACCCATTTGCTGGCGCGGGCCGAGAGGCCCAAGGACTTGGCCGTAGCCCTGGAGTCCTTAAAGCGTTCAAGCGCGTGGTCTGCCTTGTCGCCAAAGAGGCGACGACAATCGAACGGCATGTCCATAAGGGTGTTCTGAACATCTGCCGAAAAATTGGCGGATCTCAGCCAGGCATGGCGTCTCACCACCACTGTCGTAGCCATCGCTCTGCCCAGTGAGTCAGTAGTATCCAGCCCACACCTGATGGAATACTTGGCTGCGTCCCGGCCCTTTACAAGGGCTTGGCCGAGTTTGGCCCGTACCTCCAACGGGCACTCTGGCAGCACTTCCGCACCGTCTCCCACAGAGAGTGGGTGTAGCGGCCCAAGAGGCATGCGGTGTTGGAAGACCGCAGTCCCAAACTAAGGGATGAGAATATTTTCTTTCTATAATTCTCGTACCTCTTGGATTCCCTATCCGGCGGGGCCGTCGGGAATGCGGTCTGGGATTTAGAGGCCTGGATGACCAGACTCTCGGGGGTGGGGTGGGAGGACAGGAAACATGGGTCGCCCGGAGCCGGGCGGTGGCGTCTGGCCACGTTCCTATCTATGGGCGAACCCGTAGAGGGCCTGGACCAAGTGCCCAAAAGAACGTCGGTCAAGGCCTCATTAAATGGCAGCAGAGGCTCCATGGAGCATGACTGAGGCTTAAGGACCTCTGTGAGGAGGTAAGTCCTCACGGCCATGACGGGGAGCTCAAGGTTTAATGCCTTGGCAGCCCTCGTCAACACCACACCATAGGTAGCTCCCTCCTCCGAAGCCACGGTAGGAGGAGAGACAAATCCAGTGTCTGGAGAGGTGTCCAGGCCACTGGCCTCCCCAATGTCTCCTGCCCAGTCCATATTAGACTGACACTCCTTGGTCAGAGAGTCCTCAGACCCCTCCCAATCCTCCTCATCACCCATCTTCTGAGATTCAGGGTCGTAATTGCATGAGGTCGGTTCGTAGAAGTAAAAATCTCCAAACGGCGTCGGGTGCGGCGCCGATAGGCGCCATCCTGACGTCGGAACCGAAGCAAAGGAGGTATCGGGGACAGCGCCGCCCGAGGGCGGCGCCGGAGGTGACACCACACTGACCGACGCTGGGGGGGTCGTAAGGTCCACCGGTGACGATCCAGTGCCCGAGGAAGGTCCAGCGGCGCCAGGCCCGAAGGCGCCGGTGGCGCCGGGGCCGCTGTACCCTGCGGCGCCGGGCCCGAGGGCACCGGCGGTGTCGGGATCGTGGGGCCCTGCAGCGCCGGGCCAGAAGGCGTCGGCGGGGCCGAAGCACCCAACGGCGTCGGGGTCGAAGCTCCCGACCCACTAGGGCCCCCAGACGGGTTCGCTGGGCCCGAAGGCGCAGCGGAACCCGTCGGAGGAGAAAGGGACCTCATGGCCATGAGGAAACGCTCAATCTCCTCCGGCATCGCGTTCAGCCCAGGGACCCGAGGGTATGGGGCCGGACGCGACGCCCGCGACTCCCGAGGAGCCGCGTGAGCGGTGTCACCCGAACCCCCGGGCGCATTGCGCGAGCGTCGGGGGGGAGTCAGAAGAGCGATGAAGCCTCTTCGACTTCTTATGCTTCTTACCCGACGACTTGGACCCGGAGGAGTGGCGCCGACTCCCGGAGCTGTGACGGCTCTGTCCCCGCGACCTGTCCCTCGACCTCCCGTGGGACCGGGACCTCACACGGCGCGGGGCCGACTGCCGGAGTTCGAGCCGCCTCCGGGACCGCTCCCGCCTGGCTTTCCTCGAGAGGGCCCGACAGTCGGGGGAAGGCCTCGTCGTCATGGTCGACGCCCAAACACGTCAGGCACAGGCGGTGGGGATCCGTAACCGACATGGCACGGCCGTACTCGTCGCAATGCTTGAAGCCGGGCATCCCTACGGCACCGTCGTAGTCGTACAGACTTCGAAATGGATCAAAAAGATCAACAAAAACGTAGTAAAAAATTAACTAGGGTAACTGCTCTTTCCAGATCTGCGCTGGCTGGCGCGGAAAAAAAAAAGAACTGACGTCAGCACGCGGAGGCAGCGTCTAAGTACTCCGACGACGTCATCACGGCGCCCACGACGTCAACAACGGATGCGGAGCTGCAGACGACGCCTACCGACGCGCAAGGGTACTGCTACGCAAAAGTTTCCAGATCCAGTCTGACGCCTGGGGATATTCTAAGGTAAGGAATCTATCACTAACATGTCTCTTTCAGATTCTAATATTAGACAAGTCACTGTAGTTGGTGCATTGTAGATCTAGGTGTTTAATAAGAAGCAGGTAGATATAGCAAGCAGGAGGATGGTATGACAATAGGGGGAAATTATTCACAATGTTCCTCAGAAGGACTAGATAATCCATCTTCGCAGAATTTTGTTATTTATTTAAAAAAGCTCATTATCAGGTGACCTATGCTCTTTAATATAAATACTCCAAAAGTGATTTTTATGCAAGCTGCTCATCTATGCTAGGAAATAGAAGTCCTCCAAATTGGTCTGCCTGAATGCAAGCTGCCCATCTATGCTAGCAAATAGATGGCCTCCAAATTGGTCAGCCTGGCTCCCACTCCCTAAGCGGACGGTATTTTGGCTTCCACAGTCAAGAGCAGACATACATGTGGCACTCTTCAAAGACAAAAGGCCAATTGGGGCAGCTGCCCGCTTTAAGATTCCTGTAGAAAGAGATGTCAGGAAGGTTAATTACAAGGACATCCATGACAAGATGGATTAGAACAGTGAAACTAGATGGCATACACAGAAAGGTCAGACAGCAACTCGGATTGAAGGATGTTTATAATGTTCATTCTACATTATGGTTCTGTTTGAGACTGCATCTTCTGCAAACTCGGCCCTGTAACAAAATCGGCCGAAAACTGGCCCTGGCAAAGAGCTCGGCCGCACCCCCCCGGGTGATGGGGAGGGCGCCGGCCGAGCAGTTTGTCAGTGCTGGATTTTGTTCCCAGTCCGGCCTTGTGTTTAGCAGTCACCAGGAAAAAGATATTAAGCATCCTAAGACGTTTGGACTTAAAAGATTTTTTTGACCTCTGGAGGAAGGTGCAGAGGCTACTCAACACATATGCAACTTCAGGAGAGAAGATTTTCTGGTTTGTCCCACTAGGTGTGTTTTTTGCCAGAAGAAAACTAGCTTCAGTAGGACGTTTGGAGTAGGCATTCAGCCTTGTGGAAGCCAGCCTTGCCGTAGCTCATGGCCTTGCTTGGATGGAAGATTTTTAAAAGCGAAAAATTTCAAACAAAGCAAAATGGAGCAGTAGGAAGACTTCGCAAATTATGAATTTTATGTTGTCCCACTCAGAGCTTTTGGTGCCAAATCCCAGGCTTTCGTGGCATCTTAAATCACACATACCCAGCCTCATGGTGCTCCCCTCAGCCATTGTGTCTTGAATGTCCTAGTGGAAGACAGTCAACACAATTTCCTGAGCACCAACGTGTGAAGAAAAGATATGTCCAGTTCCGATTGCATTAAAATCGATTTATTTCTTCAAATTCTTCAGTTTCAATTTCCAAATATTCTCATCTTCAAATATAGCCTTCAAATTGAGCCAACACGTGTTTCATCAGAAAACGATGTTCTTACATCTCTGACTTCATCAGGGCTTCACAAATACAATAAACTATAGTTCATCAAATAGGCATCTTATTCATCCGGTAAAGTTGTAATTCAGACCAAAATATATATACGACGGTTCAGAGTGGAGAGTACTCCATTGACGGTTTGATGTGGCGTGGTAAAAGCGTGTTGACAAAACCGGACATATCTTTTCTTTACACGTTGGTGCTCGGGAAATTGTGTTGACTTTTTTTTGGACTGGGTTTTCCCAGTTCATTATTGTGGTCATTAGTGGCAGCCCACTTCCTTGGAGCATCTCTATTTGGAACTGTTCTTTTGTACATGAGAGAATAAATAACTGGTTTGCACAAGTGACCCTGCCACCTGTCCTTGTTGCAATGTTCTAATAGAAGTCAATAGGCTCTCGAAACTAGACTAACAGACTTATTTAGAGCCAAAGTAGTTTGAGATCTCCACCTGCCTCGAGATTATCTCTCTGCCTTCAAAGTAACAGCTCATGCAATGGTTGCTCTTAAGGCACAAGAACTTGCAGCACGGAAGTCATGCTGTTTTGGTCCAGCTCGGTAATTTTTTCATTTCTCAAGAACAAACTCTGCCATCAGAAACCATCATCATAACTTCTGACCCCATTTATCAATTTGAGTTAATCTGGTTTAGCTTTAATGAATCTATTTTTTTAATTATATTGGTTTGGAAATTTTACTGTTTGAATTCTTAACTTTAATGTTGTATTCTGCTTACATACTTCACCCGCATTTTTCTTTGAGAGAAACCCCCATTGTGTGAATCATTTGAGGGATCACAACCCTTGACCTCACCTTTATTACTAACCCAGATTCTTACAGTAGCTACAATGTATTTAGTGCAAAAGTCATAAGCTATACACTGTGTACTTTTCGTTCAATGGCCAGAAGCTTTTGTAAATTTTATGTGAAGAAGGAAGACAAATATGAATTTCTGTCACTAAATGTCATGAAGCGAGATCTAGCTTTAGTCACGAAGGGCTTTATTATGATGGTGGTTGGACGCATCATTGTAAGATGGATACGAGCTGACATGTAGTCGGCGGTTTCACCCGCCAAACATGGCGTTTTTTATTGCGGCTTGTGCAGCAGCCTGGTAAAGGGCTGCAGCACAAGCCACAATATAAAATGGCATGTTTTAAACATCCATGCCTGATGTGCCAGGCACCATAAGGTGCCTGGCACAGGGTCCATGGATGTTTGGGGGGCACTAAATGTGCCCCCAATCCGCATAGCGGAGGCCAACGGGGGAAGAGGGTAACTGCTAGGGGCCCCCAAATTCTCTTTCTGTCTGCCTGCACATGGTGGTCGGACTGCCATGTACAGGTCGAGGGAAAAGGACATTGTAATCCCTACGGCGGGGCCTCTGAAGGCACCACCCTTATTGTAGGAATTACAGTCCGACTGTTGCCCTGATGGGCTCTTTGAGCCTGTCCGAAAAGCAGCGGTCTGTCCCTACGACTGATGCCTCCGACCGCCGGATCATAATCCGGTGGTCGGACCGCTGTGTTTGGATGGAGGTGGGACCACCACCGACGGGCTGTCAGTGGCAGTCTCACAGCTATTATAATGAGGCCCTAAGTGCGAAAGAAACAGCTAGCCCAGTGGAGGTATCGTGTGAGTTACAAGCAAGTACATGCACATCATGGTGCGATTCCAAGTTAAACTCTATGGAATGGGGAATTACCGTATGGGGATGGTTTTTCTAGCTATAAGTGCACACTGAATTCCCAATTTTATGAGGCTTAATGCATTCAAACACCACTTGCCCTGAGGAAGTGGAAAATGTACGCTGCAGGCTCTCTATAGGATGGGAAAGGGTAAACATTTCTCTGTTAGTTAAAAAAAGAAGCATACATTCAATTGGTTAAATCTGACTCATAATAGGACCCTTAATCTTTAAATGTCCAATCACCCAGTTGATATTTCGGGTCTATTCACCAACTGTATTTTGTAGTACACTTAGTAGTATTACATTAGTGCTAATAAAGTACAACAACATTTAATTCACAAACCTACAGTATAAATCTCCATCCCACCTCTCCAATCTTTTCTATGAGAAGATCCTCACACATGTAAGTGCACTACTTAGTAGTAAATGTGGGAAGGATTGTGGGAGGGGCTGAAAAAACGGGCATATTGACTACTTATTGGGCAACTAGGCGTGTTTAAGGAAGATTAAGGAGTTTTTGAGGGAGAGACGTGGAGGGGTTTTGGGAGGGACATGCACCCTGTTCACAAACTGTACATCTAAATTTATTACAGCTAAAATGGGACCCAAAACAGTAGTAAATTACTCAAGCTAATAGCTGAAGTAAGTCCAGCACTACACATGGCCAACCACTGGTACTACAACACCCTGCCATAGATACTAATGAGGTAAGTCCATACAATAAAACCACTAGGAAATAATGTTAAATGAAATAATTCAAAATAGAAGAAAAAATATATATATAATTTAATGTTGAGAAATTAAAAATAAAGCATTAAAAATATTTAGCAACCTTTTTAGAATTTGTTAATTATTATAAATAATCTTTATTACAATTTTATTAAAATTACTTTTGAAAACTCATCTACGTCATTTTTTGTAATTATTAATGTATAATAAAAGAACAAGTTACTTACTTTTGGTGACGATGTATCTGTAAGAGACATAGGTTAGCTATAGATTCCTTACCTTAGAATTACCCCAGGCGTCAGGAGAATTTTCTCTTAGCAGTACCCCTGCGCGTCAGTAGGTGGCATTGGTCGACTCCGCATCTGTTGTCGTGGTCGTGTTTGCCGAGAAGAAATTGCAGTGCCTACTAAGACGCTGCCCCTGCTGACGTCAGTTTTGACACGACTTTCCAAGCCAGAAGCACAGAGCCATGCAGGGCACTGCCCACTGGTGCGCTAAAACTAGGGCCCTGCAAGGGAGTCCCTCTCCATAGAGGTCAGATCTCAGAGTGGGGGGATGGGTGGGGCGGTAAGGAATCTATAACTAACCTATGTCTTTTACAGATACATCATTAACGAAGGTAAGTAACTTGTTCATCTGAAAGAGACAGTTATAGAGTCCTTACCTTAGAATAGATACCCCAGCAATACCAACTCCGGAGGAGGGTCTGAGAGCCAAGTTCACACCAGAAAGTCCTGGAGGAAAGAACCGTCAAAATAGCTGTCCCTCCGGACTTGGCTGTCCAGGCAGTAATGTCTGGTAAACGTGTGCAATGATGCCCACGTGGCTGCCTGACAGATGTCAATAAGTGAAACTCCACATGCAAGGGCAGTGATGGCTGCCGTAGCTCTAGTGGAATGAGCTCGGAGACCCACCGGAGGTTTTCCTCTTAACACTTTAAAACAAAGGACAATCCATCTAGAGATTGTACGCGTTTGAACAGCCGACCTTTCTTGGCACCTACAAAGCCCTGATGTTTCAGCCACGTCCAGAGACGAAGAGCCTCTTGACAGAGGGTCCATGCACCAACCCCACCCTGTTTGTTGCAGTACCACATGGCGGTGGTGTTGTCTGTGAACACCTGCACCACTTTTTCCTTGAGAAAGGGAAGAAATGCCTTCAGTACCAGTCAGATCGCCAAGAGCTCCAGCAGGTTGATATGGAGCCCGGACTCCACCGGAGACCAGAGACCTCTGATGTCCACCTCTCCCAGATGGCCACCCCATCCCAGGAGTGACAAATCTGTCACTACTGTGATTTCTGGTAGGGGAAGGGAGAGGGATCTGCCTCTGACCCAAGCTTAGTTCGTTAACCACCAGTGCAGTTGTTGAACAGTTCCCTCCAAGATCTGAACGTAGTCAGAAAGAGTCCCCTGATTCAGCACCCACTGGAACTTCAGGTCTCCCTGCAGAGCCCACATATGCCATCTGGCATGATCCACCAGCAGGATGCAGGAGGCCATGAGGCACAGCAGCCTCTAGGTCAGTCTCACTGAAATCCGGGATAGAGGCTGATACATCGGTATCATAGCCCGAATATCCCAGACTCGCTGCTCGGGAGGATAGGCCCGAAACCACACTGTGCCCAGAACCGCCCGATGAAAGGGAGCGTATGAGAGGGAGTCAGATGTGAGTTCGACACATTGATAGTGAACCCCAGCAAATGCGGGAGGTCCGCCATAGTCTGGAGGTGGAAGACGTCAACCTGGGGCGAGTCCACCTTCAACAGCCAGTCGTCGAGACAGGGGAAGGCTGGAACCCTGTTCTGTGCAGATGAGCTGCGACCACCGCCATCACTTTCGTCACCACCCGAGGAGCACTGGTAAGGCCAAAGGAGAGCACGGTGTACTGAAAATGCTCGTGGCCTACCATAAACCGCAGGTAGCGTCTGTGGGCTCGCAGGACGGGGTTGTAAAAATAGGCATCCTGCAAGTCCAGCACCACCATCCAGTCTCCAGGGTTGAGGGCAAACAGGACCTGAGCCAATGTTAGCATTTTGAACTTCTCCTTAATAGTAAACACAACCAACTTTTATTTATTTACTTATTTGTGTTTTATCGAGTGCGAACTTGACCCGTTTATTTATTCATTTGTAGAGCACCTGGTTACACCACCGGTGTGTCCCCGCACTAAGACAGACTCTGAGAGGGTGCGACTACAATCTGCATGTCCTACAGAGTTACACTTATTCAGTTTTAGAGAACAGCCAGGTCTTTAGCTGTTTGCAAAATCTACTTTTGCATGGTTCTGCTCTTAGGGCAATCGGTAGGGTGTTCCATGTTTTTGCTGCAAGGTACCTGAATGAGCGTGCCCCCATTCTTGCTCTAAATATTCTCTGTACCGTCACCAGTGCATTCCCCATAGATCTTAAACTCCCTCCTGGGATGTACTGGGTTAGTAGTGGTTGAAGGTACCTTAGGCAGTTCTTTAATAGAATGCGGTGACAATGGCACATTGCCTTAAACATAACTCTCTTTTTCACTGGCAGCCAAGGCAGTACTGTCAGGGCTTTCTTCGTGTCAGCTCTTCCCTGGAGGCTAAGTACCAATCGAGCCGCCGCATTCTGCACCCTCTGTAGTTTGGATAGTCCTTTTTTTGTAGCGCCAAGATATAGTACATTCCTGTAATCCAATTGGGAGGTTATTCCTGCATGTACTATGGCTTTTCTGGCACTTGGTGGTAAAAGATCAATGACTTTCCTGAGGCTTTTCATGGCCCAGTAGCATTTACGCACTACCTTCCAAATCTAACTGTCGAATGTCAACCTGGAGTCAAACCAGATTCCGAGGTTTTTCACTTCTGCTTTTGGGGTAGGTAATTGGCATAATGATTCAGGCCACCCCGGGGAACGACCATATGGTTGGCGCCTTGCCTACAACCATTACCTCTGTTTTATTCCCAATTAACTTGAGGCAATGGTTCGACATCCAGTCTGCCACCTCTTCTAAACATTTGGAGAAGCGGATTGCTGCCTGATCCTTATCTTGAGATAGCAAAACAATTAGCTGCGTGTCATCTGCATAGGAAATGATAGACACCTTATGTTTCTCCACCCGTTCAGCCAGTGGTCCCACATAAAGGCTGAATAGAGTGGGGCTCCAAATTGAACCCTGTAGAACCCCCCTGGGGCAGGGGAATACTCTCAGATAAGTGTGTCTGTTGTGTGACTGGGAATCTCCATTCGGAAAGAAACAATGTCATCCAACTCAGAGAGCTTCGCCAGATGCCACAAGCCTCTAGTCTTTCGAGAAGCAGCTTGTGTGATACAGTGTCAAACGCTGCACTGAGATCCAGCAGGATCAGTGTGGCCGTTTGTCCTTCGTCTGCATATTTTCTCAGTGTTTCTGTGGCCATGAGTAGTGCTGACTCCATGAAGTGGACCATTCTAAAACCTGACTAAGAGGGGTGCAATAGGTCAATCATATTAATGTGGTCTACCAGTTGTTTATTGGTTATTTTCTCTGCAATCTTGGCCACAAACGGTAATAGTGAGATAGGGTGTAGATTTTCTTATACTGTATACTCTAATGATGGTTTCTTTTTGAGTGGCCTAGCCAGCTTCCATTTAGTGGGGACCACACCCTGGGTGAAAGAAGTGGAATTAAAATTGTTCCACTTCCTTGTTGTGATTTTCTTTATCGGTTGCTGTAACTTCTTTCTGTGGGAAGGCACTGTAAAAGGGACTAAATAGTGATCTGACCAAGGAACTGGCCATGGTGTTCCCACCTCTGTCAAGTTTGAGAAAATTGGATCGAGAATATGACCCCCTTGGTGCGTTTGTGTCCCTACTTTATGTGCTAGATTCAATGTCAATAGGTGCATATTGTGCGAATTACTTGGTTGTGCTTATCAAAGTGTATGTTTAGATCACCTAGCACCAAAACATTTTTATATCAGAGTGCTGGGTGCACTACTTTCTCTTCAAGGCTCACCATAAATTGTGTTACTGGACATGGTGGACGGTAAATTAGAAAGCCAGCTATGGTGTTATCTTCTGCCGCTGATAGGGTAAACAAGAGAGCCTCACAGTTTTCTAGGCGGGCTTGTTTAATCTCACACATCATTGTGGATTTATAAATTATAGCAATTCCGCCGCCTATTTCGCCTTCCCGGTCCTGCCTTACTAACATATACTCACTCGGGATCGCGTCCAGAAGATCTGGGGT
Source organism: Lissotriton vulgaris (assembly GCF_964263255.1). NCBI lineage: Eukaryota > Metazoa > Chordata > Amphibia > Caudata > Salamandridae > Lissotriton > Lissotriton vulgaris. Next base: position 2,111,204,348 of record NC_141689.1, on the reverse strand, counting down.
GGAACTCTCAAAAAGCCAGGTGTCGGTCAGGAATAGAGCGTCCAATGATCTTTCCCTTAGTATGTCCTGGACCTCATATTTGTGTTCGACCAATGACCTGCAGTTTAGTAGTGCTAAGTGCAACTTGCCCTCATTGGTATTTTGGGTTTTAAACATTAAAACCTGCATATTAATTCTTTACTATCTACATTCATCTTATGTTTGCATAATTTGTCAGTGGGCTTTGATAGTCTTAGTAGCTCGTCTGCTGAGTACTTGATCCTCTCGTGTGACCCACATAACACCAGGGGTCCTGGCCCCTGGGCCCGGTCGGTCGCGGATGGGCGCAGACAGGCTTGCCTTGGGCGCACAAGCAGCGTGTCCGCTGCGCGGTCGCATACACATCGGTCCTTTGTAGGGAAGCAAGCGGGAAATTCCTCCTCCGCCTCCCAGACCGGAAGTGTTGCACGAATGCCCTACGACATGCTCTGCCATGCCCTCCCACAACGGCACTCAGCCGGGATGGACCGGGTGCGGGCTCAATGTACAAGGTAAAGAAACTGTGCAAGCTCGCAATGTAAACAGTACAAGTTGTATTTTAAAATAGTATTTGTTAAAATCATGCTAAAATTTCCATGCGACACCCGACAATATCACCAGAGTGTCTCTGTGCAGTCGCAAACACATCAGTCTTTTGTAGTGGAGCGGGCGAGAAGTTCCTCCTCTGCTTCCCGGACCAGAAGTGATGCATGAATGCCCTGCGGCGCACTCTGCTACGCCCTCCACACAACAGCACTCCGCCGGGATGGACCGGGGCGGGCTCAATGTACAAGATAAAAAACTGTTGAAGCTCGCAATTTAAACAGTACAAGTTGTATTTTAAAATAGGATTTGTTAAAACCACAATAAAATTTCCATGCACCCACCCAGCAATCTCACCAGAGTGTGTCTGTGCGGCCGCATACACATCAGCCTTTTGTAGGGGAGCGGGCAGGAAGTTCCTCCTCCGCCTCCCAGACCAGAAGTGTTGCACGAATGCCCTGCGACACGCTCTGCCATGCCCTCCACACAACAGCACAAGTTGTATTTTAAAATAGATTTTGTTAAAACCACGCTAACATTTCCATGCGTCCAACCGGCAATCTCACCAGAGTGTCTCTCGTTAGGGTATCAGAGCGCTTTACAGGATTCATAAGATGTATACAAGATACTTCGGGGGAGTGGAGGATACATATCAGAGCGCTTTATAGAATTCACAAATTGTAAACATGAGGATTAGTGGTGGTGGGGGGGGACATTTGGTATAAACACAGGAAAATACATTTTACGCGAAACAGAGTCCAAGATCCCAGGGTGGGGTGCCCGGAGGTGCTGGGTGGATGGCAACAGGATAGACCAGATGAGAGGTAGCAGTCGACAGTAAATGGAAGCGGGACAAGGTCGCTGAGGTGATTTCAAGTCAGTATTTAGGAGAGGAATTTGCCCATTAGGAAGGCTTTAGCATCCTTTTTAAAGCGAACCAGAGATGGAGTTCTTCTGATGGCGGGCGGTAGTGAGTTCCACATTCTTGGTGCAGCCTCAGAGAAGGCCCGATGGCACATTTTTTTCCCGCAAGCATGCTGGTTGGAACAAAAGGTCTCTGGCGGAACAGGAGTTTCTGGCTCCTCCGGATATCACGAGTTTCTGGGCAAGAAATGTCGGGGAGTTTGAGTAAAGGGCCTTGTGTGTGATGCATGCCAATTTAAGTTGGATTATGACCTCAAGAGGAAGCCAGTTCAGAGCTTTCAGGTGTAGAGAAATGTGGTTGAATTTCCTTGAGCCTGTTAGTAGTCTGGCAGCCGCATTAAAGCAGGCTTTCAGAGCGGCCAGAGAGGTCTTGGGTTAATCTGAGAGGGTACTTCTGGCATAGGAAACCTCTCGATAGCTCCCTTGAGACTTCTTGGTGGAGAAGAGCCAAATGCTCCTCCAACATGCGATCGAAAGATGGTGGCATGGAGAGGGGGGTAGTCTCGAAGGGGAGGGTGTAGCCCCATCGGACTATTTGCAAAACCCACCCGTCCAACGTGAGGGTTTGCCAGTGGGGGAGGGGATGGCGATTCCTGCCACCCACTGGCCTTTGGTGGCCCTGAAAGATCAGACTAGGAAGGCTTGGAGAATGCTGTAGGGAGGGAATGGGTGGACTGGCTCACACGCTGTCTCCCAGACATGCGTTGCTGCCTCCCACATCCGCGGCCACGCAGAGGCTGTGCAGCTTGCATGGCTGGACTGGGCCAGACGTGGTTGGGTGTCACTTCCGTAGCCACGAAAGTGGCGAAAAGCAGACTGAGGGGGACAGGACGATGCATCAAGGCCCAAGGATCTGGCCGTAGCTTGAAAATCCTTAAAGAGCTCCAGTGCCAAGTCTGCTTTGTCTCCAAAAAGGCGATGGCCATCGAAGGGCAAATCCAGCAATGTTGACTGGACATCCCCCGAAAAGCCAGACATCCTCCACCAGGTGTAGCGCCTAAGGGCTATCGACGTCGCAATCATTGTGCCCAATGAGTCGGTGGTATCCAGTGCTCATCGAATCGAGAATTTTGCTGCTGGAGGCAGTGGCTGATGGACTGTTTTTTGGGACGTGCCAGTCTCTGGAGTTGCCAAAAATCTCCCTACCTCTTTCCTAATGTGAGGAACATGCTCAGAGATCTGTAGATGGAGATATTACAGAAAAGTAATTGATGTACTTACTCTCTAAGGGTTGTGTTCTGTTCCAAGGCCAAGGCAAAGAATCCAAGATATACAGAGAGTAACGTTCTCCTGTAATGAGGAGGAGCAGCGTGATTGAAAGAGACTCTGCTAGGTACGAGTTAGACTGGAAGCAACGGTACAGGATTCCCACATTAGTTTTTGAGTGCGAATGCCCATTCTCTTGGCCTGAGGCAGAGAGATGCTCGGATGTGTCTGTGGTGTCAGTTTCTGCACCACTTGCATGCATGATGGTAAGGCATCACATACGTTAGCAGTGTAGCCTCAGTACTTTTAATCATCCAATCCACAGGTTGCATCGTTTTTATCTACGAGAAGGACCCAGGAGGGGTTTGTCCAGGGATGGCTTATCTACAAGCGAACTGCAGCAGGAGCATCATGCCTATTTACTCTCTTAAAGCAGAGTGGAAATACAATTTCTGTTACAAAAATGTCACATTGAATGATATCTAAGGCCAAAATCATTTTTAGATGTGGAACACATAACAGTGTAAAAGTAATAAGATCAAAATTATTTTTACGTTTCTGTGAGATTGCACTTAGTCGTTATTTCATCAAATACTGTGTATGTTAAGTACACACATGTTGGTGAAGTATAAGCATGATCTCAGACCTCTTGCACCATGTCAAGGTTTTTTACTGTGCCACAGTTAATTCATACTTGACTTTGAACGTCATTCCTGTTCTAAACTGGAGGAGGCCCAAATATAAATAGTAACATTAGGACCGAGTAGCTACATTATGAATTTCGACATGTATTATATTTAGTTATGCTTCAAGGGTATATGCATTTGTCTATTGTATTACACTGTACGAATGATTAAATGTTCATAAATACATAATTTACTCTTTATGTATACAAGCTTGTTACCTAAAACATTTACTGCTTTGCATTCAGAAAATCAATATATACATGTGTGATGGAATTAGATATGAACACTTACAAGGCATTTATACCTAGCATATAGAGTGTATCTTAGCCATGTTGCTTCTTACCCTCCCACCCCAGCCTTGTCAGATTAGCTTCTTACCCCCTCCTGCCCCCTCTGCTCTATGCTGCTTCTTCCCCTCCCACCCCCTGACCTCCTGTTGCTTCTTCTACTCCCACTCCAGTGTTCCTGTTGCTTCTTCCCCTCCCACCCCCATGTCCCTGTTGCTTCTTCCGCTCCATCCCCATGCTCCTGTAGCTTCATCCCTCCTACTCGCACCCTCCCATTGTCTGTGTTGCCTGCCACCACTGTACTTCACAAAAAAAGCATAAGGACTTAGCTGTATCATAGTGCTTTTTTTTACCTATACCATTCCCTCCCATTCACCCTGGACAACACCCTCCCTCCAGTTGTCCATCTAGTCCACCCGCCAAAAGAAAAAATAAGTGCTATGACGTGTCATAGCTCTTTTTTACTAACTTTACTTTTAGACATGCTGCACAGCAACTCTACCGTACAACATGGCTATAAGATATTGGCAAAGTCACTAGCTCTCGCATAGATGAAACCTCCTGGCTTTGCCAATACTTTTTTATCTAAGGGAGGGTGTTGCAGTTTTAGAGGTTGGCCATATCTGGTGCTACAGTATTTAGTGGGCAGCAGAAACCTACCCCTTTTTTCAGGTGGTGGAAAAAGTGTAAGTGTACACTTTTGACGAACTTTACACTCGGAATTTATGAATAGCTAAAAGTAAGAAAGTTACTCAAAAGTATAAGAGTAAATTACATATGTAAACTACTCTCAAGTGTAAGTTACCAATGTGACTAGCCCCCTTTGTCTTTCTTTACCATAAAGTTCAGGGAGGGATGACTATCCATGCAGACATAAACTGATATGACTCTTCCACATGTTTAAGAACTACAATTAGAGGTTACGTTAAAAATCATGTTGGTAACTAAAAATAATACACCCAACAGTGATGCAAGATTAAAAGCCTGAACTATTGCCACATAATTCTAGAGATGACAAATGATCCATCTTCTAACATCTACATCAACACTAACAAGAAGTAAAAATAAAATGTGTGCAATACATATCTTTCAGACATTGATTCCTCATGGACGGGCAAAATTAGTATTTCTTTCTCAAAATAAGCCTATTAAGATTCAAAAATATGGGGTCCTTCTAATGCTTCCTATGGTGGAGATCATTATTACAAGTAAATTAAATTTGATTCTTCATTACCATATTCAAAACCAACAAAAAAGTCAATAAAATACAGTTTCCATGTTTCTTTTAATTTTGTATTTCTTTTTACTGACACAAGTCAATGCTAAGGTGAGACTATTCATTTATTCCTAAAGACTTTCAAATACATATGCAAATGTGTTTTCCAGGATTGCATCTCTCATGAGTACATTCTGGGAGGCCAAATTCCTCACTGCAACAGCACTGTGGATCCACGCTGCAAATGCCCCATGGGTCTGTATTATGTAAACACAACAGGTGATGGACCGAATGTGGGTCAATGTCACACACTCACCCCAGTCCAAAGATCTGGGCCCAAATCCATCGTTTTTTTGCACTCCACACCACCCTGGGTTAGACAATGGCGATATGCAAATCAGCTCTGACCCTGTGCCCCATGGGAACAGTCCAGTCCGAACTACAAAAGCCATGTCCTTCCCAGAACGGAATCAAGCATCCGAGGACCGGACCGGTTTCGAGGTAACACCTCTCATCAGCCCGGCTAGCTTGACTCCAGTGGTGTGGAGTGCCTGGGACCCACGTCTGGGCATCCCCAGCGCACTTAGGGCGGAATATGCAAACACAACAGGTGATGGACCGAATGTGGATCAATGTCACACACTCACCCCAGTCCAAAGATCTGGGCCCAAATCCATTGTTTTTTTGTATTATGTGGCAAAGGCTGCACTGCAGTGATCCGCTGCTGCCCATGCGGTAACTGGACTACGACACAAAGGCGTTAGGTGGGTGTAATAAGTGTGCCAGCTCCCAAGTTCTGGCCTTTGATAGGAGTTGATCGTTTTAGAGGATAAGGCTACCTGTTCGAGTTACCAGCCCAGTGTGTCCTTTATTGCACGCTTCTGTAGCTCATTCCATGTTTGACACCACACAGTTTTTACCCCCTCAGTGGGTAGGCATTGGGTAGTTTTGTTACTCCTTTCTCCATAAAAGGCAGTGCTCACTGTAAGGCTGTTCAGCGAGTTACCAGTGTAAGCTATTCTGTTGCCATTATCAACTTTAAGATCTTTGTGCTGACTAGGACGCCTTGTATTACAGACCCAGCATCAGAGAGAAATTTGTGTTTGCGTGGCATTTATTTGGCTCCACATCAGATGGTGCGACAGATCAGTAAAAAAACTGACGTCGGCGCAGAGGTGGGACAGATATAGTGGCCCTAATCCCATGTCCGGGTCTGACACAGAGCCGAATGACCCCCACCTTCTGATGCGAGAGGGAAATGCTATTAAAAGTTTCCAGATCCAGTCTGGGGCCTAGGGAAATTCACATGGGGAGGAATCTGTGGTTAGAAGAACAAGTTACTTACCTTCGGTAACGATATATCTGTAAGAAACATTAGTTAGTATTAGATTCCTTACCTTAGAATATCCCCAGGCGTCAGTCCGGATCCGGAAACTTTTGCGTAGCAGTACCCCTGCGCGTCGGTAGGCGTCGTCTGCAGGCGTCGTCTGCAGGCGTCCCCTGCGGCTCCGCGTACGTCGTCGGCGGCGTGCACCGTGATGACGTCGCTGGAGTATATAGACGCCGCCTCCGCGCGCTGACGTCAGTTCTTTGTACACAGCTTTTCCGTGCCAGAACACGCAGAGCCATGTGAGAACCAACACTGGTGCCATTTGAAAGTAGGGCCCTGAAAGGGATGTCCTTAACCCTAGGTATCAGTTCGCAGAACGGGGAGGATGGGTGGGTTCGGTAAGGAATCTAATACTAACTAATGTTTCTTACAAATATATCGTTACCGAAGGTAAGTAACTTGTTCATCTGAAAGAAACACGTTAGTATTAGATTCCTTACCTTAGAATAGATACCCCAGCAATACCAACCCCGGTGGTGGGTCTGCGAACCAATACATTCCTACACCAGAAAGTCCTGGAGGATAGAACGGCCAAAGAAGCTATCCCTCCAGATTTTACTGTACAGGCAGTAATGCCTCGCAAAGGTGTGCAGCGAGGCCCACGTAGCCGCCTGGCAAATGTCCTGCAAGGGGACTCCCCGGCCCAGGGCAGTAGTAGCCGCCGTGGCCCGAGTGGAATGGGCCCTCAGCCCAACAGGAGGCTCCTTCCGAGCCAAAGAGTAGCACGCTTTGATGCACCGAACGACCCACCGAGAGATGGTCCGTTTATGTACCGCCCGTTCCTTCTTCGCACCCACGTAGCCAACAAACAGTTGGTCATCCACCCGGAACTGGCGTGTGCGATCCATATAAAATGAAAGTGCACGTTTTGGGTCCAGACGATGGAGCCGCTCTTCATCCTTTGAAGGATGCGGAGGCGGGAAGAAGGAGGGGAGGGTGATGGACTGCCCGATGTGAAAAGCAGAAACTACTTTGGGCAGGAAAGAAGGTCTAGTCCTTAGAACCACCTTGTCAGGATGAATGGACAGGAAAGGAGGTTTGACAGAAAGAGCCTGGAGCTCACTCACTCTCCTGGCAGAGGTGATGGCAACCAGGAAAGCCGTCTTTAAAGTCAGGAGACGGAGAGGACAAGAATGAAGGGGCTCAAAGGGAGCACACATCAAAAAGGTTAGAACCAGGTTCAAGTCCCACTGAGGCATCACAAACGGAACAGGTGCATACATGTGTGTGATGCCCTTCAAGAATCTCGTTACAATTGGGGACTTGAACAAAGAAGGCTGATCAGGAAGCCTTAGAAAGGCTGAAAGGGCCGAAAGGTAGCCCTTGATAGTGCCCAGAGCAGAGCCCTGCTGGGCAAGAGAGAGAAGAAAAAGAAGAACCTCGGAAAGAGGGGCAGAAAGAGGATCCACAGCCTTTGCTGTGCACCATGCCACAAATCTGTTCCACTGACAGGCGTATACCGACTTTGTGGAGGGACGCCTGGCTGCCAGAATTACATCACAGACTTCAGGAGGCAAGTCAAATGGCCTCAACTGCCGCCGCTCAATCTCCAAGCATGGAGGTGGAGACTGGACAGGTTCGGGTGGAGGACCGTCCCCTGCTTCTGAGACAGAAGGTCCTCCTGAAGGGGCAGGCGGATCGGGGGACCGACTGACATGCTGAGTAGCTCGGGATATCAGTACCTTCGAGCCCAGTCCGGAGTCACAAGGATAACTTGGGCCCGGTCGCGCCTGATCTTCTTCAGCACTCTGGGCAGAAGTGGTATAGGCAGAAAGGCGTATAACAGACCGCAACTCCACTCGCGCGAAAGGCGTCGCCGTGCGAGTGCCATCTTGGAAACTCCAATGCGCAGAACTGATGACATTGCGCGTTCTCTTCTGTGGCGAATAGATCTAACCAAGGCTCTCCCCATTGCAGAAAGAGGCCTTGCGCCACGTCCGAGTTCAGACGCCATTCGTGATCCATCGAGCACCGACGGCTGAGTTCGTCTGCCCTGGCGTTCAGAGAACCTGCTAGGTGTTGAACCGTCAAAGTCACGCCCTGACGTTCCAGCCACTGCCAGAGGCGCAGAGCCTCCTGGCAAAGGGTCCACGACCCCACCCCGCCCTGTTTGTTGCAGAACCACATGGCGGTGGTGTTGTCCGTGAACACCTGCACTACATTCCCGTTAACAAAGGGGAGGAATGCCTTCAGTGCTAGACGAATCGCCCGTAGCTCCAACAGGTTGATATGGAGCCGGGACTCCGCCGGAGACCAGATGCCTCTGATCTCCGCCTCTCCCAAGTGGCCTCCCCAGCCCTGGAGGGACGCGTCCGTCACGACAACGTGCTCCGGTTGGGGAAGGGAGAGGGATCTGCCTCTGACCCAATCGCGGTCCGTAAGCCACCACTGCAGTTGTCTCGCAGTGCCCTCCGAGATCAAGACGTGGTTGCCCTGATGCTGGGCCCACTGAAACTTCAGGTCCCACTGCAGAGCCCGCATCCGCCACCGGGCGTGATGCACCAGAAGGATGCAGGAAGCCATCAGCCCCAGCAGCCGCAGCGTCAACCTGACCGAAACCCGGGATAGCGGCTGAAAGATGGGAATTAAAGCCTGTATATCCCGGACCCGCCGTTCCGGAGGATAAACCCGAAACTGCGCCGAGTCCAGAACCGCTCCGATGAAAAGGAGCTTTTGAGAGGGACACAGGTGTGATTTCGGCACATTGATGGAGAACCCCAGCTCGTGCAAGAGGTCTGCCGTCATCTGAAGGTGGTGGACGACTGTCTGGGGCAAGCCCGCCTTCAACAACCAGTCGTCTAGGTAGGGGAAGACTGAAACCCCTAACCTGCGCAGATGGGCTGCGACCACCGCCAACACCTTTGTGAACACCCGTGGGGCGCTGGTAAGGCCGAAGGGGAGCACGATAAACTGAAAGTGCTCCTGGCCTACCGTGAACCGCAGGTAACGCCGGTGGGCCGGCAGGACGGGGATGTGAGAATACGCATCCTGCAAGTCCAACGCTACCATCCAGTCTTGCGGGTCTAGAGCAGCCAAGACCTGAGCTAATGTCAACATCTTGAACTTCTCCTTCCGGAGGAAGCCGTTGACGTTCCGTAGATCCAAGATAGGACATAGGCCCCCTTTGTCCTTCTTGGGCACCAGAAAGTAGTGGGAATAGCAACCACGCCCTACTTCTGGCCCAGGAACGCGCTCGATGGCCCCATTGGCCAAGAGGGCCGTAACTTCCTCCTGCAGAAGTGCCAAGTGGTCCCCCGACACACGGTGGTACTGCGGTGGCATGGCTGGAGGATTGGTCTCGAAGGGGAGGGAGTAGCCCCTTCGGACGAGTTGCAGCACCCACCTGTCCAATGTGATTGTGCGCCAGTGGTGTGGTGATGGCGAACCCTGCCACCCACTGGCGTCACATGGGCCTGAAAGCACAGACTAGGAGGATTTGGAGGCTGATGCTGCGGGGGGAGGTGTGGCCTGACCCCGCCGTTGACCCCGACCGCCTCCACGGCGGTTTCCACGGCCGCCACCGCGTTGATAAGATTGTTGCGGCGCGTGGCTGGAGGCACGTGTGGGGACGCCCCTTCTTCGGCCACAAAAGGAGCGAAACGAACCCGTTTGCTGGCGCTGGGTCGAGAGACCCAAGGACTTGGCCGTGACCCTGGAGTCCTTGAAGCGCTCCAGCGCGTGGTCCGCCTTGTCACCAAACAGGCGACAGCCATCAAACGGCATGTCCATCAAGGCATTCTGGACATCTGCCGAAAAGTTGGCGGATCTCAGCCAGGCGTGGCGACGAATCGCCACCGTCGTGGACATCGCTCTGCCCAGCGAGTCGGTTGTATCAAGACCACACCGTATGGAATATTTTGCTGCGTCTCGGCCCTCAGCCACAGCCTTGCCGAGCTTCGCCCGCACCTCCAACGGGCATTCTGGCAGCAGTTCCGCGACCGTATCCCACACAGAGTGGGTGTAGCGGCCCAAGAGGCAAGCGGTGTTGCAAGACCGCAGTCCCAAACTCAGGGACGAGAAACCTTCTTGCCATACTGGTCATACCTCTTAGATTCCCGGTCGGGCGGGGCGGACGGGAATGCGGTCTGGGAAGTCGAGGCCTGGATCACCAGACTCTCAGGGGTGGGATGGGTGGACAGGAACTTGGGGTCGTCCGGGCACGGACGGTGGCGTCTGGCCACGTTCCTATCAACAGGCGAACCTGAAGAGGGCCTGGACCACGTGCCCAAAAGAACGTCTGACAAGGCTTCGTTAAACGGCAGCAGTGGCTCCTGTGGGCATGACTGCGGTTTGAAGACCTCAGTGAGGATGTTAGGCCTCACGGCCGCGACGGGGAGCTCAAGGTGTAAGGCCTTGGCAGCCCTCATCAACACCACTGAATAAGCAGCCCCCTCCTCCGATGCCACGGAAGGAGGAGAGACAAAGCCAGGGTTAGGAGAGTCGTCCAGACCACTGGCATCACCCAAATCACCTGTCCAGTCCACGTCGTACTGACACTCACGTGACAGAGGGTCCTCAGACCCCTCCCAACCCTCTCCGTACTCTACATCATCTCCATATTCGGAGTCAACAATGTAGACCGGCTCCTCGGGGTTCACAGGCCCCATCGGCGTCGAGCCCGGCGTCGAGCGACGCCGGTCCGACTCCGCGTCCGGATTCGGGGAGGTCATGGGGACGACCCCGCCCGGAGCCGGCACCGGAGAACCGGCGTCACGCGGGGACGGCATCGGGGGTAACCCCGATGGAATCGGCGCCGGAGAGGCCGGTAGACCAGCCGGCGTCGACCCCGAAGGCCCCTGCGGCGCCGGGGTCGGAGCCGTCGGCGGCACCGGGGCCGGAGCACCCGATGGCGTCGAGGCAGGAACACCCGAACCGCTAGGGCCCCCGGACGGTAGCACTGGGCCCGAAGGCGCCGTAGGCCCCGTCGGAGGAGTGAGCGCTCTCATGGCCATGAGGAACGCCTCAATCTCCTCGGGCGTCGCGCCTAGCCCAGGGACCGGAGGGTATGGAGCAGGCCGCGCCGGCGACTCTCGCGGAGCCACGGGGGTGGGGTCACCCGAACCCCCGGCCGCGTCGCGCGAGCGTCGGGGGGAGTCGGAGGTACGATGACGACGCCCCGACTTCTTGTGCTTCCTACCTGAGGAACCAGACGAATGGTGACGACTTCCGGAGCGCTCGGCACGGCTCCGCGACCGCTCCCTCGAACGCTCCCTGGACCTCCGGCCGGACCGGGACCGCTCTCGACGCGGGGCCGACACCCGGAGCTCGAGCAGCTTGCGGGACCGCTCCCGTCTAGCTTTATTAGTCAAGGCCCGGCAATCGACGCAGGCGTCCACGTCGTGGTCGGGGCCCAGGCACCGGAGGCAGAGTCGGTGATGGTCCGTGACCGACATCGTGCGGTCACAACCGTCACAATTCTTGAAACCGGGCATCCTACCGGCACCAAAAAAGTTTACAAAACTTGGTCAAAAGACCGGAGTACTGCTCTTCGGATCTGCGCTTACTGGCGCGGAAAAAAGAAGAACTGACGTCAGCGCGCGGAGGCGGCGTCTATATACTCCAGCGACGTCATCACGGTGCATGACGCCGACGACGGACGCGGAGCCGCAGGGGACGCCTGCAGACGACGCCTACCGACGCGCAGTGGTACTGCTACGCAAAAGTTTCCGGATCCAGACTGACGCCTGGGGATATTCTAAGGTAAGGAATCTAATACTAACGTGTTTCTTTCAGATGTTTCTTTCAAAAGCATAGTGCATGTACTTTTTTATTAAAAAACACCAAATCTCGCCAGAGGGCGGAGGAAACAGTATATAAGAGCAGGGGGTGTGCTAAGAAATGGGAAAAGGTGTGGATGCCGTGGAGAAGGTGTAGAGGGCTGTGGGGGGCAGAATAGTGATATGAAGAAGGGTAACATGGGGGCCTGCTTAACCCGATAAAGTACTGATGATGATTCTCTGTACATGGCATTTAACGCACTCATGACATTGTCTCTGTATGATGTGGTCTCTCCAGCTTTTGTTATTAAAAGATTCCATTTTTTTATTTTTTTTAAACCACCAAATCTCCATAGCAGCAGTGATTCAAGTACACTGTCTTCCCAGCAGCAGAGAGAGAGGCAATGTGAAGGATCAGGTGAGTAGTGTTTCATTCTCTGAGTAACTCAGAAAGATGAGTGAGTCTGGTGCCCGTGCAAAGGAGTAGTGTTTCTCCGTCCAACCTTGACTGTGCATGCGTGGCATTGCGCACCTATAAAAAGGCCAGTATTCTTGACATTGACGTTTCAAAACAAAATACAAAACTGTAGTCAGTCTCCAGGCTCATCATGCAAATTTGCTGCTTGTGGCTCTGCTCCAGCTATCTTCTACTCAGGGCTTTCCTGCACCTTTTCTGCTTGCGTTCTGCTGTCATTCCTTTTCTGTTTCCAGTCCAGAGTTCTTCCTGGTCTCCTTGATTCAGAGTTTCTTGTGCTTTATTCTGAGAACCTCTTCATCCAGTAGTGAAGGTTGCCGGCTCACATCTGTTCTAACCCGAGGCAGATATTGTGTTCTTACTAATTATAGCTTTTTCAGACTGAAACTCTCACCCACCATTAATATGTGGATTCTGAGGGTTAAGTACATCTTTGCACTTCTGCATTGTCTTGACTGAACATTGCCCAAAGACAGAGGGCTGATGGATGAGTCCTTGCAAAGAAAGACACCTAGATCCCACTCTCCCGTTAGAAACAGTGCACTGGTGTTGTACCTAATCTTAGAAGTAGCAGAGGCTCTCCCTACTAGAGTAGGGAGAGCAGCAATCTCTTTATACCCCAGCAGGTTGTTTTTGAGGAGATGTTTTCTCACTGAACTAAGGATGCATTCTATTGAATTCTCTAGATGAGCACCCCCCTCAAGAAGGAAGTATTTTTGGCTATTGTAGCAATGACAAAAGGTGTCTGTTGCACAAAGTGTTCTTCTCTGATCCACTACTGCACCAATTGTGAGAATGTTAAGCGTATAAATGAATGGAATCTAATGATTTTAATATTTCTGGGTTTTGGGCTGTTTGCTCTTACGTGCATACAGGAGGAAAAGTACTCTTGTGCACTAAGAAAGATAAAGGACATCAGCAGAACTCGTAGAATAGATGAGGCTGACTACATCCTCCTGGGGGACCTCAACTTCCACCTGGAGAACAACAACGACCGCAACACCACCACCCTGCTCGGCAACCTCGCCAACCTTGGACTCAAGCAACTGGTGAGCACCCCCACCCACCTCGCCTGACACACACTCGACGCCGTCTTCTCATCCAGCAAAGACATCGCCTTCAGCCACGCCACAGAACTCCACTGGACGGACCACAGCTGTGTCCACTTCACCTTCGATAGAACGACGATCCACCACCACCAGCAACAGGTTGCCCGTAGAAGCTGGAACAAGATCACGGCCGACCAGCTCGCCGCCTCCCTGAGCCAGCACCCTCCTGCCAGCTCAGCGAACCCCAGCCAGGCCGCCGACAACCTCGCGAAGTGGATCAGCAACTGCGCGGACGAACTCGCCCCTCTGAGGACCCCGCCCAGCAGACCCGGCAGCAAGAAAGCCCCATGGTTCACTGACGAACTCAAGAGCTCCAAGAAGAACTGCCGAGCCCTCGAGAAAGCCTGGAGAAGGGAACCAACACCGGACAACATGACCACCCTCAAGCTCGCCACCCGGAAGCACCACCAACTGATCCGCACCGCCAAGAAAACTGCATTCAAGGACCGGCTGGACAACAACGCACACAACTGCAAGGAACTCTTCAACATCGTGAAAGAGCTCTCCAATCCCAACGCAGGAAGCAACGACATCACCCCTTTGCAAGACCTCTGCAACTCCCTCGCCTCCTACTTCCACAACAAGATCGCGGACATACACAACAGCTTCAGCATTCAACCGACGCACGCCACGACCGCAGCAACGCCGCCCACCACCACCCTCCGCGCCTGGACTCCGGTCAGCACCGAAGACACCGTCCGCATGATGAACTCCGTCCACTCCGGATCTCCGATCGACCCCTGCCCTCACCACGTCTTCAACAAGGCGGACGCTGTCATCGCACCCCACCTGCGGGACATTATCAACACCTCCTTCGACACCGCCACCTGCCCTGAGAGCTGGAAGCACGCCAAACTCAGCGCTCTACTCAAGAAACCCACAGCGGACCCCACCGAACTCAAGAATTACCGCCCCATCTCGCTCCTCCCGTTTCCAGCCAAAGTCATCGAGAAGACCGTCAACAAACAGCTAGCCGCCTTCCTCGAGACGAATGGATCCCTCGACCCCTCACAGTCTGGTTTCCGAGCCAACCATAGCACCGAGACCGCCCTCATCGCCACCACCGACGACATCCGAGCCCTGATGGACAACGGAGATACAGCGGCCCTCATCCTCCTAGACCTCTCCGCGGCATTCGACACTGTCTGCCATCGCACCCTAGTGCAGCGCCTCAGCATCTCCTTCCTCGACGGAAGAACACAGAGAGTCCGTCTACCACCGTTCAAGTCAGAGGCCACCGAAGTCATCTGCGGCGTCCCTCAAGGATCCTCGCTGAGCCCCACCCTCTTCAACGTCTACATGAGCCCCCTCGCGGCCATCGCACGCCAACACAACCTCAACATAATCTCCTACGCCGACGACACCCAGCTGATCCTCTCCCTGACCAACGACCCCGCCGCCGCCAGAGCCAATCTGCACGAAGGGATGAAAGATGTAGCCGAGTGGATGACGACCAGCCGCCTGAAACTGAACTCAGACAAGACGGAGGTCCTCATCCTGGGCTCCTCACCCTCCGCCTGGGACGACTCCTGGTGGCCCCCCGCCCTGGGCACCGCACCCAAACCGACAGACCACGCAAGCAACCTGGGCTTCATCCTGGACTCCTCCCTCTCCATGACCAGGCAAGTCAACGCCGTCTCCTCGTCGTGCATCAACATCCTACGCATGCTACGGAAGATCTTCTGGTGGATCCCCACCGAGACCAGGAAGACCGTCACCAGCCGACTGGACTACGGCAACGCCCTCTACGCCGGTACCACCGCCAAGCTCCAGAAGAGACTCCAGCGGATCCAGAACGCCTCAGCCAGACTCATCCTTGAGATCCCATGAACCAGCCACATCTCCGGACATCTGAGAGACCTGCACTGGCTCCCCGTCAACAAAAGAATCACCTTCCGTCTCCTCACCCACGCACACAAAGCCCTACACGATCAAGGCCCGAGCTACCTCAACAACCGAATCAACTTCTACGCTCCCAAACGCCACCTCCGATCAGCCAACCACGCCCTCGCCGCCGTCCCCCGCATCCGAAGAGCGACAACAGGAGGAAGGTCCTTCTCCTACCTGGCCGCCAAGACCTGGAACTCCCTCCCTCCCGACCTGCGCCTGACCCAAGACCACCTCTCCTTCAGGAAGAAGCTCAAGACCTGGCTGTTCGAGCAGTAACAGCACCCCCCCCCCCCCCCCCCCCCAAGCGCCTTGAGACCCTACGGGTAAGTAGTGCGCTCTATAAATGTCTTTGATTGATTGATTGATAGGCAGAACTGTGTCTCTACTTGTTTGTTGTTTTAGGTGGTGGGTAGCTGTGATGCATATCAAATATTAGAACAAAACTCAGAAAGGCATCTAGATGTCCAGGGAGAAACCTAATCTGTAGAGGTGCAGACTCTGGATGTAGAAAATGGGCTTCGATCTGTGAAAGGTTAAACCCAGAAAAACTTCAAGAAAAAAATATATTTTAAGTTATGTAGGTTTTTTGATAGCAAAAGAATTTCCTCAGTTAAATTCATCACCACCATGATAACGTATATTATTTTGCAATTGGGTTGATTAACTGCAGGATATTTTTTATAACTCATTTATACAAGAGGGCTCAGCGCTTCTCCTAGAGAGGTTTCTCTCAAGAGTTAATTATCCTTGGTCATGTTAAAGTTGATATCTTTCAAAAAAGTGACCCTTAGCATACATTTTGCTTGCGCACCAGCATATGATAATGTACTCAGAAACTGTTTGCTTGAATATACATTCATTTGAAGGGACATTATCACCTCCTGCGCAGACTGTCCTTGTTGGTGGTTGTACGTAAGGCAACTGCTCTAGGTCAGTAGAATAGACAATCACTGCCGAATCAGAGCACAGGCATTGACCAATGGGTCCAGTTTAATATTTATACTGTCCCAAGCCTTTGTTTAGGCAGATGAGCATTTTGATTGATTGTAAACAGCAACCCATGCCTGAATTCTAGCCCAGCTGAATCCCATCATTATGTTTGGAGGGATGGCTACCCTTTCTACACCAAAGCCTGGCTGTCAGATGATACACCAACCGAGGTAAATGAGGAGTTAGAGCATTTAAGGCATTCTGGAAGGTGAGCACACCCCATGCTTTCTAGGATAGGCAGCGGTAGGTAGGAGTACGATTACATGAATTCATATAATACAATGCAAATGTATGATGGTTGAATTGTTCATTCTGTTCACCATTCTTGCAACGCTGGTGACATTGTATTGCTTCAAACTATTAATCATTGCACCACATGTAATTTACACCAGAGTCCAATTGCCTCAGTAAATATTTGAAACGCCAATTTGTGCCCTCTTTGGGCATGCCTTAGTTACTAACGACAGGGTAGGATCTGTTTCCATGATCTCCTTGGGGGAAGTAAGGTTTATTTCTTTTTTATTTTTCAAAACCTTTATTATGTTATGTTATGTTATGTTATTTTTACTTATACGCACACAGCTGCCCCAGCAAAGGGGCGTCCTGGCGCTTTGACAAGGCAGACATAACACAACACTAAAAAGGGCTCAGAAAAGTAGAACGCAAAAGAAGAACTAGATAAATAAAAAGGTCTTAATGGCCCGTCTGAACTGGAAAAGCTCGTCAATGAGCTTGATATGCATGGGGAGAGAGTTCCACCAGTTTGCTGCTAAAACTCGAAAAGAGCGGCCACCAGCCCTACTCAATCTAAAGCGCGGGACCACTGCTAAATTCTGACCCTGAGATCTAAGGGCACGTTGAGGAGTGTATGGAGTAAGCAAATTCTCCAGGATTTTAGGAGACGAGCCCTTAAGGATTTTAAAGGCCAGACAGAGGACCTTGAATTTAATCCTCTTGCGGACAGGGAGCCAATGTAGGGAGTGAAGGGATTTAGATACTGAGCAGCGCCTTGGCAGGCCTATCACCACTCGGGCTGCAGCATTTTGGACTCGCTGCAATCGAGCGAGTTCCGCTTGATTAATCCCAGCCAGTAAAGAGCTGGCATATTCCAACCTAGACAACACTGATGCTTGAACCACCAGCTGTCTAGTGGATGCATCAAAGAATTTGATGATCGGTCTAAGTCCTCTGATAATGCCATAGCATGAAGCCGCCACCTTCTTGGTATGACAAACAAAACTAAGGGATGGATCAAGCCATACCCCCAGATTTTTGATCTCTGATGCTGGGGAAGGAGTCACACCCAATTCAGAAGGCCACCAACTGTCACCCCACAATTCTACCTGCTTACCCACCACCATAATCTCAGTCTTCTTGGTGTTTAGCTGGAGACAGTTGGAATTCATCCAGTTGGCCACTGCTCGTAGGCCGTCACAGAATCTGGGAGCCTCTAAATCTGAGTCCCCACTCAGTGTGACCGCCAGCTGCGTGTCGTCTGCATAAGAGACCATCGTCAGGCCCCACTGTTTGACGACCGCTGCCAGCGGTCTCACATAAAGATTGAAAATAGTGGGACTCAACGATGATCCCTGTGGGACCCCCAGATCCAGCGAATGAAATTTCGATTTACCGGGTGGGATCGCCACCTGGAATGACCTATCAGCAAGGAAAGATCGAAACCAGCATAAGGCGGAGCCCGAGACACCCACTTCCTCCAGCCGCTGCAGCAAAATCCTGTGCGAGACCGCGTCGAACGCGGCGCTAAGATCTAACAACAGTAGCGCCGCCGTCCGACCCGCATCAAGCACAGAGCGTAGATGCTCGACCATGGAAAGGAGGGCCATCTCCGTGCTGTGGCCTGCACGAAACCCATTCTGAGTAGGGTCAAGAATGTTAGCCCTAGATAGATGGTCTGAGAGAATGGCGTTTACATGGGCCTCCGCAACTTTCGTGGCCCAAGAAAGTAAAGAGATGGGGCGGTAGTTTTCAGGCTTAAGGGGGTCAAGAGTCGCCTTCTTTAAAATCGGTGTGACTACAGCCTGCTTCCATCTGACGGGAACTACTCCGGAGGAAAGAGACAAGTTAATCAAGGAGAGTACAGGCGTACGGCAGAGCGGCGCCAGAATCTTAAGTTGGGCCGGTTTCAGCGGATCTGCCAGTGATCCTGATTTGATTTTAATGCTAAGTGAGTCAAAGGCCTCCATAGATAGGGAGGGCAAGATGGTAAGACACTCACTATATTCCAAAGTGCAGCTGACCCGTTCCAGGGCTGAAGAACCCATTGGAAAAGTTCGATAAATGGCTTGCACTTTCTCACGGAAAAAGGAGGCTAATCCCTCACAATGGGAGTCCGAACATATATCGGCCGCAGATGCCCTCTTCGCCATCAGGTCCTTTAGCACCTTAAAAATGAGTTTTGAAGGGTTCGAGTTATTCTGAAACTCATGAGCATAAAAGGCTGCTCGTGTTTTACATACCGCCCTATGGTAGATTTTAATCTTAGCAACATAGCAAGCTTTTAATTCAGGAGTAAACGATTTCCTCCAAGATCTCTCAGCCTGTCTACAAGATCTTTTGAGGGATGCTAATGAATTATCATACCATGGACTAGGCTCCTTCCGACGACACTTGGACCAGCCCAAGGGGATCAGGGAATCGAGGGCCTCAGAGATCCACTCACAGAAGGAGTCATATCCACGATCAACCTCAGTGAAAGGAGCTAGAGGAGCCTCTTCAAGCAGATGATAAAAGTCCTCCAGTCTTAGTTTGTGCCAGTGTCGCTTGAGAACCAGTCTATCCTGAGGTATGAAAAGGGAATCAGACATAGGGCAGAGTATTTTCACCAACATATGGTCTGTCCAGACCAGCTGGGTAGGACCGAGAGCTCTAACTCCCTCTAAGTTTGTAAAAAAAGGATCAAGAATATGACCGCCTCGATGTGTGGGACTAGTAATCGGCTGGGAGAGCTGTAAGGCCTCAAGATCGGCCAGAAAGCTCCTGATCGAAGGCAAAGAGCTACAATCAAGATGCAGATTCAAGTCTCCAATGACATTGAAGTTGGCACAACCTAATGCCTCTGAGCTAATAAGATCAGGGAGAGCAGCCCTAAAGGCAGAGTCACACCCCGGAGGGCGGTAAATTAGCAGTTGTAAAAGAGGTTAAGTACATCAGTGCAATAAGTACATCCAATACAATGATAGTCAATCACAGAGGCTACAACGCACCTTCCTGCACGTGCTGATGATGTTAAGCGAAGGAACAAAAAACAAATTTAAATTACAACTCCCCCCCCCCCCATACTACGCGCATCATACCAAGGTGTCTCATGTTAACGGATGTTGATGCAGTTAATAACAATACGACAGGTGTGTATACATGCGAGGCTTATGTTACACAAATCTGATAAGGTTCACACCACAATGGCGCCATCCGGCTTCCCTCCAGCCTGGTCATCTCCTCTGTCTGGTCCCTATCCCCTTGCCATATAGTGGTACTCCCGGTGCAGACACTACATGTGGGCCAGTTCCAGTCCGGAAAGATGTGCGTGAAAGCGTTGCACCATTAAGTTAGTGATCAGCATTAGTGTCCCCGTCTAGCGCTCCTCCAGTCTCCCCTGCACCCTCAGACTCAGCCTCGTGCTGTCTTAAAAGATAGGCCGTGAACGGTCCCCAGACGTCTTTTGGTCGCAATTTCAGGGGGAGCAAGTCTGCGTATGCGTGAAGTTGGTCTTGCCACGTTGCCATGGTCGAGATCCATGTCTTGAATTTAGGGTCTCGCCCATCAGCATGCCACCTGACGTTTGGCTAGGAATAGGCTCAGTGCCAAAAACTTTTTGTGTATGGTCAAAGTGGTGTGTGTGAGGCCCAATAGTGCCATCAGCGGGCACGGTGTCATCACCACTCCCAGCATGTCTGACAACCCCGCAAAGACCTCCGTCCAGTAGAGGCCAACCCCGGGGCAGGTCCATGCTAGGTGGAAGAAGTCCGCTCCCTCCCCTCCACAGCGACTACAGCTATCATTCTCTCTGAGGCGGAACTTGTACAGTTTAGCAGGAGTATAATACAGTCTGTGGAGGAATTTGAAATGGAGCAGCCGCAGCCTGGCATTGCCCGTGACTGCATTAGTTTGTGTGCAACTGACCTCCCACTGCTCATCCGTTAGCGGCTCATCGAGATCCCCATCCCAGTCTGTGCGTGCTCTCAGTGTAATGGGCATTGGTGCGTTCTGTACGTGTTTGTAGAGTAGTGATACAACGTGATGTGGGGCACCTTTTTGCAGGAGAGCGTGCAAGGGTGCTAGGGTGTCCGGTTCGTCCGGGAAGCTGGGGGTGGCGGCTCGAATGCTCTGTCGGAGTCGGGTATACAGGAAGGTATCCATGGTGGGTGTATATTCCCCAAAGAATTGGGTTACAGTGCGGAACTGCCCTTGAACATACAGGTCTCCCCAGGTGTGATATACAAGTTTGGATAGCATCTTACGACAGATCTCCTCACATGTGACCTGCAGACGGGGGTCATTCATAAGGGTAATTCGTGGTGAATACATGAATGGGCTCCCCATGGCCTTCGCAAGGCGTTTCCACGCCGCCGCCGTACAGTCGACCGTAGACTGGTCTTGATCTCTCTTTCCCCAACACATGTGAATATATATCCAGTTGTTGTCACGGGGCCCATGTATCCGTCCTCCACTGCCAGGTGTGCCATATAGGGTGGCGGATGGAACCAGTAAGCGGCGAAGTGACCTGGTGCGCAGTCCTAGTACCGCTCAAAATTGGGGACCTCTAAGCCCCTGAGATGATACAGCAGCACTAAAGTAGAGAGACTGATCCTCGCTTGCTTTCCCTCCCAAATCAGCTGCGTCAACTGGGTTCTGAGTGCGCTAAAAAAGTGTCTCCCCAGGCTATATGGAATATTGGTGAATAAATATAATAGTTTGGGCAGTAACACCATCTTGATGACAGAAATGCGCCCTGCCATTCAACATTCTTCGCATGCTCAAAAAAACATTTCGCTGGATCCCCTCCGACACAAGGAAAACAGTCACCCACGCTCTGGTCACGAGCCGACTGGACTATGGAAACACCCTCTACGCAGGTACTACCGCAAAACTCCAGAAGAAACTCCAACGAATCCAAAACGCCTCAGCCAGACTCATATTAGACATCCCACGCAACGAACACATCTCTGGCCACCTTAAAGACCTCCACTGGCTTCCCGTCAATAAGAGAATCACTTTCAGACTGCTTACCCACGCACACAAATCACTCTACGACATCGGTCCAGAATGCCTCAACTCACGACTGTCCTTCTACACCCCCTCCCGCCATCTACGTTCTTCCAACCAAGCCCTCGCCACTGTACCTCGCATCAACAAGACCACCATGGGAGGCAGATCCTTTTCATACCTGGCTGCTAGAACATGGAACTCACTCCCCGCCTACCTTCGCCTTACCCAGAACCACCTAGCATTCAGAAAGCAACTTAAAACTTGGATATTCGACAAGTAATCCCCCCCCTTCCTAAGCGCCTTGAAACCCTCTGGGTATGTAGTGCGCTATACAAATTCTTTGACTTGACTTGACTTGTAGCCATTTGGTGATGGTATCAGTGATTTTATCCAGGGCTGTCCCGTAATTGGCTCTGATCTGGATGTCCTTTTGCCTAGTTATTCGGATACTTAGGTATTTCAACTCTTCTGTTTCCCAGACCAAGGGGAAGTCCAGTTGGTGTGGTTGCGTTTTTTCCGTCAGGGGGAACATCGCAGATTTGCTCCAGTTAATTTGTATTCCAGTAATGACTCCGAACTTCGTGATTTCGTGCAGGATGGGATTGAGATTCTCTTGGTGCTTCTTGACATAGAGCGTCATATCATCCGCGTAGAGCGAGATGAGTTGCTGGCGGGCGGGATAAATCAGCGCACAGTGATTATGGTGCTGTCTAAGCTTTGCTGCCAAGGGCTCGATGGCCAGAGCAAAAAGGACGGGGGACAACGGGCATTCCAAATGTGTGCCTCTGTTAATGCTGAAAGGGGTAGATCTGAACCCACTCAGTAACACCACCGCCGTTGGCTGGCAGTATAGTAACCATACCCAGTCCAAAAAACTGAAGGGCATTCACATACGTTCCAGAGGCCTAATAGGTCAGCCCATTCGAGCGAATCGAACGCCTTTGTGGCGTCTAGGAATATAGCAGCCGCCTCACAGTTACGGTCTATGTCTTGCAGCACCGCATGTAGCGTGCAAAAATTGTGCGATATTGCCCGATTTGGAACAAATACGGCCTGACCTGGTAGAACCAGACGCTCCATCAGGAGGTTAAGGCGCTTAGCGAGAACTTTTGCCAAAATTTTAGTGTCGCAATTTAGCAGAGACAGAGGGCGGTATGAATCACAGTGTGCAGGGGGCTTGCTAGGTGTTAATAGGGAGGTGATCAGAGCTTTGGGGGAAGTAGGGTTGTCATGATCTGAGGTTGCAGACACCATCCGGTGCCCTCTCAGTTTGGGGTTCCAGATGGCAGACTGTGAGCTAGCCAGGAATTAAGTCAACATGTTCTGATGGTATGAGTGGGCTCAGTCCCCATAGTTTTGAAGCTTATGTTGCCTAAACGTGCAGTCAAACTGCAAAAGTAAGATACATATGACACCTTGAACTGGTGTAACCACACTTCTCAAACATTAATTTTTACTGCTATACTATACTGAATATAGGAGGTCCTGAAGTTAGGAGGGGTGTTGATTTGATTCTAAAATCCACTAGGCAGAGTGTAAAAATGCTTGTGAGCTGGAAGAATGGTGATGTGAACCAGGACACCCAGAAGACAATAAAATCCATGTAATACATCTTCTTGAATTATTCTGTCTTCAAATAAATGCTAAGTACCCAATGAGCTAAAATGGACAATTTTTCAATTTTATTTTTAAAGATCAAAACCCGTGTTGAATACTAACCTCTGCCAGCCACACTTCCTTCAAGACCTGTTTTGAAAAACGTGATTACTCCTACAGAACGTTCTCGAAAATATTCTATGCTCCAGTGGGGAATAGCATTTGGAAGGGAGGCTGTACACCTTTGTCACACTATCCAGGATATGCTGGTCAATGGCCAACCTCGCCTATTCCATGTCTATTGCTGAAATCTAATATCAACTCCATCAGGCCAGTACAGAGTAGAGTGAGTGAACGTTTTGCTTTAGCAACCTGGATTCAACCTCAACACCAACCTCACTCTCAAAGAACACATTGACAAGAAAACAAAGTTGTCCCTCCCAAAAACAACTATTCAAGCTCTTGTACTACAGGCAGCACCACACTTCATCTAGGGATTCAAGAAGTATACCCACACCACAGCCATTCTAACAGAACTCC
Source organism: Lissotriton vulgaris (assembly GCF_964263255.1). Taxonomy (NCBI): domain Eukaryota; kingdom Metazoa; phylum Chordata; class Amphibia; order Caudata; family Salamandridae; genus Lissotriton; species Lissotriton vulgaris. The sequence continues at coordinate 2,111,180,535 of NC_141689.1, read as the reverse complement.
ATTAGTTCCACTTACTAGCCCATACCATCTACAAAACCAGTGCTTCATTTACAGAGTCATTGTGCCTGAGCACCATGAGAAAGAAGGCAAAGATACATTTTAAAAAGTAGGCCAAAAGGCTACCTCCATCTTGCATTAAGGATCTGGAACAACATCCCCGTACCCATCAGGACTGACCCAACACTGGTCCTATTTATTAAAGAGGAATGCTGTGTTCTTAGGTCTACACCAGCTAGCTGCCTTGTGGCAAGAGTGATCCGTAAAATAGTTCTGATCATGTCCAACAGGCACACAACTGAGCAGAAGACTGTAGGAATCGTTGCATGCTTTTGCCAGATGGGTTTCTGCATAACCATCTAAATGGCAGAAACTGTAAAAGATAGCAATCACTTTAGCCAAAATTTACACATCTACATCTACATTACTAGTATCTTTCAAATCAAAAGTAGCTGACACTCTCTTTCACGGGGCAACAAAAGAGACATTGTTTTCTGATGAGAAAGGGATCTGTTCTTTTAAAATCATTCTGAGGCAAATGATCTAGATCGCTAGCATCCTTTTCTGAACTGCTACTTTGCTTAAATTGCCTTCAATAATTTATTAGACTCCTAATCAAAGTATAAAGTGATTAAATTAGTTTGAGAGTTGTTTCCCATTGCGGAGCTTAAGAAAATGTCAGTTCTTTAGTACCTCAGTACGGATTGGGCTGCAGAGGATTTAGGGCACACTAACATGGAAACAATGGTATTTGGAAAGCTACGATCTAAACCAAGGTAACATGTACAAGCGGCCTAAACCGTTGCATTCTATATTTGGGGATGGTGATGCAGTATCTGAGCTCCCAGCTTTGTTCAGGATATGCAATTCGTTATTGACGCAGGGGCGTAACTTCGGGGTAGAGGGGACTGGGGGAGGTGTTACGCTCCCCCCTAATAAGGAAAATGGTACTTACCAGTATGCATCTGTTCTTGGCATGTAGAGCTGCAGAGTTGTACACTGTGTACAATCTGCAGCTCAAATGCCCCGAACATGTATTTTCTGCAAAATAGTTAGGTACAGTTGCTTTCAGTCGGTATTGTGAAATGGCAATCTGATTTCACTGGTAATTTTTACATACACACAGTAAAAACACACACACTCTCCCCTACTCTGTTTTAAAAGTCCTCAAAATTTTTTATTTTTCAAAATATTTTGTTTTCTCTCTTAGTACTCCTACTAATTCCCATTCCAGTCCCTTTCCACTGCCCCTTAGGCCCCTCTCATGTACTCTGCTTGTTGTATATTGTATTTAAACATTGTATGCTAGCCTGGTTGTCGGAAAATCTGAAGTTCCCCTTTCCCCAGTTTTACTGACCAAGCTACGCCCCTGCATTGACGTGTAGACCACTCATATGCAATGAATTCAAAATTCATTCCAATCCAATGCACCAACTATGCAGCACATAATTCTATTTTCCATTATTCATTGACCCAAAGCAAGAGTTTGTAGGGACTGACGGAGGCTGAAGATGGATGCGTTTCAGATCGCCAAAGAAATCGCTTTTGTTATTGAAGCGAGCTATATCTTGAAATGTCATTGGTGCCAATGCCTACAAACATAACAAAGGTAACAATGGAACTATAAATATAACTGGGAAGGCATTTCAAATACACTGTGACAAGGGTAATTATGCAAAAGAATGGAGCAGGACTTCATGCCCCAAGCTCTTGCCTTTGGGGAAATGCTACTGATAGAAGTTGACTTTGTTGTGATCCTCAGGTTCAATATATTTATCTCTGATTGTTAAATAGTACGATCCCAATAACGTATGTGACAGGGTCCTGTTTCAGAGACTGTGCTCAGATTGTATCACTTAGTTTGTCTAAGATCTTGTAATTAACAGCCATCTTAGCAGGCATATATCACTCTTTAAACAATCAGAGACAGTCAACTTCCAGCTATCTTTTTAGATGTTACTGGACCTGCATCTGAAAGCTACCCCCACACAGTCAACACCCACGGTGCCCTAAAGTCTAAAAGAGGCATTAGAATGAGCTGCTATGGGGTGCCATATTTAACACCTTTGTAATGAAGGCATGGGAAGTGCAGGGTCCAGCTAAGCAACGATGGGCCTGTCTAGAGTCATTCAATGCAACGCTTACTCCTATCTGATTCACAGCCATGAGGAGAGAAGATGAAGCAGATTTTGGTTTCTCTTACAACATTCACGCTGGGATCTCTGTCTTTAATACTGACTGAAACTCTGCCTTCCAGTTTAAAAAATAGCTGAGGTTACATGATTCGATTACAGCTGCACCAGCGGCTAGGAGACTTAATTTGAACGAAATCGTGATACAGCATGGCCAAATTTCTCTGAGAAGCGGTTACAAATCAAACATCTTGTCAATTCCTAAAAGAACTACCATATTTAACTACTAAAATATGTTGGAGTATCAAGGAGAGAAACACATGCATCATTTAAAAAAAATCTACCAATAAAAACAATGGCTTTACAGACATATTTATCACATGAACAATGTTACAACGTGATTTACGTTACAACTAACCTTCTTAATTCTCTTACAGGGACAACGTAGTTTCACCTTTTGGTTACAGTTTCCAGAACAATCCCCTGGATGGCAAATTTCTTTACATCGATGACCACAAGGCAACTGAAAGGGAACAAAGGTTACTAACCCACATTCTCTGTTATAACATCAGCATTACTCAAATGACACACAATTTAAACAATTAACAAGTGAACCAACGTGTAAGACTTCTTACAGTGATCTCAACTTGATAATTTGCTTCTGGTTGTTTCAACAAATTTAGGGTTTGGAATTAAGCATTCACTGTATTTATCGAGTTTGTAAAAATATATACACCATCCTACATCTCAAGGCCGGCGGGGCCTAGTATTGAGGTTAAACACAGCAACGTTGCAGGTCATAGTAAATTCCACCGCCTACAACCATTATGAAGAAGTCATGATGGGTCCCTAATAAACGAGGCAAAATAAACAACCATAGCAATCCCTACCGTCCTCTCAACAAGATGACCCACCTACTTCATTCGGCATCATTTTCAGATGGGAACCCCAACGAATTTCTATTAATGCATTGAATAATCAGTAATTAAATTAGCCTGTGCCCTGATCTAAATCTGGCCCTTGTGGGCGGGCCTGCACAGATATCCATGATAATCATGATGTCCATACCTAATAAAACCGGTCCCTTTTGCCTGACCAGCCAGCCCCATTGATATTTTTTCCATGCCAATGATCTAAGGCTAGGTGTTTCCTTTTTATTCCGCAGACCTAAAATCTTATTTTTAGCAGCACTCAACAGTAGAGTGATCCGCGACCGTTTTGAGACGTTAATGGGTAGGAGAGATGCTCCATCACCCGAAGAATTATATACGCTGGGAGTCTAATTAGATTGACCTCAAAGATCTGGTCGACATCATCTAGGATATGTTTCCTACATCTCTGAGACAATGCTGCAAAACATGAGGAAGTGACTCGGAGTTGCCACAGTTTCTCCAGCAGAAGTCCCTTCGGCTAGCATCCCAAATGGGGATATAATACCAGTGCATCGCAATTTTCGTGTCTCCCTCACTCCTGCGCTAAACGTATTTAATCAAAGTCTGAAGAAAATCTCTCCACATTCCGTAGCCGTAACTGTCCGCACTAGTTCAGACTCCCATCTCATTTGACCGGCTGTTTGAGTGGTATTACAGTTAAGAGGCTTGTAGATTTCAGATATCAGGCGTTTATCATCAGATATGAGGAAAAGCAATTGTTTCAAATCTGATCAGATGCTTAGAAGCCAATTGATTTCACCGTTCTACTTGTCACTCAATGTCTCACTTGAAAACAGAATGTTTCAGACTCGGGGAGGCCATAGTCTAGCTTGACCTAGGTTCAAATGATTTGAGGCCTAGAGCGTTTAAGAAATCTCCCATTCTCTTACAATTGATAGTCTTTTGTATCAAATATTGGGCTACATTCATACCTGGGAAAAATTTTTGGATAACTAGTAAAGGGAGAGAGGAGAGATGACATCCCTTTTCTAGACATATCTGAATCCTAAGAGGATGACACAGCCCTCGTGACAGTGGAGGAATATAAGACCCAAGAGAGGTACCTCTTGGGCATGCAGGGTATCTTCCAAAAATGTTCTCCGGCATTTATCTGGTCTACCAAACAGCAAGCTTTTTTCCCCTGCTGCCCTCCACCATTCAATCATGTTCCTCATCTGGGCAGCATGGAAATAATTTGTGACATGGGAAACTCAGTGCAGTTCCCCCTCATTTGTTGGTGCATACATCATACGTTTTGGGAGCTGTGCTTTCTCTCCCGCTGTCCCCAATATGAAGCTGTTCAATCTGTGCTGAATGTCCACTAGAATGCCCTTTGGTGTTTGCAAGGGGAGCGTTTGACCCAGGTATAAAAATAGAGGGAGGGCCATCATTGTAAAAGCAGCAGCAATGGCTCTTAAACTCAATCTAGACATTACTGCTTACAGAAAAAGTTCTTTACAACCCTCTTTTTGCAGGAACACTTTTATGGGTCTTAAAATGTCTTTCCCCAGGTACAAATACCCTTCCCTCCGTGGGAACTGAATTTTATCTTGGGTTCACATTTAAACCTATTCACCAAGCTTTCTTGCAGCATCATTCTTGGGAAGCTGCTTTGCATTTGGTTATAACATCTGCACGCAGGTCCGGGAGATACAGGCATTATGTTCTCATTAGCTTTATACAGTGTTGCATAACAACAAAGAGACCATGAGGACTCATCCACAATGTCTCCCCATGGTGATTTTGGACTTCCATGTGAATCAGATAGTTACATTAACAAAGTTCTTTCAAAATCCCACTTCCTCCATAGAGAGATCTCTCCATACATTAGATGGCAGGAGAGTTATTATGTTTTATCCCAACATAACAAAATATAATGATATTCAAACAACTATTTGTGAATTATAGTCCCTTGCACACAGGACTGGCCACTTCCAAACACCCACTGTCCAGATTAATAATTTCTTACACTCTATTATGCTACCAAAAAGCAATTTTCTGGCAAACCAAGGGCACATTCTACCAGAGGTAAAGTAGCCTTTTCAGATAAAAGGTGAGGATGAATTACATATATTCTTGGAAAACGTGCTCCGGGATCCCGCATGTGGGCAGAACTATTCAGTGCTCCTCAATACCAATGGAGATCCCAAAAGGAGAATATTGGGCCACGTTCTATCAGCGTATTAAACCTATAAACACCTTAGTAGAAATCCTTGACTGTTCACATAAACTAGCACCAAAGAGTCATGAGTACAAACAGAATACTTGGTTAGGCACCTGGAGTGTACTTGCCCGTTAAAGTGTGCAGTCCCATAAAACGGTTTAAGGAAGATCCCAATAAAATTAATGAAGATTAGTTTATCATACACAGAGCATTACATCTGGAGATATGGTGACTAATAGTTCTTGTACATTAAATTCTAATATTTAAATGATGAACGTGTGGAAGATATGCATGTGATTATCTCTGCCTTTAAAATGAGGCCCTTCCAGTACCTGGTAAGACTTTTATTTGCTGTTGCCCCTGTACTCCTAGATATGCAGCACAAACCTTAATAAATACGTGAAAATCAAGCAATGTATCTGCTTCTTGTACTTTTGTTTTGTCATTGCAGCTACCAACAATATAGCTACATAGTTTTAGCAAAATGTTTTCGGCATTATAGTCAACGAGGAACATTCCAACTTAAAACACATTCTTACAAGTTGAGTTAGTTATTGATGTTTTCTGTTATTTGGGATCTATTGTATCATAGATGGTAATTGAAGTAAGCATGACTAATAATACAGTCCCATTTAAATTAATAAAAATGTACCTCTTTTGGACACTGATTCTTACAGGAACTTAGCATATCCTTTTGTTCTCCTACGGCAGCAACCATTGTCCTAATTAAAGAAAACACACACACACAATGCACTTAATAAAAGGGCCCGTTGAATAACATTCGATTATGTTAGAAACTGAAATCATTAAGGCATTCAATACTATATAATAAATTACATTCTTACTTAAGAACTATAGATGCTAAAGAAAAGTAAAAATGCCTTTCTTCACAGCTACAAATTAATGCTCCACCATATTTCACTTATTTCCAGGACCGCAATAGCAGCAGATTACTAGAGTCTTCTGATGCTTCAGTAAAAGGAGGTTGTGAAAGTGTATTGCTACAGACCACACCAGATTACGATGCTGGTGAAAATGAACACAGGGTGCATGTAGTCTGGCTTTTGGAAATTTGTTAGAAATGGGATCTCTAGTTGGCTAAGGCTTGTGCCAAAGCCAGGCAGAGACCACCATTCTAGTCAGGGCAAGGGAGTTACACGCCAAAGATAACCCCAGCTCACCCCCTTGGTATCTTGGCACAAGCAGTCAGGCTTATCCCAGAGGCAATGTGTAAAGCGTTTGTGCAACACACTCACTCAGCAGCAACACACTAGGCACACCACAAAAGGAACTCCACACAAGGTTATATATAAAAATAGCCTTTGTATTATCATAAACACATTAGAATAGTAATCACACCATATACACTGTGCCACCTGGCACTAGGCAATATTTACCGGGGATTATTTACACCTGACAGGGCCAATTGGGCCACTGTCAGAACCGTCACAAGCACAAATAGTAAATGTAGAACTAATAGTAAATATAGAACACAACCAGTAATTACTGGCAAAATACTGTACTCTGCATCATCTCCTGCAACATAAATCATATTATACAAGCAGCATCACATTAGGCGTGAAATACATTCTGCGCCAACCTCATAAGCATGAACGCATTATGCAGTAACCTCATAGGTCTAAACGCATTAGACAATAACCTCACACATAAGCACATTATGTATAAATCACGGTGCATAAATTACAGGACATAAATCACATTTCCTGAGCACCACATAAATCACATTAGGGCCTGGCGCCCTATTAATCTCACAGTCACCCTGGCCAACTGGCCTTCTTGGGGGGCTCAAATTCCCTATGTCCACAATGTCAGGGCGGCTGCCAATGCAGCTGAGTCTCAAAGAGCACAATTGCGCAAACCTAAACGATGCAGCTGTCACTAAGTGCTGTACAGATGGAAATCAAATAATGGCACTGGCACCACTGTGCCCTCTCTTGTCCCACTCAGGGACTTTTATGCCAATCTGCCCAAAACGTTGCAGCTGCCCGCGCTGTTGCGGTGCAGCTGGGAAGAAAGTAAAGGGGCCTGGCACCACTGTGCCTCCCTGTACCACTCAGGGACTTTGTAAAACAGATTGTGCCCAGGTTGCAGCTGCCCGCTACGGCGGTGCAGCTGTGAACAAATACAGGGGCCCTAGCACGGTGCTCTGGACTGGCACTAACCCCACCGAGTGACGAGAAATGCCCCCAAGCCTCCACGGAGACTTTGTAAAATGATGTGGCCACGTTGGAGCGGCCCGCTCTCTATCAGGCCCGCTCAGTTCACCAAGACAAGCACGGGCATCTCGGTGCCCTCTGGACCCCGCGGGGGCCCTATAAACCGATGTGGCCCAAAACTTAACTTTGTACTGGCACTCATAGTGCCTGAGGCACCCCATACACTGGGCTCCCCAGTGTGCCCCCTGCAGTCCCCCACTCACCGGGCTGGTCTGGGGAGGCTTTCCTGCCACTCAAGACAACGGGGCTGCCACTGTGAACCTCAACGACAGTCAGGCGGCGGCCCCACACACAGGGCTGCTGCTTGCAGACTCTGTCTCCCCTCTTCGCGCTGCTGACACCGCAGGGCTCTCTCTTTGCACACGGGAGCTCCGCTTTGCCGTCAGCCGTTCTCCTTTTCTTGGTGACAGAGTTCAACTGATGCCACACTAAGGGTTCAGGGCCTTAGGGGCACCTCTTGGGGATCAGGATATCACCCTAGCATAGGCTAGAAGGGTTCAGGCAGGTCCAGTTGCAGGTCAGCTGGACAGATGAAGTGAGGCTTCTGGAGCATATTATGACCCAGTAGATCAGAACAGAAGGTTAGTCAGGTAACCCTTGGAGTCACTTCAGCCTGGGATGAAGGGTTCCTTCTCAGCAAGTAGGGCAGCCTTGCAGTGGAGTAGCAGGGCAGCAGGATAGCAGGATAGCAGCCTTTCCGACAGCAAAGCAGCACAGTAGTCCTTCTTCCGTAGTATCCACAGGTGTACTAAAGAGCTGGGTATGAGGGTCTAATATTAATAAATGATTGGTGCCAGCTTTGAAGTAGAAGAAGGTCCTGAAGGTCCCCCCGCCCCTCAGAGGTGTTTGGAATTTCCTGCCTTCCTGCTCTGGCCCAAGCTTGTCAGGGCGCATATAAAACTAGTGTCAAACCCTTTGTGAATGTGCTCAGGCAGAAGCTTTGTGAGGTGCAAGTGTAGTAGATGGCAGCTCCGCCCCCTATCAAGATAGAGATGACTCATCCAGCCAACGCCTATTCCCCCTTTGTCTAATTATCTTTGGAGCAATACACAAAGTCAGCTTCCAGCTACAGCTAGTTATGTGACCCAGGATACAGGCACCAGGAACCAACTGTTTAGGACAGGAAAATGCCAACTTTCTAAAAGTGACACACTAAAGTATACAAAACAAGCATTGGAAATGCAATAGGTCTCACATTAGAAAAGTTGGAGCTAATGGTCTTGTAAATGACAAATATTTTATTTATTTGTTGGTTTTAAAAATAGCTAAATTGATAGATTTGTCATTTACAATGCCAATAGTTATAACTTTCGCGAATGTGACACCTATAGCATTTGGAATGCAACATGTTTTGTATTTACGTGACTTAGATGGCAGCTCTGGTCGTTAGGCCACATCTCTAGAGAGCAGGAGAGTGCAGCAGGGGAGAGAAGCACAGCAATGAAAAAGGTCTCGCATTAGGAAAGTTTGAGCTATTGGTAATGTAAAGGACACATTTTTTATGTATGTGCTTGTTTTTAAAATAGCGAAATTAATAGCTTTGTTATTTACAATGCCAATAGTTTTATCTTTCGCAAATGTGACACCTATTGTAACACAATATGTGTTGTAGCACTGAGTGGTGTGAGGGTGAGGGGTGTGAGGGTGAGGGGTGTGAGGGTGAGGGGGGTGAGGAGTGTGAGGGTGAGGGGGTGTGAGGGTGAGGGTGAGTGGGTGTGTGTGTGAGTGAGTGTGTGAGGGTGAGGGTGAATGAGGGTGTGTGAGGGTGAGGGTGTGATGCTGAGTGAGGGTGTGATGCTGAGTGAGGGTGAGACCTCAGCGGCATGAAATGCCAGCAGTGCACATGTTTTGTATTTGATCTTGATTGTAAAAAAGAAGGTATCATCCACTACAGGACGTATTAATTAACTCGGAGGAAGGTCGCAAAAGTAGCTCTTGGAATAGTGTGACTTTTTTCAAATAATTTTAGGAAATGGCTGCTAGGAATGGTCTGACAAATGTGCGTTCGTTTTAAAGGACTTAGCGCTGGTTATTCAAATAGATAGTGAGGAGAGGGGAGAGTGAGGACAGGGGAGAGTGAGGAGAGGGTAGAGGGAGGGGAGAAAGGGGGAGAGTGAGGAGAGAGAGGGGGTAGTGATGAGAGAGGGGGAGAGGATACACAGAGGAGAGTAGAGAGAGGAGAGTGTCAGAAAGGGGAGAGAGTGAGTATAGAGAGTTGAGAGAGAGAGTGAGGGGAGTGGGAGAAAATGCGAGTGAGGATAGAGGGTAGAGGTGAGGAATGAGGGAAGAGTGTGAGGGTGTAGAGGGAGGGGATAGAGAGAGGAGAGGGGATAAAGGGGAGAGAGTGAGAAGAGAGGAAAGAGGGGATGTTGAGGGGAGAGGGAAGATGGGAGGGGGAAGAGTTATTTTCCACTTTTCAAAAAGCCTTTAAAAAATAGTTTACAGGAATCTACAAAGATATGCGTGTCAGTGAAATCATTTAATAAAGTACACTGTGAGATTATTTTAAAATTCAGGTCATATATGTATAAACAGCCACGTATATGCAGTGTACAAAAAGTAATAAAACGTTGCAAAAAAACGTAAAAAAGCAATTATAGCGCAGGCTCAAAGAAGACAATTGTCCGATGCATGGAGGAGACTAAAATCTGTTTGGAAATGCCTAAGAATATATACTGTTTGTCGAGTGGATCCGTAGAGAATCAAAGAAGGAAGAGAAGGACCATAGGTTTCATATTCTTATAAATAAGACCCAAGTATTTACATTGGGAATGGGAATTAAATGATAGAAGTATCAACTGCCAAATACCTGAACCTAACTCGCTCGCTCTCATACTGTTTTTTTCTGGATTTTGGAAATGCAACAATTAACCTGCTGACAAAATAAAAGGTAAATGTGCTGATTTAAGTAATGCTGCATGAATGCTAGTGAGTGGGAAAGCTGCTTAAAGAGTTTAGAAGGGGGAGGAATGTTCCCAGTGCCTTGTCCTTATAGTTTAAACAGCTGCTGGGAGAGGAATTGGGGATGCACAGGCACGGCTTGTGGTTTCACTGCGTCTGTCGTGGGCTCTGTATGGGGTGGATCGACAAATTATTTAAAACTGTGGTGCACTTTAGCACAACGAAAAAATGGGTGGGTGGGGGTGTTGTCGATTATAGCATGTGCTATTATTCACTTATTGTCCCTGTGCTTTTCCTTAACTATACCATGTTGTACTTGGACATTATACGTGTGTATGGCACTGGAGAGAGTTGCTTATGTGCTGCTCTCAGTGTTCAGCTGGGGCATTACAGGCAATACAAAGCTTAACTTAGACTAGCGTGTGAGCGGAAATTATTACAATTAATGTTGATGAGCTGCTCAAGGCCTCTGCAATGGAACCCATGGTGTTGGATGAAAGGGTAAGGCACAGTGCAATTTTGAAGTACATACTTTTGTGAAGAATACCGAAGAAAATGAGATCCGTCCGAAACAGAAAATTTAAACAAGTGTTCGGTTGAAAACGAGGAACGTCCAAAACAGAAAATCGGTCAGAAAATTATAGTGCATGTTCGGATGCAGGCTTCTACTAAATAAACAATATTGGATGAACGTACATTGAATGGCAGTTAAATCCATGTGGCAGTTGATTCCATTCAGGAGAGAAGAGCCCCGTGCACAGAGTGAGTGAAAGAGCAAACCCTGTGACGTAGTTACTACGAGGCAAGTAACTGGAGGTGTCTCACGCATTGTTAAACAACGTGGAGGCCAGTTCGGAAGGAAAACAAGTTAAACAAGTTCAATAAGGAGACACGAAACTGAAAGCACGGCCGGCCGGCCGTGAAAGCCTTTGATGTAGCAGGGGGTGGAGCGGCACCAAGCTGGGCAACAGATGGCTGGCGATTTGATGCTGTGCACGCGCATTTTAGGTCAATGCGCTTGCGCATTGACCTAAAAGCGCACGGGCACAGCATCAAATCGCCAGTCTAGTTAAACCTCTGTTTAAGCCCCTATAGTCTCGCTCCGCTCAATGCGCATGCGCATTGAGAGGCGAGACCTAAAAAAGTATACAAAAAAAGTGATGGATGGAATGCTTGAATTAGTCTCAGCCCCTGGTAATTACCCGGGCTGCATCCCAATCCATTGTTATTTTGCACACCATGTCATCTCAGTTTGGACCCAACTATATGCAAATCAGTCTTGGCCCTGCTCCAATCGGAACAGTCCAGCCCAAACTGCCAAGCCAGGTCCTCCTTAAATCAGAACAGAAGCAACCCAGGCCCGGTTTTGCCATGCTAATGGGCCCATCAGCTGGGTACAGCTTGGTTCCAATGACACAGTGTGGACAGGATTCACATCTGGGCATACCCGTCCCACTTAGGGAGATACACTAAAGAATACAAAAAAGTGATGGATGGATTGGTTGAATTAACCTCAGCCACTGGTAATTTTTCAGGCAGTATTCCAATCCAGTGTTATTTTGCGCACCATGTGATCTCAGTATGGACCAAGCTATATGCAATTCAGTCTTTACCCTGCTCCAATATGAACAGTCCAGTAGCATTTTCAGAACTGTGACTTAAAAACCGACTTTACCATTAAAGAGGGTTGTACATTATAACTCTTTAGACACCAAACTCAACATTCCTACTTGCTCCCAAGTGAAAGTTAGCATTTATTAAATTTAATAAGATGACCGAATGTTATCGTGTGGGAGAGGTTGGCCTTGTAATAGTGTAAAACAAATGTAAGAGTTTTTCACTACCATGACATGTAAAACATAAAGTACATGTCCAACATTTTAAATACATCACAATCTGCCCTCTGAGTTGCTTAGAGCCTACCTTAGAGGTTACTTATATGTTTTGAAAAAGAAGGCTTGGGTCTGGAAAAAGGTATATTTTGTCAGGTCCAAATGACAGTTTAACACTGCACACACTGGTTACAATTGCAGTCCTGAGACATGTTTAAAGGCACTGCTTAAGTGGGTGGCATGATAAGTGCTGCAACCCCACTAGTAACATTTAATTTACAGGCCCTGGGTACATGTGGTACCACATTACTAGTAAACTAGCAGCCCGTCCCGACCTTGTCCGGGAGCAATCAGGCTTCCTGACCCCCGCCCGCCCCGACATTGTTCAGCAGCCCGGGACTCCACCCGCCCAACATTGTCCAGCAGCCCGGGCCCCTGCCAGCCCCGTCCCCCGCTTGCCACGTCCCCCGCCTGCCCCGACCCCCGCCTGCCACGACATTGTCCGTGGGTCCCCCGGAGCCTTACCTCAGCCACCGCTCCTCCCCCGCGCTCCTCAGTTCACTGCTCCGCCGCTCCTCCCGCCTGTCCGCCGGTCCTCGCTGCCTGTCCGCCGCTCATCACCGCTCCTCCCCCACACCATGTCCGCCGCTCCTCCTCGCGCTCCTGGACGCCGCTCCTCCCCGCGCTCCTGACGTCAGCACGCAGGTCGCGGCCGGCGCTACTTCGAAGGGACTACTTTTTTTTTTAAGGTACGTTTTTTAAAAACCCAATATTTTTATAGTTTATATAGCCTATGTCCATCTGCACACCCTGACGATTACAATGATGTATCGGGTGTGTGGATTGGTGCAGTGGTTCCCGAGTTTACCCGTCTCAAAGGTTCCAAGTTCTTGCTTTATAATAGTAGCATAGATTAAATGTGCCAATTAGTTGTAAGCCAATTTCACTATGTTTAAAGGAGAAAGCACAAGCACTTTACCACTGGTTAGCAGTGATATAGTGCAGTCAGTGTTATAGTGATATAGTGTGGAGTCTCCTAAAAGCCAACACTAAAGGGTTCAGAAAACAGGAGGGTGAAGACTAAAAGTTTGGGGATGCAGAAAGGGCAATGTCCAACAGTCTTCTTTTTCTGGGTCAAACCTCTTTCCCTACATAGATGCTGGCACATCATGATTTATTAATGCATCTCATATTATCAATCGATATTACTTTTAACAAGACTGATAATTTGGTCCTTTCAATGTCTCTTCCTTGAATATGGTATTTCATTTCTTGTTGCTGTCTGCATTTTTTTATGTACATTTCTAAATAATGCTATTAGGTATTAGATGTTTACCTAATGCTGTACGTCTGCTCTGCATATTTAATTTGATATAAATTAGCATTACATTGCATAATGTAATTATGGTTCAACTTCAAATGCGTTTTGCCTATTTACTCGTGATGGTGGACTTTAAAAGCATGTCTAAAATATTATGCACGGTCTACAACAGTAAGACTCTTATGAAGTGCCTCACCTCCATTCTTAACCTTAAGAGCCTTATAAGTCCAAATGGTCCAGTATCCTCTTTAGATTCAGCTAGTGAGGCATGTTCCACCACAGTGTGGTTTTCCCTTCAATATTGACATAGGCTGCAAATCACTGCTGTTCATGTAATATCTAAGTGGTGCAATGGATTATAGATTACATCTCCCCGGCTGTCTTCATACAAGCCTCGTATATACCAGTTGACCTCCCAGAATTAAATAAAGAATAAAATATACTACTTTTTTTTATTTTTTATCTTTTTATTGCAAAACATGCTCCAGTAAGATCACATAGTGGACGGCAGTGTTAATACATTGATACATAAAAGACCTCATCATATACATTGCATGTCACCATCACGGCCAGCAGGAAAAAGCCAAACCTCTCGTATCCCTCCCAACCCTGACCAGGAATGTCTGGGGCCCACACCGGTGAGTTTTCCATGAATGAACTTCACTACGCCTTGAAGTATCCCCCCTTCCCAAACCCGACCTGCGCCCTCCCGCGCCACCCATCCAACCTCATCCCCCTCAAGAAGGGAGCGGGACTCAGGGCCCTCTGCAGCTTTTAATCGGACTCAGAGTCTGCCTAGTATGCGGAGTGATGGTATGCGGAAAGAAAGTTGCGGAATAATGGGTGTTTTCCCTCCCCCGGTAAGTACATTGGTGGCACTGCGGCCCACATCTCCAGCAACATACTCATATTTTTTCACCACCCATCTGAAAAATGCACAGGTCTCTCTCATTGATGGCCAGCACCGACATACACTTTTAGACACACCTCCCGCCACAAGTTTTAGAATTGCGAACTTTAGAGCTGGTAGCTACGTTCGAATCTCAGCATCAGCTCAACATCCTGTGATTCCAGGCAAATCGCTTTGTCTCCCCGTTCCTACCACAAATGAAGGTGTTCTTCTGTAATGTAAATTGTGCTCATGCCATGTTGTCGAGTTCGCGCTATATAATTTTGCAAGGAAAAATAAAGTAGGGAAACTCGAGTTCACACTTTACTGAACGCGCACTCTTAAGTGCAGCAGCAGTGCACTGTGAATCGGAGCGTTTCACAGACCTGTCACAGATAGGAAATGCTATCAAAACAAAATCCTACAAAACAATATACTACTGGCCGGCAGCAATTCATACCCGGACAACGTCGGGACGGGCTGCTAGTCAGCGTATAAAGAAATACTCTCTTCCCAGCCACCACCCATATCTATTCCCCACACCAGTGGGTCTGCCCGCACCCAAGTCGCCAACGGTTCCAGGGCCAATGCAAAGAGGGTCAGGGAGAGCGGGCAGCCCTGCCGTGTGCCTCGCTCTAGTCGGAACTCTCTGGACAGCGAGCCATTTACCCTAACCCTCGCCAGGGGGTCGGTGTATAAGAATCGTACCCATGCTCGGAATTTGTCCCCAAACCCCATCCTGGCCAAGACCGCATTGATATAGCGCCATTCAATACTGTCGAAGGCCATGTGGGCGTCGAGTGACAACAGGGCCGCCGGGACATCCGTTCTGGCCGATGTCATCTGTATTACCCCGTAGAGGCGTCGTAGGTTTAGCCCGGTGTTCCTATGTGGCATAAAGCCCGACTGGTCGGGGTGTATCACGGATTGTATTACTGCTCCCAGCCTGGTAGCCAGGATCTTGCCCAGGACCTTTATCTCAAAGTTAAGGAGTGAGATGGGTCTGTATGAGCTACATAGGTCTTGTGGCTTCCCAGCCTTGTGGATCACCACAATCATCGCCGAGCGCAGGTCCTTTGTCAAGCGTCCAGCCTGGTGGGCCTCATTATACATACGCAGCATGTGGGGCGCTATTTTACTAGCAACACACCGAAACGCCTCAGCCAGGAACCCATTAGGCCCCGGTGCCTTCCCAACCTGTAGCTTGTTCTATTTCCGCCGCGGTAATGTCAGAGTCCAGGATATCTCTGTCTGCCTCTTCCAAGGAAGGCATCTGTAGGGGGGCTAGGAAATCCTCTCATTCTCGTTCCGTCCGCTGCGTGTGGGACCTGTAGACCATTTCATAGTAACTAGCGAACTCTTCCGCTATGCCTGCACTCGTGGTCTGTAGCTGACCCTCCTGTGTCCTAATCCCTGGTACCAAGTTGCGTTCCCTATCTCTCCTTTCCAGCCAAGCTATCATTTTGTTGGCCTTGTCCCCTCGATCATAGAGCTGCCGCTGGGTCACTAACGCTCTAGATCGCGCCTGATCCGCCAACACATCCTGCATTTCTTTCTCTAGCATTCGTAGTCTATGACGCCGTTCTTGCTGTTCCCGAGTTTCCTCCCTGTCCTTCTCCAATTCCAGATATTGCAATTCTAGTCTATCAATCTGCGCTATCTTTTCCTTCCTTCGCTTGCCCGCCTCCGCCTGTACGAAATCCCTCACTACTGTCTTGTAGGCCTCCCAGACTATGCTGTGTGACAGCACCGAGCCGACGTTGTCAGTGAAGTACTGAACTACCCTTTTACGAAACTGTGTCTGAAACCCCTGATCCCTGAATATAAAAGTGTCCAGTCTTGTGGGAGCACTCCAATCCGTCCCAGGGCCCAGGAGCTGTACTTCCACTGGGGAGTGGTCCGAAATGCCTCTGGCCTTATGGCTCCCGCCGCGAAAGGAGTTCATGCCCCCAACTTGGGTGAACAGGTGATTCAATCTAGAACTCGACCCATGCGCCGCAGATATATGTGTATACTGACGAGTGTGGGGGTTATATGCCCTCCAGAGGTCCATCAGACCCATCGCCTGCATAAAATCTCTTAGGTGGCTCACCTTCCCCCTGGACTTCGAATCCGATGACCTGTCCATATCTTCTTTCATTACCTCATTCATGTCTCCCCCCAGGAGCAGGATGCCCGCCGGCATGTCGAGGAGCAGTTTCCCAATGTCTGGAAGGGTAGTACCATGTAGTCGTGGAAGAACATAGAGCGAACAAATGTTAAGGGTCAGGCCCTCCCAATGTCCAGTGATAGCTGCATAGCGCCCTAGGGGGTCCACCCAATGTCGTCCAATCACCAGTGGTAGGGAATTTTTAACTAGTATCCCTGCCCCTCTCGAACCTGTGGTAAAGCCGGCGTGTGCTCTCAGCGTATAGCCAAATCTATTGAGGGCCTTATAGTGGTTCCCAATTAGATGTGTTTCCTGGAGTATGACATGGCCGGGGCCATGCCTAAGTAGGTACTGTAGAACCATAGTGTGTTTAATCTTATTCTGCAAGCTGTTAACCTTCCAGGATAAAACAGTAATCGTCTGTGCCTTTGACTTATGCATCATACATGTAAAGCAGTGCAACTCGCCCGGGAAGTATCCATACTCCTCCACTTCCCGCCACCCTCCCACCCACCACCTGTGTCCCTGGAGCTAAAAGAATATTACCAGAACTAAACTTTCCTGTTGCAAATAAACACTGAAACTTCCCCCCCCCCCCCCAACAGCCGGATCCCCCCCCTCCCTGCTACCCAGCTTCGCAGGCCAAATGGGCCCGACATACCCTAA
Organism: Lissotriton vulgaris; assembly: GCF_964263255.1. Classification (NCBI taxonomy): domain Eukaryota; kingdom Metazoa; phylum Chordata; class Amphibia; order Caudata; family Salamandridae; genus Lissotriton; species Lissotriton vulgaris. Next base: position 2,111,163,315 of record NC_141689.1, on the reverse strand, counting down.
TAAGCAGAGCGCCTGTCGCCCAGGCAACAAAAAACTTGGGAGCAAAAGTGGCAACCAAAAAGCCAGTCCGTGGACATTGCCCGGCCCCAGTCTATTGATATAGTCCACCTCTCCATATCTGCAAGTCCAGATGGGAACAGTCTGTAGCGCTGCCCCCCCACTTGTGTCACCTCTCCCTCCCTCTGCCCCCCCCCCCCAATACATTACCACTTGTCCGCCATGGCGCCTCAGGTTCAGCACAGGTTCATGGCAGGTCTCAGCCTGGCCGTCTCCCAGGAACTTCCAATTTCAGGTATTGGTCCCACCACCTATTGCGATGTCCAGCTACATGTCTCTTGTTAGGCTGTGCTCTATCGAATCAACCCAGGTCTGGCGAGGCCGACAAACTGCGGGTACCCACGATGTCCGGGGAACACCACGATTCTTGAGGCTCACCTCTTCCTGAAACCTGCAACGACGCCGGAGACCGGGCTCCAGTATCTCTCCATCCCCCCTCTCCATGCGGGTCCCGAGAGGGTCGCTCTGATTCTTCGAGCCATGCCATGGCGTCTTCCAGGGATGTGAAAAAGAAGGATTTACCTCTAGCCAGGACCTTGAGGAGAGTCGGGAAGAACATCATGTACTTCAGGCCCCGCGAGCGGAGTTCCTTCTTGACCCCATCAAAGAAGCGACGTTCTTGTTGGACCTTCAGAGTGAAATTAGGGAAGAACCGGATCACTGCATTCTCCAGCCGAAGGTCCCCATGTTGACGGGCCGCCTGCAGAATGGCGTCCCGGTCCCTGAAATTTAGGATCTAGGTGATGATAGTCCTCGGGGGCCCCCGGGCGAGGCGGGGAACTTGACGAAGAACTTGGACAGTCTCTTAGGTTGAAGATGTTGTAGGATGAGGTTCTCCAAGAACAGGTCCATGCTCGGCTCTTCCATTTTTTCCAGAACACCCACCACCCGAATATTGTTCCTCCGGGCCCTCCCTTCCTGGTCCTCCAGCCGTGCGGTGGTGAGTTTCTGTTGGTGGGTGAGATGTTGGACCTGCTGCTGCAACTGTTTAGTGGCCCGTTGAAGCTCCCCTTTGTCTGTGGCGTTACGGGAGGCTTTCTCTGATGTCTTGTTGAGGTCTGCTCGCTGCAGGGCCAGCTCGATGGCCACCTTATCGATTTTAGCGTTGTGCCCAGGGACTGTATCGCCAGCATGATGGCAGACAAGGATGGTTCCGACCCCTCCACTGCCTTCCCAGGGGTGGCAGCACTCCCTCTGCCCGTCGGGGCCGTATATTTGTCGACTGTATTGCCCTGGGCAGTCTCGGAGGACTTTGTTTTGGCATTCTTTTGGGCTGCAGTCCAGAAGTGGCGGGAGTATCACCCCGGGCACCCGAGCCCCCCGCCTTACCTCCTACTGTCCGGCTTCGTGCTCCCGGCCCCATCGTGTCGGGCCCTCGTCGCCAACCCGCTGCACCACTCCAGTCCCTCAAGGGGTAACCAATCACTGTGTATCTTCTTACAGACCCCGCAGTCCTCCCCGCCTCAGTCGTCCATCCGGAGGAGCTCCAGAACCCCTCCCGCCTCACCGATTGCTAGCCTCTGCCGCAGGGTCTTCGCTACTGTAGGAGGTCTCCGCACCAGGATAGAGTTTTCCGAGCCAATCGACACCTGCACCCAGAGAATGGCAGGCCCCGGGCCTGCTTGGTGCCCCCACTGGCCGTCCACACCGACCGAAGGTGCTTCAGATGGTCTCCCCCCCCCTGCGAGGTCAGCAAGGGGGGGTCTCCAGCCAGCGGTCACCTCCGGTACCCCCCAGGCCCACACTTGGCTTCGTGCCCTTCACAGCCAGGGTGGCCACAAACACTTCAGTTGTTCAGCCCCCGCTGCAACGGTGGGCCAAACGGGGACTTCCGGTACGCAGCCCTCGCGGCCCGCCGTCAATTGCGGCCACTCGCCACCGATACTCCCGCCTCCAAGCCGGCCCCGCAGGTACGCGAGGTTGGGGTCGCACTTGCCGGTCCCAGCGGCTGTAGGCCGCAGCAAGGCCCCACACGCTGGATCCGTCCGCACCAGATCGCGGGGGCAGGGAAGGACCGAAGCGGGCTCTGCCAGCACCGGAGCTCGTCCGCTATCGGGTCCCGCAGCCAGGCAGGAAAGGTAGCAGGATTTAAGGGCGGATGTTGAGACCCCCGGACGAGCCCCGGGACTACGCGGCCATTTTCGCCGCCGTCCCCATCATCTAAATTCTTTGTTACAAACTACTCTTTTTAGACGTTACTGAGACCCCCAGTCCCCAACATTATTATTCCTAATATTTCCTTGTAAGGAAAAGAGTGAAACTGTACTACAATAGATTATTATTTGTTTTTATTTATTTTTTATTTAAGACGTTTTCTATAGCGTTGGCCTGTCCCTAGGGTATCGGAGCACTTTACAGCAGATACTAGCAGATACTCATCAGATACATAGCAGATAGTCACCATATACAAAAAAGAAGGGCGACATGTTAATAGAACAACGCACAATTGTGGCACCACCTGGAATGAATTGAGCGTCCTGGGTCTACACTAAGATCCTGGCACCAGTGGTTGCTTTTCTGCACTTTCAGAAGGTCCATTGTTTCCCCTAATTGGATGACTATCATAAAGTAGCTTTATCAAGACATGTAGAAGAGCCTAGCCCACCTTAACCGTCTGGATACATGTCTGAGAATTCAGACACCTTGTATCTGGATTGTCCTTTATGTCAAGCCCTACCTTTGCCCTCTGTATAGCCTGGACAAGCTTGTGCTGGTTCACCCATGTATAGTCTCAACTACAATATGCAAAGAGCATGATCAAAACCTTCTTGTGGGATGCCTCTTGTATGGATGAAAACGTGCAAACAATTATCATGGTTGACCGATAACAGTTGTGATGGCAGTTAGAGGTGGGCATACAGAGGATTTCTCCATCAGTTATTTGAGACACTGAGATCCTTCCCTCCACATAAACATAATGAACCTGAAAGCACTTTTTAGAGCTAAAACCTTCCTTTTTAGTAGCCAAACCCTGAGAGCTGATGAGTCACACAGACAATGCCACAGCCACCAAAATGTGATAGAAATGGGGTCCTTAGAAGTCTGCAGGTGGGCAATAAAGTTGTTGGGTGGACCATCAACAAAAAGGCATATGACAGTTCCAGTGAACATGTTCCGTCTAGTTAGGTGCCTCACAGTCTACTGAGAGTGGTTCTGGCTAATTTAGTGCACAGATTCCGCAGTCTTAGCATCCTGCCATTCGCAGCACCTTTCTTCCTAGTTGCAATACTTTCGGTGAGGCACATTAGTGAACTTCAGGCCCATGCAACTCTGAAACAATATCCATGCTCAATCGGGACAAAGTGGCGCTCATAACTAATCCAACATTTGCTCTCAATGTGTCACCAGTTTCAGATGAATAAGGGGATAAGTCTTCGAACATTTGTTGCACACACCATTGGTGCATGGATAGTTCACAAACTAAATGGCAGGTAGCTCTAGTGTTTTAAGTGGATACAATCAGAGCTCTACATTCTCCAGCTCAAGTACTAGTTACTTTTAAAAGAAGTGTTGGCAACGCAGGTGTGACTAAGACCACCGATGCCAGATGGATCACATCCTGTGTCTCCTCCTATACTGTGCTTGCGACAGCCCTCCAAATCATGCCTGAGCAAGCTCCAGGAGAGCTTCCAGACAAAAATGCAGGCAAGCTAGGTGGGCTACACTAAGCGATGAACAATTTGGACAGGATGTTCAATGTAACTTTTTTTTAGGGCTAAACTGTCTTGATGATGCTTTCTCATCCTCGCTTTGACGTTTTAATCAAAGACGTGGTATGGGAATAAACCCTGATACTGGAGAAAATTAATATTACCTTTATGTGACTCAATTATTCCAAGAACGTAGGCTCAATCAGGTTATCAACATCCTCCCATGAACCCATTAGCTATGGGACAGGAACATGCTGATTGGATCATTTTACCAGAAAGGAACTGGAGAGGCTGCACATCCACATATGGCATACACACTTGTAGACCAAACAGCTACCATGGTAGTTGCAAGTCCCTCCACACTCACGTCTGAGCATACCCTGCCACACTTATGGCGGCCAAAAGCGGCACAAAAGGGGTATGCTCAGACGTGAGTGTTTGTTTGATTCAGATGCTCCGTCCATCACCACCCCCCTTTTGTACCGCTTTTGGCCGCCATAAGTGTGGCAGGGTATACTCAGACGTGAGTCCCTTGCTCACTTTGCCACTGGATTCAAGCAAGCCGGGCTGAAGACGGCTGGAATGCCAGAAACCGGTCCTCGGAAGCTTGTTTCCGGTCCAGGGAAGACATGGCTTGGCAGTTCGGGCTGGACTGTTCCCATGAGGCACAGGGTCAGACTGATTTGCATATAGCCATGTCTGAACTGGGGTGTCAGAGTGGGCTAAAGAACGGTGATGGATTAAACCCAGATCTTTTGACTGGGTGTGAGTGTTTGATTGATTCAGATGCTCCGTCCATCACCACCCCCTTTTGTACTGCTTATTTAGACGTCAGCATAGGAGAGGTATTGCTAGAAGGCTTGCAGAAGTCCTCAGTTCCACTCTATTAGGAACGCATCTCTGAGCGAGAGACACCTTGGAAACCCAACACGCAATCATGCTGACATTGTGTGTTCTCGTCAGTGGAAAAGAGAGCAAGCCAGGGTTCTTGTTATTCACAGAGAAGACCCTGCAGCACCTCCTAATTCAAATGAGATTCATGATCCATTAGGCACCAATGGCTTAATTCGCCCACACAGGCATTCAAGGAAACCGCCTGGTGATGTGTCAGCAGACAAATTCCTTGGTGGTCTAGCAACATCCAGAGATTCAAAGTCTCATACCATCGGATCCACAGCCCATCACATGGAGGGCAGGAAAGCTTTTAAAAGCAAGCTGATGACTCTTAGTTTCAGGAGGTTGGTATGGAGCCTCAGTGGGTCACCAGATGCCTCTGATCTCCACCTCTCCTGGATGGTCTCCAAAAATGAAAAGCAATGCATCAGTCACCACTGTGAGCCCAGGTAGGGTAAGTAGAGGGGTCTGTCGCTGACTCTATCGCGGACCCTTAGCCACCGCTGCAGATCTTTTACAGTCTCCTCAGAAATATAGACCAGATCATAACAGTACCCCCTGGTACTCTGCCCACTTGGATTTCAGAACCCACATATGCCATCTGGCGTGCTTGACCAGCAGCATGTAGGAGGCCATCAGATCCAGCTTCTTCAGAGTCATCCTCACAGAGATCCAGGACAGAGGTTGAAACATTAAGATCATAACCTGAGTATCCAGAGAACTCTTCTCTGGGGGGATAGGTGTGAAACTGCACCATGTCCAGAATGGCTCAGATGAAGGGGAGCGTCTGTGTAGGAGTCAGGAGTGACTTTTGCAATTTAATAATGAACCCCAACGATATTAGGAGGCTTGCCGTAGTCTGGAGGTGGAAGACAACTACCTGGGGTAAACCTGCTTTCAGCAGCAAGTCGCTGAGGTGGAGGGATGGCTAGGACATCTGAAATCTGAAGATGTGCCGCAACCACCACCTTACTCTGAGGGGCGTTGGTAAGGCCAAAGGGAAGCGCATCCTTTTCAGCACCAGGAACGAGCGGGAATAACAACCACAGCCAAATTCTGTTGCCAAGACCCTTTCTATGGTTCTTTTTGCAAAAACTACTAAAATAGGGACATATGGTCCTCAAGCTTTCTATCAGACTCTCCATCCTCACCGTATCGTGCATTCCTCAGGTCGACTGCCTTGCACTCAGACTGGAATCTCCAGCGTCACCCCTTACTTGTGTCTTAGTCTACCGCCCCCCTCAGTCCATGCCTGACTTTCCGCCTATGTTCGGAGATCTTTTATCCCAGGTAGTCATCAACAACTCTAAAATTCTAGTCCTCAGAGACTTTAACTACTGGCCCCAGGACGAGAAGGAAAGTGTCGGTTCTGCGGCCTTCTCCGACCTGCTGCGCAGCTTGAACTGCTGTCAACATGTTAACACTGCCACGCATACGAAAGGCCACACATTGGATCAGGTCTGGACCTCCAATTTAGAGATCTCGGCCCCCCTCATACTGCTGTGTGCTTGGTCCGACCACTTCCTTATTTCCTTCTCCCTCAAAACTCCTACCTGTCCCAGCAGGCCCCTGGAAGCCAATTTCTCAGCCCGATACTGGAATAAAGCTGACATCCGCCAATTCATTGACCTACTCAGTACCTCCCTCCCCCCGGAAACCGACTCAATAGACACTCATGCCTCAAACTTAAGCCACTGGCTTGAGTCCGCCAGCGACGCGGTTGCCCCCCTCAAACGAATCAAAATCAGACGCCCTCATGACGCTCAGAAATGGTTCTCCGAGGACCTTAAAGTTTTAAAACTCTGACTCAGACAAGCCGAGAGCCGCTGGCGCAAAAACTACGCCCCCGAAGCTAGGCTAGAGTTCTTATCCCTAATCAAAGGGTATAAATCCTCCATTGCGCTAGCCAAAACCACGTACTTCTCCAATAAAATTGTGGAGTCAGCTAACAAAGCTAAAAACATATTTTCAATCGTGGAGGAGTTATCCCACCCCGACAGGGTCTCCATCAAACCCCTCCCTTCCCAGAAGCTCTGCGACTCTCTCAATCACTTCTTCGTTGAGAAGATCGCAAAAATCAAAAACAGCATCTCGGTGCCACCCCTATCTGACTCCTCTGGGCCCCTAACTAACCCCCACGCTGACCCTCTTAACCCCCACTCTCTCACTCAGATCCCCCTCATTTCGGAGGCGGACTTCCCCGCTCTCCTCAGCAAAGTCACCTCAGGATCTCCCACTGATTGCTGTCCCCCCAAGATCTTACGCAAGGCCTTTACTGCCTGCCCTGCTCCCCCCTTGGCACTACTGAACAACTCCCTCACCTCCAGCCTAGTCCCTAGTACTTTCAAGACAGCCGAGGTAGTACCAATCCTAAAAAAAACGACAGCTGATCCCACGATCATGAGCAAGTTTCGCCCCATCTCCCTCCTCCCTTACCTCTGTAAGGTGCTCGAGACCCATGTCACTAACATCCTGAGCTCGTTTGTTGAGCAGTCCCATTTTCTTGACTCCCAACAGGCCGGGTTCAGACCCGCCCACTCTACAGAGATGGTCATACTCTCTGTCATGGAAGAACTGCGCAGGGGAGCTGACTCTAACACCAGTCAGGCCCTGGTACTCCTGGATCTGTCGGCCGCCTTTGACACGGTCGACCACGTCATCTTGGTCGACCGTGTCAGGCAGGCCGGGATAGGGGGTACTGCCCTTGACTTGGTCCGCTCGTTCCTTACCAGTCGCCAACAAGCGGTCCGGCTATCCCAGTTCTCTGCGGACAGGGTTGGGTTGACTTGCGGCGTGCCACAGGGATCCTCTCTGTCCCCTCTCCTTTTTAACCTATACCTCACCCCTCTGATCAGTTCTCTCCGAGATAAAAATGTCTCCGCATTTAATTACGCGGACGACATCCAGCTAGTCTTTAACATCGACTCCTCGGACCAGTCAGTCTCCGACTTTCGAGCTACCCTCTGTCACATCAGCAACTGGATGGGGGCAAACCACTTGAAACTCAACCCCGACAAGACCGAATTGGTCCTTGTCGGAGGCCCTTCCAATCCCTGGAACTCCAACTTCTGGCCCACCAGCCTGGGCCTTCCCCCTGCCCTACTGATTCGACCAAAAGTCTGGGGGTTATCATCAGCAAAGATCTTTCGATGAAACCCCAGATAAATGCCACTGTCTCTTCTTGTTTCTTCCAACTCCGCAAAATCCAGAAAATCGCGCGTTTCATCACTACCGAAGCCCTTACCTTGGCCCTTTTGGCGTTAGTCATCTCCAGAATTGACTACGCCAACTCCTTGTACGTCGGCATCCCTGACTACCAGCTTAAACGTTTGCAGCTTGTTCAGAACCAGGCGGCTCGCTTCATCTTCCATCAACCGAGGCACCACCACACCCGCCCTCTGCTAAAATCCCTGCACTGGCTCCCTGTCTCTGAACGCTGCAAATTCAAGTTAGGCTGCCTCGTCTTTAAATCTCTAGCCGGCCTAGGCCCTACGCTCATCTCCTCTCTTATTCATCCGTATGTCCCCTCCCGCAATCTGCGCTCGGCTCACTTGGCTCTTCTCAAAGTCCCCAAAGTCAAGCGCAAGAAATGGGGCGGCCTAAGATTCTCGTTTCTAGCCCCATCTCTCTGTCCCCTTGGACATAAGGTCGGCCTCGCTTTACACCCACTTCGATCCCTCCTCAAGACTCACCTATTTCGCTCGGCGTACAATTAAATCACATTTTCTTCTCTTTCCCGGTCCCCCCCACTCCTCTTCGTCTTCACTCTTACCTCTACCCTCTTCTCCCTCTCACCCCTCAGGTAGTTGCTTTCTGTCCCTTGCCTCAGCGCCAAGAAACTGTATAGTGTATGCTGTGCTTTACAAATGCCTTTCACATCACATCACATCACCTCCATCAGCTGTAAGAGTTGTGGGATAAAAGAAAAGGTAAAGCGTAAACTTTTCAAACCATTTACAGGACCCACCTGTCCGAAGTGATCACCCACCATCCTGGTAGAAAGTGTCAGATCCTACCTCAGGCAGGGTGGCTGTGTGCGGATTTGCATATAGCCAGTGTCTAACCCAGGGTGGTGTGGAGTGCAAAAAAACGATGGATTTAGGCCCAGATCCTTGTACTGGGCTGAATGTATGACATTGTTCTACATTCTGTCCATCAACTGTGTTTTTTGCAATTTTCACCCCAAATGTGCTGGGTATACTCAGACGTGAGTCCCAGGCTCTCCACATCACTGGAGTCAAGCTATCCAGGCTGAAGAAGGCTGATAGCCAGAAACCGGTCCTTGGATGCTTGATTCCGGTCTGGGAAAGACATGGCTTGGTAGTTCGGACTGGACTGTTCCCATGAGGCACAGGGTCAGAGCTGATTTGCATATAGCCAGTGTCTAACCCAGGGTGGTGTGGAGTGCAAATAAACGATGGATTTAGGCCCAGATCCTTGTACTGGGTTGAATGTATGACATTGTTCTACATTCTGTCCATCAACTGTGTTTTTTGCAATTTTCACCCCAAGTGTGCTGGGTATACTCAGACGTGAGTCCCAGGCTCTCCACACCACTGGAGTCAAGCTATCCAGGCTGAAGAAGGCTGATAGCCAGAAACCGGTCCTTGGATGCTTGATTCCGGTCTGGGAAAGACATGGCTTGGTAGTTCGGACTGGACTGTTCCCATGAGGCACAGGGTCAGAGCTGATTTGCATATAGCCAGTGTCTAACCCAGGGTGGTGTGGAGTGCCAAAAAACGATGGATTTAGGCCCAGATCCTAGTACTGGGTTGAATATATGACATTGTTCTACATTCTGTCCATCAACTGTGTTTTTTGCAATTTTCACCCCGAGTGTACTGGGTATACTCAGACGTGAGTCCCAGGCTCTCCACACCACTGGAGTCAAGCTAGCCAGGCTGAAGAAGGCTGATAGCCAGAAACCGGTCCTTGGATGCTTGATTCCGGTCTGGGAAAGACATGGCTTGGTAGTTCGGACTGGACTGTTCCCATGAGGCACAGGGTCAGAGCTGATTTGCATATAGCCAGTGTCTAACCCAGGGTGGTGTGGAGTGCAAAGAAACGATGGATTTAGGCCCAGATCCTTGTACTGGGTTGAATGTATGACATTGTTCTACATTCTGTCCATCAACTGTGTTTTTTGCAATTTTCACCCCCTGTGTGCTGACAAAGGCACGCTTAAGAAGGCTTTTAGAAGTGGCAGATGGGAGTATGGAAGATTGGGCTGCCGGCTGTCCCTGTTGCCCTTTCCAATGGGTACAGCAGCCACGACAGGGATTCTTATACCTGTGGGAGCTGCTGGTGGTATTGACAGCCCCTACGAAAGCCTCTGAAGGTTGGAAACTGCTGGTGTGGCTGGCGTCAGGGAGCAGAAATCCCCAAGGAATTCGGTGTGGTTCTGCTAGCTGTGAACACTCCAGAGCAGAGATTGGAGTGGCGACGTCTTGATGCAAGACAGTACTATGGATTGGCCATCGTCATCCGAAGTGGACTATGCTGGCATTGGTGTTGGTGGAGCATGTTCAGGGCTTGGCGCTGGATGTAGGGCTGTGGGGACGCTGCAACACCACCAAACTAAACATGGTGGAGTTCAGAAGCTGAATGAGCAATAAAGATGCCTTTAAAACTGTGTTTTTATCTTGAGACAGAGGTCAAATGTTAGACTGTCCTTTGACAAATTGCTGCTTTTTCTTTTCACATGGAGATTTGTATTTACTTTTCTTTCTCTGAGATGACTTTGTAAAGTGAACTATGTGACAATCTTACTGAAAGTGAAAGAACAAGCTGTAGAAAGCAAATTTTGTTTTCCTAACACACAGCAAAACTTAGACAGTAGAATAATTTACAGCTAGAAAAGGACAAAGTACTTTCTTTTGTAATTAGAAGTGTGATGAAAACAATTATTTTAATAGGATCAAAACAAATCAAGACACTTTAGTTGATGATTCGCAAACGATAAATATTCACTAAAACACGATTTTCACACATTAGCCTTTGGGAGCAGTATGGTTTTAGCAGTTAAACGACATGCCTGTGCAAATGTAGTGGCCATTTCAGTGTAAAATGCACCATCTTTAAATGACAATGTGCTACCACACCATAGTTTAGTAATATATTTGTGACAGTGAGCTCCAAAATGCACCTCGGGCTACATACAACACCTTTCACACTCTCCTGCTGAATGGATGTAGCTCATTGCCACACTTTTTCTTTGTGTGCTGTTTTAATTTTTCACAATGTCTATGACTTCAGTGACGTAACACTGACGGCAGCACCCTCACTCTGCAAATTGTTCCTGCATCACTGCGTTCCGGCGTGGGCTGTGTGGGAAACAATACCGTAGTCCAGAGGGCTCAAGTGGCGCCGAGGGCAAACTTGCTGGCAGAACCCCAGATGGGAGGCCTCAGAACCCCAGATGGGAGGCCTCTCGGCTCTTTGGGGCCCATAGAAGTGCCAGCATCATACCATAAATGCACAACATAGGATTGTGGAATTACTCGATTAGCTGCTGTGTTGCCAACAGACCCGGAACTTCCAGTTGCCACTAGAACAGGGGCAGAATTGACTCAAAAGCAGATCAACTTCAGGGGGCGTGACCTGGAGGCATGATGATGCCCTCACAGCTTCTTGGGGGACCGACAGTGGTGGGATGGGGCCGAGTCTCGCTTTGACTTTTTGCGCTTTTTTTAGACCTTGCTAGAGGCCTGGAGAGCAAAGAAGATCGGTCACAGGAGCAGCAATGGAAGCGGGCTTAGGACCTTTCTTTAGACCTCGATCAATTCCGGTGCTGGGTCTTGTGGTACTTTGCCACAAGGAGCTCAGCTTCCCAATCTCAAACCGCCCTGGGTGCATCTAGGAGCAATCACTGCAGGCCTTAGAAATGGGATCCAACCCTAATCACCACATGCAAATCACATGTGGGTCAGTCACAGACATCTGCCTCAGAGTTTAAAATTTGCAGACTTGGGAGGTGACATAATTCTCTTGCATATTGAAGAGAACTTCTACAATTAAAAGTGACAATTAAAATGGTCAGTGTCAATTTTAAAACTATTGTTGCTTCTGCAACCTACCTGCCTTAGGAGGCATTACTGCGCTGGGATACCTGTCTCGATTTCATCCTTCCGCGCCCTGGTTCGACGCGGTGAATAGCACCGTTGCGCGGAGGGCGAGGAGGGATGGAGACAGGCACTTCCGGTTGGCTGGGGGGAACGGGATGGTTAGCGGTATAGTCGACAGCACAGGACTCAGCTTGGAGGGATTTAAGGACAATGCTTCAGCGTTCGCGCAGCGGACGCGCACAGCGGGCGCGCCGGCGAGGAAAGGGGCCACTAGCCCTGGTCAAGATAAGAGGTATGGACAATATGATAGAGCGGAATTGCTGGCCTTGTGCCCCCCCATGGTTAGGAGATTTAAACATAGTATGGTGGCTACCCAAAACAGTGGCTGTTTACTCTGCTCATTTAGCTTGGCTTTAATCCGTGCCAGGAAGGCTGGAGAAGTCAACTGTAGATCTCTCAGTAAACATAAAATTGAAATATTAGATCTACTTTTAGACAAAGAACTGGATCTGCTGTTCTTAACGGAAACGTGGTTGGGTATCAATTCCGACCCGGATATTGTCGAGGCACTCCCTCCAGGGTATACTATAGCGACATTGGAGAGAGCAGTCGGTAGAGGAGGGGGGATCGCAGTGATTCATAGGTCTTCCATTGAATGTGTGATTGAAAACCTCATTATTATCTGATTGTGATTGTGAGGCGGGGGCTTTTTTATTAAAGCTACGTCCAAACCTTACAGTGAAAGGGCTGTTGATTTACAGACCCCCTGGTCCCTCTACTCACTTTCTGATGAATCTATCGGAGAGCCTGGCCCATTTAGCACTAAGGCATGACAAGCTGTTGGTTCTGGGTGATCTGAACTTGCATTTTGAAGACCCCCTGAATAAGGAAGCTCTACATCTGCGCCATGATCTCCAGGCATTTCAGCTACAGCTAAAATACTTTGCCCCCACCCATCGATACGGACACCTGCTTGACCCGGTGTTCGCCAATTGGGAGGATGTTGTAGTTTCTAAGCTGCTCCCAGTCCCGTGGTCAGATCATTTTCTGGTTCCGGTGGTGATTAGACTACCGGAATGTGACAACCAAAGGGCAGGGATCGGTACCCACTCATTTCGGAAGTGGAAAACTTTAGATCAGGAGAGGTTCAACAAAGAGCTGTTAGAGAGTGGCCATCCAGGTGGGTTGGATAGGGACACTGCTTGTTTGAATTTGGAGAGGCGCATTACTAAGGCGTTCGATAAGGTGGCGCCGCTTCTCCTGAAAAAAAGAGGGGGGCAGGAAACGTAAAAATGCTCCTTGGTTCACCCAGATGTTGCAGTCCATAAAAACGGAATGTAAACGCTTCGAGAGGAAATGGAGTAAGGGCTTCCATAGTCAGGACAAATTGGTGTATAGGACTCACCAACGGAAATACCAAAAGTTGTTGAGACAATCTAAAGCCACTTACTATAAAACTAAAATTGACTTGGCCGAGAGCGCTACCAAGGAATTATTTAAAATATATAAAGAAATTTCCCAGCAGAGGTGACGTAGAGGAGTGTGATCGTATTGCTACCTATTTCTCTGAGAAGGTGGCGGCGATCTACTCGTCCTTCTCAGGAACGGTAAAAGGCGGGCTGACTTTGAAATTCAGATAACTGAGTCTGTAGTAGACCCTATACTCAGTTATTTCACTGTCCCCTCCCCGGAGATTCTCAAGAGGATATGCCTCGGTGTTAAATTATGGCTCACCCAGGGATCCTGCTCCGGTCACGGTAATGGCGGATAGCCTGGATGTGCTTGAACCTTTTATCAGACATGTGATAGAGATTTCATTTAGCTTGCATACGCTGCCAGAAAATTGGAAACGCGCAATAGTCCTTCCAGTTAGAAAGAAGCCTAACGTAAGCCCAGGCAAACTTGACAACCTTAGGCCAATTTCACTTCTGCCTTTTTTGGCAAAAGTGGCGGAGAAATTGGTGAACTGCCAACTGATGACGTATATGGAAAATTCTAGCCTCCTCCACCCGGCACAGTCTGGGTTTCGTGCAGGCTATTCAACTGAAACTGCCCTACCCTGGCACAGTCTGGGTTTCGTGCAGGCTATTCAACTGAAACTGCCCTACTAAGGGCCACAGAAACCATCAGGCAGGGGGCAGATGCGGGACACACTATGGCTCTAATAATGTTAGATCTGAGCGCAGCCTTTGACACTGTAGCACACTACACCTTGCCGCAGTGTCTAAATAAAGGTGGTGTCTAGGGGACTGCTCTAAAATGGCTAAAGTCTTTTCTGACAGGTCGTAGCTTCCAGGTCAGACCGGGTGCACACCACTCTAGAGATATTGAACTGCAGCAGGGGGTGCCTCAGGGCTCTGCCCTGAGCCCCACGCTGTTTAATCTATATATGGCCCCGCTCGCAGAAATAGTGCAGAGCTTTGGAGTTGGGGTCGTCTCTTATGCGGACGACACCCAGCTGTTGATCTCCCTATCACAAGCCCCGGAACTCGCTGCATCTAATTTCAGGGCTTATATGCAGGAGCTTGATTCATGGATGAACAGGAACTGCCTTAAACTGAATGGCAGCAAAACCGAGGTTTTGGTGGTGGCGGGCAGTAGCAAGAGCTGGTCTGCGGAGTGGTGGTCTTCGAGCCTGGGCCCAACGCCCATTCCGTGTAGCGAGGCGAAAAATCTGGGGGTGTGGGTTGACCCTGCCCTTTCCTATGAAGGACATATAAGAAGGGTAACTGGCAAGTGTTTTGGGGTGTTAAAGTCCCTGCGCAAAACTTTAAATCTGCTTCCGTTACAGGCACATAAGACCATGGTTCATGCACTTATAACCTCACGCCTCGACTAGGCTAATATTCTCTATCTTGGTGCCACGGAAAAGAGTCTCGGCCGACTGTAGGTACTGCAGAATGCCGCTGCACGGCTTGTTCTTAATCAGCCTAGGAGGGCGGCTTCAAAAAAAGACCTCAACACATTGCATTGGTTACCCGTGAGGCAAAGGGTGATGTTCAAGACTCTTTGCACTTGCCATCGCATCCTCAATAACGCTAGCCCATCCTATCTGAGTGACTTGGTCATCAGTTATGTGTCACAAAGGTCTTTGAGATCTATCGGCACCGGACTTGTGGTAATCCCCAAGGTCAAGAAGGCTAGGATGGGGGGCCGTTCTTTTAGGTTCCGGGGCGCTCAGTACTGGAACAAGCTTCCTCTAAAACTTAGGCTGGAAAGCTCTGAGACCAACTTTAGAAGGATGCTGAAAACTCACCTGTTTTCTTGCAGCATGTAATGGCGTAGAGAGGAGTTCGGCCTCCTCTGTATCTCACCCTGCCCGGGGACACGCCGAGATGGCGTAACCATTGCGTTTTATAAATGCCTTATATATATATATAATGAGATAGGGGTTAGCTCCGGATCTGCGGACTGACTCAGATACGTTGGCGCAGAAAGAAAGGAACTGATGTCAGCACACATGGGTGACGCCTGTATAAGAAAGATGTTGATGCAGAGCCCCTGGCACCACCTGCTGGCACTCCAGGGTACTGCTAGAAAACTTTCCGGATCCAATCTGATGCCTGGGGAATTATTCAAAAGGTGAAGAATCTACAGTTAAATGTCTCCATCAGACAAAACTGTTAAAGACACTTAAAAATGCTGTTGAATATATTTACTAAACACGGATGCCAAAACAGGGAACTTAATGAGTTATTGCTTACGCACATGCACTCCACATAAAGAGTTGAGATCTTGCAGTGACATTTCACTCTCATCATCTGAACACATGGCGGGCATTCCCCAGAATGACATCGCAAACTGCATGGGTGAGGGCAGCCGGGTGGACGAGGTCGAGTGCATCCTTCTTCACATACAGCACACTCCTTGCTGCACTGGAAAACAAAAATATTTTGAAAAGTACATTATACATCAGTCCATCTATTCATTCATCTTCTTCATAAAAATATTTTTCAAAGTATTGCAATTCTAGAAACATTGTTCTAAGGAGAGATTCTTACAGAAATAGCTGGAAATCTTACACTGGGAAATGTCTTCAGTATAATGGCACTTGTTCAATGTCCTGCATATTTCTGTTTTTATAATCCTTAGATTGCCTCCCACTGGTAGGATAGCTGTTGCATTCTGACTCGCTCTTATAACACACACAGACACACTCCACTCTTCGGTATACAAGTGGCATGCATCGTGTTTGGTTACAACCTCAATCCTACATCAATGGCTCAATGTAAACAGTAATAGTGAGACATGGCTATGTACTTTAACATAGCTGAATCTCCTGAAATCAACAGTAAGGGTTTGATTATAAAGATGTTTGCCAGTATAAAGGGTGTAGATGTAATCTATGTAACTTACTAGACCACGCCACAAAATTGTTGGAATAAACTGCAGTAAAACAGTTCCTGTCAATGTTTTAGGTTTAAATCATTTTTATTGAAGCAGCACAAAAAAACATAACATACATTGCATATGAGGAGCGGATCTGCAATGTCCAGAAGCGTGCGTGAGGCTCGGAAGCCCTCCTGATGACATTCCAAAATTGATCCAGCCAGCAGAGTTGCACCGATATAGGCAGTGCTGCGATAAAAGAATAAACTCCCTCCGTAAACCCCCCCTGAACCCCAAACTCCCCAATCCCCCCTGCCCCCCCCTCTCCGTCCAGTGCTCAGACCTACCCTACCTCATTTCTCCCTGCCACCACCCTGGGAGGACGTCCCATTCGGAGCCCGTTTAGGAATCCCCCCCTTCAGGTGCAGTGAGCCGTAATAGGCGAAGATATCTCGGGCAGGTCATTTCCCTAAATTCAGTGGCCAGCAGGGAGTGGAATGGCTGCTAAAGTTCATCAAACTGATCTATATCTCCAGCTAAGGTAAGTGACAATTTCTCCATCCCCAGCACGTGCCACAGCCTATGTAACCACCCTGTAAGGGAAGGGACCGTAGTAGTGCGCCAGTGTGTAAGGATATTCTGCACCGCAGAGCCCAGGGCGATAGCAATCTGACGTCCCCTGCGGGAGCGCAGGGGGTATGTACTGTCAATGTTTTAAGCAACTACTTAACAGCAATAAATGTTGATGAAGAAATCTAGGTTATTACCAGGAGGTCTTTTGTATTATTATTATTCAACTTCATGGTGTTACAGTGCTTTTAATAAGCAGGCACTGTCTGGTACTGTGTACCTACACTTATTTAATTTCCAAGGGAGAGTACCAGCACTTTTCAACACTGCGGCAAATCATTTAGGGGAAGAGTATCGGCACTTCCCAGAAGTAAATATGTACTGTGGGCAGTGCGTGCCAACGTTTTGATATGGCCATGTAAAGCAATGACCTTGCGAATCATGGTACTTATCGGTCATGCTGGTAATAACGAGGAGTAAAAGAAGTGCAACTTAACTGAATTACAGGAAATTGTTTCTTCTCTGCACTGCATGTTAAGAGCAGCCACTGCAAACCGAGAGCTTCCTTGGGGTACCCTGGTTTGGTGTTTCATTCTAGCCTGTAAATGAAGGATTTGATCTGGTAAAGTGGATAGATAGGTCATAAACATACATATAAGCTGTGTGGTGCCTGATCAAGGCAGTTCTCCTACTGTCACTTACTTATAATTTCCTTTCCTCAAAGGTACATACCTTGGAGGAAGACCTATATATAAAACACCGTAAGAGGCGATTTGTTTCTAAGGCGATTCCTTCTCAGATAATACGCCACCCGCATTCAACTGGATAACAAGCGCATGCCCTTTGGGCATGCAGTGCTTGCGTGGGGCACTTTACTTGGAAGAATGAATTCACTGCGTTTTGCCCTTTGCAGTTTCTTTGGCTCACAAGTCTTAATTTTAGCTCATATCAGTGATGTGAGGGACTGCCGGACATGGGTCAATTGGAGTTTGCTTGGTCAGTAGCCTCCGCAGGCCCTGTACAGTGATGCGGCTGCCCTCACCCTCATGCAGCAATAAGTAGATATAAGGTGCCTCACATCCAGGCCTGTTCTGCTGTCTGCTTCCCTCTTCACTGGAATAGTTCATCATCATCATCACCATCTTCATAGCGCAAAGCGTGCAGCTACCTAACCAACATCCTGGTGGTTTAAAGTCGGTGGGCGTTAGTCTAACAACAAAAAGGTTTTCATGCATTTCCTATAATTCGGGTCACCGAAGGCAGAAATAATGGCAAAGTATTTCCTTCAGGTAGAAGCTCCTCTACAATCCCTGCACCGTCACAGGACCGGCCCCAAATCGGATTGGCTGGGACAGCGCCCTAGGCGTAAAGAAAATATGGTATTTGTTGTGGTGGCGGGGAGTTGTTGTGGTGTGAGGAAGATGGGAGAAGGGCAGGGGGTTGATGGGGTGCTAACAATGACACTGACGTACATTAAAGGCTGATTACAAAGTCTCTAAAGGGATCCGATTGAGACCAAGTGGAATGGATGAGCTGCTGTTTGCAGGACATTACGCCAGGCAGCTCCCTGCAGCGCCCCTCGGAATATTGGCACCCCGGGCCTGGGCCCAGCTCGCTCCTGCCTAAGGCTGGCTCTGCGTGGATACAACATCACCAAGATACTGTTTCCACTTGCTCACTGGGACAAAAATCTGACGTGCATACGTCGCATGCTGGGTTCTGCCTTTGAGCCCAGGAGACTCCGCTGAAACTCAGAGCTTCACATCTAATCAAGGTATCAAGCACCCGCTACTAGCTCTTGGGATTCAAGCCACTAACACGGATAGCTTAAGAGGCCTGCTTCAGCGCTCTATGAAATGCACCCAAGCACCCCACCACCTCCGGGCGCAATCACAAAGCTCCAGAGGGAGATGGAAATGATCTACAAATAATAAGATGTCTCGAACGACTGACAGAGATTTCCACTTTCGCCAGTTATGCGCAACAACGCGTACGGCGCCATTTAAAACACCACAACTTTTCCGTGTACGGAAAATATTCCCCTGTGGAAACGCCCCTCTCCTACAGCCCCACTGAAAAATGCGTTGCTCAGATGTCCTTCGCACCCAATTAACACACCCAACTGCTGCTAGGTGTCTGGGTAAAACCACTGCAAAGGTTAGTGAATACACACACATGTATAACTTTGCAGGTGTTAGCTGGTTTTCGTTGTCTTCCATTCAATGACCAGCTCTCGGACCTCACTGGTGACTCTGATCTTCCCTTCTCGACCCCTGAATTAACCACTGCGGAAAGCCTGCTACACCGGTGCAGCAGGCTTTCCGCAGTGGTTAATTCAGGGGTCGAGAAGGGAAGATCAGAGTCACCAGTGAGGTCCGAGAGCTGATGTTTGAATGGAAGACAACGAAAACCAGCTAACACCTGCAAAGTTATACATGTGTGTGTATTCACTAACCTTTGCAGTGGTTTTACCCAGACACCTAGCAGCAGTTGGGTGTGTTAATTGGGTGCGAAGGACATCTGAGCAACGTATTATTAGCTACTGATTTCTTGCATCAGATCTCAAAAGCTTTCCTCACCGGTGCTTTTTTCTTCGTATCCAAGTTTACGTGACATGCCCAGAATGCGTTGAGAGCGCGTCAATGTTGTGTTTAACAAAGGCCCGAATCGTAACCGAGGTTTTACGTCATGCAGAAAACAACCATGAGACTAATACACTGGCTCCAAGACAAACATGGTATTGAGTATTTTGAACAGACAAGGGGGAAGGCCAGCCTCAATCAATAACGCTGATCTGAAGATTACTGTGCGATTTCAAAGAATCCTGATTTAAGTGCAGAGATTCAACCATTAAGACCTTATGGACTTCAAGAAAAATATTAGGATTTTTGCAATCTGCAATCATCTAGAGTATAACGGGGTTTAGTGCTTGATTTCTGGAAAACTATTCTAGGTATGGACTTCCCTAATTCAGCGTGGTCCAGAAATTTTCTAAACCATCTGTCGGGTAACTCACAATCGGGATCGGACCATAGATTAGATCTGGTTCTGGTGAAAAATGAAGAGTAAGCAGACTTAAAAAATATATATATTTTTATTGATGCATTTTCTATTTTAAAAGCATATCAAATTTATTCTTGGCACAAAAAAGAGCATAACAAAATACATGTCCATCGTCTGATCACAAGCACCTTGCATATTTAGCAACGTCTCAAGAAAGAGCGAGGGGCCCTTTAAAACCAAAGGAGTAGGGCATCAAGTAGACCAAAGTCATAAACAAATCCCCTTTGGGTAACACACTCCATAAAGGCTCAAAAGAGAATTTTCTATCACCAAAACACAAACAACGTGTAGGTTACAAATTAAAAAAAAAAACTAAAATAATTTAAAAAATGGGTCAATCGATCATAGCAAATTTATTATTCATAGATTTAAAAAACAAAAATATTGTATAGAGGAATTAATTCAGCAGTTTCTAAAAACAGATATCAATATGATTGTCCACATTTTTTACAAGCCACAACAACTCATAAAAACAATTCTTAAAAACATTTATTAAACAAAGACCTAAAAACATATACTCTGGGAAAAAAGTAACAACGCCATTTCTAATCATGAAAGCACCACACCAGTCTGGTACAGATCATTTATTACACATAGAAACAACAAATTATCTTATCCTTTGTTTTAGTGTAACAGTTGTCCTCAAGGATCTAGGGTGGGCTAAATCATCAATGCGTTTCGGTGGGTACTATAATTCGACCACCACATTCATCAGGACAAAACAATATCTCCCCAAGTGCAAATCCTGGTCTGTACTTCTACGACCGTCCTAGCCAATGAACGCCTCAAAATTGGAGTATAATAATAAGGTACCAATATCTTAAGGCCCCCACTGGAAAATGAAGGGCAATATAGCTCTCAGCTCCTTCCTCCAGTACTGATCTTTGCCCACCATTTAAGTGGCGATAATGGATTGTTCCCAAAGTTTGTGGTAAATTCTAAGGGTCCAATTTCTTCAGGCCTCAACTGAATAGTACAGGGCAATGTTGATCACTATTCCTTCCTCCAGCAAAGGTATTCACTAATAGTTCAGACAAGAGTCCTTCGTTTTTATCTTAATTAAGTTGTCGTAGCATGGAGTATTTGCCTCCGTGACTAAGTATTTAGCAATGTCAACATACTTCTTTCTTGGTTCATTGAAGTTGTATCACACTGGACATACGCCTTCCCCATCCCCCCAGGTGTGTGCGTGTTCGCATCTTTCTCTCCCCAGGTTGTGTTTGGAGGCTGCAAAGGTCCCTGTGTGCTGTTAAGTTCCAGCCCAGAGTACCTGAGCCAGGGACGTCAAATTCTAAAGAATTTTTGGGGACATCCTCTCATTTTGTCTGTCACTTGCTCTGCCCCATGTACATGTGCATCTCCGATTTCCACTCTCGCAGAGTTGGGGCGTGTGGCGCATACCAGTGTTTGGCTATGTCCCTCTTGGCCACCACCATCCCCAAGTGCCAAATGAGGAGGTTGCGTTTGAGTAAGTCTATTTCTGAAGGTATGCCCAACAGTACGTACTTAGCATCCCTTGGTAACTGTGTCCCTACTATCTTGCTTATCTACCTCGTTATTTTGGCCGAGTATCATTGTATGTGTGTGCACTCCCATAAGGTGTGGATGAATGTGCCACTCTCCATCGTACAGTGGAGGCAGCCAGGGGAATCCACCCGCAGACTTGCAGTCTTGATCATAATTTACCTATGGATCTGTATCAAACATCTCTCCTTTGGCATGCTGTAACTCACCCAAACATCCTTTAGGTGTGGATGAGGCTAAGCCCCTCATTAGGAGTCACCCTGAATTGTAGTACTGCACCCAGTAATCAAGGGTACGGGACCATCATGACCAGTTTTACTGGTGTGTTTCTTCTAACACCAGTAAAAACACCTGTGACATCGGAACAAGGTTGGAGGGTGAGGGGTTTGTGGGCGATAGGTAGCCTGGCCCCACCCGATCCGCTCAATCGCAAATTGGGGACTATACAAAGAAGTCCACTGCCAGAAGAGTGATGGCGTCCTGCTAGCCTACCCACACAACACAACTCGCAGTAACCCCCCTACTTCCAATTACCACATGCTCAGAGCACAGCCTCTGTAGAAAGAAGTGTTTCCCATCTCTTCCATCATCTTTTCCTTAGACGCCCTTATGTGCTTTCCCGCTCTTAAACTTCAATCCACCAAACTGATTTACACTCAGTCTTTGCTAAAGAACCCTGGCAAAAATAATTTTTACAACTTTGTGAGAGATAATTTTGTGTCTTTGTTTTGCAAAGAATACTTGCATTGGCATCACTATTTTTATTAAAAAGGCAGAGTGCCGAGGAGTTATAATAAAACTGAAACTAAGTCAAGGACACATTTAGAACTATTTAAGAAAAAAGGAGCTTGGAAGGGAAAGTTCATGGAAACGGGGAGGTTCTTACAATAAAATTATTCTCTAAATAGGACCGCTAAGATACACTAAGCGCAATGAATGGCCCGGAAGCAGACATGGGGGCTTTGTGTTAAATCAGTGAGTCAGGCTAACAAGGACACGTAACAGCCAGTGGGTCCAGCTAACAAAGGACACGCAACAGCCAGTGGTGGATTAGGTAGACTCTCTAGGGGGAAATCAGTACTGGAGGATCCAGGTGAATCCACTGAGAGCAGAGAACAGGAATGTGGTACAAGGAGGCGCAAGGCAGAGGTTGAGGTGTGGAGTATGATGTCTAGACCTGAGATACTATGCATGGTAATAACAGACACGCCACAGTTGGTTAACAAATTTGAACAGCTGGAGGAAGGCTCAGGTAAGCCAGAGGAAAGGAAGACCCAAGTGATGGAAAGCCTTTGTTGCCCCTCGCTGACCAGCTCTCTGAGGCCATCCATAAGTAACTGAGGACAATGGCAGGGCTGCCAGGTGAAGACAAAAAACTGCTGTCAGCACTTGATAAATGCACAAAAGAGAGCACAACGGCTAGGGCATGTCTGATAAGGAAACAGACTGGAGTGCAGTAAGGACCATTTTAGGTGCCACAGGACAGCCACTTCAAGTCCAGAGGTGCTATGATCATGCCTCAAAAGAGGCATCTGCACATGTCGCGTGAGGGTGCCTAGTGAAGGTGGAACACATCCTGACAAACTGGAGGACCCCAACGAAGGAGGCAGGTAATGCTTTAGGTCCCTCTCCTGGGCTACCAGACTGGCTGTGTGACTGTTTCCAAAAGGTCACATGAAGAAGTATACTGAGGTTTTTATAACAGAGGAAGCTTTATTTAACAGGTGATCCACAGAGATGTAGCACTGTCCTTTCCAGGTAGCCAGATAAGTGCTCTTCCACTTGTGTTTCTGGTCTAGTCACGCCCTCACCTCTCCTCCCATTCCGCAATTTTCTCCCTTTCCATTTTACTCTAAGATCATCTGTTGCTCGTCACCAACACCAAGGGTCCCTCTTAAAGAACTTACTCACTCTCTTTTACCTATTGTATGATCACCGCCTTACTAGGTTACCCTCCTTCACACCAACTCTCTCTTTTTGTCCGGCATATCATGTCTGGTCTATTCTGCATTCGACCCTCCACCTTATCATTCAAGTCTGAGGAACTCCTGTTACTCCAGCAAGAATTACACACTCCTCCCTTACAGAGCAGAGTGGCGTCCCTCGAGGACTTACCCACAACGATGACCCAGACACCGGTGGATATTGAGGAATCCAGGCTGGGGTGTACATGTTGTGTTTTGTTCAGTGCTTGATTCGTAAAAAAATATGTGCCAGGGTCCTCGTCAGGATGTCAGGGCAGCTTGTACAAACCATTGCCCCAGCCAGAGCTGCCAATTGCAGTACTAACACACTTACTCACAATCACACTCTTACAAGTGCCAGTCGCACCCTGTTAAAAACTTTGTTCCTCATACAAGGGACACAAACCTGCAAAGAGGCAACACGTTTGGTTTTGAACATAGTGGAGCCATGTGACTTGGAAAAATTCGGCAAATACATCTGTTACAAGTATTACTTAAAGACACTGACCTGTCTGTTTACTGCCCTAATTAAGGTCACCAACAACAATAGAATTTTCATGTTTTTAGGATTGGATTTTAATATTTATTCGGATGGACCTTCTAAATGATTTCTAAATGCTTTCTACTAGCCATTCTCTCGGGACATGATCAGAGAACCATTCTTTTGATGGTTTCCAGACCATATGCACTTGAAGCTCTGTTTTGCACACCTAAACTATCCTGCATAGGATTGAACAGACACCATCCTCGGGGATTACCTATGTATCCCATACTGTCACGGGATTATTTAAATGTGATCTCGTCTATGCTTGTATCCAAGACAATAAGCAGTATATGTATAGTTTGCACAGCCTTGCCATTTTTGCACACCAATTATCTGGTTTTTGGTTGGCTTCGCCCTCGAACTTGAAATTTTTTAATGGAATTTATTTAATGTAGATCAGTTTGTGGCGATATTTACGAGCTTGTTTATTATGCCCGTTAATGCAACTTTAACAGTCTTCATTCTCACCAGACAAAACTTTGATTTACATTTATGCTTCTGTATATACATTGTAATGATTTTATTTAATTATGCAATGAAGGAATTTGACTGACTGACACTCTTACACGTGTGTTAATTCAGACTACTCCATGCCCCCAAAGCTATAAGGATGGCTTGGGCGGCAGGTATTAGTCTGTTTTAATTTATATTGCATTAATAAACAACTGTTGATGTGCTCAGCTTTAAATTTGACAGCCACCGCTACCATATAGCAGGCTGTCATAAGTGCTGGTGTTAACAATTAAGTGCCGGTGCACAGCACCTGAAACCGCTGGCTTACATTAAACACTGGTTTTGCTCTATTGTGAATGATTCCTTTCAAGCTGGTAAAATCCGGGAAATTGCAGTAATGAGTGAATGAAAATAAAAGAAAACAAAACACAAATTAAAAAACCACACAAAACAAAGGTCTTGTGGGGGAAGTACCCCTCCCCCTCAAGGTTACGAATTCAAGAAACTGGAAATTACAACTTGAGATAGGGAAAGAGAAACATTTGAAAGCTTTTAAAAGTGTAATGAGTTTTGGTCCAGGTTTAAACATGGTCCATGGTTAAACATACAAAATATTCTCAAAAAAATGGCTAAATTGTGTTTAAAAGACAGAGGTGGATGTTGAAGGTGCCTGCACAGATGTATTTAATTTGTTGACTATATTGCAGAGCGGTACATTATTTTTAGACAGATATCTTTTGCAGAAGTAGTATGATCTTGGGAAAGAACTTGGGAGAATATAAGAAGATTATATTTACGAACCTATTACTAGTTTCCTATGCATGACCAGGTAGAGAAATATCTAGTTTCTTCAGAAAACTGATGATTAGTAAACTATTGCCATTGAATAACTGGACTATTTAAGTGAATCTCGCTGTGGTACTTCAGATGCAATTGATATTCAATTTGGCTGGTCTGGAAAAGCATTATTGCAGAAATAAGGGCCAGACACAGACCTTTGATGACATCTGGGGTTAATTCTTGTCTCCTCTGGGGCTCTTTAAATGTTTTATAGGTAAAAACAGTCGTGTCTATGTTGATACCAAATTAAAAATGCCTTTCATAATATGTTTCTATCTATATATATATATATATCTCTATCTATATCTATGTATATATGCACACACACATATTTGGTAGATTTGTGTTCTCAAAAGGGTTAACATTGATTCATAGTACTGATAGTAAAGCATGTGCTTTTGATTGTCTTTGAAGCTAATGAAAATGTTTAAAATAAAATCCAGTCCGCAGAAGTACATAATATATTTTGTTAAACCAGAAAGGGAAAAATGACTGACATAAGAGCTTATGTAAACGAGAGCTGTTATCAAAGTGAAGGAACTCTGTGAGGTGTAAGAGAGCATGTATCACCGTAGGCCTCATATAGGTAGGTACATTATATTGATAATTTGCCATTACCCCGCGATCCTCATTTCAGCATGACCATATTTTCATATTCAGGTTCTCTTCGCCTGCTGACGGGCAATGTTTGGATATTTCCCCATCTCCCCCATCAGAAAGCATATAAAGAAACTTTAAACTATGTTTGTTTGGAAAAAACACCCCTTTAAAAAGAATTTGAGAGCCTGGCAATAGTACAGTCTCTTGCCTAAGCGAAATCTGCAGAGTTGCTTTCTTCTCCCTTATATTTCTATTCTCTCAGTAGGAACATGAATCCTTTGGTCCTTGAATTTGGTTGATCGGACTCTTAGGCAAATAGCGCTACAAGACATGCTTCTAACCACAGCAGCATCATGAGGGGCTGTGGTAGGTTTCTTATAGCATAGTGCTCTGCCTGCATCCTCCCCGTTTCACTCCACTCGCATATCAACATCATTTAGTATAAAGGGGATGCAAAGTTTTGTCCACTCGGTTTGTACCGTACAGAATTCACAGGTGTGACGTCCTAGCAGCAATCTGTGATGT
The DNA here is from genome assembly GCF_964263255.1 of Lissotriton vulgaris. Classification (NCBI taxonomy): domain Eukaryota; kingdom Metazoa; phylum Chordata; class Amphibia; order Caudata; family Salamandridae; genus Lissotriton; species Lissotriton vulgaris. The sequence goes on along the minus strand of NC_141689.1, from coordinate 2,111,137,238 downwards.
GTGCTGGGGTTAGTGACTTGCAGCTACTCAATAAGGACCTTAGCCGGACCTTCCATGGTTTTCTGAAAATGGAGTGGGTTTAGGACTTCTGCAAACTGATTCTTTAGATAGTTTTCAAAAACCTCACCAAGATGTTTTTATTGGCTGGTAATAGGACCTCAAGTTGTGGTGGCAAACAAGAATTTGTTAATTAAAGCAACTTCAGTTTCCTGCAAGTTGTCGAAACGATAATGCACCTGGCAGTGGAATGCCGGGGGGAAGCTGTCCTATAGCCTTCCTTCCGGCCTTCTCAAGGAAACAGAAGTAATGTTGTTGCTGAACAATACGAGGTGAGCAGCTTAACAGCCTTACGATAATAACAGTATAATATGCGCAGTAAGAAAGCAGAATACCGCAATTCTTGCAATACTACAAGAATAGGATATACTTTTTAATTAAAGACTGTGCTCTCATAAGCATTTATCCGCTCATCAAGAATATCCGCATTCATCAATGTGCAAACAAAAAGTAATCGCTTTGACAGTTTCAACTGTCATACATAAGGATCCTGAAATCATTCTTCTGTAATCTACCAAACTGAATGCAATTACTCATTAAAAGTTAATCCACAAAAACAATCCTTCTGCTATTCTGCTATTCTGACTGACAGTACTCTCCATGGTGGACCGCCCTCAGTCCTTTAGCCATCTACTCATCCCTGGTTCTTAGTTGCTTGGCTACATCATAGATAAACACTTCATCCTGAGCGACTACATCGTCAAACGAAGGAAATCAGTATACAATCGACTCCATCTGGCCAGAAAACTAACACCTACCATCCCCCGTACAAACTTCAAATCTGGAGAACAAACCCTCAAGCTCAGCCATGTAGATGGGAGAAATGCCATCTTAGTTGGCTTCCCCAAACCTACCCTCCTATTTGAGTTCTACCACCCCCCGAGGGTGCTTGATTAGCAACATAAGCAAAGAACTCGGAACATATTGCCCCATCCAATAGTACCTTTGCTGGTTACCACTCGGAGCTAGAGTCGACTTCAAGACGGCATACATCACACATTAAGCAATCCACAATGTCCTGCTGCTAAACCTGCTCCACCAACAAGGTTGTTACCACTCAACATAATTTCCTTCATTAGACACTGAATACATGCATGAGCATATCTTTTACATCCTGGTAAAAGAGAATCTCAACATTGTCCAGAAGCTTGAACAGCTACTCAATATTCTTATAAACTTAAGTGAAAATTGACATTTTGATTTATCTCACCTGGGGCCATTGACTCCGCTGATCCAATGGGGGACAGTAACCAAGAGGGAGGACCCCAAGCCCCAACTACACCATAAATTGGGTCGAACAGAACCCACATAGGGACCTCATTTCCGTCTGATAGAAATAACGAGGCCACAACTCTAACTATGGTCTCGTACTCGAATATCCAACACCATGGTGGGACGCAAGTCACCAGCTTTACGGATAGGGTCCCTTTACGGATTCCCTGGAGAGACTCCCTGTTGTATATTTATCCTTCTTCTATTTCCTTTACTCCACCACAATTCTTACCTGTGTCACCCATTCCAGAATGTATATGGCTCTGTCTCCTTCTAGTGTTCTAGCTGGTGACAGTTTGTGCCTGGCCAGCTTGTGTTGAGGTGACTCCTTCTGTTTCCTGCAATAAACCTCAATTGCTGCTCCTGTGGTCTCCTGATTATTTACTACAATTTTGGCGACGTTACCTGCTGGCCAGTACCATTGAAGACCTCATCTTGATGCCTTTTTCAAGATTTTCAGCGGAAAGCAGGAGTTTTCCTCAACAAGAAACGAATCTACGGCGTGCAGATCTTGCCAAGGCTCTCCTCTTCAGTTTCCAGTGAAGGCGCCCATCTGTGGCAATCCTACCATTTATTTTGGTAATCCTACCATTTATTTTGGGACTGGAAAGCGGAGCGGAGCTCGAGCTCTACCAGCGCTGACGTCACCCAAACAACGGAGCTGGTGAGTCATTGCTGAGCGAGCGCAGCGCGTGTGTGAGCCACGCTCGAGACACCGTCTTCGGTTGCCGTGGAGACGCATCAGACTCGTCAGTCATTGCGCAGTGAGTACAGCGCGTGCGCGAGCAACGCTCGAGACACCGCTTCCTGTTGCCCTGGAGACGCACCAGCTGTCGTCAGAGAGGCTGAGCGCGAGTCAGCCGAGGCGAGCGCAACGTGTTTCCTTGGTGCTAATGAGAGACGCTCCCTGTGAGTTCCAAGCCTCGTTCCAGAACAGATTCAAGCCTCGTTTTCGCCGGCGGCCATCTTTCCTTCAGGCCTTTGTCCTCCAAGCCTCATTTCAGCCGAAATCCAAGCCTCGTTTTCAGCGGCGGCCATTTTTTTTGTCGTCTAGTGTTTACATTACAAGCTTCACTTCGTCTTCCAGCCGTTTTTGGTGATTTTGAATCGGAATTTACTCGTTTTGTCCTAAAACTTCTGCCTGGCTCTGTCGCAGTACTTCAATATTGTTTGGACACTTTATGAATGGTAAGAGCTGTTACTACAATCTCTTAGTTTTTTGTTGTGCAAAACTTGTGGTTATTTTGTTTTCACTCTACAATCAGTGAACATGGCACAACAATTTGTGGTAACTTTGCCTCCCCAGTTCTTACCTGAACCTGGTGTACCTGAAATACCTTGGGAAGACTGGTATATCATGTTTGACAATTACCTAGAAGCACTTGATGGACAGGAATTTTCACCCAAAAGGAAAAAAGCTATCCTTTTGAGCACTTTGGGCAAAGAAGGGCAGAGGGTCTTTAGATTCCTACCTATCACACTTGGAGCTGGTGGGCATGACATTGATGAGTTTAAGGAAGCGGTTGATCGCTTGGAGATCAGATTTGCAAAGGAAGAGAATCTGATTATGAACCGCTATAAGTTCTATACACAACGCCAAAAAGAGTCAGAAACCATAGATGATTTTGTGGCCAGACTCAGAGAGCTTTCTATAAAGTGTAAGTTCGGTTCTATGAATGACGAGCTCATAAGAGATCAATTAGTCGTCCAGTGCTCAAGTAAGAAAATCCAAGAGACGCTATGGGCAGCCAAAAATCCTACCTTGAAAGACGCAATTGATCTGGCCAAAGTAATTGAGGAGTCTAGTAAGTGCATGAAGGTCCTTGATTCGCACAAGTCTACTCCTCACCAAGAAGTTTCTGTGGTTACCGACAAAGGTAGCGTTGTGGGGTGTGAGCATTGTTCTGGAGACAGTGTTGCGGTAGTAAAAAACAGACCCAGACCCACTGTCAAGAAAACTTCAGTAAGCAAAGTCTGCAACAGGTGTGGCAGTAGCAGTCACTCTTCCGACGCCAGGTTTTGCTTTGCATCAAACAAAGAGTGTTTGAAGTGTGGGAAAGTCGGACATTTTTCCAAGATGTGCAAGGGCAAAGCTAGACAGAGAGTGAATATTGTTGATGACTACTACGCGGATGATTCTGGAGTTGAACCTGACAGGCTTTTGGTCATTGACGATGTTGATGTCATCTGTGATGATCCGAGACAAACCAGACCCAAAGCCATCTTCAAGATTGACTCCCACGAGGTGTTGTTGATGGTTGACACGGGTTCTCGACATACCATTATACCCAAGTCTACTTTCGATGCCTTTTGGGAAGGGGTGAATTTACAGCGTAGTGATATTTCACCTAAGGGTTTCAATGGCCAGAAAATTGAAATCCTGGGTTTCTTTGAATCTGAGATTGCTTTTGAGAAAAGGTCTATTTTTGGGAAAGTTTATGTTTCCATTGATGGCCCGCCTATTCTAGGGTGGGTACATCAATATGACCTCTACATCGTCATCAATCCTAGGGCAAAGAACCAAATTATGGTTGTTGACGATGACTCTATTGAATCCATTTTGTCTGAATTTGGGTCTGTGTTCAGGGAGGAGTTGGGTGAACTTCGGGGGTATGCCCATCTCATTAAGTTAAAGAAGGGTAGTCTGCCAGTGCAGCATCGGGTAAGGAGGATTCCTATCTCAATCCGGAGTGAGGTAAAACTTTTAATTGAAGAGATGCTTCAGTCTGGTGTAATTGAGCCTACAGAAGCTTCAGCATGGGTTTCGCCCGTCGTGATTTCTAAAAAATCAGACGGAAAATTGAGATTCTGTGTGGACCTCAGGTCCCTAAACAAGTGTGTCGTTGCGGACACCTTCCCTTTGCCCAACATCACGGAGATGGTTTCCACTCTTCAGGGGGCGAGATATTTCTCAAAACTCGACCTGAAGAGCGCCTACCATCAGGTTAAGCTCCATGAGTCCTCGAAGCATCTTACCGCCTTCATCACCCCAGAGGGTATCTTTCAATTTACTCGTCTTCCCTTTGGGCTGATTTCGGCGGCGAGTGTCTTTCAAAGATTGGTCAGCGAAATCTTTAAGGGGCTCAGAAATGTGGTATTCTTTCAAGATGACATCTTGGTCTTTGGAGAGTCTGTGACTGACCACAACCTTGTTCTCAGGAATGTCCTACACAGAATCTAGGACACTGGCCTTACACTACGTAGGGAGAAGTGTTCTTTTCTTGTGGAGAACATTGAGTACTTGGGACATGAGATTTCAGTCAATGGCGTCAGACCCAAGAAGAACCTTCTTGATGCAATACGCTTAGCCCCTTGCCCGTCTGACAAGGACCAGTTGCGGTCATTCATGGGTTTGATCGAATACTACTCCAAATTTGTGGAGAAATTCTCAGAGAAGACCTTGCCTCTGAGAACCTTATTGAAGAAGGGTTGCAAATTTTCATGGGGTCCTGAAATGGAAACTTGTTTCAATGAGATTAAGGAGGCTATCTGCAGTGCTAAGGTTCTGGCACCCTTTGATACTGCCAAGCCCTCCACTTTGTTGGTGGATGCCAGTGCCTGTGGCCTCGGTGCAGTTTTGCTTCAGTCCCACAAGGATGGTGACAGACCTGTTGCCTTTGCCTCACGTACCCTTTCAAAATGTGAACAGAACTATTCTGTTATCGAGAAAGAGGCTTTGGCTGCTGCGTGGGGTGCTCATCATTTTCGACCATATCTATGGGGCACCCGCTTCAACCTTAAGACTGACCATAAACCTCTCATCCGCATTCTTTCTCCTGGGGGTGGGGCATTTGGTTCTCCGAGGTTGGCAAGGTTAGCCTCTAAACTCCAGGAATACCACTTTGACATTTCTCACATCTCTGGGTGGAGGAACTTCCAGGCCGACTGTCTGTCTAGGTTGGCTGTTCCGTCTGGTTCTGATGTTGGCTTCAGTCTGGAGGGATGTGATGCGAATGTTGCTTGGATCGACGATGTGCTTCTTCTTTCTGAGAGCTCCTTTTCTCGCTCTGAGTGGGTTGATGCCATGTCTAGAGATAGTGTGTTACAGGAAGTCATCCAGCTCATCAAATTGGGTTCACGCAGAGAGAGCTGTCTCCATGTCTCTGTCCGTCCTTTTCTCAAAGTCATTGATGATTTGTCTGTTTGCAATGACAATGTCATATTGCGTGGTGACAAATTTGTGCCTCCTGCTGATTTGAGACCGAAGCTCATCTCCTTAGCACATGAGGGTCACCTTGGCCAAACCCTGACGCAACAGCGTCTCAAGCTCAACTTCTGGTGGCCCGGTGTGGACTCCATGGTCTCCTCATGGGTCGAGGATTGTCCTACCTGCAAGGTGGGTGAGAAGAGACTTAAGGTTTCAGTGGGTTCTGAAATGGGTGCGTTGCAGTTCCCGGAAATTCCGTGGCACTCCATCTGCTTAGATTTTATAGGTCCCATTGCCGAACTGCCTATTTCCCAGAGGTTTGCTGTTGTCATTGTCGACTGCCATTCTAAGTGGTTGTCTGTGGAGTTTCTCAAGGACATCACCACGGCTACTACCATTAATCACCTTAAGTCTCTGTTTTTTAGAGAAGGTTTCCCTAATGTTCTTATAACTGACAATGGCACACAGTTGGTTTCGCATGAGATGCAAGCCTTTTTGTCTGATTGCGGTATTTCCCACCATAGGACCTCCCTCTACAACCCTCAGGGTAATGGCCTCTGTGAACGCCTTAATAGATTGGTGAAAGGCACCGTTCAAATGGCCCTCTCCAGTGGTTCTTCTGTCTCTTCCCTTGTTAGTGAAATGGTTTATGCGTATTGTACCACTCTTCATGGTTCCCACTCCAGATCCCCTTTTGAGATGATGAGGGGTAGGGTTCCCAGCACCAAACTCATTCCCTCTTGGCTCAAAGATTTGGTCTGTCAGTCTCTTTTAGGTGATGGTTCCAGAGTGGTCCCCAAGCTTTCTCGTAAGGGCTCTGTGTTTCCTTCCGGTAAGGGCGCTTCTAGTTGTAGTTCTGTAGGTCTGCTTCCTAGGGTCTCCTCTCGCAAACCTCGTGAAGGTGATGGGCCCTCCACCAAGGTTGTTGCTGGTAAAATTGCGAGAGGTGACCTTGTCAAGGTAAAGTCTGGTCGTGTTTCTGGCGGGTTGTCCAAGTTCCGTGGTCCTTTTCTCGTTTAGATGGTCTATCCCCACTATGTTGTCCTCTCCAATGGGGAGAAGTGGAACTTAAGGAGGGTTGCCCTCTATCAGAAAGGTAGCGTTAGTTCTGTAGTTGGTTCTAGTTCTGTTCCTGTCCCTTCTCCTGTCCAAGATCTTCCCTCCTCAGGCTTCATGCTTGTTCCTTCTCCGGATCCGGGTCCTGTGGTTCCTGCTCCTGTTAATGTCTTGGCTAGGGGTGATGGTGGAGGGGATGCTCCTGATCCCGCTGTGTCTCTTCCCAATTCCATTACTGATCTCGTTCCCAACTCCTTTACTGATTCTAACCCCATTGCTTCTTCAAGTCCTTCTTTGCCTGCCATCAGACCTCAAAGGAGCCACAGACCTCCTGCTCATTTGAATGATTTCTGTTGTGATTAGTTCTTTTAGAGGGGTGACGTGTGTCCCTTTCAATGCTTATTAATTTTGATGTTTTCACCGCTTATAATTACTTGTGTATTAATTATATGATGTTCTCTTTGCTTATAATTATTTGTGTTTGAATGCTTATCATTCTATGATGTCTTTTGCCTTTACTTCAGGAATTCTTCTTTAGTCTTGTGCTAAGTTTCCTTTCAATGACATGTCTACTCTTTTGTGTTAAGTTTCCTTTTATTCCTTTTGTTTTATTCTATGAGAGGAGATGTGTTGTATATTTATCCTTCTTCTATTTCCTTTACTCCACCACAATTCTTACCTGTGTCACCCATTCCAGAATGTATATGGCTCTGTCTCCTTCTAGTGTTCTAGCTGGTGACAGTTTGTGCCTGGCCAGCTTGTGTTGAGGTGACTCCTTCTGTTTCCTGCAATAAACCTCAATTGCTGCTCCTGTGGTCTCCTGATTATTTACTACACTCCCCAAAGAAAACTAGTGAGGAACAGCCTGGTTTATCTCCCATGGTGGATTTCATTTGGCTATTTGATAATGAATCCACCCCGGTAGATAGAGGTTACATTCTTAGCTTATTCTCGGAACTAAAGTCATTAAAGCTGATAGCTAGCAAGGATATTTTAAATGTGATGATTAATGTACATGACACTGTTCCGTACTCTAGGGTCACCTTTTGTTCCCTGATAGTAGACAACCTGGTTTTATAGAACTGTGACTATTTCTTTAAACGAAGGCTCGATATAACTCCTGTTAATGAATATGAGGAAAATCAAATTGCGTGCCCCAAAAGCCAACATCTGAAAGTTCCTAAGGCTTCTAATTTAGTGGTGCTAGATGAATTGGGCCCGATACAGAGTATTCTGTGGGAAATCCTAAAGATATAGTGGTTTCCGTGGACTAGAGGGGGGAGTTTAATAAATGTTGTGCCCAATGTGGCAGTTGCCCCTCAGACTCCAGACATATAAGATGAATTCGCCTAGTGGATTTGGGTTGCAAGAGCCCTGAATAACACTCATGCGGAAGCAGTAAGGAGTGCTCCATTGAGGTCGCCTGAGTGGGCTACTCTTGTCTTGGAACATCGCCGGTCTGGGATCCAATAAAATAAAATTAAATTCCATAAAAGTTATGAATCCTATAATTATTTGCTTACAAGAAACGTGATCCTGTAAAGAGTTGGAATGTGATGGCTATTTTGTATACTCTTGCTATGCTAATCGATCGCAAAGGGGACATGCTGGTGGGGGGTTTCTACTTTGCTTAAAAACTCCATTAATTGGAATCAGAAGGTTTTCTCCCACCCCTCAAACCTCTGTATATGCGTGAAGTTGGCATGTCTGGGAGATTCCGACACGCCCACTTCCGTCCTTGTGGCAAACTTTTATATCCCCCCCGGGAAAAATTTTGATCATCTTTTGCCTGTATTTTTTCTTTTATTCAGGATATAGCTATCAGGGAAGATTGCCCCCTAGTGATATTAGTGGGGGACTTAAATGCTAAAATTTTGAACTCTGCCTCTGGGATTAATGCCAATACTGACAAAGAGGAAATTTGGCACATTCCCGAGATTTTATTACCAAATAAAGTAAAAACAGATAAGCAGGGATTTCTTTTGCTTGATAGCATTAGAAGTCTAGATCTTGTTATCCTAAATGGGAGAGTGCCCATTGATAAAATAGCCCATTTTACCTTTCATTCTCAACATACTCGGAGCCTTTTAGATTATGTGATTGTTTCCTACCAAATGTTTGGGGCCTGTGATAATTTTTTTTAAGCTCGTCGATATGGAGCGACCATAGTATAGTGGACAGAGGCCTTTGATCTACCCTCACTGGACTTGGGGAACGCCGGTCAGGGCACGGCCACTTTTAATAAAGCAAATGGTCGGTCCTTTTGGACGCAAAAAAACATCGCTGAAGTAGGCTCCATTGTGAAGACGGCTTATGTAGAAAAGCAGGGTATTACTCATTCCAACATTATACTCTTTGTTGAGGCTCAAATGAAGAAGATTTGGAATCTAAGCTACACATCTTCTGAACCTCGCCTGTATAAACAAGATATGTCCCATATGATATCTTTAAAAAAAGCAAATAACCCTCTTGTTCGAAAACAGCATATACATTTCCTCTTTGGCCGGCAGCAGGAAATCAATCGCCTTAAGCGTGTGAGAAGATACCTCATGCTCAGTGAAAAAAGAAGGGAACTTGATGCTAAGTGGATAGGGCTGAGGGAAGCCGCAGGGATTCAAGAAAATATTGGTACTTGATCGCTGAATATTGCGATTCAAGGCAGAGAGCTACACCCATACAGATTCCAGAAAAGGACTGGGTGGATTACATCTCCCTATTATATGGAAATAATAGTCCAGTTTTTCCCCTGACGACTGATGGGGTTAAATTCGTGTCTACTGAAATTACTGAATTTGGTCCCCTACCAGGAAAGGAGTTGGTAAAGTCTATAAAGATTGCTAGAAACTCCGGCGCACGAGGGCCGGATGGAATCCCAATTGCAGTAATCAAAAAGGAGCCAAAAGCATGGGGTGATTTTTTAGAGCCACTTTTTAAATATTGTTTCTTTATGAATAAAATCCCCCTCTCTTAGAAGGGAGGGATTATAGTTCCCCTGTATGAAAAAGGATCGAAAACAGTGCTGACTAGTTTTAGACAGATTGCTCTTCTGGATGCCTCAGGCAAACTATTTGCAAAAAGCATATTATGCCATTTACAACAATGTGTTTGTGATCAGGATATTCTTCCACCGGAACAAGCTGGCTTTAGAAAGAACCATGGCACCCTGGATAACATTGCGGTTGTTCAGACAATTGTAGAGAAATATGTTTTCTCCCTGGGGATGCCAATTTATACAGTTTTTATCGATTTCCCCACAGCATTCGACAAGGTGGACCGTCGGACACTGTGGAGAAAATTGTCTTCCTTGGCATACCTAATCATCTTTTAGGTCTGGTTATGGAATTGCACACAGACACCTGGTGCCAGGTTCTGATGGGAGGTTCGCGGGTGTTATCATGTAAAATTAGAATGCACAATGGGCTTAAGGAGGGTTGTCTATTGGCACCACTTTTACTTTCTTTGTATATCGCTGATCTCCCTAGCGCTCTGAGCTCTGTAAGGGGGGATGCCCCCAAAATTGGTACAATGTCCATTGGCTCTCTATTACATGCAGACGATGTTGCAATATTTGATCTAACGCCTATTAGCCTGCAACGTCGTCTGGATGCTTCAAGTAAATATGCAGAGGCTCACTTCTTGAAAATTAAAATTGCTAAAAGCAAGATTTTGGTTTTTCGTAAGAAGGGGCTTAGAGTAAAGAGATGTCTAAGATGGATGCTTGGTTCTGAAAAACTGGAACTGGTTGACTCGTATGTTTACTTAGGGAAAGTTTTTTCCAAAACAGGTCGAGACTTGGAGCATACAAAACATTGTGTTAGTAAAGCGGTCTCCCAGGCAAGTGCATTAAACAGATTTTATAAAAACTTGCGGGAGGCACCACTTTAGCCATGTCTCATCTGTTTTTAAGGTCAAAATCCCTCCCTCGTTAATATATGCTGCCGAATTGTTGGACATGAATTATTGGTTCTTGTTTGATAAGGCGGAAGGACGAATCAAGCGTCAAATTTGTAATTTAAACTCTTCGGCTGGCCCACTTGTACTGCGCCTTGAATTTGGATTAGTCTCGTCCTTCATTTTAGCCCAGGCAGCGGTTCTCAGATGTGGTAACTCCCTCCTTCTGGGGGAAGAGGGTACACTTAGGGCCGCCCTAAGAATGGAAATATTTGGCACACTAAAAGAACAATCAACGTTTTTTAGGTCTTTTGTATGTGCAAATGATACTTTAGGTCTTAGTTTAAATCCCGTTTCTTTTATGCCTAAATCTGTTTTGAAACAGTTCTTAAAGAAGTTTAGATCCCCTATCAGTTTGACGAGAGACGCTGCTGTAAGCCAGTCCAGGTCCAGTATTGTGGTGGTCAGTGGGAGCACTTGGGGGAATAAACCATAGCCTTATTTAACTTGGAATATCCCTCATGGGATTAGAAGGCTGATACTCATACTGAGACTCAATCTGCTGCCTCTAAGAGATGTTACTGGCTGCTGGGATAAAACACCTCGAGGGAAGAGAATTTGTGAATTAAGCCAGTTGCAAATTCAAGATCTAAATCATGTTTTATTTGTATGTTCAAAGCTGCAAAGTGCCAGGCGAGTGTTCTTAAAACCAGTTTTTATCAGATTTAATATTCACTTTGCTTAGGATGCACGATCTTTGGTCTTGTCCCATCCGAATGAAATGGTTTGTTTTAAGATATTTCCAATTTTTTTTTTTTGAAAACCCTTTATTGCAGCATTCATATAATACAAGTATGGGCCTACAACCGCAGGGGCCGGCCGCTAAACATAATTAGAACCCATTATATCGCGGTACAACACAGCTTATCAGCCGACAACCCTGATGTCCGGCAGCGATTCAGGATAGAACTTGTATTAGAACGCATAATAAGTCACAGGATGTAATAGAGGTTTTATTTTATATTATCTAAATAAACGGATCAGGTGCCATACAATCAAACAAAAGGATACGGGGACAGACCAAGAGACAGGATATGCATCTAGAAACAGCCATGTTTGGAACTCTGGCGCCAAAGCTAATGATTCGGAGTAAACAACAATACAATATACATTTTCGTGAGCGCCAGTTCTCAGGGCCTGCCCACCCGGAAGTCCGACTAACATAAGAAGCATGAGCACTAAATTCCAGAACACAGTGAAATCAGAATAAATCACAAACTATACTGATCCTAAAGGAAAGAAAGGAAAGGGAGAAAAAGGCCATAGAAAATAAAAAAGGCAAAATAAAAAACCCCCTCCAACATCCCCACCCTGCACCCCTGCCGATGGCTATAGCCTAACCCCACTAGCAGCGTGCCTGTCACCCCAAGTAACTAAAACCCTAAAAGAAGTAAAAAGAAGAATGGAGGAGGGCATATTCGTATGTGCTCCCAGCCCCTTAGTCCTCCCGCCAGAAACAGACACCCCCTGTCGCAACTAGACGGATGTAGAGCGACCCTTATAAAAGAAAGTAGGGGGCACCGTGATACACCGCCCAGCCTCTAAATCAAACAATTGCAGATCGAACGTCCATAATAGCCATTCCAAACCGTCCCGTTCTAATTGATCTTAACCTTGGCCCTTTCGAACCAGCACACGAACCCTCCCGGCGAGACCCAAAAGTACACAAACGAGTCATAGAGGAGAAGGAGGTTATCGAGAGTCAATCCGTTACCACTTGTAGCTAGAAAGTCCACGAGAAGTTCAGGCGCAGAAAGTCTCCCTCTCCTATCTGGACAGTTCCTTGCCCCGGGGTCGTAAAATCTCCAAAAGGGAGAAGACAACCACAAGATGAGAGAAGATTCTACATGGTTTTCAAAGGGAGGGAGGCGAAAGGACACTATTTACCACTCAAGGTGGTGGAAGGTCCAGTAGCAGCTCAGTGTCCGTACTAAGTACTAGAGATACCAACAAAAGGAGGGGGTGCTGCACTGTTCCTGGAAAGAGATGAGAATTTAAGGAAGGTTTTTTAAGAAAAGATTTACCTGGCGTGGCCAAGGGTGTTACAATGGTACCCTGGGGCATCCATTATGTTGGATGTAATTGCCTCACACACCCCGAAGAGTGTCATGCTTCATCATCGGCGGTTGCTCCTCGTCGGGGAGGCGGTGCAACCCCCGACGGGCTCACCTCAAAGAGGGGCTCTTTGGCGGAGATCTTTTTCCAACTGCCTTTTGGTGAAGTGGGGGTATGTGGGCAGGATGGTATATTCCTATTGAACTGATTAAAAATGTAGCAAGGGGTACCTGAATTACCTTTATTCTGGGGGTCCTCTGGCTACAATTAAAAGGTGGGGCTAGCTTCCTAGGTGTCTACTAGTTAGGGTTGTGTGACCCTAGAAAAGGCTAGAGGTGCATGTGGTCAACATGTTTCTCGCTAGGACTCAGAGCGCTGAAGCCATATTTTAAGGGCTCATCTCTGGTGTACCAGACCGCCGATCCCTCATGTGGCCTCTTATAGAAGACCATTAGGCATAGGAGGATCCACTAAGGTAACTAATACAACACATATGAGATTAGCATGTTGTTGTTTTCACTTTGGTCCTGAAGAATCGCGGTGACTATAGCCCTAGCGAGAAACATGTTGACCACATGCACCTCTAGAAAAAGATCTCCGCCAAAGAGCCCCTCTTTGAGGTGAGCCCGTCGGGGGTTGCACCGCCTCCCCGACGAGGAGCAACCGCCGATGATGAAGCATGACACTCTTCGGGGTGTGTGAGGCAATTACATCCAACATAATGGATGCCCCAGGGTACCATTGTAACACCCTTGGCCACGCCAGGTAAATCTTTTCTTAAAAAACCTTCCTTAAATTCTCATCTCTTTCCAGGAACAGTGCAGCACCCCCTCCTTTTGTTGGTATCACTAGAAGATTCTACATCACAAGTCTCCGGGGGGGGAACGCCATTCGATACCTCCAAAGTCAATAGTGATTGAATGTGCGGTGGTACACTCACGACCTCGGGGACACCATCTTCCAGGGCACCATCTGATGGTTTCAATACTTGTTCCCCCACGGGATCCTCGCACGGAGTCAAAATGGCCTCGGCTTGAATGGCTGCAGATTGCTGTTCAAACAGTGGGGCAGGGTCCGGTACCACAAGTAGCATCCCAGATAGGCTAGCATCCATTTTATTCAATAAAACATCCACTTGTGAGTGAAACGCTCAAAGTTCTGCCAATATTGACCTCAGCGATGGCTCAGACACCGTTCGATCCATAGTCTCACGCCCGATACCGATCAGAATCACCTCCCTGGCTGAATCTGGCATTTCCGGGGGGGACAAACAGGATCTTGAAAGGGCAGACGTGGACGGTGACCCGTCGTTCTCTACAGCCGCGTTCACTTGGCTTAACGCGGCAGGGAGGGGCCCGACCCGCCGAACCCCGGCGGGGACCAACACCGGGTCCGTAGGATAGGGACCCCCACCCACAGTCAGTAGCAAGCACGGTCACCTCTCCATCAATGCTGAGCAAAGAAAACAATCGCCGCCAAAGTCGGGCGCAAAAGAAGCCTCCACTACGATTGACCGGACCCTGCCCGGGTATCTCAGCCGATGTTGTTGCGCTGCAGCCTGGCCTTGCAGATACTCGAGGCCCCGGCTTTACCGCTGGAACAGGCCACAATCTTCAACTCGATGTAACTTCGTCAAACCAGCCGATAAAATTTTTCGGATTTCACCATCGGAATGAGGAATAGTTCATTCACGCAGGGGCTGGGCGTGAAATCAGGATATTGTACAGGATCTTGTGGCGGGATACGGAGATCGGCGGAGCCGGGAGCCTAAGCAGCCATCTTGTTTGCCGTCGTAGCTCCTCTCAGATATTTCAATTTTAAAACATTTTTGCCTATTTACTAGAACATTTTCCAACAGTAGCCTTCTGGTTATGGTTTAATACCAACTGGTTGGTTATTTGATTTTTTCATGTATTCATAGCATTATTTGCACATCTTATAGTATGTTTGATATAAAAAAAAAATATTGGTTGGTTATTTGTTTATGTATTTATAGCATTATCTGCACATCGCTCAGTATGTTTGATATCATATATGAGGAAGACTTTTGTATTGTATGTAAGGTTTGTCCTTTTAATTATTGGTGTGCTTTTGCGAACCTCCGTAGAAGTTCCAAAGCAAAATGAATAAATAAATTGTGAAATTGTGAATTGTGATTTATCTCACCTCTCTTGATATTACTTGACTACATACATAAATGGCTCAAAATTATACTTTAGAATCCCTGAGCATATTTAAACCCAAGAAACTGCCATTGCTGCAAATGAAGCATGAATGTACCCCTATATAAAGGAGTCAAAAATATTTTTCTTCAGTTAACTCTATATCCAGACACTAATATAGATTTTTCTCAGTTGAAAATGAATTGCTGCATATGATTTGGTTATACAGAAAATCATGCCCTCTGCGTATGCCGAAAGCTATGCCTTGAACAGTAATTGCCTTCCCTTTCACGTATACACACACAGACCTAACTAAAAGTTCAAAAGCCAACTGAAACGCATGAATTCTTTTTGAAATACCTATCCAAAATTCAGTGATATCATGAGAAAGAAAGATGTAAGAATTTGTTGACAGTTCTGGAAATAATCCATTGGTATACTACTGTTTTTTTATTTAAAATGAACAACAAAACACACAATAAGCTGTTCCGCTCAAGGCAGTCATACCTTTTTTGGCCCACTACAATCATTAACTTCAGTGACGCGGTGGCATTCCTTCATACAAGTGTGATTTTCACAATCCAGCAACCGCCCGCACCGTCTCTTACATGAGAAAGGGCCAACCCGATGACAGTATAATGGGCTCACCTGAAAAAGGAAGGTTAAAAGAAATGTTGACGTTGACAGTCAGTCACACAAAACCTTGATATAAATACATTTAACAGTTATATTTTATTTTTCCCTGAATTAACAGTGGAAATCATATTCTTGGGGGACCAGTGGAAGTAGAATATTGGGACAAGCATTTTAAAAAAATGTGTGTGTGAATTGCTTTAGATTTCCTCTGTTTAGCTACCATTCCACATCAACATAATATTCAACACAAAAATTCATAGAATGCCTCCGTTTTGACTCTCTGTCTTAATACCCCTTATTCAATGACATGCTAAATCTCCTTTCCTTTCTTCTTGTCTTTCCTTTCCATATTTCCAGGAAAGAGTGGTATCATCGGATAGCTGAAAGGAGGTGGGTCGCAACCCAGAAACAAAGCCACCAGACTGCATATTGTACCTGTATCCCTAACGATAATAACCCCCGCCTACAACTGTAATGGTGTGCACTTCCACAGTGAGCTGCAGGCATGGAAATGTTCAGCGCTGCAAACTACACATATATTCTATCTCCTTTCAGTGCATCGTTTTGACTGTTGCCCAGGATATTTTAAAGGCATCCATTCACTTACTTAAATCACAACTCTAATTAATCCACTCATTGTTTGCAATCTGATTCTCTAGTGGCTCTCTGCCCACATTCGACCATACATTTACTACTTCTGTCTTATGCATCTTGCACAACATTTTTCTACAGCTTGCATCTCCATCCTTCACCTATGTATCATCAACCTACCACCTGCCCTTGCAAGCCTCAGTGGACAAAATAAAATGTATATCACACCAATGTATAATTAACCACAAATGTTGCAGAATTCCCTTAATCTCTACTACCTTAAATTTGCTTCTTTAACATTACACTAAAGATCCTCTGCTATTCTATGTTGTCCTGCTGCTGTCTTTCATGCCTCTACCTTTCTAATGTATCTCCTCTAATCTTTTATCATGCATTCCACATCTTTATTCCTCTCCCTCTAATCCTACCTAGTCCATATCTTTGACCACCTTTTCAATGTCTGTTAATCCATTTATTTTCAAAACAGTCTCCCTTCTCACTCCTTGCTAATTCATCTCTGTTAGAAATTGGGTTACCGGTTGACTGGGGTGTGAGCCCTGGTCAAGCAGCAACCACAGTCCTATTCGGGTAAAGTCACAAGCAAACCCCCAATTAGCCTGTGCTCAACCTCTGGTAGCTTGGCACAGATCAGTCAGGCTTAACTCCAAGTCAATGTGTAAAGAATTTGTGCAACACTTCAAACAGTAAAACAGTGGAAACACCACACAAAACACTCCCACAACATGTTAGAAAAAGAGATCTCAATTTAATAAATAAAACAAGACAAGAACGACCAAAAATCCAATTAGTAGAACCAGAGATACTGAATTTCTAAATGTTTAAGTAAAATAGCACCAAAAAGCAATAGGAGCCAACTGCGGGTATCTAGTCGCACCGGACCAGGACAAAGTCACAAGTTCAGGCCCACCGTGATGGAGCACGGGTCGGCTACAGGGACCCAGTTAGAACAAAAATACTGTTATTCCTAGTTTGCAGAGTGGAGCATGGATCTGGGTCAAGGGTGTGTTGCGCAGCCAAGGCGATGAGTCGGTTCAGACATGCGAAGGGCCTGTGGCTTAGCTCCTGTTGTGTCAACGTCAGGTTTCCAATCGATGGAGCTTGCGAAGTAACCAACCGGGGGTCGAGGATGCGATGCAGAGTTGAGGCGATGCGTCGATTCTGATGAGCGGAAAAGCTGCAATGCAGAGTTTCATCTTAGTGCCTGCATTCGAAGGGTGATGCGAGGATCTGCATTGGGGAAAGAGTTGCACAGCGACAGTTCTGAAGGCGATGAGTCAGTTTCAATATGCGGGGTGCAGTGGCGATGTAAGTCTTTTGCGAAGGGTTCAATCCATGCAGTGTTTGTCAATGCGTTGGTTCTGCTTGGAGTTGCGCCTCACTGCAAAGCGGATGCATCGGTTCTGTAGGGCTTACAGAAGGGCAAAGCACCTTAAGCCCACTTTCAAGGATCCAGGCCTGGTGTTGCAATGCTTAGTAGGGAAGACTCACAGATGACAGAGTACAGGTGCAGAAGCAGGGCTGTTGAAGTCTGCTATGTCCCTGAGACTTCAGATCAGGAGGTCAGACAACTAGACTTAGAGCCAATCAGGAGATGCAGGTCCAGAAATTCTCACCCAGGCAAGAGGGCAGCAGATTAGCACAGCAGAACAGGAGTCCAGCAGAGAGCAGTGCAGCAAAGTGGCAGTCTTTCACCAGCACAGCAGTCCTTCCTCGCAGAGTACCCACAGGTACAGAAGTGTACCAAAGTGATGGTGTCTGAGGACCAGTCTTTATACCCAGTGGTGCCTTTTTAAGTAGGGGGACTTCTAAAGACATGCCTTTGAAGTGTCATAATGTTCTGCCTTCCCTGTCCTGGTTCCAGACTAACTAGAGGGGGTATGCAGCCCTTTCTGTGGGGACAGGACACAGCCTATTCAGATGTAAGTGAGGAAGGGCCCAGCTCCTTTCTACCATCCTGCCAGAGATGCCCCCTAAGCTCCCACTGTGTGTGGCTGTTTAGGAGGAAAACATAAAGCCCCACTGCCAACTATACCTGGTCATGTAACCATAGACAGGCAGCAGGCACCAAATGGCTACGGAAATAAAATGCCAACGTTCTAAAAGTAAAAGACACACAGATGATGGGCGGAATACAGAGCAAATCAAACATTCACCCCAGTCAAAAGATCTGGGTTTAATCCATTGTTCTTTTGCTCACCATGCCACCCAAGTTTAGACCCAGCCATATGCAAATCAGTCCCGACCCTGTGCCTCATGGGAACGGTCCAGCCCAAACTGCAAAGCCAGGTCCTCCCTGGACCGGAAACCAGCATCCTTGGACCGGTGGCATTTTCAAAATTGTAATTTCAAATCCAACTTCACCATAAGTTATGATTTTATAAGTAGGATTCCAGAGACACCAAATTTGAACAAGCTATACTTTCTATTTGGAATTATGTTTATAAAAATGAATAAGGTAACTCCAATGTTATCCCATGCGAGATATAGGCCTTTCTGCAGTGAAAAATGAATATAAGAGTTTTTCACTACCAGGACATGCGAAACTTAAAAGTACATGTCCTGCTTTTTAAATACAGGACACCCTGCTCCATGGGCTGTCTAGGGCCTACCCTAGTGGTGACTTATATGTGTTAAACAGGAACGGTTGGGCCTACCAAAAGGTTTATTTTGCCAGGTCAAATGGCAGTTTAGACAGCAATGCAGGCTGTAAATTGGCAGCCAGAGATATTTAAAGGGCTATTTAAGTGGGTGGCACAACCAGTACTGCAGACCCACTGGAAGCATTACATTTACTGGCCCTGGGTACACATAGTATCACTTTACTAGGATCTTATATGTAAATTAAATAATGGCAATTGCGCATAAGCCAATATTACCATGTTTAGCATTGATTAGCAGTGGTAAAGTGCTCAGAGTTTTAAGGCCAACAAAAATAAATTCATCAAACAAGCATTTGCAATGCAATAGGTCTCGCATTAGGAAAGTGTGAGCTATTGGTATTGTAAATGACCATTTTTTTAATATGTGTTGGCTTTGAAAATATATAAATTAATAGCATTGATATTTACAAAGCCAATAGCTTACACTTTCCTAATGTGAGTTCTATTGGCTATGGCAATGCTTGTTGGTAGAAAGCAAGGACAGTGCTGTTGTGGTGCTGAGTGATGCTGTTGTGGTGCTGAGTGATGATGTGGTTGGGCTGAGTGATGTGGTGGTGTCTCAGAGTGATGTGGTGGTGTCCCAGAGTGATGTGGTGGTGTCCCAGAGTGATGTGGCAGTGTCCCAGAGTGATGTGGCGGTGTCCCAGAGTGATGTGGCGGTGTCCCAGAGTGATGTGGCGGTGTCCCAGAGTGATGTGGTGGTGGTGTTCGTGAGTGAATGTGGTGGTGTTCGTGAGTGAATGTGGTGGTGTTCGTGAGTGAATGTGGTGGTGTTCGTGAGTGAATGTGGTGGTGCCTCTGAGTGATGCCCCTGAGTGATGTGGTGGTGTCCCAGAGTGATGTGGTGGTGTCCCAGAGTGATGCGGTGTCCCAGAGTGATGTGGTGGTGTCTCAGAGTAATGTGGTGGTGTTCGTGAGTGATGTGGTGGTGTTCGTGAGTGAATGTGGTGGTGTTCCTGAGAGATGTTGTGGTGTCTTTGAGTGATTTGGTGGTTCCCCCTGAGTGATGTGGTGGTGCCCCTGAGTGATGTGGTGGTACCCCTGAGAGATGTGGTGGTGTCCCAGAGTGATGTGGTGGTGTCCCAGAGTGATGTGGTGGTGTCCCAGAGTGATGTGGTGGTGTCCTAGAGTGATGTGGTGGTGTCCCAGAGTGATGTGGCGGTGTCCCAGAGTGATGTGGCGGTGTCCCAGAGTGATGTGGCGGTGTCCCAGAGTGATGTGGCGGTGTCCCAGAGTGATGTGGCGGTGGTGTTCGTGAGTGATGTGGTGGTGTTCGTGAGTGAATGTGGTGGTGTTCGTGAGTGAATGTGGTGGTGTTCGTGAGTGAATGTGGTGGTGCCTCTGAGTGATGCCCCTGAGTGATGTGGTGGTGCCCCTGAGTGATGTGGTGCTGTCCCAGAGTGATGTGGTGGTGTCCGAGAGTGAGGTGGTGGTGTCCCAGAGCGATGTGGTGGTGTCCCAGAGTGATGTGGTACTGCTTGCCTTGTTTCTTTAAGTTATTACTCCACTTAAAAAACATAACTAAAAACATTGGCATTTACAAATTTCAATAGCTCCAACTCCAACAAATGATAGACCTATTGCATAGCTTTTTTTTTTTAGTGAATTGGCCTATGGCTCGTCAAATGTGCGGTTTACAGTCATTTATGATGAAATACAGAAAGCAGACGTTTATCCTGCATTCAAAATATGATTACAAGGCAGAAAGAAAATGAATGTGGTTGACGGAATCATATCACATATGGGGTTGCAATTCATGAATGAATTCATTAATTCGAGGTGAGGTAAATTCTCAGCATTCGTATGCAATGACGGTACGTGACTGAAAATTAATGCATCTGATCTGGCTACATCAGTGACTACGATAACAGACTTTAACAACGTCCTTGTGCATCTTAGCAAATGCACGTGCATGCTCGAAGTAGCAAACGCAGGCAAGCCCACAGCGTGGCTCTCTGAGCTGAATGCTGGTCCTAACACTTGCGGCGATTAAAGGCGTCCGAATTCTGGCTGGGCCAAAGCGAGCGGAAATGAGGAGCATTATCCGTGTTGTATGTCTTTGGCTTTTGTTCCACAGCTACAGTTGCTCTCCTGTCGAGTGCAGCCTTACGATTGACCTCACGAAGAACACCTCCCGCTGTTAGGCGCTTCATAGATATTCTGCAAAATTCATGAAATGGTTTCATTTATTTTAATATTTGTGGCAGACCCCGTGCACAAGACGAGCTGTCAGCAATTTAACCTCTCCCTGTTTCAAGTAAACCGTAATCGAAAGAGCTCTTGTCGTCCCCTTTAACTGAGTCAGTCACATTTACAGTAGTTATTCCCAATAACCTGGGAAAGTAGGATGTGCTTTTAACATACTGTTTGTTGAAGAGATTGCAGCAGAAACAAAACCGCATTGCAAAAGACTGACGGCATTGTTGGCAGCTGATGATATTGCAACAAAAGCGCCCCTGTCGCCATATATGTGAAAGCGCCGCCGGGGGACTAATAAGCACAGTAAACGGGGAAGGCAGATAGAACCTATGAACCGCCCCCCACCCCGCCCCCGGCAGCGAATTCAGCTGAGAGGAGAGGCGGCCTGATGTGACAGCGGCGGCTGGGACAGTGCACGCACAGCTAGTAGCCAGAAGGAGGCGTGCTCGCGACAGGCTGGGGAGCGAGCGCACATGTTCCAGGCAGCCACAGAGGCCTGGCGTGCACCGCCTCCCTGTGCCGTGTTGCGCGTCGTGGGTCTCGTCCCTTTTTCCTCTTCCGTTTGGAAGACTCCACTCCTGCTAGTGCCCCCCGCCCTGTGTGTGCACCGCGGGGCCTGTTTCGTACGCTGGGGGCCTGCAACCGCCGCTCCCTGCGATGTTGGCGGAGGCTGGCGGGGATGCGCCCCCGGTCTGGGGGAAGCTGCCGGTTTTGCAGCCACTCTCGCCACCTTCTTCCCCAGCGGGAGATGATCCTATCGGTCCTTCCCCTGAAGCCGGGCCCGCCTTCCCACCACTACCTCCTCCACCCGGAGCCTCCGGAGCTGCAGAGGAGCCTGACTCTCTAGACGGCCGGAGTACAAGGAGGAAGAGGCGGAGATTCCGCTGACCGCTCCGGCGCCTAACCAGTATGTACCGATTCGGGAGTATGGCAGATCTCCCGGTGCATGGGCGGGGTGTGTGTGTGTGTGTGTGTGCAGGGGGGGTAGGGGGCGGCGGCGTGTGTATGCGTGCGTGTCTGTGTGTGTGCGTGTCTGTATGTGTGTGTGTGTGTGTGCAGGGGGGTGGGGGGGCGGCTGCGTGTGTATGTGTGCGTGCACCTGTGTGTCTGTGTGTGCAGGGGGGTGGGGGCTGGCTGTGTGTGTGCGCCGTTAGTGCATGCGATTCAGAAAAGGGGGTGGTGATGAACAGAGTGTCTGAATTAAGCAGACCACTCTTACCCAGTCCAAAGATCAGGGCTTGATCCATCACCGTTTTTTAGCTCACTGCACCATCCCAGCTCAGAACCTGGCTACATGCAAATTAGTCTGTTCCTGTCCCAGTGCATGATGGGAACAGGGCAAACCAAACTACCAAGCCAATTCTTATACTGGGAAGGAAACAAGCTTCGGGGGACCGGTTTCTGGCATTTCAGCCGTCGTCGGCCCGGCTTGCTTGAATCCTGATGGTGCAATGAGCAAGGGACTCACATCTGAGTATACCCTTCCACGCTTATGGTGGACAAAATGATTCAGAAAAGGGGGTGGTGATGAACAGCCCCTTTTCTGAATCGTTAGTGCATGCGAGGCAAGCAAAAGCAGGGGCTGTGTGTGCGTCTGCGCAAGCGCGTCTCAGAAGCGCGCTCCCGCGGTCAAATCTGAGAACGGAAAAGCGCGTCTGACTCGTGCCTACATTCCCAGAAACGGGTGACAATAGTTGTCGAGCAGACTAAGCAAATGCTTCGCATTTACTTGCGTCTAGGCTCGACCTAAAGACTAAGCAAATACTTCGCATTTGCTTGCGTCTAGGCTCGACCTAAAAAAGGAGGGTATTTGCAAAATGTGACCCTGCAAAAAAGGCAATTTGCAACAATCTCACATCTCAGTATGAAGTTGAACATCAGACTTGAAACAAGGTATAATAAGCTAGGAGTGCACACTGAGTGTAATGGAAGTATTTACTCCTGTGGCTGCATTGTAAGTGGATTTGAAGGAACAATGTACAGCGGCATGAGGGTTGTTTAGGCATCTGAGTCTATCTCCTACCCCTGTTTGCTCAATTATTGAGGGCACAGGGCCCTTCATCTGATTTGACTAGGCCCTGTCGGAGCGGGACAGCAGACTGACTGTAATGGTGATGCGCCAACAGGTAGGGGCAGGAGGCCGACTGTAATGGTTATGCGCCAATGGGTAGAGAACCCAACTGCACCCTGCTTTTCCACTGTGTATGCTCTGGCTCTAATTGTCAGGTGGGGGAACATTGCCTGTCGCTTGTGCAGCCACATGCCTGTGGGCAGTATTTACCACCAGAAAGTATGGGAGAGTGGGGGTACATGACTTTTAACGCATGTGAGAAGGCCTTTCTATCCTGGGTGTAACCACCAGTGCGTTTACCGGATCCTTAAAAGTGGCACAGGAGGTTTTAATCATCCCCCTAAGCATTGGGAGGAACTGGACGGAGTGCTCTGTCCTAGAGAGTGTCTCCACTAGGAAGTCGTTGTCCTCTGGCGTAGTGCGCATATCTACCTCATGGTTTGTGGCCACCCGCTGTATAATCTCATGGTATGTTGCAGTGTCTTCAGGGGAGGAAGCCCTCTCTGTGACGTGCTCTAATTCTGGATCTTCAGAAGAATCCATGTCATAGTCTTCTTTGGGCTATGGGTAAAGAGGGTACTCTGATGGACAGTAGGGACTAGGACTGCCAGTATATCAGTAGAAATGGGGTGACCAATGTGGGAATCTGTAGGAGGTGGGAATGGAGGAGGTGGCAGAGTGAGAGGCAAAGGCTGAGGAGGTAGATTATGAGGAGTAGTAGCCTATCTCTAAGCCTTTTAAGTGGCACAGGCTGAGGAGCGTCCTCTGGTACCGGCATGTCCTCAAAAGCCAGCATCCTTTTCTTGGGCACAGTCTCTGTGGTGCCTGAAGAGATATTCCCCACATGGGGATGGATGAAAATCTACCTTTGCCTATAGTCAGGCTCCTTATTGAACCCCTGGCGGATGGGTTGGTTGGAATCCTCAGAGCCAGCTGTGGAAGGAGATCTTGGTGCCATTGGTGGCTTTGGCACCAAATGAGGACCCACCACTGATGTGTCTTGTGGCCTCAAAGCATGGAGACCTGTACGCGGCAGCGACTTATGCAAGGGACGAGACGCCTGACCAACTGGAGGGTGATGCTCTGCCTTGGTGTGGGGTCTGGAGCAAGGTTTGTGTGCTTCGGTCATAGTCACGGCTCTCGTGGGCAACTTCGTGCGAGGGCCGTGGTCAAGTGAACTAGATGGAACATCTTTGTCCCCTTCTTCCTCTTTCTTGTTCAGAGGAACCTGAGTTAATCTGGGCTGGACTAATGAGCAGTGGATGCCAGATGACCTTGTATACTCCTCTTCCTCAGTTCTGAGGGGATTGGTTTCACCAAGGAAGACCAATGTCTCTTCAGTGAAACCCCCTCATCCTGATGTTGGCTCATCGTTTGTCTCTCAGTTGACGAAGGGCCTTCTATCCCCAGAAAGCCAAGCAAATGGTGCATGCGACACTGTTACGGTTGGGGAGAGACCAGGATTACAGACCTTGTGGAGGTCAGCCCTGGGGTATTTGGTGACCTGAGTGGAAGATTTGACTCTGTGGGCCAGAAGAAACTAGCGGCGAGGCATTGAGTCTGGGAGCCCTAATGGACACACCCGAACCCAATGGCTGAGAAAAACAGTCAAACAATAGAGTTGGTGTTCATGTGTATTACCAACTAAGGGAGGAGTTACATAGTGCCCGTGACTCTAAAGACTTCTTCGAACAAAAGCAAGCTACAACAGTACAAGCTCAACACTAGATGGCAGGAGTATATAAAGCATGTGTATCTACAGCCACAAATGCTACAAACATATCGTTACACTAGTCTGTTTCTGATTGTAGTTGTTTGGCACAGTATTGGCTAATAATACAATGCATTCAGGAAAAACTGACTGTTCAGAAATGTGGGTACTGATTCTTCCCTCTCTGGTCGCCATTAAGAGTCTTATACTAAAGTTTGAATAATCTGTCTGCTGAGGGCAGCGACGATACCCACGGCAAAGTGGTATGTAATCCAACCAGTCAATTCAGAGATATTGGTACCGATTTATACCCTTCTGGTCCATACTGACTACAACCTCCCCACAGGCTGGTAGTGGGCAATTAGGCAACACAAAGATGGGTTCTTCCCCTTTATGCTGTCAATAAGGCACTATTTATCCTGAAAAAGCTTGTTTTGTTTAGAAACATAACATGCATAGAATCTGCCTGGAGAGCTTGTTTGACAACTTGTTTTGATTCACTTGATATAAAATCCCTTTAGGGTCTAATTGATGTGTATGCGCCACACTACGAATATAAAGTGGGGACAATGAAGCACATACATTTTACTATTTTTAAAGAATGAATGGCTCATGTGGCCGCATAGGCCTCTTAATGAGATAGCTACAGCTACATCATGTGCATTAACAGTGAGTATT
Organism: Lissotriton vulgaris; assembly: GCF_964263255.1. Taxonomy (NCBI): domain Eukaryota; kingdom Metazoa; phylum Chordata; class Amphibia; order Caudata; family Salamandridae; genus Lissotriton; species Lissotriton vulgaris. Next base: position 2,111,111,971 of record NC_141689.1, on the reverse strand, counting down.
CTCACCAATTAACAAGCCATGTTTTTAAGACACTGAGTCTCACATTGACTCGTGAAGCAATAATATCCACTACCATGTACTTTTTGGCTTGATGCACAAGTTATTTACCTTCAGTAACAATATATCTGTAAGAAAAAGCAGTTAGTATTAGATTCCTTACCTTAGAATACCCCCAGGCGTCAGACTGGATCCGGAAACTTTTGAGTAGCAGTACCCTTGCGCGTCGGTAGGCGTCGTCTGCGGCTCCGCGTCCGTCGTGGGAGCCTGGATGACGTTGCCAGAGTACTTAGACGCCACCCTCGTGCGCTGACGTCATTTCTTATACAAAGCTTTTTCCGCCCCAGAATCGCAGAGCCATGATCAGAACCAACACTGGTGCCATGAAACTAGGGCCCTGAAAGGGGATGACCTTAACCCTAGATATCGGTTCGCAAAACGGGGAGGATGGGTGGGGCGGTAAGGAATCTAATACTAACTACTGTTTCCTACAGATGTATCGTTAACGAAGGTAAGTAACTTGTGCATCTGAAAGAAACAGGTTAGTATTAGATTCCTTACCTTAGAATAGATACCCCAGCAATACCAACCCCGGTGGTGGGTCTGCGAACCAATGATCACACCAGAAAGTCCTGGAGAACGGAACGGCCAAAGAAGCCATCTCTCCGGACTTGGCTGTCCAGGCAGTAGTGTCTTGTGAACGTGTGCAGCGAGGCCCACGTAGCTGCCTGACAGATGTCCTGCAAGGGTACTCCCCAGCCCAGGGCAGTAGTAGCCGCCGTGGCCTGTGTGGAATGAGCACGAAGCCCAACAGGAGGCTCCTTTCGAGCCAAAGAGTAACAAGCCTTGATGCACAAGACAACCTATCGAGAAATGGTTCGTTTGTGCACCGCCGATCCCTTCTTAGCGCCCACGTAACCAACAAAGAGTTGGTCATCCACCCGGAACTGGTGTGTGCGATCCAGAAGAAGGAGAGCACACGTTTTGGGTCCAGACGGTGGAGCCTCTCTTCCTCTTTCGAGGGATACGGAAGTGGAAAGAAGGCGGGCAAAGTGATGGACTGCCCGACGTGGAAGGCTGTGACTACCTTGGGCAGGAAAGAGGGTTGCGTCCGCAACACAACTTTGTCCGGATGGACTGAAAGGAAAGGAGGCTTAGAATAAAGGGCCGGGAGCTCACTCACTCTCCTGGCAGAGGTAATGGCAACCAGGAAAGCAGTCTTCGGAGTAAGGAGGCGAAGAGGACAGTTATGAAGTGGCTCAAAGGGAGCGCACATCAGAAAAGTTAGAACAAGGTTCAAGTCCCACTGAGGCATCACGAAAGGAACTGAAGGACACATATGAGTGATGCCCTTCAAAAACCTATTTACAACTGGGGACTTGAACAAAAAAGGCTGATCAGGGAGCCTTAAGAAGGCGGAAATTGTAGAAAGATAGCCCTTTAGAGTGCCCAGAGCAGAGCCCTGCTGGGCAAGAGAAAGAAGAAAGAGGAGAACCTCTGAAAGAAGGGCAGAAAGGGGATCCATAGCCTTTGCTGTGCACCATGCCACAAATTTGTTCCACCTGCAGGCGTATACCGATTTTGTGGAGGGTCGCCTGGCTGCCAGAATGACATTATAGACTTCAGGAGGAAAGTCAAATGGCCTCAACTGCTGCCGCTCAATCTCCACTCATGTAAGTGGAAACTGGACAGGTTCGGGTGGAGGACCGTCCCCTGCTGCTGCGACAGAAGGTCCTCCCGAAGGGGCAGACGAATCGGGGGATCGACAGAGTAGCTCAGGATACCAGAACCTCCATGCCCAGTCCGGAGCCACAAGGATGACTTGGGCCCGGTCGCGCCTGATCTTCTTCAGCACTCTGGGCAGAAGTGGTATAGGCGGAAAGGCGTACAACAGACCGCAACTCCACTCACGACGAAAAGCGTCTCCGAGCGAGTGCCACCTTGGAAATTCCAACGCGCAGAACTGATGACATTGCACGGTCTCTTCTGTGGCGAATAGATCTAACCAAGGCTCTCCCCACTGCTGAAAGAGGCCTTGCGCCACGTACGAGTTCAGATGCCATTTGTGATCCATCATGCACCGACGGCTGAGTTTGTCCGCCCTTGCATTTAGGGAACCTGCCAGGTGTTAAACCACCTGGTGTTCCAGCCACTGCCAGAGGTGCAGAGCCTCCTGGCATAGGGTCCACGACCCCACCCCGCCCTGTTTGTTGCAGTACCACATGGCGGTGGTGTTGTCCGTGAACACCTGCACTACACTCCCCTGGAAAGAGGGGAGAATTGCCTTCAGTGCAAGCCGGATCGCCCTCAGCTCCAGAAGGTTGATATGGAGCCGGGACTCTGCCGGAGACCAGAGGCCTCTGATCTCAGCCTCTCCCATGTGGCCTCCCCAGCCCTGAAGGGACGCGTCCGTCACAACTACGTGCTCCGGTTGGGGTAGGGAGACGAATCTGCCGCTGACCCAATCGCAGTCCGAGAGCCACCACTGCAACTGACTTGCAGTGCCCTCCGAGATCAAGACATGGTCGAACAAGTTGCCCTGATGCTGGGCCCACTGAAACTTCAGGTCCCACTGCAGAGCCCCCATCCGCCACCTGGCGTGATGCACCAGAAGGATGCAGGAGGCCATCAGCCCCAGCAGCCGCAGCGTCAACCTGACCGAAACTCAGGATAACGGCTGGAAGATCGGAATCAGAGCCTGAATATCCCGAACCCGCTGTTCGGGAGGATAAACCCGAAACTGCGCCGAGTCTAGAACTGCTCCGATGAAGAGGAGCTTCTGAGAGGGACACAGGTGTGACTTCGGCACATTAATGGAGAACCCCAGCAGGTGCAGGAGGTCGGCCGTAGTCTGGAGGTGGCTGACTACTGTCTGGTGCGAGCCCGCCTTTAACAAGCAGTCGTCGAGGTAGGGGAAGACTGAAACCCCTAACCTGCGCAGATGAGCTGCGACCACCGCCATCACTTTCGTGCACACCGGTGGGGCGCTGGTAAGGCCGAAGGAGAGCACGGTAAACTGAAAGTGCTTGTGGCCTACCGTGAACCGCAGGTAGCGCCGGTGGGCCGGCAGGACGGGGATGTGGAAATAAGCGTCGTGCAAGTCCAACGCTACCATCCAGTCTCCCAGGTCCAGGGCAGCTAAGACCTGAGCCAGTGTCAGCATCTTGAACCTCTCCTTCCGGAGGAAGCCGTTGACGTTCCGCAGGTCCAAGATAGGGTGTAGGCCCCCTTTGCCCTTCTTGGGACCCAGAAAGTAGTGGGAGTAACAACCACACCCTACTTCTGGCCCAGGAATGCGCTCAATGGCCCCCTTGGCCAAGAGGGCCGTAACTTCCTCTTGCAGAAGATTCAAGTGACCCCCTACACGCGGTGGTACTGCGGTGGCATGGCTGGAGGGGTCGCCTCGAAGGGGAGAGAGTAGCCCCTTCGGATGATTTGCAGCACCCACCTGTCAGATGTGATGTTGCGCCTGTGGAGGAGGTGATGGCGAACCCTTCCCCCCACTGGCGTCTCGTGGGCCTGAAAGCTCGGACTAGGAGGGCTTTGAGGCGGATGCTGCGGGGGTGGATGTGGACTGGCCTTGCCGCTGTCCCCGGGCACCGCCACGGCAGTTACCACGTATGCCACCGCGCTGGATGTTAGTCTGCGGCCTGTGGCTGGCAGGACGTGTGGGGGCGCCCCTTCCTTGGCAACGAAAGGAGCGAAAGGCAGCAGGTTGCTGGCGCGGGCCTACAGGCTCAAAGACTTGGCCGTAGCCCTGGAGTCCTTAAAGCTCTCAAGCGCACTGTCTGCCTTGTCGCCAAAAAGGCGACGGGCATCAAACGGCATGTCCATAAGGGTGTTTTGGACATCAGCCTAAAAGTTGGCGGACCTCAGCCAGGCGTGGCGACGAATCGCTACCGTTGTTGCCATCGCTCTACCTAGCGAGTCCGTTGTATCCAGCCCACATCGGATGGAATACCGTGAAGCATCTCGACCCTCCGCAAGGGTTTGGGCGAGTTTAGTCCGGGCCTCCTCCGGACATTGTGGCAGCAGGTCTGCGACCGTGTCCCACAGATAGTGGGTATAACGGCCCAAGAGGCACACTGTGTTAATGGACCGCAACCCCAAACTCAAGGAGGAGAACATCTTTTTGCCATACTGTTACTGCCTTTGATCCCACGTTAAAATCGCTGTACTTTGCCCAGCTTAAGTCCTAACACAGAGCTATTTGTCAAACCCGGGCCGCATATTATGCAGCTGAGTTCTCCAACAGCCCCAACCCCTCTAAGTTAATCTTCAAGGTACTTAAAGACCTGATGGGGAAACGGGCCACCTCGCAAGAAATCTGTACGGACTCGCACTGTGAAAGCTTGGCATCCTTTTTCGTGGAGAAAGTGCAGAAAATCTACCGAGGATTCACACCAGCTGCCCCCGGGGATGCTCTTAGCGATGTAGAGGTCTTGGTGTCCGAAACCCTGTCAACCCTACCGACCATGTCTAATGAGGTATTCGACACTCTGAGCCTCAAAATTAAATCAGGCTCCCCCTTAGACCCTCTGAAGCCGGAGCTTTTCGCCTCTCTCCCGCCTCTCTGTCGTGAGCCCATTCTGGAGTTGATCAATCTCTCCCTCAGTGAGGGCGTGGTCCCGCCATCCTGGAAGCAAGCTGTGGTCAAGCCCATTCTGAAGAAATCTAATTCTGACCCATTGCTCCCGGAGAACTATCGGCCCATCTCCCTCCTGCCTTGGACCGCCAAGGTCATGGAGGCGCACGTGAACACCATTCTGTCTGCCCACCTCTCGCGTAATAATATTCTTGACGAGAGTCAAAATGGGTTTCGTGCTCAACACAGCACTGAAACTGCTCTGCTCTTCATGATCGAGCACTTGCGGTCAGTGCTAGATGCGGGGCAGACCGCGGCGCTCCTATTGTTAGACCTGAGCGCCGCGTTTGACACGGTGTCTCATGACATTTTGCTGCGGCGTCTGGAGGAGGTGGGGATCGTAGGGAAGGCTCTTCAGTGGTTCCGCTCATTCCTCTCGGACCGGTTTTTTAAAGTAGCCATTCCACCTGGCCAGTCCTCGTACCATTCTCCGAAACTGGGAGTCCCTCAGGGCTCTGCCCTTAGCCCCACATTATTTAACTTGTATGTGAAACCGCTGGCTGCCGTCGTCAGGCAATATGGCCTTACTATGACATCGTATGCCGACGACACGCAGCTGGCGGTGACACTCAGTGGGGACCCTGAGGTGACTGCGCCCAGATTCCGGGCAGGACTTATAGCTGTGGCTAGCTGGATGCGTAACAACTGCCTACAGCTTAATGCCAAGAAAACCGAGGTCCTGATTGTAGGGAAGCAGGCGGAACTCTGGGGAGACCAGTGGTGGCCTCTCGAATTGGGGGCGATGCCCATTCCAGTGGCCGAAGTCAAAAATCTGGGGGTATGACTGGATTCCAATCTTTCTTTTACCAGCCACACAAAGAAGACAGCAGCTACCTGCTATGGTATTCTGCGAGGACTCAGACCAGTCCTCAAATGTTTCGACCCTCCCACGCGACAACTGGTGGTTCGGCCTCTATCCTTTCCCGGATAGACTACGGGAGTGCCTTGCTCCTTGGAGTCAACCAGGCTGAGGCGACTAGGCTTCAGAGGGTGCAGAACGCTGCTGCACGGGCCATTGTAGGTCTTCCGAGACGATGTTCTGTCTCTCCTGTCCTGGCCTCTCTGCACTGGCTTCCGGTCAGACAGAGAATCAAATTTAAGGCTCTCTGTCTGACATTCAAGATTCTGAAGCTTTCTTCTCCACCGGCCTTGACGGGCCTTATTTCTTCGTATGTCCCCACGCGGTCCCTCAGATCCGAAAATCAGCATCTGGCGAACAAGCCTAGGTTCAGGCTTAGCAAGATGGGAGGACGTTCCTTCCGTGTTCTGGCGGCGGATCTATGGAATTCCCTTCCTGTACACATTCGCGCCCTCAACAGCTTGACTCTCTGCAGACGGGCCATCAAAACCCACCTGTTCATCTCTGCTATTTAATGTCCCCACTTCTCAGCTCTGATCTGTTGTGTTGTACATGTGATCAGGCGCCAGGACGCCCCTTCGCTGGGGCAGCTGTTGCGCCTAATAAATGTTATTAACATAACATAACATAACTGTTCGTACCTCTTGGATTCCCGATCAGGGGGAGCCGCCGGGAATACGGTCTGGGAGTTGGAGGCCTTGATGACCAGGCTCTCGGGGTGGGGTGGGTGGACAGAAAGCAAGGGTCGCCCGGAGCTGGGCGGTGGTGTCTGGCCACGTTCCTATCTACAGGGGGACCTGTAGAGGGCCTGGACCAGGTGCCCAAAAGAACGTCAGATAAGGCATCATTAAACGGCAACAGAGGCTCCGAAGAGTTTGTTTGCGGTTTAAGGACCTCAGTGAGGAGGTAAGTCCTCACGGGCGCGACGGGGAGTTCAAGGAATAAGGCCTTGGCCGCCCGCGTCAACACCACACTATAGGCAGCTCCCTCCTCCGAAGCCATGGTAGGAGGGGAGACCAAACCAGTGTCTGGCGAGGTGTCCAGACCACTGGCGTCCCCTAGCTCACCTGCCCAGTCCTGATAAGGCTGGCACTCAGATGCCAGAGGGCCCTCAGACCCCTCCCAATTCGCCTCGCCAGCCATCTCCTGGTACTCAGGGTCAAATGATGGGGCCGGGTCATAGAAGTAGAAATCTCCCAATGGCGTCGAGAGCGGCGTCGAGCGACACCACACCGGTGCCGGACCCAGATCGAGGGGAGGACCGGGGACGACGTTGTCCTGGGACGGCATCGGGCTGGGGGCCGGCGCCGGCGAGGTCGTGAGGTCGACCGGCGACGACCCGCATCCGGAATCGGATCCGGCGGGGCCCTGTGTTGTCGGGACCGAAGTCGCCGCCGGGGCCGAAGCACCCGACGGCGCCGGGGCCAAAGCACCCGGCCCGCTTGGGCTCCCAGTCGGGGCCGCTTGGCCCGAAGGCGCTGCGGAACCAGACGGAGGAGTGAGCGACCTCATGGCCTTGAGGAACGCCTCAATCTCCTCCGGCGTCACGTGCTGCCCAGGGACCGGTGGGTATGGAGCAGGCCGCGACGCCTGCGGCTCAGGCGGAGCCGTGTCGGCGGTGTCGGCCGAACCCCCGGCCGCATCACGCGAACGTCGGGGGAAGTCGGAAGAGCGATGTCACCTCTTCGACTTCTTGTGCCTCTTACCTGAGGACTTGGAGCTCGAAGAGTGGTGACGATCCTCCGAGCCGTGATGACACCGGTCCCTCAACCTCCTTCCGTACAGGGACCTTGAACTGCGCGGGGCTGACTGTCGGAGCTCGAGGCGCTTGCGGGAACGCTCCCGTCTAGCCTTCGACGTCAAGGCCCGGCAGTCGGGGCACGACTTGTCATCGTAGTCGGGCCCGAGGCAAAGAAGACACCGGCGATGGGGGGTCGGTAACCGACATCAGTCGGTTGCAGTCGACGCCAGGTTTAAACCCGGGCATCCCTACTGTCTGAGTCGTTCAACTTCGAAAAATGATCAGAAATGATCCAAAAGGTTAAGTCAAAAAGTGACTAAGGGTACAACTGTTCCCGGATCGGCGCTTGCTGGCGCAGAAAAAATAGGAACTGATGTCAGAGCGCGAGGGCCGTGTCTAAGTACTCCGGGGACGTCATCCCGCCGCCCATGACGCCAACGATGGGCGCGCAGCCGCAGACGACGCTGTACCGACAGGATTTTTGGACCAGATGGGATCAGCTCCTGAGAGCCCCTCTAACCCGGTCGGAACGTAACCATCTCCCTCCTCAGGACCATCTATCCAGGCACCTGGGTACCTACCGGAGGATGGGGAACTCGCAATATACAAGCTCATATTATCAGAAACACCACTAAATCTATAGGGATACTAAGAATACTCACTGATTACTAAGGATATCCATGCCCTACACCACACTCATACCTTATAGTCTCGCGACCACATGGGTCCAGACTAATCTACCCTGGGGCAGGTCTGATTATCTACCATTACACAACAACCTCAGTCAGTGTTCTCATTAACGCCTCTTTCTCTAGAGACGATCTCATTACACACCAGTGTCCTCCCTGGTGTTCTCATTACACACATGGGTCTGCAGCCCCAGTGCTCTCATTTACACACGGTCCGCAATCCGGCAGACCTACACACCCCTCTGTCTTAGGTGCTCTCATTTACACACGGCCCGCAATCTGGCAGGCCTCCACGCTGGTTTCCTCCCCAGCGCTCTCATTAACGCCACTTACCAATGACGACCACTTTCCTATGAATACCTTCAGCTCTCTGTCTCTCTATGTTGGGAAGTCTCTCTCTCTATTCACTAAGGGCTCGCTACTACAATAATAGGTCAATATGTATACACTTTATCCCTTAGTTGCAGGTCTCCTATCTCCCTAATTACTCACTATTACTTACCTGATCAGGGGTAACATCTGTTCAAACAGTAATACCTGACTAGGAAAACAAGGCTACCCCCACTGTATGGGGACAAAGGATCTACACACTATGTGATTGAGTTATTCCCTGATTTAAGCGCTCCTACTCCCTTCTGATCCGTCAGTGGCTCAACAGCAACTGGTTAGAAGACAGGCTAGCTTTATCATAAAAAAAACTCATGCACACTAGTTCACTAATTAAATGGGGTCACTTTTATTTCAACAATGATAAAATACACATACACAAATCTATGGGGTCTCTATGACTAGCAGTAACTTTAACACACTGCTGAAAGAAAAGGATTAGACATACAATTTATCTGCGGGGTAACAGGAACTTTTAACACACCGCTGAAAGGAAAGGATTAGACATACAATAGCCTAGGGAATAAGAACAATATTAAGGTGTAATTGTAAAGGGGACTAGTTCAGACTACCTCACCTATTAGAAGGAAGATTTCTCTCTGACTCTGGTGGGATCAGGGCTCTCTCTGTCTCTCCCTCCGTCACCACATCACCACACCTCTGGTTCAATTGCTCCAGCTGACAGCCTTCTTTGATGCTCTCTGCACTGCTCTCTCTCTCTTCATCTTCAGCAATCATCTGCCTTCTTTCTCCATTCCAGAACTGCACTCTATTCTGCAGCTCCAGCAGACATCCTGTTCTCTCCTCTGCAAGAACCACACTGCTCTGACTCCAAGCTGAACTGACCTCCAAGCTGAACTGCACACAAGCTGGGCTGAACTCCAAGCTGGACTGAGCACAAGCTGAACTGACCACTCCTCCTCTGCTGCAGTTCGCTAATATGGAAGCTTGTCCTTTCATGGAAAGTTACGGCCAGTAACCTGCTGCCCACCAAATTCTTGTACCTCCCCGTACCAAGGACACGTTCCCAGCTGGCCAGCCTGATGTTGTGTCTTCGGAATGGAGAAAAATACAGTCTTTCGATAAGGGCCAGCCTGAGCCGGTTCTCTCCAAGCGAACAACAGCTTTAACTATAAACTTTACCTTTACCCTTGAAGCCTCTCAGCTCCATCAAGATGGAGTCCCTCTAGTTCTGGGCCTATACGCCTGAGAAGGATGAAATAACCCTTAGCTCTGTCAGAGTACCTACATAAACCATACCAATGTGTAATATACAGTCAGGACCACAGGATCCAACCTCTACTATAAGCAATAATGACAGGCCAAAGCCAATAGGCAATAGATGGCCTCTTCTAGATCTAGAAGAAAGGGCTTAAAAGGGCCAACACAAGCTAAGAATACATATCCTAGATGTGAGCAAGATCAAAGTCTATATCACTGCTAAATAGAGCCAAAAACCCTGTCAAGACAGACGCCTACCGACGCGCATGGGTACTGCTACGCAAAAGTTTCCGGATCCAGTCTGACGCCTGGGGGTATTCTAAAGTAAGGAATCTAATACTAACCTGTTTCTTTCAGATTCACAAAGTTCTTTGTCCGTATAAGTGGGACTTGCATGTGGGAAAAGAGGTGCATGGATGGAAGTTTCCCTGATTACGATTCCCAGAATCAGTTATCAGTAAGAAAGTTTTGCCTCAGGTCAGTCTTATTAATGTGGACAATGTGGCTGCAAAGCAGGTTGTCAGCAGGAGCGCTCATAATGAAAGGGAGAATAATGAGCATTCCAGTGGGAAGAGGAGAGCGGTAAATTTCAGTGGATAACCACAATGTTCATTTGTGTAGTCATTCCCAAATAGCATGCAGTTAATTTCTCATCTTGGAACTGCGTGATGCATATTTACTCATAATGCTTTCCAGGCTGAGAAAGCGGTACACATCCAGTTTTTTAGAAGGGTACAAAGGAACGTTTTTCAACAAGGAAAAATAATTTCCCCTATCTGAATAAAAACCTTAGGGAAGTAAATGCCATTTTGCACCTTGATGGATTATCCCCCATGAAGATAATGCAGTCCCAGCAACGGTGATGTGTAGAACACTCCTCTCAAAAATATATGAGCCCTGTTACTTATTTTTTATAACTTTATTTTTTTGTATATTAAGCACTGGACAGGGTCACCACACTATGAATATTTGTTAAAATTATTTTTTGATACCTGCCCTTGTTACAACAACCCTGTGGTAGCTATGGCACATAGCAGGTATCCTTAACTTAGGGCAAGGTGTAAAGTATTTATGCACTACCAAAATAGTAATTTAGTCGAAATGCAAGACAATAAAAAAACAAAACTGAATGAGAAAAATAGAGTACAAAGGAATAAATAAAATGACACAACAATCCAAAAAGGTAAACGGAAGATACAAACTTGTAAAGTTTTTAGTAGGAGTAGTGCCTGAAAGCATAAACTGTCAATAGTCATGGTGGACGCATATTGATGCGGACTGCCACGGAGTGCAGGTCAGATACATCAACTAGGTTTGTACCGGTAAAAGATTTTACCTTCTGACTTTAGTCCTTTAAGTAGCAATCCACCACAGGAGCATACTTCTAAAGCCCACCAGGAACTCATGGGAGAAACTTTGAGACTCAGAGGGTGTCAGGAAGAGGCCATACAGCATGGTACAGGACAGATCCAGTTGCACTGGTCAATTGCAGGAAAAGGCCTCTTGTGGCTCGTTGTGTCCCTGTAGCTTTAACAGGAGGTCATCCTTATGATCTGTATACTTCACTTCTTTCCATTGGGTACAAGAGAAAGAAGGTCCAGCCCTTTCATGACTCTTCTCAGTTGCAGGCAGCAGGTTCAGTCCTCTTCTGATTTCCTCAGGACAGGGGATGCACAGAAGTTGGTGCCTGGAAATGCAAGATGTATGCCTGGCACAAGCTAGTGGGTGGGCATGACTCCTGAGCACGCCCTAACTAATGGGGTAAATAGACCCGGACCCAACTCTACGCAATTTGGGCATTTTCAAGATGGCTGAAGTCTTCAACCACACTAAACATGAGATTGACGGGCTAGGGGCACAATGGTAATCCTATTGCCCTCCCACATCTAACACTAAAATCCAGTTTGGACAGTCACTATTCTCCCAATAAACACAGACACAGAAGTATGGGAGAACAAAGCAGGGGGTTGCAGCAACCATACAGTGGATACACATGAATTGCTATGGCATCCTGGTTCAATCCCTTCCAAGTGTGCCTCGAGTGTTATATGTAAAACACAGACGACCTGTCAAGTAAGGATTTTTTTTTACAATCAAATAGGAGTGGACACTGTAATGTCAAAAAGGATGCTCATAACCCCACACTGCATACTCTGTAAGAGTCATCTCTGCCCATTTTGGTCATCCTTTTGTTAGCTACTGGGAAACACCCATTCTCACCTATCTAAATGCTAAATACAGGCTGGCAGAAGTGGGACAACAAATGCAAATAGGCCTCCAGAGTCCTTAGCCTTCTAAAAGTACATTTTCCTTGATATTTATCAAAAAACAACTTCACCATTGAATTGGATTTTTAATACGTATTAAAAATAGTTCCCTAATTATTTTTTTAGCTGTTTCCTAACTGAATTAGTAGTATGAAATGTAATAATGCAACCCATGTTTTCTAAGGAAAAGCCAGCCTTATAGTGAACAAAGCTTTTGAGGCTCTCTTCCTGTAAAAACATGTTTAACATTAAATTCCTGCATGTGCAACTTTTAAATAGGGGTGGGAAGAGAACTACGCTCGGCTAGCGGAGTGTGCAGAAATTTGCCTACTCTGCGGAGTTTAGGCCAAAACTTCTACTCCCGCACCCCGGCGTCCGCCGGACGGAGGTCAAGCCCCGGGCCTGGTCCCAGCTTCCACACCCTAGGCCAGGCCGATGATAGCCTACCCGGGCTCCGATGGACCCCTCGTTCCCAAGCGCTAGGACCCTCAACCTAGTTTGCAAGACGGGTGGATCCCACACCGCAGGGCCCGCCGGACGGAGCTCAATCCCCGGGCCCGGTCCCAACTTCCAAACCCTATCCAGGCCGGGGAGAGCCTCCCCAGGCCCCGACGGGACACCCCCTCCTCCCCAACGCCCAGACCCTCTGCTGGCTTGCAGGACAGGGGGCTCCCTCACCCTGGGGCCCGCCGGACAGAGTTCTAGCCCCGGGCCCTGTCCCAGCTTCCAAACCCCAGCCAGGCCGGGGAGAGCCTCCCCGGGCCCCCCCACCCCCAACGCCCGGACCCTCTGCTGGCTTGCAGGACAGGGGACTCCCTCACCCTGGGACCCGCCGGACAGAGTTCTAGCCCCGGGCCCTGTCCCAGCTTCCAAACCCTAGCCAGGCTGGGAAGAACCTCCCCGGGCCCCAATGTAGCTCAAGCCTGGTCACAGCTTCCGAACCCTAGCCAGGCCAGGGAAAACCTCCCCAGGCCCCAATGGACCCCCGTCCCCAGCGTCTAGACCCTCGGCTGGCTTGCAGGACGGGGGGCTCCCGCCCCCCGGGGCACGGAGCTCAAGCCCCAGGCCCGGTCCCTGCTTCCAAACCCAGCCAGGCCGAGGAAAGCCTCCCCGGGCTTCAATAGACCCAGGTGCCCAGCACCCTGACCCTCAGCTGGCTTGCAGGACCGAGGGGCTCCTGCACCTCAGGGCCTGCCGGACAGGGTTTAAGCCCCGGGCGCCGCTTCCGAACCCAGCCAGGATGGTGAGAGCCTCCCAGGGCCCCGGTCGACCCCCTTGTCCCCAGCACCCGGGCCCTCGGTTGGCTTGCAGGACCAGGTGGCTCCTGCACCCCAAGCCTGCCAGAGAGAGCTCAAGCCCTGGGCCCAGTCCCTGCTTCCAAATCCAGCCAGGCAGGGGAGAGCCTTCCCGGGCCCAATTGACCCCCCTTCCCGAGCACCCTGACCCTCGGCTGGCTGGCAGGACCGCGGGCTCCCGCACCCAAAGGCCCTGCGGATGGAGCTCAAGCCCCGGGCCTGGTGCCTGGCTACTGAACCCAGCCAGACCAGGGAGAGTCTCCCCGTGCCCCAGTGGACCCCCCTGGGCAGAAATCAAATTGCGTCAACACCAGCCTCGAGCATCGCGATGCTTGTCGCCGGCTGAGAGCCCCCAGCCCGCGAGATTCTCCACTGTACCCTGTCCCTAGTAATCCGGAGGAAGGGTACCCCCTTTTCTGGTAACCTGTGCGGGCCCAGAGGTGCAGGGGAAGCCTTTCCGGGTCCGCGAGACCCCGTCCCGGGCACCCTGCCACACGGCAGGCCCAAGGATGGAGCCTGGGGTGGGGAGGCTGCCCTCTCCAGGGCCCGCTTGAACTCAGCCAAGCATGGGGAGGCTCCCGGGGCATGACAGAACCCTAGTCTTGGGCCTTTGGCAGAGCGGCAGGCCGGGGGACTGGGCCCAGGGCTGGAGCACCCGACCCAGGTCCTGGTGGGGTCCCTGGACCAAAGCCGGGGCTCCCAGAGGCGCAGGGAAAGACTCCCCAGGCGCGCAGGACCCCGTCCTGGGCACCCTGCCTTGTGGCGGGCCCGAGGACGGAGCCCGGGATGAGGAGGCCCCGTCGGGGCTACCCGGCACAGGTGAGGCCTCCCTGGGTCCACGAGCCCCCATCCCAGGGACCACGCCACATGTTGGGCCGGGGAACGGAGCCCAAGGCTGGGGGGGGGGGGGGCGTCCTGGCCCGTCCGGCTGCGGACCGCTTGGCCGAGAGGAGTTCCGGAGTACCCGATCCCTAGTAATCCAGAGGAAGGATACCCCTCTTTCTGGTAACCCGTGTGCACCGTGAGACTGGAGGGACCCAAGGCGCAAATGCGCCCGACCTCTTTGAGCACTGGATGGTATCGGGGAGGCAAACGAGCCCTCACCGGGACTTCCAGGGCAGCCCGGCCATTTGGTCGCCCCATTGGAAAGCATTGCGCACGACCAGATGGCCGAGAGGAAAGGCGAGAGCAGATGGCCAGGCCCGAAGGACGCCAATCTGCCCGCCCCAAGCCTTCTAGGGAGGGCTCCCGTCTGCCCTTTGGAGGGCTCGGGGGCTCTGCGTTCCGGGGTCTCGGAGACCCCGGCTGGGCCTCTGGCCTGGGCATGTGGATAGGGGTCCAAGATGGACCTCCGACCCGCGGTCCCCCAGGCACCTTGACAGGCGGGCGAAGCTGGAGGAATGCTTGCCCGGGCACCATGGTGGAGCAGGGGGTCACAGCCCGGTCACCTGGGCCCAGCCGGAGGTTCCGGGCCAGCACGCGCAGAGGTGATTCCCCAAGGCTTGCGTCCCAGGCGCCCTGCCATGCGGTAGGCCTGACGACGGAGCCCGGTGTGGGGAGGGCACCCTCCACCCCAGGGCCACCAAGAAGCTCCTGAATCTAAGACGAGCTGGGCTCCGGGCACATGGCGGAGTGGAGGACAGAGTCCAGTGTGGGGAGCACCTGACCAGATATCTCGGGCAGGGACACCCAAGGGAGGACGGCCTGGTCCCGATCGAGCCAGTCTGGGGCACTTTGCCACACAGTGGGTCAGAGGAGGGAGCCCCGGACATAGGGGGGGGGAAGTTTTTACCCGGCCCTAGCCTATCTGGTCGCCGGGTGAGAGCCCCCAGCCCGCAAGAGTTTCCGGTGTACCCTGTCCCTACTAATCCGGAGGAAGGGTACCCCCTTTTCTGGTAACCTGTGAGCACTGAGTGACGGAGGTGACCCAAGGCGCGGGCGCGCCTGACCTCCTGGAACCCTGCATGGGATTGGGGAGGTAAACGAGCCCTCATCAGGACTTCCAGGGAAGTTCGACCATCTGGTCACCCCATTGGAAAGCATTGTGGACGATGAGATGGCCGGGCCCGAAGGACGCCCATCAGCCCTTCTTGCGCCTTAAAGGAAGGGCTCCCAACTGCCCTTAGAGGGCTCGGTGCTATGCTTCCCGGGGGCTTATCAGAGCCCTTAGCTAGGTCTCGAGGACGGGGCTGCGTGGGGGGCACCCAACAGAACTCTGACTCAGGGCCTGCAGGCACCTTGACATGCAGGTGAAGCCTTCCCTGGCCCTATGGACCCTCGGCTAGCCGCAGGACGTGGGCTCCCACACCCCAGGGCCCGCAAGAGCCCAAGCCCCAGAACTGGTCCCTGCTTCTGAACCCAGCCATGCCGAGGAAGGGGGGAGCCTCCCCAGGCACCAGGAACCCTCGTCCCGGGCAGACGGACCCTCTGCAGGCCACAGGCTCCCGCACCCCAAGCCCTGCCCGAAGCCCAGGCCCCGGGCCCTGCTTCTCAACCCAGCCAGGCTGGGGGGATCTGGGAGCCTGCCACGAGGTACCCCTGTCCTGGGCACACGGTCCCTCGGCTGGCCGTATGAAGTGGGCTCCTGCACCCTAGTCGGAGCCCAGGCCTCGGTTCTGTGGAGGCAGGTGGCGGAGCAGAGCGGTGTTCCACAGAGTTTTTTGATAACTCTGTGAAAATCCACGTAGTGGCACTACGCCAGCTCCGCCCAGGGTTACTTTTAAATACCATGCACTCTGCCTTATGGGCAATAAGGCCTACATAGGAGTGACTTATAAATACAGGCTACAAATGGTAAGTCTGCAGTTATATTTCCACTGTCACTGTAGCATATAGCACAATGGTTGCTGCAGTCTACTGGAGACATTTAATTTACAGACCCTGAGTACACCTTGTACCATGTTCCAAGGACTTACAGGTAAGTTAAATAAATAAATCCAGGGTATGGCAATTGCATCACATTGAAAGGGGGAGCAGAGGAACTTTATCACTGTTAGCAGGAGTAATGTGCAAAGAGTTCTACTGCCAGCTTAAATATAGGACCTAGCAAAGGGTGATAAACCCAGGGTGACCCTGCAGATAAGGCACATTTCCTACAACTACTTTAAATAAAATACAGGTGTAGGAAAGTGATGGGAATGGATATCATCTGTGGATCAACTAGAAAGCAATGTATTTTGTCTGCATGACTGAGGAGCATGTGAATTCCTTAGGTAATTTGATATGTGATGTGTAAAGAGTTCCTGCAATTCCCAGATTAGAATGTTTTGTGCATATATGCTCTTCCTGAGTGAGAGCATGAGAGGGCACTGTTTTACATTCAGTAGAAGTTTTCATTATATTTTGTTCCTCCAAACTATGTACGTTACCATAGAAAATCTTTTTTTTTAAATTAATCAAAGCACTTGCATAAAACAAAAATATGCTTTATGATTTGCTTGGGACAAAATATGCAGACATTGGATGTTATCAGTTGTTAGCAACGGACATCAATTTTTCCGACATTTTTGAGGTTTGGAATAAAACTCACAGGAGGGATAACGATCTTAAGTGCAACATTAGATACCAAGTCCTGCTACATATTCATGTTCCTGAATTTTGTGAAATTTGCAGGCTTGCTTCCTCTCTTACAGGCAATCTCCGGGGTCAAAGATGTTTAACAAAGCGGTCTAGGTGCTGTAGCAGGCCAGGAATTTTGTAACAATTTAAAGTGCCATACAAAAAAATATGCTGGGCATGATATGTGGCTTGCAAGTCAATATAACCAAGGAAAGGACAAACTAAAAGACTAAATACTGGTCCTTTTGTAACCATGGCAAACCTGACTGTTAAGGGATCTTTAAAGCTCTGAAAAGCAAAGATTGTACAAAGTTCCCCAAGAAGTAATGGATAGAGGAGTATCTCTCTCACTGAAAGTTGTGTGTGGTTGAGTCAGGGAATTCAAGTAATCCCTTATCGGAACTTAGGATGCCTCACACAACTAAAAAGCCGGACGACTGTTGTCATCCTACCTGATGGTTGTTTTGTATCATCATTGGCTTCCTGCTCCAGCGACAGGCTGGCGGTGCAATGCCTGACGGGTAGCACGGGGTGCTACTCTTTAGTGGAGTTCTTTTGTTCCTGGCCAATAGATGCGTGTGTGTGAGGGGCCTGGGGGGTGAAGTAGTGAGCGTGAAGGAATGGTTAAAAAAGGTAAGTATAGTCCACTTCAGGCTACTTTATTCTTGTGGCTAACTGCCTTATTAAAATAGTGAAGGGAGGGGTACCGAAGCTCAAAAATAGGGTGGTTTGGCTTCGTTCAACCCTCGCCTATGGTGTGGTCAACATGTTTCATGCCGATTCGGCAATTCTTCAGGACCTAAGTGTGCTGTCCTGCGATCCCGTATCGCCGCCGTGGTAGGGGTCGGTGCATATCAGCTTGTGCGTCGAGCTTATCAGGTAACTACCTAACAGCTCAGGCCACACAAGGACAGTCTGTGGGGACCATCCACCAGGGATTAGGGGGCGGGAACCCACGCAGGACTCCTTCCTGCCTTGATACATCCACCACGCAGGTTGTATGTGAAACATCTTTCAATTCTGATAGATTTTTCGTACCAGTTGATGAGCACACTTAGGTCCTGAAGAATTGCCGAACCGGCATGAAACATGTTGACCACACCATAGGCGAGGGTTGAACGAAGCCAAACCACCTTATTTTTGAGCTTCGGTACCCCTCCCTTTATTATTATTATAGGAGTTTATAAAGCGCCTGGTGACGCCTCCCGGCGTGTCCCCGCGCTGTGGAGAGAGTGTTGCATGGGTGGATAGGCAGCAGGCGGTGGCTAGATAGTGAAAAGGTAAGTTTTTAGTTGTTTCCTAAAGGATGTTTCGTTTTCTTCCTGTCTGATGTTCATGGGGAGGGTGTTCCACTTCTTGGCTGCCAGAGTACGAAAAGACCTGCCTCCAAGTCTAGCCTTTTTTGGACGCGTTGTTACAAGCAGACCAGTTCACTATTTTAATAAGGCAGTTAGCCACAAGAATAAAGTAGCCTGAAGTGGACTATACTTACCTTTTTTAACCATTCCTTCACGCTCACTACTTCACCCCCCAGGCCCCTCACACACATGCATCTATTGGCCAGGAACAAAAGAACTCCACTAAAGAGTAGCACCCCGTGCTACCCGTCAGGCATTGCACCGCCAGCCTGTCGCTGGGGCAGGAAGCCAATGATGATACAAAACAACCATCAGGTAGGATGACAACAATCGTCCGGCTTTTTAGTTGTGTGAGGCATCCTAAGTTCCGATAAGGGATTACTTGAATTCCCTGACTCAACCACACACAACTTTCAGTGAGAGAGATACTCCTCTATCCATTACTTCTTGGGGAACTTTGTACAATCTTTGGTTTTCAGTTTAGTAGGACACGTACACTGGACCCCGGTAAATATTGTCCTCAACCTGTCCCTCCTTGTTGTTAAATAAATCTTTAAAGCTCTCCCATAGCAAGTCAACAAAACTCTGCTGAAGTTTTTGGGGAACAATGCGGTACAAAAGGGGGTGGTGATGGACGGAGCATCTGAACCAATCAAACACTCACACCCAGTCAACAGATCTGTGTTTAATCCATCACCGTTCTTTAGCCCACTCTGTATTTGGGGAGGCACATAGGTCAGCTGTGTGGTGGAGCTACATACTACAGCCACCAAGGCGCTCTCTCCTCGTCCATGATCCCTTGAGATAGCCACTCACTGACTTTGTGATCTAAGTGGCTAAGGCGGAAGATCAATGCTGTATCCGTATTTCAAATGCCTTCATTCTTCAATTGTGGTAGTAGCTGTATTAATGTATATTAGGGGGCCTCATTAGCAGATGGGCTGAGCAGAGAGACAGAAATTACTGGAGGTGGAATTAACTATTCAGGAGGGTAATTTCACCCTCCATAGCCCATAATGGGTTATACAGGTAGGAATGGGGGATACCCATGCAGACAAGGTTTTGTGTGTCAGATTCCGTATAATTTTCCAGATTCTCGAATCCTTAAAG
This sequence comes from Lissotriton vulgaris, assembly GCF_964263255.1. Taxonomy (NCBI): domain Eukaryota; kingdom Metazoa; phylum Chordata; class Amphibia; order Caudata; family Salamandridae; genus Lissotriton; species Lissotriton vulgaris. The sequence goes on along the minus strand of NC_141689.1, from coordinate 2,111,092,844 downwards.
ACCAGCTCGGAGTAGGTGATGCATTTGAGGGGAGTTCTGTGTTGGGTTGTGGGAGCGAAGGTTGGTTTACTGTCAACAATTGGGGGACTGTGTGGTCAGCTGTTGGTGCTCCCTTTCGCTCTGAATGCATTGCCAGCCCCAGATTTCTATCTCTGGCCAGGGGCTGTGTTCCCTCTCACCTTTGGCCAGGTGTGGTCTTGCACCCATCACTGTTGGCCAGGAGGCAGAGAGGTGAGGAGGGGTAAAGGACAATCATTGGGCGGCCTGTGGTAATTGATGCTTACATGCGTGTGAGAATAGAGGAACATGGGTTGCTAGGCAGTCTTAGAAGGATTTTGAATCCAGGTTGACCGTTGTGAGGTCCCTCTGTAATGCTTACAAGGGTCAAGTGGGGGCCAGGCATGCCTCTGGCTGCAATCTCTGCCCCTGAGCACCCATACGGGTCTGGTGTTTTGAAAACATGAAATTACTGGGGGTCTGGTAATTTCGGTTTTTAAGACAATGTACCATGTAGAATCAAGTGGATCAGTATATCTGATTACCTGATTTCTTGTTTCTATGGGCCATATGTAAACATCCTGCTTTGTGATTCTCAAATAGCGATTTTTTAGAAATTGCTATTTGAGAATTGCAAATAGGGATGTATGTAAAAAAAAAAAATCGAAATTTTATTTGCAATTTCTTATTTCCTTAATTGCAATTGGCAAATTGCGAATCGCAATTAAGGAATACTTTCCCATTCATATCTATGGGCGGAAGGCCAATAGGAATGAATGGGAAGTTATGCTCAATTTGCGATTCGCAATTTGAGAATCACAAATTGAGAATAATTTCAAGGTTACAGGGGTGTCAAAAGGACACCCTGATGCACCCCTGAAATAGGTACCAAAGGGGGTACAAAAGGGGGTGGTGATGGACGGAGCATCTGAATCAATAAAACACTCACACCCAGTCAAAAGATCTGGGTTTAATCCATCACCGTTCTTTAGCCCACTCTGCCACCCCAGTTCAGACATGGCTATATGCAAATCAGTCTGACCCTGTGCCTCATGGGAACAGTCCAGCCCGAACTGCAAATAAACAATGGATTTAGGCCCAGATCTTTGTACTGGGGTGAATGTAAGACATTGTTCTGCATTCTGTCCATCAACTGTGTTTTTTGCAATTTGCACCCCTGAAATAAGCATGGGTGCACATGTGGCGCACATACATGCCCTGAGGGCATGTATGTGCTTCACATTGCACTTTGAAAAATGCACAAAAGTGCATTTTTCAAAGAAATCGCAAATTACTACCAACTTGAAGTTGGTGGTAATTTGCGATTCCTTAAGGCCAAATTGCACTTTTTTGGTGCTTCTCACATTGCATTTAAGGTATCGCAAAATTTGCGATTCCTTAAATGCAATTGCAAAATAAGGAATCGCAAATTTTGCGATTCCTTATTTTGCCTTAATACATACCATTTGGCAAAATTGTATTTGCAAACACCGAAATTCTGCGAATTTCGGCATTTTCGAATGCAATTTTGCTTGATACATATGGCCCAAAGTTCCAAGTGCCATGGATTGCTGCCTCACAATGGATCTTTGATTTAGTCCTGATGTTGACTCCACCTACACCACTCCAAGGACCAATTCCAATTGCCAAGTGTTGTTTCCTCACAAAAGGACTTTAACAAGGTTCAGATGTTGTCCCAACCTAAATTTCCCCTAGGATTGAAATGCTAGCACCAACCATTTGGATCTGTCACCTTATATCATAGAAGCTGTCACCTTAGGAATCAACTGCAATATTTTCTTGGACATTAAAGTTTTGTGAGGCACTTGTTTCATTTTCACTTGTTTTTCTTCCTCAATTCTTGCAGTTTTACAAACCTGAGAATTGTGCCATCATGATTTCTTCAGTAGTACCGGATGATGTACTAATTTTCATAATATTACATTCCTAGAATGATAATCTTTTCAAGCAGTTCTTCCTTTTGACATTGTTTTTTGGGTGTTCTCATATGTACATGCACATCTGCTTGCACTAACACTTTTGTTGGGTACAATTTAATTATCTTTCTAAGTATAATTGTTTGTTAAATGACCATGGAGGACTCATTGTTTCTTTCATAAATGTTGGACAACAGTGGCCATCTCTGCAAGTTAGTAATGAGACTACTCTGTGGGGTTTTGGTAAACTGCCATTCAGAAATTGTCAAAAGTAGAAGAATTTAGAACATCGTTCTTCCCAATCTTTTGATAACTTCACAGAGTAGAAGAAAAATATGACCTTTCCAGTCTGCGTACAAAATGTCTGCTTTAGCATTTACATACAATGTTTTTTGTACAAAGGTCAACTGATCAACACTGTATCAGGTCACTGCTGCATTTCAAGATTCCAATTTTCTACACAGCAGCAAGGAAAGGGAAATAAGAGCCTCTTTGACTGATTAGCTCCAATTATATAGCTAAGTACTATTTTATGCAAGTAAATGCTAAACGATTTTGAAAACCGAGGAGAAGGACAATTCTCCTGTAAAATCCTCCCACCACATTCTTCGCTTGCAAAACCCAATGTACTGGAGTTTTGACAAAGACTGCTCTATACTTTTACTTATGTTTAGACAAGAGATAAATAGGGTATACATTAAACAGACTCAATAACTATGATGCAAATCTTTGCTGGTAAGTGCTCTATTTAACAGATACATCTGTAGCAAGGGGAAAAACATTTACCACACATTACCATTACCACGCATATGCCTTTACCACGCATATGCCTTTTACATGCATTCTTTTACAACGAAAATATAAGTATATCGCAGGTACGTTAAACTGCTTCAGTTTTATATATATATTAGGAAATAGGGTAAGAGCATTTAAAGGGTTTATGGGCGTTAAGGATATTTTTAGGGTTTAGGGGTGGGTAAGGGTATTTTAAGGGTTATCGGTGGGTAATTGTATTGGGTGATAAGGGTGTTTTCAGGGTTTAGAGTGGGAAGGGGTATTCGGTGTTAAAAGTATATTTAGGGATGGTTGAGTTTTTGGGTCGATAAGTATATATATATATATATATATATATATATATATATATATATATATATATATATATATATACACACACACACACACACCATCAGGGAAGAGGCCTGGTGCAGCGGCCAGGGCGGCTGTCTCCGGAACACAAGGGCTCACTGTTCGATCCCCGGCACCAGGTTAGCCTAGCACCTTGTGAATCTGGACAATAGCTTGCTTAATCTTCCTGATGGCCCAGCGCCAGGACACCACCCAGGAGGTAGCTGTGCACTTCTATATCTGCACATATGTATGTCCTCTCCAAAAAGGGGTTTCACTTACCTGCGACATACATTGTAATTGTAAAGTTATGTGTGGTAAAGGCATATGCGTGGTAATGACTTGCGTGGTAAAGGCAATGCATGGTAAAAGCATTACATTGCAATTGACACGTGGTAAAGGCATAGTAATGGCATGCGTGATTCTGTCATACATCCCTGTAGAAAACCACTGAAACTTCAAGAATGCATTAGACTGTCACCATAGATTCTAAGACTGCCAACAAGGTATCCTGCCACAACTGAATGTACATGGCAACCTTAGAAACAGAGGGGAACCAAACTCAGCTTTGAGCAGATGTTATTCAACTAGTTTTTCTTTTTTCTTTTTAATTTTTGGAAGACCTTTATTGACAAAAATCGCACATACAATCCAGCAATGAGCCCGAGGGCTCGCAAATACAGTACATTGCAACAGAGAAGGCGCAAAGGATATGTTACAGAGATACTGAAGTCTAATTTTTAAAGATTTTTTCTGAAGGATAGACAGGAGCAGGATATCGAAGAACAACGAGTTGGTTCCGGCTTCGTAGGAACAGGATAGACAAATACAAAACGTAATAAAATGCCAGAATCGCTGCTTACCACACATGTAGAACGTCTAAACCCAGAAAAGAAAGAAAAATACAAAGAATAGAAGGCCCATAGAACCAAAAGGAAAAAACAAAAAACTCCCCTGTCCACCCCGCACCCCTGCAGCTGGCTACGGCCTAACCCCCCCTCGCAGTGTGCCTGTCGCCCAGTAAAAGGAGTCCCGAAATATAGAAAGTAAGAAAAGAGTCCTAATCTATAACTCTCAGCAAATAAAGAAAGGCGGGGAGGAGCCTACCACCCGTCCCCCGGCCACACCATCCCGCAAGTTCAGCAACAACGCAAAGTAAAAGCCCGGTGATATTAAGCGGTACAATCAGGATAAATTAGAGGTACAGAATCGACACACAGCGCAGTCAAAGGCAGCGACACACCACCCACATGCCCAGGTCAGCAACAGGAAACCACCAAACCATAATAATAAATGTTCACCCCTGGCCCGTTCTCTCTCCTCCACCACTGCTAACCATGGAAACCCAGATAGTCTAGGGAGATGTGCACGATAGTCCAAACAGGGAACATTGACTTGAGCACTCAACCATGTCGCGTATATACAGGGCCACTGAGAACAAGCTGGGCCAAAAGTACACCACACCTGTGGCACAGAGCGAAACCGATCCAAGGAAGAAAGTCTCAATGTCCGGCCCCTTCTGGAGCAATCTCCGGGTAGAGGGAGACACGGTGCAGGGAGAGAACTCCCGTCGTGATCGCGGTCCGTGCTTTCCACTTCGGTCAGGGCAATAACCAGCAGCAGCAAGAGGCACCCCGGGGCCTGGGGTCTCCGGGCCAGCACCGCTACGCAACGCCGCCATCTTGTCGCAGTCAGACGTGGAACAAAGAACACCGCTACAGTCCGGCGAGGCGGCCATTTTGGCGCATCCGCGAGCACTTATTATAACGTCCACCTTGTTGATCAGAGTTCTTGCAGAGTGTAGCACTTCGTAATGAAGGGAGTCAATAGCCGCCAATAGGTCTCCATAGCCCCGAGCAGTTCCACGCTCCCTTCCGGTCAAGTCCTCTTGCACCACACGTCCACGATCACTCCATGACACAGGCTCTCCAAAGCTGCCCTCCATTGTGCGCTTCGCGATCACCAGTGGAAACACCTCGAGTGATGCAGGGCTGCTGGCAATGGGCCACAGGTTTACAACTCAAGGAAAGGCGTTAAGCAGGTCCGAAGAGTGGCCGTAAGCATTGACCCTGAAACAAACCGCCCCGCTCGATATTGAGGGGGTAGAAAGTTCGGGAGCCTCCAGCCGCTAGCGGGGCTGTGTTCAAGCACTCTTCCACAGTCGCAGTGTGGGTTTCTGCACTCGTGCAATCTCTCCGAATAACTCGCCAGGCACATCCAACACAGTACCTGCAGTCCAATGGGGCGCACGTTCCAAATTCGGCCGCGTCTAATGGAAATGGTCCGACCGGGTCAAAGCAGCTGCTGACGCCCGGTGTTGTTCACCCGGCAGCCGGCCCCAGCGTCAACTCGAGGCCCCGGTCTCGGGTCCGCTGCGGGCCGCAAACTTCAGTCGGACATTACACCCGCTTGCAAGGAATCGCAAGCGTCAGGATTTCATCGCGGGCCGCCTGAGCACATCGGCTTCCGCAATGTGCCTTCTAAAAACAGGATCACCGGCAGGATAGACACAAAGAAGGAGATGGTCTCCGGAGCCGAGGGACTACACGTCCGATCAGGTCGCCATCCTGGCTCCTCCCCCATTCAACTAGTTTTTAATATATAGGTATTCGCTAGTCTGTAGGATCACCTGCTCAATTCTAATATATGCTATATTGTCAGTGTACATGTATAACTAAGTCACTGGGAACTCAGAATTCAGACCCTAATACTTTATGTGGTGCAGATGATCTATACTCAACTATTAGGTAAAGATAAATGTGCATGATGGAGAACAAACAAATAGCATCTCAAGTGATCGACCCAATCAGATTGGCAAAGAAAAATGTATTGGGTGTTCATGTAATTTAACAAAATATATATATATTTTCATTCAGGTTTCAAAGCTATGACCGGCACAAGATGGCATGCTCCTGAACCACGGATACCATAAATTCGGATGGCCTATCACGGCCTGACACCATATTGAACATCAGATATAAACTGAAACTATGGCGTTTGAACAGGAGGACTTTCAGCTATATTCCTTTTCAACTTATACTACCTCCAACATACCATTCCACTTGGCAGACAAAATATTTAGCTTTTGTGCGGTTCAACAACTCGGCAATATATATACAATGGCTATAACAGGATACCATATGACAAATAACCACTTTTGTTTGAACTATTCAGTATACAGTTAGTTCTCAGCCTTTATAAAGTCAGATGAGCCAAAATATGTCAGCTGCCCTGACTGTTTTATGTAATTAACTATTCTTCAACAACGTCAACATAAGTGTGACCTCCTACGATGAACAAAAAAATTTATTGAAATTGATGTACTAAATTACATGCAATTAATTCTATGTGTGCTCCAACCTTTTTCTCATGTTTACAGTGGCCCCTAATATTTAGGTATCCCACACACAACACCTGAGGTAGCAGGGTGTTTCGGTTTAAGAGCAGCACTGTTTTACTATTTCAGAGCTAATTGCAGTTGCTATTGTTCCAGTTCCTCTCTTTACTAATGCCACACACTTGCAATAGGAAGTGCAACATTTTGTTCGTCACTGCTACCATTGTTAATAGCAAAGGTTTCAAAACTATTTCGGATAACACTTGTACATGCACAGTTAACACTAGAGCTGGGTCCTTAACAAAATACTCCATTGTTTTCTCATACACCAGACCCACTTCAGATAACCTTATTTCATAACTCCACAGTATGACAAGAGGAAGGTTCTTTTAAAAAACAAAATTATTTTGAAAAACTGTTTCATGATATTTGCCTATCCCTTGAAGACAACCATTTGGACACAGCTTTGGATCATGTTGATAAAAGTTACTAACACTTTGGTAACACTCTTCTGGAGGATAATCTATTTAGCCGCAGATTCCTCGTCTAGTGAATATTCCCCTGGCATCAGACTGATCTTGAAATTTTAAAGTAGTAGTCTTGTATGTCCGCAGTTGGTGTCGCGCAGCAACGCACTGATGTCGTTAAGTTCTGGAAGTGACCAGAGCTGTATAAAAGCGCTGCATATGAGTGCTCACATCGACTGTTTTCTTTTTTTTTAAATAATTTTTATTGTAGTCACACCAATACAGGCCTTTGCATAGATAATCAGTCTCATAAAATTGAGCAGTTACATAATATGAATAGTTGCTTCAAACACAGCCGTCGTGCCCACAACCCGGGGGTTGGGCGGCGATGATTGTACCACTCTTCCATGCCTGATGTTAAAAATAAAGGAGTAGCAGGTGTCCGGATCATGTGCATGACTACTTTTACAATTCTGCTCAACAGCGCGCTTATCCCCAACTCCCATCCCCTGCGCTAAAACCTGAAACTCCCCCCCCCTTACCCCACCCCACCCCCCACCACCTATCTACGGCCTTTGTAATGATCATTCCTCCTTTCCTGAAGCGCTCACTTCGCACCCCCCGTATCCCTGCTGTCGCTGGGGTATTAGCTTGCTCCTCCTGCTCTGCCTGCCTCGGGGGCCTCCTCCTCCTCGTCTGCCTCGCTATCCCTGAGTGCTTGTACCATCACTTCCCATGAGGTCGCAGTGTCAGCCGCTGACTGGCTAGGGGTCCTGCGCGCAAGCTGGTATCTGTGTGTGCTGTCAGCCGTTGCCCATTTCAGAAATTCCTGCCGCCACCTCCGTGGGGTCGGACCCACCCTCGCTTTCCAGTTCCTAGTGATCTCCCTCTTAGCTGCCATCAACCCCATATCAATAAACTTGCTCGTGAGTTTGTTTTTGGGGGTGTGGGGGAACCAGTGTAAAAGACACTCCGCCGGTCCATAGTCGATGGACCTTTCAGTCACTTCGTTCAACACGTCTCCTACGTCCTGCCAATAGTCCCGGAGGGCCGGGCACGCCCACAGCATATGCACTAATTCGGCCCCCTCCTCCGGGCCCCGGGGACAGGTCGCCGTTATCGCTCCGAAATACTTCCTGATCCTTCCCGGGGTCATGTACGCCCTATGCAGTACATAGTAGTGGATCAGTTGAAATCTAGCGTTTCTCGTGCTGTTGCGAGCCCTACGGATAAGCTGTGCCCATGTCGTGTCAGGTATATCTTTACCCAGGTCCGCCTCCCATTTGGCTTTCAGAGATGTAAGAGGAGGGAGATTCGCTCTCACCATTCTATTGTAGAGGCACGTCACCGCCTTGAGTGTACCCGCTGACATCATGGTGTATTGGCACGCAGCTGCCGTCTCGGGTTCCTCGAGGCCCGTGACCCAGTGGGCCTGGACTGCCCTGGTTACCGCCGCGTGAAGTAAAAACCCCCCTCTCGGGATGTCAAAACGCTCCATTAATTCTTGGAACGGGAGTAGCGTACCAGTTTCATAAAGGTCTCCGATCACCTGCACCCCCGCCTCCTTCCACCCCTGCAGAGGCGACCAGTCTCCGCCATGCGGTAATGCTGTCAGCATGCCCAAAGGGATCTCCGGTGCATATGGGCGCCGAATCCCCGCCCTCTTCTGCGCTCGGTTCCAGCATTGACGGTACGTGCGTTGTTCCAGCGACAAGTCTCGATTATCTAACCGCTGATGGAGGGTAATATACGCCAAGACGTGCCTGGGCGTCCCCTTCAAGCTTTCGTCGTCCGGGCCCCGGAATACTCGTGCCACCTCCTGCGTGAAGACCTGTAGTTGGGCCGCTAAATAATAAAGCTCATAGTCTGGTACTGCCAGCCCTCCTTCATCTTTCGGGCGAGAAAGCGTTGCCAGCGCCACTCTGCACCGTCCCGCTCCCCAGATGAACGTCGTAATCAGAGATCTAAGCTGCCTGAAGAAGGAGCTAGGTATCCAGATTGGGAGCGTCCGAAAGTAATACAATAATCTCGGCAGGGCAACCATCTTCAGCAAGGAGATCCGGCCTGCCACCGAGAGCGGCAGCGTGGCCCAGAAGGCTATACAGCCCTTTAGTCCTCGTACGCACCGCCCCAGATTACCCTCAAGCAAGTCTTCCGGCTGGTGGTAAATATGGACCCCCAAGTACTTAATACAGGCAGGTTCCCAGGCCACCTCCGACCGGTGTTGCGGCCGAGCAGCCCCCACCAGTAGGGGAAACAAACTTGTCTTGGGCCAGTTAACCCTCAGGCCCGACATCGCGCCGAAGCGTTCTAGCAGCGCCTCTGCGCCCTGCAGGTCGTCTGCACCGTCACGGAGGAATAATAGTAGATCATCGGCATAAAGCGAGATGAACTGCTGCCCGTCTCGGGCCCGCACCCCGTGGAAGTACCACCCTGTCCGGGCCTCAGCCGCCAATGGCTCGATAGCCAGTGCAAATAGAAGGGGCGAAAGGGAACAACCCTGCCAAGTGCCTCGTTCTACCGGATAGCGGAGGGACACCGTCGATCCCACTCTCACTCTTGCTATCGCCTCCGCGTAGAGGACCTTTGTCCAATGAATATAGCCAGCTCCCAGACCAAATCGCTCCATTACAGCATAGAGGTAGTCCCACTCTAGACTGTCGAAGGCTTTTTCAATGTCTACCGAGAGAACTAGTTCAGTCCCAGCCCCCCCCTTCAACTCGTCCATGAGGCGAACAAGCCTTCTGATATTGATTGTGGTGTTACGCGTCGGTATAAAACCGTTCTGGTCTTCGTGCACCAGTTCTGTCATGTGTGGCAGGAGCCTCGCCGCCAGAATGGAGCTCAGGATCTTGTAATCCGCGGTGAGCATAGAGAGCGGCCGGTAAGATGCGGGGTCGCTACCCTCTCTGCCAGGCTTCAGTAGTGGTACTACTAATGCCTCTCGCATTGATTGCGGTAGACGGCCCGTTGCCTTGGCCTCTTTGTATATGGTCAGGAGTCTCGGCGCCAGCGAGTCTAAATGTTTACTATAGAACTCTATGGGGAGTCCATCTATCCCCGGCGATTTATTACGAGCCATACTCCGCACCGCCTTCCTGATCTCCCCCAATTCGATGTCCGATCCCAGGTCCTTCGCCTGCTCTGCCTCCAACCGTCGTAGGGGTAAGTCGCTCAAGAAGGATTCGGCCAGCTCCGCCCGATCTCCCGGGGCACTCTTGTACAGGCCCTCGTAATATTTTTGGAATCCGTCAACTATACCTAACTGAGTGTGTTGCACTACGCCCGCTATATCCCGCAGTTGAAGTATGGGAGAGCATCGCCTAGTGGGGTTCGAAAGCCACGCCAGAAGGGTGCCCGCCTTATCACCGTCCACATGGGAGCGCAACACATATCGCTTATAGTCGAAGGCTCGGAGCCTCTCCACCTGAGTGGCCACCGCTTCCCTAGCCGAGCAAAGCGACTCTTGGAGTTCTGGGTGTCCGGGCCGTTCCCTTTCCACCTCTCTCAGCTTGGCATCCGCCTTGGTCAAATCGTCCAGCAACACTTTCCGCACGCCTACATAGTCCTTGATACAGAGACCCCTCACCACCACCTTAAAAGCGTCCCATTCCGTTGCCCTAGAGGTTGCCGTCCCTTCATTTTCCGCGAAATATAATTCCATCCCCTCCGCCAGGGCCGCCCCGAATAGGGGGTCCTCCAGTGTCTCCGGCCTCAGTTTCCAGATCGGGACCCTGGGCCTCTCCGCTACCCACGCTAGTCGGATCAGGAGCGGATTATGGTCCGAAACCGTTCTCGACAGATATTCCGATCCTGTGACGTATGGCAACACCTCCCGGGAGCATAGTATCGCATCTAATCGGACATGTAAGTCATGTAGCCCGGAGAAAAAGGAATAATCCCGGTCAGTTGGGTGTTGTCCTCGCCATACATCTGTCAGTTCCCAGCTCTCCTGCCACTCCCTCCTACCTCTAGATAGTCTGTGTACCGGGGAATCGTGTAGTGGGGGGTGGGATCTATCCAATGAGGGGTCTGTAATGGAATTAAAGTCGCCCCCCAGCAGGACCGGGCCCGCCAGGGAGTGAGCCAGCGTCCCCGACAGTGTCGCAAAGAAAGCCAGCTGGTCAGTATTCGGGGCATATATACTAGCTAGCACTACATCTCTGCCTTCTAGCTTCCCCTCCACCACTACATACCTCTCTTCCTGGCCCACCCATTGGCGCGTGAGTTGGAAAGGTGTACCTGCTCTAATCCAGATTAGTACCCCCCTAGCATAGGCCGAATAGCTGGTATGGAAAATCTGTCCTCGGCACCTCCTCTGTAGCGCCGCCCCCTCCTGTTTTGTGAGATGCGTTTCCTGCAGTAATGCAATATGCACCCCCCTCCGCACTAAATAGGCATGCACTTTATGTCTACGCTGCATGGTGTGTAGGCCCGCACATTCCAGGTTATGCAGTTCAAACGATTTGCATTAGCCATTGTCCCAGTGATCCGGCTGAAACACGCTCTTCAGTTCCTGCCCTTCGATGGTGGTGGTGCCCCCCCTGAACAAAACAAAACCTCCCAACTGTCCTGCCCATGGCATACCCAGGGTCAATAACATGAAAGAGAGTAAACAATCCCCAACTGTGGAGCCCCCCCCCGCACCCAGAACAGGCCCGAATATCGAAATATCAGTCCCCATCCAAACTCCCGCGCCTGATTGACCCAGGTCTCAACTACACAGCCGTAGCTGTGGGTGCCTTAAGGGCCTACGGAGCGCGGCCTCGTCCAGAGGGGGGCTGCGCTGCCCACCTCCCCGCTTCCTCCCCAATTCCCCATGGCCTCTCTGCACTGAGCACCCCAGTGTGTGCCCCGACCCCCTTTCAGGCACAGAGTAATGGGTTCCCCTTCCGGCGCCCCAAACATTACCCATTGTTGTCTGTTGGCAGTTTTAGATATTCAGGATCTCATCCGCCGTCTGCGGCGTCACCAGCGGTCCCTCGGTCCGATGAACCCCAGAAAGATCCGATTCCGAGCCTGAGGCTGAGACATGAGTGTCCGAGTCCGTGGCGCACTTAGAGCTGGGGCCCTCAGCCCGCCCCAGCTTCCCCACTTCCAACAATGCAGCCTGCCATTCTGCTTCAGTCTGGGAGGCCGTCGGTCCCAGCTTCCCCTGCCTACGTTTCCTCAGCCTCTACGATTTCCGCAGCCGGGTTGGCGAGCGCTCCCGCTCCTTTTCCCGCTCCTCTCGTACCTTAGCACCATCAGTTCCAGCTTTGTATGTCTCCCACCAATCCCAGGCGTCCACCGACGTGCTGAAAAAGATCGCCTTGTCGTCCACCACCACTCGGAGCCTGGCTGGGAAAAGCAAGGAGTAGGCGATCCCCTCAGCTCGCAGTTCCTTTTTGATTGTAAGGAAGGAGGCCCGCTGCTTCTGCGTCTCGAAGGTAAAATCTGGGAATAATGTGACCTTGCTGTTCGCGATCTGGAATGGGCCATCCTCTCGGGCTTTCTGCAGGAGCAGATCTCTGTCCTTGTGGTGAAGCAACTTGGCTATGATCGGTCTGGGCGGGAGCCCGGGCTTGGGAGGCCCTGAGGGGACTCTGTGAGCACGCTCCAGAGTGAAGAATGGCGAAAGTCCTTCCGGTGCTACTACTGTTTTCAGCCATTCATCCATGTAAGCCACCATGTCTCTCGTCCCCTCCGTCTCCGGCACGCCCACAATCCGCACATTACTGGGTCGGCTCCTATTTTCTGCGTCCTCCGCACGCCTTTCCAGGGTGCGTATGCGGTCCAGGGCCTCCACTAGTTTACCCTCCAGCACTTTGTGAGCCGGCGCTAGGTCTTTAATCGCAGTCTCAGTGTCCTTTACTCTGTCCTTCAGTTTATCGTGGTCCGCCCGGAGTAGGCCCAGCCCCGACGCCACCTGCGCTATATCGTTGTGGAGCGCGTCTCGAGTGGCCGTTATGGCGTCCAATATCCTATCCTGCAATCGCTGCAGGTCCGTCTGCTCTATGGGGCCACCCTCCGTCACATCGGATGACGCTGCCTCCTCCGCCTTGGTCCTCGGCTTCCCCATTGCGGCCGGCCTCGTCGCTTACGTCCGTCCTGATGGCCTGCTCCCCACCTGGGTCTTTGCAGCGTGTTCAACTCGTCGCGCAGATACTGCTCTTCTGGCGCAGCATCTGTCGTGATGCACACCCCCTTGGGTCTGCTGCAGCCTGTCCTTGTCCGCCTCCGCCTGGGCTACTGCGTCTGGCCCACCGCGCCACAGGGAGCCTCGTACTACCGAGGTCTCTCCGGGATCCGATGGGGCTCCTCACTTTGCTCCCATGCGCAGGCCTCCTCGGTGGGACGCCACCGGCATCGGGGGGGGGTGAGGGGGGGTTCCTGGGGACGTAATGCACAGTGTCTTGTCCCCCCGTGGTTCCCTGCTCAGGTCTGCCCCCGCTCACCTCCGTGTATATCTAGGGCCAGGTTCAGGGCTACTGCATAACATTCCGCTTCCCGGCATCGGAGGCCGTCTGCTAGCTCCGCCTGCAAGGGCTCACCCGGGCGGACTTCTCTCCCGGCGCCCGCGGACGCCGCTCACCGCAGCCGGGGGCCAAAGAGTGACTCCCACTCTGGAGGGGGAGCGCCACCGGGAACGTCCGAGTCGGCGGTCGCGCTCCCTCCGAGCGCTTCAGCAGTGCAATCAGCTGGTGAGCCCTCGGTCTGCTATAACACCGCCGCAGCCGCCATCTTGTGCGCCGTTCCCCTTTCCTCCGTCCCGGCGGCCACTATGATCGGCGGCCGTGCTCCTCGATTCTGCTCCGCTAGCTGCTCAAGCTGTGCCCCGCCGGTCACCTCTATGTCCTCGTTCAGCGCCGGGGCACACACGGGCTCTCCGCTTCGGTAAGCCGGATTAATGAGGGGAAGAGGCACGGAGCTCTGGGCTCATGCCGCCATCACCCTTGGCGCTCAAGCCACGCCACATCGACTGTTTTCTTATGCTGTCTGCGCACTCAGATAAAGAGCCTATAGAAAAATTGGCATGACCAGGATGAAGATTTGTAAACTGGATCTGTACCTTTTTAGATGAAAAAAGAGCCAAGCTTACAGAACGGGGAGGTGGGAAGGCCAAATTGCCCCTTTCGATGGACCTGGCTGTCGAGGCAGTAGTGCTTTGTGAACATATGTACGGACGCCTACATAGCAGCTTGACAAATGTAAAGGACAGGTACTCTGATTGCTGGGGCAGATGCTTCAGGGCATAGCGAGAGATGGTCTGTTTTTACAGGGCATCATCAACCCAGTACTCTTTGGTGCGATAAACACGAAAACTTAGTATCCTCTTAGTGTCAAAGCAATGAAGTATCTTCCTCCTTAGAGGGATGAGTTGGGGCAAAGAATGCCAGCAGAGTGATAGAGCTGCCCGACATGAAATGAAGTGCCCATTGAAAGGAAATTCAGGTCTTCAACACAAACATTTATGGAAAGAAGGTCATGTAAGATGAGTTAACAGAGCCTGCAGCTCCCTCACAGGACTAGCCATTGTTATGGTGATGAGGAATACTGTTTTCAATGGCAGAAGTCTACATGGACAACTGTGCAGCAGCTCAAAAGGGGTGCACATCAAAAAAATGAGAATTAAATTCAAGTCTCAACGTGGCATCACAAAGGGTTTTGTTGGCAATAACCCTTAACAGATCAGCCATGAGAACGACAATAACTGGTCATGACAGAAAGTCTTCTTATGCTTTGAAATGTCAAGTTTGGCCTGGCAGTAATGAATGACCTTTGGCTTCATCTGAGTGCAGTCATCACAAAACCTGGATTCGTGCTCCAATCCCAGGCAATAAAGACACACTTAATGAGGGAACACCACAGACTTTTGTTTACGGCAGTCCCTACAGGTTTTGAACCGTTTTAAGGGGTGACACTTTTCCTTGCACACTAGTAAACTTTTGGCGAGAAATAGGAAAAGACGAAGAAGAAGCTCTGGATCCGCGACTGAAGGTGACCGAAAGAAAGTAGCCTATGTCAGCACACAAGGTGTTGCTTACATAAGGCTACCCATAGCAATTCTGGAGTGAAACAATACCGGCATGGAGCCATACAACACTACCTACCGGCATGCAGGAATAGTGATTTAAAGTTTCATGATCCAGTCTTATGCTTGGGAAATATTCACAAAGTGAGAAATCTGCGGTTAGAATTATCCACCGGAAACTAAGGTCTAATACAACACTCATTCTGAGATTGGAACAGACCAACTCCTTCAGAATACTAACAGCATTTAGTGCCTCATGAATTAATGTATGAAAGTATGTGGTATTTCTGTAATTCAAACCTAGCAAAAATGCAGCGGACAACTGTACAGGGGCAATGTCGAGCAAAAAGTCATTGAGTGGCAGGAAAGGTAGCTGGTTTGTGGACTCTAATGTATTCTGATGTAGTGTTCTTTAAAAAGGCAGGTCCACGACTCTTTCCAGAATTGGAAAAGCATTTGATCAGTTCTAATGGATATGGGGACGTTCCTGATCCTGGTTGCATAGAAGACAAAGGTCTGCTGGCCTCTTTCTTTCTTTATACACTTCTTAGTCTGATGTCTGATAGTCAGATGATGTGTTGGCTGCAAGTCAGCAGAGAACCACCAGAGATAGTGAGCTTTTGTGCAAGACAAGTGTGGGTACTGGATGTGATGACTTTGTAAATGATATAGCTTGTTTTAAAGATGGAGTGAGCATGCAAGGTGAGCCAATTGAGTTCAAGCCTCATTACAATTTGCCTAGAAATGCACCCGAGGCTGGATACCACTCTAGGTAACTGTAAGTGGCCCAGAGTATCTGAAAACATAATTCGGTCCAGAAACCACAGACCAGATTTCACTGGGTGAGAATCTACTTTACGGGTGCAAATTCACACTGTTTGGGCACCACAGGGGAAGCAATAATCCATCAGTATTCACCTTCACCTCCTGACTTCTTGCGATAATCACTGCTGGTAGCTCTCAAAAACCCAAGAATCTTTTGAGGAGCGCCCCAGAACTGAAATTGGTTGAAAAACAGTCATCTATTTACAACTACGGTCCCTCTGAATTAAATTTCTCTCATTAAACGCACAGAAGTGAGGGATTAAGATTAACACTCCCTCAGGGAGAGACAAGAGAACTACAGCACCCGCCGCAGGTTTAATCCAATCTCTCAGCAGCTGAAACAGACAAAAGTGTTCCTGCTTGTAAAAGCTGAACATAAGAGATGGCAGCCATTACAGCTACACCCCTTCCGACTTCAATATTAAAACAAATATGCTCATGATGATCACCTGAATAGCATTGGACCAAATCTGCATAACAGTTAATTTTTGATATATCATGTTCAAGAAAGATTTTCAATTCTTTTAAAACAAATGATCAAATGTGGGTGGAGGCAGAAAAAAAAATAATTTTTAGTTTCTTGGGTGACGAGGAGCAGGTTCCTAAATGAAGACATGACTATCAAGGCAAATTCAGTTATTAATGATTACAAAAGAAATGTACAGTTGCTTATCTGGCAGCCGTACAGAATTATAGTCTGTGAGATGTGCAAGACAGTAGTATCCTAATACGAAAAAAAATGCACAGCAAAGTCAGCTACTTGCAGCAACAGTTCTCCATCCAGCAGGTTCTCTCTAGATTCATACTCTTTCAGTAATGTGCGGTCGCCAGGCCAGGCTGGTCCTAAGAAACTCAATAACTGTTATTTCCGCCACTAATTTTTTATTTGCCCAAAACTGAAACATAAAAAAGTAATCGTTTTATGTCAGGTTCCATAAAAAGAGGACCGGTTTCTTTACATTTTTAGACGACATGGGCAAGCAACCGTGACAATGGTTGTGACAATGTCAGGAAAATCAACAGTACAATTTGGCCCCCAGACCATAAAACAGGCCCCTGTTAGAACCGGGGGTCTCTAGTTGGCACAGGTAAGTACCTTAGACCAAGTAGGGACCCTTGCTTCTAGTCAGGGTGAAGGAATAACCCTCTGAGATAACCCCCGCTCACCCTCAAGGTAGCATGGCGCGAGCAGTCTAGGCTAAACAGAGGCAACGTGGATAATACTTGCACTTAACACAACAATAATCCCCCATCCACCACAAACTGAGACCACACAGGTAAGTATCTTTTATAAAAATATATAACTTTATCTAGTTTCAGCAAGGTAAATCAAGCAGTTGCACGATAATCACTTCATTATTAAAATGATGCACTTAATCTTAATGGTGGTACTTAGTTTCAGGAAGTTCTCAAAAACAATGTCTCTAGTCTCTTCTAATCAGGTATTAAAAATAATGCCCCTGATTTCTAAATGATGCGCTCTAAAAACGAGCAGTCCAAACAATGCCAGCGTTTAAAAGATATGCCAGTGTTATTCTGTTGACCATGCTCTTCAAATGAGCCAAGGAACAATGCCAGCGTTATTAAATTATGCCCCCAATGGTCCCCTGGCTTCAGGGACCACAAGCGCTCCTAGCGCGTCTCACCCGGTATCCTCAGGGAGGGGGGACTTCTTTCCCCGTGCTCGCGGTGACGCGGGTCCCCCAGGGGCACCTCGCGGGGGAAGGCTCAGTGCTGCTCCCGCCCGGCCGGTCTCCGGACGCTCTCCGCCCGCTCTGGATCCTTCACAGAGCAGCGGGGAGCAGAGACGGCAGGCCAGGGGCTGGAGCACTTGTGGAGATCCCTCGGCGGGATCAGGTCGCTTCCTCCCGGGCCCGGCGGTGATCGCGCTGGGTCTTCGGCTTCCTCGGCTGCCTCGGCGAAGGCAGCCAATCCCCTCGCGGCTCCTCAGTCGAGCCTCCACAGCACCCGGGAGTCAGCCAATGGCAGTGCGGCTCCCGGGATAAACAACGATGACGCGCCGCTCCCTAGGCCAATCACGGCCCAGCACTGCTGATGACGCTGCGCCGCACGGGCCAATCCCGTCGCGGCGTTAGTGAGGGGGCTCGGCTCCCTCCACCAATGGGAGCGCGGCGGCTTCGTTCTTCGCCGTCTGAGCTCCGATCGGGATGGCGCTTCAGACAGAGGTTCTCTGGCCCCGGGCAGCGGCGGTGATACGGCCAGCAATTGTTTTTCAGCGCTCCTTGCGCTGCAGAGGCTCACAGGTCTCCGGTCTGCCCCACACACGTGTCGATGAACACGTCGACCTTGGCAATGCAGCAGGCTGGGTCAGCGCGGCGCTCTCAAGCAGCAGAGAGCAGCCAATGCGCTAAACAGGCAAACCACACGGTTTCACGATCTCCTCGCCACACAGCAGCTTCAGGGGGGGCACAGCAGATTCTTGTAGCCTTGGGCAACCTTTATGTTCCTGGGTTGCAGACAGGGAGCCAGCTCTTCTCAGGCCCTTGGAGATTCAAGTGGTAGACACAGCATACAGCAAAGTCTCTCTAGTTTCAAGCAGGCAGGGACACAGCCCACAGCAAAGTCCCTTTCTCCTCCTCAGCTTCCAGTGATACAGCAGAACAGGTCAGCCCTTAGAGCACACAGCAAGGCAATCTTCCTTCAGTTCTCTCGCCGTCCTCCTTCCAGCCGAGGGTCCTTCTTGATTGTAGAATTTTAGAATCTAATCTTCTGTAGTAAAGGGTCCTTCCCTTATACCCCTAAACGCCTTTGAAGTCCTTGGTGCAAGGGGGTCCTTGGCTCTGGAATGTTTCTGGCGTTCTTCTTCCTGACAGCTTCAGGGCCAGAGGTGACAGCAGGCCGGCAGGGGAGTTAGCCAGCACGGTGGTCAGGCAGGCACAGCCCAGCACTATCAGGCGCTTCTCTCTCCCCTTCCCCGGGCAACAGATGTCGCCTTTCACCCCTGGGCTGACTCCAACCCCCTCCGGGGCCCTGCAGCTCCTGTCATGCAGGCATTCCACACACACAGGCCCAAGCACACAGAAAGGTTTAACAAAAGAACAGCCACTTTCTAAAAGTGCTATTCTCAACCCCAGGATCCAAAAACAACCTTCACTAAAAGATGTGTCATTTAATTCTGAGTTCAGGGATATCTTTCATTGATGTTCCATCTTGTTCCTATAGGGAGATAGGCTGGGGTCCAATGGGACCAGACTCCCCATGTTACCCTAGGGAGCCTTACAGCCCTACAGCAGTGAGCACACAAAGTGGCTGCTGCTCTCCACCAGTGCATGTTACCTGCACTAGTACATGCTCTCCCCTATCCATACACTGCACCCTGCCCAGGGGGGTACCTGGAGCCTTCCATAGGGGTGGCTGATGTGCACAGACAGGGGAGGGTTAAGCCCAGCCAGTGGGGACACTGGCTAGGCGGACATGGCAGTCCACTGACTGCACACAGGCCCTGCGCTGGCAGGCCTGAGACACCATTTTAGAGCTACTCATGTGGGTGGCGCAATCTGCGCCGCAGGCCCACTAGTAGCATCTGTCATCACCAGCCCTGGCACACACAGTGCACTTGACTAGGGACTTCATGGTGATACAGATATGCCAATCAGGTATACCCAATCAATATGACAATTTACAGAGGGAGCACTTACCCTCTGACACTGTTCAGCAGTGGCAGAGGGTCCAAAGCATCTAAACCAGCAAAAACGAAATCCAGCACAGCATCAAAAATACATGAGTCAGAGGCAAAAAGATGGGGGAATAACCACGCCAAGGATGTCAGGTCTAACACGTGTCCCCTCCAGCTGAAAGTGGGGAGAACTACCCAACCTCTTGGGAGTCCTCATCACTAAGGCGGAAGAATCTGGACAGACCGTCAGCATTGGCGTGTTCTGTACCAGGGCGGTGCTCCACCGTGAAGTCCATCCCCTGTAGGGAAATGGACCACCTCAACAGTTTTGGATTCTCGCCCCTCATATGCATTAACCATCTGAGGGGCCTGTGGTCAGTCTGAACACGGAAGTGAGTCCCAAACAGGTAGGGCCTCAACTTCTTCAGAGCCCAGACCACAGCGAAAGCTTCCCTTTCGATTGCACTCCATCTCTGTTCCCTGGGGAGTAGCCTCCTACTAATGAAAGCCACTGGTTGGTCTTCGCCCTCCTCATTGATCTGTGAGAGTACTGCTCCCACGCCTTGCTCTGAAGCGTCAGTTTGCACAATGAACTCACTTGAAAAGTCAGGTGCCTTAAGCACCGGTGCTGTGCACATGGCAGTTTTGAGGGTGTCAAAAGCAGTTTGACAGGCCTCAGTCCAATTCACTTTTCTGGGCTGATTTCTAGATGTCAGCTCTGTCAAAGGGGCTACAATGGTGCCATAACCTTTGACAAACCGTCTGTAATACCCGGTGAGTCCTAAAAAGGCTCTCACCTCAGTCTGGGTCTTGGGGGGTTCCCAAGCCAGAATGGTCTCAATCTTCGCCTGTAGGGGCGCCACCTGGCCGCTCCCCACCTGGTGTCCCAAGTACACCACAGATCCCTGCCCTATCTGGCACTTACTGGCCTTGATAGTGAGGCCTGCCTTCTGCAGAGCCTTCAACACTGCGCAGAGGTGTTGCAAGTGTTCCTCCCATGTGGAGCTGAACACAGCAATGTCATCCAGGTATGCTGCGCTGAATTCCTCCAGCCCTGCTAATACCTGGTTGACCAGTCTCTGGAATGTGGCCGGGGCATTTTTCATCCCAAAGGGCATGACACGAAACTGGAAGTGCCCCTCGGGTGTTGAAAATGCTGATCTTTCCTTGGCCCCCTCAGTTAAGGCAATCTGCCAGTAACCTGAAGTCAAATCAAAAGTGCTCAGGTACCGGGCAGCTCCCAACCGATCCACCAGCTCATCAGCTCTGGGGATGGGGTGCGCGTCAGTCTTGGTGACCGCATTGAGCCCGCGGTAGTCCACACAGAAACGGAGTTCTGGGGGACCACCAGGTGTAGCAGCTTTCTTAGGCACTAAGACTACTGGGCTAGCCCAGGGGCTGCTGGAGGGCTCAATTACCCCTAGCGCTAACATCTTAGAAACCTCTTCTTTGATGCTAGCCCTGACCTTGTCAGCCACTCTGTAAAACTTCTGTTTCACAGGCAGGTTGTCACCGGTGTCCACATCGTGGACGCACCACTTGGTGACACCTGGGGTCAGGGAGAACAGGGGGGCGAACTGACCCAAGACTTGGCGACAGTCCTTCTGCTGCTCTGGGGTCAGGGTGGGGGAGAGAACCACACCATCCACCGACCCATCCTGCTCCTTGACTGCCAGGAGGTCAGGGAGAGGTTCACTATCCTCCTCCCCTCCAGCATCTGTAGCCATGAGCATAGTCACTTCAGTCCTCTCAAAGTGAGGTTTGAGGCGGTTCACATGTAGCACTCTCAGGGGTTGCCTGGGAGTCTTCAGGTTAACCAAATAGGTAACCTCGCTCTTGCGCTCCACCACCTCGTATGGCCCAGACCACTTGTCACGGAGCGCACAGGGCTCCACTGGCGCCATCACCCACACTTTCTGCCCAGGTTGGAACTCCACAAGAGAGGTATTCTGGTCATACCACCTCTTCATTTCCTCCTGGCTAGCCTCCAGGTTCTCTTGAGCGAGCTTCCTGAAGCGCTGGGTCTGGTTGCGAATGGCCAGCACATAGCTGAACACATCCTGAGGGGTTTTCCCACGGGATTTCTCCCACCCCTCCTTCACCAGAGTAAGAGGCCCTCTGACAGGGTGGCCATACAGCAACTCAAAGGGACTGAACCCTAAGGATTTCTGAGGCACCTCCCTGTAGGCAAACAACAGGCATGGCAACAAGACATCCCATTTCCGCCTCATGGGCTCTTCCAGGCCCATGATCATGCCCTTCAAGGTGCGGTGGAATCTCTCAACCAAACCATTTCCTTGAGGATGGTAAGGAGTGGTGAATTTGTATGTCACCCCACACTCCGCCCACAGGGACTTCATATACCTAGAAATGAAGTTTGTCCCCCTGTCTGAGACCACCTCCCTGGGAAATCCCACCCGGGAAAAGATCCCCATCAGGGCACGGCCCACCACTGGGGCTGTGACCGTCCTGAGCGGGATGGCTTCCGGATACCGTGTGGCATGGTCCACCAAGACCAGGATAAACCTGTTGCCTAGGGCTGTCTTGGGATCCAGGGGCCCCACGATGTCAATGCCCACCCGCTCAAAAGGGGTGCTCACCACGGGAAAGGGTTGGAGGGGTGCCACGCACTTCCCTCCACTCTTGCCACTGGCCTGACAAGTCTGACAAGACTTACAAAAGGCAGCGACGTGCTTCTTCATCTGGGGCCAGTAGAAATGGGTGACAAGCCTGTGATAGGTCTTGTCTTGCCCCAGATGTCCTGCGAGAGGCACGTCATGAGCCAGACCCAGTAGGAAGTTCCTGAAGCGCTCGGGCACTACCAGCACTCGTGCTGCACCGGGCTCAGCGAACTTAGGCTCACTATAAAGTAAGTCATCCTCCCAGTAGATCAAATGCTCCTTGGACCCCAGGCCTGCGGCCTGGTCGGCAGCCTGCTGCCGCACACCAACGAGAGAAGGGCACCCCTTCTGAGCCTGGCAGAATTCCTCCCTGGAGGGACCACCTTCCTGCTGCCACTGGGACAGCTCAGGCAATTCCCCTAGTTCGGCCACCTGCTCCCCTGTAGGTTCCAGGGCATCCCCCTCTGGGTCTGCCTCCTCCTGGACCGTGGGAACAGTGGGGGCCGGTTTCCCGCGCCCTCTACCCCTTCTTCTCTTGGTAGGTTCCTGGGCCTTTGTTCCAGGCTCCAGCTCTGCTAGACCGCCCTCTCTGGCTGTCATGGCCCGGGTGGACACACAGATCCACGCAGGCAAACCCAACATTTCCAAGTGAGTCCTGTGCTCTACATCTTTCCATGGAGAGCTCTCCAGGTCATTACCTAATAGACAATCTACAGGCAAGGCATCACTTACAACAACTTCCAATGTACCGGAGACTCCTCCCCACTCAAATGGAACCCGTGCCAACTTGCAGTAGCGCACTGAACTGTCAGCTGCCACCACAGGACGGAGTACATTGGGAATGATCTGCTCTTCAGACACCCATTGACACCTGACAGATGTCACACTGGCCCCGGTGTCTCTCAGAGCGTCTATCTCCTTTCCATTGATGGTCACCTTCTGCCCATATTTCTTAGTGTTTAAGGGCAGCAAGGCTTCCTGGGCCATCTCTTGGTCTCCTAAAGAGACAAGGGTCATCACTGCTAACCCCTCCTCCCCACTAGAAATCAAATCCCCTCCCAAAGCTACACTGGCCAACGCCGGTGCTGGAGCACCAGAGGGTGCTGGAGGTTTCTTTGGACATTTGGGGGCAATGTGCCCCACCTCCCCACATGTAAAGCAGGTAGGCGGGGGCCTGTTGTCCTGCTTGCCCTTACGGGGCCAGGACTTCTTAGACTTGGGGGGTTGAGACACCTTCTCCTGGGAACCAGTTTGGGGCCCTTTAGAAGACTCCTTTTGATTACCCGTGTCCCCCCCACTCTTCTGCTGGGGACCCTGTCCACCCTTGGCTGGGGTACTTACCACCCCCTTGTGGACCCTGGTGCTAGTCCACCGGTCCGCCTCTTTAGCAAGCTCACTGGGATCAGTTAACTTGCTATCCAAAAGATGCTGGCGCAGCTCTGGGACACATAAACTACTTAAGTGCTCCCTACTAATCAAGTGACACAACCCCACATAATCAGTAACCTTGCTGCCCTTCATCCAACCTTCCAGTGCACGCGTGTACATACTCACACACTCCACCCAAGTACTTGAATCAAGCTTCTTGAAGTTCCTAAACTTCAGGCGGTACTGTTCAGCAGTGAGCCCATACCTGAGGCACAAAGCCTCCTTCATGGCGGAGTAGGATAAAGCATCCTCTGCGTCTAAGGGTGCCAAAACATCCCTCCCAGAGGCCTCAAAATGCTTCCACAATCCTGCTCCCCAATTCCTCTCAGGCACTTCATTCATCTTTAAGGCAAGTTCATACGCTCTGAACCACGCATAAATATCCTCACCCCTCTGATAATTCTGTACCAGATCCTTTGGTATGTATACCTTACCCGCCTGTACTGGTTGTGCGCTGCCACCATTAGAACTGGACACCCTCTCCTTATCCTTATATTTGATGTCCAACTCCTTCATGCTCCTCTCATGAGCCAATTGGAGCTTCTTCTCCTCCAAAGCGAGAGCATGCCTTCTCTCCTGCGCCGCTCTCTCCTGCGCCTCTCTCTCAACTTCCAGGCGCAGTTTCTTCTCATCGGCGTCTGCTCTGAGTTTCAAAAGCTCAATCTCATGAGCCCTAGCTCTCTGATTATCCTCCAGCTCCTCTGGAGAAATAACCCTACTGGAATGGTTGCTGCCAACCTTAGATGCTGACCGCGCTGGCAAATCACTGAGCAAAACAACATTCTCCTGTGTGCCGTCCACTTCAGTAGCTTCTTCTGAGACAACATGTTTGGCCTCCCACCAGGCCCTCAGAGATTTCTGTAACTCTTCCTTGTTTGCGCTGCCCTTCACTGGGCATCCAAGCTGTTTGCAGAATTGTTTCAGGAGATCCTTTCTGTAGTTGTACAACTCCTGAATTGCGAATTCCACTTCCAATTCTACTCTCACGCTTGCCGCGTTCAAAGACATGATGCTTCCTAACCTTTTCCACAAAAAGGTTTCACCAAAAAGAAAAAATCTTGCGCAACCTGTGCTGCTAAACTAGACTAGTGATGTACAAGAAATCACTGCAGGTCAAGTGCAATTATTAGTTCAAAATCCGCACCGCTGTCCAACAATGTTAGAACCGGGGGTCTCTAGTTGGCACAGGTAAGTACCTTAGACCAAGTAGGGACCCTTGCTTCTAGTCAGGGTGAAGGAATAACCCTCTGAGATAACCCCCGCTCACCCTCAAGGTAGCATGGCGCGAGCAGTCTAGGCTAAACAGAGGCAACGTGGATAATACTTGCACTTAACACAACAATAATCCCCCATCCACCACAAACTGAGACCACACAGGTAAGTATCTTTTATAAAAATATATAACTTTATCTAGTTTCAGCAAGGTAAATCAAGCAGTTGCACGATAATCACTTCATTATTAAAATGATGCACTTAATCTTAATGGTGGTACTTAGTTTCAGGAAGTTCTCAAAAACAATGTCTCTAGTCTCTTCTAATCAGGTATTAAAAATAATGCCCCTGATTTCTAAATGATGCGCTCTAAAAACGAGCAGTCCAAACAATGCCAGCGTTTAAAAGATATGCCAGTGTTATTCTGTTGACCATGCTCTTCAAATGAGCCAAGGAACAATGCCAGCGTTATTAAATTATGCCCCCAATGGTCCCCTGGCTTCAGGGACCACAAGCGCTCCTAGCGCGTCTCACCCGGTATCCTCAGGGAGGGGGGACTTCTTTCCCCGTGCTCGCGGTGACGCGGGTCCCCCAGGGGCACCTCGCGGGGGAAGGCTCAGTGCTGCTCCCGCCCGGCCGGTCTCCGGACGCTCTCCGCCCGCTCTGGATCCTTCACAGAGCAGCGGGGAGCAGAGACGGCAGGCCAGGGGCTGGAGCACTTGTGGAGATCCCTCGGCGGGATCAGGTCGCTTCCTCCCGGGCCCGGCGGTGATCGCGCTGGGTCTTCGGCTTCCTCGGCTGCCTCGGCGAAGGCAGCCAATCCCCTCGCGGCTCCTCAGTCGAGCCTCCACAGCACCCGGGAGTCAGCCAATGGCAGTGCGGCTCCCGGGATAAACAACGATGACGCGCCGCTCCCTAGGCCAATCACGGCCCAGCACTGCTGATGACGCTGCGCCGCACGGGCCAATCCCGTCGCGGCGTTAGTGAGGGGGCTCGGCTCCCTCCACCAATGGGAGCGCGGCGGCTTCGTTCTTCGCCGTCTGAGCTCCGATCGGGATGGCGCTTCAGACAGAGGTTCTCTGGCCCCGGGCAGCGGCGGTGATACGGCCAGCAATTGTTTTTCAGCGCTCCTTGCGCTGCAGAGGCTCACAGGTCTCCGGTCTGCCCCACACACGTGTCGATGAACACGTCGACCTTGGCAATGCAGCAGGCTGGGTCAGCGCGGCGCTCTCAAGCAGCAGAGAGCAGCCAATGCGCTAAACAGGCAAACCACACGGTTTCACGATCTCCTCGCCACACAGCAGCTTCAGGGGGGGCACAGCAGATTCTTGTAGCCTTGGGCAACCTTTATGTTCCTGGGTTGCAGACAGGGAGCCAGCTCTTCTCAGGCCCTTGGAGATTCAAGTGGTAGACACAGCATACAGCAAAGTCTCTCTAGTTTCAAGCAGGCAGGGACACAGCCCACAGCAAAGTCCCTTTCTCCTCCTCAGCTTCCAGTGATACAGCAGAACAGGTCAGCCCTTAGAGCACACAGCAAGGCAATCTTCCTTCAGTTCTCTCGCCGTCCTCCTTCCAGCCGAGGGTCCTTCTTGATTGTAGAATTTTAGAATCTAATCTTCTGTAGTAAAGGGTCCTTCCCTTATACCCCTAAACGCCTTTGAAGTCCTTGGTGCAAGGGGGTCCTTGGCTCTGGAATGTTTCTGGCGTTCTTCTTCCTGACAGCTTCAGGGCCAGAGGTGACAGCAGGCCGGCAGGGGAGTTAGCCAGCACGGTGGTCAGGCAGGCACAGCCCAGCACTATCAGGCGCTTCTCTCTCCCCTTCCCCGGGCAACAGATGTCGCCTTTCACCCCTGGGCTGACTCCAACCCCCTCCGGGGCCCTGCAGCTCCTGTCATGCAGGCATTCCACACACACAGGCCCAAGCACACAGAAAGGTTTAACAAAAGAACAGCCACTTTCTAAAAGTGCTATTCTCAACCCCAGGATCCAAAAACAACCTTCACTAAAAGATGTGTCATTTAATTCTGAGTTCAGGGATATCTTTCATTGATGTTCCATCTTGTTCCTATAGGGAGATAGGCTGGGGTCCAATGGGACCAGACTCCCCATGTTACCCTAGGGAGCCTTACAGCCCTACAGCAGTGAGCACACAAAGTGGCTGCTGCTCTCCACCAGTGCATGTTACCTGCACTAGTACATGCTCTCCCCTATCCATACACTGCACCCTGCCCAGGGGGGTACCTGGAGCCTTCCATAGGGGTGGCTGATGTGCACAGACAGGGGAGGGTTAAGCCCAGCCAGTGGGGACACTGGCTAGGCGGACATGGCAGTCCACTGACTGCACACAGGCCCTGCGCTGGCAGGCCTGAGACACCATTTTAGAGCTACTCATGTGGGTGGCGCAATCTGCGCCGCAGGCCCACTAGTAGCATCTGTCATCACCAGCCCTGGCACACACAGTGCACTTGACTAGGGACTTCATGGTGATACAGATATGCCAATCAGGTATACCCAATCAATATGACAATTTACAGAGGGAGCACTTACCCTCTGACACTGTTCAGCAGTGGCAGAGGGTCCAAAGCATCTAAACCAGCAAAAACGAAATCCAGCACAGCATCAAAAATACATGAGTCAGAGGCAAAAAGATGGGGGAATAACCACGCCAAGGATGTCAGGTCTAACAGCCCCCAAGCAGCAAAAAACAGCCTGCACACTGACCTGTCAGACCAGCCCATCAGGCGCTGCCTGTTTGGCTTATAGGCCAGGCCAACACTGCTTTCAGATGAAAAACCCTTAGAGGCAAGTCCAGAGATCACCATCTCCATTTCAGATGCTTACTTTCTTTGTACAATTTAATTTTTAAGAACCTAACAATTATTATTAGCTTATTTTTTGCACAGATTTTGCTGTACCATAAAACTTTTAAAAAACTGGGCTAGAATTATTAGTCGTCAAATTAATGGTAAAAGCTGATGGAGTGCACTAGAGAACATTTATCTGATTAAATTTGGAATTGTAAGATATTTTCTGTAGCACATCCCACAATAAGTCTGATTGCTATACTTATTTAACAAACAGTCGATGTAATGCCAAATTAATGTGTCCAATGTGATCCTGATTTCCTACCATTGTTATAATTTTAGTAATCGGAGGGATTCAGAGACTCAAACAAGTAGCATAAAAATATATTTTCCAGAACGTGCTTTTTTTAATGAGTGATCTTGAATAAAGTCTGCTAAGAAATTATATTTTAAATGATGCCCCTCATTTTAAAGGAAGACAGACTTGCTATCCTGTTCTATCCTTTTACCCTGTCAGAGAAACATTACTTTTGATTATTCAGCTTTGCCTCGAAACAGTACATGAGAAAGTTCACGACTGTACTAATCTGACTAAGAAATGCTCTAGCAGTCACAGGCTCAGAGTTCAACTCAACATCAGGGGAAACTTGGGCTAAGTTCTATGGAAAAATGGCAGAGTAACTAGTTTAAGAGCTTGGACACTAATATACACTATTTGAATATTAAAACAAATATGCTCATGATGATCACCAGAATAGCATTGGACCAAATCTGCATTACAGTTAATTTTTGATATATCATGTTCAAGAAAGATTTTAAATTCTGTTAAAACAAATGATCAAATGTGGGAGGAGGCAGAAGGACAAAGAATTTTGAGTTTCTTGGGTGACGAGGAGCAGGTTCCTAAATGAAGACATGATTATCAAGGCAAATTCAGGTATTAATGATTACAAAAGAAATTTACAGTTGCTCATCCTGCAGCCGTACAGAATTATTGTCTGTGAGATGTGCAAGACAGTAGTATCCTAATTCGAAAAAAAAGGCACAGAAAAGTCAGCTACTTGCAGCAATAGTTCTCCATCCAGCAGGTTCTCTCTAGATTCATACTCTTTCAGTAATGTGCGGGCGCCAGGCCAGGCTGGTCCTAAGAAACTCAATAACTGTTATTTGAACCACTAATTTTCTATTTGCCAAAAGCTGAAACATAAAAAAGTAACCGTTTTATGTCAGGTTCCATAAAGAAAGGACCGGTTTCTTTACATTTTTCGATGACATGGGCAAGCAACCGTGACTGAGCCATTTAAAAGCCATTTTTTTGTAAGCATGCATCGAACTCCTTCCAGGAGGGTTTCATGTGCTTCACTTAAGTATGCACTGGGAATCGCTGGCTCTCCAGTTACGATCTAACGTAGCATCTTGAATAAATTACGTTTTTTTGTAGTTATTTTTTCCAGATTTAGTATAGAAAGGGTATGTGTGCAGGCAGAGGCTCTGTTCAGCTGAAAGTAAATTCAAAAAAGAGGAAAGGGAAGGTTGTGGGCAGATAAATATTTTTAAAAGCCCTATTTACGAACAGAATTGTTCCCCAATGCATCCTATGCGGAACAAATGAAAGACTAATCAAATATACATATCGGGCATTTTTTTTTTCTGGGAGCCAAGCTTCTCAAAAATACGAACGTGAACACGTCTTTTTAAAGTTTTTCCTGATCCTAAAAACCTTTTTCCTCGTCTTTTCTTTACAATTTTGCCTATTTAATTTTCTACGCCACGCTTACATCTTTTTCTTTTCCCTTTCCTTTCCGTTATTTTGGCTTGTTATTTAATTTCTATTTCTCTCCTCTGCTTTGGGTTTCTGAATCCTGACTTTCTTCTTTCGTTTTCTATTTCACCGTCACTCACTTTTGTGCAAATATTTTTGTTACAATTCAGTTTGACTTTGTCTAATCTCTATCTAATCACAATATGAATAACCGAACATAGATTAATTCAAAATTTCCAAACCGTGTCGGACTGGGACAGAAAAAATGGCAAGGGCACCAACATTAAAGTGGGCCCCATTAGTGAATCAAATAGCTAAAAAAGTGCTCTACATCTGCAAATCAGGCAGTTTTATACTGTGTGAGGTTTTTTTTTCAAGGTAGTTGAGACTGCGCGTGTTTGCAGGCAATGTTTGTGACAATGTCAGGGATATCAACAGTACAATTTGGCCCCCAAACAGCAAAAAATAACCCGCACAGTGACCTGTCAGACCGGCCCATCAGGCGCTACCTGTTTGGCTTATAGGCCAGGCCAACACTGCTTTCAGATGAAAAACCCTTAAAGACAAGTCCAGAGATCACCATCCCCATTTCAGATGCTTAGTTTATTTGTACAATTTAATTATTAAGAACCTAACAATTATTTTAAGCTTACTTTTGGCACAGATTTTGCTGTAACAGTACATAAAACTTTTTTAAAAACGGGGCTAGAATTATTAGTCTGTCAAATTAATGGTAACCGCTGATGGAGTGCACTAGAGAACATTTATCCAATCTAAATTTGGAAATGTAAGATATTTGCTGTAGCATATCCAACAATAATTCTGATTGCTATTCTTATTTAACAAACAGTCGGTTTAATGCCAAAATAATTTGTCCAATGTGATCCTGATTTCCTACCATTATTATAAGCAGAGCGGAGGGATTCAGAGACTCAAACAAGTAGCATAACAATATATTTTCCAGAACGTGATTTTTTTTAATGAGTGATCTTGAATAAAGACTGCTCAGAAATTACATTTTAAATGATGCCCCTCATTTTAAAGGAAGGCAGACTTGTTATCCTGTTCTATTCTGTTACCCTTTCAGAGAAACATTACTTTTGATTATTCAGCTTTGCCTCGAAACACAACACCTATAAGGTGTTTTGTACATGAGAGTTCACGACTACTAATCTGACTAAGAAATGCTCTAGCAGTCACAGGCTCAGAGTTCAAACTCAACATCAGGGGAAACTTGGGCTAAGCTCTATGGAGGAAAGGATGAGTAACTGTTAAAGATTGGACGGATTTGTTAGCATGAGCTGAAAGCCATTTTGTATTTGTTGTTGTGTTTGCCATGTGCTGCCACGTGCTCGCCATGTGCTCTGTCCTCCCTCAGTGTTGAATGCTCTTGTAATCTGCCTAGAAACTAACTATATTTAGCATCTTCCACCTTTGCATATGCTCAGAATGGCCTAGCTGGTAGAATGCATCTGCTTCTCTAGTATAACTGTCAGGCTATTTTTGCTGCTGTATGGAGAAGTAACTCTCCTCCCACTTGTTGAGCAAGTAGATCTTGCATGCCCATATTAGTCATTTTGCATGTTTACATGAGTCAGGACTGCCCCATGGTCTTATGATGACTATGTAACCCTAAGCATATATAAGGCCCCTGTTTTCTGTACTCCTTAGACTGCCTCATTCAGTTGCTAAGGCTTCTGTGTGACGTAGTCTCCCTCATTTGAGGTTAATAAAGATGTTACTTTTATATTTCAGCTTCTGTGCCAATTTCTTCTTTGTTGGTTTAAAAGGACCAAGTATCAGTGGGACCCCTGAGAAGGTTTCTATTTTCTACATAACTAGTTTTAGAGCTTGGACACTAAAATACAATATTTGAATTCATCCCGGTTTCCCCACTAGCGAAAGGTCTCCCTGTGCCTCAATTCCCTTATCTGCAAAAACTGTGAGCTAAAACACACAAGACACAAAATTAATGCTGTATGAAGAATTAAAATACACTGGAACATTCGGATTGGCCTTGAGATTACTTAGTTTGTGGTGGTTGTTTCCTCTCTTCCCAGTCACACAAGCTGGCTATATTTATACTAATCATTCTATTTTACATCCTGAAAGACCTTTTAACTTTGAATGTGTACACTTAAAAAAACGAAATTGGTGGAATGAATACACAGTTCTTTAGAAAAAAGTGGCCAACAACTCACCTCATGCTTTCCCAGACATTCCCTGTAAGAGAACAATGAGAAAAAATAGAAAAAAGGTTTACTTGTAGACTAATGACCCATAACCCTTTACAGCCATTTCTTATGCTTATGTTACAACAGTGTTACATTAGCTCTAACTACACATTAAAGCAAATATGGTGTGGGCATCCACACATGTGGGATCACACGAAATGTCTGAAATCAAACATAAGGAATTATAGTAGTTTATTTCTCTAATGTGGCTCAGCTACATATTGGTAACCTAGACTCCATTTCTAAACACAATGACACTCAATAGGAAAAATACTGCAGAAAATCTAACACCAGCAGTACACAGTATTATCTAGTTGAATCACATCTCTCCTTCTTGGTTTCCCTTTATCATCGCCATCTGACTGTGCCTGCCTCAGTCAAGCTAGTTCCCTTCTACTCCATCATGCATCCCACTGAGACACCCCGAGTCCTGCTTGGCCCAAGCACCTAACAAAACGTCAAATAGGGCCGCACTATACGGGAGGACCGGCTCTTCTCCCTTCTGTCCCGGGCAAAGGATTTCAACAAAGGGTCTGTCGACCTTAGCACTATGGGCAGTGACCAGTCTAAAACTGCAGCCACTTTCCTCAGAATGTCTGCAAAAGAAGAACTTGCCTCTGTGGCACGACTAGGGGGAGAAAGCAACCCAGAGTCTGGCGAAGAATCTAGCCCACTAGTGTCACCAAGAGCTGTAAGCCAGCTCTCCTCCACTTGAATGTCGGAAATGGGATGAAGAAGTCCTGCCCTAGCCGACACAGATGGACCTCTTAACGCCTCTTCCTGAAAAGGGGCAACAAATTATACAATCCCTTCAGTTTGCAAAGCTGAATCCGCATCAGATTCCGAAGGGGTGCCATCACGGTGGACTTAGACTGGCGCCTCAGACGTCAATGTCGGTTGATCAAAGACCAGCGTCATAGGCAAAGATCCCGAAGAACTGTGAGCCTGTGCCAAAGGGACGTCAGCCAACATCAACTGGCGTTGAGCCATCGATTCCGATGGCACAACCGTCACCGAGGCCAAATCCTCCGATGGCGCCCCACTCACCTCCTTGGGGCCTAGAGGCGCTCCTGAGGGTGATGGGGTCCCAAAGGTCGGGTGTAAGGAATCATAATATTCCCTCATCTGAGCTATCAACGCACCAGCTGCCGGAAATACGGGGAGACACGGAGCGGAGTCATGCACGGCTTCCTCAGCCATCGAGTGGGAGGAGCCAAGGGAGATGGAGTCACCACGTGGTGAAGTTCGAGAAGCCGCAACTTAACCGGCCCTTACTTTTTTACTTCCCTGGAGAATGACGTCCTCCAGGCTGGCTTCGGCTCCTAGATCGACCCAACAAATGTTCTTCCCGGGACGACAAAGACCGAGGCTGGGAAGCCTCCGAGGATCACATTACGCAAGCCATCAACTTCAAATGCCCCTCCTTCAACGATTTCGGCTTTAGCTTCTGGCAGGAACCACAATCCTTGTTGTGGTGGGGTTCACCTAAACACCACATACAAATCGTATGCGGGTCCATCACCTACATATATCAGATACAAAACCCACATGGTGTGAAACCTGTCGACATTTTAAAAGGGCACTCTGGTCCATAGACACAAGGTGTTGAAGTAGGTTGAGATAAAATGGCTCTAGGAACCACTTCTCCGGATCTGCAGTACAGAGTGGATAAGAAGAAACTGATGTCCGTCTGCCGGAAGGGACTTATATAGCTCCACTGACGTCATATCCAGAGACGACGTCATTGGGGAGCTGTATGACGCCATCCCGCCGGCGGGCAGAGGTACTGCTGAAAATGTTTCTGGATCCAGACAGTTGCCTGGAGAGAATTTAAAGTTAAGGAATCGGCTGCTAGATGACTATCAGATCATAAAACCAGTTAAAGGGTCCAGTTTAGGTGAGCAAGAGGATCACCTAGCTCCTAGTCATCATTTCCAATAATAACATTGCTAATAATGAAGTCACTCTTGCACGATAATGAGGATAATTCAAACGACAGTCCCTCTGAGGAGTCATAAAAGGAATCTAGGAGGGCCACTCTGGTGTGTGTCAGAAAGAGACATAGGGGAGATAACAAATTAGCACAATCCCTTGGCAGAGAGCATAGGCTGCAGCATTTTAGGGACATGTTTGACATTGTGTCTATTATGCACATTTGAATGTCTTCTTGCACACTACGCTCCAGTTATGCCTACGTTAGCCTCTTGACAGAGACAACATAAACCATCTACATGCTGGATGTCAATAACCTCAATAGGATTCAAAGATGCATCTGTAGTCTAGATTTGCACCAGTCTTAAATTATATTGGCACATTTTCAAAGGATCCCAAGATGGGGACAGTAAGGTCCTGGCAGACATGATAGAATAAACTGTTAGACATTTTGGGTCGGCTTGCAAAGATACAGAGTGTGGCTGAAATGGCCAAAGAAACAATATTTCGAATAAATCTGTTGGTGCTCTCTGGGTCCGCGCAAGGAGCCCTCTCATTTTTGAGTAGATCAAAAATTGAGGCATCATGCTTTCACGGAGGCTAGCAGGACATCCGAGAATGGTCTTTAGTGGACGCATTCATTAAAGAGAAAGATTTGCAAAAAAAGTATAAACTGTGAAACGGTGCAGGCCTCCATGTGCAAACTTTTTGTTCCCGTCATTTTTAGAAGTTGGAAGTGGCAGGGGTTAGTCATTCAGTTAGACAAATCATCGGCTCCGGCGGGCACAAAGAAAGGACAAAATACTACTTTGGACATTTCAACCGAGTCACTTGCCAAAGTACAGAAATCTTTACAGGTGAGCCCTTGACGTTCCCAAGTAAGAGTGAGTTGGGGAGGCAGTTTCTTTACAGGTAAACAAAGATCACAACTGATGCATGGGTGATAAAGACAGTCTGGGGTTCAAGGGTAGAGATTCCGTGCACATCTGGTACTTCTAAGGCCCATCAAGGTTTCCTAAAAAGGGCACATTTTCAAGAATAATAAGAACCTAAAGTGGGAAACCAAAGATACTATTCACCATAATTTTTATTCCAGAATGTTGTTTGAGCAATATCTTGGTGGAAAAAAAAGAAAAGATGTTCGGGCCCATAATAAACTTAATGGCGCTAAATGCATGGCTGCTTGATAGGCACTTCACAGGGTTTCTCCAGTTCCCATGGAACAGACTTTTATAGGGCTTAAGGAACCCTCGTTCAGGCTGTAATTTGTCCATTATGCTTATGGAACTTCATGAAGAAAATGATCAGCGGGGTGGTCAGAAAGAGAGCTTATTTTGATATGATTTTCATGGTCCAGGAGCAAGATGCTTTTAATACATGGGTGCAAGAGCCAGTGAAGCTCCTTAAGGCTCTGGGATTCCGATCATTTGGAAGAAATCAGATGTGATTCCCAAAAGCAATATGAAATTCCTGGGACGTTAGTTTATTTGTTATCAGCAACCTTACAGCTCCCGGGACAATTGCCACAAACACTACATCTCAGTAACTGTCTCTGGTACTTGGAGAAGAGAAGGCTATTGCAGGATGCCAGAACCAAGATTTAATGGTGACTGAACCACATGGTACCATGGTCTGTAAAGACCTTTGTGCACTATGCTAGGATGAGGCATTCTGTTTGGAAAACTATGCATTGAAAAGAAAGTGGTCAGGAGCTGAGCTTTAAGCTGCCTCCCTTGAGGCTCAGTGTCTTCTGAAGGACAGGGCCATTGCTTCACCATCTTCAGAATAGATCATGTTCAATTGTATTGGTAGCATGAATATCGTGATCTTAACATCAGAAATTGTTTCCCAGGAGTGTGTGCAAAAAACCCAAATTGTAATGGTCAGATTTCCATTGTGCAGGTTTGTATAGGATTATTCAGGCATCCCCTTATAACCGCATCACGGGCAAGAGTTTTTGCTCCTTTTATCTGGAGAAAAGATCCTTGTTAACAGCTGAGGTAAGGGGTAAGAAGTTTGGTTTCCAATTGGAACTCAAGTTTCCTGAAAGACTTCAGTGACTGGTCACTGCATTTACACAAGTACTCTGCTATTGTGGACAGGCAGGGTCGAGCATTCAAGAAGATATTTGCATCCTGGATCAAAGCTCAACTTCAGGTGTCCTAAGGTTGAAAGCCAGAACCAGAGGCTTTTCACCAGGATTTGGAGAGGGGCCCTAAACATGTCTTCCACCCACCCATCCTGATTCCGTTGCCCAGGATAGACGGCAACTGGCAAATTTGATTCTAGTGATTTGGATATGAAGGTCTCCAGCTTGGTTTTCCATCATTCTGGAACTTTCTCGTGATTTTCCACTGCTACATCCCCAGTTTCCAGAACATCCACTAATTCAGTCTACGCATGACACGTCCCAGCAGCAGCACTCTTTCTTTGCTAGGTCTGCAGAGACAATGTGAGGAAAGTAAAAGTAGATACAGGCCCTCCGAAATCAAGGGCACATTCAATTTGCTTTTAAACACATCAGGAATTACAGGAAACCATAGCCAAAATTGGCTGCCAAAACCGTAAGACCTAATTCACTACTTGTATTGAATGAAGTCTGACCAGCATATATCGAAACCTACCCACTGGAAGTGCACTCCTAAAGGAGTAAAATTTTTTCATTGTTAAAAACAATTCTTTTGTTAAAATAAAATATCCCACAGCTAGTAATTGCTGTACTGCCTAGTTGAAAGCTCTGCTGGTACTACTGTCCAGCAGCATTTCAATTATGCTTTGGTGCCAGTGATGAACAAGTTACTTACCTTCGGTAACGATGTATCTGGTAGAGACCCAGCCTAGACACAGATTCCTAAACTTAGAATATCCTCCAGGCGCCATTCTGGATCCGGAGATTTTTCACCAGTACCTCTGTGCGCCGGGGTACGGCGTTGCCTGGCTCCGCCCTGACGTCATCCACGGATATGACGTCAGTGGAGTCATATAAGACCCTCCCGGCACGTTGACATCAGTTTTCTACTGTGAAACTATTTTGAATGTTTAATGTCGAGCAGTTAATGTATTTATCCATCTTTATGTAGCAGCTCTACTATTAATCACATCATTCACAGCACCTTGAAAGCGCTAGCATTATAAGATGGCTTAGGCTGTTTCTTAAAAAAAAAAACTAGCTACCATGTGGTTTTAAACTTCTATTAATGGTTCACAATTATGCATGGAATAATTATATATTTTGGACTAACCGGACATTATTAAATTGAATATCCACTGCATTATGCATGTGAGCATTTTTCACGGTTAAAGTGCAGGCAGTCCATTATTATTATTGCTGTGATTCTAAATTTTTATTATATTTGTATTCCATGTGTATACCTTGTGTATATTATTACACATGCTGTGTTTCAACTACAGCTGTATTTCTTTGATGTTTATGACGTACATTGTTTCTATGTCTATGATTGTGACAGCATATAAGGTGCTTTTAAAATGGTGCTAAAATAGATTGATAAAGGCTGCTGGGTCAGCCGAAACGCATCTCTCTTTGCTTCCTGAGCTGAGGATGGCTTGATGAAATAAAGAAGCTTTTTACTCCGCAGCTTCGTGTGCGTACTCTCTGTCCGTATGGAGTGGGAGGTGTTCCGTTATATATATTTATATCAAAATAATTTCCTTTCAGGCATAGAGTGACGCATACATTATGCAAACAAAGAAGCAGAGAACTGTGGGTAGTTCTCAAAGGTAGACACATGGAATATTTACAGCTCGGCAAGGATAGCACTGTAATAATCCTATGCTTAAAATCTTTGCTGTAGAAATGGTAATATACTTTGTCCCTTCCTATCTCTGCATGGATGGCACTGTCCTAATCCTACGCTTAAAGACTTTGATAGAAAAGCAGACATTTGACGTGAGCTACCCAGAGTCCTCTGCTTCTTTTTTTGCATATATATATATATATATATATATATATATTCCAGGAATAATCCGATGTAGCGCAGAGCTTTCGATCAGCTGCAAAAACGGACTCGAACCCAAAGTTCAGTGCAAAGATGGTCATTTATTCAGCAAGTGGTGTTCCCATAGTCATCACGACGCGTTTCGCGCTTTACAGAGCGCTTGATCACATGACACAGGTGATCACCTGACACACGTTTAAATACAGTCTACCAATGTAAGTCAAACTACAAATGCAATACAAATGGAAGAGTTGAATCCCTAAGGACTACTCACATTGTTATTTTGATATCTGCTAATGCATTTGCCAACTATAATTTAGTGAGACATATTAAAGCATTGTAGACATAAACAAAACATGTGGAATAAACATTTGGTGATAGTGATTTAAAAGTGAGTTTAACCAAAGAAATATTCGTGAAATAGGACAAAAACAATTGAAATTAATTGTCGGTTAAAGTGCGATATTTTTAGATGTTCGAAATCTTACAATAATACCTGTATAGTACTTTAATCACAAGAACCATAATATTTAAACAAGTACACATATGGAGCCCCACATGTTCGTACATTGCCATATAATATGTGCAAACTTGAAGGTCATGGAGAGTACTATAAAGTGCTGGTGCAAAAATAACTAGATAGCTGCCAAGTTTCTGAGGACAGGTTCACCTATAGTAGAAACGATATTGCACAGTGGGTATAAAAATATAGTCTCTGTAAAATACATGATACAATCCCAGCGCTTGTCGTTCTACCAGTAATAACATTAGCAATGTGTACAGTACTAGAGAAGATATAATGTTATTCATGTAAAACCATTTGTACAATTTACCAAAAGTAACCCAGTGATTAGGAGACATAAAAATATTCATAATTCATATATAGACCTATAAACACCTTAAAATGGTTGTTTTTATAAAAGGCTAAAATAAATGAATACAAGTAATATGTCTAAAATCCTCACATAAATAGATTGTTAAAATCACAAACTAATTAATATATATGGTATAAAAAAGTACAAATGACATAAAAAATCTAAAATATTTCTCTGTGTTTAAAAGACCCATGGAGCACTTGAGTAGGTTGTATGTTAAGGGAAAATCATTTTATATATATACTTTATCATAGGCAAGTATATAAATCCTCCGTGATGTTTAGGCCTGAGGGATGCTTGGTATTGAGTTCAATGATATACTGTGTCTCAAGGCGGCGTAGTTTGTCTTCTCTGTTGCCTCCTCTCCTACTGGCCTGTACACAGTCAATAACATAATATTTGAGGTCACTGCTTCTAGAGTTATGTTTTGACTTAAAATGCCTCGCTACGGGATAAGTATTATCCTGATTCCCAATTGCTCGAAGATGTTGCAGGATCCTTTTGTGTACTGGGAGCTTGGTGCTCCCAACGTACAGCAGGTTGCAGGGACATATTAACACGTAGACAGCAAATTCTGTCTTACATGTTAATAGTTTGGTAATTTTATGTTCCCTGCTGTCAAAAGGGGAATGGTAGCTCTTTTTGTTGATGGCTTGTTGGCATGCCTTGCAGACTTTACAGTTGTAAAAGCTGTGTGAGTTTGATACCAGGCTGATGCTTCCAGTACCTCAGGACTGGTTTTGACCAGTTCATCCCTCATTGACTGCCCTCTGCTGTATGTTATACTGGGCCTCTTAGGGAGATCCCTCCCTATCACTGGGTCACTGAGGACTAGTGGCCAGTTTTTGCTAATGATTTTAGCTATCTCCTTATGTTGGGCATTGTACTGTACAATAAATCTGAATTCAGAGTTCATTATGACGGTGTCCTCAGAGTCTGTTGTTGAGGATAAGTTACCCGCCAATAAAAAAGATCTGTCTTTCTGATTAGCTTTCAAAATTGCCGCATCTACAATTTTGGGGGAATATCCCCTGGCTGAGAATCTTGCTTTGCTCTCCCTCTGTGCCAAGTCTAGATCAATCTGCCTGCTGTGTATCCTTTTAAGGCGTAACATCTCGCCATAGGGGATGCTGTTTATGAGGTGCTTAATGTGGGAACTGGTGGCGTGTAAGGTAGAGTTTCCAGCTGTTACCTTACGATGTAATCTTGTCTCTATTTTACCCTGTTCTATAAACACCTCAGTATCAAGGAAAGTAATAGACGACTTGCTCAGTGTAGCTGTGAACTGGAGGTTTAAATTATTGTTGTTGAGGTCGATGATAAAATTCTCAGCTGATAACATATCCCCCTTCCAGATCACAAAGAGATCATCAATGAAGCGTAGCCAGGTAACTACCTGGGCCCGCATAGTTGTTGAGTGTAAGACCATGAGGACCATCTCCTCCCACCAGCCCATGTGAAGACATGCGTAGCTGGGGGAGAAGCTGGCCCCCATGGCCACACCCAGCAACTGCCTGTACATAAGATTGTTAAACATAAAGACGTTGTTGTCAAGACACATTTTAACCATTTCTAGCAACATCATTCTATGATCAGGCATGTTGGGTAAGGATCTTTGCAAATAGTGGTCAAGAGCATTAAGGCCATCTAAATGTACAATGCTGGTATACAGCGAGCAGACGTCTAGAGCAATGAGTATGTAGTTTTCCTGCCATTGAATATTTTTTATTTTATTCAAAAAATCGCTCGTGTCGCTGACATATGATGGGAGGTTTTTGACCTCCCCCTGTAGGAAAAAATCTACATACTGAGACATATGTTCTAAACAGCTGTTGCTAGCTGAAATTATAGGGCGTCCAGGGGGATTTGTAGGATTTTTATGCAACTTAGGCAGAAAATATATAGTCGGTACCACAGGGTAGTCATTTCGTAGGAATTTGTGCTCCTGATTAGTGATGAGGCCCCTTGATTTCCATTTAGAGAGCATTTTGTTGCAATTTAGGTACATATTTTTAAGTTCTGTACTGGAAAATCTGGTGTAACACATTCTGTCATTCAATTGTAGAAGTGCTTCATTCACATACATTTCTCTTTGGAGCAACACAATGTTTCCACCCTTATCTGATGCTCTGATAATTACATTTCAATTGCTCTGTAGTTTAGAGATAAGGGCCCTGTAGTCCGCTGTTTCTTTATTGTATTTGTGTCTGCCCCTGTGTATTCTGATATTCAGATCTTTTAGTTGGTTGGTAACTTGTTCGTGGAATAAGTCTATGGAGTCTTTAAGCATGATTGGAGTATATGTGGACTTAGCTCTGAAACTGGTTAGGGGTTTCTTTATCTGTTGATTCACAGGTAAATTGAGACTTTCAATTCCAGTCAAAGATACAGTTTGTTCATTGTCATGGGGTATACTCGACCCCCACATTTCCGCCAGTTCTCCCATTAATGCCTCTGTTGCCTGGCTGGCGCTATTTTCTTCATTTGCTGGCAGGGGTGTATGTGCATTTTCATATTTGTTCAATGTGAAATATTTTTTGAGTTTAAGTTTTCTCGTGCTTTTGTAGATATCCAATCTCATATTGACATAGTTAAAATCTCTTTTTGGACAATAGGTTAAGCCCAGGCTTAGAATTTCTTTCTCTTTTTCACTGAGTTCAATGCCTGCGAGGTTGACAATGGTTTTATCAACATCCATGGGAGTGATTAATTTTTGTTCCACCCCCCTCTCTTTTTGTTTTTGTTTTTCCAGTTTGCGCCTGTGTTTGTTTGCTTTCCTCCGCTCTCGTCGTTTGATGTTTTTTGCATGGCGTAGTGTTGTTGTCTTGTCCGAGGGCGCAAGGTTTGTCTTCTGTCCTCGCAAAAAAGGGCCAGCTCTTCGTCTAGTGTGTTTTTAGGTCCTGCTGCCCTTGCCTGTTCATCCTTCTCCTGATCACTGTCGGGATTAGAACTATCCTCTGACACGGATGATACAGTAGCATTTTTATCAGTGTTGGTGATTGTTTTTTTAGTAGTAGTAGTGATAGCTCCTTGTTTGCTTGCTTGTTTATTTTTTCTTAGAGCCTCATATTTTCTAGAGAAGGTAAAAATTTGACCTGTTTCATAATCAGTTTTGTCTCTGAAGAATTTATATGTTTTGCGATTTTTTATGATGTCTTCCTCTTTTTTTAGTCTAATGCACAATTCCTTTCTAAGTTTGGTCGCTTCATCCACATCATTAAGGGCTTCAATTTCTTCATTAATTTTATTAATTTCCTCCAGCAATTCGGTTCTGTCCAATTCTGCATGCTTAACTAAGATTACCATGAGTCTTTTGGAGTTGTCAAGATTGCAATCAGCCCATTCGCGCATTAGGGCAGGATTCGGTTTGTCATATGTAGGCGCTAAAAGAATACCGAGCCCACGAGGCACTCTATTCACATCTAAGTACATTTTCAATGATCGCGCCTCCCACCATTTGCTCTGT
The DNA here is from genome assembly GCF_964263255.1 of Lissotriton vulgaris. Classification (NCBI taxonomy): domain Eukaryota; kingdom Metazoa; phylum Chordata; class Amphibia; order Caudata; family Salamandridae; genus Lissotriton; species Lissotriton vulgaris. The sequence continues at coordinate 2,111,051,215 of NC_141689.1, read as the reverse complement.
TCTGCGCGGCTTTTTTTCTCCAAAAGTTTGAATTTTTCTTTAATTGAACTACTCGATTCCTTGTTTACATTTGCAGCACCACTCTCCTTTGGTGGTTCTGATTGTTTTTCATCGAACATCATTAATGCCGCACTCTCTCTCTCTTGAACTGTGTCAGATGACATGGCGGGAAATCACCAAACAATTACGCTACTGCAGTTATGGCTTTTAAATATGTACGCGACGGGTTTTCAAAAGTTCTTTTATCCCCGGTTTACGTATAAGCCTTGCACAACTTCTCACCCCCTGTGTAGGCGACCTTGCAGTTTGTAACACGTACCTCAGACGTTCAACAGAACCCTGCTGTTTATATTAATTGTTTTCACCTCCTCTGAGTTTGCCGGGACACCATGACAGCGGTGCAAAAGGGCAGGATCAGAGGTTGTCCTGCACGGTTTATATTATTTTTTGAAATGATGAGGTTTGGCCTTATGTGCAATTGGTCTTCAATCATTCACGCCAGATATTTTCTAAAGTGTGTCATTCCCCACAGAAAAAATGTGTGGCCATTGAGCGCTTTAACCCCTTCGAGGGGCACCTGCCGTGCGCGGATGACAAGGCCAGCTCGTCATAAAACAATATAAAACAATAAAACCCAGCGCAGGACGGGAAAACGCCTAGCAGCCATGGGGTTAATCAATTTATTTATTTCTCTGACCATGGACAATATATCACTTGCCTTCATTGTAAGCTACACTAAATACCAGATATCACCAGACTGATAGTAGCTGCATATATAATATGTTTACAAATGGCCACCACATTGATGTGTTGACATTTAGTCCTTTGTTTATTTTCATTCACAATGTGATGTCATGCACTTTGTTTTTGTAGTAACTTTATTTAAGGTTTTGAGTTCCATGCATTAATCACCCGTGATCAAGGCGAGGTGATCGCTGAAACGCGTTGGGTTTGTTCCATCCCTCAAGTGTATATGCTGGAATAAATTAACTTTCATTGCAACTCTACGTGGATGTTATATTTTATCGGAGCGGAGTGCAATTGCAGAAACATGCTTTTTGCAGTGAAACCTTTATATGTATGTATGTATATATATATATATATATATATATATATATATATATATATATACACTAACCATATAGAGATGTATGGAGGACAATGAGCATCTAAGGATAACATCTGGCAGGAGCCATGAGCAGATCGACCTAAGCACCTGCCTGGGAAGGTCATATGAAAAGTAAAAATGTGCACCAGCAACGTGTCCGGCATAGAACCATCTGCTGACAAGTAAAAATCCAGATAGGGTCTGAAACCTGAGGAAAGACAAAGGACAGAAGCACTTCCTAGCACCAAAGACTAAGGAATAAGCAATAACACAAGAATCAAACACAACCAAAGCTGTGGCGCAAGTTGGACCAGCAGGCCCTCCGTGCCTGTGAACATGTCCAGTGTGTTGTAACATACCGTGCCAGAACTGAAATTGGAAAATAAGCTGTGTCCGAAGTGGAAAGATCAACAATCTCATCAGAGAAAGACAATGGCTGTCAGTGAAGACGGCCATCTGAGGCAAAATGGCGGAAACACAGCAAAACGCTGAAACGACAGACAATATAGAAAGAGAAGACTGACACGAAAGACATCCCAAGCCAGAAGCTACTAGCTGTACAACGAAGTGGGCACATAAGGGGTGCTTTTCCACTGAGATAATCCTGGATTGAGTACCTAGACTGTCCTGTCCCTGCACTACAAGGGATCAGTGAGTGCTCCGGCACCAGTGTTTAAGTGTATTTATGCCCTTGTCCTGATGAAGCCCATAGAAACGAGTGGCTGAAACGCGACTGCGTCGACACTCTAAGAAGGAGTCTGCCTTAAAGTTTAAGTTGGTTTACACTCCAATATAAGCGCCTGTATAAATAATCAGTTAGAGGGTGATATACCTCTGGCGCGGTCTAGGACGTCCTAGAAGTGTATCACTTTGATGTAAGAGTGTACACGTTGATATTGTCTTACACTTGTAGAGATGAATGCCAACTAGGTTGTTTCATTGTTGTATATTTTTGTTTTGATATTTCCTTTGTGCCCCACCTTGTCTTTTGATACGTATATATGTTTTTGTGACCTGTGAATATAACTTGTTCTAAAAATCATTTTTGAAACATCAGGGTTATTGGTTGACCCCTGATTGAAAATAAATATTGAATCGATCCCTCTGTACTTTCTCTTATTTTCCAAATCTTCTGATGTATTTTGCTCATGTACAGGAGGGTCATTTGGGCATAACCCCTGTTTTTTCATAGAAAAGACAGAAAAGGCAAGAAAAGGAGTAAATGTGAGCACACTGGGATGAACCAGTTGTGGCGCTAACCCAACAATACTCTGGAGAGGTCTGCATCCTCGGGGGCAAGAGAGAACTATGGACCAATCGTAAAACATGAACATGTAAACTCCGAAGAGAGTTACGCCACCCTTGTCGGCTTGCCTAGAGGAGAAGCCTACAACAGCAGGAGAAGTGCGAAGAGGCGAAAAACATAGCACCATGAGTCTTTGGCATAAACTATAGTAAAGCTCCCCAGAGAGGAAAAGAGAACAATCCCACGAGGACCTCGCCAGATCATCAGTAAGGACTGGCACCACCCAGGAAGAACATTTCCTGGAGCTTCGCGCTCGCACCACCCAGGAAGGCACTTCCTGTGGCAAGGTAGAATGGCTATACAATAACCAACAAATACCCCACATAGGGTATGTCACATCCTTATAAAACACAAGGAAAAAGACTCGAGATTAGCTCTTAGAGAGAAAAAATGCAAATAATAACAGAAACAGCTGTGCAGCTGTGCAGTCCGTCTGGGAAATAACAGCTTGAACCCAGAGACTGATACCAGAGAAAAGCAGTGACAATACTGCAACTAATGCAAGCAAAACAAAAAGTCCGCAATAAGGGACTAGAAAGAATGCCAATCACTGAAAACCAGACATGATTTGGTGAACCGCTGAGTCAGCATGACTGTCAAAAAGATGGTCACCATCAAAGGGGAAGTCCTGAAGTCGCTCCTGAACATTTTCCGGAAAACTGCCATCATGCAGACAAGCATGGCGACCTGGCCATTGCCGGACCCACAGAATCAGCATGGCTGATCAAACTAGAAAATTTTGCCAACTCCGACCCTCCTCAACCGAGTACGTGAGGGCGAAAGTAGCCCATGGCGTCTTCAAAGCCCGGAGAGCCGAACTTGTGGACGCAAGCATTTGCCGACCACATGTGTCCAACCATCGAGACTCCCTAGTAGGTGGAAGTATCGAAGGAGAGGACAAGGCCAGCGAAGCTGAGGCTGACTGATTGTTGGGACAAACAGACGGTGCCAGCTGGAGCAAGACAGTGATGATGTGCAATAGCACGTTCCACCGGGTCCCCTGATGAGGGCCTCAACCAGGTCCCTAGAAGAATTTTGTACAAAGACTCACTAAAAGTTGCAAGGGCTCGACATCTGCATTGCCCTGGTGGAACAGATCCAACAAGTGATCCGAGGGCAGAGAGATAGAAGGAGGCTGGAACTGTAAAATGTTAGCAGCTGTACAAACAGCTGTCGCAAATGCAGCAGTAGCCTCCGTCGGCATTCTAGGGGGTGACAGCAAATCATAGTTAGGGGATGTTGCAGGCTAACACGTACACCCAAACCCAAAGGCCCACTGTCTGAGGTTGTGCATGGGCCTGCAAAGTGATCCACATCATCATGTTAGGAAGAACGCTCAAGCAACGCAGGTGGGTGGGGGGTTGAACCCCCCAGGTGCCTCATTCCTAATTTGAAAAGGGGTAGTAAAGGACGACTTCACCGTAGAACGACGTCGAGGCGGAGCCACAGCAACGCCGAGGAATGTCGAAGGAGGTTCCATCGATCGCGTCGGAACGGAGTCAACCGGACACCCACCGCGATAGGAGACTGCGGTGGGGAACGGCATTGACTCAGAGACAAGTCCCCTGCAGCGGCCGCATCCAACGTCCTTCCAGGAAGCCTCACGGGGCTGTCTCCTGACGCTGGAGGTGGAGGTGGAATGTGGCCTGATGTTTGAATGGGAGGCCCCACAAGGCCCACTCCCGACGTCGCTGCGACGCCGGAGTAAGGGTACTCAATTGGCGCAGGAGCGAACCCGCCGGCGAGCTCCCAATCTGAGTCCCTATCCCCTCTGCGGGCTCGAAGGCACACCAGGGAGATGGGTCGGCCCAAAGATGGCCTGCAAAGCCTGGTAATAGTCTTCCATCTTGGCCCTAGTCGCCCCAACACCAGGAAATGGTGGGCAGGCGGGGGTCGACTGCTGAGGGGTCATGTTCAGTAAAGACGGGGAAAAACGGCCACCCACAAAAAATCTCTGTCATCCAGATTGGCACCTGGAAGATATTTTAAGTTTAGGACTCTGTGGCTAGATATTTCTGTCAGATAGGGAAACATAGCTGGGGTAATTGCTGCTGAACAAATGCCATCCGAGTAAAATTGAACAGTGAGAGGTGATAATAAGCACTGGCTAAAAACAACATTTATTTTCATGCAAGGCAAATCTTCTGCATCACTGCCTGAGCGTTTCAATACCACACAGCCACAGCTTCCTGCTACAGAAGTAGGTTCTTGGTTTTAACCATTCTAAGCGCAGCTCAGAGCTGATCTGATTTTGGGTCAGAGGTAAACTTATTCAATTTTGAACAGTATGTTTTAGGTGTTGCTTAACAGTAAGGCGGTAGCAGAAGCTTCAATGATCAACTTAAAACAAAATAAATACCAGGAATACTAGAGAGAGGAGCTGTGGCTCCACCCACATGTTGGGTGCTATGTTTATACAATTTGATTGGGAAGAATTGCTGGTGCGCACTTAAAAAGCATGCTTGCTGCATTCCTGTTGGCTTCCTAAGGGTTTCCTTACATCCGAGATGGCAACTGTGTCAAACATAACGATGCAGTGGCATTTGAGGGGAACCCCTTCTTCATATTGCAGTGCTATTGGCCAGTAACATTTTCCCTTGTTCATGACAGTTATGCAGCACTGGAGGCAGTGGCCACCAGAGGAGACATCTGTACATTTCATGAGAGCCAGTCCCAAGGCTGAACATAAACTGGGAGTTGTCACATCATGTAAAATGGGTAAGGCGATCAAGAATTCAAGCATTATTGGCAATTCAGCCAATCCAAGTGCACTGCATAAAATTCCAAAGTGCTTATTGCTTGTGGCATTTGTGTGTGCCGCTCAAGTGGGTCTGGTGATTGCTGGGGGGGCAGGAAGGCAAATATCAAGGGAGTGGAAATGGATACACACTCTAACATAAGGTAAGTCTTAACCTGCTCAGCACTCTTCCATATGCGGGTGCTGAGCAGGTCATGTTTGCTGTCTTCCATCTCGTCTCTCTTCCCCCGCTGGGCGACTCCACTGTTCTGCTACGGAGGGCCCAGCAGGTCTGCTAATGCTCGCCCACCCCCCTCTACACTCACACCGGTCCCGATGTCTTTGTTTGCTTTTTCCGTCGGACAGCAACATCTGTGGCACTCTCCTGCCTAGGAGCCACAACATACAGAAGATCAAGTTCTGTAATGCTCTTTCTGGTGGATACACTGTCTAACTGCTTAATTCTCGCGTTTAGAATTTTTACAGGTGCCACACTAAATCTGGTAAATTTCTTAGCAGTGCTCCTATGCACTGCTAGGTGGTGCCATGTAGCTCCACACTGACTTCAGTAAGCCCCATGTAGTGACGAAGAGGAGCTGCAAATAAGAGCCACACCTGTACACTCATGCCAGTTTACAGCTTGACTCTTTCCACATTCTCGGACATGGAGCATAAAGCAATTGTATGCATCACTGTGCAGAGCTCTAATTTTGGATCTTTTCAGATGGTACAAAAGAGGCCACTCCACCGATTGGGGAAGTGGGAGGACAGTGAAGAATCTGTGGTTAGAGTATCCACAAGAAAGAGGGAGTTCTTCTGATGGAAACTTCTAACCAAAGATTCCTCACCTTTAGAATAAATACCAAAGCAGAACCTGCCAAGGTGGAGGGTTTGTTGAGTGGACTCAGGTGAAAAAACTTTGCAAGGCCAAACAGGTGAAATGCCCTTCCGTTCAGACCTGGCTGTTAAGGTAGTAGTTTTAGGAAATTGGGTTTTTGATTGGTGGGGTGAAGACCCTTCTCCAGCAACAACTGCAACCTCTTGTCAGGATGAAGCACAAAAGTCACTGAATCAATCTGTGCTTAATCCTCTGGTATCTTGCCACGAAGGCAGTCAGGCTTAACTTAGAGGTACTGTGTTAAGTATTTATGCAGCACAGAACCAGTAATAAAGTAAGAACAAAACAAAAAAAATCCCAAACCAATCAAGAAACATACAGAAAATGTTAATGAATAAAATGCCACCAAAACAAATTAAATACAATAAATGGAATCAGGGTTATGTATTTTTTAAGTGTTAAGTTAAATATAGCGCCCAGAAAATCAAAGTGCCAACTGCGGGTATCTGGTCATGTGAGACTGTCGCATAGTGAAAAGTTAATGCCAACTGCAATGGAGTACAGTTCAGCTACACGGGGTAGATTGAGACAGGTCTCGGCTTACCTTAGGATTTAGATAACATTTTGAAGTTCCTGAGAAGGTAAAGTTCAGCAGGGCAAGACAGTCCCTTGACAAAGTTGTGGTGAAGATTTTTACGTTTTATCCTTTGTCACTTTTTGGGAAGTCAAAAATCTCCAGTGGGATTAAGTTGTAGGCTGTAACTGACGTGGGCCCCATGAGAGATCCAGCTGAGCAGGATTTCTGCTGTGAAGAAGAACGCAGCAGGAGCTGTCACAAAGTCAGGCAACCGGCGATGCAACATCGGATGGATCAATGAGCAGGTAGCTCCCAGTCTCCTGTCGGTTTTCAGGCCATTTTTTGGTTAACAATTTTCCAAGTCCCAAGTTTCAGGTTTTGGCTGAAAAAGCACCTTTAGCAACACTTCCAAGGGTCCGGGCACCACTTGGGGGGTGGGAGGGGGTCAACACTCACTTCAGGCAGAGGCCAGGCGCAGGATTCAAGGCCTCTGGAGCTTGTAATTACCCTCACACAAGAGTCCAGCCAACTAGCCCTTGGAGTTACTCTGGTAGTCCTGGGATGAAGCAGCAAGGCAGGTTTCAAGCAACCGGGCAGTCCTATGGTAACAGCAGGGCAATCCTCTGAGGTACAGCGGAGGCCTCAAGCAGCAGGGCAGTCGTCTGAAGTACAAGGCAGTGCTTTAGGGGGCCCTTCGTAGGTCTAGGAATGTACCGAAGAGTTGGTCTCAGGGTCAAATAATAATACCTTGTGCGATTTTTTGAAGTAGGAGAAACATCTTGGCTATCCCCCCAACATCTGGTTCCAGACATTTTCATCCTTCTCCTGCCCAGGCTCCTAGTGCTCAAGGGTGGAAAAGCCTAGTGTAAAGTTTCTTTGTGAGGTGCAAGATGCAGCCCCTTGAAATGTAAGAGGAGCAGGGAACAGCTCCACCCCTCAAATCCTAGCAGGGCAACCCATCCTGCCAATGCCCAGTCCCCTTTTGTCTCACTGTCTGAGAGGAATACATAAAGGCCAACTGCCAACTACTCACAGGCATGTGACCCAGGACACAGGCTGCAGGCACCTACTTGTAAGAATATGCCAACTTTCCACTTATTAAATGAAATAAGGTAACCCAATGTCATCCTATGAGAGAGGTGGTCTCAAAGTAGCAAAAAAACAGATCTGGGAGGTTTTTTTTACCAGGACAAGTAAAACTTAAATACACCATTTCCTACCTGAGGGCCTACCGTAGGGGTGACATATGTGTTATAAAGGGAGGTTTTGGTCTTGCAAAAGGTTAATTTTGTTAGGTCAAATTAGCAGTTTAAAACTGCACACAGGAAGCAATGGCATTCCTGCTGAATACCCCCAGCAGTTTTCAATTGACATGCCCCGGGTCCATGTAGCACCATTTTACTTAGGACATAAAAGTCAATTAAATGTGGTAATTGCATCTAATCCAATGTTACCATGTTTAAAGGAGAGAGAACAATCAATTTAGCTCTGGTTAGCAGTGGTTAAATGCACAGAACCCTAGCGCCACCAAAAAAGAAATTCAAACAACATGAGTAGAGAAGTTGTGTAACGGCTCTCCTCCTGAGAGGCTCCACCAGCTAATTGCTGCCCCGAGCGCACTCTGGCCAATGTGTCAGGGTGTTCGAGGCCCTCCTCCACCCGCAGGCCAAATCTCAGGTGGTCCAGTGGGAGAGCTTTGTGTTCTTCTGCTGTTCTGCCCTCTGTCTTTCTAATCTTTTTTTCCTTTTTCCTTTTCTTCTTGGTGCCTTTTTTCAGTTTTTGCCTGATTTCCTATTTTTTTTTCTGTCCCCTCTTTTCTTTTTCCCCCCACGCCTCCTTTGGCCTAATCCCACCGCTGGAAGGCAGAAGCACAGCACTTTAACACTTGTTAGCAGGGGTAAAGCAAAACACAGAGTTCTATGGCCAACAAAAACGGTCAAGACAAAAATCTGGGGGAATACCACTCAAAACAATGTTCATTTCCAACAAGAACCCTTATGAGTGCCCACTCCAAGACCTTTGTGGGCCATGGACAAGCAAAACATTAAAACATCCAACAGTTTGGCTTGTAAAGGGTCTGTGTTGCAGCCCCTACACTGTTCCACAAATGTGTCCCAGTGCCCAGAGTAAATGGATTTTATCGAGGGCCACCTGGCATCAAGGAAAACATTCACATTCAGGTGGTAGATCAAATGCAGAGAGCTACCGCCGCTCAGTCTCCACGAATAGAGGTGTCGATTGCGCAGGTTTGGGCGCAGAACCATTCCCAGCTGCTGTGACAGAAGATCGTCTCAAAGCAGTAGTGGGATTGGAGGACAGATGCATTTACCACATACTCCCTGCCCAACCTGGATCTACTAGGATGACTTGAGCCCGGTTGTTCATGATATTCAGGAGAGGCAGTGGGGAAAGATGTATAGGAGTCCCATGCTCCATTCTATCTGGAGTGTGTCTTCTAGGGAGAGCTCTCTTGGGATATCCAACACAGAAATGTTCTGACATTGCACTTTCTTGACAGTTGCAAAAAGATCCTGGCAGTGTTATCACCAGCGTCGAAAGATGCCCTGTACAACCTCGAGTGCAACTCCCCTTTGTGGTCTACCAGGCACCAGCAACTGAGCTGGTTTGTCCTAGTGTTCCAAGATCCCACCAGGTGGTTCACGATCAGGGAGATGCACTTATGCTCCAGACAACTCTAGAGGCTCAGTGCTTCTTGGCACAGGGCCCATTTTCACGTTGCTTACTGCAGTATGACATGGTGGGGGTGTTGTCTGTGAAAATCTGCCTCCCCTTGATAGGCAGTGAGAAGGCCTGCAGGACCAGTCGAATGATCCATAACTCCAACAGATTGATTTGGAGCCGGATTTCTGTCGAAGACCAGGGTCCTCTGATCCTCACCTCCCCCAGATGACATCCCTACTCCAGCAGTGACTCATCAATCACCACCGGCAGCACTTGCTTGGGCAGAGGAGAGGAGTCTGCAGCTGGCCAAATTGTGTTTGAGCAGCCACCACTGCAGAACTCATGTAGTCTTCTCCGAAACCTGTATGGAATCCAAAGGTCTCCTTGGTGCTGGATGCACTGAGACTTCAGATTCCACTGCAGAGCCAACTTATGCCACCAGGAGTAGTCGACAAACAGGTGGAAGGAGGCTAAAGGGACAAAAATTCCTACAACGGCTCACAAAGAGAACTAGGACTGAGGCTGAAACATCAGGATGTCACTGACTTGGTGAGAAGGAGGGAAAGCCCTGATAGGCACCATATCTAAGAGAGCGTCCATAAAAGGAAGCCTCTGCCACAGAGTCCGGTACAACCTCAAAACATTGATGTAGAATCCTAAAAATGTCAGGAGGTTCACCATTGTATGGAGGGGGTTCCCAATTGACTGTGGCGAGCCTGCCTTCAATAGCCATTCATTGAGGTAGGGGGAGAAATGGTACCCCCAGCTCCAAAGTAGTCCGTGACCACTGTTATCACTTTCGTGAACACCTGAGGGACGCTGGCAAAGGGGAGAATGGTAAATCAAAAATCCTCCTGTCCAACCTTGAACAACAGGGAATATCTGGGGGACTGCAGGGGTGCTATACAAGAATACACATCCTGTAGATCCAAGGCCACCATCCAGTCACCAGATAACAGACAGAGTACCTGGGCTGGCCAGAGTGAGAATTATATGAATCTGTACTTCTGCATGAATGCATGCAAAGGGTGAAGATGTAAGATTAAGATAGGATGGAAGCCTCCATTCTTCTTTAGCACAAGGAGTCACCAGTTGTAACAGCCTTTCCTTAAGGTCAGTACCATCTTGATGGTTCCTTTGGAAAGAAGAGCTCACAGCCCTTACAGCAAAATGGAAAGGTGCTCCTCAGAGAGCTGCTCTAATGTGGTAGGAAGTTGCGGTTTGCTAGAAAGCACTGGAAGGGCAAAACATACTGGACGAACAGAAGGATACATTTGTTGGATGTGATGGTTCACCACCCTGGGTGACATTGTTGGATTCTTCCTCCCAAAGGGTGGGTTTGTGACACCAAGGACAAATTATAGCAACTTGGGGGCTGTTGCCACAGGGAAGAGGGACTGCATGCGTCTTCTCAATCACACTCCATGGTCACAAAAGGACTGGGGTGACTGCTGATGAGGAAGAGGGTCCTGGTATTGCCTATGTACCAAACATCTAGAGTCACCTTGGAAGAGCCAAAAGGGATGAAGAGACTATCTGGCAAGGGTCAAAAGGCTCAAAGAACATGCCATGTCCCAGTTTTCCTTGAAGCATTCTAGGGACGAATCAGCTTTCCTTCCAAACAGGAGGGATTCATGAGTAGCATATCCATAAGGAATGCTTGTTTATCTCCCGAAACCCCTGTGGATCCCCTTCACACATAGCACTGCAGCACCACACTAGTAAAGGCTGCAAACTCCAAATAAAAGGTAGTGTCCAGACCATGGTGAATAACATATTTGAATTCATTTTCCATGGTTTCACAAAAGGAGGACCTAAATTCTTCTGGGACTGCTGGCAAGATCTCTCTGGCCGTGTCCCAGAGGTCGTGTGTGTAACAACCTAGTAGGCACATTGCGTTGACCGACTTCAGGGCTAGGATGGCCAAACAAAAAATATGTTCCCCAAACACCTCAATACTTTTCAACTCCCTGCCAGAGGAGTTGTGGATGAAGAATTAGGGTTAACATTGCTGGTAGAAGTCTGAACCACTAAACTCAGAGGAGTATGATATTGTGTAAGAAAATCAGGGGTGCCCGGGGCTGGTCTGTGGCTTTTTCCCACATGCCTGTGCATTGGTGGGAAACATTCAGGCTTAGTATAAGTACGCATAAGGGCATCTGTCATGGGTTTGTTGAACAAGGGCTCAGAGGAGGCATGCACAGGTTGGAGAACCTCAGTAATGATGGTAGTTTTGACTTCAACAAAGGGCAGTTGTAGTTTTAGTACCTCTGGCACACATGTGACGACTACAGCAAAGAAAATCTTCTCTTCTGCTGCAGCCCAAGGGAGGAATTCAACCCCCTAGCAGAAGAAGCATCCAGCCCAAAGGTCCTCCTGCAAATTCATGTATCAACTGGCACTGTAGTATAGTGGGGGTAAATCAACAACATCATCGTCACTGTCATCTCTGAGAAGTGGCAAACTGTTTGAAATCAGAACTGAAAAGCTGTTGAAGCATCTGAGGGCAACTCCATGGTAGAGCAGGTGGATTGTGTAAATCAGGCTGAATGGGGATGGTAGTCGGACCCTGGTCAGGGTCGAAATGGAAATAGCTCAGGGTCAGACAATGGCATTGGTGCCGGATCTCTCTTCAGCGTGGTCATGTTGGGACTGGCATAGATAAAAGAGGGATAGGTATGGACCTTGAAGCCAGAACTGATGTCGGCACCAGAGTCGGTGGGGCATGCAAGACAGGTTCTAAGTGCTTAGATGTCACCAGTGATGGATCCCCCAGCGATAACCCGACAGAAGAATCCTGTGGATCCTTGGATATGAAGGCGCTTTAAAGGGAGCCTGAAGAGTGCTAAATATGTGCAGCCTTAACAGAATCAACCTTTTGTGGTGTCGCTGATGGCACAGGGACCTCGAGCGGATCAGGGTCAAGTGTAGAATTGGCTCCTCTAGCGGAGATCAGGAGCAAAAGCAAATGACACCTTGACACCCTTGAAACTTCTTCAGGAAGAGAGTGGTGGGATGGGATTGAGTCCTGTTTCGCTTTCTTGTTCTTCCTCTTCAGTTTGAACTTCGACTTACCAGATGACTTTGACCTTGAAGAAGGCATTTTGTGGGATCAGCCTCAAGAGCGAGAATGGGTCTGCATTCTTGACTAGGAACGGGAGAAGAATGTAAACAAGGTCTATGATTTTTTTCAATTTTCAGTGGTGTACTGCTTCACTTCATGGCCCCAGATTGCCGTCGGGTGCATAACGGCACATTCCTCACACAACTTGGAGTCATGCTCCAAGCCCAAACAACATAGGAGGGTTTATTACAGACATTTGTTTACGACAGTCAGGGAATGGTTTGAATCCTGTTGTTTTAGAAGGGAACATTGCTCCCTTGTACACTGAAATTCAGTTTGGAAAACTTGTCAACTGCCGAAAAGAGAAAGCAGTGCTGTCGATCAGTGCATGAAGGCGCGGAAAAGACGGAAATTACGTCGGCACACAGTGGTGGCGCTTATATGCATGCACTCTGTCACTTCTGGGGTGGAAATGAGTCAACGCACAGCTGCATAGCACCACCAAGTGGCTCAATAGCTAAGAAAATGTTCAGATCCAGTCTGACACCTGAGGATATTCTAAAGGAGAGGGATCTAGATATATCCATCAGAAATAAGTTTCAGCAACCAGGGTGCAAGATTTAACTGTTTTAAACACCGAATGTGCCTCAAATACATTTCTTTCTGGTATGCTTTAAGATGAGGTTGATGAATGGCTGTTTGCCTCTGACACGTTAAAAGGAGTGATTTACTTAGGAACGGATCAAACTTCATTCAAACTCAACTGGATGCTTGAAATCGAAAGCACACTTTCTAATGGTGCTCCATCCCTGAGCCCTTCACCGTACCTTGATCTTCCTAACAACCCGGCTGTTTCCTGCATCCATTTGTGTTTCCCTTTGCACCCAACCCTTCCTTCACTTTACTCTCCCTCCTTCTCTGTCCCCATCAGGGAGTTTCATTTACCTCAGTAACACCTAGACTTGGAGTCACGCACATGAAGTAAAAACGGAAGCTGAGCTTGTGCTGTTGATCCCTGGCACATGGTAACAGTTCTTTAAGGCTTGTTATTCCAATTCATCCCCAGCTCAGTCTATGCTGAGTTTGTATAAGGCTGCAACGCTTGGGCAAACCAGGACTTTACATGTACATCCAGCCGTTCCCTTGAACGCTGCTTAAGTGGTTTGGTAAATAACAAATAATGCGGTAACCCAAGACTGGTCCTCGGGGGCCTCAGTTCAGCTCAGGGGGGGCACTTGCACAATCCTTCCCAACGGGCCTCCCCTGCGGTACTGCCGCGTATGAGGGAGAGGAAATCCGGTACTCCGGAAATGCCCCCAATGCAGGTGCAACAGTCTAGCCGGCCCGACCCGAAGACAGCTCCCCGCAGCCCGCTTCCCAGTGGAACAGTTTCACCGGAGGCCTCACGCACAAGACAATGATAGGTGCGGGATCAAGTTCAGTTGCAGTCAGCGGGAAGAGCCAGGCACCCGGGCACAGCATTTCACAGTGCTTTCAGGTCCCGGCCCGGCAGCGGTAAAGCTGGTACATTCAGCGTTCTCCCCGACAGTACTTTCAGGACACCGTGCAGTTGAGCGCCCAGGCTGGCAGCGGTGATGTTGGTTGCAACAGCGCTTTTCCTCACGGCGCTACACAGCGACTTGGGTGGTGGTGGTTCGCAAACACCTCAGGGGCCGTTTACAAGGTGGAGGTTGCAGTTCCAGACAGGCAATTTCCAGGTGGGTTGTAGGCCCCCACGCACAGCCTCATACACGCTGTGTGATCACTGATTTTGCAGGCGAAGTCCACTTTAAGCAGGGCACAACCTCAGGTGGGGTAGATCTTTGCACCCAACTTTGCAGAGGTAGCTTACAAGGTCAGTAACCCGTTGTAGTTCTCTTGGGGCACAGCAGTCCCTTGCGCACAGTGTGGCAATGGCAGTCCTTGTAGCTCGTGGTGGAGACACTCTGGGGATGTTACTTCAGCTCTCCCATGCAGGGAAGGATCAGCAGGCAGTAGGGCAGCTCAGCAGGTTGTGGGGCAGCATTTCCTTGGAGCAGTCAGTCTCCTTCCCAATGGCAATCCTCTTGCGCAGAAGTCCTCACTCTAGTAGGGTGTCGTCATGGTCCAGCAGTGTAACCCTCCCTTATATATCTTTCAGTCTAGGGGCTAGAAAGTGGTAGAAGTCTCTGGAAGGGTCTGGGGACAGGGGCTTTTGGAAGAGTCCAGGGAGTTCTGGGATGTTCCCTGCCTTCCCTGACCTAGCTGTCACATTGACGAGAGACAGGCCGTTAAGGCTACAGTGGGCAGCCTATCACAGCCCATCCCAGGGAAGAAGGTGTGAATAACCACTCCCACCTCCCAACCCAGGCAGGCTATCAGTATGCAGAGGGGAGGGGGGAGTCTACAGCGCCCAAGTTAAGTGCAGGCAGGAAAGGGTCCACTTTCTAAAAGTGGGATCCCTAGCGTAGTAGTGCCCAAGCCCCATATATCATTGGAAAGGGTTTCCCGCCCGAGTCCAACAAGACCAAACATGCCAGACTTATTAGGTCCTTGTCAGAAATTATCCCATAAGGGGGGTTCCCAATGCTAGCCTATGGAGAGTTAAGTCTTACTGCAGTAGCAGGGGCTTGTGGCAGATATGTCAGCGTCACAAGGTTTTAGGGGAGAGCACCAGTACCTCAACACTTTTTAGCAGTGGTGAGACGCTCAGAGTCCTAAGTCCAACAAAAAGGTCTGTGTTCTACCCTGAAGTCCATCCCCTGTAGGGAAATGGACCACCTCAACAATTTGGGATTCTCGCCCCTCATTTGCATGAGCCACCTGAGGGGCCAGTGGTCAGTCTGAATCAGGAAGTGGCAGCCAAACAAGGATGGCCTCAACTTCTTCGCAGCCCAGACCACCGCAAAGGCTTCTCTCTCTATAGCCCTCCACCGCTGTTCCCGGGGGAGTAGCCTCCTGGAGATGAAAGCCACTGGTTGGTCCCGTCCCTCCTCATTGAGTTGCGAAAGTACTGCCCTTATGCCATGCTCTGAGGCGTCCGTTTGGACAATGAACTCTTTGGAGAAGTCAGGGTGCACATGGCCTGTTTTAGAGACAAAGGCTTTTTGGCAAGCCTCTGTCCAGATCACTTTTCTAGGGTGTTTCTTAGAGGATAGCTCCGTCAAGGGGGCCACAATAGTGCCATAACCGCTGACAAATCTGCGGTAGCATCTTGTGAGGCCCAGGAATGCTCTGACCTCAGTCTGTGTTTTTGGGGGCTCCCAGGCCAGGATGGTTTCTATCTTGGCCTGTAGGGGCTGCACCTTGCCCCCGCCCACCTTGTCTCCTAGGTAGACTACCGACCCCTGCCCTATCTGGCATTTGCTGGCTTTGATAGTCAGGCCTGCCAGCTGCAGGGCCTGAAGCACTTCCTGGAGGTGACCCAGATGGTCCTCCCAGCTGCTACTGAAGTTACTATGTCATCCAGGTAGGCAGCAGAGAAGGCCTTTAACCCAGAGAGGACCCAGTTCACCAGCCACTGGAAGGAGGCAGGAGCGTTTTTCAGGCCAAAGGGCATCACTCTAAACTGGTAGTGGCTACTGAAGCTACTATGTCATCCAGGTAGGCAGCAGAGAAGGCCTCTAACCCAGAGAGGACCCAGTTCACCAGCCACTGGAAGGAGGCAGGAGCGCTTTTCAGGCCAAAGGGCATCACTCTAAACTGGTAGTGTCTACTGAAGCTACTATGTCATCCAGGTAGGCAACAGAGAAGGCCTCTAACCCAGAGAGGACCCAGTTCACCAGCCACTGGAAGGAGGCAGGAGCGTTTTTCAGGCCAAAGGGCATCACTCTAAACTGGTAGTGGCTACTGAAGCTACTATGTCATCCAGGTAGGCAGCAGAGAAGGCCTCTAACCCAGAGAGGACCCAGTTCACCAGCCACTGGAAGGAGGCAGGAGCGTTTTTCAGGCCAAAGGGCATCACTCTAAACTGGTAGTGGCCCTCTGGGGTGGAAAAGGCAGACCTCTCTTTAGCTCAGTCTGTTAGGGCGATCTGCCAGTACCCAGACGTGAGGTCAAAAGTACTCAGGTATCGGGCAGCCCCCAGCCGGTCAATGAGCTCATCCGCCCTTTAGATGGGATGAGCATCGGACTTGGTCACAGAATTTAGTCCTCTGTAATCCACACAGAACCTAAGTTCTGGGGTGGTGCCCGGTGGGGCAGCTTTAGGTACCAGAACCACCAGACTGGACCAAGGGCTGTTGGAAGGCTTTATCACCCCCAACTCCAGCATCTTAGTGACTTCACTCTGGATGCTGGCCTTCACCTTATCTGACAGCCTGTAAGACTTGGACTTGACAGGGAGGATGTCTCCTGTGTCCACATCATGGGTACAAAGGTGGGTAATCCCAGGGATAAGGGAAAACACTGAGGAGAACTGCCCCAGGACCTGGCGGCAGTCCCTCTGTTGCTCAGGAATGAAGGATCGAGAGAGGACCACTCCCTCCACCGACCCGTCCTTCTCTTTAGACCCAAAGAGGTCAGGGAGAGGTTCACTTTCCTCTTCCTCTGCCCCGTCAGTTACCATCAGTAGGGTGAGCTCAGACCTCTCATGGTGGGGTTTGAGGCAGTTGGCGTGTAGTACCCCGTGGGGCTGCCTGTAGCACCCTGTCGGTCTTAAGGTCCACTAGGTAAGTGGCCTTGCCCTTCTTCTCAAGGATCTCATAAGGGCCTGTCCAGCGGTCCTGGAGGGCACTGAGCTCTCTGGGCTCCATGACCCACACCTTCTGTCCAGGTTCTAGCTCCACAGGGTGAGATTTCTGGTCGTACCATTCTTTCATCACCGCATGGCTGGCCTCTAAGTTGTCAGAAGCTTGCTTCCACAACTTAGCCATTTGGCTGTGGAAGGCCAGCATGTAGCTCACTACATCTTGGGGAAGCCTCCTTGGAGTCTTCTCCCATCCATCCTTCACTAAACTGAGAGGTCCCCTAACAGGGTGACTGTACAAGTGCTCGAAGGGGCTGAAACGCACCCCCTTCTGCAGTACCTCCCTGTAGGAAAACAACAAACAGGGTGTGGTATTCTTCATTCCCTTTCATGTGTCTTGTGCTGTGCCACTTGCATGTGCATGGGATTCTAATGTGGAATGTGTTTAGCTTAGAATGTTAAGCCTCAAGTTGAAGTCAGTTGTTTGCTGGACTTTGGAGAATGAGGTCTCTAGCTTAGAGTTTACAATAAAACTCTTGTTTACCTTACCTCTGCCTGCCTACTCTTCATTTTATCGACAACACTACATTTTGGCGACGAAGCTGAAGTCAGTTGTTTGCTGCACTTTGGAGAATGAGGGCTCTAGCTTAGAGTTTACAATAAAACTCTTGTTTACCTTACCTCTGCCTGCCTACTCTTCATTTTATCGACAACACTACATTTTGGCGACGATTGGACTTCACCTACGCCTAGAGCCCTCAACTCAACACATCTAATTTGGATTTTCGCTTCTTCTTATTTTGTTCCTGGACAACTCTGAACCCTGGACTTAATTTTGGCTCAAGACCAAGAACCCACCGCCTTTTGAAGGTAGAGACACGTTTTTATCTACTCTTTTGAAACTTTGTGCTATTTAGTGTGCCTCTACCGTCCCTGCTTGTCTTTCAATTGCTGATTGTTCCCAGGATCACTTTCAGCGGGCTTCTTTTGTTCGACCATACCGTTTCTGAGGCTTATTGGATGTATCTCAGTGTGTGGATTTTCAACAAAAAAAAAATGAAAGACTTTGTATTCCAAAAGTGACCTTTACCTACCGTTGCGCCAGCAGCTCGTTTGCACTGTGTTGTGCTTTAAACTGCAGCCTAGCAACCCACGGACCCTGCCATTCCCTCCTGCATCGTCATCTGATTGTTTCCAGCGCTTCTCGTTCTCCTGGCAACCATCTCCGTCATTCGGGAGGAAGAACCAGTCTTCTGTTTGTATCCAGCGTCTTTGGTTCACCTGGCAACCATTTCCTTATTGACTCTACGAGGCGCTCCCACTTCGTCAACACGGTGCGTGGTGACATCGACACGTCATCCGCTATTATGTTTATTTACCTACCCTGAACGGCGCAGCTTCAAGCCGGTCCTGCTTTCACCGATCGGCACAGTTCCTACTTTTCAATCTATTTACCTACGCTGATCGGCGCCGCTTCAAGCCGGTCCTGCCTTCGCTGATCGGCACAGCTCCTGCATTTCAATCCCGATCTACATCGAAGCGGTAAGCTGTCACTGGCCTGTCACACGAGTTCTACTCTTCTTGCTGATCTGCACAGCTCACGCCGATTTTCCAGCTTCAACTTTAATAACTGCTTTGGGGCTTGGTGACAATTGCTCCTCTTTCTTTCATTTATCGACACAACTCACGCTGATCCAAACGTTTAAATTGTTCCGGGTTGTGTTCTCTCATCCTAAATTCTTTTTAAAAAGAGAGACAAGTGTTGCGCTTTAGGTTTGCCTTTCTTACATTGTTACAGTATAATTTCATTTATTCCACTTGGTCTAGGTTCCTTACAGTGAACTTGTGAGTTACTGGTTGAGACAAACTTTGCCTTACTTATCACTTATTCACCATGCAGAATGTCACAGCTCCACCTTTTTTCCTCTCTGAGCCCAGTGATCCTCCCATTCCTTGGCTCAAATGGAAGAAAGTCTTTGCTCACTACGCCAGAGTGTGTGGTACCTCCCTGAGTGCAGAGAGAAAATCTTCCTTGTGTATGCACTGTCTAGGCTCAGAAGGGCAGGATGTTTTTGAAAATCTCCCTGATTTATCTGATGCAGATGGAAACTCACTCAATGAATATGAGATATGTATAAAAAAAATGGACCTGCATTATCTTCCCAAACTAAGTATGGTATTAGAACGTTTTCACTTTGGAAAGAGGATGCAGAGGCAGGATGAAACTGTGGAACAATATGTTACTGCTCTTCGTAAACTTGCTTCCACGTGCTCTTTTGCTGGTACCTTAGACGAGCGACTTAGAGATCAGCTTATGCTTGGTTCTTCTCTTGAAAAGGCAAAGGACAACCTATGGCAAAAGGATAATCCATCGCTTCAGGAAGTAATCACTGCGCTTAAATTACATGAGCATTCCAACACATGTTCTGGGGTTATTCGTAAAAATAGCTCTGAAGAGAAAAAGGAGTCTCCGGAGGTGAAAGAGATAAAAACCACCTCAGCTTCCACGTCTCAAAAGACAGCTCTTCCTGAGGCAGGGAACTCCAATGATAATAAGGGTTCAAGCTCGAATGCCAGATTGGCTAATGTCAAGTGTTATCGCTGAGGCAATTTAGTTCATTTGGCCAATGCTAAGGATTGTCCTGGATGGAAAACAACATGTTCTATATGTAAAAGAAAAGGTAATTTCTCGAAATGTTGCAAGTCTAATAAGGCTCAAAGAAAAGTGAGAGAAGTAGACATCTATGATCAGCCCCAAGAAGAATCTGTGGTGTGTCAAGTGAATGCTGTTGGGATGGATGGCCCCATGGAAAGGGTGTTGATTGATGATTGCCCGGTAGATATGTTATTTGATTCAGGTGCTAAGATCACTTTGATACCCAGATTCTTCTTTAAGAAGTATCTACAAAACAGAGTTAAACTGCTCAAACCAGACATAATCCCCAGAGGTTATAGTGGCCATATTATTAGCCTGTTGGGGTGTTTTGTGGGCACTATTGACTTCAAAGGGAGAGTTACTGCTGGGAAAATCTACGTATCTATGAAGGGAGATTCTCTCATCAGTTGAGCACATCAAAGAGATCTGGGTGTTTATCTTGACCCCAACCAGGTTCCATCAGTGTGTTTGAGAGATCCTCCTCCTGGTGTGGCAGTGGTGTCAGATCACTGTGTTTGGGCCAAAAAATATCCAAGTGTCCTTACTAAAGAGCTTGGGAGTCTTAAAAAGTATTTGCACCTGATAAAGTTAAAGAAGGATGCCGTCCCTAAAGTGGCCAAAGTCAGAAATGTTCCGTTCTTGGTTCGTGATAAAATGAAGGCTGAGACAGACAAACTGATGAAGAATGGAGTCATAGAAGAGGTTGAGGGCAAAGAATGGGTTTCTCCGGTGCTGATGGTCGGTAAGGCCAATGGCGAGGCAAGATTGTGTGTTGATATGAGAGAGTTAAATAAAGTGGTAGTTGTGGACCATTATCCACTGCCCAATATTACTGAAATGATGTCTTCCTTGGGTGGTGCCACACACTTCTCTACGTACCCATCTTGTCAGGATTTCACGAACTTCATCACTCCCTTCGGCACCTATAGATTCCTCAGGATGCCTTTCGGCCTGATATCGGCTGCTTCAGTCTTTCAGACAACCAAGCAGGTAGCTCTTGTTTCTAGATGTGATTGGGAGGAGGCCATCAAGAAGAAGGTTTGTGAATATAGGTTCACTGCACATTCCTCTACTGGTGTCTCACCCTTTGCTTTGTTTAAGGGAAGGTCAGCTTGCACTCCACTCAAACCATCTTGGGTTTCTATGAAGCTCTGTGATGCTGCAGGCCCCAGCAACAACACTCACAACAGTACCTGTTGGAAAGAGAAAGAGTTAGAAAGAATGGATAAAAGGAAGTGTAAGTATGATGTGAGGAAGGCTGTGAAAAGAACCGTTGTGTGTGTGGGAGATTTGGTGAGGATTAAATTGCCTGAGAGGAAGTTTGGAATTTCCAAGTTTAGTCAACTCATAAAAGTTATCAAAACTTTTAGGCAATGCTGTTAGGACACAGGACCATAAGGTTTGGAATCTTAAAAGAATTGCTGTATGTCGCTCCAATAATGTTGAGGATGATTCTTCTTCTCCCTACACTTCTTCACCTACTGGTCAGGTGAGAAGATCTGCAAAGGAGAGATCTGTTCCCTCTCGCTTAAGTGATTTTGTTTCATCGTAATTTACTTTATTTTGTGTCCTATACATTTTGTGGTTGATAAGAGGGAGGTGTTGTGGTATTCTTCATTCCCTTTCATGTGTCTTGTGCTGGGCCACTTGCATGTGCATGGGGTTCTAATGTGGAATGTGTTTAGCTTAGAATGTTAAGCTTCAAGCTGAAGTCAGTTGTTTGCTGGACTTTGGAGGATGAGGTCTCTAGCTTAGAGTTTACAATGAAACTCTTGTTTACCTTACCTCTGCCTGCCTACTCTTCATTTTATCGACAACACTACACAGGGCAATAGGATGTCCCACTTCTTCCTCAGGCCCCAGGCAGACTCCTGATCATGCCCTTTAGGGTCTTGTTAAATCTCTCCACGAGACCATTTGTCTTTGGGTGGTAAGGGGTGGAGAACTTATAAGTAACCCCACACTCCTTCCACATGGCTTGCATGTAGGCAGACATAAAATTGGTGCCCCTGTCGGACACCACCTCTTTGGGGAAACCCACTCTGGTAAAAATCCCCATCAGCGCCAAGGCCCCTGCAGGTGCAATGATGGTTCTCAGAGGAATAGCTTCTGGGGATCGGGTGGCGGGGTCCACCAGAACCTGGATAAACCATTGACCAGAAGAAGTCGGTGGATCCATAGGCCCAACAATGTTGATGCCCAACCTCTCAAAGGGGGTGCAAACGACAGGCAGTGGTTCCAGGGGAGCCTTCAGCTTAGCCCCCGTTTTTCCACTAGCTTGGCAGGTCAGACAGGTCCTGCAGAAGGTATCTGAGGAGATCCTCATCTGGGGCCAATAAAAATGTGGGACAAGCCTAGCAAAGGTCTGGTCTTGGCCCAAGTGTCCTGCCAATGGGATCTCACGAGCCAATTCCAAAAGAAAGTCCCTGTAGCACTGGGGTACCACTAAGGCCCTTGATGACCCATGCACAGGAGCCTTGGGCTCAGTGTAAAGGAGCCCATCCTCCCAGTATATATGATACTTCGCGGAGGCATTGCCTGCTGCTTGGGCTTCGGCCTATCGCCTCATGCCCTCAAGGGTGGGGCACTCCTTCTGTGCCCGACAAAACTCCTCCCTGGTGGGCCCTCCTTCCACCTGCCATTCTGCAGGGGTAGGTAGGTCCCCCAAGGGAGCAACGTTCCCCTCCAAGGACTCCGGTGCGACCTCCTTCAGTGCCCCATCCATCTCACGGGGTGACTGCCCCAGGTGAGCTTCCCTCGCCCTCGACTTCCTCCATTTCGAGCAGCTGGCTCGGCCATTTTTCCAGGCTCCGGCCTTGGTTGACCCCCTTTCCGGGCAGCCATGGACCGTGTGGTAGCACAGATCCACTCTGGTAACCCCAGCATCTCCACATGCGCTTTGAGCTCTACCTCCTTCCAGGCAGTGTGCTCAAGGTCATTCCCTAACAGACAGTCCACTGGCATGGCAGGGCTCACAGCAACTCTCAGCAGGCCTGAAACCCCTCCCCACTCAAATGGAACCTGTGCTACAGGATAGTGACCCTCCCTGTTGTCAGCCATCACAACTGGATGGAATGCATCGGGAATTATTTGCCATGGGGACACTAGCTGACTCCATACCTTAGTCATGCTGGCACCTGTGTCCCTCAGGGGCTCCATCCCCTGACCATTGAGGGTGACCTGCTGCCTATACTTAGTAGTATAGGAGGGCACGTGAACCTTAGGAACCATCTCATTGTCTCCCAGAGACACTAGGACAAGCCCTGCCAACTCACTCCCATTATCTAGGGACAGCTCCTCCCCAAGCGCTACACTAGCCACCCCAGGGTTTTTACCTCCAGTGGGCCGTGGTGCTCTCTTGCGACACTTGGGATCCCCCTTGTAGTGTCCAATTTTAACACACTCATAGCACCGGACAATTCTGGGCTGCTGACCTTTGTCAGGATAAGTGGGCTTCTGGTGGCCAGATTGGGGCTGGGACCCAAACCCTTTCCCTTGTGAATTGTTTTGGGGACCTTTGGAGAACTCTTTCTTTTTATCTTCCCCATCTTTCTTCTGGTGAGAACCCGGACCACCCCTTTGAGAGTCCCCCACCAGAACCCCTTTTGGACACCCTGGTACTGACCCAGGTGTCCGCCTCCTCCGCAAGCTTCCTAGGATTGGCCAACTTGCGGTCAAACAGGTGTTGGCGCAGTTCTGGAAAACATTTCTCTAGAAGGTGCTCTCTTAAAAACAAGTCATACAACCCTTCATAGTCATGCACATTGCTGCTCCGCACCAAGCCCTCCAAAGCTTTACTAGCGTGGTCCAGGAAATCCACCCAGTTCTGTGTGGAAAGTTTGTGGCTATTCCTAAACCTCTGCCTATACCTCTCAGGGGTAAGACCGAACCTTTTAAGCAATGCTTCCTTCATGACACAATAGTTGGTCTGGTCTTCCTTTTCTAGGCAAAGGAGTGTGTCCCTAACTTCTGGAGGTATGTACTTATACAAACCCCCCAGTAACTCTCTGGGACCCAATGGGCTCTTAGGGACACCTCATAGGCCGCTAACCACTTGTCAATCTTATACCCCACCTTAAAACTGGCCATCACATCTTTAGGCATAAAGAACTTGGACTCACGTGAAGCTTCAGTAGGTACGCTGCCACCATTCATGTTGCTGTTGGTCCCTACTTGTAGGGCTCGAATTTCCAGTTCCTTCAGGTTGAGCTCATGGGTAAGTTTCCTCTCCTCCATGGCCCAACTTTCTTTCTCACGTTCCCTTTCCAACTTGGCGAGTTCCAATTTAAACTGTCTCTCCTCTCTCCTGTCCTCCAATTCCTCTGAGGACCGGGTCCTTACTGACACACTACTGCCTGCCCTGGAAGGTACCCTTGTACCTGGTAACAAATTGCCATTTTCCACCAAGGGCAGCAGGTCAAGTTCTCCTGCGGCGCCTTGCTCCTATCCATGCCCGTCCCCTTCTCTTTCTCCTTCTGGGTGGGCCGTTACCCATGCCCTCAAGGCTTTCTGAAGCTCTGCCTTTTTAGCGCTTTGCTTGAAAGGCACCCTTTTCTCCTCGCAGAATTCTTTGAGCTGCGTCGCCGAGTAAGTTTCCAGGTTGGCCAGCTCAAATTCCATCTTGCCAGGTAGGACCTCAGACGTTTGTAGAGAAAACCAATGGGACTTGGCAAATAGGACTTTAAAAATAAAAATGCCAATTGGAGAGGGTAGACAAAAAAGGTTTCAGTGGAGTCAGGTGTAGGGTTGTGGTGTACACTGAGTCACTGCGTGGTGTTACACAAGCACAAGTCCTATCCCACCGCTCGATCATCAATGTTAGAACCGGGGTCTCTAGTTGGCCGGGGTATGCACCTTAGTCCAAGTAGGGACCACCGCTTCCGACAGAGTAGCTTGGCGCAGAGCAGGAAGGCTTAACTTCAGAGGCAATGTGTAAAGTATTTGTGCAACACACAACAACGGTGACGCAGTAAAGACACTCAAAAAAGGGACACCACACCGGTTTTTTATAAGAAAATAAAAATACCTTTATCTAAAAATTATGCAAGGTCAAAGAAAATGGTAAGACTCCAATACACACAGTTATAAGTTTCCACTGAAATGTCTCTTGGGGACACTAATAAAAATGAGCTTGGGGCTCAGGGATTCCTCAGTCCCTCCTATTGGATCAGAGCCAGTCTCTAATATTGGTATAGACTGTCTTTCCGAGGACTGACCCGGAGAGCCAACAGTCCCCCAAATGCGTGGAATTTAGACACCGTTCCCACTTTGTATAAGGCTGCAACGCTTGGGCAAACCAGGACTTTACATGTACATCCAGCTGTTCCATTGAAGGTTGCTTGAGTGGTTTGGTAAATAAGAAATAATGCGGTAACCCAAGACCGGTCCTCGGGGCCTCAGTTCAGCTAATGGAGGGCACTTGCACAATCCCTCCCAACGGCCTTCCCCGCGGTACTGCCGCGTGTGAGGGAGAGGAAATGCGGTACTCCTGAAATGCCCCCAATGCAGGCGCAACAGTCTGGCCGGTCCGCTATGCCCTGAAGACAGCTGCCCGCAGCCCGCTTCCCAGTGGAACAGTTTCCCAGGAGGCCTCCTGCCCACGACATTGATAGGCGCGGGAGGCTCTGCACACACACAGGCTTTACCTGGGAGCCGGACGGAGGCTGGCAGCAGTTCGGTTCTTCTCCAGTCTTCGGTGCAACCTTCCCTGTCCCGGCCGAAGCTGGGGAGCCCTCGATGCAGCCACCAATCCCAGCGCGGCACTCCAGTGACACGAGGGGAATCCTCATAGTCTACGGCCAATGACAGCGTGGCACAGGGGTGACGTCAATGGGGCAGGCAACGGCCTCCCGAGTCTCCCGGGCCGCCGGCGGTGCTTTCAAGGCGATTTTGGTGCACTTTCACCCAGGCCCACGGCGGTGTAGTTGGGGTCAATTTCAAATGCAGTCAGCGGAAAGAGCCAGGCACCCGCGCACAGCGTTTCACAGGGCTTTCAGGTCCCGGCCCGGTGGCGGTAAAGCTAGTACATGCAGCATTTTCCACCACAGTACTTTAAGGACACCGTGCAGTTGGGCGCACGGGCTGGCAGCGGTGATGTGGTTGCAACAGCGCTTTTCCGAACGGCACCACACAGCGACTTGGGAGGCGGTGGTTCCAAAACACCTCAGGGGCCGTTTACAAGACGGAGTTTGCAGTTCCAGACAGGCACCTTCCAGGTTGGTTGTAGGCCCCCATGCACAGCCTCATACACGGTGTGTGATCACTGATTTTTAAGGCAAAGTCCACTTTAAGCAGAGCACAACCTCAGGTGGGGTAGATCTTTGCACCCAACTTTGCAGAGGCAGCTTACAAGGACAGTAACCCGTTGTAGTTCTCTTGGGGCACAGCAGTCCCTTGTGCACAGTGTGGCAATGGCAGTCCTTTTAGCTCGTGGTGGAGACACTCTGGGGATGTTACTTCAGCTCTCCCATACAGGGCAGGATCAGCAGTCAGTAGGGCAGCTTAGCAGGTAGAGGGGTAGCAGTTCCTTGGAGCAGTCAGTCTCCTTTCCATTGGCAATCCTCTTGCGCAGCCGTCCTCACTCCAGCAGGGTGTCCTCATGGTCCAGCAGTGTAACAAAGAAGTGAGGCCAGGACCCTCCCTTATATATCTTTCATTCTAGGGGCTAGAAAGTGGTAGAAGTCTCTGGAAGGGTCTGGGGGACGGGCTTCAAGAAGAGTCCAGGGAGTTCTGGGATGTTCCCTGCCTTCCCTGACCTAGCTGTCACATTGACGAGAGACAGGCCGTTAAGGCTACAGTGGGCAGCCCTTCCTAGGGAAGAAGGTGTGAATCACCACTCCCACCTCCCAACCCAGGCAGGCTATCAATATGCAGAGGGGAGGGTGGAGTCTACAGTGCCCAGGCGAAGTGCAGGCAGGAAAGTGTCACTTTCTAAAAGTGGGATCCCTAGCATAGTAGTGCCCAAACCCCATATATCATTGGAAAGGGGTCTCCGCTTCGAGTCCAACAAGACCAAACATGACAGACTTATTAGGTCCCTGTC
The DNA here is from genome assembly GCF_964263255.1 of Lissotriton vulgaris. Taxonomy (NCBI): domain Eukaryota; kingdom Metazoa; phylum Chordata; class Amphibia; order Caudata; family Salamandridae; genus Lissotriton; species Lissotriton vulgaris. The sequence goes on along the minus strand of NC_141689.1, from coordinate 2,111,024,539 downwards.
AGAAATTATCCCTTAAGGGTGGTTCCCAATGCTAGCCTATGGAGAGTTAAGCCTTACTGCAGTAGCAGGGTCTTGTGGTTGATATGCCAGCATCACAAGGTTTTAGGGGAGAGCACCTGCACCTCAGCACTGTTTAGCAGTGGTGAGGCTCCCAGAGTCCTAAGTCCAACAAATAGGTACAGTAAAAATGTGAGGCACAAAGGCAAAAAGGTCGGGGAAGACCACCCTAAGGCTGACAGGTCCAACAGACATCATCCTCTAATTTTGGGACCGCTGTAGCGTAATTCTCACGGAACACAATGTCCGAGCCTGTATGCAATCTAATGCAAAGGTACCTAACCGAGTCATCGGACCATTGCAGTGGGTATTCCATCTCGAAATGCGTAGTTGCCAGAGTGATGGAAAGGCTATGGATTTTGTCCAATTGACTCTTAACCCAGACAGAGCACCAAAGTGCACCACCTCTCTGAGAACCGGGGAGAGAATGTTTTCTGGGTCCCTCATGTATCATCTGTGTACTTAGAGACCACAATCTCATAGGTAGGGAACCTTACCCTTCTATGTCGGTGGTATTCTCTGAGCGCACATGCCAAGGGCTCAGTGACTAGGGCGTACAGCGTAGGTGACAGGGGGCATCCCTGCCAAGTTCCCTTGGAGATAGATATGGCCCCAGTAACAAGATTCCCCAGCCGGATACATGCTGAGGGGTCGTTGTACAACACCCCTATCATTTGTAAGAATACGGGGCAGAGTCCCATTCTGGTCAGCACATGTCGCATGAAGGGCGCCACTCCACCAAATCAAAAGCTTACTCCATATCTAGGAACACAGCAATGGCTCTCGCCTCTTGACGAACATGTTGCATTGTTCCGAATACTGTTCGGAGATTGTAGGTGAGGTTCCTATCTGGTACGAACCTCGCCTGCTCCGGGGCCATAAGTTCCAGGGTCAGCAGTGCGAGGCGGTTAGCCAGAATCTTTGCGAACAGTTTGGTGTCCACGTTCAGCAGGGAAAGTGGCCGGTAAACCCCCTCAGGGGGTTTACCTGGTTTGGGGATGGCCACTAAAATTGCTTCTCTCAGATTGTGGCATCGTACCCGTTATGCATAGATCGTCAAATAACGTTGAAATGTTGGAGAGCAGCAAATCTGTAAAAGCTTTGTAAAAGCCTACTGCGAGGCCATCCGTCCCCGGGGCACTGGCTGCTCTCATTCCCGCTAGTGCCTCCATTATCTCATCTTTTTCAATGGGGAGCATTAGAAACTCTCTGTGTGTGTGTCTGACAGGAAGGGTAGCTTGATTGTTCTAGGTAATCTAGAATTTCATCATCCATTTCCGAAGAGCATACACCCCGCGTAGTATTGTTTAAACCTATTAGCAATGTCCTCTTCCTCCGTTAGCAATTCACCGCCTTCCGATCAGATTTCAGTGATCAGTCTTTACTCCGTTTAGCCTTCAAAATGTGGGCCAGTACCGATCCCGGTCTGTCGTCCTCACCATATGCACGCGCTGTGGCATACTTGCCCAGGTGTTTCACCTCGCTGTCCGCTGGCTCCTGATATTCTGCTATTAAGTCCCGAATTGCTCCTGCAATGTCCTCACTGTCCCCTGCTGTCTGTTGAGCCTACCGGTCAGATCATTTCCGTTCCAGGGTCGACAACCCCAGTCTAATGGAGTGCAGTACCCCCGAATGCTTAGTCATGGCCACCCCCCGAATGTACACTTTGAAAGCTTCCCACACCGTCTGGAAACTGTCCACTGAACCAATATTGGTAGCAAAAAATGTTGCTATCGCCTCTGCCATCTCCTTCTTGAAGAGAGGGTCTAGTAGGGAGAAAGGAGGAACCGCCATGTAAATGGTGGAATTTTCTTCTTAGGCGTGGACAGGACCAGTAAGAGAGGCGAGTGATCCGACAAAGTACGTGGCAAGACCTGACATATACGAATCTGAGACATGAGGGGCGTTGACCCTAGCCAGTAGTCTATTCGTGTATGTAGATTATGGTATGCAGAATAATGAGTGAAACCTCCATCTAACGGGTGCATCTCCCTCTATTCATCAGACAGGTTTGTTACTGATCATAACTCTGTCTATAGTTCTGGCCGCTAGCGTCGGTCTTCTTGTCGGACCCACTGACCTGTCTAATTCAGCGTTTCGGACCAAATTGAAGTCACCGCCCCAGAGTATTTGTGTCGTCGCATAACCAGTTATCGTGTTTGCCAATGTTGCAAAGAACTCCGGGCAGTCATAGTTGGGGCCGTAGACATTGACTAGAAGTAGTTCCAACCCCCTCCCCTGGCACTTAGATATCACAAACTGCCCCTCCGTGTCCCCTGCCACCTATCGTATCGTGTAATCCGATCTAGGGTTGACCCAGGTTATTACTCCTCTGGTGTGAGTGGTGAAGACCAAGGCATTTATATTGCCCACAAGGCCCCTTTAGGGCATCATTGGGCTATGTTGTGGGAGGTGAGCTCTCTTGGAGCAAGGCAACATCTACATTATGTCTAGTGAGGTAGTTCAGCACCTTGCGTAGTTTGCGATGGTTGTTTAGGCCTCTGACATTCAACAACAGAGCTCTGAGGGTGTCAATATCTCACGGGAGGGTGGTTCCATTAGCTGTTGCTATCATGTCTGCAATTATCGTAATTTTTCCTGACTCTTGTGGGTTGTGTATGATGTATGTATCTTGTAACACTTTGGCTGACATCTCCAACAACAAAAACAACAACAACATCCCTGCCCATCCCCTCCCACCCCCCTCCCACAGCAGACCCTCTTCGGTCGCGTAGCATCCCCAGTAACGTCAACCCGATCCCCCTCCCCCCTCCCCACAACTTAAGTAACAGTTGCGGTGTTTAGCACTCACGGGCAGAGGTCGCTGTTTGCAACAATCGGTCAAATGGAGAGACTCTCTGATCCCGGCCCCCGCCAGAGTGCACTTCTCAGCTATGGCAGCTAGGGTTCACCCGCCGCAGTCCGGCCTATTTCCCTATGCCAGTGTACTGCATCCGAAAGGCCCTTCCCTGCGCCTAGCGCCGTGGCCTAGATTCACATTCAGCGCGTTTATGCAGTCCTCATCAGTCCATGAACGCGTTAATACAGATATAGGAATGACATTGGGATGTAGCGAGATCTATTTAGCATACAACGTCCCATCACAGCTCCCAGGTTGCCGGTTTGCGTAGTCTGTGGCAGGCCCGTTATTCGTAGATTACATCGTCTCGAGCGGGCTTCCAGATCCTCTGCTTTGTCTTGCAATACACGTATAACCCTTCCGAGCTGTTTGTGGTCAGAGTCAAGAGTAGTTTGCTCCTCCTCTACCTCTGTGAGCCGCCGTTCGAACATGTCGATCCGCTCCGCGTGTTTATCCAGTCTTTCCCCCATTCTGTCCATCCGGTATGAGAGGGCGTCTATCTTCGTGCCCATGGAGGTGATTCCTCCCTGCAAGCCTTTTTCCATAGACCGCAGCATGCTCCGGATGTCCGTCTCATCCTCTATGGGGGGGTGAAGCCCTGCGGGCTTCCTCCGTCGCAGTATTGTGGGATTTAGAGCATTTTTGCTCAAAAGTTAGCTTAGGCTGTGTCCTGTCCGTCCTACCCATTGTAGTCACTAGTCGTGGCCACTGTTTCGGTGCAGTCTACAGCGCCACTGTAGTTAGTGATCCAGTAACTGCCAAGCAGACATTCACCTCTTCCAAAGCAGCCCTCAGCCGTTAAGCTCATTGTCTGGGAATATGCGCCATCATCTAGGCTGATTCAGACGTGTCACCTATGGGGTACCCCACCTGTCCTTGCGTACACCCCGTTGACTCCCAGCTGTTCCACTACCAATATTCGCCTTTCCACGCAGTGCCGCCAACAGCTGCAGCCTTAGTCTCCTGAGTCACACCAGATATTGCCCACCATGGGAGCCCCCAGTGCAATCCGCTCTGCACAGCCCTGGTCTCCCACTCCTCAGTGCAATAATGTCCTGCCAGGCAGAGTGCCCGTCAGTAGATCCGCTGCAGAGGTGAACCTCCAGCCAGGTCTTGCCCCAACACGCCCGACCTGTTGCAGTGTTGCGACGTCCCCGTGGGGCTGACTGCTCTGCCTCTGAATGCCCAAATGCAGGATCACTCTGGTCCTCTGCGTGTCTCCCCTCGTGCCGTCAGACCGCAGGCTTGGGCCTCCGCTCACGCGGCAGCTGCTCCACATGGCGCTCCAGGTTATACCTAAGATGGCGGTCCGATTAGCTGATCCACGCTGCACAGGCTCGTGGCTCCGATCCTCGACCGTTACCTCACTGATGTTCTTGGTGGGTGTCTCCCTCACTTACGGCTGCCGTCCGCTCCCTCGGCCGATCACAAGAGATGCGGCTTCTGCAACCCCTGTTGCAGCTCGGGGCCTTGCGCCGGTGTCGCTACCAGGTATGCTTGCGGCTATGCGGTGCACACGGTCCAGCGCTACCGCAATAGGCTCTTCTCAGCGCTGCCAGCACCACCAATGGTCCACGCGTGCCACTGCAGAGACCGGGCCCCCGGGCTCGGGGGACCGGGCAATACCCAGAGCTCCGCACGGCACGCACAAAGACGTGACCCCGCCACTCACAATGCTCCAGCTCGGGGCTTAGCGGCCCGGGGTTCTGCTCGTTTATCGGGTCTGTTTCTGTAGGTTCCCTGGGGCTAGGGAGGTCGGGGTTGTATCGCTGGACTGCGACTTCGTTCCGATAGGTGGCAGGCTGTTGTATTATTTCAAGATAGTTAGCCGGTGTTGCAGAGCCCGAGACTCAAGCGTCCATGTTAGTCTCGAGCAAGCTCCGCCCCCAACTCCTCAAAGTTATGACCACATCCTGTATAGTGTGGCATTATTTTGTCCCAGAGTGCATCAATCTTCTAAATCCATAATGGCTGATTTCCCAGCAAGGAGATAAGAGCTGGCTAAACACAACCCCTGGGATGGCTTATCTCCATGGACTCTCCCCCTACCATCTGCACATACCTTCCTTAAGCCTAGCCCTGACTCTGGGTCAAGAGTGTTAAAGTGAAACTGAAACCCAGGGTTCCCCTCTGCCTTTGAAGAGCATGATTTACGGCTCCACCCGCTGGTCTGGAATTCTTATAGACCAGCACACTGCCCTCCCAGCAGAGTGGTTAACCCCAGGGGTTCTTTACCACCTCTTCAAAGCAGCCTGGCGAATCCACTTAACTCTGACCAATCAGGGCAGAACACTGGAAAGGCTGAATTTGGACTTATAAACAAGAAAGTCTTATAACTTCTTGTATGTACACTTTAGGAGAAATTCAACAATA